>NC_140581.1:789969624-792469624 GCF_964204655.1 Triturus cristatus | reverse complement strand
GCTCCCGAACTCCGACTACCTGTGCCTGCTGAGTGACTCGCGGCTCTCCCCTCGAGGACGAATTGGCAAGAGATCGCCGTGAGAAACAACACCCTCCAGCTCGAGGATTGTGAGCTATCCGCAGGGTACTTTGCAGAGACACTACCTTCAAAGACTGTCCCGCTACCCCCATTCCCCTACCACCGTTTTCTAGTCTCTTGTACCGCTGATGTACTCCTTACACCTTGGATCATAAAGATCCCTTGAAACCTTTGATAAAAGAACCTATCGTCCTACAAAGAATACGTGTGGTGTCACTCTGTTCGTAGTGTAAGCTCAGGGTGTGCGCGCCTGGTTCGGCCTACTTGGGAGAGGTGGGTCAAAGGGGTGGGCAGGACGTGTATCGAACCCCCCTCCGGCGAACGCCTTTCCAACATTTGGTGGCAGCAGTGGGATCCGAGCCGACACCGAAAGAGAGCGTGCAGTGAACGACTGACGCACTACCAAACAGAGATGGAAGGAGAAACCTCCCTGGGTGCCGCAGGTACCGAAATGAGCTCGATGTTCCGAGAGGATCAATTGGACTATTATACGCATAGAGAATTAAAACAATTTTGCAAAGACCTTGGAATCGCTACCACCGGATTAAGCACAAAGGAAGACTTCCAAAAAGTATTGAAGACCTGGGTCGAGACGGGGGCGCCCCCGACCCAAACGGAAGGAGACTCCGCCCATGAACCACAAAGCATCCCGGTGAGAAACAGCGGGCCAGAGGGGAACCTGTCCCCCGAGGAACTAGCAGACCGAGAGAGAGGCCGCAACCACGAACTTGAACTGGCCAAGCTGAAAATCGAGGGAGAACTAAAACTGGCCGAGAAAAAGTTAGCCGTCGAGCAGTTACGGCTACAAGGGGAACTCGAGGAAAAGAGACACCAAAGAGAGCACAACAAAAAGAAACTCCAGCTGGAACATGAACGCAGCCTGAAAGAGATCGAGTTGAGGGCTAAAAGCGAAGAGTCACGACCTTCCGGGAATCTACCATCCGCTCCCACCGTGGAAGCCAAAGTCCACATCCCCAAGGATGTGGTAAAGGAGTATTACAAAAACGACGATATCCAGCAGTGGTTTAAGGCCTACGAAGTCGCCATGACCTCTCACCGAGTCCCGCAGTAGGATTGGGGGGCTGGGCTATGGGGCCGGTTCTTAAGCGAAGGTAGAGATACCCTGCTGGATCTGCCCTCCACGGTCATGAACTCCTACAGCCACATGAAAGAAGCCCTCGTGGGCCGGTATGGACTCACCCCCGAGATGTACCGGCAACGGTTCCGAGATTGCAAAAAGATACCGGGCACCACATGGGTAGAATACGTGAACTTTTACAGCCGGGCCTTGGACGGGTGGATCAAGGGCAGCAAGGTCTCCACCTTCGAAGAGCTGTTTGATCTGATCGCCTGGGAACATTTAGCGGCCAATTGCTTTGTAGAACTGCGCCAACATCTCCTGGACAGTAAACTCACCGACCCTCGAAAGCTGGCCGCCGAGGCGGACCGTTGGGTGAACACCCGGGCCGCCCGAGGCCCCGTGGGAGACTACGGTCGCCACAGTCAAGGACCCCCCCGCCAGAGGGGCGGAGGAAACCACGGCCGACCGAGAGACTTCCCAGGGGGGCCCCCGCACAGCCCTCCCAGAAGCCCACCAGCGGCAGGTCCAGCCCCGTCCCCAGCCAGCACCGGAGCCCCGGGGCGGCAAGGGCCACGAACCAGGATCACCTGCTTCCGCTGCCAACAGCCCGGACACTACGCCAATGACCCCCAGTGTCCCCAGTATCAACGAACCGCAACGACCAACCCCCCGGCCCGGCAGATGGCCTCCGTGGCCCTAGGGGAAGAGATAGAGGACTCCGAAGAGTGGGAACCAGCTGCCATGGCCCTGGTCTCCCTTGGTGATCGAGAAATGGTCCCCGGGACACCCTTGCCCGCCAACACGAAGAAGTACCGACAGCAGGTGACCATCAACGGCCACCGAGTCGAGGGCCTCCGCGATACCGGGGCAAGTGTCACCGCGGTCCACCGCAACCTAATCTCTGAAGACCAGATCCTACCCGGTGCCCTCTGTCCGGTCATATCCTCCAACAATTCCGAGAGCCTCTGCCAGATGGCTCTGGTGCCTTTCGAGTGGGGAGGAGTCTCCGGAGAATTGAAGGTAGCCGTCCGAACATCACAGCCCGTAGACTGCCTCCTGGGCAATGACCTTGAGAGTTCCCCGTGGGGGCAAGTGGAACGAAGAGCCCATCTCGGGATGATGGGCCTACCCGAATGGGTCTGCGCCACCACGCGCTCCATGACCGCGCGATTGCCACTCTCCGAGGGCGGTGAGGCCCTCCCACCGAACACTGTCCCCGAGAACCGGGACACCCTACCAGAAACGGACAACCCTCCTTCGGAAGGAGAAGAAGGCACTAACCCGGGAGAAGGGCCGGAACCTTCCGCCCCTGAGGCACTGACTGAGCTCGGAGAACTGCCCGAGATGGCCCAGTGGCGCTGTGAGGGAGGCCCCTCCCGTGAAGAGTTCTGCCAGGAACAGGCCACCTGCCCTTCCCTCGTGGGACTCCGACAACAAGCAGAAGCACAGACCGTCGGTGACCGGACCGGAACCCACTGGGTCTATTGGGACAATGGCCTCCTATACAGTGAACAAAAGTCAGCCGAGCTAGGCGCAGCCCGAGTACTGGTAGTACCCCTGCGCTTCCGAAGCCTCCTCTTGGGCCTGGCCCACAACGTACCCTTGGCAGGACACTTAGGCCAAGACAAAACATATCAGCGATTAGTTACCCACTTCTATTGGCCCAAGATGCGAGCAAATGTAGAAGTCCACTGTAAATCCTTCCTCGCGTGCCAGGGCAGTGGGAAAAGTGGCGGAAAGCGCAAGGCTCCATTACAACCCTTTCCCGTTGTGAGTACCCCGTTTGAGCGGGTCGGCATCGACATCGTGGGACCCCTGGATCCGAAGACCGCCCAGGGCCACAGATTCATCCTCGTCCTGGTGGACCATGCCACCCGCTACCCCGAGGCCATTCCCCTCCGCACCGTGACGGCTCCCGTGGTGGGCCGGGCTCTCATGGGGATCTTCTCCCGTGTTGGATTCCCTCGCGAGGTTGTGAGTGATCGCGGAACTAACTTCATATCCCGCTACATGAAGTCCCTGTGGCAGCAGTGCGGAGTAACATATAAGTTCACGACCCCCTACCACCCCCAGGGCAACGGCCTGGTGGAACGCTTCAACCGAACCCTGAAGGGGATGATCCTGGGCCTCGAGGAGCCCCTGCGCCGAAGATGGGACGTCCTCCTCCCTTGCCTCCTGTTCGCGTACCGGGAAGTTCCCCAAAAATCCCTGGGGTTCAGCCCATTCGAACTACTATACGGACACCCCGTCCGGGGGCCCCTGAGCCTGGTCAAAGAGGGCTGGGAGACAAGCCCCCGGGGGACCCCTCCTGATGTGTTCCGCTACATCCTGGCGCTCCGCAACCAGACCGGGAAGTTCAGAGAACTTGCAGAGGCTAACCCCGAGGCCAGCCAAGAAGAAATGAAGCGCTGGTATGACCAGAACGCAACTCTGGTCGAGTTCCAGCCGGGCCAGCAGGTTTGGGTCATGGCCCCAGTGAAACCCTGCGCCCTACAGGACAAATGGACTGGCCCCTTCAAGGTGATCGAGCGGAAGAGTCAGGTCACGTACCTGATCGATGTACAGTCCCCACGGAACCCCCTACGGGTTCTCCACGTGAACCGTCTCAAGCCCCACTTTGTGAGAACGGAGTTAAGTTTGCTACTGGCCACCGATGATGGGGCGGAAGAAGACACTGAACCCCTGCCCGACCCCCTGTGCGCTAAAGAACTGGATGGTTCCGTGGAGGGAGTGAAACTGTCGACCACCCTCACTCCCCAACAGTCCGACGACTGTCGCCAGCTGCTCAGACAATTCGCAGACCTCTTCTCCCTCATCCCAAGAGTCACCGACTGGTGTGTCCACGACGTGGACACCGGCGACAGCCCACCTGTGAGACACCGAGCCTACCGGGTGCCTGACCGGGTCCGCACCTGCATCAAGACCGAAGTACAGAAGATGTTAACCCTTGGAGTGATCAAACCCTCCGATAGCCCCTGGGCCAGCCCGGTAGTCCTGGTCCCGAAAGCGGCCGCCCCTGGGGTCGCCCCAGAACTAAGATTCTGTGTGGACTACCGGGGGCTCAATGCGGTCACCCGAGCGGACGCTCATCCTATCCCCCGCGCCGACGAACTCATCGACCGCCTTGGGGCCGCTCGTTTCCTCAGCACCTTCGACCTGACCTGCGGTTACTGGCAGATTGCGCTCACGGAGGGAGCCAAAGAACGCTCCGCCTTCTCCACACCCGATGGACACTACCGCTTCAGGGTCATGCCGTTCGGGATGAAAAATGCCCCGGCCACCTTCCAGCGGTTGGTAAACAAAGTCCTGGCCGGACTCGAGGAGTTCAGCGCAGTGTACCTTGACGACATAGCCGTATTCAGCTCTCAATGGCACGAGCATCTCCAGCACCTCCGGCAAGTACTGCTGGCCCTGCGCCAAGCCGGCCTAACAGTGAAGGCCAGCAAATGCCAGCTCGGGCAAGGCTCCGTGGTCTACCTGGGGCATCAGGTGGGCATCGGGCAGGTCACCCCCCTCCAACCAAAGATCGACGCCATCAAGTCCTGGGAGCCCCCCACCACTCAGACAGAAGTCCGGGCATTCCTGGGCCTCACAGGATACTACCGGAGGTTCATTAAAAACTATGGTAGCCTCGCAGGGCCTCTCACGGAGTTGACCTCCAAAAAGCTCCCGAAGAAGGTGCAGTGGACTCCCCCGTGCCAGCAGGCGTTCGACGCCTTGAAAACTGCCATGTGCACCGCACCAGTACTCAAGGCCCCCGACTACTCCCAAGAGTTTGTGGTCCAGACCGACGCATCCGAACACGGCATCGGAGCCGTCCTCTCGCAGTTCAACGACAAGGGCATCGATCAGCCCATAGCCTTCATCAGCCGAAGGCTGCTGCCTCGAGAACAGCGTTGGAGTACCATAGAACAAGAGACCTTCGCCGTAGTCTGGGCCCTCAAGAAACTACGGCCCTACTTGTTCGGAACCCACTTCCGAGTGCAGACGGACCACCGGCCCTTGCGGTGGCTGATGCAGATGAGGGGAGAGAACCCTAAGCTATTACGATGGTCAATCTCCCTCCAGGGGATGGACTTCACTGTCGAGCATCGCCCCGGGACGGATCATGCCAACGCCGACGGCCTGTCCCGGTTCTTCCGCTTCGGCGAGGAGAACCCCCCAGTGGATGGGTAGTTCTCCACGCCTTTCAGCTGGGGGGGACGCGTGTGAGACCGGCCTCACGGCGTATGCCCTCCCGATCATCCAGCCAACCTGCAACCACCCCCAAGACACGGCATCTCCGACTCCGGCCGCCCCAGCCACACAGACCCGAGGGCCGGCCAGAGCCCCCGACAGACTCGACACCCTACCACGCATGTCCGACCGAGGGAGCGGGAACCCCCGAGCCAGACCAAGAGGCGCCAGCCCAGTCACACCTCGGGTCGCCTTCCCCCGGGAGGACTCGATCGGCCACCAGGCCCCTGGGGAGCAGGCGCCTCGCCTGCCGAGCGTCTGGGGTCCCTCCCAGACCCACCTGAAAAGACCAAAGAAACGAGCGGCAGGAAATCCCGCCGAACCCCCTCAGTCACCCAAGGCCCCTCTCTGCGAGGACTCCGGACTTCAAAGGGCAGGGGGAGTATAATAAGGGGTGCCGGAGGAACGAATGGCAGAGAAGACCTGGAACCATCGAAGCCTGCTGACGCTGTCGCGGCTCCCGAATACCGAACCACCTGGGCCTGCTGAGTGACTCGCGGCCCCCAGCCATTGAACCATCTGAGCCCTGCTGACGAGATCGCGGCTCCCGAACTCCGAACCACCTGGGCCTGCTGAGTGACTCGCGGCCCCCGACCCTCGAACCACCTGAGCCCTGCTGACAAGATCGCGGCTCCCGAACTCCGACTACCTGTGCCTGCTGAGTGACTCGCGGCTCTCCCCTCGAGGACGAATTGGCAAGAGATCGCCCAGAGAAACAACACCCTCCAGCTCGAGGATTGTGAGCTATCCGCAGGGTACTTTGCAGAGACACTACCTTCAAAGACTGTCCCGCTACCCCCATTCCCCTACCACCGATTTGTAGTCTCTTGTACCGCTGATGTACTCCTTACACCTTGGATCATAAAGATCCCTTGAAACCTTCGATAAAAGAACCTATTGTCCTACAAAGAATACGTGTGGTGTCACTCTGTTCGTAGTGTAAGCTCAGGGTGTGCGCGCCTGGTTCGGCCTACTTGGGAGAGGTGGGTCAAAGGGGTGGGCAGGACGTGTATCGAACCCCCCTCCGGCGAACGCCTTTCCAACACATGCTGCACGACACTGCTGCACGCAGCACACTGTTGCACGCCGCACACTGCTGCACGCCGCACACTGCTGCACGCCGCTGCACGCCACACAATGCTGCATGCCTCACACTGCTACACGAAACACTGCTGCACGCCACACACTGCTGCACGCCGCACACTGCTGCACGCCGCACACTGCTGCATGCCTCACACTGCTACACGAAACACTGCTGCACGCCTCACACTGCTGCACACCGCACACTGCTGCACGCCTCACACTACTGCACGCCACACACTGCGGCACGCCACACACTGCTGCATGCCACTGCACGCCACACACTGCTGCACACCACACACTGCTGCACGCCACACACTGCTGCACGCAGCACACTGCTGCACGCCGCACACTGCTGCACGCCGCACACTGCTACACGAAACACTGCTGCACGCCACACACTGCTGCACGCCACACACTGCTGCACGCTGCACAATGCTACACGAAACACGGCTGCACGCCTCACACTGCTGCACGCCACACACTGCTGCATGCCTCACACTGCTGCATGCCTCACACTGCTGCACACCGCACAATGCTCCACGCTGCACACTGCTGCACGCCACACACTGCTGCACGCCGCACACTGCTACACGAAACACTGCTGCACACCACACACTGCTGCACGCCACACACTGCTGCACACCACACACTGCTGCACACCACACACTGCTGCACGCCACACACTGCTGCACGCCGCACAATGCTACGCGAAACACTGCTGCACGCCACACACTGCTGCACGCCACACACTGCTGCACGCCGCACACTGCTGCACGCCACAAACTGCTGCACACTGCTGCATTACTCACTGCTTTCAACAAGCAATGGGGTAACCCAGTATCCCTCAGAACCTGGGCAGACTTATATCAAAATTACAATGGTTCTGTCGGGTAAAACCATATCCTGCTGGATATACAGCAAGATGTCTGAATGAATCAAAAGTGACACAAAGACCAAGAAACCTCAATATCCTTATATGAATTCATTCATTTATGAAATTTGTCATCAAAAATCATTTGCAAAGGCCATCACAATACAAAGACATAACAAATAATAACCAAAGTAAAACTTAGTGCTCAGTGAAATAAGTACAAAACAAAATACAGTGTAATAGTACAAAAATATATATATTATTGTTGGCCAGCGAAACCAAAATTCATAGTAGTCATGCACACTGAAGCAATTCAATAGTTAAGGCAGGCTCTGGTCCGGGGAAATTGTCGACGTTTCAACCCTGTTGATGCACTACTAGTAAGTCGGTGCGGGTCTTCATCAGGACAAAAGTAACAAAAAGATGGCCTGTGGATAATAAATTAACTTAAAGTCAGAAGTGTCACAGGAAACTGAAAAAATACCACTCAAGGGTAATTTGAGGTGGTGTCCCACTCACCTATACTCTGGGCGGGGTATTCAATCCTTTCCGCAGATAATGATTGAATGTATCTATAAATGAGTAGAATAGATTCAAAATTCCTACTCAACAGACTCGTAAAATTACAGAGCTATTAATATGGATTCAAATAGTATTCGTGGCAATTGAAGCTCACCTCAATAATGAACGTCGTGCTTATGACTCTGTCACGAAATTAATAATTTGTCTATTGCTTCTCGAGAATGGTCCAAGGCGATCCAATCTAAAAGCCATTAAGTTAGAAGGATACATATTATGTAATAAATCATACTCGTATCCAACTATTCTTCATTTACATAGTACTATTAAAATGGTTATAAAGGAGCTTACCTCCTAAAGCTCAAATGAGGCGAGAAAACGTCACTCAAAATGCTGTTACACTCAATCTGTCAAATAAAGATTGTGAATTAGGTATACGCTATTTTGACTTAGCTTAATGTTATGGGAGTTCCAGAAGAGCTCTAGGTCTTGAGATTACCTGAGTCCGAGTGATTGAACGGCATGCAAAACGTCTCAGCTCGTCCGTGTCTGCGAAAGACGCGTTCGAAACGAGCATTGCATATATAACATCCATTGCGCATGTATCGCTGCGTCCATTGGCTGTTGCTAGGAAGCGACGTCTATGCACGTCTTCACGTGATCGTTGTCTTGACAACATTGAACGCCCAAGGTTGATATCCTTGCCAAGCCCTCGTCAATTACATGATCATTACATCAAACGGGCACTGTTCTAAGGTGAGCTCCCTATTCCGCGAAAAAAGACAACACGGGCCGCCAGACGTTAAGGCAACACCTTCATTCCGTTAATCCTAATGCGCTGGTGCGCCATTTAGGCATTACGGGGCAACCGGAAACGATTATCCGTGATACTTATCGAGTATGCACAAAAGGTGCTCTCGATCTATAAACTATGTATGTGCCTAGAGAAAACAATCTCGCCATGCGTTAGATGTCATATATCTCACATTTTACAAAGCGATAATTGACAAATGTTGTTCATACATTAAAGACAATCCTTTCAGATTCAGGTGTTAAAGCAATTCAATCATGTTACAATTGAAATTACAATTTTCAGCATAACTTCATACAAGTAGTTGGTCACATATAGATCTTATACTGTCAGATTTGTAAAATTGTATAATCATTGAGAATTATACATTACATACATAGTGGGAGGTGTAGATTCATTAACATATGTTAGGTGGAAACTACCAACCATACAATTGATCATACATTTTCAAATGCTAACCAGAACCAGATTATAAATGCTGTAAGATCCCCACTTTCACTTTCTGAGTGGTTTGGCCAACGTATATACACCCGCAGGGACATCTGATGGCATATATAACGTTGGTACTGTTACAATTTGTAAAGTGTGAGAGTGTGTACGTTCTGTTGGCGTGTTCAAATGTAGTGCCCACATAGCATAACTCACAGGCCTTGCACTGTCCACATTTATGATGTCCAGTTACTGGAGGAAGACCAAAGTGACCTCTAAGGTCCAATGGTTTTGGTTCATCAAAATATGCACTGACCACTGTGTCTTTTATGTTTTTCCCCCTCTTGAAGGCAAAAATGGGGTTCTGTGTGGTCTGGATTTCACTCGCAACCAGGTTCCAATATTTCTTTACGATCCCTTTTATTTCGTTACTCCTGGTGTTAAATGTGGTGACACAAACCATTTTGTCTGTTTCTTTAGTTTTCTGATGGATTTCTAAAATGTGTTCCCGGGGGCAATACCAGGCACGTTTTTTGGCTAGTTTTAGTAGTCCGGTCGGGTATCCCCTCTCTTTCAGACGGCTAGTTAATATCTCAGACTCCTTGAAATAGTCTGTTCTCCTCGAACAATTTCTTCTGAGTCTGAGATATTGCCCATACGGGAGGTTATCTCGCAAACTGCGTGGATGGTGCGATTGATATTTCAATCGTGAATTCCTCTCCATTGGTTTGCGGTACAAATCACTGTACAAAAAACCTTCTTCCACTCGGAAGGTGACGTCCAAGAAATCTATGGCCTTGTTGTTACTGGTCATGGTAAACTTGATGTCATCGGATCTCATATTCAGCCAAGAGAAGAATTCATTCAAATTCTCATTACTTCCAGTCCAGATCATTATGACGTCGTCGATATATCTTTTCCATACCGAGATCGAATTGAGGTATGGATTTGCATGATTGTATAGGTGTTCCTCCTCATAATAATCCATATAGATGTTCGCCAGGCTCGGCGCATAGGTTGCGCCCATGGCTACTCCTTTACATTGGAAGTAAAACTGTCTTTTAAATACAAAGAAATTTTTGTTCATGGCAATCTCGAGTAGGGAGATTAGAAAGTCTGTGGGGATCCAATGGGGCCTTGGTCTGGTGTCTAAAGTTGTTCTGATGACTCGCAGTGCAGTATCTTGAGGAATCGATGTATAAAGTGATGATACATCCAGCGTAACCAAAATTTGAGTTTGTATATCGTACGCTTGGCCTTCCAGTAGTTGAATAATATGCATTGTGTCCCTAACAAACTATTTTGTCTGAGGAACGAATGGTTGCAAAAAATGGTCTATAAATTGGTTGAGTGGTTCCAATATAGACCCGCAACCAGATACAATTGGCCTGCCGGGTGGTTTAACAATCTGCTTATGAATCTTCGGCAGCGTATATATCGTTGGTATTCTCGGTTCCTTTTTGTTTAGAAAGTCATGCTCTGATTGGCTCAAAAAACCATCAGCAAGACCTTTCTTGGTAACTCTAGCTATCAAAGATGTAAGTACCGGGGTAGGGTCTCTTGGAGTCGGTTGGTAGCTATCACGCATCCCAAGTTGAAGTTCCAGTTCCTCCACATAGTCGCTGGTGTTTTGCAGCACAACCGCACCCCCTTTATCCGCTGCCTTAATTACAATGGAGTTATCTTGACTCAGTGAATGAAGTGCTAATTTCTCTTCCGTAGTGATGTTGAATTTTATATATTTCTTCACGTCAAGGATTTGCATCGTTTCTTGAAGTACAATCTTTTCGTAAGCCAATATTCTCTCGCTCATCATGTATGCCCTTGGTGTAAAGGTTGAAGGCGGTCTGAAGCCAGTAGCCGAGGGGGTCGGATTGTAAACATTCCTGCTGAAGTAATATTTCAATCTGATCTTTCGAAAGAAGCGCTGAAGTTCAATTTTCAGTTGGAATGAATCAGGAATCACCGTGGGTATAAAGGAAAGTCCCTTTGAGAGTACCTCTCTCTCTGCACTAGATATGGCGTGGTCTGATAGGTTGACTATGGGATCCAATGCATTCCTGTGGTTATTGTTTTGATAATTCGTCAAGTTTGTCGGATTCTCTGGTTCTCTATGAACAGTGCATGTGCCTAAGATGGTTAGTTGATTTGGCATATAATTCATGTCTGTGATGGGAGAAATGTGTGGTGTAGTATCTACCATCTGTATGTCTGTCTCCTTGTGGAGATCTCGCCATGTGCCTCTGGTTGGAAAAACCGAACTCGTGATGCCCCTTGTTCAGTATTCCTGCCTCTGCCCCATCCTCCACGTCTCTCCCAGTTCTGTGATCTCCCCCGTCCTCTGTTGTGTGGACGATAGCCCTCTCCTAAAAAATGTGCGCCCTGATTGGACTGGTGACTAGTAGAGGGTCTATCGGAGTCGGAATCTGTTCCACTACCTGCAGAGGAGTTGGAAAAAGTATAGAATCTCCTAGGGCCCTGTCTACTTTTGTTCGTAAAGAAACCCTGACTGTCCTGTTGGTAATAGTCCTCTGAAAGGTAGGGATATGTGATGTTCTTGTCGTAATTTCTCAAATCACGAGATAATTTGTCAAGTTTCCTATTTAGGGTTATAGTATTAAATTCCGTAAGGGTTTTTTCAGCTCGTTCTAATGCCTCCCGTGCATTGGTGAGTGAAGTATCCTCGAGAATCTCTTTCTTCAAATCTGCAATCTCCTGTGCAAGTTTCTTAACGTATTAGATTGCAGTTTCTATTCCCAAGACCATCCAATGTCTAGAACAGTTATTTGCTATAAAGCTGAACCCTTCTCTAAATTTCGGGACATCTATGAATATTGCTGGTTCTATGCGGATTTGCAGACCCTTAGGGATTATATTAGACTGTAAATACTTTGTTAGAACATGTCCATGTAGACGAGATCTAATCAATTTCTTTTCAAGTCTCTCAATCTTAGCTAGTTTTTCATTCAGGCTTACATCTAACGTGCCTCTATCCAACCCTAATAGAAAACTTGAGGCACCCTGATCGTGAATTAGTTTTGTGATGTAATCCTCACTATAAGATAGCGTTTCTCTTTCAGACATACTCAGAAAAATGTACACAATAAACAATTACAATATTCACAAACAAACAAACAAATGAGAGTAAAAACCCTCGCAGGTAATCACCTGCACTAATAAGTTTTCAACAAGCAATGGGGTAACCCAGTATCCCTCAGAACCTGGGCAGACTTATATCAAAATTACAATGGTTCTGTCGGGTAAAACCATATCCTGCTGGATATACAGCAAGATGTCTGAATGAATCAAAAGTGACACAAAGACCAAGAAACCTCAATATCCTTATATGAATTCATTCATTTATGAAATTTGTCATCAAAAATCACTTGCAAAGGCCATCACAATACAAAGACATAACAAATAATGACCAAAGTAAAACTTAGTGCTCAGTGAAATAAGTACAAAACAAAATACAGTGTAATAGTACAAAAATATATATATTATTGTTGGCCAGCGAAACCAAAATTCATAGTAGTCATGCACACTGAAGCAATTCAATAGTTAAGGCAGGCTCTAAAGACTGGTCCGGGGAAATTGTCGACGTTTCAACCCTGTTGATGCACTACTAGTAAGTCGGTGCGGGTCTTCATCAGGACAAAAGTAACAAAAAGATGGCCTGTGGAGAATAAATTAACTTAAAGTCAGAAGTGTCACAGGAAACTGAAAAAATACCACTCAAGGGTAATTTGAGGTGGTGTCCCACTCACCTATACTCTGGGCGGGGTATTCAATCCTTTCCGCAGATAATGATTGAATGTATCTATAAATGAGTAGAATAGATTCAAAATTCCTACTCAACAGACTCGTAAAATTACAGAGCTATTAATATGGATTCAAATAGTATTCGTGGCAATTGAAGCTCACCTCAATAATGAACGTCGTGCTTATGACTCTGTCACGAAATTAATAATTTGTCTATTGCTTCTCGAGAATGGTCCAAGGCGATCCAATCTAAAAGCCATTAAGTTAAAAGGATACATATTATGCAATAAATCATACTCGTATCCAACTATTCTTCATTTACATAGTACTATTAAAATGGTTATAAAGGAGCTTACCTCCTAAAGCTCAAATGAGGCGAGAAAACGTCACTCAAAATGCTGTTACACTCAATCTGTCAAATAAAGATTGTGAATTAGGTATACGCTATTTTTAAAACGTGGCTTTTTACTAAATAAACTTTTTTTCTTCTAAATAAACCTGATTCTTTTCTTCTGTCTCCTCTTTGTGGTTGTTATGTCCTGTTTTGCCTGCCGATGTTCTTCATCAAAGCGCCGGGATGCTCCTTGGAGTAGCCGAGCGCTATAGAAGAAATAAATTAACATAACATAACATAACAATACCCCGCCCAGAGTATAGGTGAGTGGGACACCACCTCAAATTACCCTTGAGTGGTATTTTTTCAGTTTCCTGTGACACTTCTGACTTTAAGTTAATTTATTCTCCACAGGCCATCTTTTTGTTACTTTTGTCCTGATGAAGACCCGCACCAACTTACTAGTAGTGCATCAACAGGGTTGAAACGTCGACAATTTCCCCGGACCAGTCTTTAGAGCCTGCCTTAACTATTGAATTGCTTCAGTGTGCATGACTACTATGAATTTTGGTTTCGCTGGCCAACAATAATATATATATTTTTGTACTATTACACTGTATTTTGTTTTGTACTTATTTCACTGAGCACTAAGTTTTACTTTGGTTATTATTTGTTATGTCTTTGTATTGTGATGGCCTTTGCAAATGATTTTTTATGACAAATTTCATAAATGAATGAATTCATATAAGGATATTGAGGTTTCTTGGTCTTTGTGTCACTTTTGATTCATTCAGACATCTTGCTGTATATCCAGCAGGATATGGTTTTACCCGACAGAACCATTGTAATTTTGATATAAGTCTGCCCAGGTTCTGAGGGATACTGGGTTACCCCATTGCTTGTTGAAAACTTATTAGTGCAGGTGATTACCTGCGAGGGTTTTTACTCTCATTTGTTTGTTTGTTTGTGAATATTGTAATTGTTTATCGTGTACATTTTTCTGAGTATGTCTGAAAGAGAAACGCTATCTTATAGTGAGGATTACATCACAAAACTAATTCACGATCAGGGTGCCTCAAGTTTTCTATTAGGGTCGGATAGAGGCACGTTAGATGTAAGCCTGAATGAAAAACTAGCTAAGATTGAGAGACTTGAAAAGAAATTGATTAGATCTCGTCTACATGGACATGTTCTAACAAAGTATTTACAGTCTAATATAATCCCTAAGGGTCTGCAAATCCGCATAGAACCAGCAATATTCATAGATGTCCCGAAATTTAGAGAAGGGTTCAGCTTTATAGCAAATAACTGTTCTAGACATTGGATGGTCTTGGGAATAGAAACTGCAATCGAATACGTTAAGAAACTTGCACAGGAGATTGCAGATTTGAAGAAAGAGATTCTCGAGGATACTTCACTCACCAATGCACGGGAGGCATTAGAACGAGCTGAAAAAACCCTTACGGAATTTAATACTATAACCCTAAATAGGAAACTTGACAAATTATCTCGTGATTTGAGAAATTACGACAAGAACATCACATATCCCTACCTTTCAGAGGACTATTACCAACAGGACAGTCAGGGTTTCTTTACGAACAAAAGTAGACAGGGCCCTAGGAGATTCTATACTTTTTCCAACTCCTCTGCAGGTAGTGGAACAGATTCCGACTCCGATAGACCCTCTACTAGTCACCAGTCCAATCAGGGCGCACATTTTTTAGGAGAGGGCTATCGTCCACACAACAGAGGACGGGGGAGATCACAGAACTGGGAGAGACGTGGAGGATGGGGCAGAGGCAGGAATACTGAACAAGGGGCATCACGAGTTCGGTTTTTCCAACCAGAGGCACATGGCGAGATCTCCACAAGGAGACAGACATACAGATGGTAGATACTACACCACACATTTCTCCCATCACAGACATGAATGATATGCCAAATCAACTAACCATCTTAGGCACATGCACTGTTCATAGAGAACCAGAGAATCCGACAAACTTGACGAATTATCAAAACAATAACCACAGGAATGCATTGGATCCCATAGTCAACCTATCAGACCACGCCATATCTAGTGCAGAGAGAGAGGTACTCTCAAAGGGACTTTCCTTTATACCCACGGTGATTCCTGATTCATTCCAACTGAAAATTGAACTTCAGCGCTTCTTTCGAAAGATCAGATTGAAATATTACTTCAGCAGGAATGTTTACAATCCGACCCCCTCGGCTACTGGCTTCAGACCGCCTTCAACCTTTACACCAGGGGCATACATGATGAGCGAGAGAATATTGGCTTACGAAAAGATTGTACTTCAAGAAACGATGCAAATCCTTGACGTGAAGAAATATATAAAATTCAACATCACTACGGAAGAGAAATTAGCACTTCATTCACTGAGTCAAGATAACTCCATTGTAATTAAGGCAGCGGATAAAGGGGGTGCGGTTGTGCTGCAAAACACCAGCGACTATGTGGAGGAACTGGAACTTCAACTTGGGATGCGTGATAGCTACCAACCGACTGCAAGAGACCCTACCCCGGTACTTACATCTTTGATAGCTAGAGTTACCAAGAAAGGTCTTGCTGATGGTTTTTTGAGCCAATCAGAGCATGACTTTCTAAACAAAAAGGAACCGAGAATACCAACGATATATACGCTGCCGAAGATTCATAAGCAGATTGTTAAACCACCCGGCAGGCCAATTGTATCTGGTTGCGGGTCTATATTGGAACCACTCAACCAATTTATAGACCATTTTTTGCAACCATTCGTTCCTCAGACAAAATAGTTTGTTAGGGACACAATGCATATTATTCAACTACTGGAAGGCCAAGCGTACGATATACAAACTCAAATTTTGGTTACGCTGGATGTATCATCACTTTATACATCGATTCCTCAAGATACTGCACTGCGAGTCATCAGAACAACTTTAGACACCAGACCAAGGCCCCATTGGATCCCCACAGACTTTCTAATCTCCCTACTCGAGATTGCCATGAACAAAAATTTCTTTGTATTTAAAAGACAGTTTTACTTCCAATGTAAAGGAGTAGCCATGGGCGCAACCTATGCGCCGAGCCTGGCGAACATC
This sequence comes from Triturus cristatus, assembly GCF_964204655.1. Taxonomy (NCBI): domain Eukaryota; kingdom Metazoa; phylum Chordata; class Amphibia; order Caudata; family Salamandridae; genus Triturus; species Triturus cristatus. The sequence continues at coordinate 792,453,319 of NC_140581.1, read as the reverse complement.
TATATGGATTATTATGAGGAGGAACACCTATACAATCATGCAAATCCATACCTCAATTCGATCTCGGTATGGAAAAGATATATCGACGACGTCATAATGATCTGGACTGGAAGTAATGAGAATTTGAATGAATTCTTCTCTTGGCTGAATATGAGATCCGATGACATCAAGTTTACCATGACCAGTAACAACAAGGCCATAGATTTCTTGGACGTCACCTTCCGAGTGGAAGAAGGTTTTTTGTACAGTGATTTGTACCGCAAACCAATGGAGAGGAATTCACGATTGAAATATCAATCGCACCATCCACGCAGTTTGCGAGATAACCTCCCGTATGGGCAATATCTCAGACTCAGAAGAAATTGTTCGAGGAGAACAGACTATTTCAAGGAGTCGGAGATATTAACTAGCCGTCTGAAAGAGAGGGGATACCCGACCGGACTACTAAAACGAGCCAAAAAACGTGCCTGGTATTGCCCCCGGGAACACATTTTAGAAATCCATCAGAAAACTAAAGAAACAGACAAAATGGTTTGTGTCACCACATTTAACACCAGGAGTAACGAAATAAAAGGGATCGTAAAGAAATATTGGAACCTGGTTGCGAGTGAAATCCAGACCACACAGAACCCCATTTTTGCCTTCAAGAGGGGGAAAAACATAAAAGACACAGTGGTCAGTGCATATTTTGATGAACCAAAACCATTGGACCTTAGAGGTCACTTTGGTCTTCCTCCAGTAACTGGACATCATAAATGTGGACAGTGCAAGGCCTGTGAGTTATGCTATGTGGGCACTACATTTGAACACGCCAACAGAACGTACACACTCTCACACTTTACAAATTGTAACAGTACCAACGTTATATATGCCATCAGATGTCCCTGCGGGTGTATATACGTTGGCCAAACCACTCAAAAAGTGAAAGTGGGGATCTTACAGCATATGAGCAGGATAAGATGTAAGGTACAAGGGGCACCCTTAGTTGATCATTATATGACACACCAACACGCTCCACACAATCTTACATGGTGGGTACTTGAGAAGATTATTCCCAGTGTAAGGGGTGGTTCAGTTACGAGGTGCTTGAACTATAAAGAATGTAGATGGATACATCAGCTTGACCTAATAGACCACGGGCTGAACGAGATGGAGGAGACAACAAGACAGATGGGGCAATTATAATCTGGTTCTGGTTAGCATTTGAAAATGTATGATCAATTGTATGGTTGGTAGTTTCCAACTAACATATGTTAAAGAATCTACACCTCCCACTATGTATGTAATGTATAATTCTCAATGATTATACAATTTTACAAATCTGACAGTATAAGATCTATATGTGACCAACTACTTGTATGAAGTTATGCTGAAAATTGTAATTTCAATTGTAACATGATTGAATTGCTTTAACACCTGAATCTGAAAGGATTGTCTTTAATGTATGAACAACATTTGTCAATTATCGCTTTGTAAAATGTGAGATATATGACATCTAACGCATGGCGAGATTGTTTTCTCTAGGCACATACATAGTTTATAGATCGAGAGCACCTTTTGTGCATACTCGATAAATATCACGGATAATCGTTTCCGGTTGCCCCGTAACGCCTAAATGGCGCACAAGCACATTAGGATCAACTGAATGAGGGTGCTGCCTTAACGTCTGGCGGCCCGTGTTTTCCTTTTTGGCGGAATAGGGAGCTCACCTCAGAACAGTGCCCGTTTGATGTAACTATCATGTAATTGACGAGGGTTTGGCAAGGATATTAACCTTGGGCGTTCAACGTTGTCATGACAACGATCACGTGAAGACGTGCATAGACGTCGCTTCCTAGCACCAGCCAATGGACGCAGTGATGCATGCTCCGTAATGCCTAAATGGCGCACCAGCGCATTAGGATTAACGGAATGAAGGTGTTGCCTTAACGTCTGGCGGCCCGTGTTGTCCTTTTTCGCGGAATAGGGAGCTCACCTTAGAACAGTGCCCGTTTGATGTAATGATCATGTAATTGACGAGGGCTTGGCAAGGATATCAACCTTGGGCGTTCAATGTTGTCAAGACAACGATCACGTGAAGACGTGCATAGACGTCGCTTCCTAGCAACAGCCAATGGACGCAGCGATACATGCGCAATGGATGTTATATATGCAATGCTCGTTTCGAACGCGTCTTTCGCAGACACGGACGAGCTGAGACGTTTTGCATGCCGTTCAATCACTCGGACTCAGGTAATCTCAAGACCTAGAGGTCTTCTGGAACTCCCATAACATTAAGCTAAGTCAAAATAGCGTACACCTAATTCACAATCTTTATTTGACAGATTGAGTGTAACAGCATTTTGAGTGACGTTTTCTCTCCTCATTTGAGCTTTAGGAGGTAAGCTCCTTTATAACCATTTTAATAGTACTATGTAAATGAAGAATAGTTGGATACGAGTATGATTTATTACATAATATGTATCCTTTTAACTTAATGGCTTTTAGATTGGATCGCCTTGGACCATTCACGAGAAGCAATAGACAAATTATTAATTTCGTGACAGAGTCATAAGCACGACGTTCATTATTGAGGTGAGCTTCAATTGCCACGAATACTATTTGAATCCATATTAATAGCTCTGTAATTTTACGAGTCTGTTGAGTAGGAATTTTGAATCTATTCTACTCATTTATAGATACATTCAATCATTATCTGCGGAAAGGATTGAATACCCCGCCCAGAGTATAGGTGAGTGGGACACCACCTCAAATTACCCTTGAGTGGTATTTTTTCAGTTTCCTGTGACACTTCTGACTTTAAGTTAATTTATTCTCCACAGGCCATCTTTTTGTTACTTTTGTCCTGATGAAGACCCGCACCGACTTACTAGTAGTGCATCAACAGGGTTGAAACGTCGACAATTTCCCCGGACCAGTCTTTAGAGCCTGCCTTAACTATTGAATTGCTTCAGTGTGCATGACTACTATGAATTTTGGTTTCGCTGGCCAACAATAATATATATATTTTTGTACTATTACACTGTATTTTGTTTTGTACTTATTTCACTGAGCACTAAGTTTTACTTTGGTTATTATTTGTTATGTCTTTGTATTGTGATGGCCTTTGCAAATGATTTTTGATGACAAATTTCATAAATGAATGAATTCATATAAGGATATTGAAGTTTCTTGGTCTTTGTGTCACTTTTGATTCATTCAGACATCTTGCTGTATATCCAGCAGGATATGGTTTTACCCGACAGGACCATTGTAATTTTGATATAGCATTACTCATTGCTGCATGCTGCACGACACTGCTGCACGCAGCACACTGCTGCATGCTGCACACTGCTGCACGCCGCTGCATGCCACACAGTGCTGCATGCCTCACACTGCTACATGAAAACTGCTGCACGCCACACACTGCTGCACGCCGCACACTGCTGCACGCCGCACACTGCTACACAAAACACTGCTGCACGCCTCACACTGCTGCACGCCTCACACTGCTGCACACCACACTGCTGTACGCCACACACTGCTGCACACCTCACACTGCTGCATGCCACACACTGCTGCACAACACACACTGCTGCACGCCACACACTGCTGCACGCCGCACACTGCTGCACGCCGCACACTGCTGCACGAAACACTGCTGCATGCCACACACTGCTGCACGCCACACACTGCTGCACGCTGCACAATGCTACACGAAACACTGCTGCATGCCTCACACTGCTGCACGCCTCACACTGCTGCACGCCACACACTGCTGCACGCCACACACTGCCGCACGCCACACACTGCTGCATGCCTCACACTGCTGCATGCCTCACACTGCTGCACGCAGCACATTGCTGCACGCTGCACACTGCTGCACGCTGCACACTGCTGCACGCCGCACACTGCTGCACACCGCACACTGCTACACGAAACACTGCTGCATGCCACACACTGCTGCACGCCACACCCTGCTGCACACCACACACTGCTGCATGTCACACACTGCTGCACACCACACACTGCTGCACGCCGCACAATGCTACGCGAAACACTGCTGCACGCCACACACTGCTGCACGCCACACACTGCTGCACACTGCTGCATTACTCACTGCTGCATGCTGCATGGCACTGCTGCACGCAGCACACTGCTGCACGCTGCACACTGCTGCATGCCACTGCACGCCACACAGTGCTGCATGCCTCACACTGCTACATGAAACACTGCTGCACGCCACACACTGCTGCACGCCGCACACTGCTGCACGCCGCACACTGCTACACGAAACACTGCTGCACGCCTCACACTGCTGCACGCCTCACACTTCTGCACGCCACACTGCTGCACGCCCACACTGCTGCACGCCTCACCCTGCTGCACACCTCACACTGCTGCACGCCTCACACTGCTGCACGCCGCACACTGCTGCATGCCGCACACTGCTGCACGCCGCACACTGCTGCACGCCGCACACTGCTACACACTGCTGCACGCCACACACTGTTGCACGCCACACACTGCTGCATGCTGCTGCACGCCACACACTGCTGCACGCCACACACTGCTGCATGCCACACACTGCTGCACGCCGCACACTGCTGAACGCCGCACACTGCTGCACGAAACACTGCTGCACGCCACACACTGCTGCACGCCACACACTGCTGCACGCCACACACTGCTGCATGCCAAACACTGCTGCACGCCGCACAATGCTACACGAAACACTGCTGCATGCCTCACACTGCTGCACGCCACACACTGCTGCACGCCTCACACTGCTGCACGCCGCACACTGCTGCACGCAGCACACACACTGCTGCATGCCGCACACTGCTGCACGCCGCACACTGTTGCACGCCACACACTGCTGCATGCCGCTGCACGCCACACACTGCTGCACACCACACACTGCTGCACGCAGCACACTGCTGCACACCGCACACTGCTGCACGCCACACACTGCTACACGAAACACTGCTGCACGCCACACACTGCTGCACGCCACACACTGCTGCACGCCACACACTGCTGCACGCCACACACTGCTGCACGCCACACACTGCTGCACGCCACACACTGCTACATGAAACACTGCTGCACACCACACACTGCTGCACGCCACACACTGCTGTACGCCGCACACTGCTGCACGCCACACACTGCTGCACACTGCTGCATTACTCACTGCTGCAGTCTGCACGACACTGCTGCACGCAGCACACTGCTGCACGCAGCACACTGCTGCACGCCGCACACTGCTGCACGTCGCTGCACGCCACACAGTGCTGCATGCCTCACACTGCTACATGAAACACAGCTGCACTCCACACACTGCTGCACGCCGCACACTGCTGCACGCCACACACTGCTGCACGCCGCACACTGCTGCACGCCGCACACTGCTGCACGCCTCACACTGCTGCACGCCGCACACTGCTGCACGCCGCACACTGCTTTTATGTGAGTTTATGCTACTGACATTGTAAATGACAATGCCTTTTATTTGTTTTAAAACAAAAACAAAAATAAAAGGCATTGTAATTTTACAATGCCAATAGCTCAAACTCTTATAAATGCGAGACCTATTGCATTGCAAATGCTTGTTTTTTATTTGTCGTTCTTCCCTTGCTGGCATTTGAAGTACCCCCACACCTCCACCCATCTCGCCTTCCAAATAAACTGCACGTTTTTCCTTGAGGTTATTAAATGACTCTGGGAAAAAAGAAATACCGGCTCTCCTGCGCCGCACTGCAGCACTATCTTTCCCTGCCCGACAGTGCCCTGGATTTCCTAGAAAGCTAATTGTTTTCCCAGGCCCCTCTGACATGCGCATTTATCTTGAAATGAATGCCCTTTCAAGCTGTTGGCTTAGAACCTCCTCGAGAGAAACGCGGCAAAAGTATCTGCACCGCGCACTGAAGGGATTTCAAACATGTCTGCCGGTGATATTTGAGTAAACATTTATACAAACGCATTCCTCAGACATGAATGCGCGCTTCCTGGTATGAGCTCTCCCATGAGAAAGAAGCGCGCGGCCAGCGCCTCGGTTATGAAGTGCGGGAATTTCCCATCCACCACCCATTTACTGGCTGTTGCATGTGACTGCGGTGGAAATCGAATTCGTTTCCGTTAGGAATACGGAATAAACTGAAACCGAGTTTTCTAGGGGAAAGGTCTCAGGTCGCATCTTTCAAGATTGCCAGCTCTCTTTCATCAGGTGTTTATCAAGCCAGCTAGCTGCAGGCAAGCTTTGCCATATAAGGCAACGGATGTGCATCGACAGGAAGTAACCTCCACCAGAAGCGTTCCGAACATTTTGTAACATGTTTTAGATTATTTATGGTCGTGTCACGTGAGTTGTATGGATTACACAAGTGTCAAATGGTTAAGTGAACTGATGTTACCTAACATAAGGGTTTATAGCTCTGTTGGCTAAGGCGCCTGATGCACAAATCTGCATGTAGTAGGAAAAGTATGACACTGGGGCTACAGAGATGACACATTCACAGCACTTTGGGATGGCACACACGCACATGGTTCAAGTCCAGGCTCTGCTCTGTCTTTCCGCCCTCACAAGCTCCAAGCATACTTTGTGTCAGGGACTCTTTCCACCCTACCATTGCCTGCCATGGCCTGACAGGGGAAAGGCCCATGCAGGGATACTCAAAGTATGCATGCAGCCCTCCTTGCCTTTAATTGCCCCCCTGGTGAACAGCACTGGACTACTATTCACTTGCCAGAGAAGGAACATTTAGAAAGCTGTGAAACACACGGGCATACTTTATTTACACAGTAACTAAAGAAATGTTAAAGAAGATCATAAACTCTCCGCAAACTTCAAAAAAGTTTATTTTATTAACATGCACGTGCATTTTACCTTAGTAGATCAGGTTATAACACTGCATTGAGAGGCATTTATCAGCAGTGATAATTTTCAGACATGATCTTAGAAACATTCACACCACCCCCATTCTGAAATCAATGGCAAGAGGGAACCAAGAGGCAAGTCATTTGTCAGGTGCACCTTGTGTGTAGGCCTGGTTGTTATATAATGGGAAAAACAATATAGTTTATTAAATGAAACACTAGAAAAGGTTTTGTAAAGCACACATCCTGAACTCATGCATTTTAAGGGGCTCTCATATGTAGTAATGATGAAACGAGACGAAGTGAAATGAACCAATTGCCTAGGGTCACACAATTTCCTCAAGTAGGGAAGCCAGGACTTATACCGGGTTTTCTTGTTTCACATTTTGCAATTCAGTCACCAGATGAGTATCTCTTTCCCTTTCATGTTTAACTTTAGAAGTTAATGCTTTGACATTAATTCTTGGTGCATGAGAATGGCAGACGGGTGTCACGTGAAGGCTCGGTTTGTTGACCATGCCTTCTCGTTCCCCTTCGCCCACCTTTCATCACCCCAATCCTCGCATTGCTGGCATCGTTGCGGCCCTTGGGCAGGCCACAGACAGTGCTTTGATGCCCCCTGGGAAATGTTTGCGATACCCATGGATTGTAGAGGGACGTGGGACCCGTCCTTTTCCAGGTACATTCTCATGTTGCCGTGGATGCAGGTCTTTTTATAATCCTGTGCAGAATTTTGCATAATCTTTTTTGCCTGCGTGGGGAACTTTTGCCTGAAAAAGTTCTCACCGAAAGACAGTCTCAGCACTATATATTCTCCTGGCTGTATTGCATTAAACTTTTTTATTGCACAAGATGTGCCCTTGCCTCAGAGTTGTGTGAGATATCTGCAAAGTACGACTCACTCTAAAAGCATATTGTTTTCCCACATGGTGCTATTCAGTGGTATGGGCGTAAACAGGACTGACCACCAGTTAAAAGGAAACGAGCTTTAATTCACTTATTAAGCTGTCTCAAAGCATTTTCCTTAACCATGTTACACAGGAAGGTTTATTAAGGAGACCCTGAAATATGAGGTGTAGGAGGCTGACTTAGTGTATGGTGCACACTTATTTAAATGATGCCCCTTGCACTAATGCAGGCACCCCTTATGGTGGTTGTAGTGGTCTTTGATAACCATAGAAAGCTCTCAAAGTGGTAGCTGTGGAGAGCAGTATTCAGGCTTATCTTGAGAAAGTGTTAAGCAGCTTGTTTTAGCAGTTTCATCCTGTAGTGTAGGTTTAACGAAAAAGAACCACACAGTGTATAAATAAAAATATGTCTATGTATTACACAACACTCATTAGCACATTAGTATGTCTCCCACACAGAGATATCAACACAAATACACAACCATTCTTCAATTGCAATAAGGTAAGTAGCACAAAATACAGTGGTCTCCAGGGGAAGACCAAACCATATACTAAACAAGCACTGGCATAGCCAATAGGTCTCGCCTTTGGGACCCTATAAGTGCTTTGCCAGACCTATTGGCTTTGCCAATGTGTTTAGGCTATGTTGTAGAGCAGTGTACCTGCCGTGCAGCATGTTCAAAAGATATAATAAAGTAATAAGCATTTTTGTTACCTTATATGACCATCCTGTGAATGATGTCACAATAGGTGTCAGACCCATGGCAAATAATCAAACATTGTTGGCCATTGCTGGATATGTAGTGCCAGTACTGGGTAAAGAGAACAGTTTTTCCCTTCCCTGGATGGCCCCTTTTCAGTGCTAATGAGGTTAATCTTTTCCCAGCCAGTAGTTATTGTCGCGGATATTGTTCTTAGTAAAGCACTTTCACCCACCCCCTGGGTCTTTTATATGCATTTAAAAAACCTCTTAAATATAAACATAGATGCACAAATAGACGCACACAAACGTGCAAGCACAGAAATATAGAAACATGCATGCACAGACAGACTTGCACACATTTGGAAACACAGTCGCCTGCAGCCTCATACACTGATAGATGCAACCACACAAGCATAAATATACACACTCATGCACACATATGCTTGCAAGCAGGAGCACATACAAACACAGACACACACATGCACATAGAAATGCATATAGCAAGCATGCACATACATATACAGCACTACCAAGAGCAGATACATTTACACACACACACATGCAGATATATAAGCAAACAATACCTATGCAAATGTGCACACTTATTTATTTATTTTTTAGTTTTATAAAGCGCAACAGCTACCCAAAAGGGTTTCCCGGCGCTAGAAGACAGAGGAACTAAACAAACACCAGAAGGAGTTATTGGTCGAAGAGCCAGGTCTTGATGGCTCGACGAAAGCGGGCATGACAGTTCTCGCTACGAATCTCAAGGGGGAGTGAGTTCCAAAGTCGCGGTCCCAAGTTAGCAAAGGCGGCACCTCCTTTTTTAGAAAGCCTGTACCTAGGTACAGAGAATAGATGCTGAGAGGAGGAGCGAAGGGAGCGCGAGGGAGTATAGTGTTTGACAAGAGACTGAAGGTACGCAGGAGCGACCCCAGTTCTGATCCTATGCATGAAGCTCAGTGCCTTGAACTTCACGCAGCTCTCGACTCTAAGCCAGTGGAGTTCCCGAAGTCGAGGGGTGATGTGGTCAGATCTCCGACAGCCACAGAGAAGGCGGGCGGCTGCATTTTGCACTAGTTGGAGTCTGTGAGTGACTGCCCTGGAAGCCCCCAGGTAGAGAATGTTACCATAATCCAACCTAGAGGTCACCAGGGCACTCACAACGGACTTCTGCACGTCAGTAGGTAACATCCAGAAAATTTTCCGGAGCCACCGCAAGATGGTGAAGCAGGTAGCCGCAACTTTGTTTACTTGATGTTTCATGGACAAGGTGTTATCAATCGTGACACCTAAATTCCGTACGTGCTCTGAGGGAGTGGGGAGAGGGCCCATCACAGCTGGCCAATGCCTTGGGTTCCAAAGTTCTGGTTTGTTGCCAAGCACCAGAACCTCAGTCTTATCTCCGTTAAGTTTGAGTAGGTTGAGGCACATCCAATCAGATATCTCACTGAGACCTGCCTGTAAGGGAGAAGGCAGAGTTGGGTCCGCTTGAGAAAGGGAAAAAACAATTTGGGAATCATCAGCATAAGTGAATAAATTTAATCCGGAACGTTGTGCAAAAAGGGCTAAAGGGGCAACATAAAGGTTAAAAAGGAGAGGACTAAGGATAGAACCCTGGGGAACCCCGTGAGGTGAAGGATACATTTTGGATTTCGATGGATGCGATGAGATTTGGAAAGTTCGGTCCGAAAGGAAGGATGTTAGCCATTTCAAGGCTTTCCCGCCAATCCCCAAAGTTGCGAGGGATCCGAGAAGTATCTTATGTGACACAGTGTCGAATGCCGCACTGAGATCCAGCAGCACTAGAGCCACTGTGTCACCATGGTCCAGCAAGCAACAAAGGTTTTCTGTGACTCCCAGAAGGGTGGTCTCGGTCGAGAAGCCGGAGCGGAAGCCGGATTGAGAAGTGTGTAGGAGATTATGAGTGGTCACAAATTGAGACAAGTGCTGGTGAATGTGCCTCTCCAAAATTTTAGAGAACACGGGTAATAAGGATATGGGACGAAAATTGGAGTGAACCTTAGGATCTGCTGTGGGCTTTTTCAACAAAGGGGTAACCATTGCGTGCTTCCAGCAGCTGGGAACAATGGCCGTATTAAGAGAATGATTGAGTAAGGTACAAATAGTAGCCAGATGGGATGTATCTAAGAGACGTAGCACTGAAACAGGTAGGGGATCACAAGGTGAGCCTGATTTAACTTTCCCCAAGAGGTCTCCAAAACTCAATTGGTGGAGCGGAGGCCAGCACTCAAGGAGAGCACTAGAAGAAGACACAGAATCGGTAGGCTCTCCAGAAGTGTCAGTGGGTTTGCTGGCTCCATGCGCAGCGATGTCGCTATATATATTATCGATCTTAGAGATAAAGAATTGAGCTAATTCATCACATTTAATATTGGATAAGGGAGGGGGTTTGGCTGAAGTCTCCGAGCCAGCAAGATTTTTGACTACATTGAACAGAACTTTAGATTTGTTAACGGCTTCCGATATCATAATGGATGCATGGTTGGCTCTGGCCAAGGCACAAGCTTTATGGTAAAGTTTCAACTCTTTTTTGTAGTTGAGGCCCGCAACTGGACAGTACTCCCTTCTCCAGATACGTTCTAGCTTTTTACAGCGAGACCTGTCAGATTTTAAAGACACGTTGTACCAAGGAGCGGGAGTTTTGTGCAGTTTCGTTTTCTTGTCAGTGGCCGGGAGGCAGGAGTCAATGGCTTCCAAGAGCCATGAATTGACAGCGCTGGCAGTCATTTCAATCTCCATGGAGTTCGGCAGATCGATAATGGGATGATTAGTGAGAAAGGTGTTGAGAGAAGCAATGTCCAGCTTGGCCCAATCTCTTTTATTAACTCTCACTGGGGTACTACTAGGAGGTGTGACTTTACTTACAGACAAGGAACATTTGATCAGATAGTGATCAGACCATAGAATGGGCAGGGCCGGAGAACATAGCAATTGGGAGATGTTTGAAAAAACAGGGTCAAGAAAATGACCGCCGCAATGAGTAGGGCCTTGGTTTTTTAGGATCAGGTTCATAGCCTCTAGGTCAGCAATAAGATTGCTGCTGGTGCTGTTCTTAATATCCTCCAGATGGATATTAAGGTCTCCAATTAGCATAAAGTTGCTAGATGTAGCAAGGACTGAGGCAATATACTCCGAGAGCAAGGCCGTCCAGGCATTCACGGGGTCAGGAGGACGATAAACCAGGAGTCCACTAAGGGTAAATTTGGGGTGAAGTGCAAGTTTAAAAGAGGCAGATTCACTATTGCCGATCTTAACGGGGTCAAATTGACATTGGAAAACATTGTTAAAAATAATTGCGATGCCCCCCCGATCTTATTGGGTCGGTCGTACCTGTCTATAGCATAGCCAGTGGGCAATGCCTCCGCAACATCCGGACCTGAACTCTCATCGAGCCAGGTCTCCGTAAGAAACAATGCATCTGGTGATTCCTCCACCAGTAAGTCAAAGGTCTCACGTTTGTGCCGGTGGAGGGAACGACAGTTTAAACTAAGGAAGGTAAACTGTAAAGTGTTGGCAAGGGACGTTCGAGGGCCAAAGCAGCTGCACAACTGTGGAACTCCCAGAGAGAAGCCGCAGTGAAGGCAGGTCTGAGGAAACTGGCCCGACATGTCAAAGATGGTAGCTTCCTGCTCAAACTTAGGTCGTAGAGCATGCAGCTGTTTGGAATCATATTTGACTCTTGGCAGGGGAGTTAGAACAGGGTGTGTGGTCCCTGGGCCCGTATGGGCACGGACGGGCGCAGACGGGCGCAGACGGGCTTGCCTTTGGCGCGCCCGCTGCGCGCGTCCGCTGCGCGGCCGGGCAGGACACATCAGTTAAGGGGAGGAGGTAAGGGGCGTAGCCTGGTGGCAGGGGGCGTGGCCTGGGCTCCGGGCTTCCCCGGGAATGACGGCGAAGCTTCTGCGACCCGCAGCAGCACCTTGATCGGCTGCGCGGGGAGAAGTAGCCAGAGGGAAGTGTCAGGTAAGCAAGTGAAGGTTCCACCAATTAAAAACACAACACAAGTACAAGTTATAAAAACAATCGTTGCTCCCGGCTTTCCGCCTCAGGAGTAGCTCAGTATCAATCAACAGCGCGCGCAGGAAAGAGCGTGGTTAATAAAGAAAAAGGGGCGTGGCCTGGTGGCAGGGGGCGTGGCCTGGGCTCCGGGCTTCCCCGGGAATGACGGCGAAGCTTCTGCGACCCGCAGCAGCACCTTGATCGGCTGCGCGGGGAGAGGTAGCCAGAGGGAAGTGTCAGGTAAGCAAGTGAAGGTTCCACCAATTAAAAACACAACACAAGTACAAGTTATAAAAACAATCGTTGCTCCCGGCTTTCCGCCTCAGGAGTAGCTCAGTATCAATCAACCACACATGATGCACGCACACATATACATGCACACACTCTTGTGTCTCTTGTCTCACCCCTGTGAGGTGGCTTCAATGAAATATTTATTTTACACCTTTAAAAAATGCAAGCATTTGAAGTGCTCTGACGGGTGCAATGGGCGGGTGGAAACAGCTTTGATGTGGAAGTGCTGTGGGAGGAGGGTGCAAGTAAGGACAGGGTGGACGGAAGATGCCCTTGTGGAGCATGCACTTTAATGGAGCATGACTGTTGGAAGGCGTTCCCCGGGGAGGCTACGGAATGCGTTCCCGACCACCCGGAGGCCCACCTTTCCCAGAGTTAGGCCGAGCAAGAGCGGGGAGGCCCTTCCTGGAAGGGTCTCGTACCTAGGATCGCACACGCTGCGCTTACTCTCTCTTCGGATAGAGGGACACCACACAGTAATTCGTTGTAAGACAATATGCTTTTATCGGTAGTTGTCAGGGATCTTTATGATCCGGCAGGCAGGTGCAGAATTAATGCCACAAGCGGCAGCGATCTCGTGATGAGGGAAAAGGGGTAGCGGGACAGTCTTTGAATCAGTGTCTCTGCGAGGTATCCGGCGCACAGCTCTCAATCCTCGAGCTGAGGGGATGTTGCTTCTCTCGGCAATATCTGCCGATTCTCTTGGAGGAGCGGGCCGCGAGTCACTCAGCAGGCACCGGAGGTTCGTAGTTCGGGGAGCCGCGACGGCGTCAGCAGGGCTCAGATGGTTCAGAGTTCGGGGAGCCGCGACAGCGTCAGCAGGGCTCAGATGGTTCAGAGTTCGGGGAGCCGCGACAGCGTCAGCAGGGCTCAGATGGTTCAGAGTTCGGGGGGCCGCGACAGCGTCAGCAGGGCTCAGATGGTTCAGAGTTCGGGGAGCCGCGACAGCGTCAGCAGGGCTCAGATGGTTCAGAGTTCGGGTAGCGTTCTTCCGTTCGGGGAGCGATCGAGCCGCGACCAGGTCAGCAGGCTTTCGTCAGTCCAGGTCTTCTCTGCTCTCGTCCCTTCAGCACCCCTTGTTATACTCCCCCTCCTCTTTGAAGTCCGGAGTCCTCGCGGAGAGGGGTCTGGTGCCTGGGGGGCGGTGTGTCAGGGTTTCCTGTCGCTCGGCCCTTTGATCTGTTCAGGTGGGTCCGGGAGGGACTCCAGACACCCAGCGGCCGAGGCGCCTGCTCCCCGGGGGCCTGGTGGTCGATCGAAACCTCCCTCGGGGGAGAGACCAGAGGTGTGACAGGGTCGGCGCCTCTCGGTCTGGTTTGGGGGGGTTTCGCTCTCCCTCGGCCGGGCATGCGTGTTGGGGATCTGGTCGGCCCTCGGGATGTTGGCCCACGGGGCCGGAAGGCTGTATCAACGAGGTTCGGCGTGGTTGCAGAGTAACTTGCTGGTCGGGAGGGCCCACGCCACGAGGCCGGTCTCACAATGACAACAATAAAAATGTCAATTGGTTAATGAGAGTCTGCAGTGAAGCAACCTGTCCATTTTTCCATTGCGTCGCGTATTTTGTATGAGCACTAAACTCACATAACAGCGGGTGCTACACAATTGTGCGGTTGGTTAAAGTATGGTCGGGGTGAGGAGGGCGGAGATTGTGGCTGGGCTGAGGGTAGAGCGCAGTGACCAGGATTTTTAGGAGAAGGCTGCGAGGACCCTCTTCATGCAAACTATGTAGAGGTGTTTCCTATTTCCTGAAGCACAGCTGTGAAGGTTCAGAAGACCCCTACCGTTCACTGGTTTGCAATGGGAGGTTTGAAGCGTCCAGATTTGAAGAAACATGAGATTTTAAGGACACAGAGCGAGATGGGGCAACATGGGTGGATGGGTAAGGAGAGAGAGAAAGAGAGAAGGAGGGAGAGAGAGATGGGGCGACTTGGGTGAAGGAGTAAGACCAGGGATAAAGAGAGAGTGGGGAGATAAAGACAACAGGGTGGATAAGATGAAAGATAAATAGAGAGGGAGTTAGAAATTGTGTGAGAAGAATGGGTGGGTTAAATAAGAGAGATTGAGAGAGGGCGAGAGTGGGATGAAAAGACAAGGGGATGGGTAAGGTAAGAGACAGAAAGAGGAGAGAGATGAGGAGAGAGATTTGAAGTGAGAGCAAGAGACACTTAGAAAGAGAGCACGAGAAAGTGAATGAGAGACAGGAAAATGAGCTGTACTGAGAGATAGATACATGGATCAACTAGAATTAACTGTCTGCACAGAGCATGGGAGGCAGAGTGGGGAGCTGGAACGAAGTTTGGCAAGTGAGAGTCAAAGGCGCCGAGCCACTGCACGTTTCTCCCAAATACTGCACTGAGGCAGGATCTGAATCTACGGCAGAGTTTTTATTTCTCTTTTAGGTTTTTAACTGGCACGTACAGCCAACGACTGCTGTTTGGCTAATAAAAAACAGTAATAATCAGTGTTAAGTAGGCCTTACCGCCTTTGGTTTGATAAGGAATTTGTTGAAACTAATTGCTGCATTGGAATTTTATCGATGCAGTTCCCTGATTGGTGTTCCCACCCCTGTAGAAGCACTGTAACATATTATTCCATGCACACAGAATACGATTAACAGCACATACAAACACACACCAACAAGATGCACACCACTCCCAGCACAAATGCAAGCGCAGTCAGGCATCACACGCTACACACAGACGGGCACACACACAAACACACAGAGGCGCACTCACCTAACCCAAAAATACACAGTGACTGAAGGCAATAATACATGCGCTCACATATAGAATGCAATAAATGCATACATACAAAGAGACGCACATGTGCAGAATGTTTTCTAAAGGTGAGAAAGGCATACACACAAAGGGGGTGAACTGAAAGTGGCGAAAGACGCCCTAGAAAGCCAGCCCATTGTATACCTTGAAAGCTAATATCTTTTCACAGGCATTGCAAGAGCTACTCTGGGAAGCATGTCACAATGTGAGGGAAGCAGGGGGGAGCAGAGGAAATGGGGTCGGGCAGTGAGCGGAGGAGAGGTATGGATAGCTGAGTAATGAAGATCAAACGTTGCTGGGACCCATAACTAAACTAAAAAGTTCCTACTAGAATAGAAAGCACATTTGATATAATATTGATTTCGGAGACCAGGGCCCAAGTCAGTATCCCACTCATTGATTATGCAGAATTCAGATAGCCGGCCGAAGAAAGCTTGAACATACCTGCCGTACTGGGGGTTGCTGCCGGGCCACAGGATACGGGACAGACCTGTCCTGACTGCGATTGAATGCCAGGGATCCCGCTCCGAGCCGGACTTGAAGAAGGGCCTGCGGTGGACTGGCTCTGCGGCCTGATCACCTCTGTGGTGGTGCTTTGGGACCCAGGGGCACGCTTGTAGCCCCAGTGAGAGGCCCAGTAAAGCAGGGGGTCCTGACTGCTGCCTGGAGACGTGGAGCATTGAATAAAAACTGAGGCGAGCGGGGCTGGGAGCCACCTGTGCTGTAGAGAGACAAGCCGTCAGAAGAAATGAAAGGGGAAGGCTGGAGGCACTCAGAATCAACCGGCTGGCCAGGGAGTCAGAGGAGAACAGCAAGTTAGGAGGGGGGCTCTTGGTGAAGGCCCCATCAAGGGAATTACAAGGTACAGCACCTGGAAATAAAACGTAAAACAAGGAGACTTGTACAGGCGCGAGCCGGGCAAGTGCATTCTTGTGACTGGTGCAGTGCTTAGTGAGGTGTGTGTCAACAGCAGCACTGTGTGTGTGGGGGAATGCAGCGTGTGCTCTAGTGAAGTGAAACCAAGCACAGGGTTTGCATGTAAACAGCCCCTGTGATTAGCAAAAAAAAAAAAAACAAGTGGGAGGGGGGAGGGGGAGTGCGGCCGAGAGCAGGGACGCGCAGCATTTACCTTGCTGGAGCGAGCGCGATAACTGCTAACAGATGGCCCCACTCGCTCCCGCAAGGGAAGCGCCAAACGTGCACGCGTTGCAATAGAAAGCAATGCAAAGCGTGCATGTTTTTGGGGAGAAAAGCTGATCGATTCCAAGAGGTCCCCTCCTGGGCAACGCATGCGCGCTGCGTAGGCGAGAGCTAAAAAGTGAAATGCGAACTGCCACTGTAGCAGGGACTTGGACCAGGAGACTCAGAGTAGCTGGGGACACAAGGAACCACCCAACGTAAGTACCCAGGAACCTCATGGAGGCTGTGTGCAGAGTGGAAACACAACCGCATGTCCACGGGGAAATCCCGGTTGCAGTTTTTAAGAAAAAGGACCCTTTCCAATGGACCCCAAAGAAACCCTGTGGAAGACAGAAAGTTGGAGAGTCACCCCATCTGTGCATATTCCAGGAACCAGGATACCTACAGCAGGGAAGCCTGGTGCATAGGTATGAAGTGATGTCAGAAACCACCATAGACCACAATGGAGGACTTCGAAGAAGATGTCGCTGGAGAAGAGTGTGCAAGAGTCCAGTGGAATCCAAGGGTGTATTCTTGAAGAGGCGAACTTGTAAGCAGAAGGGACAGAGTCTATGCCATACACAAGCTGTCCCATACCGGAAGTCGAGATCCAGGGTGTCGGTGTCCGGTGGGAGCACCAACAAGCCTTGGCAGCTGCAACTGGCATTGAGAATGAAGAAGGAGCAATGTTCAGCGCAACAATGCCCAAGGGACTCAACACAAGCAGGAGAGTCAGAGCAGGCCCCAAGCAAGCAGGGGAGCCCACTGAAGCAAGAGAAGACCCTCAGGAGGGCCCACTGGCCGAAGGCACGAGTCGCAGGAGGACCTCGAGCAGCTCACCAAGAAGGAAGGCCTCAGTGCAGAGGATGCAGTGAGGGTGCTGTGAAAGGCAGGAAGAGATGCTTGAGCTTCTTGTAGCCCGAAGATCTCTGGAGTGCAGAGCCAACGAGCCTTGGCAACTGCAAGATGACGCAGTGCACAGGAGTTTGGTCCCAGAGGTTCTGCGAGGGATACTGGCCTCAAAATTGCAGAGAGGACAGGTCAGGCCTCAATGGGAGTTGCAGAACCTCCACCTGTATTGCAGAGCCTTTCAAAGTCCATGAGCAGCAGAATGGCCAGCTTTGTTGCGGGGCCTGCAGATGCAGTGGCGTGACTCCTTCACTCCAAAGGAGATTACTGTGGGTGTCCTTGATGCCCACAGCCTGTTTAAGATGCTGGAAGAAACACAGACGATGAAGAAGACTTGCAGAACAGTGAGACCAGGAGTAGCAGAACTCTTCCAGGCGAAGTCCAGCAATGTCCAAGTGCCCAGACAGTCGAAGAGTGAGGTGGTTTCAGGCTTGAGTCCTGTCCCACGACGAATCTGAAGAGCCGCCCCCAGGTAAGCCCCTTAGGGAAAGGGTTCCCTCCCTCAGGGGTCCCTCCCAGGGTAGGGGCTAAACAGAGGGGAGGATACTCCCCTGTCCTTTGTCCAGTTTCATACAAGAGCGGGTGCCAAAGGCTCCCTGAATTATCACGAACTGGAGTATGCAAGGAGGGCACCAAATAAGCCTTTCAAAGCTGTCTGAAGACACTGGCAAGCACCCCGCCCAATACACACCTCCCTGCGACAGGAAACTAGTCCATGGGATCATATTTCCAACACTGGAATCGGTGTTGGGGTATGATTCCAACATGTTTTATAACAAACATGACCAGGTTCCGCGCAGTCACTATATAGTTATACATCTCGTAATGACTCATGTCCACTATATGTATCAAAAAGGCTGACCGCACTTACAGAGCCTGGAGAATCAACTCTGGGGTTTGTAGGGGGTGCCCTGCTCATGCAAGGCACCCTCACACTTATAACCTATCACCCTGTCTTCAGGATTGAAAGGCCTGCCTTAGGGGTGACTTATAGGTTTTCAGTGCAGTGACCTCAGATATAAGGAAACTTATATCTTTTGTGAGAGGTGCAAGCACCAACTCACACAGGCTGCAATGGCAGGTCTTTAGTCACCATTTAAGTAGACTCCCATGGATGGCACAATACATGCTGCAGCCCATGGGAGGCCCCTGGAGAGCCTATACCCTGGCTACCTTAGTACCATATAATATGGACTTACAAGGGTACGCCAGCAGCTAATTGTGGATGTACAAAAGTACTTACCATGGTCAATTTAGGGAGAAAACACAGTGACTGGGGTCCTGATTAGCAGGATTCCAGTCAGACTAGTAAAAAACGTACTGACACCAGGCAAAAAGTGGGGGTAACCATGCTAGAAGGATCCTACCTTCCGACATGAGGTTTTCAGATCTTCTCCATAAGTACCATTCCAAAAGGAAACAATGTAGGATGGTTTGTGCAACCAGTGAGTTTGAGGGAAAGGACAGGAGCGTCTTGATTGAAGAGGGTAAGGGCAAGAGCTAGCCAGCGACTTGGATTTCCAACAGGAGGCAACAAGCATAGAGACGTCAGCCTGACAGCTGATGAAAAGAAATGTGAAGTACAGCAGGCAACTAATCAAGCAGCCAGGTGCCTTGGGCAGGGTCACGGGCACAAGAGAGGCTCAGATACAGAGCCCTTCCTCAAAGGGACTTATAAAACAGCTATTTAAAAGGGCCATTGGCAAAGTCCATCTTGGGTGTAAAGTAGAAGTAGAATATTACTCAGCGATGGTGAAGGTCGTAGAATCAGTTAGTGAAGCTGTAGGAGTACCATTAGGGAGGTATGTTGTATGGCGATGAGTAGAAATTATGCAAAGTTAGTAACTTACGCTTTCACAGACCTTCGAATCCTGTCCGCTAGTGGTCCTGACCTACCACATCTTTAGTATCCAGGGCATAAGGTGTGCTTTGTAATTGGGGCTTCAATGCTGATGGGTCTGCAGAAGATGGCTGAGAGGTCTAGGGGGACCCAGTATTTAGCAGGCCCTCCTCATAAAGGGATAGGTATGGAGCAGAAACCAGGAGAATATTCTGCCACTTCAGGTCATATGGGATAGGATTGTCCTTCTCTCCCCATATGTTGGCATTAATGGCAAATAGATTAAAGAGTGGATGGTCACGCATCTGTGGTATGGGTGGCTCTTACCTGGGCACAGCTTGTGTCAATCTAGTTTGTTGACAAGCCCTCAAATTAGGTTTGGCGATGCTGAGAAAAAAGATGGTTGAGGCAGTTTCAGGCCTTGAGGAGCCAAGAAAAGCTGAAAGTCTTGCTGATAGTGGTGTGCTCTTGATTTAACCCATCCCAGATTAGAATGGAAATGTTTATTTTTCTTAAATTATAATAAGAGAAACTCAGCAAAGAGGAGGACCTAAGCTTCCAAAGCAACTCAGGAAATATTGACCGCAGACAATTGGATATGGATGTTGGTGTTTTTCACTTTAATAGGAGACATAGTTACAATTATATGGCTGAGAGGGTGCAGTTCTGATGAGGAATTTAGGGGAAATGAGAAAGGATCCATCTGCAGCATGAGACAACGTAGACCTGGATTTTTGATTCAAGGATGGTCACGCCTACTCTTGTGTAGCCTTATATACAACAAAAATTGTTTGCTGGTGCAGGGTGTGGACTTTAAGTTGGTTTTCCCCCAGTTTATAATGAGTTTGCAGATGGTATATGTGTGTGTGTGTGTGTGTATATATATAAATAAATAAATATATATATATTGTTTCTCTATCCTTTCAGTCCAAGTGAAGTTCGGACTGCAAAAGAAGTTATCGTTAGTGCGTCGTAGGCATGTCCAGTAATGCCCAACGAGAACGCGAGGCGGAGGCTGAAGAACTATTCAGGAATCTGGGTGCGACAGCCACAAAATGAGTTGATGATGGTAAGAACACGGCTGTGGATCCTAACCCTGACTTAAGAACTTTATTAAAAACGCTTGAAAAACACCTAAAAAGCGAAATGATGAAATGGTGGGAAGAAATATCGCTAACCAAATATGAGGAAGCTGGCCGAGTCCCACGTGGTCTAAGAATCATGTTAGCACCCAATTTCGAAAATATTAATCCTGAAATGCTTGCTGAATGGGCTGACAACAACCTCAGCGCCTCCATGAATGCGGTTAGGATCTTAATTAAATATGCCAGAATCGATCGGAGCACACTCCTCAAACAAATTGAAGAAATCAATGGCCAACTCGATCAACGACCCGAAACAGAGGAAATTCAAAAACAAAGAAAAGAAATTGATGACAGAATCAAGAGGCAGCAGGAAAGAATTAAGCTGAGAAAAATACGCAAATTCACTAGAGACAAAGAAGACTACGAATTGGGACAGATTTTTACATTTGCACGTCGTTATGACAATGCAAGGAAAAAGCGTTCCGACGTATTGACCACCACCACACGAAGTGTACCAACGACGAATGAAAATCCCATAACGGTCAGGTCAGACACATCAGATTCGGCGTCATTGACCAGCGGGAGTGGAGGGGAAGAAATGGACCGTATGAATTCAAACACGATGTCAAACATACTGCAACCGGGAGAGGAATTGAATTTTTTGGCCGAGGACCGCCGTCAGACCCTGAGACCGCGGAATCCGCAAACATCCGCAGGGTCAGGCGCAACAAGAAACGGAGCGCCAGAAGAAAAGCCCGTAACATCAAAAGGCAGAAAAGCGCAATGGCGACGACGAAGATGAAAGACTCAAAGAATTCCAAACATTCAAGCAACAGTAAGACCATAGTTAATCTCTCGAATATTGCTCTTACAGCTGCTGAAGAGAACATCCTATCTTTGGGCCTCTCGTACTGTGCAAACAATAATTTTAACTACTGTAAGACCAGGGTAGATATGTTCAGCTTTGTGAGGAAATTGAAATTGAAGAAATTCTTTACTATTAAAGGCGGAAACAAACAACATGCTGCGACAGGCAGTACAGCTGTTACTGCTGATTACAATCTGGAAGCATCGGATGCTCAACTGCTCCTCACCATGGCTGAACTCAACAATCCTGAGGCCAATTCCGCCAATGAGCCAAAAGACACACGGCCAACACAGGAAAGACTCTCAACCCTTATAAATACGGACTCATGTGCTGGCCTCAGTCCCTTCAAAGGGAAATCGAGCTTTATACCTATGATGCCCAAAGACGCAGTGGATATATTCCAAGAGATGGTCACCAACGACTTAAAAAATCTGTATAGGGCAATCAGTCACAAGAAGGCCAAAATTAATCAACAGGAGTCAGAGTACAAAAAACGCATGACAAAACTCAATAACAACTCAGGTCTGATAATTTGCACGTCCGACAAAGGGGGAAATGTAGTTGTTTGGCGCAAGAATGAATATGAGTCTGAAGCAAGAAGGCAGCTTTCCGACAGTAACTGCTATGAAAAAATAAACATCAAGCGTTACAATGCTGCCAAAGAATCCCTTAAGAGAATGTTACACTCATACAAGAGACAGGGTTTGATTTCCAACAGCGAATTCAACTTCTTGCACAATGAATTCCCCACAATCCCCTCGCTGCGTCTCATACCGAAAATTCACAAAGCCCAAGGCCGGTACCTGGCAGACCTATCATTTCCGCCATCAACAGCATCAGTGAGAACACCAGTAGGTATGTGGACTATTTTTTACAGCCATTAGTTAAGAACTTATCCACCTACATTAGAGACACTAGTGATTTCATTAGAAAGTTGAACAACATTGAATGGCAATCTGGGTTTCTGCTAGTGACTCTTGATATCGAATCACTATATACAAGCATCGAACATGCCACAGGTTTAATTGCCACCAAACACTATCTGGATCGCAGACCGATCAAATTTCATAACCATAATGCTATGCTTTTGGAATTAATTGAATGGGCTCTGTGCAATAATCACTTTATGTTTGGCAATGACCTGTATTCCCAAAAGAGGGGAGTCGCCATGGGAGCTTGCTTCTCCCCCAGTTATGCCTGTCTTCATGTTGGCTGGTGGGAGGAGCAGGTTCTCATGGGGACACATGCGGAAATATTCAACTCCCAGATTGTCACATGGCTCAGGTTTATTGATGATGTTTTTATGGTCTGGAATGGGGATTCTTCTAGTGTAATGAATTTTATTGAGATTTTAAACAGTAATACTTTTAATCTCAAATTCACGTCGCACATAATTTACAATTCAGTTGAGTTCCTTGATACTAGAGTCATGATTGTTGACAACAAAATTGAGACAACCCTATACAGAAAACCCACTGCTGGCAATTCTATTCTGCACGCCAGCAGTGCTCATCCGCAGCACTTGATAAGAAGTATCCCCTACGGGGAACTCCTCCGCATAAAGCGTATTTGTAGTACACCAGAGGAGAGAACAAAATGCTCGGAGGAGGCTATAACAAGGATGAAGGAAAGAGGGTACACTGAGAGGACCCTGAGGGAGGCCTATGATAAAGTACAAATCATGCCTAGAGATACTTTATTAATTGACAAGTCCAGTATCCCTATTACCAATGCACCTGATCTGGTGGTGGATGATCCAATTTTGGACGCACCACGTTTAATTACAACCTACAGTAGGCAACACCACAGAATAAGGGCCATTGTTTAAAAAAATTGGCCCATTCTACTTACCGATGGTGTACTGGCCCCAATGTTACCTCCTAAACCTGTGATTACATACAGAAGGGCTAAAACGATGAAGGGAGAACTCATGGGATCCAACAGGGACAAACCTGCTAACAGCACGTGGCTCAAACCAAAAAATTGATTCTTTAAATGTACAAGCTGCAGGGCACGCAAATTCGGTCAGAACACCACTGAATACCTTGTACCCTTTAGCCCCACCGCAAGACAAATTAAGGGCCACTACACATGTAAGTCAGAATTCGTGGTATACGTCCTAAACTGTACATGCGGTTTAAACTATATAGGCAGTACAAAACTCCAAGCCCATACCAGGATCCTTCAGCACTTAAGAGCAATTGTCAACAATGACTCCAGCTACCCCGTAGCGCGACATTTTAAAAAGTACCATAACAATGACCTGAATTGTCTTAAGTACTTTGTCATTGACAATATTCCTGCACAACGCAGAGGGGGCAATAGAGAAAAATCTTTAAGACAGCTCGAAACAAGGTACATCCTTGAGTTCGACAGCAAGGCCCCTACAGGACTCAACAACACTGAGGACCTGTATAACTGTATCTGACAGCAATTAGATTATCTTTACGCGAACATACACACATTCTTTCAGGGTCAAATCTGAGAATGTCAAACAAGATATCCATCAACATTTCATGTGTATGGTCAGCTTGATTTTAGTCTTTTTATGCTCTCACAATTTTAACCACACATAGTTGGAAAAACAGAGTAAAACATTATTTATTACTGTTCAAATATTGTAATGTGGGTTTATAATTGATGAACCATTTACTGACTTCTAAATGCGTATATGTTCTTTGTTTTTTTCTCCCACCTCCTTCTGTCTTGTGTTTCTGTCATTTTCACTTATCCTATTGCTATATTTACAAATTCCTCTTGGTTGTCGTTCATATTCTTGCTGGTGCCGATGTTTGCAACATCACCAATGGATGATACACCCAATTTGGCCTTTTCAAAGTCTACAAGCCACCATATGTCTGGGAACGTCGCGATTGAAGAAATTCATATTATCATTTGCTTTTGTGCAGACGCTCATTGAACCAATCCCTATATTTGGAAATTGGATTTTGATTTTGGACTTATTTGATGTTCAGGCCGTGGCACTCCAAGAATCTCCATTGTCAAACACATAATGGTTCTTTTCTTGTGTTCTCCTATCCTGTTATTTTGTCACATTTTGCACTTATTCATATTTCTTTTGAAAATTAAGATTTATATGAACGATATATTGTCATTAGGTTTTTTATTTTTATTTTTGCTTGTCAATTATTAAATGGATATTTAGTATCCTGTACTCATGAGCATTTGTGAATCAGGTTGACAGTCTTTGCTTTGCTGATCAATGTGGATATAATTATTGCGTATTTTGCACAAAAACATCTTGATATTTTTCTATAGGTGATTAGATATGAAGGTTTTATTAAATGTATTTTGTACTTTCAAATATTTTTATAGCCATCCCCTATTTACAATTACATACCCCATGCGAATATTTGTATTTTGCACTTTGCAGCATGTTTTGCACATAATATCATTGCAATTTGCACTTTAACCTACGCACTTTGAACAGCAAGCATTTGCACCTTATTATTGATCATGTATCTGTACACCCTCATTTTGATGTATTATGACAAGCAAATTAAGAGTATTTTTTCTATATCGTTCAACACTAATTATCACGTGATCTCAAAATGCTGTATAAAAGGATATTCAGTAAGGTTGTTACTCTATGTGATCAAGGCCACCTGGTGGCCGAAACACGTAATGACATGCCACGCCGTTACTAACTTCTGAATAAATCGTTGTGAAGCACGTCTGGTGTCCGTGTGCTTTTCCTCCTCGCCCGCTGGGAAGTGGAAGGATGCGCTTGATATTTATTATATATATATATATATATATATATATATATATATATATATATATATATATATATATATATATATATATATTCACTGAAAAAACCATAGGTTTCACACATGTTATAGTTAGCTGGACATTTTACTGATAAAAAACCAATGAAATTCCCCCGTTATAGTTAGTGCAGGCAACTATAACTCACGCGACCGCAATCCTCTGCTGATGCTAATACTGTATTTAGACACTTATTTGCCCATGTCTTCTTCCATTAAATTTTAGCTATACATATATTACAAATATTTTTTTTTCATAAAGACACATATGTCATCAGCAGAGGATTGCGGTTGCGTGAGTTATAGTTGCCTGCACTAACTATAACGGGGGAATTTCATTGTTTTTTTATCAGTAAAATGTCCAGCTAACTATAACATGTGTGAAACCTATGGTTTTTTCAGTGAATTTGCAAGGTTTTTTAAATGCTAATTCCTAACTATAACGTGTGTGAAACCTATGGTTTTTTCAGTGAATTTGTACGATTTTTTAAATGCTAAGTTACTTTACGCCATTCGTGGCGTGCGCGCCCACTTAACGCAGTTCGTTCCGTGCCCACGTTACGCTAGATGGGCCATGCACCGTGCGCACATGGAGGACATATGATGAGCATCGTTGTGACAGGTAATATATTAGTTTTTCTTTGATGTAATATGACATGCACAAATGGTGCCCTTTGGGCACCATTTGCACATGGGGTGGCGAGAGTGTGGAAATTTTTTTATTTTTTTAAATATTTTTTACCGTACGCGTAAGGTAAGCGTTATCGGCGAAATTTTCAAAAAAATTAAAATTCCCTTTTTTGCCTTGGGGGATCGTTGGGGACTCCCTCAACATGGCTAGGTGCTTGGGAGCTGTCTAAACAGCCCCTTTACATGTTTTTGCCCTTTGTTTTTCAACCCCCTGTCAGAGTGCGAGAGAGAAAATGGCGGCCGCCGCTTCCTGGTTTCGACCGATTCGAATGTTTACTAAGATCTAACAGCCAATCAGAATCGCGCTCGCGCACGTCACCGTACGCGTACGGTAAGCGCACGGTAAGCGCACCGTAAGCTGGCTCAGATATATATATTGATTTAAAGGCTATTTTCTCAGAATCTACTGAACAGATTTACACCAAACCTACAAAAGGCACTTCCTTGACCTGTAGACTACCTCTCTGCCAAATTTCAAGGAACTCTGTTCAGCCGTTCGGGCTGTAGCTGTGTCTAAAGGTCCTATGGAAAAATGCATGGGAAAAACGCGTTTTGGGACCCCCCTTTTATCTCAGCCCCCGCTTGACGAATCCCGCCGAGACTTTCAGGGTAGGAGCGGAGCGTAGCGCCCCACCTATTTTGAAAATTTCGCGAGGATTCGTCGACCGGCGCCAAAGTTATTCCAAATAAATAGAATGTTGCGGATTTCCTATGGAAACGTGGTCCTAACTATAACTATCTACTGGCGACCGCCAGTAGATAATATATATATATATATATATATATATATATATATATATATAAATATATATATATAAAATATGTATTTTATTTATTTATTTTTGCGAGTGTATGATGCCACAGGTCAAGGCAACCCATCAGCATGCATAAAGTGCAACCAACCAGTGAAGCAGTGCACAGTAAGACAAAGATGATAGTTTGAAAACGAGGGAAGAATGCTCATGGGGACAAATGTGGCACAGATCCTGGCACCTATTAGGCAGGAATTTCTGTTTGGAATTCATAGGTTCTATATTGAAAGATGGGCAGTTACATTGATGCAGGGAATATTAAAACACGCTTTTATGTGCTAAACAAATTATCATAAGTAGCAAGATGGGAGGTTATTTGAAATGAGGGTGACATTTCCTGGAAAGGTATATTAAAAGCTCATAGCTCAAAAAATAATTATTCATGCTGTTGATGATGATACCTTTCCATTTAATGTATTGATCGAGTGAGTGCAGTGATGACACATTCCGGTAATTTTCTATACCTAATAGTGTTCTTCTTCCAAGGTCACTAACTGAGTTTGGGTGCTCATGTTTAAAAGTCCAATACTGCACACTGTGTCCAGAACACTGTTTCCACATTTTAATATCTCTGCAATCAGTGAATCTTAAAACAAGGGCCAGTCTCAAATAAAGGACAGTATGGCATCACATGGCACAGGGAAGAAGTTCACTGCTCAGATGGAAGAGATATTTCTCATACCAGAGTCTGCTGACTCCTCGAATTAAACCAAGCTCTCTGTAGAATGGTGCCAGGATGATATATTGTAATCTTGTTATTGATAGAGGGTCACCCAGGGGAAAACGGTTATAATAGTTTAACCTTACAATTTTCCCTTTGGGAGGATAAATCCAGCATCCCAATTTATCCTAACTTTCTTAGTAACTATTCATTTTAAATATTCAGAATTTAAGTGCCTGGAAACCAAATAAAACGTGATTAATAGTGTTTAACGTAAAACTAAAATATAAATAATAATAAAATATATCACCAGAATAACAATATGATAGTGCATAATACAGCTCTGCTAGATGAACGGTGTACAAACTAAAAGTTCACAACTAGGTGAAATTGTGAAGTTTGTCTCACAGGCTTTCCTCTGTGTAAAATTACCCAAAAATTGATTTGCGAGAGATTTTACCAGCGAATCCTGTTCCCATGAAAAGTAGGTCCCATGTTTCTAGAATCTAGAAACTTTAAAAGAAGGTACATTTGGTATTAGGATTTGAAGTGTGTGATAATTTGATTTGGTGTATTGGCATTTTGATTCTCTCTTGGGTATTTGAAGTGCATTTTCAAAAATCTGTCTATTGGTCTGGAGTGCTCATGTTGCATAAATGCACAGGAAACATAGGCTAGTCACTGGTCTCTTGTCCTTTCATCAGAGCAAATACAGCACTAAATACATGCTAGTTTGACGAACATCGGTTTCTTTGTGCGGTTTTGGTGTAAACTCACCCACAGCAGGTAGTTATTCCCAAATGTTGCCTTTTTCTAAAACGCTTTTTCTGTGAGTGCATCTTTTCTGAAGATTATGGCATTGTCAGGAAGTGCTTAATGGCTGTGGAGTATTCCATGGTGGTGAAGCTAATGCAGTGGTGGCAGTTGTTGAAGGCTTGATGACATTTGAGTAACTGTTCCTCATATTTCCAAGTATGGCATCCATCAGTAAAATATGAAGGCAACTCAGTAGTTTTTGTGCTTACTTGTACATTAAACCATCTTCCTGGCTTTCCATAAGTGATCAGCATATTATGGTGCATTTTGTGTGCCTTTTGTGGTTCCCATCTTCTCTACGTGGAGTCTGCCATTAGAAGATAAGTTGCTATGTGTAAACTTAAATCATGGATAGCTGTTGAGGTCTTGTCTAGTCGCCCGGCTGTTCTGCCCTACGTTTTGAGATGTGATTATGCAATTTTTATGAGATTTAATAAAGTATGTGGCACTAACGTAATCTTAGCTAGGACATAATTAGAAGGCGGATCTCCTGCGTGGTACCAATGGTTTGGTCCTGAAACCTCATGGCATAAAGCCTATCAAAGCATAATAAACACAAGGTCAGCTGAATTGTTTGTTCTCCAGAAAATTGGTAAACACTGCAGGGCCTATTAGACAAATTACATTTTGCATTCAATGAATAGCCAGTGGTCGGCCATTTTGCCACATGCTTGCCTCGTGCATCTGAACTTGTTGCTACAACATGGTGAGGAGGCCCAAGCGATATGTAAATAACTGTTACTATGGAAGGGCTTCTTACCGAATCCTAATGCAATCTTATTGGAATCCCATATGGGGGCGTTTGGCGATGCTTCTTGAGCAAATATTATCACAGACATTCCGTGGCACTGATTGCATTCTGGAGAGGTGAAAGTGTGAGAAAACATAGAAGACCAGGAGAAAGTAAGTAGGAGAGGCTCACATTGTGTTACTACAACAATCACGACTCAGATACTTCAGATAGGCGGATATCGGGGTGCCCATATCATGAAGAAACATTACACAAAAATGTACAAATGAAAAACAGGGAAAGGCGAATTTGGGGTCAAATTGGATAGCTGCACACCATGCTCGTAACACAGAATATTACTCAGCCATCTAGATCGTATGTCACCTGTAAATAGAAAAAAAATATTGGGGTAACCAACCAAAACTATCTCCTGCTGAAAATCCTAATGTTTATGCGGTTCGTTCAACAATCAAAGTTACCAGTTTCACTCTAGAAATTCCTCAAAATCAAGCCTTTGTGATCTGTTTCAGAAATACATTTTTACATAACTGCAATTTCCAGTCTATCTCAACTAATTCAATTGATAACTGTCTTCGTCTGAGAATGTTTCCCATTAAATTGATGCTCGCACGGTTATTCAGACCAATTGCCATTTTTTCAGGAGTATCTTCTTGTTTCTTTTAATTACACATGTAATTCTCCAACAAATGCAATAGATTTAGAGAACTTGTCAGTTTCCTGTTTCCATTTTCTTTTACACCATGCCTAGGAAATTAAGCATTACATTTTAACTTTGTCATATTTCTTGATTACACGTGTAAATAGTCTTAGAATTCTTTGTGCATTAAAACGAAGTGTGACGTTTACCCCAAATGTAGGACCTACAGAAGTACATTATCAACTTTCTTTGTGGATTGGGTGGTAGTACAGCTGATAGAATGTGGGCTCTCTGTGGTCTGTTTTCACAAACCACCAAGGTTCATCGCATTGAGCTGGAGACCACTTATGGTCTGTCTTGGTGACTAATCTTTAGTCCAAGGATAATTTTGCATTGACCTACATTGCACTACACTTCCAGATGAAGAGTGGATCAGCAAATAGCGAAGGCCCATTGTTTTAGATTGCACTGCCTTGACATCTGCTCTCCGTTAAAGTCTGTGAAATAAAGCAGTAAATAGAAAAGACCTATTGACTTGGAGCAGACTGCACTAATGCCTGCAGTGCACTTAAAGATGTGGAATGAACCAACAAATATCGAAGGCCCATTGACTTTTCCCTGGTTCACTAAAGTCTGTGAAGTGAAGCAGCAAATGGGAAAAGGCACATGGAATTGCATTGGACTACACTGATGCTTGCACTGCACTAATGCGTGTGGAATGAAGCAGCCAACAGTGAAGACTAGGGGTGGGTGGAATGGTTTGTTCTGCCCGTGGCACTGGCGGAAATCAATCTGCATTACTCTTTAACATGGAGTTCTGGCCAAGTTCTGACAATTGCCGTATGGCAGAATTTATCTCTCACGAGGCTCTAAAGAATTAGAACTGGTGAGCAAGATTTGGCATCTCTAGCGTGATTTTCGAATGTGGGAGGTTGCACGCAGTTGCAGTCAAAGGGCTGCTTCTTGAGTAAATTTGCTGCCGCTAGAGTAGATTTACTACTTGAGCGGGAGCAAAATCAACTCAAACGGCCGTGCGGTCTTGCGCAATGCATAGTACAGTTCACGCTGATTTTTCAGCGCTGCTTGAGCTACCGTCGCTAAATTGCAGCTCGAGCTGCATATTTTCCTCCTGTGGCGGAACTCCCTGAAATCTTGCAGGGTTTTTATGTAACTCCGCAGAATTCTGTGAAGTGAAACTCCACTAGTTCCACACACCCCTAGTGATGACCCAATGATTTGCATTGGATTGCACTGATGCCTGCACATCAATATTGTCTGTCGGATAAAGCAGCAAACAGCAAAGGCCCATTCATGGCAATAACACCTGCACAGCACTAATGTCTGTTGAATGAAGCAGCAAATAGCAAAGGCACATTGATTTGCATTGCACTGTCCTGATGCCTGAACTGTACTAACGCTGCGGCGGCTCCTGCGCAATAGCGGAGGAGCGTCACCCTCTGGCTCAGAGCCAGCAGCTGAATAATAAAACAACATTTTATTATCGTTTTATTTTTCAGCTGCTGGCTGAGCCAGCGTGTGCAGGGGAGTGCGGGCCGAGCCATGGGAGGAGTGGAGGAGGAGTGATAAATGCACTTTTAAGTGCGCATGTCAGTTTAGCCAGCCGTCTTATGCAAATAGCAAAGCAATGCACTAAACTACTGACTATGAAATAAAGCAGTAAATAGCGAAGGCCCATTGAGTGTAATGCCTGTCACTGATGTCTGCACCACACTAACATCTGTGGAATAAAGCAGGAAATAGCGAACTTGCATTCCATTGCACCGATACCTGCACTGGCCAAAGGCCTTTGAAGCAAAGCAGCAAAGCCCATTTGAGTTGCTCTAATTTCCAAATATTTCTGTGGCGTGGAATGGCGATGTGCAGCCACACGTTTGATAAACATTTTGAAAGACATTTACAAGACAAAATGGCCAGCATTGCGTGATTGAATGATGTACAAATATTTACTGCTTACCCCTTCCTATTTTTAGCTTTGCTGACTCTTTTTATTCTTTTACGGCCCCTGGTTAGAGTGTGTCATATGGTACCAATGTCCATGCCACACTTTAATCTGCAGTTAGGGGTAAGTACCGTATCGGAAGTTGCGCAATCCTTTTCCTTCACCATCACAGTAATTTGCATTTCTAGATTCAGTCAGGGTGTGCAGGTACACTGGTGTTAATTAACAATGCTCCATTTGTTTGCATCAAGCACGCTCGTTCGGAGAGGTTGGCGCGGCGCACAGTATTTAGATGTCATTCTAAAAAGACACGTTTGAAAAAAACTTATGCAGCTTAGAAGGGTTCCCTCGGCAGGGTACATTATGTTTCAACTACAACATCCTTTCCAAGCAGCCTGGAGGCACCTGTGGGGCTCCTCTTCCATCCTTGTGCGTCTGCTCCGCTAGGATATGAGTCAACCGCCAAGTGCTAACCTCAGGCCATTTCCATCTCTGCGAGAATCTCATTGCTTCGACATTTTACCCTTAGAAACGGAAGGGCGCCACAAGCAAGCCTGTTTGCAGATTGTCTGCCTCTGAACACGGAGCGCTCTCGTCTACAACGGTAAGACCCCTACTGCAGACCCCACTCTAAAGCACCATTCCTATTCCCCACCCCTCTTTATTTTCTCAAATTCATGCAATAGGTTGTCACAAATTTGGTATGCTTATCACCCATGCCCGATTTCATGGAACTGAAGCAAACATTGCCTTTGGAGCAAAGAAGTGCCCCAGCATTCGACAGCCCCACAAACTCCTGAGGAGGTTTCACAGAAACATCGCAACGCCTCAGCACACTGCATGCCACCCCCAGGGATGTACCTAATGAGCCCACCTTTTGGAAGAGTACTTGTGTACTTCCTTCGTCACAGAAGAACATGGTGCCAAGCAACGAATGTCACCTCATTCATGACTTCCTGAGGGTTGTACCAATTAAATACATCACATTGGAATAGTAGCTGTGCCCTCCTTTCTATACCAAATAGCACAATGCTGAACTTTGCTGCCTAAAGATTTTTTCAAGCAATGAGTATGTCACTCCCATCACTTTATTGTGTGATTGATGTAACACCCTAAGTGGCCAAGGGTATTCCCAGACGTGGGTACCTTGCTCAATATGCCATGGGATCCAAGCTATACCTCTCTGACAAGGCTTATCAAAGCTGAAACCGGTCTGGGGCTGCCACTGTCTGCTTCTAGAAGGGGCCCGTCTTGCAGTTTGGTATGGATTGTTCCAACAGGAACTCGGTCCGTGCTGATTTGCATAAGGTGGGCCTTTGTCTAGAGTGGCATAGTGGGTGAAAAATGATGGGTTGGAATGCTACCTAAAGTGATTGCCAGTGGTTAGACTCTTTGCAAGCATTCCTCTCATCACATTTTGGGTGACTGATGTAATACCCTAAGTGGCCACACAAATTACCAGACATGGGTCCCTTGCTCGCTGTGCAATAGGATTCAAGGTATGCCTCGCTAACGAGGCCTAACAAGCCTGAAAACCGCTTCGGGTTACTTGTGTTCCCTTCTTGAGGGGCCCCGCCTGGCAGTTCTGGATGGACTCTTACCACAAGAAGCAGGGTCGATACTGATTTGCACAACACGGGCCTTTGACTACAGTGGCACAGTGGGTGAAAAACGATTGGTTGGAATGCTACCCCAAGTGATTACCAGAAGTTAGATTATTTACAAGCATTCGTCCCATCACCTTTTGCATGACTGATTTACCTAATGAGCGCACCACACTGGAATAGTAGTTGTGTCTTTCCTTGTTCACGGAAAAGTATGGTACCAAGCAACAAATCTCACCTAATTCATGAGTTACTGAGGGATTTGCCAACTACACATCACAGTGGAAGAGTAGCTGTGTCCTCCTTTCTACATCAAAAAACACAATTCTGAACTTCGCTACTTAGAGGTTATTTTAAACACGGAGTACATCACTCTGGTCCTTGTGGATTTCCATTGGTTGCGTGTTGTTTCTTCACTTCATTCAGCTCGCCAACTTTGACCAACAAAGCTCTAGGTTATCTATTTGACCTCAGAGTTCTCAGCCAAAATCAGTTTCCTTTTGGCAGTCCCTACTTGCAACTGGTGGGCGTTTTTAGGTCTCGCCTGACCCAGCGCATGCGCTGGTCTGGCGAGACTTATTGAGAGGGCTCCAAAAAGTGCTACCAGGCCAGCCTAGAGCTACAGTGCATGTGCACGGGCGCGCGCGCCGCGCTTTACCGCGATTACTTTCACGCTTTGCATAGCCAATAGGTCTCGCTTTTGGGACCTTTATAAGTATTTAGTTATGCAACTGTTGCATGGCTAAACACTTATAAGGTCCCAAAGGCGAGACCTATTGGCTATGCCAATGCTTGTTTTAAATGTTACTATTGCAAAGGACCAATGTGATTATTTCAACTACTTGTTTATTGAAGCACATTGTAATGCTTCCCTGCGGTGGTTGTATTTTGCATGGGAAAATACATTTGAATTTTGATTGAATGGGATTTTATGTAAATCTGATGAAAATGGAGCAAACAGGAAGTGACATGCTGTCCTAGGGGACAACTGCCCCCTGTCTTTTTAACCAAAAATGTTGTTGAATTTTTCTCTGTAGATTTTACTTTTCCCAAAATTAGTGTGGGCTTACAAGCCTCGAAATGGAAAGTACTGTTAGTTTAAAAACATAACAGGGGGTTTTCCACTAGAGGAAACCACAAACAGGAAGCCCTCTGTGAGTTTTATTGAATCACTGATCCACTCTGTGTTCTATTCAGCCAGGGCGACTTTGCAGTGAAAATTTTGAATTGTGCACTGCACTAAACATACTAATTTGTACCTGTGCAAATGTGCTCATGATTTCCAAACTTGCAAATGAGCTCGTGTGCAATGTAAATATACATCTGCCCTTGCACAAACTAAGAGAATGCAATGGAATCATCTGTGTTGCATTAACACACCAAGTCAAATGCATACATAGGAAGATTTACTAGTTTTAAGATGTTTTGTCTCACAAAACGAGACCGAACAAGGGTGGTCTGTGAAGTCCCAGAGGAAATCCCAGTCAGGCTTCTTCATAATTGAAGGTCGTAGTCGCGTTTGGGGTCCTGGGAAGAAGAAACAGACGAGAGGGGAATTTTCAGTCAAAATTTCCCTCTTCAGCTTTCCCGATGAACTGTTTTCGCATAAATACAAACTTGTCGAATCCAGTAAACGAGGAAGGCGAGGCAGCTCGCCTGGCGCTTCTCACTGTACCTACAGGCGGCTTCCGCGTGCGCGCGCGAGGCGGGCAGACGATTCTCACTTCTTAGGAACTGGAATATTCCAAAGAAACCGTTGGCGTCGCACCATAAATTCTGCAAGCAGATGTGTGCAGCGCGCCCTCCCTGCGCAGTAGCTTCAGGCGCACATCTGCACACTGGTGCTGCACCAGATGCAAGGGCCAGGCATATCTTCTCAGAAGAGTATCAGAAACTGTGCCAAACGTCATAGCGTTTGGGACGTGGACTGAGACCTCTCAGCACTAAAGACAGATACAGCACTGTAAAGACAGTGGAACAAGGTGTCCTTCATAAGGGTCAGTCTCGATTTTTAACTGCTCATCTATCACTGTAGGACCCAGTAGGGGCAGACCAGGCATTCCAAGCTTCCCTGTTGGTAAATGCACCCGACATTTATGTGCAGTAAGGGGGACCTTCCTGTACATAAACAATCATTGGCCTTTTGCTGTTTTCATGTGTGCTGTACAACGCAGCACACATTAAAACAGCAAAAACAAGGAGAAATTAAACATTTCTCCTCGCTTCGCCAGGGTATGACCAGGGTTTCTGGTGCTGCATCTTATTTACGCCTCCCTTGTAAATATGGGGCAGCGTCAGAATCAATGGGTGTTGCGGTGGAGCGCCCACCGCAACACCCATTGCCCTCCCCTTTCACGCTAAGCATAGCGTGAAAGGGTGCCTTATTTACAAGGCAGTATTAAGCCACATTAAGTGGCTTAACCCTGCCTTGTAAATAAGGCGAAGCCCCTACTGCCACAGGAACGTTGCAAAAAGTGACGTTCCCGTGACGATGAGGACTTGTACATATGCGTGTAAAAAACATGAGAGTGACCCCTCAAGGCCAAGAGCCAGGGTACAATAGTCAATTTTCAAAAACAGCTGCTCTTGGCAAGTGAATAACCCATCAATATATACACTATTATTCAAATAATCACACCATACTACTTCAACAGTCTAGGAGAGAAAAAACCAAAGGATGTATGTATACAAATTTAATTTAAAACATCATCAGAATGTACATTAAAACACTTTTAAAAAATAGTAAAAATTACTAAAACAATTCATCATACAATGATTCAATATATTAAAAATACATCAAAGAGAGATAAAAACAACAGACATAAGCATTTGTCATTGACATTGGTTATTCCGAAAGAATCAATAGCGGTACTGGCAACATTTGTTTTTAAACAATCAATACTATTGTTCCTCTAATGTAACCCCACAAGAATAGGTGTCAACGCGTTTCGGTGAATGCCTGGGTTTATTCGCGATTAGTATTCCTGAAGACGTTTCCCCATGGTTCATATGAAAGAGGGGTAGCTTATACATTGTCCTGATGAAGATGGTTTAATTCTGCTCTTGACACCACCGAAACACGGCGACGTTTTATATAGCACAGACTTAACCCAAAAGCAGTGGCGTAACGCAAAATGCTGGGGCCCCCCTGCAGAATGGGTTCAATGGGGGTCCCCTGAACGGTTGGATCCACTACACTGCAGGGGCCTACTAGGTAAAGCACAGTGCCTTTCCCGGAAGTTTAAGTATTTTGTTTCCGAAGCCTTTGTAAGCATTCTGAAAGGCATGCAATAGCATGGCTTACAGGGTGAGAGGGCCTCCAAAACAAGACACCCTGGTAGTCCCTCCACCCTACAGGGGCCTCCATTACACCCCTGTCCAAATGTATTGGAACACTTTGCATGAGCACCAGTTACATTCCACAAGGACACACACATTTTTGTAGGCACAGGGAGATTAAGTGATTTGCCCAGAATCACAGGATTTTGAGCCAATGCCGAAACTCGAACCTGGTTTCCCAACGCCAAAGTCGGCAGCTCTGGCCATTAGTCACGTCAGATTCAGAGAGAAGGGGTGGAAGAACACGAATAATAGAGGGAATAGGGTGAGGGCAGTCGAAAAATCAGCAATGAAGAAGGCTTGAAAGGAGAGGGATAGATGGAGAGGGGAAAAAGAGAGAAGAGGAAGAAAGCAGCAAGACCCAAAGATAGGTTAAACAAAATACATGGAAAGTGAACACAAAGGGAGCAAATAGAGGTAGAGAATAGAGAGGGATGGGTTGGAGCCTGGGACATTGAGAGATCTAGAAAGAGTCATGGTTGAAACAGAGAAGCAAACATTAGTGACACAGAGTAAAGAGAACACATCAGTGGCAACAGTAATATCAAATTCATCATCAGTGCTCAGTGGAGGGGTTTATACTTTCTAAAGCCAGACCCACTTTACCTAGATGACCTGTAAGTATAATGTGATGACACACGTGTTTGTTGCACATATTGCTAATGCAAGAGACAATTGCTCCGCAAGTGACTGCACTAATGTAAGTATTATGAGTGAAACACTTTTATTTTGTTTCCTACAACATGAGATCGTTATCATGGTCATGTTTTTAAAGTGTCTGTATTTTGTTGTTTGGAATAACGATCCCTTGTTTGGAGAGTAACAGAGTACACTGCATTGTACATATAGGGGCATATTTATGAGAGGGGTTGCGTCGCTCTTGCACCACGCAATGTGGTGCAAGCTCAATGCAAGTCCAAAATGCGATTTATGGAGCAACGCAAGGCCACCTTGCGTGGCCCTGAGTGGCTTCATATATCTGGGGTAACGCAACGCAGCATAAAACGCTGAGTAACGTTACTTTCTCCCTGGAAGGTGTTCCACGGGCATCGCATGGGTGTTCCCAAGCAACGCCCGTGGTTTTTGACGCATTTCCAGATTTACCAAAAGTGATAGGCCTGGGACTGCGCTAAGAAGATACGCCTTCACAGGGGAGACATAACAAGGACAAATATGCCTCTCAGTATTGTTTTCATGCAGGAAGGTGCCCCTTCCTGCATATAAAAGAAAACCACGATGTTGCAAGGGTAGCTGCGTTGGCGCTAAGCAGCCAAAAACAGCACCAGCGCAGGGACAATGACAGGAATGTGCTGCATTCTTTTAAATATGATGAATTCCTCCCTTTCTCTGTGGCGCAGCACAGCAAGGTGACTTGCTGCATTGAGCTGCGTCACATTCCCCTAAATATGCTCCACAGTGTACACTACAGTGTGTCTTTTTTCACAGACTTTAGGGTAGTGTATGCACGGTGCTATTCTCTTCTTGAATTGAGAATATATTTTAGCTCACAGGATTTTTGCCCTCGCAAAGGAATGTAAGCGTGAGCCTACAACGGAAGAGAACAGCAAATAAACAGGAACACTGGGAGACATCAAAGCGTCTGAACTGGATGTACTGGTTGACCAATAACTTCCTACTCTGGTGAAAACACGTTAATGTGCTAGAAGATATAAGCAGCAAGCAGAAGGTATGTCTGAAGGTTACCAGTATTTTACAAGGAACTCCAAAGCAGCTTTGCACGTATGTTTTCTAATTTTATATTCACAAACAGACTTTGCTTGCACGCTTGGGGCCTCATTTATGGCATTTTTGCTTAGGGCAGCGCAGCAAGCCACTTTGTTGTGCTGCCCTATGCTAAAGTGAAAGGGCAGAAATGCACCTTATTGAAGCAATACAGTGCATTCCTGTACTTTCTACCTGTGCTGGTGTCGTTTTGGCAGCCTAGCTCCTATGTAGGCGCCCTTGCACCATGGTGCAAGGGTGCCTCAGTTGCAGGCACTATTGTTTGTGTACAGGAAGGAGCACCTTCCTGCACAAAAACAATCCTACGAGGCATTTTGATCTTTCCATGTGCTGCATCATGCAGCACACATGGAAAGAGGAACAAACGAGGAGAAATTAACATATTTTTTCTCGTTACGCTTCACCTCGGGAGGCGTATTGATTTACGCTTCTCCAGGTTTACATTACTTTGTAAACCTGGGGCAGCGTCAAATTCCATGGGTGTTGCAAGGGAAACCCACCACAAAGCCCATGGAACTCCTCCCAGGTGAAAAGTAAGGCAAGGCAGCGATTTGCACTGTGTTGCCTTATTCATGATTACTGAGGCCACACCAATACCATGCAGCGTGGCTTTGCATGGCTTCCTAAATATATATGATGTACCACTTTACGTGGTGTAAAAGACATGCAGAGCTCTCGTAAATAAGCTGCTTGGCATGTATGTGAAGACTGGTCAGCATAAGCCGATGGCTGTTTCTTGAAAGAGCATTCTTGCTGAACGAATTCTACAGGAAATTCCTTAATTAAACATAATTTTGCATGAACTAGTGTTAGTATAAAATATTGCACAGTGACATGATGCACAATAAATGACTTCTTTCCTATCCT
Organism: Triturus cristatus; assembly: GCF_964204655.1. Taxonomy (NCBI): domain Eukaryota; kingdom Metazoa; phylum Chordata; class Amphibia; order Caudata; family Salamandridae; genus Triturus; species Triturus cristatus. Next base: position 792,414,207 of record NC_140581.1, on the reverse strand, counting down.
ATGCTTCACTCCTGTGATATCAATGCAATAGTGGCAATAATCTACCTCAAACCGAAAGAAAAGTCAGTATCTCAAGTAACATGTTGCTATAAGCAAGTCGGCCCCTGGATGCAACAAAATTGTCTCTATCCCAACAGTCATAACAACTGAGACCATCCTCATGGGTTCAGTTAACCCATCTTGTCTCTCTCGAGATCTTAGATGCATTGGCAGCCCATCTGCAGCAACAACCATTATTCTGTGTCTTAAAGTGTGGTTCAACATTGATCTCACCTCCGCCCACTAAGTGAAAGCTGTCATCAAGAATGCAGCTTATAAGCACATCCTCTTTGTTGAATATTATCTCTTCAAGCCATTGTCTCATTGCATCTGAATTATCATATCAGCCTGTACATGGGCTAATGGTGTAGAAATTGATATATAGACTAAAATGTATGCAATAAGGTTGCCGCCCACTCCAACTGGATAAAATACAGTAACACTGGGGTCCAGCATGACTCTCGCACCCCAAATCCCCAACACCACTAAAGGTCAAACAGTGATGTTAGCTAACTCCCTAATATAGCTGTCCCTGAGAAGTCTCTGGTCAAGCTATACAATCCAAAATGATGCTGTACAACTCATACTCAAGCTTAAACGCTGTGGCCATGTCACGCTGACCCACTTGTCACATCAGTGACACCTGGTCCCGGAGAGACGACAATTCAAAATGTTTTGCTTAGTCCATAAAACTCTCCTTGGCCCTCTTCAGCATACCTCAAGAGAGTCCATAATTTGTAATAGTCTCCCAGACACCCGAGCTCAGCCTTTCCGAATATGGAAAGATTTGTTTAAATAAGATCATGTGATTTGGAGTATGATCTTTACATGGTCAAGGCACAGGTCTCTAGAACTCCATACATCTCTTCTTCAGACATGAAGAGAACTTGCTAAAATCCAGAAGTAGCATGATAAGCCATTTCTTCCACTTAGCCTATGGCCTGATGGATCTGAACAAGGTACCAAACCTTGTACATTGGGTCCTCATCATTGCCGCATACTTTTTGCCACATGCACATTTTGATGCGTCTCCATCTAACTTCCAGTTGGAGATGATATCCCATGATTTGGATTATCAATGAAGGATAACTCGTGCCTCTTGCCTTTGGTCTATTTTCAAGAATTATCTGCAGACCAACAGAATATTTTGATCTGCTCACATGGCTTGCAACTTGCTGCTGTGTTCCCCCTAGCATTGTGGGCAGGCATCTATGTGGATGTGCAGAGCTTTACAGTAATAAGCAAATAGAATACCCTAAGTGGTGCGAACGCATAACTATGTCAACAATCATAAGTTCACAATAAGTGAATTTACTTTCTCTTGGATTCCACTCTGAACAATTGTATTGGGGAAAATTGGAATATGCAACCTAAATGTTTCTCCACATTTTAAAGCTCAATCACACAAGGAAAAAACTGTAAAACATATGTTTGATTGAAAGTATGTACAAATATGCATTGTTTAACCAATCCACTTCTATCACAACTTACCAGGGTGTATTGTGAGAAGTACCTAGGGACTGCAATGCATGTTTGTGCTCATTTTAGGGCTTCCACATTTCTTTGGCATTGCAAAAGAGGCCGCTGATGTTTGCACAGCTGCTTCCATGATATCCTTCACCCTGGTGCACAGATAGTGCCTGTGCACTGACAAGCGTGCCGTTTCTTATTTGCCTGGGGATGTAGTCTCATGCAAATGAAAGGGTATCTTGTCTCATGCACCTGCTCCATAGCACTGAAACAGACGTACAGGCATACAGGCCCTAGAGGGAGACACTAACTGTGTGCCACTTGGTTGGGAGGTTATTACACACCGACCGTGTGGCCACTCAGGGGCTTCCTGATGGATGAGGCATAGTAAAGTTCTGGGAACCCTTCATTCATGAACACTGTGAATGGCCCTGTTTGAATTACTTCTATTTTTATCATGTGCTTGTCCACAGGCTCTTTTTTTTCTATTGGAAAGTGTGAAGGCTAGACACATGCAGATGTGTTAGCATCATGTTCGCCTCCTATTCAGGCTGACATATTTTCTTTGTTTATGTTATGGCCACTGCCATGTTAATATGGACCCTTAAAGTGGAGGCTAAAATGTCAACATGCCAATTGAGAGGATGCCTTTTTCCCATACTTATTTATTCTTAGTGGGACTTTAGTGTTGCCAAACTTATAAACAGAAGGTAAAACTCAGTGATTAGGTGATGTAAAACTTTCTGCATTTGGCCATAGTTTGGTGAGCCTTTGTGGCCACAGATCATGCTGGTTTGCTGCAAACCGGTCCCAGTTAGGCATTGCTCCGGGCTCCGAGAGAGGCGCAGAGGATAGGCCTTCAACCCGGCTGTAGGAGAGTAGGGTCTGCTATCCTATGGTCCCCCCAAATTTTTGCTTTTTGCTTCACTGGTTTTCGACATATTGAGGCTGTGGGCCTGCTAATCAGACCCCCAGCCTGCTGTTCTCTCTGCTAAATTGACACTATGCACTTTAGGTGCATGACCCATTGGAACTGGATCACCCTGTGAGCCCCTGTACTAGTGTACCCTAGGTACCCAGGGCATTGGTGTATCTGAGGCCTACCAGGGGCTGAAGCATGTATTGTGCCACCCCTGACCTGGCCTAGCAATTTGACACAACTGGCTGATCACTCAGCTGGGGTAAGTTGGTGTATCTACCGCTTACTTAGGTGTAGTATGCCTATACCTAACCTTAAATGGGACACATGTTAACCTATAAGTCACTCCTATGGCAGGCCTTAACAATCCTGAAGACAGAGTGCTTGGTTTTATGTGAGATGGTGCTCTGGCATGAGCTGAGCCTGTCTGCAGTAGTCGGAACAACTTCCTTCTACCGTTTCCAGATATCGCCATACCATATACTCTTAAGTGCATTATGAACCTCGCGGTTAAATGCTATCTTGGGTTTGGCTTTATCTAAACATGTCGAGTAAGGTGTCATACGAATTGGAATACTAACCCCTCGCCAATTCTGGCGACGGGGTTAGCATTCCACCCTCCTAGAGGGACATGACATGAACAGAACCTGAAACCCGGGTAAAATCAGACATAGCCTCAGCTCCACAAAATGGACGCTGCCACCACAGACACAAGTCTGCCCTCCTGCTGCTGGGAGTCCTTCCAGCTTGGGAGACGTGGACAAAGGGTTTCCTGCCAGGGGAGGTGCGAGCACCACCCCAGACAGGATTTTGTGTATTGGTCAGGTAGGGCTTGAAAAGAAACAGACATGCCTGAGGCTCACAAGGAGCCTCGGTGCATATGCCACTTCAATCCGGTCCTGGGGCACACCAGCCCCAGACCTGGGGCGAGCTGGACAAAGGATTGGGGGTGTAACCACCCCCCTTCCTGGTCCCACCCTTCGGGAGGGACCTAGCAGGTAGTCCGGCCCCTAGAATCCGCTTAAAGGTAGGAGCTGTGTCCAAAGACTTTAGACATCCTGGAATCAACTTACAACTAAGAAGAAGACGGGAACTTCGACGTTCTGCTGCACAGAAGACTGAAGAAAATCTCCCCTATGGTCAGGGAGTGACCATCTTGCTAACGCAAGCACCAACCAGCGAATCGACGTCTGCTTTGCCGCCGGTTCCCGCCGAAGCCCGAGCCCAGAGACCAACAAGAAGTGGACCTCCAGACCTCTCACAGCCCGATCCACAGTCCCTGCAACGAAGGAACCCATGGAGGCATCGAGATACGTGGAGCTAGCCATCTTGGAAGACACTCGACAAGCTGCAAGCGCGACAACAGAGGCTCCCTCCGAGTTGTGCTTTGGGTCCTGAGAAGCCCAACCTCCGAGCAGCACCTGCACCAAAGGTGAGCCCTCCAGCATCTCCACGATCTGCGTGGGGCCCCTGTGCACCTTGCGACTCGACGCGCCATCTTGGCGATCCTTTTTGAAAACTACGATGCTGGTCTGGTTGCTCCAGACTGGCCCCTGCTGCCCTGCAAAGGAGCAGCCCCTCTGACCTTGCTGGTCCGAGCTAAAAGCTTCCTTCACTTTCTGCGACTCCTGCTTTTGCCAAGGCTTGTTTGCTTCTTCTGAGTCGCCGACACCGCCGACAGCGAGAGCCTGCGTGGGACAGCTCGTGAACCGGCTCCTGGACGTCTTCAACCTTCAGGGATCACGTGGCTGTGGAGACAAGCTTCACCTCTCCACCTGTTTGCACCCGACATCGCCTGGTACCTACCTGGTGCCACGCTGGTCACTAGCTAGTGACTGTGAACACTGTCCCCTCTGCTTTCAGGTCTTCTACACTTCCGATCCATCCTTGGATCCACCGCATCTCTTCTGGACCGACCGCCTGCAGCATCTTTGTCGTCAGGCTCCATTGAACAGATAGACGAAACCCGACGCACTTCGAGCCCTATGCACCCGCTTCCTGTGGGTGAGGTAAAGCTGGCACTCCGGTGCACAAGTGTAGAGTAACATCTCTAATGTCTAGGTTTGAAGTCTTGAATTTGTAGTCCAACCAGAAGACCCTTCTAGCAGTAACTTTTGAACAATTACGCACCCATTGAAAGCCTATGGGCGCCCGCGTGTAACTTTCCTCACTGCACACGCGACCCGTGGACCTCCTGGTCACTAACTAAAGTTAGCTCCTTGTAGGCCCAGTGATTCTAAAGGCCCTAGGCCTTCTCCCTTTCCTGTTCGTGGTACTTATACCACTATTTTAGTATATGGTTTGAGCGGCCACCAGGGCCTATCCATATAAAGTGCAACTTTCGTATATTGTGATACTTTCCTGTTTAACGATTTGTGCTCCTGTGCTCATAAAGAGTCTAGGGGATACTTTGAGTAATAAATACATATATATTTTGAATATATATCTGTGTGGTGTCCTTTCATTGGTATAAAGGGGGGTTACATATGGTGAAACAGCTTGCTTAACATGCCTAAACGAGTTTAGCCTAAAAGACTGCTTAGCCTACGCTACCACTAGGGCAGTTGGTCCGAAAAGGTTGATTTACAACCACACCATAAGGGTTGCTTGGCATGGTACAGGGTGGTCACTTTAATTAGTGAACATCATATACCAGGCCAACTTCTCACATTGGTGAGCAGCGGTTGGGATTTGAGCTTGCTGTTGTTTTACCTCTGTAATCTCTTTGTTACCAATTGAAAGATCATACAGGTTCCTTCTAGGTACATATAAAACAAGTTAGTTATATACTTAAGTTCTACTGAACTTAGTTGTTGTAGAGCAAAGGGAGTAGCACACCCTGACTACAACTACTAGATAGGTTTAGTAGGAAAACCCAAGTGTAGGTAGTTGCAACACTTCCACCCACACTTAAGAGCAATGGCTGGGGCAGAGGGGTCCAAGGTACCCATCTCTGTTGAGAGTGACCCCCAGAGGGCACCAACCATCTTTGCTACCCTAAACCAGAACGAGCTCAGGCAGTTGGCTAATTCCAGGGGCCTTAAACAGTCCAAGGACCCCACCTCTGCTGAACTCAGAGAACTCTTGCAAGCTGATGAAGATCAGAGAGCTCTCAAGAAAGCCTCCCAGTTAGGCCCCTCAGGGACTGGAACAGGAGGCCCTCCTTCTGAAGATGCTACTGAAGCACCCCTTCCTAATAGTCACCCCTTAGATGAGAATCAGACGACAGATGATGAGGATCAGCATAGGGATGAGCGTGACGAGGGTACTGATACTGCTAGTAGTAGTGATTCTGATGGGAGAACTAGCCCAGTGCCAAGTATTATACCTGGCCCAGCTAACTTAAGACTATTTGGGAAAGACAATGGGTTCCCCCCATTGGGTCTCCCCAGTGGACTTAACTAGGGGTCTGGGAGACAGAGGAATCACTCAGGTGACTCTAATGCCTCTCGTGCCTCTAGAGGCTCTCAGGGTCAGTCCAGAAGAAGGATGACCAGCCCTCAGAGAAGAGAGCATGAGGCCAGAATGCAGGAAGCTCAGCTGAGAATCAGGAAACAGGAGCTAGAAGTAGCCCTGATGGAAGAGAAACTGAACAAGGCTAGGCAACCTAGAGAGAGTGGGTCTATACCCACTGGTGGCAGCACTGTCCCAAGGGACAAAGATAGGGTCTTTAATAATAGGAACCTGTCCAATGTTGTGCCCCCCTACAAAAGTGGGGATGATATCCACAAATGGATGACTGCTCTTGAGAGAGCCTGCAAAGTACAGCAGGTTCCTGAGGACCAGTGGGCAGCAATCTTATGGCTCTCCTTTGAAGGTAGAGGCCGAGATAGACTCCTCACTGTTAGGGAAGAGGATGTCAGAAACTACAGAGTCCTGAAGAGTGTCCTAGTTGATGGGTTAGGCTTAACCACTGAGCAGTACAGGTTAATGTTCAGAGATACCCAGAAGGCGCAGACTCAGGACTGGTCTGAATATGTTGAATGTGCCACTAAGGCTTTGGAGGGTTGGTTGCTGGGAAGTAAGGTTTCAGATTATACAGGATTGTACAATTTGATGATGAGAGAACAGATTTTAAATAACTGTCAAAACCAGCAACTGCATCAACACTTGGTTGACTCGGATCTGACCTCTCCCCAAGAATTGGGAAAGAAGGCAGACAAATGGGTCAGAACCAGGGTTAAGCAAAAGAACCAGAACCAGGGCCAAGGGGGTGATCAGAAGAAAACAGACCAAAAGGGTAATGATCAGAAATCCAAAGACCAGAAGTCTTCGACAGGGCCCCAAACTAGTACTAATGAGGGTGGGTCCCAACAATCTAAAGGAAAGAAGAAAGAAGGTCCAAAGAAACCCTGGTGCAAGTCTTGCAAAAATACAACTCACTGGACTAGTGATTGTAAGAAGGGTGGAGCCCCCAACACTGTGGCCCCTAAGGCACCTGCTCCCAGTAGTACTGTTAGCAGTGTTGGTCCCCAGACAAAGGGTGTAGTGGGAATCACTATGGGAACTGAAGGAGATTCTGACCTAGACAGAACCCTTACACAGGCAGTGTTGATCTGTGATGGGGACATGGATTTGTCCCTGACTGTGAGCCCCAGTAATCTCGGCATGTACAGGCAGACTCCCTTGATCAATACAAAAGTGGCTCAAGCCTACAGGGACACATGTGCCAGTGTCACTATGGTGACACCAGGCTTTGTGGATCCTGGACAGTACATACCGGGTGAGAATTACCTGGTGACCAATGCCAGCAATACCACTACTTCCCATAGTGTGGCTATTGTTAACTTCTCGTGGGGAGGGGTAACTGGCCTCAAAAGGGTTGTGGTTAGTGCAGACCTCCCAGTAGAATGTTTGTTGGGCAATGACCTAGAGAGTTCTCTATGGTCAGAAGTGGAGTACAGGACACATGCAGAGATGTTAGGTATATCACCACATGTCCTTGCTGTGACCAGGTCACAGGCCAAAAAGTGCCTTACTGAACCTCAGGTCTTGGATCCTGGAACAATGGACCAAGCACCTTCCAAGAAGAAGAACAGGAGGGTTAAGGCTGTGTCTTCCCCCCTGCCTCCAAGTGATGATCAGTCTTCCCAGGGAGATGATCTCGAGAACCTTGAAGGAACTGTCCCTGAAGAGCTTGAACCTGACCAGGTTGAGTTTCTGGGGACAGGGGGACCTTCTAGGGCTGACTTGGGGCAGGCTCAGTTATCCTGTCCCTCTCTTGAACCCCTCAGACAGCTGGCTGCTGCTGAGGCTGCTGGGAATGCTCAAGGTACCCATAAAGTATATTGGGATGATGGGCTCCTTTATTCAGAGGCTAGAGACCCAAAACCTGGTACAACCAGGAGGTTGGTTATACCTCTGCAATTTAGGGGCTTCCTTCTTACCTTGGCCCATGATATTCCTCTAGCAGGACACTTAGGCCAGAACAAGACTTGGGACAGGCTTGTCCCTCACTTTCACTGGCCTCACATGAATGAAGATACCAAGGAGTTTTGTCGCTCCTGTGTAACCTGCCAAGCCAGTGGCAAATCAGGTGGCACAACAAAGGCCCCCCTAATACCACTACCTGTGGTGGGGGTTCCCTTTGAAAGAGTGGGGATTGATATTGTGGGTCCCATGGATCCCCCCACTGCATCTGGGCACAGATTTATTTGGTGGTAGTGGATCATGCCACCAGGTATCCAGAGGCAATTCCCCTTAGGACCACAACAGCTCCTGTTGTGGCCAGGGCCTTACTGGGAGTTTTCTCCAGAGTGGGGTTTCCTAAGGAGGTAGTTTCTGACAGAGATGCCAACTTTATGTCAGGATACTTGACAGCTATGTGGAAGGAATGTGGTGTCAACTACAAGTTCACCACTCCTTATCACCCACAATGCAATGGGCTTGTTGAGAGATTCAACAAGACCCTAAAGGGTATGATCAAAGGATTACCTGAAAAGCTCAGGCGAAGATGGGACATCCTTCTACCCTGCCTTCTGTTTGCTTACAGAGAGGTCCCACAAAAAGGAGTTGGCTACAGCCCCTTTGAATTGGTATTTGGGCACCCTGTAAGAGGACCCCAATGTCTGGTGAGGGAAGGATGGGAGTTACCTCTCAAAAAGCCTAAGCAAGACATAGTGGACTATGTACTTGGTCTCGCTCCCGGATGGCTGAGTACATGGAGAAGGCATCTAAAAACCTTGAGGCAAGCCAGGCCTTACAGAAAGCTTGGCATGACCAAAAGGCTGTCTTGGTTGAGTTTCAGCCAGGACAGAAGGTATGGGTGTTGGAGCCGGTGGCCCCAGCAGCACTCCAAGACAAATGGTCTGGACCCCATACAATCCTGGAAAAGAAGGGAGAGGTTACCTACTTGGTGGACCTAGGCACTCCCAGGAGTCCCCACAGGATACTCCATGTTAACAGGTTAAAAGCATATGTTGACAGGGCAGACATGGGCTTGCTCGTGGCTACAGACGAGGAACAGGAGGAGGAGAGTGACCCTCTCCCAGACCTGTTGTCTCAAAACCCTGAAGATGGTTCAGTTGAAGGAGTGACCCTTGGAGGCAACCTCACTGAGCATCAGCAAATTGAATGTAGACAAGTTCTGCAATCATTTCCGCATATGTTCTCACTGATACCTAGTCAAACTGACTGGTGTACCCATGTGGTGGACACCGGTGACAGTCTTCCTGTGAAGAACAAACTTTACAGGCAACCTGACCATGTCAGGGACTGTATAAAGACTGAGGTACAAAAGATGCTGGAATTGGGTGTCATTGAGCCCTCAGAGAGCCCCTGGGCTAGCCCAGTGGTTCTGGTCCCCAAACCTCACACCAAAGATGGCAAGAGAGAGATGAGGTTCTGTGTGGATTACAGAGGACTCAATGCTGTCACCAGGACAGACGCACATCCTATATCAAGGGCTGATGAGCTCATAGATAAACTGGCTTCTGCTAAGTTTTTGAGCACATTTGATTTGACAGCTGGCTATTGGCAAATCAGGCTAGCTGAGGAGTCTAATGCCAAAACAGCATTTTCAACCCCAGGAGGGCACTACCAATTTGTGGTGATGCCCTTTGGTCTGAAGAATGCACCTGCCACCTTCCAAAGGTTGGTGAATCAAGTCCTTACTGGGTTGGATGACTTTTGTGCAGCATATCTTGATAACATTGCTATCTTTAGCTCCGCCTGGGAGGATCACCTGATCCACCTGAAGAAGGTACTTGAGGCTCTGCAAAAGGCAGGCCTCACTATCAAGGCTACTAAGTGCCAAATAGGGCAGAGTAAGGTTGTGTACTTGGGCCACCTTGTAGGTGGAGGCCAAGTTCAACCACTGGAGAGTAAGATACAATCCATCAAGGACTGGTCTCCTCCCACCACCCAGACTCAAGTCTGAGCTTTCTTGGGCTTGACTGGGTACTACAGGAAGTTTGTTAAGAACTATGGGTCCATTGTGACTCCTCTTAATGATCTGACATCCAAAAAGATGCCCAAAAAGGTTCAGTGGACAGTAAGCTGTCAAAAGGCATTTGATGACCTGAAGAAGGCCATGTGCTCTGCACCTATCCTGAAAAGTCCTGACTACTCCAAAGAGTTTATTGTCCAAACAGATGCTTCTGAGTTTGGTGTGGGAGCTGTGCTGTCACAACTTAATGTAGATGGTCAATGTAGGAGAGTAGGGTCTGCTATCCTATGGTAACCCCAAATTTTTGCTTTTTGCTTCACTGGTTTTTTTACATATTGAGGCTGTGGGCCTGCCAATCAGACCCCCAGCCTGCTGTTCTCTCTACTAAATTAAAACTATGCACCCTAGGTGCATAACCAATTGGAAGTGGATCACCCTGTCAGCCCCTGTACCAGTGTACACTAGGTACCCAGGGCATTGGTGTATCTAAGGCCTGCCAGGGGCTGAAGCATGTATTATGCCACCCCAGGCTTGGCCTAACGAATTTGACACAACTGGCTGATCACTCAGCTGGGGTAAGTTGGTGTAACCACCTCTTACTTAGGTGTAGTATACCTACACCTAACCTTAAAGGGGACACATGTTAACCTATAAGTCACTCCTATGGCAGGCCTTAACAATCCTGAAGGCAGAGTGCTTGGTTCCATGTGAGATGGTGCTCTGGCATGAGCTGAGCCTGTCTGCAGTGGTCGGAACAACTTCCTTCTACTGTTTCCAGATATCGTCATACCATATACTCTTAAGTGCATTATGAACCTCGCGGTTAAATGCTAACTTTGGTTTGGCTTTATCAAAACATGTCGAGTAAGGTGTCATACGAATTGGAATACTAACCCCTCGCCAATTCTGGCGACGGGGTTAGCATTCCACCCTTCTAGAGGGACACGACATGTACAGTACCTGAAACCCGGGTAAAATCAGACATAGCCTCAGCTCCACAAAATGGATGCTGCCACCACAGACACAAGTCTGCCCTCCTGCTGCTGGGAGTCCTTCCAGCTTGGGAGGTGTGGACAAAGGGTTTCCTGCCAGGGGAGGTGCGTGCACCACCCCAGACAGGATTTTGTGTATTGGTCAGGTAGGGCTTGAAAGAAACCAGACATGCCTGAGGCTCACAAGGAGCCTCGGTGCATATGCCAGTTCAATCCGGTCCTGGGGCACACCAGTCCCGGGCCTGGGGCGAGCTGGACAAAGGATTGGGGGTGTAACCACCCCCCTTCCTGGTCCCACCCTTAGGGAGGGACCTAGCAGGTAGTCCGGCCCCTAGAATCCGCTTAAAGGTAGGAGCTGTGTCCTAAGACTTCAGACATCCTGGAATCAACTTGAAACTAAGAAGAAGACGGGAACTTCGACGCTCTGTAGCACAGAGGACTGAAGCCAATCTCCCCTGTGGTCAGGGAGTGACCACCTTGCTAACGCAAGCACCATCCAGCGAATCAACGTCTGCTTTGCCACCGCCTCCCGCCGGAGCCGGAGCCCAGAGACTGACAAGACCTGGACCTCCAGACCTCTTACCGCCCGATCCACAGTCCCTGAAAAGAGGAGACTCGTGGAGGCACCGAGACACGTGGAGCCAGCCATCTTGAAAAGACCACGACAAGCTGCAAGCGCAACAACCGAGGCTCCCTCCAAGTTGTGCTTTGGGATCTGAGAAGCCCAATACCCGAGCAGCATCTGCACCAAAGGTGAGCCCTCCAGCATCTCCACGATCTGCGTGGGGCCCTTCTGCATTTTGCCACTCGACGCGCCTAACCGGTTGCTGGCCCGCTGGCTAGTGGCCATCTTGGCGACGAACTTCAAGAAATACACTGCTGGTCTGGTTGCTCCAGACTGGCCCTTGCTCCCCTCCAAAGGAGCAATCCCTCTGACCTTGCTGGTCAGAACCATCAGCTTATTTTTGTTTTCCACAACAATTGCTTTTGCCAAGGCCTGTTTGCTTCAATCAAGTCGCCGACACCGCCGACAGTGAGAGACTGCGTGGGACAGCTCGTGAACCGACTCCTGGACGTCGTCGACCTTCAGGGACTACGTGGCTGCAGAGACAAGCTACACCTTCCTTCCTGTTTGCACCCGACATCGCCTGGTACCCACCTGGTGCCACGCTGGTCACTGGCTAGTGACTGTGAACACTGTCCCCTCTGCTTACAGGTCTTCTACAACTCCGATCCACCCTTGGATCCACCGCATCCCTTCCGGACCGACCGCCTGCAGCATCTTTGTCCACAGTCTCCATTGAACAGATAGAAGAAACCCGACGCACTTCGACACCTACGCACCCGCTTCCCGTGGGTGAGGTAAAGCTGGCACTCCGGTGCCCAAGTGTAGAGTATCATCTCTAGTGTCTGTGTTTCCAATCTTGAGTTCATAGTCCATCCGGAAGATTCCTTTTGCAGTAACTTTGTACTTTTTACGCACCCATTGAAAACCTATGGGAGCTCGCGTGTGACTATTTGCTCTGCACACGCAACCCGTGGACCTCCTGGTCACTAACTGAAGTTAGCTCCTTGTAGGCCCAGCGATTCTAGAGGCCCTAGGCCTTTTCCCTTCTCTGTTCGTGGTACTTATACCACTATTTTAGTATATGGTTTGAGCGGCCACCTGGGCCTATCCATATAAAGTGCAACTTCTGTGTATTCTACTGTAATCTTGTTTGACGATTTGTGCTCCTGTGCTCATAAAGAGACTAGGGGTTACTTTGAGAAATAAATACATATATATTTTGAATATATATCTGTGTGGTGTCCTTTCATTGGTATAAAAGGGGGTTGCATTTGGTAAAACAGCTTGCTTAACACGTTTCACGAGTTTAGCCTCAAAGACTGCTTAGCCTACGCTACCACTAGGGCAGCTAGTCCGAAAAGGTTGACTTACAACCACACCATAAGGGTTGCTTGGCATGGTACAAGGTGGTCACTTTAACTAGTGAACATCATATACCAGGCCAACTTCTCACATTGGTGAGCAGCGGTTGGATTTGAGCTTGCTGTGTTTTACCATTGTAATCTCTTGGTTACCAATTGAAAGATCACATAGGTACCTGTAGGTACATATAAAACAAGATTAGATATACTTAAGTTCTACTGAACTTAGTTGTTGTAGAGCAAAGGGAGTAGCACACCCTGACTACAACTACTAGATAGGTTTAGTAGGCAAACCCAAGTGTAGGTAGATTGCAACACATCCACCCACACTTAAGAGCAATGGCTGGGGCAGAGGGGTCCAATGTACCCATCTCTGTTGAGAGTGACCCCCAGAGGGCGCCATCCATCTTTGCTACCCTTAATCAAAATGAGCTCAGGCAGTTGGCAAATATCAGGGACCTTAAACAGCCCAAGAATCCTACTTCTGCTGAACTCAGAGAGCTTTTACAGGCTGATGAAGATCAGAAAGCTCTCAGGAAAGCCTCCCAGTCAGGCCCCTTAGGGACAGGGACAGGAGGCCCCCCTTCTGAAGATGCTACTGAGGTACCCCTTTCCAATGGTCCTCCCTTAGAAGAGAATCATACTACAGAGGAAGAAAGTGGTGGGGATACAGAAGGTAGTGAGGATGAAGGGAGAACTAGCCCAGTGCCAAGTGTTATACGTGGCCCAGCTAACTTAAGGCTATTGGGGACTGACAATGGGATCATCCCATTGGATCTCCCCAGTGGACTTAACCAGGGGCTTGGGAGGCAGAGGAATCACTCAGGTGAGTCTAATGCTTCTCATACCTCTAGAGGCTCTCAAGGTCACTCCAGGAGAAGGATGACCACCCCTCAGAGGAGGGAGCATGAGGCCAGAATGCAGGAAGCCCAGCTGAGGATCAGGAAACAGGAGCTAGAAGTAGCCCTGATGGAGGAGAAACTGAACAAGGCTAGGCAACCTAGAGAGAGTGGGTCTATACCCACTGGTGGCAGCATTGTCCCTAAGGACAAAAATAGGGTCTTTGATAATGGGAACCTGTCCAAGGTTGTGCCCCCCTACAAAAGTGGGGATGACATCCACAAATGGATGACTGCTCTTGAGAGAGCCTGCAAAGTGCAGCAGGTTCCTGAAGACCAGTGGGCAGCAATCTTATGGCTCTCCTTTGAGGGGAGAGGCAGAGATAGACTCCTCACTGTTAGAGAAGAGGATGTCAGAAATTACAGAGTCCTGAAGAGTGTCCTAGTGGATGGGTTAGGCTTAACCACTGAACAGTACAGGTTAATGTTCAGAGACACCCAAAAGACACAGACTCAGGACTGGTCTGAATATGTTGAATGTGCCACTAAGGCTTTGGAGGGTTGGTTGCTGGGAAGTAAGGTATCTGATTTTACAGGATTGTATAATTTGATGATGAGAGAACAGATTTTAAATAACTGTCAAAACCAGCAACTGCATCAACACTTGGTTGACTCTGATCTGACCTCTCCCCAAGAATTGGGAAAGAAGGCAGACAAATGGGTCAGAACCAGGGTTAAGCAAAAGAACCAGAACCAGGGCCAAGGGGGTGATCAGAAGAAAACAGACCAAAAGGGTGGAGATCAGAAATCTAAAGACCAGAAGTCTTCAACAGGGCCCCAAACTAGTACTAAAGAGGGTGGGTCCCAGCCTAAAGGGAAGAAGAAAGAAGGTCAGAAGAAACCCTGGTGCAACTCTTGCAAAAATACAACTCACTGGACTAGTGATTGTAAAAAGGGTGGAGCCCCCAACACTGTTGCCCCTAAGGCACCTGCTCCCAGTACTACTGTTAGCAGTGTTGGTCCCCAGACAAAGGGTGTAGTGGGAATCACTATGGGAACTGAAGGAGATTCTGACTTAGACAGAACCCTGGCACAGGCAGTCCTGATCTGTGATGGGGACATTGATTTGTCCCTGACTGTGAGCCCCAGTAACCTGGGCAAGTACAGACAGACTCCTTTAATTAATGAAAAAGTGGCTCAAGCCTACAGGGACACATGTGCCAGTGTCACTATGGTGACACCAGGCTTTGTGGATCCTGGACAGTACATACCAGGTGAGAACTACCTGGTGACCAATGCCAGCAATGCCACTACTTCACATAGTGTGGCAGTTGTTAACTTCTCATGGGGAGGGGTAACTGGCCTCAAAAGGGTTGTGGTTAGTGCAGACCTCCCAGTAGAATGTTTGTTGTGCAATGACCTAGAGAGTTCTCTATGGTCTGAAGTGGAGTACAGGACACATGCAGAGATGTTAGGTATATCACCACATGTCCTTGCTGTGACCAGGTCACAGGCCAAAAAGTGCCTTACTGAACCACAGGTCTTGGATCCTGGAACAATGGACCAAGCACCTACCAAGAAGAAGAACAGGAGGGTCAAGGCTGTGCCTTCCCCCCTGCCTCAGAGTGATGATCAACCTTCCCAGGAAGCTGATCTAGAGAACCCTGAAGGAACTGTCCCTGAAGAGCTTGAACCTGATCAGGTTGAGTTTCTGGGGACAGGGGGACCTTCAAGGGCTGACTTGAGGCAGGCTCAGTTATCCTGTCCCTCTCTTGAACCCCTCAGACAGCTGGCTGCTGCTGAGGCTGCTGGGAATGCTCAAGGTACCCATAAAGTGTATTGGGATGATGGGCTCCTTTATTCAGAGGCTAGAGACCCCAAGCCTGGTGCAACCAGGAGGTTGGTTATACCTCTGCAATTTAGGGGCTTCCTTCTTACCTTGGCCCATGATATTCCTTTAGCAGGACACTTAGGCCAGAACAAGACTTGGGACAGACTTGTCCCTCACTTTCACTGGCCTCACATGAATGAAGATACAAAGGAGTTTTGTCACTCCTGTGTGACCTGCCAAGCCAGTGGCAAATCAGGTGGCACAACAAAGGCCCCCCTAATACCACTACCTGTGGTGGGGGTCCCCTTTGAAAGAGTGGCAATAGACATAGTGGGTCCCATGGATCCCCCCACTGCATCTGGGCACAGATTTATACTGGTGGTAGTGGATCATGCCACCAGGTATCCAGAGGCAATTCCCCTTAGGACCACTACAGCACCTGTTGTGGCCAGGGCCCTGCTGGGAGTATTCTCCAGAGTGGGGTTTCCTAAGGAGGTAGTATCTGACAGAGGTACCAACTTCATGTCAGGATACTTGACAGCTATGTGGAAGGAATGTGGTGTCAACTACAAGTTCACCACTCCTTATCACCCACAATGCAATGGGCTTGTTGAGAGATTCAACAAGACCCTAAAGGGTATGATCAAAGGATTACCTGAAAAGCTCAGGCGAAGATGGGACATCCTTCTACCCTGCCTTCTGTTTGCTTACAGAGAGGTCCCACAAAAAGGAGTTGGCTACAGCCCCTTTGAATTGTTGTTTGGGCACCCTGTAAGAGGCCCACTGTGTTTAGTGAAGGAAGGATGGGAGTTACCTCTCAAAAAGCCTAAACAAGACATAGTGGACTATGTACTTGGTCTCCGCTCCAGGATGGCTGAGTATATGGAGAAGGCATCCAAAAACCTTGAGGCAAGCCAGGCCTTACAGAAAGCTTGGCATGACCAAAAGGCTGTCTTGGTTGAGTTTCAGCCAGGACAGAAGGTATGGGTGTTGGAGCCAGTGGCCCCAGCAGCACTCCAAGACAAATGGTCTGGACCCCATACAATCCTGGAAAAGAAGGGAGAGGTTACCTACTTGGTAGACCTAGGAACTCCCAGGAGTCCCCACAGGGTACTCCATGTTAACAGGTTAAAAGCATATGTTGACAGGGCAGACATGGGCTTGCTCATGGCTACAGATGAGGGACAGGAGGAAGAGAGTGACCCTCTCCCAGACCTGTTGTCTCAGAACCCTGAAGATGGCTCAGTTGAAGGAGTGACCCTTGGAGGCAACCTCACTGCCCATCAGCGGACTGAATGTAGACAAGTTCTACAATCATTCCAACATCTGTTTTCCCTAATACCTAGCCAAACTGACTGGTGTACCCATGTGGTGGACACTGGTGACAGTCTGCCTGTAAAGAACAAGCTTTACAGACAACCTGACCACGTCAGGGACTGTATAAAGGCTGAGGTACATAAAATGCTGGAATTAGGTGTCATTGAACCCTCAGAGAGCCCCTGGGCTAGCCCAGTGGTTCTGGTCCCCAAACCTCACACCAAAGATGGCAAGAGAGAGATGAGGTTCTGTGTGGACTACAGGGGTCTCAATGCTGTCACCAGGACAGATGCACATCCTATTCCAAGGGCAGATGAGCTCATAGACAAACTAGCTTCTGCTAAGTTTTTGAGCACATTTGACTTGACAGCTGGCTATTGGCAAATCAGATTAGCTGAGGAGTCTAAGGCCAAAACAGCATTCTCAACCCCAGGTGGGCATTATCAATTTGTGGTGATGCCCTTTGGTCTGAAGAATGCACCTGCCACCTTCCAAAGGTTGGTGAATCAAGTCCTTACTGGGTTGGATGACTTTTGTGCAGCATATCTTGATGACATTGCTGTCTTTAGCTCCACCTGGGAGGATCACCTGATCCACCTGAAGAAGGCTCTTGAGGCTCTGCAAAGGGCAGGCCTCACTATCAAGGCTACTAAGTGCCAGATAGGGCAGAGTAAGGTTGTGTATTTGGGCCACCTTGTAGGTGGAGGCCACGTTCAACCACTGGAGAGTAAGATACAATCCATCAAGGACTGGTCCCCTCCAACCACCCAGACTCAAGTTCGAGCTTTCTTGGGCTTGACTGGGTATTACAGGAAGTTTGTGAAGAACTATGGGTCCATTGTGACTCCTCTTAATGATCTGACATCCAAGAAGATGCCCAAAAAGGTTCAGTGGACAGTAAGCTGTCAAAAGGCATTTGATGACCTGAAGGAGGCCATGTGCTCTGCACCTATCCTGAAAAGTCCTGACTACTCCAAAGAGTTTATTGTCCAAACAGATGCTTCTGAGTTGGGTGTGGGAGCTGTGCTGTCACAACTTAATGTAGATGGTCAAGACCAACCCATTGCTTTTATTAGCAGAAGGTTGACCCCCAGAGAGAAGAATTGGTCAGCTATTGAGAGGGAGGCCTTTGCTGTGGTGTGGGCCCTGAAGAAGCTGAGGCCATACTTGTTTGGCACTCACTTCAAGATTCAGACCGACCATAAGCCCCTCTTGTGGCTAAATCAGATGAAGGGTGAAAACCCCAAACTGCTTAGGTGGTCCATTTCCCTACAGGGTATGGACTTTACAGTGGAGCACCGGCCAGGTACTGACCATGGGAATGCAGATGGTCTCTCCAGGTACTTCCACTTAGGACATGAAGACGAGACTGGTCAAGGCTAGTTTAATGTCCCTGCGTTTGGGGGGGGGTTGTGTAGGAGAGTAGGGTCTGCTATCCTATGGTCACCCCAAATTTTTGCTTGTTGCTTCACTGGTTTTTTTACATATTGAGGCTGTGGGCCTGCCAATCAGACCCCCAGCCTGCTGTTCTCTCTACTAAATTAAAACTGTGCACCCTAGGTGCATAACCAATTGGAAGTGGATCACCCTGTCAGCCCCTGTACCAGTGTACACTAGGTACCCAGGGCATTGGTGTATCTAAGGCCTGCCAGGGGCTGAAGCATGTATTATGCCACCCCAGGCTTGGCCTAACGAATTTAACACAACTGGCTGATCACTCAGCTGGGGTAAGTTGGTGTAACCACCTCTTACTTAGGTGTAGTATACCTATACCTAACCTTAAAGGGGACACATGTTAACCTATAAGTCACTCCTATGGCAGGCCTTAACAATCCTGAAGGCAGAGTGCTTGGTTCCATGTGAGATGGTGCTCTGGCATGAGCTGAGCCTGTCTGCAGTGGTCGGAACAACTTCCTTCTACTGTTTCCAGATATCATCATACCATATACTCTTAAGTGCATTATGAACCTCGAGGTTAAATGCTAACTTTGGTTTGGCTTTATCAAAACATGTCGAGTAAGGTGTCATACGAATTGGAATACTAACCCCTCGCCAATTCTGGCGACGGGGTTAGCATTCCACCCTTCTAGAGGGACACGACATGTACAGTACCTGAAACCCGGGTAAAATCAGACATAGCCTCAGCTCCACAAAATGGATGCTGCCACCACAGACACAAGTCTGCCCTCCTGCTGCTGGGAGTCCTTCCAGCTTGGGAGGTGTGGACAAAGGGTTTCCTGCCAGGGGAGGTGCGTACACCACCCCAGACAGGATTTTGTGTATTGGTCAGGTAGGGCTTGAAAGAAACCAGACATGCCTGAGGCTCACAAGGAGCCTCGGTGCATATGCCAGTTCAATTCGGTCCTGGGGCACACCAGTCCAGGGCCTGGGGCGAGCTGGACAAAGGATTGGGGGTGTAACCACCCCCCTTCCTGGTCCCACCCTTAGGGAGGGACCTAGCAGGTAGTCCGGCCCCTAGAATCCGCTTAAAGGTAGGAGCTGTGTCCTAAGACTTCAGACATCCTGGAATCAACTTGAAACTAAGAAGAAGACGGGAACTTCGACGCTCTGTAGCACAGAGGACTGAAGCCAATCTCCCCTGTGGTCAGGGAGTGACCACCTTGCTAACGCAAGCACCATCCAGCGAATCAACGTCTGCTTTGCCGCCGCCTCCCGCCGGAGCCCGAGCCCAGAGACTGACAAGACCTGGACCTCCAGACCTCTCACCGCCCGATCCACAGTCCCTGAAAAGAGGAGACCCGTGGAGGCACCGAGACACGTGGAGCCAGCCATCTTGAAAAGACCACGACAAGCTGCAAGCGCAACAACCGAGGCTCCCTCCAAGTTGTGCTTTAGGATCTGAGAAGCCCAACACCCGAGCAGCATCTGCACCAAAGGTGAGCCCTCCAGCATCTCCACGATCTGCGTGGGGCCCTTCTGCATTTTGCCACTCGACGCGCCTAACCGGTTGCTGGCCCACTGGCTAGTGGCCATCTTGGCGACGAACTTCAAGAAATACACTGCTGGTCTGGTTGCTCCAGACTGGCCCTTGCTCCCCTCCAAAGGAGCAATCCCTCTGACCTTGCTGGTCAGAACCATCAGCTTATTTTCGTTTTCCACAACAATTGCTTTTGCCAAGGCCTGTTTGCTTCGATCAAGTCGCCGACACCGCCGACAGCGAGAGCCTGCGTGGGACAGCTCGTGAACCGACTCCTGGACGTCGTCGACCTTCAGGGACCACGTGGCTGCAGAGACAAGCTACACCTTCCTTCCTGTTTGCACCCGACATCGCCTGGTACCCACCTGGTGCCACGCTGGTCACTGGCTAGTGACTGTGAACACTGTCCCCTCTGCTTACAGGTCTTCTACAACTCCGATCCACCCTTGGATCCACCGCATCCCTTCCGGACCGACCGCCTGCAGCATCTTTGTCCACAGGCTCCATTGAACAGATAGAAGAAACCCGACGCACTTCGACACCTACGCACCCGCTTCCTGTGGGTGAGGTAAAGCTGGAACTCTGGTGCCCAAGTGTAGAGTATCATCTCTAGTGTCTGTGTTTCCAATCTTGAGTTCATAGTCCATCCGGAAGATTCCTTTTGCAGTAACTTTGTACTTTTTACGCACCCATTGAAAACCTATGGGAGCTCGCGTGTGACTATTTGCTCTGCACACGCAACCCGTGGACCTCCTGGTCACTAACTGAAGTTAGCTCCTTGTAGGCCCAGCGATTCTAGAGGCCCTAGGCCTTTTCCCTTCTCTGTTCGTGGTACTTATACCACTATTTTAGTATATGGTTTGAGCGGCCACCTGGGCCTATCCATATAAAGTGCAACTTCTGTGTATTCTACTGTAATCTTGTTTGACGATTTGTGCTCCTGTGCTCATAAAGAGACTAGGGGTTACTTTGAGAAATAAATACATATATATTTTGAATATATATCTGTGTGGTGTCCTTTCATTGGTATAAAAGGGGGTTGCATTTGGTAAAACAGCTTGCTTAACACGTTTCACAAGTTTAGCCTCAAAGACTGCTTAGCCTACGCTACCACTAGGGCAGCTAGTCCGAAAAGGTTGACTTACAACTACACCATAAGGGTTGCTTGGCATGGTACAAGGTGGTCACTTTAACTAGTGAACATCATATACCAGGCCAACTTCTCACAGTCAAGACCAACCCATTGCTTTCATTAGCAGAAGGTTGACCCCCAGAGAGAAGAATTGGTCAGCTGTTGAGAGGGAGGCCTTTGCTGTGGTGTGGGCCCTGAAGAAGCTGAGGCCATACTTATTTGGCACTCACTTCAAGATTCAGACCGACCATAAGCCCCTCTTGTGGCTAAATCAGATGAAGGGTGAAAACCCCAAACTGCTTAGGTGGTCCACTTCCCTACAGGGGATGGACTTTACAGTGGAGCACCGGCCAGGTACAGACCATGGGAATGCAGATGGTCTCTCCAGGTACTTCCACTTAGGACATGAAGACACGACTGGTCAAGGCTAGTTTAATGTCCCTGCGTTTGGGGGGGGTTGTGTAGGAGAGTAGGGTCTGCTATCCTATGGTCACCCCAAATTTTTGCTTTTTGCTTCACTGGTTTTCGACATATTGAGGCTGTGGGCCTGCTAATCAGACCCCCAGCCTGCTGTTCTCTCTGCTAAATTGACACTGTGCACTTTAGGTGCATGACCCATTGGAACTGGATCACCCTGTGAGCCCCTGTACTAGTGTACCCTAGGTACCCAGGGCATTGGTGTATCTGAGGCCTACCAGGGGCTGAAGCATGTATTGTGCCACCCCTGGCCTGGCCTAGCAATTTGACACAACTGGCTGATCACTCAGCTGGGGTAAGTTGGTGTATCCACATCTTACTTAGGTGTAGTATGCCTATACCTAACCTTAAATGGGACAGATGTTAACCTATAAGTCACTCCTATGGCAGGCCTTAACAATCCTGAAGGCAGAGTGCTTGGTTTTATGTGACATGGTGCTCTGGCATGAGCTGAGCCTGTCTGCAGTAGTCGGAACAACTTCCTTCTACCGTTTCCAGATATCGCCATACCATATACTCTTAAGTGCATTATGAACCTCGCGGTTAAATGCTATCTTTGGTTTGGCTTTATCTAAACATGTCGAGTAAGGTGTCATACGAATTGGAATACTAACCCCTCGCCAATTCTGGCGACGGGGTTAGCATTCCACCCTTCTAGAGGGACACGACATGTACAGTACCTGAAACCCGGGTAAAATCAGACATAGCCTCAGCTCCACAAAATGGATGCTGCCACCACAGACACAAGTCTGCCCTCCTGCTGCTGGGAGTCCTTCCAGCTTGGGAGGTGTGGACAAAGGGTTTCCTGCCAGGGGAGGTGCGTGCACCACCCCAGACAGGATTTTGTGTATTGGTCAGGTAGGGCTTGAAAAGAAACAGACATGCCTGAGGCTCACAAGGAGCCTCGGTGCATATGCCAGTTCAATCCGGTCCTGGGGCACACCAGCCCCAGACCTGGGGCGAGCTGGACAAAGGATTGGGGGTGTAACCACCCCCCTTCCTGGCCCCACCCTTAGGGAGGGACCTAGCAGGTAGTCCGGCCCCTAGAATCCGCTTAAAGGTAGGAGCTGTGTCCAAAGACTTTAGACATCCTGGAATCAACTTACAACTAAGAAGAAGACGGGAACTTCGACGTTCTGCTGCACAGAAGACTGAAGGAAATCTCCCCTATGGTCAGGGAGTGACCATCTTGCTAACGCAAGCACCAACCAGCGAATCGACGTCTGCTTTGCCGTCGCCTCCCGCCGGAGCCCGAGCCCAGAGACCAACAAGAACTGGACCTCCAGACCTCTCACAGCCCAATCCACAGTCCCTGCAACGAAGGAACCCGTGGAGGCATCGAGACACGTGGAGCCAGCCATCTTGGAAGACACTCGACAGGCTGCAAGCGCGACAACAGAGGCTCCCTCCGAGTTGTGCTTTGGGTCCTGAGAAGCCCAACCTCCGAGCAGCATCTGCACCAAAGGTGAGCCCTCCAGCATCTCCACGATCTGCGTGGTGCCCCTGTGCACTTTGCGACTCAACGCGCCTACCCGGTCCCTGGCCCGTTGGCTAGTGGCCATCTTGGCGATCCTTTTTGAAAACTACGATGCTGGTCTGGTTGCTCCAGACTGGCCCCTGCTGCCGTCCAAAGGAGCAGCCCCTCTGGCCTTGCTGGTCCGAGCTAAAAGCTTCCTTCACTTTCTGCGACTCCTGCTTTTGCCAAGGCTTGTTTGCTTCTTCTGAGTCGCCGACACCGCCGACAGTGAGAGCCTGCGTGGGAAAGCTTGTGAACTGACTCCTGGACGTCGTCGACCTTCAGGGATCACGTGGCTGCGGAGACAAGCTTCACCTCTCCACCTGTTTGCACCCGACATCGCCTGGTACCTACCTGGTGCCACGCTGGTCACTGGCTAGTGACTGTGAACACTGTCCCCTCTGCTTTCAGGTCTTCTACACTTCCAATCCATCCTTGGATCCACCGCATCTCTTCTGGACCGACTGCCTGCAGCATCTTTGTCGTCAGGCTCCATTGAACAGTTAGACGAAACCCGACGCACTTCGAGCCCTATGCACCCGCTTCCTGTGGGTGAGGTAAAGCTGGCACTCCGGTGCACAAGTGTAGAGTAACATCTCTAATGTCTAGGTTTGAAGTCTTGAATTCGTAGTCCAACCAGAAGCCCCCTCTAGCAGTAACTTTTGAACAATTACGCACCCATTGAAAGCCTCTGGGCGCCCGCGTGTAACTTTCCTCACTGCACACGCGACCCGTGGACCTCCTGGTCACTAACTAAAGTTAGCTCTACGTAGGCCCAGCGATTCTAAAGGCCCTAGGCCTTCTCCCTTTCCTGTTCGTGGTACTTATACCACTATTTTAGTATATGGTTTGAGCGGCCACCAGGGCCTATCCATATAAAGTGCAACTTTCGTATATTGTGATACTTTCCTGTTTAACGATTTGTGCTCCTGTGCTCATAAAGAGTCTAGGGGATACTTTGAGTAATAAATACATATATATTTTGAATATATATCTGTGTGGTGTCCTTTCATTGGTATAAAGGGGGATTACATATGGTGAAACAGCTTGCTTAACATGCCTAAACGAGTTTAGCCTAAAAGACTGCTTAGCCTACGCTACCACTAGGGCAGTTGGTCCGAAAAGGTTGACTTACAACCACACCATAAGGGTTGCTTGGTATGGTACAGGGTGGTCACTTTAATTAGTGAACATCATATACCAGGCCAACTTCTCACACCGGCCGTTCCTCATCATTCCAGGGCAGGGGCTGTGATAGAGAATAGCTAAACAGATATTTCTAGCTGGAGAAGGTATCTTGTGCAGTCCATCTTCAGAAACTCAATTTTTAGGCTTGCTATTTCCTGGTTCTGCTATTTCTTAGCATAGCGCTTAGAAGTAGAAGACCAGGTGTTGGGATGCTAGCAATTTGCTAACCATGTTAGAAATATTCATATTGTTTTCACTGGGCAGGACATGCAATGCAGCATTTATTTTCACATTCTGTGGAGTTTCCGTTCATACTTTATGCGCTAGACTTGGGCTTTAGAAACAAATATTTTAAGGATTAACCTCTTGCTTCCTTGTACTATTTTGAGTGTGTTATTCCTTAATGAAAGAGGGTTTGGAGTTCCACTGTGTCCCTGACCTCATCTAGAGGGATTAATCCTGACCAGAAAATACCACCTGCACAGTATAGCTTGGTGGGGTGTGTATGGGTTGCAGTCCAACTGTATTTCTAATTCGTCTTTGCACCTGGGATTAGAAATCCAACCCCTGCTGCTTTGCGGGGTCTGGGGAGCAGATTGTGGCTCGCCATTACCCCCATCAAAGGCACACCCATTCTTTGGTGATACATTGAAAATGCAGTAGGGCCCATGCTGTCAGTGTCTGAGCAGGCACACCGTGTACTCTGGCTCTGCGGGGAGTGTGTGGGGGGGGTGCTTAAAGTCTGCACAGGGCTAGGTACACTCTGTGATGGCACGCACCATCTTGGGAGCTACATGCAGAGAAACTCAGAGGAGCGGCGGAACTACCACTGCATTTTTGTTCCGCATGGTCACCAGTGCATGTACCAATTCAGGGAGCTCAGGAGATTGGTGAAACGCAGTGCATTCCTTCAGCAGCGGGTTGCACTGACCCGGTCTGCTCAGGCCACCCATTGTGGATTTGTAGCTGAGCAAACTGAGGTCATACAGCCCTAGCAGAGTCGCAACTAGAGCCACATTTCGGGGGGGGGGGGGGGGCTACTAAACATTTTGGGGGGGGGCTGACTCTTCCAACAATAGTCAGCGTGGGGATGCAGGGGCTCAAAGAAGGGGTGAAAAACAACAAAGCCTAGTTAACAAGTAAATGGTCTTTTAAAGACCTGTGAAGTACTCGGGTGCGGCTGTGTGTGTGCCCGGGAAGCTGTCTCAAGCCGGGCTGACACACACGACGAGGGGGAAGGGCAGAAGCCCTTTGAGCCCAATGGGCGTTGCGCGCCTGAGCCCTTTGCCAACCATCGGTCAGAGGCTCCTTTTATGTTAAGGACTAGATAACATAAACCGTGCCCTGCTTCTGTGTCATTTTCACTGGCATTAGTGCAAACATAGTATTATCACACAAGCTAGTCAATTTCATTGTCATTTTGCACACGCGGAGCCATGCAACTGCTGGTGCAAATGTCCTTTGTGCAGTGTATTAGGCTGTGCGTATGTTGTACCACTGGGATCAAGGAACAATGCTCCGCTTGTCTAGATCATACCAATCTCTGAAAGGAAGGAGGGGTGCGGAGTCTGTGTCTTTGGTTGGCATCCGAATAAGCGCCATTCAGGAAGAGATCTGACATTTCCGCACAGTTTTCATTGGCAGTGTACATTTTGTTTCAACCAACACGCCCAATCCAAGCGGCCTTAAGGCATATGACTGCGCTCGTCCGTCCTTGTGCGTCGGCACTGCTAGGGTGTGAGTCACGCGCCCAATGCCAGCCGGGGGCCCTTTCATGCTGTGTGAGGTACTCATTGCTTCACAGTCAAGCACCATTACCACCAGAAATACAAGGGTGCCAGGAGCGTAGGTGTCTGTTATCCACAATCGTGCAGCTCCCTCGTGCTTCAGTCCCCAATCGATGAATGTGTTTCCTCACTTCCTTCATTCGCTTCCATTTTCTGTCTCGCGGCTGTCTATACGTTAGATAAGGGCTATCATTCACCCTCACTCCCGGACTTGAAGCAATCACCCCTTCTGCGGTAGAGGCCCTAATCCCATTACACCACAATGTATCGAAATCCTAAAGGGGTTTCCAGGAATCCTTGCAACACTTTGGTACAATGTCTGCCTCCGCGGTGCTCAGAGCCCCTTGTAGGGTGAGAGGGCTGGCGAGTGTGCATGGCATATCAGTAGATAAGACGGCTAGCATCCTGTGAGAGGTCGCCCCTTTCCAACCCCTGCCAAGGGAGCCTGGTCTGAGCTAGTTTTTGAAAGTTCCAGAAGTGTTAATACATGCCTTAACTTCAAAAGCACCCACCTCAAAAGCACCCACCCAAATTCATTACACTATCCATACACTTTGCGAGGAAAGCGTTGAGGCCAAATATTCGTACCCACTTTGACTGCCCATTGAGTTAGTAAAAAAACTTTCGGCGGAATAAGAGAAGAACAGATTCTTTACCCTAAGCATTGCCTCTTTAGGAAATAGTGAAGTAAAGATCTGAGGGGTGGGGGTGTTGGTGGGGAGTGGAAAGAGTTTTAAAACATGAACACTACAGAACCACTTGAATATGGTGCCCTTTAAGTTTCAACGATGGTGCAAATAAGTGTGGGAATGAACACGAGTCCTCCCACGACAAACTGCCTAGGATTTCTTTGGAAGATATTATAATAAATGAATTAGATAATTGAAAGTGGCATGTCCACGATAACCTGTGTAAAATGCCACCATTAATGTATGCAGCGCACAACATAGATTCTAGGGCTTATGTACCAGAGAGTTAAAGAGTTACACAAATGACCGAGAGTCAAAAAATTCAAAAGTTATAGATGGCTTTATGTATATATTTATTTTTCAGATGTGCATCAGTCTTGTAAATATTGTATAGCATTTTCCTATATTGGTGATTATCATATAAATGCCTGCAACAAAATGAACTTAGAAAGGCAAGACAGATGCCTCAAAACTGCACAGGTTGAATTGCGGTGCTTCTAAAATGGCCGACCTGGGAGGAAGGGCAGAGTCCCCACACTCCCTTGCTGTTTGCCCTCTCTTGTGTATTGCTGATCCATTTCAGATGCAGACTTGTAGAACCCAGTTTGAATGTCCACTGTCCAGGCGGGATAATGGTGATAGGAGCTCCTGGTTGAGACCATTCCAAACTCCCTGAAATAATGCAAAGTAACATTTTCCGAATGAGAAAGCAAAGTCTGGCCAGCTGTGACATTGAAAACAGGCTTCTCAGCACAGGGCATAGACTGGCATGGGAGCCCACATCCTGAGGTTAAATGACTGCCAGGACATAACTGCAGTTACCAGAAACATCTGTTGATCTTGTAGCCTCTTTGTAGTTTGGAAGGTGCCACAGTGGAGACACCGCAGTCCCTTTGTCCCTGTGCTGTAAGGATCCTCCGTGATCCACTCTTCTCTGAGCTGCGGCCACAGCAGAGGACCCCCCTCTCTCTGCTTCGAAGACTTGCTGTGAGGGTTTGCCAGCTCCTCCCAGCTGGATTTTGTTTCCCCTGCATATTAACTGTTAAGCGAGTATCTAGAAGAAGTACAGACTCCTGTTTCATGAGAGGATAGGCACTACAGTGGTCATTTTTTTTGTTTTTTGCAGTGGGTCAAGGTTGGCTGTCGTGGAACACTGGTCCTAGTGGGCTGTTCTGGAGGCTTAGGTTTCACTGACTTTAAGGGTCCTAACGCAGAGTAAAGGGATTTTGGTCCAGTTTCCCTGTGGCCCTTTGTATGCAACTTACATGATCTATGGCTCAGAACACCATCGCCGGGGCCTATTTAATGCTGTTGGCTAGACTGCCCTCGCTAACACTACAAGCTACACCCTTGCTACCACCCGACTGAGCAGCCTGCAGATAAAGGGTGGATACATCTCCCTCATCATGAAGAAAAGAAGAATTGTTAACATCCATCTCAATGGAGCCATGTGCCAACAGTCTAGGTTTAAGGGTATTGTGCCAGCGCCATGTACCTTAACACCACTAAAACTATCAAAAATAGGGGGCCTGGGGCACCTTTTGCCACAGGAAGTAAATGAAATATTTACATGTCCTCTTTCGTCGATGCTGATGTCCTGGTTTGGAAGGGGTGGGCTGGAGAGGCTGCTGGAAAGAGAATAATTCTGATATTAAGTTCAAGAATACAGCGGTTCATAGGACTCAGACAGACTGGCTGCTGGGATGCACAGCTCACCCAGTCATGCTGGAGATGCCAGGGTTGTTGTATAAAGTGTCCTAAGAAGACTGCAGCTCACAGGGATTGTGAACAGAATCCTGAGCCCAGCGTCTATGTGCAGCAGTCGATCAGCTGTGCATTGATCAAATACATTTGATTGTATGACACTGATTTTGAGGAGCGCTATCCTGGACTGAACCCGATAGGCACTTAGACCCAGAAGGTGGCATCGAGTAGATGAAATCAGTCCTTCGAGGTGACATGGCAACATGAAATCGGTCCTTCTGTGAGAGGTGACATGGCAAATTGACCAGAAAGATCTGAACTCGAGCACGCCTGCACCAGATGTGGTGCCGCTCCCCACGCTGAGTGCAACTGCAACAAAAAAGACAAGGACAAGAAACTGCAGAAGCACAGAAGGTGAGTCTGGTGGGTGTGGGGATAGGCCAAACTGGGCCTGCAAATACAAATCTAGCAAGGTACTTTTCTCTGGTCATTTTAGTTTTTTGCTTTGAAGATTTGAATGCTGATATGATACACGCACAGCACTTTGTTTTACAACTTCATAGATAATTTAACAAGTTTGGCTGATAGCACAATGGGCTAGCTAGTGCCAAGAAACCAGCTTAGAGGGTGACTGATCTGGATTAACAGGACAATGGCTGGCTGGAAAAATGTCTGGAGCTGCACTTGATGTGAAGAGGCGATGTGGGCACTTCTTCTGTTTTAAGGATGACACTTTTGACTTCTTTCCCATTCTTGAGTGGGTGGTGACATCCAAGAATGACATGATAGGTGGCTTGTGGTGGCATATTATCCGACTAGAAACTGCTTCCATATTAATTGACCAGTTTGTGAGATTAATCAACAAGGAACAACGTGGTCATCTGTTTGAAGGCTGCCCCCGGAGATTCATGGTGCTCTGGTGTGGCACCGACTATGTTTGCATCAGCATGAGCAAAGGTGGGTGTAGTTGACCTTCTTGTCCATGAACTGCATGGCCAATTGCCCCAATACCCCTTCCCCATGGTTGGAGGTTTGGCAGGTGTAGGGATATAACCTCATATTCTTTTCATACTGAGTCTGTCATACCTGCAGCCAGTAACAACAGACTGGAGACTACAGACATCCTCTCATTAAAAACCAATAAAGTGGTGGCTACTATGGGGCCATGTTGGTGAGGTAAGTAGGGGGTAAGTGGGAGGGGGTTAAAAAAAAGAAAGAAAATTGCACTTACCTGACTGCCGCCTCTCCTCTGTTCTTCTTCTGTCGACGATAAGAACAGGAAGCACTCAGGCTCCCAAACTCTTCCAGCTAATCATGACGCTCCTGATAGCAGCGTCGGGATTGGTCTGAGCACCATGGTTCGGCGCTCAGACAGGCAGTAGGAGCCTGGGCATGTTCTCCACCCAGGCTGTAATACAGCCTGAGTGGAGAACATGCAAAGTGTGCATGACGGTTTGGCTGGCCCGAGACTGCCGGCCAAATAGTAATGCGGACTCAAGTGCACACACCACGCCTCCCCCTGCTGGATGATAGCCTCGCCCAGCCCCTCAAACAAAACTGGGCCAGTACCGTAAAAATAAAACGATAAGTTATTATAATTTTATTTTTCACGTGGGGTGACGCTCTTCCGCCTAAGCGTAGAAGCAGCCGCTGAAAAACATTTTTTAAGAGATACTCTAAACCCTGGCAACGTTTCTCAAGAAGGGTGCTAGGCGGTTTGTGGAACATGAAGCACGTCAGCAAAGATTTTCAATCAATCAATCAATCAGGGGATTGTAAGCGCGCTACTCACCCGTGAGGGTCTCAAGGCACTGAGGGGGGAGGGTTTTCTACCAATAACTTTTAAAACTGTTGGATGGAAGCCGGGGCTGTGCCAGGGAATTAGGTTTTTGGGACATCTAGGATCATACCCCAAACAGGCGCGAGGGGCCAGGAAGTATTTATGGGATTCTCGTTTACATTTAATATTTGTGCATTATATTCTTTGAGGGATACTGTCATACTATTTTTGGTGCTTTGACAGTAAAAACAGTGATTACAATTTACTGCTTAGAAAATAATATGTACCAGTTTAATGGCTGGAGAAAATGGGGACGGGTGTCGGATGCGGCATTGCTGATTCCCCAGTTATTCCCCACTTCTCGGTGAAACATAAGAGCCCCATAACCATCCCTGCTAACTTTGCACGTGTAGTTACCCTGTCCCTTTTAAGGGTGACGTAGGGTTGGAGCTAACTGGGGTTTAAGAGGGCAAGCGTAAGGAGGTTCTGCTTCGTTTCTGGAGGTTTTGCAGCAGTTTCATATTACTCGCCTTATAAGAATCTTTTAGAACAGTAGTTCTTAAACTTTTGAATTCTATGGACACCCACTTAATCACTACTGGAATCCGGGGACTCCCACTGGGTCATGCTTGGAATACGAGGACCACCACTATGTCATTACTGGAAGCCCCCTAAGAATTTTCGCTCATTTGTACCATAAAAAACAGACACAAAAAAATGCAGAAGCAAGCCTGCAACAAACAGATACACAAATGAAGGAATATTTTATTTAATTCACAAACAAATATAAAGAAAAACTACATTTTAATGGAAAGGTTTCTGAATTCAATTGAGGCCAATTCGTCCATTCATCACCCATGTTTGTTGCACTTGCACTGCTCCAACAAATCATATATATCTATATATATCCATATATATCTATATATATCTATATATAGATATATATGTGTGTGTGTATATATATATATATATATATATATATATATATATATATATATATATATATATATATATATATATATATACAATGTATTAATCTATTAATATTATTTAATTATCTAAGCAGTCAAGGATTCCTCAAGTGGGCTTAGAGGACCCCCAGGGGTCCCCGAACCACAGGTTAAGAACCATTATTTTAGAAAAAATGTGTCTATGTGTAACAAGTCTAAAAAAAGCAGTGATGACTGGGCAGTCTGATTGCCGTTCAAACACGTCAGAAAGCAGACTAACTTTTCCAAACGCCTCTTAATAACCCTAAAACTAAAAACGGCTCATCAGAGCGAGTCTGGGTCACCAGGTCACCGATATGCGTATTACCAGACCTTTAAATAGTTTCCGAGCTCGTGCGATTATGTTCTATTATAAACTCCCGAGGTATTGTGCAGTGTGCCCGAGGGCCAGGATACCTCTGCGCAAGAGCGTCACGGGAGCCTGGGCGCGGAGGGTGTGGGAGTTCGGGGATGAATTGATGCACGCAAGAACCGGTCTGTCTGCACACACCTCAACCTGTAATCCCTGGCATGCGTCCAGCAGGCAACCTGTGCGAGGGCGAGCAGCGCCATCGGCTCACCTTTGAACTGAGAACACTGCCTGATACCTTCTCATCGCAGCACTTTTTCAAACAAGCATTGGCAAAGCCAATAGGCCACGCCTTTGGTACCTATTATTGGCTTTGCCAAGGCTTTGTAGCAGTGCTGTACAGCACTCACAGTGCTGTAAAGCACCTCTAAAGAAGAAAAAAAGGCTATGACGCAGCCGCCGAAACCACCAAAAGTTATGAGAACGATTTTTTACCAAAATGAATTTTTCCATCCTGTTTGGATTGGTACATATTAAAGAAAAAATACATGCAAAAGCATTTTTTAAAGCGCATGGGGGAAGTAACAAGGGTGAAAGAAATGACACGGGGCGGAGGGTGGATGCAACACGGGCATCGGTAGGGCGAAAACAACATGGGGCGCAGGTGTGGGGGCCCAAAACGGGAGGGATGGGTGTTGGAAAGCAACACAGAGCAGGTCATGGGTGGGAGGGTGGAGAAAAGCAAATGGTGAAAGAGAGGGAATCCTGGGATGAGGAGGAGAAGCACACAGGTGATAAAGCAATGCAAGGCGGAGAAGCACATGAGGGAAAGCCAGGGCTTTAAGTGGGATGAAAAAACTGGGGGGTCTCTCGAAGGGGGCGTGGCCAATGTAATTAAGGGCGTCGCTTAAAAACAAGTAAGCTAAAAATCTGTGCTTAGCATAGTGTGCCGCTTGACTTGTATTTTGCTGTTTCTGTTATTGCATCCAGATGTATGATACAACAAGTAACATCATACCTACAAGAAGTCAGGACTATTGGCTTTGTCAATGGTTGTTAGTTGCATAAGATAAATGAGCAGCAACTATGGCTTGTATATATTATTGAAAAAAGCTTCCACTTAAAGCCCCAGTGACACCACGACAATGTTGCTGCTCCGGAGTTTCAAAAAGAGAAGGGAAATCCAGAGAGAAAATGACTCTCTTTAAACGATTTCCCTTCCCCTACAACGCTCACCTGGCATGACGTCATGCAGTAGCTTCACCACTAGTGAAGCCCTAGGTAAAGTGCACCGCAGAGAGCAGTGGGTGAGACTCACACGAGTGAAAGCGCACCACAGAGGTCAGTGGGAGAGAAGCACACGAGGGAAAGCGCACCACAGAGAGCAGTGGGAGGTAAGCACACGAGGGAAAGCACACCACAGAGGGCAGTGGGAGAGAAGCACACGAGGGAAAGCGCACCACAGAGGGCAGTGGGAGAGACGCACACGAGGGAAAGCGCACCACAGAGGTCAGTGGGAGAGAAGCACACGAGGGAATGCGCACCACAGAGAGCAGTGGGAGGTAAGCACACGAGGGAAAGCACACCACAGAGGGCAGTGGGAGAGAAGCACACGAGGGAAAGCACACCACAGAGGGCAATGGGAGAGACGCACACGAGGGAAAGCGCACCACAGAGGTCAGTGGGAGAGAAGCACACGAGGGAAAGCGCATCACAGAGGGCAGTGGGAGAGGGCAGTAAGAGAGAAGCACACGAGGGAAAGCGCACCACAGAGGGCAGTGGGAGAGGGCAGTAAGAGAGAAGCACACGAGGGAAAGCGCACCACAGAGGGCAGTGGGAGAGAAGCACATGAGGGAAAGCGCACCACAGAGAGCAGTGGGAGAGGGCAGTAAGAGAGAAACACGAGGGAAAGCGCATCACAGAGGGCAGTGGGAGAGACGCACACGAGTGAAAGCGCACCACAGAGGTCAGTGGGAGAGAAGCACACGAGGGAAAGCGCATCACAGAGGGCAGTAAGAGAGAAGCACACGAGGGAAAGCACACCACAGAGGGCAGTGGAAGAGAAGCACATGAGGGAAAGCGCACCACAGAGGGCAGTGGAAGAGACGCACACGAGGGAAAGCGCACCACAGAGGTCAGTGGGAGAGAAGCACACGAGGGAAAGCGCATCACAGAGGGCAGTGGGAGAGAAGCACATGAGGGAAAGCGCACCACAGCGGGCAGTGGAAGAGAAGCACACGAGGGAAAGCGCACCACAGAGGGCAGTGGGAGAGGGCAGTAAGAGAGAAACACGAGGGAAAGCGCATCACAGAGGGCAGTGGGAGAGAAGCACACTAGAGAAAGCACACCACAGAGGGCAGTGGGGGAGAAGCACACGTGGGAAAGCACACCACAGAGGGCAGTGGGAGAGAAGCACACGAGGGAAAGCACACCACAGAGGGCAGTGGGAGAGAAGCACACGAGGGAAAGCACACCACAGAGGGCAGTGGGAGAGAAGCACACTAGAGAAAGCACACCACAGAGGGAAGTGGGAGAGAAGCACACGTGGGAAAGCACACCACAGAGGGCAGTGGGAGAGAAGCACACGAGGGAAAGCACACCACAGAGGGCAGTGGGGAAGCAGCACACATATTTCTAATTGTGCCAGTTGTCTGCTTAGCTCTCTGTATATCTCAACACTTCGAAGTTATCGAAAGATGTAGGCAAGAGCTTTACAAAACAGCAAGGGGGATATGTACAAGGAAGTGGAGGAGAGAGGCGTTAGCCTTCCTGGCTTAACGCCTCTTTCCTCCACATCTGAAACGCAAGGCTGCACCATATTTACAAGAATGTGGTGCAGCCGTGCGTTTCTCCCTGCAATGGCGCTAAGTTTAGCAATTTAGCGCCCACGCAGGCACCCTTGCACCATAGTGCAAGGGTGTCTGCGTGCAGGGGAGTATCGTTTATGTGTAAGAAGGTGTACCGTCCTGCACATAAACAATCCTAGAAGTGCCATTCTGTCACTTTCATGCGTGCTGCTTCATGCAGTACACATGAAAGTGACAAAATGGCATCTTTTAAAAAAAGTTTGTTTATGTACCGGAACGGAATCCTTCCTGTACATAAACAAACAATGGCATTTTGCTTTTTCCATGTGTGCTGCACAGGAAAAAGCAAAAATTAGGAGAAATTATGCATTTCTCCTCGTTTCGCCATCTTAAGACCAGTTGTTACCTGGTCTTAATTTTGGCGCTGCCTCCTATGAATGCCACCCTTGTACATAGGGGGCAGCGTCAAATACAATGGGTGTTGCTGTGGAACGCCCACCACAACACCCACTGCCCAGGCCTTGCACGCTAACCATAGCATGAAAGGGGGCCTTATGTACAAGGCAGCGTTAAACCACGTTTAGTGGCTTAACGCTGCCTTGTACATAAGGTGCAGCCCCTATCGCCACTATTGATGACGTTGTGGTGACGATAGTGGCTTGTACATATGTCCCCAACTTTCTTATAAAGAGGGATGAGCAGTGGCGTGTTTTTCAGCTGCAGCATGGAGCGCTGTAAGGAACATAGATAAAGCCATCAGCATCCCAGGGACACACGCGGTGGTCTCCGAGCTAGAGACACTGAACCAGGCCTCGGGAAGGAGACGCCGATTGTAGTGAAAACTAACTGAAACCCGTGCGATAATTATAAAGTATCAGCGCTACAAAGTATGCTTTTGACATAAAAATATCTAAATTCCGTTTATATCCTTTTTTTTTAAAAAAAGAATTATTTAGGTTTATTTAGGCTCCTGGCCGTCGCTGAGCGCGCGCAGCTGCTGTGCTATCCTGCGGGCTGACAGGATCCGGGGCGGGGGAGCACACACCCTCCCTCAGAGCGCGAGCCCCTTGTGCCATCGCACTTCCTGTCCAGGGTCAGCACAGTTTATGCCTGACACACAATACCGCCCTCCGCCCTTATCAGCAGGAAGCAGCCCGGGCACCTCCAGCAGGGAGTGGCAGCAATAGTCGTGTCTCGTGCCTGTGGCAAACTCCGACCCCGACCGACACCAAACGACGAGAACATGGAAAATGATGACCCTATTAACATTTCCATGTATGTTCCGTGATACTCGTAAACCAGCCAGTAATGATTGTTATTTCGCAATAGTGTAGCGCCCACTCTGTCATCATCAGGCATTATAGAGCTTTTGGCATTTCAGAGAGGGTGGGCAGATCTGAGGTGCTCAGAACGAATGTCTGTGTTATCTGTTAAACCATGCCATGCCTCTGTCGGTTATTTGTGTAGCGCTTGATGCCACCCAAAGATCACATAAAAGCACTGAGTCAGGATAGGAGAGATGGAAAACAGAGACCAGAAAAGAGAAAAGGGGGGGGGGGGGGGGGGGGCACGATATAGGGGAATGTGATGGGAGCGTGGCAGGAGGAGTGGTGGGCCTCAAAATGATAATATCCAGGGCACATGTCTTAATAAAAGAAGCGGAAGGACTAACCAAATTAGGCGGAATGCAAGTGACATCACGGCACATGGCATTTTGGCTCGTGACATCATGCAAGACTTTACAGGGATTGGCATCACGAATCACATATGCAAAGAGAAAATTAGGAGAAATAAAGATATTTCCAGCAGTAGCTCTTCCGCTATGGCATAGGAATGCCCCCCCCCCCCCCACCCAAAAGCATCAGGAAAGGAAAAATAAAAGGATAGTAAACACTTGTTTTCCATTTTCTTTCCTTCTCAGTCTTGAGGGCGGGGTCAGGAGGATGGCAGGAGGAGTTGCAGTGCACTGCCTTCAGTGCACATGACGGTTTGGCTGGCGGTCTCAGGCCGGCCAAACCGTCATGCGCATTGAAGCTCTCTCCCGCCCAGCTGCGTTGCTGGATTGGAGAGAGCGGGCACAGACTCCCACGCTGTCTGTGAGCGCAAATCGAGGGCGCTCAGGCCGACCCAGATGCTGCTCTGAGCAGCTTCAGCAGCGGCCGCAGGGCGGACTGGGATCCTGTGCCAGCAGGAAGAGGAGCAGAAAAGCGCAGCGCGGCTGGCTACAGGTAATTAAAAAAAATCTATATTTTTATTCTGCCCACCAACAACCCCTATGCCTTCCACCCACCCCCCCGCCCGCCCGCCGCACCACTTGTTCACAACACTGACCGCTACTTGTTATTTATCCTCGTTATGCCAGCCTCAGGTAGGAGCACCATTTTGGCTCAAACCCATGTCTCTAAATCCTTGTAAATATGGTTTTGCGTCAAAATACATGGGTGGATGCACGGAAATGCTCCAGCACCACCCATGTAATGCCTACCTGGCGCATGATAACGCATGGCAGCACTATGTGTTGCATTACTTTTTTTCCCACAAAGCCACACACATAGGGGCTTGTGTGGCTTTGTAAATCCCAATATAGCTTCTGTGTCGGGGCTGGACCAAAAATGACGCAACCCCAATGCTAAATATTAGTATATCTGAGCCTCAAAGTATACATTAAGGGCCTCATTTATGTGGAATTGGCGTAGGGCAGCGCTGCAAGTGTTCTTGCTGCGCTGCCCTATGCCAATGTGAAAAGGCAGGATTGCACCATATTTATAAAATACAGTGCTTTCCTGTCTGTTCCCTCACGCTGGTGCACAATTTGCTGCATAGCATCAACGTAAGCACCCTTGCACCATGGTGCAAGGGTGCCTCAGTTGCAGGCAGGAGTATTTTTGTGCAGGAAAGTGCACCTTCCTGCACAAAACCAATCCTACAAGGTGTTTTTCTCTTTCTATGTGTGCTGCACATGAAAAGAAGAAAAAACGAGGAGAAATGAAATATTTCTCCTCTTCATGCCTGCTCTGGGGAGGAGTAAGGTTTTGGCGTTGCTTCAAGTTTATGTGATTAAGTAAATCTGCGGCAGTGTCAAAATTCATGGTTGGTGCATGGGAAAACCCACTGCAAGGCCCATGGAATGCCTCCTTGACGCAGAGTACGGCAAGTCAGCGAGGGTTAATGTGTCTCCTGCAAAGCACATTGTGTAACATGCAGATGCCAGATTTTTTTGTAAATGTGGATAGGCAAGTGGGTTTCTGCTTTTAACACATAGATCTTTTTGCTACTTACAGTATATAAATTACAATCCTCCGAATATAGGACGGTGAGCTATAAAGGACAATATGTGATTGTAACCTTCATTGTCTTAAGAAACAATCCTGTACATTGATTTACACACTTTTGATGATTTGTTGTCATGTGATGTAAAGCGCTCTGACACCCTACACTGAGATGAGTGGCGCTGTAAAAGAAACGTGAAAAAGAGTAGTCACATTGAAATTATTTGTGTAAATATTCATACAGGCTATCACATCTGACATTCTTACTGTGCATGCATGCCTCTATTATACAGAGATAGAACAACGTCAAACCCCTGCCTCCACTTTATAGTTTGTCTTAAGTATTTGTGAAGAGATAACAAGCTGTGTACCTTTGTTTCCCACTATTGCATTGGATAACAAAGGTTGTGAGGCTTCAGATAGCTCACAGACAGGATTTTACCGTAACAAAAGGAGGTCTGATGGCCTTTTAACCAGGCCTTTTTCTTTGGCCTCAATAAAAAAAAAATCCCCCTCATGCCTGCACCTTGCTATCAGAACAGAAACAATTAACTGCATGCACTGCAAAATGTGTTGGAAAATTACACCAGGGCACGTTCAACATATTTCACTGGGGAAAAAACGTCTTGACAGGGTGGACAGCGTCCACCTAGTGAAAATAGTGGGTGGAAGCTGCCTAGCCATGTATATCTTCGACTTATGGCCTGATAAAAGCTCATGCGGCCAGATCAAAGTTTGCCTCACTCTTGTAGTAGGCAGAGAGTGGTGAGGTAAGCAAGTAAGGTGGTTGGCATGTGAGGACAGTGGACGGAGTGGAAAGGGTTTAGAACCCAGAGAGATGTGACGTAACAGGAAGAGCTGTCGGTTTTTGAACAGGGGATCCATGTTTGAGCCTTGAAGTCAGCTCAACATCCTGTGATTCTGGGCAAATCATTTAATCTCCCCATGCCTATAAAAAACAAGCACTGGTAAAGCAACAGGTCTCACCTATGCAAGAGCTATTGGCTATGCCAATATGTTTTAGCCGTGTTGTACTACTGTGTAGCTGCTGTTCAGCAAGACTAAAAGTTAGTGGTGTGGAGTGGAGTGGAGTAGAGTGCTATAAAGTTGCGTGGAGTCACGTAGAGTTGTGTAGAGTAGAGGTGAGTGATGTGGAGTGTCATGGAGTGGTGTGGAGTGTTGTGGAGTATGATCGAAGGCCAGAGAGTTGAGTACAATTGAGTGTCAGAGTGAAGTGGGATAGAGCGTTGTGAAGTGGTGTAGAGCAGAGTGGAGTGGGGTAGAGGGTGATGCATAGAGTTGAGTAGAGTTACATAGAGCGGAGTAGATTGTCATAGAATGGAAGGGCATAAAGTGGAGTAGTGTAGGCGAGTGGAATAGAGTTTTGTAGAGTCGAGTGGCGCAGAGTAGAGTGCAGTGGCATTGAGCGTCATAGAATGTAGTGCCGTAGAGTGGAGTGGGATGGCATAGAGTGGAGTAGTGGGAGTGGAGCAGAGTGGAGCAGAGGGGAGCAGTGTGTCATAGAATGGAGGGTATTAAAGTGGCATGGAGTGGCATAGAGGAATTTGCTTAGAGTATCATAGAGTTGAGTAGTGTTGTAAAGTGGCATAGAGTGGAGTAGAGTGTTGTAGAGTGGAGTGACATAGAGTGGAGTAGAGTTAATGGAGTAGACCATCATAGAGTGGAGTATCATAGAGTGTTGTGTCATAGAGTGGAGTGTCATAGAATGGAGCAGAGTGGCCTGGAGTGACGTGGCATAACATATAGTGGTGCAGAGTAGATTGGCATAGAGTTCAGTGGTGTAGAGTGCATTGGTTTTGAGTAAAGTGGTGTAGAGTGCATTGGCGTATAATGCAGTAGCATAGAGTAGAGTGTCATACAGTGCAGTGATGTAGAGCACTATGGTGTAGAGTGCCGTAGCTTTCAGTGGTATAGCAAGCCGTGGCATAGTTTGCAGTGGTGCAGGGGAGAGTAGAGGGGTGCAGGGTAGATTGTAGTGGCGCAGAGTATATTGTTTCAGAGTGGAGTGATGTGGCATAGAGTGGAGTGGTTTAGGGTAGAGTGGAGTGATGCAGAGTAGAGTGCAGAGGTGCAGAGTAGAGTGGCATAGAGTACAGTGGTGCAGAGTAAAGTGGTTCAGAGTACAGTGTCATGGAGTACAGTGATGCAGAATAGATTAGAGTGACATGGAGTGATGTAAAGTGGAGTGCATTAGCTTAGGGTGCAGTAGAGTGGCGCAGAGTTGAGTGGTGCAGAGTAGAGTGTAGTGCCAAAGAGTGCATTGGCGTGGAGTAGAGTGGTGCAGAGTAGAGTGGTCCTGAGTAGTGTGGCGCAGAGACCATTAGCATAGGATACACTGGTGCAGAGCAGATTAGAGTGGCGTAGTGTGCAGTGACATAGGGCACAATGGTGCAGAGTGGTGTAGCTTGCAATGGTGTAGCGTGCAGTGGTGTAGTTTGCAGTGGTGCAGAGTGGACTAGCCTTGAATGCAGTGGCATAGAGTGCAGTGGCACATTGTAGAGTGGTGCATAGTAAAGTGGCGCAGAGTAGAGTGGTGCAGAGAGCAGTGGCATAGGGTACAGTGGTGCAGAGTAGAATAGAATGGCGTAGAGTGCAGTGATGTAGAGCACAATGGTGTTGAGTACAGTGTCATTGAGTATAGTAGCATAAAATGTAGTGGTGCAGAGTAGATGACATAGAGTGCAGTGGTGTGGAGTGCAATGATCTTGAGAAAAGTGGGGTTGAGTGCATTGGTACAGAGTGCAGTGCTTTAGAGTAGAGTAGCGTAGAGCGAAGTGGCATAGAATAGAGTGGTGTAGAGTAGAATGGCGCAGCATAGAGTGCAGTGGCATAGAGTGGAGTGGAACAGAGTGGACTAGAGTGGAATAGAGTGCAGTGG
This sequence comes from Triturus cristatus, assembly GCF_964204655.1. Classification (NCBI taxonomy): domain Eukaryota; kingdom Metazoa; phylum Chordata; class Amphibia; order Caudata; family Salamandridae; genus Triturus; species Triturus cristatus. Next base: position 792,373,999 of record NC_140581.1, on the reverse strand, counting down.
CATAGAGTGTAGTGACATGGAGTAGATTGTTTCAGTGTAGAGCGAAGTGGCATAGAGTGGAGTGGGGCAGGGTAGAGTGGATGGTGCAGGGTAGAGTGCAGTGGCATAAAGTAGTGGCGTAGTATGCAGTGGAGTAGAGTGGAGCTGCGCAGAGTGAAGTAGAGTGCAGTGGCATGGAGTAGATTTTTTCATAGTAGAGTGAGGTGGTGTAGATTGTTGCAGAGTAGAGTGGCATAGAGTGGAGTGGTGCAGAGTAGCGGCTTAGACTGGAATGGTGTTGAGTGCAGTGGCGAAGAGTGCAGTGGTGCATATTAGAGTGGGGTAGAGTGCACTGACACAAAGTAGAGTGGTGCAGAGTAAAGCAGAAAGGCGTAGAGTGAAGTGGCATAGAGTGCAATGTCAGATTAAAGTGGTGCACAGTAGATCAGAGTGGCATAAAGAGTAGTGGCATAGAGTGCATAGGAGTAGAGTGCAGTAAAGTGGCATAGAGTAGAGTGGTGCAGAGTAGAGCCCAATGGCATAGAGTGCAGTGCGCAGAATAGAACGGTGCAGAGTAGAGTGGTGTTGAGTTCGGTGGTGGAGAGTGCAGTGTTGTCAAGTACAGTGACGTAGAGTGCATTGATGCAACGTGCAGTGGCGTAGAGTGGTGCAGAGTAAAGTGACGAGTGCAATGGTGTAGAGTAGAGTGGCATAGAGTGCAGGGGCATAGAGTAGAGCTTTGTAGAGCAGAATATAGTGGTATATAGCGCATTGGTGCAGAGTAGATTAGCGTATAGTGCAGTAGCGTAGAGTGCATTGGTTTGAATAAAGTGGTGTAGAATGCATTGGCGTTGAGTGCAGTGGCGTAGAGTGCAGCAGTGTATGATACAGTGGCATGGCACAGGGTAGATTGCAGTGGTTTAGAGTGGAGTGACATAGCGTGGAATGGCTCAGAGTGGAATAGAGTGGCGTAGAGTGCAGTGTCATAGAGTAGATTGTTTCAGAGTAGAGTGCAGTGGCGTAGAGTGTTGTGGCATAAAGTGCAGTGCTTAGAATGCAGTGTCATAGAGTGCAGTGGTGCAGAGTAGATTAAAGTGGTTTAGAGTGGATTGGCATAGAGTGTAGTGGCGTAGAGTGGAACGCCGCAGAGTAGAGTGGCGCAGAGTGTAGTGATGTACAGTTTATTGGCATGAAGTCAGTAGAGTGGCATCGTATACAGTGGTGCAGAGTAGAGTGCAGTGGCATGGAGTGTAGTAGCGAAGAGAAGAGTGGCGTAGAATTCTGTGGAACAAAGTGCAGTGGTGCAGGGTAGAGTGGCACATAGTAAAGTGACATAGAGTGGAGTGGTGCAGAGTAGAGTGGAGTGGTGCAGGGTAGAGGGTAGTGGTGTAGAGTGTAGTGGCGTAGAGTGCATTGGCATAGAATGATGTAGAGTGGAGTGACGCAGAACAGAGTGCAGTGGTGTAGAGTGCAGTGGCAAAGAGAACAGTGACATAGAGTAGAGTGGCGTAAAATTCAGCGGCAGAGATGGCAGTATAGCAGAGCAGACTGTCATAAAGGGCAGTGGTGTACAAGAGAGTAGCTTTGGATGGCCTGGAATATTCAGAATTGTCACGCTTGCAATGTGTGATGGTTAGGCGTTAGGTTGGAACTGTCATTGGCAGCGCTGGCAGCGGCAATGGATGGTGCAAGCAGCAGTGGCCTCCTGGCCAGGGGCCTGGCATTAATTATTTTGACAAATTATGCACTGTGTAGAGTACAGTGGCGAAGAGTGCAATGATGCATAGTAGAGTAGTGTGGGGTAGAGTGCATTGGCATAGAGTAGAATGGTGTAGAGTTGAGAGGCATAGAGTGCAATGGTGCAGAGTAGAGTGCTGTTAGACAGTGTGGAGTGGGGTGGAGTGGCGTAGTGTAAGTAGTGCAGAGTAGATATGCACAATTCAATTACAGACATTTACATTTTGTTGTGTACTAGAAAAAAATATCATTGTAGAGCATTCCTCAAACAGCCCCCCAACAGCCAGCATGATTGTCACATATATCCGCTCACTTAGAAGTCAGAGATAGAAAAGTAAACACAAGCTGTTTAGAAGTCAGAGCCTGACATTTGACCTCCGTCTTTGAATGCACAGCGAATGCGACAAGATAAGAACAAGATTTAAAGGGCGGTTTACAGAAATCCAATACGGGTGGAAGCATTCAGTAAATTGGGTTTGGGCAATGGAAGGGACAAACTCAAGCTGGACAGCCTAAAACAAATAGAGCCAGTAAATGTGAGTTAGAAACTACAAAGCCAATGAGAAGCAATGGGCGGAGTGCATTCCCAGGGAAGGTGTCTGAATATCCCCAAGATGTTGTTAGCAAACCAGGCTTCGACCTAATAAATGTGTCCTCATGTAGTGTAATTAGTGCTCATGTAAATCGCACCAATACCTTTGGGTCGTGGTCTTGATGTATAAAACTGTAACAAAATTCAGGAGGTTAGGGGCATGAATGGTATTAATAATTTTCAGCACTAAAGGCAAAACATAATTTATTCTTAAAGCGCACTACTTGAAAACTTGAAAAAGTTAAATTCTAAGGTCTCGTGGAGAAATTTCGTGCCACATTTCAGTGGACCCTAAAGCTGCTGTCTTACCTCAACTAATGAAAGTGCAAGTAATTTATAGCAACAGTGAAATGTGACCAGTGACCAGCCTCCTCTGTGTGATGGTGCATTGTACAGTGTCGTGCTTCAAGCACTTCATCACTAAAATTTAGTGGGCTCTTTTGAAAGCTATCAAAGACTTGTAGATCATTGTGGAGGTAAAGCTCTTTATTACAATTATTTGATTAAACGAGCCTCATCGCAAAGTATTTCAACTGATAAAAGGATTATTTTTAAGGTTGCACATATATATATATATTTTGACATGTCTCTTTATGTCAGTGGGGTCAAGTTACACACCAAATTGCATCGGAAGGTTACCACAGGGAACTCCATTCTACATGCAGATAGTGCCCATCACCACCATACCATTCCTAGTATTCCATACGGCGAATTCCTCCGGATTCGCCGTATATGTAGTGAGGAACTAGAATGTCAGACATGCCAACTAGAAGCCTTTGCCCGTTTCCTCGATCGAGGTTATTCTAGAGAAATCCTGAACTTAGCACTCACTAAAGCTAATCTGCTGCCTAGGGAAGACCTTTTGATTGTAAAAAAAGCACAACTGACATCACTTGCTCAACACAACTCCGAGACAGATGTAACCAATGTGAGATTCGTCACCACTTTTAGTCAGCAAGAGAAACAGATACGCAATATGATTTATACTCAGTGGCCTATTGTATTAACCGACATGACACTTAAATCTATTTTGCCAGAATTACCGGCAATCACCTTTAGAAGGGCACCCTCGATGAGGGATGCCCTTGTTAAATCGAGCCCAGAAATCATCCCCAAAACTACTTGGCTGACCAAAAAGGGCTTCTTTAACCCCTTGCATGCGCATGACGGAACCACGCCGTCATGAGCCACGGGCGGCGTGTGCTCATGATGGCGTGGTTGCGTCATGCTGTGGCCGCTCCGCCCACGCGTCATTGATTCCCCGCCTGTGCGGGCGAAATAACGAGTGGGCGGAGTCGTGACGGAACCACGCCGTCATGAGCACAGCTCGCCCGTGACTCATGACGGCGTGGTTCCGTCACAAGCATGGCGGCGCCGCGCTCACCCCGCACCTCCCCAGCGCCGCGGCGGAATTTGCGCCGCAGCGAAGGGGTTAAGTGTAACTCCTGATGGGCATGTACTTTTGCAACCAATAGCACAGACTACATTACGGCATTTGACAATAAAAGAGTTCCCATAAAGGACTACTTAACTTGCCGTACAGAATTTGCGATCTATAAATTACGCTGTACTTGTGGTCTTGACTATATTGGGAGTACTAAGCTCCCTGTACATAAGCGCATTTTACAGCATGTCAGGGCAATCGTCAATTCGGATCCCAATTATCCGGTGGCGAGGCATTTTAAATTGGTTCATAACAACAAACTTAAGGATCTCGAATATACTGTTTTAGGGGCTGTTCCCATTTGTGGGAGAGGTGGTAATCGTGAAAAAACTCTCCGTCAATTGGAGACCCACTTCATCTTGTCCCTAGATACCAAGATGCCCAATGGCCTTAACAGCGAGGATTTACATAATTTTCTCTAAACATGCTCTATGTGCCTCTCTATTGGATTACTGTCTTGCTGACCTTCATTTTAGAATTGATGTCAATATATCTTAGACATTCCCTTTTCTATGTTATGATGAAATACTAGACTGTTGTCTTTCTGACTTTTGTTTTAGAACTGCTATCAATTAGGTTTTTGCCAACTATTCTCTATTTTATTTATGCACTGGTTTAATGAGTGTATTTCTGGGTATATCTGTTCAGGCTTGAACAGACTTTGCCTGCCGCCTCCCTTAATAAATACATCAATGTTTTTAAAGTTTTTTGCACTATTTTCACATAATTACAATGCACTATATCACTTTCTAGACTTCTTTGTATTGTATGCTCATTGATAGACCTGATAGTTCTCTTTCATATAGTTCTCTCTTGCTGCTATACACTACCAAATGGCCATTTTGCACATTGGTTTAAGATCAGAACTTACCATCATATCATTTTTGCGACATTTTGCACAATCTTATATATTAAACCAATTTGCACACTGTTACAGCCCTTTTGCTGCTATGATCAACCTTATTTGCGCCATTTTGCACATGTGATTGAGCTTCTATTTTTCATTTCCTATTTGCACATTTTGTTATTATCATGGGAATTTTCTCTGATGTCATCATTGTTCTATTATGCGTTTTGTTGCACATTTTGTTAAAGCTGCTATCTGTTATTGCCCATTGAGATAAGACCAATGTTTAGGGGAATACTCATATATGTGACTGATTCAGCAGTGGATATGTTACCATCCTATTTTGCACTTGCATCTTATTCTATGATAGTTGTTGTTCTACTGTTGATCATTACGAATGGCACTTGCCTCTCTTTTTTTCTTCCCCATTGGTTCCTATTCGACAATGAGTATCTCAATAATGGCTGTTGCATGCAGACATATTTTTTAGCCATTTTTATGCTCATCAGCATATTTGCAGCACAATTATTACATCTATGTGCATTTTTTTTATATAGGTGAGGTCTATCTGCATTGCTCTTTTTTTGGACATATTCAATAGCATTTGCTGTTTATTCACAACAAGGGTCATACAGAATGTTAACATCGTACTTTTACGATTTATTGGATTAATTTATAACATGTAATTTTATTAAGTTCATGTGTGTTTGTAGTGATAATCAATTGTCACTACATGATTTTAGAGTAGATATTATATCTATATTCTGACTTTATACTGATTGTAGCACTGTCGGTAGTTTCAAGGCAATTTTACCATATTTGAAGTCTGTTGTCTATATTTATGCACGAAGTAGTCACTTTCTAAGGGAAATAGTGCATGTGCTGTAATTTAGCTATGGTTGTCCCTAAGCGCGTCATGTGATCAAGCTCGCGGACGCGAGCGAAACGCGTCAATGGCGGACACTATGTCCGATAATTATGCTGGATACTACAATGCCGAATAAATCTGCACCTGCATTGAATTCCTGTTTGTTCCTGATTCTTTGAACGGATTTTTGCTATTAAGTGGTCCTTGCCAGGTTTACCCCACTTGAGTCTGCATGCGGCGGGGCTGGAACAGTTTCCTGATATATATATATATATATATATATATATATATATATATATATATATATATATATATATATATATATATATTACCTACTGGCGGTCTCCAGTAGGTAGTTAAAGTTAGAACCTAGTTTCCATAGGGAAAGCATTTTTTGATTTGCTAATAGCTTTGGCCTCGTTTGACGAATCTGTCTGAAATTCCCAAAATAAAGTCTATCCAGGACAGCTCCTATCCTGAAAGTTTGGGGGTGATTCATCAAGCGGGGGCTGAGAAAAAAGGGGGGTCCCAAAACTCGTTTAACTCATGTTAATTTCAATAGGAAATTTTGCAATGAGCTACAGTCCGAACTGCTGAACGGAATTACCCCAAATTTGGCAGAAAGGTAGAGCTTGGTTCAGAAAGCAACCTTTTCTTTAAATGGTGTAAATCCATTCAGTAGTTTTTGAGAAATTCAAAAAATAAGAGTCAAAAAATCATTTTCCCATAGGAAACTTTGTGCAAGGCTACAGCCGAAACTACTGAACGGAATTACCCCAAATTTGGCAGAAAGGTAGTGCTTGAATCAGAAAGCGACCTTTTTGTAAACTGGTGTAAATCCGTACAGTAGTTGCTGAGAAATTAGAAAAATAAAAGTTTCAATATCTGGGCGGAGCCTAAGTCGCGTGTGCGAGCTTCATTGTGATTGGCTGCGAACACTCCAAACCAGGAAGTGTTGGCAGCCATCTTGTTTGTTGGTAGAAGCGAGTTGTCAGAAAACAGAGAAACAAAGGTAGAAAACAAGAGAAGGGGGCAGGGTTGAAACCCCCTGACCCCCTAGGCCTGCTCAGGGGGTCCCAGAAGGACCCCCAGGACCAAAAAAAGCATTTTTAATAAAAAAAGAAATTCAGCGCAATTGGCTCTGGGGTCGCGGGTTCCCGCGTTTCATTTTAATGAGGCCCTTGGGTTGGCTAGGTTCCGGGGGCATTTCTTAAAAAATAATAGCAGGGGCTCTCAGGGATTGCGGGGGCCCGCCGGGGTCCGCGCAGCCCCGGGGCTTCACTCATGTTGGGAGGGGGGTTGCGCGGCCCCCCTCCTGGAGCCCTCTATGTGCTTTTAACTTTGGCGTCGTTTGATGAATCTTTATGAAATTATGCAAAAGGTTTCTCTTTTTTTGATTAGCTCCTATATTGAAAGTTTGGGGGTGAATGTGTAGGAGGGGCTGAGAAAAAAGGGGGTCTCAAAACGTGTTTTCTCCATGCAATTTCCATACGAAACTTTACAGAAGACTACAGGTGAAACTTCTGAAAGGAACGACACCAAATTTGGCAGGGAGACAGGTGATGGTCCAGAAAGCACGCTTTTGTTTAAATGGTGTAAATCCATTCAGTAGTTTTTGAGAAATATCAAATTTTACGATATCGATATTTGAGAATTCTGACATCTGATTGGCTGAGGGGTTACGAGCACAAGCTTGCGGCTCATTGGCTGTGAACGGTTGAAACCAGGAAGTGTTGGCAGCCATTTTGTGATTTACTCCGTCAGCTCGCATCTCTCCGTGTAGAAGCCATCTGGTTCGTAGTTTTACCTCTGCGAGGCAACACTGGCATCTGTGTCTGTGTGAGATATGCCTTTCATGCTGCCTCTCCTCATATCACAAGGTCGCAGCAATGCCTTTAGAAACCCGTCCGTCGGCTGGGAGCTCTGTGAGTTAGTCAGTCGGTACGATCCCCTACACTACCCAAAGACTACCCAAACACCACTGCACTGTCGTAAACTCTAAAACACTACCCCCAGCACGATCTCCTACACTACCCAAACACCACTGCACTGTCGTAAACTCTAAAACACTACCCCCAGCATGATCTCCTATACTACCCAAATACCATTGCATTGTCGTAAACCCTAAAACACTACCCCTAGCAGGACCCCCTACACTATGTAAACACCACTGCAGTACCCTAAACCCTAAAACATTATCCCCAGCACGACCCATACAGTACCGAAACACCACTTCACTACCCTAAACCTTAAAACACTATCCCCAGAACGACCCCATACACTACACAAACACCACTGCACTACCCTAAACCCTGAAACACTACCCCCACCACGACCCCCTACACTACCCAAACACCACTGTACTACCCTAAACCCTAAATCACTACCCCAGCATGACCCCCTACACTACACAAACACCACTGCGCTATTCTAAACCCTAAAACACTATTCCAAGCACAAACCTCCAAACACTACACAAACACACTGCACTACTCTAAATCCTAAAACAGTACCCGCAGCACAACCCCCTACAGTACACAAACACCACTGTACTACCCTAAAACATAAAACAGTACTAGTCCGTCGGCTCGCAGGTCTGCGTCTGCGACCTGTTGTGTCCCTACCTGTACATATACGAGCCAGTCCGTTAGGTGATAGGTGTGTCTCTGCTAGCAGGGCCGTTGGCTCGTTGGGGTCCCTTTGCGAGTTAGACCCGAGCTCTCCCTTTGCGAGCCAGCACGTTGGTGTGCGTTTGCGAGCCGACGGCCCGTAGCTCTCCCTGTGTGAGCCGAGGCAACGGGCCACAGCTCTCACTCTGCGAGCCTGCCCGACGGCCCACAGGTCTCCCTGTGCTAGCTGGATCGCAGCTGTCACTCTGCGAACCGATATTGGGAATATAAGGCGGCTCTAAAAAGAGCCCTTGTATTTATTAGTTGGAGCTACATATAAGTGCGGTTGCACAGTTTCAGGTTATTCAGAAAAACTCGATTTCCCTGATCTGTGAAGTGTACTCCGTCACTCCTGTAGATATCAGCCATATCAAAACATATGTTGTTGTTGTAGATCAACCCCATGAGGTATGCAGACACAGCTTTGTTGACATTCTTCCTAGATTTTTCAATCTGAGGACAAAATTGGTTTGACCATTTCCACTTCTGTCTTTGGCATATATTGGAATATACAAAGACAGTTTGAGGTAGGTAAAAGCAACATCAATTGTCGAAAGGTGTCCTTCATTAGCATTTCCAAACCCACACCAGTCAATGTGCCTAGGTCGTTTCCACCACAGTGCACAATCATGAGGTCAGGGTGTTGGAGATGCAAACAGGTTTTAACTAAAGGCAACAATTAGTGGCACTTCAATCCTCTCAGTCCAAACCATTTAATGTCCACATTTTGTAAACCTAGGTCTAAGTCAATACGTCTCTGTTCTGCATACCTCTTGCACCAGAAAACATAGTTATGTCCTACGATCCACACTAGCATTTTGAAGGTATGGCTGGGAAGTATGAATAGATGTCTGTAGCTCATGCCGTCCGTTTGTAGAATAAGAGATATGTTTAAAGACGGGGAACTACTTTTTTCTCTCATTCAAAACCATAACTGATTGGGAGATGAAAAGCATTGTTTTCTAAAAAGTAGGGTGCACATTAGTTTGTGGAAAATCATCTTTGTCATTGGTTAATAAAAAGCAGTTTGAACGTGGAGTTCATATGATAGAATAACATTTGCTCAGTTCAACCACACCTGCTACTTGTATATGGAAAGCACTGTTTGAACATAAAGCAATGATGAACATTTAACCTGCATGTGCTGTTAAATGTTCGAGAAAATGTTGCAAAAAAATATCGTTAGGTTTTAAAAAATGATGAACTTTTAACCTGCACGTGCCGTAGAATGTTCTAGAAAGTGTTGCTAGAATACGTTGAACTTTTCACCTGTATGTGTCCTTAGATTAAAAAAAAATGATTATATGGGAAGTTCAAAAATAACCAATAGAGAGAAGTTTTGCAATTTGAAAAAATCAAGGAACTATTCTGATTTGTTCTTTACATGTATTTATGTGTGGAGCAACAGGGAAATTGTGCCATTACTGGTATCATTTTTGACGAGAGCGGTGCATTATATGTACTGTGTAACAAAGCAAGAATTGCATACGTTTGTGACATTTGGAATCTGCATACCAACTACGAACGTAAGTTAGAAATTAAGAAGGTGTGTTATGTGTTGTGTAGTAGTAGTTAATATTTGAGGCATTATTTTTAACTTTGAAAGTTTTTTTGATTTCTAAGTAACAGTGTTAGTGAAGTGTGGTGTTTCGCATTGGTTCTAAAACATGTATAAAGTGTGACTAATTGTTAAAGAATTACTTTATATATGTTTAGGAGTTTTTCAGATAAAAAAATGTAACTTATCTTCTGTAAAAGACCGTATGGTTTTAAAAATTATATGTAGCGTTTATTTGGATTTGTATATGTATTGCGATGAGATAAACAGAATGTTTCCAAATTATTCTTAGTCTGGAAATAGTGGGGAAGGGGTTATAGTAGAAAATGTATATGTTATTAACTTAACAGAGATGGAACAATAACCAGAAATGTTATGTGGACAATTTGTGGTCTCATTTTTTACATAAAGAGGTAGATTTCAATATCAGTTAAGACTGGTGTGTTACTGGGAGGCTTTGGATTTTGGTGTTGTTATGAAATGCAAGTTGTTGAGGAGCATTTCTTCAGAATATATTTTTTATAAATATGTGAAAGATAAAAAATAAATGAAAATGTTTCATATATATTTTCTGCATGATTTTGTTGATAATGCTAAAGTATATGTGATTATTAGTGAAGGTAATTGTCAGGGTGTGTTTGCTGAATATACATAGGCCTTTAAGTGGTCCGGGTCTTGTCGGTACTGAGCTCCGTCATTCGTTTGAGACAGTTGCCAAATATAACATCCCAGTTAAAGATGTTAATATAGGTATAGTAAAGGGACGATACATAAAAAGTTGGGGAATTACACCTTTATTTACTCTGTCCAGCTCTCACCACCATTTTGTGCCCCCAGCGGTACTGTTTATGAAAAAAATCTAATACAGTTCTTCGCATTATAAAAATAGCACTTCTAAGTTTATTGCTATATTGGTAGGGTTTGTACTATATAGAGAATGGTGCAATCAGTTTCATTGGTATAAAACTGCACTGTGTTATGTTGGAAATATTAGATATGTATAGGTTGTGATGTTATATTTTACACTGTGAGGTACATTTGAATATAAGTGAAGACAGGTGTTATACTGCAAACCTGTTGAAAATGTGCACAGATTACATGGAGAGTAAATGGACAAAGTAAACGTACATGTTGCTTTCTGTATGTATGCATGATTAGAATCATTTGATGATGCTTTAAGATATGATCTAAATAGTGTTTGTGCATTACAATTGGGTATACTGCTCCGTGTTAGTAGTTAGTGACTAGATACTGCTTCGAAATAAAGGTGGAGAGGGCCGTTTCTTTACAAGAGATATTTCATCAATGTGTGAGAGATAAAAAAGAAAAAAGAGTTTTAGTAAATTTTCTGTAAGATTTGTTCACAGTAGGAAAGTAACTGTTATTATAAGTGATGGAAATTGTTAGGTTTTGTCTCTGTGCTGAACATACGCAGGACTTTAAGTGGGCCGGGTCCTACGTGTGCTGAATACTGCTACCGTTTTTTTATCCCACTTAAAGTCCTCAATATATGTATATTAAAGGAATGGTACAATAAAAGTTTAGGAATTACACCTCCGTTTACTCTTCTCATCTCACATTCTCCATTTTGTGCACTCAACAGTAGTGTTTATAAAAATTAAGTTATAGAGCTTTATATAGTATAAAGATAGCACTTATACTTTTATTGGGGTGTTGGTGGGATCTGTAGTGTACAGAGAAGGTCGTAATGAGTTTGAATGGTACAAAAGAGACGTGACATATGTTTAAAAGATTACATGGTTTTCGGAATAAGCTGTCCCTCTGTGAGTCCTCGGGCCCGCAGTTGTACCTCTGCAAGCCAACACTGGAAATATACCGCAGCTCTCTCTCTATGAGATAGCTACTTCACGTTCCCTCTCCCCACATCACCATCCCGCACCTATCACTTTACAAGTGGACGGCCCGTACCTCTTCCTATACTAATCGGCCCCCGGCTGTTCCTGTGCGAGGCGTCCCGCAGCTGTCTGTCTACGAGCTAGCCAGTTGGCTCGCAGCTCTTCCTGTACGAGCAAGCCCACCGGCTTCCAGTTGTGCTTCTGCAAACTACCGGTCGGCTCGCAGTTGTTGGTCTGGGAGCCAGGTCAGTGTTGTATCTCTGCAAGCGAACAGTAGAAATATATCGGAGCTGTCTCTGTACGAGATACCCACTTCACGTTCCCTCTCCAAACATCACCGTCCCGCACCTATCCCTTTATAAGTGGGTGGTCTGCAACTATTCCTATACTAGTTGGACCAGAGCCGTTCCTGTGTGATCCGGCCCGCAACTGTTCCTCTGTGAGCCGGTCCTCAGGTCTCCCTCTACGAGCCAGCCAGTCCGTTCGCAGGTGTTTTTGTACGTGCCAGCTCGCCGGCCCACTACTATTCGTCTGTGAGCTGGTCTGCAGCTCTCCCCCTACAAGCCAGGCAGTCGGCTCGCAGGTCTTCCTCTACGAGCCATCCGGCCGTCTCGCAACGTTCCTCTGTGAGCAAGGCCGCATCTCTCTCTGTATGAGCGAGCTAGTGGGCTCTCAGGTGTTCCGGTACGAGCCAGCCCGCTGGCTCGTAGGTGTCCCTCTGCAAAGCACTGTGGTCTCGCAGTTCATTCTCTACGAGTCAGCTCGCAGTTGTACCTCTGAAGCAAATACTGGAAACATAACGCAGCTGTTTCTCTAGGAGATACCACGTTTACGCATCCTCTCTCCACATCACTGTCCCGCACGTATGCCTTTGCAAGCCGATGTCCCGCACCTTTCCCTATAGTAGTCGGCTCGCAGGTGTTTCTGTGCAAGCCGGCTCGCAGGTGTTCCTGTGCGAGCCAGCCCGCAGCTCTCTCTGTTTGAGGTGACGGACCGCGGCTGTGTGTCTATGAGCCAGTCAGTCGGCTCACAGGTCTTCCTCTACGAGCCAGCCCACCGTTTTGCAGCTGTCCCTCTGCAAACTACAGGTCAGCTCGTAGTTGTTCATCTGCGAGCCAGGTCTCTGTTGTATTTCTCCAAGTGAACACTAGAAATATCTCGCAGCTCTCTCTTTACGAGATACCCACTTCACGTTCACTCTCCCCACATCACCGTACAGCAGCTATTCCTTTAAAAGTGGATGAGCATCACCTCTCATCATACTAGTGGGCCCGCAGCTCTCCCTTTTCGAGCTGATAGGTCGTAACTCTCCCTGTAGGAGCTAGCCAATCGGCTCAGAGGTCTTCCTCTGCGAGCGAGCCCGCCGGTCCGCAACTATCCCTCTGCGAATGACTGGTCGGCTCTCTGCTCTTGCCCAGCGAGCCGTCGGGCCCGCAGTTGTACCTCTGCAAGCTAATACTGGAAATATACCGCAGCTCTCTCTGAGAGATACCCCCTATAGGCTCCCTCTCCCCACATCACTGTTCCGCACCTATGCCTTTGGAAGCCGATGGCCCGCAGCTTTACTTATAGTAGTCGGCCCACAACTGTTTGTGTGCGAGTAGGCCGGCAGCCAGGCAGATGGCTTGCAGGTCTTCCTCTACGAGCCAGCCCGCCGGCCCACAACTGTTCGTCTGTGAACCGGCCCGCAGCTCTCTCTGTACGAGCCAGCGAGTTGGCTCGCAGTTTTTCCTGTACGAGCCAGCCCGCCGGACCGCAACTGTTCCTCTGTGATCCGGCTTATAGCTCTCTCTGTACGAGCCAGCTAGTCAACTTGCACATGTTCCTCTAGGAGCCATCACGCTGGCTTGAAGCTCTCTCTCTGGGAACCACTGGTGGGCGCTCAACTCTTTCTCTGCCAGATAATCCGCAGTGGTACCTCTGGAAAGCAATACTGGAAATATAGCGCATTTGTCTCTCTACGAGATAACCGCTTTACACTCACTCTCTCCACATCACTGTCCCACACCTATCCCTTTGGAAGCCAACGGCTAGCACTTTTCCCTATAGTAGTCGGCTCAGAGCTGTTACTGTGCTAGCTGGTCCATACAGACCATTGTCCTTCTGCGGGCCGACGGGTCGCTGCTGATGCTCTATGAGCCAGTTCCTCGGAGCCGGCCCGCAGCTCTCCCTGTACGACCCAGTTAGTCGACTCGCAGGTCTACCTCTACGAGCTTGAGCGCCAGCTCGCAGCTCTCCCTCTACAAACCATTGTTCAGCTGGCAGCTCTCCCTCTACAAACCATTGTTCGGCTCGCAGCTGTTCGTCTGTGAGCAGTTTGGTGCGTAAAAGTACCTGTGCAAGCTAACACTGGAAATATACTGCACTTGTTTTTGCGAAATATCTCGTTGATGCTCTATCTTTCGACATCACCGGTCGTAGCTATCCGTTTGCAAGGGGACGGCCCGTAGTTTTCACTATAGTATTTGGACCTTAGCTGTTCCTGTTCTAGCCAGGTTGCAGCTCTCCATTTGCACGGTATGCAGTTTAGCAATCGTACTGTCAGTGTGATGCACTTTGTCCAATCATCCATCGAGCAGTATCTACTTATTCTATCTCTACATCAATATCTAAGCACTTATAAATTCAATATGAGCTCTATTTGCAGCCCTGTAATTATTTTAGTTAATAGTAATGTACTTATAAAATGGCATAGCTACTAACACTAGTATAGCTACAATATTCTGTGCAGTATGTATGCAGACCTCTAACAGCTACAAAGTATGGAATGATACAGTTTCTAATCATGTTGTTACACAATCTGATGTGTACTACTAATGCTGTGGTCTAGTATCTTTCACACTACTCATAGAGTACCAGAATTATGCAGGTAGAACTGTTCCATTGCGGAAATCATTGATGTACTTTCTTTGTATGTATTTTTATAATTATATATGTGAATATTTTTATAATTATACATTTGAATATTTATATATCATTATTTTTATTATATTAACCTGTTTTCAAAACTTTTATTTTTTTACAGATATTTTGCATCATTATTAAGAAAGAGATACAATGATGAGAAAACAGCAAAGAAAAAGAAAAGAAAGAAAGAAGGTTTATTTGAAAAAAAAAGAAAAGAGATATTAGATCCAGTACAACATGGATGTTCAGAGAAAAAGTGTTCTGGTAAGAAAAGTAAAGTTTTTTTTAAAAAACTTGCAAAAACTTATTAATATTAAAAATATAGAAGAGACAGACAGAACAAGAACAGTGAACCAAAAGCAAAAGAAAAATGTTCTAAAAAGTGGAAAATTGGATTATCGGAAAAAGAATTATGTTGGAATCTGTAACAAACAATTTTCAGAAATTCGAAAACGAATATATAAAAGTAGAGTACTCCAGAATTTACTAAAAAAAATGTAAAATATATAAAAGAATATATAAAAGAAGATCATCATTTTACAGACAAAGAAGTAGATTCTAAGTGTTATTGAAAAAGCTTTTGAATTAAAAAGATTGTTTATCTTAATTTTAAAAAGATTGAAGAATTTACATACAATAATGGAGCGTATGACGGACACATGTAAGAGAAAAAGAATTGTAAATAGACAAAAATCTTTGTAAAATATTTTCCGGGGAATGGAAGCATACTTCTAGTGCGGAACCTTTTTTCAATGAAGAAAGTTATTTTTAACAAAATAGTTTAGTGCATGCAGTTCATACCTGTGGTCGTTCTTATGAGGTGCGAGATGGTTGTCCAATTCAGAAAGAAAATCTAGTTACTAGAAATGTTGAAGAATTAATAGCTGGGGAGGTTCAAGGGAGACATACCCAGGCTCCAGTGTTTACATGGGATTGTAGAAGTATTTGTAGTTTACGTCAACAATCTATTGATATTTTACTAAATTTCTTAAGAGGATATGGAAGAAAAACTGTGAAATAGAAGATTAAGTTATTACAAGGACTGGATCCTTGCAAAGTGAGAAAAAATGCAAGGTTGCAAGGTCATTCTCTGGCTTGTCTTTCTTGGAAAGTGTGTCAAAGTCGTTTTCATCATTTGAGAATGTTAGCAGTACATCATTCAGAAATGCGGAAGTTAGTTAGAAGATTATACTACATGAAAAGTCCTGCATTATGTCTAAATGAAATTAATACAGCTCTTTTGCATGGTTCAGTTTTGGATGTAAAAAAAAGTATGTGATTATATAGAGTTACGTTTCTTTGCCGCTCAAGCGGAGTGTAGAGAAAGTAAGACTTTGATAGGTGTAGGTGTTGAAGAAGAGGTGGAAGATACATGTCAAGTTTGAAAAAGTAATAACAAAGTTTAAAGTAGTTTCTGGTGAAAATCCCAACTATGTTTGTATTTGTTGCCGATGTATTCATTATAAAATTCAAACTAGGAATGTAGATGTGTTTTTACCAAATTCATACTTAATATTTTTGATGCCAAAATTCTAAGAAGATATCAACATGAATTACTGAGTATATTTTGGATATTTCCACTATAAATGATTTTAGAAACATCATGGACCCTATCGGAAACATGTGAATATGATTTTAGAAGTGTATGTTGGATATCCTCATTGCAAATGTTTTCAGAAACATCATTCGGCCTATTGGGAAGGTGTGTATATGAATTCAAAAGTTTATTTCGGATATACTCAATGGAAATATTTTCAGAAACATCATTCGGCCAATAGGGAAGATGTTCGTAATTACGTTTCAATTATTAATTCTGTTCTTTCATATTGTGTTTCAAAAATTGTGTTTGAAAGAAGGTGGTGATATATTTGAAGTTTGTATTATATACTATGTTACTAAGGATGTTTATTTGTGAAAATGTAAATACCAATTTACGTTGGTTGTAGACATTTTGAAGAGAAGTATGTTTTTTTTAACAATCTTATTGATTGTATTTTTTTGCCCGCTGTCATCTGATGATTAACATTGAAATCACTGTTTATGGTGAAATTCAATACAATCTGAATTCAGCAAAAAACGGCAAATTGAATATGTGATGTAATTGTATACTTATGTTGTGTTGCGAAAACTATAACATTATATGTAATATCAGAATTTTTTTCTTCTTTTTTACAGACCTTACTACTAAAGTTTAAAATACTTTAAATTTGCATTTAAAAAAAAAAAGTGAAATTATATTACTATTAATTTCATATCTACTTGGAAACAGGTAAGATTAATCCACCCAGGTACTACCCTTTCAGTGTATCAAAGACACTGTGGCTTCCCATGCCCATCTCCAGTCACCCAGCCAGTACTATACACTAATGCAATTTCTACACTAATACACAAGTACTTATAAATTCAGCATACACTCCCCTTGCAGTACTGTAATCATCCAGTCACTGCTGATGTACTCATACAATCGTCCAAGCACTAACACAAGCAGTGCTACAATTGTCTGTGCACTATCCATACAGACCTCTAAGCAGGCACATACGACTCATTCACTCATCTAAATACCCTGGTAGTACCCATGCAATCTAGCAATCACCCTGTCAGTCCCCATGCACTTCTCCAATCACCCATCTAGCGCGGTGTACTTATCTAATCACTTCACTAATACCAAAGCACTTATAAATACACCATGCACTCTCTTTACAGCACTATAATCATCCAGTTACTAGTCATGTACTTATGGAATGGCCTAAGTCGAAACACAAGTACCCGCTATTATTATTAATAGTAGGGTTTAGGGAAGATATGGTTAGAAAGTAGCATTTAAAAAATCTTTAAAATTCCCTGAAAAAAACATAGGTTTCAGGCGCGTTATAGTTAGAAAATAGCATTTAAAAAACCTTTGAAATTCACTGAAAAAAACCATAGGTTTCATTGACGTTATAGTTAGTTGGACATTTCGCTCATATAAAACCATAGAAATTCCGCCGTTATAGTTAATTCAGCAAACTGTAACTCACGCCCCCGCAATGCACTGCTGATGACGTCACATATTACATCGTTCATGACATGGTCACAGTTAGGGATCCACAGCTGAAGAGGAGGTTGGAGGGAGGGAGAACTGTGAGTCCTGCTCATTTCCCTAAGTGTACAGGGTTTTGGGCGGGCAGAGGCCCTATGATATGAGAAGGGGTTGTCCAAGAGCTGTGAAAGTGAGTTCAGGTTTTGTGAGCAGCAGAAACAGAATCTGCTATCTGATAGTGAAATATCTCCAGATGCTATTTATTTATTTATTGAGTTTTATGAAGCACGAACATGACCCAAAGGCATTAGAGCTCTGTGCAGGATAAAACGTGTAAACATAAACAAACAATGAGTTGCAAAGGGGGGGGGGGGGTTGGGGTTGTAGAAGAACCCGGACATCAAAATGGGTTACAGTGACATGGGTACAGCTGCTATAACAGAGTTCAGGATTTCTAAGTTAGTTCATAGCTGTTCTCTTTGTATAGTCGTAACAGTATCTTTCAAGTAGGAGTGCATTCACGTTCTTCGTCAAAGGCATATAGGAGGGGTTAGTGTGTATCTCCAGAGTGGCATAATGAGACTTGAGGGCCCCCCTGCAAAGTACATGGAGGGCCCCCCCCACCCAGTCAGGAGCTCTCAGCCCAGGGGCCCGTGCACAATGCCGGAGGGGGCTCCCTGGAGCTTGGGGCTCTCCCTCGCACTGCAGGGGCTGCAGGGGCTAATGTTACGCCACTACATCTCCAGAGGCAGAGAGTTCCATATCCTTGATGCGTTACCAGTGAATGAACAAGATTAGGATCTTTCTTTCTTGAATCCGGGCAGCCAGGGCTTTAACTGGGATGAAAAAACTGGGGGGTCTCTCAAAGGGACGTGGTCAATGTTATTAAGGGCGTGGCTTAAAAATACATAAGCTAAAAATCTGTGTTTAGCACAGTGTGCTGCCCGACTTGTATTTTGCTGTTCCTGTCATTGTGTCCAGATATATGATACAACAAGTCACATCATACCTACAAGTCAGGACTATTGGCTTTGTCAATGGTTGCTGGTTGCATAAGATAAATAAGCGGCCACTATGGCTTGTATATATTATTGAAACAACTTCCACCTAAAGCCCCGATAACACCACGACAATGTTGCTGCTCCTGAGTTTCAAAAAGAGAAGGAAAATCCAGAGAGAAAATGACTCTCTTTAAAGGATTTCCCTTCCCCTACAACGCTCACCACGCGCACATCGATGTGCCTGCTGTCACTTCAGTCAGGAAAAAAAACGGACCGCCAGTGCCAGGGCACATAACAGAGCCCATTAGAGACCCGTTTTGAGGCCCCCTTAAATAAACTGCCGGTGCTCAGACCCGGTGATACCCGGACTCAAAACGACTCGCTCCCGATACTAGTATGGCGGCCGCATTGAGAATGGCCTTTAATGGACCAGACGAGTTTTCGGAGTGCCGGTCACCTCCGCCAAACACCTCCACTTCCAGATACACACCGACCCCAAGACCACGCTCAGAGGCACCCTCGTCTACAGACCACCGGGACCACGCACACAGTTCAGCGAAGACATCACAGACTTCGTCAGCCCGCACGCCATCAATTCCACCGACTACATCCTCCTGGGGGACCTCAACTTCCACCTGGAGGACAACAAGGACCGCAACACCACTGCTCTGCTGGCCAACCTGGCCAACCTCGGACTCAAGCAACTGGTAACCACCCCCACCCACTACGCCGGCCACACGCTGGACCCAGTCTTCTCATCCAGCAAATACGTCACCTTCAGCCACTCCACCAATCTCCAGTGGACTGACCACAGCTGCGTCCACTTCAGCTTCAGTAAAACGACGACCCACCACCACCCTCAACAAGCCCCCCGCAGGAGCTGGAACAAGATCACCGGCGACCAGCTCACCACCTTCCTCAGCCAGAACCCCCCCACCAGCTCAACGGACCCCAACGAAGCCGCCAACAACCTCACACAGTGGACCACCAACTGCGCAGACGCCCTCGCACCACTGAAGAAGAACCCCCACAGCAGACGCGGCAGCAAGAAAGCCTCCTGGTTCACCGACGAGCTTATCACCTCCAAGAAGAACTGCCGCTCCCTGGAGAACACCTGGCGCACCAACCAGACCACAGACAACATGACGGCCCTCAAACACGCCACCCGCAAACACCACCAACTGATCCGCGCCACAAAGAAGACAGCCTTCAAGGAACGACTGGACAACAACACCCACAACAGCAAGGAACTCTTCAGCATCGTCAAAGAGCTCTCCAACCCTGACGCCGGAAACAATGACATCACTCCCTCGCAAGACCTCTGCGACTCCCTCGCAGCCTTCTTCCACGACAAGATCGCCAACATTCACAACAGCTTCGGCCCACCAACCACGAACCCCACCACCGAACCGATGCCCCCCCACCGCCACCCTCCGCACCTGGACCCCAGTCAGCACCGAAGACACAACACGCACAATGAACACTATCCACTCCGGATCCCCTACGGACCCCTGCCCACACCACATCTTCAACACGGCCGACCACATCATCGCACCCCACCTCCGCGACATCATCAACGCCTCCTTCAACACCGCCACCTTCCCGGAGTGCTGGAAACACGCCGAGATCAGTGCCCTGCTGAAGAAACCAACTGCAGACCCCTCCGACCTCAAGAACTACCGCCCCATCTCGCTCCTCCCGTTTCCTGCCAAAGTCATCGAGAAGACCGTCAACAGGCAGCTAGCCGCCTTCCTCGAGACCAACGGATCCCTCGACCACTCGCAATCCAGCTTCCGAGCCAACCACAGCACGGAGATCGCCCTCATCGCAGCCACAGACGACATCAGATCCCTAATGGACAACGGGGAAACTGCGGCCCTCATCCTCCTGGACCTCTCCGCAGCGTTCGACACTGTCTGCCACCGCACCCTGGTACAGCGCCTGAACAACACCGGCATCCAGGAGAAGGCCCTGGAGTGGATCACCTCATTCCTCGCCGGAAGAACACAGAGAGTCCGCCTCCCCCCGTTCCGGTCAGCGGCCACCGAAGTCATCTGCGGCGTTCCACAAGGGTCATCGCTCAGCCCCACCCTCTTCAACGTCTACATGAGCCCCCTCGCAACCATCGCACGTCAACACAACCTCAAGATCATCACCTACGCCGACGACACCCAGCTGATCCTCTCCCTCACCAGCGACCCGGACGCCGCCAGAGCCAGCCTACTCGAAGGGATGAAAGACGTCGCCGAATGGATGAAGAACAGCCGCCTGAAACTGAACTCAGACAAGACGGAGGTCCTCATCCTGGGATCATCACCCTCCGCCTGGGATGACTCCTGGTGGCCCCCCGCCCAGGGAGCCACCCCCAAGCCAACGGACCACGCACGCAACCTAGGCTTCATCCTGGACTCCTCCCTCTCGATGACCAGACAAGTCAACGCCGTCTCGTCTTCATGCTTCAACACCCTGCGCATGCTTCGAAAGATCTTCCGGTGGATCCCCACCGAGACCAGGAAGTCGGTCACCCAGGCCCTCGTCACCAGTCTGCTGGACTACGGGAACGCCCTCTACGCCGGCACCGCCGCCAAACTCCAGAAGAAACTCCAACGGATCCAGAACGCCTCAGCACGACTCATCCTGGACATCCCCCAACACAGCCACATCTCCGGACACCTGAGAGACCTGCACTGGCTCCCCGTCAACAAAAGAATCACGTTCCGACTCCTCACCCACGCACACAAGGCCCTCCACGACCTGGGCCCCAAGTTCCTCAACAGCCGCCTGACTTTCCACAAGCCCACCCGCCAGCTCCGCTCCGCCAGCCTCGCTCTCGCCACCGTCCCCCGCATCCGCAGAGCCACCGCCAGAGGAAGATCCTTCTCCTACCTGGCAGCCAAGATATGGAACTCCCTCCCCATCCACCTCCGGACAACGCAAGACAATCTCGCCTTCAGGAAGCAACTCAAGACCTGGCTGTTCGAGCAGTAGCGATAACGAGTGCTTGTACCACATTTTGGGTGTGGGAATAAAAGGCTTCATAGTAGACCGATTGATGCAAAGCGCCCTTGGCAGTGGAGGTAATGTGGGCAATCATGTTCAAGTGTTTGTCTAGAGAGATTCTGAAAGATTTGGGACAGTCAACTATTTTTTGGAGGGGTCTTGGTGGGGGGAGAAATAAAAAGGAAGTCCCTCTTCTGTGGCTCCGTTTCGGGTGGGTTGCTGACAACCAGGCTAGTATTTTGATCAGGGTTTGAATAAGGAAAAATAAATTCTGTACAGAAGAGATTTTCAGGTAAAGCTGCCCTCTGCGTAAGAATGATACGCAGACACTAACAAGCATCAAGTGTCTACAAACAACACAGTGGGGATATTGTGTCTTTGATTACACGGATATGTGAAGTATTTAGTGTTGGAACTTATACTGTGTTGTATTATAGTTTTTCTATAGCTCTTTATTCCCCTTGTTGATGCCCCAAGGCACTTTCTGGTCGTCTTTACTTACACTGGAGCCTTCACCATGCCCCTTTAACATTCTCATTACGAGCTCTTACATTAACCTTCGTGCCTTCGTGTTCCAGCAGTTAGATTACTGACAAAACCACAAATTTAATAAATAGTTCATTTGAATCTTGAGATAATTCTGATTTACGTCTCTCACGGTAAGCTTCACAAGTAACACAAACAGCAACGCAACTGCAGTTCTAACCTGTTTCACCCTGAAATATTGTTGTAAAATATTTCTGTTCCACAACTTTTTGTGCAGCACTATCTGTGAGAAGACATGTTGTGTGAATATGTAACTCGGGTAGAGTTTATTTTCTCATTCATTCGTATTGTGAGGTATCGAAGCATAGCCAGTGGTGTCAAGGTTCAGCACACACATCACTAAAGCGCAGAGATTAGTTTTGTGGGCTCGTGACAAGTTCCATTGTTATCTTGAGTCCACTTGTACTCCCAATTTAGATAGAAACCTGGGTTTCCACATGGAACTCCGCGGCCTTTGCTGGTAAAGTCTAGTTAAAAACTAGCACAGAAACACCGCACGTTTCTGAGTTTAGTAAATGAGGGAATACACGCAGAGATGCTAAACCATTCTGAACTGCGAATGTGGAAAGATGGTGAGAGTACCACACACAGGAAATACCGAACCCCACGGTGGCGGTATTACCCTAACGCAATTGGACTGCACAAAAAAACATATTGTTGACACTGACATTTTTTAGACACATTGCCATTTCCAAGGTGCCTCTCCAGGTCTCACTACAGAGTCGTGAATTCTTTCCACACACCCTATAGCAGTTGCACGTGATTTTGTAAAAAAACGTACTACTGGAAATGAGTTTCAGAGAAACTTTCGACACAAACCCGTTTCCTGATTTTTTCCAAGTGAACAGCATTCCTGGGATGTCGACTTTTCCATTCTGGTGAATGCGTTTACGCGAGAAGATTCCTTCCAGTCTTTTTTCCAGGATCCCATGAACACGATGCTTCTCTTTCACCGGAAGTGTGGAGGGGATCCCATGTCTTTCCACCTCCCTCCTGCCGCTTGACGTGTGTGTGTGTGTGTGGGGAGGCAAGGAGGACCCCCATATATTGCTCACCTGTTTACCTTGTTCCTGTTTCCTTCAATCCTCCTATACCCTAGCCAGTTCTGCCCCCTTTGCCCCTGCATATACCCCAGTGCACCTCGCCCTACTTATAACCTATTACATCTGACTATGCCGTAATACCAATGCACCCAGAGGGATGTTTACAACAGAATGTCGGAGCGCGGTGTTGTGCCAAAATTGGTAATGCAGCTTTCTAACATTTTTTAAGCGCAGTGATGCGCCGTATTTATTAAAATACGGCACACCCCTACATTTCTCCTAGTGCTAACAAGCTGCCGCAGGCACCCTTGCACCATGTTGCAAGGGTGCCTGCGCTGCAGGGGCAATTTTTATGTGCAGGAAGGGACACATAAACAATCTTTAAAGGTGATTTGCTCTTTCTATGTGTGCTGAATGCAGCACACATAAGAAAAGCAAAACACGAGGAGAAAGTAATAATTTTTCCTCGAATAGCCATCCTAAAACCAGGTATTCCCTGGCCTTAATGTTTGGTGATGCCCCAGCTTTGTAAATATGGGCAGCGTAAAAAGCAAAGGGCGTTGCGATTAAATGCCTACAGCAACACCCATTGCCCGCCCCTTTGCTGCAGCGGACTGCATCAGAAAGGGACATGTTTAGAAGGTTTTAACGTGGCTTAATGCCACCTTGTAACTACGGGGTAGGAAGCAACACCATCAGAGCGTCAGAAAAAGTGACGCTCCGGTGGCGTTAGGGGCTTGTAAATACCACCCTAGTACCTAAATATCTACCTAAACCCTGTAATCTATACCCCTACCCTTACTAAAGAACCTATTCCCCTGCCTGCAACCTAGTACCTCTACTGTAGTTCCCTATTCCAGCCTGCACAGTTTCACCTCTACCACAGCTATACCTCTAGTACATCTACACCTGCCCTTGTGCTCTAACTCTTCCAATCCCTTAGTGTCTCTACCCCTACTTATACCCTAGTACCTATATCCCTAGCTACACACTAGAACCTTTACCTGACTATACAAGTGCATCTATTCCTACCTATATCTTAGTACACCTACCCCTGCCTATACCTTAGTACATCTATCTATATCCTAGTAATTCTACCCCTACATACATTTGCCTCTACCCTTTTGTCTCTATACGTCCCAAAGTTCCTCTTTCCAGCCGCCATTTGTCATACCCCTTTCTCCTCATCTGTCTGCTTATTCCGCCTTTCTCCTATATATTCCCTGCTTTTTGATGCAATTTATCAAATATTTAGAGGAAAAGGGGCTTCCTCATTTTGTGACCTTCTCAAAATGGAGTTTCACCTATCGCAGATCCTCGGGCTTTCTTTCAAACGAGTTAGAGGCCTTTTTGGTCTATTTCATCTCTGCACACCGTGTAACATGCCTGATTTTTCCCACCCATGTTCTAGTCACTTATGCCACACACACACACACACGCGCACACACCTGCTCTTTACAGATAACTGTAATGTGCATCCATTCTCAACATAAATCCCAGTACCCATGTACTCTGCATGGACAATGTATCACTCACATCACCCCCACACTGACGTCCATTTTCTTATGACTCAGGGATAGATATTGCCTGTGACGTCTGAGCAGCTCTTTTCTGAAAGGTTAAAGAGAGCTATTATGAGAAAGAGGAAGAGTTTGGGGCAGTGCAAACTGATGACTACAAGAGTGCGGGTTCCCTATTTATAGTCTGGTTGAACTGTGGCAAAGTACTCAATAAAGACTTGTCCAAAAACTCTCAAACAGCATAAAGTGAGTGACAAACCTTCCTCCAAATTGAGCCTCAATGTCAGACTATGGGACCAATCCAAACTTGTCCTAAAATCCCTCAACACGCTCCAAGTGAAATGCTGCATCAAATGTAAAAACGTGTGTCGTAGTTATCACCTAAGGCGGGGCTCAGAATGTCCTCTGACACTGGCAACCCATAACTTAAGAACCAGAACATTTACATCAATAAATTATTTTTCAATCTTCTAATCAAAACTCACAGCTGAAGCAGAAGACCATTTTCTTAGGAGTCCAAGGCCAAAAACTCTGAGTGTGTCAACCCACAATTAAGAGCAGAATCCAACCACATGCAATTCAGGAAACATCTGTAAACAGAAGTATTCACAGGGACCTTCAACCGATTCCAGAGGACATAGTAAAGGGCATCCTGCAACAGAATGACTAGTCTATCCCATCCCACAGAGCCATCAACATAGACTCGAGGCTCCAGTCAATACCGGCTTCTGTGCTCTCGAAGTCCTGCTCAAAGAAAATCCCATGCGGCTCAGAGCACGCGGCTGAGCAATGAACTTCCTTGTTTGCTTATGGCGACCATCAAAGGTCAGTCAGAACACTATCTCAAATCTTGTTCTGACCCATAACTGCCCATGAAAGAGGACACATCGCAATAAGGAGGAGCTGCCATCAGAGCTGGACTTTAATGCACCTTTGAGACTCATTAACACTTGAATATGTGCAGGTTTGCAGTCTGTGACCAAGAGCTCTGAAGTTCTTAGAAGGGTATCTATCAATGGACTAAGCACTAAAATGAATAAAAAATGAATGAGATGAATAGATGACAGCATTAATGATGTTATATGCGGTGTCATATGTGATGACTCAAGTAACTATCATTGGTCAGGTCATATGTGAAGACATGACTGATATCTTTGCTAATGCATTTTGCGTTATCATGTGGGAGGTCATGAGGAGGGCAATGGGGTGTTTGAGGAGGAGTTACATTTGCAGAGCTACCTTAACTGCTGGATTTGTTACGTTTTTGGCACTAACGCATCACAGCCGTTCTTCTAGTGAGGAAACATTAAGGTTTCCTCAGTAAACCCTTTTTCATTAAGTTGCAAGAATTTACTTATTATGTACCAATAAAAATGGGCATCCCTCCAAATCCAGCAAAGACAGACTACCGCTGTGGTGGTCAGGGTCAGCACTTACCACAAGGCCGCTAAGGCCCGACGACGGCCTTTTCTAGCAGTCCATGCTTGAGGCTCTGGCGAGGTATGCAGACAAAGTGATACCTTGGGTTGTAGGCAGAACCCTCACATATTTAGTGTGAACATTTGTTTTTGCAATCGTGGTTGTACAATTAACCCTATAAAAAAATCAAATAAGTCAGAACAGGGTCATCCCATAAAAGGATGCTGTGCCTCACCAACCTATTAGTGTTATTGTATTGTATTGTAATTGCATTTATATAGCGCTTACTACCCCTGACGAGTCGTCGAAGCGCTTTTTCGGCAAGTAGCACCCTACTCCGGGACCCATAGAGGATTAGTGTTGAATTAGTATAGTGAAACATGCAAGTACATTTTAAGTGGTGGATAGGTTAGACAGTTATTTGGATTTGGAATGATAGCCGAAGGATAGAGGAGGAAATAAGGTTTGTATTTATATCGCACTTGTTACCCCTGATGGGGTGTTGAAGCATGCTATTCAGGAAGCCCTTAAAGGATTAGTGGTGAATTAGTATGGTGAAATATGAAAGTAATTTGAGTGGTGGATATTAGTCAGTTATTTGGAATGAGAAGGATAGTGGAGGGATAGAAGGGAAAGAAAGGTTTGCATTCATATAGCACTTGTTACCCCTGATGGGCGATGAAGCACTTTTCTGGTGAGTAGCACGCCACTCCGGAACCCATAAAGGATTAGTGTTGAAAATTAGTATAGTAAAATATGAAGTAATTTGAGTAGTGCATATGTTATTCAGTTATTTGGGTAGAGAAGGGTAGGTGGTATTGCTCCACAATCCTGTAATGATTTATAAGTACAAGTGGGCTCAATGTTGCAGCACACTATCTCAGAGCTGCTATTATGATAAGGAAGAAAACCCAAATAATGTAAGGCCTTCGGGATAAGACTAAATTTACATACTGATTTACTCAACAACTTTATTCCAGCAGTAAGTAGGAAATCTTAAATATTGAAGGAAGGAGTATTTCAACTCTCAGGATCAGGCAACATGTTTTACCCCATGGGCTTGGCAAAAAGGGTCTGGGGCTTTCATCCTGAGAAAAACGTATCCACCCCGTTGAATAACTAGCTGTCTCCTACAGAGGTATGTGCGGTGTGGTGGTGGTGAGATATGTGTGCAAATGACACGAAAAAATTAAATATTAAAAAAACAAAAGATGTGTAAATATATTCAACCAGTTTACGGAAAATGACAGTACTGCTATTCATCACTGCCCGGCACCACAACAAAGGTCAACAAACTAGTGTAACAGTTAAAGGGGGGGAGATATGAGAACTTCTCCACTTTCAGACCTCCTGGCTGAATCAGTTGCAGTGATCAGGGTCAGTATCCACCACACAAAACAGCTCAAGACAGTCCATGTTATTATGTGACAGTCCATGCTGGATGCACCGGTGAAGAAATAGACTTTGCCCTATTTTTGGACTCAGAGCTTAATAGACCTAAGTGGGCATTGACACTCACTGTTCACCACAGAGGCTAGGCAAACATAGGCACAGCCCACCTAACCCTGCCCTATAGCTGCAATTCATGTTTGGTTCATAAGTAAATTATGTCTCCTATTTGCCACACAGGTCAATAAAATGGAAAACAAAATTTCAATGTCTACAGATACAAACTTTGTGAAAAAGAAATGTGGTTATAACAAAGGGTGTGCACTCTGAATATAAACACCACAATAGCAATGGCACAAAATATCAAGGACAAAATATTGAAAACAAAAATCAAAATATCGACAGATTGGTACATCTAGAGTTTCTATACTTAACTCTGCATATATGTACCTTGGTGATATTTATCTTCAGGGTATGTAGATGTGGAGTTAGGAATAGTAAATCTAAACTTCCCTACATGCACTTATATTTTTCTTATTTCGTCCCTTTATATTCTGTCTTCGGTTTACTTGTACCACGATATTGTAGGGGTCGATATCTAGTCATTTAACCTAACAAAGCATGGGCTTCAATCACTGATTGCAGTCAGGGCCGGACTGGGAACCAAAACCAGCCCTGGCAAAGTGTTCGGCTGGCCTCCCGGGGTGTTGGGGGTGCCGCCGAGATCTTTGCCAGGGCCGTTTTCGGCGGATTTTGTTACAGTGCCGATTTTGCAGCTAGGCTGCAAATATGGCCCTGTAACAAAAACAGCCCCCAGGGGCCCAAAAGTGGCCCCTACCAGTGCGGTCCACCGGGGATTGCTTGGTGCCCACAACGGCCAGTCCGGCCCTGATTGCAGTCCACATATGCCACACCTCTGCTGAACACAGACTGTGGCAGTGGGTACAATTCACCCCAACTGACTTATAAACTAAAAATGGGCGTAAAGGGCAACCAAGCGCTCCAACAATATTACACACTATTCTTACTTGTACTACCAGTACCCTGCGGTGCTTTCAAACTTGGGGAATAACACCCAAATCCCCAAAAAGGCTCAATCAGAGATTGATTAGATTATTCACATATGTAGATGCACACGCAAATTGTTATGAATCACAATACGACAATATATCAGAGTAGAACAATGATCCGTTGGGCTTCTGTTCTTCTTTTAATTCTCAATAAATCTTCCACTCCCAATGTGTTTCGTCACTACAGGGATTGACCCAAACGACATCCTCAGGGCTGGAAGTAATACAAATACCAAAATTGGAGAACATATTATTTTTACACATAATATCATAAAGTTAGCCCCGATTTCAACCTTGTGCAGAGGGACTATTCAATGTGCTTCAGAAAAGCGTGTAACAGAATAATCAAGTGTTCAGTGATTGTGCACGTGTTAACACTTCATTCTACTGAATTGTTTGCTCCAGAAGTCAAGTAATAGCTAACAGCATTTGAAGGTCACATATTCTATACATCCTTAATACTAAGTACACCCAGTTCATTGTGGTGTCATGTAACCATGTTCCTACAGTTATTATTTTAGCCTACCCAAGTGAATGGCATGCTCGATTCATTTTCCCAAGATGGGTAAACCCTTAAACATTAGTTCAGATCGATTGCCTGTAACAGTTCAAGCCATAATAATATTATTAAAATTATGAAGCACATGAGGCATAGGTCTTTCAATACATTTGATTAACAACCCAAATCCTACAGCAAGGCTATCTTACCTCACAAAATCATCTCTTCCTTTCCAACATCTATCATGGCTCATAATATTCAAAACATATGCTGGTATAAGACCCTAAAAAGAAAATATATCCATGTCAACATAAAGCTAATGCCACCATATACAGTTGCTTAAAAAAAACCTATTCCAATATATACAGACTCTTACCTCCACTATGTGTGAACGTGTAGACCAGCACCTTTAACTTCCACGATATTGAATTCAACGTTTAATAATGTGTCTTTGGGTTTTAATTGTCAGGCCTGCTTTCTCGGCAACCTGTAACAAAGTAATAAATAGCTATTTAAGCTACCGATAGCCTGCCGTCATTCGTACTGAACTCGGTAATTAATCTTAATTCTTACCCCAAATGAGGCTCCTCAAGAGCGGTGCATGAAAGCGTTCCACACAAAACGGAGTTAATCCCTCCAAAAGACCCTGAAGTACGTGGACCTATGGACAAATTAAAATATTCAACTAAACTGCCAACAAACCAACGTCTTCACGGTCCTTAGTTCGCAAACACTTTGTATATCACGTACCTCTTTCTGCTCCCGTCACCCGGATACAGGTAAACGCCGGCGGCTTCTGAGGTTCCGCCATCATATATTGATAACATATAAATAGAAGAGGTAACTGTTCAAACTTACTTCTGCCAGCGCCATCTTTGACAGGCAAAATGTGTGGTTTACGCGCCATCTTAGAATGGTAATATATCTATATAAGTAGTTTGTTTGTTATTTCACAACATGCCGAGTCGCATGTAGTAACGCAATATTTATTCAAATGGGCGTAATATATGAACTTAACAGTTCGGCCAATCAAATGCCTGAAAGGATTGCCAATCTATAAATAGGGTCTCAATAACGAAAACCTGAATGCGCTGTTAATGTGCCAACTTAGATCGGTAGTATCAATATAGAAGTCATGCAATTATTATTCCAAAACGATTAATGTCATGTCAAGTCGAATCAAAAGACCCAATATTATATTCAAAATGAGAATCAAATAAAACGTTCCTTGTATACATCATTATTTGCGAATGTGAAACAATCTACATGGGCAGTACAATAAGGGCCTTAAAAGACAGTGTCAGTGAACATATGAGAGTAATAAAGCAAAATGACATGAGATACCCTATTGCGGAACATGTATATAACTGTAATGTACAAGCCCCAACCAAAGTATTCCAATTCTTTGGTATAGAACACATTAAACTAGACCCACGGGGTGGAAATAGGGAACTCAAATTGTGAAGACATGAGGCAAAGTGGATCATGCGTTTGAGGGCCGTGGAAGATGGTCTTAATTTTGACCAGGAGCTCCAATACTTTCTAGGAGATTAAGCATTGAGAAGATGTGAATCAAACCTTCTAGTACAACTGAGACTATAACATCATTAGGATGACCACTCAAGTGTACACGAATAGAGTAAGTTAATCGAAAGACTTAATAACAATCTGACATTTTGATAATTAGCACATATAGGCTATTCTTAAACTAAATTAGTTAGCAAACACTGAGATTTATCGTGATTATGACCTTACTTTAGGTTGGTAATCCTATTAGGCATATGATTGGCCGATCTATAAATGGTTTAAGGAACGTTTTATTTGATTCTCATTTTGAATATAATATTTGGTATTTTGATTTAACTTGACATGACATTAATCGTTTTGGAATAATAATTGCATGACTTCTATATTGATACTACCGATCTAATTTGGTGCATTAACCGCGCATTCAGTCTTTCGTTATTGAGACCCTATTTATAGGTTGACAATCCTTTGAGACATTTGATTGGCCGAACTGTTACGTTCATATATTATGCCCATTTGAATAAATATTGAGTTACTACATGCGACTCGGCATGTTGTGAAATAACAAACAAACTACTTATATAGATATATTACCATTTTAAGATGACGCGTAAACCACACATTTTGCCTGTCAAAGATGGCGCTGGCAGAAGTAAGTTTGAACAGTTACCTCTTTGATTTCTATGTTATAAATATATGATGGCAGAACCTCAGAAGCCACCTGCGTTTACCTGTATCCGGGTGATTGGAGCAGAAAGAGGTACGTGATATACAAAGTGTTTGCGAACTAAGGACCGTGAAGACGTTGGTTTGTTGGCGGTTTAGTTGAATATTTTAATTTGTCCATAGGTCCCCGTACTTCAGGGTCTTTTGGAGGGATTAACTCTGTTTTGTGTGGAACGCTTTCATACACCGCTCGTGAGGAGCCTCATTTGGGGTAAGAATTAAGATTAATTACCGAGTTCAGTACGAATGACGGCAGGCTATCGGTAGCTTAGATAGCTTTTTATTACTTTGTTACAGGTTGCCGAGAATGCAGGCCTGACAATTAAAACCCAAAGACACATTATTAAACATTGAATTCGATATCGTGGAAGTTAAAGGTGCTGGTCTACACATTCACACATAGTGGAGGTAAGAGTCGGTATATCATGGAATAGGTTATTTTTTAAGCAACTGTATATGGTGGCATTAGCTTTATGTTGACACGGATATATATATTTTTTTAGGGTCTTATACCAGCATATGTTTTGAATATTATGAGCCATGATAGAGGTTGGAAAGGAAGAGATGATTTTGTGAGGTAAGATAGCCTCGCTGTAGGATTTGGGTTGTTAATCAAATGTATTTAAAGACCTATGCCTCATGTGCTTCATAATTTTAATAATGTTATTATTATGACTTGAACCGTTACAGGCAATCAATCTGAACTAAAGTTTAAGGTACAAGTTTACCCATCTTGGGAAAATCAATCGAGCATGCCATTCCCTTGGGTTGGCTAAAATAATAAGTGTAGGGACATGGTTACATGACACCACAATGAACTGGGTGTACTTAGTATTAAGGATGTATAGAATATGTGACCTTCAAATGCTGTTAGATATTACTTGACTTCTGGAGCAAACAATTCAGTAGAATGAAGTGTTAACACGCGCACAATCACTGAACACTTGATTATTCTGTTACACGCTTTTCTGAAGCACATTGAATAGTTCCTCTGCACGAGGTTGAAATCTGGGCTCACTTTATGATATTATGTGTAAAAATAATATGTACTCCAAATTTGGTATTTGTATTAGTTCCAGCCCTGAGGAAGTCGTTTGGGTCAATCCCTGTAGCGACAAAACGCGTTGGGAGTGGAAGATGTATTGAGAATAAAAAGAAGAACAGAAGCCCAATGGATCATTGTTCTACTCTGATATATTGTCGTATTGTGATTCATAACAATTTGCGTTTGCGTCAACATATGTGAATGACTTATAAACTAAGCACAAAATGGTTTATGGTTATAATCAGGTTAAAACTGGAGTGTCCTTCCTCAACCTTCATGAATATGGAGACTGGGCTATGCTTGAAAAAATAGCGAAAACACATTTGCA
Organism: Triturus cristatus; assembly: GCF_964204655.1. Lineage (NCBI taxonomy): Eukaryota > Metazoa > Chordata > Amphibia > Caudata > Salamandridae > Triturus > Triturus cristatus. The sequence goes on along the minus strand of NC_140581.1, from coordinate 792,341,410 downwards.
GGCCAATTCTTTGAGAGCCTCGTGTGCCTTGGTAATACATTTTGTCATTCTGCATATACTTTCAAGCTTAGGTTGTTCCCTCATGGAAGAGTCGAATTTATTTATCTCAAACAATACACCTGTTACAGAGAGGAAATAAAAGATTTCAGTCAGTGCAAAGTATTGTCTACTGATAAATACACAAAACCACTGTATTATTAAAACCATTAGTGCAATTGATTGATTAATACAAGTGATTGCTCTTTTTACTAGTTTTGAGGGCCAAGAGTCAAACTGACCAAAACACCGACAATGCCCTTTTTTTACTTGAGTACAGAGCTGCAGGCACGGAATTATTGAGGTTTAGAAATAATCACTAAAAGTATCTAAAAATACTTGATTTGGGGTTTCTGAATTTCCATGATTTAACAAACTTTGTAGTGAGACAAACATGTGGCACAGATTAAAAATGTCACTACTAACTAACATTAATTCAACTGGGGCACATAGCTCTCAACAAGAACCCTAAATAACTAAATAATAGCTATTAAAATTAATATTACTTTTTCTTCATAATGTCCTTTTATGCATGTGCCATATGAATTTCCAAAGAGGCTATTCTAAAAACTATAGAAGGCACTTGAGCCCATCCTGGCCTGAGGGTTGTGTATGTCTTTCCAGATACTGATTTCTTTACCTAATATTATAAACTAGCAGGTGTTTTGATTGTGGGTTCTAATTTACGCTTTCCATATTGTATGCATAATACACAAGTGGTAAGGTTGATTGAATGTTACAATATAAACTTTCTTTTGTGTGTGAAAGACCACCAGCCCAGCTGCCTCCCGCCAGCTCCCCATACATGACAGAAGGACAGTATTTTTCAAAGCACAATACCATCTTTCTAATATTGTTGAGTTACTATGGGTAGAAGAACTATCTTCTCCAATAAGAAAGAGTGTCAGTCTATTGTGTCCAAAGCACCCTATATAGACTGCCTTCTGCAATGTAAATATAGTAGGGTGCTGGTGGATAAAGGGAGGGTCTTATCAGAGGTAAATGGGACTGCAGGAGAATGGGAGGGGAAGAGTACGAAAGGTGTGGGGGAGATATAATTCTTAGCCCTGCTAAGACCTGTGCACCCACAGAGGGAATTTAAAATAATATTTTAAATATGGTATTATGAACACCACACACTAAACTGTGGAATCGTTTGGTGGGCCTCCCAATCCATGAAAACAGAAAATTCATAAAAATCAGGTTTCAGATGAAAACTCCATCCACACTGACACATTAGCACGAAATTCTTAACTTTCAGACTTTTATATGAGCAATTGATTAAGTATCTTATATAGTTTTTCATCTTAAAAATCAATTTTGCTAAGTGTTTGAGATCATCTTTTTCCATCAGTCGTGATTGGAGTGGGGTACTAATGGCATGCATTCTACCTCATAGCTTAAAAAATAGTTTTTTTTATTATCATATTTCCATGTACTAATTGTTTATATCTGGTGTAAGCCAATACCTTTTTAATTTATTACACTTTTATAGATAAAATTATTTCTTAAGAGGATTTCAGCTAGCCCTCTTCATCCGTTGGTCTCTTGTTGCGTGAATCACATTTTTCGTCCATCACTGCAGCATACAGCATGAGACAGTGGTCAACCCACTTCAGCCACTGGCTATTTCCACTGTGAGTGACAGCAGTCTTCTCTTTTGCAAAAAGAACATCCGCACACAAAGTATTTCCCTTTTAGTGCAACGGACTACTATACCAATGTGTGGGATACAAAATAAATATTTTTGCTTTTAGATAATGTTTTCTTTATATTGATGAAGGCCTGGTAGCACAGCCAAAAAGAAAGTTGACTGTGCCAGACCTCTTAGGCTTCCCAATGCTTGCTTACCATGGACTCTGTGGACCGTAGCTTAACCCTGGCTTCAGTAAGTGACCTTTAATTGTGTGATAAGAACATGAATATGAGATTTAGCAGTAAACAATAATTGGGTTAGTCTGTAAAATATCTTAGATTTTATGCCAGACACAGGGTGGAGTTTGTTGTCAACAGATTTGGATTTTTATGTTGTGTAACGTGACAACAAATAGCAGAGTTGGCATACTGCAGTCTATGACCAATAGAATAAACAAGAATCCCTTCACAATGACATTTCTCCTTGCTGTCAATTTTGTTGCTGGCAGAGTTTGTTAAATAGAATACACATATACACATCTCTCCCCACTCTTGCTACCACGCACAATTCACTCCACATTTGTGGTTTTGCAGGGTCATTTTTAGGGCTGGGCTTTGACACTGTGAGTGTCACACAGACCTATTGCTTACAATATACATACAATGGACTTTGGGCCCAATAACCATTAACTTTCTCCCACCAGCCTATTTGTCATTGGCTTGACACTTTGATAATCACTGCTTTGCTCAGCCCAGTGGAGTGTGCATCTCTCACCTGTATATATTGGCTGCTTGGAAGTATCCTTCCGCCTCTTCTTGAGAGACTGCATTCAAGTGCATGAGGGACTACTTAATAGCTGTGTACCTCTCGCACTCGTGCAGGATTTAATGTGGTTATGCTGCAAGTGTAAGCACATTAAACTTACACCTGTTGGCTTTGCCTGGGACTGCTTTCATGTTAAGCAATGACCAGTACAAATGAACTCTAAGGAATCCATAATTGGTGCGAAATTCCGCCAGTGAAATCTGTGCAATCCAGTCACAACTCTTCATTTAATATCTGTCATCAAACACAATACCACGAACAGCTACATCGAAACAAATACATGCAGCAGATGTCCCCACACCAGGAAGACTTTGGTTAGCTCTTGAACACTGAGAAAACATGAAACACAACACGCAGGGAAGCCCACAGCCAAGCAGCGTTTAGGGCAAAATGGCTGCCCGCAAAGCAACGTTTTTAAAGATAATTGCCATTCCAACTGACCAGCGCTCACACTAGGGCAAAGGCCAGTTGGAGCAATGCGCTAAAACATGCACATTTTGATTTTGTATATATACATGTGCACATTTGGTAGAAGGTCACGTGACAGGAATTAACTCTTTTCAGCGGAAACATATTTAACATGGAGGTATCCGGATTTTTTGCTTCAAGGAAGCACTTGATGGGCCTTTGAAGGAAGATAGCATTTATATCCACAAATACTGACTCTATTCTTCTCACAAAACTCTGCTTTCATTGGCAGGTTTGAAAACGAGGTTACATTTGCTAAAATGTGCAATGTTTAGCAAGCAAAGTTGTCAGTGAACACAATGCAGTATAGAATGTGAATGAATCTACTGCTTTCCAGCCTCACACAGGGCACACATACATAGTAGTGCGTTATGTGTTCACACACTATGAATATACTGCATGTAATCATTTCTCCCCACATAAATACTGGGTATACTATAGCTTAATAAAAAATTAGCAGAAAGTTGAACATGTGTTCATGAAGAAAAGATGCATTTAGTCTTTCAGAAACGTGAGACTTCTATTCAGTGTCTCCACGGACTTAAACAAAACATTTGTCCTCTGACATGGGAACTCTGAACTGCAGACAATCTCACCAGAGCTGGTGGTTAACTCCTGCAGAGCCTAACCAGGAAGGGAGGCAGATTATCTTTTACTGAAGGTAAATATTTCATTTGAACTATAAGTATTTGAATAACTAAGAATATGTTTGCATACACATGTTTTGAAATGGTTTGCTTGCCATGCTGTCCTAAAGCAACCAAGCCCTTGGATGCCCAGGTAAGGTTTCCCATCATCACTGCAGTGTGTGCAAGGGCTTCTTTTACCGTAAGTCAACACAATTGGTAAAACATTAAGAAATAGCCATGGTTCATAGGGTACATCGGGAAAGAAAACCATTTAAAATCCAAAACAATCCACTGTGGCTTCTTAGGAATTGCAGAGTCCACACAAATTATTTCACCGATACATTTCCTTAGTAGCGGATGGTATGGTCTTCGTAGTTGCACTATGACGTTAATAAACTCTGTTTCCACTAACAGGCTGAAGAATTCTCTGGTTATTGGTTGGCATTTGCACCCTTACTTTAATTTCTGTTGGGCTAGTGATTTTTTTTTTTACCTGGAAGTATTCAATGCGCCCACCTTTCTTTCTATTTTTGCTACCTTCTGAGGCCGTATTACATAAAGTGCCCCGGAGGCGCAACGGACGTTTGCGCCCCCTTTGCACGCCCCCGGGGCACTTTGGTATTAAAGAAGGCGCTGCAGACGCTTTTGCGGCCCCTTCTGTAAGACCAATAGTACTGGCGCACATAAAGAACCCGCGCTATCTTCAAGGGTGAGTTCCCTCATTTGCATGGGGCCTGCCTCATGCAAATGAGGGTATCCCTTTGCCTCTGCACCCACGCCGTATTACCAACGTGGACGCAAAGGCAAAGAAGCTCTCAGGAGACCTACTGACATGTGCCTCCTAAAAGGTGGCACACGCTCAGTGCGCCCCCTGAGAGCAGCCCTCTAGAGGGAGGGGTGTCCAATGGACCCCCTCAGACATCCCCTTGCAGGCGGGTGCAGGCACTGACTGCACTCATCTGCAACGGGATCTCTATTGCCCTTTAGCAGCGGGTTGCCGCCTGCACAGTTAAACGCGGAGCGGCTGTAAAGCAGCCGCTCCCTATTTCACGTGAATGTGCTGCCCCCAGGTCAGCAAGAGTTCTCGGTTGCCCTGGGGCAGCGCATTCCGCATAATGCTGCGCATTTTCCTTCATTGCACCTGGCGCACCTTTTTATAGGTGCACCCGGCACAATGAAGGAAAATGTGCTTCATGTGTAATGCTGCCCCTGGTATAGTTAAGGAGTTTGCGTCACTACAGCGGAATGTATTCTTTTACCACTTGAGAGGTCTGGTAGGGCAGCCTGGCCATTGTCCCCCTTCTTTCTAGCGGCTGAACGTATTGGCTCAATGGACTAATACATCCACTCCTGGAATCCGTGTTTGACCTTATGGTCACAGGATCAAATCCCGACAAGTCCACTCAGTTTTCCAGCCAACTGAGGTCAATAAAATGAGTACCATTGAACTGAGTAAAGAGTAAGTATATATTAACGTAGTACAAAAGATCCAAGAATAAACACATGCTTTATAAATACACATTATGTGACAGAGAAATTGCAGTGGACATTGGTGAAAGTACGGCTTAATGATACGTTTGATTAAATGAATGCATCAGCACGCTGAACACAGAGGCACTGCCTACAGGAGAGCTCTCCACTAAACTCTGTGCATGGTGGATGACAGGCTAGAAGGGAAGAAAGCAATGCACAGAGGGAGGGAGGAGGGCTGCTGGGGAAAGGAAAATGAGCAGCATCTCGTGTGCTGAAGCTAATCAGAAGTCAAGTAGGGAGGGGGTTACAGATCAGAAAGTTGCTTGAAGAGCAGTCTTAAGTTTCTTACTGAAGGTGAGAAGAGGGTGCTTGGCATATTCCGACCAAGTTCTAAATCCATACCCTGTGTGCACAGAATGAGAAGCCCTGGCATCTGTTCACCTCCTTCCTGCAGTGCTTGGGCTCAGATCCAGTGATGGGGCTTCAGCATGTCTTGAGTCGCCTCCAGTGCTCTCGATCTTAAAAACGCAGTGAGGAGTGTGTTGTTTAGAGCATTGTTGGTTATGCAGTAGGTCTTAAATGTGATGCAGGGTGGAAGAGGAGGCCAGTAGTGGTAAATTTCCAAAGACATTTAACTTGGTCCGCTGCTGCTTGAAAAGTTGAGGTGTCGACGAGATGAGGTGTGAAGCCATCATGGTTCATCTTAAGCCGTTTCTGTACTTGCTGTTGATTGTTGGTTTTAGTGATCAGTACAGTCTCTGTTTGGTGAGCTTGCATGTGAGGTAGACCCTGCTTATCAGGATTGGATGGCAGCAAGGCAGTTCTTCAGCTGGATAATGTAGCGATAGGTGACCTTTTAGAGTGTCATCCATATAGTGATGGATTCAGGTGTCTGTGTCTACTAGTAGGTCCCAAAGGGATCCATGCATAACTTGACCATCATCATGAGAGGATAAGGGCTTGTGCTATGCTGCATGTTATCGGGATGGACCAAGCTTAAGAGGAGCCCATCTAGACTAGTTTGTGACTTCATCCATTTTAGTGCAGTGCTGCTGAACCCACTTGGAATGCCAAAGTGTGAAGCTGTTCTTGGTGGATGACAGTGTCAAAGACTGCAGACAGACCGAGCAGGACCAGAGGGCAGGCGTCGCTATTGTTTTTCAGGATTAGGGTGTCGTCAGCCACTTGAGTGGCTGCTGCCTCTATGCTGCAGTGTGTCATGAAGTCAGAAGGGTAGTTTGGTAGGAAGATGGTAAGACTGATTTTGTCATGAAACTGTTTAGCAACAGCCTTCTCACTAATCTGCTCCAGGTACAATAAGTGCATGAATGGACAATAGTTAGTGATGGATCTTGACGAATTATATGATCTGACCAGTCTTGAGGGTATCTGGGAAGGTGTATTGTAGAAGATATGAATTGGTGGAGTTTAATAGTGGTGTCCAAGCTTTACTATAAATCTCATTCATACTTGTTAATGCGATAATGTCTTGTTTGTATGAGATGCCATTTAAGTACTGGGGCGCATTACTGAGACAATCATTCAAAATGTAGACAACTGTGGGACAATACATGTCAGAATAGGTGTGCAAATGTCAGGCATGGGTGTGTCTTCAGTGAGCTAGCAAATTATCTATCTCGTCCATGAAGAAGCAGCTGGTGGCAAAACGCTACTCGTTGGGCTCGGGTGGTATGGATGCTGCTGTGTGGTTGATAAAATAAATCAATACATTAATCACAGTTCTCAGCTTCTACCAGAGGCCTTGTTTATGGTGTTTCTGGAGTAGGTAGCCTTGGCCTCTTTGATGATCTGCCTCCATGTGGAGCAGAGTCGTTTCAGGGAGGTGTGGTTCTTTGACTGCTGTGTATATCCCCAGTTCCTTCCCTTACAGCTTTTGTTGTCTGTGAGCTTCTGGCTGTATCAAGGAATGGAGACCTTAGCTGTCAAGCATTGAGGTTTGAGTGAGAAGTGGATGTCTGATTCATGCTGAAGGATTTTGAAGTCCGGAAGAAGGTTCTCAACATCAATGTTGTGGTTTGAAGAGCTTATTCGGGCCTTGACATGCTCATGGGGGGCTTTTTGGAGAAGAGTGTGGAAGGTTTTAATGTGCAGAAAAGGCTCAGTGTCTTCTCCTTGATATACATTGTACAAGTGATGAGCTGTGTGATGTCTGTCGTGGCTAGTAGGTTGAGGAAAGTGTGGGAGCAGCCTCGAGTCACATGCTGAGATGTCTTGAATGGATGTGATGGATGCAATTGTGATGATGTCTGTTGTCTGGATTCAGGGACACCTACATTACAATCCCCTGGTATCTGGCTCCTGCACCAAGGTAACGTCTTGCTTTTTTTGGTGGTGATGAGTTAGACTCGGTTTGTACCATGAAGGATGTTTATACCATGGAGGACAGCTGAGTATACATTCATCAGCATGAGGTATAGTCAGAGTGCTTCCTGTTTGTGGTTCTGCATTGCATGCTGAGGAGGTTATGTGGAATGTTGTAGCATGATGTGTTGTGGTGTGGATTGTGAGGTGTGCCTGTCATGGTTGTGCTGTTGTCTAGTATGATGCACATGATGCACGTGCTGTTATTCAAAGATTTTCAGGGGGCCAAGAGAAGGAAATCTGCAACATGGCTTTGGATGGAACTCAGAATGGGAAGGGGGAGAGTTTAGGAGGGAGAGGGAAAGTACAAAGGAGAGCTATGCAAGATGAGAAGGAGGCTGGGGCAAGGGGCATATATTTCTGACAATTGATATTTCTGGGTTGTGTCTGCTTCTCCAACTCATGGTAACTTCCTCAGGAAAAACCTAACTTACTAATGTGTAGGTTTTAGACATTGTTTTAAAGTCCTTTCCTTCTATCTCATTCTTCTAGTCTCTAATAAATGTATTTTCCTTGCATACCATGGCTTTAAGTTCACACTTTTCATTTTCAAACTCATTGGTGCACTTCACCCCTTATTTTACCCACTTATGACTGGTCCATTGAGGTGTGAGTTGGGGTTTACGAAAAGCATAGTGAGTTTATTTCAAAATTTGGATGAATACCCAGTTTTTCTGTTTTCACAAAGTTTACGTTGCATGTACTTGAATATTCTTGCAAAACCCCCTTTATTCAGGTAACACTCCTTGTCAAATTATTAATTATGAACCAGTCACACTACTTGCTCAGGTCCCTGATAATAATGTTTCTCAAAACAATTTATCAGAAACGCTTTTGTATTTCTCTCTTCAATTGATTGAGAGGAAATGCTCCAGATCACCTGGTCAGTGTGAGGGCAATTCTACGCTAGACAGTTGTATATAGCCATAGGGTCTTTAGGAAGTGCTGGTGCCAGTAGAAAAAGCATATAGTCAACTGTTCAAACAAATTGTAAGAGTGCGCTGCAAACCACAAATGCATTGTTATGATTTGTACTGCACCTGCCATGTGTAACCTGGCCAGCTGACATCTGTTTGTGGTGTCAGGTCAATACGGAAAACACAGTATTGATATAAACCCATGCCAATGGGAATATCAACTTCTGGAAGAATGGTTCAAAACATTGCTTTCTACATGTGGCAAATTGTGGATTTTCCACCTCCTAGATTTGTGAAGGCTAAGTTGGAGGGTCAGGGGGAGAGGGAGATTCATCTCCACATCAGGGGTCTCCGACCTTTTCTGTAGTGCGAGCTACTTCTGATCAGTGAAAATCATTGTGAGCTACTGAAGGCCAAGCCACTCGCGCATTGAAACCTGACACCCCCACGCCCAATTTCATTGATTAAGCCTAATGTCCATAGAACCAAAAACTACATGATGACAATATATGATTTTTAAGCTGTTTGATGTCAAAATTAAAAAGACAGTTGATGATACCCATCTCTATAATTGTAGAGGATACACATCTCTATAATTGTTGGCGTCTGCCAAAAATCCGAATTAGCTAATAGCAATCCAGTTTCTGCCCTGTGGCAAGGAGCTTCTTGTGGTAGCGATTTTAGGTGTTCCTTCCGTTCCCAATCAAAGATGGCTGTGATTCCAGTTTCTGTTTGGTTTCTATTTCACAGCACTGTATGCCAAACTACAGTGAGAGAAAGGCAGAGTATGGCTGCCATGTGCTTTCATTTTTGCTGATGCTCCCGCCCTGCAGAAAGAATCAGTGAGATGCCGTGTGAAGGTGTTTTCCTTTGCATGGAAGCCTTTGATGCAATGAGACAGTGTGGGAGTTCTCTGTAGGTGGAGTACCGTGGTGTTAATGCATGTGGTGAAGACAAGAGATGTGTGGTCTACTAGTTCAGTCTTGTGATTTAGTGAAACTGGTAGTAATTGTGAAACACGCCCACTCACCCCAGTGGTTTTGGGAGGTGCCCTATCTATAGTATCTGTTCTGTTACAGAGCATTGTTTAACATTCTTCTATAGGGAGATGCCCAAGTGTTACCAGTGCAACAAGGGAGGCACTTTGTAAGGGAGCAAATTTGCCACTGAAGTTAAAGCGTGAGAATGAATAATGGGCAGAGGAGGAAAGTGGAAACTCACAGCAGATGCTGTGATTCGAGGCTAGGTACAGAGAAGTCTGGAACGTGATTGGCTTTCAGCCTGGTGTTTCATGCACTGCATACCGGATGCATCTTCCTTAAAAGTGCTTACCTTGAGGGTGACCTACAAAGTGATACTTAGATGTGATGTAAATTAGATACTGGTGAGTGTCTGAACCATTTGTGGACTATAGATGCCTCATTTACCTGCGGTGATCTTCATTACTCCGAATCCTAGTCTTCCTCGTGACAGTTCCAGATATCCGTCATCTCCGCCCAGTTGATTTTGACCACAGGGTCACTAAGGTGCTTGGTATTCCAGGAACTATAGTAGGTGGAGTCCCTCTTTCTGATTACCATGGATGAGGTGGAGCCAGTGGCGGCTCCTCTGCTAAGGCGGAGGAGCGTCGACCCACTGCTTTTTAGCAGTGAAATAAAGGAAAAAATAAAATAATAGTAAGAACTCGATGTTATTATCATTTTATTCTCTCCTGCTGCTGCAGCTTTGCAGGGTGGGGCGAGGCTACTCTGACGACAGGAGCAGGGGGAGTGGTGAGCACACTTTGTAAGTGCGCATGAATGTTGGCCGGGCCACATTCATGTGCACTTTGCATGTTCTCCACTCAGGCGGTATTGCAGCCTGGATGGAGAACACTCCCAGGCTCCCACTGCCTGTCTGAGAGTTAAACCACGGCGCTCAGACAACCACAATGCTGCTTTGCAGAGCTGTGATTGGCTACGTGGAACCTGGGTGTGCTTCCTGTTTCAGCCTGGAGTGAGGGACTATGGAGGAGAGACGCGGTGAGGATGTGGCGACAAAGTACATTTTTTCAGATTTTGTTTTTTTACACCCCCGCGGATCCCCCAAACTACTGATCGGTGCTGGCCGCCACTGAGTGGAGCCTAAGTTAGGGGTTGGCTATAAATATCTGTTTTCGAGTTTATCGCAGGAAGGAAGTAGGTAAAATCTGCCTAATGGAGCAAACCTCAGAATGCAAGCAGTGGGGCGGTGAAAAGCAACAAGGTGGCATTGCTTCTGAAAAGCCTGCGGTGCAGGACCCTCACAGGCGCACAATCGTCAGGGGTAGTTAGTGATATGTAAATGCAATTTGAAAATGCGAGCTCCCTTCACCTTTGGAGTCTTTAAATGTCTTTAAATGCCAAGCAGGTGAGTCACAGCACACAAGGAGTCACCCCTGCGCTGGAGCCAGAAACCAGTGGATTTCAGTGTTAATGTCAGTGAAACCAGTGTGTCATAGCACAACCGCGGCTCTCACGGATTTACAGCACGGAAGTATGCATTCTTCCCATGCACAAGGAACCCTCCCTGAACACACAGCTGTGGAGGGACTTAAAGAACATGTGAAAATCAAACACACATTATTGCCTGGGATATGTGGCTGTATTGCGATATAACAAACGCTCCCAGGCGTTTTTTCGCTGCATTGCAAGCCCTCTATTCATAAGCGCTTCTATTTATGCGGGTCTATTTTAAGAACGTATGCTTCCGCCCATGTATCTCGGGTTTGGTGAGAGATCGTCAGCCCTGTAAACCTGGCCCACTCTGGGCAGGTGCACTGGCTCTCCGCCTGAAGAGGTGTTTCGGCTGTGATCTGCTCTGCCCACGGCGTGCCCTGCCAAGGGAGGATCCGGCACAGCCACGGTGCCAGCTCTCTTCCGTGACTAATTGTTTGCAGAGTTTACCAAGCACACAGGGCGCGCGGCCGCGGGGTTTGCTGCTTTCGGCCCCCTCTGTTTAGTCAGAGGTGGGCAGGGCTGCTCTTTAGAAGGCCTGTGTGCAGATGGCGGCTTTGGCAAAGGCCGCCGCCGCCGCACCAAACGACTCTGTCATAGCGATGATTGACAGCCAGAAACTGTAAAGCTCCGCAGCACTTATTACCATTCAGGGCAAGCATTGTCTTTTACATGGTTTCTCGTGAAACATCTGTGACTAGCAGGCCACAATAAATCAGGAGGTACATATACAAGCCTGTCAGTGTAGGAGACATGAAGGTGAAGTCCAGGGACATCTTAAGGATTTCTTGTGCCCAGTTTCTGGCTTTGCCAATGTTTGTAAAGTATTGCTTATTACATAACACTGGAGGAAAGGCAAACATATCTTAAGATTTCTCAAAACTGTGAAATTAATTCAGCGCTTTCAATTTTTTATAAATGGCATTTAAAAAAAAAGAAGGTATCAGAATACAAATGGAAATGCTTGGCAAAACCTAATTTACTGGCCAAAGGATTCAGCCATTTGGTCTTCTGGAGAAGCATCATGCTAAGGACACTTTCTGCCTCAGCCAGCTGAGTGAGCGCAGCAGATGGCTTTTCCTCCAGTGTCATAAAAGCCTTTGTGTGCCAAAGATTGTGCTTTCATGCAATATTTGGAATACAAGGGATTCAACAAAAACAACCCTTAAAAGCCACTCTTCAGCCATTCCTAGCAAAATGATCCCTATCGCTGTGCTTTTACAGACCAGACGGGAGGGGTGCGGAGCAGCACAGCGTGGGGTGGTAGTTGAGGGGTGTGCAAGTAGCATACAACGGAGGGAGCTAGACGACACCAACACTCTCATGGAGTGCTGAATGAAAAAGAAAATAAGTTCCCTAAATGTGAGCAGTGGAATGATCCAAGTCAGTGCGCCAGTGGTCTCTTTCATTCACTGCTTCTTTCTAGGAAGGTAATATCTGTCAGGAATGCACTTTAGGTCTTGCGACTGGCATCGCTACTCCATACTCATCCGGTCTAATCCCGCAGTATGTATTTGCGTGGCCACTGTCTTGTGTATTTCCGAAGTGTGCCCATGTCACAGAATACCAGAAAAATTGTGCTATGAAAAATACAGGCAACAAATGCATCTCTACACATGTTATTCCTCCATACAACTGCCACCCCATTAAACCTGCATGTGTCACCAGTTCCTTTTTCCGTGTTTGATTTCTCTTCTATACTTCCATTCATGCCCAAAATTATAAGTTGTTTGACCTCTCTCTAATGCCCTGTCTAGCTTCAGAAGTGGAGATGTTACAGAGACCATGTACTGTAGGGAGAAAAAAACTATTCGCTTTACTCAGTCCTGCAGCTCTAACAATCAACAACCATAGGCATCCTAGAATGTTGCTTAGTTTCATGGCCTCTGCTTAGCTTTTGAGATCAATTGTGACTTCATTCACCGGATGGCCCCTTTAACCCGGTCATCTTGACTTCCTTCAATGGGACACCCAAAGGTGGAAGGGATTTTACTGTCCAAGTGTCCAGTGGTTGGAATCCCTTGCTTGTAGAACTCTGCAACTTGTGAACGCTGGTAGTGTAGGCGAGGAAACGGGCCATGAGAGTAACAGAGAGGACACAGATGAGGAAAGGAGGGTATAGAGGAGAGAATGCAGGGAACATTCCAAAAAGTCTCTCATGTGCTCATGGCAGGCCCCCTGTGTGCCAGCGGAAGGAAGGCAGGAGTGAGACAGAGGTCGCCCCACCTCAGTGTGGCTTCAGCGTCTTCCAGGCAATCCCTGCGTGGCACCAAATGATGTCAATACCTGACTACTTCCAAGCTCTTCCCTCACAGATGAGGGAAGGAGGGTTTAAAGGAGGTAAAGCAAGGGACATTCTACAAAGTCTCTCATGTGCTCATGGCAGGCCCCCTGTGTGCCAGTGGAAGGAAGGCAGGGGTAAGACAAGAGGTTTGTGCCACCTCTCTGGGGGCACATGAGTAGGGATGATGGCTGAAAGAGACAAAATAACCTAATGAAATAATGAAAATAAACTCTCTCTCTCTCTCTCTCTCTCTCTCTCTCTCTCTCTCTTTTTAAAGCACTGGTGACACCGAGGATGAAAGGAGGAGAGTAAAGGAAAGAGGGAAGATGGGTATAGCTTGAGAGACGTACAAATGTTTCCACGCTACGTTATGTTTTGTTGTTTTCCTGTTTATCACCTGTTATCATCCTGAGAACATTTCAAAGTTGTCGTGGTGAGCAGAATAGGGAATGAGATAAGTTGGTTTGGAAGAAGGGGAAAAGGACAGATAGCATAGCTGAGACTGAGTCTCGGTTAAAGCATACTGTCATGAGGGTAACCTGTATCCCGCATGTGCCGCCCTCCATCCATTTCAAAGCACTGAGTAGGAAACAAACATGTATGCATAAGTATGGAAATGAATGTATCAAGCAGTACAGTGGGTTGTTTGGTACCCTGCTGGATGTCCCTCAGGAAGCCGGGGGAACTTTGAACATGAGCTGTGCAGTAGGGCTTATAATAATAATATGTACATTTATAGAGCGCCTGGTTACACCACACCGGTGTGTCCCTGTGCTAACACCACGACCAGGTTGCCAAAGCCCAACAGACGTGACATTGAAGCCCAGTTGGGCAATTATTCGGAACTGAAGAGCAGGTTTTCAACAAATTCCTAAACCGCATCTCCGATCGGCTCTTATCGATGCCAGGAGGGAATTCCAGCACCTGTTTACAAGAGTTTTTTTTTATTTTAGAGTTTTATATAGCGCAAACTTGACCCGCAACCGAATTGGGTATCAGAGCACCAGTTACGTTACACACATCCATTTTTGTTAGGCACGGGGAGATTAAGTGATTTGCCCAGAATCACAGGATGTTCAGCGTCATTACTGAGACTCGAACCCAGTTCACCAGGTCCAAGGTCGAACGCCCTAGCCGTTAGGCCAACTCCTCTCTGCCTTTACAGATAGTTATAAGGAGGAATGTGAACATTTCCAGGGTTGGCCCCTTATCCTGAAGGCAAGTTCCCCAAACCAGTCCAAAATCCTTTGATGCAGCTACCCTGTATTAGCCAGTGTTAGTTAACGGTCATTCCATCCCTGCGGAAGGAGGAAAGGTAGCTTAAAGGAGTGATCAGAAGCCAGAGAAGGATGGTACGAGACACAATAAGCAAAGAATGTGCTTATATGATTCTCGTATTTCTCTAGTAGCCATATCAAGGTACTAAGGGGAAACACAGGATGCGCAAAGGTCATTAGTTGAGACCAGAGATTAGGAATGAGAGAAGTACTGTATAGGGAAAAGGAGAAGAGGCAACATAGTTGTGCTCGACAAAATACTGAAAACATAGAATTATACCGGGGATGTAATTCACTGAGAGGTTCTGAGTGACACCAGATAGACAACAATAGTAAAAGCTTGAATTGTCTATGCTGTCACTCTTAACTTCGAGGTGAATCACATCCCCATTATTCACATTTTATCCATCTGTAATTTTTATGTTGTATATAGTCCCCCCAAATCATCTGCCCCTGCATCCAAATGAATGGGGGTGCCATGTACAGTATGTATTTAAAAAGGGAAGAAAAAAAACTGGCCTCCTGCCACCCTTCTCTCTAACATGAAAAACTGTATACCTGGAATCCTGCCAGCTATCCCCAACATCGACTGCACAATCCTAGAATTGGAAACAAGATTACCTGATCTGCCAACCACCCTACCATGCAAAACCCTAAAACTGGAAACAAAATGTATGGGTCCTTTTCCACCACCCCTTCCACCATATGTGCACTCCTGCTCAAAGCCATGCTCACAGTTCTCACACTGAAGTAGGGAACCGGCACCACAGTGACACAGACTTTGTGGGAGCCACTTGTCCCCTGCAGGGGCAGCTCCTCCGTTTAAGTAGAGGAGCGTCGCCCACCTGAATGCCCCCAGAGACAATAAGTAAAATGGTAATGAAGTTAATTCATTACCATTTCCCCATAACCCTGTCCCTGTCCCGGACGGAGTGTCAGGCCGGGGGCGGGTCTGCTGCTGACTAGCATCAGCAGAGAGAGCAGGACACTTTCAGTTTAGAGTGCGCATGTCTGTTTGGCCAGCCATCTTGCGACGGACAGCCACACATGCGCACTTTAAACCTCTCTAACCCAGCTGTCTGTTAGAGAAAGCAAAAGCTTCCAGTGCTCCTCTGAGCACTGATAGAGGCCTCTTCCACCAATCCTGGCGCTGCTCTCATGATGATGAGAGCAGAGTCATGATTGGTTGGAAGTTTGGAGCCTGCCTGCCTTGCGGAGAGTAGACCATCAAGGAGAACATCCTGCATGCAGGTAAGGGGCTTTAATTAAAAAAAAAAAAATTAATGTCCCTCCTGCCCACCGCCCTCAAGACATGCCGGCCGCCAGTGGTCCCCTTTCAGCGTGGGTCTCTGCAGAGCCACGCTGACAATGGAGAAGGGACTTGGTGGAGAATTAGCGCTGCCCGAGTTCTCCCATCTACTTGGGTCTGTGGACTGCCAACCACCATACCCCCACTGCGTTTAGGTCTCAAGAGAACTGGGCGAGGTGGCGGAACAAAAGTGAAGCAGGCGCTTCCCTTGTGACATCAGAACAGTGGTTAAGCGCTTTAGTTAACCACAGTTATGACATCACAGCAGTAAATAACTGAATCTGGTCTGGTTATTCACACTAAATGCTTCCAATGAAAGCCATATGCAACAGATAAATATGTGTGGCAGGCACTAGTGTGAAACAAACACTGGCAAAGCCAAGACCTATGGCTTTGCCAATGCATTTTGCTGGACTCCAAACACCATCGGCAAAAACAAAAAAACGAATATTGCCATACTGCTGATGCTGAACAGCACTGGCGAACATAAAGGGTGAGGGTGCATTAATGTGCATGCATCATCGTGCTATGGAAGTCACAGCATCACAATGCCCCTGTATCACTACACACATGTGCAAATGTAATGATACTGCAGCCATTTTGTTTCTTGTTCTAATTTATTGGTCCAAGATGACAGATGCCCATCTTGGAGTGGCAAATGTATAAACATTATAAGGGCACCAGAGTGTATTTATTTTTTAGAAAGGACTGTCGAGGCAGCAGTTAAAATGCTGGGCCCACAGGAAAATAAATATGTCATTTATTTTTTATTTTTAAAAAGAACTAGATGGGAAGAGGAGCAATGGTAGAGCAGGAGGGGACGGTTGGGTATGGAGTAATTGCAGACAAGTGCTGGGAGCAGTCAGGGGGCAGCAATGGAGGAGATAAGTGAGGGAGTGTGGTGGAAACCAAGCAGGATGGGAAGAAGCAGTGGATAATCCAGAGGGAGAAGGGAGCAACATGGATGGCAAGGGGGTAGGGATTTTATTCGGGGAGGAGCACACAAAAATACATCCGAAAAACAAATGTACTCATGTGGAGGGCTACAAGAAAAAAGTAGTTCACTGATGTGGAGCTGTGAAAGGATACAAGTCAACGAATCAAAAGATGGTGAAGAAGCTATAGAACAGGGGTGGACATACACAACAACATGTAGGAAAGCTGTTGAATAAGAACCAAGCAAATGAGATTGGTAAGAAAGCTAACCAATGGCAAACAATGGGCTGACCTAAACCCCACTTTAGGTCTTTGACAACAGACAGCTTGGGGAAAGAACTCTTCCATGTCACACAGCAAATTAGGCAATTATTTCGTTGTAGTTGACAGGTGATCAGAAAGCCATGAGGAACTACCAGATTGTGACCTGCGACGGTATGGGTGCAAATTAGAAAGTGGCTTTAGTGTCCGATGTGTTTGTACCCATAATACAATCACTTCAGAATGTAGGGACTTGGCTGTATTTTCCAGTTTTACTTGACACAGATTTTCCCAAAGGTACCAGGGGGCTACACAAAACTACAAAACTCCAACATAAAAAATAACAGTAAGCACAGGAGTGATGGGGCAAAGAGCAAACCATTAAATTAATTATCCAATAGATAAAAACTTAGCAGTCAACAGTAAATAATGTGAAGGTTAAAAAGGAGCATTTAAGAATGTTTAGATGCTGCTTAGCAGGGAGCGAACTGCCGCATCCCTTCATTCGTAAGCAAACGACGTGCCATGATACTCTGAAGTTGCTGTTTTGGCAGCACAACATTGAAGTTCAATGCGTTGTGTACACAGACCTCGGCGAGGGCAAGGCAACTGCACCAACAAGGTCTGAGTGACACGGGGCTGTCTGAACCGTACACAGAAAAAACACAATGCTGCTTTCTGATTTTCAGTTGGACCAATGACCGCGGCAGTGTGCTTGTGTTTGTTTTCGTAGTATAGCAACATTTAGAAACTATGTCCTAGGTGTCTGCGCCCTGTTTCTCTTATCTGGATATCTGTATCAGAAGGTTAAGGTGGGAAAATTATTGCTGTTGCGGTGTTGTTTAGGTATCCACAGCATTGGCGGGACATCACCACAACATGCAAAACTGTTTGTAGAGAAGGGGCTGGTGAATTCCTACACTCCTAAGGGCCGCATTTTTTTCCTGACAATAGGTGCGTGAGTAGCTAATATTTCTGATTGCAGATATAATCTGCGCTCAAATCTGAAACCCTGAATCACAAAATAAGGAATTATGAATGACCCATTCATAAAATAAATCTACTACAGCAGAGAAATCTACCATGCTGGTAAAAATGTAATTGTCACACATTAAAAAACAAAATGATTCTAAAAAATGGTGTTCCCATTAGTGGGCCATGTGGGTAGCTGCCGGGAAAATTCAGAACAGCTTAAAAAGTAGAGTTTTTTTTAGTGTGCACAAACATTCTGATTAACTTTTCACATTGAATACGTAAATTAAGTTTTTTAAAAAGTTGTCCTATATATGTATTTTTTCAGAGAATGCAGTTGAAGGGATTTTTTCCAAGTGAAAATCATGTTTTTTGTGTAGCGAAAAAATATGATTAAATGCAAATTTACTTAAATGTAAGCCAGTGCATTGCTTACCTACAATCAAAAATACGAGTAAGCCCAGAGGAAACAGGAATACCCGTAGAGATCTAAAAAAAAAATTGATTTCTGAGAATATACCAAGGGGAGGTTTGCGAATCACAAAATAAGAGACAATCTACGTAAATCAATGGAGTATGTTTGTGAATCTAAGATTTTGCCATTTTTTTAATCAGGCTTTCAATATCCATGGTTATAGCCAAGGACTGTGCAGAAAAAGATATTGCCTCGTAACCAACTGCAAACATCCATCCGGATCGGATTTTGTGAACTGCATGCATCCAATCAGACTCCAATAGACAGGATAGCCGTTCCTCTGCAAATGCCACGGAAATATGGGGCACATTCACCACCCTTGCCACTGAAGTTGCCTTCATCTCCGAAATGTGTCTCAACTCTTCCTTGAACCCCGAAATCACTACCCCCACTCCAGTAGGCTACAAGATGATACACCAAGACAACGCCAACAAACAAGGCGGAAGCATCGCCATCATCTTCAAGGAAACTATCAGATGCACCATCATCGGCGACAACCCTTCAACTTTCCTACTCCAAACTGACACGAAGACCATGATAAGAGGCCCCTCGCCTATATAGCCTTAGGACCCCAAACAACATGCTGCAATGCCATTCCCAACCTCATCGCCCCCTAGCAATCGACTCTTACCAATATGTCCTACTCGGCAACCTCAACGTCCACATTGATGACCTCAACTACACGAATTCCATCACCCTCCTGGAAAACAACATCGGCCTCATCACCTGGTCGCCAAACCCAAGCAGGTCACACACTGAACCCATCTTCACCTCCAGTGAAAAAATTTAATTCAGCCATACCATTGAACTCACCTGGACGGACAAGAGCATCATACACTTCACAGACGCCCAGCACACCATCACCAGGCTTCAGCCCCCCCACCACAGCTGGAGCAAGGCCACCATAATTCAGTGGTCACAGGCCCTCATCCCCTCCCAAACCTAGGCCTCAACAGACCTCGACCAGGCCATCAGAACCTTGACACTTGGATCAGTGACAGTGCAGACAGAGTTGCCCCACTGAAACCTACAAAATCCAACAAAACCTCCAAACATGCCAGCTGGTACACCCCAGAACATAGGACCACCAAGTGCAACTGCCACCAGCTGGAGAAACGAGTGCACCACTAAGAACCCTGCAGACAGAGCAGCTCACAAAACAGCCATCAGCAAATATCTCTGGCACATTAAGGAAGCCAAGAAGTCAGCCATCACCACCCGCTTCAACTCCACGGCCAACCACACAAAGGAACTCTTCAGAATAGTCAAAGAATTCTCCAACCCAAAAACCACAAAGAACACCATCCACCCCTCCCAGGAACTCTGCGACACCCTCTCAGACTACTTCTACAGCAAGATCCCCAACTCCGCAACAATTTCAACCTCCAACCTGCCACCCTCAATCCCCAACAACCTTTACCAACCAGTGAACATCAGCCAAACTGTATCCACCTGGTCTCCGATCACCGCCCTGACCACCTCAGCCATCAAGTCTTCCACCCACTCGAGGACACCCACCGACCCCTGCCTCTACCACTTCTACAACCTCGCAACAAGCCCAATAAGCACACAACTCACTAGCATCCTCAACACCTCCACAGCAACCTTCCCGGACAGGTGGAAACAGGCAGACGTCATGCCCCCCAAGTAAAATCCTCCACCGACCCCAGAGAAACCGCAAAAAATATCGTCCAATCTCCCTGCTCCCCTACCTGACCAAAGTACTTGAGAAAGCCATCATCCAGCTGCATCTCCGAGTTCCTAAAACAAAAGAAACTACTGGACGCCTCACATTCAGGATTCTTTGCCAAACACAGCACTGAGACCATGCTGAGTGCTGCCACAGATGACATCAGAACACTCCTCACCCATGAAAAACTGTGCCCCTGATCCTCCGACTCAAACTTCATTTATTATATCATACATTTAGTTTGACATCTTCTTTTCATTAACCCCGCGTCTTTACAAATGCTTTGAAAATTAGAATGTGCTTTATTTTTACATTATGTTTTGTTTAAAATTAATACTTTCATGCCACTGCATGTATTTGCACACCTTTCATGCAATTTCAACATTTGAGATGTTCTTCTTATTGTTGTTGCTTCTTCCCCACTAACCCCCACCCTCATGTTGTTTGTGTTGCTTCATTCTTCTCAGCTGTCACACCACCCTCCCGCTGTCTGTGTTGCTTATAACCCAGTCACCTGGCCTTCCCATTGTCCATGTTGCTTATTCCCTCTCCGGTTGTCTGTTTTGTTCCCCACCACACATGCCGTAAGAAAATAAATCGCTATGACGTGACTATCACTGGCCGCTTCATAGTACTATTTTCCCATCTGCTTGTCAGTTTCCTTCCTCCCTCCCTTCAATTGTTCCTCCTCACCACCCATGTTCCCTTCTGCTGTCCATGTTGCTAACCGCCACCCTCCAAACAGTCAGCCGCGGCCCGTGCAGGTAACAGCGGTGGGGCATTGGGGCTGGGTGGGGGGGATTTTGACGGATGATGACAAGGGGAAATGTATTATTTATTTAATTTTCCCTCGTCCGTTGAATCCCCGCCACCCGACCCCACCGCCTCACCACTCTTACCTGCACGGGCCGCGGCTGCATACAGTGGCCGAAAAACATAAAGAAAAGTATGGCAACTGGGGTCCTGGGTACAGTGGGGGTGTGGTCAGCAAGTGTGGTGCTGGAGTCACAGACGTGGCTAAGGAGAACATAATATTCTGTAAAACACCATAAATGGGGGAAAAATGCAACTTACATTTGTCTGTTGAAAATGCACTTTGCTGGTAGGACAGTTTAGTTGGTTAATGCAATTTCTTCAGCTAAAGTTGGGTATACCTGGAAGGTCTCTGATTTGAAACCTGGTCAGTGCCTAAGTAAGTGATTAGTTTAAAATATATATTACACACAGTGTAAGGTAGGTTACACACAGGCTGTTGCAAAACATCCAATTTGGTTTTCTTTAATGTTTACAGTTCGTTCAAAAGTTATGTTTTTAGTAATGTGCTGATTATACTTACTGCCAACTTTATTTTGTAGGTTCTCTTTAAAAGGACAATTCTAGATTCTATTAATTATAACTTATACTGGCTCTCAAGCAGCCTTTAGACTTGCCAATTAACCAATCACACACATTTATATTTCTTTCAGGCAGCAAACATCCTAGAAAAAAGACTTGTTTACTCTTTAGTTGACCCTCCCTTCTCTTATTTCATGGTAAAGGAGTACTTTCACCTCCCCTTTCAACCTGCTGCAACTTTACCGCTCCGAAACAGTTGATTTTAAATAAAAAGTGTGGGATCTGTTAAGAGTAAATTAATAAAGCTTGGAAACGTCGTACCCCGTGTGCCTATCCACTTCGGCCTCTGCCGCTATAACAAAAAAAATCTTTTGAAGTTACCAGTGCAGCTGCGTCTTAGCGCTTTTTTTTGCTTCCTATTCCCATTCCGTTCCATACAACTTTTCGAGTCATGCTGTACGGCAGAAACGCTTTTCTTGATTGCGCATTTGCTCGATCGGATCGTTGCAAGTTGCCCTCTCCGCCAACAAATCCAAAGAGATTTTCTCTCTGGTTAACAACTTGGCGTTTTCTGATCGCGCCAATCCCAATCTCATTGCTTCCCAGGCTCGCTGTTCTTCACTAAACGACTTTTTCATCGAGAAGATCGTTAAGATTAAATCCAGCATCCCTTCTGCTTCTTCTTCCTTTTCCTCTTCTCCTCTTCCTGCACCCCACTCTTTTCTTGACTCTTTTTCCTCTATTTCTCTCGACTCTTTTCTTACTCTGCTCACAAAAATCAAGTCTGGCTCTCCGGCCGACTGCGCCCCGGCACGTATCTTGAGAGCTCTATTTTCTAACTGTCCTGTCCCCCCTCTCTCTTTTCTTAATGCTTCTCTCTCCCAGGGCATAGTCCCTTTATCTTTCAAATCTGCTATCGTGCTGCCTATTCTTAAAAAATCTGGCTTAGATTCTTCTCTTCCCTCCAACTTTAGGCCTATCTCTCTTCTTCCCTTTCTGGGCAAGATCCTGGAAAGCCACGTCACTTCTTGCCTCTCCTCTTACATCGAGGAGAACCATCTTTTGGCTTCCCATCAAGCAGGCTTTCGCTCGGGCCACTCTACGGAGTCGGTGGTCCTCGCAGTCCTTGACGAGTTGAAATCGAAAGCCGATTCCTCTCTTCCTCAAGCTCTGGTCCTCCTTGATCTGTCCGCTGCGTTTGACACGGTTGACCATTCCATTCTTCTCGACCGTGTCAGCGCAGCGGGCATTCGAGGATCCGCATTCTCCTGGCTTGCGTCCTTTCTCTCGGGTCGCTCCCAAGCGGTTCATCTCTCCGGATTCTCTACTCCCGCTCGTCCAGTTTCCTGTGGAGTTCCCCAAGGCTCCTCTCTTTCTCCTCTTCTTTTTAATCTTTACATCTATCCTCTTATTACTTCTCTTCTCGATCTGGGGGTCTCAGTGTATAACTACGCAGATGACCTCCAGCTTGTTTTTGATCTTTCCTCCTCTTCTATGTCTTTTTCTAAGTTCCGTTCTACTTTGGTTTTCATTTCTGAGTGGATGAGCGCAAATCATCTTAAGCTAAACCCGGATAAGACCGAGTTGGTCTTGACGGGTGGCTCATCCAGTCCGTGGTCCTCTGCTTTTTGGCCCCCTGCCTTAGGTCCCTCTCCCACACCAGTTTCTTCTGTTAGGACCTTAGGCATTAAGGTTAGTCAGGATCTTTCAATGCACGCCCAAGTTAGTTCTGTTGTTTCTTCCTGTTTTCTTTCTCTTCGGCTTATCCGAAAAATATCTCGTTTTTTTTCTTTTGAAGCTCTTAAAATCATTATCTCGTCTTGATTACGGAAACAGCCTGTATGTGGCCATACCAGCCTACGAAACACGTCGCCTACAAGCAATTCAGAATCAGGCTGCCCGTCTTATTCTTCATTTTCCTCGCACTCATCACATTTCCCCTGTACTTAAGTCCCTCCACTGGCTCCCTGTTCATCAGTGATCCCTTTTTAAGCTGGGTTGCTTGGTTTTCCTGGCTCTTGCTCGTTCCGCTCCGGTCTTTATCTGCTCTCTCATTTCTTCTTGTAGTCCTGCCCGCCCTCTTCGTTCTTCCTCCTTGGCCCTCCTCAATGTTCCCCGGTTTCGCAAGCCCAGAACGGGAGGCACCCGTATCTCTGTTCTGGCCCCCCGCTTTTGGAACAGTCTTCCTATGTCTTTGCGTGCTATCCCTATCTACTCTCATTTCCGCAAAGCTCTGAAAACCCTCTTGTTTTCTCAGGCTTACTCCTGTTAATCTCTCTGGGTTATTTCTGTGATTGCTGGCCGGAGTTCTCAGCGCCAGGAAGCCGCGTGGCCACAGTGCGCTTTATCAAATACTTTATTCATTCATTCATTCATTCATTCATTCATTCATTCATTCATTAACCTCTTCCTTTGTAAATATGTATTTTATTCCTGTAACGCTGGCACCTTTTATTTTTTACAATGTATATATGCAACTTGTTAGCGTTGTAAATGTATATATGTAACTTGTTAGCGTGTTTTGTCTATCTTGTGTACCTTTTGTAATTTACTTGGTTCTCCCGCAAAGCGCTCTGATACCCTTTGGGTAAAGTTTGCCGCTATATAAAAGTGCATTAAATAAAAAATGTAATTAAATTTAAAAAAGTGTTTCTAGTGTGGGGCGAAGTTAAGCAGGTCAGACTTGCTCGCATTGCACACATTACAGATTTTTAGACGTTCACAATAAATATAACCATTTGTTAAAACCAAGGGAAGCTAAACTGGTTGACAGGATATCAATCGAAATCAATAGCCACCTTTACAAACAATTAACAATTCACAGATGTTACTATAAACACCTGCCTCTTTGCTCAATCTAGGTTAGTATGTGTCCAAAAGTAGTCATTTCTCCCCAATATCCAATGGAAAACACGTGGATACGGATTAGACGAGGCAAGATGGCTGCTGACTGACTGCAGTGAGAAGTCGCAGTTCTCTCTCCCCCCTTCCTATGCTTTAATTGTATTGTAAAGGATGCTGGAGGTCCCTTTTCAAATAAATTATCGCTTGCCTGCAGGATCTTTATCTGCTGCGGTGGTTTCCGCAGGTAGCGGCATCTCTTGCACAAGACAAATCTGGTCGGCTGTCTGGGATGCTACAGTGGCTGAGAGTCAAGCGTAGCATGGCGCCGAGGGGACCCAAGCAGCTGAAGGAGCAGAATGGTCAGAAAGACCAGAACGAGAATGGAGGTTTTAAAGAAATGCCGAAGGACGTGGCAGCCTTGGCTTCTACTCAGCGAGGCATGTGACAGCCGCACAGGGTAATCGCCAAAAAAACAGATGAGCCGCGAGGCAATGGCGGCAGTGGAACCGCTCTGACCGGCGGTAGTAAAGATTCGGCTGGAGTAACTCAAAAATCTGCGGCGGCAAAAGCTGGAACAGATGGGGGTTAATTTAAAGAACCCAAAGAACCTAAAGAAACCATATTTCGGCAGCCTACCTTGATCGAGTCTTTCTCCACGAAATTGGTCGAGACGGTGGAAGCAGCGGCTGGAGCCTCGGGGCTCGACGACGCTGGAAGTTTGGTAGCTGAGCAACGAGCAGATATAATGTTGCAGGTACTTCCTGCAGACGTTCAAAGGGAGCTGAGTGCCGGGTTTACGGGACTAACAGCTAGTGTTCAGGACACACGGACTACTGAGGTAGGCAATCCCGCTTGTGATACCATGGACTTGATCACGATTGAGGTGGTGAAGGAAGTTGGGTGCTTTAAGCCCGAGATAGTTGGGGGAGCGGTCGGGGGGGAGAGGCTCCACCGATTGGTAATATGAACAGCCATGCAAAGACCCCCCTAGCAACCTCCTCAGCACCTGTTGATGTGGTGATTTTAAATCAGGCACACGGGCTAACCCAGGATAAGGGAAATTTAGGCTCACCTGATGGGGATTGTTTCTTTTCTCTTAACGATGACTCGGACTCCCTACTCTCCAGTGAAGGGAGTCTATCCAGTGCCTCAGACTCAGACTGAGTGGTGAGTTCGTCGGTACAGAAGGCGCCTGCGGCTCATAGGGGTTTTCAACAGAAGAAAAGGACTAAACCAAAATCTAAACTCCCAGGCAGTCCATCAAATACTGGGGCCAACAGGAAACTTCTTTGGGACTATTCTGCCACGTCACAACTATATCAGGATGGTGGTGGATCTGATGCGCAGATGGGGCAGAACAACTTAAGTAGTCCATCCTAGGCCCCTTCATTGGATCTCCTCTACACTACCCTGAAGCAAATGCAGGGAGAAGCCAGGACAGAGAGTCGGAGAGCTAAGCAGGCAACAAAGAAGAAACAGAGCTCTATGAGAAAATGAATAAGCTATATGAAGACATGGCAGATAGGGTAGCCCATGTCGAGGAAAGAACGGGAAGACTGGAAGATGATGTCAATAGGTGGCAGTCATTTAAGGAGGCACAGGAGAAGGCGTTTGAGGATGTCCAATGGAAGTTGGAAGATTTTGAGAACCGCCAGAGGCGGAACAACATAAGACTTTTGGGGGTTGCTGAGGGGGTTGAAGGTATAGCACAACACGACATCTGAGATGGTTGGGTAGTCACATGAGGTGTAGCAACAAAAGGATGAGAAGGTCTTTGGAAGGGGTAAGGAATTTGCGTATTGACGTTTTGGTTAATTGGATGGGACAGGTATTCGATGTGTTTTAATGAGTGTACGGATTGCTTCTATCAATGTGTGCGGGCTGAATGACCATCTGAAAAGGCAACGTGTCGCGGCCATCCTGAGATCAGTGCGACTCGATTTTGTTTGTCTACAGGAGACGCATGTAGAAGGGACAAGGGGCTTTTTATTGGAGCAGTTGGTTTTTTTTTTGCTTGCTCATTCGAAACAGGGGACTAAGACTAGAGGGGTTGCTATACTGTTTAAAAGAAATGATGTTAAAGTTAAAAGAAAAAAGGAAGATCAGTGGGGTGGATGGGTTATTTTGGAATGCATAATTAATGATGAAGTAGTCACTATAGGATCGGTATATGGATCTACTGAGGATGATCCAGATATCTTTGAATTTTTAGACCTAGAGTTAGCCTCCTGGCCCGAGCCGGTCATCTTGTGTGGAGACTTTAATATAAACGGGGGTGGGCTAGGTACAGAACCGGGACATTGTTATGTAGGTCGTAAAAAAAACATGTCGAGGAATAGTCAATCTGGCACGTCATAATTCCTTAACGGATGTGTGGGCACGTTTGAACCCTTCTGATGATGGTATTACTTACTATTCTGCTCCACACAAGGTTTGTGTCAGATTGGACTACTTTTTTATTTCAAACTCTTTGTTGTCAAGAAGTCAGATTGCGAAATTCCCTCGGATTGTCTCTGCCATAATCCGCTGGTGTTAACATTAAAATCCACAAGAGCAGTTAGGCGGGACCGGATATGGACTTTTGAAAGAGGATTACTTAAGGATGAAAGCTATCTTAAGCATATGAACGATTGGATAGCATCTTATTGGGAGATTAACCGAGGCAGTACTTCTTCAGGGGTAATCTGGGATGCTTTTAAGGCGGGCATCCACTTAGAGACGCTAAGCTTTAGCCTACACAAACAAAAGCAGAAGGAGGTTAGAGGAAAAAAGCTGTCTAAAACTGTTTCTGATGCAGAGGAGGAACTGAACTTAGCAATCCTCTCTAGGGCCTCTGTGGACCAGGCGCTCTTAAATGTGATATGTGCCAAAGCGGAGGTGAACGAAAGCATGGCTATTATGGCGGCTGCGACCTACTTAACAAAAAAGGAGCAATGTCACGAACTGAGCGAGCGCGTGGGGCATATACTGGCGGTCCGTACAAGGCAGAGATTGGCTTCGGGAGAAATTAAAGAGATCTCGGATGGTAATGGTGGTATGGTCGTGGATCCCGAGGGGATCCGGGAGGTTTTTAGAGAGTTTTATGCCAGGTTATATAGGGAGGATCAGCCAACGGACCTTTTAGACATTCAAGGGTATCTCGGGGATATCTCTGCTCCTCTACTTTCTGAAGGGGATAGGGATGCACTTGACGCACCCTTGACTTCCGAAGAGATAGCTGCAGCATTTAATAGTCTTCCATCGGGTAAAGCCGCAGGACCTGATCAGATCCCCATTGAATTTTATAAAGCATTTCAAGGGGTAATTTGTTCTGATCTGGTAGATACAATACTGCAGGCTCAATCAGGAAACTCCGTACCAAGTTCTTGGGCAGGCGCTGATATAGTGGTGATACTGAAAAAAGGTAAATCACCTTTAAAACCAGGGTCTTACAGATCTATAACCCTTATGAATTTGGATGTTAAAATTTTCTCTACGCAATGGCTCTTAGATTCTGTAAGATTATAGGGCAGTTGGTAAATCCTACTCAACACGGTTTTATCCCAGGGAGGGGCACTACACAGCATGTCCGCAAGGTCATTACCCTATTCAATGCCATGGAAGTCTCAGGAGACCCTATGGCGGTCATACTTCTGGATGCAGAAATAGCATTTGATCGGGTCTCCTGGGACTATCTTTGGACGGCCTTGGGCTGGTGTGGTATTGGAGAGGGGTTTATTAAGGCTATCCAGGCTCTTCACCAATCCCCTACAGCTCGACTCAGAATCAATGGAGGGTACACGGCGTCCTTGCAGATCAAGCGTGGCACTCTGCAAGGGTGTCCGTGTTCGCTGCTGTTATTTGCGGTATATATTGACCCGTTGATCCGCAAATTGGAAGCAAACGATAAGATCCCCCCGATAAGGGTTCTGGGCCAAGTTTTTAGAACCCTGGCATACGCATACGACGTGGCTATAGTGACTCCTTCTCCTACCAGCGCTATACTTGAAGTGGAAGCGGAGGCAGCGGCATTTGGCCAGATTTCTGGTTATGCGTTAAATGGTCCTAAGACCCAGATTATTAAGAATGGTCGAGCAGAATGTAATGATGCACGTGTCGTTGATTCTGCTGTATACTTGGGGAATAGTATCTCGGCAGATCTGGATAAGATTGTCGAGAGAAATATCGAACCCATAATCGTTAAAGCCAAAAAAGACCTGGACAGAATGCATAACCTCCATCTATCCTTAGTTGGGCGCTCTAATGTTGTGAAAATGATCACTTTGCCCAAGTTTCTCTATTTATTTAGGACCATACCATTGATATTTGAGGCTAAATGGTTCATGCATTTGGAGCACTTAACTAATAGATTTATCTGGGCGCATGGGAAGACCAGGAGGGCCCTTCGCTTCATGTCTCTTCCTAGGGCCAGGGGTGGTTGGGTGGTTCCTGATTTTAAGATATACTAATGGGCAGCAGCCCTCCAGTATATGTGTGGGCTGCTAGAGGGGAATGTGTCAGACCCACAGGTAAAGTTAGGCTCTACCGATATATATGCTATACTTATCAGCGAGGAGGCAGAGAACTGTTTTCTTAAATATACTGATCCCAGTTATTTCAAAAGAACTAGATTTAAGACACTGATGGCAGCCTATAAACTCTGGGCCGTCATTTTGTAAAAAATATGGGCTTGGCAGATTCAATGCATATACTCAGATGGATAGGAATGTTTCTCTCCCGGGGGAAATATTTGCAGATTCCGTTATGGATGAATGAGGAAGACAGGGACTCCGGAAATTCGGCGATCTGATGGGGTCTAACGGAGTTCTCCAGTTCTCTGATATACACGGGGTATATAATATCGATAAAAATAATTTTTTCAAGTATTTGCAGGTCTAGAGTTATTTAGCTAACAAGCAGGGAGGCTCCGCTGGGTTTTGTAAAAATAGGATATTGGATGTTATTGAGGTTGGTGCAGAGTGTACTATTCGAAGGTTCTACTTGGAGCTTTCTGCTTCGAAGGGTGATGATCTGGAAAAATATCTGGAAAAGTGGGCAGATAAGCTCGGTGTAGACCAGGTTTGTTTTCAAGACTCTCTAAAGTTGGGACGGACTATACTTTGTTCTGCAGGGCTACAGGCCCAACAATACAAAACAATATATTCTCTGTATCACACACCTGCAAGGATAGCTCAGTGGGGGGACCGTAGGTATTATGTGTCCCCGGTGTGATAGTTTAGATGCAGATATAATTCACATTTTTTCATCTTGTCCTTAACTTCAGCCATTATATAGAGCTATTGAATCTTTTTTGGATAAAACTTTAGGAATCAGCGTTTCCCTTACGCCAGCTTGGATTATTCTTGGGGTAAGCGGGGTAGATGGGCAATGTCTGTTACACTATTTCTTATTTATGGCCATGTCGGTTCTACGAATGTGTGTTGCAACAGCATGGTTAGATAAGGCAGCTCCAACCTTTCAATAGTGGTTGGCTAGGCTGCCCTCTGTGTACAAGTTAGAAAAAGGGATTCATGCGAGGAAGGGTAAAAAGGGGAGAATTTTGGGGAAACGCATTTGGGAACCTATCCTGAGTTGGAAGGAGAATGTGTAAAATTTGAATTTATGTTAATTCCTTTTTGTTAGCTCCATGATTATTTTGTTCATCTCGGATGAGTGGCTGTTCTATGTGTAAATAACTTGAATTGTTGTTGTGCGGTAAGAGAAAAATCCAATAAAAATATTTAAATTAAAAAAAAAGGAAACCACGTGGATACATTCTTTAAAGGCAAGATTGACGTAAACAGTTCTGCAAGCTATGCAAGATTGACGTACACAGTCCTGCAGGCTATGTGTGGCAGCCTTTCTGTCATGAAAGCATTTTGCTTTGACTAGTTCATGTCAAAAGAGAAGGTTAAACGCATTACAGAATTCATGGTACACATTGATTACTAAGTCAAGTGCACTTAGCTCGAATCGTGCCCAAATACAAAGGATACTGCAATATATTACATTTTTTTCTTGTTTCATCGTTTTCTTACCATTTACTTGAACTGTCCTGATATACTTTGCTTTGTGTGAAATGCATTTAATATACATGAATTTGAATGTAGCCTTGCAGAATGCCATTTGAAAGATCTCTATTTCAGCATTATCGGTACAAGAAGCGTGTGCGTCATCTTGCCTCGCACTCTCTGTGATGGAAAAGGCGGCTTTGTTTTGTTCCCCGGGACAGACTGTCGCTGGTGGAAGGAATCCGGGGCCTTCCCACGTCACGAGGACAGCCCTGCAGGAGGCCACATTTGACACAGTTGCCCGCACTCTGTCCTTGGGCCACTACTTGCCACGTCACAGGTTTTTCCTGTCAGTGCATTGCCGAAGAAAACAACCATTATTTGACTAAAGGAATTTCTGTTAAAATAATTAGTGCCGGGTTCCCTCGGAATCGTGTTTGTTCGAGAGGCTGTGCTCGGTAAATAATTATCTGTTTGTGGGTGGATGGTTTAGCGTCTAGACACATGCTCGTGGACGGGTTTGCTACAGGGGGAGGGGCCAGGGGGGTAAGTGCTATGGTGACCAGGGATTCTTCGAGAAGGTTCGTGACTGGGCCGGAGGGGAACCAGTACCGACCAACAAGTGGCGGCTTTCCATCCCGCTTTCGTGGAACCTCCTGCGCATGCAATGTCAGCAAGGCTTAATGTGGCCAAAACAGGCCTGGACTCGGCGTGCCAGCCTACATTGGACATTTAGAAGCTTATGTGCCAATGAATCATCTGCTGTGGGAATTCTTAGAAACACACAGTAAACAAACAGCTGCTAGGAATCTTTGACAAGAGACCAAGCGCAAAATAACTATCTCCTTCATGTGTTTTTGTTGTTTCCTCGAAGATTGAAAACATGCCCGTTCGAACCCTGGATGGGCACGCACAGAAGCGGAATAGAGGACAGGCGTCTCTTTGTGACAAGAGGACCCCCACAATGCACTGCGCGATCACCGTGACCCCTGGCAGTACTGGACAGGCTCCGTGGAGAAAAGACTTGGGACTCAGCATCTGTATAATATGATTAGTGATTAGTTCTGCAGCTGTATAATAGGATTATTAGGATTATTAAACTATCGTTGTCTACCACTCCTTCTCCTGACTTCTCTGGACTCAGTAAAGCCTGACAATTTGGAGCATTTGATGAACAAGCGCAGTCAGGTTGCTTGTTCATATAATGTACTCGATTGCAATACAGTATCATTTTTGTACTTAAAGTACTCGTTTGGTTTACCATCTTTATTTGTTCCAGTTCATTTCCTAGTGGGCAAGTGTGCTTGACTTGCACAACCAAGCAATGAAACTTGCAGTCAGCATGAACACTCAGATGAGAGGCCAGTGATTGAATGGTGGGAGGGGAGAGTTAAGAACTTTTCTCTTTTACATATGCATACCAATGTGATGCATCCAATCTTAAGCAAGCGTCGGACATGGTTCTGTTTGCTGGGCCAGGGTCGTACTGGAACGTTCACTAATATAAAAAGGCCCCCATTAGTGAATTAAAGAGCTAAAAAAAAAGTGGCTCATGTTTTAAAAGCACTATGGGGCATATTATCAAGACAGGCGATACAATTATCGCCGCTTTAGCGGCAGCAAACTGCCGCTAAAACGTCGATAATCGGCTTGATAATATGCTCTATGGAATTCCAATTGAAGCTCAGGTTAGACGTCCTTCACATCTAAAGCGGCGATAATTTTATCGCCTGGCTTGATAATATGCCCCTATATGTGTTTTGCAAATTACGGAAGACTGCATGGATTTGAGCTTGATGCAGGCACTGAATGTTTTAATATCAAGGAAGTCAAACGTTAAAACCGGTCCAGCAGAGCACAAAACAGGCCCACAAAAACTTTTTAAAAAACAGCCTACACACTGACCTTTCAAAGCAGCACTATGGGCAATGGCTGATTGCCCCATAGGTGATTCTGACCCTGAGCTCTTCTCACGACCACTGCCTCTATACGTGAAAGTGGAAAAAAACAGTTAGCAGCACACCCATACACACATGAGGTAGTAAAAACAATGCTGACTTGTTTTTTGCCATATATTTTTAGTCTTTGATTAAAACATACTCGGTATAAAACATATTTTTGTTCTCCTATGTCGGTCATTTTCTTGTTAACCTACACTATGACAGGAACCTTGTCTGTGATGCGTTACCTCTAGTGTGTCTTTCGTGGGCATAGTTTGCGCTGCCTTCCTCAAGTGGGGAAGTGAGTCTGTAGTTCTTTGCAGGCTTTGATGGACCAGTGGGCTCAGACACCTACTACATCTATGGTTTCTTTTCAGTGTGAGTGCTTTAAAGATCTGCAACTCACCCCCAGAGGTCCAGATGAGTCCGTCACGGTGAAGATTAAAAAATAGATCTGAAGTTCCTTCTGTTCCAGAGACAATTCCAGTGTCACACCTCTTGAACTCCTAATGGCAGCGATGTCTTTCCTAAATCTTAAAGTGACGCGCAGATCTTTTCTATTTTGCTGGAATTGTTGCTGTAGAGGATGTGGCATTAAGACCAGAGCTGGCAACTTTTGAAGTGGGAACCAGGCTGGAGTCTTGGCGTTGACTCAACATCGTGTGATTCTGGGCAAGTTGTTTAATCTACCCGTGCTTAAGAAAATAAATGTGACCTTATTTAATATGTAACAATAGGTAGGGGAAGATGAGGATCAATTGTGATCCAGTAGGGCATTAATTACCATTCACAAGAGAAGGGAATGGAAGGTCCGGCCACAGTCGTAGCCCCAGATATGAAAGCAACAAAAAGAGATGACTGGGCTGTTCCTTAGGAAAGGAAAGAGGAAAGGATCACTAGGAAAAACGGGTTAGTGCTCAATGGAGGACAACCCCTGGGTATCCAATTTGTTGGATATAATGGCCTCACACACCCTTGCGAGTGTCATGCTTCATCATCGGCAATGCTCCACGTTGGGCAGGCGGTTCAATGCCCAACGGGCTCACCTCTAAGAGGGGCTCTTTATCGGAGATCTTTTATCCAACTGCCTATGGGTGAAGTGGGGGTGAGGGGCCAGGACAGAGTACTCTGTGATGATGAAGCATGACACTCGCAAGGGTGTGTGAGGCCATTATATCCAACAAATTGGATACCCAGGGGTTGTCCTCCATTGAGCACTAACCCTTTTTTCCTAGTGATCCTTTCCTCTTTCCGTTCCTAAGGAACAGCCCAGTCATCTCTTTTTGTTACCTTGTTTAATGTAACTGATGCTCATGTAAAGCGCGCCAATACCTTCCAGTCAAGTATGCGCTCTATAAAACTGATATATTGTATATATATTTACTGTAAAAACCAAAGGCTAATGTAGTGTTATAGTTGGTTGAAATATTCAGTAATATTTCATTACAGTATGCAAATCCAATTCCCTCATTGTGCACAGCCCACTCCATATGGTGCCAACCCCATGCTGTGGGCTACCTTCAGCCATGCATATTGTGTGGTTTGCCACAAGGCCTGGTCTGTGGCCAGTCCCACACTGCACATGGTCTTCAGCCATGCGCTGTGGGTGGTTGGCCTCAGGCTCTGCCCCCACTGACCCCATCTCCCAGGGCCCGGTGTGATATTTAGGGGGAGGAGGGCA
The DNA here is from genome assembly GCF_964204655.1 of Triturus cristatus. NCBI lineage: Eukaryota > Metazoa > Chordata > Amphibia > Caudata > Salamandridae > Triturus > Triturus cristatus. Next base: position 792,307,576 of record NC_140581.1, on the reverse strand, counting down.
CACAGCCTGTCATTATTGTTAAGGGCACCTTGTGCAATACACTTCTTGGTGTTTAGTTTTGGGTTGAACAACATTTTATGTGTTATACAGATTGGTAGAGCACACTATCACCCGGCAGGGTATCCTGGTGATCAGCAGGTGCGGGTCTAGGCCCTTTAATCACAATATAAGATGAGGGACAAGGAGCAGTTTGGAAATGGGTCCTGTACCAATGCTCCTAAAGACAATGCGCAAACAGTTAGAGTGGTATCAGTTCCTAAAGGGAGCGGAAGAGTGCTACTGCAGTCCAGGTAGGTACTGCGAGTCGGGGTAGGTGTCTCCAAGATAAGGTATGAGTGTGCAGGGTGGGGGAGAGATACTCCTGTGCATGTTGTTGTTGTGCCCTCACACACCCTTGCGGGTGCAAAGCATCATCATTGGGCACTGCTCCTCGTGGGGGTGGCACTGCAGTCCCTCACGGGCCCTACTAGAGGGCACTCTGTTGGAGATCTTTTTAGGAGTTCCTGCATTTGTGCATGTGGGTGTGTTGGCCAGGTGAAGGTAGTGAGTGAAAATAAAATAACCCGTTGGTACCCTTGTATGTTTATTCGGGGGTCCTCTGGGTCAGGTTAAAATAGAACGGGGATGGAGGCGCAGTTTATGCAAAAAAGAGAGGGGAAAGAAATAGACATTCTCCCGCTGCTCTCAACCTGTATGTAGTTGTAGAATAAAGTGTTATAAGTGATGGGTGGTCGACATGTTTTGCACTATCCGTTGGTCCCTAGTGGATCCCTTAGCGCTTCATCAGGACCGTGATATAGAAAAAATAAAGGGGGAATCAGGGAAGAAGGCACCCTATATTCCCTCTGAACCGTTGGTCAGGTAAGTATAACAGGTACTGTTAATGGGCACGTCTTATTCGTGTCCTTTATTCCAGACCATCCCTAGTGTTGAGTAGGGCTGCTTCGGCGGAAGCCTTTGGGTAAAAGGGGAAGTCTCGCCCCTCTTCTGAATCCTGGAAACCTAGTAATCCTCCAGGACCGCCGGTCAAGGCCCACCTGAGGCCTAGTGGGGTTGCTCACAAAGCCAGGCCTTCACCATCTTACGGAATTCAAGAAGTGAGGAGGATGCTCTTATGTGTAGTGTGGTAAATAATTTAATTACCGGGACTTAATTTGATACAGAAACATAATAAAAATAGCTCTGTAAAATAAGAGGCAGAATCCGTGGTATTAGAGGTTCGGAATGGGCTTTATTCCAATGGACGATTCGAATCGGTGACTCCAAGTTCCATCACCACGGAGGTTCAGGAAGTGAAGCACTTACTTTATTGATAAGTATCACTTTTATACAATAGGCATTACAGTGAAGCAAATGCAGGAGGCGTAACAATTGACGGTGAAGATAAGACATACATACGTAGCAAAAGTAGGCGTAACTGGGTGTAACTAAAGAACGTCATCAGGTGTGATGTCATAATAGGGTGGTTCCATGAAAGAATTTCGCAATGTCAGCAGAAATACTTGGCAGAAATGCGCGCACAGCAGCATGACGTGTGATTGACGTGCAACTAGGGGGTGAAGGGGACTTGACATTTAGCTCTACATGTGGCGACAGATGTCTGGAGGGTCAAGTCAACCTAATCCCAAATCATATCTAACATCCTATGTTTAAAGTACTATGTTATCCAAAAGAGAGGTCTCTTAGAGTAGAATCTTATTCTATACTGACTATACTGACTGTTAGTGCGTGTACAAGCGTCTAAGTGTCTACACGAGATGCGAGGGCAGAAGTCTTCCATAATAATAAGGCTATGAATTACTTGCATAAAGACAGAGAAGCCGGGCCTTTGCTCGGTAGCTGGAAGAATGTTTACTTAAACTACTAGACAGGAATGCATTGGGCAGGGAGCGGAGCAGATAATTTCGAAGGTGAAATACAGTTTCTTGGCAGGCAACAGGCTGATGTCAGGCATCGTGAGCCGCGCAGGGAATGAGACAAAGTTCATGGTCACAGATGCAGGCTCAGACTGGAGCTTCAGAGGCAGAAAGCAAGAAAAGCTTGATGACAGAATCAGGGCCTACTTGCCTGGACTGTAAAATGGCATAAGTGAACCATATAAAGCCGGTGGCCTTTCATACTTAGGAATGGAATATCCAGCCTATTCATGGCGGATCTGAAAGAGGACATGTTGGCGGTGGACGCACATGTGTTTGCGTCTTCATAACTGGAACTGGAGGGAACATACATGTACTTGTGATTCATACATGAAACCGTTGGGGTCCAAGATAGGGGACATAACTGATCAGAAAAATCCATATTTCCACATTCCCTCCTTGTCCCCTACTTGCCCGTCAAGAGATATCAATCTTCATCAATCCATTGATCTGTTCATATAGCATCATTTGTTCTTCTTTTTTCTTCTGGGACGAATGAAATCCTGGTGGTGGAATACACGATGTGGCACACAGACCACAAATCGCTGGTCCACATTGTAGACATAGACAGCAACTGAATAGTATGAGAAAGCCAATACCTAGAAAGGATAGGACCTTCCATCCAAAGGTAGATAATACACTCCAAAACCAACCGGACCAAGTCCAGGTGCCTGGATTCTGGTGTATCTGGCTTACAATCTTATGAAGGCGAGTTATGGCTTTATATACAGATGGCGAATTTTCTGGTATGAAAATGCAACAACTTGATCCGATGACCCTACAAGCTCCGCCCCTATCGGCCAGGATGACGTCAAGGACAAGACGATTTTGAAGCACAACAATCCGCATAGCAGACTGCTCTTCTGTTAAATTGCCTAAGGCGGAAATAGTTTCGTTCACTACTGCTTCAAGGGTTCTAGTTAATCTACGTATCAGCTTGCTATTAGTAACGGTACCTATATAGGGAAAAAGACCTTTATTGAAATCTGTGTATTTTTCCCATGCTGTTTCAGTGTAAACGACTATTGGGAGATCTCTCCTTTCTCTATTGTGTACTAAATGAGTATTTCTGTGATAATCGGGAGGAGCTAGGAAAACAGGTGGCAAAAGGAATCCAATGTAGCAGGTACCATCCCAATCTAGAGGCAAACGTACATATGCCGTCTGATCACATATGAAATAGGAATGGCGGGAAGCTCTAAATGTCGACTTGCCTTGATCACTGAATTCTATTACAGTGGTGCATCTACTATGGCCCATATGTATGGAACCATTCTTTCTTACACATAATTCACCTTTTACTGGGAATATTGACATAGCGGGCAAAATTGGAGTAGCTTCGGATTCGACATTTAGGATCATAAGATTAAGCGTAAAATTACCTAATCCATAAACTTCATTTTCTAGATCAGTTCCTGTTCTCTTGGGAAGTCCCTCCTTGTTAGGGTAGCAGACTTTAAGTAAAACTAAGTTCAAATTTCCCCATACCCAGTTGTCTTGATAAACTGCAGAATTTGAATCTAGGGAATTTATTAAACTAAACCATGCTCCACAGGAGCCGTTGTGTGTGAACGGGTATGGAAAGAGAGGTAGAATTCCTTTATAATTCTGATAGGGAGGGAGTCGGCCACATATCCAACAATTTGTAGCATTGCTAACCTGATGGGAATGATGTAACATACTAATAAATGTGTTATTGCGCAGCGCAAATCTATAAGACAACTCATGCAGAGGTAATTCACTAAAAGAATGTTCAGCAGTAACATTATAAACATGTCTAGAAATAGGATAATATATGTGCAACAATATACTTGCAGTAATTATTAAAAGACTTAAGAAAAACAAAATTAATAACGTCACTGTGCAATGACTACGCAGTGATTTACAGTACGCATGTCGTTTCAACATTTTTCGTGTTATTTCTCTATTCAGGTCTAAGGGATACATGTCAGAGACAAATTCAACCGCTTCACCTTGGAGAGGACTTAAACAATCAAATTGCCTGACTGGTTAGACCTGAGTTTTAGTTTATATTGTTCGTGATTACTAGATTCAACCAAAGGAAGTTTTGAGTCAATGGGTGAAAACACACGAGGTGTGGTATTTACATCCGATGGTAGTCCATGAAATTTCTTGATATGACTTGAATGTATCCAGCCTTTCCTGCCTTCGATCTTCACGGCGGTCCTCGTGGTGAGCAGTACGAGCTGAGGCGACCTCCACCTAGGATCCAGCTGAGACTTCCGATCAAAGTTCCTCACTAAGACCAGGTCCCCTGGAATTACGTCATGGGGTTTCACCTCAGTGTTGTCAGGAAAAGCTGCAGCTACCTGTGAACGACAAGATTGTAGTGCAGACATCAAGGAAGCCAAGTAATCTGTCAGCATATTACAGTCAATATCAGTTATTTTACGTGGTATAGGCGTCCCCCACATATTTGGTGGTCTACCGAAGATCACCTCATAAGGGGATAGCCCTGTTCAAGAGTGTGCTACCATTCTCATGTAAAAGAGTGCAACTGGTAACGCTACTACCCAGTCGACACCTTTCTCCCTGCATATTTTGGACAATCTAATTTTCAGAGTTTGATTATGTCTTTCCACGAGACCTGCTGCCTCGGGGTGTCGGACACAGTGGAACTTCCACTGATATCCTAACAACAGTGAAACGTGTTTCATTAGTTCGGATGAGAACGGCTGGCCGTTATCTGAGTAGACAACACGTGGTAAACCGTATCGTGGGAAGAATTCTCGAACCAACTGTTTGGCAGTAGTCGGGGCAGTGTAATCTGAAACCGGGTATGCCTCTGTCCAACGGGAAAGAGCACAGACAACTACGAGAACATATTTGAATCCTCGACATCGTTCCATCTGGATATAATCCATCTGGAGGACTTCAAAAGGGTGATCAGGAGGCTGAAATCCACCCTGTTCTACGGGAATGCTTTTTCCTGGGTTGAACTGACAACAGATCATACAGGTACGAACTTTTTGTTTGGCTGCTGCTCGTAAATGTTTGTTGAACCAAATGTGTTGAATGCTGTCTAGCATAGCTTTTTCTCCTAGATGCGCTGGACTATGTACAGTGTTAATAATGACTTGGACCATGGAATCAGGAAGGAACCACACAGATTTTTCCTTCGTCATCCATCCTTGATCCGTTTGGATCCCTCCTAATTCAGTCCATTTCCTTATTTCATCTGGAGTAGCATGTGTCTGTATGTCAATTACGTCAAGAGCGGGATCTTTAACCATCATGCAATGTGTTGGCGTCGGGACTATTGTCTTTGTCATGTCGGATGTTTGAGTTTGAGCAGTCTGTTTAGCTGTTCTGTCAGCTAGATCATTGCCTTGAGAAATGATATCAGTAACTTTCATATGAGCTTTACATTTCATAATTGATATTGCAGTAGGTAGATGTATTGCATCTAATAAGGCATGAATGAGGGGTCCGTGCTGAATGTGGGCACCGTGAGAAGTTAAATAACCTCTCTCTCGCCACAGCACGCCGAAGTCATGTACAACTCCGAACGCATAACGTGAATCAGTGTATATGTTGACTTTTTTATTTGTGGCTTGAATACAGGCTTGTGTCAGAGCGACGAGCTCTGCGGCTTGAGCTGACAAGGTATTTATGCAATTTGTTTCAATGATTTCAGTGTCTGTTGTGACTGCGTAAGCGGCCACTAACTCTCCTGTACTTGTTCTCATACATGAACCATCTACATACAACGTCAGGTCTGGGTCTGACAATGGGACATCTGTCAAGTCTTGTCTGGGTTTCGTCGTGATTGTAATGACTTCAATACAATCATGAGCTAGTGGGTCTGTTCCGATTACAGGTAAAAGTGTGGCAGGGTTCAATGTACTACAACGTCTAATTTCTATATGTGGCTGAAACAATGTTAATTCGTAACCCGTGAGTCGTGCTATAGTCAAGTGTTGTGTTTGTGTGCGGTTCAAGAGAACCTCTACTGCATGTGGTACTTGAACTGTCAACGGATGTCCTAATACTATGGCATCGCTTTGTCTGATTGCTAAAGCTGTTGCTGCCACTGATTTTAGGCATGCAGGCAAAGCCTGAGCTACGGGATCTAATGTACTAGAAAAATAAGCACATGGTTTGTATGATCCTGCTTGTTCCTGTGTGAGTACTGACAAGGCAGTACCTTCGCGCTCTGTAACGAAGAGTGTAAACTGTTTATTGTAACATGGTGTTGCTAAAACGGGTGCTTGGCATAAGGCTTTCTTTAGGCTTTCAAAAGCTTGTGCATGTTCCTGAGTCCAAGGGAGAACAGTCGATGTGGCTGCCTCCTGTGTTGTCAATTGAATGAGTGGTTTTGCTAAAAATGCATACTGAGGGATCCACTGACTACAATATGAAGTGAGGCCTATAAAAGCCCGCACCTCCTTTTGTGTCTTTGGTATTGGCATGTTAGCTATTAACTGAATGCGGTCGGGTGTAAGCTGCCTTCCCTCCTTGGACAGCGAGTGTCCAAGATAAACAACTCGCTGGACACAGAATTGCAGCTTAGAAGGGGACACCTTGTGCCCCTTTTCGGCTAGAAATTGTAAAACTGTCAGTGATGCTTTCTCACATTCAAGTTCGCTTCTAGCGGTGATCAGCAGATCATCGACATATTGAAGCAGGGCAGTGTTTACTGGCATGTGGATACTGTCGAGTTCTCGTTTCAGTGCTTGGCTATAGATGCTGGGGCTTTCTGTAAATCCTTGAGGTGCGCGTGTGAATTTAAAGCTACGTCCATTTAAACTAAATCCGAACAAGTGTTGGCTTTCCGGATCTATTGGGACGCTGAAAAAGGCATTCTTGAGATCAATTACAGTGAAGAATGTTGCTTCAGAATCAATAGCTGTCAGTAATGACGAGATATCTGGGACCACAGGGAATTGTGGCACAATGCATTTGTTTAATTCGCGCAGATCAATAACCAATCGATATACTGGCGGGGCCTTTGGATCTGTTCGTTTAAGAATCGGAATTATCGGGGAATTACATATATTGGAGTCTGTTTCCACAACCACTCCTTGGGCAATGAGCTCGTCAATGATTTGTAGTAAAGCCACTACAGCATCTGGTGGTAACTTGTATTGTCGCATTCGTGGTAGTACCACTCCTGCCTTTAGTGTAACTCGGTATGGTGTAATATTCATGCAACCAACATCAGTAGGGCCTTGTGCCCATAAATGTGTAGGTAAAGTCTGCAGTCGGGAATCCATGTCTCGAGACACATAGTGACCTTTGAAATCACGTAAAAACAATCTTACTCCTTCCGGAGAACAACATATTATAGCTCCTAGAGCTTTCAGTGTTTTTATACCTAACAAGTTTTCTGGACATGATTTAGTAAGCAATAAATCTGTAGCTCTGGTCAAGGGTCCTATCGTAAGTGGAAGAGGCTGTGATACTTCATTAACAATAGGTTTTCCTGAAAAACCAAGGGAAATATTCTGTGAGCCTGAGAGGGGTGCCCCTGGAACTTCACTGTGTTTTATTGTTGTTCGACTTGCCCCTGTATCAAGTAAAAATTTTCTATCTTGGCCTAATAATTCACTATGTACCTAAGGTCCTTCTTGGTCTACAGGGACCTCGATAAGGGGTAAGTCAACTTCCCTCTCTAGGCTGGTTCATGAGTATCGTTGATAATCAGGATAGTCGTACTGTGCGGTCTGGTACAGCTGTCGTGTCGTGGTTTGTGTGGCAGCAACCGGCAGCGCTGGTGCAGCTGGCACAAATTGTATAGACTGTTGTGGAGCTGGCATGGACTGTGCATGCTGCGGGGCTCCTTGTTCATTCTGATCCTGTCTAGGTGGCCGTGGTCTTTCTTGTGTTTTACCTGTGGCGATATTACGCTTCAGGACTGGGCAATCGTGTATGTAATGACCTGGCTGTTTACAATAGTTGCATGTCCCTTTTATAGGTCCTGCTGAATCACCGGAATGTGTCGTACCCTTTTTATGACCTTCAGCTGGAACTGTCTGAGAGACTAGCATTTTCATTTTTGTGTCTTTCATGCGTCTATGTTCATGTTCTTGTTCCTCTCTAATTCTATTGTGATGATATTGTAACATTTGTAACATTTGTGATGGGGTATTACCTTGCCAGGTACTCTCGAATTTTAATACTCTATTCTTCACTTGGGGCAAGGAATTTTCAACTAATTTTGTCACAAAACAGATGTGGATATGATTCGCTACTTGCTTTTATTCCACTATTTATACCAAAACATTTTTCAAATCGGGCATAGAAATCACTAGTGTCTTCGTCTTGCTTTTGTTTACAGGCTGAGATTGCACCCCAGTCTTCCTTTTTCGTAGTTAATAAACGTGGCAGTACCTGTACTAGTAAACCTGGCAGTGCTTTAGTTTTATCCCCAAGCCCCGAACCTGGACCTCGGGCCTTTTCTTCTGCTTCTAATGCTGTCCAGTCTATCTTTTGGTCTCCCACCTCCCACTCTTTTTCCTTGAGTTTTTCATAAATGCCAGCAGGCATTAATACCTTTAATATGGTCATAATGTCGGGATAGGTATACTCTCCCATGAGTAACATGTCTTTAATTTCTCGGTGGAAACCCGCTGGGTCTTTGTCATGACTGGGTACCACTTTCTTCATTTCTAACAATTCTATTTTCGATATGGGCGTATATACAAATACACGTTTAAACTGATTGTCCTCGCCCTTTATTGGGTGTACTTCTCGTAAGGGATTCTGTCTGTCCATGTAATACGTCGTTCTTTCCTTGATGGGCAGTGAGACATGTTCTGGGCATACAAAAAGAATGTACTGCTTTCTTGATTCTAGTATTTCCTTAATTAACTTAGTACCTGAACCTCTCCATCTATTCGTGAGTAGTTCAGTCAATATATCAGGTAAGGGACCAGGATCTGAATGTTGGCTTTTATATAGTATAAGAAGTTGTTGAATCATATAAATCCCAGCTAAACGCTGTTCATCTGGGGTGAGGTTCAGAAATGTGTGTGCTACTGTATCATCACCATATTTTCCGGGACTGTCAACCCAATGAACGGCTGACCTGGCTAATTCTTGTTCATCCATAGAATCGAGTAAATGATAACCCCTTCGTTCTCGGAGTAATTTGTCAGCGGCTTGGAACGAATGCTCGGGGGACCTTATATTTATTATAGGTGTTTGGAAATTCCTGTTATTATCTGGACATATCGGACGTATCGGGTCATTAAAACATCTAGTACTATTACAAGATCTTCCTCTACCTACATAGGCTATGGTTTCTGACTGTCCTGTGGGCAGTCCTGATCCTTCCTCCTCCTCGTTTTGTTCAAACTGGTCTACCGCTAATCTCTCTTCGTGTAGGCGTTCTATTTCTTTACGGATCTTTCGGCACATGGCTATTATACATTTTTGCCTATCATGTCTCCCCTCTGATATATTCTGGCTCCATCTGGTAAGAATTTGCATTGCTTCCGGGTCTACCCCCGGTCGGTCTTGATTTCTGATCACACAATTTATGAGGAAACGTAACAGTTCCCCCTGTATTTCCACTTTCTGGTATTCCATAGCTCTGTTAATACATTCAGAATCTCGCCCTGTTTGGACAAAATGATATATATTATCTAGATGCATAGTCATTCCTGGTAACTTCCCTAAATACACCGCGGCTCGTCTGATACGTAATGATGCCATGATCATTTCGTCCTCTTTACCGGGCACAGGGTCATATCTACAATCTACAAGAAGTTCCTTAAGCGTGCGGGAATTTATGAGTTTGGGGGTACGTGGATGTGCTGACTCTTGAAAAGTAAGTTTATTTATTCTGGGTGGCGTAGAAAAAATGTTGGTAGCACCTCCGGTAGCCCCATCTGGGGTATCGGGCGTGAAAGGATTGGTTGAACGCGATACAGCAACTATAGGTGTGGACACAGCTATAGAAGTAGCTGTAGGAACAGATGTGGAAACAGATGTGCTTGCCGGAACTTGTGTCAGGATTTGTTGCTGTAGAGATACAGATACAGGATCTTGGCGTTGAACCTCCGCGGCAGACGGTCTATGTGGGGCGGGGTTAGCATACTCGGGAGCTGCGTCATCTAAATATGAGGAAAGAAAAACATCTTCTGCGGTTCTAGGATGCCCCTTAGGATGCATTTTTATTGGAAATAATGGGGTTGGCAAGTCTTTTGGTATCCCCGGAGTAGCCTTAGGTAATCCTTCGGCCAGAAGGGGATACATACCATTCATAAGGGCATTTCTTTGTCTGTCTACTTGTTCTGATTTCACTCGTGTACCTTCTTCAATTAATAGATTTTCTCGGACTTTATTTGAATTCTCTTTATTTTTCTCTTCCTGTCGGAGTGCTTTTTCTGTACGTCTATGAGATTCTTTGCGCCATAACTCAACGGCGTCTTTCTGTGACTGTCTGGCTTTCCTTTTCCATAACTCTTCCTCTACTTTCATGATGCACTCTGCATCCCAGGTCCCAACTGCGGGCCACCTCTGACTTTCTGGTAATTCCTTGGTGTAGTCTACCCATAAATCAAGAAATAATATAGCGTCTAAGCCGTGTTTATGATACATGAAGTACCCTGGAGTGTCCCTAGGAGGAATAGGAACAGCTTCTTCGAGTACCCCTTTTCTAGTTGTGAACTGTCTTAATTTCGAAAAGAGCGGCATTTTGAGAACTGATCTGATACTTGATTTTGAACAAACTTAATACAATAAACACAATAATGAACAGTCATTCATACCACAATATGCAAGACGTATTAACACATTTAACATTTAACATTTAAATGAGCAACAATGATAATGACGATCTAAGGAAACCTTAATCACTGAACTCGGCATTAACTGAATTATTCTGAATTTATATACTTGATATACTAGATATACTGCTAAACAGTACAGATACACTGCTAAAACAGTGCAGACCGGATTTGTGTACCCAAACCCGTCTGGACCGGCACAGGCTATGTGCACGTCAGAACGCCTCCCCAGTAATGGTACTCACCGGGTAGCTCGGAACGGAAGGCCTCGGAACGGAACTGAACTGAACTGGACCGGACTGGACTCGACTCGATAACTTCGGAAACTTCGGAACATCGGAAACCTCGGAACTTCGGAACTTCGGAACTTGGTGGGCCTCTGTATACCTCGGATCTTGCTCTCTCAGCTAGGCTCTGGTCGGGATACTTCGCACTTCTCACCGCCTCGTCTGGGTGTTGATCGCAGCCTCAGTCGCCCCCGCTTGACCGGAGGGAGATACAGGAAATCCTGCTGGTACGCGTTTTTGTCCGTCCAGCTGTGGCAGGAGACCGGGCCTGCAACGCACCGCCGGCGCGTGAGATGAGAAAGTGTCCCTGTTCGGGCGCCATTCATGTGGTAAATAATTTAATTACCGGGACTTAATTTGATACAGAAACATAATAAAAATAGCTCAGTAAAATAAGAGGCAGAATCCGTGGTATTAGAGGTTCGGAATGGGCTTTATTCCAATGGACGATTCGAATCGGTGACTCCAAGTTCCATCACCACGGAGGTTCAGGAAGTGAAGCACTTACTTTATTGATAAGTATCACTTTTATACAATAGGCATTACAGTGAAGCAAATGCAGGAGGCGTAACAATTGACGGTGAAGATAAGACATACATACGTAGCAAAAGTAGGCGTAACTGGGTGTAACTAAAGAACGTCATCAGGTGTGATGTCATAATAGGGTGGTTCCATGAAAGAATTTCGCAATGTCAGCAGAAATACTTGGCAGAAATGCGCGCACAGCAGCATGACGTGTGATTGACGTGCAACTAGGGGGTGAAGGGGACTTGACATTTAGCTCTACATGTGGCGACAGATGTCTGGAGGGTCAAGTCAACCTAATCCCAAATCATATCTAACATCCTATGTTTAAAGAACTATGTTATCCAAAGGAGAGGTCTCTTAGAGTAGAATCTTATTCTATACTGACTATACTGACTGTTAGTGCGTGTACAAGCGTCTAAGTGTCTACACTAGATGCGAGGGCAGAAGTCTTCCATAATAATAAGGCTATGAATTACTTGCATAAAGACAGAGAAGCCGGGCCTTTGCTCGGTAGCTGGAAGAGTGTTTACTTAAACTACTAGACAGGAATGCATTGGGCAGGGAGCGGAGCAGATAATTTCGAAGGTGAAATACAGTTTCTTGGCAGGCAACAGGCTGATGTCAGGCATCGTGAGCCGCGCAGGGAATGAGACAAAGTTCATGGTCACAGATGCAGGCTCAGACTGGAGCTTCAGAGGCAGAAAGCAAGAAAAGCTTGATGACAGAATCAGGGCCTACTTGCCTGGACTGTAAAATGGCATAAGTGAACCATATAAAGCCGGTGGCCTTTCATACTTAGGAATGGAATATCCAGCCTATTCATGGCGGATCTGAAAGAGGACATGTTGGCGGTGGACGCACATGTGTTTGCGTCTTCATAACTGGAACTGGAGGGAACATACATGTACTTGTGATTCATACATGAAACCGTTGGGGTCCAAGATAGGGGACATAACTGATCAGAAAAATCCATATTTCCACAGTAGCGGCAGGTCGTTCCATACTTTAGGAATGATGTAGGAGAGGGCTTGACCGCCAGATCTGGTTCTCCGTATTCATGGGATTTGTGCAAGTAGGAGTCCGCCCGAGCGGAGGTGTCTGGAAGGTTTGTGAAAGCAGTTGTGATTGTTAAGGTATTGCTGGGCCAGGAATAAGGGAAGCTCCATGGCCACATGGATAACAATTTCATTGTCACCATCTGAGCCCAGTAACCCCATATTGCCTGGGGACATCTGAAAAAGTTAGCACACCTGCCTTTTGCTGTGGGAGCAAGAAAAGATATAAACAGCCCATAGCCATAATGCTAGAATGGTACAGGTTAGGACCTTTTAATATACTTCCCATTGACTAATTATGATCGCATAATTTCATTTATGTTTTTCAGAAGAAACATCCATTTTAAAGCAAACAGCTTACTGCACAGTTGTATTCGCTGGCTTTGACAACAGAGGCTCTATGTCGTATTATCATCTCCTACAGAGCAGAAGAGTAGTTGCTGCTACTCCCAATAAGCCAAGGAAGCTAAGGGGACATGTCTGTCTACTGTAGTCATAGTACAAAGCATTCCGGTCTTTGCAAACCTTCCTTTGAACTGCAAGGTGTTCTCTGCATGCTTTCAGAATATGGAGTGTGGGCAGCAAGTAGAGGCATCTGAGAACAGACCTGGGGAGACATTACTATTACAGTAGGTATAGTTCAGGAAATATTGCACTTTTATATTTAAAATAGGGTCTCAGAGACAGATCTCATCACATAGCCAGCAATGCTAGTTTAATAATTGAAAGAACACGGCCATTCAGAAGTCCAGAGGGCGTGCAGGCTAAGGCCCCCGTTTTTATATTTATATTTCAGGTTCATAATGACATTGCTGCCACACAAGACGTCTTCAGGCAACTGCACAAGTTCAAAGGCCTAAACCCTCTACTAGTACTCAAGTTCTAATACCAGCCTCACCTGGCACTCCTGTACCCACCTATGAAGGTGCCCTTACAGTGGAGTTCCTGGATGCTGACCTAAAGAAGGTCCATCCTGCACATAGCTAATCCTAGTGATGTTTTAAACATGAGAGACTCCTGGGAGAGCAGTAGATCGTTCTTCTAAATACAAAAAAAACTGAATAAAGAGAAGAGAAAATTTTCAGCACATGAACTTGAGCTCAAATTGAAAGGGACAGAAAAATAAATCCATGAACTTGAAGTAATGGAGCTTGAACTCACAGCTGTCCAGGTGAATACTTTAATAGTTTGCTCAGAGGGAAGTCGTGGATCGGAGTCTTTAGAGCCTGTTTTCTTTTTCTCAATGTCCTAGAAGAGAGTTACACAATTAGAGCAGAGGTTTAGCCAAACAACCAACTTTTAAAATGCCTGCTTTTGTCTTTGAGGGGCATTGGGGCAAACATGGAATTTGATGTGTTGGAATGAAATATGGACATAAACGTGATTGTGTGAAGGTTTTTTTTTAGTTTTAGTTTTTTAGTCCTCATTTATCAAATTATGCTCTGATTTCAGGAAAGCCAGACTGGCCAGACCGAGGTAAGGTGATGAAACACACGGTCTCTCCACAAGGGAGGGAAGGTAGAAATTTCCGGGTTGAGGACAAATACCTCCTGGCTAGTCAGTAATACTGACTCCTCTGAAACAGGAGCTAAATAGGTGACCACGGCACTGATGCAACCTGTGTAGCATACAATTAGTCATTGAACCATAAGATTTCAGAATAGCGTGAACATACACTATACGAAAGCTACAGGAGGGGAATAGACAAAATGAGGGGAAAAGAGAAAAAAAGGAATAGAAAGAGAGGGGAAGGGAGAAGATTTCTGTACTCAGTGTAATAGGCTGGAAACGTAAGACTTAAACCAGTCGTCCCAAAGTTCCCAAATGTTGTTCTCTTAACGAGTTTATTAGCCCGGCCAAGATACGATGTTTTTTGTATGGAACAAATCCATTCGGCCTCAGTGTGGGGCAAGGGGGGGGGGGATGGGGCTAGGAAGAATCCACTTGACACACAGCTCCCTGCTGCATGGAGGATCAGAACAAAAATAAGGGCTTTGCGTGTTTTGAGACGACCCCGATTGTCCACCCGGGACCACTCCAAAAATCTCAAGAGCCAAGCTCACCTTAATCTCCTGGCCCAGGATACCTGAGATGTTCTTACCCACTTGCTGCCAGACAAGCTGGTATGAGGGACACTGTCAAAATATATGGGCCTCGTTCGCATTGTCATCTCCACATTTTGGACACTCGACTCCCCAGCTTCGATAGTTTCCGAAGCATCCAGTAGGCCTTGTGGACAGTAAAAAGATGGTTCTTCCTTAATGGAGCAGATGTCACATATGACCACAAATGAGACATAGATACGTGCCCTAAAGATTCAAGGTCTTGGTCTGGCAGTTCCCTCCTCCAGATCTCTGTAAATGGGTTTTGCACCAGATCAATTGTGTGAAGGTTTTGTCCGACACTTGAACAAACACAAACAGCTTTTGGGAAGTTCAAAAAAGTAGAATATAAGCTTAGACTATTCATAAAATTGAGTGGCCAAGAAGCCAACTGAATTGATTCATGGCTACAAGGAAGATTCCTATCTCTGTTTATTTATATTCATTTTCAAGAACCACAACACGGATACTATTCTCATGGAAAATTTTGAAGATATATTGAAGGCAAGATTTCTGACCTCAGATCTTGCTGTTGCAGCAGACTGATGCAGAGTAGACAGGGGCAAACACTGAGCACTACCGAAAGTAGCAGCTAATAAACAGTTACAGTACAACTTGGGCTCCAAACAAGCGGGGAAATCCTTAGGGGGTGTGTCCAGGAAACCACCAGAGTAGAAGAAAGGATCCCAATTTTCTGGGAAGGCCCTAAGTTTCCAGACTGCCAGTTTCACTGTCCATGTAGGTCAGTCCTCTCTGAGATAATCATAGTACCTCCAGGGGTCAGAGGGTGTCACTAAATAGGTACTAACCTGAATTCATATTGATTGTGCTGGGTCTTGAGTGCACGTCTTGCAGCTGAAGTATGAGATGTAGACACACCGAAGAGGAAGAGAGGAAAGAGATACCAACCACAAAAATATAGTCTTCTTCACTTGTAGTTTTCTTTATGCTTTCTCTAGCATTAGCCATTTGGGAAAAAATGACTGATGTATACATTTTTTTAAAATAAAAATATGAGAACTGTAAATATTAAATACCAAATAAACATAAATGTTTTCTCTATATTGTATTTTGAATGATTTAGTTTAAGTACCTGGATAAGTTGACTCTAATTCATAACTGAAAATATGAAAGTAATTGTGCTGTATTGCTCTGCAAATAAATAAAGATAATAAACAGCCGTCTCTACTAGGGTTTACAGTTTTTTTAAAAATAAAAGCTAAATAAAGATTATAATCAACTGCGATTTAACAATAGACAAGTTTGGTTGAAGAACAAGATGCAACGGAAACTTATATTAAGCACGCTGTGTTAGAAATGGTTACTGATCAGCTTAATATAACAACATGCGCGTAACAAACATTCATCAGGGGCCTATTTAGAAACTGCATTTTGTAGTTATTAAAGTAGTTCTACGATAGCTCTACTCAGGTACTGCCAAATGCTATGTGCAATCCTCCACCGCTCCTATCTTTTCTGAGGAGAAGCCTCTTCCACAGTGGTGAGATCTTGCATAAAAAGGTGTGCGTTTTAGTAGTAAATATCCAAGGGAGATGGGGGAATGGGTGGAAAATGGGGAATATTTACTACTAAATAGGAGGGGATTAGCAACATTTAACGAGGGGTTTGATGATGAACATGGTAATACAAACACTAGCCTATAAGTGAGTAAAAACAATCTTATTCACAAACTATACTTCTAAAGTGAATATAGCCCAAAAGGTGTCAAAACAGGCTGAATTGTACTCCTGCCCAGTCTTGGAGTAAGTCAAGCACCACACATGTCGAATCAGCGCCACCCAAGGCCAACCACGTATACTGCAACACATTCCCATAGAAAACAATGGAGTCAGTGAAATAAAATAACAACTCATTGGAACTGGTGTTAAATAAATTGCATTATTTTGACATTCAAAGTTATATCTATTTTTAGCGTTAATAAGATGTGTATCAATATTTATTTTATTATTTTATTATTTTAAATAATTTTAATAATAATGTATCTTTAAAAAAATAGATTATACTTACAAACTTTTATTAGAAAAGCAAAAATAATTTCAATTATTTTAACATTTTTAAAGAAAATGTAGTAAATATTAAATAAAAATACAAATGCTAGTGAGGGAAGACTCAGTGGTCCTACTGCTTGTATTGCAATTCTCTGCAGCAATTCTTCCAACATCTTCCACAACAAAATCACAAAGATCTGCAGCAACTACAACCCCTAGCCCAAGCCAGAAGACCTCATCAACCAACTGCCCACCACCGCAAGCAGGGACAAACACCTAACATACTAGAACCCTGTCACTATCAAAGGCACTGCCACAATCATGAAATTCAACCACTCGGGAACTCCCACAGACCAATTGGCCCCAACACATCTACAACTTAGGAGGATCCGCTATCAGCCCTGCGCTCACGTCCATCATCAACGCATCCCTCAAATGCACAACCTTCTTGGTCAAATGGAAGCATGCAGAAGTCAACGACGTCCTGAAAAAATACATTGGCTCACTAGAGCGAGCTCAGCAACGACCGACCCATCTCCCTGCTTCCCTTCCTCGCCAAAGTCATGGGGAAGGTGATCAACACACAACTCTCCAGCCACCTAGAACATCACAAACCACTGGACAGCACACAATCAGGTTTGTCATCAGCCACAGCACCGAACCCGCCCTCATTGCAGTCACTGACGACATCCGAACCATCCTAAAATGCAGACAGGCCACAGCACTCATTCTGCTAGATCTCTCTGCAGCCTTCGAGACCATCTCTCACTACACACTTGTCTCAAGGCTACACGATACTGGAATACAAGGACCACCTCTAAAGTGGATAGCCTCATTCTTCACAGGCAAAGCACAGAGGGTCAAGCACCCCAATACACCACAGAACCTAAGAAACTCATTTTAGCATGTCCAACAAGAATTATCTCAAATCCCAACACTCTTCAACATCTACATTGCACCCTTGCAGGCATCATCAGGGCTCATGGAATCAACATCATATCCTACACCGACAACATGCAGCTCATCCTATCTCTGACAGACAACGCCACCATCACCACCACAAGGAACAACTTCATAAACTGCATGACCAATGTGGTGACTGGATGAAACTGAACTGCCTAAAGTTCAATACACACAAAACAGAAGTACTGATCTTCAGAAACAAGAACACACCCTGGTACTCCTCCAGGTGTCTAGTGGAACTAGGACCACGCCAATCCCATCAGAACAAACCAGAAACCTAGGACTCATCCTGGACAAAAAAACTCACAATGGCACCTCAGTTAAACACTGTCACCACCTCTTGCTTCCTCATTCTACAAATGCTACACAAGATTTCCAAGTGGCTTTCCCAGACCACCAGATGCGCTGTTACTAACGCCCTCATCATGAGCCGGAATCCCGACCCAGCTCACCTCACAAAGAGACTCCAGACCATTTGGAATTCCGCCACCAGACTCATCCTCCACCTTCCCCGCTGCACCCACATTTCACCTCTCCTGAAAGAGCTCCACTGGCTCCCAAACCAAAAATGCTGACAGTTCGAACTGTTCACTGACGCATTAAAAGGGCCTTCCCAACATTGGACCTGCCTAACTCAACCACCGCCTACACTTCTACCAGCCCACCAGACAACTGCGATATACCTCTCTCTTTCTGGCACTTATCCCACGCAGCCACAGAAGCAGACCTGAAGGTCGCAACATCGCCACCAAGACCTGGCATGACCTCCCCCTAAACATCGGGGCCTCTTCTTCACTACTAGACTTCCGCAAGAAGTGGAAGACCTGTCTATTCAACTAACCCTATATATCTCTACCGGCTGACTCACAACCACTCTCCCTCGACCTACACACTTGCTCAAGCAACTGGATACCCTCACGGATGAGAACTGCGGTTCAACAAATTGACTTCATAACATAACATACCATAACATAACACTAGCTCTCGCTGGAGCATGCAGCCTTTCCCACACAGCCTGCGCTCTCAACGAGAAACCAGAACCCTCTCTTACCTTTAATACTCACTCAGTTCTCCCTTTAAAGATGATGGAGTTCTGGTGCCTCACATTCCTTTTATCAGTTGTATAGCAGGGAAAATGGCGGCTGACACCTGGTTGGACACTGAAGTTGGGGTGGGCGGAATTTGCGTAGTCGCGCTACGCAAAGCTCCGCGAAATGGTAAAAAGTATCCGCCAACACGCGGAATTGCTTGTTCGTGATGCTTTAACCTGTTCACGAACGCTGTTTTCGTGCTCAGGGGGGAAATATCTTGCAAAAACGCATTTTGAGAACGTGAACAAGCAAAAAATTCCGCGAAGCTGCGGAACGCAGAATTTTGGGAAATTCCGCGTTCTCCACGGAACGCGAAAATTACCCAAATTCTGTGAGCGGAACGGAATTTCCTGCCCAGGCCTACACTAAAGTACTACAATAAGAAGGGTTCGGTGCAACTGTACCTGCTGCACCATCAATAGTCACGCCCCTCCCTTTTATTTCCCCTCCTCCGGAGCTGCGTGCAGGCGTCCACGCTGGTCCTGGCCTTCTCTTTGGCGAAGGCCAGCTGAAGAAGTGAAATGGCGGATTAGCACAAAACATCTAAAGAGCGGCCATTTCATGACTCGCGCAGCTGCCAGATTTTATCACTTTTAATGGGTCCAGTTGCCACCAGCCTCAGGCAGTTAATTATACTTAACTAGTTTAGTGACAAGCGTGAGCGTGTTCCACCTGCTGCAGGAGCGGTGTATGTTTCATGTGTAGCTGTGGAGGTGGCTGTCCATGCTGCACGTCTATGAAGACGTTAAGTGCGCCTTGACGTGTGCAGGGTGCAGCGCTATACAACAAGCTTCAATATACGGACGTTTCCGCTTTCACAAACATGCCCGGCAAAACAATCCCTTTCTCCCTTAGCATATTCCTGCATCATCATCATCCCGTTCCATCGGCTGCCCATTGGACGAAAGCATCGTTTACCCCGGGGGGGGGGTTCCATTCAGAGGGGCCTGCCTGCAAGGAGAGGGAAGAGGACTTCGGGGTATTCATCCTCCACGCCGTACTGCTGAAACGGTAGTATGCTCCCAAAACGGATCATTTCCGTGCCCGCGATGCTGCAGAGCGGGGACTCCACGCAGGGTTCGCATAAGACGCTTCGTGCCACGAGGTCCACCCAAAGGGAGCTGGAGAACTGCAGGCACCTCCAACATGATGAAATGCCTCACACGCCTCACAATCAGAGTAAACTATCACGTGAAAAAAACAGACCGACACAGGTAGGAGGTGAGCGAAGTTTGGAAGTTTGTTTTAAAGTTTACAAGCCTCTGAAGGGCAAAACTTGTAAGATTTAAAAAAAAAAAAAGATTTTGGGGCTTATTTACAAGGCCCTTGCGCCACTTTTGCGTCATTTTAACATGGGAAAAGTGATGCAAAATTGGCGCAAGGCGCTTGTAAATCTACCACTTTGTGTCTTGACTCGTGCAGCGTGGCACCTGACGCACATTACCCACAATGTCAAATATTCTTGCCCCAACCAACCAGTCCCCATGCAACATCAACGCTGTGCTTAGCCTAGTTCACTCGCACTGGAACAACTGCATGGGAACATTGTGACATTGCCAAGATGGAGGTGTAAAGCGAACCTTTGTCTGGAGCTGGAACATTTCACCTGAGTTTCTCAAATGCAAAGTCACTGACTTTGTCCAACTTTGTTAGGGAAGGAAATACTTCACCCACCCCCTAGAATGACTCTTATAATTAATAGCACTTGTGCTGGTTGGCATGTGTCGCCGGCTTACTGAATAGGCCAGACTAAGACTGGGGGCTCCTACCACTTTAAATGCAGTTGCCACCTACAAATCACACATGGGATCATTACAAAATACAATCAACAACTGATCTAAGTACAGAGATCATACATGAAAATGTACTTTTTATTTCCTGGTCAATGGAAAAGCAAATTACTCATAAACTTCTGCGGTCCACGGGTGAGTAGCTCATGCAGACCAAGGATATGTCTGTGCATTTTGAGTCACTCATTTCTGTCTATCCACTTCTATATTCAGCATTACAGATGCCAGAAAGCAAAGAAAAAACTTGAACTGGATAAGTTGACCACACATGAACTGTGAAACTTGAGAGCTTGACCAAGAAAGATTATGGCCTTCGCTTAAACCTCAACCACATGCGACGGTCTCCGGCTTGTACAAAGCAGCAGAAAAGAAGCAGAAGTTGCGGGGAAACCCAACAAGGTGACTAGCGATGGTGTAAAAAATAAAAAATAAATCCTGCACACCCAAGGAACCCACCAATTATACTTTGAACTGGAAAGCAACATCACAAGAGGAATTTCTAAAAGTGGTGCTGGTATGCTGAGTTCCTGCTATGCTAATATAGACGCCCAAGTTGTGAGTTAAATGAAAACTCCCCAAGGCACCTCAGAATTATTACAGGATGCACAGTATGAACAATTGCAAGCTCAGCAAATGTTTATCAACAATCTAATGTTTAATCTATTCTTCACAATATAGCCCTTCATGCATCTACAGTGTAGAAATTACAAGTCACTTTTATCTTTGATGTATATTATGACCTATCTGGCCTAGTGATTCCTTGTCCCGGTTGATGCCAAATGCGGAAACCCCTTTACCTCTGCGCCTGAGCCGTATTACAGACGCTGGCGCAGAGTCAAAGCAGAGTGCTCCACCTACTGTCAGTGCGCCCCCTGAGAGCAGCCCTCTAGAGGGGGTGAAGGGGGGGTCTTATGGACCCCCCAGACATCCCATTGCAGGTGGGTGGAATCACTGACTGCAAGCGGATCTCGAATCCCCCTTCAAAGTGCTGGCGGGTTACCGCCTGTACTGTGAAAACACGGAATAGCTTTAAGGGAGCCTCTCTGTTTTCACATGAATGTGCTGCCCCCAGGCCCTGGGGCAGCTCATTCCATGTCATAGGGCGCACTTTCCCTGTTTGCGCGTGATGTATCTGTTTTAAGGTGCGCCGGACGCAAACAGGGAAAGTGTGCCCTTTCAATAATTGGGCCCCTAGTGTCTTCCTGTCCCAGTGTCTGCCTCCCTCTTCCATTTTCTTCCTGTCTCAGTGTATTTCTATCTCATTGCCCCTACTCCAATGCCTCCGTGGCCTGCTTATCTCCTTGTGACCGGTTTTCCCTCCCAATATTTTGTGGTCCAAGTATACTTGTCTCTTTGCAACAGTGTCTCTTTGTAATGGTTGTCCATGTCCTGGCCTCTTACTGTCTCACCCATGCCTCCTTGAGGTTCTGGACTGGGTCACCTACTATTTCTTGGCTATACTATTCTGCTATTTTCAATTATTTCAGCTACAGGGTTGAATCACATATATATACATATGACCTCCAAACTTTTTTCATTTGGCTTCCTTTTCTTCCTATTCCTTGGTCTGAAGCTCAGATATTTGCCTGTCCCTCTGTTTTGAGGCTTGGATGACTACTCGCTTTCTTAAGTTTAACCACAAACAACAGAAATTGTATTTTCCCTTTTTCACCACGTGTCACTCCTACTCCTACTATTATCTTCCCAACATCTGTTCTGCCTTTATTCTACCTTGACTTGAAATCTTCGATTTGAGTTTGACTCTTCACTTAATTGTCTTCATGAAATTGCTTCAATTTCTGAAGTCTGTCACTTTTAACTTTACAATATTTGCAAAATCCATTCAGTGTCTGCCTTTTCTTCCTTCAAACTTCTCCTTCAAACTTTTCTTTTTCTATTTCTTAATTACTGTTGTACTTTCTGAGACAGCTTCCCCAAACATATAACATATCCTCTTCAGACTATCCCAAATGTTTGTGTTTACTTATCATAGCCATTATTCATCCTTCCAAGCACAACTTCATTGATAACCATTGCTTCTCCCAATTAAGCTTTTATTTTCTCTGTCTTATGTTCAACTGAGTTCTCCTTTAAGCTCTGCCATATCTACGCCCATTGGTTTCTCTATTTACTGACACTCAGACTCTTCCCTCTGCCTCAGGAGGGTAGGTGGAGGTGGTGGTGGTGGTGGGGGGTAATGCAGGTGCCAGTCAATTGCAGGGCAGGCATAATGAGTATATGCAGAGTAGGTGTCAGTTGGCGTAGGTGCAGAACAGGTGTCAGTGAGTACTGGTTGAGGTGCCAGTGGTAGGAGTAGGGCAGCTATGTAGGGCCTGCACCCATCTCCATTTTCCAACCCCGCCTGCAGTGCCTGACTGTCAGAGTCTCCACCACCTTAGT
This sequence comes from Triturus cristatus, assembly GCF_964204655.1. Classification (NCBI taxonomy): domain Eukaryota; kingdom Metazoa; phylum Chordata; class Amphibia; order Caudata; family Salamandridae; genus Triturus; species Triturus cristatus. The sequence continues at coordinate 792,284,679 of NC_140581.1, read as the reverse complement.
GCTGCCGGTGTGTGCAGAGGAAGCAGCGTCTGGTGTCAAGAAAGTGGCCTTCAGGGTGTGGGCTCATCTTCCGGCTATAGAAGCTATAGAATCTCTCCTGAGATTGTGCCCAGCAGTCTTTGCCCTGGGAAGCCCAGATGCCAAACATCCACGCCTTCATGGCATTGGCATTTGGGCTGGATGACAATACCGCTGAGGGGAAAAGAAACTTAGAAGCTTCACAAGTACAGACGTTAGCCAGTCGGGTTAGACCCTTCCAAGGTACTGGGAGTTCATGAGCAGTACAAGCATAGGATCCCCTACAGTTGGGACAGGCGGTGCTATTAACTGCCCCCCCCCCCGCCTGCAAATGACACACTAATGTGATGATAGAAATAATCTGTCCTTGAAACTTTACCTAGATGTAGAAGTGAAGCGGCCTGTGAAGGTAAATTGTACCACTCCTTTTCTCCTCTTCTTTTCTAACTGTTCTGTGTGTACACATTGGGGCATATCAACAACAACCGGCGATAATTATCGCTGAGTGCACTTAGCGCTCGGATAATTATCGCCGGCTAGCGCCGATTTTTATCGCTGAGATAGCGTGCTATTAGCAACGCTTATCTCATCGGCGATAAAAATCCTAGGCTAACTGGCTAACGTGAGATTATCGCTGGAAACCCAGCGATAATCTCACGTTAGCTAGTTGATAGGGACTCACAAACTTAGCCATGATATCCACCTTCCATAGGATATCATGGCTAAGTCAGTCCTGAAGTAGGTGTTAGGAAAGTAGCGATAACAGGTGTTATCGCTACTTTTCCTGATGCTATGCTTCATAGCGTGGGGCTTGATGATAGGAGAAATGTCGCTTAGCGACATTTCTCCTATCATGTCAGGTCAGGAACGCCCACTTTGCATCTCATTAGAGATGCAAAGCTGGGCGTTAGAAATCCCCACGCTAAAGCAAGGTTTCACGCGTTAGCGTGACCTTGCTAATATAGCGATAAAATTATCGCCGCTTTTCGGCCGAAAACGGCCGCTAAAGTGGCGATAATTTTTTATCGCCTCGTTGTAAATATGCCCCATTGTTGGAAAGGACTGGAATTTGGAGTTGTCAGTTACACCTGGTAGTCTGCTAAACAGCTTCCTCTTTAAAGTTCCTGTTGGGCGGGGGAGGGGGGGCAGTAAAAAATGTATTATCTGAGTTTGTGTGGGCGGCTGAAGTCCGCACCCATTTAGGAGTAATTTGTCTCAAAGCAGGACAGTGTCTGGAACTTCACACACAACACCACCTCTGGCACGCTCAAACACAGCATAATGACAAGCTTGGTTGCACATTTCAGCGCGCTAACGTGCACCTGCAGGCGACAGGAGGCATTATTTCATGGGGATGCTGATTCCTGGCCCTTATGCCTTCATCATCTCAGTCTAAGAAGTAGTTTGATCAACTGAACTGAAATCTGTTGTGGAGCCTCACAGCATGTGATATTTAATGTGTTTGTGGTATTCCCCTCAAGTTTGGTCACAAGTGTGTTTATGGCATCACTCTTGCTATGAATGGTCTTATCCGTGCCATTTCCAAACTATAGATCCATGTTAACGCTCACCTGAGCTCTCTACAGATTGGGCGGTACTCCGATGCATGCCCTCCTCAAAGGTGGGCATCTCACCTGCCAGCGAGCAATTCACTTAAAATGGTGGGCGAGACATATGCCTCCCTGGTGTGAGCTGTAGCACTACATTTGACTCCTTAGGGGTGGCACCTCCTGCTGTGGTCACTGTCTCCAGGTTAAACATGTGATACTCTTAGACCAGAATCCCCACTTTACTCTCCATCTTGTCTTGCTAGCAGAGTGCATACAGAACCACCTTAAATATAATGGCCCTCTTCCTGCACTTTGTGAATTGTGAAGGTGAATTTAAATTTTATTAAAAGGTGCTTTCAACCGTAAAGGCCTTTCACACAGGATCATCAGCATTTCACCATAAAGTATTACAAGTGGTGTCAATAGTTCCAGTTCTTGTGATTTGTCACTGTTTTCGCTCACTGTGCCACTTGTATGAGTTTCAGGTCTGTGTGCTCCAACATCTTTTCTCTTCTGTTCTAGTTTTTCAACAAGCGTAACCCCATAAGTCTTGAGATGGTCGCAGAGATGTCACAGAGCTGGTAGAATACGTTCTTACCATCAGTTTCAAACTGTTCTTTGGTATGCAGTTGTTGATTGTTTTTCATCTTAGAGTTTCGTAGTGTCGGCAAACCAGCAAAAAGTGAGGCAGGTCTTCTATCTGCCTACGAGCACAATTTGCTGAGATTGCGAGATTTCTTCCCATAAGCATCATCATCAATGGAAGTGGCCACCTTCTAGCCAAGGTGAACAGTGTGAACAGTTTCCTTTTCCTAAGAGTTGTCAGGATAAACAAGCAGGCCTGTGCATTTTGGGAAGAAGGAGGCAACCCTGCTCAATCCCACCTGTGAGCATAAAATGTCTGCTCAGGGGACCATTGTGGTTGCCTGATTTGTGATGTGTATCTGTGTACAGCATTTGTATTGGAGAAAGTAGGGTTAGGTCTAGCCCCATGTTTTGCAAGATTTAGCCCCCAGTGTCTGTCTTGGTTCGAGGTTGAATGCGGAAGTTAAGTCCACGAAGGCAACATAAAGAGGCCTCTCCTTTAGTGAGCTCTAGTTGTAGATGATGTGTAAGAAGATTTGATCAATCGTGGCTAGAATCTCCCTGAAACTTTTTGTGAAGTATTCTGTATTTGACTTCTTAGCTGTGTACATTACATTTCAGTGGGATGTACTGTCATTGTGCACTTGAACTCTACTATGTTTGCTTTCCTGCCTGTTCCCGATGTTTGATTCTCATTGAGAGTGACACAGCTGTTAATCTCAGTGGCCTGATGCGTGACAAGATTCAGTGGTTATATGTCTCTCAGAGCTACAAATAAATGATATCTGACGGTGCGCGCTAGTTAGGCTGATGTCATTCCTGTTCGCTGTAGTTCCTTCTTCATCCCATACTTCCTGTCAAGCCACCTGCATCATAGGTCGTTGATTGTACGATGACTGGTCCTAAGACACAGACTTTTGTTTTGTCCGAATTCTGGTCTATAAACCTGCCCCTAACCCGGGTTTCCTGCATGAAGAAACGGCTAACCAGTTGTCCTCACCCTTTTTTTCTCAGAAGCAGGAGATGCGGTTTACTGGTAATCTGGTTTTGTATCATCTATGGCAGTTATAATTCTTGGCCAACCAGTCAACAAATCTGTGTAAATTAAATAGTGGCAGCCGGTAATTCGAGCATGAGGGAGCGGGCAAAACACACACACGCACACATACACTCACCCATCTACATACCCACTCACTCACAGCCCCATGCATTCACAAGCATGCACACCTACACCCACCATTCACAAGCACATGCACACACATACAGCCATGCAAAGCACACACTCCCAAAAACAAATACATAGCCACTTACAACAAACATAAAAAAAAAACTTTCGGCTGCAGCAGTGAACTCAGCCTCTGACCTTAGGTCAGCCAATGGGAGGAGGCGGCAGTCCCTTATTCAACACAGAGTTGAACAGAGAGTTCGCGACCCCTCACCTCCTACTCTGTGGTGGGGTGTCATTGTATGACACTGTGGGCTTAAAATGGAGGCGCCCAAGTACGAGGCTATCAGTGACGCTTCCCCTCATCATAAGGGGGAGGTCCACCAAGCACTTTACAAGGCTGAAGAAGGCACACCGTCAGGGCTGTGACGTCCTCAGCCCAGCAAAGTTCAGCACAGGCAGCCAGGAGCCTGCGCATTTAACACATGCATAGTGCCTGGCTGTCTGACCTGAACATAAAGAGTGTCTGTCAGGCTGACCTTTGCTCAGCCTAACAGACACTCTTCATATCTGCCAAAAGATGACGCAAAAGGGGAGGGGTGGTATCGGCCTTTACGGATGGGTCGCACTGGCTATTAAACCTGTGCCTGTCCAAGCAAGCTTTCACAAGACTAGTCTAACTGCGTTGAGAAACACGTTAACACGTTTTCTTTTTTACTGATCGAATACACTTACTAGAGCAAAGAAAAGAGGTCTAAAAAACTGCAACCTGAGACCTCAGTTGAACATGGCTCTTTATGAACAGGCTGCAAATAAAGCATTTCTAATTTGCAGTACAGGGAGGATGTGGCGTAACGGCCTGAGCTGCCAACTTTGGATCCGGGTTAGAGTCTCGGCAGGGACGCTCAGCATCCCGTGATTCTGAGCAAATCACTTATTCTCCCTGTGTCTACAAATATGAATGTATCCTTGTGTAATGTAACTGGTGCTCATGTAAAGTGCTCCAATGCCTTCGGGTTAGGTTCGCACTATTTAAAACTGCAAAAAATAAAAAAAAATCAGGAAACACTGGAGATTTAAATTGCATGACAACAAGGACAAAAGCTCCCTCGCTCCTCCTTTGTGCTCAGCTGCGTTACGGTGTGCTGCCCTCCGTAAGGGCAGAAGGTACGGTGGGTGGTTTGGTGCCAGGCAGCAGCGGCCATCCTGTACTCTACCATAGACACCTGTTCTGACAAGCGTGGCATTTGAAATGAGTCGAAGCTGCTGCCCCCTCTTTGTGGTCGAAACTGCTTGAAAGTTCAGCAGGGGAAGCACTTCGGAGAGAGCTCTTATCAGAAGGAAACCCCCAGGCAGCTGCGAAACTGTTTACAAAAAGAGGCTCGCGCTACAACCGACATTCAGTGCAGGGAGGAGAACCCTCCCCCGGGGAGGCTGGCTGTCAAAATGTCAGGGTGACAGAGCACAGGCATGTCCCAAAGGTGATTGGGTGTCATTCGACCGCATCATATATGCCTGACATTTGCAGTTTTAATGACATCACCAAATGCAGGTGGCCTTCTAACGACTCTGTCTAGGCCTGTGTCACAGCACCCGAAAGGTCACGGGCAAACTCGTGTGATGGGCACCACTCTCTCTCCCACTGCTTATGAGGGTCTTCAGAGCATTCACCCTTATTTACCACATCTAGTCAAGAGACCATTCTAGGCCTGGGAGCAAAAAAGCAGCCTGAGAAATGTATTAGTACACTAGGGTACTGTGGCAAACAAATATAAGGCTGCAATCCATATACAATGTGGCAAGGGTTGGGGTAAGCTTGGAAAGATGCATCTAGACCAGTGATGCTCAAAGTACGGCCCAGGGACTGCTTGCGGCCCTCTTGACCTTTACATGCGGCCTCCTGGTGAACAGCAGCACCAGCTGATGTGTAGTTGCTGAGCAGTAACGTTTAGAAAAAAATGTTAAATAAACAGGCAATCATTTATTAACCTATAAATAGATGCTTGCCCATTTATTTAAGATTTTTTAGGCCTCTTCACACACTCTCTGACCCACCCAGACGCCCTACCGCGACCCTGCTGGCATCAGTGCGGCCCTCGGTCACCCCACAGACTGTACTTTGTGGCCCCTGGGCAAATGTTTGTGAGTACCTATGATCTAGACTAATAGGCTGGTGGAAAACCTTTAATGCTGCAATGAACCTGCATGGTGAGTAGACCATGTTCTACGGTGTAGGAATACAAGTTTGAACTCCACACAAGAAGACCAAACACTTCTCTCAAACCAATTTGTCTCCATGGACCAGAGGTTCTACTTGGATGACGAGCTGCTTGTTGTGCCGACGTACCACGCAGGTTGAAACAAGTCTGAAGAGCTGCCTGGTTCCTTGTTGCTGTTTGCCCACCTGCTTGTGTAGAAACCGGTCCTAGGATGCTTGTTTCCAGTCCAGGGAGGACCTTGCCTGGCAGTTCGGGCTGGACTGTTCCCATTTGGCACAGGGTCAAGACAGATTTGCATATGGCTGGGTCCAACCTGGAATGGCATGGTGAGCAAAAAAACGGTGGATTTAGGCCCAGATCTCTGTACTGGGGTGAATGTATGACATTGTTCTGCATTCTGTCCATCAATAGTTCTTTCTGCATTTGTCACCCAGAGTGGGACGGGTATGCTCAGACGTGAGTCCCGTGCTCTTCATGCCACTGGAATCAAGCTATCCTGGCTAAAGAGGGGTGAAACCCCGAAACCGGTCCTAGGATGCTTGTTTCCAATCCAGGGAGGACCTGGCCTGGCAGTTTGGGCTGGACTGTTCCCCATGGGCACAGGGTCAAGACTGATTTGCATATGGCTGGGTCCAAACTGGAATGGCATGGTGAGCAAAAAACGATGGATTTAGGCCCAGATCCCTGTAATGGGGTGAATGTATGACATTGTTCTGCATTCTGTCCATCAATAGTTCTTTTTGCATTTGTGTAGAAACACTGCCTGGAGTAGGCCCTAGTCATCTGGAGGAGACAAAAAGTGCTGCTCAAATCCCTGTAGAGACAGTGGAGAGCGCTACAAATAATGACAAATTGCAGGATAGACAAACCGCAAGAATGACTATGCTGTCCTGCACCATCGAGCAACCTTTTGACATGTACTAACTACCCTTAATTATCCTTTCAAAGCCCCCACTCTCCATTTAACCTGGGCATGAGCCTCGCCTCAGCCTTGGACCTTGGGTGCACAAGAGGTCCTCGTGACCCTGCTGGGCGGTGCAATGGTCCAGCAACAGGCCAGCCCCTGCACCAAAGGTCCAAAGCTCATTGACTGCAAGTTCGATCGGTAAATGTTGAGGTGTTGGTTTGGGTTACACTTTTTTTTCCAAGTCAGGAGCCAATACTAACTCTACCTTTTATTGAGAGTGATTCATTCCCCTTTAGCCCACGATCATTGACCCTCAGTGGATATTACAAAAGGGGCTGGAGCCACATGATCCTGAAGTCCGGGGAATCCCTAATCCTAACAAGCAGACAGCCTTGTTCCCTCTGAGCAGAATAATATTTGAGCGCTAATTCCCACGAGAGATGTTTCACCTAAGTGAACAATGGATCCGGAACTCAACCAAGGCCAAGAACAATAGTGGAGGAGGCTAACCCTAAGAGTATTTTATAAAACATCTCTTTAAAGGTTTTAAAGGTTGATATTAGAGACTTGAAATTACCATAATTCTCTCTATTTTTTTATATACTGTAATTTTAAGGTGTTCACTAATTCCTGTAAGAACACTGGCTGGACTTTATACTTATTGTATGTGCAATCATTATGGTATACTGTATCTGGCTTAACTTTCAAACCACCTCCTGTTAGCTAGGTAATAACTATTCGACTAAGCGAAGAAAGTTGAGATCTCTGGTACCTCAACGTTCAATTTCAGACATAGGGGCAGATTTACAAGAAAGTGACGCATCTGTAAAGATGCGTCACTTTCCCTGCGCCACCATTAGAAACTCTTGCGCCACTATGGATGCGCCGTATTTACAATACGGCACACCATGGCGCAAGGATTGACAGATGCGTCAGAAATTCTGACGCATCTGTTAACGCAAAAGTCACGCTTTGCTGGAGTGGTGTTGCAAGCACGACGCAACTCCAGCAATGCAGGCGGAGGCCTATCCTCATTGTGCTACGTGACTTCTTACGCCTGCTTCAAGCAGGCGTAAGAATTTGATGCAGTGGCGTCCTAGAAGTGGCGCAGTGAAATCTTGTACGAGGCTTTTTTGCGTTGGAACGCCCATCCTGCATACATTATCGCTGACGTAGGCATAATGTGACGCAGGGCTTTACAACGTGACGCATCTCCCTAGATGCGTCACATTGTCAATGGCCGCATTTTTATGCTGCTGGTGCGTCACGATAAGTGACGCAACAGCAGGGCAAAAATGACGCAAGGGGCTTGTAAATCTGCCCCTAAGTACCTAGCTACAACGGAGGTTAATACCATACCCTAGAAGTAACAATATTTTGAATGTAACCCGAAGATATAATTATACTCATGTTCATCTGTCTCCTATCGAACTGCCTATTTATTGATTGTATTAATGCTACCAAGTGATGAGACATCGCAGAAAATCAATAAAATATTGAGATGATGAGCTAAGGTTCTAGGCCAGGTGCCCTGGGCGGCACACCAGTTTCTCTACATTATGTTCATGGATAGGCAGAGTATGACTGGCAGGAAACAGCGTTTACAACGCTGTCATAACATCGCAGTGCTTTTACAATGCGTACGCGATACCTTTACATCACAAATCATTAGAACGACTTGCTGTAGGGGGCCTAAGGTATTGGATATGAAATCCAACACCTTCCCTGCTGTTGCGCAAACTGGAGTACGAATAGAAAATAATACTATTCCTAAGTCCAGCGCGCTCCCTACAGCAAGTCGTTCTAATGATTTGCGATGTAAAGGTATCGCGTACTAACAACACGGTTGTTGTAACGACCGCGTTGTAAAAACACACAATATAATAGCATGCATTTTAACATGCTATATTCATGACTGGCATGCAAGACTTTAGTGTAAGCATCTCCATAAAAGGCAAGAATTTCATTACACTAATACTTCCTTGAAAGGAGTGCAGGAATTTTCCATTAATGTCATTTGTACTGGAAACAAAGGCATCTCTTTACCCAAGCGGCAGTCAGGGCCGGACTGGCCGTAGCGGACACCGGGCAATCCCCCGGTGTGCCGCACAGGTGGGGGGCCGGTTTGGGGCCCCTGCGGGCCGTATTTGTTACAGGGCCGTTTTTGCAGCATAGCTGCAAAATCGGCCCTGTAACAAAATCGGCCGAAAACCGGCCCTCGCAAAGAGCTCGGCGGTACCCCCAAGCCCCGGGTGCCGGCCGAGCACTTTGCCAGGGCCGGTTTCCCAGTCCGGCCCTGGCGGCAGTGCAAGTGAATAATGGTACAGGGCATGTAAAAGAAGGACCGCAAGATACATTATAACTTAAAAAAAACATTGTCTTTTGAAATATGACCTCTGAGGGCCTGGATTCCTGCATGTTATCCTGTCCCACTGCCAGGGGTCCACCTGCCAACATTATAAGAGTGAAACTCCTATAACAGGGGATCTCCAGGAGGACCAGTGCAGGATGGAATTAGCAGCTTGAGAAATAAGGAAACTGGTTGGTTGAAGATCCCCAATGTCCCACCTAATTGATCTGTTAGTACCAACGTGGATGTGGGCAAGTGGCGATCCAAACAATGCTAGTAGAGTTCCAACAGCAGAACGTTGAGACTGTTTCCAAGTAATGGAACTATGGCTTTATTTCTACCTTCTCTCCATATGTGTCATTTAGGGTGGAATATACTGCTGGACCAAAAGACCTCAGGGGTAAAGTGCATCTGGCATACGTAAGAAATGATTGTCCTGTCCTTGATCTTTTATCAGTGCTGGGGTTGTTGTCAAAGCATGGAGCTGCGACAAATTTGGTAGCACCATGTTCTGACAATTCAAAAATGCAGGGATATGCCATATTTACAATAATACTGCACTCCCATTTGTTTTCCCTAGCGCTACAATTTGCTGCCTAGCACCATCATAGGCACCCTTGCTCAATACTGAAAGGGAATGCTTATTTATGTGCAGGAAGGTGCCCCTTCCTGGACATAAACAATCATAATGGCGTTTTGCACTTTGTATGTGTGCTGCAGAATGCAACACACATAGAAAAAGCAGAAATGAGGAGAAATAAAAGTATTTCTCCTCATTACGCCATTTTAATGCCTGCTATTGCATGCTGTTAGTTTTTGGTGCTGCCTCAGAATTACACATCCTTGTAAATCTGGGGCAGCTCCTAAAAGCAATGGGTGCTTCTATTGTCATTTGTAACAAATAAGCATGCAGTCGCTTTAGAAAAAGACACAAAATTAGAATATATGTTTGGTCATTCTAGAGTCCAAAGGGGCAGATAGGAGTCTGCTCCTTTTGGAACTGGGGCCCTCCCACACCCAATCGGGTGTCATGCTTCATCATCAGGCTTGCTCCTCATCGGGCCGGAGCTGTAATACCTAATGGGCACCCATATAGGGGCTCTTTGTCAGAGATCTTTTATTCCATGCCGTAAGGTGAAGTGGGGGTGTAGGGCCGTGAAGTGTAGATGGATGTGATTGTGTGGTGAGTGTAGGTAGTGTAGGCTAAGTAGCACTCTAAAACAAGTTTTAATCACTGAGTCTACTTGTCTGGTTAAAAGCAACAGAGGCTAACCTGTGGAACAATGTTCTCTGGTTGCTCTCTAGTAACAAAGGTCAACATGTTTCTTGCCTGATCTGTCACAGAAGTGATCAATTGACAATTTGTCAGGACCACAAATTGTTTTTTCATCTACAGTGGTTAGAATACAGATTAGTAGAAGGTGTAAACCAATAACTATTAAAACCTAAATGCTGTGTACCTTATGAGAATGCCGGCCCAATCAGGGTGGCATATAGGCCTCCTTGAGTATTGGCAGAAGGAACGCCAACTTAGCGTCTGTGTTGTCGTGATGGTTGCACCGAGCGAGCTACCCTCTCTCTGCCATACCGGGCACCAGGCTTTTCTCCGGGAGGCTGGAAGGGTGGGGGCCGGTTTTGTTACAGGGAGCCAGTTTTGCAGTGGTGCTGGAATATCGTCCCTCATTAAAAGCATCGGGCGAGCATTATCCACTTACTTTAGTTTCCAGCCTCCCGGGGCCAGCCAGTGCTTCATACTTGCACAGCGCCACCACCCCCTCCAGCCCCCAAACTCCCCTTGTAGTAGTCAGGCTAACTCACTATCCACTGTGCGGGGCTGGTCTGACAAAATTGCCAGGGCTGCTTTAGGGTCCCAGTCTGGCCCTGACCAGGCAGTCACATATAGGACAGCTCGAAGAGTTGCAGTAGAACATTTCAGTAGGCATGCATGGCATAGTCAAACAGGACAGCTCGATGAGGTGCAGTAGAAACTGTCATACTCCAACTTAGTTAAATTGTAAAACAATACAATCATTTCATGCCTGCCAGGGAAGATTGACTCTCCTCTATGATTCCAATGATGTATTTGGGGTGGGCACCCAAACACCTTTTCAGAAGACATTTGGCCAAATGGTGCAATTGTATAGGAAAGTGGCCAAAACACAGTCTTTACAGTTCAAATAATCTAGGCATGCAGGTTTCCATGGACAGCTATAGGTTTACAAAATATATGAAGCACCTTTTTTCACTTCTACTTTTTGATATTCCCATAATGCCCTTCTTTCCTAGCAGGCTATCTGTCATCTTAATAACCCAGGCATTTGCTGTGCACAACCGATTCTCCCCAGGGCGCAGGTGTTAAAAACACATACCTTATAATTAATGGTGCAATGAGCAAGAATGTCACACAAATTGCATCAGAAGCAGAGATGTTACTGCTAGATCAAGGCCGTCTAAAATAAGTCCAGGAGTGCTGGATCAACGCCAGATATTCAGGAAAACCAATGGCTATGTAAATGATTTAGATTCATATCCACGTGTGCAAATTGGTCATGTGGATACCCAAAATCTGTCATGTATTCTGCCCTTTTGCACTTACGTTGGACATTACTGAACCACATGATCTTCTTGGTTTCTGGAGGAATTAATTATTTTAGCAATTTACAGTAATTTAAATAGTATGAATTTCCATAGGTAGCATTCTGTGTTTATCTATCAGGTATACTAGCTTCCCTCACGATTTAATTGCTTAAATAGATAATTGAAATGCTACTTATAAGTTTTAAAAGATGTTAGGGGATTAAGTACTGCTTAGATGTGTGTACTACCAGGAGATTGTGACCTTCTATGTATGGACTGCTTTTCAAATCTTACAGAGTGTGACTACAGGGCCCATCCACCTATGGGGCACTAGAACGTCTGGAAATGAGTATCTGTGTACCTCGCATGTGAATGAGCACCACAAGTCCACCATTTTTAATGTATCTATCACGTTTGCACTCTGAGCATGCGGGCAATATATTGAGCTCAGAGTTGCCAGTAGAGGAGTAGCGATCATATTTTCTCTGCATGTTGACAAGTGGTTTATTCTCACCGTTGATCTTAAAAACACCAATGGAATATGTGTAATCCAGAATTTTTTTAATTTATTTCCAGATGTCTCTCTTTATTTCTTATTCTTTTTCAGATTACCCAATGAGGCAATGCCCAAGTTGTGGTTTGTAAGTCATGCAAACTAATGAGAGCATGAATGAAGTATACAAACATCGACATCTACTGCCCAGAGGGTGTTTGAAAAATTGAAATATTATAGTTAGTTGGTAGGGATCTATAGTTATGTCCTGAAGAAAGCTAATTGACATCTTAGGGCCTGATTATGAGATTCGGCTGCGTGAGGGCGAGCGATATGCCACTGTCGCGTCCCCACACTGAAAAGACTCACCGCCCCCGCCAGATTAGGACTTTAAAGGGGTCATGCGGGAGGACCATGTGGCGGTCCCAGGGCGGTGCCTCTTTCAAAGGCGGCAGTGCTTTTGAAAAAGGCACCGCAACGGAAATGCCTTACAAGGTTCCTGCACGGCATGGACACAAAAGGCCATGCAGTGCAGGAACTGTTGTGCATGCACACAGTGGGGCACATGTTAGGAGACACAGGGCCCCTTTGTTTCCTCTCCACCAAGGTTGACATGGAGCAGAAACTTCCATGTCACTGCTGGCGGAGACTAAACTCGTAATATGCTTGGCGGGACCATGGCTGTCTCGCCAAGCATATTGTGGTCTCTGACCACCGCGCCACCTCCAGGGAATGGCAGATCTCAAGCGGCAGTCCCAGGGTGGTCCAACCGCCCAACTCGTAATGGGGCGGTCGGACCGCTGGTGCGGCGGTGGCGGTCCCCAGTGAGTGTGGAGGTTCCTCGGACCTTCAGGCCCATAATTAGGGCCTTGAGATTTGATCTGTTGCAGACGGACCTACTGGAAAATGCTCTAAGAGAAGGTTAGTGAGCCCTGCGACCAGCTGATAAAGCTGTGTATGTATAGTTTGTATGTTGTGCGTATGCTTGTATGTTTCTACCCTCTGTCATGCAAGCATGTGTTTCCGATGTCGACCTGGAGGGGGGCGGTGGGGGGGGACTCCTAAGGGTAGCTCCCTCCAAATACAGGTTTACACTAGTGGTCATTCGGATGTCCAGGGGGTATGGTGTTGTAGTGTGTCCTGTGAACTGAGATAGATATTGCCAAAATGTATAAAACTATTCACTTGCATTTTTACGGGAAACAGCCTTTCCAACAATGTTTTTACCTCGTTGTACCTTTACCAAGCATGTTTTTAGAACGCATATGCTTTTACAACATATGCCTTTACCATGCATTTAAGGTAAGTACGGGGTGTAGGAGGTCTCCCCCCACAAATACATTGTCTATATATATAAATTTATATATATATATATATATATATATGTATATATATATATATATATATATATACATACATATATATATATAGATTATCTACTGGCGGTCGCCAGTAGATAGTTATAGTTAGGACCGTGTTTCCATAGGAAATCTGAAAATTCTATTTCGAATAACTTTGGCGCCGGTTGACGAATCCTCGCAAATTTTTCAAAATAGATGGGGCGCTCCACTCAGCTCCTACCCTGAAAGTCTCGGGGTGATTCGTCAAGCGGGGGCTGAGAAAAAAGGAGGGTCCCAAAACGCGTTTTCCCCATGCATTTTCCCATAGGACCTTTAGTCGAAGGTACAGCCCGAACGGCTGAACAGAATTACTTGAAATTTGGCAAAGAGGTAGTCCTGAGGTCAGGCATGTGCCTTTTGCATATATGGTGTCAATCTGTTCAGTAGTTCCTGGGAAAATTGCAGTTAAAAGTACATAAATATCTATATGCGCGCACCAAATGTCCCCGAGCGTAATTCTGATTGGTGGTTAGATGTCAGTCAACATTCCAATCGGTCGAAATCAGGAAGTGTCGGACGCCATTTTGTGTGTGACAGTGAAAAAGAAAGGTGGAGAACGTGAAAAGGGGGCAGGGTAGAGAGTTCCTGACCCCCCAGCCTTTGTCAGGAGGTCCCTGAAGGACCCTGATGGTTGAAAAAACATTTTATTTTTTTTCGAAAAATCGCGGGGTGCGCGCACGGTGCGGAAATCAGGAAGTGTCGTATGCCATTTTGTGTGTGACAGTGAAAAAGAAAGGTCGAGAACGTGAAAAGGGGGCAGGGTATAGAGTTCCTGACCCCTAGCCTTTGTCAGGGGGTCCCTGAAGGACCCAGAAGGGTGAAAAAAACATTTTATTTTTTTTCAAAAAATCACGGGGTGCGCGCACCGTGAAAAACCCTTAAAAAAAAAAACATTTTAAACTGTTTATATGTTTATAGAAGGTTTTAACTATGCTGTTCAACTTTATGAAAAATCCGAAGAAAAAGAGCTGAGCCATTCCATATTACAGGATACAGTCAATCTATAACTATATACATAGGTAGTTTATTGTAAAATAAATATATAAAAAATATAATAATATATACATAAATTAGCATTTAAAAAACCTTACAAATTCACTAAAAAAACCATAGGTTTCACACACGTTATAGTTAGAAATTAGCATTTAAAAAACCTTGCAAATTCACTTAAAAAACCATAGGTTTCACACACGTTACAGTTAGGAATTAGCATTTAAAAAACCTTGCAAATTCACTGAAAAAACCAAAGGTTTCACACATGTTATAGTTAGCTGGACATTTCACTCGTAAAAAACCATTGAAATTCTCCCGTTATAGTTAGTTCAGCTAACTATAACTCGCGCGACCGCAATCCACTGCTGATGATGTCACATATTACATCACTCATGACATGGTCAGTGACATCACTCATGACATCACTGATGACATCTCAAATGACATCACTGATGACATCACTGATGACATCATCCAGTGAATATGTGTCTTTCTGAAAAATAAATATTTTTTATATATGTATATCTAAAGGTTAATGGAAGAATAAATGGGTAAATAAGTGTCTAAATGGATGGGGTTTTTTTGTAAAATTAATTGTATAACTGACTTATTAACAGTATCTTAATGAATACAGTGATGTAATATGTGACGTCATCAGCAGTGGATTGCGGTCGCGCGAGTTATAGTTAGCTGAACTAACTATAACTCGAGAATTTCAATGGTTTTTTACGAGTGAAATGTCCAGCTAACTATAACATGTGTGAAACCTATGGTTTTTTCAGTGAATATATATATATATAAAAACAATGCGTGGCAAAGGCATATGTTGTAAAAGCATTTGCAATCTAAAAGAAATACGGTATGAAAATGCTTGGTGAAGGTATGCAGAGTATTTCCCATTTTTATACCACAGGAGATATTTTTTTTCTCAGTAGACCTCTCAGACATTTTAATAATGTAATTTTCAAATGTTCTATTCCAAAAAGTTATGTGAAGCGTACAGCGCAGGTAAGATAAACTAAGTGACAGTGCCATGTCTCGGATCAAATGAGCACAGAAAGTTGTCAGAAAATAATTGTCCTCTAAAAGTTCCCACAATTTGAATCATTATATGCCTCTAAGAATGTCTCAATGAACTGAATGATAAAGATGAGCTTTAAGATTGTGAGATTGTCAATCTCAGATTGTTAAGCAAGCTATCTTTAATTCTGGGCTTTTAAAGTGTGACCGACTTCACTGTGACTGCTCTGACTTTGTCAGATGTGAAATGAAAGAAGTAGGTACAAGTAATGTGCATTTTTCCAAGAAACGTTTATTCCTATTAACTGCCCTGTAGCACAAAATGCTGCTTTGACAAAGCAGACACGTGTGTCACGGAAGAGCAAGATTAATGCATATAAGTTAGAAATCATACCAGAACAAAGCTGTAAAATGTTTAAAAAGGTATTGAAACCGCATCTATTTAAATACATAATTCCCACAAATATCAATTTTTTATGCTGTCCATTCCCAGGGAGGGACCGGACAATCAGGCAGTGCCCGATGGGCTGGTCTGACAGGTCAGCGCGTGGGCCGTTTTTTTGACTGTTTGTGGGCCTGTTTTATGGTTTGCTGGGCTCTTTTTGTTTTACTGTTGATTATCCTGATATTCAAACAAACCAATCTCAAATCCATGCATCCACCCATACCTTGGAAAACACCAGTATAGCATGTCTTTACAAGTTTAAAACTGCCCAAATTTGCAAACAAGGCCCACGTTTTAGCTATTGAATTCACTAATGGAGACAACTTTCATTTTCTTGCACGACCCTATTTTCTGTCCTTTTCCTACCCTGTTCATTCCTATTGTCTAAAAACGCGCAACATAGACCTTCACCGTCCATGTCTGTGTTATGGCACCTTTAACTAAGATGGTCCTGATTCACATCTTTTTCATACACAGGCTTAAGCAACGGGATTGCTGTTGCTGCATGTACAACAGAATTCCTTGCTCATAGAATCAGAATTTCTACACTGAAACATACTCACACCTATGGAAACGTCAGTGTTTGAAATTGGCTTACTGGTTGACTGGGGTGTGAGCGTTGTAGGAGGTCCATGTTGAAGATGCGTTGTGCACCCGAAGCGAAGCATTGTTTGAGAGATGTGGTTACGAGGCTCCATTATTTTGTCCTTAGAACTTGTGCGCATGGATGGAATATACATTACAGAGTTGCACGCCGTAACAATGGAAAATTTTGAACTATATGTATGTTTGGAAAACATGGTGTGCATACTACCACTCTTTAAAACTTTCTAAAAGTGGCATTTTGTGGCAGAGTTATAATTTAAAATCTGACTTCACCATAGGTTTAGATTTTGAATTAGGATTCCAGAGACCTCAAACATGAACCAGTTATCTCTTCCCATTTTGAAATTTCACTTATAAAATGTAATAAGGCAACTCAAATGTTATCCTATAGGAGAGATAGGCCTTGCAGTAGTGAAAAACGAATGTAAGTGTTTTCCCCTACCGGGACATCTAAAACATAAAAGTACCAGCCCTGCCAAGTGCCATGTATCAGGTGTTAGTCTAATGTATTTCAGTGTGGTGGTCTGCATCACCACACTTGAATGCAAAACCACGCATTATAGCGCCTCCTCAGCTGTCAAGGGGAGCGCTGCTATAATGCATGACTGAGATGCAGCCTGGCAGAGCGCAGTGCTCCCAGCAGTCTAGGGAACTAGTTCAAGATCTGCCCGCAGGTGTACTCTGATCTAGTTGCAGTCAGACACACCTCCAGGCCCGAGTTAGCACATGCATAACTATTGACCTTACAGAAGTCAGTGCCCAATGGCTTGAATATTAGTGAGTGAGTAAATTAGAGACACAGTTAGGCTAAGGTGGGGGGTGAAACACAGGTCGGCTGTCCTGCTGAGCTCAACTGCTACTCACGGTGCGAGCGGACGGCATTTCATATAGTTGTGGCTGCAGTTTAGCCGGTGCCACCACTCAGAAGTGCGCAGCAGCCTGGGAGCCAGATTTGAGCTATTCAGACCTCGCCGACATGGGGATCATGAGGAATAGATCAATTTTCGCCTACCCATGCCACGTCGTGCTAGTAATGCCCAATCTGCGGATGACTCTCACTGTCAACAACTTGCTAAGTGCTCGGCAAATCTGGAAGCTGCTCACAGCAGCATGATGGAATCATGGATCCCAGAGATTCAACCCACCCGAGGCCCACCTGCGGCTGACTTGAGTGAGTCAGTGAGCCAGGCCTCCTGAGTCGCCAAACATGTGCAGCAACATAGAAGGAGCTGAGCTGCTGCGTCTCGTGTCACGCCACCAGTGAACAGCAGTATCAGTCTCATCAGCCCAGGACACCATCCTAGCCCACTGACTGTGGCACAGGCAGCCGGGCTCAGCTGCCACAATTCATTCATCATGATCAGAGATTAAGTAAGTCTCTGAAAAAGAGTGAGAGACGTTATGTCCTAAAGTAAATAGTTCTGTGCCGTAAGAGTTTTTTTAGACTAGTTTTAGAGCCTGCTGCATGACACACACTGGTGCAAGTACTCTCAGGTTATAACCCCACTTGCAGGACTCCTGCACATATGCGGCTGCTCTGGCTTGTATTTAGAATTTGAGCTTGTGATTTAAGAGAAACCATATGAGTTTTACATGAAATGATCAGTAACTTTAGAAGGTCTTTGGCCCTTTGTGCTTCCATGTATTGTTTCTAAGACTGATTATGTGTGTGTGCGTCAATTCAGTGCTCTCTCCCAGGGCTTAATTTGAGCCGGTGGTGTCCGGTGCTCAGCACCGGCACTTAATCATCAACATCAGTGCTTTTTGCTAGCACCAGTTAATGATACATTTGTTTACGGGGAGATTAAGTGATCTGCCCAGAATCACAGGATGTTGAGCCGAGGCCGAGATTCTAACCTGGTTTCCCAGCGCCAAAGTCGGCCATTACGCCACATCCTCTCCCACTTTCATGGTTAGTAGTTGGCTCTGTTTTAGGCGGCGCTAACAGGAGAAATGGGCTAGTGCAAGCAGCCTCCCGACGAGAGCCCCTGCACTTATGTTTTTTTTTTTACAAATTAACCACTGGTCTCTCCATTCAAGTGAAGATCCCCCCTTCAAGGCACAGAGCACCCTGGCCATATGCGCGTTTCCCTACTTCTGCACTGGACTGCTGCTTCAGTTAGCAGACTGGGTTTGAGAGAGTGATTTAAGGGGGAAGTCCTGTTCTATCCGTTGTTAAGCTGTAAATATGAGCATTGTGGCCTCTTTGTACAGGATGTGCATAGTGCAAAACAAGAAAAGGACACCCGACGCCCAGTGCCTGCCAGTCAGGGGAAGGGCACGTGGGTGGAACAAGAACAAGCCTGCAGTCAGGTACATACCGTGCTTGCAGATACGGTTAAATAACGCAAAATGACAGTTTCGGGGAGACACACAAAATGTCCTCCCGCAGAGCTGTGTCACACATCTCCCATGAAAGGGGTAGGGACTCCGAGCTGCTGTGGGAAGGAGTAGGGGCGGGTAGCACTGGAGGCACAACAAGGGAGGAAAGAGGTGATTCACGCGTCTCTGGCGCGCTCATCCTACCTGGACTACGAATCCCGCCGCAATGTGATTTACAAAGCCACATCACTCAGAACCCCTCCAAGGCTGCTCCTATTGTCTGAAGAATAAAGAGGGACTGCATGTACCTTGAATCACGGATGATAACATCTGGGCTCTCAAAACCTCCCTGCAAATATTGATGTCTCTCGGCTTGAAGGCATGACTGGCTTTTCTTTGTGCCTGTGTGAAAACTGCAATAAAAATATAAGAAAGAACAGCTCCTTGAGAATAAATGCAAAATAGGTTTATTCATTATAAAAGCAGAACGTGAGCCCAACAGTCTGAGAATGACTTCTGCACATACACCTGTTGTATGGGTGAAATCTTAATATTTAATGCAGGTGGCCCTATTTTCCGATTTGCACTTTGACCCATGATTTTCAGACTTGGAGAGTGATTTATTGCAGGCAGGTTGCTGTGATTCTTCTGGGTGGGTTTGCAGTACCGTTCACGGACACTGGGGGGCATATTTAAGAAAAAGTAACGCAACGCATTGCAGCGAGTCACCTTGCTGCGCAGGAGCGGACTGGGAACCCAAAGCAGTCCAGGCAATTTTCTCGAACCAGCCTCTGGTGAATCACTGCCTGGCCCCGGGAGGCGGGAAATGCTTGCTTGTTGCTTTTGTTATTAGGGGCCGATATTACAGCACCACTGCAAAACCTGTCCTCTGTAACAAAACCAGCCCCCACCTGTGCAAAACTGTCCCCCATCCTTCCAGCCTCCCAGGGAAATGCCTGATTCCCGGTACTGCAAGTCCGGCCCCGTTGCTACTCTGCGTTACAGGGAAAGGGAAGGAATGCGCCATATTTATTACAATACATCCCCAGCACTGGTGCACAATGGGCAGCCTAGCGCCAACACAGGCATCCTTGCACTATGGTGCAAGGGTGCCTGCATTGCATGAGGATTGTTTTTGTGCAGGAAGGGGCACCATCCTGTACAAAAACAATCCTGAGAGGCATTTCCTCTTTCTATGTGTGCTGCAGAATACAGCACATATAATAAGAGGATTAACGAGGAGAAATAAAACATTTGTCCTGGTTATGTCTCCCCAGACAAGGCATATGTTTTTGGCATATTGCCAGGTCTACCAATGATGGTAAATCTGGAAATGCGTCAAAATCCATGGAAACACCCACGCAGCGCCTTCCCAGGGCCAAGTAACACAATGCAGTGATTTGTGCTGCGTTGCATTTCTCCTGATTTATAAAGCCATGCATGGAGGCTGTGCATGGCTTGATAAATCGCATTTTAGGGTTTGAGTTACACATTCACCCACATTGCGTGGTGCAAACGTGATGCCAAAACCTTGATAAGTAGGGTCCTTGATGTTGTGACACTGTGGTCATTCATATGGCGAAGATACAGCTTACACAGAGGTGAGCATATCCTTCATGGATAAAATTGAACGTGTAAAGTAGATACCTCTGATTTTACCCTTTTCTAAGTTAATGACTAGTGTGAATAGTGAAAAGTTGTCAATGGTGGAAGGAAGGCTGCAAGCCAAGAAGCATTGAGCATGTTGACGCTCTTGAGGCTCGGGCTTGAGCTCCGGCTTCCGATCATGGCACTGCTGCAGCAGGCATACTGCACTGGTGCATACAGTATGCACACTCCCGTTTTGTCTTCCAATCCACTCAGGCACCACTTTCTACTGGGAGTGATATGTGAGACATATGTAAAAGGCAAACATATTCACCAGATTATTGCTGGCGGGTGATGGTGAGTTGGACACTACACGAGGAGGACAATCCGGTGATATTAAAAATGTAGCCTCAGAAGGGGTGAGAGTGAATAGGTCTCATCTTGTGCTTTGTCTTCAAGAGCAAATATCCCCATAGAGATAGTTAGGAGATGCTGCATGCCGTGTGCACGGCATGAACCTGATGAGCAATAGTATGTGTGGGTGCATGATTTCCTGACCGCATCTGTAGGAGTCTTGTGTTTGCTGGAAGTGTGAATATGCGGGCTAAATTCAGTTTTGTTGTCACTAGTGTGAGAAAAGCATCTGAGGGGACTGCCATGCAGGGCACCCTCGGCTGCAGAGTTTCAGCTTTGCTCCCGCCGCGCGGGCGGAAGGCGTGAAGCAGGGTGAGGAAGAGGTCCTGCTAGGTAGTCTCAGATTTGGGACCAGCTGGATCCTCAGGTACCCAAGTGCTATGCAGACCTGTGCAAGGATGTTCCTGAATGTTAGAAGGCGACCTCAGAGGATCCCGGAGGGGGGCCCTGACTATCCTGAGACCAACCCTCGAGGTATCGTAGCCGGGCAATGGCGGAAGACTCCTCAGGGGAGGAATCTCGTATCTAGGATCGTACACTCGGCACCACACGACAAAGAGACGCCACACCGTGAGTTCTTAAGAACAAATCTTTATCAAATCTGAGTCGTAGGATCTTTATGATCAGCAAGGCAAATGTATACAAGTAGAGCTCACAGAGTCTCGGTGGTGGTAGGAGGTAGCGGGACAGTCTTTGGGGATATGGATCAAATGCAGGGGCGTACCCGGCGCACAGCTCACAATCCTTGAGCTGGGGGATACGCCTGTCGTCGTTGGGGTCCGGCGGGACCAGGAGAGTCTGTGGGAGCTGCGAGTCACTCAGCAGGGCTCAAGCACAAGTTCGGAGGTCTTACGGTCTTTCGGGGAGCCGCGAGTCACTCAGCAGGGCTCAAGCACAAGTTCGGAGGTCTTACGATCTTTAGGGAGCCGCGAGTCACTCAGCAGGGCTCAAGCACAAGTTCGGCGGTCTTACGATCTTCAGGGAGCCGCGAGTCACTCAGCAGGGCTCAAGCACAAGTTCGGCGGTCTTACGATCTTCAGGGAGCCGCGAGTCACTCAGCAGGGCTCAGGTGTTTCCAAAGGCGAATCTGTCGGATAGTCCCAGAGCACACCTTGTTATAGGTCGACCCCTCTTTGATGTTCGGAGTCTGTGCAGGCAGGGGTCTTGTCACCTGGGGGTCGCTTGTCGGGGTTTCCTGCCATTGTCTTTTGATCCTTTCAGGGCCGGGTCCGGAGGAGCCCCAGACACCCAGCAGGTGTGGAGCCAGCCCTCGGGGAGGCCGGAGGGCCGATCGAAACCAACCTTCCCAGGGGAGCTCAGAGGTGCGATGGAAACTGCTCCTCCCTCTCTCATCCCAATGGGAGCGCGATGTCCTCCAGCCGGAGTGGCGCCTCTAGGCCAGGGTCGCGCTGGGGCCGGGCGGCCATCATGGTGCCTGAAGTGGGCACGCGGGCCCAGTGTGGCCGAAAGGAGGAAGGCCACGGACGGGGAAGTCCGGGTCGGGTGTGTGTGTGTTATGGTGGGAAGGATCGGCTAGGCCGTGTGCTCGGGGGCTGCATGAGGTGCATGGGTCAGGATATGTGGTGCGGGGACAGGGATGGCCATGCCACGAGGCCGGGTCTAACACGCGTCCCCCCAGCTGAAAGCCGGAGAGAACTACCCATCTTCTTGGGGGTTCTCTTCGCTGAGGCGGAAAAACCGGGAGAGGCCATCGGCGTTGGCGTGGTCAGTACCAGGGTGATGTTCCACGGTGAAATCCATCCCCTGGAGGGAGATTGACCACCGCAGTAGTTTGGGGTTTTCTCCTCGCATCTGCATGAGCCATCGCAAGGGGCGATGGTCGGTTTGGACCTTGAAAGGGCTGCCGAACAGATAGGGGCGTAACTTCTTGAGGGCCCAGACTACGGCGAACGTCTCGCGCTCGATGGTGCTCCATCTCTGTTGTCTGGGCAACAGCCTTCGGCTGAGGAAGGCTACGGGCTGTTCTAGGCCTTGGTCATTCACCTGGGACAGGACGGCCCCAATGCCATGCTCGGAGGCGTCCGTTTGTACCACAAACTCCTTGGAGTAGTCGGGGGCCTGGAGGACGGGGGCCGTGCACATGGCCGCTTTTAGGGCATCGAACGCCTCTTGGCAGGCAGAGGTCCACTGCACTTTCTTGGGTTGTTTCTTGGACGTGAGTTCCGTGAGGGGACCGACCAGGCTGCCGTACCCCCGGATGAATCTCCGGTGGTAGCCCGTGAGGCCCAGAAAGGCTCGGACCTCCGTTTGGGTAGTGGGTGGTTCCCAGGCTAGGATAGCGTCGATCTTGGGCTGTAGAGGGGCGACCTGGCCGCTTCCGACCTGGTGCCCCAGGTAGACTACCGAACCTTGCCCAATCTGGCATTTGCTGGCTTTCACGGTGAGGCCTGCCTGGCGCAGGGCGGTTAGCACCCTCCCGAGGTGCTGGAGGTGCTCACTCCATTCGGAACTGAAAACCGCGATATCGTCTAGATAGGCAGCGCTGAACTCTTCCAGCCCGGCCAGGATGCTATTTACCAGTCGCTGGAAGGTGGCCGGGGCATTTTTCATCCCGAAGGGCATCACGCGAAAGCGATAGTGCCCATCCGGGGTGGAGAAGGCGGACCGCTCCTTGGCTCCTTCTGTGAGCGCAATTTGCCAATAGCCGCAGGTGAGATCGAATGTGCTGAGGAACCGAGCAGCCCCGAGTCGGTCAATGAGCTCGTCGGCTCGGGGAATGGGGTGGGAATCGGCTCGGGTGACTTCATTGAGTCCCTGGTAGTCCACGCAGAAGCGGAGTTCTGGGGCGACACCGGGAGCAGCTGCTTTCGGGACCAGGACCACGGGGCTGGCCCAGGGACTGTCTGAGGGTTCGATCACTCCCAAGGTCAACATCTTCGAGACCTCGGCTTGAATGCAGGACCGGACCCGATCAGGGACTCGGTAGGCTCGGTGTTTCACCGGTGGGCTGTCTCCGGTGTCCACGTCATGGACACACCAGTCGGTGACTTGGGGAACCAGAGAGAATAGGTCGGAAAACTGCCCTAGGAGCTGGCGGCAATCCTCACGTTGCTGGGAAGTGAGGGAGGGGGAGAGGTTCACTCCCTCTACGGAGCCATCCTTCTCTTTGGTACACAGGAGATCAGGGAGGGGATCCGACTCCTCTTCGGCCCCGTCATCGGTGGCCAGCAGGAGGCTCAGTTCCGTTCGCACAAAGTGAGGCTTGAGGCGGTTCACGTGAAGGACCCGGAGGGGGTCCCGTGGTGACTGGACGTCCACCAAGTACGTGACCTGGCTCTTCCGCTTAATCACTTTGAAGGGCCCGGTCCATTTATCCTGGAGGGCGCAAGGTTTCACGGGGGCCATGACCCATACCTGCTGGCCCGGCTGGAACTCGACCAGAGTGGTGTTCTGGTCGTACCAGCGCTTCATCTCTTCCTGGCTCACCTCCAGGTTGGCCTCGGCAGGCTCTCGGAACTTCCTAGTCTGGTTCCGGAGGGTCAGGATGTATCGGAACACATCTCGTGGGGTGTTTCGGGGCGCCGCCTCCCACCCTTCCTTGACCAGGCTGAGGGGCCCCCGGACGGGGTGCCCATAGAGTAATTCAAACGGGCTGAACCCCAAGGATTTCTGGGGGACTTCCCGGTAAGCGAACAGGAGGCAGGGGAGCAGGACGTCCCACTTACGCCGGAGGGGCTCTTCCAGGCCCGCGATCATCCCCTTCAGAGTCCGGTTAAACCGCTCTACCAGGCCATTCCCTTGGGGGTGGTACGGGGTGGTGAACTTATAGGACACTCCACATTGTTGCCACAGGGACGTCATGTATTTGGAGATGAAGTTTGTACCGCGATCGCTCACGACCTCGCGGGGAAAACCCATATGGGAAAAGATTCCCATCAACGCCCGGCCCACCACGGGGGCTGTGACGGTGCGCAGGGGTATGGCCTCAGGGTATCGGGTGGCATGATCCACCAGGACGAGGATAAAGCGGTGACCTTGGGAGGTTGGGGGGTCCAGGGGCCCCACGATGTCGATCCCGACCCGTTTAAAAGGGGTACTGACGACAGGGAAGGGTTGGAGGGGAGCCTTGCGCTTTCCTCCGCTCTTTCCACTAGCCTGACACGTGGGACAGGACTTGCAGTGGGCTTCTACATCCGCTTTCATTCTGGGTCAGTAGAAGTGAGTCACGAGGCGACTGTAGGTTTTGTCCTGGCCCAAGTGGCCTGCGAGGGGGACGTCGTGGGCCAAGCCCAGGAGGAGGTCTCGGAAGCGTAGGGGTACCACCAGCACCCAGGCGGATCCTAGCTCCACCGACTTCTGCTCGCTGTACAAAAGGTCATTTTCCCAATACACCCGGTGCGTTCCAGTTTTGTCGCCCGCGGCCTGGGCCTCTGCTTGTTGCCGGGGCCCGACCAGGGAAGGACAGGTAGCTTGCTCCCGGCAGAACTCCTCTCGGGAGGGGCCCCCCTCGTGGCGCCACTGGGCCAACTCGGGCAGATCGCCTAACTCGGTGACCTGTGCGGAGTCGGAAGGTGGGGGTTTGTCGCTGGCGACCGGCCCTCCTTGTGGGGGGATGTGGGGACCCTCAGCGGGGACCATCCTGTCTTCTGTGGTCGGGGCGTCCTCGACTTCCCCAAGGGGGGTCAGTCGGGCGGCCATAGATCGGGTGGTGGCGCACACCCACTCAGGGAGACCCATCATCCCTAGGTGAGTCTTGCGCTCGACATGTTTCCAGGGGGAACTTTCCAGGTCGTTCCCCAGGAGACAGTTGACTGGCTGGGAGGTTCTCACTGCGACTTTCAGTTTACCGACCACCCCTCCCCATTCAAAAGGCACCAGGGCTACCTTACACAGACTTTCCGTATTGTCAGCGGAAATTACCGGGTAAAAGACGTTGGGGAGGACCTGGTCTTCGTGGACTAAATGACTGAGGACACCGGTGATGCTGGCCCCGGTGTCACGAAGGGCCTCTACTTGGTGGCCATTGATCGTTACGACCTGCCCATATTTCTTCGTGTTGGAGGGCAGGAGGCTTCCAGGGACCATTTCTCTATCTCCCAATGATACTAGGGCCATGGCGGCGGGTTCCCACTCTACGGTCTCCTCAACCTCCTCCCCCAGTGCTACATTGGCTATCTGTCTAGCGGGGGGTGCTGTCGGGATGATGTGTGGGGCCATGGGGCATTCAGGGTCGTTGGAGTAATGCCCGGGCTTCTGACAACGGAAACAAGTGATGGTCACCCGGTGCCCCCGCCTCACGGGTGGGCCGGATACAGCTGGTGGGGGCGCCGGGAAAGGCGGAGGTTGGGTTTTCGGGGGACTGGACTGGGACTCCCTCTGCCCTCCCTGGTTCCCCCCCCTCTCTGGCGGGGTGGTCCCTGACTGGCTCGGGGGTACTCTCCTACGGGGCCCCGGGAGACCCGGGTGTTGGTTCAGCGATCCGCCTCGACAGCCAGCTTTCTCGGATCCGTGAGCTTGCTGTCGAGCAGATGCTGGCGTAGTTCCACAAAGCAGTTCGCAGCCAGTTGTTCCCACAACATGAGGTCGGTTAGTTCTTCTAGGGTGGTCACCTTGCTGCCCTTGATCCACCCATCGAATGCACGGCTGAAGAAGTTTACATACTCCACCCAGGTGGTGCCCGGGATCTTCCTGCAGTCCCGGAACCGCTGTCGGTACATCTCCGGGGTGAGGCCGTACCTTGTGAGGAGGGCCTCTTTCATGTGGTTGTAGGAGGTCTGCATGGAGGTGGGTAGGTCGAGCAGGGTGTCTCTCCCTTCGCTCAGAAATTGCCCCCACAACCCGGCCCCCCAATCCTTCTGCGGGACCCGATGGGAGGTCATGGCGACCTCGTATGCCCTGAACCACTGTTGGATGTCATCGTTTTTGTAATATTCTTTGACTACATCCTTGGGAATGTGGACCTTCTGCTCCGCCGGGGAGGCCGCCTCTCGGTTTCCCGGGGGCCGCGCTTCTTCGCTTTTTGCTTTTAGCTCGATTTCCTTCAAGCTGCGTTCGTGTTCCAGTTGAAGTCTCCTTCCTTCGTGTTCTCGTTGGAGTTTCTTCTCTTCTAGTTCTCCTTGTACTCGTATCTGTTCCACTGCTAGCTTTTTCTCGGCTAATTTCAACTCGCCCTCGATTTTAAGTTTGGCCAATTCGAGTTTGTGATGGCGACTTCTCTCTCGGTCTGCGAGTTCCTCCGGGGATAGGCCCCCGTCTGGTACGAAGCTTCGCACCTGGTTGCGGCTGCGTTCTCCTTGGGAGTGTCCAGTTTCGTTGTGGAGTTCCACCACTCCTTCAGGGCGGGGGCCTCCAGAATCCACCCAAGCTTTCAGCGCCTTCTGCATATCTTCTTTGGTGTTGAGACCAGTGGTAGCCATTTTTAGTTCTTTGCAGAATTGCTTCAGTTCTCTGTGCGTGTACTCTTCCAGTTGTTCCGCCTGGAACACGGTACTGGTGTCGTTTTCTGTGAGACTCATGGCGTTTCCTTCTGCCATCTTTGTCGGTAGTGCGTCAGCCGTTCACGGTACGATCTCTAGATTATGGGCCCGAATCCCGTCGCTTGCCACCAATGTTAGAAGGCGACCTCAGAGGATCCCGGAGGGGGGCCCTGACTATCCTGAGACCAACCCTCGAGGTATCGTAGCCGGGCAATGGTGGGAGACTCCTCAGGGGAGGAATCTCGTATCTAGGATCGTACACTCGGCACCACACGACAAAGAGACGCCACACCGTGAGTTCTTAAGAACAAATCTTTATCAAATCTGAGTCGTAGGATCTTTATGATCAGCAAGGCAAATATATACAAGTAGAGCACGGGCTCACAGAGTCTCGGTGGGGGTAGGAGGTAGCGGGACAGTCTTTGGGGATATGGATCAAATGCAGGGGCGTACCCGGCGCACAGCTCACAATCCTTGAGCTGGGGGATACGCCTGTCGTCGTCGGGGTCCGGCGGGACCAGGAGAGTCTGTGGGAGCCGCGAGTCACTCAGCAGGGCTCAAGCACAAGTTCGGAGGTCTTACGGTCTTTCGGGGAGCCGCGAGTCACTCAGCAGGGCTCAAGCACAAGTTCGGAGGTCTTACGATCTTTAGGGAGCCGCGAGTCACTCAGCAGGGCTCAAGCACAAGTTCGGCGGTCTTACGATCTTCAGGGCGCCGCGAGTCACTCAGCAGGGCTCAAGCACAAGTTCGGCGGTCTTACGATCTTCAGGGAGCCGCGAGTCACTCAGCAGGGCTCAGGTGTTTCCAAAGGCGAATCTGCCGGATAGTCCCAGAGCACACCTTGTTATAGGTCGACCCCTCTTTGATGTCCGGAGTCTGTGCAGGCAGGGGTCTTGTCACCTGGGGGTCACTTGTCGGGGTTTCCTGCCATTGTCTTTTGATCCTTTCAGGGCCGGGTTGGGAGGAGCCCCAGACACCCAGCAGGCGTGGAGCCAGCCCTCGGGGAGGCCGGAGGGCCGATCGAAACCCACCTATCCAGGGGAACTCAGAGGTGCGATGGAAACTGCTCCTCCCTCTCTCATCCTAATGGGAGCGCGATGTCCTCCAGCCGGAGTGGCGCCTCTAGGCCAGGGTCGCGCTGGGGCCGGGCGGCCATCATGGTGCCTGAAGTGGGCACGCGGGCCCGGTGTGGCCGAAAGGAGGAAGGCCACGGATGGGGAAGTCCGGGTCGGGTGTGTGTGTGTTCTGGTGGGAAGGATCGGCTAGGCCGTATGCTCGGGGGCTGCATGAGGTGCATGGGTCAGGATATGTGGTGCGGGGACAGGGATGGCCATGCCACGAGGCCGGGTCTAACACTGAACTACTCACTGGCAAATTATTCAGGGCTTGACTGTTTCAGCCTGTCTCTGCCACAATAGAAAGTATTAAAGACAAGAGAGGAGTCAAATGACTAAACTTCTTGCAGGCCAGTGAATTAGTGACGTAGGTCGAGTCATCAATATGGTTACCAACCCGTGTGTGAGAAGGATAGAACGGGAGCCTACATACTTAGCCAGGTGGATGTCATTCCCACTAAGTCACAAACCTGTGGCCAACCCCCTGAAGACGGCCACTCCCCCTCCCTGCACTTACCCTTTGACCTTGAACTGAAAGTGATCTTTTGACCTATGACTACCCCTGAAGTTATCTTCTTAAAACTGCTGTTGGCTGAGTTTCATCTTTAGGAGGTGTCATTCAAACAGCATTCAGCATCTATAGTTCCATTGGATTTTGTACAGTAACTAAATTCTCCCAAATTATTTAAAAAAAAATCGAGCACCTGCATTGACCTTCCTTTTTGCGTTTTCCCTGAGACAGCACGTGCGCTGTTGTTGTGAAAACTGTTGTAAAAAAAAAAAAATTGCTTAAAACTGGCTCAAAGTCCACCCCTTACTTACCATTACTTACCACTGGTTTACCTCAATGTCACTCTTGTTTCCTTGTTTCTAATTGGTCGGTGGTTCCTGCTTAAAGTTTCTCTACCGTTTTTCCTGTTGTCCATGGAGTTTGGATCTAGTACAATTTCGTGTTTGTGGCCGATATCCTTTCACTCGCCACCCGGCTGCAGAGGTATTTTACTTTTTATCTAGCACTCCATTACAGTGCCTGTGTTTGCAGGCCCTCTCTACCCCCAACACCCCCTTTTCCATCCTTGCTGATTGCTTCCGTCCCTCCAACACTCTCCCACATCATTGCTGATTGTTCCCCTCCCTCCCACCGCCTACTGTGACTTTGTTGCTTGCCTCATACCTTCCACTCCCTCCCACTTTATTCTTGCTTGCCCCTATCCCTCTCATTCCCTCCCATGTCACTTCTTGCCTGTCACCTCCCAGCCATCAGGAAAAAAAGTGCAATGATGAGGCCAGCGCTGGCCGTGTTACAGCTCTTTTTAGGTCTCGCCTACGCAGCGCGCATGCGCTACAAAGGAGAGCCTTTACCTGTCGCTCTGCTCATTTTCAAGCACAGCCTCGTGCTTGTGGCGGCATCCACCTTGTGGGAGCGAGCAGCGGTGCGCCACAAGCAGGAGTGCAGTGCTTGAAAATGAGCAAACTTCTCTCCCAAGCGCGTGCACTCCACTCGCGGGCTCACCTCCTACTCCCCCTCTCTCTTCACTTGGCCACTCCCCTTCCTGTATGCGAGGCTCGCCGGGGCCGCGCTTGTTCTTTATTTTTTTTTAATTCCCAAAATGTCACTTTCTTTCCAAATGTTGATGTGTGCCTTACAGACCCTGTTCCATTCATTTTCGCAGTCCCGTGCGTCAAAAACGCCTTTTAAATCCTAGAAAACCTTGTGGGTTTAAAGAAATAATCTGTGTACGTGCCTGGAGTCTGGACCGATTTCTGGCACGTCTAGTGCCGACGCGAATATTGTCTGCTGCTGTCCTACTGTTATACTACTTATTGCAGAACGTATTGCCCAAGGACGGTTTCCTTGTGGAAGGTGCTACAGCCCGTCGACATCGCTGCGGTTTTCTCACGTGATCCTGTACTTGGCCGGATATGTTGTTGTGATGAAGAGGAAACTCAGACGTTGCTCACGCGCTCTTGGTCAGTCATGAGACAAACATTCACGGGTTCCACCCTGTGGGTCCTCGCGGCGCGTCAGGTGGTTGGTAGAAAGCTGCGACAATGCCATGATTATTTTGCACCGCCACTGGAGCTTTTCGTTTCATTCACAGTAAGTACTGCCTGCCCTGGAGGCACCCGTTGTCATGGCTTATGTTGTATTGCATATACAAACAGTTGTTTGTAAAAGAAGGATAATTTACAGGTGGGGAGACTACCCTCTCTAGCCGTGGCTGCAGTACTTGGAAGCCCTCCCTCAATGTTGCTTCATTTTTTTAAACACACGAGCGTGACTACGGTTTAATGCTCATTTCATTGTTTATCGTGGCTCTGCAGAGTGTTTTAGCCCTCTCGGATCAGTGTCACAAAACTCAGCCCGCTCTTCATCCCGCGGTTTCTGACAGGGTTTGTGATAGTGTGTGTACACTGCATCTGCTCTCTTTCAGGTCTCAACTACCTCTAGGTCACCTTACTGAAATGCGTGTTCTAACTCTGTACATAGTTTGTACCACCACCACGTCCACCACCACCACGTCCACCACTACCACGTCCACCACCACGTCCACCACCACCACCTTCACCACCACCACGTCCACCACCGCCACGTCCACCACCACCATGTCCACCACCACGTCCACCACCATGTCCACCACCAGCACATCCACCACCACGTCCACAACCACCACCACTTCCACCACCACGTCCACCACCACCATGTCCACCACCATCACCAGGTCCACCACCACCACATCCACCACCACCACATCCACCACCACCATGTCCAGCACCACTATGTCCTCCATCACAACCACGTCCACCACCACCACATCCTCCACCACAACCACATCCACCACCACGTCCACCACCACCACGCCCACCACCCACCACCAGGTCCACCACCACCACGTCCACCAACACCACGTCCACCACCACCACCACGTCCACCCCCACCACGTCCACCACCACCATGTCCACCACCACCATGTCCACCACCACTACCATGTCCACCACCATGTCCATCACCACGTCCACCACCACAACATCCACCACCACTACGTCCACCACCACCACATCAACCACCACGTCCACCACCGCCACCACCACCACTTCCACCAACACATCCAACACCATGTCCACCACCACGTCCACCACCACCACGTCCACCACCACCATGTCCACCACCACCACCACGTCCACCACTGCCACCACCACCATGTTCACGTCCACCACCACCACCACGTCCACCACCACCACCACATCCACCACCACGTCCACCAGCACCACATCCACCACCACGTCCACCACCACGTCCACCACCACCTGTGACAGGTAAAGTGTCACTGGAGGGCAGAGGTAATAGGAGAGTCAACTCCGGCTGTACATGGGACATTTAAGAATGCATTGGGTGCGAGAAGACAGGAATAGGGGCTAGAAGTATCACACCAGACCCAAGATACATTTTGAAGAGGCGCAATGTCACAGGGGCTCCTGTAAAAGCACTTGCAGCATCTCTACCTCACAGTGGCATACCTGCACGAGCCACTCCCTCAAAACAAGCATTGGCATAGCCAATATGTCTCGCCTTTGGGACCTTATAAGTGTTTAGCCATGCAACACTTGATGTTGTTGCACCAAGGATATTGTGCTGGATAACTAAACACTTATAAGGTCCCAAAGGCGAGACCTATGTCAATGCTTGTTGTTACTTGCTCACATCCCTCCCAAACCTGCCCACGTCCCTCCCATCCCCTCCTGCGCACTTCTTCTTGACCCCCTTCACCTAGCGTCCATCAATAAAATTAGATTGATTGGCTGTGTCAATGTTTTTTAGGCATGTTGCACAGCAGCACGGGATGCTGTGCAACATGGCTTAAACTAAAGAAATAAAGCACTGTGACAGGCGCCTCATATTGCTATTATTTTCTTTGCTTTAAGCCATGTTTCACAGCAGTCCACATAGCTGTGCAACATGACTGAAGAATCATTGTCAAAGCTAATAGAGCTCGTACAGGCGAAACCTCTTGACTTTGCCAATGCTTGTTTCCTTTAGCTCTCGGAAACTTGAGGCACCATTCAGTTCCAGTCTGGAGCAGACACGTCTTCCCACTTTTATTTTGAAGGGGTGACTTCTAGCTATTAGGTTTCATAAAACAGTTTATTTTCTTTCATGATCTACTTTAACATCATATTTTCCCCTGTCGCTGCAGGGGAGGTAACCACAGTACACTGTCATCTTTAGGTATCCGAAAGTGCAATTCATTAAGGACCTGAGAACAGCTTACAGAAACAAAAAGCCCATGTAGCAGGATTGATGAGAGTAAAGACCAACAGTGCACCTATCTCCAAATGAGGTCTGCTCTTGTATCAGGTCTGCTGACACCAACACAACTCGCCCAAAACAAACTGACCCTCACACATCTTTGTATAGTAGAAAGGCCACTTTATTTAGAACAGATAAACTCTCAAATAAACTCGGCAATTTATTTATTTCTCTTTACAATTTAGAATACTGAGCCAAAACCAATTCTAAAATCACATTTCCCCATTTCAAAACTTTAAACCAACCTTCAAACTTCTCTGTGTTACCTTTACCTTGTCATTCTTTTCTTCCCCTTTTTCCTACCCGTCTTCCTGGAATGCCGGGTAAGACCGCTCCTGCCTCACCCACCCCAAACCTTGCCTTACCAATGAACATTGCCCAAGAGTAACCTGTCTAATAGTGGCTTTTTTTTTGGGGGGGGGTTGGGAGGGTGGGACTTCGTTTCTTCATTTACCCCCACTCTACGCGCACCTGACTAAAATTATCTACGCGCGCGCGCGCCTCTCGCTAACGTCCCTAACGTGGCCTGTTCCATTCGGGCGAACAGCCCCAGGGGGAGACTGTTTCTCCGCTCCCCCTGGGGCCCCCATGGCTGCCAGGTGTGAGGCAGGGCTCTGACCCTGACTTGCCCTGTCTAGTGGTTCTGTTTGTGACAATAATTTACCCACTTTGAAATGTGCAACTATTTCCTGCAAACACCTCCACTGGTTGGCTTTAATGTTTTCTCTTTTATGTTGTGCATAACTTAGAAAGAGAGGATCAGTAAAAAAAGGAGTTAAGGTCCTCAGGATACGGGAATATTTCTGGCTCACCCAGCTGCACCATCGCATTCCATTACTGCATCTTGCTCGAAGGAAGCATCACTCGATTTTGATCATAAACACAAACATCAAAGTCAAACACCGTGGAACATAAAGAAATAAACTAATGCGTCGAGTTCCTCTTTTACCACTTCTTAAGGGAGAATTTTGTATGAACTTTGGAGAGCGGGAAACAGTCTTAATATGTGTAAATATTGACATTACTTGTAAATCTGGTCCTAGCAAAAACCACATCCTCTCTACCCAGCTGCGTTTTCACACATGACCCTCTGCAGCGGCTTCGAGTGGGTGATGCCAGGACATGGGGCAAAGAACCAACCGGAAGTTTTCCTCATCGCCATTTCCGTGTCTGGGTTCTTCAGGTGTTTGTTTCTCTGCAGGCAGGTCCAGCTGTCAGGTTGGTTTTTGATGGCAATGCGCTGATAGAAGCAGCTGCGCACGCGGGGTTGTCATCAAGTTTAAATTTACTTCAAAGTAGAATTTACTGAAAGTGCTTACTGCCATCGCCTCCAAAAGCCACAGTCATTGCAACGGCGACAATTAGCTGCACCTCACGAGCGTATTTGTAAAGCTGGCAGGATGTAAACCAGGAAGCCAAGCATATTTTCCACAGTAAACTGATTGCCCAAGCATGTGAATGTGTTTCAAAGGACCGTGTTTTTCTTTTCCACTTTCCTCCCTTGGATGTGCTGTTATGAATTTGCACCTGTGTACATTTTTCTGCACTTTTTCTAACCCGTAGTTTCTTTTTATATGTCTCTTTCATTGGGTTAGTATTTGCTTTTTTACATTTATTGTTAGCAGTTTTTGCCTCTCTCCCTTTGGTATTTTACACACAATCCAACGTAGAATTTACATCGGATTTCGAAGCTCGGTGGACTAATGCATGGTCTGCGAGGATCTGGATTCGACCCCATGGTCGCAGGTTCACATCTCACTTTATTTTTTTTTGCATATTTATATAGCGCGAACTCGACCCGAAGGTATTGGAGCGCTTTACAAGAGCACCGTATTTACATTACACATTCAGGCACAGGGAGATTAAGTGATTTGCCCAGAATCGAACCCTGGTTTCCAGCACCAAAGTCGGCAGTCCAGCCGACGGACCACATCCCGCATTTGTTCCTCTCAACCTTTCATCTCCCTTAGTTGATAAAATGAGTGCCATTGAGTTCAAGGTGAACATACATCAGTTGCGCAGCAACAAGATACCCGGAGGTAAACATATGCTTTACAATCCCAGACTGTGTTAATTGCCCCATTATTGTTCTGAAATGTGTGACGCTAAGGGCAAATGGCCAATGACCAGCATTCTGCAGCGTGGGGTTCTCTATGACTTTTCATAAGTTTTGGTGGATTAACATCGTGTTGAGTGTCATTTTGCATTATGGAGCTTTGTATGTTTGCTCAGAACATCACCAATCCTATCAGGTTGTACTTCCGCTTGTATCATGTTCCTTCTCTTGTGTGCCTTCATCATCATCCGCGCGAGCGGTGTCCTCTCGTGTGAAGTTAATGGAGTCAAAACTACTGTAATGTCACCATGCCTGCACTTGTCTTAGATGTCCGTGGTTTTTGGCTACACTGACCCTATCCATATTTTGGTGCTGTGCTGCTTTCTGTTCCAACTACAAATGTTGCTCCACTGTGTCATATTGTGTGTTTAATCGTATGTTATCATTTTTGGTGTTCTGAATGTGCCCACTCTCCAGTCAAACCTGTGGTCACGATTGTAGTCGTCCATGGTTGATCATTGAGAAAACTACAGGTGATTGCTTTTGCCACTGCAGATTAGAATGGGTGTGTAATTGTGGATGTGAGGGTGATGTGTTGGGATGGGGTTTCCCAACTGTAAACCCACCTAAGAGGCTCAATGGTGTGGGGGAGGGGGGAGAGAAGCAGAGGAACTGTGCTGGGGCAGAGAATGGACTGTTCAAGATCCCTGTCAGTGGGAGGGCAGGACAGGCTTTAATTGTCGGACCATAGGAGCTGAGTGTCCCCCTCACAGTTCTAGGACTGCTCCTTGACGATGTCACCCTCAGCGCCTCTCGGAACTGCAGGACTGACGCTGCAAGCCCGATGAGTTGACGGTTGATATTCCAGAACCGTGAAGCGTGGTTGGGAAAGTCTTGGTTCCTGTTTTTCTTCTTTATTTCTGTTTCTTGGCTTTGGCCGTCTCTGTGCCTTGGCTCCTTGTGCAGGCCGCCTCAGATGGCAAGCTTCCAGTTAGGTATCATGATGTGGCATTTCTTGATGCTAAATGATGCAGCACATTTTAAAGGTAACCATGGCAATACCAGGCAACCAAGGTGGTCTCAGAAAGGAGCCTTGGAAGGTATCGAGAAGGATATTATTACCCTCCTGCTGGAAGTGAGCAACGTTGGACGGTGAAGCTGGAGCATTCACGGTGATTGGGTCAGACATTTTACTGCTATTCGCTCTTATGGTATTCTGTGTTCAATGCAATCACTCCTCATGATCTCCTCCTGCCTTGAGTGAATTGAAACATTGCGTTAGTTTGAACTTCTCATATAAAGAAAATCAATTTACCAGTTCCTTGTATGCGCTATGAGGCGATGATCATTACTGTATGTACTTTATCAAAGGTATGGAATAGAAGCTACAGCTAAAAATACTCATTGCCTGTAATGCCCCATGAATACATATGCAGAATGGAGTCTAATGAGTTTATTCAAACATAAATACTTCAATAAAAGCCAGGTCTTAAGGCTGCTTCTTAAGTACATAGCAATGATAAATGATGTAATGCAATCAGTGAAGATGGTAAAATGTTTGGGTACCAATAGTAAAACTGAGTGACCAATGAAACAGTCTTAAGGGTGCGGAAGCTTGGTCATAAAATAATGACCATCAGATAATAAAAAGCACAGCTAACAGGTACCGCATAGACCCTCTGGGGTATCTTGACATTGTAATGTCGGGACAGAATGTAGAACTTGGATTGAGCATGTGGAGATGTGTGGAAGGATGCGGGTCAGTTACCTGGGGGCAGCTGTTGTGGATGGGGCGATTCCTGTACATTGAGATACCTTAATAAACCTTCTGCTCTACACTACGCCTGGGAGTCCTACTTCTTCACATTGGAGATGATCGTGGAAAGGACCTGCCTGTGAAAATAAAAAGTACAAACTACATTATTTATTGGTGAAGCATAAGTGGATTACAGTTTTATTTGTGGGTCTCCAGCATATCATCGTGTTGGTGAGGAAATATCCCAAAACGTTCATTCTACTTTGAAGGTAGACTTTGTGTACTCTAAGGTACTGTGACTTTTTCTTATATATTTGGGCTATTCCCCTTTTTGTCTGAGTGCAGTGGTTGACTAACACACTACCAATGGATCCTTTGTTTTTATGATCTATTTGAAGCACCCCCCACCTATCCTTTGCTGCATACAACTACTGACCATGTACACTCTCTGGATCTCAAAGATTCCAAAACTGCCATGTGAGAAGTCACAGTGTGAGGCCCTTTTTAGGAGCCTGGGACAATCAGTTGTTAGTATTAGTTCTAAAAAAAATAGAGTAGGCTGTTATATGCAGGTGTGTAAAAAAGGGCATTTAAATATAGGATAAACATAGAAAAACAAAAAATGCAAGCACTTCGATAGGAGATTGCAGTGGCCATATTGGATTGCCAAGTATAATTTTGCCCATGTCTGACAGTGCTTTGCTAGGCAATTTGGATTCTATTCTGGTGTAGTCAGGACCCTGGCTGCTTAGGTTTTTGTATAGATAAACTATATTCTTCCTTTTGATTTTGTCGGGAGACATTCTTGTTTCAGAGAAGTATTATGGACAATAAAGCAGTGTGGGAAAAACAACCTGAACTGTTATTTGAATTTAGACTTATAGTCAAAGCCTTTGGAACTATTTACATTCCCTTCAAATTTTACTTATTTTGTGAAGTAATAAAAAGGATTCTATCATTGAATATGATATATGCATATAATGGGCTTTTAAGGAACAAACTGTAATGTACATTTCAGATTATGAATCATAGGGCCATTTTCTCAAGGAGCTATCGCCGAGTTATCGGCACCTTAACGCATCCAAATTTGCGATAAACTTACCACCCCATTCACAAGCTGGTGCTAACAGCCGATAACACCAGTTTTCCTGTGATAGCATCCTCAAAAAACATTGCCACAGATGACCCCGGCAACTATCGCTAATGAGATGCAGAGTAGGCGTTCCCGAGCAAAAAGCCGCGACAACACCACTCCACAACATTCACAACAACCAGCCACATCGGTGATAAGAACACACAACATGCACTAAGGCGCGTTAGCACCAGGAAACTAACACCTGCTCAGACCTGGTGCAAAGTCGGACCACAGCCTGCACCACAAAAGCAAACCCAGCCCAGAGCCACACCTGAAGAACAACAGATGCCATGGAGCCACTGAACATGCGTTCCGGACACCCAAGAGGGCCACAACACCCACTGCCACCACCCCCAGGAGCCCAACCCCCAAAAGGCCCCTCCTGGGCCCTCCCAGACCACCGCAGAGGCAGCGCAGACAAAGACAGTGGACCCCCAGGAAACGCACCAGCCTCACAGACCCAACTCCTGACAATGTCATTGCCCACTACAGGCACAAAAGGAGAACCATCCTACGCATCCTGACCAGCATCGCCCAACAGGCTGACGGCACCAACACAGTGGACAACCAATATCCCACCCCACACAAGGCTGCTGGCTGTGCTGCACCTGTCTGGCACCCCCCAACCAACACCGCCAGACTCGGAGGAGTCTCACAGCCAGCCACATCCAACTCCCTCACACCTGTCCTGGATGCCACCATCAGCCTGATACCCCAGTCCCTATACGTCCACTACAATGCGCAGGATCTGCTGGAGACCAAGCAAGGACTATACGCCATAGCTGGATGCACACAGGTGTTGGGGGCAATCCACAGCACACATGTCATACCTGTGCCCCCTGGTGACACAGCACACAATCACTGCAACAGAAAGCACACGTCTCACATCAATGTGTAGGCAACATACAAACACTGTGGAATCTCCACCAATGTTGTCGCCAAATACCCAGCCAGTGTGCATGATTCCATCATCCTCCGACAGTCCATCTTCAACCCGCGCTCCCAGGATGGCACAAAGGAAAATGCACATCCCCTTGGCAAGACCAAAATGAACACCCCACACACCTTAACTCTACAACCATGCAACTCACAACTCTGGCAATGCACAGGTCACAAAATCACATACAACATGCAAAACAACATGCCCACCCACCAGACACGATAGAACAACTTACTATGGTAACCTGGGCAAGCCGTGAACATGAGCCATCAACGGCATGGCTCCTCAGCCACACAATAGCGGAATGAGGGTAGAGGTGGGAACCAGGCATGTGTGAAGGAGGCAGGAGAACCATGATTAGGAAAGCACACAATGCCAAGAGTGGCGGAGATGTGCTGGACAGACCGCAGTATGCAGAACACACCCATATCCATGGCGACATACACCGCTGGTGTATGGAATGTAGTGGACAGTGGACGCAACCATGTCACCCCAGCCAGTGGGGGAGTTCGCGGAAATGCTGACTGTTACGTCCCCCCTGTAAGCGTTAGTGGAGTGGGATGGCCCGGCGTACGCCAGACCAGCGCAGGGGTGTGAATGAAAAGCACGTAGTCCGGGGGCGTGGTCCTCTTCCGGAATGCCCAACGTCTCTGCCAGGGTGGCGCATCTCACCCCGCCACAAGGCCGACGCCGTCCTGGTGAGCGGATTTGCCTGCGATCCTGTGCGCATGCTGTACCCCGGCCCGCTGGACCCCGAACCCGTCAGGGACTCCCCTGCACAGCCAGGCCACACTGATCACCTGCCAACACCGGCGTGTGTCAAGGAGAGCACACCACGTGTCAACGCAAGCTCCAAGCCCGAGGCCCGCGACTTTGGCAGCCTCCTTGGACCATCACGGCCTCCACGACACAGGCCCGCTTCAGTACTTTCTCGTTGACATACTCTACTGCTGCCTCCGGCCTACACTATGGTCAAGTGGGTCACACATTTGATTACACGATGGCAGAGTACATATGTTCATTGCAGATTTTACATCAGTGTATTCCCTTCGACGTGGTGCCACCAACTCTGTGCATGCCATGCTCACGACACGTCTGTTGTCCCCTGCTGACTACTGCTTCCGGCCTACACTATGGACAAGTAGGTCACACATTTGGAACTGAGTCTTGATCATACATTGTTCGTTTACGCACAATAATGAAGATTCTACTTCACTGTACTCCCTACGATCAGGTGGCAGCAACCATGTGTATAGCATCCCAACCACACGTGTCTGTGGGCCCTTGATGACTACACCGTCGGCCTACACTGCGGTCCAGCAGGCCTCACGCCAATCCACTCCAGTATGTACCAGGCAGGACACGTCATCGTCGCTGATTGAACACCCACTTGGCTCTGGTGCTATTGCCTCTGTCAACCACAAGTCACACCCAAATGTCATCTCAACGTTGTGTGTTAGAGTTCCAGGAGGGGCTTGCTGAAACGCGTCTGGCCCTTGCTGACCGCTGTCTCCGGCCTAAACTGTGGTCGATTAGGTCACACACAATTTTGAATTCAGCCTTAATTTATTTATGGCTGACTTGATGTCATTGTACAGGCCTCCTCGCAGACTGCATCCCTTTTCAGCCACGGAGCCACTAAGTCTGTTCCCCGAGACCCATGGACACTTTCTGGTTGGACTTTGGTGGTGACTCTGTCCATGGACTTGGGGTTGTCGTCACCATCATGTCAATGATACTGACTTTGTGGCGAAAACCATGCCGTGGCATTCCACTCCTCCATTTGCTGCTTCCGGACAGCTTCCACCCTCTGCATCATGCCCTGGAGGACAGCTTCTACTGTACCCGCAACCATCCGTAACATACACCTCGGACATTGATGAGGACCCGCTCAGGTCGCATGGCCCATCTGACTTCACTTCAAGTCATCGTCCCGTGGCAGGGTGCCTGTGCCGGCCGCAGTGCATCCGGGGCCACTAACTCTGTGCTGGTCAGGCTCAGGACACATTCTTCTGAGATATTGGATGGCCTCTGAGGCGATGGCCTTGGGGTCATCAACGCCATGTGTCTGTGGCCCTGCGCTGTCCGCAGTCTCTGGCTTCAACTGCGGCACACCAGGACCCACACATCAAATCGAGTCCTGACTGGCCCGGACGTTGCATCACCGCAGGAGGCACACACCACCACCGCAGGGACCACCTCCAACCTGTCGTGGATGCCATTATCGGCCTGATACCCTGCTCAGCACCCCAGGTGCCACTAACTCAGTGCACCGCAAGCCATCGTCTGTTACTGATTGAGTTTTGTGCTGTGGAGAGGTTGCGAAGCAATGTCATCTCAAGCAGTGTGGGAGACCTGGGACATTGATGAGAAGGTGATGCAGGTCTAACACACCCCACTGCATCTGCATCAGGAATATCTCGAAGGGACACAATCTAAGACTTTTTCTTCACATGAGCACGCTCATCTCTAGTGTCCCAACCAAAGTGCACTGCAGCTCACGGACACTTTTGTTCGCATGTTGGGTGTCCTCTGGACTTTCTCCTGCTCCTTCCATGT
This sequence comes from Triturus cristatus, assembly GCF_964204655.1. NCBI lineage: Eukaryota > Metazoa > Chordata > Amphibia > Caudata > Salamandridae > Triturus > Triturus cristatus. The sequence goes on along the minus strand of NC_140581.1, from coordinate 792,243,721 downwards.
TGACTCTGTTATGCAGGTGTTTTCAGTTTCCGTTGCACTGGTGTCCACTGTTCAAGTGGTTGCCAGCACCAAGCATTCCATGCGTGCTGGCTTACACTCACCCCACTCACATCCAGCACAGGTGTCACTGTACATGTGGCCCTGCCAATAAAGGGGCCTAGCGCACGTGCTCGTAGCCAGTTCAACATTATATATGCGTGTGTCCCTGTCGTCTTGTTGTATGCATGAGGGCCCTGGGCCCTACAACATTGCATTGTGCTGTGTACAGCGGACGCAGACATGTCACAGCAGGCAGAGGGTTAGACCTTGGACATGTAGCTTTGTCGTCACCCACTCAATTCATAAGGGGAGTGGCCTGGGCCTTCGTACGCAGAGCCAACGTGGGTGGGTGACTGCTATTTGCGTGCCTCTGGGCGTGGTTCTGTACCGTGAATGTGAATCTGCATGTGTCTATGGTAGTGTGGGTCTCCTTTGTGGAGTGTAGGTGGTCCCTGAAGGGTAATTGACACCAACGTATGTGATCTAGTTCGCCTTCCATGGGTTCGGACCCCACCCACACCTGTTCGGCCACCTCCTTTTGGCGTGCTGACACATGGCATTGGGGTGACATGGGTGGGTGGGTGAAGTGTCGTGAGCCAGCTGTGCTTGTGGGTGCTTCCTGCTGTGTGGTCTGTTGCAGGCTCTGTGTTCTCCTCTGAGTAGCTCGGCTGCCTGGGTCCTGGTGGTGGGTTGAGTGGGATGTCCATGGGCTGTTGTAGGGCGTTGGTGTCGAAGGTGTGGTGGTCCTCTCTAGCATCACAGATGTGTTGTCTTCTGTGCTCTGCCAGAGGTGTTGTGTGCCCCTCTGCAATGTGAAGGGGAGATGCATGTTGACATTGTGTTGACATGTATGTTGGCGCATTTTTCTGGTTTACATGCAGACTGTTTGACAATGTACATTGTGACTGTTTGGGAGGTGCTAAGTACTGCTGCGGGGCAGTGTACATTTGGACTACAAGATGGATGTGAGTTCGTACGCGTACTTTTCCATTGCACAGTTCCCTGCTCTGTCAGATGTAGTAGGCATGTTTCTGTGCGTGTGCGGAGCCAGTTGTGTCCTCTGTTCTGCAGTGTCTGATTTTCGCATTGTACCACGTTGTCATCAATGTGGGTGTGCTGTTCTTGCTATGTGTGTGTGCTGCAGTGTCCCAAGGGGATCAGGAACATGATCCAGGGTAATTGTGGGTGTGCAGTGTGCTACACCTCGTTGGGCATGTGTGCCATTGTGCCCATCTCTCCCCGTCCCCCCAGTCCCTGGTCGTTACTCACCCTGTTGATGTTGTGTGCGGTCCTCTCGGGCTGTGTCTGTACTCCCTACTCCTTGCACCATCTCCACACTGATGACTGTGGCCTAGCTTTCCTCCAGCTCCTCCTGTGGTGCAGGACTGCCACCTCCTCTCGCCGTTGCAGCCTTCCTGTTTGCGGCGGGTTTGTGCCTGATTTAGGTTGTCACATCAAGCCAGCGCCTCTTGGCCTCCTCGGCACTCCGACTGCATTTCAGGTGGTCTACTTGTGGGTCAGTTGATGGTAGTGTTCTGTCACCTCCGTGACGCTGATCTGGTTTTGCTGCGGACTGCACCCAGTCTTCCTCTCCCTCTTCTACTCAGCCGTCCCCGTTGTTCCTTGCTGGTGGTCTGTGGGGGTTGTGGGGTTCGCGTTGGCCTCTGCACTGGGTCAGGGTGCATCCATGGTGCTGCACACTTTTGTTTCTGGTGCGTTTTTCTTGTTCTGCTTTTATAGTGCATTTTCCCGCCAGACGCGTGGGATTTGCAGGCCTATAGCTGGTTTTCGCAGGTTTATAGGCGTTCGTGTTTCGCATTTTTGCGGCGTAGCATTAATTTTAACGCTGCCATTTGGCGCGTTGTCTGGTGACTATCGCATGGTACCGCCGTGTTGTGAATACTTGGTTAACACGGCGTAAATTTCCTGTGATAGACTGCGATGTTGTAGGTTGCGTTAAGTAACTTTTGCGATGGTTATCACACGTTCTTGTGATCATGCCCCATAGAATGTTAATGAATATTTTTCTGTTGTGCAAAAGACAAATTTGAACCTATGCCAATCAATATCAGAAGGTGTAAATGAAAAAGTTAGATGTAGTTATCTTTCTTATCGGAATGGAGATCCAGTAATCTCTTTTACCTTGCGTTGTTTCAGTTTCAGGAAAATCAACTTCATGCCAAAAATACAGAGCTGGGTAATCAGAGAGACCTTTCAGGTATATCATTTCACTGCTAAAGGTGCATGCTGAACTGTCATGGCAGATTATTAATGATCTTTAGAAAAGCTTTCAGACATCAGTGCTCAGCATTCTTGAGACAGAGTGTTGAGGTAGAGTGGATATCAATCTGTATTTCTTTTTCATTGACTATTCATCTTTCCACGATTCTACTGTTCATCTCACTTATCATACTGTGCATAGTCAGTAGTGGCTGCGGCAAGGCTAGAAGAGTCCTGAGGGTTGACATCACTCCCATTGTATCCAGAGTACAAGTTTTCTGCTTTTGACAAAAGAATACATTTGGTTAGATTTAGTAACATCTGTGGTACAGCTTAAAGATTGGTTCAAATGCTTTACTATAGAATGTTTATTGAATCTTCATCAATGAGCTGAGGTGCCCAATCGGGAGATTTGGACATGATATGTTTGCTGTCTGGCCTAGTTGCTCTAAGGTTTTGGTTGGAAGGCTGGACAGCTCAGTATGAGACCCTGCTACTGAGATTCCCTTCTCATGTTCCCTCAACACAAAAAGTCACCTTTCAGACGGCGCTCCCATCGAAGTACAACCATGAAATTAAATGTGAAGGCTGTCTCAAGTCCAGTAGACAGGGCTACAGAAAGCCCTGCAGTCTGTGATTCAGGAGCTACCGATTAAAGGCATATCTGGTCTCATGGTATCAAAGAGCAAGAGGTGCTAGAGCACCAACAGAAGATGGGGGTACCAAACATCAAGTGCCTTTATGTCAAAGTGTTGTACAGTTCATACTCTATCAGTAAGACTGTGCATTTGGACAACATAAACATCAAAACTGTGCGAGACCGAGTCCAGGCACACCATCAGGATGAGTTGACCTCAGTCCTAGTTAGCCCTCAGTGCACCATCTGGACCTCTAAACCTTGTCAACCTCAGAACATGACAACTCTTACTCTCCAAGGAAATCGTGAAAACAGATGAGTCCTTTTTGTTAGTAACTGATGCGTGCCCAAAGGGTGACACAAAAAATGCTCAAATTGGCATTTCAATTATTTATTGAAGCAATATGATTCTTGTGTAAAATACATGTTCTCCAAAGAGTATTTGAAACAAATAGAACAGAGAAATCAGCATTACTAGAATGGCAAAGAAGATAAACAATGAAACCATTGAGCTGTTACATTGATTATAATCATATCTATACTCTTAGCTAGTTCTTTCTAACCTTGTGGGCTTAGGGAGTGCACATTTTCCAGAATATCTTAAGGTGATCTAACTCCCTAGTTATCTGTGAGTATATTTAATCTGGGAGCCCGTTCTAGAGCAGAGCAGAGCAGAACATCGTTCTCCTCAGAAAGGTAAACAGCATTTAGCTGTGCTGAAATTCCGGCATTGGGGCGAACTCGACAGTGACAGCGAAATGCTCCTCTGTCTAAACAAAGGATGTGTGTCGTTTATGTAATAAACGTCACCATGTTTCCCTGCCGGGGACCCAGTCAGGCCGTCATTATTTATTCTACCCTTGCAGGGCTGTCGCTGAGTGGACAACAACAAACATCAACATTTTGCGCAGTGAACTTGAGCATAGTACAGAATTTTCAAGGCCCTTATAATATGCCCACGAAGAAGTGTAAATGTGAGCAAATCCATTTTAGAGACTATTATCTTATATGTGCATGCATGCAAATGTGTGTCAAGAGTCAACGTATATAGGAAAATTTCAACTTTAAAAGCAAACTTGTAAAATAGCGGTGTTCCCTTTCTGAGGCCTACATAACCACATGACAAAAGGGGTCTGGTTACGGTACAAATTTTTAATTGGCAAAAGACTCACAGGATCTTCTCTAGTTCCTATATTATGCACTGGAACACTGAAGTTTAGTGTCAGAAGCAAATTTCAACTTTAAATCAGGAAAACCATTATGGCTAGAGACGTAAGTACAGCGTTTCCAGAATCTGAGTGAAGATTCACAGCCAATGGCATACATCCCTAGGAACTGGGATGAAGAGCGAAATCCTGTGTCTATCTGAGGCGAGACGGTGTAGCTATGGACTCCCAGGGGATACTGGGCAGGCTGACAGGGCTGGCTAATGAATTACGTTGTCCTGGAAAGTGTAAAATCAGCTTTTCAGTCTGTGTTCTCACAGGTTACTTTTAGGTGGTCTGGTCAGCTTGGCTTTTAGGCACTTCTAGTTACCACATGCTCACTGGTTGTGATACGCACCACTGTAGCTTTTAGTTAGATTGATTTTCTTGTCTGATCTTCCTCTTTGTTAGGGGTTTGTTTCTTTTCACTCAGGACAATACAGTATCCCTTTCTTTCCAAGGCCTTGCTGTGAGCAACTGCAAGCCCCTGTTAAAGTCTCTTGCTGAGCTGGGGCACACAGATCCTCCATTTGAAGTTCTCATGAATACAAAGTACTTCGCTAAACGAACCAGTATTTCAGCCCTACTGTGAGGAACTGGCAGGGCACAAAAGCCAACCATCAGGCATGCTTCTTTTAAAGTTTGTAGTCCTGTATATTTTGAGGAAAGCACATCTTAAGTTTTAAGGAAGACAGATCTTGGTCCAGTCATTCAGAAATGGTGAAGGTGGCTTCTAGATTTAAGCCAGGTGGGCTGACCCAAATTTAGAAAGCTGATAGGTGGTGGACTTTACAGAAGAAAGAACAACATGAGTTTCAGTGTAACGGAGGGAAAACATGGTAGATTGGTGGAGATCATGATTCTCCCCAAGCCCAACAGACAACACTCGTCGCCCTGCACATGCTCTCCTGCTTACTCATGTGCTAAACACACATGGTTATATTTATTTTGTTTCCAATGTGCATATTGCATGAAGTAGACATGAAGTTGCATCTACATATAACTCCATACAACCCACAAAACAAGCTCTAATGAGGGCAGGGATTCAATTAAAAGGAGATGGTCCAATGTTACATGGAGAGAGAACCTTAAGGCAGGTTCTCCAACAGGAGTTCAGGCAACAAGACCTGTAGACTTCAACAAGCAATCACCTGCCATCAACCACCAATCACCTCCTCAACTGGAAGTCAGCAAATGCCGACCAATACTATGGTTGTGTACACTTTGATCGCACCCTGTAGCCAACACATTTAAAGCCACACAATCACTGAGCTCCTCCCATGGATTTACAGATTGTTAAATCTGCAGTGGAAAAACATTCTGTAAACCAGAAAATATAGTCATGGTGGTACTACTTTTCGAAGCAAAACTAGGACTTCTCTACTTAAAACTCTGATAGCAGTCAAATTATTTTGATATGGGGCTTGTTGACATGCTAATTAAAACAATTAAGGTCAAGATGTAGGATTTGAGACTGTGTGAGTCTTCATAAGACTGAGTCCAATTGCAATAAATGAAAATTCCTCAAGTCAAAGGGTTTATTCAAAATTCGGATCATTACAGACGGCAAAATGTTGTTAGCCATATTATGGAGAATTAGCATTTAAACGTTAATCAACATGAATCAAAAACAACATATGCAAGAAGGTTAGCATAAGGTCGATTACTAAAGCAAGTAGCAGCCAGGACCACAGTATAGTTCAATTAGAGGACTGCCATAAGGTTTTCCGCAAAGACTCTGGGCTAGGGTGAATTCTTAATCAAATGACAGATTGACATAGATTCTACAGTTAGGAAATAAAGAAAAGAGTGAGAGCCTTATTTCGAGTCTGCCAGTCAATGGACCGGCAGACTCATGGGGGTGAGGCGCTGGTGGTCCAACCGCCACCAAACCGGTGGTCCGACCAACATATTATAAGTTTGGCAGTTGGACTGCCATTTGACCACCACAACTGCCAGAGAACCACGTTCCTTGGTGGTGGCATGGTGGTCAGGGGCTCAGAATATGCTGGCGGTGCTACTTTGGCATTGCCGTGCATATTTTGTGTTTCCCCACCACCAGCCTCACATTGCGGTCTGCACCGCCATGTAAAAGTTGGTGGTTGGGAAACAAAGGGGTCCCTACAGTGCCCCCCTTATACCCTGCAGGTAGGTGCATGTAGGGGGGTACATGGTATGCCCCTCTGTGTGCAAGCACTCCCCTGCACCCAGTTCAAGCACACCATGGACTTTTCAGTTCATGCTGTGCTGGAACGCCCTGTGGTGGTCCCATGGCGGGGCAGTATTAAAGGCTCATTGAGCCTTTATTATTTCACCACCGCCAGACCGCCATGTTGCCCGCCCGCCACACATCGATTTGTACCGGAATTCATTGGGCGGCCAGCGTTCGGGTTTGGCAATGCAGTAGTGAGGGGGGGTGAACCGCCCCGCCCCCGCACCGCCAAACTTGTAATAAGGCCCTAAGTATGAATCAAAAAATTAAGACTGCCAAGAGTCTGCTCTCTAAGCACATTAAAAAGGCTTTGATACGGGGAGTGTCTCACACGTCCTCACTCAAAATTCAAACATGTGAGACTTACCCCAGTTAGTTAGACAAAGCTTGGTCAAGAGTTGGAACTTAAATGGTTATATAACAGCAGAGCATGCCATGGGACTCTTTTCTGAAAAAGTATTCCCTCCTGTAACAATTGTTTTCCGTAGGTGGGGAGTGGAGATGGATTGTTTGGCATTGTGCTCTACTGAACTCTTTGATAAAGTTTGAAGACAATCAGTCAAGGTTGAAGTTACTGATACACTTGGCTGTGAAACGCGCACAGGCCGAGTGACAGATGCTGTGTGGATTTGGTGGTGATACTGGAATTGCCATGATAGTGGATTTCAGACAGATACTTACCTCCATCTCTCAGTTTGAGACTTGTCTATGGACCGCAGTTACCACTTGTTGGTATTAAATAATACAAGACGACTATTGTCCTGAGGAGACCCTGAAAATAATTAGGGGTCGAAATGTCGACACTGTTTCACTTGGTTATTGATTAATAATAATTCTACATGTTGCAATGCTATATGCACATGCCATCCGTTTGTAAATATTTATAATTATAACCAGTGATTTTTTTGTTGTGTGTCTTCTGTATATATTTGGTACAAAAAGGGGTGGTGATGGACGGAGCATCAGAACCAATCAAACACTCACACCCAGTCAACAGGGTATGCTCAGACGTGAGTCCCTTGCTCACTTTGCCACTGGATTCAAGCAAGCCTGGCTGAAGAGGGGTGAAACCCCGAAACCGGTCCTAGGATGCTTGTTTCCAGTCCAGGGAGGACCTGGCTTGTCAGTTCGGGCTGGACTTTACCCATGAGGCACAGGGTCAAGACTGATTTGCATATGGCTGGGTTCAAACTGGAACGGCATGGTGAGCAAAAAAACGATGGATTTAGGCCCAGATCTCTGTACTGGGGTGAATGTATGACATTGTTCTGCATTCTGTCCATCAATTGTTGTTTTTGCTTCTGTATATATTCTTCATTTATCACACACTGGAGCATTGCTGCGTCACCTGCATTTATGTTTATTGTTGTCACAGTATCTGCATATAAATTTAAGAATAATACTAAAAATATTCTCAGAAACCCTTACCAGCAAATTGTGATCATTAACATATGTCTTTTTAAATTATTTTGGTGTAAAACGCTACCAAAGTGTCTGCATACCACTTGGAGTCTCTAAATATTACATTGAGTGTTGGCTTCCCCAGACAGGTGCAGGACGGAGTCTCTTTTCAGAAAAGAGTCCCACTGCATACTCACCATTATCGACCCTGGTCCCCATTGGCACAGAAGGGTTTGTCCTTGTGATAATATACAAGTTGGAACTTGAAGGCATGGAAGGGTCCTGTTTGGCCGATTGTTGATGGTCCAGACTTGAAATTTGTGATGAATTTGAAGTAGGACGCAAAAGGGTATTTTTGTTTGGACTGGTCCATGAATGTCTTGTTTGTGTGACTATTCTACAATTAACACCTTATGTTTCAAGGAACATCTCTTTGAGACACTTTGCCACATTTGGGGCATGTTCACATCCTATTCACATGGATTTCCTATGCTGTGTTTTGTCCTGAGGAAGATCCCTTTTGGATGAATGGAATGACACATATAATGCTGGTGGGGTCGAAAGGTCAACGCTTTATGAAGACACAGCTTGCACTATACACACCCTGCTTAAGATTCTAAATGACAGTGAACCAGCACATATAGAGTGCATGCATTTGAAACATAGCCAAGCTCAACTACTATTTGACAAAGAACTCTGTAGAACATTGTTAATGCTTTTGTATGCCCTGCACGAGCACTTCTTTTATTTCATCACCATTCTTTGCACAAGAACATCCTGTTCTAACTCAGAATTCGTATTACATCTAAGAATGATTTAATGCATTAAACAGTGCAGAATGTATATATGTATCATATACATTATATAAACACTTTTGAGAATAGATGTTAAACGAATTCCAACAGAAACAAGTCTGGATATACTGATTATTTACCCTGGTTCTGAGGGTTTCCCCATTAAATATTTCATATGCATGCAGTAGTAGGCAGAGATAAGAACATCCCTGACGAAGGCCACTGACCTTTTGGGCGAGATAGTGGGTCGAAACATGGTAGTTCCATAGGTTGAATGAATCCATTGTTTTCATCCAAAATCCACATATTGTTTTTAACCATATACAGGATTCCCAGTTATTAAAAAGAGAAGTCTGGTGTGTATACTCTGAGATGTTTTTAGGAAAAATATCTAGATCCCTGTAATTGTCTAGAATGATTTATCAAGAACTCCTGATTAGTTGTATAGTCCGCCACAGTGGCATTCATCTACCATGGTGTGGACAGGCTACCAATGATGAAGCATGCCACAAAGTGTGGGTGAAGTGACCCATTCAAGTCTTATAGGACTACACAAACATATCAAGGCAGAAGAAATATTATTCCTCTGCTGTAGTGACCTTAGCGGCTATTGTGTGTTTTTTGTTGTTAAGAAGATTGCTTTTAGATTAGACATCTCTCATACTCTCTCTCTTTGTGCTCAGACTTTCCAAAGTAATCTTTGTGTTAAAAGTTATCTTTTTTTAAATATCTGTTTTATTGGCATTTGTAAGATTAACAATATTACAATCAATACAGTTTCATATCCACAGCAAGGGTAGCACATTCGTATTAAAAGTTATCTTAAGTCCAACTTTACATTGTCCGGTTTTATGTAACAATTAATTTGATACCTTGGAGCACTATGTTTGGTGATCCCAAATGGAAGTTAGCTCTTAGCGCATGGGCAGTGAAACTCCATGTTCTCCAATGGGACTACCAGCCTTGCTACAGTGAAACCGACAGTTTCGAGTTTTCACTGTCGGCTAATGCAAAGCACAAAATGAACATGTCCCTCTTTTTGCTTTTTAGCACTCTGCCTTGTGGGCTACTAAGGCCTTCCCTAGGGGTGAGTTATACATATTAAAAAGGAAGGTTTCAACTTGACAGAAGGGTTTATTTTGCTATGTCGAATTGCCCGTTTAAAAGCTGCCCAACAAGGCAGCGATGGCAGACCTAGAGCCATGTTTTCACTTTGTCACTGCAGTTGTGCACAATACATGCTACTGACCACTGGTGACATTTAACCTACTTGTACCCAGTGCTTAATTTGTGGAAAAATAAGTGCCATGGCTGTCATCAGGAGGCCTCTGCAGCTTGCGCCACACAATTCCCCGGCCAGCGCTGCCCGTGATGGTGCAAACACACGTACGAATATCACACTCCTTCAAGTGTGCCACTTCAGACTACTCCAGGCCCCCAAAGCTGTAAGAATGGCTTGGGAGGCCGGTATTAGTTATTTTAATGTATATTGAATTTATAAACAATTGTTGTTGTGCTCATCTCTAAAAAACACAAACAGTGCAACTATTTGGCAGAGTGTCATAAGTCCAGGTGTTGGCAATTAAGTGCTGGTGCTGAGCACCGTAAACCACTGGCTGTAATTAAGCACTGCTTGTACCATATACTACGGATTTAAAGCTAAGTTAAATATTCCAATCAGGGATAAGCCACTTATGCATACACTTTTAAGAATCAGCGCACATGCCCTGGGCCCTGGTCAGCAGGGCCTGTGCACCATAGAGTCAAAAAAACAGCAGCTTCAGTCGAACAACTTGGATGCTGGTCATACAAAAAGAGGCACTTACACCGGGGTTACTCCTACTGTGTGTGCATCTGTCTACCCTAATCATTAATTTTAAAGATGCATGCAAACATTTCGATTCCAGGTTGGACTCGTCAGAAAAAAGAACTATTGATGGCCTATAGGGTATAAATCACAGGAACCACATTAAACAGCCAATGTACACACACAGCAAAAGGTACATTTAAATTCAATATTTATCGTCTGCCTCCAATGGGAGGATCAAATAAATGAGTGTCCTGGAAGATGTCCTCTAGCGCCCTGAGGATGAAAAGCTGCATGTGTGCTGCTTGGCATCCACCTGGAGTGTGAAGCAATGGTTGCGGAAGTACTGAGCGTGTGCGTGCCAGTGCAGAGACATGCTGAAGCCGTGCCAAGAAATAATGCAAACAACAAACAAACCTGGCTCCACCAAGTGTGAATCCAGGTCAGGAGAGCCATAGGGGACGGGAGCGGTGCCAGACGCGCGTCTCAGAGCTTCCCTCGCTGAAGGGGCGACACATGAGATGTTATTCGAATGTGTATAGCTCATAACCAATATCATTATGGCATCAAAGCACATTGTCCAACAGGATGTCATTTCTTGCGAATCTGGGTAAACATTCAGTTGGCCCAGAGAAAGAATTGCCTGATGGTACCTATTGTTTTGCGGGTGTTGTATTGTGTGAGGTCATCAGAGCTCTTGTTCGGTAAAAGTTTCAAAAAGTTTTGGGAGTTAGTCTGAATTTGATCTAGGATGAACTTTGTGGTGTTTTGTATACGGGTTGGGATTCTGAATGACTTTCTGTTGTTTTCTATGGGGTAAAGGATCACATGTCCAATGTTCAAGGAATAGTGCTTTTCACAAATGTTTTATATAACCCAGGTCGAGTGGCGCTCCGCTCCCCAGGCACCGATAATGGGCCGAGGCAAATGTTTGTGTTGATAGGAATATGTGCATACACAGCAAGTTTCACACATGCGTTTATTAGAATTATGATTTAGCAGGCAGGTGAACTGGTGCTTTTCCCCACTTTGCACTGACACAATCAGGGGACACAACATTTGTGAGTTTGGCCCTACATTTTTATATAACTATCGCCTGAGACTCTCACAGAAGATACGCATCAGACCTTCTTTACTGCCAGGGATTAAAATAGCTGGGCCTTTGTTTATTATATGTGTTACATAATAACCAGTTAAACTGAAAATTTAAAATTCTGCAGCTGCAGCATTTTCTGCATAATTATGGACTGCACTTGCCATATAAAATACCATCTGCTGCAGAATTTGCAGATTCCAACAAAAAAGATGAGATTAAAGTATTCCTCCGAAAGTACTCTTACAAAAATGAAGCGCGGTAAATTTCACTTGTATTTATTTATTTTCCATTTGTAAAGCGCATGGTTACACCGACGGTGTGTCCCCGTGCTAGGTATTAGAACTCGAGAGAGGAGCAAAAGAGAGTCTGTGCCTTGCCTGGGCTAAGATATTCAGAACCTAGAACCAGAGCTAGATGATCATATTAGAAGATGAAAACAGCCAGGTTTTTAATCCCTTGCGATGGATACTTTCACGAGGTTCGACTCTCAAAGTCACTGGTAAAGTGTTCCATTTTTTGGGTGCAAGATAATGAAAGGATCATGCTCCGATCCTTACTTTTTGAAATCGTGGCACCCTAACCAAGTGAGCTCCTGTAGATCTTAAATTGCGTGTAGGTGAATAGGAAGTTATCATCGAATGAAGATAGCTCGGGCCATTGTTCCACGGAATTCTGTGGCAGTAGCACATGGCCTTAAAAGTAATCCTCTTCTCCACCGGGAACCAGTGGAGAGTCGTCAAAGCCTTCTTAATAGATGCTCTTCTTGGGAGGTTCAGGACCAAGCGTGCTGCTGCATTTTGAATTGTTTGAGGCGTAGCTAGACCTTTTTTAGTCATTCCCAGATATAGGATGTTGCCTTAATCTATCTGGGACATCACCAAAGCATGAACAATAGTTTTCCTGGCATTAACTGGTAATAGATCCAGGAGTTTCCTTGGGACTTTAGTACTCCCAAAGCATTTCCGCACTACCATCCTGATTTGGCTCTCAAACGTGAGTTAGGAATCCAGCCAGACCCCCAGATTTTTTATTTCTGCCTATGGAACAGGATTTTGCCCCAAAGCCTCAGGCCACCAGGCAGATGGCCGCATATAGGGTGCTTTTCCGACTTCCATTATTTCGGTTTCCATTAAGTTTAAGCAGTAGTCAGATAGCCATGAGGCTAGTTCCTCTAAGCATAGAGAGAACTGGGATGCGGCCTTCAACGAGTCTGGAGATAAAGTAACAATCAGTTGCATATCATCCACATATGATACGATTGTTACATTATGTTTTTCTACTAGTTCTGCAAGCGGGCAAATATAGAGATTAAATAGAATAGGACTCAAAATAGAGCCCTGTGGGACCCCTTGCATAAGGGGAATGCTCTCTGACATAAACAGGTATTGGCGACTTGAAAACTCCAAGATGTTAAGAAAGAGTCATCCAGCTTAGAGCGAAGCCCCTGACCCGCAGCTATTTAATCTTTTGAGTAGTAAATTATGTGATACTGTATCAAATGCTGCACTTAGTTCTAGTAGGACCAGCGTGGCAGTTTGCCCTTCATCAGCACATTTCCCTAACGTTTCTGTTGCAAAGAGTAGTTCTGCCTCGGTGGTGTGGGAAGCTCTAAAACCAAATTGTGAAGGATGAAACAAATCATTCAACCTCATATGATTCCCAAGTTGGTTGTTCACCACTTTCTCTGCGATTTTAGCGAAAAACGGTAGCAACAAAATGGGGCGTACATTTTTCAACTGCATGGGTCTGCTGACATTTTTTTCTGTAGAGGAAGTACTATTGCTTGCTTCCATTTCAAAGGTATTTCTCCTGAGCTGAAAGACTGAGCTAATAACTGCTGGACATGAGGAATAACGATGTTCATTCCTTGCATCAGAATTTTAGGTGGGGCCGGGTCACGAGGAGATCCCGGTTTAATACTCCTGGCCATGCGCTCCAGATCTTCCAATGTCGGTGTCCTAAATTCACTGAGGGTATTACCCTCAAAAGTAACTACAAGTGAGATATCAGGACTTAAACCAATATGTGCTTCGGCCGGAAAGGTGTTGTAGATTTTTGCTACTTTAGATGCAAAGACGTTGGCAATAGTGTTGCAATGCTCCGGGGATATGGGAGCAGGCCCGTTGTGCATTCAAGCGAGGACAGGGATTTAATAATGGAGAAAAGTTCTTTAGATGAGTTATTCACTTTAAAAAAAAATCAGTCTAGAAGTTGAAGGTAGTGACCTGAATAGGGTCACCTGGGTCACTCGTGACCACCTCTCGGCCTTCCAAACCAAATGAAGAGTCAGTCAGACAGTAGAGAATATAAACCAAAGTTATTTATTAGTATTGCGCTGCAGCGGAGCCCAGTCTGACCAGCCTCCTGAGATGGCTGCTGAGGGACTGACTCCCCCCACAAAACATCCAAAATTATACATTTCCCATTCCCAAAGAACACTCCCAGGCTGGAAATGTCCAGGCCAGGCACGAGCAAACAAGTGGCACAGAAGGATGATCTACAGTCCTGGGACCTGGTACATGCTATCTCTGCTCTAAGGTTACTCTGCCCGTGCCCGCCATTCTAGAAGGTGGGAACGAACCTATCTAACCGGAAAGGTATGCCATAATAGAGAGTACATTCATTAGTGCAGCTGAACTCGGCCTTGGAGAAATTCAAACTAAAGATGCATGGAGGCAGTTTTCTGCTGGTCAAGCAGTATGAGGCAGGAGCTTAGCTTCGATCATAGAACAAAATGGCGGCTACTAATAAAATGGTACCATGAATCCTAACTTAACACAGAACGAAATATGAGCAATGGAACGATATCATTTTCAATTCTAACAGACCCTCCTTTTAGCATTCATTGCTAAATTTTATTATTGCCATCAGGTAAGGGCCGTACAATTCTAAAGGAAGGAAAAAATGTTCAAGGATAGGCAACATTTGCTAACTCATTTGGCTACCAGCGACATCTAAAACTCTGTGCGATATGTAATGGATACATTACAAGGCTAGACATACATCATTAATATTCAAAAATGCCCTTGTCAATGCACATCACATCCTGGATGTCCTGCATGATCATGGCCTTGTCCTTAGAGTCATGTTCTAAGTGTTTGGGGTGGGGTGTCAAGATTTGTACACAGCAGGCACAACAGGCAGGAAGGCAGTGTATGCACAGACAACATGCTAAAATGATACCAGCTACAGCAACCAGGAAAATGATAATCTTCGAACCCAGAGATGCGAATAGCCCCCAGAACAACCCCGTGAGGCACCATGTGCCATTCTCCTGGAGTATGTCAGAGGCAAGCTTATGGAGCTTCTGTATAGCAGCATATACATTCGGAGCATGGTCCGGTATGTATACACAGCAGCTACTTTCGATGACACGGCAGGCCCCACTCCTATCAGCAAGGTTGACGTCTAGCACCATCATGTTTTGAAGGGCAACGAGTCTCGTAGCCTGGAGCTCAGCTGTAATATTAGTCAGGATACCAGCTGTTGCATTTATCACTCCTTCTACCACCGAGTGAGCCTTCGAATATTGAGACCATTGGACATTGGGCCCCAAAAGTGTATAATACCTTTCATGGCATCGGTGAACTGCTGCAGAGTGGTGTCTGTCTGATCTACATCTTCTGTGTTAATAACCCTCCTCACTCTGGACAGGTATTGTCTCCTACGTTGCAATCAATGGACCTTATGGTTATTGGGCAGAGCTTCATATAGGGGGGGTTAGAGGTAAGAGAGAGAACACCAACCCGACCATCCCTCAGGGAGCCAAAGATAACCCTAGGATCCACAAACAAAGTATACATTAGGGGGTAGTACCAGGGGTGGACTATCTGTCGCTCTCAGCTTATATGTAGTGTTGCACCTGCTCTCCCCTACCCTGGACGCAGAAAGTAGCTGTGGTGTTAACCACTGACAGCGGCATTGGCTTATCCTTAGTAACATTACGAGCCTGGAAGGACTGGAAATATTCTGACGTGTTGAACCCCAGGAAATCATCTATTTCCGCACGAGACCATGTTCCATTTCTCACCCCTTTGTATGCATGCATGCAAGAACTTAAGAATAATCTACCGAACGGCTCTTGATCTGTAGGAGCACCAGGAGGTGCTCTATGCTGGAAGCGTACGTTTCGTATCATGGTGCAGGGACCAATACTCTTTCTTTCTAAGGTGTTAAATGGAGGAGGCGGACGTACCATACTAAGCAATGTAAACCACTCCTCACAGCTACTAAAATAGGACCACGGCATGGACAATGAGTTTTCACTTTTATGGGCCACCGAGGGAAGTAGTCCACACACTCAACAGTTGTCATGTTAGACGCATTATGTGTCTGGTGCAACATTTGCATAAACACATTATCCTTATAAGACTTTCGGTGTTCCCCTTTGTGAGGTGCCAAAGTTACAAACATATGCTCAGGAAAAGCAGGTGTTGTACCAATCAAGGAATGCACAGGATATTTTTCTTCTAGAAAACACATTATTCCAAGCTTTTCTATACGAGAAATCGCGACAATTAGCATAAAAACTATTTTACTCTTTCTCAAACAACTGGGCCAACCAACCCCATCCCCCTCCAAACGTGGTGCTGCAAAAGGCTGTTCCTCCTCAACAATTGGGCGGCCAAAGGGATACATAGTGCTCAAAAGAGGAAAATGCAATGCAGTGGTGTTAATGACAAGGAAATAGTAGGATGGGAAAAGAGTTTCCAGCATCCTTCTGAGCCTAGCTGGCAGACTCCTATTGTTCATTTACGGTGGGGCAGCACGATCGCAGCCCGTTGAAGAAATCCCTTGTCGTCCAAGATAGGGCACCCCTCTTCCAGGAAGACACCCTCAGCTTATCCCGTTCAGTGTCTTGGACAATGCACCAATCTCCCTTTCCCTAAGCTATCGTTGGTACCGCAGACAGGGTACATACATCCTGTTCTTCATCCATACAGTCCATCCCTAATAATCTGACTTTTCCTTTGGTGCACTGTCCCTCCGTCGGAGACGCAAATTGTACCTAGCCACTCCGGGCACAGAGTGGTCAGTGAACAGGGGCTCAAATTCAGAGAGGCCAAGAGACTGAGGCTCAATCACTTGTGGGTCAGGTGGAGGAGGATCCAGGACGGCCCTTACGTCTGGGGGAACCGCCTCATTCAACACTGCATCGTTCTCCTCCTCAGTTTGCACCCAAGTCAGTCGGGTATCCGAAAAAGAGATGAAGCGTGGCACTTTCTCCGTCTTGTGGTCACCCATGCCATCGATCACCCATTGGTCATAAGGGAGAGGCAGCGGCACCTTGCAGCAACGGTTGGAATGTATCCACTACTTCCGACCGCTCACTTTAACAGCACTCCTGGTGGCAAGAAGTACCTGCAGAGGCCCCTTCCAACGGGGCTTCAGGCTCCCCCATCTCTGGAAGTGTCACACAAGGACAAAGTTGCCAGGTCGGATGGTATGCCTGGGCCCCTCTGTTGGCGGTGGTAACATCTCTTGTATCTGTTGATGAATAGAACAACATTTTTTAGTTAATTCATAAAGATAATCCACTAACAGAGGATACTCAATATCGGAAAAGTGCCTTGGACGCGGGACGCCCCAAACATTTGCTGCACGGCCGAACACGACCTCATATGGGGACAATCCTGTCCTAGTGTGAGCCGTACCTCTGGTTCCATCTCAATGTAGTCCATCTGACGGACCTCAAAAGGGAAAGAAGGGGGTTCCAAATTGCTAGGGGGTGTAGGAGTGCCTTTTCCGGGATGGTACGTCCTGCATACCATACAATATTTAAGCAAATGAGCTGCTATTTTTTGGGATGTTATCATTCTGCCACATGGGGTCTAATAGTTTGCATATGCCCTTGGCGCTAAAGTGAGCTGGCCGGTGCACCATAGTGATTACAGGGAAGACATAGGCGTCCGGTGACATCCACCTTTGCTTTCCTGACTTATCTGTCCAGCACTCATCTTCTTCTAAACGTGCTGTGCTTTCCTGCCACACTGCTAGCTCCTCAATCATTGCTTCACTCTGTATTTCTTTGACACTATCCAGTGTATCCTCAAACATAGTAACTTCGGGTACCCATCTAGCAGGGCCTGCCACAAACATTTTTTTCATTTTTGTTTGAGATGTCTCCTTAGCTGTTTGATCTGCAAATGCGTTTCCCCTCCCCACATCATCAGTAATTGTCTTGTGGGCGCTGCACTTCACTATTGCCAACTTCTTGGGGAGTGTCAGAGCTGACAAAAGCCTGTGTATCAATGGGCCATTCTGGATCTTTAACCCGTATGAAGTCAAAAACCCTCTCTCCCCCAAGAGCTGCCCAAAATTGTGGGCAACCCCAAAGGCGTACTGACTGTCAGGATAAATATTGACAGTCAGTCCCTCACCCAACTAACAAGCTTGAAGAAGGGCACTAACTCTGCAGCTTGGGCCGATTGATAGGGCACTCATGATGTCTCGACTACTGTGAGTAGGGTAGTTATGGCACATACCGCAGTTTTGCCATCCGGTAATTTGAAACAAGAGCCATCGATATATAGCTCCCCTTGGGTTTCAGATAGGGGAACATCAGTCAGATCTCCCTGTCCCTTCTTCAGTCCGAAAAATACAATCATGCACGTCTATTTCCTCACTTTCAGAAGGGAGGGGTAGTAACGAGGCTGGGTTCAGGGTGGCACATCTTTTGATGGTGACGTGTGGTGCGAATAGGGTCAGCTCATAGCCAATCAGATGTGCACTGGTAAGGTGCTGCGTCTTCGTTCTGTTCAAAAGTGTATCTACAGCACGAGGTACCATAACTGTGAGATCGGTATCAAGGACGAGCCCTGCCGATTGCCGGATAGAGAGAGCAGCAGCCGCGACAGCTCTTAGAAAGCTCAGGAGGGCTCTCGCGACATTGTCAAGCAGAGCATAAAAATAAGCACACGGCCTCTGCTTACCTCCAAAGACTTGTGTTAAGACAGAGAGTGCGCAGCCAGCCGTCTCGTGTACGTACAACACGAACGGCTTCTGGTAGTCAGGAGTACCAAGCACAAGCTTGTTCACATTCAGGTGTCCAAGGCAAGGATTCATGCACGTCTTTAGTGGTTAGCTGCAGCAGCGGTTTTGTTAGTAGAGAAAAGTTAGGGATCCAGTGCTCACAATACGAAGTAGTGCCAATGAAAGCTTGCATAGCCCGCTGAGTCTTACGGATGGGCATTTTGACAATATCACTAATGTGTTCAGGTTTTAGTCTCCTTCCCTCCTTCTACAGTAGTTGCCCTAAGGAGGTGACCTCCTGTCAACAATATTGGAATTTTGAAAGGGACACTTTATGTCTGTGATGGGCCAAATGTAGCAACAATTTAACCATTGCATCTTTGCAACCGTCTTCAGTGTCGGAAGTGATAAAAAGATCGTCCGCATACTGCAATAATACATTACCTGGAGGGAGTGTGAGAGAATCTAATTGGCTGTTTAAAGCTCGACTATATATACTAGGACTTTCAGTATAGCCCAGAGGAGCCCGACAGAATCTAAAGCTTCTGCCGGCAAGGGCAAATCCAAACAGATGCCTACTATCTGGACGGATTGGAATGAGAAAGAATGCATTTTTCAAATCGATGACAGAAAATAATTTGGCAGAGGAAGGAATCACAGTTAGAAGGGCAGTGATGTTGGGGACAACTGGGAACTGAGGCACCATGATCTCATTAACCTCACGCAAATCAATCACAAACCGATAGAGATCTGAATGATCATCAGAGGAACCCGAGGGTGTCCTCTTAAGAATGGGAAGAATAGGGCTATTAGACACATTTGCAGTCATCTCTTCAACAACCCCTGACGTAATCAAATCCTGTATAATCTGCAATGAAGCTCGCTCTCCTGCTTGCGGTATTTTGTACTGAGGAATACAAGGAAGAACAGCGTTCTCCTTGAGACTGATAGAAACTGGAGGTATCTGCAACAGCCCTACATCTGTATCACCTGTAGCCCATAAAGTAGTTGGCACATCTTTAAACTCAGCGGGAAGGGGATCATCTTTGGACAAACACTGTTTGGAGCTCACTACATTGGGTCCTATTGTCATATAGACACCACCCGGGGAACAAGAAATGGTCGCGTGCAACCTCTTTAACAAATCCAAACCCATCAAACTTTATCCACAATTGGGTGTCAATAGAAATGGCGACTCTACAGTAAAGGGACCAATAGTCAAGGTGAGTGGCCTGGAAATGGGGCTCACAACCAGTACACCAGAAAAGCCTACCGAAACATGTTGTTTGTAGCCCAGTGGCAGTGGGCTGGCGCGCAGACGCTTAGAGAGCTCTCAGAACCTTTTCCTGCATCTCCTCAATTTTACTGTGCAGCGTCCCGCTGATTCGAGCGGTCGGCGCTTTCACCCTACGCGAGGGTTTTAAAACTTTTATTGGTAACCCCTGTACTTTTGTTATGCAGGTAAAATAGCTATACCTTATCATTCCAGGTATTCTGCTGGCTGGGGGCTGTTTGAGATCGCCGGTCCCCGCCGGTAGCGGCCGCCATCTTTGATTGGGATCGTTTGATTGGAGTGGAGCCCTGAACTCCACCCTCGCTCCGCCCCTATTTAAACGGCCTCCATGTGTCGGCGCAGCGGACGAGCGCAGCGGGCGCGACGTAGGCGCGCCGGAGTTGCGCCTGAGTTAAGCCCGTCTGCGCCCGTCCGCGGCAGGCCGGGGCATGGGGCATGTCACTCTGCTCCCTTACTCATCTACACTCGCTCCTTTCTAGTCTGTGCTCATGATCCTGCCCTCCCCCCCTCCCTCTCCGTACCGAAACTGCTTCTTCATAATCTGTTCACGACTAGAACCTCGTTCCCGGAAATTTCCCCTATCTTTTTCGATAATGGCGTCCATTCTTCAAATCCCGCGTCCCGGGCCCAGTCTCTCCCTCGCTCTACTTCCTCCCCATTATCTGTGATGTATCTTAACACCCGGTCCCTGGTCTGTCATCAATCAGAAATATTTTACCTCCTGGACTCGGAACAGCCTGATGTCCTGTTCTTGACCGAGACCTGGCTCACTGACGATTCATCTCCTGACGTTCTGGCGGCCATTCCCCCAGGCTACTACATCCTGCAGACCAACCGCCCTGCTGGTAAAGCGGGCGGCGGCGTTGCAGCCATCATCAGACACCCCATTAGGTTCTCCCCAGTGTTCTTTCCTAGTATCGCCTCGACAGACTGTCTCGTATTAAGACTGGAGCAGCCTGGGTCTTCACTCATCTGTGTGTTGACCTATCGCCCCCCTCAATCTATGCCTGACTTTTCTATCCTGTTCGGTAACATGATCACCCAGCTTACCATCAGCAATTCCAACGTGTTGATCATGGGCGATTTTAATTACTGGCCATCAGACACTCATGAAACTGCTGATTCGCGTGCTTTTTCTGACCTAATGTTGAGCCTTAACTGCACTCAACATATACATGCACCCACACATGTTAAAGGCCACATTTTAGACCAAGTCTGGACCACCTCTCTTGCCATCTCTGCTCCCCTCATCGCCCCTTGTCTCTGGTCTGACCATCACCTCATCACTTTCTCCGTATTCCTGTCTTCCCCTATCACCGCTGCCCACCAATCCAATTTCCTGGCGCGCAATTGGAATAAAGCCGACCTTAACAAACTTACGGCTCTCCTGAGTTCTTCACCCCCACTCATGACTGGACCCAACATCTCTATCGACCTTCAGTCCAAAACCCTCACACACTGGCTTACCGCCGCGGCCGACTCTGTGGCACCACTAAAACCGGTTAAGACAAGGCGCAGGCACGATGCTCAAAAGTGGTTTACCGCTGAGCTCCGCGCACACAAACTTACTCTCCGCCAGGCAGAGAGACGCTGGCGCCGGGATTACTCCCCCGAATCGAAAATTATCTTCTCGTCTCGGCTGAAGGAGTACAAGAACGCTATTACTGTGGCTAAATCATGCTACTTCTCAGGCAAAATTTTAAACTCATCCAATAAATCTAAAGATATTTTTTCTATAGTGGATGAATTATCCAACCCGGAAAGAGTCATCTTAGCCCCTCTCCCTTCTCAATCCTTGTGCGACTCTCTTAATCAATTCTTTGTGGAGAAAATCACCAAAATTAAAACTAGCATTTCCACCTCCCCACCTGCCCCTACATCCTTTTGTGTCCCCAGTTATTCTCCCACACACACCTTTACTCACTTCCCTCCTATTTCCAAGGATAACTTTCTCTCACTCCTACACAACGTCTCTTCTGGCTCTCCCAGCGATTGTTGCCTCCCCTCGGTCCTTCGAGAAGTTTTTACCGCCTGTCCTGACCCCCCCCTTGCCCTCTTGAACAACTCTCTAGCCATAGGGGAGGTTCCGGGACCCTTCAAACAGGCCGAGGTGGTTGCCATCCTCAAAAAACCTTCGGCAGACCCTTCCATCATGAGCAACTTTCGCCCTATCTCTCTTCTTCCCTATCTTAGCAAAGTTCTAGAGTCGCACGCCACTCACGCTCTCAGCTCCTTTGTGGAAGAATCTGGTGTACTGGACCCCCAGCAGGCTGGATTCAGACCTGCGCACTCAACAGAAGCCGTCATCCTTTCTGTTATGGAGGAACTGCGCAGGGGCGCGGACGTGAACATCTGCCAGGCCTTGGTCCTCCTGGACTTGTCGGCCGCCTTTGACACGGTCGACCATCAAATTTTGGTCGATCGTTTCAGGGAGGCAGGCATCCAGGGCACCGCTCTGGCCTGGGTCCGATCCTTTCTGACCCAACGCCATCAAGCTGTCAGACTATCCCAGTTTACTGCCTCCCAGGTCAAACTGTCCTGTGGTGTCCCACAAGGCTCTTCCCTCTCCCCCCTCCTTTTTAATTTGTATCTTTCCCCACTTATCCGCGCCCTCCGTCAGTTCAATGTCACAGCATTCAATTATGCTGATGACATACAACTAATTTTTAACATCAACTCCTCTGCTGACTCTATTGCCACCTTTCAAAATACCCTGTGCTTTATCAGCAACTGGATGAGCTCAAACCATCTGAAGCTCAACCCCGACAAGACCGAACTCGTTCTTGTCGGGGGTCCCCTCAACCCTTGGGATTCTTCTTTTTGGCCTCTCAGCCTTGGCAGTCCACCTAGCCCCGCCAACTGTGTTAAAAGTCTGGGAGTCGTCATCAGTAGTAATCTCTCCATGACGCCCCAGATTAGCGCGGTAGTCTCCTCCAGCCATTTCCAATTAAGGAAAATTAAGAAAATCTCCCGGCTACTTACTTCCGAGGCTCTTACCTTGGCCCTGATGGCGCTTGTAATATCGAGGTTAGACTACGCCAACGCGCTCTATGTAGGCATCCCAGCCTACCAACTCAGGCGGCTTCAGCTGATCCAGAATCAGGCTGCCCGCCTGATCCACTGCCTCCCTAGAGATCATCATGTCCGTCCCCTCCTAAAGAGCCTTCATTGGCTCCCTGTAGCCGCCCGCTGTAAGTTCAAGCTGGGTTGTATCATTTACAAATCTCTAGCCGGCCAGGGCCCCCTCTTTATTTCTTCCCTTCTTCAATCCTACGTCCCTTCCCGCACTCTCCGGTCTTCCCAAATGGTCTTGCTTTCCATCCCTAGATATAAGAGGAAGAAACACGGCGGGCTCAAGTTCTCCTTCCTGGCTCCCACTTTTTGGAACTCCCTCCCCTTGTCCCTGAGATTGACCACTTCGTACCCCAGCTTCAGATCTGCCCTTAAAACTTTTCTTTTCACAGAATCTTATCAATAAACGGCCTTTGCGCTATCTTCTGCTCTCTTTACTTTGGCGCCAAGAAACCTAATGGTGTTAGTTGCGCCCCTATAAATTTATTTAACATAACATAACATAACATAACAACATTGTTATGGCTGGACAGGGAATGAGAAACTGAGCTGTTCATTGCGCCTGTATCCACCAGGAATTGCTTAGCTGAGCCCTGCAAGTCAGCAGTAACATAAGGTCCGCGCTGATCTACAGGTATCTGAAATGGTCCCTCTGCCTGTCCCTGGTTGTCCTAACCATGAGATAACCCAGTCACTTCATCCAAATTGTAGTCATCATGATAGTACTGTCTCCCCGAGGGTCATCGAAATAGTTCAGATCAGAGCGACACGGCTGTTCCTCATTTTCCTGGCCTCCGTCATGACCACCTGCTCCACAACCCCATCCACGAGAACCCCGTCCTCTAGGGGCCACAACCTTTTGCAACAACATCGAGCACTAACTGCACCAGTGTCCCTCCTCCTTACAATATGCACACTGGCATTTTTGCTAGTGTGGGGCAGCTGTGAGGCCGGACCAATGCCGCGTCCTCTCCCGTTCCCTCGAGATACCTGCTGCATCAACACCTTCGTCTTCAACTCCTTGTTTTTCTTCTCCTCCATCTCCTTCTCTTTGTTCTCTCTATGCTCATAATACTATGCCATACCTAATATCACTGATGGGGAGGAAGTAGTCCAAGTGCTCTCCGAAGCCTGTAACCAAGTTGCGATCTTGGGAAGCAGGTTCGTAACAAATCTGTTAAAGAACAGTCGCACACCTCCCTCCATCAATAAGTCCTGTCCACTGAAGTCCCAAAACACACCTTCAATCCTAGTAAAAAAATCAAATACACTTTCATCTTTCTTCTGAAGACATGCTGTTACCTTGTCCCAATCTGCTCTTCTAGGTGGAATTAGAGAGTGCATGTAGGTAATTATTTGACCTGGCAAAGCTAGTATCTCAGCCTTAGGCTTCTCATCAGACTTCCTCTCTTTGCCCCATGCCCTGATCTCATCCCAAGTGCCCCCCAACTCCACAACATGGTCCGTTTTCTCCTAATGAGCGCATGATGTTGTTTGAGCTCCTTTTTTATAGTTATCTCTGCTAAATGCACAATAGTCTTTTCTCCACCTACGTTCTAGATGTTTACATTTTTTTAGGCCAAAATTAGTGATTTATTAAACCAAGGTGCCGAGATCCTCGTCCTATGTGTGTTCTGCGTGGTCCAAAGTGCTATTTCATCTAGTGCTTTTGAAATCCAATTTTCAACGTTCCTATTTGCCTTGTTTAAATCCTCCTCCAGTTTGATGCCAGAGTTTGAGAGAGCCTGCGAGAAGGTTTCAGAATTAAACTTAGCACACTTGCTGCGGGTAATTGGCTGACTTGGCTTCGTAGGAAGGGGCCTGCAGAAGGGCACAGAAAAGGCCACGAGACGGTGGTCTGACCATGGTGCCGTAGGCGGGGGCTCAACCTCAATCATGGGGAATTTAGCAAATATAGGGTCTAAGATATGTCCTGATTGGTGAGTAGGGAAGTTTACATTTTGCAACATTTTCAAGGTACTAAGTTCCTTGCATAGCAATTGAGCCTCTACATTGAGTTTATTATCAAAATGCATATTCAAATCACCTAAGATTAGCAAATTGCTGTGACGTAATGCTGGTTGAACCAAATTTTCTACCAAACTGGACATAAATGTTGACGCCGGGCCTGATGGACGATAAATTAAGAAACCTGTTGTAGCATAATCCTCTACTGCAGAGAGGGTAAAAAGAAAGGCCTCACAATACTCAAGATCGGCCGCTTTAATGCAGCATTTCAGAGATAATTTATAAATTGTCGCTATTCCTCCTCCTCTTTTAATTGGTCGATCCTGCCTAAGTAGCCCATAGCCTTGCAGTAGAGCGTCAAGAATGTCGGGTGCTGCGCACTCGCTCATCCATGTTTCCGTTAAAATCATGCATGGCATCTGGCTGTTTATCCACAAGGGTCTCAAAAATTGTATTTTTATGTTTCATTAGGGAGCTACAGTTAATTAAGAGAAGCTGCAGTTTATGTCCGTTGGTTGGAGGCGTTTTATTGGGTTAAAAGTTTAAATCCCAGTGGGGGCATGTAGGTAGCCGAGAGTCTGTGGTAAGATTCTGCAGGCACACCTCAGAGATCTTAGGAGCCAAGCTACTTGTATGAAGTCACTCAGGTGGCTTTTGCACGAAAAACTAATTTCTCTTGGTGGCGGCTCCAGTGCCACGATCAAGGGTTGCTTTCACATCATTACAATATGACTGATCCTATTTAAAGTCAATAGCCTTGATCTTGTGCGTCATTAAGGAGGACCATTTGATATTATTTTTTAGGTAGCGTTTATACCACAGTTTTGACGTTTCTAAGCACTTTAACCCCTTCGACGCTCATGACGGAACCGTTCCGTCATGACCACGCCCGCGCAGGTAACGATCAGCACCGCGGGGGAATCCGCCCCGCATGGAAGGGGTTAAATAGGTGTTGACTGTTATTCAAATTAATGGTGTTCGGTTATTGCTAATGGAAGGATGAAATACTAACATAAGGGCTCATTTATGGTTTGGGGGAGCAGGAGCACAGATGTGAATGAGCCGGGCGGCCTCTGGCTCACCCCTCGGTGCCTCATGTTCAATTACAGGCAGGTGAACAGTGGGTTTCTAAAAGCAGAGCCGAAATAGCTCCATCATCTGAAAACCACAGCCCAGCGGTCCACGTCACACGTCCACCAGGTAACAGCTGTCACGGTTTTATGCTCGTACGTGTTCTCATGCGTGATGTAATCACTGATGTGGCACGTTAGGTTGTGGGACGGGCAAGGAGGTTGAGGTTTTATTTGAAACTTGTTACCTAGGTACTTTCCAAGGTTGTTTTTTTTCAAATAAGGCTGACTAAAATGTTTAAGGTTTCAAAATGAAGTTAACATGAAAACAGTGTTTCGGTAAAAAAAAAAACAATGTTGACTTAATTATTTTTTCGCGCTCTAAGCTTTTGACATTTGTCTGACGAGCAGTTCCTGTCAGTGACGTGCCGTGACGCAGCAGTCACGATGCAGCGCACGGAAAGTTTTTTTTTTCAACGTGCATCACGTCCTTGCACTTACGGTGGGCTAGACGTCACCGTCGTCATCCCCAAAGGTCAGCTGTGCTGCATGCAGGGAAATGCCGGGTCTCAAAGGGATTCACCAGGGATTCACCAGGGAGCAAAATGTCAAGCAGGAAACCACGCGACAACATTGTGAGAAATTTGAGACCCTGACATCTGGTCTGCACTGCCACCAATGTGTTGATGAATCTCTCAATTCAAGTTAACACGTACAAAGAAAATGCTACGAACTATTCATAATGCATTCTGAAATACACAAATATTTGCAAGGAAGGTTGACAAATCTGCACCCGCCCCACTACCTCTGCTTGAGTCTCTCACAAAATGGGTTACATTTAAGAAGTGTTTTTCACACCGAGAAAACCCAGCCTGGTTTGGTCTGTTTAGTAGGGTAGGCAAATCCTTCGGCAGAAATGTAGAAAACAGAGGATTTAGGTACCAGATGTATCAAAGGGCTTCACCCATTCTGTGCCCACGGGAAAATGCGTTCCTACATATGACCCATTCGGTCATTTTTTTTTTTTATACAACTGAACAATCAACACTAAGGCCGTTTGGTCTTCTTTGACACATGGAAACACCATTAACAACAAAATGATGTGTTCCTCCATAAAGGCACGAGAAAGGGAAGGACCAGATAAGACCATGTATCTGAATTTAGATCGACAGACATTTACACCTGCACGGCTAAATTACGATTGTGAAAAATCTCTAGGTATTGCAGTACTTTTAGAACATGAAACTTCTGTGTTCCCGGTGGAAAGACACAGATTGGCTTTTGGAAATGTATTGTTTTGGGTATTTAAAAATCTTCACAATGGGTTTTCCATACTCATATTTGCACATCCACTGTACTTGCCAAAACGACTGATGTAAATGTGAAAAGTGCGCTATACAAATACTCAAACACATCAATTACGTCTGAGGTGCAGAGGAAGTAGGTCAGCTCCAAAGAGAAGGCAGGCATCAAAAGCGGGGTCAGGAACAAGTCATACCCTTCAATGATATTTAAGCCTCACTCAGGGTAACAGCAACAGGGCAGGATCCTTCTTTGCAACAATGTGTCCCCTGTGACCCAGAAAGTCTAGCCTCATTTAGGCCTATTCCGGACCTTCCAAGTTCTGACTGGGTCTTCCCTGGATCTCTCATCCCATCCCCAGAGTCCCCCTCTCTTGGCTCTTCCCACTCTCTGTGTCATGTTATGGTTTCTGGAACTTGCTTGTAAGAGCTGAAAAACTCTGAAAGAAGACGGGAGGAGTACCAAATATGCAAGAAAGGGATGGAAAATTACGCAGTGTCAGAATGGCCTGAAAAGTACCAGAATATGCCAGAAAGTTTTGAGAAGATCCTGGAAACTAAAGGGAAAGTGCCCAGGAATGCTGACACCCAAAGACCAAAATAGGTGCTGCATGACCTATCCTCTTGATTCCTCTATCTTCTGACCTATGCTCCTCGACTGGCCCGTCCAGCATCCTTACGGAGGTGATGAGAACCACCCAGGTCCCTAGGATGAGATGTTTCTGACCCGAGAGGAAACTTAAAAGGGGAGGAGGACAGCGTACCAACTCGGAGAGGGCAAAAGGGGAGTATCGGAGCGCCCATCGCAGCATTCCATCTTGTGAACAGTAAGAAAATAAGATAATACTCAGTCTCACTGAAATCCCACCAATGCACTTAAATCTATGATTTTCACAGATCTAGGTGAGTACACCCAGGGATATCTGGAAAGTCACAAGCCTACTCTCCATAAAGTTGCTACTTTTGAAGTAGTTCATTTGTGGCAAATATGGCCTATTTCAGGATCAGTGATTAGCGTGGGACAGGACATCCTCATTTCAGCTTAATACTAGCAGAGGCCTTGCTGGGTGAGCCCAGGGTTTAAGAGGGCTTTGGCAGGTGCAGGCAGAAGGCATATGTTATGAATGGACAGAGAGCTGGAGACGATAGTGAAGTAACCATATATACCGCCAGTATCACCACCTCTGATTAAGATGTCAGGCTGAGCATAGGTCTAACAGCTGTGGGATGGACAGCAAGATACGTCGAGGAGGGCTCACAGGTGCAGCAGTCGGTGCAATCAGCCCCCGACTCCATGTCAATGGACGTGTCCAAAAAAACCATAAGAGGCAGGTGACACATAAAATGGCATGGCGAAATCACAAGAATGCAGGGGATGTAAAATAAGCCATTCCTGCAACCTTGGTTCCAGTAGCACTTCATGGCACATAAGGATCTTATTAGGTCCCCTACGGACATATTGTAAGTTATTGCTAGCATCCTGCATTTCAGAAGGGGGAAAACCTAGACGCCCACAGACAGACAAAGGACAAAGGAAGAGTTGGGAACTTGGCATCCCTAGGGCAAAATAATATACTTACTTTTCCAGTCCACCTCCCGACAAGCACAGATGATTTTTGAAAAGTCAAATGTCGATAAGGTCATAATCATTTCAAGGATGCAAATATTAGCAGATTGATTCAAATTAATGGTCCTTACCAACAAATGGCCCGTCACCTGTGCATTGTGTCCTTAATTCAGGATAAACGAATAGCTAAAAGCATCAACGGTATCGAAGGTCAATAATACTGCATTAGCACATTCATTGGGATGCTGAGAGTGAGCAGGAAAAGAGATGATTTTAGAATGAAGTCCATACCTGCCGATATGGGATTGCTCCACGTTAGAACACAGGTAAGGTGGAGGACTAGCAAGGAGTGAAAGAGAATGCCATGAAGGGGGAAGGTACACGAAAAGTGATGGATGGAAAGCTTGAATTAAACTCAACCACTGGTAATTACTCAGGCCCTCATCCCACTCCATCGTTATTTTGCTCACCATGCCACCTCAGTTTGGACTCAGCCATTTGTAAATCAGTTTTGACCCTGCCCCAATGGGAGCAGTCCAACCTGAACTGCCAGGCCAGGTCTTCCCTGAACCAGAACACAAGCCACCCAGGACTGGTTTTGACCTAATTAAGTCTCATCAGCCACGTGTAACTTAGTTGCAGTGATGCATTGTACACTGGACTCACGCCTGGGCATACCCGTCCCACCTCGATCGACACCATAAAGTATACAAAACACTGATGTATGGAATGCTTGAAATAATCTCAGCCACTAGTAATTACCCTTGGCTGCATCCAAGTCAATAGTTATTTTGCCCACCATGCCACCTCAGTTTGTACCCAGCCATATGCAAATCAGTCTTCACCCTGCTCCAGGCTAATTCCTCCCTGAACTAGAACACAAGCAACCCAGGACTGGTTTCGACCTAGTTAGGGGTCATCGTCTAGGTATAGCTAGGTTCCAGTGACACAGTGTCACTGTGGCTGTCCACTCTCAGCATCCCACAAATCATCGATTTGGATGTTGTTAGTAATTGACTTTGGAGTTTTGTTCACTGCTAGATTTCACCCAGCCTAAGTCAGAGCACTGGAACACATAGAAAAGCAAACAAGGAGACATTCAAAGGACATGCAGGTTAGAGTCTAGCCAAATGTATTAGGGAAAAGTAAATCGGGCATTGTTCTGTACATAAAGAATTTTAAATGGAAGACACTAATGTTGACAATAAGATACAGGATTTCATGAGCACTCCTTTGAAATTACAGTGGGGCCATTTTTTTTATTTAGGAATCAAAGATGGCGGGCTCCACTTGGATCTGTAAACAGAAAAAAATTAATTTGACTTGCGCAAAAGTGTTTTTTGTAAGGTGGAGCAGCCTGCCATGCTCTTCCCAAAAAATAAAATGAAAAAAATTAAAGGACCCCAGGGATATGGGAGGGGGGCAACAGTCAACGGGTGATGGAAGTGGGGAGGAGGAAGTAACAATAAGTGGGAAGGATCGACGGGGGTGCTTAATGCTGGGCCCGGAGAGAGCAGTATATGAGCTTGGTGCGAGGGAGCAACATTGAAGCACATGGGTTGTGGGTTTTTGGGTGGAGGAAGCACACACGAGGGAGAGAACTAGAAAAAACATGCACTCATAGAGTTTTGGAAGAAAAAGAAAAAAGTTGTTCCCTGAATGTAAGCAGTGATTTTGCTATACGTTTTTGCTTAAAGTCTTTGAAGACCACTTCGTTAGTCAGGGCATTTCAGCTTGCTGCCAGTCTTTCAAGCCAAACACTGCTAGGCACCCTTGTGTTCAATGCTGCTTCATGCCACATTGCAGGCACCATTTATCTTGGGCTCTGGTATGATTTGGGCCTCTTGTATGACTTAGCATGTTAGCACGGAAAATGCCTTCTTTCTCCTAGAAGTGGCTTAACAGCAAAGGGGATTGTTTCCAAGCATCTCAAAGCATGGCCTGAATGGAAAAGAACAACAAATATGTCCTGGGTGACATTTGAGGGCCTGCATTTCAGGATTTTAGGGATGAGCAAAGTTTCAGAGTTTTTCTCTTGTGAGCCTTGCGTATTTCTTGCAAATACGTTTTGTGAAAATCATGACTTTGACAACTCAGGAATATCACATACTCCCAATTTTCAACATTATATACATATTTCCAGTGGTGTAGTTATAAAACAAAGGAAGAACAGCTGTACTGCCTATTAATAAGATTGATGTTCCAGTGGGCTTTTTCTAGTCTTACACTTATGAGCCCTACCGATTTTTAGGTCGAGTCTAGAGCCAGTGCACATGCGCTGCTCTCCGAGCAATGCTATATTGCAGTATGTACTTGTAGCCCCGCCCACTCTCCGCCCATATTTGTCATTGGCTTGTGTCATTGTCCTTCGTAAATGCTGGCTTCTGATTGGTTAATCGGCTTGTTAGTGCCTCCTTAGTACCGTCTTGTCTTTATTTGTAACCTCTCATAAGGACTGGCCCTTTTACTTCAGTTGTTACACGTATGCTTTAATTAGAGCCTGGGAGCACTATTTTCTCAATTGGCTTTCTTCTGCCTGCTGTTGCTGGCAGGACACGTTCACTCTCTCTTACAACCCTTTTTTTAAAATTTAGGCAGTGCGGTTGCCTCAGACGGGATAATGGCGGACGTGCTTTTCTTTTACCTGAACATGGGCGCACTTGTTTTGTTATAGTGGATCGGCAGCTGTCCATTGATGTCACCACGGCTGTATGTCTTTAAACATACAATTGCTCATATTTCAAGCAGCTGTGTAGTGTTTTGCTTAGGTCGTTTATGATGCTCACTAGAGACCCCTAGGAGCAGCTTGTGGTACTGCACCTAGACATGCAGTGCTGGTGCCTTGCTCACTAGGGACCTCTAGGAGCAGCTTGCGTTACTACACTGAGACATACATTGATGGTTCCTGGCTCACTACGCAATGCACTAGGTCTCGCATTACTGAAAGTATGAGCTATTGCCATTGCATTATTATTCGTAATGCCAATACCTCAAACTATCAGTAATGTGAGACCTATTGGATTGCAAATGCTTGTTTAAGTTTCAGCAACAGCTTCTACAGTAGGACATACGAGTTGATGAGTTTATCAGATCCACCCATTCCCAATACTGAATCCAACCAATTTCAGAGACTGCTCAGTCCCACCCACTTTGAGTATGCTAATAGCCAATTCCTGAAGCAGTGATCATTATCAAACTGTGATCACTTGAGACATCTTGTTTATCCCAAAACCAAAGACTTTATACCTAAGAGGTTTGCTAAACTAACTAGTTTTGTCACCACATGGAAGTTGTTTGACTTACTTTGGGTCTAGTCCATCCCTGTGCCTCCTATTGCCCTTCATGCACATCTTGCAGTGTCATCATGGGATTTTTCACTCAACATGTTTGTCAACTGATTGTACAATCCCTTGTTATTTCACACCTAGACTACTGAAATATTCTTTGTCTGGGCGCTAAAAGATCTGTTTTGAACCGACTTCAGGTTGTTCAAAATGCTGCCCCTAGGTCCTTTTCTCGCTCCCTAAATACTGCTTGGCTTCTCACCTTTTAGGTAAGGTTCACTGGTTGCCATTGAGAACAGTAGAAAGTTCAAAACTCTGCATTCTCATAAAATACTCCACAAGAAGAGCCCAGTCTAGCTGCCTTGATGCAATCACACGTGCCTACTAGAGTTTTACGCCCCACAGATCTGAACCTGGCCTATATACCTTGTCGCATAAGAGCCAGAGTAGGAGGAAGTTCAAGTTCTGGTTCCGACCATATGGAACTCTATGCCGCCTAAGCTAAGAAAGATACAAAATCACTAAAGCTCCCGGAAAGAGTGAAAGACCTGGCTGTTTTCAGTCTAGGTTGCATTAGCTCTCCTCCCATCTGCTGCTTTGTCTCACTCGTGGTCAGCGCCGAGAAGCCCCTTTTTTGGGGGTAGTTGTCCGCTTTATATATCTTTCTAACATAACATAACTTGACATAGATTAACATGACATAACATAACATGAAGTGACATGACTTAACATTTTGAAACAAATATTTATGAAATTGTTATTATTGCTAATTTTTTTTATCCAAAATGATTGTAGCAATAAAACTACTTAACTGGACCTCAGTACAGAGCACTGTGCATCTGTCCAATCTATCTGGATGTGCACTTGAAAAGGGACATAGCTGTCAGTAATCTACCAGGGTTGGATCCCTGGTAGTTGTTTTTTTTTTTTCAATTTCTTCATCCCTGGAAAGTCACAAAATGTAGTTTTGGCCAAAGAAGGCCTTATGAATTTTACAAAGTCATGAAAGCATCGGCATATGATCCATTACCGGGGAGAATGTTAGTGCAATGAGCCTTAATTAAATCTTCTTTATTTTTAAACAAATAGGGCAACCCAATATTGCCCAAGGAAACTGGTTAATAATTGCTTCCAGTATAATTCCTTGTTGGTATACTAATCCAACACTTTTATTTATATCAACACACAAAAAATGTTTACTTAAATTAAACGAGGTGATACTGTGGCGTCCTGATCAAAATCTTGTATTTACTTTTTCCTTCTATAGTTTTTCTTTTTTTAAACAGACAAAAAAGAATTTGCCACATCAATAATATACAATCAGGGTTCATGTTACAAAGTTCTATAATATCACTGCTGGCCTCCACTGATCAAACCAAATACTTGCATAATAAATCAAAAATGGTCAATGGAGAATGGTATGTCCTCCTAACGAAAAATATACATTAACATAATAATGTCTCCTCCTGGTTAATTCAACATTTATACAAATAGATAAATGGATTCTCTCTTTTAATGTTGTTAGAGAGGGAGAAGCGTCGACGTTTCGATCTCTCAAGCCAAACAGTCTACGAGACCATCATCAGGACCCAGGGAAGATAAGCCAAAGTGGACCATCCTCAGGATAGTCTAATAAAACAAAACAACAAAGAACAATCCATAAAAGGTATGCCGGATGAAACTATCAAAAACATGTGGATGTTTACCCACAATGCGACACCTCAGCACCACAAATAGTGACTACCAAACATATTGCACCCACAGTGTGTCACCATACTTGTAAACTAAGAAAACTGGTGAAGTATACAAATAATAGTGTGTCATCCACCTGTGAACCACTTCACACAGTGAATTATAAAACCTAATATAACAAAGAACATCATCTTACTAACACCTTGTCTTCTAGTCTGAAAAATATATACAATATCACATTAGACGACGCTAAATATCAACCATACTCCAAACAAAGGTTGCAGCCATCTCTTTCTTACCATGCTTAGTTTAGTCTGTCCCTCAAGCGTAAGGTAAACTGAAAATAATACAAACATCATTGTCCAATAACTTACATGGCATCACAGAATCTACCGTAAACATTTTGCTTAGCTCAATAACTTGGGGAGAGGAGTTGGCCTAACGGCTAGGGCGGTTGACCTCGAATCTGGGGAACTGGGATCGAGTCTCGGCAACCACGCTGAACATCCTGTGATTCTGGGCAAATCTCCCCGTGCCTAACAAAAAAAATTAATGTATCTTCATGTAACGCAACTGGTGCTATCTAAAGTGCTCTGATACCCGAAACCTTTGGGTCAAGTTCACTGTTAGACCTGGCACCATTGGCGTGAGTCTCCCTTCCTTTTTTTTCGCTGTGTCTCCTCTGTTTTTGCTGGTTATAGATGCTCTGGGCGCTGTGCCGCTGCCATTCAGTGCCACAGCGCGAATGCTCCCTTTGTAAAGATGACATATGAATTGGTACATCCATGATTGGCTTATTCAGTTTACCTGTTAGTCCCTAGTAGCGTGGCCGGTGTGTGCCCAGGGCTGGTAAACCGAATGCTGCTGGTGGGCCTGCAGCACTGGTTTGTGCCACCCACAGAAGCAGCTTGTAAAGTGTGTCTCAGACCTGCCACTGCAGTGTCTGCGTGCAGTCCAGAACTGCCATCTTGGCTGTGAAGTGCACCCGCTTCCCAGCCCCTAAAACCTTCCCTTGGCATCATGTAAGCCCCCCTTATGATAGGGCGCATTGTATGTGTAAGGTAGGACATGCCCTGTTGTATGTAGCATGTCCTAGTAGTGAATTACACCCAATTTCGTTTTTCACTACTGTAAGGCTACCTGTTCTCCATAGGCCAGAATGGGAGGTCTGGGCTATTACATCCTATAGTCCTAACTGACCCACAGAACATGGTAGAAAAACGAATCTAGTATGCCTGAGCTCAGAATATTAAAATACATCTTTTAGTGAAGGTTATTTTATATTCTGTGTTTGAAACTACCACTTTTAGAGTATAGGTACTTTCTTGCCTAAGCCTTCCCGTTGCTCTGCTATTATGTGTATTGGCTGTCTGGTTTTGGAGGGACAGGGCAGGCTGAGTCAGACCTGGGTTGAATAGAGCGACCTGCCTAGGTGTGAGGGGAGGGGTAGCTCCTGCACTTGAATAGGGCTGTGCCTGGCAAGGTGAAAGCTGGCTCCACCTCCCACTGTGCGTCTGAGGCAGACCCCCTCTTTCTGAAAGGAAGGATGCAGCCTGATCAACAAAGTGCTCCAGGGCTGGGCAAAACTGGTTCTGGCTGGGTTCAGAGGCTTGGGACCCCTAAGAACAAAGACTTTGGGGGTATAAATATTTGTGCACAAACCCCTACAATGGGTATTGCTCCTGGATAACAAGAAGAACCTCTGTCCGTGTGGCTACAGGAATCTGCAAGAGAAGGACTTTCCTTGTGCCTTGTGTGCTGTTTCTGGGACTGGCCTGCAGCTGTTACTACTGGACTTCAAGGAGAGGGAAGGAACTTTGTTTGGACTTTTATTTTTGCTACAGCAATCTCCCAAGGGCTAGAAGAGAGCTAGCCTCCTGCTGGAGTCTCAGGCACATCAGACTCCACCATCAGCCTCCTGTTTCCTCCCAGCAAGGATTACTATCTGCAGGTGAGGCCCCTGTGTGTTCCAGGGCCTCTATTTCTACTGCTGAGAAGAGAGCGCTGAAGATCGTCGCTAACCCCCGTTAGCGAGCCGCTGCAGCTGGTGAGCGTGACGAAAATCGCCGCTCCGCTGTCGCCGAGTGCTCGCTATCCCCAAGAAGATCGCATCATTCGTCAGCAGGCCCGAAAACGCCCGCTATCTGAAAATCATCGCAACAGGATCATCGCAGCGCGGACGCCGAGCGTTCGCCATTTTCCCCGCATCGAATCCGGATCGTCGCTTCCTCGCGGAGCGCCATCTTTGTCAACGCAGCAAGATCGCACACGCAACAGGCTCGGTGCATCATCCTCCCTTCGCGGCAAGGATTTCATCGCATCACCGGCTTAGCGTGAGGAAGTTTGTCGCTTTGTCCTGCCCGCAACCCAGCGCATCATCCTCCCTTGCGGTAAGGATTCAACGCATCGCTGGTTAGCGTGAGGAAGTTTAACGCTACAACGCCTTAGCGACATTTTTGTTGCCTTGCCCCAGGAACCAGATACTTTGTGAGTAAAAGGGTCGCATAGACCCCTGCCTTGAACTAAACATCATTTTGCGCATCCTGAACTATTTTTCCTTGCAGCATTTCTAAAGTAATTATATTTTTATAGTATTGTGGATTTTTACTGTTATTGGTCTTGTGATTAAGTCTATATAAAAAATACCTATTTTTCATAACTACTTGAGTGGTGTCCATTTGTAGTGTTCCTCATTGTATTACTGTGTATGGTCATAAATGCTTCACACACTGCCTCTGAGATAAGCCTAGCTGCTCGTGCTACGTTACCACAGGGTTGAGCAGGGGTTGTCAAAGGGTGTAGGCTGCTTACTCTGACTTAGGAAGAAGGGTCCCTACTTGGACAGTGGCCAGCCATTGCCAACTAGAGACCCCCATTTCTAACATTGGTGGCAGCAGTGGGATCTGGACTTGCATTTATGATTGCATACAGTAATTATAGTGTACACTACTAGTGAGTGCAGACCATAACATAACCACGTACGTTGTTGAGATTTTTTGATTCTATTTTTGATCGTTATTGCCAGTTATTATTACAATGGCCAAGCCCAGATCCAATGCCTCTGAGGATCTCTCCTGGGAAGAAGAGAAATTAGACACCTACAATGCCAAGCAGCTCAAATATTTTTGCAAACGCTTCACAGTCCCTATCACAGGTCTCACTAAAAGGGAAGAGTATTACAAGGCGCTGAAGGCCTGGTTAGAAGCCAGGGATGCCCCAAAGAATGTAGAAGAGCCTGTGGAGGGAGGAGAGGATGCAGGAGAGCAGCAGGACGAAATTGTAGATTTGGTAGGGGATAAAGCAGTTTCCAGCCCGGGCACTAGTGTGTCCTCAAGGGGCCTGACTCCAGAAGAGATGGAGGACAGGGAGAGAGATAGGCGGCATAATATGGAGATGGCTAAGCTTAAATTGGATGGTCAGAGAGACCTAGAGAATAAGAAGTTGGAAGTTGAGATAATGAAGATGAAATTTGAACATGAGAGGATTTTGAGGGAGTTGGAGATTAAGGCCAAGAGTATTGAGATCTCCCCCTCTGGTGGCAGCATACCGGTAGTGCATAATGAGAGTAGAGTGTATATACCTAAAGAGGTTATTAAGGATTTTCATAAAAGTGAGGATTTTGGGCAATGGTTTGCCGCTTATGAATTAGCTATGGTGTCCCACCGGGTCCCTGAGAAGGATTGGGGAGCGGGGTTGTGGGGACGCTTTGTGAGTGAGGGGAGGGATACCTTGTTGGACCTACCCCCAGAAAGTAGAATGATTTATGCCCACATGAAGGAAGCTTTGATTACCCGCTATGGTTTAACCCCTGAAATGTACAGGCAGAGATTTAGAACCTGCAAGAAGATAGAGGGTACCACGTGGGTTGAATATGTGTCTTTTTTTGGCAGAGCAATGGAGCGCTGGGTAAAAGGCAGCAAAGTAGAAACTTTCGAGCAACTGTATGACTTGATTGCATGGGAGCATTTTTCTAGTAACTGTTTTCCTGAGCTACGCCAGCATCTGATAGATTGCAAGCTGACTAACCCTAGGAAGCTTGCTGAGGAGGCGGACCGCTGGGTGAGCACCCGGGTTCGCAAGGGTCCAGTGGGAGACTTCGCCAAAGGTGGGCAGGGTCCCCAGCAGAGAGGTGGGGGGGACAGGGGTAAACCAAGGGAGTTCCACCGAGGGCCCCAAGATAATTCCCAAGGGAACCAGGCAGTGGTATCCCAGCCTCCCCCAGAGAAGAAGCCAGTGCCTCTAACAGGTAATCCTGTTCCAAGGAGGCCCCCTACTTGTTTTAAGTGTGGCCAGGTGGGCCACAGATACTTTGACCCCCAGTGTCCCCAAAAGGATACTCCTGCACCACCCCGTGCACCGCCCCGCCAGCTTGCTAGTGTAGCCCTGGGGGAGGAGGAGATGGGTGCCCCCGGTGGGTGGGACCCCGTAGAGTTGACCCTTGTCTCACTAGGAGACTTTGAAATGGTTCCTAAGCCTGCACTGCCTGATAACACAAAAAAATACAGGCAGTGGGTAACCATCAATGGCCATAGAGTGGAGGCTCTGAGGGACACAGGAGCCAGTGTAACTGCTGTCAGCTCCCGGTTGGTGTCCAAAGAGCAGGTTGTGCCCCATGCATTCTACCCAGTAGTGTCTGCAGACAACACAGAGAGCCACTGTGAGGTGGCTCAGGTTCCCTTTGAGTGGGGGGGGGGGTCTCAGGAACTCTTCAGGTAGCTGTGAGGCCCGCCATGCCTGTGGACTGTCTGTTGGGCAATGATTTAGAGAACTCCCCGTGGGCTACGGTGGAGAAGAGAGCTCACTTGCAAATGTTGGGACTGCCTGAGTGGGCATGTGCTAACACTCGGTCCATGGCAGCCAAAGAGAGTATTGAGAAAGACCTGGAGCCTGAGAATATGGCCCAGGTCCCTGCCTTAGAGGGATGGGGCAGGGGGCGCGGGAAACCGGCCCCCTTGGCTCCCACGGCCCAGGAGGGAGCAGACCCTGAGGGGGATGCCCTGGAGCCTACCGGGGAGCAGAGTACCGACCTGGGGGACCTGCTTGAGCTGACCCAGTGGCAGCAGGAAGGGGGGCCCACCAGGGAGGAGTTTTGTGAACAGCAGAGAACTTGCCCCTCTCTTGAGGGTATGCGGCAACAGGCTGCAGCCCAGGCAGCAGGTGATGTGTCCGGTTCACATCTGATTTATTGGGAGAACAGTCTCCTGTATAGCGAGCCTAAGGTTGCTGAACCGGGGTCAGCCCGTGTGCTGGTGGTACCCGAGTGCTTCAGAACCTTCCTACTGGGGTTGGCTCATGACATCCCATTGGCAGGACATCTGGGGCAGACTAAGACCTTTGAAAGGCTGGTCACCCACTTTTATTGGCCCCAGATGCGCAAGAATTCAGATACGTATTGTAGGACCTGTGAGACTTGCCAGGCAAGTGGGAAGAGTGGGGGGAAGATCAAAGCCCCACTCCAACCCTTCCCAGTTGTTAGCACCCCATTCGAGCGAGTGGGCATCGACATTGTGGGGCCTCTGGACCCCAAGACAGCCATGGGCAACAGGTACATCCTGGTCTTGGTGGACCATGCCACCCGGTACCCTGAAGCCATCCCGCTCAGGACAGTGACGGCCCCCGTGGTGGGACGTGCACTGATGGGGATCTTCTCCCGTGTGGGGTTCCCCAGAGAGGTGGTGAGCGACAGGGGGACCAACTTCATCTCCCAGTATATGAAGTCCCTGTGGAAGGAGTGTGGGGTGACTTACAAGTTCATCACTCCTTACCACCCCCAGGGTAATGGTCTGGTTGAGAGATTCAACCGGACCTTGAAGGGCATGATCATGGGCCTAGAAGAGCCCCTGAGGCGTAAGTGGGACGTCCTCTTGCCATGCCTGTTATTTGCATACCGTGAAGTGCCACAGAAGTCCTTAGGGTTCAGTCCCTTTGAACTGCTCTATGGCCATCCGGTAAGAGGACCTCTGAGTTTGGTCAAGGAAGGCTGGGAGCAATCTCCCAGGAAACCTCCCCAGGATGTATTTAGCTACATCCTGGCCTTCAGGAACCAAACTCGGCGTTTCAGAAAAATTGCTGAGGCAAATCTGGAAGCCAGCCAGGAGGAGATGAAACGTTGGCACGACCAGAATGCCACTCTGGTCGAATTTCAACCTGGTCAGAAGGTTTGGGTACTGGCCCCAGTGGAGCCTTGTGCGCTCCAAGATAAGTGGACCGGTCCCTTTGAGGTGGTGGAGCGCAAAAGTCAAGTTACCTATTTGGTGGACATTAAATCTCCCAGGAACCCCCTGCGGGTCCTGCATGTGAATCGCCTGAAGCCCCACTTTGAGAGGTCTGAAGTGGGCATGCTTCTTGCCACAGATGCAGGGATGGAGGAGGAAAGTGAGCCTCTTCCTGACCTCCTGTGTGCAGGAGAAAAGGATGGGTCAGTGGAGGGTGTGGTCCTCTCCACCACACTGACCCCTGAGCAACAGTTAGATTGCCGCCACCTGTTGGGGCAATTCCCTGATTTATTTTCCCTGGTGCCTGGTGTCACTGACTGGTGCGTCCATGAGGTGGACACCGGGGACAGTCCTCCTGTCAAGCACAAGGCTTACCGAGTGACTGACCGGGTAAGGGCCTACATCAAGGAGGAGGTCTCCAAAATGTTTGCTCTAGGGGTGATTGAGTCCTCTAGCAGCCCCTGGTCCAGCCCCGTGGTCTTGGTATCAAAAGCTGCAGCGCCTGGTGACACTCCAGAACTTAGGTTCTGTGTGGACTATCGAGGTCTCAATTCGGTCACGAGGACCGACGCGCACCCCATCCCCAGAGCTGATGAGCTCATAGATCGGTTAGGGGCTGCCCGGTACCTCAGCACGTTTGATCTAACGTCTGGGTACTGGCAGATCGCCTTAACTGATGGGGCAAAGGAGAGGTCAGCATTCTCCACCCCAGACGGGCACTACCAGTTCCGTGTGATGCCCTTTGGAATGAAGAATGCCCCTGCCACCTTCCAGAGGTTGGTCAATCAGGTGTTGGCTGGGCTGGAGGATTTCAGTGCCGCCTACCTGGATGACATTGCAGTATTCAGTTCCTCGTGGGAGGACCACTTACACCACCTCTGGGAAGTGTTGATGGCGCTGCGCAGAGCAGGCCTCACAATCAAGGCCAGTAAGTGCCAGATTGGGCAGGGTTCGGTGGTGTACTTAGGACACCAGGTAGGGAGTGGCCAGGTGGCACCTCTACAGCCCAAGATTGAAACGATCCTGGCGTGGGAGCCCCCAAGGACCCAGACCCAGGTGAGGGCCTTCTTAGGACTCACGGGTTATTACAGGAGGTTTGTCAAGGGGTATGGCAGCATCGTTGCCCCCTTGACTGAGCTGACTTCCAAGAAGCAGCCCAAGATTGTGAACTGGACTGACACCTGTCAGAAAGCTTTCGATGCCCTCAAAACTGCCATGTGTACAGCGCCCGTGCTCCTGGCGCCCAACTTTGCTAAGGAATTTATTGTCCAGACAGACGCTTCAGAGCATGGGGTGGGGGCTGTTCTGTCACAGATGAATGAGGAGGGACTAGACCAACCCGTAGCCTTCATCAGTAGGAGGTTACCTCCACGGGAACAGAAGTGGAGTGCAATTGAGCGTGAGGCATTTGCTGTGGTCTGGGCACTGAAGAAGCTGAGACCATACCTTTTTGGGACTCACTTCCGGGTTCAGACAGACCACAGGCCCCTCAGATGGTTGATGCAGATGAGGGGTGAGAATCCCAAGCTGTTAAGGTGGTCCATTTCCCTACAGGGTATGGACTTTACGGTGGAACATCGCCCTGGTACAGAACACGCCAATGCTGATGGTCTGTCCAGATTTTTCCGCCTTAGTGAAGAGAACTTCCAAGGGGATGGGTAGTTCTCCCCACATTTCAGCTGGAGGGGACGCGTGTTAGACCAAGCACCATTGGCGTGAGTCTCCCTTCCTTTTTTTTCGCTGTGTCTCCTCTGTTTTTGCTGGTTATAGATGCTCTGGGCGCTGTGCCGCTGCCATTCAGTGCCACAGCGCGAATGCTCCCTTTGTAAAGATGACATATGAATTGGTACATCCATGATTGGCTTATTCAGTTTACCTGTTAGTCCCTAGTAGCGTGGCCGGTGTGTGCCCAGGGCTGGTAAACCGAATGCTGCTGGTGGGCCTGCAGCACTGGTTTGTGCCACCCACAGAAGCAGCTTGTAAAGTGTGTCTCAGACCTGCTACTGCAGTGTCTGCGTGCAGTCCAGAACTGCCATCTTGGCTGTGAAGTGCACCCGCTTCCCAGCCCCTAAAACCTTCCCTTGGCATCATGTAAGCCCCCCTTATGATAGGG
This sequence comes from Triturus cristatus, assembly GCF_964204655.1. Lineage (NCBI taxonomy): Eukaryota > Metazoa > Chordata > Amphibia > Caudata > Salamandridae > Triturus > Triturus cristatus. The sequence continues at coordinate 792,201,762 of NC_140581.1, read as the reverse complement.
TGCATTGTATGTGTAAGGTAGGACATGCCCTGTTGTATGTAGCATGTCCTAGTAGTGAATTACACCCAATTTCGTTTTTCACTACTGTAAGGCTACCTGTTCTCCATAGGCCAGAATGGGAGGTCTGGGCTATTACATCCTATAGTCCTAACTGACCCACAGAACATGGTAGAAAAACGAATCTAGTATGCCTGAGCTCAGAATATTAAAATACATCTTTTAGTGAAGGTTATTTTATATTCTGTGTTTGAAACTACCACTTTTAGAGTATAGGTACTTTCTTGCCTAAGCCTTCCCGTTGCTCTGCTATTATGTGTATTGGCTGTCTGGTTTTGGAGGGACAGGGCAGGCTGAGTCAGACCTGGGTTGAATAGAGCGACCTGCCTAGGTGTGAGGGGAGGGGTAGCTCCTGCACTTGAATAGGGCTGTGCCTGGCAAGGTGAAAGCTGGCTCCACCTCCCACTGTGCGTCTGAGGCAGACCCCCTCTTTCTGAAAGGAAGGATGCAGCCTGATCAACAAAGTGCTCCAGGGCTGGGCAAAACTGGTTCTGGCTGGGTTCAGAGGCTTGGGACCCCTAAGAACAAAGACTTTGGGGGTATAAATATTTGTGCACAAACCCCTACAATGGGTATTGCTCCTGGATAACAAGAAGAACCTCTGTCCGTGTGGCTACAGGAATCTGCAAGAGAAGGACTGTCCTTGTGCCTTGTGTGCTGTGTCTGGGACTGGCCTGCAGCTGTTACTACTGGACTTCAAGGAGAGGGAAGGAACTTTGTTTGGACTTTTATTTTTGCTACAGCAATCACCCAAGGGCTAGAAGAGAGCTAGCCTCCTGCTGGAGTCTCAGGCACATCAGACTCCACCATCAGCCTCCTGTTTCCTCCCAGCGAGGATTACTATCTGCAGGTGAGGCCCCTGTGTGTTCCAGGGCCTCTATTTCTACTGCTGAGAAGAGAGCGCTGAAGATCGTCGCTAACCCCCGTTAGCGAGCCGCTGCAGCTGGTGAGCGTGACGAAAATCGCCGCTCCGCTGTCGCCGAGTGCTCGCTATCCCCAAGAAGATCGCATCATTCGTCAGCGGGCCCGAAAACGCCCGCTATCTGAAAATCATCGCAACAGGATCATCGCAGCGCGGACGCCGAGCGTTCGCCATTTTCCCCGCATCGAATCCGGATCGTCGCTTCCTCGCGGAGCGCCATCTTTGTCAACGCAGCAAGATCGCACACGCAACAGGCTCGGTGCATCATCCTCCCTTCGCGGCAAGGATTTCATTGCATCACCGGCTTAGCGTGAGGAAGTTTGTCGCTTTGTCCTGCCCGCAACCCAGCGCATCATCCTCCCTTGCGGTAAGGATTCAACGCATCGCTGGTTAGCGTGAGGAAGTTTAACGCTACAACGCCTTAGCGACATTTTTGTTGCCTTGCCCCAGGAACCAGATACTTTGTGAGTAAAAGGGTCGCAGAGACCCCTGCCTTGAACTAAACATCATTTTGCGCATCCTGAACTATTTTTCCTTGCAGCATTTCTAAAGTAATTATATTTTTATAGTATTGTGGATTTTTACTGTTATTGGTCTTGTGATTAAGTCTATATAAAAAAATACCTATTTTTCATAACTACTTGAGTGGTGTCCATTTGTAGTGTTCCTCATTGTATTACTGTGTATGGTCATAAATGCTTCACACACTGCCTCTGAGATAAGCCTAGCTGCTCGTGCTACGTTACCACAGGGTTGAGCAGGGGTTGTCAAAGGGTGTAGGCTGCTTACTCTGACTTAGGAAGAAGGGTCCCTACTTGGACAGTGGCCAGCCATTGCCAACTAGAGACCCCCATTTCTAACATTCACTCTATATAAAACTCCATAAAAAAAAACAACGTACTTGTTCCAGGAATCCATCCCAATCAATCGAACTGCATGGATCCACATAAACAGTCGTAATCACCTTTTTACCCTGAAGCAAACGCTATTAAAGTGGGTTCCGACATAAGACCCGCACTGTGTAGATTATGTGCCAAATTGAAAATATTAATTAAATCTTCAAAACAAAAAGCGTGCCTATGAATAATTTCTTTTAACATATGACTAAATTCTCACAACATTTAATTAATGTTTGCAGGAAGAAGCAATAGAGATGCACAAATATTTATTAGATTGACGCCTCACTCTTTGATTCCAGGAATCTTATTTTCTGTGACTGTTCTCACTTTCATAGAGAGGGCGAGAAGGAAGGAGTAAGTGCTAAGGCTGCCCATCAGGCTGGTTTTGTCTCCTGCAAATGACATTTGGCCTTTTGGGTCAAACACCAGGTCTGTGCAAGAGATTCCACGCCATTTCTTAGTGGGTCATGCCACGGGTGCCCAAATGATATGGAAGACAACTGAAGATACTTGGGGGAATTGGCAAGTACCAGAAACATCAGGGTTCAAGAAACAATGATACCTCAGCCAAAAGGTCAGTCTGAAAATGCAACTGCAATTTGAGGATGTGCATTGATTACCATTGACTGAACAGTACTACACCAAGATGTTATGGGCAGTCTACCACCAATAGTTGATAACGCTGTTGACTGGTAGCACATGGTTGACTGTATTGAATAAAATACCTAACGTTCTTCTAGAGAGCTGCAGTACCATGAATAGGTTCAGAGCTGTATTTTGTTCTGAAACATTTTACCATGGAAGACTGCTCTCGGCCATGGGGAGAATAGGGTACCACAAACATGCCACTGGGAGAAAGGCAAGTCCTTAAGGCACAGTCAGGGAATATTTGACACACACCTCGCTGCTTTATTCTCAACACGAACCAAAATCCCAAACATGAATGGAAATGTTAGTGGGGCCGATTCACAGTACTAACTTAAGGCAAAATCCTAAACTTACTACTTTTGGTATTCACAGAAGGCATTTAGTAGTAGTAAAGTTAGGATTTTGTCTTAAGTTTGTCTTAAGACAAACTTAAGCCAGACTTAAGACAGACTTAAGACAAACTTAAGACAAAATCCTAACTTAAGTCTGTCTTAAGTCTGTCTTAAGTCTGCCTTAAGTTTGTCTTAAGTCTGTCTTAAGTTTGTCTTAAGTTTGTCTTAAGTCAAACTTAAGACAAAATCCTAGCTTTACTACTACTAAATGCCTTCTGTGAATACCAAAAGTAGTAAGTTAAGGATTTTGTGTTAAGTTAGTTCTGTGAATCGGGCCCAGTATTATTACTACTGCTTGTTATTGCAATTCTGATTATTGGTCACACCAAGGTCTTCCCTCATTTACTGTTAAGATTGTTGACTATCAACATTCAAACTGGCCATTTAAGATGATTGAGACTTTTAGATGCACCCAAGTTAATTGGATTTTCTAGTAACTTGTGGATGGAGTGGGTGGCCACTCAAGCTATAAAGGCTAATTTATTTGGATCTAATGATAACTGTAAAAAAGAACAGTACTCCTGAATTTCGTGTCATATGAGGTACCCGGTGGCTAGAGTCCTCCCTGGCCCAAAACAGGGGCATAACCTTGCATAGACCATTCAGAGTCAGGTTTCATTGGATCCCTGTGAGGCCTCGGGGAATCCCTGCTCAGCTTGGAATGCCAATGGCTATAATGTTTGCCAGCCAAAGGGGACCTCATGGCCCATGTACTGCAGAGTCATAATTTAGGCAGGGTGGCGTTCCAGATCTACGGAATTCAATCGTAAGCCTCAAGCTTCCATCTTGTCCTCTTTGGTGCCCAGACCACGGATCCGCAGTTGCAGGGTCAAAAAGGAACTGGGGCTTTTTCCCCAGGTGTAAGAAGTCGGGAAAAATAGCTTATGATCATGGGTGAAATATCTTGTTTCTAGATTCCTTCACAATCCAGAAAATCATGGAAGGCCCTTAAGTGTGGATTGGGGCAAGCTTTAAACCCACTGGAAGAGATAGTTGGCTCCAACTGCACCAGACCGGGGAAGGGAGAAAGCTTTGGAAGGTGATTTAATTTTTTTGAAAAGCAATCTACATGGGGATAAAGATGTGAGCTGAATAGGGAGGGTCTCGTTGTCATTATGGATTGAAGTACTCAGACTTGTCATTAAGTCACTAGAAGGATAGAGTCTGTCCAAAGCAGGGCTGTCTGCTGGATTTACTGGTGGGATGCTGCAGACCACTACATATTACTAGCAAGGATGGACTCGGGCAGAAAACAGGCCCGGGCACAAAAATAAACAAGCATTGGCATAGCCAACAGGTCTCGCCTTTGGGACCTTATAAGTGTTTAGCCATGCAACAGTTGCACAACTAAATACTTATAAGGTCCCAAAAGCGAGACCTATTGGCTATGCCAAGCGGCCGTGAGGCCGCGAAAGTGATCGCGATCAAACATTAAAGCAGCTGCGAAAGTGAAAGTAATCGCGGTCGCGCGCGCGCGGCCCGCGCACATGCACTGTAGTTCTAGGCTGGCCTGGTAGCACTTTTTGGAGCCCTCTCAAAAAGTCTCGCCAGACCAGCGCATGCGCTGGGTCAGGCGAGACCTAAAAATGGCCCTCGTTAGTGAATCAGATAGCTAAATAATTGGCCCACATTTGCAAATCGGGGCAGTTTTCAACTTAATGATATGCTGTAAAAGTATTTTGCAAGATGTGGGAGATTGCATGCATTTGTGCTTGCTGTAGGCAACTTTTTTGGTAATATCAAGGAAATCAGCAATGAAAACCAGCCCACCAGACCATAAAACAGGCCAACAAACAGACAAAAACTGGACTACACACTGACCTGTTAAACCAGCTGGTCAGGCACTGATTAATTGTCCTATAGGACAGTGCGACCCTGAATACTAGGTAGGCCGATCCTTCAAGAAAGTCCACGTCAGATTTATTTAGGGTTGATCCTAGTCTTGGGGTATCAGGCGTCCCACAGTTCCCGTCATTTAGAGCCAGAAAGGTCTAGTTGAAGTGAGGTTTGCGGACCCCCAGTACTCATGTAGGGCACTGGACTGAGGCCCAGCTACCAATCAAGGTGACATTGGTCACTGCTTTTGGTGGCATTCAATAAAGGGAGAAAGGCATTTTAGTAGGTTTCTAGTAAAAAAAAGCAGTGTTGGCCAGTTGGGCACAGGCTGTACATATTCCTTTGTCCTAGACGCCCCATAAACAAGTGGACGTGTAGGCAGAAAGTGTTGGGGAGATGGTCCTGACTATTAGGCACTGCAAGCATTTTACTGTAGGGTGGATTTTGAGTCAGAAGACCTCCCCAATCAGGAAGAGCACAAATGTTGTCCTTCGAAACCCACATACACCACCAGACAGTCCTCCCAGGATCACGTTCTCCCTGGAGGGCAGACATGGGCGTTTTGGGGGTCTCTCTTTTTCCATCTTCAGTCTAGGGTTCAGCAGGGCTTTAGAGTTTGTATCATAGTGGTCTTCATGAATTAGGGGCCACAGGTTAGAACTTGAACAAGGTACCTCTTAGTAAAAAAAACATTCTGTACAATAGCAGCAATCACATGCGGACTTCCCTCCCTAAACACACACATCAGGGCCCAGTTTAAAAAGCCGAGGACAGAAGATGATGTGTCCTCGTGCAGATCTGCCACGTGTCCCCATTTTAAATATGACACCTTTAATCAGACATGGCTTTTTATCCAAAAAGCATGTTGCATTCCGGGTTTTCAAGTTACCCTTCCAACACTGGGCACACATAAATCTAACATAGAAAGTGTCGGTGGCTAAAAAAAACAGATTATCTTCCTGCATCTCGATCGAGAGTGGGCTGCCTACAGAGGTCCCAAGTGTCAAGTTACTCAGTTCGAAAATTCTCAAGCAGCATCATGTTATTGATCGAAGAAGGGTGAGGGGCAGAGTCGACCGATCATGGCTCAAACCTGTGACCTGCAGTTCGCACAGAGATACCCCGGCAGATGCTCAATCAACCTGGCTTCCTTATCGAGATAAGTTTCAAACCCCCGAAGAGCAAACCTTCTCAGCACATATTGTGTGCAGCACAGAGCTGAACACGTGCAGCACGCATCACAGGCTACTAAATAAACTACAGAGCTCTTACATCCAAGGCCAAGGCATGAGTAGTTTATCTAGTCCACATTTTTCTTTCCATTTTGGTACTTGTACTTCTCATTTAATAAAGTGATAATCGGGACTACAAGTCCCACAATGCAAAGAAAGCCATAAGGGGCGCGAGAGCATTGCAAATTGTTTGTTTTTGCTGTATTCTTCCCACGTTTCGGTGCACGCTTCCTGCTGCAGCCCACTGACTCTACAAAAATAAAAATAAAAACGAAAGGCCAGGATGTGGCCTGCCGGCCAGAGCTGCTGACTTTGGAGCTGGGAAACCAGGTTGGAGTCTCTGTGTGGGCTCCACATCCTGTGATTCTGGGCGAGTCCCTTAATCTACCCGTGCTTACCAAAAATGAATATTCCCTTGGGTAATATAACTCGTGCTCGTGTAAGCGCTCCAATGCCTTCAAGTCGAGTATGCGCTAAATAAATTTACAAAAATTAAAAAATGCAATGCACTGGCATGCAAGCCAATGGCCTCCTCCTGGCCACCCCATGCTTATACTTACAACGCCACGCACATGATCTAAACGAGCTCGCAATGCTCGCATCTGCATTAAAGTCCCTCAGGCGGGCGCCATTTTGTAGGAACCGCTCCGACCTTTGATAAATGAGTAGCTTGACCTCTTGTACATCCCCTATCTGTCTGGGTAACTGAATCTGGGGGCCGAGAGCTGTTCATGTGCACAGCGGCAGCCTGCAGCTCAAACACCTGTGCCTCGCTGCGCAGCAAAGCGCGCGTCTTTGATATTTGGAGACTGAAAGGAAATAGTGCTCGAGGGCATTTTGCAAATTTGCCAGTTCTTCTGCATTCTCTCCCACACATGAGTGGGGAATTATCCTTGTGGTTATTCAAAGGGTTCATTCAAGCTGTCTGTTTTGTTTTAAGTGCCTGTGTGTGTTTGTTCTTTTGTGTGTGAGGTTTTTTTCCCCTCCTCAGACCAGGATCTTGCAGGTGGCTTCGAAAACTGATCAGAGACCTTGGCTTTCAACTCGCTTTCTCTGGTCTCCGATAAAAGGGGAATTAGCGGGCTTTTTTGATGACTTCTCTTGAAAATGAAAAGGGGTCATTTACAGGATAACAAAAAAGGAAAAAAAATCAAAGAAAACCAGAAGTTAGCTCAGGTGCATCACTGGCACAATGTCCCAACTTGGTGTGAAAAGTCCGAGATGTGGAGGCAATTAAGACCAGATGGGGGAAAAGCTGCACGTTGGCATTGTACACAGGATGAAAAGTTCATTTTTTCTAAACAGTTTAAAAGCGGGTTTGGAAGTGCGTGCCAGTTGTTAACCCCAGGTGGTTCATGAAAGCAGAATTTGATCTATTGGCTGCGTTTCCTGATGCAAATTAGCATTGCATTGTTGCCAAATTAGTGTGTTTTGCGTTACAGGACTCAAAGCCCGCTGGTCACTCGGCTTCAAGCTAATCTTTCCCGAAGGCAGAGATTTGTAAAGGTGTCCAGGCACATGCCACGGTCACTGGAAACCTGCAAAACCTTAGACAGATTAGTTTGCTGCATGGATAGGATTACCAGGTGACTCCATGTCAACGGGTCACAACTGAGGTGCACAGCAATTAATGTGCAGAGGGACTGGATCCGAGTGATGGACGGGGCTCACTACACCCCACCCACAGCGGCTACGTTTCCTAGGCCGTGCATGACTATCCGCTTCAGTCCAGGTTTTTTCTTTGCATTCTGGGACTTGTAGTTGTGATTTTATAAAGAGATGAACATAACTACAAGTAGGCCCGGCTCCAGGAATTTTTATTTGGGTGGGCCAAGGGCGCATTTGGGTGGGCCACTGCGGGCCCAATTTGTCGCTTCTGGAGGTAGTCTACAAGCCCTGATTACATCATATGTACTTGCAAACAGGCAGCATGATACAATGGATTGCTTCTGTGTGTACACAGAGCATGTGGAGAGTTATTTGAAAGTAAGACCAAGGTTTGGACCTAACTGCAAACCCTCGAAATCCAGCTGGCCAGGCAGTAAGAGCAATGTCTGGACCTAACTGCAAACCCTTGAATTCCAGCAAGCCAGGCTTCAACATAAGTGCTTGAATGCTAAGCATATTATAAAGCGTTAAAGAATAAGGAAGTCCCTATTGCTAAACGAAAACCTTGACAGCAGTGCCCTTCATCACTCCAAAGCACCTCCCCCTCATGACCTCCTCCTCGGATTCCCTCATTGCCATCCTCCAACACTGCCCTTCATCTCTCCGTAGACTCTTCCCCTCATGACGTCCTCCTCAGACTCCCTCCCAACCACCCTCCACCAGTGCCCCTCATCGCTCCATAGCCCCTCCCCCATGACCTCCTCCTCAGACTCCCTCCCTACCACCCTCCACCAGTGCCCCTCATCTCTCCGTAGCTCCTCCCCATGACCTACCCCTCATACTCCTTCCCTACCACCCTCCACCAGGGCACCTCATCGCTCCAAAGCCCCTCCCCCAAATGACCTCCTCCTCGCATTTCCTCACCGCCTCCCTCCACCAGTGCCCCTCATCACTCCAAAGCCCCTCCCCCATGACCTCCTCCTCAGACTCCCTCACAAACAACCCCCACCAGTGACCCTCATCTCTCCGTAGCTCCACCCCATGACCTTTTCCTCAGATTCCCTCATTGCCACCCTCCACCAGTGCCCATTACTTCTCCGTAGCCCCTCTCTCCTATGCATTTTATTTGTTGTATAGCGCTACTTGTAGTGTTGGGTGTCACAGTACTTTACATCACACACACATTATGCAGAGGCAATGAATCATACAAGTATGTAAATCAGCCTATAGTGAATGTCACATAAGCTAATGAGGATTACCAGGTGTAGGAATTACATGTCATCCATACTGCTGGGTGATATGTTTTAAGAGGGTTAGGTCTGGAGAAGCACAAACACAGGAGTTAAAGCATACCCCAATGGTTGGGGGGTTGGCTTTAATGATTAGAATGTATAACTGCCCAAACAAACTCTTTATTGCAACATTAGAATTAGGAAAGACTGGGAAAATTCGAACTAACTAGCAATACAAAAAAAAATCTAATTATACCATTCTGGTTTGAATGCAGGTCTTTGATGACAGTCCATAGGTCACTGTCCTCTGTTAGGATTGTAACTTCTGAACTGCAAGTAATCAAAGGATCTCTGTGACAAAGGCAGTAACCCACTGAGCCATCCACGTTAACTACAGTTTATCTGCATTTAAAAACTACAAACAGACAAAAGATTGCTCTCAAGCAGGATCATTAATCCCCAGAGTTATCTGGATATTTTAATAGTTGTCCTGCATCCTTGGCAGAACCAGTCACGATAATGATACAAACGATTTAAACAAACGATTTAAATGAAATATATAGGGCACACCATTTGTCTTACTCACAGATGAAAAAAACCTCAACAATAGCCACACATTCTCTTACCTGCTCCTTAGGAACTATGTCACAGCCCGATCTGATAAACAGCTCAAGGGGTCAGGAAGGTCAGGAAAATGAACCCGCATAAACAAACTCCTCTTCACCAGCGCTGAAAAGAATGAAATATCCAGGCAGCAGGACGGCACAAAAATCCAGTGCCAAGGAAAGGATTTGTCACCTTCGCCAAGCCCCTATTGTACCTGCACGAGTGGGCGAGGACACAGCCCACATTTCGAATGGGAGATGCAGATGCGTGATTGGGGGTGCGAGCCCAGGCCCAATCACGGAACTCTTAAAGAAAGAAGGAAAATAACGTTCAGAGAACGTTTTAAATTGCAAAGGCCATTTTCTGTTGGCCTTGCTGATGTCACTGCGCCAAGGTTCATGTTTGGGTGGGCCAGCCTCATGTTTGGGTGGGCCTGGCCCACCCGGCCCACCCTCTAGAACCGGGCCTGACTACAAGAATGGCGCAGGTAGTCCTGCATCGACCTGGGAAAATGTAGCAGGGTTGGGCCCAAGTATGGCTGTCTTTTACCATGCAGCCGGCAGGCGGGGGGTCATTTTTTTCCGTTACGTTAGGGTCTATGGCAGGTTTCTCGTGAGCTCCTGAGTAGCTCTCCAGTGTGCAGCCAAGCCTACTAAAGTAGAAGCTTTTGCTTGGTTGAATTGATATAGGTACATCAAAATGTAAGACAAACAAGTGTGTATTTTCATAAGTCATGAAATGATGTAAGGAGAAAAATGGCAGAGTTTTCAAAATATATTTAAAGCTACTATTTCAGTGATAACTTATGAGGTGTTGGGGTGACATTACTAATAAAATTACTTTTGTGTCGTGGGCATTGCAGCTATGGCAATTATGTATTACGCACAAAGAGGCATTCCACATTGACAAAGCATTTTTTGCATTACTGCTTGCAGCTGTCCCTGATGAACTGAGGTGATTACTGCTAGTAATCTTGCAAATGGTGGCCGCTAATGTCATGTGATCTGAAATTGTTACTATTGCGACAATAATAATAATAGTAACTCAGAATGATTTTCATTGACCTTACATACCTCTTATTACATACAAGGTTGGAAAACTCTGGTCCATGGCATCCTTGTTACACCACTGACATAGACATGGCATTTCTGGCTCCAAATCAATGTTTGCAGCTGTATTGTACAATCGGTGCACCTCAAGTGGGGATTTGGTAAGGAGGAGGAATCCAGAGTAAGAGGCCAGACTACAAATTCAAAAACGTGCGGATTTGTTGAATGAAAGCCTAAGACTTAAACTAGGTGTCCCATTGAAACAAAGAGGCATCTGGTAACCTTCTCTGTACCTACGTGGAAAGTCAGTCGTAATGCGAATTTGGGGGCCCATAGCAGGGCCCCCTTACCATTGCAGCCTCCGGTTGAGGGCCGAGGTGATCCCTGCACCGTGTGCCTGCCATACGGTGCAGGGATTAACACAATCTCTCATTTCTCTATGGGAGCTTGTGCTACAGGCAGTTAACAGCTGCAGCACAAGCTCCCATATGAAAATGGGAGTATGCGACCGGACCACATGCGGTCGCATCGTAATTCTGGGGTCAATCCGGTACCATGACCTCAATCTTATACTCATTGAGCTTGTTTGCAATTGGCCATCCATCTGGCCACTTCCGGAAGACAGGGTGTCAGACTAAGGGGGTTAGAGATGGAATCTGAAGAGATGGAGCTCACCAGCAGGGTGTCATCTGCATGAGAAACCAGAGATAACCCAAAAGAATGGACAATTTCGGCCAAGGGGAGCACATAAAAGTTAAAAAGAGTTGGGCTCAATAAAGAGCCCTGTGGCACCCCACAGCTCAATGAGAGGCTCTCACAGTGCCAAGAATGGTAACGCACTTGGAAAGTTCTATTCTTCAGGAAGGAGCAGAGCCATTTCAAGGCTCAGCCTTCGATGCCCACTCTGGGAATCATATGGATAAGTGTGGGGTGGTCTACCATGTCGAAGGATGTGCTAGAATCCAATAGAATAATGGCTGCCAAGTCTCCTTGGTCCAGGAGACATTTGAGTTCCTCGACCACAGTCAGCAAAGCTGTTTCTGTGCTGTGGTCTAAACCCCATTTGAGTGGGGTGGAGGATTTCATTGGACTCAAGGAAAGCAGAAAGATGTTTATTGACATGCTTTTCCAAGAGCTTTGCCGGACCCGGTAGTAGAGAGATCGACCTGTAATTACTGAGGCAGAGAGGATCAAGTCCTGTTTTTTTACAAGCAGTTTCACCACCGCATGTTTCCATTGAAAGGGGACTTCCCCACTAAAAAGCGATTTATTCAACATGTCAACCAATGTGGGGGCAATTCAATCAAACCCCTGGTGTAAGATGTGAATGTGGGCAAGATCGAGGGGAAGCCGGATTTTACTATTGCTAAAAGATGAGAGAGTGAGCTTACCGTAAGCAGAAGAAGCGGAAGGAGGGCACCCCTTTCAATTGAGCAGAGGGAGACTCCCTATCTAAGTGCTGCTCAGTGATGGGGTCTGCAGGGAAAGAAGAGTAGATGTCTAAGCTCGTTTTCTGGAAAAATAACAGCAAATTATTGCTGTGCTCAGCTGAAGCTTCTAGTGCAGAACCTTCAAAATTAGCTCCGCGATATCCTTTAAGATCTCTTTAGGAGAATTAGCAGAATGCTCAATTTTCATTGAGAAGTGGGCAGATTGAGCAGTTTTTATTTCAGCGTGATAATGCCTAATAGCATTCCTGTATTTCAATGTACTTGCCTCATCGTAGAACTTTCTCCAACATCTATTGAGTCATTTGCATTCCTTTCTCAGAGCCAACATTTTCAAATTGAACCAAAGGGATTTGTTTCCCGTTGGGAGGTCTTAAACTTCTTAGCAGGAAGGACCTTGTCCAAAGAAGTAGTGGGTCATTCATTGAAACAATGAGTGGACGAAGTGACTGCATCGGTTAGGTCAGGTTTTGAGGTCTGTAAGACTGCTGACCAGTCCTCAACATTTAACTCAGACCAACAACGGTTCTCAAAGGCATAACTGAGGGAGATAAAGGAATGGTCAGTATGAGTGGGAGCAGAAATTGGACCGCCAGGTTAATTAAGGGATTAGGAGTCTGCACCTGGGAGAGGTCAGTGTTACTAAACACTAAGTCTAGAGTATGGGCTTAATCCTGGGTAGGCCCTTTTACTAGTTGCTTTAGTTGCAGGGACTCTAGGTAAAATAATAACTTCTTAGACGTCACATCATTAGACACGTCAGTATGGAAATGAAAAAATCCCCAAGTATGATAAAATGTGTTCTACTTACAGCTAAATTGGCAACCATATCAGGCAGAACCTGAAAACATTTCTTGTATGGGCCAGGCGGTTTATTATACACAAGGATGCCAGAAACTATAAGAGTTTGAGTACGGGTCAATGTGAAGAGAAGACGTTTGCAATTTGCATCCTTAAGGAGAGATAATGTACCCTTTAGGGTATTTCTTTCTATGATGGTTATCGCCCTGCCCTCCTTTACCTGGCCGATCTAACCTTGCAATGCAATAACCAGTAGGAAGAGCTTGAACCGCATCCTGAGTGGAGCTACCATGTGGCCATGTCCCCACGTTCTGTCAGAAAGGATCCTTTTTTGAAACACTGGTTATGAGCAGATTTGAGATGTGGTTTCTCCTTGGTCAGCAGTAAACCAAAATCCCCAAGTGTCTGCCAGACAAAAATAAAAGATTCAAAGATTAACTAAAAATCTAGGAAAGAAAACAGTTCAATTCCCTGCACTTGAAAGAAAGCCACTAATGGATCTAATGATGAACTGTACATTTTCCTCCTCCATCAAAAGGTAAAGGAATCTTTAGGGGTAAGGAACTCATGGAATGTCTATGGAATGGATAAGTGTTTTTCTATGGATCTTAGGAGGAAAGAAAATCCTCCGCGATTCTGAGGAAAATAGTGACCTGAAAAGAAACAATCAATGCAGCGCCCTCACTGAGCCAGAGTAAATCTAAATGTCTGGCTATTGCTGTGACCGCAGAGTAACTTGATAGGACTCTCTCACAATCATCTCTTTGAATAAATGTCAGGTGGCATTGTATTTTTATGTGCTGCCTGTTATGGACAGAAGGTAGCCATTAAGAACATTCCTTCCTGATTCGTATTCTTTTACACATAGTTCCCAAAGTTATAGCGCTGCTCCAGTTCTCTAGGTAAGGCTTTCACTCCTGTTCCCCTGAGTTTATACAGAAGTCAGGAAGAGGAGAAACAGTGACCTGCCGGCACCCTCCTGCTCCATCTGCTCCTTCTCCCTGACTGGGGAAGAGTGACAGGTGACACAGGGCGGCCTGTCAAGGCCCATCCTCCGAGGCGTCACCCCCATTTTCAATTTTCTGGTGAGTGGCAGAACCTGCCTGTCTCGGGTGCTTCCAGTGTCTCATGGGTCAGATGGGACGGGGCCTCCTGCCAAACCCCACTCCGTTTAAAAGTCAGCCTTGTCTCTGTACTTAGGGACTCTCCTCGCGGGGATGGCGTTTTCCCCTAGTCTTAGCATTCTTGCTCTGCCTGCCTTTGTGTCCCTGTGCCGGCGCTTGTCCCTCCATCCCTCTATCATCCGCGTCCCTCAGGTTAGTCGCCTGCCTATGTTGGTTCTGCTCTGAACCCATTGACAATATCAGCAACAGTTAAAGGTAGAAACACGGCAACGAACCTCTACACTGTCTATTGGGTCTTCTGCTTACATCTAGGAATGTTTAGATGTAAGTTTGGAGAATATAGAATGTGAGTGATGGGATATGGGAGTTGGTGGAATGTAGAACTGGAATGTGACGTGGAGCAGTTTAGAAAGAGCATTTGGGGAGGAGCCTTTCGTAGCCGCCTCCTGAGCTTCCTTTTGTCGTCGTTCATCTTGAAATAAAGAAAAAAGAAACACTCAGGATCCGCGTCTTCTTTGCGCTCTCCTTGCTTAATAATCACAAGTATTTAGTATTTTTGTCAGGCTGTGTGCCCAACATCCTCCGAATGAGGAATTAAAGTGAAAGCTGAATCAATATTACTCCTAGCAATTGTAGTTTACAAAGTGTTCCCGTACCACAATGACCACTTTATCTACAGTAGCCTGGAGGGCTGACCCTAAACCCACTATTTTACACAATGTCTTAATACAACAAACTTAAGTATTCCAATATTTATGGTGTTGACGCTCAACTCTCCGTGGTCCACCGCTATAGGCCACTATTTCATGATACAAGTATAAAAAAAGGGAAAGGAGCGTATTCTTTGTCTATACACTATGTAAATGTTTTAATTACATAAGTCCCAAGAACAGTCTACAGGCCATTTTGTGAATCTGAAGTCCACTTATTTCACTTTTATTCCGATATGCTCAAAAACATGTATTCATATACCCTATACAATAATTTTGACAGTCAATCACGATGTATTCAACAATGCTTATTCATATTCACTATACAAAGATCTTGACAGCTACTAAATAAAGATCTTGACAGCCAACGCGTTTCGTCCCTTTGCCGGACGTCATCAGGGCTAGATTTCAGATCTGTGCTCTTTTAATCTTTTCACGCTGTGGGATCCCTTATTCTGGCTGTTCTTTGCTCCTGAGAATATCACTTTTATATTTTGTCGTGTAATTCCGTTTATACTTCTGTTCTCCTAGTTTCTCTTCTTCCACCTATTTCAAGTTCAGCGTGGCCCTTACAATGACTTTTTCGATATTTGTTGCTCTTCTTTAAAACTTATACTAATGGGCGTATTCTTAGAGAAACAACAGTCTTGTAAAATCTTCCTTCCCAATCGTTATATTTATTCTTCCTTCCCAATCCATGTATTGGTCTTGAATTCCTCAATCTGCATTCTTCTGCCACGCGTTTGTATCCACAAACAGCCGGTCCCATAACTCCTGGACAGCACACAGATGTGGAGTAAAGAATAGTAAATCTATACTTACCTATACATACTTACTTTGACAAAAAGTGGTAGTTGATACTCTCGAGTCGATGGTTTTGTGGGTCAAAATTTGAGATCTTGATATTCTGGCCTATAAAACCCATGAATTAACCCATTGAATGGAAGCCATGCCTTTGGGCGAACACAGCTGTAACGTGGTTCAGGGAAACATTGAGCTGGTTGGAATACTGTGCAAAATCAAGAAAGGATGATTATACCCTAACAGGTATAGAGAATGCATCTAATCCCATAACTAAAGAAAACCTACGGCCACCTTACTAACACACTAGCTCTAAACTCAGCCGAAGGACTCCAAAGAGGCCAATTTGTTACTGAGAGGGATAGGTAATTGTCAGAAGTGAAAACTACAGAAAGTAAACAGGACTCATTTTAATTTCTGTTTCTACCACTGCCTTCATGACCTTTATCACCTGAGGTAGCAAGGGCAGTGCCACAGGCACCAAATAGCAAGTCAGTGGTTGGCATTGTTACCCTGGTTACCGCTAATAGACGTCATTGTCCTTAATCAGATCAGATGTTGTCCAAAAGCCCTTTCATGGCAGTGATGCATATTCCCCTCCGACTCTGCTTTATCTTCACCATTTTTAATGTCGTTTTCCCTGACTACCATCCGAGCCTGCTCCTTCCCCTTGTCTCTCTTACTCTGACCTCATTCATCATATGTGGTTTACCCTTGGCTCCCATGTTGCCCATTGTTACATTTCTTGAGGAAACTGGCAGGTCACTCTTTTTTCCTCTGGTCATCTTGCTAAGAAGCATCATAAACACTCCTTTGTAGTGTATGTGACACTGTCCCTCTAAGCCTGCAGAGCACCCCCCAACAGAATGCACTCTGCCCAAAGTCATTCTCAGGAGCACCATCTCACCTCTCTTGCTGGATCCAGTGCCCGTTTGGCAATGCTTTGACATCACATAAGCCTCGATGCCAGCACCTACTATGTCATTATGTACTTACATTTTGCCTTCATTAGACCTTGCCAATCCGCTTCACCTACGCCTCTATCATCCCTGCCCTACTGCAGTCCAGCTTCAATAGTAATGCTTTAAATCGTGTTCCCATTTCTAAACACTTGAACCAATGTGCATTCACTCTCATTATGAGCTGCACGGTACGGAACTATCCATTGGAAGGGTGGGCAGGTACCACTGCCTTAGTGCCTTCGCTGGCACATGCTGGATTAGTAGATATGACATCCTCACTTGTGGTGCACTCCTATGCAGCTCCCTTGTCCCCTCAACTTCAGGTGCTTCCAGTCCCTCATAATCTTCGTACTCAGTGGTTTTCATCCCCTTTGTACCGCATAATCAGAGGAGTACACCATAGACCGTATTATATAGAGGGTGCATTGTCCCTGTTTTTGTTATGGCGCACCTTCAAATTAGTGCACTGGGCACAAATAGGGACAGTGTACTAATTTACTAAGAGTGCACTGACTCCAGAGCAGGTGCCAACTCACTCTTCCCTGGGGAGGGTCCATTAGTGAGAGACCGAGCCGTCTTTTCCTGTGCGAGTGGTACCCTCTGCACTTCAGAGGGGGTACAGACATCCCACAACAGGAAGGCACAGTGAGTGGCTGGACAAACATACATGGGGATGCCCACCTTACAGATGGCTGCCTTCAGGGGGTGCACTGACAGTACACTAGTTTTTTGTGGTGCACCTCCAAAAAGCCTCTTTGCCTCTGCACCCATAATATGGCACAGAGGCATTTGCATGAGACCCTGCTCTCACGTAAATTAGAGAACACCTTCTTGAGATGGAGCCTGCACTATATTTATATTACATAAGGGACTGCGAAAGTGCACAAATGCCTCTTCACCCCCAGACACGGTTCGTAATATCGTCTCAGGCTTACTTTCAGAGCTAGGCTGACCACGTGGGACAAAGGGGATGAGGACCCGGGGGCAACTCTCAGGGATGGATGGCTGGAGAATCTTTCTGTTGTATTGTAGCATTTATGTAGCGCTTCATACCACTATGTGGGGGGATGGAGTACATTTTTGGATGTGTGACACATTACACCGTGGGGGAGTGTGTGGTTGGCAAAGTGGTGCATTTGATGTGATCTTATTTGGGAATCTTTTTGATGTGCATGAATGACCAAAGAGGTGCTTTTAAATTGGGCCGCACTACCTAGCAGTGTGATAGGGTCCAGGTGTGAGAGACAGACACTCTAATTATAATTATAATTAAGACTACAGCCTACATGTAGCTGCACAGCAGCATCCTAAATGCTGGAGCAGCAGGGTACTGTGTGTGTGTAGTCTTAATAAGGGGGGGTGGTGAACCAGAATAGGCCCAGTAATCCATATGGCAACATGTGCAAGGCAGAAATGCTGTGAAATAAGTAAAATGATGTCACGTGGGCAAAAATGGCAGCTGGTGACAGGGGCAATAGCCGTGCCCCCTTTATAAAGAACATCATATTGCCTACTGCTGTAGAAAATAATAAGTCACTATCAAGGAAAGTATTTAGAAGGGCAATCAAGGTTAAGAAACGTACGCAGACATACACAGTGTTTAAAAGACCAGAGGTCCCATTTACAAAAAAATGACGCAGAGACCGCAAGCCATTTTGCTGCGTTGAACTGCATCATTTTAAAAGCACAGAGATGCGTCATATTAACAACAATATAAGGCACCTGTCAGCTTTCTCCTGTGCTGGCACACAATTGGCTGCCATGCGCTAGCACAGACACCCTTACGTCATTTTCCAAGGGTGCCTGCATTGCCTGCACCAAAACAATCAATGATGGCATTTTCCTCTTTCTATACAGAGTGCATTGAAAGAGGAAAGAATGAGGAGAAATAAAAGTATTTCTCCTCGTTGCACCACTCTTACACCTCCTCTGGGGACGCGTAGGATTCTGACGCATTCCCAGCTTTACAAAACTTTGCAAGTCTTGGAATGTGTCAGGTTGCATGGATGTTGCGTGGGAACACCCACAGCATCTCCCAGGGAACGCCCCTTTCACGCAGAGTAATGCGTGAAAGGAGCCTATATTTACAAGGCCATGAAAAGTCAAGCAGGGTGACTTTACATGGCTGTAGGAATATAGGAAAGGCACACTGTGCCGCAGGTGCGTCAAAACCAGTGAACCACCGGTGGTGCAATGGCCTTGTACATGAGACCCCATGATTCCACCTACTGCTGGTAGGCCGAGCAAGTCAAAATTTTTAACATGGACTCATGAACCAAGTCCTCCCCCCCTTCAACGTTCCTGCTCGCTCCATAGGTAGCTGCGGTCCGTGCAGGTAACAGAGGTGGGGCGGTGGGGCCGAGTAAGGGGGAATTTCGAGGGACGATGCAGAGTGAAAATTAATCATTTATTTAATTTTCCCGCTGCATTGTCCCTTCGAAATCCCCCCTTACACTGCCCCCACCGCTGTTTCCTGCAGGGACCGCGGCTGTCCATAAGGGCAAATGAGCATCAGTCATGCGAGCACTGGTCGGGTCACAGCTCACACCCTAGCCAGACTATGCGCTGCACATGCTAGGACGAGAGATGAAGCGCTTAGTAGGCTACTGCCATGACAGCGCATGAGCGGATCAGCCTGACCATCAACTATACAGACTGGCACAGAGGCCTGATGAAATGCACACGATTTCCTTGTAGACACTTACAAAATGTGCTCTCCCAAACATCCTCTGGGAGACTCGCTACACTTGTGGCCCCCAGTCCACCACTCCCTGCTTTACCCGACAGGCAGCAGGAGGTACCCTGCCAGCGTTTGTGTCCAAATAACTTACCAAAGTTATCTCAGGCGACGTGCTTCTTTCAAATTCTCGACATGAAAGAAACCTTTGAAGTTTGGGATAGTTAACTCTTGGCAAGTTTGTATGCTGTACACTGACTGGAATCAACCGATGCCTCCGTCCTGAAGTGGCGTGGGCCTTGCTTGTGAGGGGCCATCTCTTAAGAATGCGCATGCGCACTGAGCTAGCAAGGCCTGCAGCATCACCGGGGGAGACGCTGGAGGGGGAAGTTAACTGCGACACCCGTTACCAAGCAGACGCGTTTGATGATGCTCAGAGCTAGAACATTATATTTCTGTTCCGCTGCACGCGTTGGCCTTTAAAAGCACTGCACGGTGCACGGTGCAGCGCGAGAGTCAAGGACTGCCATATGCTAGAACTGAACTTGCAGTATACTGTATGCGCTCACATCCCGTTTGCGGAGTAGGCCAGGGCCAGTAGGCCAGGGCAGGGTACTGGCATCCGCTCACGTTGCCTGGGAAACACGACTTTACAGTGCCCGACTTCCCTCAGAAGACATTTACTGTTCGTGCGATGCGAGCTGTACATTTTGTCCCGTATGCAAGGGGCCTTTATTTGTTTTAATATTGCCGAAGGTGAGATTGTTTGCTTTCCGTGGCGCGATCCAGATGTCTGCTTGCACGAGGACAGAGGAGCTGACACGTATGACATTTCTGAGGCAGGGAATAGAAAGAAGGCAGTCGTTCTTGCTGAGAACTTTAACTACAAGGTGACAGGGCGGGAGCCAACCAGAACATCTAAAGGACGCTTTGTTCCAGCATTCTGAGAGACACCTGCATTTAATAATTTATAATTAGATTTTTTCTTTATTGCAAATGTAAGCCTATCCCAGTGAGTGTAACGCTCACTAGTAATATTTGTAACGATCTGTAGGGCATGAGTTCGGATCCTGGCAGAAGGCAGTCTGCGCCTTCCATCCTTCTGAAGTTTGTACATTTAGGGGCAGATTTACAAGCCCCTTGTCCCAACTTTACGCCGCCGTTGTGTCACTTCTGTGATGCAGCGGCGTGGTAAACAATGCGCCATGATGCAACATATTTACAACGTGACGCATCTAGGGTGATGCGTCACGTTTTAAAGCCCAGCACTACAATATACCTGCATCAGGTATAATGTATGCAGCATGGGCGTTCCGTCGCAAGGAAGCCTCGTAAAAGTGACTCAGTGGAATCTACAAGATTTCACTGAGTCACTTTTACGACTTCACCGCATCAAAACCTTGCGGATGCTTGAAGCAGGCGTAAGGAGTGACGCAGCATGTTAGGAATAGGGATTCTGTTGGAGTTGCATCGAACTTGCAACACGACTCCAGCAATGTGCTGCCCTTACGCGAAGATGCATCACGCATCTGTCTATCCTTGCCCCACGGTGCACCATGGTGGCGCAAGACAATTTTTCCGTCACGCAAATTAACTGGTGCATCCCTGCTAATAAGCAGGGATGCGCCAGTTCTTGTAAATCTGCCCCACAGTATTCTTAAACTGGTTAATAGTAACATTTGTTGTGTACAGCTAAATGGCAGAAGTGCAAAGTCAATAGGTCTCCCTTTTTTGACGTGGTTTGTAGCCACACTGCACAGCACACTCAATGCTGTACAGCATGCCTAAAGTAAAAAAAAAAGGCCTTTGACATGAAAGCTGCATCATTTTGTAGACGCATGCACTTACAAAATGACACAGGTGCTGCTTTTTGTTATACTTTATATTTACCGTTCCGAGTTGGAGCAGTAACTAAAAAGAAAAGGCACGCAAGTGTTTAGTTCTTTTAAGAGGGCATGCGGGGGGGGGGTGGAAGCAACACAGGGATTAAGAGGGAATGGGCAAAGCAACATGGGGAGAGTGGATGGCAAGCAGCAAAGCAACACGAGGGAGGGTGGGAGGAATGCCGAAGCAACTAAGGAGGGGACGTGAAATCAATAGGGGGAAGGGATGGAAGTGCCGCAAATTCAACAGGGGTGAGGACGGGAGTGAAAGCAACAAGAATGGTTGGGGAAAGCAATATGGCCAGCGCGGGTGGAGGGAAGCATTAGGGTGAAGCGCAGGGGAGAGAGCAAGTAGGAGGAGGGTGGGGAGAAACGATCATGCCAGGAGAGCAACACTGAGTGCAAGGGGATAGATGTACATGAGGGAGATGACGCGAAAACACTTGCGCTCTACAGGATTGCATCAAACAAAAAAAAGATTGCTTGTAGAGCAAGCAGTGGAAGCACCAATGCAAATCAGTCAAATAGATTGTAAAGAGGCAATGCTCAAGGGGAGAGACACAGTGGCGTCACTAGGGTTGGTGCCACCCGGTGCGGGTAACTCATGGTGTCACCCCCTCACGACTTACCACATGGACCTCCTCCGCTCCGAGTCCGCCAGTGGACACAGTTGGCAAATAACGGGACCATACAGAATCCTTAGTAACATTTGTAAATGTAGGTCCTATATTTACAAAATGTGCCTGTTAACAATAGTGTGATAATGACTCATTAATCAGGTTGTACAGTGGGCTACCTGCTAGTCAACAGCTTACTGGAATTTATAATATCATAGGTATGGTACTTTTTACTGGTGTGGTGTTCCCACTATCCAGCAACACGATATATCAGTGGTCGAAGTGGGGGGAAAAAAGTAGGGGAACTGTGGGCGGAGAATCAGAGGGCGGGAATAACCCAAGGATTGGATCAGTGGGCGGAGCCAGAGGTATGACCAGAATGCGCAAACATCCCAATTTTTTGTATTTGTTTGGTTTCACTGCCCAGTTTTATCAACCAATGGATACACATGATTATTTAAGGTTATAAGGAGTTATTGACAGTAAAATGTATTCACAAAGTGGGATATGCTTCTAATCACAAAATGTCCCCAAATACGATAAAATGTGGAAGCACAAGCTATTTGTCTCCGAGCCATGGAGTTTCTGTCATCAGCACTTCTCCCTTTTCCAAAACAGCAGTTCAAACATGAATGGCTAAAAATCCTAGTTTGCAAATGTTTTCTAAATAATAATGGCTCTGCCATATTTGCCTCATAATGCAAGATCTGCAGCATGATCTGACCATTTAAACTAATAAATTGTTTGTAGCTCAAACGTATCAAAAGTTAATAAAAAATGTGACTTGTGTTGCTGCGGAGTAGATGACAGTTAATAGCTCACTGTTCTATGTTAGGATTTTAACTTATAAACTGCAAGTAACAAAAGGAACTCTCTGACAAAAGCAGTAGCCCACTGGTCTATTTACATTATGTGCACTTTGTGATCTGCATGGTACATGTTCTTTGCAGCAGGTACATTAACTCTCTGAGCTACCTTTCCATGAATCAAATCTTCCATTAGACAAAATTCATCATGACATTTATATTGTTACCGTAAATTGCTGGAGGCCAGGAAGGAGTCAGCAAGCGCTTTTAAAACCATAATATACGTGCAAAAATGATGCCTCCACCTAAAGTCAGCACCTGGTGCGGTCACACCGGTTGCACCGCGCTAGAGCTGGCCCTTCTCAAGGGTCCTGTAATCTCAGTGACAGGGTCACTGTTGTTCTAGGGTGTGCTGCTTCATAGGCCTGCCCGCAAGACTGGAGGTGAACTTCACTATGAATAGTGGTGGACAAGCCTTGAAGGTTAACCTACACTTGTCATGCTAGGGTCCACCAGCTGGTGCTACGACACCGGGGCTTCTAATGTCTTGCGAAGCCTTCTAAGGTCTCGCATGAGATAGTGCTCTCTCAGGAGAGTGGTCTGGTGGACTGGTTATTACAGCTGAACCTGGTTCCCCAGTTCCACATTCAGCAGCTCTGGCCATTGTGCCATATCCTCTCCCCCACTGAACACCATACTGCCCCACTGAGGAAAAACTCAGACTGCCTTCAACTACAACCCAATTGTTGCCAGCTATAAACACCTGGATGCGGGTCAATTTAAATTACGCACTGGGCAAGAGCAATATGTGGCCTACAAGAAAAAAGTGACAGCATCCTGGAAAAAGCAAACAATCATAGGGAATGCAAAATTTTGCAAACCATGTCAAATGCAAGCAGGAACAACATGGTTACCTTAACGCTTTTACACTCACTGTTCAGAAATCAGTGAGTGCTTTTGCCTGAAAAGTTAAGGACATGACAACAGGGCCCTGAATGGACCCATTTCAATGGCCATTGCTTATATCCTTACAAAACGTAAGCAGTATGGTAAAAAAAGACAACATCCCTAGATGCAGAGCAGCAGTACAAATTTTGTTTTTCAATCCTCACATTGCAGTACCTCCAGGATTGGTGCACTAGTTTCAAGCTCAGGGAAAACAAAGCCAAGACAACAAAAATAGCGCTTCACTGGCAAACTCTGTAAAAGTGGCGCTAATGTGTTTGGGTGTGAATAAAATCAATCTGGACAGTTTGCTACCACTCTGTCTTACTTTATTTAGTTTTTTCTTTTTCATATTTTTTAACTTTTATTCCCGATGCTGCACTTTGGAATTAAATGTCAGAAAAATACGTCATTGATTTCTCAGCAAAATTGATTTTCTTTTTTGGATCCATTTCACAGGGAAGCAAATAAAAGAAAGGAGAGGAAAGAGAGTGAGAACCCGTCGTGCAGCCACTGTTTTCAGTAAGAGAAGAACTGCCGGGCTAGCAGGCGAGAGGCCTCAGCATGTACACAGAGCTGCTGTGCCTGAAAGTCCCCGACAGCTCAAAAGATGGGCCCACAACTCGGTGATCAGTGATCAGAGGCAGGCAACCTCGCTCCGCACTGCCTCTGCACTCCGCCCTGCACCCTGCTCAAGATGTCACTTCCTCACAACTCGCACAGCACAGGCAGCATAGCCGCTTGACCACTCACAATCATTAATCAATTGATGCGAGAGAGACTCACCTGCTGTGTTGGTGGCAGACGGGGGGGCTACGCTGGCGGGCGGCCCAGAAACCGGTGGTCAAGACAGTGCCTCTGCTCCTCGTCACTCGTGCTGCTGCTGCAGGCCAGTCACGCGCACTTTTAGGAATGCGCATGCGGGAATGACGCCTGCACTCGAGCCTAGAGAGGCGCGCAGACACGGCGGAGGAGGAGAAAGTGCGCACTGCGCACAGGCACCTCCTCCTCCTGAAAGGTTAGGTTGCTCTGCACACACTGGCCCTGTTGGTGTCACCCCATGTGAGGGTGTCACCCGGTGCGGTCCGCACCCCCCGCACCCTCATAGTGACGCCGCTGGAGAGACAAACACATGTTTGACTAGCTGGGACACAAATAAAAAGCATGTAAATGAGAGTGAGAAGGAAAGCCACTGTTGCAGCGGATTTGCACCATGAAGATTCTCTGGTGCAAACTCAAGTACAAGCTGCACTCAAGAGGCTGGACCGTCCCTCCCAAATTGAGGCATAACACAACAAATCAAATACAATTAAAATACTGTAATGCACATTTGTCCTCACAAAAATGAAGGAGAGTGTTACATTTGAAATCCATTAAGGTTTATTAGTAGATTAGCAAATTACAAACACAAATCATTTGTAAATCAGTAATCAGAACATGAATGCATCAGTCAATATAATTCAACGCAATTTAAAATGGTAAATATAAAGACAAACTCTTTGAAGTTGTCATAAAGTATTCAAAGTAGGCAATATTTCTCATGAAGGGAAGTTCCTAGGCAAAGTCTGGCAAGTAGAGAGAAGTCAGGTAGGTGTCAGCAGGTACAGTCTTTTAAAGGCAGAATCAAATAAAGATTCAGCCAGGTAAGCGAGAAGGGTGTCTGCCCAGGAGTCCAACTCTTTCAGGCAATTGCAAAGAAAGCACCTCCTCTAATGAGAGTGGAAAGGGCATCTCACTCTAACTAAGTCAGCAATGCATAGTTAAATCATGTCTTCTGCAAGAATTTCAACTCCCTACGATTACCATGAAGAGAACCAATCAGGATCGAGCATGTTGAAATAATAAAGCTTCAGTCTTCTTCGCAGCCACCACACAAAGGAGTCTCCGCTGCATGACCGTCAGCTGGATATGGGTAGCCGGATGATGGAATTCAGTCAGTTGTTCTCACTTCAAGTGCCGGGCTCATTATTCTGCGCTCCAAGGAACACACACAGACAAACATTAACACAGAAAGCAACACAATACGATACATTTCAATTAATGTTGACTGGTGCAGCTTGGCTCCTACAAGGAGAAAGAGGAAAAATACCAGGCAGGCAAAAGACAAGACAGTTTAACGAGAGCCATTTTAAATTGAGGCCTACGCTAACAATGGTCAATTTTA
Source organism: Triturus cristatus (assembly GCF_964204655.1). Classification (NCBI taxonomy): domain Eukaryota; kingdom Metazoa; phylum Chordata; class Amphibia; order Caudata; family Salamandridae; genus Triturus; species Triturus cristatus. The sequence goes on along the minus strand of NC_140581.1, from coordinate 792,176,343 downwards.
TGTGGATATCATAAAACCGTATTAGTATGCGTGAAAAAGCATTTAGAAATAAAATCCCCGTCACAACCAACGGTAAGCAATGGGCGGCTCAGAGCGCCTTCATGTTCTTGGTAAGCCACAACATGCCTTTCTAGTAGCCTCGACCGAACTAGAGGCTGCTATCATTTCTAGCTTAGTCCTAAATGCTGGCCCTGTTGACCCGCTCATTTCAGAGTTGAAAGCCTCCGTGTGATTTTCTGTCTGCATAGTGGACAAATCGGAATTGTTTTGCACTACTTCCTTTTTTTAAAACTCTTTTTACTGAACAGTATCTCAGTATAGAGAAAATGTAGCGGACGAGTCAATTGTACAGTGCACACGTTAATCAGAGCAGACCAGGGCATGAACATGAAAGTTACAGCTGTCATCAGCGGAGACTTCCTACATTGCAAAGATTTCAGTCCCACCTCGAGCAGATCTTGGAAATGTCAAGTTTCTTTCCCCTGCTCTCACGCCCATCTCCATCTACTTAGTAGCCTTGGTAAGTGCGCCAGATGCCCCACATCCTTTCCCATTTCTTAGGGTAACCCCTACTTTGGTGAACTACTTGCTCTGCCCTTTGGCAACAATCCATGTCAGATTCCCAATCTTCAGTTCGGGGGGAGTGCCGCTACACCCCACGCGCACGCTATATTCTGCTTAGCCGCCAGAGCCAGCCAAATCTTTGGGTATCTCGGCCATGTCTTGCACTTACTTCTTGAGAAAAATTATAAGGTTTTTTTTTATACTTATCAAGAATATGTCCCACATAACATTTTGTCATTAACCCTATCACATATTCTCTGTCTGATGTGAGCAGGTGCTATTAAGGCTTTTTGATTCAGTACATAAATAGTTCGTTCCTATTCAAGTGACAGTATGAGATGTGTTAGGATCAATAGATCTGTTTCTGCGTTGTTGTACACTTTGTTATCTCATTACAGGCTTGCCTTCCACCTACAACAGTACTGACTCTGGGGCATATTATCAAGACAGGCGATACAATTATCGCCGCTTTAGCGGCAGAAAACTGCAGCTAAAACGGCGATAATGGGCTTGATAATATGCTCTATGGAATTCCGATTGAAGCCCATGTTAGATGTCCTTCACATTTAACATGGGCTTCAATTGGAATTCCATAGAGCATATTATCAAGCCCATTATCGCCGTTTTAACGGCAGTTTCCTGCCGCTAAAGCAGCGATAATTTTATCGCCTGTCTTGATAATATGCCCCTAAGATCTTTGCTATCGGCTCATATGGCACATCTTTCTTGCATTCATTTATGCCCTAGGCATGACAGCACAGCACATGGTGTTCGGCTGCTTCTCTTGGCAGATGTATTTTGAGTTCCCAAAACTTGATCACCATATCGACATCAGACAATCCTAAAGAATAAAGTATGCCAGGTATGTATGAAGATTGCAGGTCGCTCAACGTAGCTCATTATTAGGTCCAGGAGAAATTTGCTTTATGACAGTGCAATCTTGTATAGTTTTGCGAATTTCAAGTTATGTGAAATTCGTGAAAGTAAACCCTTACGCCACACGGTGTAAATACATCACGTTTTCAGCAAAACTTTAGCACAGGCGCAGGGGAGCAATGCAAATGACTTGAACATGAGCAGCTGTTGTTTCTGCCACTTGTTTTTTTGTGCTTTATTTTACCCTGAAATGCTGGTTTTGCATTTCTTTTAATTTGACATGATCTTTGCGGATTTTCATGTCATCACCCAAATGCAAATGATGCAGATTTTGCACAACCCTACTCTTTATTACAACAGAAAAGACATATGCCCAGATTTACTGAGGTTTAGCATCCGGGTGTGCCACGTCTGTGGCGCAGCTCCACGCTAAATCAGTTTTGGCATTTACTAAGCCACGCAAAGTTGATTTGAGCATCTTTGCTTGGCTTAGTAAATACAAAGTAACTCAATGCACAGCACTGCCTTGCATTACTTTGCAACGGGTATGCATTACATGGGTGGAGCATGGGTGCTCCTGTGCATCCACCCATATATTTTAATACAAACCCAGATTGCGACATGAGACTTTTAAATATGGATTTGTGCCAAAATGGTGCACTCTACGCCAACTGAGGAGTTACGGGGAAAAATATCTTCTTTTATCCTTGTTAGTTCCTCCTTCCGTGGAACCTGGATTCAGCAGCACAGTGGTGGCTACTCCGCAATGGTGGAGGAGCGTTACCCCCCCTGCTAGTGGCCTCAACATTTGAAAAAGAAAACAATAGTAAAACATATTTATTATCATTTGATTTTCCCTTTCCTGCCGTGTCTTCTGGGCAGTGCCATCGCAGGGGGGATAGTCACAGGAGGAGTGGTGGCACTGCACTCAGTGCGCATGACTGTTTGGCCAGCTGTCTTAGAATGGCCAACCCGTCATGTGCATGGACATCTCCCCAACCCAAGCTACAATGTCGGTGGAGAGAATAGCAGGCGTAGGCTCCCGGTCCCCTTTGGAGTGGGAAACATGTCCACTCAGGCCAATCCCAGTGCTTCTCTCATGCATGAGAGAAGTGCTGAGATTGACCGCAGGGGAGTCTAGGAGCCTCAGCAGAAAGGAGAAGAGCGGCGATCAATGAGGAGAAGGTAAATTCTTTTTTTATTTTATTTTGGTCGTCCATCCATACCCCTCACTTCACACCCTCTCCCGCCATACCACCCTGCTGTGAGAGCAGCACATCTAGAAAGAGGAATATGCCTCGAAGGATTGCTTTTGTGCAGCATGTTTTCCCTCCCTGCACAAAAACAATCCTGCCCATAACACAGACACCCTTGCAACATGGCGCAAGGGTGCCTGCGATAGCACTTGGCAGCCACAAGTGCGGGAGTTGAACAGTGCCATATCTTGGTAAATATGGCGCTGTTCAGCTCTCTTACATCCACGCTACACAGCGCAGCAACTTGCCTTGCTGCACTGCAGGAACTATTATTAAAAATGGCTGATGGTGTGCAGTACAATGAGATTTCAGGAAAATAAAAGGGGATAAAGACTAATATCTCAAGGAGCAGAACTGCTTCCATTATATTTGGTAAATACATTACTCTGAGTCCTTCCCCTTGCTTTCCTTACAACATGAGGCAGTCCTGCCTCCTAAGAGAGCCTGTAGCCAAGCTAAAATAGAAAGATCCCTGCCCCAAACTCCTCCTGTCTGTACCAAGCTTCAATAGTTGAACAGTTGGCCTGGAGAACGAGAGGAAGGGAGGGACGTAAGTAAGGAAAGTGAGGGGAAGGATTCAGAGTAATGCGATTGCCGAAAGCATTACCCATCGCCCCCCCTCACTTTCCTTACAACAGGACAATTGTATGTTTCAATACATAATGTTTATTCAGATAGGCCCACAAGCATGCCCTGATAAAGCTCTCTATTACAACATGGAGGCTAGGACGTTTGAGCTAAAAACATCTACTAATTCACTGTCTTGAGCAATCCTTTAATAGTTCATGAAGTGGACGGGGAATCCCAGGTCACTTCCCTACAGATCTCTCCTATAGAAGCCCATTGGAGCTCAGATAACGAGGTGGACATGCCACGAGTTGCCCTGCCCTGGATACCACTCAGAGGAACAAGACCCCTTGATATGCGATTCCAATAACAGACCTCATCCAACGACTTAAGGAAGCTATAGGTGATTTACAACCCTTCCGAGCAGGCTTGAAATTCACAAATAATGACTCTGATTGCCTAGAGGGAGCCACGTTTTGATGATGTATCCCTTCTAACATTCAAATTGTGCAAAAGCTCTTCCTCCCTAGACAGTGGAGAAGAAAAACCACAGGAAGGATACCTTTTTGGTCCAGATGGAACATGAGTTAAGCTTTGGATGGAACGTGGAAGAGGGTGCAAAACAACCCTATTCCTAAGTACCCTGCAAAAAGAATGCAAAAAGAATGCTTATAAGAAAGATCAACCAACTCTCCTAGCTGCTCAATGAATCGGCCACTATGTTCAGTGATCCTGTAATGTGACTGCAGAAAGAGTGAATAGATTCTTCTCTCCCCATTAAAACAGCATGTTCGAAATCTCCACCAGATATGGTGACTGGGTTCCCTCCTGCTTGTTGAGATAAGCTTTGGTGGTTATGTTGTCCATCCTCACCAGAATGACCCAGCCATCAACAGCAGCCGAACGGCTTCTGACTCCTTTCAGTTTGTGTATCTCTTGTTCTGAGAGAGAGACCATATTCCCTGGGTCTGATGAAGATTCATCCAAATCCCCCAACCCGAAAGGCTGGCATCTGTCGTGATGATTAAAGGAGGCTGTGGGGAAGTGGAAGGAAGGAAAGCGAAGGGGGATGAGGGGCAATGCGGCTTTAAAGAGCACATACAAAATAATTCCATCTGTTATCCCAGAAATTATACCTTTCTCTCACCTGAAAATATTCGCTGCAAACAAAAGGACCAATACCAATAAAGGCTTCTGAAGCCTGGTGTAGTGTATCTTCTCGCAGCACACCACAATTTAGGTATGAGACACACACCATTTCCAGCACGTCTTTGTGCCTTTGCACCTGTTTTTATGTTTGCAGTTCCCTGAAAAGGTGTTTGAGACGATGGTTACACCAATTTGAGTCAATGCTGCAGCCTCTACAGCAGCGGTGCAGATCACACTACAAGTGGTGCTGCAGAAAGTTACTGAGAAACATTCTTTTTGAATGGGCCCTTTTCCACACACTTCCGAAACTCTCTTACAGAGAAAGTGTAAGCTTACACAGGATGAGGTTATCTTGCAATTTCATATTGCACCAGGCAGACTCTGACAAGTATGAGTCTTCCATATAGGAGGAAACTGTTCAACAAGACACCGAAAAAACATTACAAGTCAGCAAGAGGCCATGACGTTTTGAGTACCTACTGTTGGGGTTATACTCCTGACAACGTGAAAATGTTGCAGTTGTGATTATTAATGGAAATAGTTCCCTGATTCTAGAGACAAGAGGCTAGTCCAGATAACTATCATGCTCTTGACTGTAATAACTGTCCTGCTCACAGAGCCACAGGTCACAACTCTGGCAAAATGGCAAAAGGAGAGGAGAAATGTTCAATTGAGCCAGGATTACAAAGACAATCATAATGGTGTGAAATTCTGGATTGCATCTGTATTCCGTTAAGTTATGTCTAGCCACAATCGATGCTGCACTGGCCATGACACAGGCTCTAACTACATTAAATAGAATGTCCGAAAGTAGCTTCTGTAATGAACCCCCATGCTATTTAGTATCTATGTCCACCCATTGGCAGACTTAATGGAGAGCTGCAGGCTTACCCTTTTCACATATGCTGATGGCACACAGATCATCGGCACAGAACCATGACCCATCGATTCTAAACCTGGGCTTGGGTAGAACTTCCTCAAGGATAATTAAAAACTCTCTCAAGCTTAATGGTGACAAGACTGAGGTCATGGTCTTGAGTAAGAATGCCTCTCTTTGCCACCCCAGACACTGTCCAAAATTCTTAGGGACCCTGCACACTCCGTCTCCTAAGGTGAAAAATAGGGGCTTTCTCATTGATGAAAATCTTTCCATGAAACCACAGGTGACTTAAATAACTGTCACCTGTTTTGAAGTCCTCAGATGGCTGAAAAAGATCCGCTGGCTAATTCCCTTAGCGACTCAAAGGACTGTAATTCTGGCTTTAATCATATCCAGATTGGATTAAGGTAATGTGCTGTAGCAGGTGCCGATAAGACCTCAGTCCATTGTCGACAGATTATCCAGAATGCTGCCTGTAGGATGCTGTTTCTCTTACCAAAATCTGCCTCAGTTTCTCATTTGTTTCAGGAACTTCACCGGCTGAGGATCATTAAGTGTAGTGAGTTTAAAGCACTGTGCTATGTGTTTAAGGCCAAACAGGGCTTAGGGCCTATATCAAGGAACTGGTAGTTCCCTACCAACCTTGAGATCTTCAAACCAACCTTTGTTCACTGTACCGAGGTTCCAGTCAACCCACATGTATCTGGGTCCACAACGGTGGAATTCTCTTCCTGTAGCTCTAAGAAACTGCAATTCATTATTTAGATCTTGTGCAAAAGCTTGAAGAATACAACTTTGTCATGAACCTTGGTATATTTATTCTTTTGGGAGCTTTACACTCTCCCAAGATCACTTCCAAAATGGCTGATTGAATAGGTATTCTCAGCACAGGAGACCTTTAAAATGTCTGGAGCGGTCTCTTTTGGGGTACCAGGTGTCTCAGGCACTGAAAAGACCATATTAATCCTAATACATGATACAATGTCTGGCAACATATCCTTAATGATGTGTTTTCCATTCTGATATCCTGAAGAAACTACATCATCAATATCACTGGATGTTGAAACATCTAAATATGCCAGGCCATTGTCTGGATTTCCTTTCCCATAAGAAGCAGCTTTCTTCTTATTTAAAGATGCCAATATTTCTAGGATTATTTATCTAATCTTGTCATCACCCTCGTTTCTCTTGCAATGCATCTGTCTCTCAAGAGAAGGCGCCCTGTGCAACCCAGAAAATGAGGAAGTAGGTTTCCTCTTGGCTGGCTGAATGCTTGCCCATTGTATTACATCTGGATAACAGCTCAAAAGAAACCAAAGACAATAATTGTTTCCACCAACTCCAACCACCTTATCTGTTGGTAGACACTCCTTAAATAGTTATTCCTGAGGAATTTGGTTGCCACTTATTCACAAAGCAGGGATCAGTTCATAGTGCTCTCCATTGCTACCACTCCCACATTGGACCAATGCACAGCAGGAAAGGAGCATGTATCTGTCTGGAGAAGGTGATCAGGGGCCTTTACACCCCAGCATCCTTGTCCCATTCGAGACAGGAAAAGACAGGAGAATTCTGGGAAGACTAGCCCTTTTGTGGCATCCAGTATGAGGTGGGTGGAGCTGGCATATACAGCATTATCCTGGTGTTCCTAGTCATTGGAAGGGAAATTCCCTTCACCTTTCATGGTTGGGATGTAGTGGCAATGGGCAGTAGTGATTATGAAGATGGTCTTTCTGATGACTTGAGTAAATGTCATGTAGTTAAGCTACTTGTATGAGCCAGTCCTGTTAGGAGTGTTCTTGCATTGTTCCCCTCATGGAGAAGGATACAGCTGAGTGAATTTTATGGGTCGGCTTTAATCCATTGGTTTCTGTATGGTGCACAGGAACATCATCAGGTGAAAATGTGCCCCTATGCAGGATGTCACATTGACCAAAAGTGACTCTGCAGGGTCACTCTCGACAAGATCTATGCCCTAAATTACTTTATGAATTATGCCAATCCAACTTTTATCTGCATTGCATATTCTAATCAGCACCGTTCTGGCTATATATACCAGCTATAGTTTTTCATCCAAATGAAGAAAAGTAGAAACTTAGAAGAAGAAGCCCAAAACAACCAAAGGTGTGTATTCACAAACTGCTTTTTGTAGTAAATAAAGTAGTACTACAGTGGAAATACTCGAGTACTACATAATGCAATTCACACAACTACTTGTGGTGACCTCTACCTCTGTCTCTCCTGTCTTTTCTGTGCAGTGATCTCTGTCACCATGGCGAAGATCTCCACACATGTAAGTGTTTGTTTCAGTAGTAAAGTTTAAAGCGGCAAAGGAGAATGACTGGAAAATGAGAGCCCATAGAAAAACAATAGAGGCAGGGAAATAAAATAACAACCTATCGGAACTAATATTAAAACACACACAGGCATGGACGTACACATATATTTGTATATATGTAGATTCACTGAAAAACCAAAGGTTAAAGTTACATCATAGTTAGGAATTGTAATAATATCTTACATTGCGTTAAAAAACAACATTAGAAATTCACTGAAAAAAATCAAAGATTAAAAAGACGTTATAGTAAGGTTATAGTTAGGTGAACATGTCAGTTAAAATTTAACATTTTAAACAAACAAACCACTGAAACTCACCGGTTTTAGTTATCTCAAGCAACTATAACTCATGCCCTAAAGTAACTATAACTTGCGCCCCCGCCATGCACAGTGTTGTCATCAATTATGTCATTTCAAGTATTGCAGTGATGTTATCAATGATGACATAGAACATGTCTTGAGAGATACAATATCCTGCCGCTGATTTATTACTCATTTCTTTATAATTTTACTATGGGGTCCCAAACCCATAACTCTCCTTCCCAAAGTATCTGCTCGCTTCTGAGAAGTGAAGGTACTCTTCTATTATAGGAATTGCATCCCTGATAAGAAGTGCTGGTATTAACCCTTTTAAATGAAAGAAGTGCAGACATTCAGTAACCGACAATACCTGCCTATTTAAAATACTCCAGTACCCCAAAAGGAATCACAGGTACAAGAGGAAAAAGACTGAAGCAATAACACCTTCAATAGATGTTAGGCAGCTGGAAGGTGGCAGCAGAAGTAGAGCCAATTATACAGTTAGTATTGCCCCAAGCAAGAGCCAGAACCATATGTAGCAGGGCAATCACAGCCGTCCCAAGCAGAAGAAAATGAAGAAGTGTCTCGTGCCGAGACATGACAGTGACCACAACGCCCTGACACTGGAGCTGGAGCCTCCAGAACTCTATAATCCCACGACCACTAGTATCCCTGTAGGTAGCAATTTATTACTTGCTAACAATAGAAGGAGAATCAGATGGGGAATATTTAAGCAGTCACCAGACAAGGCAGCCACATTATATTCTCTAACTATTTCGCCTTTAATGGAAATGGGGGAGGCTGCCATGTCACTTGACTCTCCTCAAATTATTAGTAGACTTGAGGCTCTGCACGCAGAATTGACAGCTAGCCTGACTAATATTTTTTATCCTCTGACGCATTTCAAGGCGAACAAGGGTGCCAAACAAACTTGGTTCAATAATTCTTGTCGCAAGGCAAAGGGTGCCCTCATAGATGCCATCAAAAGTAAGGATAGATCCCTAATTAAATTAAATAGGGCCCTCTATCGAGATAGTACTAAGTTAGCTCAGAACAACTGGGAGCTTGAAAATGGGATGCTATTAAATTAGCACTTTGAAATAGAGACATAAAGATGTTCTGGTCTCTAGTGAGTACAGACAGTAGCATAGAAAACTCAGCCTTAGAGCCGAATATTGCTGCAGCCGCATGGAAGTCTCACTTCCAAGCACTGTATTCCACCGAGGTAGCCATAGAACCCAAAGATGAAATATCTTTGGTAATCCCAGGTAATCTCCTTGAAGACCTCCAAGGTTTTACTTTAATAGAAGTTTTAAATGCAATCAGGAAGCTTCCCCTTGGAAAGGCCCCCGGAATGGACAAGATTCCTTGGGATTTATTTCGGGAGGAACCTAACATATGGGGACCCTTCCTTTGGGCAATATTTAATGCCATTTTGAATGGCATGAAGATCCCAGACACCTGGTTAGGGGCTGACATTTTCCCAGTCCTTAAGAAGGGCTCACCTCTCCTGCCCACCAACTATAGGCGGGTCAGCCTGATCGACGTCACTCAGAAATTGTTCGCTAGGATTCTCCTCGAGCGCCTTCACTCCTGGATGGAAGAGCGTGAAATTCTGAGTGCGTATCAAACTGGTTTTTGAAAGAAGTTCTCCACTATCGACCAAATATTCAGGCTTCAATTATTTTATTGGAAGACCGTCTCAATAGAGGGTGGCAGCCTCTATTTGAGATTTGTTGATCTTAAATCGGCCTTCGATTTGGTCCACTGAGCCAAACTTTGGGAGGTTCTTGAACAACTGGGTATCCCGCCTTACCTGTTGTCATTGATCATGCGACTGCATCCATGTAATTTTGCCCAAGTAAGGTATGGGAAATCCGGGGAATTGACCCCCTGCTTCCCAGTCAACAGAGGCGTAAGGCAGGGGTGTGTGCTGGCCCCTACCTTGTTTTGTCTTTTTATCAATGCATTGGTGGCCCAATTAAATGAGGTAGTGGACAATGATGCCCCAAAGCTGGTGCATGGTAAGGTGCCAGCAGTGATGTTTGCGGATGACACCTTGTTGCTTCTAAGTCCCCCATGGGTATCCAAAGGATTCTTGACAGTTTCTCTTTATTTTGTAAAAACCGGGGGCTGGAGATTAATACATCAAAGATCAAATTTATGGTCTTTAATCCAGCCAAAACATCTCGTCCAAATCCCTCCTTAAATGGCACCCTGCTAGAGAGGGTGACTGTCTTTGATAACCTTGGTGTCACATTATCTGAAACATTTGAATGGGGCCCCGCAACTAGACAAGGCAAGCTTGAGGCTAGGACAGATGGTTGGGGGAATTGCAAAAACCTTTAGGAACTCCTCATATAAACCGCCTGGCCCGGTGGCTGAGATATATAAAGCACAAGTTATGAGTGCTGTAATGTATGGGGCGGAACTTTGGGGTCACCGTCCCTCTGGCGGATTGGCCGAAATAGAGAATAAATTTATCAGACAGCTCTTGGGCCTACCCCCAAGCACTCCTCTCATCCCCCTACACCTGGATCTAGGAATTAGACCTATCGTGGAGGAGATTGGCCTAAGGCCGTTGACCTTTTGGCATAGGCTGTGGGCGACCCCTGAATTAGTAGTCTACCAGTCTGAACTTAAAGGGATTATGGGACTCCCAGGGGCGGGAAAATACCATGGTTTGTATATATAAAAGATGTATGCATTAAACTAGGCATTCCTAACCTATGGAGTAACCCAGAGGAAGTGTCCCCGACAATCACACGACTAGAACTAGTAAGAGCCTATAGATCGCTCAGACTAGCCGATATTCAGGGTAACACTAAACTTGGGCACCTAACTGCTGACTTCCTTAATATTAAAGCTCAGTACCTTTTTGAGCCTTTTCTGGATGATGTACAACCTTCCTTGGCAAGGAAGCTATATATCCAGTTTAGAATGGGGACCTTGCCTGTTCATGCTTTCACGAACAAATGGTCAAAAGCTCCCTCCCTTGGCTGTCCTGCTTGCAATAGCCCAGATGAGTCCGACATTCATGTTCTTTTTTTTTGTCCTGGTTATAAAATAGCCAGACAGCGTTACCTCGTACCACTTTGTAGAAATCTGGGGTGTAGGCAGTGTTCGGAGGCATATAGAATACTGAGATCTGATACTCGCCGCCCCACAGTTTTTGCCGTCTCTCGATTTCTCAATTCTATGTGGCATAGCTGTAGGGTGTAGTTAAAATTACCACAGCAACCTTAAATAATTCTTTTTGTACTTGTCTCATCTTAACTTTTTTACTTTTTTAACCTGCTTTTAACTGTTTTTATTCCTTGAACTATTCCTGTAATAATACTTGGCTACCTTAAAATGCATTGTGGCTATCTTTTATAATTTGCCTTTGATGAATTTTTAATATTGCTTAAATTTAGCTATGTATGTATTTGTATCATCTACTTTTTATGGTCTACATTGACCGAAATAAAGTTTGTTGAATGGAATAGAATGGTAAAAGAATATGTAGACAGAAATCATAGGTACTAGAAAAGAACAATGAAGGAGGGGGCAACAATTTCACTGGAAGGGTTAACCGGATATGTTGCTAACATGCATGAACTGTTCAAGTTTTTTCCACAGAGATGGTGCATAGGACCATGGGGGAAACTCCCTGGCCCCACCAGGAGCAAGGCCAAGGGCACTGGTAACACAAATGTTTAAACACTGTTGTTATTAATACTTTTGTTTATTGATATTTCAAAAGATACAACAATACAGTACAATGTTAACACAGAATTTCAGTGACCTAAGCTTAACATTTTTAGTCCATGCTGTGAAACAGGAGCAAACGGACACCCACAAGGGATGGGATTAAGGTTGCACTTTCAGGAGGATTAGATGCGATAAAATAACAAAAATACTCATTTAATAAATAAATTATGTGGGGGAGGGGGGCAAAGAGGGGCAAGAAAGAGCCATTCATTCCACCTACGGCAGCACCTGGACCGGTGTATCCTCATTTGCGCCAGGTATCTTACTTATCTCCATGTCTTTGATGGCATTTCTAAATTCCACGTCTGACACGGGGGCGCCTAGTGATTTTTGTTCCACCTGCGGGACAGACCGAAGTGGGAGCCCATCCAAGAAGGGTTCTGAAGCCATCGAGGGGCCTAACTCCGGCACAAGCTGGAGGGACACGTAAAAAGACCTGAAGTCCTCATTAATATCTTTTGGCTGAAGGATGACCATCCCCCTGTCGGCAGTAGACGGGTAAGAGGGGTACCCCTACTCTCTGCACGAACCAGCCAGGCAAGAAGCCGTCCCGTCCTCCTCTCCTATTGGTGTGCCCGATTTACAGTTTTTACATGACATCGCAGCTGTTCCAGGGCTGCATTATACAGTTCACGTGTCTCTAGCAATCGCGGAAGGGCTCCCGGGCTACCACCCAGCTAATTGTCCAGCTGATGCGTATCAGCCTCAAACCTCTGGCGGTCTCTATTCAGGTCATGCCAGATACCCACTGAGTGCCCCAGGTAGTGCCCCCTCATCACAACCTTAAAAGTCTCCTATTCTAGGCCTCGACTCAATGCTGAACCCGGGTTAGTGATGAAGAACTCAGCAATTCTGGCTGATAAAGAGTCTCTATAAACAGCGTTCTCCAGGGAAGTCGAGCATAGGCGCCATGATGGTATAGGTGGGCATTTATCCACTCGTTTCAACGTCAAATGGAGAGGGCTATGGTCAGACAGGGTACGACCCAAGTATTCTGTGTGTAATATACAACCATTAAGGAACTTGGAGCAAACAAAGTGATCAATTCTCGGGTGAACCTGATAAAGACTTAAGAAGAAGGAGTAATCCCTCTGTGTGGGATGGTGTGTATGCAAGAGGTCTGCCATAACCAAATAAGTAATCCAAAAGGCGAAACTGAAATTGCATCCAATTAGGCACGCCCCCCGTCAGGGGAGCTAATCACCCCAACAGGGTTTGAAGAAGTGAGGTCTAATCATGATTTGGAGCATAAACACTTCCCAGCACCAGGGCTTACCCGCAAAGTTGCCCCTCTACCAAAACCTATCAGCCCTCTTTATCAATATCAATTGCAGTTGTCTCAAAAGGAACTCCCGCCCGCACCCAGATTAGTGCCCCCCCTTGCAAAGGCCGAGTCTAATGTTCAATCATTGTTATCGAGATATCATACTCCAGCAGCACATAGGCAAATACGGGACAACCCACAACAAGATCACCCCATACAAAAATTCCCTGACTATGCCAAAAAATTGCAGGAGTCAACAGAAGTGCAGCAGTCAAGAGAAAGCCCCTAGAGTTACCAGTGAAGAAAAGTCTGCTATTTCCGACTACATTATGGATGTGAAGATATAGCCTGCTTCTTCATGTCCCCAGATGAAGTCTAGAAATAGTTGGAAATATCATTGACCCATAACCATTCTGGGAGGTGATGTAGAAAGACGGGAAACACTGGAGGAGCCGAAATGATGATGGAACAAAAAATCTTTAGGTTTTTACTCTGGAGCCCATGTCAACACACTTAAAGATGAAGGAAAATAACTATCCACAATTTGGCACACTCATAGCAATAACTGAGATATAGATGGATTATCAGGTGGGGCCTGGTCGGGCTTCCCCTATCTATGGCCGAACAAGAATTGCAAACACAGCCAGACAGCAGATAATTGTCCCCACTGTGGCATGCAACAAATAAATGTGATGGACAGAGAAATAAGAAAGATACCCGATGGCCAGTGGTAAACGGGCGATGCTAGATGGAAATGTGCTGTTTGGCCATGGACTGTGGCTGACTCTCTTAAAACTTGTAGAGCATTGATATATGCTTCACCACGAAGAAGCAATTCTGATTACTGAAAGGTAAAACAAGACTGTTGAACAGTGATGCAGAGATTATCAAGGATAATATTTGACCATGTAAAATAAATTGAATATTGTCATGGTCAAATATAAAATGTATAAAGTATGGCCCCAGATTAAATAATACACCACAAAAACCACATAAGGGGCTGGTGGTGGCTCACTGGAGATACTATAACAATGGATGGGAGACAGAGGCAACCTGGTGGCCCACCGTCCTGGGGCAGAGTCTTCGAGCCAGAGTTCTAGTTGTAGGGGACACATTCTGGGACACAGCCTTCCTCTGATGAGCTGAATTTGGTTTTACTAAGTGTAATACCATTTGAGAATAGTAGGTAAGAGTGTGTTTGAGAAAGTAGTACATGAATGTCTCTAAGACACTACCAGAGTTTTGGAAGGGGGATTTGGGGCATCTGTTGTTTTGGTTGAAAAGTTAATTAAAATGTAAAACTAAGTGACATAAATCATTTGATTACCCTATACGTTCATGATCCCTTTAGTTTATTTTACACATTCAACGCACATGATCCCAGTTCTCTTAGAGGAACAGGGTACATATGGACTTTAAACAAACTGGGCCAAATCTAGGGACACACTCAGGAAAATGGACAATCAACAACACCCTTGGCTAGGGCTAGAATGGGTGATCACAAAGTTTAGATACTTGGGAATACATGTGACCCATAATATGGAAGCGATCCATACACTGAACATAAGAAGTGTAATAGATGATCTGAAGACATCAAGAACATTCTGGAATACACTCCAATTGTTGGTTATGTGCTGGATGTCTATAGAAAAAATTGAGTTCTTCCGAAATGCTATACAGACTACAGGGATTCCTTTCTCCGACCCACTGTAGCATATTTAAAGACTCAGATAATTTGCTGAATTCATTGATATGGACTTGGAATCGCATGCAAGTCAAATTGGGCACCTCAAAATCTAACATGGGTTTAGGGGTTTTAGAAAATCCCAGGTATGGAACTCTGGGATTATTTGGTTGCACAATAACAAGATGAAGTGCACTATAAATATGATTAGAGAAAAGAGAGACACTAAATTATATACTCCAATCAGAACTGCTTATGATGGGTGGATCACTCCCTAATCACCTTCTACATGTAATCTGACTGGTGTGTCAGACCTGGGAGAGAGTGGTTCAAACTACAGTATACTGAAACACCCCCGTTAGTAACAGGTATGCCTTTGTGATATAATAAAATATTTAAGAAAATGACAGAGAAAATGTTAACGAGACAATGTCTAAATTGAGGATGTACAATAATGGGGGACCTTTATCTGGACATGGACCTGTTCACTTTATAACTTATGTGGATGCTCAAGAGTACTTCAGAATGGGACAGGAGCAGTTTCAGCAATATGCAAAACTGGCTCACTTAACAAGGAGGACATGGATCATGGATCATGGTAACTCTGTTAGCAATGGGGTAGAGGGGAGGATTCAGACATCTTGTGGCCAACATATGTAGAGCCCTACAAAAGGATAAAGATGGCAGTACCCATGCCAAAATATTTTACAAGGTGTTTAGACTCTCCTGGTTCTAAGCCACTGTGAGATTTCATTATAATAAAAATATGACTACAGACCTTGACAAATGATAAAAACTTTACTAGACCTGTAGGTGTAATAACTTGAATAATGTACTCGACCTAACTGTAATGTACTTGACCTGTGAACAGGCCTCAAATTGTGTGATCCTAGACAAATATTTTGTCTTATAAGCCACCTTTTTCTTCATTATCACTTTAGAGAGCACCTTTACATATGCAAGTTCACTATTTCTGCTTGCCATCTGGTCAGGATCAGGAATATTTCCCAGTTCATGTTTAAAAACTCACTTTTTATAAATATATTACTAAAGCATGATGTGGTAGTGCACTGTCATTTACCGATATCACATTTTTCATTTCCATTGAAATGGCCACAAAACATTCCCACTAACATGTAGTTTTACTGATAAAACTATATAGTGCATAAACAATGTTTGGAAAATGAGTTCCAGCAAAAATATTGAAAATTAGCACATCATCAAGTAAAGAGTTCTGATTTGTTTTGATCCTATAAAACCTTTTTTCAGCACAGAATTACAAAAATGTGTCTTCATAACTTGTGAAATATATTTGAAATGTTTGAACAGTTCACTTATTAGTAGGGGTGGGCGGAATTTGCGTAATTGCGTTACGCAAATCTCCGCAAAACGGTAAAAAATCTCCGCGAACACGCAGAAATTCCGCTAACACGCGGAATTGCTTGTTCGCGATACTTTTTGCCTGTTCGCGATCGCTGTTTGCGTGCTCGGGGTGAAATATCTCGCGAACACGCATATTGAGAACGCGAACAAGCAAAAAATTTCGCGAAGTCGCGGAACGCAGATTTTTGGGCAATTTCGCGTTCTCCGCGGAACGCAAAATTACCCAAATTCCGCAAATTCCGCGAACGGAACGGAATTTACCGCCCAGGACTACTTATTAGCCATTTCAATATTGTGTTAGAAAAAAGCCTGAAATCTTACAGCCTTTCGTTCCACATGCTTCGTACAGTACGATTGTCACACAGTTCACTTTACAATATCCTCTAACTTCTGCATCTGAATGCATCAAATGTGACAGGATAACAATATTTAAAGGCATCTTTATTGCTCATTCACTTTGTGAGCAAGCAGAACACCTGCTGTCAGCTCGCTTGTCCTGATTAATTCTGGCTTGCCATAGCGAGTGGGCAAGTGGATTTTTCGAGCCCTGGACTAGGCATTAGTGGTATGTACTGTAAATACCAATCAAAACTGTATGACGGGTAAACGCATTAAGTGGAAAAGAGTACTACTGGCACTAGAAATAAACTGATACTTGTTGATATGCTAGCCATCCACAGAAGAGAAAGAACAATAATAGGTAATGCATTGGTTTCACCTATGCAATGAATAAAGAGCTGTTTTCATCACTCAACGTCCGGGAGAAAGAAAGAGCTTCCTGACAGATAGCACAGGAGTGGAGAGGATGTGGTGCAGCGGCCAGAGCTGCTGACTCGAGAGCTGGGGATCCCGGTTTGAGTCTCGTGACGCCACACAACATCCTGTGGTTCTATGCAAATCACGTAATCGCTCCAGGTGATAAATTGTTATACAAATATGCTGCAAGAGTAAAAAGCAAAACTTTATGAACATATATTTCCACCAAAGCGGATGTTAACAGTATTTCGGAAACTGATAAGAGAAGCAGGCGAGGAACAAGCATTGGTAAATGCAGGAAAATATGGTACAGCCAATAGAAATAGTGGAAAGGTAAGTGGCATGCACAGAAACCAATGAGAAGTCAGGAAAGAGAGGAGGTGGGATGTAAGTCTCTTTTAAGATTATACTAAAACCAATAGATTTCTCAAGCACAGGGCAAGCCCTGTGCAGGCGAAACCTAAAAAGGACACTGTAAAGATGCTGATGTTAAAGAGAGTGTGACCGGAGATCGTCAAAACAAAATTGAGACTAATTTTGTGAACTATTGAGAAATTGTGGTAATTGGTTATATTGCTCAGTAAGTATGTTCTAAACTACAAACTTAAATAAAGAAATAGGTAAAATAAACAATAAAAAAGGATGGTCTTAAAGAAATAGGAAACAAAGTAAACCTACACTGGGAAGCACTGGCAGTCATGATACCTTATTTGTAAACAAATAAGTGCAAGGGCCCAACGTTTTTCTTTGTAGTCAGTTGCTGGCTCGGACGAAAGACACGGTTACCAAATTCCAGGGCTTTCTAGATTTGTTTCCATCTCATATCTCTTTCTTCTATCACCCTACATTTCCTATGTTTTTATCTCCCTAATGACGGTTTCATTTTCATTCTTACATTCACAATTAGTCAATGTTTTGCTATTTTCTCTTTATCCTTCTGTCACCCTTTTCTGATTTTCAATCTCTTATTGAGGGTCAACTTCTGATAATGAAAAATATGTCCGGTCACCAAAAATAAATGCTTGTGCTCACTCCCTACAATGACCAGCACAAACTAAGGGGTCTATTATGATGGCAGGCGGACAAAGTCAGCCCGTCACCGTAGCGGAATGCGGGATCATCTGCCAGGGGTGCGGCGGTCCCGCACCTGCAATTAGGATGCCACCACCACCGTGGCATCCCCCATTCCCATCATTGTGGCGGACGGAGCTCACAGCACCGCCCGCCACAATGCTGGGAATGCACGTTGTGATTGACATGCACAAGGTGACAGGCACCCGCGGTGCCTGCCACTTTGTCGATGCCAATGCAGGGGGGCACCATAGGTACCCCCCATGTGCCCCCCCAACACCCTGGGGGCCCGCTATGGGCCCCCAACAGCGAAGACCGACATTGGGCTACTTTCCGCCATCATTATAATATGGATGGCGGTGTCTTGCAGACACCGCCACCATATCATGCATGTTTTCCTCCCGGGCGACGAGTTGACCGGTGGAAAAGCGGCCCAGCCATCCTAATATGGCAGGGGGTTTTTGAAGTGTGGATGGCGGGCGGATAGCCCCCGCCGGGCCAGCGGTGACTACCGACGGCCCGGCGGGGGCTATCCGCCCGCCATCCTAAAGGGCCCCTAAGTGCTGCCTTGGGCATTCTACTCTGAGGTGATGCTGCACCATTTATATGACATGATATCGAGGAAAGCAATATTGAAATATTCAAATATGGGCAAAAAATATCGACAACCTTAATTACGCAGCCCTATACTTAAAAATATTGACTAGAAAAATATTGCCATTAAAATTTCTAAAGTACCTAATTGTCAAGAGCAAAAATATGCATACACAAAATATCATAACCACACTAAAAGACATAAAAATACAACAGAATTTTGAAAACTAAGTTGTGGAAAACCAAAATATTGTTAACATTAAATATAATTAAATTAAATCAAATGCACAACATTAGCACTTAAAAAGTCGCTAATGACAAATTGTGGGCCCCCCAGTGCCCACAGCTGTTGGCCAGGGTGGAAGTGGGGCCACCTACGTGCCCCCAAAGTCCCTTTCCGCCTCCCTGTTCATGGCGGGTTAACCGCCATGAACAGGCGGGCGGAAAGGAACATCGTAATCCCTATGTCGGTGCCTGGTAGGCAGCACCACCATTGTAGGGAATGCGGAGCCATCCACCGCATCGGTGGGCTCAAGAAGCCCGTTGGATTCGTGGCTGTCGGGATTCATGGCCACCATCCTTCCGCCCGTCATTATGATATGGCGGGCGGAAAACTGCAAACTATGGTGGTGAGACCGCCACAACAGGCTGTTGGCGATGGTCTCACCGTCATTGTAATCGGCCCAATTAACGAATCACATTTTTTCAACAGAAACAATCAAATACCTGCACCAAAACTTTTCAGCAAAAATGAAAACCTCAACAAACACTAAAAAATACTGCATCTAATTCATAAGTATGTATGTGCTAAAAGAATTTCAATAATTATATTACATAAAAATAATATTAGTTTAATTTAATAATTATTGCACTATTCTAAAACACAGAGATAAAATGTCATAAAGAGCCACACACCCAAATCTCTGAAAGGAAAATTGTTATTAAATCATATGTGATATATTTATACCAAAGAAAGTGCAATCAGTGAGAAAACACACTGGAAATTCATTAAATACTATTCTAATGGCTGTTATGGTAGGGCTACCACAAAGAATGAAAATGTTTAAAATGATAAAGAGCACACTCATCCTCCAAACATTAACAAACGTGAAGTCAGAAATGTACTACAAGACCTCAGGGAAGCTAGTACAGGCTCACAAGAGACGACAGGAAATTAAAAAAAATGTTAATCCCAGTGTTCTTGATTATGCTACAAGCCAACACCCGTTTTTACCTAATTTAAAAATACTCATAGCCAGAACTTGAAAAGCAATCAGAGAAACCTCACTGCTCCAAGAAGTTTCCAGGATATAAATATCTCCAAGGCCATATCTGAAATACACACCAGTGAAACTTTTCTTTTATATGACGCGCCAACAATGAAAAGAAAACATTTATATATGCAACTAACAATAACCTACTAAATTTAACTCAGAGCAACACTTGGATGTTGAACATCACATTCAAATCATGTCCTCCACCATTCTCATAAATGTACCCAATTCATGGAGAATACCAAAACACAAACATACTGTTAGCCTGCGCACTATTACCAAACAAAGTGAAACATTGCATGAACCAATATCTGAAATAAAATCTAAAATTAACAATTACTATCCACAAAAAATAATAATTGAATTTGAGCAAGCAATGATTTCAACAACTTTAGTGTATACACATATACCTCTTTAGGGGTGCTATAACCACTTTAATCAAAGTATAAATAGACACCTTTAAAAATCCAATTGTAAGTGCTAAACATTCAACAAACGACAAATCCACCCATGATCCTAAAAATATAATTGCCCCTTCATATGTCCAAGTAACTGAAGTAGCAAAACACTATGGGGGTCATTAGCATGGTGGGCGGATTGCCACCGGCCGACCGGCAGTTGCGATCCGCCCGCCAAAACACCCCTCGGGACGGCCTGTTACCCCCTGCCACATTAGCATGGCGGGGGGTACCGCGGCGGATGGAAAGACCGCCCACCGCTTTTCCGTCGGTAAGCAATCGTCCCGCTTGCCTACCGGGCGGCAAAGGCCCATAATATGATGGCAGTGCAATTATGATGTGACATTTTCAATGCCTTTCCATGGCGGAGACTCCGCCATAGAAAGGCATGCGGAGTTCTCTTTCGGGGCCCATTGTGGGCCCCCAGGGGGCTGGGGGTGTGGGGGGCTTTACTTGGGGGGTATCCATGGTACCCCCCAACATTGGCATGCACAAGGTGGCAGGCACTGCGTGGTGCCTGTCACGTTGTGCATGCCAATGCACAACATGCATATATTGCATTGTGGCGGGTGCTGCTAACAGCACCACCCGCCACAATGCAATATATGTGGGATGCCACTGCAAGAGTAGGGAAAGTGTTGAATAGCGTAGGGGTAAAAATTACTATTCCAACTCCAGTGAGTGCAACAGTAGGGAAAATTTAGGATAGCGTAGGGGTTAAATTAACATACTTAAAACATATAAAATAATTATTAATAAATACCTAATAAATTAAATTAATATTTACTTAAATAACATTAAATTACTTCCCACCCTATTCCCCTATAAACACACAATGCGCTACACATAAAAAATAACACAATTAATGTAATTATCAATGAATCAAAATGAACTGCCAATTAATAATTAATTAACAATAAATTAATAATCAATAACAATAAATAAACACTTATTAACTAATTAATTATATTTAAATTATTCCAACCCTATTCCCCTATCAACCCACAACCCGCTACACATTAAACATAACATAATTAATGTAATTACCAATTAATCAACTATTTACAATTAATTACCGATTAATAATTAATTTACAATAAATTAATTAACAATAACTCTAAATACAAATTAATACAAATTATTTATAATTAATATAATTATAAATTAACAAATTAATATAAATTAATTACCAATTAATAATTAACAATAAATTAACAATCAGTAACAATAAATAAAAACATATTAATTAATCATTATAATTAAATTACTTTCCACCCTATTCCCCTATAAACCCACAACCCGCTCTGATACTAGAACGCAAAATTTTCTATAAAAAAAATTACTATTTTCTAAGCATTCAATACATATATTTAAAAATAATTAAAAAACTGTAAAACATTTTTTAACATACATATAAAATACATACTAAAATACATAGCACTAAAAAAAATTGATAATATTTACAACTATATCTTTGCTGACAATATTATTTACTTTGATATTACTTACTTCAATATTTAAAAAAATCGATATTACTTACCTTAAGGTCGATATTCTGGTCAACGATATTCTTGACTTCGATATTCTGTCCCTACGATATTAAAAACTCGATATTAGTGTAGGTCGATATAAAAAATTCAATATTTTGACTGCGCACCTATCTAAGGTACCTATTTCTCTAGTCAATATAGACAAAGTTCTGCTGATGATATTGTCAAAGGCTTTCCAGAGATTTTCAATGACAAAATTGGTTGATTAAAAAAGTTATGTGCACACTATCACGTAAAAAAAATGCCATGCCGGTCAAATACAATGTCAGACCAATTCTGTTGAGTGTAAGACCTGAGTTGAAAAATCTTCTTGAGAAACTTGTTAAAGATGGTATTATTAAAAATGCTGGCTCATCTGAGTGCGTAAGTCCTTTATTAATTGTAAGCAAGAAGGATGGAGACATTCGCTTATGTACTTACCTTCGAAGTCTTAATTAGAACATTATGGTGGATTGCCACCCACTTCCCAAAGTACAGGATCTACTGGCTAACATTGGTGATTCCAAAATTGTTTTGTTGTTAGACCTTAAGTCAGCTTATCATCAGATTCCTTTAGATGAGAGCTCCGAAGAACTAACCACTTTTGTCACTCCATTAGGTGCTTATAGGTTTTGCAGGTTACCTTTCGGGTTTGCATCGGCGGCTAGCGCGCTTCAATGTCTTATGGACATCATTTTGGAGCATGTGGCTGGGGTGCAGACCTTCCAAGATGACGCTCTTATATTTGCCAAATCTCTAGATGAGCACAACCATATTCTCACAACAGTTTTTAGAAAATATAAAGGGCATGGCATCCCACTTCTCACTGACAAATGTAAGTACCTTGCTCAAAATATTGATTATTTAGGGCATTCCATCAGACCCAGTGGAATATCTCCTACATTTTCGCTCATTAAAAAAACTATTAAAGAAGCCCAACCACCCACGGACAAGGATACACTTCACTCTTTCCTTGGGTTAAGTGAGTACTACTCGTGTTTTGTCCAGGGGTATGCATTCATTGTCCAACGATTGAGAGATCTACTTAAGAAAGGTGTCAAGTACATATGGTCCGATACAGTGCAGAAGGTGTTTTATATGGTAAAGAAACTCACAATTTCTGCCCCAACAATGTCTCTTTTTGTGGCTGGCAGAAGATATGTCATTACAATTGATGCCAGTCAAATTTACCTGGGGGCTGTGTTTTCTCAAATTGCACAAAACAAGGAACATACCATTTATTTTGCCTCTCGCTCACTCAGTGCTGCAAAAAACATTACAGTACGATTGAGCGTGAGGGATTAGTTTGTTCTTGGGTGGTTTAGAGATTTAAGTTGTTCATTTGAGGTTCACATTTTGACATGTACACTGATCATAAACTATTGTTATGCTTATGCAATGGGAATGGTCTGGGAAGGCATCAGCATGTCTTGTCAGGTTACTTTCGAAACTGCAGGAGTATAACTTTACTGTAAAGTACATTCCTGGTGGAAAGTATGTACGGGCTGACTGCCTGTTCAGATTACCAGTGGTGAATGAATGCATGGACAATGTTCAAGAGAGTGAATGTGTGGTTGTGTTGGTTGATGAAATTTTGGGTGATGTAGGCACAATTAAACACTAGGGCGTCTATTATGATGTAGGGCGGATCGCCACCGCCCGCATGACGGTGGCGATCTGCCCTACATCATACCCCGCCTGCCTCCCATTCCCCCCGCCACATTATGATGGCGGGGGGACCGTGGCGGACGGAAAGACCGTCCGCCGCTTTTCCGCCCAGTCTACGGGTCAACCGGGTGGAAAAGGGTTGCATATAGCGGCGGTGTCTGCTAGACACCGCCAGCCATATTAGGATGCCAGCGGGAAGCAGCCTTTCTGTGGTGGCGTTGCCGTCACGGAAAGGCATGCAGATTCCTGCGTTGGGGGCCTGTTGCAGGCCCCCTGGATGTTGGAGGTGTGGGGGGGGCACATGGAGGGTACCGTACCCCCCTGCATTTGCATGGACAACGTGGCAGGCACCGCGTGGGCCTGCCACGTTGTACATGCAAATGCACACAGTACAGCCGCAGCATTGTGGCGGGAGGTGCTGGGATTGGAGGATGCCAACATCACTGTGGCAACCTAATTGCCGGTGCGGGACCGCCGCACCACTGGCGGCTGGTCCCAGCACCACTAGGGTGGCGTGCGGGCTAAAGTCCGCCCGCCATCCTAATAGGCCCCTAGGACTGGTTAGAAGCCTCAAGTCAGGATCCTATCTTGCAAACCATTTTTACATACACGAAAGATAGTTGGTCTAGAGAGAGGAATGTGGAAGCCTTATTAAGACCATACCTACAAGTGTCTGAGGACCATTCTCTTGTAGATGGCGTGTTATTATGAGCTGATGTCTGCATGCCCCCAATATCCCTCAGAAATGATCTTATTAAGAAAGCTAATAAAAGTCATTTGGGTGTCAGTAGCATCATTAAACCTCTCAAACAATTTACTGGTGGCCAGCTATGAAAACTCAGTTTGCCAAATTCATTAATGAATGTACCACTTGTTTGGTGTCAGACAAGCATTGGAAGGTGCATGAATCTCCACTTCATATGGTACCATTTCCAGAGGAAGCCTGGCACAATGTATCTCTTGATTTTGCTGGGCCTTTTGATCTATTTCCAAATTCTCAAATATACATGATGGTGTTGGTAGACTATTATTCAATGGATATATTTCGATTTTACTTCAGTTCCCAACACTGATGCCATCATCACATTTTTAAGGAGTATTTGTGGTATTGAGGGGGCACCCAAGGAGAATGTGACCGATAATGCTACTCATTTTGCTTCAGCTCGCATGAAGGATTTCATTACTGGCTTTCATATTACACATCTCATACTGGCTCTTTACTCTCTCTCCTCAAATGGCCTTGTGGAGAGCATAAATACATTTCTGAAGGAGGGGCTGCAAACTGCTTTAACTATGGGCTATGTGGTTGAATATTTTCTAAGGGGAAAGGTCTGGTCCTACTTGATGACAACCCAACTGTTTGTCCATTTTTATTATTACACAAAAGATTTCCTAGATGTTCACTCTGTCCTGATTGGGTAAGAAATATGAGCAACAGAAGGCCTAATAATGTGTCTACTATGTCTGAGAGGGTGAAAACTATTCAAACCCAATAAAAGTAACCTTTGATAAAAGACATAGGGGCATATGTACAAGGGAATGTCAGAGCTTGGCGTTAAGCACAAAATACTAGTGCCACGCTCCGCTATACCGAAGACGCAGGAAACAGCTACTGCCCATCCCAGCGTTTTCCCTAGCACTGGTGCTTAATTAAGCTGGCAAATGCAGGCACCCTTGCACCATAGTGTAAGGGTGCCTGTGTTGTGGGAACGATTGTCTATGTGCAAGAAGTTGTCCGTTCCTGCATATAAACAATCACAAATGGTGATTTAAAACTTCTGTGTGCTGCACACATAGAAGTTGGTAATCATCATTTTTTAATGATTGTTTATGTGCAAGAAGGGGCACCTTCCTGCACACGGACAATCATTCATGGCGTTTTGCTGATTCAATGTGTGCTGCACAATGCAGCACACATCACATTTATTTGTAAAGTGCACATTCACCCCTAACAGGGTATCTTGGCGCTGAATAACAGTTCTTATTGTTACTCATTTTATCGACCTCAGATGAATGAAAGGCTGAGTGGACCTGCCAGGATTTGAACCTGTGACCATGAGATCAAACACAGGCTCCTGCAGTGGATGCATTAGTCCACTGAGCCACCAGACACGGCTCATATAGAATGTATGTATAAACAGCAAAAACGAGGAGAAATAAAGCATTTTTCCTCGTTTCGCCATGTTAAAACCAGGTTTTCCCTGGTCTTAATTTTGGTGGTGCTTCCTATTTACACAACCCTTGTAAATAAGGGGCAGTGTCCAAATCAGTGGGAGTTGCGGTGGAACGCCCATTGCAACACCCATTATCCTCCCCTTTCACGCTAAGTATAGGATGAAAGGGTGCCATATTTACAAGGCAGCTTAAACCCAATTTAAGTGGCTTAACGCTGCCTTGTAAATAAGGTGACGCCCCTATCACCACAGGAACATCGGTAAAAGTGACGTTCCTGTGGCAATAGGGGCTTGTAAATATGCCACTTAATGTAAAGGATGTAAAGATTAACACAGTAGATTGGGTTTTGGTCAGGAGTCACAGAAGGGTAAGGAAAGGGAAATCTAAATTTTCCAGAGCTGTGTGTGTGGAGAAGGTTTCTAAAGGGTCTGTTCTTTTGCAGAACCAGGGGTGGTGAGGCAGAAGAAATGCGGTCAAAATCACAGCTGAACAAGGCCACAAAATTCAGTCTGTCAGGGGTCATGATCACCTTTCCAATGGTGGTTCTTGGTGGGTGAATAGTGAAACAATGTCAGGTTGTAGAGATGATGAGAACACTTTGGTGCCTTGTGACCCTGTCAACTGTGTTATGATGTATTGCCTAATAAAGACATGCAAGTTATTGATGGCAGTCAGCACAATGTGGGTCAAGGAACATTCTCTCACTCTGGCAGAGCAATAGGCAATGTTGGCATGTCTGCTAAATTTAAGGATTAATATGTGACCTGAAAATGTATGTTTATATTCATTACTATTAATTGTGTGCTTAGTGCTGTTGTTGGGTATCTTTCTTACTCACTTCCCCCTCTTAAGCTTAACTTTCCAAAAGGGGGAAGGTGTTGTACCTGATACACTCAGGTAATCTATGCACAAATTCAGGTAATCTATGCACATGTGTGTTCATATTGTTATTTAGAGTATATTAATAATACTGTATGTAGGTTTAATTAATATTTGTACTTCTTTTATTGTTTTTACTCCTTATATTCGAGCGAGCGCTTGCTCGTGCTACATTTTCTGATGTAGTGTGCTTTTACTTGAACTAGCGGAGTTCTGGGCCTGCGCCGCCTTCGGTGGGGGTTGGCTCAGTCACGGCTGAGCAGCCGGTGCTGGAGGAACGCTGGTTCTGGGCTCCCTATTTGCAAAGTACTGGAACTTGAATAATAAACTCTGTTTTATACTTTACCTGTTTGAAGTCTCCTGTCAACAAGGGGCTTTCAGCCAGCCCTAATCATCCATTTATCTGCTGTTGGGTCATTCAAATTTTTCTTCCACTGACTAAAGCATCCAGCATGGGGCTATCGGTCAGCCCGCTTCAGCCATTCGCTAACCAATGTAAATCCTGTCATTCTTCCCTTTAACAAGGAGCACATCCACACACAAAGTAGTTCAGCTCAGTGCCAGGGACTATGACAGCAATGTGTCTTTTTTTCTCAAAATGCATTTATTGATTTCCAACATACATGCAGCAGGATATTGTGGCATCATCTGAGCCATAGCTCAAATCAGTGAAAGTGAGAAACAGTCCCGTATAAAACGGTTACTATACAGTTACTGTATTGATTGCCCACAAAGCTAGAACATTCTACTGCTTCCATATCAGTAATTGGATGTGTGCTTAATTTGAGTCAGGGCTTTCCGGTGCTAAGCACCGGCACTCAATTGGTTTCCGGTGCTCAGCGCCGGCACCTAATTGTCAACACCATACATAGAACAGTCTACCACATGGTGGCGCTGCTCATCTAATTTAGAAATGAGCAGAACAACTGTTGTTTAGGAATCCAATATACATTAAAATTGCAAATACCTGCCTCCCGAGCCATTCCTTTAGCTTTGGGGACCTGGAATAATCTGAACTGTTGCATTTACTTGCGAGCGAGATGATTAGTAGTTGTTTTGGCAGCGATAACAAGGGCGATGGGTGGAGCAAGGTGCAGTGGCCTCCAGGTTAGAGCCCTGACACTTAATATTTTACAAATCAAGCACTGAAGGGGGTACATGAGGCCATTCCCCTCCCATGTAGCATTTCTTTTGACAGAAAAAACGCTTGAGAACAGCAAAAGAAAAGTGTGATAAAGAGAACATGCACACATAGAGCTTCAATATTCCTACTAATACACGGCAGGTATACATAGAGGGCATAAGGCCACAGTTGTCAACAGCTGACTTGTGTGAGGGGGGTTAGGAGTCTCACAGAGAGCGGCTCAAACCTGGAAGAGATGTAGGGCCCTTGAATGTGGGTGGCAAGAGAATAACGGCAAGCCCACCAAGAGATATCTCACCATTGGACCCCATATGTAATCAAACCCTTTTCGTGATTCTGCAAGTTTGTCTGTTAAATGTTCCATAGTGAGATACTGCCAGAGGCGAGCATGCCACTGTGATAGCGAGGGGGCTGATAGCTTCTTCCAGGCAGCAGCCAGTGTCATCTTGGTGGCCCCCAAGCGAGCCATATAATAGATCTATCCCCCATAGTTTGCTGTTTTAGAGAGGGATCCCGAAGTCCCAACAGGACAAAATCAGGCATCTGTGGAACAGGGTATCCCAGAATTTCATTCATTTGAGCCAGGATTTCGCTCCAATATGATCTAATTGAGGGGCAGTCCCACCATGTATGTCTAAAATCATCCAGGAGCCCACATCCCCTCCAACATCCATGTGTCTTTTTGAAACACCAAAAATGTTTTTGCTTTCAGACAATGGGGCAGATTTACAAGCCCCTTGCGAGACATTTATGCCGCCGTTGCGTCACTTCTGTGACGCAGCGGCGGCGTAAACCATGCGCCATGTTGCGCCTTATTTACAACGTGACGCATCTACGGAGATGCGTCACGTTGTAAAGCCCTGCGCTACATTAAACCTGCGTCAGATTTAATGTATGCAGGGTGGGCGTTCCGTCGGCAAAAGCCTCGGAAAAGTGACGCAGTGAAATCTACAAGATTTCACTGAGTCACTTTTCCGACAATGCTGCGTCAAAACCCTGCGCCTGCTTGAAGCAGGCGTAAGGCATGACGCAGCATGTTAGGTATGGGCAGCCCCTGAGCATTGATGGAGTTGCGTCGTGCTTGCGACACGACTCCAGCAATGCGCCGCCCTTATGCCGTCAGATGCGTCACGCATCTGTTTATCCTTGCGCCACGATGCGCTGCATTGTAAATGCGGCGCATCTGTGGTGGCGCAAGGGTAAACTTGCGTGACGCATCTTTCCTGGCACATCCCTGCTGATTTGCAGGGATGCGCCAGGGAACATAAATCTGCCCCAATGTATTTTTAAGATGGACAATGGCCTGGCAGTTCCCTAACAGTAACGTTTTGCTAAAGCCATGAAAAAACAAGCACTGATAAAGACAAAAGGATGGCAGCCAGCGCTAGACCTATTGGCTTTGCCAATGCTTGTTTCACGATGTATCCAGTGAAAGTTTGGGATGCATATAAAGGCCATGGCTATTAACAAACAGGTTGACAAATATGCCAAAAACTGTAACATGTAGGCTTTTAAAACTGTAATTATTTTTTTTTTTTAACTAAAAGTTAAATTTTACAAGCCTTCCATCAACTTTTATGTGAAAGAAGAGTTCTCTGTTTTATAATAATGCGTTGGATCGACTCTTTCACTCACCAAAATGTTTTCCTTTTGCCTCTGTGGCTCATTCAGGAGCATCTCGGACTTCAAATGCCAAAGATGAGAGGGGAGGGGGGGGGGGTATTTTAAGGCCGCACTCGTTCCTCAAAGCGCTACCGCCACCCCCATGCTTTAGATCTACTTTCCATTTGCTGTTCTCGTCCATCCCCTCCTCTTTGGAATCACCTGCTTCCTTGAGCTGTCCACCTGGCCCAGCGTTGAATAAATCAAGAAATAAAGGAACTGAAGGGACTGAGTGGGAAATGCTTCCTGGACGCGGCTGGGCATCCGCTCTAATTCATTCCTCTTCCTGCCAAGTTGTGAACTATGTGGGGGAACAGAACAGTTTCTCCATTTGCGTTTCCTGATCTAAAAAGACACGTTCATAATTTTCAACTTGAGATGGTTGTGCTCAGAATGCTTTCGAAGGTTCACAAAACAAATCATTTTTTACTGTCGTTTTGGTGATGAAGATCAGAATAAAGGTGTGATATTTGGGTGAACAAAATGTAAATTTCTCCATCAAAATCTTGAAAAATGTTTCAACTTTGTGAACTACTTTCCCCTTTTAATGAGACTTTTTTTACCTGAAATATTTACATCTGCAGATTTGTTTTGCATTCTAAACTTTGCATCCTTGACGAATTTGCAAAGCTTGTGAAGTTTAAAAAACGCAAAGCTTACAAATAAAAAACTTAGATGCGGGCTGATTGCGATATGGTACTATGGTTCCCTGGGTCCTTCCTTTATGAGGCCTCCGCCTCCTCCTTGGAGTGCCCTGGCCTCTTCCATCTGACCTCAATTCCTAGTGCTGTCTGTGGTTTGCCACCTGGGTGGTCACAGTTGTGTTGAGCCATCTCGGAGTCTGATGAACTGTCCGAGTGGTGTGGCAGCTGTCAGAACCTGTTGACCTTTCGTCTGCACCTCGGACACCTTCAAGTGCCCATAAAAAAAGTCCTGTTCCTTGACTCGCCATCCCTTGCTGTGAGCACTGGTCTGCGGCAAACCTCAGCTGAACGATACAGACGTTCTGAGCTCTAAGAATTAGCCACAAAACTATTATACCCTGTCTAAATGTGTAAGCAACACAACTAGACCATGTGCTATCAAGCCTCAACAGTCCCCTCCCACACACACACAAACACACACGCACATACACACCATGGCGTAGTATGAGTTCCATCGGCCCGTGTGCAATCAAGGAAAATGGCCTCCCTGATTGATGTGTGAGAAGTAAAATACAGAAAAAACAAGCATTGGCATTGCCAATAGGTCACGCCTTTGGGACCTTATAAGTGTTTAGTTATCCAGCACAATATCCTTGGCACAACAACATCATCTGTATGGCTAAACACTTATAAGGTCCCAAAGTTTCCTTTACATACACAAAAACAGTACCCCATTTGCAGCATCAGTGAAGTGAGTCTGAGAAAAGAGGGTAATGTGGAGAGTCAGGGGTGAGGTGGAGAGAGAGGAGGGTGATGTGGAGAGAGAGAGAGGGTGAGGAGGGTGAGGTTGTGGTGGAAAGAGAGGAGGGTAGGGTGGAGAGAGAGGAGGGTGTGGTGGAGAGAGAAGAGGGTGAAGCAGAGAGAGAAGAGGGTGAAGCAGAGAGAGGGGAGTGTAATAGGGAGTCTAATAGAAATGAGAGTTATGGGAGAGGGAACAGGGTGAGGTAGAGAGAGGAAGAATAGTGAGGAAGAGAGAGATAGAGGATGATGAGGTGGAGAGAAGAAAGATGGTAAGTTGGTGAGGCAGAGTGAGGAGGGTGAGGTGGAGAAAGAATAGAGAGGTGGGCAAGAGTGAAGGTTTAGAGAAAGGAGGTTGATGCACAGTGAGAGAATGGCGAGGTGAAGAAAGAAGGGTGAAGCAAGAGAAAGATGAGGGTGAGCAGAGAGAGGGAGCCATGGTAGGGAGAGAGGAGGGTGAGGTTTGGAGAGAGGAGGGTGAGGTGGGGAGAGAGGAGGATGAGGTGGGGTGAGAGGAGGATAAGGTGGGGTGAGAGGAGGGTGAGGTGGGGAGAGAGGAGGATGAGGTGGGGTGAGATGAGGATGAGGTGGGGAGAGAGGAGGGTGAGAAGAAGATATAAGATGGTATGACTCAGAGGTGTAACATTATTCCCGGCAGCCTCCGAGGTGGGGTGGGGCCGAGCTCCATGGGGACCCCTCCAGCACTATACACGGGCGACGGCCCCGTGGCCTGAGAGCTCTTGACTGAGTGCAGGGGAGGGGGCGCTCTTGTACTTTACAAAGGGGCCCCCTTCAAGTTTCATTACGCCACTTGTGTGGCTCAGAGAGCCAACGGTGAGGTGGAGAGGAGAAGGTGACGCAGAGAGAAGGTGTGCAGCACTGTAGGAGGTTGATGCATGATGCACTTTCAGAGGATGAAAAGGTGGAGCATAAAAGGAGGGTGAGATGAGGGAAACATTAGGGTGGGTCAGAGACAGAGAGAAAGCCGCAGCTATGGCAGAGGCAGATGGGGCGGAGAGAAAGGAGGGTGAGGCAAAGAGTGAGAAGGGAGAAGTGCAGAGAAGAGAGCGATGTCCGCAGGAGAACAGGGTAAAGCAAAGGGTGTGGCCGAGAGTAAGGATGCCGAGGCGGAAAGAGCAGAAAAGATAAAGCGCATAGGTACAAACCCCGAGAAAATATAGAGTAAATTTAGACCATCCAGCACCCAGACCCAGCTCTCAGATGCCCGGGAGACACCAGGCAACCCCATGCTTCCTTGTGGCGCTCCCAGATACTGAAGCCCGGAGCTGGGCCCGGTGTCACTCCTGCTGTCACTCCTGCTACTCTTGAGCTGGCATAATCCGTCTGTAGAGTTGTAAACACTTTTTCAGTGACACGGTTAAGGATTTAGGGAGTGCGTAGTGTATGTCCTCTATGTTCTTGTTCAAGCACATGCTTAGGGTGCATTTGCAGAAGATTGCAGGTAGGCATTGCTGTCCTGCAATCACAGACCTGCTTGCACAGACAGCCACAGCGCGTGGCGTTGTTGGAGGGAGGCATGCGCATGCCCCAGGAATGCAGTCCTCTTCAGTAACTCTGGGAGCAGAGTGTGTGACCGCCTGCTCTTCCTGTGAGCAGTGGCCCTGCAGCCCTAGACGCCTGGACGGACGGCCTCCAGCAAAAAAAATGGTCCACAGCTCTCTGCACAGCTGCTGTGTCTGTCAGGCCTCCTATGTGGGCCTGAAGGGTGTTAAAATGATTCTTTCACTGGGTGAGAAACTGTCAACCACTGAAAAAGATGTCTAAAAGATGCATGCACTGTGAGGATGAGTGAAAGAGAGAAATGAAAAAGGCGCATAATTAAGACACCCGTTGCAGTAGTACACAGTCTATGGCATAGAGGAATGCACTGGAGAGAAATATCACAGTGAAGAGGAGAAAGGAACTATAAGGAAACCATGTAGAATGGTACTTACGTCTTTGGCAGTAGAGGCAAAACACTACTCTGCTATTCTGGGGTTTGGCACGCTACCAAATGGTGTTATTCTGGGCAAATTTCTCAATGCGCCAGTTTACCTATTTGTTAAAAAACACAACTCTAACAAATGTGCCTACTCTACTCTATGACTCTGTCATAGTAAAACTGGACAGAAAACTGAGAGAAGGATACCAGCAATGGGTGGGGGGGATGGGGGTAGAGGAGACCAGTGGCAATAGAAACAAGACGCAAAGTAAAACAAGACGTGCTGTTAACTGAGAGGGGGAGCAGGAGGTGAGCCTGCGAGTGGTGCACGCGGCAAAAGTGAAAGTGATCGCGAGCGATGTGCGCGCACCAATTACGAGAGAGGAAAGCCAGATGGCGCCTCTGCTCGTCATTGTGCGCGTAACCGCACGCTCTATGCCACTCCAAAAGCTGTGGTCGGACTTTTGAAAGCCCACTCACTAAATGTCTCGCCAGAGCAGCGTATGCGCTGGCTCAGGCGAGACCTAAAAATCAGGGTTTAGTGGGGCCCTCTTGCCTCTGGGCCAGTACACCCCTACACACACATGCGTGCGCGCTCACGCGCGCAAACACACACACACACACACACACACATCATTCAGCAGCTCTCCATAGAACCATTGTTTTCTTATTTTAAAGCAGTGGAGGTCAGAAGGTCGCAGGAAGAAAGGACCACTTCTGGGTGGGGCAGCGGCATGCCTGTGATATCTCACCAAAGATGGAGGCTGCTGGCACTCATGCTCCTTGATGAAGTTGAGTCTGAGGTAATTTGTTTCATTATTTGTTTATTTGGGGCTTTTCAGTAGTGTACTTTGTCGATGTTGCAGACTTTTTTAGACTTCTGTTATGTTTTTTGCTGCAGTAACAATGTTTTAGGGTTTTAATCTAACTTTGCTATTTTAGTCGTGCAGGCGTGCGGTTGAACTTGACATCTGAAGGATGAAGTCTATTCCTGCCACATCTCAAACTCATATCTTGCAGGTTACCTCTCTTTTACTGGCTCATTCACTCCCGAACTATCAGGACTGCTACAATTTTTATTTTGTGGGTGGGGCTGTTTAGGGGGTTCCAGTACAATAAATTCAATTTCCACCCTAATTTCCATGCCCTGTGCTCTTTTTTTATATATATATTTTGCATTTGTCTGAATGATAATCTCAGTCACTGATAATCCAGCACTCGACTCGGGTAATAAAAAACTGCGTTAATCCCCACTCTGATCTCTGCAAGTATTTTCTTGGTGAATTTACGACATGAAAACTAGGAATGATGTTTGGCATCTCTGACTGGGCGGTTCTTCTAGCAAGCACAGGGCCTGCCATCAGAAGGTGTGTCACATGTTTTTCAGATTTTTTCTTTTGAGACCAAAAATAGCAGTACAGTCTCACAATTAATGTCACTGAGTGCATCCACTGCCTTCTGCTGCAGAACCGCTTTGGTTTTTCTTCAGGTGTCCTTCCCAATCCCCTGTTATCCTCATCTCTTTTTGGTGCCAATATGCCACAATCAGGGGCATTCAAAATGGCTCCCACTTTGCTATTGTAATTAGCACTGTCAACAAAAACGTAAGGGGGAATATCTTAAGATATCTGTTCCAACATTTGCAGATCTCCTTTATGATGTATCATAATGTAAGCTGTATATGTCACTCACGTTGCTTTGATCATGAGGTTACTGATGCCTTTGAGCGAAAGCTAAACCTCTTAATATTTTCCTATACATTTATCCAGCCATTAAAAAAAAAAAATGAAAAAGGGTTTTAGTAGTCACAAGCCCTCTGATTTACAAAATTAGTTAACTTGCAGATGCTACAGCCCTTTGTACATCTGACCCTATGGTCCTCATGTATTGTATTGTAATTGTATTTATATAGGGCTTAATATCCCATACGAGGCGTTGAAGCACTTTTTCGGCGAGTAGCATGCTACTCCGGAACCCAATAGGCTTAGTGGGGAATTAGTATAGTGAAATATGAAATGAATTTGAGCGGTGGATATGTTAGTCTGTTATTTGGATTGAGAAGGATATTGGGGGGATAGAAGAGGGAAAGGTTTGCATTTACATAGTGCTTGCTACCCCTGATGAGGTGTTGAAGTGCTTTTCGGAGAGCAGCACACTACTCCGGGACCAAAAAAGGATTAGTGGTGAATTAGTCTAGGAAAATATGAAATTAATTTGAGCGGTGGACATGTTAGTCTGTTATTTGGATTGAAAAGGATGGTGAAGGGATTAAGCAGGGAAGGGTTTTCATTTATATAGCTTATGCTAACCCTGATGAGCTGTTGAAGCACTCTTCAGCAAGGAGCACGCTACTCCGGTACACAAGAATTCAGTAAAAGCAGCTGAAAATTGTGCACCGTTTTTTACCGAATAGATTCTGATTTTGTGAACCGACCTATGTAACTCATAGGTTTATTCACAAAATCCTCATTCATTAGTGGGTCGCAATCCAACCATCCAATCATTATTATGCATGAGGCAGATCACAAATTGCAACCCACTATAATTGGTACAATCATCTATGGTGATGCCTGTGACTGGGTATGTCAGTAATTGCTTTTTTAAATGTAGCTCATTTTCCTAAAAGGAAAAGAGGATGAGTTATAAAAAAAACAAAAGAACTTTTACAAACATGTTTTATGAGTAAGGAGTGGTCCCATTCAAAAAGGGGAACAGGTCCATTGGGAACCCCTTACTGAGTGCAACTGGGTTACCACTACCTTTCAGTAGTCAGTAAAATATTAATGTTTGCGACTGGGTGTCGGTCTTGTGGCCGCAGGGGTATCTCAAAATTTTAGACAACCCAAAATTATACCTCAACCAGAATGTCCACATTCACTGGAGCGTTTAACCTCAATTACTTGAGGCAATGTGTCCCTGCATTGAGCCACCACCTAATGCATCAGAAATCTGAAACTACAATCAATTTAATAAATGGGTCCACTCAATATCTGAGTTCTAGATCAAACAAAACGTTAAAGAGTTTTATTACAGAATTCAAAAACAAAGCGGTAAAGAGTCAATGTCATGAAGGCTCTCAATAGAAATTATACAGAGAATGAAAAAATCGGAAATTATTCTAAGTTCGAAATGGGCAGCAAAATCAGAAGAGTAAAGGACAGTATCTTTAGTAGAAAGCAAAGTCTTCTGGAATATCCCCCAAAATAGACGGTTTTCACACAATTATTTTTCATATGAAATTACAAGATCTGCAGACTCACTGTGGTGTGAGCAATTGTAGTATTTCATTAACAAATCAGAACACATGAAATAAACGTCATATCGCCTCAATATTCAAGCCCTAACGCGTAACATGAGTAATTATGCAGCACCCTCTATGGTAATGTCATCCAGAGACACTAGAACAAAACTAGATACATGAACAATAATGTGTTATATGAATGAACAGGCCACAGTGAAGCAACCGAAGGATCTTGAAAATGTTTTGGGGTGTGACTGAAAGTTCATCGACAGCAAAACAACAATTGCAGAGGAAATAACCCAATACAGCTCATCAAGACGTTGTGCTGCAGATATTACCAGGCATGGGCAGGGGTAAGAAACTTGAATGACAGGGGTGACTTCCATCATGAAAAAGTTGGCACTTATGTCTAAACTGAGGCCTAGGTAACATATATCAGAAACACACACCTACATATCATAGAGCATTAATTAAAAAAAGCAACAATACTATACCAGTACATACATGTGTAATCAAGTGTGAAAATGTATGTGCATGTTGTTAATGATGTACAAAGATGTAAATGCATAAAAATCGTCTACAGTCACAAACCCTTAATACATCCCATTGCGAATTGCTGTGTGGAAGGACACCAAAAGAAAGCCCCTTACAAATAGTGATTCGGTATGTAGACGCAAACCCAAATTGCAATTCAGTAATGTCTTACCGAATCGCACTTTGGTTTTGGTAAATACCAAAATGCAGTTTTGCAATCGCAAAGGTTCTAATTTTGCGAACCTGACCATTTGAGACCACAAAATGCCTTAGCACATCTGCCCCTACGACCTTAATCAGCAGAGAACATTCATTAAGAATTAAACTACCAAGTTAAATCTCAGTTATGTGAAAACTATTAACCTATAACCAGCCCCTTCACTGATACAGATTTTAAGCGACTCTTCACAGAATGTTATGTTTTTTTTCTTGAATCATGTTGAAACCCTGAACAGATGTCACAAAACGTTCTGTAGATTTTGACTGACATTTAAATATAGGTATAAATCATGTTCAGGCAGATCTTAAAAACAAACTTTGATAAAGGCAATCAGACTGTGTGCACGTGCACACATATCCAAACACATGCACACAGGTGTGTGCACACATACGACAGCCATCTTGTTTCTTTCCATATTACAGGAAGTATAGCAGCAAAGGATGACAGTGGGGCTCACATGATTCCATCCATCCGTTCCTAAAACCAGCAAGCCATGCTTCTGCTGCACCCTTGTTGGTGTGCGGCTGTGCTTCCACCTAGTGATGTGCCCTGATCTTTCCACAGCTGGTGCTCACCCATCACTCCAGACCATCAATGGATCCCATGATGCTCCCTCTCCTTCCCAGGATCTTGCACACTTGCCCCGCCTCTGCCGTCCTCTGGCGTGGCCACTGCTAGCTTCCAGTCCACTGAGTATCTTACAAGAGAGTGGGGGGTGCTGTGTCAGGCTGGCTTTGCAAAGTATTTCTCTGACTACCATCTTGCAGGTGACACTTAACTAAGCCGTTGGGAGTGGAGATTGAGGTGAGCACCTATCACACCCAGAAGGGTTTGATCAATGCCTTCTGTGAGCAACTACAAGGCCTGGACTTATGGGTCTCTGACAGAATTCAGCTTGCCTGTCACCTGTAGGCCTGTTCTTCCCACAGCATCCATCATCTTTATAGTGTGACTGGCATGGAACAGACATCACCTACACAGTGCTCCTCGCTTGCATGCATTGCCCTTAACTCCAGCAAAGTTCTCACTTGCCCCCATTTTCCCCAACATTTGCAGTAAGTACCCCTCACTTGCATAACGTGACTCTCCATGTTTATGAGGAGTGCCTTACTTGCCCTCAGTGTTTGTCACTTACAAAAACAGTGTCCTGTCTTGCATGAAGCACCCTTCACGTGCACACACAATTGACTCTCTATTTAAAATAAAGTGCTCCAAGTTTGTACAACGGGGCTCACAGTTCCCTGACTTGCACAACCACCGTTCATTTGAACACACATACGCATGTGTAAACACATCCACACACGTATGTGCCCGCATAGTCCACAAAATATGTAAGTGATGGTGTATACTTGTTCCAAGGGTTAAGTTGCTGACTGTGGAAGCAGGAGCTCTCTTCATCATTCAGTACCCTTTGCTGCCACACTTGGAAGGGCTTAGACACAAACCAAACTTTAATTCCAAGCACTGTGTGAACAAGCTTTGGCAAAGCCAATGGGTCTTGCCTTTCCTACCGTCATACAAACCTCTTATCTTTGCCAGATTTTTTTTCTTTGTTTTTTGTTTTCCACAGATGACCACCGAGAATGTCCACGCATGCACTGTGGCCATCTGTGAAAAAAGAAATAAAAAAACAATTGGCAATGCCAGTAGTTGGGCACCCGGTAGCTAAGGCTTTGCTGATACTTGTTTACCTTAATTGTCACAACAGATTGAGAGCGCAAGGGTTGAGGCTGGGGTGGTCAGGAGTGCATTCTAAGTTTCTATGAAGCACACCGGCTCTGTCTGCCAAAGTAGGAAACATACTTTATATGCACAACATTTTTATTATTGCAGCAGGACGTTTGACGGTCTTGATCACTTTACTAGGCTTGCCTTGAAAGGTATATGCCCTGGACAATTGCCCACTTTACCCATGGCTCTCCAGATTGACATAGGGGCAGATGGTAGGTAGTGTCTTGTTGTAAATGAATGAAGGTCCAACTTCCAAGGTAGCTTAAGTAGTATTTATTGAGATGGTAAGATCAAGAGTAGAAGTAGAGGGAGCCCCACCAGGAGCAGCCTTCCTGCTGCTCAGCCCATGCACCAACTGGCACTCTCACTCATCCAACCTTCCACAGCATCACCACCCACCAGCCTTCCACACCACACTCACACTGGCTGAGCAGTAAGTATAACATGTCTCTACTGGAGTGCAGTTACAAAGGGCTGTACTCCAAAACCAAAGATCAGCCACCCTCCTTAGTCCTGCAATGAACTTGTTGTATGGTCGTGGGGATGGATGTCACCTAATTTAAAAGGAGTGGCACTTTGTGCGTACCCCGATCATCCAACATAGTCTATCACTTTTTTGGTGAGCACCAGACAAAAACATATCACGCCGCTGTCAGGAGCCCTGTGACACAAGTCTCCTTCCCAAGATAGCTTACTGGCGCAGTCAGCATGAGGAAAACAGGAGCAGTATCTCACACGGACATTATGACACAGACTTTTGACCCTACTCAGCCAAACAAAGTAGTAATAGTGGTGAGGATTATGTGCAGCCAAGGAACATTCTTCGGAATGGGGCAGGTATTTTATGACAATTCTTATATCTATTGTAAATAGGTTAATTGATCATCTATTTAGCTACATGACAAAAACATGTTATTTGCATACTTTCAATTTCTTGGTGAAAAAACGTACAGTGACCAGTGAATCATGATAGATTTCCCCATGACGTTATGGACTGAAAGTTCAAATTCTCCTGTACCGCCTTCCTTCCTGTATAGCTCAGCAGTAGAGCTTAGTTCTACAAGAAAGGGTGTCACAAAAAATCTTCTGCTCTTGAGGTATTGTCAACGAGCTTGAAAAATCTGGAATCCAGATGTTCATGTCTACCAAGCAGAAAACAACTGTCAGCAGTGGGGATTCCACAGCTTAGAGTCCACCTCACCTCCATCCTGAGAAGAGCTGTGACTGGTGGATGCTGTGGAGGTATCATCCTTCAACTTCTCCCTGTGGGTCAGTGGTCTCACAGGGGTGGGGGCAAGCTAGGGTCAAGGGTACACTCTTCCTTTCGGGGGCCTGCTGCCCCGTATGTATGTGCCACACAACCTTGCACCCTATCCCCCCTTGTCAACTTATTCTCATTTCTATGGGACCCATGAAGTTACAGTGACCAACATGTGTGCCCCTTGACAAATGGAAAGCAATCTTCCTCTCTGGCCTGACAATCACTTCGCTCACAATACTGAGAGGAATATTACCCAGAACTTGCAATAAGCACAGTGCTTTTGTGGACAACAAATCACGTCTGTGCTATATGATTGAAACATCAATTTACAAAGAAGCGAGATCAAGGCATCATGCTTTCCCCAAGTTGCCCTGCGAAGGAACACACAGCAAAACAAGCCGATGTAGCAAATGTGATGCAGTGCCACTTTCAGCCTGAAACAATTTTATTGGGGGATCAGATTAAAAGGATTCCCAGCTACTATGACAGAAACACTACTTATCACACCCAGCTTCTCTCACCTGACATTTATAAAAACAAGACAACTGTTAAAATGGGACAGGTAGCCTTGACAGGACTCTTCTACAGTCCAGAGTGAGTCCTTCAGTAGAAGAAACACAGTAAGGGTTTTAAGTGATGTGTATTTGATTATTGATAAATGTTCTCATGATCACATCATGCCAGCTAGTGATACAGAGACAACTGCCACTATCACTGAGGCTTTTAAAGAGAGGGCACACGCTTCACTCTGACCAGAAACCCACAAATGGAAGGCTCGTCCATTCCTCTGCTCTAATGTCCTTTTATCAATCAAAAATGGCAGCAGCGCTGAACGAAGAAGTAGGCACGCAGCCTTGGTCATTGAAATGTTATCTCAGAGCATCACCTTTTATACATCGAGGTGACGGACCAGTGACACACTGACCAGTGACATCATCGTTCAGTGTGTATTTTGAATTACACTCCCTGAATCAGTAGGCACTTCAGCAATCTAGGGGTATATTTACAAGGTGATATCGTCCCCAGAACGTCACTTTTAGATGCGTTCTAGTGGGGCAATGCCCGTCTCTATATTTACAAAGCGGCGTTAAGCCACTTTTTGTGGCTTAACACCTCCTTGTAAATATTGCCCCTTTACATGCATCACTTTGCGTAAAAAGGGGCGTGCAATGGGTGTAGCTGTGGAGGTTCCACTGTAAGACCAATTTTTTTTTATGCTACCCCAGATTTACAAGGATGTGTAAATCTGAGGCAGCGCCCAAAACTAACGCCATGAAATAGCAGGCGTTAGAGTGGAGCAATATGGAGAAATACTTTTATTTCTCCTCGCTTTTAGGTCTTGCCTAGGCAGCGCGCATGCGCTGCTCTGGCAAGACTTCTTGTAAGGGGCTTTCAAAAGCTCCCCACATGCTTGTGCGTGTGGTTTTGTTTTCGTTACAGGCTATTGCCTTTGTACAGCACGCAATTGGGCAAAGGCGGGTGCATGTTCCCGCCTTTGTTCCACCCACTGCCTATTGCTTGCGGTTACCCGCACGGGCAACATCTGTTTTAAACTATCGTGCCGAGACGCATGCGCAATAATAGAAAACAGATGTCTCACTGTGGCACAAGCGCGCGCACCACTCGCGAACTACCACGAGTTCTTTCCGTTCTAACATGGCCACTAGACTGGTAATGCGACCACATCTACTGCAAATTCCAGACCCTGTTTCAATGTATCATTAAAGAACCATCTTCCATACTGCCTCATAATGTCTTGGTCTCTGATGTTCATGGCTTGCTTTAGGCGGGAATGCCGAGTTTATTCAACCAGCCTTGCTTAAGGAATTGCCCCGACGGCAACAATTGCTCAAAGATGGGACTCGGTGTACAAATAACATGTACATATAAGTGCGTCTGGGGTAAGCCAGCGGGATTCGGACTGTTTATCATCTTCTGTAAACAGGGAGCCCCGCAGGCACTCAGCGAGCTGTTGTCCACAGAACCTACAGCTGTCAAATGCTACTGGCCATCAGGAGTTTCAGTCAAAACAGCAAAGGAGATCGAAATTATTAACCGTTTCCAAGACAAGCAGTTACATAAAGCT
Source organism: Triturus cristatus (assembly GCF_964204655.1). Taxonomy (NCBI): domain Eukaryota; kingdom Metazoa; phylum Chordata; class Amphibia; order Caudata; family Salamandridae; genus Triturus; species Triturus cristatus. The sequence continues at coordinate 792,134,663 of NC_140581.1, read as the reverse complement.
TCTGCAGCGTCCCTTTTAGCCCTTGACTGAGAACAATCAAAGCTTTTGTTTTCATTTTTAGAGAACCCTGGGGACTGCAACGAAAATATAATTCCTGCCTCTTGTCTCACAAGTCAAGTCCCAAGATTCAGTACACCATTCGCACTAGGAGTGTTTGGCTCTTACCACCCGCAGCACTTGCCGCGCGCAACACCCAAGCCCTGCTGGTAAAATGGGCAGTGAAGGCGGAAGGGCGTGGTGCATCTTCTGAGGGTGTCATGGAGTAGGTGATGAGCCCAACTTCAGCCCCCGAAACCCCGCTGATCGGTGGTGCTACGCGGGCTCCTACTCACCCTCTTCAGCTGTTTTACAGCTACAGGCACTTATTAAGTGAGATACTATTGCATCATAGCATAGATTTAGGATTGTGTCCAGGTGACCAGGCAGGGGACACAGGCGCCACCCAATGGACTCACTAGCACGGCTTAATCCCCTCAGTGTACCATGACCATCCGCAACATCTCTATTAATAAATGAATTACAATAATAACGTAAACTAGCGAGCATTTGAGAGGTCTATTCGGCGCGCTGCCCCGCTTGTTTCTCCAATTAGCGCGTTCGGGGTCGCCGCACTGCCCCGTTTGTTTTAATTAGTTTTACATAGCGTAAACTCAACCCGAAAGTTTTTGCAGCGCTGTGCGCAAGTAGGTTACATTGCACACGGTCACATTCATTTTTAGGCATGGGGAGAGATACTCTGTGATTTGCCCAGAATCACAGGTTGTAAATTTGACGGCAGGACTCCAATATGCTCTCCCCCTCCCACCGAGCTCTCCCACACATCTGGTTCGGCTGTGTGTTTCAATTAGCAGCTTGTTACAATAGTGGGCGGCGGTCCAGGCTGTACGTGCTTCTCTGCCGTTTCCTTAACCAATTACTTATTTTGCGCCATAAAATCGAGGCTGCAGTCACTCTTTCTTTCCCCGAGCCGCTTGTTTTAAAAAGTTTTACATAGCGTAAACTCAACCCGAATGTTTTTGCAGCGCTGTGCGCGAGCAGGTTACATTGCACGCGGCCACATTCATTTTTAGGCATAGGGAGAGGTACTCAGTGATTTGCCCACAATCACAGGTTGTAGATTTGACGCCGGGACTCCAATCTGCTTTCCCGGTCTAAAATCGGCAGCCGTAGGTTCAGTGGTAAATTGTCGCTCTTTACTCCAGAACTCCCCAGTGGCGAAGTACCAAACTAGCCCCATATTCTGATGAAAAATGGTAGCTTCTGAGGAGAAATAAAAAATGAAATAAAATCGACAATTTGGTCAAGCATTCGTAGTCGAAAGCTCATCGGAGCCACAAAATTGCAGAGTTCTGCTTTAAGAGCCCCCATAACAGGGTCTAAAAGGTGTGTGTGATCAAGAAATCCTTGCGTGATTTCTGAAAATATTTATTAGTGCCGTCTGGCAAATAAGTTTCTTTGCGGCTTTGGGCGTGATGTCAAAGAGCAGTGAAGCCTTAGGCACGCACCTCTCTTGACATAGTTTTCCATCTAAGCAAGCACACACACGGAATTGCCCCCTAGCGTTTTTAGGTCTGGCTTTTAACAGCTGAGATGTCAACCAAAGTCACTGGTTTCAGTATGTAAAAAATGTGGTCATTGTGTCTGCCCCATTCAACCATCTGCTCTGCTCATCCAGCCTTTTTCAGCCATTGGCTTAAGCCTTTGTCAATTATACCTTGGATCAGCTCACTGGGGCATTCGCCTCTCACTTAATGCTATTTACTCTTTGGGTGTATCCTTCTACCTCACAAAAATGCATTGGGTGAAGGGAAATGTAAACCAGAAAACGATTCAACTTCATAAGGTGCAAAAACTAGGATATTCGAGAAAATGTGTTTGCGTGAAAAAATTGCACACACGTTATTTTCGAAAGCCCTTGGTTGAAACCTGAGATCAGTGTATCCAAGATGCAAAAATAATTGAATAAATACAATACTTAATCACCCAACCGAGTTTACCTACATCAGAAGGATGAAAGATGAACTGGCCCCACTAAGTGGCTTCTCTGTTACCAGCAAGTGCCACATGGATCTGGACGGCAGGCCATTAACCCACTGAGCAGTGTTACTAGTAGCAGTCCTACAAGAAAACATTAACTCTAATCACACTTAGTGAAATGAAGGCAATAGATTCTGAGTTGGATGTTTTTAACGTGTTACACACAAAGTACTGTGAGAATTGGACAGCTTCTGCCCCTCCCAGCACATTTGCACCCTCGCCCCAGGTCATGCGAGTCCATGCTGCAGACTTCAAAGATGTTTTACTGTCATTGCTGCAAAGTCCTGACACAGGCACACATTTAAGAAGGTTGGGCTGGATGGGGCAGCCGTTGCAATGTTTTCCCTCTACTAACCTTTTAAGCATACACTCATTTTTAAGTGACGGTGCACGTAGAAAAGCTGAATCACCAGGGAGAAATTCAACAATTATGTGAAAAGCTTGTGCTTCTAAAAGAGATGAAGGTCTGAGGCTCAGACCTCAAGTTGTCCGAGGTCAGTTACATCAAGGTTTGATTTGACCTTTGCATTCTGGTACCTGTACTTGTGCTTTTTCCAATGTTATCCTTTTGTCTCATTTGGTTGCAGCATGAGCCTGGCTTGTTGCCCCTTGAACATTACATGGAGCAACAATAACATTTATTATTGCTGTGGGCTGCCAATTTTACAATGCAAAAGGAAAAATAAAATTGAGTGAAGTTATCACACCTCATGTGTGAGGCCATGAGAACTCTGCATGTCTGGAATCTGCCATATTAGGCATTTAAGAACTAAGCTATTTTTAACATGGGATACAACATGTATTCCTGAATCAGACTGCCTGACCCAGTGTGTAGCAATTGTATAGCTCTTCAGTTCCAAGCGGCCTAGCACCCAAGCTAATGTACTGCATGCCTAATCACTTACAAGGTCCCAAAGGCGAGACCTATTGGCTATGCCAATGCTTGTTCTTTTGCTATGCAGCACACACAGAAAAAGCAAAATGCCATTGATGATTGTTTATGTGCAGGAAGGTGTCCCTTCCTGCACATAAACCACTGGTGTAACTCAGATCCCCGCAGTCCCCGCGGTGCGTGGGGCTCCCAAGCTTAAGGGGCTCCCTCAGCCCAGTACTCTGGCCAAATAGCTCCTGATTGAGTTCAGGGGGAGGCCCCTCCACGTACCTTGCAGGGGGGCCCCCTCAAGTTTCTTTACGCCAGTGCTATAAACAATCATTAAATAATGACTATTTGCTACTTCTATGTGTGCTGTAGACTGTAGCACACATAGAAGTAACAAATCAATTGTTCATGTGCTGGACGAGTCACCTTCCTGCACGTAAACAATCATTCTCTGCAACACAGGCACCCTTGCACTATAGTGCAAAGGTGCATGCCTTGGTGCTAGGCAGCGATTTTTAGCGCCAGCGCTAGGGAAAACACCGGGGTGCATTGTATTGTTGTAAATCCGGCACATCCCTGCGGTTTGGAAATGGCAGAGCACAGTGCTGCCAAATTAGGCGCAGCTCCAAGCTCTGTGATTTCCTTTTCTATGCCCCTTAATGTCTCGGTTGCTGCTTAGTGAAAATGAAATGTTCAAAGCAGGAGTTATTTGCTCTGTCTGTGGAACCATTAGACAAGGATTGGCTAATGTGTGTGCAGGAGATCAGGAAGCAGCTCTCGCTGCCCTGCAGAAAGTTAAATTATGACTAACTGCGGCTGAAGCTGAGGATGTGTACATTAAAGGTCAGTGAGCATAGAAGTCCTATGGAGGCCGCCTGTCATTGAATTATCACACATATTGTTGAGGTTTGCTAAACTAATGCTTTCTTATCCTCGGCGATGGTCTGTAGAAACCTATACAGTTTTCAGAGTTGCAAAGATTTCTTGCGTCAAGAGTTCCAAGTGAAAGTTTTAATTTTTTCAAAAATGTATTCAGTATATATATATCTACGTATATATATATAGAGAGAGAGAGAGAGCGAGAGATATGTGTGTATAACTATCTATCTCTATCTCTCTCTCTCTCTCTCTCTCTCTCTCTATATATATATATATACACATATATATATATATATATAGATGCTGATGCGAGAAGCCGAAACGCGTCCCGAGAGACAGTTGTTGCTGTTGAAACCCCACCCGTGAATAAAATATTGGAAAAGCACTGAGTGCCCTACCTTTATTTATCGAGAAAAAGGAAATTTGGGATATATATATATATATCTGTCACCAAATTCCACTTGCTCCCGAACAACTTGCGAGCGGGTGTCGTTTTTCGTGATAGTGGCTAATCACGTACAATTTTATTCACCAAATTCCCCCTCGGGAATAAACGCACTCCACGGACTTCGTATTCTTCAGTCCTTTATTTTAAAAACGCTGGCAGACCGGTTTCGGCAACAAGCCTTCATCAATGCCTCAAGCGTGTGTAGTCACAATGCCCCCATTTAAATATCTTGGCGCGCTTCCTCATTATTGGAAGAACAGTGTAAGTGATGACGGACCATGAATGCGATAGTTCACGTATCCAAAATGTTCGCCATGTCAGTGTGGACAAAGTCAATGAGCCTCTAAGTGAGTACCTTGTCCACAACTTGTGCTGAACTCACTCACCAGCCTAGGGGCGACTGAAGAAAGATCCTCGCCCTGCCGAGCTCCACTTAGTTTCGGGGTGTCATAGCAGGTTCCTGTTTGGTAACCGGAGTCCTTCTGAATACGAAGTCCGTGGAGTGCGTTTATTCCCGAGGGGGAATTTGGTGAATAAAAAAAAAAAAAAAAAAAAAATATATATATATATATATATATATATATATATATATATATATATATATATATATATATATATATTACCTACTGGCGGTCGCCAGTAGGTAGTTATAGTTAGGACCACGTTTCCATAGGAAAACCTCAACATTCTATTTTGAATAACTTTGGCGCCGGTCGACGAATCCTCGCGAATTTCTCAAAATAGGTGGGGCGCTACGCTCCGCTCCTACCCTGAAAGTCTCGGGGGGATCCGTCAAGCGGGGGCTGAGATAAAAGGGGGGTCCCAAAACGCGTTTTTCCCATGCATTTTTCCATAGGACCTTTAGAACGAGCTACAGCCCGAACGGCTGAACAGAATTACTCAAAATTTGGCAGAGAGGTAGTCCCTAGGTCAAGGAAGTGCCTTTTGAAGGTTTGGTGTAAATCTGTTCAGTAGATTTTGAGAAAATAGCCTTTAAATCAATATATATATCTGAGCCAGCTTACGGTACGCTTACCGTACGCTTACGGTAAGCGTACGGTGGCGTGCGCGAGCGCGATTCGGATTGGCTCTTAGATCTTAGTAAACATTCGAATCGGCCGAAACCAGGAAGCGGCGGCCGCCATTTTGTCTCTCGCACTGAGTGTTGTTTATCAAACATGATGGCCAAAAACATGTTAGGGGGCTGTTTTGACAACTCCCTCCCACATAGTCATGTTGAGGGAGTCCACAAACATCCCCCAAGAGCAAAAACGGTTTTATTTTTTTTTCGGCAATTTCGCGGGGTACGCTTACCGTACGCTTACCGTAAGCGTACGGTAAAAAAATAAAAAAAAAAAAAACACTATCCACACTTACCCCACCCCCTGTGCTTTTGGTGGCCGAAGGCCACCAAATGTACAGGGCTTATTAATAGGTAAAAAAAACTAAATTTTGGCAACATGAAATTATAAAATTGAAATAAAAAAAACACTATCCACATTGACCCCACTCCCTGTGCTTTTGGTGGCTGAAGGCCACCAAATGTACAGGGCTTATTAAAGTTGATAAAAACCGTGCATATATATATATATATATATATTCACTGAAAAAACCATAGGTTTCACACACGTTATAGTTAGGAATTAGCATTTAAAAAACCTTGCAAATTCACTGAAAAAACCATAGGTTTCACACATGTTATAGTTAGTGGAAATTTTACTGATAAAAAACCAATGAAATTCCCCCGTTATAGTTACTGTAGGCAACTATAACTCACGCGACCGTAATCCTCTGCTGATGACATATGTGTCTTTATGAAAAAAAAATATTTGTAATATATGTATAGCTAAAATTTAATGGAAGAAGACATGGGCAAATAAGTGTCTAAATACAGTATTAGCATCAGCAGAGGATTGCGGTCGTGTGAGTTATAGTTGCCTACAGTAACTATAACGGGGGAATTTCATTGGTTTTTTATCAGTAAAATTTCCACTAACTATAACATGTGTGAAACCTATGGTTTTTTCAGTGAATATATATATATATATCACACATTTGTAATCTCCAAAAAATCCGTAGAAACAAAGAATGGAAACCACGCAAATCCAGGTAAGGCACAATTGTTGTTAATTTATTGTCAGCCGAGTTTCACCAATCTGACGCGTTTCGGGCATCCGCCCTTGCTCACAGACTGAAACGCGTCCCGAGAGACAGTTGTTGCTGTTGAAACCCCACCCGTGAATAAAATATTGGAAAAGCACTGAGTTCCCTACCTTTATTTATCGAGAAAAAGGAAATTTGGGATATATATATATATATATATATATATATATATATATACATATATTACCTACTGGCGGTCGCCAGTAGGTAGTTATAGTTAGGACCCTGTTTCCATAGGAAATCCGCAACATTCTATTTGGAATAACTTTGGCGCCGGTCGACGAATCCTCGCGAAATTTTCAAAATAGGTGGGGCGCTACGCTCCGCTCCTACCCTGAAAGTCTCGGGGGGATTCGTCAAGCAGGGGCCGAGAAAAAAGGGGGGTCCCAAAACACGTTTTCCCCATGCATTTTTCCATAGGACCTTTAGACACAGCTACAGCCCGAACGGCTGAACAGAATTACTTGAAATTTGGCAGAGAGGTAGCCATAAGGTCAAGGAAGTGCCTTTTGCAGGTCTGGTGTAAATCTGTTCAGTATTTCCTGAGAAAATAGCATTTAAAAGCATATATATATGTGGGCGGAGCCTAACCACACATCTCATCCTGAGATCTGATTGGCTGTCAGCACTTCATCCAAGAAGTGTTGGCAGCCATCTTGGGACCAATATACATGATAGCACCTCATTAAAAAGCATTGCAGTTAATAGAAGGTTTTAAGACTTTAGTTACATTATAAATCATTTGTTGATGGTACCATACTCATTTTAGGAATTGTGGTATGTTCTAAGGTGATTTCACCATGTGAAAAAGCCTTCTGCTGGGATATCATGATTGAGAGAAAAATATTTTCTCATGCTTTTACCACAGAGGTTTGGAAGGTGATCTATAGGCTAAACTGAGAGCTTATTTTCTGTAAATTCACATTATCTTTCTCAGTCATGTGAGAATGAAGTCTGACATTCTCAGTAAAACATGTACATCCAACAAGGGCAGAGACTGTCAGTTGATTCCTTTGTGTTCTACTGCAGCTTCCCAGAGTGTTCCAAAGAACTACTAGAGCGCTAACAGTCCTACTTATGATAAACGTATGGCACACCTGAAGCCATCTTGCTTGGATTAAAGTGGTAACTCTTAAAACATTTAATTTAAAAAGGAACAAAATGAGGGGGTTCATTTTTCCATAAAAAGTATGATTAGTGCTATAGAAAGAAAAATTAGGGCACATTTTGAGTGACTTCTCAAATCCTCTTCTATTTCATTAAAAAATTCTGACATGCAGACTGAAACATGCACTTTCAATACCAGCAGCAGTTTTCCCTGGTGAGCAGTAGCTTTACTACAGTGATCTAATGAGCAAAAAGAGTGCTAACATTCTGAATTTATGGCAAATGTGTGACACATCTGAATGCCTTCTTGATGGAATCAAAGTAAAAAACTGAAAGTATTTCCTACTGAGGAGACTGCAGTAAATGAGGAAATTAGGAAACTTCATAACAAATAAGTCTCCCAAGATGGCCACCAGAGACAAAAGAGCCCAAATGTAGCCCAAATATCACCCAGATGTAGCCCAAGTATAGCCCAATGACAGAATGTCCCAGAATGTTCTTAAAAACAACTAGAGCGCTTACTGTCTTCATTATGACAAAAGTATGGCACACCTGAAGCCATCTTGATTGGAATAAACTGGTAACACTTAAAACATTTAATTTAAAAAGGAACACAATGAGGAGGTTCATTTTGCCATAGAAATTATGATTAATGCTGAAGAAAGAAAATGAGGGCACATTTTGAGTGACTTCTCAAATCCTCTTCTATTTCATTAAAAAATTCTGACATGCAGACTGAAACATGCACTTTTAATACCAGGAGCAGACTTCCATGGTGCAGTAGTTTTACTACAGTGATCTAATGAGCAACTAGAGTGCTAACATTCAGAATTTATGGCAAATGTGTGACATAGCTGAATACCTTCATGATGGAATCAAAGTAAAAAACTGAAAGCATTTCCTACTGAGGAGACTGCAGTACATGAGGAAATTAGGAAACTTCATAACAAATAAATCTCCCAAGATGGCCACCGGAGACAAAAGAGCCCAAATGTAGCCCAAAATCACCCAGATGTAGCCCAAATATAGCCCAATGACAGAAGTGTGCAAAACACTTATTATTTTGTGTTTTTGCAGTGTTATATAGTGCAGACTTGTCAGGTATTGGAGTGCTTTACATGAGCATTGGTTACATCACACAAGAACAAATTCATTTTGGTTGTAGACATGGGGAGACTAAGTGATTTGACCAGAATCACAGAATGTCGAGCTGAAGCAGAAACTTCAACCTGGTTCCCCAGTTGCAAAGTCTGCAGTTCTGGAAGTAACACCACATCCTCTCCCCTAAGTGCAACATTTAATCAAGTGGTCAACTGGATAAAAAAACATAAAGATAACAAATAATTTAAAAGTGCTTTGTCGCTATTTGAAAACTCAGAAAATATGTCCTTATTTTAGTCTTTTAGAGCACTAACCATAATTTTGATGCCAATAAGACCCTCTCATATATGTAATTTCTAAAGGAAATGCTCTAGGTATTACAGTTTTGATTACATCAAGATGATGTCAGGCGTTCCACACTTTTGTAATAAATATAGAATGTTAGCAATCTAGTTGTTCATTAGGATACTGTTGAGAGGCAGAGGCCAGGGGCACGGACTCTGAAAATTGAAGGCAGGTAGGAGGGTGCAAAGGCAACAATTTAACCACACTGAGCAGGCAGGAAGGGCCGTGGAAGCACAACAGACTATGGAGGGCAGTGGAAAGGGGGGCAGGGGCAACAAACCAACAATACAGGACTTGCAAGAGAGGCTGTTGGAGGGAAGATCTATTACGGGTCAAGGAAGCTAGGGGCGGTCCCCAGATCCCCGGGAGCCACCACAGAACTGAGCAGGAGAGTGAGTCAGGGACAAAAGGGGCACCTTAATTTGAGCCGGGGTGCCTAGGAACGCTTGCTCCAAAAATGAAGAAAACAGACATATGAGACATGGAATTGGAGGCAGAATACAATGGCAGTTTAATGAGAAGATGCAACTTCAAAGAAACCGCAGAATAGAGACATAAAGTACAAAATACAGAATCCAGATAATCATACAGCTGTCATAATATTCTCTGTATCTCAATTAATGTACTGACAGAGAGAGAGAGAAAACACATCTATAAATGCATCATGAGAAACAAGTTACACCAAGGAAAATGTTACCTAGGAACACTCACGTTTACTCTTAGAGCAAGCATTCCTGCAATTACAATACAAAATCTTTTAAATGCAAAAGTAAAGAGAACAATGGTTAAACATAACATGACATTTCATATAGGTAAAATAGAATAAGATACTTCAAGCAAAGCAGAGCAAGACATTTTAAGCAAAGGAAGACAAGAGCTCCCAGCTCTTGGGGAAAACCTGCACTGCCTGTTAACCTACATACAGACGGCGAGGTAGTCCGTCGATATCTGTGGGTGCTCCCTTTTTATATCATTTTGTGGGCTCCTTTGCACGCTACATCTACCTACGTATGCTACCCAAAAGCTTCGTCTGCAGATTTTACCAGACATTTCGTCATTTACCCACTTAATGCTGACAATGGACTGGGTGAAAAGGTCAGTCTCTCAGGCCAATCGCTTATCGTAAGTTCCATAGAGCAAGCAGAAAATAATGGGTATTGTACGGGAATTCAATATATTCATGTATAAAATCTCCTCAGTTCTCCTAACTTGACGCTCTGCGGTTGCCACTTCCTTAAAAGCGGGAAACCTGCCCAGGAAGCAAGTACCAGTCCAGGATGCAGCCTACTGTATGTCGACAGCTTCAGGGGGATGTTGAACTTTGATACCGAGCACGGAGCACTCGGGTAGGGTGGGGGCTACTAGTTTGGATCAGAAGGCCTCGCAGACCTGCCTTCAGACTGCTATACACTAAAATTGCAGAGCTATGGTCAATTTAACAAAGAGGCCTACATATTGAACAGAAGGGCCTACACAGGGGTTTTATGCTGGCTGAGTGGTAAGGATGTCTCAGGATAATTATATAGCAACACAGGACCCGCTGGTCAATTTAATACGGCCTACAAATGCAGCTGGCAGGGCAAGGACAAGGGTCTCATACTTCAGGTGTGGACAGAACGGGTCAGGGGCCCCCTGTGATACAAAATCTACCCTCCTTCAAGGCTGTGGCAATGTAATAGACCATTGTGGGCAGAAGGAAGAGGCAATGGTAGTACAACCATACATGCCAACAGACCCGATTCAGCCAGGAAACGTCCAATGTTTTTAAGCTCAAATGGGCTTTATTTGATCTGTCTCCTGTCTACAATATCCTCTTTTTCAATGTAACTCAAAGGGGAAAATCAATACCCCAGTTTTTTTTCAAAATCTCCCTCTTACCAAGTTCAAAATGTTCGCAAGTATGGTACATTGGATCATGGAAGGAAATGGGATAGGGACATGGACTTGGATAACAGAGGACAGGAGGGACATGGAGAGGTGCACCAAACTGACCCTGCAGGGCAGGCATCAGGGTTTGCAGCAGCACAATACACCACACAGGGCATGCAGGACGGGAGTGCAGCACAACAATCCATAGAAAGCAAGAGGGAGGGGACAGGACCATGCACATGAACAACAGAGAACAGAGGGGCAAGAGGCAATGGTAGCTAGCTGACCATAATAGACAGACAGGAGAGAAAGCTGCAGCATAACAGACCATAAAGGGCAGGAGGGACGGATCAGGGGCATTACAATGGAACAGACAAGCCAGGAGGGAGGGAGTAGGGCTGGGGGCAAGGGGGCAGGGCAGGAGCAGCAAGATAGCCCTGGAGGTCAGGCAGGATGGGCACTAGAAGCAAGACACACCATGAAGAGCAACAGTGAGACTGTGATGGCATACACACAGACCATGGAGGGAAGGTGGGAGGGGGTCAGGGGCAGCTAACTGACCACACATGGAAGGTGGGAGGGGCCATGGCAGCACAGAAGACCATGCATGGCAAGTGGGAGGGTTAGTGGCAGCACAATGGCTATGATGGGCAAGAAGGAGGGTGGAGGGGCATGCACAAAGAACGATGGAGGATAGAAGGGAGGGTCAGGACCTGTGCACAGACAAGAAAGTTCAGGGGAAGGGACCTCACAACAGACCACACGGGGCAGGCAGGAGGAGCAGTTGCAGCACAACAGACCAGGGAGGGCAGAAGGGTGTGGCAGTACAATGGACCATGTAGGACAGGAGGAAGAGGATAGGGGCATGGCATGTGGACAGGCAGGGTGGAGGTGGCAGGGACAGGTTACAGTCATCTGACAATGCTAGGCAGGTGGGAGGGGAGTGGCAGCTCAACAGAACACTCAGAGTAGATAGGAGTGGCAGGTCCATGGGACATGGTGGGCAAAAAGGATGGAGCAGGGGCATGCACAAAGACATCGGAGGGCAGGGGGAAGGAGAATAGGGGCAGCAAGCTAAGCACAGAGTTTAAGCAGGAGGTCAATGATGGGGCATAGAATTGGGCAATGGAGGGCAGGAGGAGTGGACTGGTACATCATACTAAATTGAGGGCAGTGGCAGCACATCAGACCATGCATGGCAGGAGGGAGGAGGCTAGTCCATGGATTCACACAACAGAGGATAGGGAGGAAGGGGATGGGGCAGCAAGCTAACTGTTCAGAGAAGGCGGGTATTAGGAACTTTATTGTTTTTAAAACATTGTGTCTGTGCGAACTACTTAAAATATGAACAAGTATGCAGCATAATCTCACTTTTATTCAGGAAGAAGAGGACGTTTGTGACTGTGACTCCGGGCTCACTTGGCAGAAACACCCCCTGACCCTCCACCCCCTATCGCAAAATGTAATGCCCGTGAAAAGGGTAGGTGAACACAGTGTTATATAGAACATAGTCCTGAGAGCACGATTGAAAATGAAAACTAGATATAGTGTATGGTATAAACTATGTACCAAAAAGTGTGATATAAGATGAACCGGGCGTGAAATATAATATGCAATACATTGTGCGCAATGACAGATTCATTGGAGAGCGCGAGATAGCACAGGCACTAGCGCGTGCTATGCGATATGCGCCTTGGAGTGTAATATGCACAGGGCAGTGTTGTGTAACCTAACTAGTCTCTAAAGTTGTAATATAAAATATGTGCTGGGGAGTGTAACGTTGCATATGCACTGTGACAAAGATATGGATCCCAGATTGTAATATGTATGGCATAGCACTGTGCGTTATAACATAGGCATCGAGAAAGGCAGGTTAGATGGGGCAATATAACCCGTGCGAAGACAAGTGTGGCATGACATATTCACGGGGTGGTGTTACAGTGCACATGGGCTAGAGAGTGTCATAGCATATGCACTAGCTAGTGGAATACAACACAGAGGTGTGTGGCACTCGGCAGGCAATGGTGGGTGTAACACAGCATTGGGCTCTGTCAGGAGCACGCTGTGACTCTCAAGTGATGTTCGTCCCCTTTCCAGAGAGTAAAATAAAAAGTATTACACATCCGGCAGTGGATGTGTGTTTTATTAACCGTGAGGGGGGTTTCTTGCATAGTTTTGGTCGAATTTTTGTCGAATCCCCTTTGAATGGCTTGGTGTGCATGTGTATTAAATGTGCCCGTCAATAGCTACCCATGTTTGTATAAATAAACGACAAGGGTGTCTACCAGGATTAGGCACGGTAGGGCATCAGACATGTCAGAGCTTCACTAGTGGTGTAAATACATTCCACGTGGATTCATTGCATGCATAGTCTCCTTTTAATGAATATCACGCAAATCGTCATGGTGATAGGTACGTACGGTTTGTCCAGCATGTCCTAGGTGTGTCTATAAATATATATTTTTTAAAAATAATAAAAAACAGTGGCCGGCCCTGGGGATTGGGGTCAAAAAAATATAATTAGGAGACTGGCCCTGGGGGATGGGGTCATCAGGGCCAATAAATTAGAATAAGAAGGGGAACCAAACAGCCCCCCTTCTTAAAAAACTAAAATAAATAAAAGACTGGCATCGTGCCGGAGGCCATGCCCCCTCCGTGCAGCACTCTGCAAACGCGCCCCCAACAGGCATCTCCAGTATGCGCCAGGGAGCTGCGCTGCAGCCAGGTGTTCTGAGGCCAAGCCCCTTTTTACACCTCTCTGCAACGCAGCTCTGTGGCGCTTACTGGAGGTACCTAGTGGTCTAGTTTGACCCTAGGGACCCTTAGGATTCAGGGGGACTTAATCTCTCAACTTAGAACAGCCACAGGGCGCGTTTACACAGTGGTGAAGGGAGGGGACGGGGCCTGAGGTGACGTGTGCAAACACGCACTATGGCACGTTTTAAATTGGGGATATAATTTCCCTTCAATACTGAGGGCCCCTGGGGGCTAACTAGCCCACCAAGTGCTTCCAGTAAGCGCCACTGAGCTGCATTGCAGAGAGGTGGTCCAGGCCGTGCCACTTTTTACACCTCTCTGCAACGCAGCTCTGTGGCACTTACTGGAGGTACCTAGTGGGCTAGTTGGACCCTAGGGACCCTCAGGATTCAAATGAACTTAATCTCCCAACTAAAAATGGACACAGGGCGTGTTTACACAGTGGTGAAGGGAGGGGACGGGGCCTGAGTTAACGTGTGCAAAAACGCCCTGTGGCCTGTTTTAAGAGGTAGTTTTAATCCCCATGCCCTATTATACACTAGGGGCTTACAGAGGAGGTCATGCTAATCACAGGGGGACCCCAACGCATAATGTTCCCTAGTGTATGTAGGTGTTTTCACTGTATTCTAAGTGTCTTTTAACATAGCACTGGCTCTAGGACTGGTTAGTCAGACTCAGTTACCACCAGTATCCGTCTGAAAAAGTTGAGGGTACAGGATGATTTTGCAACAAGGCTTCTTTCTGCTCTTCTTTTTGTTCTTTCTGCACGTTATCCTTCTTCCTGCACTTATCTTCGTATTTGAGGACTTCTGTTGCTTCTTTCTGCACTTCTTTTGTTTCTTTCTGTGCATTTTTTCTTCTTTCTTCACATGTCCTATCTCTGTAGGCATAGTTAGAAATTAGCATTTAAAAAACCTTTGAAATTCACAGAAAAAACCATAGGTTTCAGGCACGTTATAGTTAGGAATTAGCATTTAAAAAACCTCAGAAATTCACTGAAAAACCATAGGTTTCAGGGGTGTTATAGTTAGCTGGACTTTTCACTTGTACAAAACCATTGAAATTCCCCCGTTATAGTTAGTTCAGCTAACTATAACTCGCGCGCCCGCAATGCACTGCTGATGACGTCACATATTACATCACTCATGACATGATCAGTGACATCACTCATGACATCACTGATGACATCTCAAATGACATCACTGATGACATCACTGATGACATCATCCTTGTGATAGAGTGGCAGACCTCCTCTCACCCTAATATAACCTTTGATACACACATTCAAAAATAGAGACTAAAATTTTCAAAACAATGGACATACCAATACCAGTTACAACAACCTCTTCAGTAATTCTAAGATCCACATACACATCCACTCATTCACCAACATTCCTATACAGTCACTCATACATGTACTCACTCATCATATGTACTCATACACCTATACATCCTGTTACACAATGCCACTCATCCATAGAGTTACTCACACACATAGTCACTCATGCTAATAAAGAATCAAACATACATTTACTTGCATATACAGTTATACACACACCACCATACTTACTTCTACGGAAACTTACACATACTTAGTCTTTTAAACAATCACTTATAGAAACACATACTTATTCATACAGGAACTCTTTCAATCTCTCACTCTCACATATACTCACATATATACACCAATAGTCACATATACTAGTTTAAAACATATGTAGTTACTCATAAAGACACTATTGAGACAGTCATTCACTCACTAACACACCCATACACACACTCATCCACCCATACAGTCCTGCACACATGCTGTGTTTAACACATACAAACAGTGAGTCACTCATTCATGCACCTATGCACTACGTAATACCCCCCACCGAACCATGCAGACACTCAGACTGATACTCAAAAAACCAACTAATAACCTATATAGACACCCATGTAGCTACTCACCAACCCATGCAGCCACTTATACACAAAGTGAGAGACTGATACAGATATTTACATATTTAAACATTACTCACTAAGCCATGTATTCACTATGATACACTTAATCAGTCAGTTACACAATCAATTTTTCAAAAACAAATCATCCATTTAGACACTTATATACCCATTTATTCTTCCATCGACCTTGAGATATACATATATAAAACATATTTAATTTTCAGAAAAACACACATTCACTGGATGATGTCATCAGTGATGTCATCAGTGATGTCATTTGAGATGTCATCAGTGATGTCATGAGTGATGTCACTGACCATGTCATGAGTGATGTAATATGTGACGTCATCAGCAGTGCATTGCGGGCGCGCGAGTTATAGTTAGCTGAACTAACTATAACGGGGGAATTTCAATGGTTTTGTACAAGTGAAAAGTCCAGCTAACTATAACACCCCTGAAACCTATGGTTTTTTCAGTGAATATACATATATATATTTCTATTTAGTTAACACTAAATAAGTTATTCTGTAGCAGATAAGCGCCACAACGCTGTTTGTGACTAGAAAAGCATTCCAGAATGCAAGCTCGTGGAACAAAACAATCTATATATATTTGCTGGTGCGGGTTTAATACATAGATGCGAAAGGAGCAAATCCTATACACTATTATTCTTTAGCTTTGACCGAGTAAACGAATGTGCAATTGAACTCTAATCCACTTTTTGTTTAGTTAGTCTTCCTTAGCCTCCAGCTCCCTCGTCCTTTCTGCATTTTGGCCCTCGTTATTTTTGTTCTTGTTATTTTTGTCCCCTCTGTGAATGGTGCCATGTGATTACCCATCTTGAGGGTTATGCATGGATAATTTGTTTTTGTTGAGTTGTCCATCTGTTACCATGAACAGATATTCCTAACTCTCACATACGTATGAGGACGCAGTGCTGTCTGAATCTTGTGATGACACTTGGTGTGATTGTGTTTTGGACCATGGCGTGCTACAGCTCTTGCTTCTAACTGAAAGTGCATGATGGTGAGGTCTGTTTTCTCTTCATGTCCATATTTCTCTTTTTTTGTTCTGTTACACATCCATTCATAGTGGTTCTACTTTCCGCACTTCCAACATGTTTGACCCATTGCCTAGCATTTCTTTAGTAGGTCAAGCGTACCAGGCAGCACAAGCTGTCTGGTTTTGGCAGACCTAGTTTGAGTTTACAGCGTGCTTACAACCTGTCCATTGCTAGCCAATGATTGAATTTATTGTCATTCACATTTGCTTTCTTCTTATTCAATGGCTTGCCTTCCTCTTCTTGTGTTTGTCACTCTACTGGAGCATCCTTTTGATTAGTTGACGTGTTTCCTTCCAGTACTCAATTTTAAATAACTATTTTTTCTTTTCATTCAGCACCTTAGATGAGAGCAAGTATTTTCTAATTCTCTTCCTCATGTACTGTTTCACCCCTCAAATATCCCCAGCCTCAAACTACCTGCTTTCTACCTCTCCCAGCTTGCATGTAAAAGCCCGCAACATTGATATATTTGCTGGGGTGTGGCTTATGAGCAGACTTTTGTTTTATCTCCTGCATCTACATATTTCCATGAAAGCAGAAGCTTTGGCACACAAAGGCTTTTATGGTGCCTGGAGAAAAGCCATCTGCTGGCATTGTCTGCAGAAGGTGTACTTAGCATGACACTTCTCCTACAGGTCCATAAATGTGCTTCCTGGGCTACTGCAGAGGAGCAAATGGCTGAATCCTGGGGAAAGTAAATAAGTTCTTGGCAAGCATTTGTCTTTACTTTCTGAAACTTCCTTTTTCTTTTTAAAATCTGTTCAGAGATACCTGAGTGAAATGTATTTGAAAAATAAACCATGCCATTTACAAACATTGAAAACACTGAAGTCAATGTACAATTTTGAGATAGTAGAACATGTCAGGTATGTGAGTAATTTATGTAATTTTCTTTTGGCAACTGTGCAAAAATTCTGGACAACTGCTTGAAAGTACATTTAGCAAAATACAAATCTTTGCTTGATATATTAGCATGAAATGCGTACTCATGCCAAATCTTCAAAATGACTGCTTTCTTCAGTCTTGTGAGACTTACCCGCATGTTGACCTATCTGTTATGGGCGTCACTCCGCGAGAATGTATTTTCTGGTTAGACAGCTCACTTTCTGGCCACTTACGCATGCGCTTTTACCAACACCTTTTATTGTTATGTGGCTCATGTTCCGCCCACTTGTGAGGGCCGTTTCTTTACCACCATTTACTGTTACAAAGTCAACTGCAAGTATGGTTTTCTCTTGCGGTGCTCCCTGTAAAGCTGCTTTGCCCTTATCTGGCCAGTGCATGCTGCGGACGGTATGTGATTCAGATGCCTTTGCTCCCAGCTCCACGCACATTGGTCTTGAATCTTCCTGCCAAGGGCCTGATGACACTCTTGCTTCTTCTCCTGCCCTCAGCTAGCGGAGGAGGAGGGCGTTCAGCATATAAGTGGTCTAGTGGCTGCCCAGAGTTGGTTTCTGTTAGAACTGGGTGTCTCTAGTTGGCAGAGGTAGGTACCTTCGACCAAATAGGGACCCTTGCTTCTCGTCAGGGTAAGGGGGTACACTCCTAAAATAACCCCTGCTCACACCCTTGGTAGCTTGGCACGAGCAGACAGGCTTATCTCAGAGGCAGTGTGTAAAGCATTTGTGAACACATACAGTAACCCAGTGACAACACTACAGATGGACACCACACAAGTTGTAGTATAAAAATAAGTATTTTTATATAGACTTAACACAAGACCACAAACGACAAAAATCTACAATACTGTACTTTAAAAATGATAGAAATAGCTTAGTTTTCTTAAGATGGTAAATGCGACACTTTGAGTTTAATGTACCTTAGGATGCGTAACGCTATACAACGAAAGTGGTGTAGGGAAGGTGATGTGTCGGTTCCTTACATGCAAGAACGGTGATGCGTCAGTTCCCTACTAATGCATAAGGAATGCGTTGGTTCTTCTCTGCGAGGGGAGGTGATGCGTCGGTTTCTTACTGCACTTTCATGACGATGCGACCCGCAACGCCGTGATGCGATTAAGATCTGTGGAATGCGAAAAGGTGGCGTCTTATTCTTGATGCGATACGATGCGTGCACGCCCGAAGGCCGTGTGGCGACTCAACGATTCTTCTGAGCCATGACAGCCCTTGCGACATGCTTCTTGGTGATGCGACGGGGTTTGATGCGACAGAGACACTCTTCTCCAGCAATGTGAGGAGCTTCGGCGATGATGCGACAGCTGCAGCGGTGGCAACACGCTTCTCCGTTTATGCGGCGGTGTCTGATGCGACGTCGATCCTCTTCTCCGGAGATGCTACGACAGTGGCTGCGGCGGCGGCACACTTCTTCTTCGTGAGTCACGCTTCCAGCTCCTTGCGACACGCAGTCCCTCAGAAAGCCCAGCACAGCAGCAGGCACTTCCGAAAGACTCTTGGGGAGCTGGTTGGTGAAGTCTGTTGTGCTGAGACTTCAGCAGGAGGCAAGCTCTATCTCAAGCCCTTGGAGATCATTCACACGTTGATGAAAGTACACACAAAGTGCCTCTATCCTTTCTTTGGCAGTCAGGCAAACACTGCAGGCCAATCCCCCAAACAGCATTCAGCATAGGGATAGTCTCTTCCTCAGTTTCTCTGGTTCCTCTCCTCAGCAAAGGTTTCTTCTTGTTTCCCAAAAGTGATCTAAAGTTCTGGGGTCTGGGTGCCCCTTTTTATACACAGTTTCTCTTTGTTCTCTGAAGGCAGAGAGGCCTTTGCCTAGTCCAAACCAGTTCTGATCAGTCCAGGAGCACTCTTTTTAAATGACTCCTTCTTGTCTGATATGAAGAAAAGGGAAGGGTTAGGGACTGGCAAGTGGGTGCACTTGCCCAGTCAGCATGGCAGTCACAGACTGCACACAGGCTCTGCAATGGCAGGCCTGAGACACACTTTACAAGCTGCTTCTGTGGGTGGCACAACCAGTGCTGCAAGCCCACCAGCAGCATTAATTTACAAGCCCTGGGCACATGCAGTGCACTGTACTAGGGCCTGACAAGTAAACCAAATAAGCCAATCATGGAGTCACTAATCCATACATTTACAAAAGAGAGCAAATGCACTTTAGCACTGATCAGCAGTGGTAAAGTGCCCAGAGTCATAAAACCAACAAAAACAGGTCAGACAAAATACAGGAGGAAGGCAAAAAGTTCAGGGATGACCCTGCAAAAAGGGCCAAGTCCAACAGTTTCGTACTGACAGTGTTTTTAGTGGATGCGCAAAGGCCCACTGCATCTTCAGCTCAATAGGATTTATTTCTTGTGTGACTATTTCCCTTGTTGCCCTTTGTGGTGTCTGGTTAATGGGAACAGTGTTGAGGCAGAACCAAGCATGTATCTTCAGCTCTTTTATTACGATTCGGTGAGCATGTGGTCATGCATATATGCAGGTTCATGATCAGCGGCGGGCGCTCCATTAGAGCAGACCAGCGCCGCCCCCGCCATCACAAGCAAATAAAATGTGTTTTAAAGCCGTTTTATTATAATTCAATTTTAATCTCCTGGACCCACCCCCAGGACTCTGATGAGTCTTGTGGGCGGATCCAGGGATAACAATGCTGGTGTGGGAATGGTGGGCACTCCCTTCACTGGGCATGAGGTGTTTGGTCGGCCGTCTCAGGCTGGCCAAACCCTCATGCGCTGTTAAGCTCTCTCCAGCCCCGGCTGCGTTGCTGGGGCTGGAGAGAGCAGGCACAGGCTCCCAGTCTGCCTGGGAGCGCAAATTGCCAGTGCTCAGGCCAATCCCGACGCGGCTTTCATGCAGTGTCAGGATTGGCCACAGTACATCCTGGGAGCCTGTGCCCAGAAGCAGGAAATGCGCTATGCGGCAGGAGGCAGCGGCGGCGGTAAGGTACGTTTATTTCATTTATTTATTTTTTGTCCCCGAGCACTCTCCCACTCCTCACCACCCTCCTTCCTGATCCGGCCCGGCACGCCCCGCCCGGCCACATTGGCAGAGGTCGGGCAGCTGCTGTTCATGATGGCCTTCTAACTGATTTGTCCCAGTCCAATCCCTAGGTCCTCCCCTTTCTCACACCCTTCCCTGGAGCATTTACTTTATTTGTGTAGAGCAATTATCTAGATGTTTTCAAACCTTAGCTGCCAAAAAAAGCATGCTTCCCGCTAAAGCATGGGTCTTAGTGCAACAGCTCCTGGGTTAATATGAAAAAGAGTGATGCAGCCTATTCAACTCCAGACAGTTCAATCCAAAGTATTTGTGCTGCAAATAATGTGAACCCAGGAATTATTGCTGAAAGTCGCTTCCAAGCTTAGATTTGGGAAGTTGCTCATTTTTACCATTGGCAAAGCTTGGGAAGCTTACCCATTAACTTTACCTATGCATCAAAAAGTGATCCCAAGTAAAGTGGAAAATGTATGCACAATGTTTCTTTACATGTTTACCTTTTGCATTTGGCAAAGCTTCTGCACCCACAATGGAAATGTGCAGGGAAAGAACACCATAAACCGGATTCCTCTTGGGGTAGTATGACGTGTGAGTATATAGATATATGATTGTGCTCTTAAATCAGATTTATGAGCATAAATGTAATTTCAAATCAGCTCCTAATTGTTTTCTGCAAATGAAGCAGAATGGCAGGGGAAGATTTATGTGCTTGCTGATGTGAAAGGCCTTTTCATAGGAACCGGGGGTGGAGCCAACCTGCAATGAAGATGGTAGTGAGAGGAAGCGGAAATGAATGCAAGGGAAGATGGGAGCCGAGGAAGAGCAGAAGAAAAGACCCACAAGAGAAGCCGAGAGACAATGGAGCACTCCAACACCGAAGGGAAGGTGAACACAATGGCGCAGAGGCCAACAGGACAGAAGAGGGAGGAATCAGTCGCATAACCAAACTTGAGAGGGCCCCCCTGCAAAGTACACAGAGAGGGCCCGCTACGCTCCACACCCAGTCAGGAGCGCTCAGGTCAGGGGCCGGCTGCTCCTACACAGTGCTGTAGGGCCCCCCCTGGAGCTCGCCCCCCCCCGCATTGCGGTGGTTGCAGGGGCTATTGTTACGCCATTGGGAAGAATCCTGTACATTTGTTGAGAACAGTGAAGGAGCTGGACATGACCCAAGGCAGAATAAAGAACAGGGACGGACTGGGAACACAAACCAGCCATGGAAATTCAGTTGGACCCGCCAGGGGGGCTGAGGGGGGGCAGGGGCAGTAGTATGAAGCACTGCTGCGGCTTTTGTTACAGGGGCCAATATTGCAGCACTGCAAAATGGGCCCCTAGTAACTGAAATGTCCCCCACCGCTCTCAAACAAGCCCCCACCCTTCCAGCCCACTGGGAAAACGCCCAATGCCCACTACGACCAGTCCAGCCCTGATGAAGAAGTGATGCCACCCCGGACCCAGGAAGGTGCATAACCCGCTAGCACCCCTGAGACGGGTCGCTCATGGTGAGTAATGGGAAAGGATGAGGCAGGACACTGTCGCGAACACAGCTTTTTGCTGGTGTTTGAGGGCTACAGTGTCACAGTACTCAGAAACTGTAAGATGCCTTCTGAAGCCTGTGCAACAGGCAAGGTAACACACATACCTTGGGCAAGCTTTCCTACGGTCTTTCTACTCATTGGCACTGCTGGCTGTCTTCCCAGGGACTAAACTCCAAAAAGACAATCATGCCTGAAACTTTGCAGGTGGGCTTTAAAGAGGATCGCTGTTGGTCCAGTTCTGGGTTCTTTTTTTCCTTTTCTTCACTTTCCAATATGACTGATTCTTCCTCTGATTTGTTTTAGGTTTCCCAATCCATCATGGAGATTATCACATGGCATGTTTAATCAATTCCTGTTCCTGTTTTCTTCATATATAGGGGCGCCAGTTTGGGTGGAGACCATGTCGCAATGCAGCCATGTACTTTTGATGATTTCTGTTTATTGTGCTAAGATGTGATTCTTCCATATTTTTTTCCTCCGCTCTGAAATCTTCCATTTACCTTTTGAATTTCTTTATCCTGCAAAAAAGTTTTTTATGCCTATGGTCTTTTCCTATTCAGACGATGACAGCTTATATGTTAATATGTTTTTCACACATTCTACTTGTGTGGTTACCATTGATGCTTCAGGAACTAGTCATCCATATTTTGGACAGTCCCAGTTCAGGCTCCGGAAGTTAACTCAGTGTCCAGTTTTGAACAGACGGGCAGGCAAAGGAAGAAACTCTGACTATAACTGGCACTTGTCAAAAACAAGATGATGAATGGAATAGCCTGAACTGCCAGACAGGGCCTGCCTGAACCGGAACACAAGCAACACAGGAACAGTTTCGCCCTTATTAGTTGGGTATAGCTTAGTTCCTGTGGCACCTTAAGCACGGGACCCACGTCTGGGCATAACGTGTCCCATTTAGGGCATTAAAAACAAGGTGATAGATGGAATGCTTGAATTATTCTCAGCCATTGGTAATCGCTCTGGCCATCTCCCAACCCATCGTTTTTTGCCCATCATGCAATTTCAGCTTGGACCCAGTTATATGCAACTCATTTTTACCCTGCTCTAATGGGAAGAGACTACCCTGAACTGCCAGGACACGCCCTTTCCAAACCGAAACACAAGCAACCCAGGACCGGTTTAACCCTTATTAGGGCTCATCAGCAGTTTGAGCTGGACCGTCCCCAGTGGAGCAGGGTCAAGACTGATCTCCATATGGCTGGATCCAAGGTGGGGTGGCATGGTTTGCAAAATAATGATGAACTGGGATGCGGCTCTGGGTGATTACCAGTGGCTGATATTATTTCAAGCATTCTGTCCATAACTTATAGATGATTAAAATGACACTAATGAATAATTGAGAAATAAAGATAAATCATGGAGTGTACAAGAAAAGAAAGTGAGATTAGGAAACAAAAGAAACACGAGCAATTAGAAGGGAAAAGCAACGACCTACAGAGAATGACTGAGGCTAGAAAAGAACAGTAGAGAATAAAGATCCAGGCAAAGATTTTCTTTTCTCACTTTAGATGAAAACCAGTTATTTCTTTTCTCTCCTATATGAGAACAATTAGGGGAGCCCAAGAAGAATAAAATGGTAATTTAACCCAATATAGAAAACCCAAATAATATAAACAGAGAAGTCAACACTAGGGGGCCGATTCTGATCCTGGACTTTTATTTTACATACAAATCGGATCCGTATTTTTTTCCAAACAAATCGTACAAGTCCCTTCCAACCCGTGTAGTACGATTCGTACGGGAAAAATACATACAGATCGGCCCGATCCTTACAAATCGGATCGGGAAAAGCTGTACGACACGGACTTGTAAAAAAGACCATACAATTTGTAAAAAGGCTGTACAACCCCTCAAGTACGATTCGTACCGGGTTGTCAGCATGCGATTTGTATGGAAAATGGCCTGTATACGGGGAACGACTCGTACCGGGCTACGAAGCGAACCCCTATACGCCGCGTACCCTGGTATGACTCGTTCTAGGGGTACGACTCGTACCTGGGTACGGGTCGTATAGGGGTATGAGGCGTCCAGGGGTCCCCCCACATGCGAGGCATGTGTATGGAGCGTACCCCAACATCGCGCATGTACGCACCGTACATACGCGATTTTGGGGTCCGCACCGTACATACGCACTTTTGGGGTACGGTGCGTACACAAGTAATTTTGGGGTACGGTGCTTGTACGGTGCGTACACGACCAGTACCCCTTCAGCGCGTATATACGCACCATACCCCACTTTCCGTGTCATCGGTACGCACCGTACATATGCACCGTACCTCTGTATTCATGGGGTGTACGACGCGTACATGGTGGGTCCGTCTCGTACTGTTTTCGGGGCGTACAATGTTTTCCCGGCACTTTTTGGCTCCTGTAAAAAAAGAGCCGTACGGAGTGCCGTTTGTACGAATCATACTTGACGGGTTGTAAACTGCTGCCGGGAATTCATGTGAACGTAGCGTACAGGGCAATCCGAATCGGAATCGCTTGTATATACGAGTTGTATGGTCTGTTTTACAATTTGTATGGAGAGCGTCTATTTGTACGGATCGTACTTCCTAACTACACACTGATCCTGCACCCGAGAGATGTGTATTTATTCTATACCCAATATAATGTGGCTTATTGTGGTAGAAACAATACAAAATAACACAGTTATTAGGCTTCCCATGCATATATCTATTTATAAACGACGTAAGTCTTGATTGTAACTTTGTTTAATCCATTCTTTATTGAAAATCAATTGTCTTCCTTTAAAATCCTCAAATGATTGCTTTGCCAACGCGTTTCATCCCTCTTGGGACTTCTTCAGGGCTCATCGGCGTGCTGTCTTTTTTGGTAATGAGTATAGTGCCAGAACAATGTTGACAGCACCGCAAGTAAAATTCTGTATGTTAATAGAATCGAACGTGGTTCATTTGCATAAGTCTCTGTGCGGTCACTAAATGTTTTAAATGTGGACTTCACTTTATAAGTAAAAAGCGTGAGTTCATCTCTGGTGTCAAGGCAACATAGCAATATTGACACCAGAGATGAACTCACGCTTTTTACTTATAAAGTGAAGTCCACATTGCATAGGAAGTAGTCAAGGCTGCAAAGAAAAAGTTCCCAATTCCACACTCTCCACTGCTGGCTGCATTAATCTGTGTCTCCACGTCCTCGGCAGACACCTGGGATAGCCCATGACATTGGGCTCACTGGCACAGCAACTTGTCACTGGCTGGTTTGCTGGCAAACTAGAAGTGCGTAAGTAGGCGCCATCTTTGCCTGCATCAAAACATGCACAGTGTTCCTGTTTCATTCACCTTCTGGCTGAAGTAAGCTTGGTACATCTTTTTGGATCCACGGTCCCTGCAAACCCAGAGGTTTTAGAGGCTGGTCTCCTGTCTTGCTTTTAGTTGTACATCTCAGGGATTTACAGGGGGAGTGGCTCACCACCAGGTGCTAGTAAGAGTGAATCTAAAACCAGGAAAACCAGTGCTCCCGGAAGCCGGTCCCTGCAGACATTCCTGGGATGGAGCAGGGCATTTTCTGCAAGTAAGTCAGGGTGAGGGCCTGAGCACGGGTTTATGTCGCAGTCTTTTCTCGGGATTGCACTGTTTTCAAGACGAACCCATTTGTCTGATGCTTTAATGTGGTAAAATGACCCTCATTATCTCCATTCGCCTGATTTCTCAGTAAAAGGAACGCGAGCTCCTTAAGGGGAACGGAAAGTCCTGCAGCCCTAATGAAAGACCCGTTATTGGCACATGACTCGTTATTTTTAAACTTGATTTAGGCCTCCGGAACAGAATGCTACGTGCTCGAGGAATGCCCAGACACACACGCACTGTTCCTAGGAGGTGCAGGGATATAGGAGGAGGGGGAACAAAGACGACGTGTGTGTGTGCGTCCATGTGTGTGTTCCACAGCAAGTCGGAGAGAAACCAGGGAAACAGAAAAAAGCTTTACAAAGAAAATACGCACGGTTCCTGTGATTTGGAGGGATATATAAGGGTGTGGAATACAAGAGAAAGTATGTGTGTGAGTGAAGCACGCGAGCGGGAGAAATCTTAAAACAGAAAAACTGAGCACCACACAGAAAAAACACAAACGTACTGCTCTATAGATCCGGGGGTTGGGGCAATTCAAGGTCAGGAAATGAGGGAGAACGGGGAAGTAGAACAAGACTGTGTGTGAGAGAGATGGAGAAAAGTATCAAGCATTTGTAAAGCCAATAGGTCTCGACCACGCAAGAGCTATTGGCTTTGGTCCATGTTGTGCACCAGTGTGGCTGCTGTGCAGAATGGCTAAACATGTCTTGGGTGGAGTGGGGTGGGGTAGATTGTAGTGGGGTACATTGGAGAAAGGTAGATTAGAGTAGAGTGAAATGGGGTAGATTAGAGTAGAGCGAGGGTAGAGTGGGATAGAATGGGGTAGATTGTAGTGGGGTGGATTGGGATAGAGTGAGGTAGACTGGAGTGGGAGAGATTGTAGTGCAGTACAGTGGGGTAGATTGAAGTTGAGTGGGGTTGATTGGAGTTGAGTGGGGTAGATTGAAGTTGAGTGGGGTTGATTGGAGTTGAGTGGGGTAGAATGGAATGGAGTGAGGTGGGGTGGAGTTGGGTAGATTGGAGTGCGGTAGATTGGAGTGGTAGATTGTAGTGAGGTAGCTTGACTTGGGGTAGATTGGAGTGGAGTGTGGTAGATTTGGTGGAGTGGAACTGGGTCGACTGGCTTGAAGTGGGGTTGATTGGGGTAGACTGGAGTGGAATTAAGTAGATTTAAGTGGAGTGGAGTCGATTGGAATGGAGGAGATTAAGTAGATTGAAGTGGGGTTGATTGTGCCATGATAGATTGGACTGATGTGGGGTAGATTGGAGTGGGGTAGGTTAAATTGCACTGGGGTAATTTGGAGTGGGGTATGTTGGAGCTGAGTGGGATGGAGTGGAGTGGGATAGAGTGGCGTGGGGTAGAGTGGTATGGGAAGTGGGTTAAGTTGTAGTGGAGTAGATTGGGGTAGTTTGAAGTGGGATCAATTGGGGTGTGGTAGAATGGAGTGGGTGGGGTAGATTGGAGTGGGTAGATTGGAGTGGGTTAGTTTGGACTGGAGTGGGACAGATTTGAGCACAGTGTGGTAGATTAGTGTTGGGTAGATTGGAGTGAATTCGAGTGTTGTGGATTTGGGTGGAGTGGAATAGATTGGAGTGGGGTATATTATAGGCTGGAGTGGGGGAAATTGGGATAGAATAGAGAGGGCTAAATTGGGTTGAAGTGGAGTGGGGTAGATTGGAGTGAAGGGTAGCTTGGACTGGTGTGGGATAGATTGGGAAAGAGTGGAGTGGGGTGGATAGGAATGGATTGGAGTGGAGTGGGGTGGATAGGAATGGATTGGAGTAGGGTATATTGGAGTGGAATTGGGTAGAATAGGGTGGAGTGGGGTACAGGGGAGTGAAGTGCGGTAGATTGGAGTGGTGTGGGGTAGATGGGAATGGAGTGGAGTAATGTAGATTGGTTGGATTAGAGTATGGTAGAATGGAAAGAAGTGGGGTAGAGTGAAGTAGGGTGGATTAGAGTGGGGAAGATTGGAATGGACTAGGGTAGATTGTGGTAGAGCAGGGATACTCATAGTACGGCCCGGCAAGCCTTTCTTGGCGGCCCGCGGACCTTCCAGACATCGTACCCAGACATGCCAAGCCTACCGATTCAGGCGGGAGACTACCGATTTCAAGGCTAGTCTCCCGCCTCCCGATTCCTGCTAGCAAAAACCCGAGTACTTCCCGGGTCTTTAAAAAACCATTCGCTTGTTGATGAGGCTTTGATTTGCTTTTTCACCCTTTCTAGAGCCCCTGCAGGGGCTCTAGAAAGGGTGAAAAAGCAAATCAAAGCCTCATCAACAAGCGAATGGTCTTTTAAAGACCCGTGAAGTACTCGGGGGCTGCTGTGTGTGTACCTGGAAGCTGTTTCAGCCCGCCGGACTGCGGGGGGGGGGGGGGGGGGGGGAGGGAGGAGGGGGGGGGGGAGGGAGGAGGGAGGAGGGGTTGTATGCACTGCCAGCAACCTGCCAGGCCAGTGCACAACACTTGCATCACCCACTCTCTGCCACTGCGCTCAATGCTTCTGAAAGGTAAGGGGAAAAAAACGTGCATTTTGCGTTTCAAATCCTGCAGCAGCACACTTCCAATGCCCATACATGACAGTAACCCGATTCAAGGCCCCATTCTCCCGATTTTTTTTTTTTTTTAATTTTTTTTTTAAATCTCCCACTTTGCTCTTCTGAAATGTTGGCATGTATGATCGTGCCACACAAGCGGAGGGGGGGGGGGGCGAGGTGACAAAGAATTACAAGAGAACAGCAGGGTGTGAGAGTCCGGTAAGGGGACAGAGGGCAGTAGGGAGAGACAGAGACAGACAGATATAGAGACTAACAGACACAGGGACAGACAGAGACAGATAGACAGAGACAGGGACAGACAGATAGAGGCAGAGACAGACAGAGGCAAAGAGACAGACGGAGAGGGAGGGAGACGGAGAGAGAGGGAGACGGAGGAGGGAGGGAGACGGAGGACAGAGGGAGACGGAGGACGGAGGGAGACGGAGGACGGAGGGAGACGGAGGACGGAGGGAGACGGAGGGAGACGGAGAGGGAGGGAGAGGGAGAGAGGGGGAGGGGGACAGAGAGGGAGGGGGACAGAGAGGGAGGGAGACAGAGGGAAACAGATGTTTTGAAAGGTTTTTTTTTACTCTAGCTCCGCCCCCCACTGATCCCGCCCCCATTGACTCCACCCCTACCAGTGCGGCCCTCGGCCACTAACCACACTGTAATTTTGGCCCCCGACAGAAAGTTTGTGAGTACCCCTGTGGTAGAGTAAAGGGGATAGCTTGTAGTGGGGTAGACTGGGGTAGAGTGGAGTGGGGTAGATTGTGGTATATTAGAGTGGGGTAGATTGTGGTAGATTGGAGTGGGGCAGATTGGAATGGAGTGGGGAGAAGTGTGGTAGATTGGAGTGGGGTAATTTGGGGTAGAGTGGAGTGGGGTGGATTGGAGTGAGGTTGATTGGTGGGGTAGATTGGAGTGGGCAGATTGACTAGTGGGTAGATTGGAGTGGAGTGTGGGGGACTGAGGTAGATTGGAGTGGAGTGGGATAGACGGGTAGAGTGGAGTGGGGTGGGATAGATTGGATTGAGGTGGGGTAGATTGGGGTGGTTTGGGGTAAATTGGAGTGGAGTAGATTTGAGTTGAGTGGAGTAGATTTGAATGGAATATATTAGGTACATTGAAGTGAGGTCAATTGGGGTGAGGTAGTTTGGAATGATGTGGGGTTGAGTGGGTGGGTTAGGTAGAGTGGGGTAAATTGCAGAGGGTGGAGTAGAATTCATTGGAGTGGGGTAGATTTGATTGGGTAGATTGAAGTGGTCGATTGGGGTGTGGTAGATCGGAGTGGGGTACATTGGGATAGATAGGAGTGGGATTGAGTGGAGCGGAGTGGGGTAGAGTGGCATGGGGTAGAGTGGTATGGGGTAGAGTGGTGTGGGGTATATTGGAGTGCAGTTGATTGGGTTAGGTTGGAGTGGAATAGGTTGAAGTGGAGTAGATTGGGATAGATTGAAGTGGAGTCGATTGTGGTGTGGTAGATTGGAGGCGGTAGGGTAGATTGGAGTGGGGTGGAGTAGGTTAGATTGAAGTAGAGTGGGGTAGAGTTGAGTAAATTGTGGTATACTGGAGTGAAGTGGAGTTGGGTGGTTTGGGGTAGAGTGGAGTGGGGTAGATTGGAGTGGAGTAGGGTAGACTGGAGTGGGGTATATCATGGTAGACTGGAGTGGGGTACATAGGGGTAGAGTGGAGTAGGTTAGATTGGGGTGGAGTCGAGTGGGGTGGATTGGGGTAGATTGGAGTGAAGTGGGGTAGATTAGGGTGGAGTGGCATACAGGGGAGTGGAGTGCAGTACATTGGAGTTGGGTAGAATGGGTAGAGTGGAGATGGGTGGATTGAAGTGGGGTAAAGTGTGATAGATTGGAGTGGGGTAGACTGTGGTAGAGTGGAGTGGGGAGGATTGGAATTGGGTGTGGTAGATTGTGGTAGATTAGAGTGAGGTAGATTGGGGTAGGGTGGAGTAGAGTGTGGTGGACTGGGTTATATTGTAGTAGAGTGGAATGGGGTAGATTAAGTGGGGTGGGGTAGATGGGTGTGTAGTGGGATGGGGTAGATTGAAGTGTGGTAAATTAAAGTGGGGTGGATTGGGGAAGATTGGGTTCGATTGGATAAAAGTGGGGTAGATTAAAGTGGACTGGTGTAGATTGAGTTTTTGTTTTTTTCTAGCACACAACAAAAATTAACTTCTGATATTTCAGAATATATAAGAATTATGAAAGTACAAAATATTGAATACCATCAAAACACATCAATAAATTAGGTGATGACATTTCCACACAATATCATTTGTACACAGTAAAACTGAATGTGTATGCAAATGAAATGGTCATTTCAACTGAAAATGTATTTGTCTGTAATGGCAGTGTGTTACCACAACATGCTTACTCCACACTACGCCACTCCACTCTACAACACTTGACTCCACTCTATGCCCTTCTACTCTACGACACTCCACTCTACTATCTGCGCCACTCATTCTGCAATACATAACTCTACTGTATGACACTCTACTCTAAGCCCCTCCGCCCTGCGCCCATTTCACTCCAATCTACCCCAGTCAACCCCACTCCATTGCAATGTATCCCACTCCAGTCTATCCCAATCCTCCCCACTCCAATCTACCCCTCTCCACCTCACTACAATCTACTCCAATGACACCACTCAGTGCAATCTACCCTACTCCAATCTACCCCCCTCCAATGTACTCCACTCCACTCCAATCTACCCCACTCCACTTCAATAAACCCATTCCACCCCAATCCAATCTAACTCAATCTACCCCAATCAACCACACCCCTGTCTATCCCATCCTACTCTATCCCACACCAATCTACCCCACTCCAATCTGCCCCACCCTACCCCAGTTTACCCCACCTCACTCCAATGTATCCCACTCCACTTCAATCTGCCCCAATCAAACACACTCCACTTTACCCCAATCTACCACAGTCCACTCCACTATGATCTAATCTGTCTCAATCTAACACACTCCACTACAGTCTGCCCCACTCCACTATAATCTTCTCCAATTCCACCCTAATCTACCCCATTGCCCTCCACTCCAGTCTAACACACACCACTCCAATCTACCCCACTCAATCTATTAATCTGGACACCTACAACATATCTTTGTTTTACAGACGTTTATATAGTGCAAACTTGACCCAAAGTTATCGGGTATCAGAGCGCTTTATACGAGCACCAGTTGCGCTACATGAGGACACATTCATTTTTGGTAGGCACAGGGAGATTAAGTGATTTGCCCAGAATCACAGGATGTTGTGCGTCCTTGCCGAGACTCGAACCCGGTTCCCAAGATTTGAGGTCGACCGCCCTTGCCGTTAGGCCAACTCCTCTCAACTATCTCTGCACATACTGTTTGACAGCTTGTTTCCCCGGTTTTTAGGAGCTGCTTTCCGCTACGGCAGTGGAGCCGCCAGCATGGTATTCGTGAAAATACAGTAATGTGTCAGTTCAGCTTGCTCTGCTAAGAGTAGTCCAGAGGAGTATTTGACCCGTGTTGCCTGCAACCTACTGGAGCCCCGTCGGGCATTGGCCTCACTTAACTTGTGTCCAGGGAGCCCCGTTGGGCATTGGAAGTTGATCGGAAAGCTGCTGAACAGGAGGACGGGACTGCGAGGACCAGCAGGCTGTGCGTGTTCCATCCAGCACACCTGCCGCCTCTTCCCGTGACTCCGCCCCCTGCTGACCGCTGAAAACTCCTCGCGGCCCCCGCTTCGCGGGGGCCGCTCGCAGAGGAGTATTTGACCCGTGTTGCCTGCAACCTACTGGAGCCCCGTCGGGCATTGGCCTCACTTAACTTGTGTCCAGGGAGCCCCGTTGGGCATTGGAAGTTGATCGGAAAGCTGCTGAACAGGAGGACGGGACTGCGAGGACCAGCAGGCTGTGCGTGTTCCTTCCAGCACACCTGCCGCCTCTTCCCGTGACTCCGCCCCCTCTATCCACAGCCAGTATAAGATCTGAAGGTATTACGCGTCAGCGGGACGCGTTTGCGGGACATCACCCGGGACAAAGCCCGGACTAAGGGCGGACCCTCTGAGACCCTCCGAGGCCGATCGAGGCTGGGCTGGGCCAGAAGTGACTCCGCTGCATTGTGGTAATTGGGAGTTTCTTCTTTTAAATATTGCCATGGCTTCTAGCGAGAATGTTATGCCTGGGGAGAAACCAAGGCCAGTGGTAACTGGCCCCCTTGACAGTTATTTTAAAAAACCTTTTGTAATGGATAAGGAGCTGGACACTACCCTGGAGGAGCGCAGACTAGAACGTCGTCGCTCTATTGAAAATATGAAACGTAGACCTTCGGAGGTTGTTTCCCCAATCATTTCTGTTGTCGATAGTGGTAGTAATGGTGTAAACGACACCCCCCTCTCGCAAGAGGGTGTTCCGCTATTGTTACGTGACTGTTCGCCCTCAAACTGTGTTCCTAGTGTTCAGGTTATTAGTGACTCTCTCCCCCCACATGCCATAAGTCATTCTAAAATTTACAATACGCGGCTTGCGGGACGGGGGGTAGGAAAAAAGGCTAAGAATCTGAACAAGGGGATTACTCACGGCCCTCCTCCCAGGAAAAAAAGGCGTAGGGTGGGGGTGATCAATGGCCCCAGGACACAGCATTCAGAATTTGGCCACTATCCTTCTAATGGGTCTGTTTCAGGGTTATTAACTGGGCCAGATCATAGCCAGACGGCGGCCATTGGTACCTGTTTAACGGCTGTGAACCCTGTTGTGACCCCCCCAGAGCCTGCTCAATCAGCTGTAGCTATCCCACAGGTGCCTATTTCCACCGTTTTTTTACCCCAACTGGGGGATATGATTAGCACTCTCCTTTTACCCATTACTGATACCTTAAGGAAGCTGGAGTATAGGCTAGCGAACATCGAATCTACAATGAGAGATATGGCCGTTGTAGGTAAGGTTACAACGGATGGTACTAGTAAACAGGCTGGAGCTCCCCTTATAAATCCATCTAGGGAACCTCTTGATCTCAGTAGGAATGTAATGCAGAATGCGGGCCACCTAGTTCCGAACCAGGGCAGAAATGAACCTTTGTTGCCGAAGGAACATTTAGTTAGCAAGCCCGTTATGGATTTGGTGGAGGAAGCCAGTATTGCCCCGGTAGGGAGCACTGTCCAGGCGCAGGGTAACCCAAGGTGGGAGGGGGTCCCTGGGATTCATGGTCTTCGTGTTGATTTACCCCCAGAAGCTGCACCCTTAGTGGTGGTGTTGACTGGGGTTCCTGTTTTAACTGATAATAAGAGTGAGGATTATGCCCAGCTTAAAAATAAAACTATCCACTGGTTAAGAACATATAGACCCATAAATAGGAAAGTAAATGGTGAGATATTACATGTTAGACGTCTCCCATGGCTTGGTGGAAGGAATAAAGACGTCGATGGGGATATAGTTCTGATTAATTTCAGAGACCCAGAAGCGGTAGCTCTTATATTGAACTGGCCCCTGGGCAACGGTAATAGCCAAATTCACCCTCGATCTTTGACCTATTTCTATCCTAGGTCCTTGGTCTTCCCCACATCCTATGTAAGGAAAAATCGTTTAGTCTACACAAATGACCCCACTGCCCTTTATGCACCAAATCAGCGAATCGATCACCAAGGTTGGAATATGGTTCCCTTTAGTAGCCACAGGAATAACAACATTCGGAGAATAGAGCACCTGAGGCCTTTTACATCTTTAGAATTAGGGAACAGGTTTGATGTCTTTTCCAGCATGGATGATTGTGATTGAAAATTACAGTTTGGGCAGGGGAAGCGGGAGAGTCCAATTGGAGGTGGTGCTGTGGGGAACGTTACTGTGTTACCTAATGTGGTTGATGACCCCCAAAGTAGTGATGGGCTTCTCCGGGATGCGGAAAACATTACTCTAAGAACTTCTAATGTGTTAGATACCACCATATGTACTGCCGAAAAATGTATGATAAATCCAAGAATATTATCGGCCACAATAGTTACCAACCCATCCCAAGTAGCCTTAGAAGAGAACCTAAGGGCTATTACGTGGAATATAGCTGGGCTAGCCTCCAAGGTAAACACCCCCATATGGGCTGACTTTATTAAACAAGGTTATGATATTATTTGCCTGCAAGAAACTTGGGATAGGGCTGAAGTACATGTTGAGGGCTATACTTCCTTTAACATGCAGGCTGTGGCATCCCAAGCTGGTCGAGCCAAGGGTGGACTCGTGACCCTGATATCCACTGCACTGACTGAGTTCTGTGCTAGTGATCATGTAGTTCTAGGTGAACATGCCTCGGTTCTGCGTATGGTCCATAGCGGATGCAGAGACTTAATAATAGTGAACTTTTATAACAACATTGCCGGGCATAAACAGGGAAAGTTTATTTCTGACATAGAGCAGGCCATTGATGCCTTTTTATTGAGTACACCCAAACCTGCTGCCATCATATGGGTGGGAGATTTTAACATTAAATCATGTACCTATGCACTCAAGGGGGCTTGTGGCCATAGGGAGGAGTACTCGGGAAGGGAAACAACATGTGTATATAACCATTTCCCGCATAACAACTATGGTAGTGCTCTGAATAACCTATTGGCCAAATATGACCTGGACCTCCTAGAATGTAATAAGGACAAAAACAATGTTAGATGTCCAACATTTCATGGGAGGAACAGCCAATCATTTATTGATCATATTATGATTTCTTGCTCTGTAGCTTATATTAATGTTTGGGTGATTGAACAAAAGGTCAGTGATCACAACAGTGTAACCGTTGAACTATTGGGTTGGGGAATCAAAAGGAATACCTTTGGTCAGCCAATTGAGGACATTGTTGCAGTAAGACCGAATGGGATGAGAGTGAAATGGATAAAAGTTGACCCCACTAAACTTGTTGCCAATGTGATCACAAACTGTTGTGGAGAGGTCGAGTATTGCCTATTGCTGGACCCATGCCCACGAATTCTGTTATCCAAATTCCTAACTATTACAAAAACCATTGAGAAATCCCTGACACACAAACCTCGGAAATTAAGGAAAGTTAAGGCGGTGTGGTTCGATGACCATTGTGCGCAGTCATTAAAAAGGTTAAAAACTTCACTTGATGCCACACCAAGAGACGCTTGTAGGATCAGGGAAGAGCGCCATAACTATAAAACTGCACTTTCCATTAGGAAGAAGGAATTGCAGGATGCGGCATGGGAAAAATTAGATCTGGCTGCAGATACCAAAGACCATAAACTTTTTTGGGATACCGTAAATAGTCCATTCTTGAAGAATGACAACGTACCTGAATTAACTTCGCATGTCAGTTGTCAGGCCTGGATAGCGCACTTCTCTGGGATTTTTAATTCTGATTTTACTACCGTTTTTAATTCTAATGTTTTAACTGATACTCCAACCTGTTTTAAATGGGAGAAATTATTGTTCTCGGTGACACTAAGCGAGGTGATTGTGGCAATTGAAAAGAGTAAGGGGGGGAAAGCCCCGGGTCCAGATGGAGTCCCCGTGGACTTTTTCAAATCTGAGATTGTTTTATGGGCCCCCATTTTAACCCGTTATTTTAATGCTGCAATCGAGGACGAGTTACCAACCTCATGGGGTCAATCCATTTTAGTACCACTTTTTAAAAAGGGTTCCAGGGCTGAAGCACGAAATTATCGCCCAATTTCACTTTTAGACTCGTCGTTAAAGATTTTGAGTCGTATACTTCTGGTGAGACTAGAGACCTGGGCCGAGGACAACAATGTTCTTTCGCCTATTCAGTTTGGGTTTCGAAGGGGTCTAGGAACAATGGAGCAGTGCGTGAACCTTGAACTTATCATCGGCAAGTACACTAAAGCCAAGGAGGGGAATTTGTTTATGTGCTTTGCCGATCTAAGTTCTGCTTTTGATTTAGTGGAACACGCACTGCTCTGGCCAGTACTACTTGACATGGGCGCACCACCTGAAATCATCCACCTCTTGGCTAGAATGTATAGTAATCTTTCAAGTAAGGTTAGATTCGGAACAAATGGTGAATGCACCCCCCTTTTTAAAATTGGTAGAGGGATCCGACAAGGGTGTGTGCTTGCCCCCCTTTTATTCTCCCTTTTTATAAATCAGGTTGATCAATTTTTACAAGAATTTTATGCTGATGCTCCCATTATCAATGGAAAGCAAATACCCGTTCTACTATATGCAGACGACGTGGTCCTGATTTCCAGGACCGCGAATGGGTTGCAAAAGTTAATTGAGAAGTTTCATATTTTTATTCAGGGCAGAAAGCTCAAAATTAACAAGGGTAAGACTATGACTATGACTTGTGGTAAGAAAATAAAGAAAAACAAGTCATTCTTTTTAGATGGGGATAAACTTGAGGCAGTTCGACATTTCTGCTATTTAGGTATCACCTTTTCAGGTGATGGGAGATGGGTAAACGAGCAATCTTGTGTTGGTATGAAGATGACCAGAAATACAAATTGCATCTTCAGATTCGCCTCGAAATTGGGGGGTCGTAGAATTCGAGAGATGATTTCCATCTATAATTCAAGGTGCATGTCCTCTGCTTTGTATGGAGCAGGGATATGGGGGTATAATCGTCAGATTGCTCTGTCCATCCAGCAAGAGGAAAACAAGTACCTAAAACGACTATTATGCCTCCCCGCTTCTGCCTCAAACGAGATTACCCACAGAGAGCTAGGTATAAATTATGCCGCAGATCTGATTGCATTGCGTCCCTTGTCCCTATGGCGGTCCATATGGGCCAAAGAAGAAACTAGGTTTACCCAGGAAGTAATTTTGGACTGCATCCAACTAGATCGGCATTCGAAAATCCCCTGGTTAGAACATATTCACTCCTGGTATAAGACTCTCTTTGGCCAGGATATTTTTAAAGATATTTTAACAACATCGGTTTTAACAAAGCGTAACCTTAAAACCACCTACTTGGACCATGCAAAAGGGACCAGAACGAAGGAATATACAATGCAAAGTACGTTCAAATTATATTTGGAGTACAACCTTAGTACAAGATTCCCACCTTATCTTACATTTGTTAGCATTAATTCTCATCGCTTCGTTCTAGCACGCCTGAGGTTGGGTATAGTCCACCATCTGGTGGCTTTCCCAACTGTAAAAAAACCCGGGTCATGTCTGTGCCCATGTGATGGGAAATCTAAACAGAGCATCTGCCACTTTTTACTCTTTTGTAATTTTTATACTGGTTTTAGAAAGTTTTATTTGAAGCAACTATTTTTAGAATATAAGACATACAATACAAGAGCCGCAATACAATTGTTGTTTGACTTGGCCTCCCCGAATGTGTGCTATCGCGTGGCCACCTACATTTTAAAATGCACCTGGCACAGGAAATCAATTACTATATGATTCACTCCTTCCGTTATCCCCGTTCACCCGTTGGCTATTATATTTTATGACTACTGGTGATTTACTGTTAAGTTACATTGTTTGTTGTGTATTTATTTTTGTATTGGCATTTGCACAAACTTCTATTACAAACAAACTGCTGCCAAAATGTCTAACTGAATTAACTCCCCCCTTAATAACTATTACTAAAATGTATTTAATGATTAAATTTAACTCTGTACACAAAGTGATATACTTTATTGATTTAACAATATTGGCATGGATAGTGATGTAATTTTAAATGTTTTTTTTTTTTTTTTATTTAATTTCCATAAATGTGATTTTTTTTTGTATGTTGCTATATGGTTGTACTTGTACATACCGAATAAAGCATTTTGAATTTGAATTTGACAGCTGTCTATACTGTGGGCCATCAAAACTATCTTTTAACTGTTGATATTGTTTTAGTTGTTCTGGGGTGCTGGGATATCCGAGAGCCATGAAGCCAAATCATAGCATATTGTCTTAGTTGCCCTGAAGGTAAATACTAAACCTTCTTTTCAAATAACCCATTTTTCTCACTTCTACCTTCTGTTTCTCTCATCCATGCTTCTTTAATAAACAACTTTAATTCTGCGTGTACTTTAGTTAGAAAGGCATCTAAATTTGGTCAAGGCTATAGAATTACTTTTCTAAGTCGCAACTGGGAAAATCAATGGAGGACCACTGACAACCTTATTCCTATTTTATGACAGATTCGGTCTAAATAAGACATTCACCTTGCCTTTGCAGTGACCAGGTTTATAATTAATCACAAAGTCATAATGAGAAAATAAAAATTTCTATTTTAACTGCCTAGGTGTCTTGTGCTCTGGGGCACTTCAAAAACTGTAAACTTTTGTGGTGAGTGTGTACCACTATTATTTGTTGGTCTTCTAAATAATAATGTTTCTAGTCTTCAAAAGATTTTTTTGATTGCTAAAAGTTCTTTGTCTGCCGTGTTGTCATTAAACTCTTTTCGTGAAAGTTTCTGGAAACAAAATAGGCCACTGGATGCACCTGTCCAGTGATTACATTTCTCAGAGACAGTTCAATATTGGGATGCTGCAAAAAAGGGGCACGTGAAAAAGGTTTTTTTAGGAAACAAAATGCTTCATCAGCATATTTGGACTCTCTTACAAAGTAGTTCGGTAATGAGTCTGACTACCTCATATAAAGTGATGAATACATCTCCCATATAAGTTATCACAGCCTGTGAACATCTGTATAGCTATTGCAGAAGTACACGTGGGCCAATCAAGGATTTTTTAAACCGTCTTGGTATCCATCTTAACTTCATGTAGGCTATTGGTGTACCCCAATAATTCTACTAATATGATATGCAATGCACACTTTTCAAGTTTGGTAAAATGATGATGCCCTCTTAATATCTGTAATGATGCCTTAACATGTTGCACATGTATGTTCATGGTCTCAAAGTAAATCAAAATATCATCTAAATATATGATTCAAAATACATCATCTAAATATATGATTCAAAATAAATTCTTATCAGCCCTTTATTTATATAATCTAAGAAGCAGCAGAGCTGCTACAGAGTCTGAATGGCATGACTTGATATTCAAACACAGCCAACTTAGTGTGAACTTGCAGTTTTCCATTCATCATTCTCATGATCTCTAACAAAATGATGTGCTCCTCTGAGACCAAGAGTGAAAACAATGGTTGCTTGTTTCATCTGATCAAAAAGAACATAATAATTAGTAATGAATACCTGTTTTAACTGTAATCCTACTGAGTGCTTTAAAGTTAATGCATGATTGTCGTTCACCGCCCTTTTCAGGTAGAAAAATTAAGGGTAGGAGGCTGGGGGCTTTGATGGTTTAATTAACCCAGTTACAAATGTTTCATCTAAGTATTTCCTGAGATATTCTGTTTCTGATATTTTTAAGTGCACCAATGCCCTAGGTTCCAAATCAATCTTGCAATCATAACTTCGATGCGGAGGCAATCCACCTGTTTTTTTCTTATCAAATAGAATGTGTAAACTCTAACAGTAACTGTACAACTGACTTTTGGAATTGACATTTACCCTGCCAAATGGTTTAAAATCAGACAAACGTGTTCTTTAGTTATCAAACAATAAATCATTTACTAACCAGAGTTCACCTGAATTGTTCATGTAATCTAACCAGTAGGATTATTATGCAAGAGTCACCAAGGCAAACGCAAAACGGGCATTGATCAGGCTGAAATATTTATTTCACAATAACTTACAATATATATCGAAGAAACAATGAGTGTGTGCAGACTCACTAACCCTGGAGATAATGCTTTCTACTGCCCTAACGTCATCCAGAACCTTTGTCTTCACCGAGGCTGTGGAATCTAGAAGTCCTGAATTCAGTTTATCCTGTTCCTTTGGCAAAACATTTTTTATGAGAACTTCTAAATGAGAAACTGGGACCTGCATAGTATTCACTAATTTTGGAACTGACCGTTTATTTTGCAAGACGACTAATCCAGTTTTCTGCAAGCTGAAACTTCCCTAACTGCTTTGCTATGAGTGCTTGATGCTTAGAATTCTTAGGGTCATTCTGACAATCTTTCACAAAATGTCCAAATTTGCCAGAATAAATATAAAATATTTGCACATTTCTTATTTCCTTGTCCTCTTTTGACAAAGGGCCCTTCAGCATACCCAGGTGCATAGGTTCAGAACCATCTATGCATTAATTTTCTTCTGTGGCGGTCTAGCTATGCCAACCTTAGTCATGATCATGTTTTTCTCTGAGCATCCGTCAGCTAAAGGATGACCTAAATGTACCACTGAAACTAAAATATTGGCCCATTTTGAATGGGGATTCACAGTTTCTATTAATACATATTTTAATTTTGCAGCAGTGGTTCATTGAGCTCAACTAATGGAATACTACAGTTGTAAGCATTCCCACTGAAAGGCTACTTAAATGTGATTGTCAAGAAATGTCATGGGTTTACATAAAATATGCAAGTGACACTGAAATAACAAATAATGCAAACTTTTAGGATCAGCAGAAACCCTCTAAGACGGTGCTCGTGGTATTTTAGTTTTGTTTGGCGTGACTGTGTATAAGACTTCATGTAGTAATATCCAAGAAGTAGAGACCTTAATATCTCTAGGCAATGGAATCTCACTTGCATCTTTACTCTTGGCTTCAATAGAGAACCTAATTCTCTTCTGACTTGAAAAAACTTTCATCACACTAACCTCCTGTTTTAACTTAATAACTATGTCTAGGATTTGAGACAGGGAAACTTCAGATGGTTTAATAAGTGGGCTAAGCAATCTGCCACAATTACTCCCTACCCTACCAACCCAGGTCCAACAGCAGCACTGATAGTCCACACTTCCCTGAACCCATTGACGACCCTGCATAGAATGTCTATGCTGGTCGACAGTAAATAAGGAAAGAGGCATGGGGAGAAATAGGGAGCGAAACAGAGAAAGTGAAGTTCTTCATCTGGCCTCTTCTTACTGTCAAACTGAACCTACAGTGCAGAGGCATTGGCATTTACAAAGTTAATTATTTTAGTATTTGGCCAGGGAAATTACTGCTCACCATTTCTACTATGATATCTGCTATACCTTGTGCCAATCTCTGTATAACCCACTCTTTGTGTTGCAGATACCTCCATAATTTTCTAGAGCTGAAATAAATAAATAATGTTTGTAAATAATGTATCAAGTGACCTGAAATGTAAGGCGGATGCTAATATCGATAACTACCTTCAGTAAGTTAGAAATCAAGTCTGTGATCTGAATGATTATTAATATGCATAGTTCATCAGCTAGCCATACCCATTAGTATTTTACTTTCACTCCCAGCAATATACATTCACTTCCCAACCACTAGCAATATCTCAATGCCATATGTGCATCAAATGACATAAATAAAGTCTGTGCAATACAGAGGATTCAGTAGCTCCGCTTGTAAATAGGTGCAATAGAGTTTGTAATTGTTGAAAGGATGACTTCAATACTATAGTATGAATTAAAATCTAAATCCTTGTTCTCTAATGTGAGACCTTGGTCCTAGACAACACTTGATGAAAGTGCAATGAATTCCAATCTCCTGACAAAAAGGTGTTGGCCCAGAGACTCAGTATCACAGTTGCCTACCAAATAACATTCTCTAAACCATGCAGGGCTACTGGAATTATGTGAATGTGCGGTTGTGGCATTTTTAGCATAATTATGGATTTGCTGCATTTACCACCTAAAACCATCATCTTCTGCATAATCTAAAAAGAATATTGTTTCTTCATCAAACAGTATAAATGTTACTAAAAATGCCGGGAAATGTGCTGTTACGCAGTGGAAAACGCTTTGCAAAGGTTGACAGGTCACCTTTCTATTGCTTACTGCTATGTCCAGACAGTGTTAATAAGTGTAAAAATGCTAAAATAATGAAGTAATACTATCACAAAATGTGCTGCATTATGCAACATTATTTGCCTTCTCTTGCCATATAATTTAGTCAACCCGATGCATGATTTAACCCTCTAGTGCTACATAATTCCAGTGGCCCTGACTACGAGGAACTCATATACAATGGCTTTAACATGGCCGGCACCACTGAAAGTCTTGAAAGAAGCCTTGGGAGAATCCAATAGTACTCTGCATGTTTCGCATAATACAGGTACGAAGCATCACACCAAGTGGTACCTATACACTGGGGGCCTCATTAATAAAAAAGTGTTGCATTGCTGCGGTAAAACAGTAACGCAACACTTTTCACTACGCCCTCCTTACAACACCATGGATGCACCATAGTCACTGTACGGCGCTCCATGTCACAAGGATTGACAGATGCCTTAGGAACCCTGATGTATCTGTCGGCGCAAAACTCACGCATTGCTGGAGTTGTGTCGTAAGCATGATGCACCTCCAGAAATGCGTGGGGAGGCCTATACCTATTGCCCTGCGTCACCCTTACACCTGCTATGAGGCAGGGTTAAGGTCTTGATGCAGTGGCGTCCTAGAAGTGGTGCAGTAAAATCTGATAGATTTCACTGCGCCACTTCTACAAGACTTTCTTGCGGGGTAACACCCACCCTGCATACATTATACCTGGCGCAGGTATAATGTGGCGCAGGGGTTTACAAAGTATCACTAGAAGCGTCACTTTGTAAATATGGCGCAACGTGGCACATTATTTTCGCCGCCGATACTTCACAAAAGTGTTGCATG
Organism: Triturus cristatus; assembly: GCF_964204655.1. NCBI lineage: Eukaryota > Metazoa > Chordata > Amphibia > Caudata > Salamandridae > Triturus > Triturus cristatus. The sequence goes on along the minus strand of NC_140581.1, from coordinate 792,091,898 downwards.
GGGCTCATAAATAAGCCCTTGGGTGTTCCGCTGATCTTCTCTGAAGCGTAAGATCCGAAATTGGGAGGAGCTCAATTCTGTGTCTGTTCAGCATACACTGGTAAGCATGGGCCATGTATCATTACAGCTTGCCTGAACCCCAATTCATCAAATAGATTAATCTCTATACACGATTTGTCAGTCGAATTCTAATCCAACTCTTGATAACCTTCAAGAGAAATGGAAGATCTGAGATGGGGTGAAATTTACAGAGTTTGCCTGCCTGTATCCATGGAACATCTCTTCAGAAGTGGGATAGTTTGGACAGGCTTAAACCTGGCAGGGAAAAGTACTTGCCTAGACAGGTTGACTGGATTGGTTTAAACAGGCAGAATAAAGTAGGCCATGTCTTTCTTCTTGTTCTCTGCTACAGAATCCATGAAGTGGTTGGAAGGTTAACCGTTAATAATAATAGTTCATTACCAAAGACTGAATAAGAGTGGCTTCATATCACACTGGATTTACAGGGAAGATTCTCCTTCATCTATAGGTCTTGGAGGCCAGGTAATGATGGCTCAGCGGATTTCACTTTTAGATGAAAGAACTTCGCAATTTCTTTCAAATTGGAAAAAGGGTCTGCTAATCTAGCAGAGGGGGGTATTGTCTAACCATGACAAACAATTGTTTTTGTCAGTTTTTGACATTGGTGATTACAGATAGTTATATGTGGTCTTCGCATAAAAAAAGTTTCCTTTAAACATGCATGCAGAATATACGTGTTGTTTAATTCTAATCAGTGCTTAATTTGTAAATGAACGAGTGCTCAGAAGCTTGCAGCCTGTATCGGCATGCTGAATACCAAGGCTGCATAATCTAAAATCCACCTCATGCCTCTTTAATCCACTACCAGACACTGCCTGCCCATTTATCTCACTTTGCCAGTTCCTGCTTTCACCCTTGTGACGTTTTTTCCACCTTTTTCTACCTCCTTCTTTTCAGTTTGTGGTTTTCCCTCCCTTGCTCTTAGTCAATATCTAATGAGGAAAAATAAGTGCCGGTCCCTAAAAATGAGTGCCAGTGGTCCCCATCAACAACCATAAACTTGAATTAAGCACTGCTAATAATAAGTACAGGTAAACATGTATTAACAATAGCGTCAATAGTTAAAATAACCAACAGATAAGAGTATAAAACATAATGAAGTGAATCCTTACATACCCGCAGGACTCTTTTTGGCTATGGCCTGAGGGAGAGAGCCAAGCAGTGAGCTTCAGTGTTTTGTAGTATTGCAGTGCTGAAACTATTCATCTGCCCCACTGCCTGACTGCCTGTAAGAGCATCGGGTCTGGTGGCTCAGTGGACTAGTGCATCCACTTCATGGTCACAGATTGAATTTCCGGCGGGCCCACTCAGCCTTTCATCCTTTCTGAGGTCGATCAAATGAGTACCATTGAGTTGGGTAACAATAAACATCTGTTATTCAGCACCAAGATGCTCCTTTGGGGGTCAATGTGGGCTTTACAAATACACGTTATGTTATATGTAAAAGTGCATGCCGCAATGTGCTAATTACCGGTCATCAGGACAAATGCAGAGGTATGACAGCACTAGATATCTCCCAGGTAAATAACTTATAATTTTTTAGTTCATCACAGTAGTGAGTCTCTTTAGAGTTCGAATGACTGAGCTGACATGAGAGGGTTAGGAGTCTTAATTTGAAGAAGGGGAAGTATTAGACAGTAGAAGTCGTTGGAGATAAGTAGTATTGTCCACGGTGGAGGCGTCAGGACCCTCTTCAATGTCTGATAGTTTATCTAGCACCGTGAGCTCCCAGGAGTCACTCCTCAGTATCTGGAAATATGAAGTATTGCATATGATCGAGTGCAGATCCACCCCCCGATCCACCCCCCGCTGCCAGCATGGACCCATTGGTGTACATTATCCAGGGTGCCTTGCGTTCAATGGCAGATCATCCTTGCGAGAGCTGTGAGATTGTACAAGGACCTCATTACCATGGCAAAGTCTATAATATTTCCCTCAATACCTCTGCTTTACTTAATGCTTCATCTTCCTTTTCTCACACCGGTCATGTGGTCTCTCTTTATCATCATGGGGGCACTTGTGACTTGTGGAATCCAGGTTTGGGGTTTCTGACTAAGTAACAGTTCAGACTTCCTAGTCGTGCTCTGTGGGGTGTCCTGAACATCTCTCAGAGTCTGGAATATTACACTGGATATGTGGGGCGGGGGCCTGGAATATGAGCTTAGCTATTGCCGAGTGCAAAAATACTGCGCGCAGTAATCCTGATACCATATCTAGCACACACTTATTTTCACACCTGGTCATCCTGCATGCAATATTAATGGGTGCTATATTACCATTCCCAATTAGACATTCAGAGCCTTGTTTACAAGGCCATTGCGCCACTTGTATGCCACTGTTTTTGACGTTTTTTGATGCACTGGCGGCGCAGTGTGCCTACCGATATTGATAAGGCCACGTAAAGTCACCCTGCATTACTTCTCATAGGCTTATAAATATGGTCCTTTTTCACGCATGAAAGGGGCATTCCATGGGTGCTGCTGTGGGTGCTCACACGTAACATCCATGGAACCTGACACATTCCCTGATCTAAACATTTTTGTAAAGCTGGTAATGCATCAGAAACCTACGCCTCCCCAAGAGAGGCGTAGAAGTGGTGCAATGAGGAGAAATACTTATATTTCTCCTCATTTTTTTTTTCCTCTTGCGATGTGTGCTGCATTTTTCAGCATGCATAGAAAGAGGAAAATGCCATCTATGTTTGTTTTTGTGTAGGAAGGTGTCTTCCTGCACAAAAACAATCATACAGCAACACAGGTACCCTTGCAATTTGACACAAGGGTGCCTGTGCTGGCACATTGCAGCCTTGTAGACCAATGCAGGGGAAACTACACTGATTTGCCATATTGTTGTTAATACAACACATTCCTGTGCGTTTAAAAGGACGCAGCTCAGCGCAGCAAAATGGCTTGCGGCGCCGCGCTGCATAATTTTTTTGTAAATGGGGCCGCTAATGCACAGAAATGGTGGAAGTCATGATTTCTAGGAAACACATTATTATTGATAGACCTTTGCGCACTCAATATACCTTCCAGCACCAGGCAAGCGAAATACATACATTTTTACTAGGAACATCATATCAGAGCCACAGGGGCACCGATTTTGTGATCAGTGCCCTTCAGGAGCAGCAGATGCAAACCACTGCCATCTTCCTCCTAAAGCTGCCATCTAGGTCCGCTGGCTTGACGCCATCGCCTCCAGCAGGCAGAAGAAAATTACATTTTCCAAAATTTAATTTTAAATACTAGATGAAGAGGTGGTAAGGGAGGAGCCCCAACTCTTCGCCCTTGTCATTCACAATAAGATTAATGCAGTGCCCCCCCCCCCCACCTCTGCAATGTTTAGGATGTGTTTTAAAGGTTTAATGATCTGAAGTGAAGAGTAAGTTACCTGCTATCCCGACAAGCCGCAAGTGGACCACAGCCTAAAAATTATGCTTCAAGGTTTCATTTCTTTTTTTTTTACATGTCCCGTTTTCCTTTAAGTCCTTACATTCTTCAACACAAACAACCTGTCCCATAAAACCTCCACCTTCCAAAAGAACCATACCCACCAGACTCATATCCCTACAATAATAAACTACCTCTTTCTCCTTAAATATTTCTTTGGAATACCCATCCAGAATCATGGATGTTTCACCACAACGTGAATGCTCTTATATATTTTATTTATTTATTTGTAGAGTTTTATATAGCGCTGGCTAGACCAGGAGGTATCAGAGCGCTTTACATGAGAACAGCTGTACAAAGTTACATCAGTTACCATAACAAAAAAATAAAACAGATACGAGTCACTTGGAGCATGGAGGGTGGGTGGGGGAGGGGGATTGAGACAGGGTGCAGGAAAAAACAGACAAAATCAGACTAACCGACAATGGAAGAACGAAAATCAAGGGACCCTCAAAATAAAAGTCCCCTTGCCCAATAGTCCGAAGTGGGCCACGGAATCTCTTCATACAGTGCAAGACTCGCTTTCTGTGCCCGAGCACCAAGGGTACTGTAAGTGGCAAAACGGAAGGAGTGGATCGGGAGTCTAGATGTAGCCATCCTTATCGGAGGGGGGTAGGTGTCCCGACAGCAGTGGTCGAATTTATGTCATTTAAAGGCAGGCAAGACGAGGACCGGCAACTTGGAGCAACCTTTGTAGCTAGTTGGGACCGTCAAGATGGGGGATCGGGACATGGACCCATAAACCTCCAGCACAAAATGGAGGGAATACAAAACAATAGAAAGTCAGGGGAGGTCTGCTCTGAAGCACAAGGAAGCAGCTCCGGAAAGAAAGGGAGGCAGCAGCAGGGACCAGGAGAGTGCGTCTCCCCTCTGAAAGTGAAAACAAGCTTGGGGGCACCGGACCACATTGTCGTGGCACTCACCGCCGCTGCAACCAGATCATGGGAAAACAAGACTCACGCATCCCAGTGGCACCACAGGAGGTGAAGCAAGAGGTCCGGCAGCAGGGCAAGCAGCAGCGGCCCAACCCAGAAGGCAAGGGGATGGCCCAGTGGGGCGAACCTCAGCCTAGCTCAACTCGACAGCCATCCGGAGATCACGCACTGGCAGTGGCCGCACTGAGACAGGCTCCGTTGTCAGCAGATCATTGATGATTCATCCTAAAGGAGGGGGAGGAAGGAGACAACAGCTGAGAGACGAGGAGAAACAAGGAAAACCATGCCCAATGTCCGGCTGGGTAGGTGACGGCCGAGGGAATGAACCCGAGCCAGTCTCCTCTATAGCCAACAAAGCAGCTCCACAGGACATCGGCCATGTTGACACAGACTCCGCGGTCAGAAACACTAATCACGGTTTCTCAAGAAAGAACTCGGTTTCAGTCGTGGGAGCTGGAGCGGCCAGGACTGCAGTCCACATAATCCCAGGTTAGCAGAAGGGACGAAGGAGGGGGTAGATTTCAGGGGACCAGAGCCAAAAGGCAATCACTGGCCGGGGAGCTCCCGGCCGGAGCTCCTCACCTGTTGGCCATCTTGTGAGTTAAGTTACATACCTGCTAACTTTCAATACACCACACAGATCTTCACACTCCTCCTTGGAAATATGGATATGTTTTTTCTTACAGTAACCTGGTAGGCAGATGAATGGGATTCTATCATCTGCAAGGCATTACAAAATAATTTTCCAGAAAAAAGGTCTAGAGATTGGGCCAGCTCACAAGGGTCACTACTCATACGATTTTACATCACACACAATAGCACTCTTTCCTCCAGATCTAAAGTCTGCTCTTGCATAGCCCTGATAGAATGTCTGACTCCTGCAACCATATATCTGAATCCACAGAGACCGCTAATTTACAAGTGCCTGATCCACGACAGCTAGTCAAAGGCTAGAACCACTCATCTTGAAACATTTTTAGGCAATTTCTAGTGCAAATCACCTCACTATGCCCCAACCCCTCACCAATTCCATGGTGTAGACACTCACCACCTTTCAGGCACCTTGCACGATCAAAAGGCCTAACAAGCTTACAACTGTACCAAGCAAACCAGAAACAGTCAACAGTTGACAATGGAGGTGCCCGAATCCAAGTATCATGTCTGTCTCCAATACGACTCCACAAGAGTTCCATTTACCCCAAATCTCCATCAAAATCACTTAACTCCAACCACCACTAAAAATCCACTCACACAAGAAGACATATACCAAATGGTATACAGCGTTTCCCTCCATACTCAGTCAAAACAGCTCCTGCAACCCTGAATACTTTTTCAACAACAAAGAAAGCGACACGCAGCCACACGCCATGCCAACGAAGCACTCTAAACAAGCAGAATTGCTACTTCAACTAAATTATTCAAAGTGGGCACAACATTCTGCAACCCCAAGTCCCTGACCAAGTCTTATACTAACCCCTAGGGGGACATCTTTTGGTTCTGACCCTCAACAGACATTTGAAGAAAGCAATCCATGAGCCATTTTTCACATGCCAAGCCCACTTAAACATGACACAGACAAAGAGGGATTACTGAAGCACCAGCATTCCAATTTTCCCAGGCACAACTCTGGCATAGTAAACGTGGATAAAGTGGTCAACAAATAGATCATATTACAAACTCAATAGAAAGATAAATAGAAGAGTTTATCAAACGGGGTGTAAGAAGACCCTGAAAAACTCAATATGTTGCACTCATTGGTGATTCAGCATAGAAGACGTGTACTCTTACAAGTACGAAATTACCCAATCAGAGTGTATGAAGAAACAAAACGTTGAGTGACAGCCTTGCAACACTGTAACTATCTAAACATGTTTACATCAAACCCTGGAAAAATGATTAGCTGTTCACTACACTAGGTTGAATCTTCATTTACCCTTGGGAAGTCTCTGATGAAAGACGCCATAGTCCTTATTCACACCAATTGACATCAAGCAAACTTGCTGGCAGAACTTGGTCAGACAAGGTTCCTGAAACAGTGTATTGATAAACTTGAATCAAAAACATGGAAGTGCAGAACACATCCCTTCAACAAAGAACAATCACCAAGCCTTTAATAAATGCCATAATAGCTCTTCAGTTACAGAAATCAATGGCAGGCATCAGAGATCCAGCATACTACTGCTTCTTTTCAAACCTACCATTGCTGATCAAAAACATTAAAGGTGAAATCATGAGACAACTTGGAACTTATACAAACAGCATCCTCTATGATGGTAACCAAGGTTCAAAGCACTCAAATGAGATATGGGAGCACATTTTGCTCCATAAATGTATTTATTTATTGCCAGCAAATCAGAAAGTCAACAATGAGATCCTATTGAATTGACAAGAATAGGCTTGGGTCAGTATTTGTCCCTATAGGACTGGAGTCGGCAAGTCTAGATCAAACCTGCTAGATTGTCCTTGAGGAATACGAACTGCTGCCTCCTTAAAGGTTCACTTTTCTGCTGATATTTAACATCTACACTGCAGACATATTCTACTAAATTAGACACTGATGACATGCAGATTCACCTTCAGCTAAATATTAGCTCAGGGCCTTGGACAGAATCATGAAATGGGTAAAACACATGTCCTGAATGAAGGCCAACTATCTGTGTCTCAATGTATCAAAGACCAGGGTTGCGGCAGATGTTTCTAATGTTCCTGGTGCAGCACACGGCTGACCGTAGGACTCTGGGAGCAACTTTGGTTTTAGGAGTATTTGGGATGGAGGAGGTGAAAAAGGAATGATCAGACCATGAGAAAGGAGGGTAGTGTGTCATTCTAAGGTTCAATGCCTGAGAGAAGAGGCTTGGCATTAGGTCATCTTTGTTTGGGAGGTCTTGATCACTTGTAAGAGACAACAATGCCCATGTACAAACACAATCCTAGGGTGTGACAGTTGTTTGTGGTGGAGGCCCACGTGTTAAGTTACCCAGGAGGAAGAAGCGCTCAGAGATTGTCAGGAGGTGCTAGGTAAGGTCTTTAGGATCTATGTGTAAGATCACAGGCTCCATATTTAGCTGATGGTGGGTTTTATTGAGCAGGTGGAAGTGTAATTGTGCCTTGCACATCATTTTGAAATCAAGGGCTTGAAGGATCTATAGTGTGAGTTGATGTCTCTTCATATAAAATGGAGACAGGTAAGATAGCTGCTACTCCCTTACTTGCAATTTATATCAGTCTGCAGGGAGGAAATCGTGAGGGCAAGGTGACAGTGATTCAGTTAACCGGATCTAGAGATTGCAAGGAGGTGTGAGCATTGCCTTAGAGAGCGTCATGGAGATTGGTACGGTGCTTTACTGTTGATGTGAGAAGTGCATCGCTGAAAGAGAAAGGGGTGAAGCAATAGCGTTAGATAAGGGGGATGATGGGGTCCTCTGGGGGTCAGAGGTGCGTTATTGGCATGTGCCTTTTTATGTGGGCTGGCACTGGGCATGCAGAGGTAGATTCTCATCTGAGAATGATGGGCGGTCTTGCTGTGCTTTGATCTGTTGGCTTTACCTGTGCTTTCAGATATGCTATGATGAGATATAATGCAGCAGCAGGCATTCTCGTGTCAATGATGTTCACGAGCCTGGAAAAACAACAAAGGATGTCTCATTCAGGTGGAGCAGAGCACATTGGCGAGGAAATCTTCAGGTGGACGGGTGAACAGTCAGAAAGATGTGTTCAGAGTTTCCACCTTGGGCAGAACGTTTAGGTCAATGGGGAACTGGAGACTCCTATGGCTAAGCTGTTGATCATGTGCTGTTTGAAAGGTAGATCAAAGTCCATCCAGTTTCTGTGGCTACTGTTTGTATGGTACAAAAAAATCTGAAAAAAGGTTGCTCTATTTTCTTAACTTGGTGCAAAAACAGAAAATACTGCAAACTACATTGCTCTATTTTTCACCAGTGCAAACCTTTACGTGATATGTATCCTTACACCACTACCACACGTTTCCTTTTCAATATCTTAAGGTTGCCTGAAAAACAATGGGAGTGTCAGGTTTTGCTGATTTTAATAAGGGCTACAATGTTAAGTATAAGGTTGCTGGGTTTGAATTTTCTAAAAAAACAGAAGAAAAGAGGCATTTGGCAAAACAGGAACAGTTTGTTTAATTAAACGTTCGGATGGGAGAACAGTTACAGGCAAAAGGTCTGAGGTCAGTCTCAATTTATATTGAGTTTGAGGTCTCTTTTTATGCAACATTACAACAAGCCATAAAAGGTTTCCAGGGTACCATGTAAGGTGAGGAATTTTGGTTGCTGCCTTTAGGGTAATAAATTATTGGGCAATGTTTACTACAGGTAGGTCGTGACCATTGTGGACACACTGTGGCCGATGGTGAATGTGTCTGGATGGCCAGCATGGGGGGTGCATGATCACTATGTGTGCTAGGTCCTGATTGGCTGTGTGTTTCTAACTCATCTGAAGTTATAGCGTTTTAGGAGTATGCCGGCCATGTACGCTTTACTGGGGCAATCTCCCCTGACCATTGTAATGCCACTGCACCTATCTGTGGAATTGATCAAGAGTTTCCTGCTCAATTATTTATCTGCCAGCCATGCACCCTCCCACCTGTGACCCATCATTCAGTAATCCTAGGCCTAAGATCGTAGGGTCTGCCAATTACATACTTGCGTGTCGAGGTAGATGTGGAGTTCAGAACGGGTGAATCTATTAATAAAGACGCTAGTTCATTTTTATTGATAAACGCAACAATATCCATATTAACAATATAGTCTTGTGTGATATATGTGTTGGGTAGATAGTTCATCCTCCCTGACCAAGGAAGATTTGTGGGATATGATATTGGTCATATTGGTAGCAGTAGCAATTAGAGTTTATTTTTTGGTGTCTTCTAGTCACATAAGGTGTAGTTTTGGAATAATTGGTTGTGACGCGGATGAAAAATGATGAGCGGGCATATGTCCCCTGTTATGTACAAATGTAAAGTATAAAACAATTGAAGGTGGTGGTCAGGGAATCATCAAGTATGTTGAGATGCATACTGAATTCACCCAGTATAATACACCTTCTGTGGAGAGCGAGAGTGGAACTAGTATGGCAGGGTAATGTTTCCGAAGGAGCAACCATGGTTATCGTTTTGATACCCAGCCAATCAGCGACAATTGTGTTGGAGCTCAAGGGAATGTTAAATGGCTACTGGATGTTATAGGAAATGATAGCAAGGGTCCCTGTCTCCTACACACAAAAATGTCCCCCTATCCGGCTTACCCCATAGCTTTTGCAAAAGTGCTACAGAACACGCGTGGATATGAGCGTGGATGAACTCATAATAATTGAACATAGTTCCAGAGTGAGTGTCGCAGAAAGTCAGACCCTCACTAAACAGAAAGACAAAGACGGAAAGGAGTAAGAAGGAAGGGTACTAGGTCAAGGACTTTGTGAGAGAAGTGGGGAAAGACAAAAAAGTGTCTCTTGTTGCCCTCACACACCCCAAAGGATGTCATGCTTCATTATTGGGCAGTTGCTCCTCGTCGGGCTGGCGGTGCAATGCCCTACGGGTCCCCCGAAGGGTCTCTTTAGCGGAGATCTTTTAGAGAGCTGCCGATGGGTGCATGTGGGTTTGGGGGTAAAGTCCTCTGTGAAGGGTGATATCGTGCGTGCAGTGTGTATTAAAACTGCCTTAGGGTTACCAAAAAAGGGTTTAATGGAGAGGTACCCTTGGCAGGGTAAAAAACCCGTAGGTTGGGAGTTACCAGCAGAGGCGTAATGTGCCCGGGTAACTTCATAAGGTCGACATGTTTCACGCCTATGTCGGTCTGAAAGATCCCTGGCGTTTCATCAGGACCAGAGGTGAAGTGGGAGTGATGTGAGTGCACAAAGGTAGTAACATTATAGAGGGGTGCCATTAGCCCTCTAAATTGTCATGGGGGGGACCGCTTCCTATTGTATAAGAGTCACGGCTAAGACTTAATAGTCAGGTATGCCCTCTTGATCGTGACCTAGAATGGATAGTAGGAGAGAAAACAAGAGAAAGAAACACAAGTCTCAGGTGCATTGTCTAGAGAACTCGTCAAGGTGCCTCCTAGTGGTGAATTTACCAGGAGGCGTATCTCGCTTGGAGATTGTGAGACACGGCTAGTGAATTAAAAGCATACAGGCCCCCTATTTGAGCAAGTCCTGCGTCATTGCATAAGGGAGCGTGACAGGAGGGGGGCCCCGGGCATAGGCACAAGATGTGCGGTAGTTCGGTTGGCACCTCATCCCACATACTCCCGAATGTCACAAGGATTGCAGGTATCTGCAGGGTGTAGGTGGTAGTATGCATCGTACACGTGAGTAGTAAAAACAAACACAGGCTATCAGGGTGATGCGCTTTACGTCAAGACCACACTCTGCCCGACTGTGCTGCGTGGGCTAGTGTAGAAAAGTAGGTAACAGCGTCTCGTAGTCAGCCCCCGCTGGCATCGACAGAACAAGTACAAGCCCTCGGTACGTGTGCTTAAGGCTTTTATCCATGCTTACCTAAAAGGGGAGCTAACAGTGCTCCATGAGCTAAAGGCGTAGGGTGCCCGCACCTTCTTGGGCTGCAGGGACAAAGTAATGGAGAAAGAAAAAGTGTGTGCATAACAATCGGTAAGTATCGTAGCACATTCAGTAGCAATATTTACATAGACTTACTTCGGAAGGGGATGTTCCATAACGATCGTCGAGTACTCACGGTTTAACTCGGGTGTCGGCACAAGAAACCTGCCCCGTCCAGACGCCAGCTCGTAGGTAACGGACTGCGGTGTTTTGGTCTGATTTAAGTGCTCGGTAATCATTTCGCGGGAGGTTCCCTCTTCCGGTCTGCCCTGTCATGCTCAACTAGAGTGTGCCTGCGTGTGTACAGAGACGCTTTAGCAGAGTGACGCGCATGCATGCCGGATAGCTCTGGGAAGCTGCGCATGTGTGTAGGAGATCACAGTGAGGAGGTGGATTGAAAGTACTGCCGATGTGTTACGTGTTAGCGTTGGGCTGGCACCCAATAAAGTTTTGGTCCTGAACACATTTAGTGTGTAACAATAAGCGGCAAAATATGTGCCAGGCGCACATCAGGTGGATGGGTAGGAGGTACTTTATATAGCGTTAGCGCTGAACTGGCGCCTAGTACCCTACAATTCCTGATCACATGTGATGTGTAGCGTAATGTGTCTTGTCAGATGAAAGACGCAAATAGGGTAAATTGGTAGGAGTTATGCCATCTCGCTGCAGGGTACCCCCAAGCCCAAGTATGGGTTTCACATGGGTTATGATTAAAGATTCCTCAAGACAGTTAACCCATGTGCATGTGTGCAGGGGGAAGATGTATTTACAGAGGGTGTCAATAGTGCACAACGTGGGTGTGGTGGAGATGTAGCACCATGAACGTGTAATGAGGTATGATAGATGGTCTTTGTCTTTCCGTTTAGTGAGGGTCTGACTTTCTGCGACACTCACTCTGTAACATTGCCCCCCTTTTGATTACTTCATGGTCTACTTTGGAGCACGGGCACTGGACCATTAACTAGCTCCTGGTCCCCCCCTCTCTTTTTATGACTTGGTATATTTGGACATATACAGTGCAAACCTAGCAATGAAGTATCAGAGCTCTATCCAGTAAAAGGGGAGGGCACAATGCAGTGGGCAAGGGTCCAGAAAGAGAAGTTTAACAGGAGTGTTAAAAGCAAGCAACGGAGGGCAGGGGGTTTCGAAGGTCAGGTCGGGGACAGAGGAGGGGCTTTGAGGCAAGGTCCCAAGTGTCTTAAGACATAGTTGAAGGTGAAGGGTACTAAGTGATCTTGGGGGCATGAAGGACTAGCACCCAGATAAATAACTGTGTTTGGACTGGAGAAAAGCAAATGCAGCGCCAATTTACAACAATGGATGGGATGGGGCACAATGGAGAAATATGTGCTGGCTATAGATAAAGAAGATCAGAATTTGTTCTATTTCACAAAAGATTGGTGGAATACACTAAAGTCACTGACTTTTCTTGATCTACAGTAGCACCGTTTAATTAGGGAAGGTCTCTTTAGACAACACAGATTTGTATTGACCAATGGAAAGTGGCGGATGAGATCTAGCTTTACCCTGGAAACGTTTTGAGAAGGTTCCAGTCAGATACACATGATGTCATAGCAAAGCAAAGGTGACAATGTTGGTCCTTGAATGGTGAAAAGGATTCAAATGGTCCAAGCAAATAAAGGTCAACTGTGCTCATAACTGGCATTAACACTTGGGAGAGCACAGTGATTAGGGAGTGGAAGAAGGTGCCTTGCTGCGACCTGTCATATTCAATTCTGCTAAAATTTCAGAAGGACTCAAATTAAAAATATACAACTGTGAGGATGAATTGAAAATTTTAACTCGTGTTGAAAGCAATCAAAAAACAACATTGTATATTGCAGACACATAAAGCTACATTAGACTGACCTATGTGTGATTACTAGCCTTTTTGAGAGCTTTGAACCAGAAGTCATGTGGGTGACACTGACACTGCAAACTCCCCCAGTCCCACTAAGTTCTATAAAAGAGCAGATACGCTGAGGGGTTTGCGGATGAAAATGTACGAAGAGAGAATATCAGGGTACAGAAGTGGAGGCCAGCTGTTAGAGGTAGACCTATTTGAATAAATAACAAAATAACAACGACTGTAGTGTGTTTGCGGCACACTGATTATTTAATCAGTCCTGTGCGATGAAGAGTAAGGCCCAGGTATAAGTGTGAATTAAGAGCATGTGTGAGAGAAATCAGTGTACAGAGGTTATAAGTGATGAAACAGGTAAAGTGCATGGGTTGTCAACAACTTTATAGATGGGAAAGGGGACAGAATGGAGGGTTATTGTGCACTCCTAGTTTAGGAGTGCAGACATTTTCCCTTGCAACATCATGCCAACAATACTTAATCTCCCTTACCACTCTCTTCATATGGAACTAACAGAAGTTCTTTGTCTCTGCCCATGACCAGCATGTTCAATGTTATCTACATCTGTACCTTCACATACTAGTACTTACGATGTCACAGAGGGAAGTAACAACACCGCAAGAATACGAATCACAAATACACAACACATGCTGAATAGTAGCTTGGCTAACATCTAAACACAGAGCTGTGTGAAGCCCACATAGGCAAAATAAAAGCGATTGGGGCATATTAACAAGGGCTTTATCTCCGTTTTTTTGGCAATAAGCCAAAAAACAAAACTTCAACATTGTCTTTTAGAATTTATTTGAAATTGTATTTATACTGGCATTTTTTTAACTTTTATGAGGTGTGATGTGAGCCACAGTTATTTCCATGTGCAGCGTTAAAATTGTGTAAGTCCCTGAAATGGCTAACGTTTCACACTTAAGCTATGGAGCCATGGCCATCAGTATGGAATGTGTTCGTCCAATGTAAAGAACACATTTCATTTCAAACATGTGATGCATCATGCTCTTCCTTTCGTTGCATCCTTGGCTGAATGGTGATGAAATCCAGACAAATTAAACGTCCACCTCAATGCCTAGATAGCCGCATACCCTGCCAAATAGCGTATCAAACAAAACGAAGGCAGCTCCTCATTTCTTAGATCCGGGTTTGTGTGCAGGATAACATTGCATCAAGAGGGGTTTACAGATTGGAAATTCCACCTCCACAAGCTCCAGGGCTTGTTTTCAAAATGTCACCGGCTTTGGCCACATCAAGGCAAACTAATCCAGGTATAAATCCAAAAGCTTGGCTTCTCTGATGCAGAACCATGGTTTTGCGGAGCAAAATCTCAGGAAACATTACTATTAGGAGAACTTGTGCAAAACTGGCAAGGGCTGTAACTTCATGGATTGGTGGGTTTGTCACCTTTGCACAGTTCCATAAGTGAAATTTTGATTTCAGATGCCCTTGGTTGCAATCTAAATATTTCCAGCTATTTCACTTGCATTTGTCTTGAGGTTATGCAGTAGTCACATTGACTATTCTACGCACAATGCTCATTGCTTTACTGCAATTCTATCCATTTGGATATTTCCGAAACAGTTAAATGTATTCACTACTATTTCTCTCACAATAATTTCCGCATAGGTAATTGCCTTTTTGTGTGGGGCGTTTTTAGTTTTTTGTGTGATGTTTTCCCATCAACCCACTGGACCATTTCACAAAAAGTTATACTTGCTCATTTGTAGTCATTGAGGAACACAGGCTGAAGGTGCCATCCCACACTTGACTGCATTACAACTGCTCTCTTTGTGTTTCTTGCACATCCTGCTTCTCTCAAGGTGCCATACATAAGAGGCCAGCAGAGACTTCAAAGAGACACAAAACGAAATAAATACATTTCTAAACATGCAACATTTCCAGCTTTTGGTAGCATATGTATTGTTACACTATTCTGGGGTCAGTAGACCCTTATATGAAGAGTACCGTTGTACTATTATGGGCATTTATTTATACTGGTCCACTACTTTTCTGTTGTTTCTAAAGCAAGTTTCTAGTGAGGATGCGATGAGGAAGTGGAATTCATCAACGAGCACAGATTGATTAGTTAAACATAACCCATACTATGAAATGTGATGATTTAAAAATAGGAAAAGCAAATTGTATCTTATAAGTTAAGATTTTTTTTTTACTTTCGCTCCTGTCATTTGTCTCTTACAGAGAGCCAAAGCAGGGTTGAGGTGATTTATGGAATACCATTTGTTGTGTGGGATGTTGTCTTCCACTGAAGGTGATGCTAGAAAGAGACTTCCTGACCCAAGATGCAATTGGACCAGCTTAGATGCCGAATGAGTGCCAAACGGGCACGCCTAGTAAGAGATGTCTGTGGCCTTATTCACAGTTGGGTTCACCAAGTTTCCAGACAGACCCCAATTAATGAGTTATCC
Source organism: Triturus cristatus (assembly GCF_964204655.1). Taxonomy (NCBI): domain Eukaryota; kingdom Metazoa; phylum Chordata; class Amphibia; order Caudata; family Salamandridae; genus Triturus; species Triturus cristatus. The sequence continues at coordinate 792,076,558 of NC_140581.1, read as the reverse complement.
TTAAGCAGTGAGTGAGAGTTTATTTATTTATTACATTTTAATGTAGAGTACAGATCTGAGGTTATCAGCACACTGTACAAGCAACAACACTGACGCAGAGAAACACTACAAAGAACACCACCTCTGAACAGTGTACAACAAAATGCAACAACAAAGAAGAACAGCACAGCTGAACAAAAAAAGAGAAAACAAGAGAACGGGGACAGAAGTATCTATGAGAGGATTTGTAATGAGGGTGGGAGACGTGGTCAGGGAGCCAAGCAACCGTGGTTGGCAAAATGGTTCCGGTCGAAGATCTAAGAAAAGCGGGTTTCTCAAATGGAGAGGCGAAGAATCAGCTAGGACAGGCTAAGAATGGGGCAAAGAAAGGACAATAATAAATACAACTTGGAAAAAGGGAGGGTATAGCTAAGATTAAGACCTCGAATAAGCAGAAAACAACAGTCTTTACTGGATCAGATTAATTGACATTTCATTTGAATAAGCAGGATCTGAGTTTATGTCAGAAGCTCACCTGGTCTTCTCAATGTTGCAGGTAGAAAGGGAGGGTGTCCCAAAGTGATGGATCTACCCCGAGAAGGCTTGAGTTGCAGCTTTCCTTGTTCCAAATTTTTTAGTCGCAGTCTGAAACATTTCAAGACTTCTAAAATTTGAGTATGGGTCATTAAATCAGGATCTGCAGTCTTGCGCTTGTTGTAAGTCGATTAATTTATAAGTGTGGTAGGCCAATTTAAATGTTATCCTGACTGACATAGGGAGCTAGTGCAGATCCCAAAGAACTGGTGTAATATGGTACCACTTTCTGGTGCCTGTTTACAACTTTGCTGGTGAAAGGTGACTGCTTTTAAAGGAGCTAATGAGTTTGAGGCAATCCCTGCCAGAAGATAGTTTCCATAGTCAAGAGATGTTAGAATTGATGTGTTGTATCACGTAAGCGCAGCAGGGTGGAAGCAGCGAAGTTTGAAAAAATATCTGCCCAGGAAGTCAGGGATCACCCCAATAAGTAACGTGAGAGAGCAGATCTGACATGGAGACTGAATCTCAGTGCTAGCCTCTGCAAATGTTCTGGTCTGATAGAGGCTGAAGCACCACAAGTGACCCCCAGTTCCAGCATGCACCCCTACTTTAGGAAGGTAAAGTGCAAAAGTTGCTTTTTTGTGAGATGACTGTAACCTCGTCACCACCAAGCATCAAGCAGAACCTCGGTAAGGCAGTTCAGTTTGATAAGTACGCGTTGCTGAAATGTGTGATCAAACTGAATATCACTAGAATCCAAGAAGGACAGCCACACCCTACCGCATTACTGAGAGTCTTATCGCTTTAATATCTGTGTGCACTTATTGTCCTCAGTTCTCATTGCATATTTACCCACACGTATGTCCACAAGTTGACTTAATATTCCATACATGTCAACAGACCCAATTCAGACGGGAGACAGTCAAGTTTTAAAGCCCAACATGGTTTTTTTGTACCGGTGCCCCACCTAACTTTCACTTTACTTCAATGTATGCTAATTGGGAAAAACAGTCTCTGATATTTTTTTCAAAATCTCCTTCTTTCTAGTTTCTAAATGATGGCATGTTACATGTATGATATTCTGTTGCTAGATACAGGTTTTTATTGCCATTTGAGTATAGGGGAACAATTTATGAAAAGAACCATTTAATGCAAAATTATTTTCACATTTGTCATTCAATAAAGTGTGCCATCGGGCTAGGTGGTAGAACCTTAAGTTGTGTATATAGTGCACATTTGTTGTTTGCAGTGCCTTATAGCACTTTATTAGTTTATCAGGGTAACCCTTTGAAATCATTCTTTAAAAGATTTTGAAGCCTGATTCATGCAGAGTTGGCAGTTATGGCACTAGATGCTTTGTCCTATAAATGCCGCTTATAGCGTCATGCACAGCCCAATATGGGATAACAATCTTTACTTAAGAAACGTTAATAAACAGCAAGGAAATTGGTATGGCTCCGACCACATCACCAATGGGGTCCCTTCCATGTCTGCTGATGCACTCATGACCATATATGTTAACACTTTTTGTTGTATTTTATTTTGTTTTGTCAATATTTATACAGCGCATTGACACTCATTTACAGAGTCTCCTGCTGCTAAGAATTATCAGCGATTGCAGGTGGGACACAGAAAAATCCGTGTGACTAGAAGCATCAGAGATTAGACAGATGGTAAAAGATGGGACACAGAAAATCCGTGTGACTAGAAGCATCAGAGATTAGATAGATGGTAAAAGATGGGACACAGAAAATCCGTGTGACTAGAAGTATCAGAGATTAGATAGATGGTAAAAGATGGGACACAGAAAATCCCTGTGACTAGAAGTATCAGAGATTAGATAGATGGTAAAAGATGGGACACAGAAAAATCCGTGTGACTAGAAGCATCAGAGATTAGACAGATGGTAAAAGATGGGACACAGAAAATCCGTGTGACTAGAAGTATCACAGATTAGATAGATGATAAAAGATGGGACACAGAAAAATCCGTGTGACTAGAAGCATCAGAGATTAGATAGATGGTAAAAGATGGGACACAGAAAATCCGTGTGACTAGAAGCATCAGAGATTAGATAGATGGTAAAAGATGGGACACAGGAAAATCCGTGTGACTAGAAGCATCAGAGATTAGATGGTAAAAATACGGGTTTAGAGAAGCTTTCTGAATTTGAAAAGATTGGTGTAGGATCGCATTTCTATCTGGAAACAACGCCCTCTCTAGGGTTGAATTTTTGTTTTTTAACCACTTGGCCAATTTTTAATAAAGTGAAAATTCTGCTCCATTGCTGTCGCCTAGCCCTCTGCATACTGAACCAGTTTATAGGTGTGCATTTGAGACATTTTCGCAGCATCACTGTGAACAGTCCTCTTTTCTTCCTTTCCTCGAAATACTTAAATCATTAATAGCTTCCAAACTGCCCCTTTCTGGCTGCGTCACAGTCACTGCTCGCACTTCAGGCACGAGATCTCGTGGGCTGGCCATTCAGCTCAAGCCAGCATTGGTTAATTATGAAACGGGTTGTGGGCCCTAATTGCTGTTTGTTTAATGGGACAGTTAGGCCAGGAATTGAGCAGGAAAAAAACAACAGGAGGCGGGCTTCAACGGAGCACATTTTATATCCTACCCAAGACCCCACCTGCCAATTCACAAATACCCGTGAGTCCCGCACTGTTTGTATCTGGAAGTGACTGTGGGCACCTGGGTAGTCTCAGTGCAGAACGGACAAATCACACAATGGAGGCGCATCTAATCTCATCACAAAGACGTCGCAAAAGATCTTATCAATAAACTGCCAGCAATCCACGTGACCCAAGAATGGGCAAGCAGTTTCACTCCCTCCTGCCCCTATTGACCAAGGCACAAACTGGTCACAGATCTTTACTCACAAGGAATTTCTGCTGTCAAGGCTGCAGAGAGAAACACAAAATCCACAAAGCTAGGGGACACACTGTACTCTCTCTCTAAACTTATTTTCTGGAAATATGAAAAAAAGGCTGGCCACTTCTTTAGAAACCAGTGCTTCCCATTGTACTACCTGTTCTCCTAATGTTCTCACTGTACTTAGTGTACTAAAACAAACCGTGAACATAGTTGCAAAAAGTGAAAGTTATATTGTAATAATGTTTCATCTACTAAAGCCTTACATGGACAGATGATCCATTCAGTTAAAGTGCAAGTAACTACCTTTTAAGTCATCCTTGTCAGGCCAGATAATCTTGAGTCTCCGTGCCATCCGTTTCCCCCTCACCCGCTGTTGGATGTAATAATTATTGCACCTGATAAAATCTGACATCAAGGTATTCAGAATTTATTGGGTGTGATGCTAAATTTAATCTGCAAAAATGAGGCATAATATGTTGATTTTGGAGCTTACCGTACCAAAATCCACATGTCCCAGCCTTCACCAGCTTTCACCCTTTAAAGTCTGGCAAGCCTAACCGTCCGAAATGTAATGGGGCGCAGACTTCATAGCACCTGAGAAATACCGAGTACAATAGCCACTGTAGCATTTATCATCGCAAACGCTTCGCAAACAGTTGTTTGTGCGGGGATTGCAATTTACTGGAGCACCATCAATAAGGGCCTGAGATGGAAAACAAAGATTTCGAGCTTGACGGACGGGTCACTCCGTCACAACGGTGACGGATATCCTGTCCGCCGAAATATAAATGCCTGAGGATATAATGGGATTCTAGTTCAGTGGACGTGATATCCATCACCGTTGTGACGGAGTGACCCATCCGCCAAGATCTAAATCAGTCCTAGAGTCCGCTTGGATAACAAACCCTTAGGACACAAGATGCTCTTGTTGCATCAATTGAGGTCAGAGGATGTAGCAAAGTAGCAAGTAGAGCGAGCACAAGAAAGGAGCTGCAATATTTTAGGAAATATTTGCAACACGTTTTTATGGTTCCAGATTCAACTTACTACCGTAAAGAGTTCAATTTGCATTCAGAATTTGTAACCACTGCTTCACTAAATTTGTATTTTCGTAGTTTTCTGTCTGCAATTTCCACTTTCTATTGTGGATAATTCAGGCGAGTGGCCTCTAGGAATGTTGGGTAGACCCACAAACCTCTTGCCTTGTGGGCGTTCACAAATGACAGCAAATATTTTTTACACCCAAATTAAGCTCTTCGGTTCAATGCTGAAAAATACTTGAGCAAGTGCGCACGTGTAGCCTGAAAGCTCTCCAAGCGCCAACTTATTGTCTGTGGTTGTAATGGAAGGCTTTAAAAAACATATGTGGATTAATAATTAAAAATGTGATGTGCAAATGCCTATTTACATAAATAAAATGCACAGATGCGGATCCCGGATAACCTGCTTTAATAAGTATTGGTGAGCAGTGTGCCAGAAAATCTACAATGTTGATCATTTTTACGGCTGTCTCCCAGGTATTTTTTGAATCCTAAAAATTGATACCAATCAGAGTAGGAACCAACATGCCTAGGTTTCTGCATTTTTTGTGAAATCAGGCCAAACTCATTTGCTTATTTTATTATTTCATCATTAGGGTTTACTGTGCAATATCGAATTTACTGCACTTACAGAACTTAAGAAGTACAAGGTAGCTCTTGTGTAAGGTTCATATAATGTCGGCAAACCAGGTTTCGGCTACCATGTAGAGTAGAGTCAGAGCAAAACATGACCAATTACCAAGAGTTTTGAGTTTTTCCTAGACTCAGGACGGTTAAGGCCTTATCTCAACGGGGGAAAGGCGTGTTAGAGAATCACAGACTTGCAATCGGCAAGTGCATGCATCTTTGGAGCAAAGAAAACAGGAGTCAGCGCCAAAATAGGGCTGGCCATTCAAATAAAGTTATTTGTGAAGTGAGAACTCAGTTACAGGATTGATTCTTGTCTCTATTGATGTTTAGTGAAGATTTACCCATTAACCCATCAAAGGCAGATGTGAGCTCCTGTACAGGACCTGGCTTCATCCCTCCTCAGGATCTTGACTGATGCACAACACCTGAGCGGTCCTCTGTCATGCCAGGCTACAGCATGGGATGTTGCGGAACACCACAGTATCTCACTGTTTCCAACATGCAAGGTTTCTACACATCTCTGCGGGCAGGATATGTGTAACAAGCTGTCTCCAAGGCCCCCTCTTTCCACCACTATGGCTTGCAGTCACACAGATTCAGAAACACGATGAAACCATTCATCTCCTTCAGTTAAGGGTCAGACTTTTTTGTTAAACAAAGTATAAGTGAGCAGGACTGATGCCAGAGATGCATCTCACTGGAAGGCAATCTGCCTTTCTTCCAGAAACTTTAATACCATGATCGCTCCTTTACGCGCCCAACCTAGCACCCTCCCTGAGAGGAGTTCTCTGAGTAGACAGGGCAAAGGTAGAAGTAAAACAGGGCTCCTTTTCGCTCAGTCTTTCCCTTTCAGCCATGATTTTGGACACTGCTGCTAGGACTATTACACATAAACTGGTACTGTAAACTCTTCTGAGGGTACAGAAAAAGGTGAGCTTTCCTCGAGATCATTAGCTATATATGTATATGCTGGGATTTGCAGAGTGCAGCTTTGTCCAGGCAAGGCGAGATTAAAGTGATTTGCCCAGAATCACAGGATGTTGAGCCGACGCTGAGACTTGAACCTGGATCCCCCACCTCCGAAGTTAGCAGCTCTGACCGTTAAGCCACGTCCTCTCCCGGCGCTAGCTCTGTGTCCATGTTCACCCTTTTTAAAGTCTGATATTTCCACCTGGCGACTGAAACATTTAGCTGGTAAAGTGTTTAAAGTATCACTTGACTCTGGCATCCACAGTGGTCAGAAGGTCACGTGCTCGAATCACGACATGACATTCCCTTTCACTGGTCGCTAAATTGACTAAAATAGGATATCATATTAGAAACATCTCTTATTTAAACTGTGTGGTTTAAAGCGCGTTTAAGTAACAAGGGCCACAGCCAGATCCGTGAGAGGATGAGAAGTTGTCAGTGTCCCTCTGTAGGTGGCTATGGTTACTTCCGGGTGTGCACGACGCAAACACTGCATTCCTTCCTGCAGAAAAATTCAAATCGCTTACTAGGAATGTGACGTTCCGGCGGACGGCGTGCTGGCCTGCTACCCACAGCCGTGTGTGGGAAAGGAATGCGAATGGAATTTGGATAAGGCTGGAGTGAAGTGCTTGGTTAAGTAATCTATTTGAATTTGGGGACTGAAGCGCTAAGTAAAGATTGCCCGAATTACAAACGTGTGGCGCTCCAGTCCAGAACAATGCAAGCTCGGAGCTGTCTGAGACAGCCCGATAGACGTCTGGAATGATAAGACGTGCTCCTGACTCATGTACGTTTCCTTAACACCAGTGACAAAATGCACAGATTGGCGGGAAAATCAGGGTTTACGGGACCACGTGATCCCTGTAGCCTCACCATTACTAATCAAGTCAACCTCTCTCGGCTGCTGGTCCGTGTCACCATCCCACATTAGTATCACTCAAGTCAATGATGTACTGTCTGAAATGTTAGATTTAGAGAATTAACCCTTTCAGAGGAGGCCTGGGATCTGACAGAGGGAGCAAGCAGCAAAATAGCCCACCAGAAAATGCATGCATTTTCATAAAATAAACAAGCATTTTCACTGCAATAGGTCTCGCCTTTGCATAAGTTTGAGCTATTGGCATTGTAAATGACAATGCCTTTTATTTATGTGTTTTGAAAACCTGCAAGCGGTGCGTAAACATGCACTTTGTACTTATAGTCGCTGCTTACGAGAAGCAAGGCTGGCAGTAACTGTGCCTTTTTTACTGCCAGCCTTGCTTCTCGTAACCAAAGACTATAAGTGCAAAGTGTGTGTTTACGCACCGCTTGCAGGTTTTCAAAACACATAAATAAAAGTAGAGTGTAGTAGAGAGTAGTAGAGAGTGAGTAGTAGAGAGTAGTAGAGAGTGAGTAGTAGAGAGTAGTAGAGAGTAGTAGAGAGGAGTAGAGAATGAGTAGTAGAGAATGAGTAGTAGAGAGTGAGTAGTAGAGAGTGAGTAGTAGAGAGTAGTAGAGAGTTAGTAGTCGAGAGTGAGTAGTCGAGAGTGAGTAGTCGAGAGTGAGTAGTCGAGTAGTAGAGAGCGCCAGCTACGAACGTGGCTACACAGGGAGCGGGCCGCCTCCTCGTACTGGGTAGAAATCCCATGTGCTAAGGACTCATCTCCAGGTCTTATATCGCTCAATCCTACCCCCGCTCCCCCATTTCATGCGCTAAGGCACCGCAAGACGTGGTCAACATTGGTAGTGCGGCATGTCTCAGTGCAGGAAGGATCACTGTGGAACCCTTTAACTCTTGTGAAAATAAGCGTTAGAACATTTTCTCAAAACTCAAATCGTGACTCCAACCTCGTCTGATGGGTCCAATCGGCAAAGAAGTTTTGTCACCGCAAAAGAGACACACGCGGGCACCAATGTGGGGACCCTCAAAGCGTTCTGGGACCGTGGGGCTGCGGTCCCCTAGAGCTCCACATACAATTAAACCGAAGCATGCATGCAATCGACTCCGCGTTACAAACTAGCCATTTACTGCATCTGTATCACCCAGTTTCCATAGTGTCTTGTTTTTCATTTAGATGCTTTTGCTCCGTATAGATAACTTTTTTATTTTCCTGGCGAAAAAGAGGGCTGCATATCTTGCATTGTGCAAGAAGGCACAAGTTCTTGGGAGGGGGGTGCCTTGAGGTGCAGGTTCTCCCAAGTCCGGAATGAGGCAGTTCGGAATCTTCTGGACAACTAATGCAGGCCCGCCCTACTCTGCCGAGCCAAGGGACAGGCAGAGGCCTTGATTGTGCACGAGATTTGCAAAATTTTGCCTTAAATTGAAGTTGTCTTTTGCCCTGGGTGGAATCACGTATTGAAAGCCAAGGAACCACCTAAAACAGCATATCGTAACACTCGGCGTGCAGGGGGGGACGTGTGAAAGTACTGTCCGTGTAGGTTCTTGTCCCCCAAACCTGCCTGCAGTCAGGGTGGGTTCCCAACCTATAAGTTGAAGGCACACTTCCATGCCCCTGACTCCGCCATTCTAACTCGATAACTGGCAGTGTCTTCACCCGGCCTTAACTTGCCCCCGTCTCGCTCCTAAGTTCACAGAATAGGAACACCCCTCACCTTTGCACAGACTGACCTTTGGGGACTGCTACCAACGCTTCAAATTGCAACACACGGAGAAGCAGCGAGTTTTACAAACATAAACAATCTGTTTCACGCCTCTCCGCTCAGCAGTTTCAAAGGTACAAAAAGTACAACCCCGAATAATTATTCTCACCCCATGTACAGCAACCACCGCCAGCCTTACCCACTCAAGAAAAAAGTGCCATTCCCCCAAAAGATAGTGTGCTCCGGACACAGTGGAGGAAGCACAACGTGTGACACGGATTCCCCCCCTGGGGCTCCTCACTTCAACAAAAAGCTGCCTCCCAATCAGCCCCCACTCACCAGGCCTCGGGCAGGACTTCCTCTAACGAGCTTGGCTGCTCTCTGCGGACGGGCCAGAACGACGCGGGGCTCTCTCCTCATCCCGGGAGCCCCGCGCTGCCATCGGCGGCGTCCTAAGTTCACAGAATAGGAACACCCCTCACCTTTGCACTGACTGACCCTTGGGGACTGCTACCAATGCTTCAAATTGCAACACGCGGAGAAGCAGCGAGTTTTACAAACATAAACAATCTGTGTCATGCCTCGCCGCTCAGCAGTTTCAAAGGCACGTTAGTCGCACTGGCAGCTACGGCCCCACGCGAGTCAAACAAAATGAAAATCCACAAAAAGTACAACCCCGAATAATTATTCTCACCCCATGTTCAGCAACCACCGCAAGCCTTACCCACTCAAGAAGAAAGTGCCATCCCCCAAAAGATAGTGTGCTCCGGACACAGGGGAGGAAGCACAAAGTGCGACATGGAGCCCCCCCTGGGCTCCTAACTTCAACAAAAGGCTGCCTCCCAATCGGCCCCCACTCACCGGGCCTTGGGCAGGACTTCCTCTAACGAGCTCGGCTGCTCTCTGCGGACTGGCCAGAACGACGCGGGGCTCTCTCCTCATCCCGGGAGGCCCGCGCTGCCATCGGCAGCCTCGGCCGCCTCTGCTGCACTTCCCGGTCTCCTCTGTTGCGGCACCTCATCAAGCGGGGCTCCGTCCTCCTCACAGGAGCCCCGCCTGGATTCTTCTTTGGTTCGCCAGTGCAGGGTGGGCTCCCGCCTGGTTTCAGCAACACCCGGGTCTCCCCCAACTCACGGGAGGCCCGGTTACTTCCTGCTTCCGTCGCAAGGCCCCACCCACCTCCAGGCGGCACTGTGCCTCACTTCCAGGCCGCGGCGGTGATTCCAGGCAATATTTAGAATGCGGGGTAGGCACCTGCAAGTGAAAAATAACGCAAAGGCGGCAATATAGCGGGGTGGGCACCCGCTTCTCAATTAATGCCGCAAAGCGGGGTGGGCACCCGCATTTTTAAATAAACAATGCGGCAATGAGGGGTAGGTTCCCTTTCAATTTAAAACACAAAGCGGGGTAGGCACCCGCTAGGGAACAATTAAATGCTCGTTGCAGGGGAATCCCTACGCCGGGGATTCCCTCCATGGTGATCGCAGCTTCAGGCTGCCAGGGCTGTCTGGCTAGCACAGCCTGCACTTCTGCTCTCGTCCTCCCCCTCTCATTTGGAGAGGGAGCTCTTTCGCTTTTGGCAGAGGGCGGGGAGGTTCCATTACTGTGCCCGTCCCCAGATAACGAACAGGAGCGGCAGAGTGCGCAGAACGAAAAAAAAGCTGAAACTTTCAACGAAAAAAAAGCAGAAACTTTCAACCTGCGATGCTGGGCCAATCCCAGCGCAGCTCGAAGTGACGTCGGAGCTCACAGCCGATGAAACTCCCGGCGGTGATCTCTTGTCTTTATGGGCCCATATGTTGAAACACATGGCCCCATAAAGATAAGAAACCTTTTGCGACTAACACAAAGCAGGCGAGGCCGTTCAAATAGGAAGGCCGAAAGAGCTGAACAAAAACGTCACAAGGAGCTCTTTTCCAATGGTTGGCCACCGTTTAGCATAAACGGTGACGCCGGCCAATGGAAAAGAGGGGCGGGCTTAATGCCCTTTACAGAAATACCCAAAGTCATTAAATCTCACCAGCGAGACTGCGCATGTGCGCAGCCCACGCCAGGCGAGACCTAAAAAGGACACATTTAGAAACCCTTTTCCTGTAATGTTATGTTAGCCATACGTGTTCTGACAATAGTGTGGCTTTGCAACAACAAATTGATTTGTCAATCAGCAATGGTTGCACCCATCTATATTATGTTGTTCCCTTTTGTACAGTAGCCTCTGCTATTGTACTGTATTGTACTACAGCATTTATGTAGCCCTTACTACCCCTCTGTGGGGTGCTGAAGCACTTGCCTATATGAGTAGCACGTTTCACCATGTAGGGTGTGTGGTTGGAAGAATGTTGCTTTTCTGTTGGTTCTATGCAGGAACTGTTTCAATTTTGTGCACGTTGACCACTTAAGTGCGGTTATCATGTTATGCAACACAGCGGGTAGCAGTGTGTTGGATGATGACATGTAAGAGACAGATGCACAGTTCTAGGGTTTTCAGCATGCTGGTAGCTTTGAACAGCTCTGCATGTCCCTTTATGGTATTTCATATAATATAGTGTGCTTAGCTGGTTACTGCACTGGGTTGTCCAATCTGAGACTTTGTTAATAGCCGTGGTCCTGAGCTAGCATGTTTGAAGGTAGAGAGAAGCTGAGTGAACAGTTTGGATGGACATTTTTATCATCATCCCATACCTGAGTGTCAGTTTGTATAGATATTTGGGACCTGCAGTGAATGTACTATGTTAAAGTCCTCCAAAATTGTGCAGTAATGTGTGTCAGCTCCTGTCAGTTATTCCATGCCTCTTCATTTGTTGATGTTTGGCTGTACAGTGTTGATGATGGACAATCCTCATAGAAAATATATGTCTTATGTGAATTTCATAGGCATACTTTATAATGTGTTGCTGATCACTGTGTTTATGGTGTTAGTGGTATTGTGGGTGTAATTGCATTTATATAGCACGTTTTACCTCTGATGAGGCGTTGAAGAGCTTTTCAAGCAGTAGCAGGCTACCCCAGAACCCAAATAAGATTAGTGGTGAATTAGTATAGGGAGATGTGAAATTTATTTGAGCGGTGGACATGTGAGTCTGTTAGTTGTATTGAAAAGGATAGTGGAGGGATGGAGGAGGGAAGGGTCTAGGAAGTGTTTTTCGGGAGATCATAGCAGTAGGAGGAAAGAGTAGTAGAATGAGGTTTGGGGTGAGTCAGAGAGTGTAAGTAGAGGATATATTGAGAGAGGTATAGGGTGGGATACAGGGCAGTGCATTGGAGATGCTGAATTAGAAGTAAAGTAATAAATGTAAAGATACATAAGTACATGTAAGGTATATATGTAGAGGATCTATTGAGAGAGGTATAGGGTGAGATATAGGGTAGTGCATTGGAGATGCTGAATTAGGAGTAAAGTAATAAATATAAAGATACATATGGAAGGTATATGTGTATAAGGAAGGTAATCTGTCTAGATTTAAGTTGCATTTGATACATTTTTTTCTTCCTTTTTACAATTCAATAGTGAAGCAATTGTAGATACATAGTTATGATAAAAAGGTAGTTATTTATGCAGTGACCTATATACAAGTTAAACATAGAATAATTTAACCATGGGTAATATGTAAATTTGTTAAATAGACCTAACAAATATCTATATATTTAGAAACATAATTATACACATTTATACAAAGGAATGCACATATCTAGATACATATATGTAATCCAAATAAATGCTTATACATACTGGAATATGCTGTGCATTTATGTTTGCGTATGGTAGTTATGTGGGGAAGAGCCAACTCTTGAGTAGTCCTTGAAGATAAGATAGTTATCTATGGATCTTATGTTTGGGGGTAATGAGTTCCATAGTTTGGCTGCTTGAACAGAGAAGGATGCAACATTTATATTTTTTATTTTTTGAATGGAGGGATTTTTGTGGCAAGGTGCCAATACGGAGTGGAGGTTCATTTGTTGAATGTATTTGTTGATTTTATTCCTGATGAAGAACAGCCCTGTTCCATGAATAGCTTTCCGGGTGATACAAAGCAGCTTGACTGTCAATCTTCTGGAAACCTGTAACCAATATAGGGCCTTTAAGGCAGGGGCGATGTGGGCTTGTGGCTCTACAAGCAGGAGTAGTCTGGCAGCAGAGTTCTGAATCCACTGTAGTCTTTTCATAGTTGTTAAAAATGATCCGTGGTAGAGGCTATTGGCGTAATCAAGTTTAGACATTACAAGAGAGATAGTATCCTGGACCTTGTGTGGAAATCCCAGGTGGGGGAAGATGCCTTGCAGAGTTTTTATAGTAATGATGCTTGATCTTGCTAGTTTGTCCACTTGGACAGTCATTGATAGGTTGGAGTCCATGGTAATTCTGTGGTTTATTACTGCCTTAGATACTGTAGGTGGTGTTCCCACATCGCCAGGCCAGGTGGCGAGTGGTTCGACATTTTTCCAATTGCCACATTTGAGTATTTCCATTTTGGAAGCATTCAATTTGAGATGGCTCCATATACTACTTAAACTGGAAAGCCCCAATGGCGTTGGGAATTTTCAAATTTTCAGTTGCCTCAGAGCCGTTGATTAGCAAATCAACAGCTCTGAGGCAACTGAAAATTTGAAAGTTCCCAACGCCATTGGGGCTTTCCAGTTTAAGTAGTATTTGTGCGTGATCTGCATACTCATAGCATGTGAGATGAAACTGATTGATCAGTGCCGGTAATGAATTCATGTAGATGTTGAAAAGCATCTGTGAGAGCATAGAGCCATGAGGGACTACTGCTTTTGAGAAGTATGGTTTGGATGAGAAAGGGAAGGTGGTATGGATGACATTTGTTCTGTTTTGAAGGTAGGATGTGATCCAGTGAATGTGATCCTCCATCATGCCACGGCGAACCATCGGGCTGCCCTTTTTGTTTACCTGCATAATTAAAGCAGTTTGCTGGTTGAGTTGTTTGCAATTTGTGGGTTGTAGGTGGAAGATTGAACTTGAGAGTGCAACTGTTTTCTGGGCTTTGTTGCCAAGATGTACCTGGTGCAGTTATCTAGAATAAAGCCAAGTTTTCAATTGTCTTCGGAAGTGTATATGCTCCTGGGTGCTTCTAATGCTGACTGGGATTGTATTGTGATTTACAAAAAGAGACTCAGGCAAGACTATGTTGCACTTATCACCAAAGTGGGTAGAGTTTATAATAATTAGTAAGGGTACAATGGTGCACAAATCTGGCATACGATTTATGTGCGAGACGCCATAAAGGGTCTCATCTCAAAATGGATGGAAGATTCATGCAATAGGAGCCATCAAGAAAGCACCTCGATCAACTTCTGGACTTCTGCACTTTTTCCTTTGGAAAGATCCACGCCGCTATTGTGACACACAGACAGAACATTAACACAAGCCCTGAAGAAGCCTCGGATGCGATGAAAAGCATTGACTACGATAAATAAAAGAAGACGTTTTCAGAAAAAGGAGAAGATCATGAATAAAGAAATCACCCATTAAAGAAAAATCATCATCGAGTCTATGCGATATGTGACTTGTTTGCATTTACTCTCAAACTTGGCCTAGCTGGCATATTACTAGGAACCATTTCATGTATTGAGTGCTGAGTCTCCCTTGTCTGGTATTGTATTATGCTGCAACATTTGTATAGTGCTTACTACTCCTATGTGAGGTTTCCCTACAAGGGTAGAATGCTGCACAGTGTAGGGTATGTGGTTAAAAGAGTGTTGTCTTTGTTTTGATCCTATGTGACAAGTGTTTCTATGTTGTGTGTGATGATCACCAACATGCGTCTATCGTTGTATGGGATAAGCGCTCTTAGCAGTGTGATGGATGAAAAAGTGTGAGATGGGTGTGCATTTTATGGTTTTCAGTACGATAGCTCTGCAGATCCCTCATTATGATCGTGGTCCATTTAGCTGATTACTATACTAGGTTGTATATTCTGTGATATTTTGTTTATGTTTACGGTCCTGAGCAGGCATAGGTAAAAGGGAGACATGGTGGCGAGATCTGCTGGGGTAGACATTGTTAATATCATTCCAAATCTGAGTGTCATTGTGAGATGCCAAGAAGTGGCTGTTGTATGTTGATAGACAGGACCTGCAGTGTTGGGCTTCATTAGAGTCCTCAGTTGGCCAGTTATATATGGCAGATATCTTCAGTTATTCTGCACCTGTTCAATTGGAAATGGATGGTTTTTTGCTATGGACTGGTAGAGTACTGGGTGAAAGATATGACCATTTGCAGTTTGTCTTATGTGAGTGTCAGGCCGTAAAAGGGAATAATTAAGCAGCCTGAATCAACTGCAATCGACTGGCTGCTGACTGTTATGGTATTAGTTTTAGTGTAGTGAGTTCAAGAGCATGGTGGCTTGTACTGAGAAAGCAGTGCCTCCTATGGATATCTTATGGTAAGGTGGTATGATGATATGTGTTGCAAGCCTGGAGTGTACTGTTTGGCTTGTATTGCTAGAATTTAGCTTGTGGAAATAGCGGTCCTTTTCCATGGACAATGCAGAGTGCCTTAAACATTGCCCTTCAGGCTAGAGGTAGCAAGTAGAACAATTGCAGGACTAGAGTCATGCGTTCTCTAAGGTGAAAAAAGGGGGTGGTGATGGACGGAGCATCAGAACCAATCAAACACTCACACCCAGTCAACAGATCTGGGTTTGATCCATCACCGTTCTTTAGCCCACTCTGCCATCCCAGTTCAGACATGGCCATATGCAAATCAGTCTGACCCTGTGCCTCATGGGAACAGTCCAGCCCGAACTGCCAAGCCATGCCTTCCCTGGACCGGAAACAAGCTTCCTAGGACCGGTTTCTGCCATTTCAGCCGTCTTCAGCCAGGCTTGCTTGAATCCAGTGGCAAAGTGAGCAAGGGACTCACGTCTGAGCATACCCTGCCAACTTATGGCGAACAAAGCGGTACAAAAAGGGGGTGGTGATGGACGGAGCATCAGAACCAATCAAACACTCACACCCAGTCAACAGATCTGGGTTTGATCCATCACCGTTCTTTAGCCCACTCTGCCATCCCAGTTCAGACATGGCCATATGCAAATCAGTCTGACCCTGTGCCTCATGGGAACAGTCAAACCCAGATCTGTTGACTGGGTGTGAGTGTTTGATTGGTTCTGATGCTCCATCCATCAGCAAGCCTGGCTGAAGACGGCTGAAATGCCAGAAACCGGTCCTAGGAAGCTTGTTTCCGGTCCAGGGAAGGCATGGCTTGGCAGTTCGGGCTGGACTGTTCCCATGAGGCACAGGGTCAGACTGATTTGCATATGGCCATGTCTGAACTGGGGTGGCAGAGTGGGCTAAAGAACGGTGATGGATCAAACCCAGATCTGTTGACTGGGTGTGAGTGTTTGATTGGTTCTGATGCTCCGTCCATCACCACCCCCTTTTGTACCGCTTTGTTCGCCATAAGTTGGCAGGGTATGCTCAGACGTGAGTCCCTTGCTCACTTTGCCACTGGATTCAAGAAAGCCTGGCTGAAGACGGCTGAAATGCCAGAAACCGGTCCTAGGAAGCTTGTTTCCGGTCCAGGGAAGGCATGGCTTGGCAGTTCGGGCTGGACTGTTCCCATGAGGCACAGGGTCAGACTGATTTGCATATGGCCATGTCTGAACTGGGGTGGCTGAGTGGGCTAAAGAACGGTGATGGATCAAACCCAGATCTGTTGACTGGGTGTGAGTGTTTGATTGGTTCTGATGCTCCGTCCATCACCACCCCCTTTTGTACCGCTTCTCTAAGGTGAAGGCATTGCATTTCAGGTGAGTTGTATTTTGATTATAATGGATGCAGGTAAGCCGAGGTATAGGATGTTCGTATGCAGTTTATGTTGGTATGCAAGGCAAGTGAAGGTCCGATGTAGGGGTTTCATTGTGTCGAAAGCTCTGTTTGCAACACTGTTAGCGTACCTGGTGTCTGGAGGAGAAACAGAGACCGGACAAGCATAGCATGCAGAACTGTTGTTGTTACTTCGCACTCCAAGTTGTGTACAAATTGTGCATGTATGGGTTATGTTATGTGTTTTTATTATGTGCTGAAGTTAAAGAATAATATATATAACAATATCAAGAGCACAAGGGTATTACATTTGGGCAGTGAAATAGAATCAGAATAAATAACAGGTGGGCGGAATTTGTGAAATTCACTTTCGCAAATTATCGCGAAAATGTTAAAAATCTCGCGGTGCATGATCGCGAGAAGAAAGATGTGATCGCGCGACAAATGACGTTACTGCGTGCGCGAACTGTCGCGAGACAGCGCAAATGGCTACCAACAATCCAACATCTCGTGGAGAACGCGACCAGATCAGGAAAACTTGTCGGCAAGCACGGGGATTCAGGTAAGGCGATCGCGCACACGCGAGAATGTATTATTTTACAGCGCAAGCACGCAAAAAATTTCCGGTAAGATGTGGATTGCGGAAATTTTGACATTTTCGCGCTCTCCGCGGAACGCGAAAATGTCAAATTATCGAAATTTCCGCGAGCGGAACGGAATTTTAGCCCAGGCCTAATAAATGAGCTTTATTTGTATGGCTCCAGTTGTTTTCTTAAGTCAACTGTTTCTAGAATGGAGCCTTGACACACTAATGATTTCTCAAATCAGTTATGTGGTAATAATAGGGGATTTCACATTTCCACTGTCGTAACAAATGTCTGAAGATACATTTCTTACTACACTTGCTCCGAATAGCATGTTTTATTGGGCCATTTGTATTTTCGTTCACATGGCGTATGATGTTCATTTTCACTGAAAAAAACAAACTTTTGCACCTCATAACTGAAGTAGCCTACCCTACATAAAACCACCATATGCAAATAGCAGTGTAAAATATGCAGTCTAGCATGGTGGACAACTTTAGAGCTTCAGTTATGGTGTGAATTGTGCACCGAACACCAGTGAATTACATTGTTTCTTTTTTAATAAAGTGATTACTCTCCAAGCCCTGCACCCTATTGCCACAAGCTGCAAACCCACACTGCACACAGTCTGGGTTGGCCACATACCCTGGTTTGTACCCAGGCCTTGCGCACAACCTGGCATGGGCAGGCAACCCCTGCTGTGCAAAGTCTTTGGCCTACACCAAACCCTCTGCAGGCCGACAGCCTGGAGTTGCGCCTAGTCTGCTGTGGGCAAGCAAACTTGTGCAGTTTTGTACCCCCAAATTGTGATGTATGGGTTAATGAAGCTTGCTCTTGTTGCATGGTACTTGGGCATGAAGCTTGATCACTCCATGGATCCTTTTGGGGATTTGCGGATCCTCCATTCCCAAAATGGGACCTGGGGACGATGGTACAATGACAGGTGACATGGATCCTGGGCAGTATTCCAGGTTTTAAGGCATTGCAAATCCTTAAAAAATGATCTGAAGTCTCCTCAACACTTTATATTCCAATTGCAAAAATAGCTTGCTCAGCACTACAATTTTTGTGTGTTATTGTAACAGTGTGAAATTCACATCAACATAATTTAACACAACTGTTTAACATAATGACTCCATCATGTTTGTTCAAAAGAAGATATTTCTTTTTTTATGTTTTTTTTTTTTTTAAACATTCTTTTATTCAAATGTAGCCAATGCATTACATCCCAAAGGACTTCTTCAGGGCTTCAAGAGGAGGTTCTTCTGAATGAAATAGAGTGGAAATGTCATGGTGTGAATCATACACTGGCTTTTTCAACAATATTCAGATTTCTCTAGGGAACTCTGGTGGAAAGGTGCCCCCTTGTGGATGTACCACTCTATGTGATGTATCCTGGGGTCTAAAAGTTTCAGGCAGAAATTGACATCTTAAGATATCACGGTTATGAATCCAGAAAGGAATTTCTTATATGTACTGGCGGTCTTTCTGTGAGTCCGATGGCTCACCCCGAGAAACCTGCCGCATGTTCCCAAATGCAAGCTTCTATGGCCATGTAGCCCTACTGGTATTCCTCGGATGACTGTTCAATTGGTTCCAAGTTTTTGGCTGCATACAATAGTCTAAATTGGCCTAAGATGATGTTTTATATGTACTGTGTTCACAAACATCTCTCGGTTTGGTGGTTCTGTCTTATTCAGTGAGCCGTAGTTGTATGTTTTTTTACTTTTGCAGTCAACTTTAAGTTGGAAGACATGACAGTAGCCCAGCAGATATTTACAGTTTGAGAATGTTGCTTCTGAGCATTTGACGGTTTAGATAGCGTTAGAATGGTGTGTGGTATTCTGATTAATATGATTTATGTGTTGGTGATGTGTGTGTTGGAGGCGTTCTGTCTGATGTGTTTCAATGAATATTTATAGATGGCGCATCTTGGTGGCGTTTGCTGTTTGGCGTTCAGATAGCACACCTTGCCCCCGATTTGTAATTGGTCAGAAATGTGGCGGCATTTACCACACTATGCAGATATCATTACCCTTGGCGGGACACTTACTGGGTGCCTCTTTCCGAGTTTCACAAGGAAAAACGAGGCCTAAAATGCAGAATCAGTTTTTACTGTACTTCATTCTGCAAGTTTTGCCTTTTTCCTGGCCTTATTTCCTTATTACATTTTGCAGGTTTTACTGGGGCAACCTGTCCTAGGAAATCTATGGCAGGAGTAGTAATTGATGCATGCGGTAAATGCCCAAGACTCAGTGGCGGCTCCTCGAGGGAGTGCTGCGGGACGGGGTGGCGGGGTGGGGGAGGGGCAGGGTGGGCGGTAGTAAACTCCAGCATACGGCCGAACCGAGTTAAGTACATAAATAAATAAATAAATAAAGCGAATTACATTGCGTGCGCTGCACCACCGATTGGGTTGCAGCACGCACAATGTAATTCGTTTTATTCATTTATTAATGTACATAACTCGGTTCAGTCGTATGCCGGAGATTACTACCCCCCCCCCCCCCCCCCCGGCCCTTCCCCGCCCCACTGCCCCGCAGCACTCCCTCGAGGAGCTGCCAAGACTATGGTAAAGCTTCTGTCTGGTGTGTTCTCGTGTTTCTTAGTGCTAAGTTTTGTTGGGAAGCATATGACAGGTGACTGCATGACAGATATATGCTTTTCTGGGTGCAGCTGATATATTATGTCCAATGTGTTCTAATTTAGAGGCATGTGATATATATTATGTCTAACGTGTTGGACTGTCCTAAGGGAACTATGTGAAAATTGTAAACAGCGCAAACTTCACAATAAGTGGCCATATAGCACAGATAGTAACCAATTTATAAAAATAAGTTAATGCACAACTAGGTTATTCACCTTAGGTTAAGCTTTGCACATGAATATATACTTCAAGACTAATGTCCAACGACATGGCCATTAAATACATGCGCCCTTCTGCCCCTTCGATAATTCCCGCTGCTTTTCATCTCTTGTGCAGATGTTTGATGAGACTAATTTCTCGTCTTCTAGTTCAATTCATGGCACAGATCTCAGTTATTCTATCCTGGCAAGGCATTAATTGCTATTTCCACCAAATGCAGACTTCTCCAAAACCCTGGAACAATATATTTACTGGCGGCTTGGTACTATCACAGGGGCAGTTTTTGTGGTCCTGCTACACTCTCCCTACACCAGCCAACCACCATTGCCTTCCAGACAGCCAATCCGCTCATAGTTACACTGGAATCATATCTCCGCATGGTTCACAGATGGGGCAACCCATCTCCCGATTTCAGGGGTGGAGATCATACATAGTCATTGTTGCAGCCAACAGTTAATGCTTACCTTTTAGACCTCTAGATATCACTCCCACAACCTCCAGATATTTCTCCCACCAAACATGACTCAGATTTAAGACTTAGGGCATGAGTTTGCGGGATGTTGCCTTATCAAAGTTCATGAAATTATATGGAAAAACTGCAAATTTCAATCAGTTTGCAAAGAGGTTTTGAATTAGAGGAATAAAAATCAGCAATAATAGGTAATGCAGAGGAAACACAACTTGCAACTAAACTTTGAGCAAATTTCAACTAAATATTTTGCTGGAGAACCCTGCAAATAGACGTTTTTCAGGAGAATTGTCCTGCAAAATAGTGAGAATTTTACATTTTCTAACATCATGTAATGGAACGGTGATGGGTATTACAATTATGCCACCTAAACTAAAGGTTTGCATACCATTCATTTAAGGCAAAAGGCCCACAAGCAAGATGGAACGAGGTTGCTGGGGCTGCTAAGAGTATGAACAACGGTTGGCGGCGTAGCGTGGTTGGAGCCTGCAGGAGTATTGGTGCAACTAACAGTGATTCAGACTAAGGGTAACATTTTCACTTTATTTCTTGCATTTTTCCTTTTCCAAGTATAGAACTCTGCTGGCCTGCAGCAGGATCTGTAGAATTTGGCTAGGCAAATGTAAGGGCTTAGGGCGCTGACAGACTGCCACTCGAAGAAACTCATGATTTTTTAGGTCGAGCCTATAGCAGCGCCACAGCACCCTGCTTGCTCCCTGTCGCTACTCTCTGTCCCCCGCCACTGCTCTCACCCCGTGCTTCTGGTGCCCTCTGCCTGTCCGGCTCTATGCCACAGCACCCTGCTCGCTGTCTCTACTCTCGGCCCCTCTTTCCCCCCGCTCTCACCCCGTGTTTGCAGTACCTTCTGCCTGCTTAGCTCTATGCCACAGCACCCTGCCTCTACTCTCTGCGCCCCCCGCTCTCACTTTTTAGTTATGTTTTATATTATTGTATGTGAAAGTTTTAACACATTTATTAGAACTTTCACATACAATAATATAAAACAAACTAAAAACTTAAAAGATCCCGAAGGCGAGACCTATTGGCTATGCCAATGCTTGTCATTTTGTGGCAATGTATAGTAGATGAATCCCATACGTTCGTCTCAAAGCCGGCTTTAGAACTAGTGGCGCCTGGTGCGACAATGTTTTTTGGTACCTTCCTCCTCGGATTACCTTACTACCATTAGTGAATAACCCGGATATTTTGGGGATTAGGTTATGTAAGGAGAACCATCAGGCCATTATTGTTATTAATGTTTACGCCCGAGGACGATCAGGTGGGCGCTCACCGAAAATCATAGAGGAGTTGGACTCGTTCCTTAAATTGCTTGGGAGAGACAAAATAATTCTTATAGCTGGGGATTTAAACTGCACCTTTGAACCCTTATTATGTGAGGATGTAAGTCTGGGATTTGATGAGGATGTAGTGTGGAATATCCCGTTGTTGTCTCTGAATAATATTAAAAAGGGTACAGAGGCAGCATTACACTGGTCAGGATTGTGCCTGGAGTGGGGCTTGAGAGCAGCAAATGGTCGCACCCCCTCGGATAAGGCCGGTTTCCCGACTTTTGATAATGGGGTCTGCAAAAGTCGAATCGATTATATTCTGGTTAAAATGGAGTATTGGTCCCTCCTGGAGGACATGGAAGTTGTGGTTCGTCCGGAGAGTGACCATAATCCATTGTTTTTAAGGTTAAAGCTCCCAGGTGGGCCCGGAAGGTCCCCTCCAGCCCAGTGTATCACAGCAGATGCTATTCTGATTAATGATAGGAGGCTTAAATGGTGTAGGGTAGTGGCGGACCCAGCCCTGTTAGATGGCATATCGTTGGAAGTTGCATCTACCCTGAGTGCCATATTGAATTTTTCCCCAAATTTGGAGGCACCAAATCAAATCTGTAACCTTCATGAACAGTGCTTTATTAAGCTTAAGGCCCTTTTAACTCTTACTATAAAGCAAGGAAAAGCGAATGCTACAGGTCGCCGCAAAAATTGGTACAATAAAAAATGTAGGGAAGCACATAATGGGCTAATAAAAGCTATTAAATCCAGGGTGACTTCTGATATTAAATTAGCTCGCCAAATGTACAAGAAAGCCCAGTGGGAGGCAAAGAGGGAGTGGGATGAGAACCATTGGACCAACCTCTACGAGGCTTGTCTATCCTCAAATCAGGTTAAGTTCTGGGAAGTAGTGATATGGGGTAGGAATCCTGATTCACAAACCCCAATAAATTATGTCCGTGTGGAACCATGGGTGGATTTTTTTCATCCCAGTTTAAGGACCCTGACCTAGAATTTCATAATGACCCAGGGAACAGGATATCTCTGCCCACTTCTCCTGGCAAATCATTAGTGTTTACGAATACTGATACAGAGTTAGCCCTATGTCTGGTTCAAGCAGGGAAAGCTCCCGGGATGGATTGCATCCCGGCAGACCTTTTTAAATCAGATCTCCAACTCTGGATTCCCTACATAACTCAGATTGCAAATGCCATAGCAAGGGGGGCTAGGATCCCAGAGTCTTGGAAAGGGGCGGAAATTATTCCCATTTTTAAAAAGGGGGACCGTTCGGTCCCGGGGAATCATCGCCCTATTAGCCTCATCGACTCTGTGCAGAAATTTTTTCTAGAATGGTCCTTGCTAGAGTTCAAGGGTGGATGGAGATGGAGAACATTCTCTCCCCATTACAGGCTGGCCTTAGATCAGGTACCAGCACCATCGACCAGGTCTTCAGATTTACTCTGATTTACTGGAAGGTGGTGCTGTTGGGCGGAGGATCCATTTATTCCGCCTTTGTGGACCTT
The DNA here is from genome assembly GCF_964204655.1 of Triturus cristatus. NCBI lineage: Eukaryota > Metazoa > Chordata > Amphibia > Caudata > Salamandridae > Triturus > Triturus cristatus. The sequence continues at coordinate 792,053,433 of NC_140581.1, read as the reverse complement.
AAGTCCGCTTTTGATCTTGTGCCTAGGGCAAAACTGTGGGCAGTCTTGGGTAACTTAGGGATGCCGTTGGATCTCCTTGAACTTATTATTAGATTGAATGAGGGCAACTTTGCCAGGGTGAGGTGGGGAGCCCAAGGACAGGTGACAGATAGTTTCCCCGTAACGTGAGGTGTTCGCCAGGGGTGCGTTTTGGCACCCACCCTTTTTTTATTGTTTATTGATCAGATGGTGACGTTTTTTGATAACACCCAGACTGATGCTCCTATATTGGGTGGGACAAGATTCCCTATGCTCATCTTTGCAGATGATACTTTACTTCTCTCAAAGACACGAAGGGGGCTGCAAATAGCAATAAATAGGTTTGAGGAGTTTTGTCAAGTTAATAATCTGCAAATTAATGTGAGCAAGACCAAATTTATGGTCTTAACGAAAAATCGCCCCATTAAAAGCCACATTAGTATGAATGGCGTAAGTCTTGAACAAGTGGAACTTATGACCTACCTTGGAGTAACCTTAGACTATCGCCTACGTTGGAAACCCCAGGTTGAAGCCCTTCATTTAAGATTTGCCCGCCTCTCGGGCTGTCTAATCCAGGAGCAAAAAAGGTCCTTAACTAAACGGGTTACACCTGTACTTAAGATCTATGAGGCCAAAATTAGCTCTGCCATTTTGTATGGGGCTGACTTGTGGGGGTATATGGATTTAACCCCCTTGGTAAAAGTCCAGAACAAATTTATGCGCAAACTGGTAGGACTCCCCCAATCCACACCGATTAAACCCCTCTTATTAGATATGGGCTGTAAGCCCATTAATGAGATGGCTCGATATCGATTAGTCGCACTGTGGAGACGGCTCTGGACGTCGCCGGATCTCAGTCTTTTTGCCAGCGAATTGGCGGAAGTTAGATCATCTCTGGGCTCTGCGAATATACCATGGCTACGTGAGGTGAAACTAATTTTGGAAGATATGGGTCTTAGTCAACTTTGGGTTTCCCCGGGTTCTAATGTATTCCCCCCTAAACAAGATTTTAAAGCACTTTATTGGGCTTCTGCCAGATTCCTTTCTGTTGCACGGTCAGGTGCTGCTACCCTAACAGGTAGATTTTTGGTATTTAAAACCGATTCCTCTTTGGAAAACTATTGGGACACTATTACTAAGAGTCTGGATAAAAAATTATACCATCAGTTTAGAGTTGGGTCCCTACCTGTAAGGTCTTTTTCTAGGAATTGGTCTGGTTCAAATGAATTTTGTCCTTGGTGTAGTGACCACAAGGAGAGTGTGGGGCACTTCTTTTTTGCATGCCCTGCCTATCATGCCCCTAGGCATAGATGGATTAGGCCCATCTGTCAAATGCTGAAATTGAGAAGGAGCTCAGAGGCCTTGTGGACTCTGCAAACCAATACCTCGGAGACTGTGGTAGTAGGTGTTGCAAAGTTCCTTGGGTGGGCTTGGGTCATTAGAGCCAGACATTTCCAGGTTGCCTGATTGTTTTGTCGTTATATAAGGGTTCTTCATATATGAAGTCTATAATATTTTGTTTAATGTTTTTTTTAAATGTTGAATATAGGCGGGTTTTAATGTTTTAATGCAATGTAATGTATGTATATATTATTGTCCTTGTGTGTACCGTCTTTTATGATATTAAGTCGAAATAAAGACATATGAAACCTGAAAACCTGAAACCTGAACCTTACTACCACTCAGCAAAAATACCCCTCATCTCTCATTAGCCCTTCTCTCATATAGATTTCATTTGTTTTAAAGCGCAGGTAAAGGATGGCTTTACTAATCCACTCTGCTAGCCACATAAAATACAGAACTGTTTTTTTCAGCAGAAATATTAACCCTTTACGCTACTTTATGGTGAGTCAAAACTGCCACTAGACAAAACTCAATCTCTCTCCAGAAGGAACATTAATCATAAGAGTTATCTTGACATTTTTATTGTTGCCTGAAAGCTGGAAGCACAAGAAACTCTGCAGCCAGTGCTTTTAAATCGTAAGGTATTGCTAAACACAGCACCCCCCCCACCCCTGATGTCAGTGCACCCCACTCTAGGTCAGCGCCCAGTGCAGCTGCCCCGGTTGCACTGCCCTTAAGCCTGGCCCTGGTACTGGAACGGGGTGGGGGCCTCCACTTGCCCCTGCATTAGGTTGTGCGTTTTTCCAATTATCTTTCTATTCATGTTATCCCCCTTTCTCCTTCTGTGTCCCCCCTTTTAAGTTGAATCCTGCCAGACAGTGCAGCTGCCTGGTTCCAAAGACATATTGTAATTGCATTTATATAGACCTTACTACTCCTGACGAGGCGTCAAAGCGCTTTTTGACGCGTTGCACACTGCTCCGGAACCCAAAGAGGATTAGTGGTGAATTAGTATAGGGAGATATGAAATTAAGGTAGTATATGTAGATTTAAGTTATATTTAATAAACTCAGAAGTGTTGCTTTACTTTAAGCTAATTTATTTGTTTTCATGACTTTTTGTAATTCAATAGTGAGGCAATTGTAGATTAATAGTTATGATAAAAATAATGCAGCGACCTATATACATGTTAAACATAGAATACTATAACCATAAGTAATAAGTACATATGTTGATAAGAACTAATGAACATTTATAAACATAATTATTATACATGGGTATACAAATTAATACACGTATGTAGGTACACATATATAGTCCAAATAACTGCTTAAAGACACGGGGATATGCTGTATATTTATGTTTGAGTATGGTGGTTATGTGGGGAAGAGCCAACTCTTGGTTAGTCTTATGAAAATCTGGTAGTTATCCGTGAATCTTATATTTGTGCATGCTGAAATGATCCCTAGGAATGCATTCCTCCCATTGCGTACCATTAGCTTTGTGTTTTGTAGCTCACATTTTCTTGCTTTCTATTTGCTGACTTTATTTGTTTTGGGCTCCCCAGCATGTCTTTGTCCCTCTTGTGGAGCACAACCTGTTTACCCCCTCTCTGGCTGTCTCCTTGTCTTCTTCCAAGAGTGTTCGCTTTCTGGGAATTCTTTTTTTCTTTTTTTGTGATGCACTCCACAAGAGTACATGTGTTTTCAATTGTCTCCCTGGTTGGCTATTTCCCAGCAGCAAATATGCAATATTTCTTTGAAAAAGATTCCTTCCTCCTATCTTTCTGCTTGACTGATTCTACTTCTCTCTGCCACTACTAGTTCATCAATCTCGCATGCCCCTGAGGAACAATATTCTGTCTAAGCGCTTGTTTATTTTGATCAGTACTCTTTACTAATACCACAATTTAAACAATCCTCTTCCTCAATTTCACACTCATTTCATAGGTGCTGGAAGTCAGAGAGTGGGAGGTGCCCAAAATAACCATGCTGTACCTCAGAAGCGAATGAGCAATAAAAAAGCCTTTACATTTTATTTTTATCTTGTTTAATTTGCTGTACATTTAAAGGCAGAGGTCAAATGTTAGGCTCTTTCTTCCAGAGAGGTTGGTGTTTGCTTTTCTCTCTCTGATTGCTAAGTGAGAGGATTTATGTGACAATCTTTCTGGGTCCTGGGGATGTGAAAGGAAATGTTGCAGGATGTTATTTTTATCTAGCACACAAAAATGTAAATGCCAGTAACTAAACTGTAGAAATATTTCAGAGTATATCAAAATTGGGAAAGCACAAATGAAGCACATCTCTTTGTAACTCTGAAGTGTGATGGATTACATATTAATATGATCAACACTTATCAATACACTATGTGAGCAGATTTCCACACATTATAGTTTGAGTGGTGTATAGTTTTATCAGTAAAACTGTATGTCTGTGCAAATGTAATGGTAATTTCAATTGTAAATATGTTGTCTGCAAAGGCAGTGCGTTACCACACCAGGCATACTCCACTCTTCGCCACTATATGCCACTCCACTCTACATCACTCTACTTTTCAACACTTTATTCCACTCTGTGCCACTCTTCGTCCCTCCGGTCTATGGCACTCTACTCCACTCTACACCATTTCACTCTACACCAATTCACTCTATGGCATCCCACTCTGGCGACACACAACTCTGCTCTACACCACTTCAAGACACTTAACTCCACTCTACGTAACTCTACTCTGCGTCACTCCACTCTACTCTACTGTATGCCACTCCACTCTATGCCACTCCACTCTACGACAACCTCTGCGCCACTCTGTCCCACTTCACTCTACTTCACTTCACTCCACTCTACGACAATATACTCTATTCTATGCCACTCCACTCTACATCACTACACTCAACGCCACTCACTTTATGACACTTCACTCTATGACACTGTACTTCTCTCTGTGCTACTCCAGTCTACAACACACTACTCCACTCCACTCAACTCCACTCTACAACACTCTACTCTACACCACTTCAGTCTACGACACTTTACTTCATTGCATGCTACTCCACTGTACGCCACTCTGCTCTACGACACTTCACTCTATGCCATTCCACTCTATGACACTCCACTGCATGTCACTCCACTCTAACCCACTTAGCGCCACTTAACTATACTCTACGCCACTTCACTTCACACCACTGCACTCTATGCCACTTCACTGTACGACAGTACTGTATTCTATGCTACTGTGCTTTACTCTACACCACTACACTCTGACACTCTAGTCCAATCTACGCCACTCTACTCCACTCTACCCCACTCGAATCTATGCCACTCCACTCTACGACACTGTACTCCACTCTACGTTACTTCCCTCCACTCTATGCCACTCCACTTATGACACTCCACGACATTCCCCTCCACAACACTCTATACCACCCCACTCCACAGCAATCCACTCTGCAACATTCTACTCCACTCTATGACACTCCACTCTGCAACACTCCAATCTGCGACACTCAATGCCACGCCAATCGAACATCACCAGGCAAGCCCTGACCTGGAAACTTCGATGGAAAAAGGAAAAAAAGAAGGCCTGGCGCTGAGGCCTTGAGGCTGACTGCAAGGAGATGGGCTATACCTGGAGTCTGATTGAAAAGCCTAAGATAGAGATGGCTGGAGAATCCTGCTTCATGGCTCATACCCCAAAAGGGGTAGTAGACATAGGTAAAGTAAAGTAAGTATGACATTCCAGTTTACGCCACTCCACTCTACACCACTCCAAGACACTGCTCCACTGCATTCTACCACATTGTACTATACTCTGCGCCACTCGATTCTATGCCACTCCACTTTACTACACTCTACATCACTCTCCATTACTCCAGTATACTCCACTTTATACCACTTCACTCTACGCCACTACATTCTACTCCACATTAGGTCATTGCACTCTATGACACTCCACTCTACGACACTCTACTTCACTTTATGCAACTCCATTCTATGACACTCTACTCAATTCCAGTCTATGACACTATACGTCACTCTACTCTCCATCTCTATGCCACTCCACTCTACGACACTCCACTCTGTGCCACTCCACTCTGCGCCACTCCACTCTATGGCACTCCACTCTACTTCACTCCACTCTAAGCCACTCCCGTGTACTTTACTCTATGCTACTCCACTGTATGATGGTGCGCGCCACTCCAAACTATTACACTCCACTCTATGACACTACAGACAACGACACCCTATGCCACACTACGCAACTCCACTCTACTCCACTTTATGCCACTAAACTCTATGACACTTCACTCTATGACACTCCACTCCATGACATTCCACGACACCCCACTGTACTCTTCTCCCCCACACTCTACAACACTACTTCACTCTACGCCACTTCACAATGCGCCACTCTACAACACTTCACTCGATGACACTCCACTCCACTCTATGCCACACTTCTCCATTCCACACCACTCCACTCTCTGACACTCCACTCAATGGAACTCCACTTTTAGCTATGCTGAACAGCAGCCACGCTGGTTTACAACATGGCTTGTGCACATTGGCAATGCCAATAGCTCTTGCATAGGCAAGACTTGTTGGCTTTGTCAATACTTTTCCTAGGCTGGTTCTTTTCTAGCATGTCATTTTTACTTCATAGTTTTACCTTTTCTGCCTTTCTTTCTCTCTTCATTCTTTCAGTTTTCTGATTCTCAGTTTGTTTCTTCCCCTTTCTACAATTTTCATTTGTTTCCGTCTCTCCCCCTCCACTTTCAATGTGCACTGATGCCATTAAAATATCATAGTATGTTCCCTATCAGCACCCTATTGGTTGGACCTCTGGGCTTTGCACATAGTAGGGGTGAAGAGATTGTAGATTACAGACCCACGGGTGGCAACTGCCGGATCATAGGTTTACATTTATGTGTCGCTGCTTTGGGACTCAAAGATTGGAGCACACCATCCAACCAACAATGGTTGCAGGAAAAACACTCCTGGCATATCAGCATAGATGCATTATTTTCCCTGCGCCTGTGTGAGAAAACCCTTGCGCCACCATAGATGTGCCGTATTTACAATATGGCGCACTATGGCGCAAGGATTGACAGATGCATTAGAAATTCTGATGCCTCTGTTGGTGGAAAAGTCACGCATAGCTGGAATCGTGTCGCAAGCACGACGCAACTTTAACAATGCGTGTTGTGACCTATTCCCATTACACTGCGTCACTCCTTACGCCTGCTTCTTTTGACGCAGTGGCGTCCTAAAAGTCACACAGTGAATTCTTGTAGATGTCACTTTGTCACTTTTACGAGGCTTTCATGCGTGGGAAAGCCTACCCTGCATACGTTATACCTGACGCAGGTAAAATTGTCACGCAGGGCTTTACAATGTGACGCATCACCCTAGATGCTTCACGTTGTAAATTTGCTGCATTTTTTACACCGCCGTTGCATCACAAAAGTGATGGCAACGGGAGCGGAAAAGTGATGCAACGGGCCTGTACATCTGCCCCTCCAAATTTATATCAATCTATTATGTTTAAGGCTCCCTCTTTTCCGTTTTTACGGATGTTTACAGATAAATATAGACAGAAAACAATGTGTTTTCTGTCTGCATTTATTTTTAAAAGTGGATAAATGCAGAAAATTGTGCTTCTTTTAAGTGACTCTCCGTGCTGTCTTACATGAATCATAGGCCAGCAGCTGAGCAGATGGACAGCATGGGAAATTGAAAAACAGGATAACATTTATTTAAATAATGGCATAAGTCAACATATATTTATGGTATAATGCTAGTATTTACCAGTGGATGTATTGTTGTGCAATATTTGGCAGCTTAAATAGCTATAACACGACAGACATCAAAGTATGAGTGCGCGTCTATCAGTTAAATAGATATGGAAATGTACAGTTTTACAACTTTACTTATACGCAAAACACAAAATAAATATGGATAAATACAGATAAAATGGCCAAAAAATAAATATGAATAAATACAGACGGAAATGGCCAAAAAATAAATACCATAAAACTGGCAGCCCTAATTATGTGAGCACGTTTTGGATAGCGCACAGCTGCCTCAGCAAAGAGGTGTCCCAGCGCTGAAGCAGAACATGGAGGCTGGTAACCAAAGGAAGCACTAGAGTGAGGGGAAAAGATGAGTTTTGATGGCCCTACGAAAGGCCAAATAGTTATTCATGACAAGCCGTTCCAAAGCTAGGCAGCCAGTATAAAGAAGGAGCGCCATCCCGATCGCGCCCTCCTCATTCAAGGCACAGTCGCCAGATGTTGTCTCATCGAGCGAAGTTGGCGTGAAGGAGAATAGAATTAGAGCAAGTTTGACAGAATGCCAGGAGAGGAGGATTTCAGAATTTTGAACACAATACAAAGGACCTTAAATTCCACTCGGCTGGCAACAGGCAGCCAATGTAGCTGACAAATTGCCCTAGAGGTGGGGCAGGTTCTAGGGAGGCCCAGAAGGGTTCTGGCCCCAGCGTTTTGAACTCGCTGTAGTCTCAGGGTTTCAGTCTTGTTTACCCCTAAATAAAGTGCGCTGGCATAGTCCATCCTTGACATGATGGAGGCTTGAATAATCATTTGCCTGATGGACGGGTCGAAAAACCCAAGCAGTGGTTTGAGCCCCCGAAGTATGCCAAAGCAAGTCCCTGCACCTTTCTTGGTTTGAGACTGAAATCTGAGGGCCGAATCAACCCAGACACCTAGATCTTTCACCACCTGCTTAGGGTTAGGTGCACAGCCCAGCATGGTCGGCCACCACCGTTCCCCCACAGCTCTTGATCTTTTCCTACCAGCAAAACCTCTGACTTGCTGGAATTCAGTTGGAGACAGTTGGCAGTCATCCACTCGGCGACAGCCGTAAGATTGTCCTGAAACTTGGATGCTGCCCCCACGGTGTCATCCGAGAGAGCGACTACCAGCTGTGTATCATCAGCATATGAGCCCTCTGCTCCTCGCCAGGACTGCCAGAGGTTGAATATGAAGGTTAAAAAGTGTGGGGCTCAATGCAGAGCCCTGAGGAACCCCTTGTTTTTTGGCATGGAGGCGAACGGAGGGGCCACAACCTGGAAGGTCCGGTTGGAGAGAAAGGAAGCAAACCAATCCAGGGCCGAGCCCACAACACCTGCCTCCTCCAGCCTGAGCAGCAGGATCTGATGAGAGACCGTATCAAATGCAGCACTGAGGTATAAAAGAATCAGAGCCGACGTACGTCCCTCATCTAGAGCAACCCTAAGATGCTCTGTGACAGCTAGGAGAGCAGACTCCGTGCTGTGGCCTGAGTGAAAACCATTCTGAGAAATGCCCAGGCAGTTGTTATCTTCCAGAAATCTAGTAAGGATAGAGTTAATGTGGGTCTCGGTGATCTTGGTGATCCACAGCGGAGCGAGATCGGGCGATAATTTTCCAGTTTGGTTGCATCCAGGGAAGATTTCTTGAGCAGAGGAACCACCCTGGCTTGCTTCTAAGTGCTGGTATCGACCGCACTAGACAAGGATATGTTAATCACCTGGCTCAAAAGTGACAAGAGAACAGGTAGCGATTTCATTAATTGGTCATGTTTAAGGGGGTCAGAAGGGGAGCCGGATTTGATCTTGTTGCATAATGACCGTAGCTCCTCCAGGGAGACCAGCGGGAATGCAGCCAGTTAATGTGTAGGAAGTGGTCCTGGCACTTGATCAGGACTCATAGCAGTGTGAGTGAAGGTCTTATAAATGTTCTCCACCTTTTCGACAAAAAAGGTGGCAAGAGCCTCACACTGCTCATCAGATGATATATAAGGCACGGCAGGGACCCCCGGCTGTTTCAAATCTTTCAATATGAAAAGATGGTTTTGGAGGGGTTTCCACTGCTCCTAATTTCGCCGGCGAAGTAGGCTGCCCGCGCTGTATGAATGGCCCTATGATAATTCTTGATAGCACTGCTTCTGCATCGGGTCATACTCCTGTCTCCATACCCGTTCCAGCCTTTTGCAGGTTTTACGCAAAATGGTGAGATCATCATTATACCATGGGTTGGATTTACAGTTACAACAAATCGACCACTTGCCCGGAAAAAGTACATCCAGAGGACTGCGGATCCAGTCTGAGAGTGCTTTATCAGCGGCATCAGGATCAGCTGGCATACTGAAGGCATTTATGGAGAGGAGGACGGTCATGAAATTGGTCAAGATCAAGTTTATGCCAGAGGCGTTTAAAAACAACCTTCTGACACTGCTTCCACGAAGGAATAACCCCTGAAAGAGACATAGGTATCAAATAGTGATCTGACCAGCAGACAGATAGGAGTGTGAACTGATAAAAAAGGGAGATTAGTCAATAGTTACTCTTGTTCTATAGACCCATCTAATATTTGTTGTTAGCTGCCTACTGTCGGTTATGTATGGGTGCTATGCAAAAACAATTCATCAAAAAAATGTGTCAATCAGGTGACATACACAGAACTTGTGGTTTTGCACAGAGACCGGCCATCACTAGTGCCAGTTTTCTTTGAATACCGGATCCCAGCTACGTTGTCATTTGCACATGGGTCTCTCATGTGGACTTGACCGCCCATGTGAACACCATCCAGGTGTCACGTTGTCTGGAGTATGTGGTTCATTTCACGACTAAAGAACTTCACATTTATATGATACAGTTTCTGTCCTGATGAAGAACAGGAAGAATCTGTCTGAAATGCAGATACATGTTATTTTTTATTTTTTTTAAGTATTGATGGAGTGCATTTAGCATAGTACCGCATAGCAAAAGGGAATGTTTGAATGATAATGATAGCCCAGTAATTTCCACGTGAATTAATAAAGTGAACAATAGTTTTGAATCAACCCACAGTATAGAGGATTGTTAATATTATGAATCTTGATTCTGCAATTTACCAGAATAGCTGTGAAGTAAATGGACCGTGACATTTCTCTGTTCTCCCTGCTCAGTACTACCACAGCTCCTAAATAGCCTGCTGTCCCTCTTTAAGAGGAAGCTTTCTTAGCTTCAGTATTGTGGTACTCACTTAATAACAGTCTACTTGCCTACCACCTCCATCTTCTTGCCCCCAGGGAAACACCTGTCAAGCCCTTCCAATATGCTGACCTCTAACAAGTATCTTAAATGACTCTCATCAGGCCCATTTATCCTCTCGCCCTGGCCTCCCTGACAAGACTCTTATACTTCTTAAAATAATCTCAATCTGAGTTTTTTCCCAAGGAACTATCACCGCCTTCATCATCCCAGCCCTTACGCAATAATCTTCCAATGGGTATTTCTTCCTGAATTTGATCTCATAGATCTTTTATAGCTCCTCAGTAGACAGATGTACACTTGCAAGGGTTTCCAAGCCCCACATATTCTGAAACCTACCCATCTAATGCCACACTCTCCAGCATGAAGATGTGATCCGTGCGAACATGCGCATTATTCTAGTACTGTTTCCCACCAACCACCGATCTGCACTGTTTGCTCTTCAAAATAACTAAGCAGCGCTTTTTCTCTGCTATTATATATATGATGCAGTAAAACATCTGTAATTTCAGAATACTGCCAGGAACACTGTCCAACGAACATTTGCTTTGTTCAATTCAACTGAGTCTGCACCAGCCTCCACCAAATCTCCCCCACCATCTTTAGGCAGCCTGCTATTCAGTCTTTGCATAGTAGGAGCCAACAGCGGCGGCTGGCTCAGGTAAGCGCATGGGGCGGGACAGGGCGCGGTGGGGGGGAAGCCGAAGGACGACTGAATATGTATTATTTATTTATTTAATTATACCTATTCCCTCATCTGTCGACTTACCCCCATCCACCCCATGGCTTCACCGCGTTTACTTGTGCCAGCCGCCGCTCGGGCCAAATAAATTGATTTCAAGGTCTAAACTACACTGCACATTTTAGGGCTTCCTTTGCTAACAAGGACCACAGATCGTTCCACTTCCATTTTATTGCTATTAATACCTGAAAATAATTTCAGAATGATTCCACACTCCAACCAAAAAAGTTCAACAAAAACGTTGAGGGGTCAGAAAGTTATTTTCAATATTTGACAATTGCGCCCTCTCTATTATTCATCATCTTTCCGGTCACTAAGGTTCACACCCATCTTCTATGGAGCTGGTTGTGGCGTTAGGTTGTCCACTGTGTGATCATATGGGTCTGTAAGAGGTAACAGGTGTTGATAAAGAGTGAGAATTATCGAAGGTTTTCCCAAATAGACTATATTGCACTTCTCCTTGATAGGATTACCATTGTGAGGAGTCAACAATAGAGATTTGCTGAAATAGAGTGTGTTATTGACATCTTTTTTCTTACTATAGTATGTCAGTGCTCAGAGTGTGTGACTATTTGTGACGAAGAGGCTGGACTATGTTAGAGTCCTCTGTGGACCTGAAATTTGTGGCAGTCTCTAAAGGCCTGTCTGATTTTCACTGAGTGGTTGTTTAAGTGCGCTGGTGTAGCCTTTATCTACCCCAACTAATTGCCACAGGTTTTTTTTATATATCCTATGCCTGCCCCGTTGACGATAAGGGATCAGGTATTGAATTAGTATATGATATGATATGGCGGCGTGGATTATATCAAACTGATAGCAGGGCGGCCATAAAGACCCGATCACCTGTCTTCCATCTCGTGGTTAGAGCTAGGAGATAGGGTTTCCCACGGGTGTGAAATCTGGGGGTGGGGGCTATACTTATAGACCTGTGTGACTTTAGGCAGGTTGGGGTCTTCAGGAGCAGAGTGGGAGTGAGTATTTCTATTCTTAGCTGGAGAGGTTTGAGTATTATACTTCATGAGTATTTCAAGGCCATTATGGGGTTATTTAGTTGGAGCTCCCCAGTCTGGCTGTCCTCTTGTACTGTGTGCTGGTCCATATTGTGCCACAGCTCCTGCCCATGGTGGCAGTGTACAAGGGCAGGGTTCTCTTTGAGGCATGGGTGGAAGATCACAAAGTTGTTCAGTATCTCTGCTCCTGTGCCGTGGGTGGTGAGGATAGGCAAACACTGCCCCTACGTTCACCTGAACCTGATAGTTGGTGTTTTTTGTTTTTCACAAGACAAATTAAAATTGAGCCAAATTTTGTTTATTGACACTTCGCATGAACCTCAGATAAATGTACAGCAAGCCATTGTTTATACCCAGGCACACGTGTGCATATCTTCTGTCATAAAAATGACTCAAATTTGAAGTCATGCAGAAGAAGTGCAGACATTGGACATTCGGTGTTAGAGGCTGTGACTATGAAGCTGGTAACATGGTAAATCAAGTGCAACATTGCTTTACCTAGTAATGCTTCCTCCATTTTGATTCTCCCCAGATCTTTCCACAGCAGGCGCGTGCAGGAAGGTGGCTGAGTCTATTAGCAGGAACTTCAGTGTTGCAAGGGGTAAACTCAACCAGGGGCGTGGATTCCATTGGTGCAGAAGGTGCAGTGGCACCGGGGCACTGAAGCCTGCGAGGCCAACGGAACCCTGATCATTGTGGCATTTTAGAATTCTGACACCCCCAGGAGATACATTTCTCTGCACTAGGGTGAACTCAACCCATAGAAGATTAAGGTTAAGGAAAGAAACAGAAGCAAAAATGAACGACGTCATATGTCAAGCGTTAGAAAAATGTCAGCCTGTTGACTCACAAGTGCGTTTCCAGCTCGCAGGGCTTTATGTAGGTTTTCGGCGGCAGGTGTACAGCGCCTGGAGTCGTGCCGCCGCTGTAGCCCGGAGGGCTCCTGTGCTCGAGGACAAGAGCCCGTGGGTGTAGAAGTGCCGGCACGTGCGTGTCATCACACTCACTCTGCAGGAGAGCTTCGAGCACTTCAGTTTACGGGAAACCGCTTGCAGGGCTGACCACAACAACTGCTGCCGCGGAGGTGAGGGGAAGGTGGGGGCCGCGAGCTGAGCTGTGTTTTCAGAAAACAACCCTAGGAAGGGGGTTTGTGATGTTACCGTAAAGTACGGTTTCACAAGGCCACAAACGTTTTCCCAGCCAGGTCCTTTCCCGGGTTAGCCGCACAATTAAGTCAAGGTTGAACTTGCTCCATTCTGTCGCTGTGCTGACAGATGGACACTCAGAGGAAGTGAAACACCCACAGCTCCGATAAGGAACGGCTTGTTGTACTTCACTGGATCTCTATGGGCGGGGCTGAGGTCGGACTTGCCTATAGGGCAATCTGGAAGTGCCCGAAGGGGCTGGTCTTACAGGTCTGTGCTTGGGCAGGCTTTCCGGGTGTTTGTGGGCCTATTTTATGGTTTGGTGGACCGACATTTTTTGTTTATTTTCCTGATATTGCCACAGACATTTCCTGCCACAACCATAAACGCATTAAGTCTCCCGTGCCCTGCAAAACACATATGCCTGATTTGCAAACCTGGCCACTTTTTTAGCTATCTGATTCCCTAATGGGGGCTGCTTTTATTATGGGTACCTGGCCAATTTTCTGTCCCAGTCTGACATTGGATGCGGCGAGTGGTGCCTTTGCCAGGGACATCTTAACTCTTTAGGGGGCTCTGGGCAGTGGCGCAGCAAGGTGGGGCCGGGGGGGGGGGGGGGTGGCGGCACTCTTACCTGCACTCTTGGGCCGAGCACTAGCCCCCCCACCCCGCTCTCGAATGGACCGCTGCGGAGCGACAAACGAAACAGAGATCTCGCCAGCACCGCCCTCCCTCCACCCCCCTCCCCCCACCTGCTCTTCTCTCCGGCCGCCGCAGGTCTTCAAATTTAGGGACCGCCTCGGGCGGCCAAAGGGCTAGCTAGGCCACTGGCTCTGGGTCAAACAGATTTTGGGGGTCCCTGTTCTGAACATCTTTGAATTTATCATCCAATTCCAGCTCTTTCATACCCTCTAAGGCCAGTTCACCAGCAGTGCGCACATGGAGACTTATTTTACAATAATTTAGACTTAGTAAAAGGAACACATTACACTCCTTCAAAATGAGATTCTCCATGTGAATTCCTGGTAAGGAAGAATTTACAAGAACACATTAAATTATATGAACTACAACTAGAGTTTGTCAAACATAGGAGACAGATTTGAACAGCAATAAACTAAAAATGTAATTAGTTGAAGAAAAATTGGATGTATTGCAGCCATCTCAGGATCATTTTATGCTAATTGTAAGCATGCTCACATTTTAAGGTAGTATTTTTGGCATCAGCACAGATGTCAGAGGAAAACTAAGGGCTAGATTTACTAAAAGTTGATGCAACACAGGGCAGCAAGTGGCTTTGCTGCGTTGCCTCAACTGGAGAGAGCAGAACCCCAGCATTTCTATTTAGAAAAGGCGCAGTTGTACTTGCTCCATGCACTGGTGCAAATTATGCAGCCGCACCCAAACGCAGGCATCCATTGCGCAATAGTGCTAGGGTTTCTGCACTGTGGTCAGCATAGTTTTTGTGCAGTAAGGGGTCCCAGTGCAAACCTCCCTGAGAAACAGCCACAGTGGAGACAACAGGACACCTAACATCCTGTGTACAGTGCAGGTAGCAGTAGTGAAAAAGGCCCTCACAAAAAGAACAGGCAGGAAACAGGCATCTCCAGTGAAAGCTTATCTCAGAGACAGGACTGACGAAGCAAAGGAAGGATCAGGTTTGCAAGATCCCTTCACACAAACAATAGACTAGTGTGGGCAGCAGCACACACATGTCCCTGAAACTAGTAACATGCAATCAGTTCAAGTATCCCTCACACAGAACAGGCAGGAAACAGGCATCTCCAGTGAAAGCTTATCTCAGAGACAGGACTGACGAAGCAAAGGAAGGATCAGGTTTGCAAGATCCCTTCACACAAACAATAGACTAGTGTGGGCAGCAGCACACACATGTCCCTGAAACTAGTAACATGCAATCAGTTCAGGTATCCCTCACACAGAACAGGCAGGAAACAGGCATCTCCAGTGAAAGCTTATCTCAGAGACAGGACTGACGAAGCAAAGGAAGGATCAGGTTTGCAAGAACCCTTCACACAAACAATAGACTAGTGTGGGCAGCAGCACACGCATGTCCCTGAAACTAGTAACATGCAATCAGTTCAGGTATCCCTCACACAGAACAGGCAGAAGTAGTGCAGACATGGCTCTCACAGGCACAGTATAGGCAGCAGCACTGCAAACTGTCTATACACACACCCACACACCTTTACATACAGTTGGTTCAGCACATTGACTGACACCAAACAAGCTTCCCTCACACAAGTGACGGAGTCTCAGCAAATAGAGCTGAACACGTGTGCACTGTGCTAAAGTGGACCCTGTACAGGACTGTATGTCTTTGTCTTCACATGCTATTGGAAAAGTGAACTTGTACAGAGGGGTGCTCACAGAAAGGACTCTTGCTTAGGCAGCTATTGTAGAGTCCATATGCCTGCTTTGTTAATGTTAAATGAGCTGAAACATAAAGTGGGTGAGATGTAATATGCAAAAAAATAAATATATGTGCCAAACATTAGATGTGAATGCAAGTTCTATGTGCGTTTACTGTTACATCTAACATTCAGAATATGTGTACCAGAAGGCAAAATAGTGTCACGTTTTTCAATTCCTGTCCTGCAGCAGGGGCTAACTAATGTTACTGAAAATAGTCCGTGTGACACCCCTCTCGCATTTCTCTTAAGTGAGGTACTGTTTCGAGCTAAACAAAACGTTTATATGAATGTTGCATGGCTTTCAAAAACATAGAAAAAAACATTAATCTGCACAATTTCTGGAATGACATGCCGCACATTATTCTTAATAGTAATACATTAAAAGAACATGGTATTTAAAACAATCTACATTTAAATACTATTCAATACCTGCAGGACTATCTGTAGAACACATCCAGTCAGCTGAGAACGGTATCAGGGGGGCCTCTAAAAGGGTTTGGCTCTGCGCTGGTGCCGACACTGCCCTTGCCATAAAACGTCTCTGGCCTCTGTTCCATTAGTCGTGCCACCCCCCTCCACCTGTTGAATGCCACCTGACACTTCATCTTGCCGCATGCATTAGAAGATTTATGTAAGCCTACATGTGTCTTAAAAACGTTTAAGAATGGCTTTCTATGTGTGTATGTATATGTATAAACACACAGATATACTGCGAGTTGCACAGGCGGAGCTGTTACCCAACCTTTCTTATGGTTAACATGCTGCTTACCCTGGGGCATTAACTCCAATATTACATAGGGTGCATCCTAACGCCTTTAAAAGGCAGTTCCATTTTCCAAAATATACTCTCCGCTCGCTGCTCTGCTTGGAGTCTGGTCTACACGCCCAAGATTTTTAAACCATGGCTGCCTTTCTCAAGCACTATTATGCCACACAACAAGCCAAACTCGAGATCTTATAAAAGGTTCTCCAAGCAAATTATATTGCCTCGTCCAATCCAAGGTCTTTATACCTTAGAAAGGCATCTTTTGACTTAGGGGCCGATTATGATCTCGGTTGTAAAGCCTCTGACCTTAGGTGGGAGTCTTTACGACCGACATCGTCGGTTTCAATTTTGACCGGCTGATTATGATAAAGCCGGTAGGAATTGAAACTGGCTGGTCATTCCAGCTGGCTTCCGAAGGCTCAAGGAGCCCGTCGGCCAATCGGAACTGGCCTGTAATCTATATGGACTGCGGTTTACGTCGTCCGGATTATGATGCACGGTTTCAAGCAGGATTACCATGCCGGCCTTTCACAATTGTGGTTGCAAAACACTACTAGCAGTTTACCACCCTTCTCAGAAGGGTGGTAAGGCACTCGCAAATGGGAAGGGGTCCCCAGGGACAGGCAGTGGTCGCAGGGATCACTGCCAGCCCTTAAAAAATGAAACTGAAAAGTTTCATTTTTATTTTTTAAATGCATTTGCAGACTGGTTCAGAAAGGGGGCATTGCCACTGACCATCTCTCAGCAATCCAGCTGTGTGGGGCTTACTGGAGGTAAAAGGAGGGCTAGTTGGCCCCCAGGGACCCTCAAGAGGTAAGGGGACTCTATCCCCAACCAAGAGCTTGCCAGGAGGTGCGTTTGTAGAGTGGTGGAAAAAGGGGCGTGGCCTGTGACCACCTCTCAGCGAACCTACTGTGTGGGTCTTACTGGAGGTAACAGGTAGGTTAGTTGGCCCCTAAGGACGTCCATGGGGCCAAATACTTCTCTTGTTTTTACCTCCAGTATGTCCCACACAGCGGGATTGCTAAGAGGTCTTCGGAGGCCAGGCCCCCCTTACTCCACCACTCTGCAAACGTGCCTCTTGGTACACTACTGGTTGGGGGATTAAGTCCACTTTACTTCAGAGGGACCTTGGGGGCCAAGAGGCCCTCCTGGTCCTTCCTGTAAGTCCTACGTAGTGAAATTCCTGAGAGCTGAATGGAGGCTCAGCCCCCTTTCTGCACCACTCTGCAAACGTGACTGCTAGTTAAAAAACCTTGGCAATTCTCTTAAAAAACTAAAGGTTTCAGCAATGTTATAGTTAGGAATTAGCATTTTAGAAAACCTTAGAAATTCACAGAAAAAACACAGGTTACAAGAACGTTATAGTTAGGCTGAAATTTCACTTGTGCAAAACCTGTGAAATTCAGCCGATATATTTAGCTGAGCTTAGCTGAGCTAACTAAAACTCGCGCCCCCTGCAATGCACTGCTGGTGATGTCACATATTACATCACTCATGACATGGTCAGTGACATCACTGATGACATCACTGATGACATCACTGATGACATCTCATATGTCACACACAGCGAATACAACATGTCAAGACCTGGTAAGTGCCTTGGCCTGTGTCTGACAGGACAGGGACACGCAGTGCCAGGTCAAGGAGGACATCATTCTTCACTGAGGATTGAGAGTGTGTGCAATGAACTAAAGAGCTTCTCTCCTCAGTTAGAAGTGCCAGTGCAGCCTACTGGCAACTACCGGCACAAATTAAGTACGGCGGTTTATGTCTGATTAAATGGAAGCCACCAGAATCGAAGGGCCTCCTAGTTGGAATGACAGACTGAGAGTCTGGTGGCAGTTGGGAATGAATGATGGAAGGAACAGGAAGTGAAGGATAAATTAATACCTGCTGGCAGTGGGGAATGTACACTGGAAGTTGCCAGAAGTGAACGACTACTGAGTAAGAGTGAATGGTGTAATCTCTGTGCCAGAAGTGAACGACTACCTATATAGGGGGACAGTTGAAGCAGCTGGCAGAGAACATTCACTTGGTATGAAGGCTAACGGTGGGCCATCTAGAATGCAGAGCACACAGAGGATATAAGAAAGAATTGCTTGCAAGTGTACACAACCAATAAAACTACGACCTTTGTTCTTCCAAACAAAATAAGTGTCTTAACTATTGTGTTCTAGGTAAACATCCACAGCATCCCTGGGTGATAGGGACTTCTTGCCTTATTGAACTTTCTCACATACAGTGCACAAATAAGCTTTCGACATATTCTAACCTATAAAGAAAAAATAAAGGCAAGCCAACTGCTTCCAAGTAAAATGACAGACATAAATATTACACACACACACACACTCTCTCTCTCTCTCTCTCTCTCTCTCTCTCATTATTACAGGAAATAGCTGCCACCATCTTACTAAGCGGGCATGCTCCAATCGGTATCTAGTAGACACAAGGAAAGGACACTCTATGCCTTGTGTTACAATTATGGCTAAGAACCCCGAGATCCAAATATGTAGATCAAACGAAAAAAAAACTCATGAAGGTACACAATCTGACCTAATACATCTACGACGAGAGTGTTGCTGCCGGATAGGATTTTGAAGACTTGTGAAGAAAAGTTACTACAGAGATTGGGGGCACAAGCCTCTTCACCAAAGCACACATTTCCCCGAAATATTATGTCAGTATTCGAAACAGATTTTCATGCTGCACCATTAAAAATCATTTTCACTACTTTTTGTCTCCCCAAATGCTTATACAGTGGAGATTTTAGTTTTCTATTTAAAATAACTTTAACTTTTTACTCAGTAATACGTGTTCTACTATAACAGAGTTTCAGATAGTACATTATAATAGTACACACAATATAATTAAAATTATAATATATTAGTGCATTCTAATAGTTTCAGCTTGGACACCGAAATGATCCTCACACTTATTAGTTGTTTTTAATGTATATTGTATTAATAACAACTGTTGTTCTGCTCATCTCTGAATTGCACAAACAGTGCCACGAAGTAGCAGCTTTCATAAGTGCTGGTGTTGACAATTAAGTGGTGGTGCGGAGCACTTGAAACCACAAACTCAAATTATGCACAGCCGTTGTGTATACGTACACCCTCTCCAATGAGTGACTCACTTAGTTGTATTTATTAGTGTTCAATGTCATAGTTCTTCAACACACCAAGGGCCTGATTCACAAAGGTAAACTTAGAACTGAAGTCTGAAGACCTGAATCACAAAGGGCCTCCGCCATGAGTGCGGAGACCCTGCAGTCGTGGAGGAGTTTCTACACTCCACATAATGAGAAATTGCATTGCGTAGATTACGCCTCGAGTTCGGAGACTCCGCCACGAGTGTGGGGGCTCTTTGTGAATCCTGCTACATGAAGTCTAAGTTTACCTTTGTGAACTGGGCCCTTAGACTTCAGGTCTAAAGTTAGACATCAGGTCTAAACTTGAACTTCAGTTTTGAGTTCACCTTTGTGAATCGGGTCCCTAGATCCCAAGTTTGTCAAGATCTACTTGAGGTTCTTTGTTGTCCTCTGTATTATTTACTTCCTTACTCATTCTGAACATTTCTGAATAAAGCTTTATTTCTTCAAAACAATTTATGTATTCATAAGTTAATTAATTGCATCTTGAGTGCTAATCTGTGAGTTGCACCACATGAAAACATCTGGAATCTTAAGATGCTCTGTTAAACATACCCCTCGAATTGCTACCACTTAAACTCTATTTGATCTGTACCACAAACATCAAGTCTAGCACATTTTGTTTACCATCATTGAACGTCTACCATCAACTGCATCCCCTATGCTTGGAATCTGTTTGAATACAGATCTCATTTTGTAACATAAATTAGGTGCAGGGACTTAGGGGTTTTTCTTCTGATCCCGCCATGGCACTGCCAAATGGGTTGCCGTAAAACAAAGACTGCCTAGCTGTGATTCCACATCATGCCTCTTTCTTCTGCAATCCACAATTCTTTTTTTTTTTTTTTTTTCCAAAAATTTTTATTGAAACAATAAATCAGTTACAAGCATGGGCCTACAACCGCCAGGGCCGGCCGCTAGATTCAGAAAGGATCGTACATTAGTTAAAGCAGTAGGCGACACCTGGGGCCCAGCCCCGTAAATGGCTCAGGATAGCTCGAGAGAAGCAGGAGACATACATTTAACATACATAACAACAAAAAACAAAAGGCGAGGCATACGGGCAAAAAGCGTGGGTCAGGCTACATCCGGGGGACTTTTACTCCAAACCTTCAATTAGCTATCAACAGGAGGGAGTACTGAGAGATCGGGGGGGGGGTAACGGGTAAGGAACATCTATATTCGATTATTACAATCAGTTGCAAGGAACCATCAAGGGTCAGGGGGACAAGGCAATATCGGTGTCCACTAGGGGGGGCGTACAGATACCCCCACGATACACGTTCCATTGCCCCCAAATTCTACCCCATGCCCCGGGTTTACCGCGGGCCACATATACAGTCTTCTCCCTGAACATACACCAGTCCATGTTTTCCTTCCATACTGACACGGTGGGTGGCCGCTGGGAGCCCCAAAGCTGCGCTATATCCCTCTTAGCAATCATGTAGCCCAGGGCCGCCCACCGAGTCTGCGCCGCGTTATAATCGTTGGGCTCCCACACATTCAAGACACAGCGACGCACCTCCGGCAGCAGCGCCACCCCGGTGACTTGTCCCATGACCCCATGTACCCGACGCCAGTATTCCGCCACCGCCCGGCACTCCCAAAGGATATGGAGAAAGGTGGCACTGAGCCCACACCCCCGCTTGCAGAGCCCATCTTCCGAGAATCCCATCGAGACCAGACGGGGGCCCGTCACATACACCCGGTGGAGAATCTTTAACTGGACCAGGCGGAGACGGGCTGGAATGGCAACTTCCTTGGGGGACGATAGTGCGGACTGCCAGTCCTCGTCGTCTAATTCCACCCCGTCCCCCGTCCACGTCTCCCGAAGGCGCACCAATAGGTCAGCCCGATTATTAATGAGTTTTTTATAGATTAAGGAGATAGTACTGTCGGGAACATGACCATCAAGTATGCGGTCCTCGAGGGGCGAAGAGGCCGGGACCTTGGTCCCCTCCCCAAAGACAGAGAGCAGGGCATGCCGAACCTGGGCGTATCGGAAGAACTCTTTTTCCGTGAGTTCGTATTCGCTCTGGAGCGCCGCGAAGGTCTTAACCGCGCCCTTCATCCATAAGTCTCCCACTCTACTGATGCCAATCGTGTCCCAACGGTCAAACCCCTTCGTTGTCCAGAGGCTTCCCAGTCGGTCGGAGGCAAATAAAGGAGTAGCGCATGTTAGTCGCTCACTCCAGCCCATGGCTACATTGGCCGCCTTCCAAATCCGTACCGCGATCTTAGTGGGGCCCGTCAAGGTCCGTCCAGCCGAGCGGGAGTAAAGCGCCCTGTTATAGTTACCGCCGGGAAGCAGGAATTTATCCATCTCATACGCCGGGTTCAAGCCAGGCGCATACGTGGCATGGTTAATGGCTGATAGCTGTGAGACCCAATAATACCTGCGAATGTCGGGAAGCGCGATGCCCCCGTCGTACCAGGGGAGAGTGAGTTTGGCCAGGGCGATACGCGCCCGTCCGTCCCACACCAGTCTCCTCTGCAGGCTCTCTACTTCCCGAAAGTAGGCCACTGGAATGATGTCGAAGGAGATCTGAAGTGCATAGAGGAACCTGGGAAGGGACATCATTTTAAACAATGCGGCCCGACCCAGTGGGGACAGGGGCAGCCTACACCACCGAGCCGTGTCTTCCCTCAAACGCCGAAGTGGAAGCAGGAGATTGTGCTCATAGCGAGCTACCGGGTCCAACGAGATGTGTATCCCCAGGTATTTAAAGCCGGACAGAGATATTTGGATCGGAAGCCGAGGCGGCAGGAGAGGGGGGCCACCGGAGATAGGATAGACACAGGATTTAGACCAGGTAATCGTGAGACCCGAATTTCTCCCGTAGGAAGTCAGAACATCGAAGAGAACGTTAAGCGACTGCCGCGGCGAGGTAAGATACAGGAGGATATCGTCAGCATATAACGAGACCCGATCCTCAAAGCCCGGGGCCCACCGGATCCCCCTGATCGAGGGCTCCCAGCGGAGCCAAGCGGCGAGTGGCTCCAGGGCGAGAGCAAAGAGCAGAGGAGACAACGGGCACCCCTGCCTCGTCCCCCTACCGAGAGCGAAGGGCCGAGAGACCCGCCCATTAACCACCACCTGAGCCATGGGTCCCGTGTAGAGAAGCTTCACCCAGCCAAGAAATCCCTCCCCAAAGCCGAATTTGGTCAAGACAGCCCAGAGGAATGGCCACTCGATGGTGTCAAAGGCCATCGTGGCATCTAAAGAAACCAGCACGGCCGGTTCGGAGAGGTACTCTGCCCTGGCGAGGGCGCCATGGAGACGCCGCAAGTTGAGGGCGGTGTTGCGATGTGGGATGAAGCCGCATTGATCAGGATGAATCAGATCGCAGATGACGCTCAACAAACGATTGGCAAGGACTTTAGCCAGGATTTTAGGCTCTGCATTTAGCAGTGAGATAGGCCTGTAAGAGGCACAGCGGTCCCGTGGCTTACCTTCCTTGGGGA
The DNA here is from genome assembly GCF_964204655.1 of Triturus cristatus. Classification (NCBI taxonomy): domain Eukaryota; kingdom Metazoa; phylum Chordata; class Amphibia; order Caudata; family Salamandridae; genus Triturus; species Triturus cristatus. Next base: position 792,030,330 of record NC_140581.1, on the reverse strand, counting down.
TCACGACTATCGTGGCCAGTCGCTGGTCGACCGGAAGGGAACCGGCCTCAAGGGACTCCTGAAACATACGACGGAGGAAGGGCGCTAGTTTATCCGGGCGCAACTTATATAATTCGATAGGTAGACCGTTGGGACCCATGGCTTTGCCCGAGCGAAGGGACCGAATCGCAGTCGCGATTTCATCTACCGACAAGGGAGCGTCCAGCTGCTCACGGTCCTCGGCAGAAAGGCCAGGCAAAGCAATGTCCCTCAGGAGAAGGCGAGAATCTTCCTCATCCCTATCAGTCACCGGGGAGTACACAGTCCGGAGGTGGTCGGCAAAACATTCAACAATCTCACCAGGCTCAGTCACACACACTCCATCCGAGACACGCAACTCCGGGACCACTCGATTCACTCTCTCCTTCTTGTCCAGCCACGCAATCAGCTTTCCCGCCTTGTCCCCGGCATCATACAACCGACCCTGCTGCTCCCTATACATAGTTTTGGCAGCGTCGGTGACAAGAGATCTGTATTCAAACTGTTTCAGGCTGAGGGCATGGAGCCCGTCCGGAGTGACACCCGCCTCCAAGGCCGACTCCAGCCCCGATATGTCAGTCTCCAGCTTCACCACCGCCTCACTCCTGAGCTTCTTAGCCACCACTATCTGGGAGAGGGCGTGTCCGCGGATTACGGTTTTAAAGGCTTCCCACAGGGACATTGCAGACAACACAGACACCTCGTTTTCAAGAAAGTATTGGTCCATAGCCTTAACCAGACTCTCGCGGGTCGTAGGGTCTCGCAGGTACCACGGGTTAATGGGAGCGATCCGCCCTGCAGACCGCGACTCGGTGTCAAAGAGAAGCCACAGCGGGGAATGATCGGAGATACCCCTCGCCAGGTGTCTGACCTCTCGAATTCGACCCGTCTGCGCCGCGGGCATAAGGAAATAGTCTAACATAGAAAGACTCCCATGTGCCCCAGAGTGAAAGGTGTATTGACATTGGGTCGGATGCATTAATCGCCAACTATCCACCAGGCCGAAGGTCTCCAACAGACCACCTAGCCAAGCCTGGGCAGCGGGGAGGGCCCTGGGTGGGTGACGATCCAGGTCACCCGAAACCACCAAATTAAAATCCCCGCCCATAAGCAAAAGGCCATCCGGAAGTTCAAGCAGCATTCGACCCAAGTCCGCGAAGGTGGAGTTCTGGAGGCCCGGTGGGACGTAAATTGAGACCAGGGCAAGGGGATGCCCCTCCCACCTCCCAGTCAGACAAACATAACGCCCTCTGTCATCTGAGACCACCCTCGTGATCCCCAACGGAAGTGAGGATCGCAGGAGAATGCCCACCCCCCTGGAGCCAGTTGTGAAACCAGAGTGAGCCACGAGGCGGTATCCCCCCCTGTTCATTGCATGGCAGACATTACCAACCAAATGCGTTTCCTGGATAAACACCACATCAGGAGTCAGACAACGCAAATACTGCAGAACCACACCCCGTTTGATACGGTCCCCCAACCCATTGACGTTCCATCACATCAGCTTCAACCCGTCCCCCCCCTCCCCTCCAATAGATCAGAGGTCCCCCCGCAAGTAGCACAAGTCCCAAAGGTGGCAGAAAATCAATACCTCGCCCTGCAAACAAAAACCACACTACAAAACAACCCCTCCTTCGCCCCCACCCCCCCCAACACCCAACTCCCCCCACCCTGCACCCCTGCGGGCCAGAAAACCCCCCCAAATTGCAGTGTGCCTGTCGCCCAACTAACCCCAGTCTACAAAAAGACCCCGGAGGAGGAAAGGGACCCGTCCCCGCCCGCCCCCCATACAGGTACTAGCAAAACACACTGAACCAAAGAAGTACAACCCAGCTGAGCAGTGCAAATTGGCAAAATCAAGGACCAAGAGTCACTCCAAAGGGGACCCGTCACCGTTGGCACCCGCAGAGGGCCCGGGACGGCCACCTCTATCCGGCAGCGAGTCCAACCAGTCACTCACGGCCACAGGAGAGTCAAAGAAGGCAGTCCGATCCTCATGTTCCACTCGGAGTTTGGCAGGGTAGAGCATAGAGTACTTTAGGCCCAGCTCACGAAGACGACGTTTCACCCCCTGGAATCCCATCCGCTGTTTCTGGACAAGTTGAGTAAAGTCCGGATAAAAGTTAATGGATGAGTTCTCATGTCGAACTGGGCCATGGACCCGCGAGGCCTGCAGAATCGCATCCCGGTCTCTGTAGTAAAACAGTTTGGCCACGATAGGCCTCGGGGGGGCCCCCGGCCGTGGCCGCCCGCCCGGAACTCGATGAGCCCGTTCAACGGCAAAAAATGTACTCAAGCCCGCAGGGGTCAGCTGTTGGAGGATGAGTTCCTCGACCAGGAGGTCAACCGGGCGGTCGTCGGAGGACTCCGGTACGCCGATGACACGGATGTTGTTGCGTCGGGCCCGTCCCTCGAAGTCCTCCAGCCGCCGGGCCATCTGCTCATTGACCACCTTGATGTCGCCAAGCGCGGCCTGCAGGTCCGACACCTCCGCACCCAGGGCGGAGGTCCGCGCATCGAGAGTTTGAACCCTCTTGTTTGTTTTGGAGAGGTCCGCCCGTATTAGGGTGACATCAATCGCCACCGTATCGATCTTGCGGGCCAGGGCCTCGTATTGCGTGGCGATGGTCTCCCTGATGCCATCAATGGCGCCCATGATGTCCTGTAGGGAAAGTTCCGAAGAGACGGATGTGCCACCACCGGCGACGTCTGAGGGGGGACCGGCCGTTCCAGGAGAGCCTCTGCCCTGAGTGTAGCGGTCCATGTTGTTGGTCTGGACCGATCCTCCACGGAGGGAGGATTTAGTCTTACGCCCCTCGGGGCCCCCCTTGCCCCCCATGCGGCCACGGACTCCGGGGGGGACCGCCGATCCAAAGTAGTTGGGATACCGGCCCTGGAAACCAGCGCCTCACCCGAGGCCACAATATGGCGGTGCGGGGGGACCCAAGGCGATAGGCACTCTAGTGGCAGGTGGTGACAAGGCTTTGTGCAGAGGTCAGGGAAACACCCCGCCACCTCAATCGCTCAACCAGCCAGCCCCCTGAGGTCTGAAAGTGAAACCGAAAGTGGCCGAGCGGCCCCTGGCACCGCGCCGCAGCCGTTGTTGTTCAACTGCGACACGGCCCCACGGCCCACCTTCGCCCCGGGCACCTCCGTCGGGTGGGTCCCAAAAGTTCAAACAACGATAACTCAGGATTCCCGGGTCCGATTAAATTTCTGAAAAGAGATACGTGCTCAGCCGGTCGTCATCTCCCAGATTCCATAAACCAAATCAGGATATTGTCAGGATAAATTCCGAGGAGCAGCGAGGGTCCGGGGAGCCCTGTGCTCACGCGACCATCTTGGATGCGCGCTAGGCTCCTCCTCCTCTGCAATCCACAATTCTTGTCTCTTTATCTCAAACTTGTAGATTCTTTTTTATTCCTGCATTCTTCTTTTGTCAAATGATTCCTATTATTCTCTCCCTCCTTCCTACATCCTTTTAGGACTTTATCTTCATTTTTCAGGCTCAAAGTCAGAGGATGAAAAATAAGTCCTGGTTCCTAAAATGTGTGCTAGTGGATGCTACCTCCAACCACCTTCACAAATTAAGCACTGCTTGAATAAGGAATACATATATTGTAATATGGCATGATTTATTTCCTCTTTAATAATTACCTGTCACCTTGGGCCAGACTTCAGGCATTGCACCAGTGCCTGAGCAATTTTGCTCTGGTAACCGGGCGATTTTAACCAGCATTTGTATTGGCTGACTGGTGCAAAATGTCCATTCCATGTATTGCTAATGTCATTCTTCTTGCACTTATCAGTCAGTGTAATGACAATTTAATTCATAGCTATTATCGTTTTTGCACTTATCAGTCAGTGCAAATGTCATTTTGCACCGGTTTGTCAGTGCAAATATTGGTGAAAAATTCACCGGCCCTATTGTTCAGTCACCAGTTAAATGTACTACCATAAAATGTCCCTTAGAATTTGTGCTAGTGTTTACCTACTATAGTCAACTTTGTGTGAAGACAGTTTCCTTCAACACGTGTTCTATACCTTAAAAGCACGCATGAGCTATGAGTACATTTACTTCCTTTGTGCCATGGAAGCCTTTTTTCGTTCTCCTTTATTTCTATTGCTAGACTTATCTCCCTCCCCATTTGCTGCTTGAATCTTGGTCTTGCAACTTTCTAACTTTCAAAGGTCTTGTAATACATTGGCGTTTAAACTTTTTGAAGAGCTATAGAGATATGCTTTTTAGGCCTGTCTACAGATAACTTTAGGGGCCAGATGTACGACGGGATTTTGCATGCGTAAACGGGCTTGCGACCCGTTTGCGCATGCAAAATCCCTGTGGGAAATGTACTAAAACTAATTTACGAGTCTAATAGAAAATAGTGTTTGGCGACTCGCAATTAGGAAGGGGAGTTCCAAGGGCTTCCCTTCCAAATTGGGACTTGCAGCCCTATGTATGAATGTTTTGCGGTCGCAAAACACTCGCAATTTACAGTTCTCTTCAAGAGGGTGGTAATGCCATCGCAAATGGGAAGGGGTCCCCAGGGGACCACTTCCCCTTTGCAAATCCAGCGGTAAATATTTTTTAGGGGCAGGCAGTGGTCCCAGGGACCACTACCTGCCCTTAAAAAATTAAACAAAAATGTTTTTTTTTTTCAATGCAGTCCGTTTTCCTCTAAGGAAAATGGCCTGCATTTTTTAAAAAACTGCTTTATTTAAAAGCAGTCCCAGACATGGAGGTCTGCTGAGCCCAGCAGGCCATTATACCTGGGAGGGACTGCCATTCTCAATGGGGTCGCAAATTGCGAGTGCCTCATTAATATTCATGAGGCATGCAATTTGCGACCCCATTGAGAATCGCAAACAGAGTCTCTGACACTGTTGTACATTGGGAAATTGCGAGTTGCAATTTGCGACTTGCAATTGGGCGCAAATTGCGAGTCGCTATTTGCAATGGTCTTACATCTGGTCCTAGATGTGTGGAAGGCGTCATGCCATCAATCAATCATCTTTAAAAAAAAAAGAGAATGAAAAAGTATATAGAGAGAACGGTCATTGGGCTAGTCCCCTTCAGCTTTTGGCTTTCATGCATTTTTTATGGCTTACTGCTTGTATGGACTGTTGGATGGTTTCGTCACCCCATTTATATTCCAATTAGGTATTGGGGATGAGAAATCAAGTAGTCATTTTGTTAGACTTCAAGCACGATATGACATTTAGCTCGTAATTCAGAGCCAGTATGTGTCCTTTGAATTATTTACTTTACTAGCAGCATTATTAGTAGTTTTAGGTCTTGCCTATGCAGCGCATAGGCTGCATAGGAAAAATACCTTTTGAAATCGCTTCAGTTTTGCAGGCCAAAACGTGCACGCGTTGCATTGCTTTGAATGGCAACGCGGGCACGTTTGGCGATTCCCTTGCGGGAACGAGCGGCGCCATATGTTAGCAATTATCATGCTCGCTCCCGCAGGGTAAACGCTGCATGTCCCTGCTCTCGGCCGCACTCCCCCCCCCACTTGTTTTGGTGGCCATTGAAGCTCTGGGCTCGCTACTTAGTGGCTAAGCGAATGCCCTTGTGAGTTTCCCTGTAGAATATTCTCCGAGAAGGCTTTCAGAGAACAGAAGAGATGGGTTATGAAAGAAAGAAAACATACGAGTGAGCTGGGATTTTTGAGGCTTACATTTTTTAATAAATTCGAAATCTGGCTTTACTGTTATTATTTAAAGGCATGCAATTTGGGAACGAAATAGCAACATAGCAGCAAGCGCCAAGAGCCCAAAAGTACTTTCTAACTACAATGCCATTGATTCTTTGGGAAGCAGCTGAACTTCGCAGGCGGAACGTCTTTTGCAATACATTACTGCTGCAGAAAGTCTTACCTGGGACAGCTCTGCTGGTATACCCAGTCATCAAAGTAGCTTTTTCTCAAGCGGCAAAAAATAAGTACACACTCACACCATCAGGCTCTCTGGGCCTCTGATTTAAGCCTTCCTTTTATAAAATCACTTATCATTACCGATCGGGTGTGGCACTCAAAGACAATCGCAGTTGCAGAAGATAGACTGGGGTAGAGTTGGGTGGGAGGTGGAGTCTAATGTGTTGCTCCAGTTTAGCGAGTGTGGAGTGGCTGCCCATGCGTGGCACGGTGTATAGCATGCAAGGCATCAGATTGCAGCGCCCGACCAGGTTTAAGTTTCATCAATGCTGAACAACACAAGGGATCAAGTTCTCCTGATGGGAAACACGGGATGTAAAGAGGTAAGCCCTGCATCATGACATCACCAGGCTACCGAGATTTGATGCGTCAGCAAGTGCACATTACTGCCCTGCCAGTGCTTGGCTGTCTCACCATAAACCTGGGCCAGGCAGCCAGATGCATTGCTTTAAAATATCAGCATTAGTTATTCACTTGTGCACGGCTCGCTTTTTTTAAATTGACCATGCACTCTGAGGTTTGCGCACTCTGTTAATATATATATATTTTTTTTATTATCCCACAGGGCAAGGTAACATTAGCGGTGTGGTTCAAAATATTAGCATTCACTCGTGCACATTTGGAGGAAGTTCTTTACCACTGTAACTAGCAAAGACACTGTGTCATGGCAGCATCACTCAGCACTACCACAGCATCACTCAGCGCCACCACAGCATCACTTAGCACCACCACAGCATCACTCAGCACCACCACAGCATCACTCAGCGCAACCACAGCATCACTCAGTGCCACCGCAGCATCACTCAGCGGTACCACAGCATCACTCAGGGCCACGACAGCATCACTCATGTTCACCACAGCAACACTCAACACCACCACAGCATCACTCAGCGTCACCACAGCATCACTCAGCACCACCACAGCATCACTCAGCGTCACCATAGCATCACTCGGCATCACAAAAGCATCAATCAGCGCCACCACAGCATCACTCAGTGTCACCACAGCATCACTCAGCACCACCACAGCATCACTCAGGGCCACCACAGCATCACTCAGTGCCACAAAAATATCACTCAGCGCCACAACAGCATCGCTCAGTACCACCACAGCATCACTCAGCACCACCACAGCATCACTCAGGGCCACCACAGCATCACTCAGGGGCACCACAGCATCACTCAGCACCACCACAGCATCACTCAGTGCCACCACAGCATCACTCAAGGCCACCACTGCATCACTCAGGGCCACCAAAGCATCACTCAGTGCCACAACAATATCACAGAGCGCCACCACAGCATCACTCAGCACCACCACAGCATCACTCAGCGTCACCATAGCATCACTCGGCATCACAAGAGCATCCCTCAGCGCCCCCACAGCATCACTCAGCGCCACCACAGCATCACTCAGCACCACCATAGCATCACTCAGGGCCACCACAGCATCACTCAGTGCCACAAAAAAATTACTCAGCGCCACCACAGCATCACTCAGCACCACCACAGCATCACTCATGGCCACCAAAGCATCACTCAGTGCCACAACAATATCACAGAGTGCCACCACAGCATCACTAATCACCACCACAGCATCACTCAGCGTCACCATAGCATCACTCGGCATCACAATAGCATCACTCAGCGCCACCACAGCATCACTCAGCGCACCACAGCATCACTCAGCACCACCACAGCATCACTCAGGGCCACAACACCATCACTCAGGGGCACCACAGCATCACTCAGCACCACCACAGCATCACTCAGTGCCACCACAGCATCACTCAGTGCCACCACAGCATCACTCAGGGCCACCACTGCATCACTCAGGGCCACCAAAGCATCACTCAGCGCCACCACAGCATCACTCAGTGCCACAACAATATTACTCAGCGCCACCACAGTATAACTGAGATCCACCACAACAATATCACTCAGCGCCACAACAATATCACTCAGCACCACCACAGGATCCCTCAGGACCACATCAGTATCACTCAGCATCACCTTTGCACTAGTACACCACCACATCATCATCACTCAGCAAGACCTGAGTATCATTCAGTATCAACTCAGCATAGTCTCCGCACCAGTCACCACCACTACCACCTCAGCATAACACAGCACCACCTCAGCCTGCTCTCAAAATCTGGCATCTGTTGATTCTCCCCTAGCGTCTGGCCGCTGCTAGTGTTATAATACAGGTACTAGTTTCCAACCTTCACCAACCTTCTCCCTCCGATTGTTTATACCCCCTCAAAAAAAAGCTTTAAAAAACAACCACTTCTCTACAGCACAGCTTGATGACATTGGCAAAGTCAATAGCTCTGGCTAAACACTTATAAGGCCCCAAAGGCGAGAACTATTGGCTATGCCAATGCTTGTTTTTTTAAAGAAGTGTATGCCCCATGGATGCCATGGCCTATCATAAACACACAGTGGTACTCACTAATCTTCCTTGTGCGTTCATTTGTTTATATTCCTGTCATGGAAACATGTTGTTCAAAAAGTAAAAATGTGCACACATAGGTTTTCTTAAAGACACAACGTATCCCTTGCCAAAATTATACACTATGCAATATTTTGCTGTGCATGCCTCATAAGGTCGCTACTTACATTTTAAACATCATCTTCTGTTTCCTTTTGGTAACCCTCTTCTTTGAGATACAGCTTGATTCTGCTGCTGCAGTCTGTTCAGCAAAGGGACCATACTCATCTGCTTCCATACTGTTCTAGTATAAGATTTTGTATCATTAAGGGATTTTTTTCTATGACTGCTGGGATAATATTCACAAAGACACATTTTTATTACTAACCAGTTCCAGTAACAAAAGTCAGAGCTATTGCTTTTGCCAATGCTTGTTTTTAGAGCTATTGTTTTTGCCAATTCTTGTTTTTAGAGTGGTTAATATGGCACCTAGTAGTTTTGTTCAGAACAGTCAGTGCAGCAATCCTGTCTAAAAGGGCCACATCACTGTCCGGGTCAGACCTTGTGAATGCGGAAGAGATTTGCAATGCTGACAAGATAGAATATTACTGTTATCCAATCTGCTTCGTATCAAGAGACACAGTTGTTCCACTCTAAATAAGTGAATGTAAAAAAAAGAATGTAAAACAATTGAAAAGCACTATACCACTCAGATCGCTCTCACAAGTAATGCCTACCCTCTCCATTACCCTCTCGAAATTATGCTCAAGTGGAATGAAATAGAGGACAGAGCATCCCCATGCTTTCAAGTCCTTATATTCAACCATCAAACCAACTCCTCTGTTTTTTAACTATGCCCAGTGGGTGACATTTGTACAATTTCTTGTTACTTTTGTTATACAAAATACTTGAAATTATGGTATTTCGACCCATCTACTAATTATGCACCATTCGTGGTAAAATAATTACCACAAATGCACCATTCACTTCAAATATATATCACAAACGCATGTGAACAGCATGAAGAAAAGAGTGTGGGCTACTGTTGTTTGTGGTTCTTTTCTTTTTCTGTAATATGTTTTAGTGAGAAATGTGCATGAGGACTCATTTCATACTAAAATACAGTTCTAAATGCAAAGTTTTCATTTTTGCATAATTTCACAAACTTTTGCTAACATTTGGCATATCACTCAACCCAAAAACAAATTTAAAAAAGTCTCCTATGTCTATTGTTTCTTGAGAAAAACTTGGAGCAACAGGCTAACAGCTATGAGAGGCCGAACTCCCCATAATGAGTAGTTCTGGAAACTCATCCAAGTTCCAAAAAGGGATCAGAATAACAGAAAACCACTGTTAGCAATAGCTCACAGCAATTTCAAGCAAGAGTAGCACAGTCAAGTGCTAGAGGACATTGTGGGGGGGGGGGGTGTGTGCATAGAATGCATTGCCTCTCTAACTAGGAACACATACTATTTAGAAAAGCACAAAGCATGTTGCAAACTCTGAATGTTGGATTGTCTCTAGCCAATGGGAAATGATCTTCCGATGGTCCGTCATCCTCTCTCTCGATTCCCATGGTAAACATCCATGTTGAGATGTTGTTATTTGAATGTTGCTACAGAGTATTACATAAAGGTACATCTAGGAAGGTTCTCATGAGAACCTTTGCAAGCCTATTCATTTAGCTGTTCAGTGTCCCATTGGGTAACAATGGGCTGCTCTATGAAATGAAACATTAACATCTAGCATGTACTGGTTAGATCATGAGACTCGAATCTCTAGCAATATACTTGTTCATTATAAGCATGTGGCAGAGGCAACTTCCTAAAATAAGATGAAGTCATATAATGTGAGGAAGGAAAGAAATACATTTTGCAGCAACATCACATTTCACGAAGATGTTAGGTTCTACAGTTCAATTATAACATTAAATTAGCATTTACAAAAAGGCATTTCTTATTATTAGATGGAAAGGAAGGAATAACAGAAACGTTTGTGGTCAAGCAGTGAAAGAACAACATAAATTGGAGCTTTCTGCAGAAATAAGCAGCATTTTTCTCTTTTTGCAAGTTAAATAAAAGTACATTTTCTCTAACCTCTATATTGACAGGCATTTCTTACGTTAATGTTACCTGCATTGTCATGTGGTAAACTATTCTAGGGACAGAGGGGAGTGGGTGGTAAATGGAGGGATTAATAGAGTAGTAAGGAGGGGTTTAGATAGGAACATGCACCTACCCACAAAAGTTCTAAAGTTATTTCAACCAAAAAGGACCCCAGTAGTCGTAAATGTACTCCAGGTCAGAGCTGGAGTAAGTCCAGCACCACACATGAGTAACCACTGGTAATGCAACACCCTCCTATAGAAAATAATGGTGGTAGGCACTTAAAATAAAACCTCATAGGAAACAATGTTAAATTTAATTCAATTGAATTATTTAAACTAGTTAAAAATATGAATAAATGTACTTTAATGTTTCAATTAATTATAAATTAATCATATTTGTATTTTGATTTAACCTTTTTTTACATATGAAAGTAATAAATTAAAAGTTAATGTAACACGCATTTTTATTACATATAATTAACTTCATTTTCAATTAAGCTTATAGCCTTGCAGCTAATACCACCTTGCAGGCACCTTTAAATATTTTATCAAAATGGCTCCCAAAGTAACAGTCGGTCATTCATTTTTTAGGTCGAGCCTAGCGCAGTGCACATGCGCTGCTCTAGGAAAACGACCTCTTGAAATCACTCTGGACTTTTCACATGCTTGTGCGTGTTTTTTTTAAAGCATTTTTTCTATTGGGCTTTGCGTGCGTCTTTCTAAAAAGACAGCACGCAATTGGGCAAAGGCGGGTGCTTGTCCCACCTTTCACAGGAAATGTATCTGCCCACAGCCTACGACTTGCGGTTACGTGCAGGGGCGCCATCTGCTCGGTGTCATGTTACCGTCTGTTTTTAATTAGCGCGTTCGCTGCGCTGCTGTGCTCACTTGCCCCCGCTTCTCTCTTGCGCCATTCTTTTTAACCAACCCTCCCTTCACATGCCACATGCACACGCACAGCCCTGCCAATGCTCTGTTTGCAATGAGAAACTTGTGCATTCGCTGTTATGCTAGGCCCATTGCTGTTGATATGTAGAAGGAGAAAGGCAGCAGAATTGTGTTTTGACAGTGGCGGCAGAGGTAGCGAGGCCTCTGCTTACACACACGGCTCCTGATTTTCTCTACTGTGCTCGCTTTCTGATTTGGTACTGGCATTATATAATGCAATCTTAACTTAAAGGCAAGCACCCTATTAATCTAATGTTTGACCTCACAACCGCAGGTTCGAACCCCAGCGTGTCTGCTCAGCGTTTCATCCTACTAGAGGCCGACAGACTAATTAACATTTATTTGGTTGACAATAAACATCTGTCACGCTCCAGCCCCGCCTTCACTTGCACACTGGGATAACTCACTTTCGCCTCCTTTCAATTCTGTCCTGATTTTCTATACTGTGCTCGTTTTCTGATTTGGTACTGATTTGGTTCTGGCATTATATAATAGGAGCCAGCAGCGGCGGCGCGCAGGCTGCCATCTGTTTTGGGTCAGGTTTCATTTCCAGACCTTGCCACTTTCCTTAGAAGGTGTGTCCCCTCCACCTCACCTCCACAAGAGTGTGCTTTTATTTTCTCTGAAACACAAAGGAACAGAAACGAAATCAATTACGGTGACATCTTACTTTTCAGCGGAATTGTCAGCACCATACAATGAGCGGACCTTGGCCAACAAGCCTACCCTGGAAGGCCACAAGCAGCTGCTACAGTAGTTAAAGCTCCTTAAAGACCACTCATGTCTTGGGGAGGAAGGGAACGATCCTCGTGGGGTTTCAGTAAATAGCTACATTGTGATGCTTAACCATTTGTTGACCGGATAAACATGCATCTGGTTAAACAAAACAGAAGAACGTTACCAATCAGCATTTTACCCTAACTGTTGTGGAGAAAAACCAAACATCTACAGCAGGTAGGCACAGCGTAACTCTACAGAGTGCATCTTTTCGCTCCCCCGCCTCAGAAATCTGCAAGCACTTCTCCTTTCATTCCTTTTTATTTTTTGCATTATGTAGCGCAAATGAAGGTATCAAAGCACATTACACAAGTACTAGTTCCATTACAGAAATCTTCCCGGTGGGTGATAATGTGCTGCATGGCTAAACACTTATAACATCCCAAAGGCAAAACCTATTGGCTATGCCAATGCTTGTTTATAGAATTTATTGTGCTTGCTTGGTTGAGTCCTACTCATCCAGGGGAATATTTATCAAAGCTTTGCGTCACCCTTGTGCCACACAACATACCGCCAGGGCGACACAAAACCTAGCATGTAATTTACCAAGCCATTTAAGGCTACCTTGCACAGCCCTGCGTGGCTTGGTAAATATGGAGAAACGCAAGGCAGCGCAAGTCTCTGCCTTGCCTTACCCTGCTCCAGAGAGGCTTTCCAGGGGTGAAGTGTGTGTGTGTTCCCACAAATCCACCCATGGATTTTGGCACATTCCCAGATTTACCAAGACTGGTAAACATGGCAGTGCATCAAAATGCTACGCCTGCACAAGTATAAAGAGAAAAAAGCCTTTGAGGACTGGTTTTGTGCCAGAAGATGAGACGATTTTGAGAAGGTTATTACCCCCTCATCAGCCAGGCCAGCTTGAAGCCAGTGGCACAGCAAGCAAGGGACCCACGTCTGGTCATACCCTTGGCCACTTATGGCGAACATAGCAAACATAACAAGATGATGGACGGAGTGCTGAAACTTTTCACCACTCACCCCAGTCAAGAGATCTGGGTTGAATCCATTGTTCTTTTGCTCACTATGCCATCCCAGTTTGGCCCCAGTCATATGCAAATCAATTTTGACCCTGCTCCTCATGGGAAATGTCCAGCCCGAACTGCCAAGCCAGGTCCTCACTGGACTGAAAACGAGCATGCTGGGACCGGTTTCGGGGTATTTTAGGCCCAGATTGCTGTACTGGGATAAATGTATGACAGTGTTCAACATTCTGTCCATCAATTATTCTTTTTGCATTCAATGTTGAGTCATGTCTCACTTCCAAGTGTAAAACTTGGAATGTGAGGTATTTACTACATCCAGTAAAGACCTTATCCTGGGTGAGGGAAGTTATCAGGTGTGGTAAATACCCACCCCTATTCGGAACCTCTTGTAATCAGGGCCATTCATTTTAATATCTGTGGTAATTTGGATAATATAAAATGTCACAGTGGAGTTGGCCTGCTGTTATGCTGTAAGTAGACAGCAAAAAAGAGTCAGGTTTTGGCCTGATATTGATATGCAGCTTGAGTTCCTATGGCACTCTGAGTTCGGGACCCCCGCTTGTTAATGCAGCTTAGGGAAATATAGAGTACGACAGTAGGACCTCACAATTCTTTGTGAACCAGTATACAGGAGAATTATAAGAGCCCTGGGAATATCTCAGCAGTGGGAGATCACTGCTCGGTGTGAGCCTGGATCCTGTGAATACCTCTGCAGTGGGAGATCACTGCTTGCTGTGAGTTAGTATACAGGAGAAATGTGAGATCCTGTGGCTGTCTCAGCAGTGGGAGATCAATTCTCATTGTGAATGAATGAACGGGAGAATCATGATAGTCCTGTGAAGACCTCTGCAGTGGGAGATCACTGCTACGTGTAAGTCAGTGCACAGGAGTACTGTGAGAGCCCTATGAATATCCCAACAGTGGGAGGTCATTGCCCTCAGTCAGTCAGTATACAGGAGCATCATGAGAGCCCTACGAATGCCTCTGCAGTGGGGCTCACTGGTTGCTGTGAGTCAGTATACAGGAGCATTCTGAGAGCCCTGTGAGTATCTCAACAGTGGGGGATCACTGCTCGCTGTAAATATAGAGGGGCATCAGGGGAGCCCTGTGAACCACGTGGTAGGGACAGAAAATTGTCCACAAAAAACCTGGCCACACAGCCAGACCAAATCAGTCTGTACTTGTGTGACTCCTCTGTGAACACACATCAATTTTGGACAGTAAGGGCTAAGAGCTTGTTAGCTGCACTTGGTGTTCTCTTTTTAAGGAGTGTTACATGTTTGCAGAGCAAGCATAACTTTATAATAGTTATTTTCATGACTGCGCTTATTGGGGTGGTGGTTGAAGTATGTGGCAGAATTGAAGAGTATACTGGGGTGGTATGGGGCCCCTGGTGGGAACTAAGGTTCTACCAAATGGTTCGGCCTTGTGAAACGGATTGCTTTTTTTTGGGCACCATCCTTCAGCTCAATCGCGGTTTTGGTGCCAAGGATGGAATGGTCAGCCTGCCTCATCCTGTCAACGATTCTTGCAAGAGCCTGGACCTTTTGACATCTCTTTTTCATGTGTTCCAAAAAGCAATCTAATACAATTTGGACAAACCAGTTCTTCGTAAACATTATCAATACAAATACCTAAAAGATATACACTGTTTAAAATCCATAATCTGTAGACAACGTCTTTAAATTGAGGCTATTTCACCTTGTAAGCAGTACCAGACACAAAAACATGTGGAGTTCAGACTTTCCCAAGAGCCAGTCAACACAAAAACACTCGAAATCCAGGGGACTTGTTTCCCATACATCTTAATTGATATTCTTTTTTTCTTGGCATACATTAAAGCGTTCCTGCTTTGAATCATTTTATTTCCTTTCTAGAAAACTGCTCACTTCCTCTTCCTTTCGTGCTGGAGTTTTAATGTTCCTGTCACACAATTTGTTATTCCAAAATACACTTCAAAGGCCAGCGTTCTAATACTTTCCGGGATGTTGTGGAAACATCACTACTGCTGGTCTTAGTGAACAGCAAAAACTGAGTCATGACCGAAGGCTGACACGTTTACTCTAACACGGTCTGACATGCCGCCCACCAACCTCCCTCCACAAGGGTAGCATTAGATGCGGTACGTCAATTTCACAAAGAAAGTTTGAAAATATAGTGTCTTGCCTGCTTCCTCTTTTCTCGCAGCTGTGCTGACCACCCAATGCCGGTAAACAAAGAGTATACAGATGCTGGTGCAAATATGACATACAGATCTTACTAATGCCTGCAAAAATTAACCTATCGACGCAGCCGAATTCACTTAGAAATATCTGTGCGTGTTTGCACCAACATTTGTGCAGTCTGTGAGACGGTTCCCCGAGGTTTCCGACACAATAAACACCATCAATATAGAGATTCACAGACGATCTGTGATTTACAGTGTGTTGCATGGAGCCATATGTTTGGAAGCGAGAAGACTGGGGTAGCTGCACATTTGCAAAACGTGGAGCAAAGGTATTTAGCTTTATTTCTGCATGTTATGCAATAAGAAATCGAGCAAAAATATGTTTCTCCACGAGGAAAATGTGTTTATTCCATTTATTGTATGTAAGCAGTAAAACATTGCAAAGTTACGTTACCTCTGCATTTCAAACAACGATTATTTGCGGATAGGCAACTTCTCTATACATTCTCGACTGCTGTAAAAATAATATTACATGCAACATACTCCAAACCAAACCTTTTTAGTGCAAGCAGAAAAAAATATGCAAATGAGTTTTGCTTGCACCAGTGCAAATGTTAAGCACCATTGTCCAGATTCCTATCGCCCTTTAAAGGAAAAGACTAAGAAACTTGAATAAACACATAACCAAATGTTTGAGGTCATTTGAATAGTCTTATGCAAAATGAGCTTTTACCAGCGCACCCTCATGAGATGGACTAGTCTGTCTCTGCACCTGCTTGCTTTCCTTATTGTTAAACAACGGTTGACAATTTACAGCACTGTAACTGAAACTAAATAGATGTAACCGAAAGGCCCGAGGCGGAATTGAATTCCAGCAATGCAAATGAGCCATGCAAATAGAAACAGGCTGCTCTGCACGGACACGCACGCGCGCTCTCTTGAATTCACCGACGTGCTCACGCACGCACGCGGGCGCTCGTTTGTATCCGCCTACATGAGCAGACACAGACGCTCGTGTGTCTTTGTAGCCACCAACGTGCACGAATGGCATTCAAAGCTGGCCAGCGCGCGCGTGTGTGCGCGCGCACGCATTTTTGTTTTATTGTAGCTAGGTGCCGACGCATGGGTACAAGGACAGCGAGGCCCGACAGTCCCACAGCAGCGACTGTGCTTACAGCGTTTACGATGTGTCACCGCACGCCCCCTCCAAACGGAAGCCAGGTCCATGTTCTTCCAAAAGTGTGTCAAGGACCATAAATGAGCCGCTAAAACTAGTGTCCCGGGGCCGGGCGGTCATGCATCATTTTCAAAGCTCTGTCATTCTCTTTTGTGGTAGAAAGGGCCTGATTAAAAGCAAGCAACATCACATGTAGGTGAGCTGCATGACTCATCGTCCTTCAGACATCTTCATGATGCATGTTTTACAGTAAAGAGCAGCACTACTGGTAAGGTAATAAAAACATTGAAAGGATTGCACGTGCTACATTTACAGTAAACAGGCGAAAGCTGCAGGCTATAATATGGTGGCGCTGCTTAAGGGAAGATGTGTAAAGCAAACAGAACTAACAATGACCACGAGGTAACTGCAGCCGTGACCGACTGCCTGGGTGCTGGAAACCAGCACCCACTGAGTTTATAAACTGTGATCATGGTTTATTCCTTCTACTAGTGGCATCTTTAGAAATAATTATTAGTGGGCACACAAGATCAACAGAAAATAAACTGGTGGGGCCATACACTGTGCGCCTTCATGTTTTTTATATATAAATATATGTACTTAAAAACACAAAGGCTAGGGTAAAGTTATAGCTAGGTGTTGAAATAATACAAAATGTAACAGATAAAAAAAAAGAAATTCACAAGTTATGTTTACTGAACTTACTTTAACTTCACTGCTTGTGACCTGATGTATTATGCCGCTCATGGCATGTTAAATGACATCACTGATAACATCACTGATGGCATCCCGGCACCCAACTTCTAACAGATGCCTGACCCTCAGGTGGAGGCCAACACACCTGCCATGCAATACAGAGGGCATGCGTGGTGTGAAGTTGGCTGCAGGACATAGGTTGCAGCCACGACCTCTTCAGTCCCTCCACAGGCCGCAAACCCCCTGTGGGTGGGTGCTCATCCACTACTGTGCATCGTCTTTGACATTGCGTGGCAGAGGAGTGGCTAGAGGGCCTGGCCTATGGTCAGGTCCTACGCCCAAACCACCGCAGTGCATGGCTTTGACCGTGCTTGGTATGCGGTTGGCCGAAGGGCGGGGCCTGCTGCCAGACCCTGCGCCCAAACCTCTATAGGCGGCCACTCTACAGCCACGGATTACCCATGGCTATATGTAGCATATGGTTGCCCGCAGGGACTTGCCTGCGGCCAAGCCCTATGCCTATGGCTCAGGGTGTCTCCATCCTGCCCCCTAATATGTGTTTTTTACCATGTTCAGGACTTGGAGACTGGGTCACTTTGTACCATAATAGAGGCTGCAATATTGTTTTCTTCAAGTTGCAGCCAGCCAATCAGATCTTTTGGTACCGTGAGACAGCTACTGATCCCGCAGGATCAAAAAGGCAGACGGGAGAAAAAGCTCTTTCGGCCAATCTGAAACCCTTATTTTTTAAATTTCATTTACCGCGGGGCTCCTGCGAAACCAACTGTTCAAATATACCTAATATATACTCCTTGCAAGCCCACCCCAAGTATCTGTTTAAACACAAATTTCTCAGAAACAGCTAAATGGATTTACACCAAATCATGAAAAACACACTCTTCAAAATACAATTTGAACTTTCTGCTAAATTGGTGTAATTCCATTCAGCTTTTTATCTGTATTGCTTCCCGAACTTTCCTATGGAAATTAATATATGAAAAAAAAAAAATTTTCACCCACATGGGAGATCACAATGAAGGAGCTAGGGTGGGTGATGCCTATTGATACATGTAAATATGTAAAATGGATAGTCATGTTTGGAGTGTTTCAATAACTCCTGTTCTCTTTACACCACTTTCTTTTGCTTTCTTTTGATTAAGACACTTACTATCTTTTTCTTCTCGACTTTCTAAAACACACCTTCTGCATATTTCACACACCGTCTCTTTTCTCTTCAGAACCATCATCTCTTGTCTACATGTACTTCATTTCATCTCATTCACCTCACCAGCTTCCCACACATACAAACACACTACACCCACTCACCTATAAACACTGCATTTTCTTTAACCTGTCAATATTTCAACAGTATTTCTTTCACACACTTTCTCAAAAAATCAAAATTACAATGGTAGATATTACCATTACTCTGTGCTCTTTGCAGAGGCCAAGGATAGTATGAGCATGTCTTCTGAACCCTTTTGTCACCCACCGATAGTCAGTGGGAAATAATCGCACTGCGTTTGGCCTGACTCTCACAGTTCTGAATCATAGCCCATTATAACAGATACCTTGAGACAACACTTTTCACAGTATACACTATATAAAATGAGTAATATGTTGCATGAAAGGAATAACAGTAGGCCAACCTGCTGAAAATAACACATACTTTTAGGGAATGCAAGAGTAGAAAATGTGAAATGTACACAGGAACAACATCAGTGCTCTGCGGCTGAAAGGGCGGGGTCTGTTTTTTCCAGCTGCGGCTGTCACCTGCTTTTGAGGCACAATGGGGGCCAGGACGGCATGGCCTGGCACTAGCCTCCCTTGAAGCCCCCCCTCCCCCCAGCGATGCTCCTATCTTGTTCTCCTACAAGTGCTGTGGTTTGCTTGTTTATGTACAGGCAGTTATTAATAAGAAAATATGTATATTTTCAGGGCACAAAGTTTACTTTAGGAGATTAGTGGTGGTGCTGTAGAATGCCAGAGTTGCTGAATATCAAGGCTGTCTGGATTGAAATCCACTACATGTTTTGTTCCTCCACTACCATGCATTTCCTGTCCCGCTTACTCATGATTGCAGATTCTTTTTCATTCTGCGTCCATTCTCACTTTGCCACTTTTTTCCTATCATAAATTGTTTTTTTCTTTTCACCTTTCTGCCTTGTTCTTCTTTGTGATGTTCTTGGGCCGAAATGTGATGAAATAACGCATCATACCCAAAAATGTGGGCAGGTGCCATTCACTGGCAACCATCTGCACAAATGAAATACAGGAAGGCATAGACTGCGTCTCTGGATACAAATAGAGAGGCAAATTAACAAATATACATAAGGTATTTTTGATTTCAAGCAGCCCTAGATGCAAACAGCAAAAAAGCACTCTGCATCAAGCATTTACAGGTCTCACCTAGAGACAACTTTAGCTACAGTTTGAATACTTTTTGCCTATAGTACAATAAATACATACATATTGTGGGCTTTAGGTCAGCCTGTTGCGCTTGTTTGAATGGCTTTTTTGTCTCTGTCATTTCCCTACTCTGTTAGGTCTGATTAGCCAAGACACCTGAGTTTTATTAAAATATATTTATTTATATTACCTAGTAGTGATAGTCAGTAGGTAGTTATAGTTAGGATCAACTTTTCACATAGACTAACCATTTTTTGTTTTCCTAATCACTTTGGTGGCATTTGACGAATCTTCACGAAATTTTTAAACCTAGTACGCATGTTAGTGAGCTGCTGTCTGGAAAGCTTCGGGGTGATTTGTTAAGCGGGGGCCAAGAAATAGAGGGGGTCCTAAAACACTCATACCTCATGCAATGTCTAAGGAGATTTTGCAATTTTTAAACACAACTACAGCCCGAGCCGATGAACAGAATTACACCACATTTTGGAGAAAGGTAGATCTTGGTTTAGAAAGAGACTTTTTTTTAAATGTTGTGTAAATCTTTTCATTAGTATGGGAGTGATTAAAGAAATAAATGTAAAGATATCTAGGGAGGCGTATTGTTCGCGGGTACCCGCAGACACCCACAGATCTGAAGTCCAATTAGGAGGAAAAAATACCTCACCCACTATACTTAAAGATGGCGGCCACTCTTGAGTTTATTGAAATCGCCATTGCAAGATGGCGAGCACGTATATGTATAGGAAGCGTGGGTTCCGGCATTTATAAAATACAGCAAACATATAAATGCCCAGTATAAGCTTGAAATTCATGCTTGGTTTATGAAAGGAAAGGAACACTAGAGTGGAGCATCAGGACACTTAAATGTGATTATGAAGAATGAATACAGTAGGAAGAACTTTCAAGATGGCTGCTATAGAATAATGGATTAGCAATCGAGACTCGGACAGGGCACAGCTGAAACCGGTTACTGAAATTTGAGACATATTTAGGAGGCTGGACTTTTGCACCTAAGACAGATCAGATAGGACTAGGGAGCACACATCGAAAGGCAGCTTGAAAGGTAAGAGACCTTGGGAGATATGTGAGATAACCCCATGGGGAGGGTCAAAGATCAAAAAGAGGAATATGGGGTCTGAAGAGACTGTATATGAAGATGCTAGTATAATTTACTGATATGTTGGAGAAATGATTAAGAATATGAAAGAAGGGGAATTTTAGTTCTGCCCGGAATATAGGTTTACTCTGTTGTAGGGGTTGGAATTTAATCTGGGGATGGCTCGCTAATACTGCCTCTAGCAGGTTAGAAAGAAACAATGAGAAACATAATTTAATAAACAAGAGAAAGAGATGAAAAGGCTTAGGCGTATTGACACATAAAACTGTTTTCTTGACAATAGGAGCCCAGACATTTAAACGTGGAATGAATGGAAAAGAAGAATTTTGAGAAGGAGGATAAATCAAATTGTAAGTAAAGTAGTGATCTTCTTGTATACACATTTGAGGAGTACTAGAGGTGGTAGTTCGGAAGTACGCATTTGGTAACTGCAATCACTTTTTAAAAAGTTGGTGCCATTTGGTTTAAGGAAAACACTGATTCATTTAATTTTCGGTGATGGTGTGTTTATCTTAGTCTGAATACCTGACAGAGGTTGGTACAGAAATGTTGATCAATACACTCCTTAAAATGGAAGTGGTTTAGGCAAGATTAAAAACTACACCAAAAAATCAATAAATCTACAAAATGTAATGTAAAAATAAGAATCAGAGTTGTTGATTTTAATAAGTGAAAAGTATTGATTACATGTTTTTTAGAAAAAATGTTGTTTAGGCCCTGATGAAGTCCCAAAAGGGATGAAACGCATTGGCTGGGTCTGTTTTAAGTGTGATGTAATTGGATACTTAATAAGAAGAACTTTATGTAAAATGTCACCAACGTCTGGAAATTAATTTTAAAATGAGATATGGAAAGTAATTGAAAATAAAAGAGTGATTACAGATACATGCAATTGGAATTGAAAAGTTCAATGTGAACAAGGAAATTAGGTTGCCCTCCTAGTATTGTGAAAACACTATCACTTTACGTTAAAAAAACATAGAAATTCACTGAAAAAAAACAAAGGTTTTAGGGAATTTATAGTTATGTTGTCATTTTAGCCACACTGAACAATAGAAATTCAGCAGATATATTTATACTTATAGTTATACTTATCGGAAGAAACTATAACTTGTGCCGTTAAGTTATTTTAGGGCACAAGTTATAGTTTCTTAACATAAGTATGACTATAACTGCTGAATTTCTATGGTTTTGTGTGGATAAAAAGTCAACCGAAGTATAACGACCCTGAAACCTTTGTTTTTTTCAGTGATATATATATTTATATGCTAGTTACTTTTGCCCCATTTGATGAATCTCCACAAAATGCTTCAAAAAGGTGCTATATTTTGACTAATTTGGGCACAGAAAGTTTCAGAGTTATCCATGAAGAGGGGCCAAGAAAACAGGGGGGTCTCAAAATGCAACATCCATATGTATTTTCTATAGATTTCTTTAAGAAGTGCTACTGCAAAAACTGCTTAATGGAATTACACCAAATTTGGCAGGAAGCAGTATCTTAGTACGCAGATTGTTCTTTTTGTGATTTCATGTAAATCCATTAGGTAGATTTTTAGAAATTGAGGGTCATAAATATTTATATATCTGGACGGTTAGATCGAAAGATTCTTGCAGGAGTAACATTTAAAAAAGAAAACGTTCTAATTGGCCCAGAAAGCTTTATTTCCCTTCGGCCAATTCGCACCCATGGGAGTCAGACTCCTTTGGGAGCGAGCACTCTGATTGGCCACCATCAACATCAGAAAAATGTTGAGGGTAGCCATTACAGGACTCAGGAACTATAAGGAGGCACGGTACCCAGTCCCCCCATTCCCCAGGGGGGACCCAGAAGGACCTTCCAGGGGTCAAAATTAAAAAACAAATCTGCAATTTTTGCCACAAACCAGCGGGATTCCTGCGGGATTTAAAAAACAAAACAAAATGGTAGCCCGTGGCTGCATTGGTAAACTGAGCCAAGGAGGCACACAGCCCCTTCCCCAAGGTATTATAAGCCCTGGGGAGCCATCCTCCAGGGCCATATTGCATAAGGGAAGGGGGGCATGCAGCCCCACTCCTCAAGCCATTATAGGCCGGGGAAGCCCATCCCGTGACTGAAATGTGTACAGAAGGGATGCGGAGGCCCCCTACCCGAACTTTGAAAGACCCCTGGGAACCCATCCCCGGGGCTAATTTATGTAATTAAAGGGGAATGGAGCTGCAGGCCCCTTCCCTGGTCCATTATAGACCTCGGGGAGCCAACTCCTGGGACCAAAACTTCCAAAAAGGGGAGGGCTGCAGCCCGAACCTCCTCCCAGAGTCTTTAACCCCTTGAGTGCCCATGACGAGATGGTCTCGTCATGGGCCGCGGTTGCGCTGTGCCCATGACGAGACTATCTCGTCATGAGCCCCGCCCGCTAATGAAACGCCCGGCACAGGGCGTGGAAAGGGCGGGGCACTCAAGGGGTTAAAAGGCCTTGGGGACCCCTTTCCTCAGGGTCGCTATTTACATTAAAAGGGAGGGGTGGTCCCAGGGGCCAGCTCTCTTGATGTGTCCCGGTGTGCCCACCTGGAACAACGTAGTTCCCCTGCCTGCACAGGCGTGGGCAGGGAGCCTTGTGTTTACTCCCACCTGGCCAGAGCATTTTTAAAACTCCTGTCTAAAGAGAGCAAAAACAAAGTCTGCTCCGAGAGGGCAGAAGCTTTTAAAATGCTCCCACCAGCTGAGAGCAGACTTTTGATCTTTTTCTCTGCCCACACTGACGTGGGCAGTGTAACAGATCAACAGATTGCTCTCGCCCGGAGGAAGCAGCATAATTAGCTGCTCCCTGCAAGTGGGTGCAATGTCGGCTACTGCAGCATAAAGGGAGCCAGTTGGGGCCATAGGTGTCCTGGGGCTCCCTCCGAGGCCACCACCGTTGTGTATGGTGGGTGCCTTGGGTGGCCACCAGTGCTACACAAAAAAATGATGGACGGAATGCTGAATGAATCAAACATTCACCCCCAGTCAAGAGATCTGGGTTAAATCCATTGTCCTTTTGCTCACCATGCTACCCCAGGTTAGACCCAGCCATATGCAAATCAGTCATGACCCTGTTTCTCATGGGAACTATTCATACTCGAACTGCCAAACCAGGTCTTCCCTGGACCAGAAACAATCATCCTAAGACTGGTTTCGGGGTATCACCCCATATCAGCCGGGCTAGCTTGAATCCAGTGGCACAGTGAGCAAGGGACCCACGTCTGGGTATACCAATCCCACTTAGGGCGAAAAGTGCCACACAAAAAAAGGATGGACAGAATCCTGAATGAATCAAACATTCACCCCCAGTCAAGAGATCTGGGTAAATCCATTGTTCTTTTGCTTACCATACTACCCCAGTTTAGACCCAGCCATATGCAAATCAGTTTTCACCATGTTCCTTATGGAAACAGTGTAGCCCGAACTGCCAAGCCAGGTCTTCCCTGGACAAGAAACAAGCATCCTAGGACCTGTTTCTGTGTTACCCTGAAACCGGTCCCAGGATGCTTGTTTCTGGTCCAGGGAGGACCTGGCCTGGCAGTTCGGGCTCGATTGTTCCAATGGGGAACAGGGTGAAGACTGATTTGCAGATGGCTGGGTCTAAACTGGAATGGCGTGGCGTGCAAGAAAACAATGGATTTAACCTAGATCTGTGACTGGGGGTGAATGTTTGATTAATTCAGCATTCCGTCCATCATCTGTTCTTTTTGCATTTGTCGCCATAAGTTGGGAGGGTATGCCCAGACGTGGGTCCTGTGCTTGCTACGCCACCAGATTCAAGCTAGCCTGGCTGATGAGGGGTGTTACCCCGAAACCAGTCCCAGGATACTTGTTTCTGGTCCAGGGAGGACCTGGTCTGGCAGTTTGGTCTGGACTGTTCCCATGGGGAACAGGGTCAAGAATGATTTGCATATGGCTAGGTCTAAACTGGAATGGTGTGGTGTGCAAAAAAACGATGGATTTAACCCAGATCTGTGACTGGGTGAATGTTTGATTAATTCAGCATTCCATCCATCATCTGTTCTTTTTGCATTTGCTGGGTAACCACCAGGGCCAGAATAAGGATATAATAGGATAATGTCCCCAGGACCAGAACAAGCTCTGGGAGGGGGCCGCGTGGCCCTTCACCCCTTAAAAAATAACATGGAGCTGGGGGATGGGGTCCCCAGGGCCTTTTAAAGGCTCAGGGAGGGGGGGTTGTGCTGTCCCCTCCCCTTTAAAAATACCACGCCAAATCACCTACACGTTTCGCTGCTTTTGCCTCGCCCTTTCCACGTTAGTAGTATGCAACGGTGTTCCGCCATTTTCCAGGCTGATGGACAGTGTGTTTTCTCTACATTGCACGTTGAATACAGATCTAAAATCCTTAAAGGAGGGGGATGTATTGTTGATTTATCAAGTGTGATCTCTTCTGTAATGACTGTTCAAGATGAGTGTTTTCATTCTTGTTGTCTCCTGGTCTGAGGGTAGAGTTCATGGCTTTCCCATTTAATTGCTGTGGCGTATGCAAAGGTGTCAAATCACCTCCAAGCCCCGCCTGTTTGGCCCTGCCCCTTTCACGTTAGTTGTATGCAACAGTGCTGACTCTGAGTGGGTTGGCCACAGGGCTGGCTTCAGGCCATGCCCTGTTGCCAACAGCCCGCTGTGCATGGCGAAAGGCCATACGCAGTGTGCGGTTGGCTGCTTGTCGGGAGTTTGCCACAGGCCCTCTGGACAACCCTCCACCGCTTTATGTATTGTAATAAGATATTACTTTACATTAAAAAAATCCTAGAAGTTCCCAGAAAAAAACAAAGGCTAAAGTAACATTATAGTTACGTGCATGGGCGTCCGCAGAAATTTTTCCAGGGGGGGGCAAACCTGGCAAATGAAGGGGCGTGGCTAATGTTAATCAATAGGGGCGGGGCTAAAATGGCAGACAATCAGGATCGGGTAATGTTCAGGCCAACCTGAGAAAAACAAGCATTGGCATAGCCAATAGGTCTCGCCTTTGGGACCTTATGACTGACTCACTGACTGAAGAACTTATGTAGCGCACTTTTGCCAAGGCGTCTTAGCGCTGGGTAAGTATGATGCCGGCAGTATAAGTATTTAGTTCTGCAGCAGGTCCCAAAGGCGAGACCAATTGGCTATGCCAAAGCTTGTTGTTATATCTGGGCATGTTGAGAGGCTACGGGACTGGGTCTCGATGTCGGGTTGGGAGCACAGCAAGGACCTACTCAATTTGAATGCGTAGGTAATACAACTGGAGGGGTGAAATGGAAGGTTCACTACCAGGAATAACAGGAAGGTAGAAAGTTAGGCTGGTTAGAAAGGTAAGGCGGGGTAGAGGCAGGCATGGTGGTGAGGGGAGAAACAGATGCATGCTAGGAGAGCGCTGTGAGGGAGTGAGGCGAAATGAGAAGAGGCACTGAAGGTGGGTCGGGTAAAGACCGTAGTGAGGCAAACAGAAGGGTAGCGAGGGGTGAAGGGTAGACAAAGAAGTGAGGTGTAGAAGAAAAAGATTCACGAGCAGAGACAGGTAAATCAAAGATGCAGAGGGCACAATAACGCAGCCGTAGAACGTGAGAGGGCCAGGTAGAGAGAGGGAGAGGTGTGTCAGAGACAGGTAGAGACAGCTGAGGAAGAGGGAATAATAAAGACTGAGGTAGACAGGTGAGGTAGAGGGGTGCGTTGATATAAAGGAAGTGCAGAGATGTGTCACAGATGTTACTGAAGAGGAAAAGAAGTAGAGATATTGAGAAAGAAGTAAGGTACAAAAAGAAGTAAAGGGGTGAACAGAGGTAGAAAGAGTGGAAGGGGAGAGAACACGTAGAAGATGAATGGCAGGGTAAAATGAACGATCCGGCAGTGAGTGTGAGGAGTGGGATACAAAGGCATATGTGGCAGTGAGTGCGAAGTGCGGGGTACAGAGGGATATGTTGTGGCAGTGAGCACAAGGTGTGGGGTACAGAGGGATATGTTGTGGCAGTTAGCGCAAGGTGTGGGGTACAGAGGGATATGTCATGGCAGTTAGCGCGAGGTGTGGGTTACAGAGGGATATAAGGCAGTGAGCGCAGGCAGGGCCGGCTTTAGTGCTCGTGGCGCCAAGTGCGACAATGCTTTTTGGCACCCCCAATGACCACCTCCACTACAGGTTCTTCATAACCAACCTTTGACAGCGCCCCTCAAGCCTCCGTAACCATTCAGTCTCAGGTGCATTTAATTCATTTTATAGCGCCGCTACTATCAGTGTAAGGTGTCAGAACACTTTACATCACACAGATTACATAGAGACAATCAATCATAAGTGTGTAAATCAGTGCATAGGAAATGTTACATAAGAGAGAGGACAAGAAGGTGTAGGAGTCACATGTCATCCATACAGGTAGGCAGGATAGTTTAAGAGTGCTTGGTCAGGAGAATCAGAAACCTAGAATTTAAAACCTAGCACCATGGATGGGGGGCTCTCTTTATTAATAAGAATTGATTTCTACCCAAATTAACCCATTTTGCCACATTAGGATAATGAAAAACTGGGGGGAAATCATAACGCCCTAGCCCAGTTTGCATGCATCTTTGATAACAGTTTTTTGCTCACTGTTCCACATTAGGATTTTAACTCATAAAGAGTTATCAACAATATGGTCTCTCTGACAAAAGTGTGACCCACTGACCTATTTACATTACATTATACGCACTTTGTGAGCTGCACGTTCTTTGCAGCAAGCATAGTAACCCTCTGCGATACCTTAGGATGAGTAGAAACTTCCATTACACAAAACTTTGATCTCTCCCTCCCTCTCTCTCTAAGGAAGTGCATTTATCACTGCAGTCATTTAGACATTTTTATTGGTGGCTGAAAATTTCTAGGAGTCCAGGAAAGAAGCAGGTGCTTTTAAAATCATCATATTAGGGCCCCCTACACGAAGTCAGCAGCCGGTGCGGTGGCACCGGTCGCACCGCCCTCGAGCTGGCCCTGAGCACGAGGAGTGGGGTACAGGGGGATATGAGGCAGTGAGCGTGGGGAGTGGGGTGCAGAGGGATATGAGGTAGTGAAACACAGGGTTGGGACGTCCTGCCAGACATGATAGGGTGCATACTGGCAGATAGATATGTTATTGACACGAGTCTGTGTACGTTTTAGTGGGATCTGAAATCCGGGCTATGCTGCAACCTCAATTTTAGACTTGGGACAATAATGCATCGACTCCCCCTAGACCTTCATTCAGAAGACCCCTTGCTCTCAAGCTACAGAGTGTTAAAATGAGGTCTTTGTGTCCAGACCTAACCACTCGGGCTTGTGGCGCGCAGCTCAAACTGGCCATTGTCATTCTGTTTGTGATAATCAGCCACAGACAGAATGACAATGGGCGGGAGGGGCTGCGAGGAGGAGTGCGAGGCGCCCCATCAGGGACTTGGGGCCTCTGGCAGGGAACAGCTCTGCTCCCTGCAGGGCCCGTAATTACTGACAAAAGGTGTCTGTAAAAGCATGGGTGGCCGCAGGGGGGGGCAAGGAGGAGCACTCCAGAGGGGGGGGGGGCAAGCGCCCCTCCTTGCCCCCCCCCTGCGGACGCCCATGGTTACGTGAATAAGTCAGTGACAACAATAAAATTTTGAACTAAAAAAACACAGAAATTCACCAGTTATAGTTAGTGGAGCTAACTATAACTTGAACCCCTGGCATGCACTGCTTATGACCTTGAATATTACATCCCTCAATACAATTTGTATGACATCATTTATGATATCACTGATGACATCTCAAATGACAGCATTGATGACATAACTGATGACATCACTGATGACATCAACCAAGCTTGTTTGGTACACAGTACTCTATTAGCTAGTAAGGCATTATGGGCCAGATGTATGACCTGAAATCGGACCGTTTGTGACTGCAATAAAGGCTGAAGGTATACACAAATGCTATTTTGTGAGTCGGTGATTCGCAAAATCGTGTTTGCGAGTTGCTTGTAGGGGGGCGTGCCAAAGCATTCATCAGCATTCCATCCATCATCTGTTCTTTTTGCATTTGCTGGGTAACCACCAGGGCCAGAATAAGGATATAATAGGATAATGTCCCCAGGGCCAGAACAAGCTCTGGGAGGGGGCCGCGTGGCCCCCCACCCCTTAAAAAATAACATGGAGCTGGGGGATGGGGTCCCCAGGGCCTTTTAAAGGCTCAGGGAGGGGGGGGTTGTGCTGTCCCCTCCCCTTTAAAAATACCACGCCAAATCACCTACACGTTTCGCTGCTTTTGCCTCGCCCTTTCCACGTTAGTAGTATGCAACGGTGTTCCGCCATTTTCCAGGCTGATGGACAGTGTGTTTTCTCTACATTGCACGTTGAATACAGATCTAAAATCCTTAAAGGAGGGGGATGTATTGTTGATTTATCAAGTGTGATCTCTTCTGTAATGACTGTTCAAGATGAGTGTTTTCATTCTTGTTGTCTCCTGGTCTGAGGGTAGAGTTCACGGCTTTCCCATTTAATTGCTGTGGCGTATGCAAAGGTGTCAAATCACCTCCAAGCCCCGCCTGTTTGGCCCTGCCCCTTTCACGTTAGTTGTTTGCAACAGTGCTGACTCTGAGTGGGTTGGCCACAGGGCTGGCTTCAGGCCATGCCCTGTTGCCAACAGCCCGCTGTGCATGGCGAAAGGCCATACGCAGTGTGCGGTTGGCTGCTTGTCGGGAGTTTGCCACAGGCCCTCTGGACAACCCTCCACCGCTTTATGTATTGTAATAAGATATTACTTTACATTAAAAAAAATCCTAGAAGTTCCCAGAAAAAAACAAAGGCTAAAGTAACATTATAGTTACGTGAATAAGTCAGTGACAACAATAACATTTTGAACTAAAAAAACACAGAAATTCACCAGTTATAGTTAGTGGAGCTAACTATAACTTGAACCCCTGGCATGCACTGCTTATGACCTCGAATATTACATCCCTCAATACAATTTGTATGACATCATTTATGATATCACTGATGACATCTCAAATGACAGCATTGATGACATAACTGATGACATCACTGATGACATCAACCAAGCTTGTTTGGTACACAGTACTCTATTAGCTAGTAAGGCATTATGGGCCAGATGTATGACCTGAAATCGGACCGTTTGTGACTGCAATAAAGGCTGAAGGTATACACAAATGCTATTTTGTGAGTTGGTGATTCGCAAAATCGTGTTTGCGAGTTGCTTGTAGGGGGGCGTGCCAAAGGCGTCCCTTCCTTATAACAATTTAGAATGGTATGTACTATTGTTTTGCCACTGCATTTAATGTCGCAAAACGCTTGCAGTTTACTGCCTACTTCAAGTAGGTGGTAAGCCTCTCACAAACAGGAAGGGGTCCCTGGCATATGTCTGGTTGTCAAATAGAAGCACATGGTGGTAATAATGATAATGGTGATAATGGGTATTCCTATGTTTATGGGTTTTGTGGGGGGAGAAAGTTAAGCAAGTTGTTTCCTTGTTTATGGTTTGGGAGCTCGAATATTTGGGAGAGGTCATTTAAGTTTCCGATCTCTTTTAATTTTGGAACCAGTGGGTTTGGTTGATATTCCAGGAGATGATACATTTTCTCTGTGACAATAGTAGTAGAAAAGTGAGGTAATGAGGTAATTGAAGTGCTTGGGAAAAGTAGGGTTATGTCCTGCAGAACGGTAGATTGTACGAGCACCGATTTAATAAAGATTAATGTTTATTTTTGTGTGTTTAAGTTAGCATAATTAGCTGCAAAACTAATTTTCTTGGCCTGGTTGCACTGGTGGTTGAAGAAATGTGACTTTTAAACGCTGCACAGCATGCTCAATTTCACTCTCTCATTCCGTGATTTTCCTTTTTTCATAAAATAGACAAAATTGAGTTCTTTCCATGGGTCTGTGTATTTGCCCTGTAACCAGTATTGTGCTTGGAGGAAGCCTGCAATTAATGCTACTAGAGTAGCCTGTTTTATGTAATATAATTTCTGGAGTGTTGAAATCTTGATTGGTTTCTGTCAATGTATCCTTATTAGTACAGCCCATGGTGCAATTTCACACTATGCAAAGGGTGTGATTCTCTACTGCTGTGAAACTGTAAAATGTGCTGTTTTTGGGAAAAGTACCAGACTTTTCGGAAACTTCTACTGAACATTCCCTATGATAGTCTGCGCTTTGACTTTGTACTTAGAATATTTGCCAGACCTTTACTTGCTGTCATACCGAGCAGTCTCTTTATCATATCGAGCAGTCTCTGTACTTAAAATATTTTTGAGAGATCTTTTTGCCTATTCTTACGAGGCATACTCCATGTCAGTCTTCTTACTGATTTCCTACTTAGACGTTTTTTGTTGATTTATGAGATTAATGTTGATTTTAATTAGACTAACCAATTATCTTTTGTGCCTTCTGTAATGATTCTTGATTTTAAATCACCCTTCATGGTTTGGACTTTGAATCTTATCCTACCTGGGTTTTCCTGTGTGGATTTTACCTTTATTTGCCTAGTGTCCTCATCCCTTGGGACCCACATGTCCCCAATCCATGTTAGCAGACATTTTAATAGAAGAAGGCACCGACAATGGTTTGGAAACAAACATTTTTCGTACGAGTTAGCCATTATCTATTACTTTTTTGGTATTCTTTCTTGTTAGTTTTGAGAACCTTGCTAGATGACAATACTAAACATTTATTTCTCAAAGTTATAAGGAATCAATCTCATTTCATATATATTAGTGAAAATAGAAGAAAAACAGGATGTAACTTTACTGTCTTTAGTTCTACACTACCTCAAAGGCAAACCTTCACATTACTTTAAAAAAAAAAAAGAGTTTTATATAGTGTGAACGAGGCCCAAAGATATCAGAGTGCTTTACATGAGCACCGGTTTCCTTACAGATGGACACATTCAATTTTCTTAGGCACGGGGAAGTTGAGTGATTTGCCAACAATCACAGGGTATTGAGCGCCGTCGCCGAGACTCGAACACAGATCCCCAGCTTCGAGGTCGACCGTCTCTAACCGTAAGGCTACATCCTCTCCACTTGATTATAAATCTAATCGGTAGAGGGATATTTTAAGATAAGTAAGGAATTATCAACTGAATTATAAATTCTATACTCTGAATGTTAAAAACATGAAATTAGTTCACTTATGTACTGCAATATTTGCTTTATCAAAAGACATAGTAAGATGTAGTATGACCCGTGGTAATTTCAAAGCATCTCAAATGCCACCCTTTCTTTCCTTCCCATAAAGGGCAACCCATGATCTGGTTCCTACGGATAAACAGCAATATATTGTTATCAGAATGTCCAAATTGCAGCTTCTTAGCAACCAAACTCTATTGAGACTTTGCTCGATAGTTGAAAAATCTTGGCCTACATTGACCTTCTAAGGTGTGCTGTAAGGCTTGCTCATGCCCCCTGAGATCTAACTTTATTTCTAGTCCTTGTCGGTGCCTCCATCCCAATTATATTTTCCTTTGACCACATATACTTTGCCATCTATATACTTGCCCCTGTTATTAATGCACATGAGGACCATACTCACCAGCTCAATCTTCGTTTGGCCACACAGCCCAGGGTTGATGTCCACAGTCACTAACTCCATTTCCTGCCTGCAGAAACCTCCTCAAATACTTTACCTTCAACAGGCTGCCTGGAGACCTGTAATCCGGTAATACTGTAAACTTCTCACCGCCTAGCGTCATGTTACAGGTTTACATTTCCAATGTTTTTGCCTCTGTTACACTGCTTGCCTGAAGGTCAATAGATTTGATCACTGCTTTGCTTTGTTGAAGTACCCTATGTACGCAACATACGTACCTGTGTTAGCTTCCGTGTTACCAAGGAGATGCATGCACCTTCGCATCGCATGTCCCCTTGCTTCATTCTCTGTTGCTCGGATATCACAAAACTGTTTTCTTTATGTCTATGCAGGGCTGCCATGCACTGTCCCTGCACTGTCTTCTGCACAGTTCATTCAAACATTCCTAAATGCTTCAGACGTGTGAGATACACTGTACATTCTTGTCACATAGATTACCACACTTTTTTCCAAAATGATATGTGTGATCAGCATAGGAGACACCGTGCTGTCACAGGAGGGGCATCATGTAAGCAGCATTGCGCCCTAATAGAAGACAACAAGCAACAATTAGGACCACAATGAATAAAGGCAACTAGTACTACCGTACTACATGTCATAGCGCATTCACCAACCAACATGGGTGTGACAACACACATTTTAACTCTGGCACCAAAATGCATGCATCTATAATTTTCTAGGAGACTTAAGCTATCTGGGGCCATATTACAAAAGGTGCCCCTAGTGCACAAAGGGTGTTTGCGCCCGCTTTGCACGCCCTCGGGGCACTTTGGTATTATAGAAGGATACGCAGACACTTGTGCGTCTCCTTCTATAATAGTGATAGCGGTGGTGCACTTAAAGCGCCGGCGCTACCTTCAGAGGGTGTTCCCTCATTTGCATAGGGGCGTGCCCTTTGCAAATGAGGGAATTCCTTTGACTCTGTGCCATATTATAGACACAGGCACAGAGTCAAAGATGCCCTCAGAAGGCGCACTGACAGTGTTCCATTTAAAAGGTGGCGCACTGTCAGTGCGCCCCCAGAGAGAAGCCCTCTACAGGGGTTAAAGGGGGTCCATAGACACCGCAGACATCCCCTTGCAGGTGGGTGCAGTCACTGCCTGCACCACCTGCAAGGGGGTCGCTAATCCCCTTTTAAAGTTTAGGCTGGTGCTGCCTGCACAGTGAAAACACGGAGCAGCTTCTCCGTGTTTTCACATGAATGCGCTGCCCTGGGGGCGGCCCAAGTTCGCGGCTGCCCTGGGGGCAGCGCATTAACCATAATGGGGCTCATTGCCATTTTTTGCGCCCAGCGCACCATTTAAAAAGTGCACCAGGCGCAAACAATGTCAATGCGTAATATGGGCCCTGGTAGTATTGTTTTTGCCAATTCCTGCCGCAATGTGCAACATTACAATAGCCCAGCTGCAACAGTGCCCTCGTGGGCATGTGTAATACTGTAGAACATACATTTGGCCTACTTAAATCACCATTTTGCACAATTGTTGTCATATGAATCATGGGAACAACCTTTCACAAAGTCACTGTGCTCATTTACCCATGATGAAGGGCTTGTACTTGAGAGTGAAGATAGTGGGGCAGGCAGCCAACTGTAATGGCATGGGAAAACCCTAAGACAAGATGTGAGGATGAATTTATTTTAGTGGACCATAACAATACCAGCACCATCAATTCACCTCCCAAAACCCAACACGAATGCCTTTAAATTAATTCTACCCCAACCCTAAAAAACTATTGAGGCCTTACTTAGACCCCTATAATATACCTAGGTGTAAATAAACCATCCATGTTTTATTTGTTGTGCGTGATACTGGTAGACATGGGAAGGGTTACCCTCAGGCGTGTCATACATGGAAATATACGGCGTGCCCTGATGTTGATGGCTGCGAAACGTGCAGTTGAAGGTAAGTTTGCATATGAAGCAGCACTACTTTCCCCTAAAACATTTTTTGCCATTTGTGATTAAATGTCCTCCTGGGTGGAAGGAGCATTGTGAATTGATCCTATTTCCCCACTGCAATGTTTGCTGCTGGATGTTTTTTTAGGCAATTAGTGTGCTCAAGCTAGATCATGCTGTAGGTGGCTTCGCTTCGCGAACAGTGGTTCTGCCACGAATATCAATTTAAAACACTTCTTCTTTTGTACCCACTAATGGGAGGACTCCAATTAATGCTAACAAAAGTCACAACACTGATTCTCTTACAAGATAGACTACTGGCAACAAATGAATTGTGAGTAAAATTTATATTAGGAAAATCATAACTTTCCAGGTATAAATAATAAAGCCCAGGACATATACACTTCGGAGCGTGTGAATTACCCTAAAGACATGTGGATGCTCCCTAACCTTTACTTTTTTTCCCATATTTCCCTGCTTATTGTCTGCAGCCTTCCTCTCATGTGATAGGAGCTGTGGCAGATGTTCTAGATGCAGGAGAAATGCGGGTTACACAGATAGGATGTGGTGGCCATCTACGAGGTCCGCTCTAGGCCGCTGGTGTCTTCTTTATGGCGATAAAAATCCCCTTACACGTTTGCCACCCTCAGGTCTTAATGGGTCGCAGGTGGCTTAATAGTTATGTCCCGACAGACACTGATGTGCCTGCATGGGCATCCTGGTAGTTGGTATGTCAGCTGACAAGTGTTTCCTGGGAAGGCTTTGTGGTTCGTAGTGATTTTGCTGTTGGATCAGTCTCTCATC
The DNA here is from genome assembly GCF_964204655.1 of Triturus cristatus. NCBI lineage: Eukaryota > Metazoa > Chordata > Amphibia > Caudata > Salamandridae > Triturus > Triturus cristatus. The sequence continues at coordinate 791,995,280 of NC_140581.1, read as the reverse complement.
AGGATCACAATTGTCCTTCATGCTCATATGTGTTGTATTGGCTTCTGTTATGTGGGCCACATCATAAGGGCTATGTTATGTTTTGTCCCCATCTAAGCATACATTTGTGATGATGCATGTGCTTTTATTTTGTGGTCAACACTTATTTTAGGTGACGTGTATGTTTGTCATTGCTTACAATCTGGTGCATTTTGTATACAGTGGAAGACCTAACTTCATAGGTGCTAGGGCCTGGGCTAATCTGTGTTCAATGCAGTCTATACAAAATGTAACTTCTATATCTGCTCCACGGATTCGTATAATTCCAAATATCAACATGCCTGGCTTCTTTAGTGAATGTTAATAAGGGGGATTGGGGCGCTATATCAATGTCACATCTTTGTCTTTCATCCCCAGAATGTGGGGGTATCTTGAATCACGCATATCCCACAATTGATACCATTATAATTACAGGCTGCACCTTCTCCTCCCATTTACGCTATTTTGAGGGGCGCTCGTCTGATTGAAACAAGCCCTCCACCACAAATGAAAGGTATGAAGATATAGTCGGCTGTGGTTGAATCAGCTTTCATTGGCAAGCCTGCCTACATTCTTCGGCATTCAGCTATAATCTTCACTGAAAGACATTGCCTGCCCCTCCCAGTATCTAAAACATACGATATATGGCTCAAGTACCCCGGTTTAACCTTAATGATGGGTATTTTGATATTTTCTAATTATGTTGTTGGCTCAGAGTTCATTTATTGTGGAATCCAGTCTTATGCTTTATTTAGCTCTGTAGCTTTGTGATTGCCGACATTAACACGATTATAACACACAACAGATGTAAACTTTGACTATGCCTTAATAATATGGCAAAAACAGCACTCTGCTGCGGGTCACTGGCGTAGTATATGTGTGTGGGTGTGTGTATGTGTGTGTGTGCATGTGCGTGCTACAAAAAAGTTAGGTAGTGGTCTGGGAGTAGCATGCAGCTGCTGAACCCCTACAACAAAAAGAGATAGTAAATAATAAAACAAGTATTGGTTTTGTCAATGTTTTGTTAACCATGTGCACAGGGTGGCTGCTGTTCAACATGGCAGCAAGAAAGTAAGCACTATGACACCACCAGCAGTGAGTGCGCAAGGCACTGCTTTGCAACTTGGCTAGAAAACATTGACAATGCCAATAGATCTCGCATAGGCAAGACCTATTGACTTTTCTAATGCTTGTTTATTTCAGCAGTGGTATCGGCTGGTGCAAGACAACAAAAGGAAGCAAGGCGGCGGTAACAAACAGGCAAGCAGAGTGCATTGCAAAAGTACAAACATGCCTACTCTGCCCTGCTGACATCAAGTGGCTTACAATGGCTGCACCAGCGATTGGAAAAACAAGCAATGGCATAGCCAATAGGCCTCACCTTTGGGACCGTATACGTTTTTAGCCAGAGCTATTGACTTTGCCAATGTTTTTAGGCTATGTTGGAGAGCATTGTGACTGCTTTGCAGCATGTTGAAAAGTTATAATAAAAAAGTGTCCTAAGCATTTTTGTTTCCTTATATATAACCAAGAAGACATTATGTAAAACTAAACAACCCTACTAAGAAAATAATTAGCATAAAATATGTCTTCTAATTTTGTTGTCCTTGCAATGCTGCCAACTTCTTTCTGCGTGTTCTAATGCTTATTTGTTATGTTTTCTTTTTTTGTTATGGGTGGGCATAAACAACAGGAGGGTGGAGGTTGGGAAATAGTACCTGAATTTGCAACACGAGCAGCGTACGGGCACTAGGAGAGAAACAACAGGTGATGCTGAGTGATGCTGAGGTGGTGCTGCGGTGGTGGCTTACTGGTGCGGAGGTGATGCTCAGGTGATACTGATTGATAGTGATACTCAGGCGGTGCTGAGTGATGCTGTGGTGGTGTTGTGCTGGTTCTGAGATAGGATTGCACTGGTGTTGAGATGGGGCTGTGCTGATACTGAGATGATGCTGTGTTGCTGAGGAGGTGGTGCTGTGCTGATGCTGAGGTGGTGCTGTGCTGAGGTGCTGCTGTGGTGGTGCTGCGCTGATGTGGTACTGCGCTGATGCTGAGGTGGTGCTCTGCTGAGGTGGTGCTGCGCTGATGCTGTTGTGGTGCTGAGGTGGTGCTGCACTGGTGCTGACATTGCGCTGAGTAATACTGAAGTTGTGCTGAGATGGTGGTGTGCTTGTGTGGAGGTAGTGCTCAGGTTGTGCTGAGTTATTCTGACGTGATGCTGAGTTGGTGCTAAGTGATGCTTTTGTGGTGCGCAGGTAGTGCCGTGCTGGTGCTCAGGTGGTGCTGAGTGATGCTGAGGTGGTATGCTGATGCTGAAGTGATGCTGCACTGTTGAGGTGATGCTGCGCTAATGCTGAAGTTGTTCTGGGTTGCTGCGGAGTTGCTGTTAAGGTGGTGCTGCGTTGGTGCTGAGGTGTTGCTACGCTGATGCGTTGGTGGGCTGCACTGGTGCTGAGTTGGTGTTGTGCTAGTGGTGGGGCACTGATGGGGAGGTGGTGCTGTGCTGATGCTGAGGTGGTGCTGCAGGGATGCTGAAATGGTGTTGCACTGCCTACTTGCAGGACATATTGTTAAGTAACCTCCCATTAACATCTGTGTTTGGGGACCATAAGGAGGCATCCTTTGATATTGAAATCTAAAAGAACACATCAAAAGTTGAAAGCGCACAACTTAAAGCTGCTTCCATTTTCATAAAACGAAGCAATAGCAGCATGCTTACCTTGTTGATCGTTTTTAAATATCATGCTGTCAAAAGCACAATGTAAATAGGTTGATCCTACTGTTTGCCATCTTCTTAAACTACATTTTCATTAAGTAAGTATATTATTTAAGGTTTGGACGTTTGAGCTAATGAAACTAAAACATTTTATAGAATGAAAAACAACATAGCCTCTGGCTAAAAAAGATCCTGTGAAACCAAAGACATTGGAAAGCAAATTAAGGACATGATCTGCAGCACTTAGCTGAGTGTGTTTGTGATGCCAAACAAGCCAAGACAAAAGAAAAAGTAGTGCACCGAAAATAACATATGACCAATAGTGAAGTGATCCATGTAACAGGGCCATCTTCAGGGTGTGACCAAAACAGCTAAAGGAGGAACAAATGTAAACTATTCCCCAATAAAAACAAAGGAGTTTCAAAAGGCACATGAAGGAAAGATTGAAAACGGATGGGCGTACTGAAAACCCATGGAGTAGATACAGCATGTCTCGAGAGACAGCGCATGCGGTGCCTAAGCGAGCCCTAAAATTAACCTCAAGCCTACGATTTTATAAAAGTGCAGCCTAATTTTATTACATATTTGTCACTGCAGAAAGTAAACGAGAAACGGCAACCTGAAAAAGTCTCTCCACAGGAATGCTTCAGCATTAGTGTGATCTTAAAAGGATGAATATGGCCTGTTTTCATATTTTCTAGAGCCACAGGCTAGTCGGGGCACTGGGGGCATCCTGTCAGCATGTGCAAGCCCACACATTGAAGCATGCAAGCTAACCCATGCAAAGCACGACCATAACGGTCTCCATGTAAAATGAAACTAAATGCCTTTGCGACCTCTCCCTCCCAGCTGCCTTTTTTTAGCCGAATATGTAAAGATAAATATGTCATGTGCATATATAGAACAGTTAGTAGTGTAATGTCTTTGAAACTCATAAGAACGGACTTGAAGCTGGGGGTCGAGGGTGGGTACGGGGTGCATGCGTGCGTGTGAGTGTGTGTTTGTGTGTGTCTGCGTGCATGCGTGTGTGTGTGTGTCTCGAATATAAAGGCGGTGAAACCAGAATCCTCCCAAAGCCCTTGAGCAAGATCGCAAAATTAAACCAGCTGCTGCTCACCAATGTAAAGAAGGGAAATTAGAGTGACCGGGAAGCCAGCTAATGATAAGGAATGGGCGGGCTGCAAGCCCTTTTTAGATTATTTTTGTTTAGGGAGCAATAGGTCTGGAGTGACATCTCATACCCGGTCTTAGTCGAGACCTTTGAAAGTACTGGAAATGTAAATGTAATGTAAATGTAGGTGTACTTGTAAAGCGCACTGTGACTCCATGGAGTATCCTGGCGCTGAAGACCGCTGGGGAACCCGTCCTGGCTTTCCCTGTGAGATGGTCCCTTTCTGGGTACCTCCAAGGTGAAACCAGGCATCCCCGGCGTCTGTGGGGGGCCGTTGTAGAGATGAGGCAAGCTTAATGCCCAGAGTTGCCGAGTGTGTTCCTGGTTAGAGTAGGTACCGAGGCGAGAATTATCGAGTCTGTTTTGACCCTGGTCCACGACCCTGCCGCGTCGGGAATTGAACCCTGGTCCCTGGCCGATTCTCTGCTTACGGGTCTGCCGCCTCTAACCAGCGAGCCACACCTCTGGAGAGGCAGGAAAAACAGATGGGGGGAATTGAGCAGCAGAGATTGGCCTGGCAGCAGGTTGCCCTTGCCACACCCTCTCACATGCAATAATGATAACATTATTTTACAAATATTTTAAAAATGAAGCAGATGGTTGGGATGGGCAGGGGAGCAACTTGCGAGTGGGGAGCAGGAGTGCTGGTTTGGTAATGAGCAGAAGGGAGGAGAGAGAGACAAGAATGTAATGCACTTCATGGAATGTAAAAACACAAATAAAATAGTAGTAATTGTAAAGGAACTAAGCTTCAAGGGAAAGACAAACACTAGAATAGAGAGGAAAGCCATCAGATAAGGAGCATGGAAATGAGATAGACAAGAAAGCAATGAACCCACGAACAAGGGGCTGACCCAAACCCTGCTCTATAAATTCTATTTTAGACAAAAGGCCTTAAAAAGTTTCAAGCTTTGTCTTGGTCCCCCTTCTAGTCATGCTAGCTTGTACATTCCTAACCCTGATCAATGTGACTTAATTTCTATATCTGAGTTTCCACACATGTAATTTAGTGGTACACAAAAGCTCCTTGATACACACACGCTTTAAGGACACAATCACACACTCTTGAAAACCACACACAAACTTCAGAGATCTCAGTTATCCATGGGAAGGAGTGCACAATGTACCTTGATCGCTGGAATTTTAGCCCAATAGTTCCCAGTTTCTCCACTTCTCTGTGGATGTTGCCCAATTAAATTGGGATAATGCAAGGCTCCACAAGACGAACAGGTTACACGTGGTGGCAACGCAGGCTCCTCAGCCACATGCCAGCACTTGTACACTATTTCAAACTATAGCAGGGACTCTGAAACAACGTTCAATGTTAAAAAAACAGAGTTAACACAAACCCAAACAAACAATAGAACTGCTCCATAACATGCAGGAAAGAATAGGGAGATCAGTTTGGCCATTAATGGCAACACCTGCACCAGGGACTATAAGGGTCACAACCAAGCATTTTACTCATAGTGGTAGGAAGAAAAATAAAACAAATAACTAGGTCAGATGACGCTGGCCATCATGAGAACCTGGGAGCAATATTCACCCTCAGCCAATAACTGATAGCAAGTTGCTGAAAATGTAGTTAATTACTATATGATCTGCAAGGGGCTGATTCACAAAAATATGTTGTGAGGTGGTGTGGCTTACCACAGACTTACTGCTGAATTTCCAGATGTCACCCCTGTTTGTTTTGTGAGTGGGGCCCCAGTAGAGCACTCCTCCCGCAACCACCCATATTTTGTTGAAGAAAACACAGACACATTGAAAATAGCCCAAAAGCAGGGCATGTCAACCCCTCAAGAGTTCAAGAAAGGTAACCTGGGCATCACGTATGCAACAAGGGTAAGAATGGATGCCATGCTTAGAAAGACAACACATATCCATGTATCTAGATGAAATATGTGCTTCTGTCTTTTAGATGCAGGTCATTTTTTACTTTCTGTGTGACCCGCACTAAGAAAGCATCACCTGAGACTCTAAAAGAGCATTTCTCTTGTCCATGCAAGGGCAAGGCTCGCCTTGTTCCAAGACCTGTGAACGCAACAGTCAAGAACTCACATTTTACAAATAGCTCAGACGTTACATACAACACCCCCCTCTGACCCCAGCAGCATGTGTCCCAGAGCTGAGACCACAACACTGTCTACTATACTGGCCTCACATCAATAAAACGTTCAAGGGCCATCATCAGAATCAAGGTACTCTGAAAATATTTTGGACACATGACTGACAATAAGGTAACTCAGCTTGACCTGAGCTCAGCATCCCCATAATCCTTTCCACCTTTTTTTGATTGGGATGAAATTACATCTCAGTATTTTGGGATCAGCACTTGTTGGAAACATTACGGTTCGCTTGGGCTTAGCCTCTTGGCTTTGCTCACCCCACCCAAAATGTGATGTGTGCAAGGAGCGAAGCTACGACTCCGCCCTCACTCACCCGCTTCATGCCCATTGAACTGACCAGATGTGTAGTCTAGTGGAAACAGCAGGAAACTAGTGTTTAACCCCCAGGTGTTAGTCACGCAGCCTTGACTTTTCAGTTCCAAGGGGACACCATGCCAGTCATCTGTGTGCCCATTGCTGACCAGACAGAAGTATGAGGGAATTTGATGGTTTATATTTCTAGTCCATCAGCACAAAATCAAATACAGGTAATCGTTACCGCTTAAATAAATCGTATGTACTTACTATCTCTTTAAAGCTTAGGTACGTATTATCTCTTTACCCACCGGTGCACATGTTTTTTGTTTTCAGTATAATAGAGTTGCAGCTTTTATGGTCTAGGATAGTGTTAAATAAAGATTTAATGTGTTTATATATATATATATATATATATATATATATATATATATATATATATATATATATATATTCACTGAAATAACCATAGGTTTCACACATGTTATAGTTAGCGGAAATTTTACTGATAAAAAACCTGTGAAATTGCCCCATTATAGTTAGTGCTGGCAACTATAACTCACGCGACCGCAATCTTCTGCTGATGACATATGTGTCTTTATGAAAAAAAAATATTTGTAATATATGTATAGCTAAAAATGTATGGAAGAAGACATGGGCAAATAAGTGTCTAAATACAGTATTAGCATCAGCAGAGGATTGCGGTCGCGTGAGTTATAGTTGCCAGCACTAACTATAACGGGGCAATTTCACAGGTTTTTTATCAGTAAAATTTCCGCTAACTATAACATGTGTGAAACCTATGGTTTTTTCAGTGAATTTGCAAGGTTTTTTAAATGCTAATTCCTAACTATAACGTGTGTGAAACCTATGGTTTTTTCAGTGAATTTGTACATTTTTTTAAATGCTAAGTTACTTTACGCCATTCGAGGCGTGCGCGCCCACTTAACGCAGTTCGTTCCGTGCACGGTTTTTATCAACTTTAATAAGCCCTGTACATTTGGTGGCCTTCGGCCACCAAAAGCACAGGGGGTGGGGTCAATGTGGATAGTGTTTTTTTTATTTCGATTTTATAATTTCATGTTGCCAAAATTTAGTTTTTTTTACCTATTAATAAGCCCTGTACATTTGGTGGACTACGGCCACCAAAAGCACAGGGGGTGGGGTAAGTGTGGATAGTGTTTTTATTTTTTTATTTTTTTTTACCGTACGCTTACGGTAAGCGTACGGTAAGCGTACTCGGCGAAATTGCCGAAAAAAAAATAGAACCGTTTTTGCTCTTGGGGGATGTTTGGGGACTCCCTCAACATGACTATGTGGGAGGGAGTTGTCAAAACAGCCCCGTAACATGTTTTTGGCCATCATGTTTGATAAACAACACTCAGTGCGAGAGACAAAATGGCGGACGCCGCTTCCTGGTTTCGGCCGATTCGAATGTTTACTAAGATCTAAGAGCCAATCAGAATCGCGCTCGCGCACGCCACCGTACGCTTACGGTAAGCGTACGGTAAGCGTACCGTAAGCGGGCTCAGATATATATATTGATTTAAAGGCTATTTTCTCAGAATCTACTGAACAGATTTACACCAAACCTACAAAAGGCACTTCCTTGACCTAGGGACTACCTCTCTGCCAAATTTCTAGTAATTCTGTTCAGCCGTTCGGGCTGTAGCTCGTTCTAAAGGTCCTATGGAAAAATGCATGGGAAAAACGCGTTTTGGGACCCCCCTTTTATCTCAGCCCCCGCTTGACGAATCCCCCCGAGACTTTCAGGGTAGGAGCGGAGCATAGCGCCCCACCTATTTTGAGAAATTCACGAGGATTCATCGACCGGCGCCAAAGTTATTCAAAATAGAATGTTGAGGTTTTCCTATGGAAAAGGGGTCCTAACTATAACTACCTACTGGCGACCGCCAGTAGGTAATTATATATATATATATATATATATATATATTACCTACTGGCGGTCGCCAGTAGGTAGTTATAGTTAGGACCCTGTTTCCATAGGAAATCCGCAACATTCTATTTGGAATAACTTTGGCGCCGGTCGACGAATCCTCGCGAAATTTTCAAAATAGGTGGGGCGCTACGCTCCGCTCCTACCCTGAAAGTCTCGGGGGGATTCGTCAAGCAGGGGCCGAGTAAAAAGGGGGGTCCCAAAACACGTTTTCCCCATGCATTTTTCCATAGGACCTTTAGACACAGCTACAGCCCGAACGGCTGAACAGAATTACTTGAAATTTGGCAGAGAGGTAGCCATAAGGTCAAGGAAGTGCCTTTTGCAGGTCTGGTGTAAATCTGTTCAGTATTTCCTGAGTAAATAGCATTTAAAAGCATATATATATGTGGGCGGAGCCTAACCACACATCTCATCCTGAGATCTGATTGGCTGTCAGCACTTCATCCAAGAAGTGTTGGCAGCCATCTTGGGACAAATATACATGATAGCACCTCATTAAAAAGCATTGCAGTTAATAGAAGGTTTTAAGACTTTAGTTACATTATAAATCATTTGTTGATGGTACCATACTCATTTTAGGAATTGTGGTATGTTCTAAGGTGATTTCACCATGTGAAAAAGCCTTCTGCTGGGATATCATGATTGAGAGAAAAAAAATTTCTCATGCTTTTACCACAGAGGTTTGGAAGGTGATCTATAGGCTAAACTGAGAGCTTATTTTCTGTAAATTCACATTATCTTTCTCAGTCATGTGAGAATGAAGTCTGATATTTTCAGTAAAACATGTACATCCAACAAGGGCAGAGACTGTCAGTTGATTCCTTTGTGTTCTACTGCAGCTTCCCAGAGTGTTCCAAAGAACTACTAGAGCGCTAACAGTCCTACTTATGATAAACGTATGGCACACCTGAAGCCATCTTGCTTGGATTAAAGTGGTAACTCTTAAAACATTTAATTTAAAAAGGAACAAAATGAGGGGGTTCATTTTTCCATAAAAAGTATGATTAGTGCTGCAGAAAGAAAAATTAGGGCACATTTTGAGTGACTTCTCAAATCCTCTTCTATTTCATTAAAAAATTCTGACATGCAGACTGAAACATGCACTTTCAATACCAGCAGCAGTTTTCCCTGGTGAGCAGGAGCTTTACTACAGTGATCTAATGAGCAAAAAGAGTGCTAACATTCTGAATTTATGGCAAATGTGTGACACATCTGAATGCCTTCTTGATGGAATCAAAGTAAAAAACTGAAAGTATTTCCTACTGAGGAGACTGCAGTAAATGAGGAAATTAGGAAACTTCATAACAAATAAGTCTCCCAAGATGGCCACCAGAGACAAAAGAGCCCAAATGTAGCCCAAATATCACCCAGATGTAGCCCAAGTATAGCCCAATGACAGAATGTCCCAGAATGTTCTTAAAAACAACTAGAGCGCTTACTGTCTTCATTATGACAAAAGTATGGCACACCTGAAGCCATCTTGATTGGAATAAACTGGTAACACTTAAAACATTTAATTTAAAAAGGAACACAATGAGGAGGTTCATTTTGCCATAGAAATTATGATTAATACTGAAGAAAGAAAATGAGGGCACATTTTGAGTGACTTCTCAAATCCTCTTCTATTTCATTAAAAAATTCTGACATGCAGACTGAAACATGCACTTTTAATACCAGGAGCAGACTTCCATGGTGGAGTAGTTTTACTACAGTGATCTAATGAGCAACTAGAGTGCTAACATTCAGAATTTATGGCAAATGTGTGACATATCTGAATACCTTCATGATGGAATCAAAGTAAAAAACTGAAAGCATTTCCTACTGAGGAGACTGCAGTACATGAGGAAATTAGGAAACTTCATAACAAATAAATCTCCCAAGATGGCCACCGGAGACAAAAGAGCCCAAATGTAGCCCAAAATCAACCAGATGTAGCCCAAATATAGCCCAATGACAGAAGTGTGCAAAACACTTATTATTTTGTGTTTTTGCAGTGTTATATAGTGCAGACTTGTCAGGTATTGGAGTGCTTTACATGAGCATTGGTTACATCACACAAGAACAAATTCATTTTGGTTGTAGACATGGGGAGACTAAGTGATTTGACCAGAATCACAGAATGTCGAGCTGAAGCAGAAACTTCAACCTGGTTCCCCAGTTGCAAAGTCTGCAGTTCTGGAAGTAACACCACATCCTCTCCCCTAAGTGCAACATTTAATCAAGTGGTCAACTGGATAAAAAAACATAAAGATAACAAATAATTTAAAAGTGCTTTGTCGCTATTTGAAAACTCAGAAAATATGTCCTTATTTTAGTCTTTTAGAGCACTAACCATAATTTTGATGCCAATAAGACCCTCTCATATATGTAATTTCTAAAGGAAATGCTCTAGGTATTACAGTTTTGATTACATCAAGATGATGTCAGGCGTTCCACACTTTTGTAATAAATATAGAATGTTAGCAATCTAGTTGTTCATTAGGATACTGTTGAGAGGCAGAGGCCAGGGGCACGGACTCTGAAAATTGAAGGCAGGTAGGAGGGTGCAAAGGCAACAATTTAACCACACTGAGCAGGCAGGAAGGGCCGTGGAAGCACAACAGACTATGGAGGGCAGTGGAAAGGGGGGCAGGGGCAACAAACCAACAATACAGGACTTGCAAGAGAGGCTGTTGGAGGGAAGATCTATTACGGGTCAAGGAAGCTAGGGGCGGTCCCCAGATCCCCGGGAGCCACCACAGAACTGAGCAGGAGAGTGAGTCAGGGACAAAAGGGGCACCTTAATTTGAGCCGGGGTGCCTAGGAACGCTTGCTCCAAAAATGAAGAAAACAGACATATGAGACATGGAATTGGAGGCAGTATACAATGGCAGTTTAATGAGAAGATGCAACTTCAAAGAAACCGCAGAATAGAGACATAAAGTACAAAAAACAGAATCCAGATAATCATACAGCTGTCATAATATTCTCTGTATCTCAATTAATGTACTGACAGAGAGAGAGAGAAAACACATCTATAAATGCATCATGAGAAACAAGTTACACCAAGGAAAATGTTACCTAGGAACACTCACGTTTACTCTTAGAGCAAGCATTCCTGCAATTACAATACAAAATCTTTTAAATGCAAAAGTAAAGAGAACAATGGTTAAACATAACATGACATTTCATATAGGTAAAATAGAATAAGATACTTCAAGCAAAGCAGAGCAAGACATTTTAAGCAAAGGAAGACAAGAGCTCCCAGCTCTTGGGGAAAACCTGCACTGCCTGTTAACCTACATACAGACGGCGAGGTAGTCCGTCGATATCTGTGGGTGCTCCCTTTTTATATCATTTTGTGGGCTCCTTTGCACGCTACATCTACCTACGTATGCTACCCAAAAGCTTCGACTGCAGATTTTACCAGACATTTCGTCATTTACCCACTTAATGCTGACAATGGACTGGGTGAAAAGGTCAGTCTCTCAGGCCAATCGCTTATCGTAAGTTCCATAGAGCAAGCAGAAAATAATGGGTATTGTACGGGAATTCAATATATTCATGTATAAAATCTCCTCAGTTCTCCTAACTTGACGCTCTGCGGTTGCCACTTCCTTAAAAGCGGGAAACCTGCCCAGGAAGCAAGTACCAGTCCAGGATGCAGCCTACTGTATGTCGACAGCTTCAGGGGGATGTTGAACTTTGATACCGAGCACGGAGCACTCGGGTAGGGTGGGGGCTACTAGTTTGGATCAGAAGGCCTCGCAGACCTGCCTTCAGACTGCTATACACTAAAATTGCAGAGCTATGGTCAATTTAACAAAGAGGCCTACATATTGAACAGAAGGGCCTACACAGGGGTTTTATGCTGGCTGAGTGGTAAGGATGTCTCAGGATAATTATATAGCAATACAGGACCCGCTGGTCAATTTAATACGGCCTACAAATGCAGCTGGCAGGGCAAGGACAAGGGTCTCATACTTCAGGTGTGGACAGAACGGGCCAGGGGCCCCCTGTGATACAAAATCTACCCTCCTTCAAGGCTGTGGCAATGTAATAGACCATTGTGGGCAGAAGGAAGAGGCAATGGTAGTACAACCATACATGCCAACAGACCCGATTCAGCCAGGAAACGTCCAATGTTTTTAAGCTCAAATGGGCTTTATTTGATCTGTCTCCTGTCTACAATATCCTCTTTTTCAATGTAACTCAAAGGGGAAAATCAATACCCCAGTTTTTTTTCAAAATCTCCCTCTTACCAAGTTCAAAATGTTCGCAAGTATGGTACATTGGATCATGGAAGGAAATGGGATAGGGACATGGACTTGGATAACAGAGGACAGGAGGGACATGGAGAGGTGCACCAAACTGACCCTGCAGGGCAGGCATCAGGGTTTGCAGCAGCACAATACACCACACAGGGCATGCAGGACGGGAGTGCAGCACAACAATCCATAGAAAGCAAGAGGGAGGGGACAGGACCATGCACATGGACAACAGAGAACAGAGGGGCAAGAGGCAATGGTAGCTAGCTGACCATAATGGACAGACAGGAGAGAAAGCTGCAGCATAACAGACCATAAAGGGCAGGAGGGACGGATCAGGGGCATTACAATGGAACAGACAAGCCAGGAGGGAGGGAGTAGGGCTGGGGGCAAGGGGGCAGGGCAGGAGCAGCAAGATAGCCATGGAGGTCAGGCAGGATGGGCACTAGAAGCAAGACACACCATGAAGAGCAACAGTGAGACTGTGATGGCATACACACAGACCATGGAGGGAAGGTGGGAGGGGGTCAGGGGCAGCTAACTGACCACACAGGGAAGGTGGGAGGGGCCATGGCAGTACAGAAGACCATGCATGGCAAGTGGGAGGGTTAGTGGCAGCACAATGGCTATGATGGGCAAGAAGGAGGGTGGAGGGGCATGCACAAAGGACAATGGAGGATAGAAGGGAGGGTCAGGACCTGTGCACAGACAAGAAAGTTCAGGGGAAGGGACCTCACAACAGACCACACGGGGCAGGCAGGAGGAGCAGTTGCAGCACAACAGACCAGGGAGGGCAGAAGGGTGTGGCAGTACAATGGACCATGTAGGACAGGAGGAAGAGGATAGGGGCATGGCATGTGGACAGGCAGGGTGGAGGTGGCAGGGATAGGTTACAGTCATCTGACAATGCTAGGCAGGTGGGAGGGGAGTGGCAGCTCAACAGAACACTCAGAGTAGATAGGAGTGGCAGGTCCATGGGACATGGTGGGCAAAAAGGATGGAGCAGGGGCATGCACAAAGACATCGGAGGGCAGGGGGAAGGAGAATAGGGGCAGCAAGCTAAGCACAGAGTTTAAGCAGGAGGTCAATGATGGGGCATAGAATTGGGCAATGGAGGGCAGGAGGACTGGACTGGTACATCATACTAAATTGAGGGCAGTGGCAGCACATCAGACCATGCATGGCAGGAGGGAGGAGGCTAGTCCATGGATTCACACAACAGAGAATAGGGAGGAAGGGGATGGGGCAGCAAGCTAACTGTTCAGAGAAGGCGGGTATTAGGAACTTTATTGTTTTTAAAACATTGTGTCTGTGCGAACTACTTAAAATATGAACAAGTATGCAGCATAATCTCACTTTTATTCAGGAAGAAGAGGACGTTTGTGACTGTGACTCCGGGCTCACTTGGCAGAAACACCCCCTGACCCTCCACCCCCTATCGCAAAATGTAATGCCCGTGAAAAGGGTAGGTGAACACAGTGTTATATAGAACATAGTCCTGAGAGCACGATTGAAAATGAAAACTAGATATAGTGTATGGTATAAACTATGCACCAAAAAGTGTGATATAAGATGAACCGGGCGTGAAATATAATTTGCAATACATTGTGCGCACTGACAGATTCATTGGAGAGCGCGAGATAGCACAGGCACTAGCGCGTGCTATGCGATATGCGCCTTGGAGTGTAATATGCACAGGGCAGTGTTGTGTAACCTAACTAGTCTCTAAAGTTGTAATATAAAATATGTGCTGGGGAGTGTAACGTTGCATATGCACTGTGACAAATATATGGATCCCAGATTGTAATATGTATGGCATAGCACTGTGCGTTATAACATAGGCATCGAGAAAGGCACGTTAGATGGGGCAATATAACCCGTGCGAAGACAAGTGTGGCATGACATATTCACGGGGTGGTGTTACAGTGCACATGGGCTAGAGAGTGTCATAGCATATGCACTAGCTAGTGGAATACAACACAGAGGTGTGTGGCACTCGGCAGGCAATGGTGGGTGTAACACAGCATTGGGCTCTGTCAGGAGCACGCTGTGACTCTCAAGTGATGTTCGTCCCCTTTCCAGAGAGTAAAATAAAAAGTATTACACATCCGGCAGTGGATGTGTGTTTTATTAACCGTGAGGGGGGTTTCTTGCATAGTTTTGGTCGAATTTTTGTCGAATCCCCTTTGAATGGCTTGGTGTGCATGTGTATTAAATGTGCCCGTCAATAGCTACCCATGTTTGTATAAATAAACGACAAGGGTGTCTACCAGGATTAGGCACGGTAGGGCATCAGACATGTCAGAGCTTCACTAGTGGTGTAAATACATTCCACGTGGATTCATTGCATGCATAGTCGCCTTTTAATGAATATCACGCAAATCGTCATGGTGATAGGTACGTACGGTTTGTCCAGCATGTCCTAGGTGTGTCTATAAATATATATTTTTTAAAAATAATAAAAAACAGTGGCCGGCCCTGGGGATTGGGGTCAAAAAAATATAATTAGGAGACTGGCCCTGGGGGATGGGGTCATCAGGGCCAATAAATTAGAATAAGAAGGGGAACCAAACAGCCCCCCTTCTTAAAAAACTAAAATAAATAAAAGACTGGCATCGTGCCGGAGGCCATGCCCCCTCCGTGCAGCACTCTGCAAACGCGCCCCCAACAGGCATCTCCAGTATGCGCCAGGGAGCTGCGCTGCAGCCAGGTGTTCTGAGGCCAAGCCCCTTTTTACACCTCTCTGCAACGCAGCTCTGTGGCGCTTACTGGAGGTACCTAGTGGTCTAGTTTGACCCTAGGGACCCTTAGGATTCAGGGGGACTCTCAACTTAGAACAGCCACAGGGCGCGTTTACACAGTGGTGAAGGAAGGGGACGGGGCCTGAGGTGACGTGTGCAAACACGCACTATGGCATGTTTTAAATTGGGGATATAATTTCCCTTCAATACTGAGGGCCCCTGGGGGCTAACTAGCCCACCAAGTGCTTCCAGTAAGCGCCACTGAGCTGCATTGCAGAGAGGTGGTCCAGGCCGTGCCACTTTTTACACCTCTCTGCAACGCAGCTCTGTGGCACTTACTGGAGGTACCTAGTGGGCTAGTTGGACCCTAGGGACCCTCAGGATTCAAATGAACTTAATCTCCCAACTAAAAATGGACACAGGGCGTGTTTACACAGTGGTGAAGGGAGGGGACGGGGCCTGAGTTAATGTGTGCAAAAACGCCCTGTGGCCTGTTTTAAGAGGTAGTTTTAATCCCCATGCCCTATTATACACTAGGGGCTTACAGAGGAGGTCATGCTAATCACAGGGGGACCCCAACGCATAATGTTCCCTAGTGTATGTAGGTGTTTTCACTGTATTCTAAGTGTCTTTTAACATAGCACTGGCTCTAGGACTGGTTAGTCAGACTCAGTTACCACCAGTATCCGTCTGAAAAAGTTGAGGGTACAGGATGATTTTGCAACAAGGCTTCTTTCTGCTCTTCTTTTTGTTCTTTCTGCACGTTATCCTTCTTCCTGCACTTATCTTCGTATTTGAGGACTTCTGTTGCTTCTTTCTGCACTTCTTTTGTTTCTTTCTGTGCATTTTTTCTTCTTTCTTCACATGTCCTATCTCTGTAGGCATAGTTAGAAATTAGAATTTAAAAAACCTTTGAAATTCACTGAAAAAACCATGGGTTTCACACACGTTATAGTTAGGAATTAGCATTTAAAAAACCTTAGAAATTCAATGAAAAAACCAAAGGTTTCACACATGTTATAGTTAGCTGGACATTTCACTCGTAAAAAACCATTGAAATTCCCCCGTTATAGTTAGTTCAGCTAACTATAACTCGCGCGCCCGCAATGCACTACTGATGACGTCACATATTACATCACTCATGACATGGTCACTGACATCACTCATGACATCACTGATGACATCTCAAATGACATCACTCATGACATCACTGATGACATCATCCAGTGATTGTGTGTTTTTATGAAAATTATATATTTTTTATATTTATGTATATCTCAAGGTCAAAGGAAGAATAAATGGGTATATAAGTGTCTAAATGGATACTTTTTTTTGGAATTTTTTTGTGTAACTGACTGTTTAAGTGTATCATAGTGAATACATGGCTTACTGAGTAATCTTTAAATATTTAAATATCTGTATCAGTTTCTTACTTTGTGTATAAGTGGCTGCATGGGTTGGTGAGTAGCTACATGAGTGTCTATATAGGTTATTAGTTGGTTTTTTATCACTATGAGTGTCTGAGTTTCTGTATGGTTCGGTGGGTGGTATTACTTAGTGCATAGGTGCATGAATGAGTGACTCACTGTTTGTATGTGTTGAATACAGCATGTGTGCAGGACTGTATGGGTGGATGAGTGTGTGCATGGGTGTGTTAGTGAGTGAATGACTGTCTCAATAGTGTCTTTATGAGTAACTACATATGTTTTAAACTAGTATATGTGACTATTGGTGTATATAAGTGAGTATATGTGAGAGTGAGAGATTGGAAGAGTTCCTGTATGAATAAGTATGTGTTTCTATAAGTGATTGTTTAAAAGAGTAAGTATATGTAAGTTTCTGTAGAAGTAAGTGTGGTGGTGTGTGTATAACTGTATATGCAAGTAAATGGATGATTGATTCTTTATTAGCATGAGTGACTATGTGTGTGAGTTACTCTATGGATGAGTGGCATTGTGTAACGGGATGTACAGGTGTATGAGTACATATGATGAGTGAGTACATGTATGAGTGACTGTAGAGGACTGTTGGTGAATTACTGTATGTGTATGTGGTTCTTAGAATTACTGAATAGGTTGTTGTAACTGATATTGATATGTTCATTATTTTGAACATTTTAGTTTCTATTTTTGAATGTGTGTTTCAATGGTTATATTAGGGGGAGAGGAGGTCTGCCACTCTATCACAAGGATGATGTCATCAGTGATGTCATCAGTGATGTCATTTGAGATGTCATCAGTGACGTCATGAGTGATGTCAGTGACCATGTCATGAGTGATGTAATATGTGACGTCATCAGTAGTGCATTGCGGGCGCGCGAGTTATAGTTAGCTGAACTAACTATAACGGGGGAATTTCAATGGTTTTTTACGAGTGAAATGTCCAGCTAACTATAACATGTGTGAAACCTTTGGTTTTTTCATTGAATATATATATATATAGTTATATATATATATATATACACATATGTATATTCATTTAGCATATATATTTTATACGTAAAATAATTACTTTGTTTGTCTTTAATATCTCAGCTCATACATTAGATCCCACATGTTTCAGTTTATCCTGCAGAATCTCTGGCAGGTTTGAGGCAGCTCAGACGAGATGGTGAAGAAAAATACTTTTGTCTTTCTCATTCAATGGCAACCCCAAACCGAGCACTTGCACCAACGCCGGTCTACTAAATCCATGACTTGCCAGCACAATTCAGAAATTAACTTGCAATAATTACTTTGTAAACCTGCCAAGATAGACGAGCCACTTTGAGTCCAGAATGATCAATCCTTTCTCGGCCCCACACACCTCTATGGAGCCTCATGCCTACATTCATGTATATATATATTTTATTTTTTGGGGAGTTTTATATAGCGCAAACTTGACCCGAAGGTACAAAAGAGCTTTACATGAGCACCAGTTGTGTTACAGACGGACCCATTCATTTTGTTTAGGCACGGGTACATTAAGCAATTTGCCCAGAATAACAGGATGTTGAGCGTCCCTACCGAGACTCGAACCCAGTTACCCAGCTCCAAGGTCGACCCTCTAGCCGTCGGTCCATGGCGCTAAGAAGTATTGTGCCTGCTTATCTGAGACAAAGGTAAACTGGCCTATGAGCAGCAGCTGTATCGGTCCGGTTAGGGACCATGTAGTGGGTATTATTTACACATTTCTTTGTATGTCTATTTCTGCTGAAAATCTATCAGCACTCTTATCTGATTCCCGAGTGCATCTCTTCCCGCCATAATGAATAGGCCACGCTACATCGCATGCATTTACAACGCATGCCATTACATTGTGGTCATTACTACGACCGCGTCATTACATCGCATACCATTAGAACGCAAGTCGGAACAACGACTTGCTGTAGGGGGGTCTCTGGATTTTGGAATAGGTTAATTTACTATTCCAACTCCAGTCTGTGCCAGCAGTAGGGAGGGTGTTGGATTTTAAATCCAACAACTTCTGACCCCTACAGCAGATCATTGGTCCGACTTGCGTTGTAATGGCATGCGATTTAACAACGCAGTCATTGTATTGACTGTGTTATAATGGCAAGCATTGCATCGCATGCATGGTAAACGATGTTTCCCACCATAAGGTCTCTCTACCTAGGCAAAGGCATTGTATGCCATCCGTGCTGCCTGCTCCCAGTGTAGTCGGTGTGATCTGGATGCTACAAAAAACGATTCCAGTTTTAAAAGGTTTTTGCTGCCTTTCGCTCAGCTGCTTCAAATGTTTTCATTATTTATGAATTATCTTACTTCATTTGTCCTGGTGTGTTGTTTTTAACAAAACTTTATTCAAACAGTTGTTTATTTGATCTTTAAGCTTCTGGTTTTTCTGTTTTGTGAGCCAATCTCAGCATCACAACAGGGCAGTTTGACCTCTCAGTCTCATGATAGCTTGACACTTAAATATGTGTCACTGTCATTGTACAGAGTGCTTGAATGCTAAGCTGTCTTTCAATCTGTTGCTTCTCCCACGCACAAACGTCTTTTCTGTGTAATGTGTTGTGTTGTAGGCACAAATGTATGTTGCCCCTTTTCCACCTGTTAGCTCCACACTTGGGACGACAATTTCATTGTGTTTAACTTGCTGTAAGGTATTATTCTATTAATTTTCTTTCAGGATTAGCAATTGTGCCCTGGTTCAACCACTTCTAGAAAAGAGTCTCTGTTGCCAATACTTTTCGTGCTGATTTGGGTTTGATGAAATGTACTTGTCTTCGCACCTTCGCACCTGGTCGGGCACATTCAGGGTCTGATTATTGCCATACCTTTATGAGTAGTTCAGGTCGAATTTCTGAAAATCAACTGCATTGATTAATATTTAATTTAAGTTACTTGTTCTGTCGGTGCTCTATCTGTTTCCCTCAGCTCATGCATCTAAAATTCCCTCTGACCCTCTTACACACCACTTACAATTGGGTGATTCCAACCTAACTATTCCTCTAAATGGAAGTGTAGATAGTTTGCATATTTGCAACCAGGCTTAAATGACTGCAGTGTTATCTTCCTTTAAATAATCGTAAATCCTCATTGAATATAAATCAGGCATGGTATTCCTCAGACTTATGGCATGGGAAAAGGGAAATTCCTCGTCCAGAACACCAGTGTATTACATTTCAAAGTCCTAATCTGACTACTTACATGTGTTACCATCACTTCTAATAAAAAAACATCAACTAAAGGCTGCAGCTCATGTTCTCCGTTGGACCATCCAGAGAGCTATTTCGTGGGGTTCCATTCTCTGCCTGTCCACCCCTGATGTCTTCAAATGTTCGTTCGTTATATACATTTTGTGCCAGCAATGTATACATTTCAGGAGAAACAAAGTTCTCTTTTATCCGCTATCCCTAACTAGTCTGGTTGCGATCCACTAAACTGTGAACACTGCAGTCATGTATAACCTTGTCTTACTGCTGCTGAATTTGAAAATATTCTTTCCACCATGAAACCAACAGTTTATGAAGAGTACCCTCTTCTAGGCAACACAGAAGTGTTTAAAATCCGTAAAGTAACTCAGATACTGATAAAATTATTCTACCCATTGGCAATCCCTTGATACCGGAAAGCAAAGTCAGAAACCTGGGCGTCAAGTTGGACCATCACTGGCATATCACTTTTGTTCATCTCACACATGAATGATGTTACCAGAAGTTGCATGCTTCCAATGCTGAGCAAAACTGTCTCTATGGTGACCTGGTAGCAAGCTGGTGGTGCCTACATTCCTGCCACAGCTACCATGCAGGCATCCCAAGGCACTATTGAAGCAGCTGTATCTTTAACTATTCCAAAAACCGAGGAGTCACAGTTGTTCTAGGTATAATTGAACAAACCAAACAAGACCCATTTGGTCTCGGTGGTCTGCAGGATAACCATCAGTATATATGAGTGGCATGTATAGACCTGTGGTCATACTCCGTATGCTCCTGGGGTATAGGCCATCATCCAGGACTCTCCAGCCATCTCTGTCCTGGGCTTTTCTTTCAATCTGACTCCAGGTGTCACCCACCTCCTTGCAGTCAGCCTCGAGGCCTCAACGCCAGGTGTTTCTTGGCCTTACTCTTTTCCTTTTACCTTGAGGGTTCCATGTGAGGGTTTGGCTGGTGGTGTTTGATGCAGGCTTGTGTAGGGTGTGACCTATCCAGCCCCAGCATCTTTTCAGGATTTCTTCATGAGCAGGTAGTTGTAAAGTCTGGTGCCGTAGGTCGTTGTTGCTGATGGTGTTTGACCTGCGGATTTGGAGGCTTTTCCTCAGACAGGTGTTGATGAAGTTCTGGACTTTGTTGGTGGTGGTCACTGTTGTCCTCCAAGTTTCTGCTCCATACAGAAGGACCGATGTTACATTGGTTTTAAAAAGCCGGATCTCGGCTTGCCGGGTTAGGTCCTTGGAGCTCCAGAACTTCTTTAGCTGAATGAAGGCAGCCCTTCTTTTGTGGATTCTTGCCTCAACCTCTTCAAGGGCATCACCTGCAAGAGTGACAACAGTTGTGCTGCCCATGTTAGCCTTCAGGATCTTGGTTTGTCCCCTGGGAATGGTAAGGCCAAGTTGTGCTGGTTTGGCTGTTACTTTGTAGGTCTACTTTTGCATCTGCAGGTGTGTATGGGAGGGTAGGGCCAGGTCGTCTGCTAAGTGCGGGTCATTGAGCTGCATCCAAGGTGTCCACTGGATCCCATTTCTTTTCTTCGCTGTGGATGTCTTCATGATCCAGTCTATGGACAGCAGGAAGAGAAAATGCGAGAGCAAACAACCCTGGCAGACTCCGGTCCTCATTTCAAAGGCTTGCGTGAGTTTCCTACATGGACTATCTTGCAGGTCATTCCCTTGTATGAGTTCCTAATGATTCTTACAAGTTTATCTGGCACACCGTAGTGGCGGAGAGTTTCTAAAGGGCATCCCTGTCCATGCAGTTGAATGCCTTATCAGAGTCGATGAAGTTGACATAGAGGGGGGAAGCTCCATTCCATCAACTACTCAATGATGATGCACAGTGTTGCAATCTGGTGTGTGCAGGATCTATCTTTGCGGAAGCCAGCTGGCTGGTCTCGTAAATGAGCGTCGACTTGTTCCTTCATTCTGTTAACGATGACTCTGTTGAACACTTTGGCTGGGGTTGGGATACGAGTTATTCCTCTGCAGTTTGCGCAGTTACTCAAGTCACCTTTCTTGGGGATCTTGATCAGAGAACCCTCCTTCCAGTCTGATGGCACCATTTCCTCTTCCCAGATCCTTCCAGACATAGAGTAGAGCATGTCTACTGATGTTCCAATGTCTGCCTTTAGTGCCTCTGAAGGAATGCTGTCAGGTTCTGCTGCCTTCCTGTTTCTCAGATGCTTGATGGCTTGCCGTATTTCTTTCTTGGTTGGTCTGCTGCAGTTGATTAACAAGTCCGTGTCAGCTGGCTATATGTCTGGTGGAGACTGCAGCACCAGCTGGTTTAACAGTTCTTCAAAATGCTCCACCCATCTTCGTTGTTAGGCTTCTCAACTTTGTCTTTAACAGGTTTTTCTGGCTTGCTATATCTGCTGGAGACTTTCCTTGGTATGTCGTAGAGTTCTTTCAAGTTTCCATGGCTTGCTGCTTCCTGGGCTTCTGTGGCAAAACCATTGATACATTTTTACTTGTCTGCTGTTAAGCTTCCCTTAGGTTCCATGTTGGTTTTGGTGTATTCGCCTTGAGCTTTCACTTTTTCTGCTCTTTTTCTGCTGGTGTTGCCTGCAGTTTTCTTTTCCTTCATTGCCTGGATTTTGCAGAGAGTCTCTGTGGAGATTCGTTCTTTATGCTTGTGTTTTTTCGGACCCAGTACCTCTTGGAAAGTTGATGTCATTGTTTCTTTGATCTCCTCCCACTGGCATTCTAGTCGGATACTGTTGTCCTCTAGTTCTTGCAGGTCTTGAAACTTGTTACTGATGGTGACTGAGTATTCACTCTGTTTCTGTGCATCTTTGAGGAGGGTGGTGTTATATCGCTAGCGTTGGTTTGTTGGTTCCATCATGCTTTCTTCAGCTTTAGCTGGCACATTAACCCTCTGCCCTACGTTATTAAAGAGTGGAAACTTCCTTTAGACAAAACTCTGATCTCTCTCCAGCAGGTGCATTATTCACCAGAGTTATTTTGACATTTCATTGGGTTTGGAAATTGCTGGGCACACAAATTCTGAAGCAGGTGAGTTTTAAACCTGTGTGATTTGTAAACATGGCGCTTCCAAACCCCGAAACTGGTCCTAGGATGCTTGGTTCCAGTCCAGGGAGGACCTTGCTTGGCAGTTTGGGCTGGACTGTTCCCATGAGACACAGGGTCAAGACTGATTTGCATATGGCTGGGTTCAAACTGGAATGGCATGGTGAGCAAAAAAACGATGGATTTAGGCCCAGATCTCTGTACTTATCACACTGTCTGTGTACATGTACCACCAGTAAAGTAAAAGGCCAACTAGCGCACATGCTCATTGACTGGATTAAGTTACCAAAGACATGGTGTTGAGTTGAAACATGTCAAAATCAGTATTAGTGCTCAACCCATGGTCTTTTAGATCACTTTGCCCATATGTGACCCATCACTTCAACTTCTTAACAATGTAACCATTCTGCCACCTAAAACCAAAAGTGCAGCTGTGTTACTATGTACAATTTTTGTGGTAGCAATGCTTTATTTAATTTGTTTTTAAAAGACTCACCTCTTGAATTACAAGCACTTGAATGAAAGGCTGCCAAGCTCGGCTTGGTAGAAATAATTCCTAATGGTACTTATGACTTGCCTATGAATCTGGATTGGTGAAAAACAAAAAAGGACATAAGTCTCCACAATGGACCATTTTGTGCAAAGGAACTGGTTGAAGAAGAGCCCAATCTCAAAGGCAGTCCTATCCTTGATGGAGCTAGCTCATTCTAATGAATCGATTAGCGGTACCATTGATTTAAAGACGAAAAAGGCCTGGAATCAAACCTCTGCAAGGCCCCTACTCTGCTATAATAGCAGCATGAATCCATACACGTGGCCTCACTGATCATATCAATGCTAGAAACACCAAGATTTAAATTTAGGTCTCACAGCAATTGCCTTGAGCAGGGACAGAATGAGACAGAATGCAGAGATGGCACAGTTGAATTTACGAATGATAATTCTAGTATAACGCTGTTCCACAAATGTTTTGTTAATAGGGTCTAGTCACAATACTAGTTAGATAACCATATGCAATGCAAGAGGTCTTGCTTTTACGCATGTTTGAGCTATTGGCATTGCAAATGTCAAAGCCATTTATTGATCTTTGCGGTTTAATACATTAATAAAAGGCATTGTCATTTACAATGCCAATAGCTTAAACTCTTGCAAATGCGAGACCTATTGCTTTCCAAATGCTTGTTTAAAAGTGTGTGGGGGGTTTCAAACAGAAGGTAGCATATCGAACACAGACAGGGAGGGTGTGTGGAAGCAAAACTGAGGGTCCGGTGTGGGGAACCAGAAATGATGGTGCAGTGGGGGAAGGGGCATGGAGGGCATAGGGAAGCAAACGATAGACAGAGCAATGTGGCAGGTAGGGGGGGAAAAGCAAATAAACGAGATCAATGTTAAACTGGGGGCAAAAGCACACTCTTTACAGGTCATCTGAGCTGAGGAACAAAGCGTGGCGAGCTGCCACTTTGGATCTGGAGAACTGCTCAGTAGAGTGCTCCAATACCTTCTGGTCGTGTTTGCGGTTGCGGGAGAGTGTGTCCAAAGAGACATTTGCAGCCAAAGAGTTTCTTTTTTTTTATCCATTTCACAGAGGAATAAATTGAGAAAAGAGAGTAAGTAAGAGCCCTTTGTTGAAGTCATGATTTTTAGCAAGTCAGCGGAGGAGCAAACCTAAAGCATATTCATGTTTAACATGGATGTTCGTTCAGAAAATAAACAGGCCAGATCTAGCGGAATTTACATCACGCACCTTTGACCTCCCTAAAGGCATCGCTGAGTTGCCCCCTTCTGTCTCCTATGACCCCTGAAGAGCTCCCCGTTTATTACGAGTTAAACAAGCTGGTGGTCACAAATGTGCATGAGAGACTCTCCTGCCCTCCTGCAGTAAGAGAAGCTCATTAAAGAAAATAGTGCTTACAGACTAAAGAAGACGTACCATGTAACAACCGAAGTAAAAGGACCAGTCCTCATGGGAGGTCACAAATGAAGACAAGGAGGTACTAAGGAGGGACTAACAAGCCTAATAAGGAATCAGAAGCCAGCTTTTACGAAGTACAATAACACAAGCCAATTACAAATGTCGGCGAAGAGTGGGCAGGGCTTCAAGTACATATTCCAATACAGCATGGCTCACAGAGCAGCGCATGTGCTGCCCAGGCTTGACCTAAATAATTATGTCACATCATGTTTTGTCATGCGTGTAAGCACTTTTATAGTGCTAGACAGAGAGCTAGTGGGCAAGTGGTGGCGTAAAGAGATAGCAAGGATGATGGAGATAGGTGGTGTCATCCCGAATGAGTCCTGACTGTCTATCTATAGTACCTTAGAGCACAACTAACATGCCTCCTTTTGTGTGTTTTTGAAGAAGGGAATTGTTCGGTGGGATTGACTGTTAATGGCTATTTTTGTTGTATTTTCAAGTGTGGGTTAATTGTATCAGAGACTGTGAGAAGTGGAGGTAATCATTGGATCTAGGGTTGCATCTAACCCATCAAACAATAATATGTAAGCACCAAGAGGGATTATACTCTGCCACAATGTGTATTTTTTTATGGTAGTAGTATGGTAGCTGGTTTGGGATTAATGGGTTTTTTAAGGATTTGTCCAGAATAAATCCAACATGACTGTATCTATACCTTATGTAGGGAATATTGGTTAAGGTGGAGTGGTTATTGTGGAGAGCAGTTAGAACTGGTATGTCTTTAGTGTCAATATTTTGTTTTCAGTAATCGTGGTAAGGAGATAGATTGGAAGACAGCTGTGAAAGCCAGAATGCTTGTTTGCGAAAGGGATTACTGCAGATGAATAGTGGGTATTCCATAATCAATGTGAGGTGGACTGGATGTTGGTTGTGAAGGTAAGAAAGTGTTGGTGGCCGATTTGGAGAAGTGAGATACGATTAATTGTGTGGGGCTTGTTGGGATTCAGTCTAGTGATATTGGTTCTAAAGGCGTTTGTCTCTTGATGTTCAATCGAGGGATTTTAGGTCAGGCATTTGAAACCAAGAGTGCCCAAATGGTCAGTGCATCTGAGCAGGGAAAGTCAGAGAATGAGGGCGATAGTAAGGGACAACATGATGCTGTTTAATGACATTTGTGACATATAATAGGGTGGTGGTCAGTGTATTGAGGGCTGCAGTGGCACCACTTTCCATGTGGACTTTCATATGGTAGACATGTGATGTGCAAATACACATAACGTAATATAATGTGTAGCATATTACTCTCTTTTGAAGCACTGCCCAAGGTGCCTGGACTCTTAATTATTCAGGATGGGTCTAGTACATTGGTTGCAATCATCATCGGTCACTCAATTGGATCCGCAACAAAGGGCCTATCTCAGGGCTGTGGTCTTCTGGTGCACTAAAACTGCCTGATGAAATACTGATGCCGTACGGTGCTCTTTTTGCCTGAAAAACTCCCCAATTCAAGTTCGCCAATTTGAATTGTTGGATCACATGACAATACCAAATGTTTTCACAGTAGGATTTTTTTTTACCTGTGCAATATTTTCAAAGTAAAACCTGAAGTTTTTTCTTTTTTAGGGGGGCGGGGGGGGTTATTTTTGGTGTCCTAAGTTTTGCACAGCTCTTAATTGATTTTCAAATTTGCGTTGCACAGGTGTATGGTGTGCTGAGGCAACGTACATTCAAATGCGACTCTGCTTTGAACAGTGAGTGATACGCAGTTCTCCCAGTAGGATGGATCACCATTGCAAGACAGTTTTCTTAGTATTACTTACATGTTCGCTTAAAACAAAAACAGAACAAAAAGCTTTAGGTAGCTCATCCAGGGTAGGCCTCCGTGTTTCACTGATATTATCTTCCTCTGATACACACTGAGCTGCATAGAACAACACGGAGTAATGTACTGATTATGTACCGTCATTTCTTTACTATGATGTTTTCATCATCATACCAGGCCTTGCATGAGAGGTACCACGCCTCCCTTCAGACACCCTTAAAGTAAAAACTAATTCACACATCAGCATTTACCCTATCTCTTCTCATGCTACTCTATATATTGCCCCCAAGTTCTTCAATCAAGCTGGTACAACTGCCCAAACACCAAAGCTGTTAATAGGCAGGAGGGAGAGATTAAGTCCTGGGATGAGGATGAGAAAATCAGAGAAATCGTATTACCAATAAGTAATTTGAAAATTACCTCCTTATTTCGTATCCTCCTCCATGCCCTTCCATTAGAGGACAGACCCAAAGACAGCTCAGCTTTGGAAAAGAATAACACAGAGATGAAACTGATCAGAATGCAACAACCATGTGAAATTTTAATGAAGTCTCACAACAGTTCTACCAGAAACAGCAGATAGAAACTCAGTGCCAAGATATGAAGTATTCAGGAAAGTAACATCAAACCTGAAATGAGACAGACCCAGAAGGTGCAGCACAAGTAACTGCCTAACAAATGTCTGTGAGAGAGACCCCCTTGTGTATCAGCCTATGAACCAGGCATGCCTCTACTAGACTGTCTCTGAATGTGTTCAGACAACCGCTTTCAAGAGAGTTTGTAAACGGTGAAAATGGATGACTCCCCCCAAAAATTCATAGTAGAGGAAGAAAGAGCCAAAGCGCTGTGGGCGGGGCCAAGTTCACAAATAGCTTATTACACTGAACAAATGAGGCTTACCTGTTCAAATAAATGGACAAATTCCTGTAAACAGCCAGAGAGTGTAAAGCTGTTTCCTTTAGAGAGCCAAGACTGGGATAGAAAACTGAAAGAATAATTCAAGACTCTGTTGAAATTGGACAAAATCTTGTGGATGAAACCTAGATTCAAACGGAAAACCATCCTGCCTGAAGTAATAGCAACTAGAAAAAAAGTTTTAAAGGTCTGAAATGTTAAGGAACCCTCTTCCAAAGCTCAAAGGGAGTTACCTGAAGTCCTGTGTGTACAAGACGAAAGTCCCAATTCAGAGAAGGCCCTATACCTGGGGGCCAGTCTTAGGAAAAGCACGTAAACAGATGGGAAGGAAATGCTTCACTAGAATGCAAAGCACCCCAATGTTCACTAGAGGCCATGATGACTGCAGAGTGGAAGGAGATAAACCCCAGACAAACCCTTCCTGAAGGAACTAAAAAATCAGAAACAGGTCACATTCCCAAGTGACTAACCCCATGCCAGAACGGCTCTCCTGAAAAGAGGCCCAATGGTGGTTATAAGCCTTAAGAGTGGATAACCTTCTGGTAGCATGAACAGCAGTGACCAAGTCTTCAGGTATCCCCAGATTTTGTAAACCTTATTGTTCAACCTCCACAATTACAAGCTAATTCTTAGAAGAGATAACTGCAACAGGTAGAGACAGACGAGAGGGGGGGCACAATGGAAGAATTCACTCCAGAGTCAAGGGCAGCTGGCAGATGATCAGAAACCATCGACATTCCACCATCGCAAGCCCTGTGCGACTCCCTCGCCACCTTCTTTCACCGCAAGATCACAGACATCCATGACAGCTTCAGCCCCCGGATGACCCCTATTGGCCTCGAGACGCTAGACCCACCGCACCCCATCGACCACGACTCCCTGACTACCTGGGCCAACGTGAGCATCGAGGACAAAATCAAGACCATGGGCACAATCCACTCCGGCTCCCCGTCACCCTCTCCCACACCACATCTTCAACAAAGCCGGCAGCTTCATCGCACCCCACCTGCGCAGCATCATCAACCTCTCCTTCAATGCATTTTTCCTTTTTTGAAGTGACTTATAAAGAAGATCATTCAGCTGAGGACCAAAGAGGGCATGGCCTAGGAAACAAAAAGATAAAACTGCAAATTTTAGAGATCATCTGCCTTCCAATAACGAATCAGGTATCTTGCCACAATAAGGACCCCAGAAGAAATAGCTGTGGCTCTCGGGTGATGAAAACGAATCCACTAAAATGTGTGCCTGCAACTCCATTCTAACAAGGAGGCCTGTGTAATTACTTCCCTCAAGGATAGCTGGCAAAAGCCCCTAAAAGTCACTAATAAGACTCTGAGAAGCATAGGAAGGGTTCTTCAATTCGATGACTGCCTGGCCTCCCGCTGTTGCCTCCTGCTCTGAACTGTTCTCCAGAGTGACTCCCCACCCTACTGCAATGGCATCTGTGGTCACTATCTTGGGGGGTGGAGCATTTAAAAGAACAAGCTAACATAACTAATGCAGTTGGTGCCAACATCAGAACGTGAGCCCTCACAAAAGCTCCTGCAAACCTACTGCTCTTCAACAGCAAATCACTAAAATGTTTCAAAAGAGACAACATTACTCCACCCATCTGCGTGTCAAAGTTGGCTACTATAATATTCTTTTCCTGAACTGGTACCACTTGAAAGTGTTCCCAGTTCAATAGGAACCCAGTGTGCTGAAGACACTGTCACACCTTCTCCCTGTCTTCGTGAGCCTCAGTAAAAGAAGAACCATTGTTTCACCAGACATCCAATTATGGGTTTACTGAGCTGAAGAAAGGCCACCAGACTAGCAAGTACTTTTATAAAAGCTTTGGGGCTTATTTACAAGCACCTTGTGCCACCAGTGCGTCACTTTTTATATGGGCAAAAGTGACGCACCAGCGACCAACTAGCTTGTAAATAAGCCCTTTAAAGTGTTGAAGTCAGCCAGAATAGGAGCTCTTTGAACAGATAATGGTCTTGGACCACCACAAATGGAAGATACTTCTGAGATGAAGAACTTCTTATCTTCCGCTGTCTTCCTCAGCACGTCATCTGGTTATTGTCTGAAATGAATTCTTAGGGCCCAGAAAAGGTAAATGCAAGATCACTGATTTCTGGGATGCATCAAGCTTTCAAGGGCATGACCATATATGATGTCTGGCTGCCATTGCTGCTCTCAAAGCTATTACAGATGTCAATAGGTTGTCAAACAGTTAGTCAGATAGAAACCACACTTACTATAAGTTCCATGGATGAAATTATTTCAATGCATTCATTGACTTTTAGAACCCCCTCATATAGAGCCTAGAAGTAGTAAGAAGCATTTGAGAGGCACAGGGCACATAAATTGAAGCGCAAACACAGACATTTGAGGCAGCATGAGCTCTCGTAAGTGCCCCCACCTTCTTATCGACAGGGTCATTTGGAAGGCAGTCTTCATTTGACAGGAACAAGGACATTTTTACCAACGAAGGGGCAGATTTCCAAGAAACTGACGCATCTGTATAGATGTGTCAGTTTCTCTGCGCCAGCCTGCGATACCCTTGCACCACCATAGTTGCGCCGTATTTACAATATGACGCACCATGGCGCAAGGATTGACAGATGCGTCAGAAATTCTGACACATCTGTTGGCCCAAATGCCACGCATTGCTGAAGTTGTGTCGCAAGAACGACGCAACTCCAGCAATGCATTTTGAGGCCTAC
The DNA here is from genome assembly GCF_964204655.1 of Triturus cristatus. Classification (NCBI taxonomy): domain Eukaryota; kingdom Metazoa; phylum Chordata; class Amphibia; order Caudata; family Salamandridae; genus Triturus; species Triturus cristatus. The sequence goes on along the minus strand of NC_140581.1, from coordinate 791,964,952 downwards.
AATTATTGTACTGCGGCATAAGGTTTTGATGCAGTGGCATCCTAGAAGTGGCGCAGTGAAATCTTGTAGATTTTACAGCGTCACTTTTACGAGGCTTTCCTGCAGGGGAACGCCCACCATGCCTATATTATACCTGAAACAGGTATAATGTGACGCAGGGCTTTACAATGTGACGCATTTCCCTAGATGAGTCACGTTGTAAATAGGCCGCAATGTGGCGCATTGTTTGCGTCACTGCTGCATCAAAAAAAGTGATGCAACTGCGGCGCAAAAGTGACGCAAGGGGCTTGTAAATCTGCCCGAAGAGTTTATTTTAACTGACTAGGAAAAATCCACTCCAAACCCTCCAAAGCACACTTCTAGCTTTAACCTCTTCAGTGCCCATGACCAGATAGTCTCGTCATGGAGCACGGTTGCGCTGTGCCCATGATGAGACTATCTCGTCATGAACTCCGCCCGCTAATGTAACGCCCGGCACAGGGCGGGGAAAGGGCGTGGCACTGAAGGGGTTAAAACCTTGGAAACACGGTCTTGACCATGCCCTTCCATTCTCTGCCCAGGACATATTTGACTGACGTGTGCCGGGGCCAGGATTCAGCCATCAGAGGCAGAGAACAGCTGAAAAAACCTTCAGGTCCTGCTCCAACCTTTGTAGCCTGGACGAGCAGGGGATCCCTAATATGTGCCATAGCATCAGATAATCGTTGACCTTGAAACATCTCCCCCTGTGTAGCTCAGACTGGCAGCCATGTGTATCATCCAAATATAGGGCCATATCAGCAAGGCAAGCCGATAAAATTATCGCCACTTTTGCGGCTTTTTTTGTGCCGAAAAGCAGCGATAATTTTATCGCCTAATTAGCAAGCTCACACTAACGCGTGAAAACTTGCTTTAGCGTAGGAATTCCTAACGCCCAGCTTTGCATCTCTAATGAGATGCAAAGTGGGCGTTCCTGACCTGACATGAAGGGAGAAATGTCGCTAGGCGACATTTCTCCTATCATCAAGCCCCACGCTATGAAGCATAGCGGCAATAATTTTATCGCCTAATTAGCAAGGCCACGCTAACGCGTGAAACCTTGCTTTAGCGTCAGGATTCCTAACGCCCAGCTTTGCATCTCTAATGAGATGCAAAGTGGGCGTTCCTGACCTAACATGACAGGAGAAATGTCGCTAAACGACATTTTCCTATCATCAAGCCCCACGCTATGAAGCATGGCGACAGGAAAAGTAGCGATAACCCCTGTTATCGCTACTTTCCTTACCCCTGCTTCAGGACTGACTTACCCATGATATCCTATGGAAGGTGGATATCATGACTAAATTTGAGAGTCCCTATCATCAAGCTAACGCCACATTTGGTGAGATTATCGCTGGGTTTCCAGCGATAATCTCACGTTAGGCAGTTAGCGTGAGGATTTTTATCGCTTTTGAGATAAGCATTGCTGATAGCACGCTATCTCAGCGATAAAAATCCACGCTAGCCGGCGATAATTATCCTAGCGCTAAGTGCGCTTAGCGATAATTATCGCCGGTTGTTGCTAATATGCCCCTAAGTGCCTCCAATCGAGGCTGCTTAGCCTTAGAATGTCAGGGGTAATTTTAATAGACTGCTTAGCTGAGGCCAGTAGTCATCCAGTGCTGCAAATTCAAATTTAAATTCAAACAGACTTTATTCGGATGCGAATGCAAACATAAAAGTTCTTGAATACATTAATAAAACAACATACACATCGGCATCTACAAAGACTTTAATAGCACAATCAATATGATATATAATATTAAAAATGCGTGTGTGCTGCTGATAATTACCAACATCCTGAAATGCATAAACAATTAAAATAAACATATGGGGCTTCCAGCCCCCCTCGTGATGCCAAAAACAGGCTGTCAAAGGATGGGCGAGGAGGCCTGATACAGGGAGGCCCGCATGCTCTCGCTGACAGGTGCCCCACCCACCACTACAGAGAGCAAAATAGAGGCAGCAAGTTTAACAGAGCTAACAAACACAGTCAGCATAAAATGTGCATACTTTATCATGCTACACGTGCCTTATGCCCGCAAGCGCATCCCTTGAGCCTTTAGAAAAAAAGACAGAAAGTTCCATCCCTCTGAATGGAGTATATGGGAAGAGGGAAGGCAAGTAACCTTCTTGTCACAAAAATAGTAATAGGACTACACAACATAGTTTGTAGGTCTCTATCACTGCTTTAAATCTTGCTTTTCGCTTGCAAGAAAAATTGTGTACAACTCGGGGCTTGGAGCATGCCCATTACTTACCATTTGGTGGGTTCATTGTCACTTTTATATGCTGCCTCCTAATTGCCCAGTGTGTCCTGGCTTTACTCCCGCTTCATTCGTGTGGAGCATGGGCCAAGTTCAGGATTGCTTCACCTTGATTGCTGTCCTTAGCATGCTTGTGATGTGATTGAGGTACTATTTTCTTCTTCTGATGTTCTTGTCCATGTTGCTTCTTCCACTCCCACCAGGGCCGGACTGACCGTAGGGGGCACCGGGCATTTCCCCGGTGGGCCGGAGGGGTGGGGGCTGGTTTAATGGCCGCAGGGGGGCGATTTTCTTACAGGGTGCCAGTTTTGCAGCAGTACTGCAAAATGAGCCCTCTGTAAGAAATGCGGGAGCAGTGCGTAGCGGCTAACACCCCCCTCCCCTCCTGTTCCCAGGGCCGGTGGAGAAGCAACCTGACAGGGCTGGTTGCTGTTCCCAGTCCTGCCATGACTTCCACCCCCACTTGTCTGTTTTGCTTCTTCCCTCCTGTCCCCCTTGTTTGTGATGTTTCTTCCCCTCCCACCCCCCTATTCTGTGTTGCTTCTTCCTTCCCACGCTTCACCTCCTACCCTTCTGTTGTCCATGTTACTTCTTCCCTCCCTCCCAAACCCCGCCTGTTGTCCATGTTGCTTTTCCAGCCCATCCCCCTTGTCTGTATTACTTTTCCCCCTCACCTGCCACCCTCCCATTGTCATATTTTTTCTTCCCTCACACTTCTCACCCTCCCGTTGTCTGTGTTGATTCTTCCCTCAAACCTCCCACCATCCCATTGTCCATGTTGCTTCTTCCCTCCCATCCTCCTGTTTTCTGTGTTGCACCCCACACCCACAATAATAATTAAAAAATGCTATGACTGCCAGAGCTGGCCGCATCATAGTGCTTTTTTTTTTTTGATTTCAAAATATCTTTATTGAAAAGTTTTATGAAACAAAAACATAGAAACAGTACAGGAGTTGGACTCAGGTCGCGGGCCCCCAATACCCATGACTGTGTTTCACCGGATCAGCGGATATTTGTCAACATTAGACGATCATCATACCAAAGATGCCCTCCCGAAGCTCCAACTCCCGGAGAGGGGGAGGAAAGGAAAAGAAGGAGAGAGAAAGGAGAGAGGGTGAGTGAAGAGACGAAGAAGAGGGGAAGGGATTTATTCATGTTGACCTCCACTATTTTAAAAAAAGCACTCCGCCATGCCACAGCGCTTTTTTCTAACTTTTAGCCGTGCTGTACAGCAGCCATGCTGTTCTACAACATAGCTAAAAGACGTTGGCAAAGCAAATAGCTCTCACTAAGGAGAGACCTATTGGCTGTGCCAATGCCTGTTTTAATAATTACAGCATTTACCACTGCCTGTCCCACGGATGAGATCCCCCTCACGTGGTGAGGACTTGAGCAAAGAAGGAAGTATATGGAGTGTTGTGCTGGCTGTCAAAGCCAGCCCCAATCAATGATAGACAAAAAATAATTGCCTGAAGTCACTTGTGCCATTTAGAGCATGCCCACCACCAAAAGAAGAATCAGGGAGTAATTTTGTTGGCCTGCATTGGGTGATATGGTAAATGCAGTTATTTGCAAGTATGAATTGTGCAACAGAAGTGAGAAGGTGGTGAAACCTGCTGTAGGAAAGGCCATTCCTGTAGCACTCCCAGATGTTCTGGGGAGGAAGCTAGGAATTGTCATTGTTGGCCCCTTTAATGCACCGAATGGTAAGAATTCCTATGAAATTGTCTTGGTTGAATGTTTCACAAAATGGTCGGCGGTTAGAATTGTTGATAATGTCACATCTGATGTGATTACCATTTATTTGGAAGATTTTTGGGATGAGAAGGTACTCTAAAAGTTTTATTTTCAGACAGTGGTCTAAATAAATGTTTTATGTACTTAGAAAAATGTGTAATCGAAAGGAAGAAAATAGATGTTGGTCATCCTGAGGTGAATGGACAAGTAGAATGATTCAATTGAGTGATTAAAGAATTGATACAGTTGTCGGTGGTAGGGGGTTTGATTTGGTGCAAAAACATTATAAGCTACTCTGTTGTTTTGCAGGATTACTCCCAATTTGGTTACCAGATTTTATCCTTTTGAACTTTGGCATGGACGAAAACCAAGTTCTTTGCTAGTTCTGTGGTGGCTCAAGAGGGCGTGTGATATACCTCTTTTTCAGGATGAGGATATTCATGAAGTTGTTTGATGCAGAGTGGATGAGTATAAAAGGAAAATATAAGCTAAGATTACCAAACGTAAGGGTAGGATGATGTTGGTCAATGGGTGCTTAAACCACCAGGAAGGAGAGCAGAAAATTGGGGAAATTATAGTAACCTGCACGTATTATTGAGGTATTGAATGGTGCTGCTGTGAGCTTGGAGGGTGGTACGGTGTGGAATTTGTGTAGGGTATCAAAATATGTTGGGGAACCTCTTGATGATGCTTCATATGCGAAAGACAAGCTCTCTGGTTCTCATTTCTCCGATTTGACTACAACATCACAAATGGAAGGTGAATAATTTGTTACTTTGATGAGAGAAGGAGTGAACTGTCAGAGGGTTCTGCTTTCTGCAATGTTGTGCAACGTAGGGCAATATCTAGAATGATGCCTAAATATTTTAATAATTTTATATTGACCTAATATTTATAAGCAGTATGATCCTTATCATTTGATTTGGTTATTCCAGATTGTTAGTGTTTAGGTCTCGCTGAGTCCGCGCGCATGCGCTGCTCTGCAAGACATTTAGTAGATGAGTTTTCAAAGTGCTGCTGGCTGGCCTAGCGCTTGCGTCCACGCGAGCGTGCTTGCGCGCAGCCGGCCGCCAACTGTCTTTCACGGGTCATTAGCACCACTCGGCCGCACGTCTTGTGGCTCCTGCCATGTCTGCTTTTGAACCTCGGGATCGCGATCACTTTCGCAAAAGTAAAGAAATAGAAAAAAACATCTATTTCTTTACTTTTGCTATAATCGCTGCACCCGCACTTTACTTTTAATGTTAAAAGTAAAGCACCGGTGCCGCGATGCTTGTTTTTCTAGTGGGGCGAGTGCTATATTTCAATTAAGGAATAATAACAAATGTGTAAACTGATACTGTCAATTCATTACAACAATGCATAATAAATACACGTTTAAAACCGTCACCACATATATAACAACTACAGAACCAACACAAAGCCACTGTTGGTCAATGTAATGTGGGGTTGATAAACAAAGTAGTGTAGAATCAATCTGGTATTGGCTGGCCAATAGCACTCACACAGTTGCTATTGTATCGACGTTGTACATTAATTATAGGAAAAAAATCCCAAAAAGATAATCATTTGGAGAATCCATCACTCATTGAATGTTGGAAAAAAAAAGTCCACGTAACGCGGTGGTCTGCCACCACATTCAAATGCACTGCAATTCAAAGCTGCTATCAGAGAGCCTACAGGAGGGAAATAATTTTCGTTATAAATTTGATAGGCAAACTGCTGGAACATTATGCCGCCAGAACACTTCAACTACAAAACACTTTATCGCCCCACCCGAATTAGTTAGATTTGGCCTACGGAAGGCGCCCTCAACCTAGCAGCAGATGCCCCACCTGATCACAGTCTCCAGGCTGCTCGCGTGCTTGTCCAGCGGGCGCCTGGTAGCACTCTTGCGGAGCTTGTTGAGCTCCTCAGCAGCACGGCAATACTCGGCCTGCTCGTTCACCGGCCCCCGAGTAGGTCACCTGGATAAACTTGCAGAGATGCTTTGCCAGGTACAATCTCTGAGGTCTTCTTCAACGGCACCGAAATGAAGGTGGCCATAGTAGCAGCTGAAGTCTGCTGGGCACCGCAGTGATCACAGCCTCACACGAGAACTGGGAGCACAGACTGCAGGGTAAGGAACCGAGCCCAGACTCGCACTTTTGGGTAGGACGAGCGCTTGGAACCGGGAATCCAAGACGCATGCGTATTAACTCTTTTTAGTGTAGAACGTCTGCAGCTTAGTTCAGTTCCCCATACCAACATGGCTACTGCCCAACAGTATCACGTTCCAGGGAAGGGCGGTCTAGGGCGGTCTAGCCCTTGTTGACTTCCGTGACGTCAGGGTAAGAATGACTCGGGCACCTGCGGCTTCTGCCTCACCTTACCCATTCTCTGTGTGGTGCCCTGCTTTTGTTGCACACACTCTGAAGAAGACGGGGCAAGAGTGACCGGAGGGTTTGCTTCAGTGTGTCATACGGGAAAAGCGACAATGCGTCTTAGGAAATGTGTAGGGTGTTCACTCGTCCCGAAGATTCTCGGCCAGTCCCGGTTTTTGGAGGTTTGTCTCCACGTCCCAGTGATTTTCACAGTTTTAAATACGTCCCGGTTTTTGAGAGGAGGGTTAAATGATGCTTAAGAGCAGGTCTTTAAGTGGGCCGGGTCTCACCAGTGCTGAGCACAGGCAGTTTTTTTAAGGAGGCCTCGAAACAGGTCTCTAGCGGGCTCTGTTTTGTGCCCTGGCCCGGACTGCAGTGAGTGCAGGCACATCGATGTGCACATACTCACACTGCTCACTTCTCACTAGTGAAGAAGTGACGGCATGACGTCATGCCAGGTGAGCGATGTAGGGGAAGTGTTGGACAGGCCACATGAAGGGCTTGCTCCCCCCCCGCATGACAGGGCCCGAACCCCGGCCCTCCAGGTGTGACCCACAGAAACAACCCGCACCCCGTCTCCAGACGGGACTCCTGCCCCCGGACATCTCGGTATCATGGGGCCGAACCACTACCGGCTCCCTCGCCCGGCCCAGCCGCCATCTTGGGCACTGCACCACGAGGCCGCGTGGCCTCAGCTCGACCCTAACCCTGGGCCTGGCCAGGCCCCGACATCCCGGCACCACCATCCACCCAGGAGGTGAACGGACCACTTGGCAGGTCGATGGGAGAAAGAAGTGTCGATGGCTCTCCCCCGCCAGGTGCCGATCGCCCCCCAGCTCCCCCGGGCGCTGGCTCCACCCCCCTGATGGGTGTCTGGACTCCCTCATCCCGGACCTCCCGACCTCCAAGTGCGAGGGTCCGGACATCAAAGGGCGCCAGACCTATAACTGGGGCAGCTCCAGAGCAGGAAGGCAGTTGTATCCTGGAGTCGAGAGACACCGTGAAGAACTCATCCTTGACGGACTACCGGCGCTGCCGTAGCCCTGCCTTGTGAACTATCGTCCTGCCTGCTGGCGCTGCCGCGGCCTTCTGCATCCTCCATCCTTGTCGGGACCTGCTGGCGCTGCCGCGGACCGTGTGACTACCACCTTCGTCGGGACCTGCTGGCGCTGCCGCGGACCGTTGTAACGACCACCTTCACTGGGTCCTGCTGGCGCTGCCGCGGACCGTCCATCTAGAACACCGAGCTCGAGGATTGTGAGCTATTCATCATATCATCGCCTCTACCAGATTGGTAACAAGACTGTCCCGCTACCCCCTTTTCCAACCAAGAGACTAGAATCGAGGGGACTCCTGAGTCCAGACCTCCTTGTACCATTCTATCGTACCTAAGAGATCGCTTATAAAGAACGTTAAACCTTATCCTTGTGTGGTGTACATCTGTGGGGGGGAAGTTACTCGTCTGTACGATCACTGGAGACGGCTCTCCCCGGAGACCTCTCCCCTTGTCCTCGGCCGACCCTCCCGGTCCGTCTAACATTGGTGGCCAGCGGCGCGATCCGAATCAACGCGTAATCGTACAGAGAGTAGCTCACCCCACGACAAAACCACAATGTCAACCAAAGAGAGCGGATCCACCGAGAAATTCCAGATGGAGAAATTGGAAGAGTACAGCCATCGTGAATTGAAACAATTCTGCATTGAACTAGGCATTGCTACCACCGGCCTGAGTACCAAAGACGATTTCAAACACGCCATTGAGTCGTGGGCAGAAACCGGGGCCGCCAGATCCCCGGACCAAAACATTGCAGCATCAGAGAGGAACACCACGGCTCCCGAAGAGCGAGGAACGGGCCTCTCGCAGGAAGAGATCCAAGAGAGAGAAAAAAACAGACTACATGAGTTAGAAATGGCACGGCTCAAAATGGACGGTGAACTAAAATTAGCCGAACAAAAACTGAACCTAGAGCATCTGCGGCTCCGAGAAGAACGGGAAGAAAAACAGAGGCAGAGAGAGCTCGAAGAAAAGAGATTAGCATACGAACACGAGCGCAAACTGACAGAAATAGACCTACGGAAGCAGAACAAAGAACTGGAGGTGCCCGAGCGACCGCGCACCCCGGGGGCGACAGAAAAGAAAGTCCACATCCCCAAGGATGTCGTTCGAGAGTATGTCCGAGAGGACGACATACAACAATGGTTCAAGGCCTACGAGATCGCCATGACCTCCCACCGGATCGATCGAAGTGACTGGGGAGCCGGTCTATGGGGGAGGTTCGTCAATGAGGGCCGCGATGCCCTGTTACAGCTCCCAGACCATCAGATGTCATCCTATGACCACATGAAGGGTGCCCTCCTCACCCGATATGGGCTCACACCCGAAATGTACCGCCAGAGGTTCCGAGACTGCACCCGGATCCCGGGTACAACTTGGGTGGAATATGTCAACTATTTCAGCCGAGCCTTCGAGGGTTGGATCAAGGGAAGCCACGTAACGACCTACGAGAAACTTTTTAATCTCATGGTGTGGGAGCACCTCTCTAACAACTGCTTCATCGAGCTCAGGCAGCACCTCCTCGACAGTAAATTGACTGACCCACGGCAACTAGCCGCCGAAGCTGACCGGTGGGAAAGCACCCGAGTGGGCCGGAGAGGGCCGCACGAACAGAACCGGAACAACCAAGGTCAGCACCGTCCCCGAGGAGGGGGAGGAGGCCAGGGAGGAGGAAGAGACACCGTCCCAGCCACTCCCGCTGCCAGCACCCCGCCCCCGGCCAGCCGGGGCCACCCCCCGATGCGCCCGGGGTTCCGAGCCAATGTCACGTGTCACCGATGCCAGCGAGTCGGCCACTACGCCAATGACCCGAACTGTCCACAGAACCAAACTCCGAGACCCCGCCAGGTAGCTGCCGCCGCCCTGGGGGGAGAACAAGTCTCCGAAGAACAGGAAGAATTTGAGCAGGAACAACAAGAGTGGGAACCGGCCGCCATGGTTCTAGCATGCCTAGGGGGAAGAGACATGGTCCCGCGGGCTACCCTACCCGCCAACACCAGAAAATATAGTCAGTGGGTGAACATTAATGGACGCCGGGCCGAAGTATTACGTGACACGGGGGCCAGTGTGACGGCCGTCCGCTGTCACCTGGTAAAACGAGAGCAGATCCTGCCGAACATTCTCTGCCCCGTCCGTTCAGCCGACAATTCGGAGAGTCTATGTCGAATGGCCTGCGTCCCCTTCGAATGGGGAGGAGTCTCCGGCATGTTGAAGGTAACGGTCCGAGATGATGCCCCCGTGGACTGTCTCCTGGGGAATGATCTTGAGAGTTCCCCGTGGGCCGCCGTAGAAAGAAGAGAGCACCTGGGGATGTTGGGCCTCCCGGACTGGGCATGCGTAACCACCCGGTCCATGGCCGCCCGTGCCATCCCCCGACCGGAAGAACCAGAATGGCCAGCACCTCCTCCCCCGATCACTCCAGTAGAGGACACCGACCCCCCAGAGCAAACCCCCGAAGGGCTCGCTCAGCCCCAGGACCTTCCCAACCTGGCTCAGTGGCGTCAAGAAGGGGGGCCCACCCAGGAACAGTTCCGTCAAGAACAAAAGACCTGTCCCTCCCTCGAGGGACCCCGCCAGCAAGCCCTCGCCCAGAGCGCAGGGGACACCACTGGAGCCCATTGGATCTATTGGGACAACGACCTATTGTACAGTGAACAGAGAATCGCGGAGTTAGGGGCCAGTCGAGTGCTGGTGGTGCCCCTCCGTTTTAGAGACTTCCTGTTAAATTTGGCCCACGATGTCCCTCTGGCTGGACACCTGGGCCAGGACAAAACCTACAGTCGCCTGGTGACCCACTTTTTCTGGCCAAAGATGAGAAACGACGTCCTCAACCACTGCCGGTCCTGCCCCACGTGCCAGGCCAGCAGGAAGAGCGGCCGCAAACTCAAAGCACCTCTGCAACCCTTCCCAGTTGTCCCCACCCCATTCGAGAGGGTGGGAATAGACCTATTGGGGCCCCTGGACCCCCGTACAGCACAAGGACATCGGTTCATCCTGGTACTGGTGGACCACGCCACCCGCTACCCTGAGGCTGTGCCCCTGCGAACTGTAACAGCCCCGGTGGTCGGCCGGGCCTTAATGGGGATCTTCTCCCGGGTGGGCTTCCCCCGAGAAGTCGTCAGCGACAGAGGCACAAACTTTATTTCGAAGTATATGAAGTCCCTCTGGCAACAGTGCGGGGTCACCTACCGATTCACGACCCCCTATCACCCTCAAGGAAACGGACTAGTCGAGCGGTTCAACCGCACGCTCAAGGGAATGATTGGGGGGTTGGAAGAGCCCCTCCGTAGCCAGTGGGATGTACTACTTCCGTGCCTCCTCTTCGCCTATCGAGAAGTCCCCCAGAAATCCATCGGCTTTAGCCCGTTCGAACTCTTGTACGGGCACCCTGTGCGAGGGCCCCTCAGCCTAGTCAAAGAAGGTTTGGAGATGGCCCCCCTAAGGACCCCTCCAGACGTCTTCAAGTAGCTCCTGACCCTACGCAATCAGACCAGGCGATTCATAGAAATGGCAAAAGCGAACCTTGAGGCCAGTCAGGAGGACATGAAAAAATGGTACGATCAAATGCCTCCTCCATCGAATTCGAACCTGGCCAACAAGTGTGGGTGATGTCCCCCACCGAACCATGTGCCTTGCAGGACAAGTGGACGGGGCCCTTCACAGTGGTCGAACGCAAGAGCCCCGTCACCTACCTCATCGATATGGAATCTCCACGGAACCCCCTCCGGGTCCTCCACACCAACAGACTCAAACCCCACTTTGTGCGCTCGGAGCTCAGCCTCCTGATGGCTACAGACAATGGAACGGAAGAAGACTCCGAGCCTCTCCCTGATCTCCTAAAGACTCGGGAGAAAGATGGTTCCGTGGACGGGGTCCGGCTCTCCGATGCCCTCACCCCGGAACAGCGCCAAGGCTGCCGGGACCTCCTGCTGCAGTTTGCTACCTTGTTTTCCCTCACCCCAGGGGTCACTCCCTGGTGCTTGCATGACGTGGACACTGGGGACAGTCCCCCTATCAGACACCGGGCGTACCGCGTACCAGATCGGGTACGGGCCTGCATCCAAGAGGAGGTATCAAAGATGCTCACGCTCGGGGTCATCGAGCCCTCGGACAGCCCCTGGGCCAGCCCGGTCGTGCTGGTCCCCAAAGCTGCTGCCCCCGGCACCACTCCTGAGCTCCGATTCTGCGTCGACTATCGGGGCTTGAATGCTGTCACCAGAACCGACGCTCATCCCATCCCCCGAGCGGATGAATTGATCGACCGCATGGGGGCTGCCCGCTACCTCAGCATCTTCGACCTGACAGCGGGCTACTGGCAGATCGGTCTCACACCCCGGGCCCAAGAACAATCCGCCTTCTCTACCCCCGATGGCCACTACCACTTCAAAGTCATGCCCTTCGGCATGAAGAATGCCCCAGCTACTTTTCAGCGACTGGTGAACCAGGTCTTGGCGGGGCTCGAGGAGTTCAGCGCCGCCTACCTGGACGATATCGCTGTGTACAGCCGCCACTGGTCCGACCACCTCCACCACCTCCGAGAGGTCCTGCAGGCCCTCCAACTGGCCGGCCTCACAATCAAGGCCAGCAAGTGCCAAATTGGTCAGGGGTCCGTGACCTACCTCGGACACCAGGTGGGAAGCGGTCTGGTGGCCCCTCTGCAACTCAAAATCGCTGCCAGTCCCGCAGACCGAGGTCCGAGCCTTCTTGGGGCTCACCGGCTACTACCGGCGGTTCGTGAGGGACTATGGCAGCATTGTGGGGCCCCTCACGGAACTCACATCCAAAAACCACCCGAAGAAGATCAACTGGACCCCAGACTGTCAAGCGGCCTTCGAGAAGCTGAAAGCCGCCATGTGCACTGCCCCTGTGCTCCAGGCCCCCGACTACAGTCGGGAATTCATCGTGCAAACAGATGCCTCCGACCATGGCATCGGGGTGGTCCTCTCCCAGCTGAACTTCGAGGGACTTGACCAACCGGTGGCCTTCATCAGCAGACGCCTCCTGGCCCGAGAACAGCGCTGGAGCACCATCGAGAGGGAGGCCTTCGCAGTGGTGTGGGCCCTCAAAAAGCTCCGGCCCTATCTCTTCGGCACCCACTTCCGGGTGCAAACAGATCATCGACCCCTGCAGTGGCTAATGCAGATGCGGGGGGAAAACCCCAAACTATTGCGTTGGTCCATCTCCCTGCAGGGGATGGACTTCACTGTGGAACATCGACCGGGCCAAGATCACGCCAACGCAGATGGCCTGTCACGCTTTTTCCGCCTCGGCGAGGAAAGTCCCCAAGAGGATGGGTGACTCTCCCCGCCTTCAGCTGGGGGGGACGCATGTTGGACAGGCCACATGAAGGGCTTGCTCCCCCCCGCATGACAGGGCCCGAACCCCGGCCCTCCAGGTGTGACCCACAGAAACAACCCGCACCCCGTCTCCAGACGGGACTCCTGCCCCCGGACATCTCGGTATCATGGGGCCGAACCACTACCGGCTCCCTCGCCCGGCCCGGCCGCCATCTTGGGCACTGCACCACGAGGCCGCGTGGCCTCAGCTCGACCCTAACCCTGGGCCTGGCCAGGCCCCGACATCCCGGCACCACCATCCACCCAGGAGGTGAACGGACCACTTGGCAGGTCGATGGGAGAAAGAAGTGTCGATGGCTCTCCCCCGCCAGGTGCCGATCGCCCCCCAGCTCCCCCGGGTGCTGGCTCCACCCCCCTGCTGGGTGTCTGGACTCCCTCATCCCGGACCTCCCGACCTCCAAGTGCGAGGGTCCGGACATCAAAGGGCGCCAGACCTATAACTGGGGCAGCTCCAGAGCAGGAAGGCAGTTGTATCCTGGAGTCGAGAGACACCGTGAAGAACTCATCCTTGACGGACTACCGGCGCTGCCGTAGCCCTGCCTTGTGAACTATCGTCCTGCCTGCTGGCGCTGCAGCGGCCTTCTGCATCCCCCATCCTCGTCGGGACCTGCTGGCGCTGCCGCGGACCGTGTGACTACCACATTCGTCGGGACCTGCTGGCGCTGCCGCGGACCGTTGTAACGACCACCTTCACTGGGTCCTGCTGGCGCTGCCGCGGACCGTTGTAACGACCACCTTCACCGGGACCTGCTGGCGCTGCCGCGGCCCGTCCATCTAGAACACCGAGCTCGAGGATTGTGAGCTATTCATCATATCATCGCCTCTACCAGATTGGTAACAAGACTGTCCCGCTACCCCCTTTTCCAACCAAGAGACTAGAATCGAGGGGACTCCTGAGTCCAGACCTCCTTGTACCATTCTATCGTACCTAAGAGATCGCTTATAAAGAACGTTAAACCTTATCCTTGTGTGGTGTACATCTGTGGGGGGGAAGTTACTCGTCTGTACGATCACTGGAGACGGCTCTCCCCGGAGACCTCTCCCCTTGTCCTCGGCCGACCCTCCCGGTCCGTCTAACAGGAAGGGAAATCCTTTAAAGAGAGTCATTTTCTCTCTGGATTTCCCTTCTCTTTTTGAAACTCAGGAGCAGCAACATTGTGGTGGTGTCACCAAGGCTTTAAGTAGAAGCTTTTTAAATATTATATACAAGCCATAGTTGCTGCTTATTTATTTTATGCAACTAACAACCATTGACAAAGCCAATAGTCCTGACTTGTTGTAGATATGATGTTACTTGATGTATCATATACCTAGATACAATGACACACACAGCAAAATACAAGTAGGGCGGCACACTACGCTCAGCACGGATTTTAGATTGTGTTTTAAGCCATGCCCTTAATTACACTGGCCACGCCCCTTTGAGACCCTCCAGTTTTTCATCCCCTTAAAGCCCTGCTTAAGAGCAACATTCAAACGTTGAATATGCCCATACTACCACAGCATCAATCAGCATCACCACAGCATCAGTCAGCACCACCACAGCATCACACAGGACCACCACAGCATCACTCAAGGCCAGCACAGCATCCCTCAACGTCACCACAGCATAACTCAGGGCCAGCACACCATCACTCAACTACATCACAGCATCACTCAGTGCTTCTTACACTTTTTAATTACAACTTCTCAGCATGCTGCACAGCAGCCACACTTCTCTACTGCACAGCTTACAAACATTGGCAAAGTCAATAGCTCTACCTAAACACTTATAAGGCCCCTCAATGCATAGCCAATAGGTCTCACCTTTAGGACATTATAAGTGTTTAGTTGTCCACACAATATCCTTAATTAAATAACATCAAGCGTTGCATAGCTAAACACTTATAAGGTCCCAAAAGCGAGACCTATTGGCTATGCCAATGCTTGTTGTTATTGTATTTGTTTCCTGTTTTCCGGTAAAGAGAAACAAAAAAGAGGGGAAAGGTGTTGTGCTGGCTATCTACTTTGCACTGCCTGGTGAGTGAGAATTTTGCCGCTGCATGCATTAGAATGTGGGTCGCATGAAGGCAATGCTGGTGGTGGAGCATGTGTGGGGTTTCGAAGGCCGACAGAGGAGGATAGCAGTTGGCGGTAGGAGCCAGGGGCCTGCATGTACATATCTTTTTGTACAATAAACATTTGCATACTTACCGACTAGCTCTCCAGCTTCCTCTCTACATGGAGGAAACGGTTAGAGCCATGGGCAGGTTCAACGAGCGAGCAGCTATAGCTTGATGGACATTTTTTTAGCTGCATTACAAGTTCCTCTGTATTTCTGGGCACATTTCCACCTTCAACAAGCATTGGCATAGCCAATAGGTCTCGCCTTTGGGACCTTAAAAGTGTTTAGCCATGCAACAGTTGCATAACTAAATACTTATAAGGTCCCAAAAGCGAGATCTATTGGCTATGCAAAGCGGCCGTGCGGCCGCAAAAGTGAAATTGATCGCAATCGCGATCACAATCAAACATCAAAGCGGCCATGCGGCCGCGAAAGTGAAAGTAATCGCGGTAAAGCGCGGCCCGCGCGCGCCCGCGCACATGCACTGTAGCTCTAGGCTGGCCTGGTAGCACTTTTTGGAGCCCTCTCAATAAGTCTCGCCAGACCAGCGCATGCGCTGGGTCAGGCGAGACCTAAAAACTGACTGAAAGTATATGCGGAAAACAGCCTGGAATTTGCGGAAAAGCATGCAGAAAATGGTGCGGTATACTGCTTTTCCAATATTAGTTCTTATTTCCGATGTAAAAACTCAGGATTGTATGGTAAGGACACAAGAATATAGTCCAGTGTCGGTAATTACTGTACGTTGCCACCGGGCCTTTAAGTATAAATAGATGTAGCCATCGGGGGACGACGCGACTGGAAGGGCCTGGAAGTTGTTACTGATTTCAGTAGTTTTAGATTTAAAGTGATTAAGTCCTATCCTAACAAGTTGTGCTGATAGCCCTGTGTTGCTAAAGAATCGAGGCCTAAATTTAGCTCACTGTCGTGTCCCAACTTTTCCCAGCTCTTATTGTCTAAGCTGTGAACACATGAACACAGTCATTAAGTGCACTGCCAGGGCCCAGACGGAGAGTGAAGGAATGAATATAGCTATTAGAAATGTGTTCTGTGGGAAGGAGCCAGGAGGGGTCGGTGGTTGGGTGTGGGTTGAGGGGGGCGAGTACAGTGATGCATGCTGCTGCCTGTCAAAAAGCCTGCATTTCAGGTTCTGCAGCACCGTTGTACATGGCGCCTCTCTGTGTTGCGTGCACCCCCGGTGGGAGCAGGTTACTTGGAAGGCGCTTTCGAGAACAGAGTTCCAAAATTATAATTAATTAGAGGTTTCCCAAGTAAGTCTGAAAATAATAATTGTAGAAACGCCAAATGCACGCATGAGGTATTGAGAAACCCCTTTCTTTCTCAGCACTGAAAAACCCAACACATGAGACTGTGGAACATCTGTTGCCCTGAGGTTTAGATTCAAGGTTAGCCACTTGCCCAAAAATAAAATAGTAACGTAGAATGCGTCTGTAATCTGCACGTTACTTTCAGTGTTGCCTACATGGTCAGGCCAGCTATAGACAACGCGCTGCCAGTGCGGCCATTTTTGTAATGAAGACACCTTTTGAGTTTAGGGGCACATTCTCTCTTCTGTTGTTTACTCTTTGCTTCCCGTGCAGCGTCATATTGGTTTCCCGGAACATTCGTTCGTGTCTTTCCCAAAAGCCGAGCTGGAGGGTGACTATGGCCGTCATGTGGAAGAGAGTCCATGCAGGCCGCGCTGTCCTGGAAGACACGTGAACCGCTGGCAGGACAGGGAGCTTGCACAAGGGGCGGCGAGAGCGGGGGCAACTGCGAGCAAGGGTTGGCACGTGAGGTGAAACATCCAGTCCAAGGCCAAGCAAAGCAGCGCGAGCACCCACGCAACGTGCGCACATCATGTGAAATGTGTGATGTTCATTGGAGGTTGTTCATTTCATCACGGCCTGAGAAAGCACAGGAGACTTGCCCCTTCCAGTTCTTGCTTTCTCTGAGAGAACACCACCCCCCCCTCCCCTCCCCTCGAGGCAGGGCCGGTGTTAGGCATGGGCTGTGCGGGCACCTGCCAAGAGCCCCGCTGTTAGTCCACGAACACGGGCCCCCAGCAGTGCGACACAGCCACGCCACGTCACACCGGTCCTCTCCTGAGCCCTGCTCATCTAATTTGAGAGCAAGGTGTCGCTTAGCAATTGAGCCCAGGGGAGGGGCCCCTCCCCCAAGCCTCGCAACCACGGTATAGTGAGGCGAAACATACCGGGGTTACTCCGAATGGCCCAGTAACAAGGAGGCGCATTCTGCAGGTTTGCCGTGCACTCCCGCCCCGCTGCCCATTGAGAGGCGCCTTGGAACGCCCTTTGTCCCGCAGCACTTTTAACCCTTTGTGATAAAAAGCAACTCTCGCACATGCAGCCCTTTATGGGCTGCTAAGAGGTACTTGTTGGTGGCGGAGAGGGGGGGATTGCAGACCAGGAGGGGTGGGCACAAATCAGCTTCAGGGACTGAGTCATCTTTTGAGATGCGTGCAGCCCTGAAGGTGCCCGGTTGTATGTAAATTTAGGGGGGCTCACACATTTCCGTTTCTGCCCAGGGCTCCCAGAGTCTTGCACCCTCCGTGCCTGGCTCTGTTTGTTTTGGGGAAGGGGGCGGAGCTGGTGGCAGTACAGCTGGTGTGCCAGTGGCAGGTGTTGTTTGAGGTGAAGACAAGTCAGCAAACAAGCTGCAGGTGATGCCTCTGGGTAAAGATAAACCTGGGCCCGCGGAAGCGCCCGCCCCCATTCCTAGACCAATCAATAACGACTCTACGAGGCGCAGTGATTCCCAGGAAGCTTTACGGACCCATTGGCTTCTTGAGCAATTAGTCCTGCAGGGTAATGATTTTAACTCCAATATGTTCACTTGAGGCCTGCCAGATTTTAAGGGCTCATAACATTTTATCTATTCATAAATGTCAAATAACAGCCATTGGACATTTGTCATCCGCCTAACATCAAAATAAAACAATGTTTTTTTATGATCCCTAGTTGCTAAGAACCACACATAACCTTAGTCTCATTGCAAGGAACCGTGGCAGCTTCATGTTTTTGCCTCACCAATGAGAGGATGCCAAGGGCTTGCAGGTCCCCTAGCTGGAGGCGCGTGATGGTAAAAAAGCAAAATCGAGGGTTCGATGGGGTCGGAGTCAGTCACACTTTTGCTCCACTCTAACTGCAGTGCCCAACAGGCCCACACCCAGCTAATAATTAGCCTCCGGAGGTTGAGGCTTATTTAAAGTTTGGTGGACAGTTTATTCGAACAAAAATATGGCAGACTTGCCTCCCACCCATATTACAAGTCCATTATAGCCTATGGCACCCGTAATTCAGCAACAGAATATCCATCACGTATTGACGGAGTATCCTGTCCGCCAAACTCCAATTAAGGCCCAAAATCTTTAAATTGCTTTTCCCAATATGAGCCAACAGCCAACAGATAAGATCACCAGGTTTGACTATTCAGGGATAGACAATGCAGATTTCAGAATGATACCCCACCCAAAACTGGAACAAATCATCCTACGGATGGGACGTACAGCCATATGCATAAATATGACTTGCCTTTGCTCAATAGCATGCATAAGCACAGCTATATGTTTGCTGCATCAAGTTTGCAGCAATACAACATAAGAAGCCTGCCTTAGACACACAACACCACACATTTTCCACTTAGGTCGCACTCCAGTCACAGATTTCTCTCCATCCGTTCACAAGCAAGTTACAATCTCATGCATATTATCTCACACTCCTTTCACTTCACTACACACCGAGGCTCAGCAGCAAAAATACTTTAGGTGTACGATAATGTTCTTTACACAAAAAAATCAAAACCCTACCTATATTGGCTACATGACAAACAACCACACTTCCACCCAAGTTGTCTGACTGAGTACCATATTAGTGGGGCAGCAAATGCACTTCAGCACCTCATCAAGGTATGAATAACTATATTCAAGTTCCCTGGAATTATGCGATTATGCTGCTATGGTGATTCTCGCAAATGGTTCCTTACCCAAATGGTTCAAAAGTTACTAAAAAAGCAGTGACACGTGCTGCCGCACAGTGGAAGGCCCTTTGAAAAGTTTGATTGGTCACCTTTCTGTTGCTTATTGCTATATTTGGGTAGTAAACTGGTACTAATTAAGTGCAATCAATACCCAGACAGTGTTAATAAGTTTAAAACGATGAAATAATGAGGTAATACTATTACAAAATGTACTGCATTATGCCGCATAGTTTGCCTTTTTTTGCTGCATAATTTACTCAACCCTGACATAATTTGGCCCTCTCCTGCCGCATAATTCCAGTGGCCCTGACAATATTAAAGCAACTACAGTACAATACGATACCATAAACAACATGAGCCTCCTTCTTTGTAACCAGAGAATGGTCACAGCATGGAAACAGACACACCAGCAGACACATGGGGAGGAAGTGCCCTCACCTAAACCCACGAGGGAATGCTCCTCTGTAATCAAAGCCATTGGAGACACCTGCGTCGCATTTAGCTGCTTCTCAACTAGTCGACCGTGACCAATTGATTTACCTGGTAGGCATGGCAACCCTCTGCATGGTAGCACCCACAGCACTCTCTCTAGGTGTGCACTTGCTGACAAGCTTCGACTAATATATTTTTGTGTAAATTAGTGTAGTGCAAAAGTGAACAGGTGTATGTCTCTCTCATTTTACTCATTATAGGCTGTGCATTTAAAAACAGCTATATTAAAGCTAAATAGAAAGCGACTGTCCGTAATTTAATAAAACTGTTGAAAAGTAATGGTGAGTGCGGACTGTCTTAAAGGGGCTCCCAAGGACACTGGGAGGCACAGGTTTACCTTACTATAGACAGGCCATGCTAAAGATATTTTCCACAAAGTTGTTCCACTTTGTACACGTGTTTTCAGCAACCAAATTGCTTTACTCCGGCCCATTTATTTATCTGATGATCCACGCAGAGAAAAAAGTAAACATAAGGTACAGTCACGGGAAGAGAATATCGTGGAATAAGTGCATTCGCTCGTATCTTTTTAGGAAATAGTAGCCCAGGAAACTCTGCCCCGGTGACTCTAAATTTGAATAAAGAGGCAGGTTTCTATCATCCATCTCTGCAAAGCTGCCACAACTCACGAGAATCTTTTTGATTTATCTACCTTGTCATATGACAAATGTACAGGGGGACCCACTACCATTTGTGTATAAAGTGCATCTTAGGTCACAAAATGCTCGTGCGGAAATATCTTTTGGATGTTGGTCTGATGGTTAGAAGGCGTGTACTCTTAATGTTTGTTTACAATGAGTGTCTGCCAATCCAATTAAGGTCTTTCTCGTATTTTGACCTATGGGGAGGTTGCAAGGTTTGGCTCGAGATCTGTGAGACTTGCCCTGTTTCCTGAATGGCTGGAGCGAAAAACGATGTCTCAGGCGATTCAGCGTGTGATTGGATGGAGCGTTTGCCAGCCAGCCAGTTTTGTGTATGTAAGTCCGGGTGTTGTGGTGTCAAAGTGAATTGGGCTGTGCGGCGGGAGAGAGTCTGCCTGTTCTATTCTACTCTGAAAAGATTAGGGAGCTGTCAAGCCCCCCAGCCTGCCCACCCTTCCTTTGTTTGGTTTTCCAGTCTGGGAGCAGTGATTGCTTTTTACAGGGCTCTGTCGAGATGGACATGGAAACACCAGTGTTCCTCTCTTGTGAGCTGCGTGGTGGGGAGCCACGTCCTAGTTAGTGTCCGGTGTGTCAGGCTGCTGTTTTTAGGTCTCACCTGACCCAGCGCATGCGCTGGTCTGGCGAGACATTTTGTGAGGGCTCCAAAAAGTGCTACCAGGCCAGTCTAGAGCTACAGTGCACGTGCGCGGGCGCCGCGCTTGACCGCGAATACTTTCATTTTCGCGGCCGCACGGCCGCTTTGATGTTTGTTTGCGATCACTTTCGCGGCTGCACGGCCGCTTGGCATAGCCAATAGGTCTCGCTTTTGGGAACTTATAAGTATTTAGTTATGCAACTGTTGCATGGCTAAACACTTATAAGGTCCCAAAGGCGAGACCTATTGGCTATGCCAATGCTTGTTTTTATCACACTCTGGGAGGAGAGGCATTCACACCTCAAGTACTAGTAAACACCTCCCCCTCCCCCCAGGTGTGTTCTGCAACACAATAATCTGCCCGTTGGCATTCCTGTCAGAGCAATGGGAATGCCAGTGCCGCCTGAGATGAGGTTGATTCTTTACATCAGCCGCCGTGGCCTAGAGCTATATATGCACCCAAAAATTGCTTTATCTGCCATCCTCACTCTTACCGCTCACCATTTACAAGTGGTGGAACTGTTGGGTTTCCGGGAGTGTCGTCTCATCCGGTTTTGCTGTTGGAAACTCTCTAACTGGCAGCCCAACTGTCACATGGTTGCCGCGTGTACACGTCAGAGGTGCCACCCTATATAGAGAGGGACTTTGATGCATATTTTTCATGTTCACAACTGCCATAACTTACTGCCATGGAAGCCATGGCAGTCACGAACATGGAAAGACCCAAACATTGAGGGAGAACTCCCCCTGTGTGTCAGATACATTTCTTTTTTGTTACACTGAAAGAAACATGAGCCTGAGGTAAGTGGGGTGGGGGGAGGGGGAAATGCCCAGACATAGATCCTATGTTCACTGTACTAAAGGACTCAAACTGTACTATACAGATGAGGCCCAAATAGACCAGAACCAGTCTGGGCTTCCTTATGTTCCCTTTCAAAGGGCTCCCAACCTGGCTGTTTGTGCTTGACTGTTCCAATTGGAGCAGGGCCAAGGCTAATTTGCATTCGGTTGGTTCCTGTCTGAGTGGCATGATGAACTGGATTGCAGACCAGATTAACCGTATGAGCACTATGACCCACAGTAATTATGCAGATGGACATTTTGCCGCCTGCACTGCATTGCTGAATTTTGAGTTGAAATACAATCTCGCCACTAGTTTAATTGCGGACTCCTCTGATGTACAGAGGAGGTTTCCCCAGTCAAATGAGCCCCACTTGATCTTTTGTTTGGATAATTCACTTATAAAAGAAGATATGCAGTTGTAGATGGCAAAATGGCTGTGGGCAGAGTGGGGAGGGCAGCGGAGGTCCGGGGGGCATGCCATCCATTAAAAAAAATAGCAATCACTGACGCCCTGAGTGTGTTGCTGTTTTTTCCTTCGGCGATATGCCCACAAACATAACGTGCATTTTTAAAGCATACGTTCACCACTACGGGTATCTTGGCGCTGAATAACAGATGTTTGTTGTTACCCAACTCAATGGTACTCATTTTATTGACCTCAGATGGATGAAAGGCTGAGTGGACCCACTGGGATTTGAACTTGTGACCATGAGGTTGAACATAGGCCCTGGAGTAGATGCATTAGTCCACTGAGCCACCAGATAAATCCAGATCAAAAACCATGAACTGAGATTAATTCAAGCATCGACCCATCACGTTTTTGTTTTGCTCAGTAACAATATTCATTGTCATCCGGAATAGGAGTGTTTTATTATGCCCATACTGATGAGCACGAGGCATGCCATACCTGCAGCTGAGCTGCCATCTTTAGTTGCTGGACGTGCTCATACATATCCCTTGAAGCAGTGATATTTAACCTTGTATGCACATTGTGCCCAGGTATACACCTTTTTAGGTCTCGCCTGAGCCAGCGCATGCGCTGCACTGCAAGACATTTAGTAGGTGGGTTTCCAAAGTGCTGCCACAGGCTTTTGGTGGCCTAAAGCTTGCGTGCACGTGAGCATGCAAGCGCGCAACCGCCATCTGTGTTTCCTTCGTTGATCGCGATCACTTTCACTTTCGCGGGCCACGTGGCCGTGTCACTTTAACGGCCACGCGGCCAATGCTTGTTAATTAAACATATAACCTGGCGAGTGTCATAAGTGTTTTGGTTCATTGAACGTCCCTATGGGACTTCAAAGACTTCAAAGGCAGGGTTTGGCTTGGAGATGGTTACTTGCCTGACATAGCCTGAGTAGACTGGTTTCACGCACCTACACGAACAGATAGTTTAACAAACACAGAAAGCAGTGAGGCTAACTCACTGCTGATGGGAATGCACGCAGTGAACGCTAAACACATCAATGACTTTCGGTTAAATTTGTCTCCAAAAGTACAGAAAATGCAAAAGACTGAGGGCAACACTGTATTTCAGGTTATTACAAGCGTGTTCACTGTCTTTGGAAATGTGCGCACATCATTATTGAAAGACCGGTGTCCATGCTGAGGGGCAGTTGACAGTGGACCATAAATCTGTGGCCAGCCCCAGCCCTGCTGCATCCATCCATTTATTGAGGCATTTAACCCCAGAAGGGGGCCACAAGTGAACTCGCCAGGACTGCACAGTCTCACGGCCTCCTTTCACCCACATTTTATCTCTCTGGAATTTTTGACAGATGTTAACTCGAAAATGTTCATAGGTCAGTTACTGCGTATTCATTCATCCTTTGATTGCAGGTTTAAATCCTTCTTTTATTGGCTGTGTTATGACCCTGATTGTAGCCGCTGAGCTGCTACTTTCTTTTGTTTTAAATACCTTATCCCTTCCTTCTTACCCTCTCCTCTTAGTCCCGTGACAGCCACCACCTCCCAAGCTTCTGAGCAATGCCTGCAGGTCACCCCTCTTAATGCAGAGACGCTTCATTTCTTCCTCCAGTTCTTTAGCATGTTGGTAGTGTTGTGTTGTGTAGGAAACGTATAGAGTGCTTTGTCCCCCTCAAGAGGCGGTGAAGGGCTCTGCTTTGGATAGGATTTCTCGGTGCCCTTCCAGACTGTAGGTGCAAGGACATTCATGTAATGTGTCCTGTATGACAGACGCTGGCATAAGGTGCGTGAGGATCAGACATGCATCAGGCATGGTGTGATGGATGTTGCTGTTCCATAGGCATGAGGTTGTGCAGAATGCGAGAACAGACCAATTTGCGCATACCTCCTGTCCAACTTATTTGGCTGATTCTCTGCATCTGGTGATTGGGAGGAGCTAGGTTTTTAGCGCAGCAGAATTCAAGACGATTGTTGAATCTTATTGGTACAGAGATCTAGTTCCAGAGCGTAGCTGTCTGGATAGAAAACCAGCTCTAGCAGTTTGTGACATTTTTTAAATGTGTGACAGAGAAGCCATCTGGAATGGATTGTTATTGTTTGGTGATGGGATTGGACTTTCTGGTGAAGTAAGAGTGGTCCAGTGCAATGGATTGCTGGATGAGCGATGCACCTTGTTTTGAATCGGATACATCTGGCTACAGGCCTCTAGTGTAAAGATTTGATACATGGTGTGATCTTACTCTGCATCAGTAGATAGAGAAGCTATCTTGCTACTGCATTCTGCACTCTGTAATAATCTCCTGCATATTAGATTGGGTGCTTCCAGGTAGATTCAGGTTGGCATTAATTAGGTGAAAAAGGAATTGTCTCTAAATTTGGCACTTTGGTTGAGTGTGATGGTTCATGAACTGCATCCTGGTATTTCCTTTTCTGAGGTGTTTAGCTTCAAGTGCTAATTTAACTTTCGGTGGTCATTTGCTTTTAGGCATTGCCTGATAGTAGAGGAGTCAAGATCCAATGGATTTTTAGGTTTTAGTATGATTTGTGTATCTTTAAAGTAGTTCTTGTTCTAGGGTCTGAGAGGAAACACGATGAGCTCAGGCAGCGGTCTAAATTAAACATTGATCAGGGGAAAAGCAGTACTTCTGTCTTGAATGTATATGGAGCTGAAGAGAAAGGAGAAAGTGAGGTAAGAAATCTGTTAGCGAGTTAAGAGCTTATCGATATTAGTACAATTCCTTGAGCTTCTGTCATCCTTTATTTGTAGGAGCATAGAGGGATTAACTCTGTCAAAAGTCGATGAAAGATCATTCGCCCCATGTGGCTTTTATTGCTGCTTGAGAACCACAGTCAGGATGGTACTCAGTGTCACTGTCTGAGATCAGGTTATTTTCTTCAATGAATAAAGATACTTGATGGAAAGCAGATGTTTCAAGAGCTTTCTTGAGAATGAACCATTGGACGATTACTCTTTTTCTTTTTAGGAATAACTTTTATATAAGCAGTTTGTGGTTTATGTTAAGCAGTGGCTTTTCCCTGTATGGTAGTGCAGCATTTGAGGAGGGCGTCCTTGAATATATAAGCCAGTGACTGGCCAGCTGGTGATCCTACTAAAACATAGGCTTTTGTGGTATTGGTAAAGTCTTCAGGGATTAGAGGGTTGAAGAGGAGTAGCTTCAGACCTTGACATGTTTTGCGAGTTAGATGAGTGATAGAGGAAATTAGTTTGTCCTTCTTTTCTTAATGTCCATTTACAGTTCTTCACATTTTCAAATGAAGTGGTCAGTCATAAAGTCACTTAGTTCCTGGGAGGGCTCAATTTTAGTTGGTGCATTTGGGGATCTGGAATTATTTAATGTTTGTAAACAATTGACTTGGTGCACAATTGGCTTCTGAGAAATGGGGCAAATAGTGAATTTTTTTTACAGTGGCTCTTTAATGTGTGATAGTCTTTAGTGATGTAGGATTTCTTCCTCAATCTTTCAAATTGCTTTCTATTTGATGTTGTTACTTTAATTTCAGATGTCAGCCTGCCAAGGTTCCTAAGGGGTTTTGTGCTCTGGATGGATTTGATTGTCACATGGTTGTCAAGCACAGTTGTTAATTCGCGACTGAACTGTTATTCACCGACCAGTCATTTGGGAAGTACTATGCGAAGCGCAAAGTACATTTGCGACTTGGTGTTGGTAAAAAGTGGCATCAGGAGTCACGTCTTTTAGGAGTGTTGTGAACATTTCTTTGTTTTGGCTTTTAAAACCTATTCAAGGTAGACGGTCCGAAGCTGCAAAATGAGAACAACATTCAGGCAGCTCTTTTTTCTTCAATCTCAAATAGCGTTGGTGAGAAAATAGCCACACACTAGATTTCTAGATAGATTATACATGACATTGTTTTCTCTTAGAGTTATCTGGGTAACCTAACTCTCTTTGTAGAAAGTGCCACTGTACCAGTGCTGAAGCCTACTTCGTTGCGCGTGCATATTCCTTTGGGGCCGAATCTTGCATCGTTGCCACATAGAATCTTTGTTAAAATGATTCTATGCTACTTGAATCTGTGCTTCCCACAATGCTTAGTAGTAAGTAATGAGTTGGTTACTTAATTGTATCTAGGAATTTCCAGAATATAGGCATCTGGAGGGAAAGCAAATTATTGGTGTATATGTATGTGTGAAGGGGTGGTGGTTGTGTGTGTGTTGGGTGTGTGTGTGTGTATGTTTAGAGGGCAGGGATATGGTGTGTGCTAGAGTGTATATGAGGGCTTGTGTGTGTGTGTCTGTGTGTCGGGCCTGCGTTGAAAAATGTATACTAATGAGAGGGCATCAAAACACATGCACTTCCATAGCATGCTGAAAACAAAAGTAACAAGCATTGGCATAGCCAACAGGTCTCGCCTTTGGGACCTTAGAAGTGTTTAGCCATGCAACAGTTAATGTTGTTGCAGTAAGGATATTGTGCTGCATAACTAAATACTTATAAGGTTCCAAAGGCGAGACCTATTGGCTATGCCAATGCTTGTTTCTTTTTCTTCTGTTAACACTTGGCAGGGCCAGATTATTTTAGGAGCTGTAGATTATTTCACAATTATTATGAGTTTTCTTTCATTGTTAGCCTTTTACTATTATGCCTGATTTGTTATTCTTATTTTTCCATACACTTCATAATTACTACTCACTATCACCACTTTTATTATCATCATAATGCCATGAGTAAGTATTCATATTGTTGTTGTTGCTGCATTTCTTCTTCTTCTTCTTCTTCTTCTTCTTCTTCTTCAACTTCTTCTTCTTCTTCTTCTTCTTATTATTATTATTATTATTATTATTATTATTTCCTTTTGTTATCTATGTGAACGCTGATATTTTGCATTTTTAATATCTTATTTGCATTTCATTGATACTTTGCATTTTTATTAATTTGTATAATGAATAGTTTACTTGGATCTTAATTAATTATATTTTTTTTTGCCATTTAGTTAAAATTGCCATTGTATTATCTGACATGGTTTACTACCTCTAAAAAGTAGCTGTTGCCCTAAACAAATTTCCCATTCAATCAATTACTTTTTCGATTTTGAGCACCTTATTTACAGATGTATGATGGTACGTGCACTTAATCTTAACACTGAAAAACTGTACTTCAACTCAGTATTCGCCCTACATTTATAAACTTACAAATATACCATGATGTGGCCTCAAATAGTTAATCTTTGAAAGGTAAAAATGTAGGCGCTCTTTTGGCAACACTATCAGCGTTGTTCTTCCTCTTTTAAAAGCACATGTGGTGGACATGCTACGAAGTTGTCCCAAGAGAATCGTGGCATAATATCTGAACTTAAATCTATATCCTTAGCGCATAGTATTAGACAATTTGCTTTGCGGAGGAATTTCCTAATACTCTAGGCAGTGCATAATTTGAGCCAGTGGTTGCTGGTAAGGGCCACGGAGACACACATTTTTGGGGACTGGCACTCATTTTAAGATATTGACCGAGATCACAAGAGGGAAAAACACACAAACAGGAAAGAAGGAGGAAGAGAAAGGTCGAAAAACTTCCAGAAACTCAGAATGCAGGGACGTGCACTGGTAAGATAAAAGGCAGCAGTGCCTGGAAACGTATTAACGAGGCCTAATGTGAACTCAGGACTACGTAGTCTTGTTATTTGGTGCACCAACATTTAATAGTGCCAGCAACTGACATTTGCAATGTGCTGGCGGGCACCAGCACATTCTTTCACAAATTAAGCGATGGCTCCATAGTGCATACAACACTACATTATACGCACGCAACAGATGATCTTCAAACAGATTTACCACTTTCTACAAACAAAATCTGTGGGTATTCCTTCACCACCAAACTCTAAACCAGGCCCTCCTGTTTGTTATCCTGCAGATGTATAGTGTTCACTTGAGGATTATAGAGCAACATATTGTTTGAAATTATTAGCCTAAAACACATCTAAACGTTTTCAGCTATCAGGGGTTGCGTCACAGACTGTCATTTGTGTAGATTTGAAGCCTGGTTATATAAACAGTGGGCAAATTATGCCATTGACAAATTCCAATCAAAAGATCTCAACCAAAACATAAACAAAAGGTTTCTTGTGCCAGCAGTTATTAAGGGTAAAATCACCTGTAAAATGTAAAACCAGCACTTTACACGCTGAGGCAGAGTTAGATGACGATGTTTATTTTAAAATAAAGTTAGAATGTCTTAATGGAAAATACAAATTAAGAGAGAAGGCAATTTTTGTGTATATTCCGAATATCACCTAAAACTACCCATCGAATTTTTAATCAAACTGAAAAAGGAAATTCTCTCACTGAGTGAGGGGCACGCACTTACTTGAAAGCCCAGGGAAGACAGATTTGGCTATTTTTAGATATTAACTTTCAAAGCATTTTTGATACTCCCAGGCCTAAAATAGTTCCTACTCTTTTACAGATCTTTCTACAGTATGAGGGAGAGTGGCAAAACTCCTAACTATAAAAAGTTATATTGATTTTTCCAAAAGGGGACATGAAAAAGAGGGCCTGAAACTGAAAGCAATATGGCCCCTGCTCTAAGGGTCGTGTGCGCGCGAATCCACCTTCCTTCCTTAAAGTCGGTTATTTTTCTGGGCCTCAAGTGGAACTCTGTAGCGGTTTAGTCTGGGGTATTTTTAAAACGCTTCTCGGAAATAATACCTCTGTAGGAAACCTTCTGGTGTGCAGTTAGAAGTCTAATCCGCAGTCGCCTTTGTCAGAATGTGCTGTAAACTGATTGCTCTGCACCCGCTATGTTCTGTTTTGCTGCGCGACACATTGTTTGCAAATAGCTCCCTTCGTCAGTTCTAGGAAGCTCTCAGCGGATAGCAAAGGAGCAGGCAATTGCTACAAATGCCAGGCAAGACCTTCACATGTACAGAATGCAGCTTAAGATGAAAACAAGCACCAAGGCCAATGAATCAATGTTTTTTATGTTCCATTCCAGTTTAGAAAGTAATTATTACTGAGTTGACATTCATAGCTCCACCTCCTTACATACATTTTTGAAGAAAAACTTAAAAAAAATCTTTTTTCTGGATTACGGAATGAGACATTTATTCGAAAAATAAAACTGCAAAATCTAAATGTATAACCATAAATTGACTTACCTCCCTCGTGTCTCTTTAACTATGACGCTTCTCACTTTTGTTTGAAGATTAAATCCTGCCCCCAGGAACGTCTCTCAACTAAATTGTGCTTAAGACTCAGTTTCTTTGTAGAATTGTTGCATATTAAACGTATATCCATTCAGCACTAACCTTGCCTTACATATTCATATTTTACATGCACTCAACCTGGCCACTATCTAAACACATGAGAAGAATGTGTTTCTTAAGGCATGTGTCTGGAGAAAGCATCAAAGGGGAGCAGAGAGAGGACAGAACATTATAGCTGAAAAAGAGATTGTTTAAAGACACCAACAACAAATCTAGTTTAGATGCTGCTCGCTGTTATTTTGTAAAGTTTTATAAAGTCACCAATGATTATCTCTGTTACCAGTTTCTTGATGTTGATGATGTGTACGGTATTAAAATATGACAACTCAGTTGTTATGAATCATGAAACATGGTGGCCACCCATGGGCTCAGAGTAGGCCCCTGCAGCCTTCTGGTGCAGGGGGTCCCATCCGCCATCATGTTCTTACTTGATCCAAGGCCTTTGTTTATCTGTGTGTGACCTGGCCAACAAAGGTGAGGTTCTAGGAGCACCTCACCAAATTTAGCATGCAGTCGCCTTTATTTTGTGTTGCACTGTTGTGGCGAGCATAAGCTCTTTGGACCTCTCCTGCACCATCTCAGTCATCTGCTCCAACTAATCATTTTTTATAGGTTAATGTGCTTTGGAAGGCGGAAAGTGTGAACTGCATTTCTTTTCGGACTGGTTATTACTTGGTTGTGTGTTGACTACAGCCTCTTATGAGGGCTGCACAACACTGGTGTGCTATGTGACTTGAACTCTGAGCTTTTAGGCCATACGCATCCAAGTATGACCACGCATTTGTGAAGAGGCAGAATGTCGCTTGAAAACATGCAGCCATATTTATTTTAACCTGCAAAGGAGGAGGGCAAGGTGCATGCAGAGAAGCTCTGCTCTGTAGACTGAGGACAGCCCTCCTTGCATATTAGAACACTGGGTGCGTGCCCGCAGGTCCAATAGGCATTGGCTCCCATGAGTCATGTGGACCGAGGTCAACAGACTTGCACTATAGCGTCCACATCTGCCATGGGAGTACATTAACATATGGTCTATAAAGGTCCCATGCGTGTCAATGAATTTGTTTCTACTGTTAATGTAGGAGTATGCACTATGCCATGCAAGCAAGACACTCCTCTGTTTCCTCTCTGCATTGTACCCTCCCCTTGGACAGTCCTGCTCTAGTTCAGGACCCCTGCATGAAAACAGAAGATGCACAGGGTGCAGATTCGTCCCCTTCCTCTCCCGGTGAATGAAAGATGTGGTGATATCGGTTCCTGCCACACCTCTTGAACACTAATTATGCAACGGTGCAGATGTGTGCGTGCAAGGCATTGCATCGACCTGTTCTCAAATTCTATGTAAGCATTTGTGCAAAATGCATTTTTCCTAATCTGTTCTACTTACTGCAGATTAAGAAAATATGTTGTGAATTTGGCCCATTGTGTTTAACTCATTTTCACAAAGAGGCCCCAAATCCTAGAGCAAGATTGCTGGTTTAACAACACAACTAGTAGTAAGTATGAGAATATATTTGGGTCTGTAAGGCACTGATAATTGACACGAAATATGTTTAAATAGTGCCTTTAAAGCATAATTCTGACATAAAAATGCTGAAAAGCCATAGGCTATGATAAGACACTCATAAAAGATTCCAATATTTTCAAGATGTGTCAAAGCAGCCTGGTCATCCCCGGGACTTGACTAATTTTTTCTAAAAGTTTGCCGCAGGTGTCATCCACAATCAAGAGTTACCTCCAGTATGCCAGGGCCAGATGTTGGTGTGGTGCTCCCATATAGCACGGGTGCCCCCAAATGGCAAGAATTACCTCCAGTTTGCCAGGGCCTTCTATTTGTCATGAGTGCCCCCCTAAATGCCCTGGGTGCCCCTCTCATGCTGAGAATTGTTTACAATTTTCCAATATCAGAATGTTGCCTTAATGCCCTGATATACGTCTGCTCAATGTAAAAAAAAAAAACTCAAGTATGCCAGAGTCAGAATTTTGGTGTAGGTGTCCGCCACATCTCAATGGTGCAACCTTGAAATGCGTCAAGAATTTCTACCAGTATGTCAGAGCCTGCATTTTAGTATAGGAACCCACCTGGCCATATAACACCAGTTAGTTAATGACAAGCACTAAGACGTGAGTTTGCTGTTCACTGTTCACTTGGTGGTCACACCACAATATAAACCATTAGTTTTCAAACTTATTAGAATTTATTCTTCTTTTCAAAATAATACTATAAGCAAAAATGATTCATTTTCAATGTGCATTACATTCTTTTGCAATGTCAATTTGTTACATGAATATACATTATATACATAGTAAGCAAATGCTTAAATTACAACGTCACTTGTACAATGTCATACTATATTCAGTACTTATGCCCAATGCATTTCGGAACTAAAAACTGTTCCTTCCTCAGGGGCAATATCTGAAACTGCATAACTTGTGCTTTATGTACCAGACAATCAAATTCAACAACTCAAGTTATCCGATTGAGGTCTGATCTTACTAAACACCATATGACGGTTGTAGTCTTAACACTCAATTTCGTAATCCGTAACTCAGCTGCCTGGATTCAACGTCCACAGGAGTCCTAACTTTACTACTCCTAAAATGAGAAAAATCCTAAATTTAAGACTTTCGGTATTCACAGAAGGCATTTAGGAGTCCTAAAGTTAGGACTCCTAACTTCTGTGAATACCAAAATGAGTAAGTGCCCTCTGTGAATACCAAAATGAGTAAGTGCCTTCTGTGAATACCAAAATGAGTAAGTGCCTTCTGTGAATATCAAAATGGTAGTAAGTTTAGTATCTTGTCTTAAGTTAGTTCTGTGAATCGGGCCCTGAGTCCCTTAGAGAAACATTTAATCTTCCTCAGTCAGTGCCACCAAATAATGTGAACTACCTCTACTGGACTTCCATGAATTATTTCCTGACACTGCAGTGTATTTACCATTAACTAGATGATGCATACTTCAAATTTTTTATACACTGTCCCCTTTGTGGCTTCCTAACATCAAGAACTTAAAGCTTGTCAGTCCTGTGATTTCCAATAAAAAAGTTCTATTGCCACCCGAGTAGAGTTCCTAAGCATCAATACATCCAGACTAGTAATTGATAATGTTGACAAATGAGGGTAATGGAAATCGATGTGAATTCCTACTCACCAATACTTAGAGAGTTTTGTGGTATTATTAAGTCTTAGTTAACTCAGAGTCCACGTAGAGCACTGATTTGTACATGCCCAGGGGGCCAATATATACTTTCTCAAAGAGCTAGAACGGATGCAAAACAACTATTGCTGACTAAAACAGAGTGAAACTTCTGTTTGTAACTGGTCTAGATGGGGGATGAGAATTTTCATAACAATAGCAACAAATATAATGAGGATACTAACCGATCAGAAAGCGGTTGGGCCTGGTTGCCTGCAACTTTATTGATAACCCCAAGAAATACTATCTCAGGAGATAGTAATTCCAACATTTAGCACTACATAGTCTCCTAAACTTAACCAGAAAGTGAAAAGAAAAATACAAATTAGTCCTGTAGCCCCCCCTCACCGATTCTCCTTCGAGTAGTTGCAACATACATTTATTAAAATCCAAACTAGATGATCTTAAGTGACAGGCAGTCATGAGACAAAATGATATCGGTTGCATGCTAGAGACATGGGCCACCTCCAAACTGAGTATCAAACAGTATGCTGCCCTTTATGTTCCAACAATCTGGTGGACTAACTGTTTGGGTATCCCTAAAATTGCAAGTGACTACAAAATGTATACCAGTTTTACGCATGCTACCTGATATATACATGATATTAATTAGAGCTGTTAAATAATAAATGTGTATAATCCCCCCTAGGGAGGAAGCTAGACATGAGTCCATTCTAGTCGCCCTCAAGGAGTTGGTGGGCTAAAAATTAGACCTGGTCTTATTAACCCCCAGACTGTTAATTTGTGGTGACCTTAATATTTCATTACATAAAGGTACTCACAATAGTGTCATAACTGAAAATGACCTCTTCTGGAGGGTTCCATAACCTGATATTTTTACTCAAAGGAACAAGAGGCTGAGGAAACGTTTAATGGCCATAATGTTATCAGGCAGGGGCGGGTCATACATAGGAGCATGGGGGCGTTGGCCCCCTACTGCAAGCCACTATCACCCAGACAGACTCCATATCCCGATGCATTTTGTTCTGTAGGGTAGGGGCGAGGCTATGAAGCAATGTGGCGATCATTGAGTGAGGCTATGTTTATGAACTGCGCATGTCTGATTGGCTGTGTTTATCCTTAACGTTCTGTGGGAGCTGGAAGAGCGATAACACAGCCCCATCAGTCTCCGACAAAGTGTTGTGTTCTCCTGACCCAGCCAATCCTGGCTTATGCTGGCTCTTATGCTGTTTGGTATTAAAAGCAGCATGACAGCAGTGCTTGGATTGATCGTGATGCTATTACCCAGCATGCACATCTTTGCCTGTCAGTGCAAGTCCAAGGATCAGCTAATCAAGGTAAGGATATTTTTCTTTATGTTTATTTATTTTAATTAAAGTTACATTTGTATTGCAAAGGTGACCGGTGCACATTTCATAAAATAAAACATACATACTCAAAAAGTCATACATACGCCCTTTACTGAAGAAAACAAACTTGGACCCACTGAACCCTGACAACTACAGACTCATTACAAATGGACCTTTCCTGGGCAAACTGATAGAAAGAGCAGCGTTCGTCCAGATGTCACAATTCATTGAAGAGAATTACATACTTTCAGACTTCCAAACAGGTTTCTGTCAGGGAAGAGGCACAGAATCTGCCCTCCTTGCCGTCTGGGATGACCTGAAGAACACAGTAGACTGCAGCGGGGTTGCTGTGCTTCTCCTCTTGGACCTCTCGGCTGCCTTTTGCACGGTTGACCATGACACTCTGAAACAAACACTCTATGAAGCCGGCATAGAGTGGACTGCTCTAGACTGGATCGCGTCCTACCTTTGAAACAGAACTAATGTCATCCATACCCCACCTTTCTCATCCAAACCATATTCCACAAAAGCAGGGGTCCCTCAAGGCCCTATCATCTCGCCCATGCTTTTCAACATCTACATGAAGTCATTACCGGTACTGATCAATCAATTTCACCTCACGTGCTATAACTATGCAGATGACACACAAATACTCCTTCAACTGGAATGCCCCAAAGACATTGGAAACTCCCCAATTTCCAGGTGTCTCTGAGCCGTGGATCAGTGGATGACTTGGAGCCACCTCAAATTGAATGCTTCCAAAATGGAAATGCTCACGTGTGCGATTGAAAACAGTATGACCCGCTTGCCCCCTTGCCTGATGAACTGGGATCACCCCCTAAAGTATCGAAGGAAGTAAGAAACCTCGGAATGACCATGGACTCTGAGCTATCGATGAATGTCCAAGTGGACAAACTAGCAAGATCAAGCTTTTTCACTATAAAAACGCTGCAACAAATTTTCCCTCATTTGGGATTTGCACACAAGGTCCAAGCTACCATCTCCCTTGTTCTGTCCAAACTCGATTACGCCAATAGCCTCAATCACGGATCACCTTTAACGACCATGAAAAGACTACAACGGATTCAGAACTGGGCTGCCAGACTACTCTTGTACATCAAACCGCGAGACCACATGTCACCTGCCTTGAAAGCCCTGCATTGGTTACCAGTTGCCAGAAGATCCACGTTCAAGCTACTTTGGATCACCCACAAAGCAATACTTGGAATAGGACCGCTCTTCATCAGGAATAAAATCACCAAACACATTCAACAAAGGAACCTCCGCTCTAAAATGGCACCTCGCCTCAAAATCCCAAGATACAAGAAAAAAACCATGGGTGGCACATCCTTCTCTGTTCAAGCAGCCAAACTATGGAACCCTTTACCCCCAACATAAGATATAAGGACAGCCACCTTATCTTCAGAAAACTACTCAAGAATTGGCTCTTCCCCACATAAGCACCATACACAAACAGAAATTTACAGCATATTCCTCTGTATATAAGCATTTATTTTTACTATAGATATGTACCTATCTTTGCGTATTGCTTTGTATAAACATGTAGAATAATTATGTTAAAAAATAAATAAAAATAAAGTACAATAACACTTGGAAACCAGAGTTTATCTGGTGCATCTTTGGTCTACATGTACTTCTTCCATTGTGCATCTATGTACCTTCCATGTATATGGATCTGTGTGTCTGTTACTTTCCTCCTGAAAAGCATATCCACTGCACTACCCTATTTCTCATCCTGTACCTCTATCAATATCTTTAATCTACATATACCTACCTACTTTATACATCTATATACTTTCAATGTACTTATGGATCTATATATTTATCGCTTTCTTCTAATTCAGCATCTCCAATGCACTACCCTGTTTCTCACCCTATACTTCTCTCAATATATCTTCTAACACAACTTTCTGACTCATCTCAAACTTCTTTCTACTACTCTTTCCAATGCACTACCCTATTTCTCACCCTATACATCTATCAATATATCCTCTACACCCACTCATTTATCCCAAACCCCATACCACTACTATGATCACCAAAATAACCCTTTCTAGACTCCCCCTTACTCTACCTTACTCTACCCCTCCTTGCATCATCTGACACCTTTTTACTATACCAATCCCCAAAACAAACCTTTATAAACTCTTCCCTCTGACTCTTTCCCTCCACAACCCATTTTTACTCATCCAAAAGCCTCCTTCTACTCCTATGACCACCCAAAAAAAAAATCCTTCCCTCTTCTATCCCTCCACTATCCTTTTCAATCAAAATAACAGACTAACTTGTTCACTTCTCAAATTTCATATTCCACTATACTAATTCACCACTAATCCTTTATGGGTCCCAGAGTAGCGTGCTACTCGCCAAAAAAGCGCTTCAGCACCTCATCAGAGGTAAGCAAGCATTATATAAATGCAAACCTTTTTCCCTTTTCCATCTCTCCACTACCTTTCTCTATCCAACTGAATAACACATCCACCACTCAAACTACTTTCATATTTCACTATACTAATTTTCAACACTAATCCTCTATGGGTTCCAGAGTAGCATGCTACTCACCAATAAATCGCTTCAACACCCCATCAGGGTTACACGCGTTATATAAATGCAAACCTTTTCCCTTTTCTACCCCTCCCCAACCCTTCTCACTCTAAATAACTGACTAACATATCCACCACTCAAATTATTTTGATATTTCACTTTACTAATTCAACACTAATCCTTATGGATTCCAGAGTAGAATGCTACTCACCAAAAAAAGCGCTTCAAACCCCATCAGGGGTAGCAAGCGGTATATAAATACAAACCTCTTTCCCTTTTCTATCCTGCTGCTACTCTTCTCTATCCAAATAACTGAATAACATATCCACCACTCAAATTACTTCATATTTCACTATGCTAATTTTCAACACTAATCCTTTATGGGTTTCCGGAGTAGCATGCTACTTGCCAGGAAAGCGCTTCAACACCCCTTCAGGGGTAACAAGCGCTATATGAATGCAAACCTTTCTCCCCCTTCTATCCCTCAGCTATCCTTCTCACTACAAACAACTGACTAATATCCACCACTCAAATTACTTTCATATTTCACCATACTAATTCACCACTAATCCTTTATGGGTTTCCGGAGTAGCGTGCTACTGTCCCCGCCCCCCCCCCCCCCCAAAAAGGTGCTTCAACACCCCATCAGGGGTAAAAGCGCTATATAAATACAAACCTTTTTTTCCTCTTCTATCCTTCGGCTATCCTTCCGAATCCAAATAACTGACTAACCTATCTACCACTTTAATTACTTTCATATTTCACTAATTCAACACTAATCCTTTATGGGTCCCGGAGTATCGTGCTACTCACCGAAAAAGCGCTCGTCAGGGGTAGTAAGCGCTATATAAATGCAATAACAATACAATGCAATACAATATAAAATGTGCCCCAATCACCTCTGCAATACAAATGTGAGCCTGTCTCTACTCTCTACTTTAGTAAAATGATTATAGTCTCATGTGCTGCACTTGCCTCACAACTTTTAAAAGTCACCAGCCACCACCGCTATCAAGTTGCTTAAGACTCTGCATGTGACACCACTGCAAACATGACTTTAGTGGAGGAATGAAATCAAGTCTTATAGATGATATCATAATTCCATGGCAGCTAACTGATTGAAACAATTCAATTGGATCTAGACTATCTGTTATCTCCTATGAGAGAAGTAGATAATGGTGGTTGGTAGCCTTATATGGGCAGATTATAGCGAAGGCTTCCTTCCACCGGATAACTACTAAAAAACATGGAAATATAATTAACGCCAGACAGTATGATAGTTGGTTTGATGAAGAATGCTGGTTTAAAATGAGGGAATTATCGCAAGCCCTCGCTGGAAGTAGAGCCAACCATTGTGGAACTAAGGCAAATGTATAGCTTCTGTCTGACTCTAGTAACATGATCATGCTTTCTCTAGTGTAAAGAGAGAGGAATAGCATTCTTCAAAAAGAACGCTTCAAATCAACCCAGTTTCTTTATGTTTGTATGACTTTCCTAGCAGCTGTGAAACTTATAAAAAAAATAAAAAATCAAACTGTACTGCTCATCACTGGCGATGTATGCGATGTGGGAACTATCCTGCCGGCTTTGAGTCTGCTGGGTTATACAAGGAAAGAACGAGTTCTTTTGTTGTGGCAGCAATATGAGCAACTATGTGGAGCATTCTGAAACGGGAGGCATTCACAACTTTCTGATGTCCCATAGTTGTTCAGTGCCTGACCTTGGTATGGCGGCCATGCAAGTACATCGAAAATGGGTTATTTCTGTTGGAAGAGTCGAGTACTGAATCTGAAGCGTGACCAGACCTTGTGCTAATGGGATTGTTCTACATGCGAAGAGCTTGATGCACGTTCGATTTTCCTATCATGACAGTCCTTTGATACCCACGACATGGAGTCACCAGTTTGTTATTTCTTGTTTTCTCCCTCAGTCCGTTGGACTTCATCCTGCTGACTCTCAGACATTGCTCCTTGGCTGGACTGCCTGATCTCTTTCTCCCCCCCAGACCCCCTGTCTCTCATATCACATATCTCATCTCCCCCCTCCCTCTCTCTACCCCCTTAGAGGTCTTATTTCTCCGTTCACTCTGTAGATAAGTAATATATAATCGTTATTAGCCTAATCGTTGCGAATATGGAATCCTGAGTGAATTTTACTATATGCATTGATACAACTCTAACCACTAGTATATGTAGTAGTTCTTTGTACTGTCTGTACTGTCTAGCGCTATTTTGTGATTTTGAGCTTACCCGTTTTTATCTCTCCCCTGATTGAATTTACAACTTATACAGTTCCTTTTCCTCTATCTGTAGCTCTTCCTTGTGGGACTCTGCAACTCGCTGACTCCCTCCCTTGGTCTCCCTATTCTCCCTTTCGTGTATCCTATTTTTTACTGGATCGCTAACCTACACTGGTATTGAGTGTAATCTTTCTAATCTAATCTGTAATTAATGTGATCTTTTTTGTCATATGTTCCCCCTCTGTTACTTGCCAGTTCCTACCCACCTCCTAGCCCCCTGTCCTTTGTGCCCTTTGACTAAGCACTCCTTCTCCCCTTGTTGGGGAAAGATCCAATATTTATTCCCTGGAGTCTCAGTGACCCCGCTGAGAGAGTCCACAGCTCCAAGGGAGCCACTCACAGTTGAGGTATGGTATGGCGCCCCTTGCCAAAGCACTCCCTCTCCCCTTGTTGGGGAAGGATCCAGTAGGTAGGCCTTGGAGTCTCAGAGACCCCTCTGAGAGAGTCAACTGCGTAAAGGGGGCCTCATGCAACGAAGATGTGGGAATTATACCACTTCCCCAGGGATCACAGCTTCTGGACCTTGGACGCGGCTTTTACTCGTCTACCGGTTTGTGCCTCCTTCACCCTCCCCCTCCTCTTTCATGCTTTTTCTCTTACCCTCCTCCACCACTTTCCCTCTTTCATTCTTTGTCTACTTCCCCTGCTCCTATCCCCTCTCCCCTGAATCTCTCCCCTTGCCTGCTTTTTTTTCCTTGCGTATATTTCTTTTTCTTTTATCGACATAACATATAACCACGCCGCCTAGCCCCCTGTCCCTTGTGCCCTTTGACTAAGCACTCCTTCTCCCCTTGTTGGGGAAAGGCCCAATATCTATACTCTGGAGTCTCAGTGACCCCTCTGGGAGAGTCCACAGCGCCAAGGGAGCCACTCACAGTTGAGGTATGGTATGGCGCCCCTTGCCAAAGCACTCCCTCTCCCCTTGTTGGGGAAGGATCCAGTAGGTAGGCCTTGGAGTCTCAGAGACCCCTCTGAGAGAGTCAACTGCGTAAAGGGGGCATCATGCAACGAAGATGTGGGAATGATACCACTTCCCCAGGGATCACAGCTTCTGGACCTTGGACGCGGCTTTTACTCGTCTACCGGTTTGTGCCTCCTTCACCCTCCCCCTCCTCTTTCATGCTTTGTCTCTTACCCTCCTCCACCACTTTCCCTCTTTCATTCTTTGTCTACTTCCCCTGCTCCTATCCCCTCTCCCCTGAATCTCTCCCCTTGCCTGCTTTTTTTTCCTTGCGTATATTTCTTTTTCTTTTCTCGACATAACATATAACCACGCCGCCTAGCCCCCTGTCCCTTGTGCCCTTTGACTAAGCACTCCTTCTCCCCTTGTTGGGGAAAGGCCCAATATCTATACTCTGGAGTCTCAGTGACCCCTCTGGGAGAGTCCACAGTGCCAAGGGAGCCACTCACAGTTGAGGTACGGTGTGGCGCCCCATGCCAAAGCACTCCCTCTCCCCTTGTTGGGGACGGATCCAGTAGGTAGCCCTTGGAGTCTCAGAGACCCCTCTGAGAGAGTCCACTGCGTAAAGGGAGCCTCTCACAACAGAGATTTCAGAATGATACCACTTTCCCTGGGATCACAGCTTACTGGACTTTGGACGCAGCTTTTACTCGTCTACCGGTGTGTGCCCCCGTCACCCTACCCCTCCTCTATCATGCTTTGTCTCTCACCCTCCCCCTCCTCTTTCCCTCCTTCATTCTTTGTCCACTTCCCCTGCTCCTACCCCCTCTCCCCTGAATCTATCCCCTTGCCTGCTTTTTCCCTTACGAATATGTCCTTATTGTTTTTCTCGACCTATCTTGTAACTATGTAGCTATGCTCTGATACTGTTTAACCTTGTAACGATGTAACCTGCAACTATGGTCTGATACTCATGTAAAGCGCTCTGATACCTCCGGGTCTAGCCAGCGCTATATATAAACCCTTCAAATAAATGTAGAAATATCTGATAAACAAAAAAAAGTTTGATACAGTAAACTGTCTGTGTGAATGTTAAACAAGCCTCTAGAGAAAAACACAAACAAAAATCAGAATATTTCTATCCTGGGGGCCTGGTGCCCCTATGCAGCTCCAGGCCTCAAGTATTGGATCAGAAGATGTGGGAAACAGCCTGAATCCATTGGATACTATAAGGGACTGGGTTACTGGTTGAGAGGGGTGGAAGCCCCACTCAGGCAACAACCACAACCCATGTCAGGGTGAACCACAAAAGTCACTAAATTAACCTGTGCTTAACACTCTGTTAGCTTGGCACAAAATCAATCAGACTTACCATAGAGGAAATATGTAAAGTATTTCACTGAATTAGATTTCTTCTCATTGGATCTTCAAGGTCTGGTTCTTGTTTTTAAACCCAATTTTAAACTAATTTTTATCAATGTTTATTCACGTCCAATGAGCCTCTCTCAGGAATCCCCGATTTTTGACTTTTTATCTACTTGTATTCTAGATCTGCCCAAACATGATAGATTAATAATTGCGGGCGACTTTAACTGTCAATATGAACCGCTTGTTGATCTCCCATATACATTATCTAATGAGGAGGATATCTGTAGTCTAATACCAGATCCCCAAATCCAGAAGGTAAGGGCCTGGACTCCATTGGTCATGCAAATTAATGCATTTGTTCTTATGCATTCCATGAGGGCCTGCAATGGCCGCCTACAATCAGACCAGCCAGGGAAGCCTACCTTTAATAGGGTTAACCACTCTTCCCTAATAGACTACATTCTGGTGGAAGTATCTTTTTGGAACTGCATCGTTGATTTTTCTGTCATCCCTCGATATGACAGTGATCATGATGCATTGATGCTCGAGGTATTAATTCCTGTTCCTCAAGTATCTCCCACTATAGGCCCAATGGTTGAACAGAACCTCCTTCTGGACAACAATAACAGAAGAATTAGATGGGATTCAGTAAAACGTACCCCAGATAAAATGTTGGAACTTTACGGGTTGATTCTTCCGGCACTTCTTGAAACAGAAAGGTTATTCACCCCAATTCCAAATGTCTGGGATTTAGAAGCGGTAGAATCTACTTACTTTCATCTCACCTCGGCTCTTAAAACTTTTTTTAATCCTTCCTCAAGTAAATCTAGGCCAAAATATTCTTCCAACTCGTGGTACACTAAAACATGCAGACAGGCCAAAACTGCTCTTATTGGTGCAATTAAATCAAAAAACAAGGTTAGATTGAACTCCTCCAGGAGGGTCTACAATGAGACTATTAAAAAGGCAAAAAAAGCATGGGAACTTGAAAAATGGGAGGCCCTGAAATTAGCTCTTTCTAATAAAGATATGAGGGGCTTTTGGAAAATAGTCTCTAATGCAGGTAACAAGGACGAACGATCCCCAATTCTCCCGAAGATTGCAGCATCTGTTTGGGAAGCTCATTTTAAGTCTCTGTACTCTACTGGAGATGACTTGATAGCTGTGGAGGGTTCCCTCCCATTAGTCCAATCTGAACCTATTGAGGAAATAACAGCTTTAGAAGTAGAGGGTGCTATTAAAACTCTTTCTAACTCTAAAGCACCTGGCCTCGATAAGATCCCTGGGGATTTGTATAAAGAAGAACCTTCCATATGGGTACCATATTTATGGACCATATTTAACGCAATTATGAAAGGTATGAGTATCCCAGATACGTGGCTAGGAGCTGAAATATTTCCCATATTCAAAAAGGGATCACCATTGCTCCCTGTAAATTACAGGCCAATTAGCCTAATAGATGTTGCCCAAAAGTTGT
This sequence comes from Triturus cristatus, assembly GCF_964204655.1. Classification (NCBI taxonomy): domain Eukaryota; kingdom Metazoa; phylum Chordata; class Amphibia; order Caudata; family Salamandridae; genus Triturus; species Triturus cristatus. The sequence continues at coordinate 791,922,644 of NC_140581.1, read as the reverse complement.
TTGCAAGAATATTACTTAATCGTCTGCATTTATGGATGGAAGAGATGAACATTCTGAGTGACCTACAGGCGGGATTTAGGAAAAGGGTGTCAACTGTTGATCAACTTTTAAGGCTGCAACTACTATTTTGGAAGACAGTATCAGTGGAGGGTGGCAGTCTCTACCTGATATTTGTCGACCTGAAATCAGCCTTCGATATGGTTCAGAGAGCTAAACTTTGGGCTGTACTACATGAGATGGGAGTCCCCCCGGACCTATTAGCTATGATTATTAGATTGCATATTGGTAACTATGCTCAGGTCAGATATGGGAAGGCAGGCCAACTAACAGCGCGCTTTCCAGTCGACAGAGGTGTCAGGCAGGGATGCGTACTAGCCCGTACCCTGTTCTGCCTATATGTTAATGCACTGGTATCTCATATCAACAGGACGGATAATGGTGACTCCCCTAGACTCAATGGTAGAAAGGTTCCAGTTATGCTCTTTGCAGATGACACTTTATTGTTATCTAAATCCCCGATGGGTGCTCAACGTATTTTAGGCAGTTTCTCAGCATTCTGTGTAGACCATGGGCTCGAAATAAACATTTCGAAAACCAAATATATGGTTTTTAATCCAGCTAGCTCAACACGATCTAATCCCACACTCAATGGAACGACCCTAGAAAAGGTTTCATTGTTTGAATATTTGGGAATTACACTTTCTGAGTCTTTTTCCTGGGCTCCTCAATTAGATAAAGGAGCTATGCGGCTTGCCCAACTCTCTGGAGCGATTCTAAGAACTTCTAGATACGCTACATACAAGGCTCCTGGCCCCGCCGCAGAAATCTATAAAATACAAGTGAGAAATGCAGCTTTATACAGGGCAGAATTGTGGGGCCACTCCCATATGAAAAGTCTTTCTCTACTCGAGAACAAGTTTATTAGACTTTTATTGGGACTACCACAAAGTACCCCTCTAATCCCATTACGTCTTGATCTGGCAATTCGACCAATAGACGAAGAAGCTGGCTTACGTCCTTTAACGTATTGGCGAAGAGTGTGGCTCATTGAGGAGCTAAGACTTTATTGTAGTGATCTTGGCTCAATACTAGCACTATGCACTTCTAAGAAGTGTCCTTGGCTTGTCTATATCAAGGAAATGTGCTTTAAGATTGGCTTGTCTGAACTTTGGACTAATCCTGGTGTATTTTCTTCGACCCTTCCTCGTGTAAAACTGGTCCAGGCATATAGACAGTATAGGCTAAGTGTACTACAGGGAAGTAAAACACTCGGTAGTCTTTCAAGGCAATTTTTATCTTTTAAAGACCAGTATATCTTTGAGCCTTTCCTGAATGAATTGTGTCCACCTTTGGCGAGGAAATTATACATTCAATTCAGGTTGGGCACCTTACCACTCAGGGATTTTACCAAGAACTGGTCAAAAAACGCAGAAACAACTTGCCCAGCCTGTGGAAGGTCGACTGAGTCCTTAATACATGTACTATTTCTCTGTGTCGCATATAGAGCTCCTAGGAAATACTGGCTTATTCCTTTATGTAAAAGTCTAGGATTCACAAGATGTATTGAAGCCCATCGCATCTTAGCTAGTGATACAAGAACTGTTGTAGTTTTTGCTGTTTCACGTTTTTTACAAGCAATGTGGATCAAGCGTCTTAGTTTCAAATAACGTCTTGCTCTTATTTATACTCTGTCTTGGTCCATTTTAAATTATTTGTTTTTTAATGTTTTTATTACCTGTCTAAATGTATTTTATGCGACTTTTATGATCTTTTGATCGAAATAAAGTTTACAAATGGAATGGTAAAGTATTTGCGCAGCACACAAACATCAATAAAGTGTACAAGAGATAAAGTACTCCTGCCGCTGTATAATTCAAATAAATCTGCCCTATCCTACAACTGAATTGTATAGATGCATTGAGTTGTGCAGTCCAAAACATTGATTCTTTATCTCTAACAATTAAACGGGGCAAATTGCACTATGATCAAAACAAAGATGTTAATGACAGCACTGTGTGTGAAATATGTGAGCCCAGTCACCCGAAGTGAAATAAGGTATGCCGATCCCTTTAATGTGACTCACCTTGTGTGTGTATGATACATAAACATGTTGTTTCTTAATAAGAAGTGTTAACAGAAAATAAAAGTAGAAACTAATAAAGCTGTGTTGTTGCTTCACCATAGACAAGGAATTTGTGAGGGAAATGTTCACAATTATCAGTACAATTTTGTGTGGTTAAGGCGACAAGGAGAAGGTAGTTTTTAGTTTAGCTGCTACTCGTAATTTTATGAGAAACTGGGAGCCTCTGTTTAATCTTTGTCTTCAGTTCTCTTGTTGAATCAGTTGTCGATGTGAACGAAATTACAGCTGTGGGAGTAGTTATTCTCTTATTTATTAATATTGGGGCCTAACTACTGCTTCGCTTTATATGCGCCAAATCCCATTGTTATTTAGTAATAAAGTGAAAGCACAACACAAGGAAAATCCCAATTTAGAAAAATAGTGTAACTTTTAATTAATAAAATGGTGCCAGAACAACACAAATGCAATATGTAGAACTGGAAATATAGAATTATTTTTTTGTTGTAAAAATAGTGCCAAGAACCATAAAGTGCCACCTGTGGGTATCTCGTCGTGCTGAAACGGGACAAAGTCACTAGTTCAGGCTTGAGCACAGGCCAGGCACAGGGATGAGTTCGGTCCACTGGGAGTTGTATCTTATGTCCTTGATGTGAGTTCAGTTCTGATAAATCTTTCAGCTGGGCGGTAAGGCTTTGCGGGCCATTGCATCACTCTGTGTTGGAACCAGTCCAGCCTCCAGATGGGATCTGAATGGCGTGGCCCTAGAAAACTTGCATTGCTCGGCAATTGGTTCGGGTGAACCCTTCGATTTGGAGCTACGCGGCCCTGCTTCATGAGCGATCCATTGGAACCTTCAGTTAGGCAGGGAAGAGTGCTCTCTGATACCAGCCAAGGCTCCAAGACATGGAAGGTACCTGTTGGAGATCAGTACTCACTCCAGCAGGCCAGCAGCAGGGCTCCGGCAGGTCCAGTTGGTGTTAGGCAGTTGGAGGGCAGGCCTCTGGAAGCTTTTTGTTTCCCTGTAGCTCAAACAGAAAGCCAGGCAATTGACCCTTGGAGTCACACTGGGTAGCCTGGGATCAAGGAAAGCAGATCCAATCTTGCTTCTTCAGACAGCAAGGCAGTCAAGCCACAGAGTAGTCCTTCTGGCAACAGGGTTGTCCTTCTTCTGAATCTTCCGCAGGTCCAGGAGTGTTCTAATGAGATGTTCCGAAGATACCACATTTTTACCTGGTGCCAGCTTTTTGTGTGGCTAATTCCTACCTCAAAAACATGTTCTTGTCAGTTTTTCCCTTACCTTGGGTTTGGCTCCAAACTGTGTATGGAGACAAAAGGCAGAGCAGACCTGGTGTCCCCCAACGTTTGTATGTGCAGTGGGCAATGTCCTTTGAAATGTAACCAGGGGAGGGAACAGCTCCTCCTCAACCATCCTGCAGGAAGACCCTCTCCCTGCTACACCCGGTCCCATTTCTCACTGTTTGTGCTCAGTACATATTATTGATGGGGGAACCCTTAAAAGGCCCAGGCAGTTGGAAACTCCCATAAAGACCTTAGAATCTTTGGGCAGGAAAATGTCAACTTTCTAGAAGTGCTATTTTCAAAATTGCAATCTAAATTTCGAATTTACCATTAAAGAAGATTCAAAATTATATTTATAATTAATTTGAGTGTACACATAATTTCTCTTCTCTTCTCTATCTATTTCCAGTCTAAAATTCTATGTCAGGACTGGAGGCAAGGATTATGCCTTCTCTCTTCACTTTATTTAACTGCAGCCAGTATAACAACTACATTTCCCATAGTAATAAAAACCTTTCCAATCAATAACAGTCCTGAGTCCTCCAATCAGGGGCATTCCAGTAAGCCTGGGCAAAGCACTACGCTACGCTCCCGTAGTTTGCGAAGTTTGCGCTACTTCGCACTACGCAAATTGCACATAGCACATTGCAAACACGCGTAGCGTAGCGTTGCGTAGTGCAGTGGTCATTTTTTGCTTGCTCGCGGTCCTCAACGTCAAGTTGGCGACCGCGAGCAAGCAAAATGACATCCCGGCGAGACTTTTTCCTCGTTCGCAATCAGCAACATCAAGTTGGCGATCGCGAGCGTGGAAAATAAACCTCCCGGCGAGATTCTCAACGCAAGGAGGTCAGGTTTTTCATTGCGAGTGGTCGCGTATGCTCGCGACCGCTCGCGATGAGAAACTACCAGTCCGCGTTGAGAAAGCTGCAGCTCGAGTAAAAATCTACTCGAGCGGCACAAAACTATAGCTCGCATTGTGCAAGATGCCGTTTTCAATGATTGCACAGTGCCGGATGCTTGTCCGCACTGTGCAATCATTGAAAACGGCATCTTGCACAGTGCGAACAGGGTACTACGCAGTTCGCGAAGTGCTACGTGTAGCTCGCGTAGTGCGAAGTGCACTTTGCGTAGCTACGCGTAGCACTACTTCACGAACTACGCCCAGGCCTGCATTCCAGTCCAACATATTCTGTCCCCCACTGGCTTTCCATCCTCTTTCTTCGCTGCTGCACAGCCGAGATAAGGGTTTTTCTTTATTCTTGCTTACATTTGTGGTTAAGCTGGGTTCGCGATCGATTAATGCACTGTATTGTTTAATACGTTTATTGCACTGTAATGCTTTTATTTGCACTGTACTAGCATGTGGGTGCGACCTTATTGCAGTTATTGGTTTTTTTCAGTTTTTTTTCTTGTTGCGATGATTTCAGATCAGTTAATTGTGGTGAAATTCTTTAGCGGCTCTGCCACACGGACGCTTCTCTTTCTCTCCTAAATTTGTTTGTTTTTTTGACCGCAGGAGTGTTTTCCGCTCCTACGCAGTCTCTTTTGCTTGGTTTTAGGCTCGGCGTAGACCTCCCGCCGCCAGGGGCTACCGGAGGCTGCACGAGATATAGCATTCGAATCCCTGAGAGGATTGCACAGCGTGCCATAGTTTCCCGGGGCTGTTCGACCTGAGGGAGACGCCTAACGGCTGTATTGATCTTGCTGCTGCCCCTTTTATCGACCGATCAGGTGGTTTTCTGCTACGCTCTGCTGCCTATTCCTGACACGATAAATAAACAGGCAGCAGAGTCGGTATTCTGTGTCTTACGCCCTCCCCTGGGTCTGTAATTTTGGTGCTCTGTGGCTAGTGGGGATTTACCCAGGCTGCATTATTTCTTCAAATTGACCAGGCTTTTTCTCCCCAGGGCAGTGTCCATAAAAAGAGTGAATCTCTCACACAACAATTATTAGGCTGACACCCAGCCCTCATTAAGTAACCTCGAACAGGCTGCCCGGTCTGCCACCCAGACCCATAGATCAAACCTCGGTGAGTCCGGCCTGATCATGGAGATGGACTACGAGGAGGACTCCCAAGGGGGGGATAACACTTGGCAGACCTCCCTTGGGAGGATTAATTTTACAATGCGGTAGACGCATCTCTATACAGAGCCGTGGGGGAGGCCATGACTCCTTTGGAAGACAGACTGGCCAGAAAAATTGACCAGGCTTTGGCGAGACTGACAGCCCTGCCCACAGCGCCTGCTCCCCAGGCTGGGTTCACAGAAATTACCCCGCCACCTGAACCTGCCCCTCCCCCGCCCAAGCGTGCCCGATACATGGGGTTGATTTAAATGTTGACAGGCTCAGACAGGCCTTTCTAGCTACCCAGCCAACCTTGCAACCGACAGAGAACCTACCAGTGACCCCAGACAAAGCTACTTCGCTATACGACGCAAGCCACGCCGACGCAGAACCAGGCCCATCTAGACCATGGCTTCCCTCCAGACCATCCCAGGACAGTTCTGACACTTCTGACATACTGGCCCGAGGACATTATTCATCCCGCTCCTCAGAATGGACCCCGGCGGACAAGTCGCCAATTATGTGGCGTTGTGTATTCGCAAACCCTTGGGAAAAGAATACTGTAACTGCTTGAGAACGGAATGTCCCAGGCTCTCTCTGGAGGGTAAGGTGGCCCTCACCCCAGAGATCGATACAAGGATGGTCACATTCTTACAAAAATTCATGAAAGACCCAAAGAAGGGAATTGACAGGTCCTGGTGAGCATGCCAGGACAAGCTCCTGGACATTCTCGGCACCCTCACCAAAATTTTGGACCTGGCCGAGGAGGCCACACAAGCAGGTTCCCTGATCTCGCCAGAGTCACTTTCAGATTGGGCATAAAGGGCCATCGTATTCTTGGGTAACACCAATTGTGCCCTTTCCACGGAGCATCGTCGCTCCCTTCTCATCAAGGTGGACCCAAAGTGAGGGGATCTTGCTGACTCAGAGGCAGGGGCGGTGGCACAAGGGGACTCTTTGGTGAGCCTTCTGTCGTGGAGCTGGGCAAGTTTGTTAACACTTTCACCTACCTTGACAAGGCGCAGTCATCAATTAGGACAGTCTTTCTCCGGGTTTTCCGTGGGCCGGTTGAGGTAGGGGCCGCTCGACCTGCCGCCCTTCCAACCAACTCCCTCCAAGGAGACAAGGCCCCAGACAGGGTCAATATCAAGACCAGACATGATTTGGGACTTCTATCCCACAAGAGGCCGGCGCGGCAACGGCCGAGGATATTGTGGAGCAGTGTCCTCCTCTACTCCAGGTCAGTGTTCTCCCTTCTTTCCGCTTAAGGGTAGGGGGAGGCTGGGGAATTTCTTCCAGGCCTGGACTTCCATCACAGGGGACTCAGGGGTTCTTCCAATGGTTCAGGGATTCCACATAGATTATTTCGGCGAAACCTTTCAAGAACTCATGCCGCGGCCCATCCAGTTCTCTCAGCAAGAGACCAGTTTGGTAGACTCGGAAGTTTCATCCCTTCTAGCCAAGGGTGCTATCGCCCCGGCCCTTCACCCACGGTAGTTCATCAACAACATCTTTTTGGTGGAGAAAACGGACGGGGGCAACCAACCTGTAATCAACCTCGGCTAGTTCAATGAGTGGCTAGTGTGCCGCCACTTCAAAATGGAGGGGATTCATCTCCTCAACTCCTCCTAGACTGGATGGTACGGCTGGACTTAAAAGACGCCTACCTAGTTATTCCAGTCTTTCCTCCTCTTTGCCGTTTTCTCCAATTCATTTGGCGACACCAGACACACGTGTTTTCCGCCGTTCCCTTCGGCCTTTCCTAGGCCCTCTGGTGGTTCACCAAGGTCCTCAGACCAGCGGTAGAGTTCCTGAGAACGTGAGGTATCCGAATGATTGTCTACCTGGACGACATGCTCTTCATGGACCCATGAAGAGACCCATCAACTCCTGCGCCACCTCAGAACGGTGGTGGATCTTCTTCAGGGTCTGGGTTTCGTGGTGAACGAGTCAAAATCCGTCCTGACGCCTTCCCAGTCCCTTACCTTTCTAGGCTTCGTTGTAGACTCCACTTTCTCCACTCTCAGTCTTCCGGCCAGGCTATATTCGGGTCCGCCCCAGACCTGGTAATAGAATCCAATGCCAGCAGAGCAGGCTGGGTGGCCAGGTTTGGCAAGTTTTCCACAGGAGGATTGTGGTCTCTTCAAGAACAAAGATTACATATCAACTGCTTAGAGCTCCAGGCAAGTGTCGGTCACGACGGAGTATCTTCACGGTCAGGAGAACCAGGTAGCGGACTTCCAATTCCGCAACTTCAGAGATTCCAGCCTCTGGAAGCTGGATCTGGAGGTCTTCCAGTCCTTGAATGAATGTTGGGGTCCATTTTCAATGGAACTCTTTCCTTCGAGATTCAGCTGGATGCCGGATCCGTTGGCAGTGGCCACGAATGCCTTTCTCCAAGACTGGATTCTGGAACAGGGATATGCGTTCCCTCCATTCGCAATGATTACGAGGGCGACGGCCCAGGTCAGGAGGCAGCGTGCGGGGATGGTAATGATCACTTCCCTGTGGAGATCTCAAGTTTGGTTTCCGGTACTTCTGGAACTTTCTTGGGATTCTCCAATCCTACTTCTCTGGTTTCCGACTCTCCTCCTGAGTCCCGACCGATTCTCCCTTCCTCTAATTCTGGGGAAATCATTGGGGCTCATGTCATGGCGGATTACAGGAGATGATGGGTGGTCCCAGGCCTTTCGGAAAAAGCTGAAGCGTTCATGTCCAAGGCTTGGGCGGACGGTACAATCAAGCAGTGTAGGCTTGCATGGGGCAGATGGTCCCGTTGGTGTATGTGACGGGGTCTTAATCCCATGGACGCAGGAGTAGTCTATATTCTACATTTTCTGGCCCATTTAGCCTAGGCATCAGCCATTTCATCCGGTCACAGTTCCAGGGGTGTGGAATTTATTAAAATATCTACTTGTCCATGGGGCAGGTTGCTTCATAAATCTACTTGTCCTGTAACAAAATCCACTTGTCCCATTGGTGCCATGTTGTGCGGCGACAAATTATGGCAGCAATCTCATTATATAAGAGCTCTTATATAGCTTCTCTGATTATGCCAGGGCTCATACCATAGTAGTGTTTGAATACTAGCAATCCCTTTATGTTGCTACGTTTCCTCAGATCTACATACTCGAACTGAAGGTAGTGGTAAACAATAGTTCAAGGATTGGAATGTCCTTTTGAGTCTGTGCGAACCTACTAACTTGCATGTTTTAAGGGTTTTCAACAACTCTTCTCTAATCTTTTCCAATATTGAGAAATGTTGGAAATTTACTCCTGACAATGGCAGAAGTAAACCTTCTTCCAGAAATGGGAAAAAAGTGGTTGGAGGGAAAATAAACCTGCAACACTGGTTTTCGCATGAGCAAATCTACACATGCATATTTGCTCATGCTAAAATGCAGTTCACAAATATTTTCTAGGAGTACTAGCTCTTGCCCTACTGCTGTAAATTCTTGTGAATTCACGAAAGCCATATTGCTGCCCTTAATGCAAGGACATATACCAAGGGTGCACTTTTGAGACTTTCTTTAATAATTGGGCCCCTAAATTGGTCTGGCGTTAACCATGACCTTTTGTGTTTATTAAAATCTCTCTCTCTCTCTCTCTCTGTATCGGCTGGCTTCACGGTGAGTGACAGCATTCTGCTCTTTCACAAGGAGCATATCAGCACACAAATTAGTTTTGTTCAGTGCCAGTAACTAATGTGGCAGTGTGATCTTTTTTTAGACCAGAAACAATTTTTGCTTTTGCCAATGTTTGTTATAATGGTGAGTGTCCGGCAGCTCTCACATCAATAAGGTTTTACAAAACCCATGCCAGCACAAGTCACGCATTGCCAAAACTAAAAAGCTGACCACCAGTTCAGACCTATTGGTTTTGCCAATGCTTGTTTATTTTCCCCAAAAAATCTTATTGAAACTGGTTACACTGATTTTCTAATATGAATATTTTGGGGAAATACTAGCATGCATCAACACATTTTACTAAATGATGCTGCAAAGAAATGGTACCTGAAATTTTACAGTAGTTTAGCAAAAAAACATGTTTTCCTAAAAAAAATATGTTTCCTAATTTCAGTTTTTAGTAACATTTTATATTGAAAGCATTAATTTTGCTTTCAAGCTTCTGCAAATATTTGCATCTAATCAGAGAGCATTCTGGGAGCATTATGCATAGCCTCATATTGCTAACTTTGAAACCGTTTGTACACATTTTTATACTGGAACCACTGTCAGTAGTGCAGTCAGAACTTGCATTTACTGAGAGCGCTCATTCTAATAATAAAGGCTTTCAATTAATGAACCATAAATACAAGTTTGAACAGCATTAACATATGCACATAAATATTAACTTAACTGCAGGCAGTGCCCTTCCCTGATTCTTAATGGGGTACTGCAAACTGGCAGCCAGAGGGTTTGTGCTGCAGGGGGTTGGGCCTGCTTGTCCCAAGGACAAAATGCATATTAAAACTTGTTGGCCTTGACCCCAAACAATATGTCCTGGGCGTTTGGTGGTTGGTCTCCTTTGCAGGCTCCTGCGAGGCATCAGATTGTATCTTCCTACAGAACCCCAGTACTCAGCCCTTTGGGATGTAAATCAGGTTCTCAAATTTTTCCTTTCCAAGCAACCTAATCGTTTTCTTTCCCAAAAGGAGTTGTCGGCTAAGCTAGCCATGCTGCTCTGCTTTATTTCCTGCTGCCGCGTCTCAGACGTGAGAAGGTTGGATATCACAGGCAGGATGTTTACCCTAATGGGGTGACTTTCACTCTTCACAGGACAAAGTACTATACAAGGGTTATCAGTTATCCAGAATTCCCGGACTCTCCGAAGCTGTGTGTGGTCCGCTGCTTGAAAGCTTATGAGGAAATGACTGAGGAATTCCGCCCCCAGGATATCGCAACTCCTTATTGAGCTACGTAAGCCTTTTAAGACAGTGTCTTCCCCCACAATAGCCAGATGGGTTAGATGGGTTATGCAAGAGGCAGGAATTAGCCTTAAAGATTTTGTAGCCACCTCAACTCGAGGGGCCATGGGCTAAGGTGCCCATTTGGAGGACGTCCTCAACGTGGATGACTGGTCCTTGAAGTCCACATTTAAAATGTTCTACTTCAAGCCTGTGCTGGATATGGCTCACCTCGTGGTGAGCAAGCTTTAAACTAGCATAATCCTTGCCTCCAGTCCTGACATAGAATGAAAAATTTCCTAGCTATTGTAACGGAAAGTTTAAATTCTATTAAGGACTCTGAGGCGAGGATTATCCCGCCCTAGGGATTTCAGATGAAGATTGACATCTCCATATGGAAGTAAGTAGAACAGTTTCAACACTGGATTGTTTGGAGCAATAGTGTCATGTGATTGCTTTATGTCTCACTGATTTTGTCCACAGGCTTTGATGGTTCCTTGTCTGATAAATGATGTTTCCTGGTTTTTTGTAGGATCTGAAGCAAACAAACAAGACTCATGAATGTGAGCTATCGGCTGACTTCACGCTCCGAAAGAGGATGGAAAGCCAGTGGGGACAGATTATGTTGGACTGGAATGCCCCTGATTGGAGGACTCAGAACTGTTACTGATTAGACAGTTTTTTCTTACTACTTTTTTCCCAAGGTTTCATGGGAAATGTAGTTGTTATATGTTATATTGGCTGCTTTTAAATAAAGTGAAGAGAGAAGGCATAATCCTTGCCTCTGAGTCCTTAATAGAATTGAAACGTTATGTTATGATAGCGAGGAAATTTTTCATTAGTACGTATTAATTGAAATAAAGTAATCCATGGCTAGCCTATTCAGGACACTCTCACAACAGTGGGAAAGGGTTTTAGGAGTTTTTCACTGTCAATACATAAAACTTAAACACACCCTACTTTTGTAATACTATGCATCCTGTCCTATGAGCCTTTGGTCTAATGTAAGGGGTTCTTATAATTAATAAAAAAAGGAAGATTTAGGCCTGGCAAAAGTTTTGTTTTGCAATGCTGAATTGGCAGCCTAACTGCATGACAAGATGCAGTGGCAGACCTGAGACTTATTTTAAAACGTTACTTTAGTGAGTAGAACATGAAATGCTGCAGCCCACTAGCAGCATTTAAATTACAGGCCCCACACACCATTTACTAGGGACTTACAAGTAAATGATATGTGCCAATTAGGTGTAGTCTAATTTTATCATGTTTTAAGCAGAGTCTAAGCACTTCATCGAATACATGGGTGGTGTGGGCTTTTCGATCCCAATACTTACTAGAATATTTTGCTTGATGATTAATGTAGTCACCAGTTTGTAGTGCACTGTAATAATTGATTTGATATATAAGAGGGTTCCCATTTGGATTCTTCTAACTACCATCCCATCTCACTACTGGATGTGCCTGGTAACGTTTATGGAAGAGTTCTCCTCAATTGGATTGACATGGAAAACAGTCTTACTGATCATCAGGCAGACTTTAATCAAGGTACTGGAACAACTGACCAAGCAATGCACTAGTTTCTAATTTGCTCCAAATATGCAATAGTGAGAGGAGCTCCACTATATTTAATCTATATCTAAAGTCCGCCTTTGATCTTGTCTCTAGAGACCATTGATGTTTTGTACTTGAACAACAGAGTTTGAGCTACTGCTTGTGAACAGCCTTACAGAGGCTACATAGAGATAACGGCTACGGTGTGCTTTGAAATAAATGGAGAGTTTTTGGTACCTTCAGCCGTGCGCCAAGGATGTGTTCTTTACCTTTAATCTTCTCTTTATTTTTCAATGCATCTGAAGGACCCGAATCTCAATAATTGCAAACAAAGCTATACAATAATTCCAATATTATTCTTTGCAGATGATGTGGTCCTCTTTACTCTGGCTGAACTCTCTAGGCATAAATAGCCGAAGCATGTGAGCATTAGTGTAATAAATAACATCTAACAATACATGTAGCTAAAACTAAAACCAATGTCTTAAAACCAAATCAACCCCCCCCCCCAAATACTCCTTCTCAGTAAACAAAGAACGACTTGAACTTGTGGACCAGTTTGATTATTTGGGCTTGTTTTTTTTTTAAATTCTTTTTATTACATTGCTTAAAACCAGGAGACACGTCATAGATACATCTTATACAATTATTACATTCCCGTAAGTGACATTCCTGAAGCGTTGGTTCCCCATCAAACCTCTTATCATAGTTATTTTCGGCACCCCCACGTTCAGTCCTCCATTCCAATTTCTGTTCCTTCATCATCAATGTCCTCCTCCATTACCTTTGGCGGTTCACATACATATCCCCTGAATTTATTCCAGTTTCCCCATTCCCTGTTCCACTTTCGCGGACAACCACGACTGACATATACAGTTTTCTCGGCCACCATAGCAGAGTCCTTATCTTTGCACCATGCTTTGAGTGTTGGTACGTCAGCTGAGCCCCATTTTTGCGCAATATTGCGTTTAGCAAACATTATCCCCAATGTGGCCCAATTCTGCGCGATTTGGGCATGTGTTTTGACACAAAGTTTACCTGAAACAAGCATGGAGAGAAAGCAGCAGCATCTCTTGCAACATGTCATGGCTGCCAATAAAAGATTGGAGCCCAGTCAATAAGTAGAGTACTCCATAAAGATAGAATCAAATCAACTCCCCTAGGGCTATATGGGGTCGAGATCTGGGGTTATACAGATACTAGGGCATTACAGAACATCAAAAACCACTTCTTGAGGTCTCTATTGTGTCTAGCCAAAGGATCCGCTTTGACTAGACATAGCAGGTGCTCGTAATTGAGTATTAAATCAATATTATTGCTCTTATAAAAACTCTTTACTGGGTTTCTTGACGCAAGAGCCAGCAAGCAGATATATTGTTAAAATCAATGATGGAGATGGTCTCTTGTGTTGGTATATACAGGGGCAAAGGTGGGCTCATGTATGCAACACCTAAAAGTCGCTTGGTTTGGAATTCATGGGACACCCACAAGAATAAAGTAATTATACAGGCAGTGTAAAATCAAATATGTCCTTCTCAATGTCAAGAACATTTCTTTGACATTTAGATAGCTTACGTGTAAAAGCCAGATCAGTTTTGGAACTTATTTAGAGGAGATCCACCATGAAGCACATTGCATATATTAAATTACGATTTGGCACCCTACCTTTGAATGCATATACATGCAAATGAAATAAAGGAAAAAACCTTGATGAAGTACTTAATTTGGGCCACTGGTTTTTGTTGGGGCCACCAGCAGTTATTTTTGGAGACCAGCACTTATTTTTCAGCATCAGATATATACCGGGCATAAGAGAGGTAAACCACACAGATCGGAAAGACAGAGGAAGGGAAATACGGCAAAATTGTCACAAAGGGAGAAAGCAGGAACCTGCAAGAGTGATATAAAAGGTCAGAGTGTTTCTGGGAGTTGATTAAAGAGGCATGAGGTCGATCTAATACTACCAGCCATGGTATTCGGCACACCAAAGTTTAATTTCGCCACACGCAGACTTCCTCAGCAGAACTTTGGACACTACACTCTTTCTTTTACAAATTAAGCACTGTCCTGATGACTTTTGTGATTGTGCATTGGGAACAGAGAAACCTATCATTAAGTTTATGTTGATCTGATCTAAGGAGGTGACTCCACTCGACATGGTTTGCACTTCTATTTGAAATTGTAATGTAACTGACATATCTGAAGATCTTGCTGTATGACCTGCCTGAAATGTGTCAAGCAGTCATCTTTTATCTCTGAATTACAGTGGCGGGCAGAATGGCTCACAGTTGGTGCGGCAGACGTGGGAGTCGAGCGGGGGAAGGGGTCACGTGGGTGGGTCGTGAATATATATATAAAAAATAAACTTACCTCGCCTCCGGGTCCTAAGTCTCTCTTTCTGCTCTCCTCGTGGAACTCGTGAACAGGAAGCACAGCAGCCCCCACTGACCAATCACAACGCTACAATGCTGTGTTGTAATTGGTAAGCACCCAGGCTTCCCTGACCAATCACAACGCTGCAATGCTTGAGCATCCTTGTTCGACACACATCCAGGATGGGAGCCTGGACATGTTTTCCACGGAGGCTGTAATGCAGCCTGCATGGAGAGCGTGGAATTTGTGCATGACTGGTTTGGGCGGCCCGAGAGGGCCGGCCAAAGATTCACTGCACACTTAGGATTGGGCAAACCACTCCTCCCCTGCTCGGAGAGCAGAGCAGCCCCGCCTACCTGCAAAGCAGCACGACGCATAAAATGAGAATAACGCAAAGTTATTATAATTTTATGTTTCTACTATGCACGCACTGCTTAAAAGCAGTGGGGCGATGCTCCTCCGTCATAGCGGAGGAGCCGCCACTGCTGAATTACTTGGTATGCGTCTGCAGATTTGTGAGAAAACGCTAATCTGATTGAGTGTCCCCTAGATATATTAACTTGGGCTGCTTAATTTATTTTGTACTTTGCACATTTCCATTTGAGCGGTTGACGCATTATTATTATTTCCACCTTTTTATTGAGAAGGGCAATTAGATTTTTAATCCAATGAGAGTATACCTTTTTGCAATGTAAAGACATTTTATTCAGTTGCTGTTTAATTTTTTTAATGAATTGAAATAATGCCTTGGTAAATTTTGTACTGTATTTTGAGGATCTGTTAAACCTTTTAATTAGCATAGTTTCAGAAATTATGTATTACACGTGTTACAGGAAATTCCCGAGATTATGCCATTTTACCACTTTGTTAATTACGTAAGATTTGCAGCTACAATTTACTGCTAACACTATTTGTGGTAAAAATGTACTGTGCATGCACCGGGAAACAGAGCACGAGTGGCTGTTGTTCGTTGTGCTTCTCTTTTGTTGCACCTCATCTAAACAAGCATTGGCAAAGCAAATAGGTCTCGCCTTTGAAACTATTGGCTTTGCCACTGCCTTATGTTCATGCTGTACACCAAGGTAATTCCTGAGTTTGCCAATGATTTGTAGCCAGCTGTATAACGGCACCGCTGCTGTGCAGCATGACTATAAAAATAATAAATAGGACTATGATGTATCCAGTACTAGTGCTCATTAAAAAGAAAACACATTACCTTTGTCTCCTTCAAAGCACTTTCTAAAATTCGTTTTAGCCACATTGCAAAGCATCCGCACTGCTGTACAGCATGGCTACAAAGCATTGCCAATAGTTCCCATTAGCAAAACCTATTGACTTTGCCAATGCTTGTTCTCCCTGGCTTTCCGTGCACAGAGAATGGACTTGAGCGCCAGCTCTGTGCTGTCATCTAGGACGGGTTAGTGTGATGTCACTACTCGCTTGTAATAAGAAATGACAAGCAAGTAGCAATATAATGTTCTCACAATAAAAATATTCTGAAATCAGAATGCGAATGTAATACGTTAAACACTAGGGGGCAGATTTACAAGCCCCGTACGCCACATTTGCGCCGCCGTTGCGTCTTTTATGTGACGCAGCGGCGGCGCAAAGCCAGCGCCATGCTGCGGGGTATTTACAACGTGATGCATCTAGGGAGATGCGTCACGTTGTAAAGCCCTGCGCCACATGTGGGCGTTCAGGCGCAGGGGGGGGCGTTCCGGCGCAGGAACGCCTCCTAAAAGTGGCTGAGTGAAATCTACAAGATTTCACTCAGTCACTTTTACGGCCATGCTGCGTCAAAACCCTGCGCCTGCTTGAAGCAGGCGTAAGGATTCACGCAGCATTTTAGGCATAGGGGCACCACGAGCCTTGCTGGAGCTGCGTCGCGCTTGCGACGCGACTCCAGCAATGCGTCACCTTTACGGCAGCAGATGCGTCACACATCTGTCTATTCTTGCCCCATGGTGCGCCACATTGTAAATGCGGCGCATCCATGGTGGCGCAAGAGGTGTTTGCCGTGATGCAAAATAACTGGCGCATCCCTGCTGATATGCAGGGATGCGCCAGTTATTGTAAATCTGCCCCTTTGAGCTTAGAAAAACCAGAGTGTCTCATGCATTCTATAAACATGCATACATCTTTTGTAACAAGTGCCACAGAAAGATGTGTTGTACTAGCATGCACAGTTGGGCCTATTGCTACGCTCTCAGCAACCTCTACGGTGGCTTCAAACCTTATGCACTGCTCCTAACGGTTCACACTATACCCTTTTCAATCATACATTCAAGGAGCGCCCTGGAACCCCGTGCAAATCTAAGCGCTACATAAGCTCGTTAGGACCTTGAAGCGCCACATAAAGCGACGCTAGGTACTCAAAAACCCAGAATGCCCTCTAGTCTTCACTTCAGAAGGAGACTCAAGCCCAGGTTCTTTTAGTTACAGCACCCAGATACCCCTCGGGGTGACAGTGCTGCACTGTTCAAATGCTGTTGATTGATCGAGTGCTCATAAGGGGTAGAAAATCAAACTTCTTTCCCTACCCAATGGCTATATTAAGCACTGGATCAGGACATCCCAGACCCATGGTGGACCACCCTAGTTTGAAGAAGTCGAAGACCCCTTTCAGTGGAGCGATGAATTGGGTTAGGGCCTCGAGGGCAGAGGGCATTGTCCAGAGGGGCACATAGAGTCACGTGAGTCTGAAGTAACAGTCTCAATCTATAAAGCAACACATTAAACCATAGCTCAGGAGGGCAATGCGCGGACTGCAGGAAAATATTCACCCCCATTGCGATAGAGATTCCAGTCCCTGCAGTCTTTCGACCAAAAGAGTAAATAAAATGAGTACCATTAAATCGAGCATCTTTAACACCTGTTTTTACAGCGCTTAGACACTAGAGCCGGGTAAAGGAGCTATAATAAAGGCAGTCCTCTGGTGCTGTATTTTGACTTGTGTCCACCAGTCCTTGTAGGCCGGCCCTTCAGTGCACCTGGAGACTGGCCACATGGAGGTCTGCCTGGCGCGTGCCCCCCTAGCCTCACACTAGTATTCATTCTACATATTGAATGGAATGTTATTATTAGCGGTCTATGTGGAAAGCCTTAACATGGTCCAAGAGGAATGACCACTGGGGAAATGAGCTCCCAGCATTTATCCATCACGCCGCGTCTGATGAGGGTGCACGTGCTGCAGTGACAGCAAATCAATCTCTGGCCCCGGACTGAGCCAGGTAAGCGGCACTGAGCCGGTATCAACCCCGCGCGCCTTCTCCTGGCACTTGCACGCGCACACGTGGGCCTGCAGCTTGTGACACCACAGGCGCAGAACTGCCCCTCTACAGGGGAACCATTCCTCAGAGAATCACTGAGGGCCAACTAGAAACTAAGAAATGCAAATGTATCAGCTTATTTATGAAACATGCCAATTGCCTGCTTTTATGTGGCAATTATTTTGGGGGCCCCTGTTCGGAACAACTTTTAACTTTATGACCCATTTTGGTAAATAAGGCCCCTGATGCCAAAAATATTGAATTATCTGTTCAAGGTTAAGTCAGAGAAACAGAAGTAAGATGGAAAAAAAGGTCCCTTTCCCACCCCGCCCCGCCCCAAGGAACTTGGATCAGGCTAACTTGAAGTCCTCCTCATGACAATGAAGAAACTGAAAATTTTAAGATTGGCAGAGGGTCACATCGTTTGTTCTAGTGAGGAAGGCAGGGTTTAGAATCAACGTATTACTTCTTATTATGTGAGTGATTCATGCCCAGGCCTCCGTACGTAGCAAACACCACATGCACCAGAAGTCTACAAAAGAGAGCATCACTTCTAGAAGTCACTTGTGTCTCTTTATAGATACCACGAGAAACTGCACATTGCTGCAAATATTGAAAATTGTGGATGAGGAACCTTTTTAGACGATGCGAGGGGCGGCGTAGTCCACTTTGTGCAGAGAACATTCACATGACCTTTGCACAACAACCGTAACAACCAAAAGCGAAAGTACGGCGCGTTGTGTGTAACCTGACCCACGAGGAATGCAGCTGCCACCCTGCGCACCGCTGCTCGCTCCCGAGAGCAAAACGCCGTGGGAGTGAACATTAAAAAAGAAGATCAGACATGCACCCGCCTTTATCCATTTGCGTGCTTTCATTACTGAAAGACACACGCAAAAGCCAATCCTATGTGTGGGAGGAGTCGGACCCACACGGAGTAGTTTAGAGTGCTTACAAGAAGCCTCGCAGAGCAGCGCATGCGCATGCGCACTGGCTCAGGTTCGACCTAAAAATTTACATGACTATGCATTTCATGCTCAAATATCATGCAAAATGATTGATTTGCATTTTGCGAAATTACATGCAATTCACATAATTCTGCTAAAATTTCACTCAATTTACGTGAAAGTTAATTACACAAATTTCACACACCTCTAATTTTAATGCCTGATTTGAGTCTTGTGCAAAGGCTTTTGCTGAGAACAATAAATAAAGAATAACACACTGTGTATCACTCACTCTCTCTCTCACACACACACACACACACACACACAAACACACACTCTCATACACACGTTCTCACTCTCTCATACACACATACATTTTCAATCACTCACTCTTACTCATTCTCTTACTCACACTCTCTCACTCTCAAAGGCATTCACACGGTAACAATGGAAAAAGATTTCTCATCTTGCTTCCTCTGCTGGTGGATCGCCACTTCTTCATGGCCACAGCAAAGCACGACTCTGGTGCTGAAAATACGAACATGCAGAACAGGATTTGCGCCCTGCAAAGAAGGACCCAGACTGAGTTGCAGGGGCAGGAATGACAAGAGGAAGACCTGTTTCGAGCACCCTCTCAGGTGACAAGGCTGGAAGTGCAGCCCCTTCTGAAATGGGGCAGTGTTTGGAATCCTACCCCTACTGCACTATGTGTATTGAGGTTGCCCGTAAACACGGTATCCATCCGGACTGCCCCAAAGCTTATCCAATTTAGGAAAGAGCTGAAGATTTACCCCTTTAAAGAACACCACAGCTCAATGCATTTACAGTCCACAACCCAGTTTCATCTTCTATTGCTCGTTGACTTTAGGTTTAGGTTTAGGGGATTTATAAAGCGCATGGCTACCCGCAGGCATCCCAGCGCTGTAACAGGTAAGGGCAACTATCTGGAAGGAGAGTTAGGGGAACAGCCAAGTTTTAAGTTTCTTTTTAAAGGACTGTTCATTTCCGATCAATCGCAGCTCTGGGTCCATACTGTTCCAAAGTTTGGGCACCAGATGAGAGAACGATCTTCCACTCCACCTTGACCTCTTAATTCTGGTGGTGTTCATCAAAACATTCAACCCTGATCTACGACAGCGACTGGGTGAGTAGTGGTATCAAGGTTCGTAGCATGGCCGAGCCTCTCCCATACATGGCTCTATGTGCCAGGCATAGAGACTTAAATGTAATCCTGGTCTGAACGGGAAGCCAGTGTAGCTCTCTCAAAGATGCTCTAGCTGATTGATTCCTGGGCATCTTAAGTAGAAGTGTAGCTGCCGCATTCTGTACAACCTGTAACCTATTAGTGAAGTATTTAGGTGGCCCAAGGTATAGTGAGTTTCCATAATCAAGTCTTGAGACAACCAAGGCTTGCACTACCGTCCTTCTCGAGTTCTCTGGGAGTAGGCTAAGGATTTTCCTGAGCATCTGGAGGATGCCAAAACATGTACCCGCCAGTTTTTTGGCATGCGTCTCCATCGTTAAGTTCTGATCGAGCCACATACCCAGATTTTTTATGGCGCATTTAGGGGTTGGGGGGAGGCCCCAATTTGCTGGCCAAGGGATCTCTAAGCGAGGGTTGAAGTTGCTGCCCAGGATCATAAGCTCGGTTTTGTCCCCGTTCAGCTTAAGACTGCAGTCAGCCATCCATGTTCCTATTGTTTCCAGACACGGGGTTAGTTGCCTATGGTTGGAATTCAGGGAGTCGGCTATTGACACCACTAGTTGGGTGTCATCGGCATATGACACAATGGAGGGTCCAAACTCCTGGACTATATGAGCTAATGGGCTCAAATAGACATTAAAGAGAGTTAGACTCAGGGAGGATCCCTGAGGTACTTCGCAAGGGTCTGAGAGGGTTTCTGACAAAATGTCGGCCTCCGTGCACTGAAAGAATCTGTCACTCAGAAACGAGGCCACCCATTGGTTGGCTGTACCTCTAATTCCAATGTTTTCGAGTCTATTGACAAGGATTTTGTGGTCTACTGTGTCAAAGGCCACGCTTAGATCTAATAACACAAGAGCAGCGGCCCTTCCCTGATCTAGTATGTTTTTTAATTTTTCGGTGACAATGAGTAGAGCTGTATCGTGTTTCAATGAAGGGAATTATAAATCTTTTCCACCTTATTCTAGAAAAACGTGACCAGCTCATTACATCTTTCTTTTGAGTGTTGGGAAATGTGGGCACATGCTTCAACTGTTGTGAGCGATTTTACAATCTTAAACAGCTCCTTTGAGGAGTTTGGGGACCTCTCTATGTTTTCTTCAAAAAAGGCTGCTTATGCCTTCCTGATGTTCTTGTGGTATTGCCAGATAGCTGCCGTGTATGCTAATTTGAGCCCGGCGGCATACGTCTCCCTCCAGCTCCTCTCTAGTTTTTTACAGCTTTTCTTTTGGGCGACCAACTGAGGGCTGAACCATGATGACCAGTTGGGTTTTTTAGGCTTTCTTGGCCTTGGTTTCCTAAAGTTTCTATCCACAGTTCCGTTCATCCAGGTTGACCAATTTTTATGTGCTTGCTCCAGGTCACCTGTTTCTGGTGGAGCAGTCGCTTCAAGGTCTGTAAGCCAGGCTTCAGGGGCCCGCCTTGGCCACTTGCGACTTCACGCTGGGCAACTACCCTTGAGTTTTACTGTAGGGGGTTTTAGATACTGCATGGGAACAAAGAAATGATCTTACCAGGGTATCCGGATGGGAGCAAGCATCTCCAGTTCAGGGTCGTTAGAGAAAATAGCGTTCAAAATGTGACCCTTTTCATGAGTGGTTGTGTAAAACAATTGGTCCTTCAAACATTCAAAATTCAATAGCAATGAATATAGACCAGAATCAGTACTATATTGTGGTAAAGATGTCCAGTCGGACATTAGATTTAATGGATCAAAATGATTGGTAGTGATCAAACAAAAAGTAATCGAGTGGGACACAGTCCTGTATCCTACAAGAACGAATAAAAAGACATTCACAAATAAACACACATTTTTCAGGCAAAACAAGAAAAAAGCTTTTCGCCAATACGAATAATTTGGGCAAGCTTTTAAGGTAAACAGTGATGCACTTGTTTTAACAAATGAGTTTAACGTGCAAGCTGTTTAGAAAGTGGACGACGTTTCGATCCATAACTAGATACATGGATCATCATCGGGACAAGGAAATTTGGCAAGCTTCAAAGTATACGCTGCCTGAATCGGAAGCGCAGGACGATTGGGGGGAAGGAGTCCAAGTGGATGGAGGGTGGGATGGGCGTACTAGGTTTATCAGATATTTGAGAAAACCTTGCGGATGTGGTTTGAGAAAACCTGTCTAATAGTTTATGGCGCCGCCATGGGGATGCAGGAATTAATGACGAAGGGCGTCCGTGGGTTTGCAATACGCTGGCTGCTTGCCGATCACAATTTACAGCTGGTAATACGATATGCAGAGGCTCATGAGCAGAATCGCTGGGGATGAGTGGCCTGATGCATCAGTTGAGCTAGTTGTAGGGCCTCAAGATCGGCTACACATCTTTTGGATTATTCTGATCGTCTAGATGAATATAAAAATCGCCTAATACAGTGAAGGCGCTTTTCTCTATCATCACGCTGGCCAGGATGTCCGGGATCGCCTCCAAGAAAGGTGTGCAAGTCCCTTGAGGCCTATATATGAGACTGCATGAGAGAGAGGTAG
The DNA here is from genome assembly GCF_964204655.1 of Triturus cristatus. Classification (NCBI taxonomy): domain Eukaryota; kingdom Metazoa; phylum Chordata; class Amphibia; order Caudata; family Salamandridae; genus Triturus; species Triturus cristatus. Next base: position 791,900,450 of record NC_140581.1, on the reverse strand, counting down.
TCGGGGTAAGGGACAATCTAAATGCCAAGGCTTCGCAATCAACAATCTTGAGGGGGGTGATAGCGCAGGCCAGATGTGCTTTACAAATGATGGCAATGCCACCTCCTATTTTAACGACTCTATCTAGTTGGTATATCTCAAAACCCTGGGGAAGGGTGCTTACAATCTCAGGGATCGAGCTTTCTCGAAGCCAGGTCTCTGTGAGGAACAATACCTCCAGGTCTTCGTCCGCTATCAAAAGCTTGATCTCCGTTGAGTGTTTTTGGAGAGACCTACAATTGATTAGCCCCATCTTCCAGTGTTTGAAGTAGTCTTTCTCCAACCCTGTTTGCTTTGTTTGCTGGGGCAATGTCTCTGAAGTAAAACCACAGATGTGGCAGTTCAGGGATTCATTGGCGACCAATGAGTGCAAACAGGAAGGGTGAACAGCCCCCTTTAGGGCTTCGATTTCCATTTTAGAATATTCAATCATGTTGGCGGGAGCTCGTGTAGTCTGGTCAGGGTTACTGGTCCCTGGTCCCGGCAGGGTGTGGACGGGCGCATACGGCCTTGCCTTAGGCGCACTCACTGCACGCGTCCGCTGCGCGTCAGCGCCATCCCAATCTTAAGTCCTGACCTTGGGGTGCCAAAGCAAACCACTAGACTGGCTACTTCCAGTAATGGCGGCAGTCTTATGGCCCAACCGGAAGTGAGTATTCCGGGTAAACGAGTCTAACTCCACACAATCAGTTATGAAAGCTGCGGAGGACCGGGGAGAATCGAGCAGAATGGCAGCAAGAAAGCAAAGAATTCCCCCAAGGACAACCGACTGAGAAGAGTAAGTCGGTGTCTCTCTTTAAAACGTGGCAACAAATACTTTTAACAAGACAGTGCAAAGTGCAAAATAGCAGCAAAGTGGGATAAAACGGCAATTTAAAAATAGCAGCAGTAAATTATTAAAATGTCAGGCTGGTACTAATGCAGAGCGCTGCATGTAACTGTTTAACTGCATGTCGGCGCCATCCCGGTCTTAAGTCCTGACCTGGGGGTGCCAAAGCGAACCACTAGACTGGCTACTTCCAGTAATTGCGGCGGTCTTACGGCCCAACCGGAAGTGAGTATTCCAGGTAAACGAGTCTGCCTCCACACAATCAGCTATGAAAGTTGCGGAAGACTGGGGAGAATCGAGCAGAATGGCGGCAAGAAAGCAAAGAATTCCCCCAAGGACAACTGACTGAGAAGAGTAAGTCGGTGTCTCTCTTTAAAACCTGTTACAGCAAACAAATGATGGACGGAATGCTGACAATGCAAACATTCGGGTATGCCCAGACGTGGGTCCCGGGCTCACTGTGCCACTGGATTCAAGCTATCCTGGCTGAAGAGGGGTGAAACCCTGAAACCGGTCCTAGGATGCTTGTTTCCAGTCCAGGGAGGACCTGTCTTGGCAGTTCAGGCTGGACTGTTCCCATGAGGCACAGGGTCAAGATTGATTTGCATATGGCCAGGTCTAAACTGGGGTGGCATGGTGAGCAAAAGAATGATGGATTTAACCCAGATCTCTTGAATGGGGGTGAATGTTTTGATTTGTTCTACATTCCGTCCATCAATTGTGTGTCTTTTGCTCTCTTTAAAACGTGGCAACAAATACTTTTAACACGACAGTGCAAAGTGCAAAATAGCAGCAAAGTGGGATAAAACGGCAATTTAAAAATAGCAGCAGTAAATTATTAAGATGTCAGGCTGGTACTCGTGCAGAGCGCTGCTAGTACCTGTTAAGCTAGTCCGTGACCATGTGCTCTGCTCACCTGCCTTTTGGCCTGGTTCGTGCTACAGAAACCTACATACATACATAATTAAATACATCCATACAGAGGTATGCATTGATTAGTACCCTGGCAGACTGATTTTAGCACATATAATGCACTGCCTGAGGCATGCACGGTGTGTGTGCTGAATCATAGGGTGTGTGCCTGTGTGAGAGGATGTAGCTGACGTGTGCCCTTTCTCATGTGCAATCCAGGCATCCTTGTTGCAGAGTGCTAGTTTTTAAACACCACTTTGCAGATGGGTCGTGGCTCAGCCCCGTCATGCCCCCTCATTCTTCTCCTAGTCATGATGTGGACACACTCTTAGGATATTTTATCAGAAAGCATACTCTGGCTCAGCAGTAACCAATCAGCTTTGAGATGCACTTTTACCAATGACACTGAAAACAATCCACATCTTCATCTTGCCGTAGAGAGCAGCCTCTGTAAACCATATTTAGGAAGTCCACGAAACCTTAATAAAATATGAAAGAAAACTCCCCAGAGCCTTAAGGATTGGCTTTCCTTTTGGCCAATCACTGAGGTTCTGCCACAACCCTAAACTCCCAAATGACTGTTTTACTGATTCTGGGGTGCTGTGTGAGAGACTACAGGCCAGGGGCTATCCAGGATAAAAGCCATGTAAAGAGTATGATTTTACCCTAGAAAGGAGATCCTTACTGCTAACCTGAAGAAGCAAACCAATAAGCTTGTTTGCGATTGTATGACATAATTTCGAAAGACAAAAATTCGACCTACAAAAATATCGCAACAAAAATATCGTGGTCAAGAATATCGACATCCTATCTACAACATGGTAAGTACAAAAATATCGATAATTTAATATCGATGTCAAAAATATCGTAATTCAAAAATATCGGGTTTTTTTAACTTTAAAAATATATGTAAAATAAACCAAATAATACTTATAAATCAAAGAAACATAATTAAATCTATTTAATAATATGTAAAATGTATAATAAATATATATAATTAAATGAAACTTTAATTAAACATATATATATAATATATAATATATACACTTACTTAATAATTACTTTTAATGATCATTTCAGTAACATATAAATTATTAAATATTTATTTAAATTACCAATACATCTATACACATAAAACAATAACATTAATACATATTAAATAATTACATATAGCAAATAATAATCAATATTTTTAATTTGAATAATTTTTATTATTAATTATATATTACAATAGCTAAAATATTACAAAACATATTCAATATCAGACACAATAAAACTACTAGTCCAACTTCAACAAAAACAACAGTAAGGAAAATGTTGGATAGCGTAGGGGTAAAAATAACTATTCCAACTCCCGAGAGTGCAACAGTAGGGAAAACATTGGATAGCGTAGGGGTAAAAATTACTATTCCTACTCCAAAGAGTGCAACAGTTGGGAAAGCGTTGGATAGCGTAGGGGTAAAAATTACTATTCCAACTCCAGAGAGTGCAATAGTAGGGAAAGTGTTGGATAGCGTAATGGTAAAAATTACTATTCCCACTCCAGAGAGTGCAATAGTAGGGAAAGTGTTGGATAGCGTAAGGGTAAAAATTACTATTCCCACTCCAGACAGTGCAACAGTAGGGAAAACGTTGGATAGCGTAGGGGTACAAATAACTATTCCAACTCCAAAGAGTGCAACGGTAGGGAAAACGTTGGATAGCGTAGGGGTAAAAATTACTATTCCAACTCCAGAGAGTGCAATAGTAGGGAAAGTGTTGGATAGCGTAAGGGTAAAATTTACTATTCCCACTCCAGAGAGTGCAATAGTAGGGAAAGTGTTGGATAGCGTAAGGGTAAAAATTACTATTCCCACTCCAGAAAGTGCAACAGTAGAGAAAACGTTGGATAGCGTAGGGGTAAAAATAACTATTCCAACTCCAAAGAGTGCAACAGTAGGGAAAACGTTGGATAGCGTAGGGGTACAAATTACTATTCCAACTCCAGAGAGTGCAATAGTAGGGAAAGTGTTGGATAGCGTAAGGGTAAAATTTACTATTCCCACTCCAGAAAATGCAATAGTAGGGAAAGTGTTGGATAGCGTAAGGGTAAAAATTACTCTTCCCACTCCAGACAGTGCAACAGTAGAGAAAAGGTTGGATAGCGTAGGGGTAAAAATTACTATTCCAACTCCAAAGAGTGCAACAGTAGGGAAAGCGCTGGATAGCGTAGGGGTAAAAATTACTATTCCAACTCCAGAGAGTGCAACAGTAGGGAAAGCGCTGGATAGCGTAGGGGTAAAAATTACTATTCCCACTCCAGATAGTAAAACAGTTGGGAAAGCACTAGATAGCATAGTGAGTCTATGAACATTATAACCAATTCGATAATTTCTTATAAAAAAATTGCATGTTAACAATGTTTACAAAAAAAAATATTATTAAATACCAATTATGTAAACTAAATATTTAAATAAATAAATTTAAATTACATCCCACACTATTCCCCCTTTAACACACAACACACTACACATACAAAATACACAATAGATTTAAATATCAATGTATCTCTTATTTACAATTAATAATACATTCTTTATAATTAATATAGTTATTAATTGACTAATTAAAACATATTAACTACGAAATTACAAATATTCACCTATTAATTATTAATTAACAATACATTAATTAGCAATAACAACAAATAAAATACAATAATAAATTATTTATATTTACTATATTTAACTAACTAATAACAATTAATTAATAATAATTACAAATAAATAAAATATATCATTATTTATTTTATTTTAATTACATCCCACCCTATTCCCCTATAAACCCACAACCCACTACACATAAAAATTCACATAATTAATGTAATTATGAATTAATCACTTAATAAAATTAAATCACCAATTAATTACTAATTAACAATTAATTAACTATAACAATAAATAAATATTATAAATAAACTAATGATAATGTATATAATTAACCAAATAATAAAATAATTTTACAATTAATAATTAATTAACAATTAATTAATCTATTAATCAAATTAATTACCAATTATTAATTAATTACCAATTAATTAATCATAAATACCAATTAAACAATACATATTAATTCATTAATTATAATTAAATTACTTCCCACCCTATTCCCCTATAAACCCACAACCCACTACACATAAAAATTCACATAATTAATTGAATTATCAATTAATCACTTAATAAAATTAAATCACCAATTAATTACTAATTAACAATTAATTAACAATAACAATAAATAAATATTAATAATAAACTAATTATAATGTATATAATTAACCAATTAATAAAATAATTTTACAATTAATAATTAACAATTAATTAATCAATTAATTACCAATTATTAATTAATTACCAATTAATTAATTATAAATACCAATTAAACAATACATATTAATTCATTAATTATGATTAAATTACTTCCCACCCTATTCCCCTATAAACCCACAACCCGCTCTGATACTAAAACGCTAAATTAAATTTAAAATAATTATTAATCTCTAAACATTTATTTTTAAATGTATTAAAATACTTTACAATAATCTTTAACATACAAATAAAATACATATTAAATGACATTACACTAAATAAATATCGATATTATTGACATCGAAATTTTTACTTACGATATTACTTACATCGATTTTAATTACTTCGATATTATTAGCTTCGATATTACTTACCTTGGGATCGATATTCTGTCCGTCGATATTCTTGACTTCGATATTCTGTACCTACGATATTAAAAACACGATATTATTGTAGGTCGAAATTTAAAACTCGATATTTTGGCTAAACACCCTTGTTTGCATCACAACGTTTTGTCTTCACACTAACAAGATTGTAAAGATGTAAAAAAGCATTGGGATGAGCTGAAAGCAGGTGACCTTACATCTGATCTTTTGCTATTTAGCTTCAAAAGGGGCCACAATATCAAAAGCCTTTAGTTCATTTGTGTGACCTTGAACCCTTGTCTGACAGATGCATTATGCTAATGGGCACACAGGGGTCACAATTAATAAGGAATCTGTGTAATATACCTATCTTGGTGTAAGACCAAAACTTTTAAACATGAAAAACATTACACAGAAACTCAATGTTTTCTCTATTTCTAATTCAAGTTTTGTGATCCACTGCATGTGTTGCCCATGTAACTAGGCTTATGCAGGACAAAGGTCTTGGAATATTACACCGAGGTGAGGTTAACACTGCAGTAGCATCCACTGTAAGGTGGCAAAGGTGCCCATGGTAGCTCATTATATGTAAAAGGGCCGCAGCGAGGATCCTATCAGACGGTAGATCGTGGAGGTTGTAATCAAAGCTCAGAGAGGAAGAGATTTATAAGTCATTTGACATCATCAAGAATGAATGTGGATACAATGCTGAAATCCAATTTATAAAGAGCTTAAAACCATATAAGAATGGAATTCAATTGTAAACAACTAATTAAACTGGCAGGGGCGGCTACTCGCATTTCTTAGAGGTGAGGCGGGAGGAAGAGAAAACCTTGCTCCTTTCTCCTGATCCTCGACTCCGGCTGCACAATTCTCAGGCTCCCAGATGCCTATGAAGGAGTTTCTCTCATGCGGGGAATAATATTCCAGCATGAAAGAGGTGCTGGGCTTGGTCTGAGCAGCCTGGTTTGCCGCTCAGACAGTGCCTGGGAACCTGTGGCATTTCTCCAACCTGACTGTGCAATACAGCTGGGTAGGAGAAACCTAAGTGAGCATGTCTGTTGGGCCGGCCTAAGACATGTACACTTAAAAGTGCCCACCACTCCTCCCCTGCCATGACTTGTCAAGCAGGATTAGCTGGCCATGCCCCGCTGAAGCCCCGCGTCATCAGCTGTCAGATAGGCAAAAATAAAATAATAACAAAATGCTTTTATTATAATTTTATTGTGCATCTTTTAGCAGGGGGTGGGGGGGTGGGGGGGGGGTAGCTCCACCGCCATTACGGTGGAGCTGCCCCTGTTTACTGGGGTCTCAGTATTGATCTGTGTGGAGTGTGTGTTTTTCAATGAATCCAAAAAAGGACAAACTATAATCTAACATTGGTTGTGTATAAATGATCCCAATATTGAGGTTTCCACTGAACTAATTTTTGATGATGCCTAGGAGTCGAAACAGTGTTATTAACATTGCACAACAATGAACTCTCTGTGCTTCAATTTACCACATTAATGTTGACCTATGTTTTTTTAAACATTTTTTCTCTTACTCAACTAAAATATGTTGGTTGACTTTAATTCCACTTGTGTAACACAAGCCCTTGCAACCCCGCAGTGCGGGGGGGAGGAGGTGGGGCGGCCAAGATTTATTTATTTATAAAGTTTTATATAGTACGAACTTGATCCCAAAGGATATCAGAGCACTTTACAATTTGAGGGAAAGGAAGGTAACCAATCAAAACATGAGTCTAATATGGTGAATCTAATAGGCATTGAATCAAAAAGTGCACGCATAACAGATCATTTATAAACCTGAGTGAACGGGGAATGGGCTATACGATGGAGCATAGTGACATAAGGGGAGTAAGTACAATAATCATATACAGGAAAAAAAAACAATACCAAAACAATAATCAAAACATGAGTCAAATGGGGAGTCTAATAGGAATTGAGTCAGATGGTGAACACCTACCAGATCATTTATACACCTGGGTGAACGAAGAATGGGCTAGACGATGGGGCATAATGACTTAAGGGGAGTAAATACAATAATCATGTACAGGAATAATAACCAAAACAAAATAATAAACATATACAGCCTTACTGGCATCATTTAAGTGCAGTTGAGCATCTCGCCAGGATACTGGTGCCTTACTGGCATCATGTCAGTGATTTGGTGAGCATCCTGCCCGGACACTGGTGCCTTATTAGCATCATGTCAGTGATTAGATCCGAGGGCCCCCTCTGGCACTGGCAGGTCCCTGACCTGAGAGCTCAGGACTGGGTCCGGAGCGTGGTTGGTGGTGGGGGGTCCTGCATGTACTTTGCAGGGAGGCCCCCTCAAGTTTTGTTAAGCCACTGCACCTCCATTGACAGTTCCTCAAGCGGTCCAGCCATGCACTGGTGACCTTGCAGTGGGTTTATGTGAATGCTGTTTAATGTGGTGTGCACTTTCAAGATGTTGCTAACAGGCCAATGCAACCTTTACGGCCAAGGTAAAACATCTTTCCACTTTTTGGGTCACTTTGGCTCACTGTCCATTGCAGAGAGGGATTTAAGTCTTAAAAGAGATGTGGTGATTGCTGTTTTATTTTTAAGTTCCTGATGTTTGACCTTCACTTCACCTTGGGCCGACAGAAAATCTGCCTCCTTTTTAGTCATGTTGTGATAAATTATAATCCCACTTTGGAAGGTTTCAAAGATATCAAACTTCTCAGTGGCAAAGTTCAAACAAAATCTTCACAGAGCTGGTATATCAAACCTTGCCAACAATGCTTTATATTAATAGCAGGATTTTTTTTTAAGTTACACAGTGATGTGAACCTGTTTTATTTTCCTCCTTAACGAAGATGCTGTTAGTGGCAAAAGGGGAGCTTGGTAAGAAATGAATAATATAATACGACACAACATAGCATGACTTAAAACAACATAGCATAACATATTCACAGGAGTTAAACCCCCTTAATGCCTACGTAGATACTGAGCATGGCCAGGAATTGAGACTGCAAAGAGTGGGGATTGAGGAGTCAGCCAAAAGAGGAAGAAAAAATATTTTTGGAGTTTCAAACTTGTATTTCGTTTGTAAAGTCACTAATTAAACAACTTGGTAAACTTACTGTCCAAAGATGCTTTTGAAGAAACTTTAGAATAAATTAAATAAATGATTTATTTCATAGACATTTCCTAAATCGTTCGACTGGAACTGTGATGCATGGGGATGCTTTTACTCCCATGTCACACTCGATGCATTCAGCACTGTACTCTGGCTGCAGCGACGTAGTGTGGGTTGCTAGTGCCTGGGGCAAACTTTTAAAAGTATTGCGCCCCCTAACCCATGAACCGTTAGCTCAGGAAGTGCTAACGGTTCACAGGTTAGGGGCAGGGCAGTACTGGCCATAGTGGGCACCGGGTGTTTCCCTGGTGGGCCAGAAAGGTGGGGGCCGGTTCTGGACTGGTGGGGGGCCGTTTTTGTTACTGGAATCCCCCAGTAAGAAAAGTGCATTCAGTGGCAATAGTACCACCCCCCTTCTACCAGGGCTTTAGTTGCGATGAAAAAAGTGGGTTGGAGGGTCTCTATAATTGGCATGGCCTAAGAAGAGTAATTAGGAATCATTTTCAAGAAAGCGTGGCCCATATATAAAGAAGGAGGTGGCTTACACTATTTAAACCTAATTTCCTATTTTTCCATATGTGCCACCTGACCAGTTTTGGTGCCTTTCTGTGAGCTTTCAGTTATTGCTTCCTCTCACATCACACAATAAAAGATATGCACCTAAAACAGGGCAGCCCTATTGGCTTTCCCAGTGCTTATAAGCAGCATCAGATAAATGAGTAACAATGATTTTATTGTGAATATTTTCAATTCAAAATGGTTTTATTAAACATTGCTGAGGATTTGAAGGATTAGTGGTCCTCTGAGTCTCTCAATCACTCCCATTCTTCCCTTCGCACCAATTCCCTCTGCAGTCCACTACTATGTTAAAACATATGCCACCTTTCCCCTGCCACATATTTCGGAAATCATCCATCTGCATACCTCACACCTCATCTCTTTCCTCTTCGGCACCCTCTGTTCACTCTCTCCTGCATGTACTTCCTTGCATCTGCTTCACTTCAGCACCCCCGTGCACACGCCCACTCACCTGTAAGCCACTGGCATAACGAAACTCGAGGGGGCCTCCCTGCAAGGCACGTGGAGGGGCCCCCTCCAGGCTCAATCAGGAGCTCTGCAGCCAGAGCGCTGTGCTGAGGGGTCCCCCTGGAGCTAGGGGGCCACCCGCACCGCGGGGGGCTGCAGGGGCCTATGTTACGCCCCTGCTGTAAGCACTGTGTTTTCTTTTGCTTGAGCCCTGTCGATATTTTGACAGTTGTGCATCCTTCACACACTGTCATGACGTGTAAAGTGCTCTGATACCTTCGGGTCTAGCTAGCGCTATAGTAAACTCATAAATAAATAAATATAAAATTGCCAGACATGACTGTTGCGGTGTGTACTCTAGAGAGGCAGAGGCTTGGATAAACACGTGTTCCAAACACCTTTATGGCCCACTGACATGCACTGTGAGAAACTTACACTGCCTTCATCTTCAAACCCAGAGGTCTCAATCATGGTCCATTATAAACAACCACCCACAACCTGATCTCACACGGACACCTACAGGTAACCATAGGCTGCAGGAAAAAATGCTGTAAAAATCAATCACTCTTAGGGAAAGCAAGATCCGTTAAAATGTGAGATGTTCACAGGAACTCCGCAGCTGACACGGATAACCTATTTTACAGTCATCATTCAGAAATCGATCAGTGTTTTTAGCTAGGCACATGTTTGTAGAGAGAGCCCTTTAGGGATCTGTTTCAAGGTCAGGTTTTAATTACTGCCTGGTCACTGAACCGGAGACACCCGCCCCACTTACAGCTCTCACAGCTAGTCAATGTAATGTTATTGAATTCAGAAGGTTTGAGGTCTATGTCAGGCCTCCTCAGCTTGGAACATGTGACCCACAGATCGTGTTTCAGCCAGGAGCATTCGGCCGTCCTGTCACTCCCTCATTTCAGTAAAGGAACCCCCTCTTTCCTTCTATGAACGGCCTGTCCACTTCACCCTTTTCCATCATATGGGTTGAAAACAGTCGTAATGCTGGAAACTGACAGATTTACGCACCACGCCTATTGCCTTTAACGGAAAGCAGCTGCAAAGTAAATTTATCTGCGTAAAAAAGCATTCAAATAAATATGCCTTGTAGCTTCCAGCTATTGGAAAACATTTCCTTGTTGATTTTCAAACAATGAATAAACTCAATTGCTTTAATAATTGTACCTGCAATTTATAACATATAGCAGGCATACTTGTTGTCACTCACAGAAAGTCAAAACAATTAAAATCCATCTCTTATTAACGAATGCATTTCTACATTTCAGTTGCAGCCTCTCACCTAGAGCATCATTATAAGGTCACATTATTTGATGAGGATACACAGCACCAGGAAGAACCAATAACACGGAGTGTGGTATCTATTTGGTGTGATATTACCACATCTTTCTGCCTTAGGTATCCCACAATGTAAGGTAGTGAGCTCTACTGCCTGTTTTTCCCTGTGTCATCTGTGACAGCAACACTTTTGCATGGGAAATCTCTTTGGATGTGGTAGGCAACCCAAAACATTGACTCCCAGAGGATTTGTTATGACTCCCTTAGAGGAGAAATCTCTCATCAGGTAGTATTAATGGAACACATGCATGCCTTGGCTCGGAGGATTCCCAGATATTAGCCTGCGTCCCATTAGTCGTATGAGAAATCACCATAATCATCCTGTAAAGAAGTCAGGCACCTGTAACCCTGATCTGTAGGGTTCCTGGCTCTAACCTGTCTGCACAATAAGGACCCCGTTGGTGCCAACTGCGCATGGGAATAGTGACTTGATCCCATCCCTCGAGAGGAGCCCTTCTGGTGGGTGTAGGATGTGTTCCTACACACACAAGTATTTTCCAGCCTACAGGTGCCCCATTCACAAAGAAGACGTATTTATGTGTCCCAGGCTGCTGTGGGATTACAGTGAACTTCACTGTAGAACAAATATGCTGAAAAAGTGTTCCAATATACCTATATATTTACGTACAATTACATCAACATAATCTACATGTCGATTATTCACCCTTGTAGGTCCTGGTTCCCTAACAAATATAGAGAAAGTGACAAACCTCCAGTTTCTACACTCTGTTCTTTAATAGGTCAGAACATCTATGACAAAAACCTGGGTAAATGTCATCAATGGTAAAAGAATGTGTTGGTAAATATTTCATATCAAGGAACACTTCCTTGGATAGCAAGAGTACCCACAAGTCATAGCCATAATAGTCTGCGCTGTTTGCCCGGAGACCATAGGGTATGGCTGTAGACCATTCTCAGCAGGCGCGCGGACAGATGCGGGTGGGCACAGGACATGACAATAAGCCTTGCTCTGTGTGTCCACTGCCCTCAAGGGTTAGCCATGTGCCAGTGGCAATCCATAAGTGTAAATGGGGAGTGTACAGCAACAGAGAAGGGAATGGTAAAAGAAAGATAGAGTTGTGGAGACTGGGGTGAAAAAGGCGATGATTTAAAAGAGAAGAAGGATGGATGTACAGAGAACATGAAAAGTCATGGAGAAAAGAGGAAACAGAAAGAAATGAGAAACCGAATGTAGGTCAAAGCTGTGAGAAAGTGAGGAAGATAGAAGGTGGAGAGACTCAAACGACAGAAGAAAAGAGAGAAGGAGAAAGAAAATTTGGTGTGAATGTTTAGAAGGGCCGAAAACGGTGGACAGAGAGGCTGAGAGCGAAAGGGGAGATGGAAAGAGAGCGTGAGATAGAGTACTATAATGTCATATACCTCAGGGCCTGCAACTTTACAGTTATTGCCACTCTAGACTCATGTTATAACGTGAAACAAAAGGACATTCTTTGGAGCATGGAACTAGTAATTTTCCCCAGACATGAATTGTGTTGCTGGAGGTGTTCAGGAGTGGGTCTGGAAAGAAGGGGTGGGCATTCCTTTTTTATCTGAGGCAGACGAGCTTGTTTACTCAACCATATTCCAATGCATCAGCTTACTCATTTGTAAGACCTGTGTTACAAAAGGGGGGAAGTAGCATCGCTGCCGCATTCCAAGATGGCGAAGATGTTCAATAGGGATATTAGACTAGTATGGATTGTGGGATTAGTTAGCTAGAGTGCAGTGCTTCCAGGGAGACAATGCTTCAAAGACATTTTCTGGCTTACCAGGAAAACAATGCCCCATAGTGAATGTGCCTAAATGTCTTTTACTGAAAGCGATTCACAATATATGGTTATGAAGTTCTTTAAGCACTGAATGGTGGTCTGGGTGACGAAGAAAAATTACATTTTGATGCAAAACCTTGCCCTGCACGAGTCAAAGGTTTCACAATGTTGGTAGAGCAGGACAGGTACTTTGGTCTCCAGAAGGCTCTTGGTGCTGTCAGGGGTGAGCGGAGAGAGAGGGGCAGTAAATGCCCTTATGCCCTGTGACTCGACCCATGCACTGGAAAACTGTTGTCAAGCCAGAGCGCTGCAGCTTTTTTTTTTTTTAAATAAATGCTGCATTCTCACTTGAATCCTCTGGTCAAACATTTGTTTTAAAGTGTAGTTGGGTATACAGTGCTCCCTGCTGTGTGATCCGCACACAGCCTCTGGAGAGGAGACTGAACACATTGATGTGTGCACTGTATGCCCTTCCTCTGAACTGCGCCTGTCCATAATAGAGATGCAACAGCCAGATGGACTTGAGGCAGCCTTTGAGATCAACTAGTTAGAGCTGGGCCGGATTTCCATGGGTGTGCCATGGGTGTGCCACCGCCCACGCCCTTATTAGTGACCAAGAGACAACAGCCGTTATGTTCACCTTGCAAATTTGTCCCACCATTTACATACCTTCCAGCTCTCCTACAGAAAGCACTTCAGTGCACCTGCACCATACAGTAAACTGACATTGGAACAATGGGGTTATAAAGGGGAGGGAGGTCTCTTAAAAGAGCATGGCCAAAGAAACGGAGCCAAGGATCCAAGCGGCATGCTCCATTTATTTAAAGGCATTGCATAAAATATATAAAGGTAAACCCTGCCAGTCATGCAGTTGGTGATCTGACCAGTATTTGGGGGGGATGGGGGGGGGGGGGCAGGGTGCCTCTATGAGCTTTCTGTCATTGCATCCAGGTATATATGCAAACAATGGTGCGACACCTAAAACAAGTCCGACTTATTGGCCTTGTTGTTAGCAGTATCAAATTAATGAGTAACAACAATGATTTGGTTGTGAAAATGTTTCAATTCTGAAAATATGAACTGTGTAATAACGATTATTAAGGTCTGTAGAAGAAGTAGTGGTCTTCGGAGTTTCTCAGTCATTCCCATTCTCCCCGGAACACCGTGCTCATCTGAAGTCTCTCTGTTAGACACTTGCAACCTTTTTCTCCCCACATCTTTTTAAAATCCTTTATCTAAACATTTCACATATAGGGGCATATTTACGAAGAAGTGGCGGGTCGCGGCGATAGTCTCCTTGGCTAAACACTGCGCTCCACCACTTCTGAAACGCAGGGCTGCACCATATTTACAAATATATTGTACAGCCTTGCGTTTCCCCCTGCGCTGGCGCTAATTTAGCCGCCTAGCACCAACTCAGACACCCGGGTGCCTGCATTGCAGGGGAAGATTGTTTATGTGCAAGATGGTGTCCCTTCCCGCACATACACAATCTGAAATGGCGTTTTGTAACTTCTGTATGTGCTGTTTAATGCGGCACACATAGAAGTTGCAAAACTTCACTTTTTTAATGATTGTTAGAGTGCAGGAAGGGACACCTTTCTGCACATTAACAATCAATGGCCTTTTGCTGTTTCTATGTGTGCTGCACAACGCAGCACACATGAAAACAGCAGAAACTAGGAGAAATTAAACAATTATCCTCATTGCGCCAGCTTAGACCAGGTTTTCCCTGGTCCTAATTTTGGCACTGCCTCATATTTACTCCACCCTTGTAAATATGAGGCAGCGTCAAAATCGGTGGATGTTGTGTTGGAACGCCCACCACAACATCCATTGCCCGCTGCTTTCATGTTAAGTATAGCGTGAAAGGGTGCCTTATTTACAATGCAGCGTTAAGCAACGTTAAGTGTAAATAAGGCAAAGCCCTTATCGCCACCACAGCATCAGAATAAGTGACGCTGTGGTGGTGAACGGGGCTTGTAACTATGCCACATAATCTCTTTTCTCTTCAGCACTGCCTTTTCATTCTCTCTCTCTGTAGGTGCTTACTTTCATCTCTTCCACCTCACCATACCCCATGCTGACAAGCCACCAACTCACCCGTTAGCACTTCACTTTCTTTCATTTTGGTTGTGTACTTCCTTCATACACTTTCCCACATTTACAATTGACACAGTGCTCTGTGTGTCCTGCAGAAAGGCCAAAGATTGGATGTGCATGTAGTCTGAACACCATTTTCAGGCACTGACAGGCACTGTGACAAACTGGATCTGCACTCATCCCACTCCCCAACTCTCACACAGACACCTAGAGATGACTCAGTTCAAAGTATGCACTACACACAAGTCATATGTTTCATGAAAATGCAAACTACAGAAACAAATCAGCTACACAACACAAATACCTAGCGGGAATGCAAGATGAAATAAAGCATGAATAGGGGCTGCATCGCTGACATTGGTTACCTTAGAAATTGCCATAGTCACTGTTGAGAAATCTATCCGCGCTTTTGTGTATAAAGTTAAGAATGTGAAGCTGTTGCTAAAGGTTCCTGCCGCTGGGGGAAAGCTGACATCCTAACTCACCTGCTTGTGGATATTTGGACCCTGATTTCTCCAAGGGACTTTGCTGTGTGCGTTTTCCTCGCTGGCGGGACTGCGAGGACCAGGGTGCTGAGCGCGGCGATCACCGCTGCACCTGGGACCTCTTCCCGCCAGCTCCTCCTGCAAATCGAATCCTCCCGCCTCACCACCTTTAAAACCTCGCGGCCCCCGCTTTGCGGGCGCCGCTCGTAGCTGTTGCTAAAGGTTCCTGCCGCTGGGGGAAAGCTGACATCCTAACTCACCTGCTTGTGGATATTTGGACCCTGATTTCTCCAAGGGACCTTGCTGTGTGCGTTTTCCTCGCTGGCGGGACTGCGAGGACCAGAGTGCTGAGCGCGGCGATCACCGCTGCACCTGGGCCCTCTTCCCGCCAGCTCCTCCTGCAAATCGAATCCTCCCGCCTCACCACCTTTAAAACCTCGCGGCCCCCGTTTGCGGGCGCCGCTCGTAGCTGTTGCTAAAGGTTCCTGCCGCTGGGGGAAAGCTGACATCCTAACTCACCTGCTTGTGGATATTTGGACCCTGATTTCTCCAAGGGACTTTGCTGTGTGCGTTTTCCTCGCTGGCGGGACTGCGAGGACCAGAGTGCTGAGCGCGGCGATCACCGCTGCACCTGGGCCCTCTTCCCGCCAGCTCCTCCTGCAAATCGAATCCTCCCGCCTCACCACCTTTAAAACCTCGGGGCCCCCGCTTTGCGGGCGCCGCTCGTAGCTGTTGCTAAAGGTTCCTGCCGCTGGGGGAAAGCTGACATCCTAACTCACCTGCTTGTGGATATTTGGACCCTGATTTCTCCAAGGGACTTTGCTGTGTGCGTTTTCCTCGCTGGCGGGACTGCGAGGACCAGAGTGCTGAGCGCGGCGATCACCGCTGCACCTGGGCCCTCTTCCCGCCAGCTCCTCCTGCAAATCGAATCCTCCCGCCTCACCACCTTTAAAACCTTGCGGCCCCCGCTTTGCGGGCGCCGCTCGTAGCTGTTGCTAAAGGTTCCTGCCGCTGGGGGAAAGCTGACATCCTAACTCACCTGCTTGTGGATATTTGGACCCTGATTTCTCCAAGGGACTTTGCTGTGTGCGTTTTCCTCGCTGGCGGGACTGCGAGGACCAGAGTGCTGAGCGCGGCGATCACCGCTGCACCTGGGCCCTCTTCCCGCCAGCTCCTCTTCCTTTTCCATCTACTATTTTGACGACCCTTACCACCTACGCGCCAGCGGGACGCGCGCGGGACGACGGCCGGGGCGAAGACCGGGCAAAGAGCGGGCCGTTTGAGGCCGTTCGAGCAAGGGTGAGCAAGGGCCTGGGCCCCGTTGATCTGTCTGTTGCCCTCGCTACATCCAGACCAGTGTGCAAGCATGTCAACCAGAGAAACCCGGAGTAAGAGCGCCTTAGAGACAGGGAGGACAACAGGTACTCTTGACACGTACTTTGCCAAAGCCGGCTCCCTCCTTGTCGACGAGATCACCATCTTGGAGAGGCGCATCTCCCAAGAAATCGACTGGGTGAGGAGATCTTCCCTGGGTCCTCTTGCACGTGCTATGACTCCTGATAAGTCTCTAGATTGTACATCTCCTGTAGTAGCGAGGGGAAATGGTATGGATGGAATATCAATCGTACCTGCAACAAATTGCTCTGCTACTTCTTTTGTTGATTGTGATAATTCAGGAAATGCAGAGCTTAGTATATTGTCTCTACCGCCCTTTAAGACTTCTATATCCCAGCCCTCTGTTGAAGGGGCGGTTCCTATACAGAAAGCATGTAGTAATGGGGAGTTGGAACAGCACGCTCAGGGTGAGAGGGAGGGAGCAACTCCAAAAAATCTAACCAGGGCCCACTTAACGGGGGGGTAGAAATGTCAAAACTGCTAAATCCAGCTCCAGGCCCAAGGGAACCCTAAAGGTATTAGCGAATAAAGGGTCAAAGCCATCACGTAGAATGGGGGAATCGCAACACCAAACTTTGGCCAAAACTCTCCCAAGCCAGCACAACCTAGCCGAGGGGGAGGAGGTCACTCTTTTGGCCCTCCGTACTCTACTGAGGGAACTGCTTACTCCCCTGGAAGAACGTTTGGCCAATATGGAAATTTGTTTAATAGATCTGCGCAAGGGACTCTTGGGTTTAGCTTCAGGCCAAAGAATGGCCGAGCATGGTGTAGTTGGGAACTATGGTGGTATTTCAAATCTGCCCACAAACCCCGTTATCTCGACTTCTCAATTACCCACAGCTATCCAAATAGATAATGCTACTATAGCTCCCCTGCTAAAAGCTCCCTCCACAACACTGTGCAGCCAACAACAACCTTTTATAGCAAAGTCTAGTAAGTTGAGCTCAGCTGGGCCGTTATACACACTGGCCGAGGAGAAAGTAATAAATAATGTAATCCATCCTCCAGCTGGGGAAGCTAGTTCTCAAAATTGGCGCAAAGCGGTAAATCTCCCCCCTGAGGCGGCAGTATACTCAGTTGTTTTGAAGGGGGTTCCCATGCTACGTGGGAACGCGGTGGAATCGTATGACTCCTTGCACAACAAGGTCACTAGCTGGCTAAATACTCACAGGCCATTACCATCTAGCTTTGATGGTAAAATTCTCCTGGTCAGAAGGGTCCCTTGGATTGGTTATACTGATAAGAATAACGCTGGGGACTGCATAATTGTTAATTTTAGGAGTTCTAACATTGTGCCATACATTTGTAACTGGTCTGGTAATACAGGATTGACATCTATTGAAGTGGTCCATCTGTCATATTTTTATCCTAATAGTAGTAACTTAAATATGAACAACGATGACGGATGGTCCAGGGTTGGTCCCGACGTAGATGGATCCAGACACAGACTTAGGTCCAGTCGCACTGTTCCTCCTAATCATGCCAACTATATACATTCCAACAGATATAGTTGCCTTGAACAGGTAGATTGACGCTATTTGCGACAAGAGCCTGTAAGTGCCAAAATAGAGACCACTCCCCGAGAATACCGCGTATTACGATGGGAGTCTTTGTCATCTATTCCCTCCCAGGGTCTAGCAATCCACTTATCCCAGAGTGCGCAGGGCCCTAATAATAACAACCAAAGTCCGATTGCCTCATTCATACCTAATGTTCCTAATGTTCTTATTGGTGCTCCTTCGACCCTTGAAACATTACCGCATCCACCTCCATCCCCAATTATAGCTGCTATGGTGGAGGAGGGTGGTGGATATGGTTTAGAAGTGCCTGATAACGTCCTAAAGGTTCTTTCTTGGAATGTCGCAGGTATCACCAATAAAATAGATACGAGTGATTGGGACTCTTTAATAAGCAATAGTGACGTTTGTCTCTTTCAGGAGACTTGGGCTAGGGAACCCTTGTCCAGAGTGGGCTATGCAGTCTTTGAAGTTACTGCAATTTGGTCTGGCAGGGGGAGGCCATCTGGAGGACTGGCAATTTGGGTAGCTAGCCACATTGGGTGTAATGCGGAGAGTCTACCGACTCTTTCGCCGGACATTCAGTGTGTTCTACTCAAGTGGCCTAATGGTTTTAACTTAGCAGTCCTTAATGTGTATTCCCGCCCTATTGGTATCACTATGGAATCCCCACTACTAGATGATCTTGCGCGCTTTCTGGAATCCCTTCCCAACAACTATAAGATAGTGCTGGGAGGTGATTTTAATTGCCACTTTGAGCCCTTGGAAGGCTTAAAGGAAGGTGCACTTACGGCAGAAGACGATCTTTGGGGCGTCCCCCCCTGCCAATCCCCGTATGTTAAATCCTGGTCCCCTTTGGCTGTGCAAATCATGTCCCTAACATTAAATTTTTCCTTAAGGGCATGTAATGGACGCACTATCTCTGATACTCCCTCTGCATGCACGTTTAATAGGAAGAACCATGAATCCAGGCTGGACTATATTCTTGTAGATATTAGTCTTTGGCCAAAGGTCTTGGACTTTAAAGTCACAGCCAGATCGGACTATGACCACAATACACTTATAATGGAGATGGTGCATCCTGTGGTTCCTGTCCGATCCTTCTCTGCTGAGCCTGGACATGATCCTGGGAACCTGGTACTTAGCTCGAACAGACGCAGGGTTAAGTGGGGGAAACTGCAGAATTCAGAGGAGTCAATAAGTAATATCTACAGGATAGCACTCCCAAAGCTACAAGAACTAGATTTCCTTATTAGGCAACCTAAAGATCTACATTTTAATGAGAAGCTGGCCTTAATCCATGACGACCTAGTGGGTGCATTGGGTGAGGTTTTTTACCCAGTGGCACCGCAGAGGAAAAATAAAACACGTACCCCAACATGGTATAATTCATCCTGCAGAAAGATTAAGACAGAACTAATAAGCACAGTCAAAATAGGTTTGGATAAAACTAAAATCTCTGAGCTTAAACGAAACTATAGGAGAGCTATGGCAGTGGCACGGTCAGAATGGGATTGGAACAGATGGCAGGATCTCACACTTGCACTTGAAACAAGGGATATGAGGAAATTCTGGTCCTTGGTAAACGCCGGTACGGCAGAACCCAAAGCTGCAGTGGAACCAAACATTGCAGCATCTATATGGGAGGCCCACTTTGGACAGCTCTACCAAGAACCGTTTCGACGTGACGATGAGGGGTACGTGGCTTTTACAATTGTCCATGACCCCACATCTAAACTGGAATTCAGTCTCGCCGAGGTGGTTAACGCAATTGGGGAATTGGCGCAGGGCAAGGCACCGGGTCTTGATAGGTTGCCTGGTGACCTTTTTCGTCTTCATCCAGGCATTTGGGGTCCCTATTTCCTCATACTTTTTAATTCTATTCTGGGTGGGATGGAGATTCCCTGTACTTGGCTGGGGGCGGAGATAGTTCCTATTTTTAAAAAGGGCTCTCCTCTTCTCCCAGCCAACTACAGGCCAATAAGTCTTATAGATGTCCCTCAAAAATTATATTCTCGCCTCCTCTTGAACCACCTTTCGGAGTGGATGGAGGATAATAAAATTCTTAGTCCCCTCCAGGCTGGCTTCAGGAAAAAAACGTCCACCATGGATCAGATCTTCCGCCTCGTTCTCCTTTACTGGAAAACTGTAACCATCGAGAGGGGAAGGCTGTACATGGTGTTCGTGGACCTGAGGTCAGCATTCGATCTAGTTCCCAGGGAAAAATTATGGCAGACTCTAAAGGAGTTCGGTGTTCCAACCCACATACTAAATGCCATTATCAGGCTCCACGAGAATAACTATGCACAGGTCAGGCATGGGAGGTGGGGAGCATTGTCATCAAAATTCCCGGTCCTCAGAGGGGTCAGACAAGGTTGTGTCCTTGCACCAATCTTGTTCTGTCTCTACGTTAACAGTGTCATAGCACACCTTGACACTGTTGTTGACAATGATGCTCCTTGTTTGGGCAGCAGGAGGGTACCCGCCATTATGTTTGCGGATGATACCCTCCTGCTGTCGAAATCTCCGATGGGGATCCAACGGATCCTAGATGGATTTGGCCTTTTCTGTAAGCAATATGGTCTAGAAATTAATACAGGAAAGACCAAGTTCATGATATTCAATCCATCAACTAAAACCAGACCTAATCCTTCTCTGAGCACTGAAAGTTTGGAGAGGGTGAATACCTTTCAGTATCTGGGGGTAACTCTCCATGAGAATTTATCTTGGGAACCCCAGGTGACCAGAAGCCGGCTCAGGCTTTCTCAACTGTCCGGGGGAATTTTGAAAGTGGCAAATTCCTCTACATATAAACCTATTAGTCCGGCAGTTGAGATGTATAAAACGCAAGCAAAAGCCGCTGCATCCTATGGTGGAGAACTTTGGGGGTACAAAGCGGGTTTAGGAATTGCAAAAGTAGAGAACAACTTTATAAGGCGCCTTTTGGCCCTTCCTTGTGGCACACCCCTTCTCCCCCTAAGATTAGACTTGGGTTTACCCTCTATAAGAGAAGACCTGTAATTAATGCCACTGAGATTCTGGCATAGGCTTTGGTCCACTGCTGAGCTCGAACATTACAGGCAAGAGCTCGCCCATGTCATGAATTATAATCTTTGCGATAAAATCCCGTGGCTGGTTTTTATAAAGAAAGAACTTTACCGACTAGGTCTTCCCGAATTATGGGATTCCCCTGAACAGGGCTGCCTCAGGGTATCACGCAAACGTCTTGTGGGTATTTATAGGGAGAATAGTTTTGCCTCCCTTGTTTCCGCTCCCAATAAAGGTATTTTGACTGTTAGATTTTTGGATTTTAAGGATTCATACCAATTCAAGGGGTTTATGGACATCATTTTCCCTATACTAGCTAGAAAATTGTTCATTCAATGGAGGCTAGGGACTCTTCCCATCAAAATATTTACTCACAACTGGGCAAAAGGGACGGATAAAATCTGCCCAGGTTGTTGTATTCATGATGAGGAAGAATCACATATTATATTTTTTTGTCCTGCATACAATCGACCCAGAAAATTCTGGTTAGCTCCTCTATGCAGAAACTTGGGTTTAAGGAGCTATCTCCACTCGCTTAGAATATTGAAAACGAGCACGGCACCTCACATAGTATTTGCAGTCGCTAAATTTTTAATGGCTATGTGGCAGTTAAGGTCAAAATATCTCAAAGACTGATTCCATTGGCTATGAATTTTAATGCCTCTTGCAAACAGAAATTCTCTTTATATTATGATGGTTTTATGTATTTTATCATGCTTTTATATTAATGTGGATGTATCTTAATGATATTGTTTTTGCATCTTTTATGGCCTAATTGGCCGAAATAAAGAATCTGAATGAATGAATGAATGAATGAATGAAAATATGGCCTGATTGGAATCCTGGGACCCATTTCGAAGTTGTCCCACTTAAAGCCCTACTAGCAGGAACGAAAGACTGCATAAAGTGACGTTATGCAGCGCAGAAAGTTCCTTCCATTCACACACAGGCCTCCCACCCTGTCTGCAGCATGAGCTCGCTTTCAGAACCAAGGTAGGCATGCATATGGGCCAATGGGGCAGCTTCTTGTTCGCATGCTTAAACATTCCTTTTAAAAGTAGCATGCCAAGGTGCATTAAAAAAATAAGCAATTACTAATTTCAACCCCAATTAAATCATTTTATATTTTCCTTTTTAACACTCATGCCATGCTTTCGGCTATGGAGCTGGCCGGGGCATCAGTAACCTGCCCCCGCTGTGTGCTGCTCACCATCAGGGACAATTGCCTTTTATACACCATTTTTCTGTTGTGAACTTCTGAAAATGTAATTTCTCCTCAAAGGGAGTGTCCCCGTCCCCACAGTGAAGGATGGTCCAACCCAAACTTCCAATTAACAAAAAGGAGGTGATAAATGTGTTAATGTTTCAAAAAGAACACATATATGTTGTTCAGTTAAAGAAGAAAAGAAAGTTTAGGCCTGATCCTTCAATATAATGCGAAAGCCCTCCCCACCCCCCCCCCCCCCTTCCCTCAGCTGATGGAGCATCCCAAGGGGTCCTCCCGCCTTTCGCTCATTCACCTTGATAATGGGCACCGAGATTTTGGCGGTGTTTGAACGGCAGCAGTTCATTCACATCATTGACTGGTACATAAGTCATCATGACTGCATTGGTCATTACACGCTCATCTCTTTGTTTAACTTCATGTAAAGCACACAGGTGTTACTGCCACAGCGTAGTCTTATCTTTATTGCATATTAATTAACTGTAACTCGCATAATCTGCAATGCATCATCCTTCAATTCATAAAGTCTCTGTAATGAGTGTCATAAATCACTGTTTGTCAGCTGCTGTGACAGCCCTCCTTTTGTGGATTACTTGGTACAGGGGGTTGTGGCTACGAGACTTCCCTTGCTCCCGAGCGTCTGACGTCTGTGGCCATGCCTGGGCTGCATGTGCCGTGTCTGCCCAGCGCTGACCATTTCTTACCCCCGTTGTTTTCCCTCGTGTCTCTGCCATGAGGCGTCCCATGGACCTTATTCGGGCTAAGGTCCTTTTTTTATGTCCTTGTGTGAAGATATTTATTGTTAAACCTGTAGCTCCCTGCACCCACTGTTCGTGGCTACGACGCTTGCGTTTGACAACTGTGGGTGGGTGGGATCAGCTTCCGCAGGTAGAAACATTGGTGACTGCTTCTCTCGGTCGCCTTTTTGGCCGCGTTTGTGACCATTCCCCCTCTCCTTCGATTGGGGCATTTGAATCACAACTTGTTTAGCCTTTCTTGTGATCTTTGTGTTTTGGCGTGCTTTCTTTGCGCCTTGTTGCTGCAGTGCCACTTTGGGTGCCATGCCTCAAAGATCTACTGCATCGGTCCAGCTGGACAGTTGAGTTGTGTAATTTTCAGCGTGAGAGGAGAGAACGTACCCCATGCAACAATGTATTCAGACTTCTAAATATTGAACCCGAGACATATAATACAGCTCTGCTTATAGACAGGGACATCACTTTAAGGACATGTCTGACACTTCCATTTTATTTGTTGTTCCTGCCCCTCAGCTTACCTGTGTGCAGTGAGGTTTGGACCTCCAAATCTTGGTGCTGGGACATAGGTGTGGAGCCAAAAGGTGCATGCACCACGTCATCTTCACCACTGTGCTCCACCTCTTAAAGTGACAGTCCAAATTATAAATGCAGGGAATGGGGCGACAGCAGCAGCAGGCCCCGTGCTCTACAAAGAGCTGAAAATGTTCTGACAACTGCCTCATCCTGCAGGCACATCCGCACAAGCAAGTGCATGCCGCAAACGCACGCATCAGACCTGCCGCAGTCACGTTGGCCCCGCCTCTGCCCTCCGAGTTTGAGGCCATCTTACTCAACAATTTAATTAATGGCAAAGAAGCAAAAATAAAGCATATTACTATAATAAGGCTAATAAACTTAGTAGTGTCCTGACAAGAGCCAATTAGAGTCAGGGGGCGCAAGCAAAGCACCAGGGGTCACAATGCATTGACTAGGTGTCGCAGTTGCGACCCCTGGGGAGCCCTAATTGACTCCCATGCTCCCTCCCGATTTGAGGGGAAGATTTACAAGCCCCTTGCGACAGTTTTGTGCCGCTGTTGCGTCACTTTTGTGACACAGCAGTGGTGCACAAAATGCTGCAAATTTACAATGTGACGCATCTAGGGAGATGCGTTACGTTATAAAGCCCTGCGTCACATTATACCTGCATCAGGTATAATGTATGCAGGGTGGGCGTTCCCACGCAGGAAAGCCTTGTAAAAGTGATGCAGTGAAATCTACAAGCTTTCACTGGATCACTTCTAGAATGCCAATGCGTCAAAACCTTACGCCTGTTTAAAGCAGGCGTAAAGAGTGACGTAGTGTAGTGGGAATAGGCCTCAACATGCATTGCTGGAGTTGCGTCGTGCTTGCGAAACGACTCCAGCAATGCGTGACTTTTGCCACAGCAGATGCGTCAGAATTTCTGACACATCTGTCAATCCTTGCGCCATGGTGCGCCTTATTGTAAATACGGCACATCCATGGTGGCGCAAGGATTTCTCAGGGTGCGTCACTTTCTTGTAAATCTGCCCTTTGGTGTCTTAGCACGAAGTAAACGAAAGTGTTGAAGCAATGCTTGCTTTCAATATCTTGCTTTGCATTGGTAACCGCATACACCAGGGCTAGAGGGCAGTGCTAGCCCTACCAAAGAGCAAGCCAGGGTTAGTCACCAATGCCTACTCCTAACTGTTGCTGATGATTATTAATCATGCTAATAAAAGAAAACAGTGGAAGTTCCCAGAAAATGAATTTAGTCAAAGTGGCATTATGGTTATGATCCTAATCTTAAACCATGCATAAAATCACAAGTTGTTGTTAGTTTTGCGACCATAGCTGGTTATGCTTTGTACATGATCTCGCACTTAACTTCACAGATGACATCACATATTACATTGATGACCTTATTGATTACGTTACATATGGCTTCACCAAAAACATAAACTACAATATCACAGGTGTCACAAAATATCACATTTGTTAAAGTTTGGCTGCTGACAAGAGAGGTTCAGCAAGCAGAAGGATAAAGACACTGCCTGGCAAAAGTGGACAAAAGTGTGCACTCAAACAACCATAAACTTTTTTTTGTTTTTTGGCTCCCCTTCTGGCTCAGTGTGAGCTAAACCCAGCTGCTCCTCTCTCCCCCTCCCTCGTGTGCCCGCCTCCCCAATCATAAACTGTTTCACATAGTCAAAGGATTTTCATTAACATATGACAGTAATTCTAGGTGCATATCTGTTCAGATCCTACCAGGTGTCAATCTGGATCGGAGAAATGTTCAAATTTCATAAAGAGATAGATTCCATTTGAATGCATAACAATATGTGCTAACACCTCAAAGGTAGCGCAAGAATGAATCTGTTTCATCCCATGAACCGCTGCTGGTGTGTTTGCTAAGACTGCTGCTGTAGTGGTAATGAGGAGAGCTAATGATATCCAGCTGCCTTTATGAATGACTTATGACTCCAGCAAGGACATGCAGGTCTGAAGGTTCAGTAGACTTACACTTCTACTACAGGGATCTGTGTTTAACTTCATGGTCGCAGGTTCAAACCCCACTGAAGCTGATGCTATGCGTACCACTGATTTTGGTAACAAAAACGATCTGTTTTATATCTGTTTATATTGGCGCCAACAAGGTTGGATCCGGATCAAAAATCGGCCCGGGCACACCCAAAAAAAGTGGCCCGCTTTTGCGTATTGCCTTTCCGCTATACACTGCTTCAGTGAAGCTTTATGAAAAGAAAAGGGGGTGGGGCCATGTTTTATTAACTTTACTTAGATTAAAAAAAAATGTACAGATTAGTTCACACTGCTGAGCCCACACATGAATGCAAGTGAGGCCACTGCTGCTCAGGCCCCCGCCCCCCCGCTCAATCAGCATGCATTAATGGGCCGGCCCAGTGAGAGAAAGGGAGTGATACCTCCGCCCATCTGCCTCTAGAAAGGCCACCCAGGCACCCACTGGGCCGCTTGCGGCATCCTAACAGCACAGACAGCCCCAGGCTGCCCAAAAAAGCAGCCCACAGCTAGAACTCGGCTACCGGCCCTTTGGCCATTTCCCGAGTGCCCGCGTTACCAATCCAACCCTGGGCGCCAATATTCCAGTAAATCCACTTTACATGTTATCTAGTTGCTGACAGATGTACTTCTGCCTATGAGTATGTCTATTACATGCGAGCGTAAAAAGAGTACATTTATCAGCCTATATTCACTATGTACTTACAGTAATGATGAGGCTTCTGCTTCCTTTCAGTGTTACTACCACTCCACATCTCCATTTCGGGTCTTTTGGTATGGCAGGTATTTTAATGTGTGACTGCAGCAGCCATACTTTTCTACTTAGTGCCTTTGAGGGCATCCATTTGCTTCAGAGCGCTGCAGGCTTGCAACGGCATCTGCTGTCTATGAGAATAGCTTGTGCTTGTGAATGGGGCTGCAGCGCCGTGTCTGCTCCATACACACTCTGCAAGGTCGTTCTGTTTCTGACTGTTAGTGCAAGCTTGCATCTCAGTGCCTTCCCTATGAGGGCATAGGAGTTAGTAGTGCAGCCATCATTATTTTTGTGAGCACCTCTAGTTGATTGTGGTTGTTGCGATCTGTGATATTGTGTGTCTTGCGATACAGGGGTGTCACAGTTGCATACCTAAGCAAACAGAGGGATTTGAGTTTCTTTTAGTTTTTGGATTGTAGTCACAGAGTACTTTAACTGTTATATCTGTACCCCTTTTCAACAACCCCTTTCAATATTTCTCTACACTCATCCCATCTCACTTGCTCTTGAAGTTTCGAAACATCTTACTCGCTGATTTCCTTCCATTTGCCTCTCACTTCGTAACCTCCTTTTTAGCGCTTAACTCTAATTGCTTGCTTCTTTTTGTACACTTTGCTCTATACAATTTTCCTTTCTCCAGTCTTTAAAATGTACTCACCTTTCATCATTGATGTTTTTCCCTTCTTTTATCTCGTCTTCCCTCTTAACGTTGCCAGAAACCTATCTAATAACACTGTTCTGCCCTCATCCTCGCCATTTCTGTCCTCTCTGGCAGTTGGGTCATCTGCAAAGTTTCTCGCCTTGTTTTGCGGCAATTAAGATGGCTGCTTTTGACTTTCTCCTTGTGGGTTCTAGTGCTTACCGGAATGTTGTCTGGTAGTGTCATAAATGTTTCTTGTATCAACCCTTTGGTGCTCCTCTTAAAATGGACACTTGGAAGCATCCTTTTGATGGTTGCGGAATGGGTTAGTATTACTACAACTACCCCTGGGAGTCGCCCAAAGTGCAATATGCGCTGAAGTTGCAAGAGAGACTCATATCTGTCTACCTGCTGTATTCAATGAAGCGAGAGGCTTTTCTTTCTCTGACCATTGTCCTAAAATTTTAGACTCCTCCTCATACGCACTCACCCAGCAGCGTGCAATCACTAGACAGGTGCAGATGGGAGGATACAACTGGCTTCGGAGTGACGTAGCTCGTAGGGTTGTTGGGTTGTAGTGTGGGAGCAGGGTGGCGTCTGCACGTGAGGCCTTTAGCTTAGGGTGACCAGATTTTTAAAGCCCAAAACTGGGACATTTCACAAAAATAGAAGAAGGACTACAATTTTACGTCAAGCGAGTGCACAGAATGACAGCGCTCCTCAGCAGAGAATTACAGAACAGGCAGTAAGAACAAAAATAAAATACAATTTTTAAACCAAGTAGCTTGCCTGTTAAATACATTGCTTTCTTGAAACAACTGCTAACTATCCCTGCTGTGTAAAACATAAAAAAGAACCTCCTGACGTTTTCAGGTGACCCTCTCTAAAAACCGGGACAAGAGCTACATTTCCTGAAATCAGCCGGGACAACTGGTAAAAAACCGGAACCGTCCTGGCAAATCTGGGCTACCTGGTCACCCTACTTTAGCTAAAGGATCCCACTCTGGACACAGCAGTAGGGTCATGGACCACACCTCCTTTTATTACTTCCCCTGCTCACGTGACCGCGGAACCTACCACCGGGTCAGTGCTTGGGGAAAACATATGAAAACCCCCTCTCTCCTGAACATGTTGGGACTCCCCAACTCCCAACATAACAGCCCTGGAGCAGGGTCCAGGAGCAGACACAATGAGGGGGACACACAACGAGTTCTTTATAATGTTGAACTGTTTGCTGTCCATTGCCTCGGCTACTTGCATTGCCAAGAAGATTTTCCAGGCAACAATTCTTGGCAACTTTCTGTTTGGTTTAACAGTGGATGTGACACAAGCAACTGTTGATTCTTAGAAAATGAACTGTGCACGTTAAAGGATACCTTTTCGGAGGTTTTGTAAAAGCAAATAATGCCTTTATGTTCCAGTCAGATTTTCTGATTCAAGACGCTGGAGCTGCAGAGTTCGGGGCGGCACAAACTGTTCCTACGTCCTGTACTCTGAGTGCCTCTGCAGAGCGCAGTGTACCGTTGAACCAAGCCCTTTCAGTTAACAGAAATTGTTTTAATGTAGGTTTTCCTGGAAGGACGGACACATTTTACCATTATGACAGAACTAGGTTTCAGGCCTCATTTTATTGAAATGTGGCTGCTTGTTTCAGTCTTTCTCTGCACTTCAAACTGTGCACATTTCAACAATCCATCATCCCTTCTGGGGGGGAGGGGGGGGGGGGAGGACTGTTGCAAATAAAGCAATCCAATGAGCTAAAATACAAGAAAGCTATACTTTTCTTTTTATTTGATGTTTCTTACACGTTCTTTTATCAGTGCCATGAAAAAGCTCCCGGGTGGGATCGAGATGAGAAGTTGAATGGAAGCGTGGCAATGCGTTCGAAAATGTTTGCTAACATCCATAGATTTATGACTATGGGAGAAAGTGTTCGCAATATTTGCATAGCATTTCCTTAACCAGCCAAGCCCATGACACCTTCCTAGGAATTGCCATTTCTATAAATCCAATGAGAACGTACATATCTATCTATCTATCTATCTATCTATCTATCTATCTATCTATCTATCTATCTATCTATCTATCTATCTATCTATCTATCTATCTATCTATCTATCTATCTATCTATCTATCTATCTATCTATCTATCTATCTATCATTATACAGATGTGGATGACACTTCTGCATGCCTAATTTATCAGTTACGCACTTACGCATGGAAAGAAATAACTTATATCTATCTATCTATCTATCTATCTATCTATCTATCTATCTATCTATCTATCTATCTATCTATCTATCTATCTATCTATCTATCTATCTATCTATCTATCTATCTATCTATCTTTATACAGATGTGGATGACACTTCTGCATGCCTAATTTATCAGTTACGCACTTACGCATGGAAAGAAAGAACTTGATAACTACACTGGGAGCTTCTCTCTTGTTGACAGCAGGTTAAAGATCTAGGGGCCTGATTTATGAAAGAATTGCGAGTCATTAACTAGCCGCAAACTGGTAAGAGACCGCTAAATATGGTGACCGTGAAGTACAACGTCTCGCAAAATGAGTGTTTCTTAAAATAGCATACTGCACCAAGGAATCTATGATTTCTTATTTTAACAATAGGAAATATCACATTTCTAAATGCGATTTCCAAATAACTAGTTACTATGTCAGTGTAGAAAACATTTGCAAATAAGGAAATTGGGTAAACACACAGTTTTGCACATGCAAAATTTTATTGATTTGAAACAGGTGGTAACCAGCTGCACAGAATAAAGGAGGTTCCAAAAGGCATTGCAGTCTTTCAGAGGGGCTGCACTCTATGCTGCAGGGAAGAAAATTTGGATTATTGGATCTCAACAGAGGAGGTGGAGGAGAGAAAGGATATTTAGGTAGAGGGTGACTGTGTAACCAAACTGATGAGGAGGTTTATGTCAGATACAGGTTTGCAAAACAAGTCATTCTTAATGTAACTATTGATTTGGACCCAGTACTAAGCAGGTCTACACAAAGCAGTGTACCAATACCTATACATATCAAGGTATTGTTTAGCTTACACGTGTTGGCTTCTCGTAGCTACCAATGCTCTGTGGCTTTTTCAGGTGGGATATCCCAGAGTACATTATGTAGGGGTTCTAGGCATTTCTTTGAGGTAATGTTGGCTAGAAAGCACACTCACATTATCTTTCCAAGTACCGCTGCAGAATTGGAAAATACCAAAATTCTATTCTATGCCGTTACACAATTTTCCCAAGAGCTTGTTGGGATTTTTGATTTGCCAAACCTCTGACACTGAGCATGTGTATCAGAACACAAAGAGCCAACATTTGCAAAGCATACAAGTTGCATGTAATGCAAAATGTCTGATCGCAGACCCAGCACAATCCCCTGAGACCACTCATGACGTCTACATATTAAATGCTGTATGAGTGACTATCGAGAGGAGCGTATGGAGAAGGCTGGTTGTTAGGTAATTTGTAGTCACTGGTACACTTATATGTCATATTTGTAATTTTTGGAAAAACGAAACCTGCTTTGAAAATTTTCAGGTGACAGTGCATATTCCGTAAGGCCGTGGCTTATGGCTCCCTACATTCAACCTCAAGCACCGAGACAAAGAAGGTACAATGTTGACGACAGACGAACTAGGAGCATAATAGAGAGAATGTTTGGCCTTCTTAAGGGCCGATTCAGAGGGCTGCATAAAAGTGTGGGGGGTGCCCTTGAGTACCACCCTACAATGTGTTGCAAAATTAAAGCCACATGTGCTATTCTCTGCAACCTAGCAATGCACAGGAGTCTACCCATCAAGCCACCAAGTAAGGATTCTGATGAGGACAATGCTGTAATTCCCTCACACTTGCCATCTCCAGGACTTGATGCTGCAGAGCTGCTGAAGGACGTGTGCGCCAAGATGATGTGATAGACAACTATGTTTAAGGTACTTGCCACCATATTTTCTTTACATAAAAAACAGAACACCTAATGTTCAGGCAGTAACCACATACTTTTCTGTTTATTCACAGATTATGCTTCTGATAGACAACAACTCATTTGCCAGTTTTGTTTACAAAACAAATGTTCTTTTCATTGAAACATAGTAAATAAAAGATATTAACTGGTGGGTCTAATACTCATTGGTATAGTTTTATTCACTGTTTTCGCCTTGGACATCTAGTACTTGGCCTTTGATTAGAACACAGGGTGGCCCGTCATTGCCCTTCGTTCTCTGGCTTCTAGTGTTCCTTGATGGAGCTTGCTCATCATCTGACATATCGTTGACGCTTGAGCACTCCTCAGTTCCCCAACAGGACTTGGTGGCCGATTTACTGCATTAGTAGTTTGCATTTTTGCAAGCGTATTTGGAATGTATGCAAGGCTCTTGGCCACATCACCTCTTTGGTGTACTAGCTCCACATGCATGTTAGGTGATCTCTTACGCTTAGTTGATGTCACTGTTACCAACCTTTCCACAGAAGGGTCAAATGTTTGCAGCCGAGTGTTCTTAAGTTTTTGTTGTCGCCGATGTGATCTTGAATCTTGAACCATTTGTGTGGTGCGATGTTTACTAGCTGTAGCTAAATCCTCAATGCCTGAGCGCATTACTTCAGTGCTCTCAGAAATGGGTACTTCTAACCTACAACCCTTCAACTCCATTCTGATGTTGCCCAGTGTTGCTTTTGCTTTTATTTTGTGAATGACTTGCTTCAATACATGGAACTGTGCCTGAGCAGGTGATTTTTCATGGATTTATTTGGATACTAAACCTTAGGTTAGGTCTTACCAGCCCACTTCCTCTATTCATTATAGCTCCTGGTGGTATTATTTGGGGTTCATTTTCTGCTGACGTTACAATAGTTGTAGTCTGCACAACTAATGTAGATGTTTTGCTGTTGCTGCATGTTCCACTTTCAGTGTAGGTGGGAATATAAATTATATTTTCAGCTTCATTCTGATACAATGCTTCACCCTTATTTTATGTTTTTGTTTGAGTAGTAATAGTAGACCGAATCGCTGAAAATAAAGTACTTATTTAATATTAATGGTCATCATCTGTCTAAATTTTAAAATTGTACATTGTTACTAAAATACTATTTCATTTTTATTTTTCAGGATTCTTTTACACCTACATGAATCATAAACAGTATTTATATGTTTGGCCAAGAGCATACAAATGTAAATGTCTAATTTTGTAGTAAGGAAAATATATTTCAGCATTTTGACTACATTACCCACAATGAACTGTGCAAAACACTATGAAACTATTAACTAAATATTTCACTCAATGTTGTTGGACATTTTTTTGAAAACATTGTAAATTGTTCATTTATTAAATAAAAGACATTTAAAAGTTGCTCAGTGATATGTTTCTAATAAAATGTTCTTTGTATAAAATATGCAAGGGATGGTTTTGAAGATAGTAATCAACTAACCTTGAGCAACTGATGCAGGGGCAGAAGTGTCAATATAAGGTACTCCTGAGATGGCTTCTGGCTGCAATGTAGACTCAATCATCTCTTCCACAGGGGTATGTGGTGGTCCTTTACTTTTTTCTCCATCAGTATGTGGCTGCCTCCTTCATTTGAGTGGCTTAGTATGGGAGTGCAGGAGTGCATGTTGTGCCTCCTCTTCCGAATTTCCTCCACATATCTTTTGGTGACTCCAATAGCATTTATATGTTGCTATATCCTTCTCCATATCTGCCTCTTGGTTGCTTCAGGAACAGACACTGAAGACTTCCCAAAGAGTCTGTCATGCCTAGAACACACTCCTTAACCAAAATGTCCAACTCAGCATCAATGAACTTCTACTTTCTTTTCTACCCCACCTCCTCTTGAGGCTCCTGGTTTGACATCTTGAGTGCAGATACTGCTAACCTGGACAAGGGTGAGGGCCTGCTCAGGCCAGTTAGAGACAAGGGACCGAGATGCTACCTATTTACCAAACTACAATCACATTCCAGGAAACAGCCATAAACACAGCCATGCACACAAACTCTTAACAATAACGCACTTCTATCTACCAACAAGTTTGCGACAAAGCTTGGCGGGGATGCAAGGAGTTGTTAATGGGGTAGGCAGTCTAACGATCCGCCTTCACTGACGAGAAGACAAAGGTTTTTTGAGCCCCGCACTCGGCTCCTAATTACCAATCGTGGCAAGCCACAATGCCTGGATGTCGAGGGAGGAGCCACGTAGCCCATCGGAGAGGCTGCTGAGAACCAACACAGAAACAGGTGAGTCAGTGGACACTTACGACGTTGCAGCTTCCTCCCGGGGCATATATCGCTCCCTGCAAACAGTTCCCTGCATCTTTACCTCCTCGCCACAATTTCACTACCACCGATAACTACTAACTTACCAAACAAACCACTACACACTATCTGTCGGGGTCACCAGGACTCCATTTTGAGGTCGCCCCTTGATTGGCATCCATCTTAGTGCTCTATCTCCTCAATCAAAAATATTGAACTAAATGAGGTCCGACTAAACTCCTCTTCGCGTTGGATCCATATTGAATGCTCCATTTCCTTATGACTGAAATAATAGGAATGGAAAGAGGACCGTACTAAGAACCCTGAGCAGCAGCCATTTTTTTGGATCAATTGGACGCTTGTTGTTTCAACCTTATTGCTCAACTTGAGCTGCACCTTCGCATCCTTAAACATAGTAGCGACTAGGAAGCCACCATGTCTACCTCCCCCTCAGGAGAGCAGCCACCACTAAAGAGTCAGAATAAAGCAACATACTTGATATTCTAAGAGTCCCCAGTGGCTCTAACAACAGCGGCCATCTTGGACTGGTTGATACCAGTCACTGCTCCACAATCATAACAAATAGGATAGACAACTCAGTCCACACTTGCAAGATGCTTTTAAATGAAGACTACCGCGGATTCTAATGCAGAAGTTCCAAATTTGTGTAACACCCCCCTGTAAACTAGCAATATACAATTCTGACCCATAATTCTCAAACTCCTTTCCTTGGCAGCAAACCCTAGTAAGCACTAAAATCCCCATCATAAAGATCAACATCTCCAGACTTTGAGGTCCTAGGGTGACCCCTCACTCTCACCTAGAATTCATTGTAACACTCCGTCAGGCTCTCCTCAAGAGGTCACAGCGTGTTAGTTCTTATTCATCGCAAACCTATTCCCACACGCCCAAAGAATCGTAAGTCAAATACAAAAAAGATGTAAATTAATAAATATGAGTGCTTCCACAGCACCCCTCACCTCACTCCACCCACTAACCTGAAACCCCATGGTCCGAACTCCTTACCCATAATGAACCCCCTAACCCCTCAACTAGTGCTACCAAAACCTTCAAACATTGACTGATCATCCACTGGTAACTCTCATCCCATAATGGAGGGAATCAACACCCCTTCACATTTTTTGAACTCCCAAGCAGTTATCAGTCTCCCTGAGTCAACAGGGTGCAACCAAATCCCAGGGTTCCACACAAGTCCTAGGAGCTGGAAGATGTTCAACTCATTCATGTAGGAGGACATCTTTAAGATGATTGCCAAATCAAAGTACTCCTTACACATAGCAGACCCTATTCTGACCTTCCTGGTGAAGTCTCAACCATGCCTTAAGCCCTCTCTGGACTAAGATAATAAACAGATCCCTGAGTAATGGGGTTATATCTGATAACCTCAAACTAGGTGAAGTCCCCCTGCTAAAAAAAACACCGGCACTGACCTTGGTGACCTCAAGAACTTCGGGGCAATCTCCAACTTTCCCTTCTTGGCAAACATTCTTGAGAAATATTTTTGAAATGGTTCACCTCATATCTGCATAACTGCTCCCAACTTGACCTCAAATACTTCTGCCATAACCAGGGGTGTCCCCCCAGGGCTCAGTCCTCTCACCTACACACTTCAGTACATACATGGAACTCCTCACCATCATACTCAGACAAGCAAATGTCACCTACCATTTTTATGCGGATGGCATCCAGCTTTACTTGGAAATATCCTCGCTAGAGGACTTACGACGGCTAAATGCCAGTCTCATAAAAGTCCAAAAATTGCCTGTCACACAACCACCTGAAACTCAACTAAGATAATATAGCAATCCATCTCCTGTCCAGTAACAGTTCCAAGAGTGGCTAAATACCATCAATACTTTTAATTGCAAACTGACTCTGTCTGATTCCACCAAATCTCTGTGGATGACCCTGGACTCAAATGTAAACATGAGCTCACACATGGCTTCTACAACTTAAAGCTCCTACACACTATCTGCAGCTAAATTTAAAGGAACTAGACAACCTGCTTGCCTTCAACACCGATCTGGTCACAATCAATTCTGTACAAACACTTTAAGAAAGTATTGTTCTGTTAATTCCTCTGAAAACATCAAGGTATAACAGAATAAAACAAGATCAAAAAAGAAATTGCTAAGCTTCAGCGCAGCTGGCTTAAAACAAACATCCCTCAAGACAAGATATGTCTACACATACATAGCAGAATATACAAGTCAACAATCAAAAAAGCAAAAAATAAACTATACAATTCTAACCAAATCCACACTGCAAAGTGCACCAATAAGGAATTCTATAAAATAATCACAGAATTCTGTAAGCTAAAATGCACAAATGCTGCCCATCCCATTTCTTTAGAATTTTGTGACAAACTGGCAAATCATTATACAACGAAAGCAAACAGGTTGAATTCTTACTTTACCAAGAAAAAACCAAGAGTCCCGACCTGATTGCAACAAAACCCTCCAGAAAATGGAAAACACAACCTCTACACTCCTTCAACGAACTCTCACTTACTGAATTTCTGGATCTTGTCAAAGCAAGCAAGCTAGCTGCTGCCCCACTGACCATTGTTCACTTCAAATCTTCAAAAACATTCACTGATCAACTTTATCGGCCATCCCAGTCAGAGTACTCATCAACAACTCCTTAACAACAGGAATGTTTGCACAAAAATGAAAAAAAGGTCTATATATGCCAGTTATTAAAAAAACGAACCTGGACAATTAAGACCTCAACAAGTACAGACCATTAGCAAACAGACCATTCCTGGGCAAACTTCTAGAGAATCTCTATATACGAAAAAGGTACCCCCTAAAAATGCATTGGTTAAGGACTGGGACAAGGGAGAACTAAGCAAGACAATATATGGTGCTGCACCATCCCACACGACCTGTATTCCTTCATATGAGGGAACTCATAGCTCCTGTAGCTGGCCCTTTATGAATTACGCACTGGGATAATACATTTAGTCTTTTTTTTAACAAACTATTTTCTTTATTCTTCTTAATTCATTTGTTTACTTTCTTTACACATATTACAAATTTCAATTAAATTATACATAAAACATGCTATAAATGCATTCAATCTGTACAAAACAAGACAATTTCATCAAAACAGACAGATGGTTCTTTGATTATTTCTCTTCATTTCATTTTAAACGATGTTATCAAGAACCCTTGTGTGAAAAGACATACAAAAACTACAAAAACATTTTTCTATACACAGACAATTGTTCTAAGAGGGAAGAGGTGTGGCGCCGCGGCCAGGCGACTGACTCCGGAATTTGGGGATCACGGTTCAATCCCTGGCGCCGGTGGCAGATTAGCCCAGCACCATGTGACTCTGGGCAATAGCTTGCTTAATCTTCCCGACAGCCCCCAGTGCCTAGAGACCCTTACGGGTGATTGTTCGCGCTTTACAAATGTGGATTATTATTATTATTAATCAAAAGTCAATACCTCTTACCATTCTTACAATCATAAATACATAACCCCTTGTATTCCAAACACCGCTATCTCCTTGCATCCCTACACATTTATACATTCACTTAACACATTCATACTGATCCCAACCACTCATTACAATCACTATGCATGAACAACGGGAAACAGACTAGTTTTTCAGCCATTGTTGTGTTGTGGGTTGGGATCCTGTTCACTCCAGTCTACGTACGTTTCGGTGGGAAATATATAAAGAAACCACCTACGTTTCCAGCTACGTTTCCAGCTAAAATCGGTGGATCAACTAGGGGGTATCTAATGAGTCTTGAGCTATCCTACTGTTAACCTACTGTTATCAAGCAGCTCTTCCTAAAAATCAGACTTTGTTGAAAGCCTTGGATAATTTGGTTTGTTTTTTCTCATCAAAAGCTTGATGTTTATCTGTTTCTTCTGTATGAGTTTTGTGATGTCCATACATTAATATCACAGGTTCTTCCAGAAACGTAAGTCAAAATTAGCTTCAGATCCATATGTTAGTCATCCGAGATGAGTTGTGTCATGTTCACATATCGCATTCCTTGTGGTGGCAGCCCTGCGTCTAAAGAGTATTTCGGAAGAAAGTAGCAGCCAACAGAGAATGTATGGACCATAATTAAAGAAAGAGCAGCCTTCACCCACAGGCCACAATCCATTGAAAACAATTCCATACTGTCTGACTTCCAAAAAGGATTAAAACCAGTAAGAGGCACTGAATTGACACCTCTATCAGGGATGACCTTAAGAACAGCGGGGGTTCTGCCCTTCTTCTTTTGGACCTTTAGCAGCTTTTGAAGTAGTGGATCATGACACAGTAATCCAAACGCTTAAGAAAGCCAGAATGGAGGGCACAGCTCTCTCTTGGATGGCCTCGTACCTACACAATAGAAGAAATATTATACATACTCCTCTATATAGCATTAAAGCAGGAGTCCCTCGAGGCTCAATCATCTTACTCATGCTTTTCAACAGCTGCATGAAATCATTACCAGATCTGATCAATGGTTTTGTTAGAGCAAATGCAGGCCTCCAGAGCGCTGTGGAGTGCCGAGAGAAGCCGCTTTCTGCAATCAGGGCACTACTCTCATGCTAGTGAGCAGCGCCAGGATTGGTCACGAGAGATTCCAGATGGCCGGGCTGCAGTCGTGATGAGGACGCCCGGAGCGAGGAGGTGCTGTCCAGTTCGGTAAGTGTTCATTTGAATTTTTTATTGTATTTGCCAGCCCGCCCGCCCCCCCCCCCCCCCCCCCCGTAGATGCCAGCTGCCACTGTCACACATACAACAAAA
The DNA here is from genome assembly GCF_964204655.1 of Triturus cristatus. NCBI lineage: Eukaryota > Metazoa > Chordata > Amphibia > Caudata > Salamandridae > Triturus > Triturus cristatus. Next base: position 791,862,202 of record NC_140581.1, on the reverse strand, counting down.
TATGGCAAGGACCGCTGTTCACAAGGAAGGAAATCAGAAAATATGCACAACAAAGGAACCTATGCTAGAGAATGCCTCTCCACCTCAAAATTACTACATACACAAGGTAAAACATCTTTTTCTGCTCCAGCAGCCAAACTGTAGACTTTGCTAGCTACAAACATAAACTCCACTGACAATCTTCTCAATCTCAGAAGAGTAGTCAAGAGCTGGCTCTTCCCCACATGACAACTATATTCACAATACATCAGTGTACCACAACATCAGACATGACAAACTATGCTTCTCACGGTATGGAGATGAGGTTGTCATCATACATGTATCATTGTTCATTGAATATGACTCCTGTTGTAAACTTATACATTTATATAATGGAAAAAACATACATTGCGCCCCAATAATCATGTATGTATCAGAGTATGTCAATATTGCTGCTTCTTTGTACTTATAGGTTCGTATATTAAGGGTTCTACGCCTGCAAGTAAATCTTCATGAAGTGCCATGTATATATGTATGTATAAATTGATTACAGTTAATTGAGAAATACATATTTGCATACTTCACCACGAGATACATGTACACATCAGACCATGTAAAAATTGCTGTGTCTATGTACATACGGGTATTTATATGGGGGCGTTTATTCCAGCCTCTAAAAACGTTACCACTTTTTCATATGAGGATGTTCAATCATTTTATTTAGTTTAGAGAAATCAGGTTTAGATTTTGTCGCATGGAAAGTGGAACGTTTTAATTCTTATACTAATTTTGTTTATAAAAGCATGTATTAATCCATGTTAACAAATAAATCTGCAGATACCAAGATAGATTAAAAACCAAGACACCCTACATCCAATTTACATAAGTATCAAGGTCTGAGTTACTTAGAAGTTATGCCAAAATACAGAGACCTATGTCAGTCACCTTTCTTGATGGGGCAGGTATTCTGTCCTCCATGTTGCTGAGGCCGCAGAAAAGAGGGCCAGTGCTTGCCTTGCTCCAGGGTTTGAGGTGTGGACCAGATGTTATGCCTAGGGGACAGCCACTATCAGCATGCATAGAGTTTTTATGTGCACAGCATACAGTCAGTCAGTATCTTCAGGCCTTGCATCCTCTCATCCTCAGGATGTTGGATTGGTTGGTAGTTGGAAAGAACGCCTTGATGTCATTTTCTCTTTCTGCCTCTGTTCTTCTCTGTGTCTTTCCCTTACACTACCCCTTCTTCCCTCTGCACTTGTCTTCAGCTTTCTGCAACCACCTCGGTCATCCTAGACTTCAATTTCACGACCCCAGGCTAGAATGAAGGAAGAAGGCCCAGCAGTTCCTCCCTGTGCACATGCTCTGTGAACCACCGATGGCGTCTTTTCAGCTTGCAGAAAGGGGCATGATCCTGCTGCTGACGGGGAATTCCGTTCGATGTTACATTTCGGCTGTAAATCTGTCATTTAGCTCTAAATTCTAACACAAAATGTATCCTCACGGTAATTTCTGAAAACCAGGACACTTTTGGCGATAAAATAATTGCACGAAAAGCACAAGTGCTTTGAACAAAAAGCGCCTGCATCCTGGTTCTTCACGTTGCTCCTGCACCATGCGCTATAAAATGGCGGTGTATTTATGAAATATTGTGCAGTAGCATAATTTTGTGAATTTTGCGTAAAAAGAGTAATGTGAAAACCCGAAAATGATGTGAATTACACCGACATGACTTAAATTTTACCCAGGCCTTCTACCTGGCCTATAGATAATGGCGAGTCATCCATGCACCTTATGTTCGCTGGCAGTCAAAGGACACGGTACCGCTTGCTCGTGTTCACGCGGCGCTATGATAAAACATCAGCAGAGTATCTTGGCATCTAATACAAACACAATCCTGATAGATATTAATAAGTTACTGGTCGTAAAACCGCACGTAATCATGATCCAGTTTTGCGTGTCCATAGTAACTGCACTGGTGACATCAATGCCACGGGCCGCGCTGACAGTAACAGGGGCAGCTGCGTGCTAAACGGGGCACCTGAAGTGAGAAATGGGCTTATTCTGTCTGCGCCATCGCTTCCCACGTGTGTGCGTCTGACAACCTAGAATAAATGATAAAACCGCGCTGCCGGAGCCTCACGTGCGGCGCGAGACCGAGGGAAGCTGACGTCAGCGCCGGAGCCCATCCCTCACGAGCTGACATCCTGGCAGCTGTTGCCTGATTAGTTTAAATATTGGGACGATCATGCAGAATAAAAACATCTTTACAAATAATAAAAAGTAGGTTATACCGCAAACCTGCATAGCATTTGGTGAGCCCTGATGCATCATTTATTGAGTGACATTTGTCACTTTGCAGCTGATTACAAAGACAACGAAGAAAGTTTTATCTGGACATGATCTGTGAGGGCCTGCACAGAGAGAAGATGCTTATTTACTATGGATAGGTGACATGGCAGTGGAGGCCGGCACAGGTAAGAGCGGTGGGAAGTGTGGGGGCGGAGAGGGGTGGGTTGGGGTGAAATCGACAGACGACGGCATAGGTCAAATTAAATTAAAAAATAAATAAAACCACTTGCAAGCACTAGGTACAGGGCCGGACTGGGAACCGAAACCAGCCCAGGCAAACTACTCGGCCGGCCCCCCTGGTGGGGAGGAGGGGGTGCGGCGAACTGTTTGCTAGGACCGGATTCTGCCAATTTTGTTACAGGGGCCGATTTTCCCAGCCCCCGGTAACTAAAACGGCCCCCCAGTGGCCTAAAACCGGCCCCCACCCTGGCATCCCACCTGGGAAACATCCGGTGCCCGCTACGGCCAGTCCGGCCCTGGCAAGGTAAGTGGTTGTATTTTTTAAAAAATTTATTTTACCTCTCATGTCGTCTGTCGACTTCTACCCCACCCCGCCCCGCCTCACCGCTCTTACCTGTGCCAACCACCACTGGACAAGGGCCACTTTTCATCGATCGCTAATGCCAGACATGAAGTTATGACTTGAGTCTAGTACAAGTCCCTGGCTCACATTCACAAAAGTTTAGCATTGGGTTAGCATTACATTTTTAACGCACATACAACACTAAACCTGTTTGGGGATAAACAAACAAACTCAAATTGGTATTAGCGCTGGTTTTTATGGAAAAGTAACACACAGCAGCATAAAGTGCTTTTCACGCTGCTTTGCATTAGTTTGCGTCAAGGGGGCATTATATGAGAGGTACCTGGGCGTTCCCATGCACCCACCCATGCTTTTTAATGCAAAACCCTATGAATTAACATTAGTAGACACAGTTTAGCGCCAAAAAATAACGCCGCTGAAAAGCAGGTGTTAAAATGAGAAACGTTTTCATTTCTTCTTCCTTTTCCAACTTTGCATGTGTACTGCACTTTACAGCACACATACAAAGAAGGAAAAGGATTTAAAGTTGTCCAGCCCTAGTATTTTGTACAGGAAGGGTTATTAGGGGGCCATAAAAGGACATTCAATTCATCCCTTAGAGGCATGACGGTGGCATGAAGTTCTCCAGGGACTCAAAACTGGGATATAGTGTTATGTGTTGTTATGTTATGTTGATTTGTAGAGTGCGCTAATCACCCATGAGGGTATCAATGCCATAGAGCAGGAGAAAAGTGCGAGGTCCCTGCAAGGTTATTCGAATATCCAAGGCTTCAGTTTCTTGCAGAACTCAAGAAGTCAGGAAGAGGCTCTGATGTGCTGTGGGAGTTTGTTCCAAGTTTGGGGTGCAATGTAGGAGAATGCTCTCCCGCCTGTGCTTTTGTGAATGCGGGGTGTGTGTGAATGACAGGGAGGCTGAGTGTAGGTGTATGGTTGGCTGGTGGAAGTGTATTTGGCATTTAAGGTATTCAGGGCTGGTGTTGTGAGAGGCTTTGTATGTGTGCGTGAGGAGTTTGAACTGCCTACGTTTTTGGATGGGGAGCATGTGGAGCTCTCTTAGGTGGGATGAGATGTGGGTGTGGCATGAGATGTTGAGGATGAGTCTTGTGGCAGCATTCTGGATGGTCTGGGGTCCCTGTGTGAGCTGCTTAGAGATTACGGCATACAGTGCGTTGCAACAGTCGAATCTGCCAGTGATGAGTGCTTGCATGAAGGTTTGTCTGGTGTTCTGTGGCAGCCATTTGAAGGCATTTCGGAGAATGCATAGGATTTGGAATCAGGTATTGCTTAATGCATTGACTTGTGCTGTCATGTTAAGCTTGTTGTCCACGGTGATCCAGAGGTTTCTGGCATGGATGGTTATTGTTGGTCGTAGCTCGATTGGCCACCAGGCGGTGTCCCATCAGGAGGCCTTGTTTCCGAAGACCAGTATGTCAGAGGTAAGTTTCAGGCAGTTAGTTCTCCATCCATTCTGCTACCATGGTCATGCAATGCTGAAGTTGGTTCTGGTGGTGTTAGTGTTGTCCGCCAGGAAGAGGATGAGCTGGGTGTCATCAGCCTAGGAGATGATGTTGATGACATGGGATCAGATGGTGCTGGGGAGCAGGGTCATGTAGATGTTGAGAAGAGCATGGCTGGGGGTTGATCCCAACATAAAATGACCAGCATCAAAAGTGGGAGTGAGCCTGTTTATAGGAATAACCACAACTAGGTTTGAGTTGGTTCTGATGAGGTGATCCTGATTAATGTAGTGGTTTGTCTCTGAGGTAAGGAGGATTTTGATATGTGTACTGTAATCCTAGATAACTTTGGTCTAGAAGCAGATGTGGAGCCAGAGGTACTGGCCAATTTAGGGGTATATACGATTTAATCTCCAGAAAGCCATCAACTACTTAGTCTAGAACACTTTAGACTGGCTAGTTGGCATGAAGACCCAGGAGCATTGGGTTGACCTAGACAAGGCTAGGAAAAAACTAAGACATGGAAACATTATGGAACGTTTGGTGGGAGGAAATACTTCATTATGACTAGCAGGTTCAAGCTACCCAAGCAAAAACAGATATTCTGCTTGATGTGAGTGGCATTGAGAGTCTGTGATTGAAACTGGTTGCTAGGGACCTAAGTTGCATAATCATTTCTTGGGATGTGGGTGGCGTGTAATATGGGCCAATTATAAAAAACTTGGTTTTGTCATCGCAGATAAACAGCCTTTTTTGATGAGCATGCATTTCCCAATGGAATGTATTCAAGTGGCTCACATATTTATGTGACCAGCGCTCTTCATTGCTAACAGCTGCTCTGTGTAATGAGTTTATTATAGCATTGCTTATAGGTTACTGTAGATAGTGTCCCAAAGTGGGAGCCGTAAGTATTGCAAAGGAGGTGAGAAAGCACATATTCTCTGGTCTGGAAAAGAGTGTGAGGTTAGGGCAGGATGCTACTGGTGATCTTTTTAGAAGAATAATTCAATCCACAGCAGACCTCTGAATTCTGGAGCACAAATGTGTGAGTAATTCTTCTAGGTCATGGAGAGTCGTGTTGATATGAGGGGGCAAGAAGCAGCCTGTCAATCATCTGGAGTATGATGGAGGAGGTCATTGGTTTGTACTTGCTATGTGGTGAACTTGTCTAGAGCTGTGCGTAGAAAAAGCAATTTATAGGCTTGGTGGAAATTTGTCAGATTAGATGTGTTGATAATATTTTTTTAAGATAGGGTGTTTTGAATTCTTGAATTGCAAGGCTTAGGGGATTGTTAAGAATGATGCACATTTTTGTGACAGGTGATGGTGACGCTTATGCTAGTTTAATAGAATTTATGTCAGGATTATAAACTGTGATTTTCAGAAACATGACAAATTTAAACTCTAGTTTCAAGGTTGAATTAGTTGTGGCTCATTAGTGCTAATTTGCATGTGACACCAGTCACACGGTAAGGCCACAATTTGCTTACTTTCAAACTTGAAACAACACTAAGCGACACACCTAAAGCCACCTTACGTGCATCCACCTATCGACCGTGGAACAAACTCAATTTGGAACACTTAGAAGCACAGCTAACATCCAGTACAGATCTAGACACAATAAATTCTGTCAAAAAACTATGTGGGTGGCTTCAAGAAGCTTTTGATATCCTAATACCACTAAGAACAACACAACAGAACAAAAGATAAAAAGCACCTTGGAGAAATACAGAGATAAAGCAGATAAAACAACAAATTAGAAAGCTGCAATGTGCCTGGCTCAAAACAAACACCAATCAAGACAAACTTCGCCTACAGAAAAGTAACAGATTTTACAAGTCAGCTATCAAAAAACTAAAAAATGTACTATTCAGACAGAGTTCAAAATGCTAGATATGCAAAGAAAGAATTCTATATAATTCTCAATGAATTTCGTAAACAAAATTGCCTAGAAGGAGCTCACCCCGTTACTCAAGATTTCACTGACAAACTGGCAAATCATTATAAAGGCCAAAGTAGACACGTTGAACTCATATTTAAAACAAAGCACCAGCACCGACCTTTTCCAAAACAATAATCCAAGAATACTCTAACCCAGCCTCTCCGTTCCTTCCAACATATTACACACAATGAATTTAAGGACCTGGGGCCATATGTATCAAGCCTTTTTCCCGTTTGCAAACCAAAAGGCCATCACTAAATTTGTGATTCTCTATTTTGCGAATGCAATTAAGGAATTGCAAATTGCAATTCCTTAAATGCAATTCTGGAAGCACCAGAAATTTGCTATTTAGCCGTAAGAAATTGCAAATTACCACCAACTTCAAGTTGGTGGTAATTTGCGATTTTCTTTAAAACAGCACTTTTTTGATTTTTTAAAAGTGCCATATGTCACACATACATGCCCTTAGGGCATGTATGTACGCAAAATGTGCACACATGCATATTTCAGGGGTGCAACAGGGTGTCCTTTTGGCACCCTTGCAACCTTGAAATTACATTCGCATTCATTCCTATGGGCCTCCTATCCCATGGGAATGAATGGGAAGGCATTCTTTATTTGCGAATCTCCATTTGCGATTTGCAAATAAGGAATATGTAGGATTCGCTAAATTTTTAGCAAATCCTACATACATTGCATTTTGCGATTCTCTAATTTCGATTCGCTAAAAATCGCAATTTGAGAATCGCAAAACTCTTTTTTTATACATTTGGCCCCTGGTCAAAGCAAGCAGGCCTGCAGACAGCTTTTCTGACCTGTGTCCACCGCAAGCCTTCAAGACAATGCTGGCACACCAGTAAGAAAAATCATCAACAATTCCTTAACGACCGGAACATTTTCAGAAGAACTCAAAAAGTCATACATACGTCCATTAATGAAGAAAACAAACTTGGACGCGCTGAACCCTGACAACTACAGACTGATTACAAATGGACCTTTCCTGGGCAAACTGATAGAAAGAGCAGCATTCGCTTAGATGTTACAATTCATTGACTGTATCACTTTCAGACTTTCAAATGGGATTCTGTTCAGGAAGAGGCACAGAATCTGCTCTCGTTGCCATCTGGGATGGCCTGAAGAACACAGTTGACTGCAACGCTGTTGCTGCGCTACTTCTCTTGGACCTCTTGGCTGCCTTTGACATGGTTGACCATGACGCTCTGATACAAAGACTCTATGAAGCCGGCATAGTGGGGACCGCTCTAGACTGGATCACATCCTACCTTCAAAACAGAACTAATGTCATTCATACCCTGCCTTTCTCATCCAAACCGTACTTCACAAAAGCAGGGGCCCGTCAAGGCCCTATCATCTCGCCCATGCTTTTCAACATCTACATGAATTCATTACCGGCACTGAGCAATCAATTTCACCTTACGTGCTATAACTATGCAGATGACAAGCAAAAACTCCTTCAACTGGAAGTCCCCAAAGACATTGGAAACTCACTTATTTTAAGCTGTCTCAGAGCCGTGGATCAATAGATGACGTGGAGCCATCTCAAATTGAATGCTTCCAAAACCGAAATACTCATGTGTGGCAATTGGAAAAATTATGACCCGCTCGCCGCCTGGCCTGATGATCTGGGAACACTGCCTAAAGAATCAAAGGAAGTAGGAAATCTCGGAATGACCATGGACTCCAAGCTATCAATAAATGCCCAAGTGGACAAACTAGAAAGATCAAGCTTTGTTACTACGATGAATCTTCCCCCATTTGGGATTTCCACACAAGTTCCAAGCTACCATCTCCCTTGTTCTGTCCAAACTCGATTACGCTATTAGCCTCTATCACGGATCACCTTTAACGACTATGAAAAGACTACAACGAATTCAGAACTCAGCTGCTAGGCTACTCTTACATATAAAGCCGCAAGACCACATATCCCTTGCTTTGAAAGCCCTGCATTGGTTAACGGTTACCATAAGATCCACATTCAAGCTGCTTTGTATCACCCACAAAGCGATACATGGAATGGGATCGTTCTTCATCAGGAATAAAATCACCAAACACATTCAACAAAGGAACCTTCACTCTAGAGTGGCACCTCACATGAAAATCCCAAGATACAAGAAAAAAAACAAGGGTGGCACATCCTTCTCTGTTCAAGCAGCCAAACTATAGAACTCTTTACCCCCAACATAACATCCACCTTTCTTCAGAAAACTACTCAAGAATTGGCTCTTCCCCACATTGCCATCATACGTAAACAGAAAAATACAGCATATACCACTGTATATTAGCATTTATTTGCACTATAGGTATGTACCTACATATGTGTACTGCTTTGTATAAATGTGTATAATAATTATGTTTTTAAAAATATAGATATTCATTAGTTCTGCTTAACAAATGTACATATTACTGATAGTTACATTATTCTATGTTTTTAACATGTATATAAGTGACTGCATAAATAAGTAAATATTTTATCATAACTATTTATCTACAATTGCTTCACTATTGAATTTAAAAAAGCATTCATTTAAATTTAAAGTACAACTCTTGAAAGCTGGAGTTTAGTAAATGCAACTTTAATCTACATTTACTACCTTCCTCATGCACACATATATATATATATATATATATAGACTATATATATAGATATATATATATGTATGTATGCATGTATGTATGTATATACTTTCCATGTGTTTATGTATCTGCATATTTATTGCTTTTCTTCAAATTGAGCATATCCAATGCACTACCCTATTTCTCACCCTGTAGCACTCTCAATATATCCTCTACCTCATCTCTCTGACTCATCTCAAACCTCATTCTACTACTATATCCAATGCACTACCCTAATTCTCACCCTACACCTCTATCAATATATCCCCTACCTCCACTCTCTAATTCATCCCAAACCCCATACCAGTACTATGATCCCCAAAATAACCCTTTCCGCACTCTTCGCCTCCTTATATCTCATGCCGTTTTACTATTTGGATCTCCCGAACAAGCTTTTCTAAACCCTTCCCTCTGACTCTTTCCCCTCTACCTCCCTTTTACTCATCCCGAGCCTCCTCCTACTTCTATGAGCTCCAAAAATAAATAAATAAATACATTCTAAATCCTTCCCCCTTCTAGCCCTCCACTATCCTATTCAATCGAAATAACAGACTAACATATCCACCACTCAAATTACTTTCATATTTCACTATACTAATTCACCACTAATCCTTTATGGATTCCAGAGTAGCGTGTTACTCGCCGAAAAAACACTTCAACACCTTATCAGGAGTTGGAAGCACTACATAAATGCAAACCTGTTTCCCTCTTCTATCCCTCAACTATCCTTCTCAATCCAAATAACTGACTAACATATCAACCACTGAAATTAATTTCATATTTCACTATACTAATTCATCACTAATCCTTAATGTGTTCCAGAGTAGCGTGCTACTCCCCAAAAAAGCACTTCAACACCCCATCAGGGGTAGCAAGCGCTACATAAATGCAAAGCTTTTTCCCCTCTTCTATCCCTCCACTGTCCTTCTCAATCCAAATAACTGACTAATATATCCACCACTCAAATTACTTTCATAGTTCAGAACACTAATTCACCACTAATCCTTTATGGGTTCCGGAGTAGCGTGCTACTCACCAAAAAAAGAGCTTTGATGCTTTGTCAGGGGTAGTAAGCGCTATATAAATGCATTTACAATACAAATACAATACAAGAGTGCATGTGTGATGGGATTTGAAGCCCCCGCACTCTGGAACAGTCTGCCTACAAATATCAAAGCAGCCCCCAACTTACTGATTTTTAGGAAACTGCTAAAAACTTGGCTTCTCAATTCTTAGTCCTCTCTTGCTCCACCTATACTGCTATATCTAATCAGCTCCAAGACACCCATGGGTATTTGTGCGCTTTAGAAATTAATTAACATAACATAACATCTTGCAATGTTTTGTACAGTACATTTGCCACTTCCATGGCTTGTTAGTTTGGAGACAGGTTTTCCTTTTTTGTGTGCAGTTTTTATATAGGAGAAACGCCCCCCAAAGGTATTGGAGGCTTTACATGAGCACCAGTTATGTTACACAAGGACACATTCATTTTTGGTAGGCATGGGAAGAATAAGTGATTTGCCTGAAATCAAAGGATGTTGAGCCGGTGACAGACTGGGTCCTGGTTCCCCAGCTCCAAGGTTGGCAATTCTGGCCTTTGCGCCACATCCTCTCCGCTATCCTCTGTAATTTGTAGATTTAGTTGACCAACAGTCTCGCTTGGAGAGTCATCCTACATTTCCCTTGGCCCAAGTAAGTGTAGATGATGTGGTAATTAGTGTAAGGATTTCCCTTACAGTGATGCTTCATTTACGTAGGAAAGGACACCTTCTAAACTACCAACCTAGGTGCAAATTACGATCCTGTAAAAAATGTGCCCGTACGACTCGTACAAGTGCCGTACAAACTGCCAAGTACGATTCGCATGGGAAAAAGTCCATACGAATCGCATTGGGAATTATTCCCCACACGTCCTCGGGTCGGAAAATGTGTCCGACACATCCTCGGACGATTTACCGTACAAATGTGAAAAGTGAAGTCCGACCGCGCTAGTACGATCCATCCCGTGCGTCCGATGTTACAACCGGATGGAAAAAACACCGTCCGCAACGAACTCCCATAGCAACCATGGAGACATGTGCCCGCATACGCGCCCAACACTCCCCCCAGCCCTCCTATGTACGAGTCGAATCCCCACCCGTGTATGTACACCTGTGTATATACGAGACGTACCCCCACCCCTGAATGTACACCCGTGTATGTACACCCATGTATGTACGAGACGTACCCCCACCCGTGTATGTACACCCACGTACGTATGGCCTGTACCCCCACCCGCGTATGTATGGAGCGTACCCCCACCCCAACCGTGTATGTACGACCCGTACCCTCACCCGCGTACGTATGGAGCGTACCCCCACCCCAACCGTGTATCTACGGCCCGTACCCTCACCCGCGTATGTATGGAGCGTACCCCCACCCCAACCGTGTATGTACGGACCGTACCCCCACCCGTGTATGCATGGAGCGTACCCACACCCACATACGCATGGAGCGTACCCCCACCCCAACAGTGTATGTACGGACCGTACCCCCACCCATGTATGCATGGAGCGTACCCCCACCCCAACAGTGTATGTACGGACCGTACCCCCACCCGTGTATGCATGGAGCGTACCCACACCTGCGTACGTATGGAGCGTACCCCCAGCCCAACCGTGTATGTATGACCCGTACCCTCACCCGCATATGTATGGAGCGTACCCCCACCCCAACCGTGTATGTACGACCCGTACCCCCACCCCAACCGTGTATGTACGGCCCGTACCCTCACCCGCGTATGTATGGAGCGTACCCCCACCCCAACCGTGTATGTACGACCCGTACCCTCACCCGCGTATGTATGGAGCGTACCCCCACCCCAACCGTGTATGTACGACCCGTACCCCCACCCCAACCGTGTATGTACGGCCCGTACCCTCACCCGCGTACGTATGGAGCGTACCCCCACCCCAACCGTGTATGTATGACCCGTACCCTCACCCACGTATGTATGGAGCGTACCCCCACCCCAACCGTGTATGTACGGACCGTACCCCCACCCGTGTATGCATGGAGCGTACCCACACCCACGTACGTATGGAGCATACACCCATCCCAACCGTGTATGTACGACCCGTACCCCCACCCCAACCGTGTATGTACGGCCCGTACCCTCACCCGCGTACGTATGGAGCATACCCCCACCCCAACTGTGTATGTATGACCCGTACCCTCACCCGCGTATGTATGGAGCGTACCCCCACCCCAACCATGTATGTACGGACCGTACCCTCACCCGTGTATGCATGGAGCGTACCCACACCCACGTACATATGGAGCGTACCCCCACCCCAACCGTGTATTTACGACCCGTACCCTCACCCGCGTATGTATGGAGCGTACCCCCACCCCAACCGTGTATGTACGGACCGTACCCCCACCCGTGTATGCATGGAGCATACCCACACCCGCGTACGTATGGAGCGTCCCCCCACCCCAACCGTTTATGTACGACCCGTACCCTCACCCGCGTATGTATGGAGCGTACCCCCACCCCAACCGTGTATGTATGACCCGTACCCCCACCCCAACGTGTATGTACGACCCGTACCCCCACCCCAACCGTGTATGTACGACCCGTACCCTCACCCGCGTACGTATGGAGCGTACCCCCACCCCAACATTCTAAGTACGGAGTGCACCCCAGGCCCCAACACCAGCACCTTCACCCAACATCGCGCATGTACGAGTCGTACCAAGCCAGACACAAGGACAGCACTGTACAACAAAATTGCCAAAGTACACACCGCACACACGCTAAAAACGCACGTACACAACCAGGACAAAGCACAACAACACAAGAATACACTATTCGAATGGCACAAAGCCACAAAACATGTCCAACAAGCACAAATACAACACATTCACTGACCTGCAACTGCCAAAATCCCAACCAGAGGCCCAAAACACAACCACTCCTTATAACACACCCACCCAAAGTTCAAACACAGCCACACCCACCAATGGACCAATAAAAAGGGCCCACACACACAAACCATGAGCCTTTGCAACAGACTCACTGCTGCCAGACCCCACAGACAACCTACAGCACCATACTTGAACCTTTACTACACCTTACACTTGCACACCTTCACACACACACCTTCACAAACACCCCCTCATCACATTCACACACACACCTGCACAACCACACCCACACACCCACAACCATCCACACCCACACCCCCCACAACCATCCACACCCACACCCCTCACCATGCCCACTAACAAGAATCCAAAGTTCACTAGCCAAGAGTTGGAGGTCCTTGTCGACGAAATCCTCAGAGTCGAGCCACACCTCTTTGGAACATTGGTCAGACAGACCAGCATTTCCGAAAAAACAGCCATGTGGCAGAGGATTGTCGATGCTGTGAATGCTGTTGCGTCCACCAGAAGGACCAGGCATGAATGCCAAGCCAGGTGGTACGATCTGCGGAGGAGGGTCCGAGCCAAAATGACCGACGACCACAACCAGGCCAACATCACTGGAGGAGGGCCGCCCCGCAGACCCGTACAATACCATCCCTGGGAGGAGAGGGTGATGGCCATACTGCCGGTGGTGGCAGTGGACGGATTAGAAGGACTCCGAGACCCGGGTGAGTACACAAACAACTCACCTCACATGGAGGGAACGTCATCCACAACCAAACTCACAATCAGTCACGCAACCACCCCAAGCTATCGCATGACTCAACCACACTCCATGAACACGCACATGCCACTAGCGCCACCATGCCCCATGCACACAGCTGGACAATGCCAAGTCACAGGCCACAGAAAACACCAACACAAGACACGGTAAGCCGGATGGTGGGAGTGTGGGCCCCAAAAATCACATAGTGCAACTCAGAAGCAGACAACAATGCCCTCTGCCCATATGGCCTAGGTCACAGCCAGACAAACAGTGTGTCCCCACACAGGAAAGACTTGCCAGCAAATGGCGGACGCCTTGCATTAAGACATGGGGGTGAAGGCACGTTTTTGCACATGACAGCAGCTAATGAACAGCCAACACTGTGAAAGAGTGGCAGCACACACCACCACAGCAGCAGCGCAGACACAGACACTACACCCAATGGGTGCCTGGAGATCAGAAACAAACTCACATCAACAAGCCAAGGTCCATTCAAAGATCTGCTAAAAGTGTGTGCCTAGGAAGCTGGGCTGAGGTGACAGAGGGTGACACACAGAGGGAGGGAGAGGGGGAGATAGAGGGAGGGAGACACAGGGAGATGGACAGAGGGAGGAGGCTGACACAGGGAGGGAGGGAGAGGGGGACAGAGAGGGAGTGAGAAAGGGACACACAGGGAGACCAATTCAGCCTTGTGGGGTGTGGGGATGTCTGCTCGTCAGCAGGTGGACTGCGTGCATGTAGACAAGGGTGGCCAGTGCCTGAATCCCCCTCTCTTCTCCATGGCAAAACACAGGGCCATGTCTCAACCTGTGCACGAGCACAACGACAGCTACCTGCATTATATAAGTGTGTGGAACAACTCCATGTGCCCACGTACAGTGCAACACGGAAGGCGCCAATGCATGGCTCGCCACACCTGCTCACTCCACTGCTGACTGCAGTCACAATTGACGCAGCAAGTAAGACTGTGCCACACATAGGTAAAGTCTCAAAAGCTGTGGCCAAGGGACATACCCATGCACAAGTGCACTGTGAGTGGAATGCAAGACATATCCAAATTCCCAGAGGAAATGTGCCAACTTTGAAACGAATGAAACATGGATGTTGCATGGAACATAAATAACATTGTCTCTCTCACACACAGGTCAACGTCGTGGATCACCCCCCAACACTGGGTGGGAAGACTCACAGGACCCGGCTTTGCGGGATGCCGATCCCACCGGCAGCGACGACTCTCACCACTCTGTGGACGACCCCGACCAACCTGGCCCCTCTGGTGTCCAACCACCTGCAGCACCTGCGTCAGGTACAACTGGGCCAACCACCACCCCCACTCCTGCCACATCCCAGGAGACACCCAGGATCCCTGCCCCACCACCACAATGCAGCCAGGCTCACCAGGAGGGACACGGTGTACCGGGCACCCAGGAGGAGGCAGGCGACAACGCTAATGCCACTCCTCAGGGGTCCCGGAGACCCGATGTGCCCACAAGGGCAGGCCAGGTGCAAGTGGGCAGGGGTGGTGGGAGTGGAGGACGGCGGAGGCGCGAGCCTGACCAGTTGGCTGCGGAACCGGTATATTCCCATGTCAGAAACATCCTGGACACATACCGGCAGGACACCACGGGCATGGCCCAGGTTGTGTCCATCCTCGAGGAGATCAAGACCCAGCAGGCCCAGCAACATGCGGAGCAACATGCCTGTCTACTGTGACACCAAGGGCGGATGGAGGACAGACAGGCTGAGCTTGTGACGGTGTTCACAGGAATTCACAGTACACTCCGTCGGATAGCCGACAACATGGGCAACCCTCCCTGTGCCAGCAGGCGTAGAACATCACCACCCACAGGGAGGGATCAGGAGGAGGAGGATACATCCGACGGAGCATCCCAAACATCGTCACGGCCTGCTTCTGAGGGTTCCCGCAGGAGGGCGGGTCGTCCACGGAAAAGACCGTGAGGGTCGGCGCAACAGCACCATCTCCCAGGACACCTGGCCTGGCACCTGGCCCACTGGACCAACAGCAGCACATCAGCAAAAGACATTCTCTGCCACATGGACTTGCTGGTCACTGTCTGACCAATGTTGACAAAGACTGTGGCATGGACTATGAGGATTTCCAATGGCAAGGACACCAACTCCCCTAGTGAACTTTGGATTCCACACACCCGGAAAGCCCCTCATGTCATACCCCCCCCACGTACCCCAACAAAAATAAAAAGTTACACGATAAAGAGATGATGCCTACAACTTGCATTATTACCTTACATGTGTCTTGTTAAGTCTAACCATGCCTGAGTTCTCATATGACTTCAACCATCCACACCCTGGGGCCTGAGTCTGGCACAGGACACACATGGGTCACAATGTATTAGGCAAGACAGACATGGAGCACCATACACACCCGTGATGGGCCCAACCAGCTGAGGGGGTGGCCGCACAACCGTGCCGACAGACATATTGAGTACAGCGACAGCCATGCACAGAGGTCAGGGATCATGTGGAGTGTCCTGGGGGGCACCCAGGTATGTGTGGACAGGTGGCAGAACCATGTCCTGCAAGCTTGAGTCAGGTGGATGCAGAGAATGGTGGCCTGGCCAATGTTGGATGCATGGGGATGGCACATGTCACAATACCCACACAGTCATAGACATTATGCACAATACACAGTCTAATCCCACACAAACAGCTTGCATCTTGCTACTCGACACATAGACACATAGCCACTATCACTGAAAACCATGCCAGACATGCCGTATGCACCGTGGCAACACACCAGCATTGACTGAGAATAGGCACCTTGGAGGCATAGGGACACCTTTATTATTCATGTATTCGGGAATGCAGAGGCAACTCGGAGTACACATATACAGGTCATGTGGAGTAACATGTGGGTCCAACACTGGAACCCCCCTTCTGCAGCACAAATGCGTGATAGCCACGGAACTGGCACACAAGTGTCGGCTAACAGCTAAACACCCCCTGCTGCTCACGGAGAGGCTGCCATACACCATTGATCCTCTGATGTGGAAGTCCCACACCATGTCAAGCCAATGCAAACCGTATGTGTCCGAGGGCAGTGTTACACACATTGATGCCATCATCACAATCCACTATCCCATCACAGATGACTGTCAACAAGTCTGACCATCTATTCAGGTTTACCCAGCTACATGTCATGTGTCCCATGGTGATGCGACATGTCTGCAGAGGAACCAAACATCGACAGGGGCAGTGTGCACACATCGGAAACAACAGCAACACCAAATACACCCCTGATGCATCCCTTACCCTAAGGAGACTTCCAAACTTGTCCGTGCGTGTAACGCTGAGTCAGCACACGATGACGTGTCCATGAGGAATAGCAGTGCCACAACAATGCAACCAGCAGACGGCATGCGCAAGTACCTGGGGATGAGAGACACACAAGAAGTCAGCCACAAAAAGCACAGCCATGTGCATGTACTCGACACATGTAAGGATGACAACATGCTAGGTCACAATTATGACTGGGGAAATACACTCATCACTGGCACCATCACTCCAGTGACACATCCACACACACCTCTGACTCACGTGGCATACATGCAGATGGACACACACATCGCAACACATGCCACACGGGGACCAATGCGTGCACACACAGACACTGGTACTCACCACTACGCAAAGAAGTCGCGTATGAGCCAACTCCGGATGTCCTCTTGCGGAACCACATCCTCCACATCACTAGCCCCATTGCCAAGCCCTTCGTCCTCCACGGGTGGATGGTCCTGATCATCTTGATCCAGGATGAGTGGCACAGCTTTCTCAACTGCCATGTTGTGCAGCATGCAGCAGACCATGAAGATTTTGCAGACCTTCGCCGGGGCATATGGGAGGACGCCGCCGGTCTTGTGGAGGCATCTGAATCGGCTCTTCAGGAGGCCAAATTTCCTCTCTATCACTCGCCTTGTCCGGCCATGGGCGGTGTTGTAGCGGAGCTGGGCCGGCGTGATGGGGTTGCGGAGAGGTGTGATCAGCCATGGCATGTTGGGATAGTCAGCGTCCCCTACATGGAAACCACATGGACATAAGTAGGACAGGAGAAGCGGTCGTGCTGGAAGTCTACGCAAAATACAGGACAGACAGAGTGTACCCACCAACAACACATGCTCGTTCGTTGCGCAGCTGCGTCATCATTTCAGGCACCCTGCTACGCCTCATGATGTAGGCATCGTGTGCTGATCCTGGAAAACGAGCACAGACATGTGAAATCACCATGTTGGACAGACACACCACAAGGGCATTGATGGAGTGGTAGTGTTTGCGATTCCTGTACGCTACCTTCTGTGCCTGTGGTGGTACCAAAGCCACATGTGTCCCATCTATGGACCCAATGACATGGGGCATCCCTCCCAGGGCATAGAATCCACGCTTGACCCCAGTCAACAGTTCAGGAGTTGGGAAATGGATGAACTCATCCAGGTGAAGCAACATGGCCTCTAAGAAATCATGCAGCACACGGCTGAACATGCTCTGGGACATGCCACCAACATGAGCTATGGTATATTGAAAGGTACCCGTGGCAAGAAAATGTAGGGCTGCCATTACCTTCAGCTTGGGTGTCAGTGCCGTAGGATACCTGTGCAGCGGTTGCAGGTGTGGTGCCAGCCTTGCCGTCAACTCCTCAATCAACGGTTGGGGGAAGCGGTAGCACCGTATACAGTCATTCTCCCGCATGTCAGCCAAGTCCGGAATTGGTCGGGGAGGAGGCGGTGCTCTGCAGTAATTTGGAAGTGACAAGGAAGAGTGAGTGCACTACAACAACAATTGATTTGTACTGAGCACATGTTAATCTGTCAATACACATATTCTACATACGGAGTCAGGTATGTGCCACATGCCCTGGACACGTATGGCTGCCAGGTGACACTCCTACCAAGACCCAGCTACACACGGAGATTGTGAACCTCCACATGCCATGGCATGGGATTAGCTGTGTCCCAGTGTAAGTGAACAGCCAGACGCAACACAGGAGTGACATACATCAACACATCAGCAGAAGTAGGATGTCGATTTCAGAGACAGGTAGCGGAACACTAGAGCCACAGGTCACATGACATTACACTAGGACAGCCCACACACCTTGCCAATAAGGTGTACATGTAATGACTCACCACACATACATTGAGAGGATGCAGACATGTCCTTGTTACGCTACTCCGTGTCCCATGCATACATACGCACCTCACATCCGATACTACATGTGGCCTGGTGTGCGTAACAGTGTGCCATGTCCATCTACACACAGACACATGTTGGTTGCTGCAACAGCTGATTCTTTTGAGGGAGCACCAACATCAAGCTAATGGGAACACACCACACATACATGACATAGACACATCGTGCACCGTGGGTAGTCACATGTCTGGTGTGGTAACCCCTGTAGCAGGCATCAGGGGACACGCGTGTGTTGTTGACTGTGCCATGCCAGTGACGCTCATCCCAAGTGTGCAGTACGACATGCACACATGTCAAAGGAGTTAAGGGCATGCCTGGCACACATTGCACCGTCACACATAACATCTGTACACATCTCATCATACATCTGTTGCCTTCTCGACTCAGGAGTAATGTGCCACATCACAGCCATTCACACCTGTGCCCCACACATGTAGTACTGCCCAGACAATGCCTTGATGTCCATCCATGGACAAGTATGTCAGCTCTATTCCTTCCTGTGTGCTGCCTGTCACCACTGTGATGTGTGAAAGGCACCGTACATTCGCTCAGAGGGCCTGTGTACGTTCCCTATCACTATGGGAGTGCTGCCGTATGCGTACCCATAGTGATAGTGAGCGTACGCACGCGTGTACGGTCCGTATCACTATGGGTACGCATACGCGAGCACACCCATTGTGATACGGACCGTACACATGCCTGTACGCTCACTATCACTATGGGTACGCATACGCGAGCACACCCATAGTGATACGGACCGTACACGCGCCTGTACGCTCACTATCACTATGGGTACGCATACGCGAGCACACCCATAGTGATACGGACCGTACACATGCCTGTACGCTCACTATCACTATGGGTACGCATACGCGAGCATTGTTGCAATGTGGTTCTGGAGTTGACATCATGCTCAAGAAAAAAAACAATGAAAACTCACTGACTGTGCTAGGTTTGAAGGGATTGGAGGAAACATAGGATGCAAATGTGAGTGACCAATCACTCTGTACTCCTGTGCATGAAACAGGCCAGCAAGGCAGATATAAGGCAGCCAGGTCCCATGAGAGAGCACTTGCATGCACATCTTTGGATTCTACGACCCAGCTGCTGCTCCTGATTCCCTGGAACCATGTCAAGGTCTGTGGAGAGGGCACAGCCTTTCACCCTGGAGGAGAACCTGGCATTGCTGGATGTGATCCTCCCACAGTACCCCCTGCTGTATGGGCGACCAGGGTATCAGGTGAGTGCAGAGTCCACTGGCACAGACTGTGTCCCTTTTTTGTGACTGTGACTTCTGCCATTGTGTCCAGGTGTGACACACATGCAATGTACTGTAGGGGTGGTCCCAGGGGGGGAATGCCTGATGTCTCCCAGCCAGAGCATGCTGTGGTGCATGTCTGCCGTCCTCACTTGCATTGTGTTTACTGTGACAATCACTGCATGGTGCATGCCACATTCTGCCTGTCTTATCCTCCTGGGAATGTAGCCTCTACAGTCCTCATGTGATTATGTGGTCAGCCCAGTGTGACAGGTGACTGTACCCACAGATGTGTGTTAGTTCTGTGTACCTGTGCTGAGAGTGTCCACATGATGTGTTCGTACCCTGGACATCGGTGTGTGTGTAAGTCCCCTGTCATGTGGGTGGGTGCATATGTGGAGTGTAGCACCCAAGCTGCATGAGGGATGGATATACCCTGCCCATGTGAGCAGGGAGCAGTGCTGTGTGTCTGACGTGCAGAGCCAGCCCCACACCTGTGAGCCCCCCCCGTCTAGTGGCACATGTGCAGAGTAAGGTTTGTAGTTGCATTTGGCAATGGCAGGTGAATGTCCTGTGCCTGTGTGTGTCTGTGTACTCTGCTGAGGTAGCGTCAGTGGCCTGTGGCATGTAACTGCTTTGAGGTGCTGCACATAATCCTGGTGTAGCTTGTGATGCACAGTGTGAGCCTGGATCATTGATTGTGTCGTTGCCCTCATTCCACCTGTGTACTTTCAATGGCACGTACTGCTTTTGCCCTTCCCCAGAGGATCATGTCCCTATGACAAAGGTGCAATGCGTTGGATGCATACTATGCCTTGTTGTAAACAGCAAATTTGTTCTAATATGTGTCTCTGTGCCATGTGCCAGGTGTATTGATGTAGTGTCACTTGTTCATCCTCACAGGTAGGCGCCTCTGCCAAGAAGCAGATCTGGATGAACGCCGTCAGTGCCGTGAGGAGGACGGATGGTCGCAAGCGGCGCCTGGCCCAGGTGAGAAAGCGCTGGCAGGATATCCGGTGCTGGACGCGGAGGATCGCACGGGTCCTGCTGGGGGACTCACCTGAGACCCATAAGAACCGCGGGCGCCGCCGTCTGACCCACATCCACAAGCGTGTGCTGGCGGTGGTCTTTCCAGACTAGGACAGGCGCTTACAGGAGAAGCAGCAGCAGGAAGGGGGTAGGTACATGTGTGTTTGTTGTGTGTCACCAGCATTTGTAAGTGCACAGTTGCATGGATACACTGCCAGGGTTTAAAGGTGCTGTGCAGATCCTGTTACCCACAGTATTGCGGTGCTCTCCTGCCTCCCTTCCCCTCCTTGCAATGTGTTCCCTGGTCTGTGTGTAGTCACTCCTTCACAAGGTTATCTAGGCTGGCACTTTATCCACGTGAACAATGCCTGTAGCATCATGTGTGGGGGTGGTGTGTAACAGGTTTTGGGACTTTGCCTGTGCCCTGTCCAGTTCAGTACTTGTGGGTTCCATGTCAGTTGGCACTGATGCTGAGTCCAGACATGGGAGTTAGTCTCTCAAGTGTTATGCCTTACAGCACGCATGTCCTATGTTGTGGCCTGTGACATGATGTGCATGAGTGTGCGATACGCATAGTGCAGGGATGGTGGCGTGTGTTGCAGTCATTCCCATTCAGGACCATGGAGTTGTGTGGCCACTACTGTCCCCTGGGGCATATTTTCCTAGGTGTCATGTGTGTCATCACAAAATGTGGACACTCTCAGTGTCTACAGCATAGGTTGTGATCTGTGCCATTGTCCCCTGGCACCATGTATATTGACGTAAAATGTAGTACAAGTGTCCACTGTACAGCCTGACCTGATTTTCCTTGTTCATACTCACGGTGGCCAGTGCCTGTGTGTCTTGTTACAATCATCTGATGATGACCATTTGTACATGATTATTTGGACAGGCGCACCTTGGGTATTTTGTGTCCAATCTTGCATTTATCCAGCCCATGTGTATTTCACCCAGACTAAGAGATGTAAGTGCTTCCTGTGTCTCAACAAATTGTCTCATGTAGGGGGTGGTTGGTGCGGGCAAAGCCTACATGTCAAAACCTGATATCTCCTTGCTAGGTCTGGCCAGTGTGTGATGTTTGTCTGGACATACACTCAAGGTGCAGTGAGCCAGTCATGGTGGGCATGTTTTCAGTATTACCTATGCAGCATGTGCCTCAAGTTCATGGATATGGTCCCTGCTCATCCCTATTTTCTGCAACGCTGTGTGGTGCAGATGCAGTGCTGGATTGTCCCCAGGGCCTGGCTCCTCTGTCAAAATCCATTTCATGTCATTTGCTATTGTGTCATGCTCTCCATAGTTTTTCAGTGGCATGGTGGGTCAACCAACTGTGTGTTGCATGCCCTACATATGTACCTTGTTTTGTAGATGTTACTCATCTTTCTTTTCAGGCTATGCACTGTAACCTATGTAGATTGGACTCATGTGACATATGTATACAGGTGTATGATTAATTGCTGTCTCTTCACCTTGCCCACAGCATCGTCGGGGGACACGGAGGGAGACATCAGCACAGACGGAGCGGAGGGACCGAGCACCAGTGCCAGCGGTGACATCGTGGCTGGCACATCGAGTGGAACTGAGGCGGAGGAGAGTGAGGCCGAGGACCTGTCCACTGGCACCACAGAATATGAAGCTGACGGGTCCGAGGATGATCTCTCCGAGTGGGCGGAGGCTGCAACAGCAGCTGACAGCGGCACAACATCTCTCCCCGCCCCCTCCATTGCCATCAGCCGCCTCCCACTTGCTTGTGTCCCTTCCCAGCGTGCCCAGTCACCACATGTCTCCTTCCTGCCAGGCACCGCACCCCCTGCCCCTGTCTCCACTGCTGCCACCAATGCCGAGTCTGTGGACATCCAGCGGAAGTTGCAGGTTGGTCAGGCTGCGATGCTTAATGTCCTCCATGGCCACAGCCAAGTGCTGAACAACATGGAGGCATACTTGGAGGGCATTTTCTCATCGCAGGCTGACCAACGCAACTTGCTGAGGTCCATTGACTCGACACTGACTGCAGCAGTGGGTCTCCTGCAGCGCTACGTCCAACCCCCTACCCCTGACCCATCCACACTTCCCACTCCCATGCCTGTCCCACGTACACCCAGACGTCAGCATGCACCCACCACAACAGACACAGGCACCACACCAGCAGGGAAGGTCAAACGCACACCTCCTGGCACGCACACACAGGGTGAAGTAGGCACACCCACTGGGTCGGGGGGCAAACATAAGACACGCAGCCAGAGTGGGAGTCCGCCTTCCACCAAATCCACTCCCTCCAAATCCCCTCCCCTCAGCTCTCCTGGCCACATATCCGGCAAAGACTCCTTCATGGCCGTTCTGTCCCTGAGCCCCACAGTGACACCACCCCGCAAGCGGTCAAGGGAGTCCCCGGTCAGGGTGGTTGAGTCCCCCCCCTGTCCACACCCTCCCCCAGTGGCGCTGCGACCCATCCCTCTGACCACCCCCCCTCCTTGGGGCCTGTGGTTCCTTCGGGTGCAGGGGAGTTGCTGGAGGACCTTGCTAAGGCGTGCAGCGACATCCTGGCCTCCGCCTTTGGCCCTGCCCCACCCCCTGTGGTGGAGTCCTCCATCCCTGCACCCACGACGCCTACCCTTCACCCTCATGTCCCTGCGGTGCCTGGTCCTTCCCCCCCACATGATGCCCTCCCCCCTCTGGAAGACGAAGGAGTCTGACTGTGCAGGCAAGCTAGGGGACACGCGTCCCACTGTGTCCCCCACATGGATTTGAACTTTGGATTGCCCTATGGGCATTGTACATTTTGAACTTTCAAGGGACAAACAGATTTGTGGATGCTGAATAAAGCAATTTCTTTTTCCTTAGTACACTACTGTCTGTCTGGTATTGCTGTTGGTGGACCTGCCCTATTATTTTGGGTGGTGATTATGTGTTGGGTGTGTGGGAATTGTAGTCTTGTGCTGGTCATAGGGTGGATCCTGGTATCTGTGTGCCATCACAAGCTGTTGGCTACATAACTTTGTTCATGTAAGCAGTTACTGCATGGTGACATCGTCCCAAGGTGTGTTCCTTCCTCTGTGTAACCTGACATCTTCCCTGCAGGGTCATTCCAATATGTGGTGCTGAGCTGTGTCTACATTGGCTGGGTGTGTGATGGACTCGTTAGACTTGGGCCATGCATGCTGAGCGATGTCTCCACCTGCATCATTCGTGGCGTCCTTGGTGGTCACTGTACTTGTGTATGTAGACTGTTGTCATGACTTCATGTGGACAAGTTTTCTTTTTGGCGCTATGCATGTGTATACTCCCAGCCTCACACACATGTGGTACATGTACTGCAGGATCTTTGTGCACCTGACTGACATTTGTGAGCATTGGATCTGTGGGTACTCCACCCTTTTCTTTGCAGGGGCACTGCTGTGAGTGTTAGGGACCCACCCCTCCTGTGTCTGGGCACTGCTGGGAGGCCTCTGCACACACCCCTCCTGTGTCTGGGCACTGCTGGGAGGACTCTGCACCCACCCCTCCTGTGTCTGGGCACTGCTGGGAGGACTCTGCACCTACCCCTCTTATGACTGGGCACTGCTGGGAGGACTCTGCACCCATCCCACCTGTGTCTGGGCACTGCTGGGAGTGTTAGGCACCCACCCCTCCTGTGTCTGGGCACTGCTGGGAGGACTCTGCACACACCCCTCCTGTGTCTGGGCACTGCTGGGAGGACTCTGCACACACCCCTCCTATGTCTGGGCACTGCTGGGAGGACTCTGCACCCACCCCTCCTGTGTCTGGGCACTGCTGGGAGTGTTAGGCACCCACCCCTCCTGTGTCTGGGCACTGCTGGGAGGACTCTGCACAAACCCCTCTTATGACTGGGCACTGCTGGGAGGACTCTGCACACACCCCTCCTGTGTCTGGGCACTGCTGGGAGGACTCTGCACCCACCCCTCCTGTGTCTGGGCACTGCTGGGAGTGTTAGGCACCCACCCCTCCTGTGTCTGGGCACTGCTGGGAGGACTCTTCACACACCCCTCCTGTGTCTGGGCACTGCTGGGAGGACTCTGCACACACCCCTCCTGTGTCTGGGCACTGCTGGGACGACTCTGCACCCACCCCTCCTGTGTCTGGGCACTGCTGGGAGTGTTAGGCACCCACCCCTCCTGTGTCTGGGCACTGCTGGGAGGACTCTGCACACACCCCTCTTATGACTGGGCACTGCTGGGAGGACTATGCACCCACCCCTCCTGTGTCTGGGCACTGCTGGGAGTGTTAGGCACCCACCCCTCCTGTGTCTGGGCACTGCTGGGAGGACTCTGCACACACCACTCTTATGACTGGGCACTGCTGGGAGGACTCTGCACCCACCCCTCTTATGACTGGGCACTGCTGGGAGGACTCTGCACCCACCCCTCCTGTGTCTGGGCACTGATGGGAGGACTCTGCACCCACCCCTCCTGTGTCTGGGCACTGCTGGGAGGACTCTGCACCCACCCCTCCTGTGTCTGGGCACTGCTGGGAGGACTCTGCACCCACCCCTCTTATGACTGGGCACTGCTGGGAGGACTCTGCACCCATCCCTCTTATGACTGGGCACTGCTGGGAGGACTCTGCACCCACCCCTCCTGTGTCTGGGCACTGCTGGGAGGACTCTGCACCCACCCCTCCTGTGTCTGGGCACTGTTGGGAGGACTCTGCACCCACCCCTCCTGTGTCTGGGCACTGCTGGGAGGACTCTGCACCCACCCCTCCTGTGTCTGGGCACTGCTGGGAATGTTAGGCACCCACCCCTCCTGTGTCTGGGCACTGCTGGGAGGACTCTGCACACACCCCTCCTGTGTCTGGGCACTGCTGGGAGGACTCTGTACCCACCCCTCCTGTGTCTGGGCACTGCTGGGAGTGTTAGGCACCCACCCCTCCTGTGTCTGGGCACTGCTGGGAGGACTCTGCACACACCCCTCTTATGACTGGGCACTGCTGGGAGGACTCTGCACCCACCCCTCCTGTGTCTGGGCACTGCTGGGAGGACTCTGCACCCAACCCTCCTATTTCAGGATATGTACGCTTAGAACATACATGGGTGTGTTTGTTCGCTCCATGCATACGCGGGTGGGGGTACGGTCCGTACATACACGATTGGGGTGGGGGTACGCTCCATGCATACGGGGTGGGGGTACGTGCTGTACGTACACTGTTGGCATGGGGGTACGCTCCATACGTACGCGGGTGAGGGTACGGGTCGTACATACATGGTTGGGGTGGGGGTACGCTCCATACATACGCGGGTGAGGGTACGGGTCGTACATACACTGTTGGGGTGGGGGGTACGCTCCATACGTATGCGGGTGAGGGTACGGGTCGTACATACACGGTTGGGGTGGGGGTACACTCCATGCATACGGGGTGGGGTTACGGTCCGTACGTACACTGTTGGCATGGGGGGTACGCTCCATGCATACGCGGGTGAGGGTACGGGTCATACATACATGGTTGGGGTGGGGGTACGCTCCATACATACGCGGGTGAGGGTACGGGTCGTACTTACACTGTTGGGGTGGGGGGTACGCTCCATGCATACGGGGGGTGGGGGTACGGTCCGTACATATCCGTACCCACGCTGTGGAATGCTTGTGCGGGCCGTACCCAGGCCTTTGCCACGTGGGTACAGCCATCCCGCCATTGTTGGGGTGACATAGGTGTGGGCGTGGTACGTCTCGTACCCACGCTCTTAAGGCGTGGGTACGGGACGTACCTGTATTGTTGTGTTACCGGTTCGCGTCGTCAACCGCTTCCGTTGTGGCGGACGCTGGCTTTGCTGGACACGCCCCCACCCCCACGTAGTGACCAGGGCCTGGGGGTCAGGTATGTCCAGGGCATGTGTGCTGTGTGACTTGGGTGGGGGTTTTGTGGCCTGCCCCTGCTCCTGCCCCCCCCCCCTTTCCCCCCTCCCTTTGTTGTTCTGACCTTCTGCGGCGTCTGCGTCCGAACCTGTAGAGGAGGTCGACTGCTATGAGGGCCGGGATGACACGTAGGTTCGGGTCCATGTCTGTCCATCGTGTGCAGGTACTCCTTGTTCGCGTCGTCCTGATTTCACGGCAGTTTTTGGCTGCCGGAAAATATTCTCCGTGCGGGATGACATCGGTGCGAATCGTACTTCCTGGTTCGTGAATGGCAGGCTGCGTGCGTCCCGACGTCACGTTGGCGCTTTCCCGGATCACATTTGTATGTTTATTTTCGTCGGTCGGGGTTTTGTACGATTCGTACGGAAATAGTATTTCCATGCGAATCGTACTTACATGTTTGTATATTGTTACGACCGGGTACGCGTCGGACGGGGAATATGCTCCGTCTGACGGTTCGTACCCGGTTTTTACAGGATCGTAATTGGCACCCTAGTGTCTGTGAGTGCAAACTGCATCAATGCTTTGTCCTACTAAATCATCAACAAAGATTGCTTGGGTCTTGCAGCCTCCACTTAGCCCATAGAACTATTGACTTGTGGTCTGTACAGGAGAAGGGTCTTCTGTCCTTCCATACGACTGTTATTGCTGCATGTCAGATTCTTCACAGTCCCTACTGGGACTCTCTTGTGTTTTATTTGAGATATTTAGTACCTGAGATGGGAGCTAAGAGAGCTAAAAGTGTCCCTGCAGCCCAACTTTTTAATCTTCTTCAGTGCCTTGCCTCTGTGTAGCTCTTTGTCTGAATACCACTGTTCCATGGCCCTCTCTCTTCCTGTCCTTGTTTTCTCAATCAAAAAAAGTGATTCTCCCTATGGTTCCCTATTCCATCACTGTCTGTTCCCCAACTCCCTGTGCAACTTCTTGTCCTTCAGACTCCCTGCTCTTGAGGCTCTCGTGTCTATGGTACCCTTCCACTGTATCTCTAGGTTGTTGTTTGATATGATTATTTACCGAATTCCTGAGTAACTGGAGTCCATTCTTGAGTAGTAGACGTATCTTGAAGATACAATATAGGCATGGTCAGATCATACCAAATGGTGGCTTAGGAACCAGGCGGTTTGAGGAAATAGGACATTCGCCTATCTAGGCACCCACGATGTATAAGTGTCCCTTTCTCTAAAGTCGAGGACTGTGCTAATCTCAGGATGCACTGCATGCTTGTGATTATCTGCGCTTTCCGCATGTACTTGTATCGTCTGAATTTGTACCACAGTCTCAAGAATGACCTCTGTCCCATGGTTCACATTGGCCTTTATTGCGCCACAGCTGGAACGATTTTGTGTGTTTTTGTAACAAAGAAGTGGTGTGGCACGGAGTGAGTGACCCATTAGAGCATGCTGTAGAGTCATGCGGTGTGCCTTTGAAAGGTGTGATATCTATAGCATTGAAGAATGCCACACAATGCAGCGTGATGAAAGGAGGAGTGTAGTAGGCCTGATGGAGGTGGGCATTCATGACAGGATGAGGTTTAACAGTAGTATGTTTCATCTTGTGCTAAGTTATGGTGTGGTATGGTATGGTGTGTATGTGATGTGTGAAATGAAATGGTGTGGTGATGAGGAGTGGTATGGTGAGAAAGCGTGTGATGTGGTGAACGTTGTGGTATGGTAGGATGGTGTTTTTTTTAATTGGTGTTGAAGAAACCGGTGAGGTGTACTGTTATCTGATTTGATGTAATGTTTGTAAAATGTTGCATTGGTGATTAGTGTAAACTGTATGGAGAGTATAAACTGTATGGATAATTATAGTATAATGAATTAGAGTGGTGAGTAAGTATGGTGAGGTATTGTATCTTGGTGCTAGCCGGGGGCGCATGCTGTGGGTAGTGGGTTACGGGCATATGATTTAATTTGAAGTGATGTGTTTGGTGGGAATTTATTGCAGAGTAATGGGGGCAGATTTACGAGTTCTGGCGCATCCCTGCAAATCAGCAGGGATGCGCCAGAAAACATGCGACACGCAATTCCCTCCCTGCGCCACCACAAATGCGTTGCATTTACACTGCGGCGCACCGTGGCACAAGGATAGGGCGATGCATGTCGCATCCTGTGGCGTAAGGGCGGTGCATTATTGGAGTCGTGTCGCAAGCGCGACGGGGCTCCAGCAATGCTCAGGGGCGCCCTATGCCTAACATGCTGCGTCACTCATTACGCCTGCTTCATGCAGGCACAGGGTTTTGACGTAGCATGGACGTAAAAGTGACTCAGTGAAATCTTGTAGATTTCACTGTGTCACTTATACAAGGCGTTCCTGCGACGGAATGCCCTCCCTGCACCGGAACGCCCACATGAAACCTAACGCAGGTTTCATGTGGCGCGGGGCTTTGCAACATGGCGCATCTCCCTAGATGCGTCACGTTGTAAATAAGGCGCAACATGGCGCATGGTTTACGCCGCTGCTGGCGGCGTAAATGTGGCGCATGGGGCTTGTAAATCTGTCCCATGGTGTCTAATGTTTTGGAGTGATTTGTTATGGAGCTCTACCATGCATTTTGTTGTATTCAGTCATGTAGGTTAGGTGGTATGCAGTGAGACGTTGCTTAGTGTAATATTGTGTGGCAAGGGAAGATGTTGTGAGTTGGGAATGATGTGGGACTGTGTGGCACCATGTGGTGGTGTGTAGTCATATCAGTGCCCTGGCTTGGAGTGTAGTGGTATGGAGTCTGCTGCACTCTGATGTGGTGAGGGTTCTGAGGTGATAGGATAGTCTGGGGTTTTTCGCTGTGATGTGCTGTGGAGTGGTAAGTTACATTGTGCTTTATGTAGACATGTGGGCGGTATGCTGTTGAATTTTGTAGATTTTTGCCTGATGGGACTTTAGTATATGATGTGTCGTAATGTTATTCAGTTGTATGGTATTTAGTTATGTGGATGGCTAATTTTTGGAATGTTGTTTTAGACTTTTTATCATTTATTTAATTTGGACAGTGCCATCTGGAGTGGTGATCAGTGTATCTGGTGTGATAATATATGGCAAAATGAGGAAATGGGAATATGATTGATGTGATGGGTAAGGTGCAATGTGAAAAAGTGGATTGGTTTGAGGTGGAAGTATTGTAAAACGTGGCATCTTGCTTTGAAGAGCCATTCTGTCTTGGCGAGCAGCTGGTAATACACGGTATTCCTGCATAACTGGTAATCCCAGGAGGGCTGGAATTTCCGCACATTTTTTCTGCCTGTTTCAGAGCTTTCCATCTCTGCTGTACTTGGTCAAGTGATGCTGGACACAGTGCTTGACAAGGACACCTCCTAACATTGGCCTCTATGGTGTGTTACATCACCCCCAGCGCTGCATAAGAGCTGCATGCATTCACAACGAGGAGGCTTAGGTCTACGCTAGACACATGCTAGGCCTCACACACACCCTGCATGTGAGGGTGGAACCGTACCGTGCTGTTACGCGTCTGAGCGTGGCCGTGCACGCGGCGCGGGGAGGCGCAGGGCTGCTTGTTATGGCAGTGGCTTATCGGCGAGCTCTCCTGCTCTGTTTACTCATTAGCAAATGGACGCGACGCAGCTCCCTGATTGGCCCTGCTAGGAATCCATTGACGTTCAACTCTAAACCGTAATGTTGTTCCCAGGAGAAGAGACCTGTGTTATTAGGGGTTGAATACTGCCAATCGAACTTCTAAGAAATGATTTTTTTTTTACAAAACGGTAATCCATGCCGAACAAGCACATATTAACAGATTTAATATAAAAACATAAGGAAAAAAGTGTTACTGCGTTCTGTCACATTATGTTCTGTTAGTCGGCTCTTCTACGCGCACCACAACCAATACTGTTCCCTTTGGGTTCTGAAGTGCAGACAAAGGGCCTCATTTATGGCTTTTTCTTGCTGCTGCGCTGCAGAATGCGTAGTATCTTTTAGATATGACGCATTTCTGTCCTTTTCCCCTGCGCCGGCACACAACGGGCTGCTGTGCACCAACACAGGCACTTTTGCACCGTGGTGCAATGTTGCCTGCGGTGCAGGGATGATTATTTTTGTGCAGGAAGGGACACCTTCCTGCACAGAAACTATCACAAGAGGCTTTTTCCTTTTTCTATGTGTGCTGCATTTCTCATCGTTGCGCCTCCCTTATGCCTCTCTTGGGGAGGCATACGTTTTTGGCTCTGCCTCCGACTTACAATTTCCTGTAAATCTGGGGCAGTGTCAAAAAGCCATGGATGTTGCTGGGAACGCCCCCATCAACACCCATAGAACGTACTTTCATGCAGTATTCTTTGTGAAAGGGGCACATATTTATAAGGCCATGAAAAGCCACGTAACATGGCTTCACGTGGCCTTATAAATATGCCAGTGGCACACTGCGCCACCGGAACCACAAAAAAGTGACGTTCTGGCACGCAAAAGCGCTGAGAGGACCTCATAAATAAGGATGAAAATATTTAGACTTATGACCGCCTTACGCCGATAAATGGAAGTGATTTGCACCTATGTAAATTTGCATCATAACTACTAAAGTACAACACCTGGTTTAAATCAGTGAATTAAGAATGTTTGGCTCAAGTGCCAGGGCGAGGGAACGGCGCTTCCTTGACCCTGGAGGAGCCTGGAATGCCCAAGCCGGGGTTGCCTGACCTGACTTTGCCCTAGGGCCTACTCGATGGAGCCTGGGAGTGTCCCTGGGCCTGCGGCCCGACGCCAGCTGGTGATGACGGGGAGGCTTACCTGAGTCTTTGTCGTCTTGGAATCTGGTCGATGCCTGGCCTGGTAGGGGCCTTCAGCGGCACCCCATGGATACGCCAATTGCCCCCTTGGCTGGTGCCATTGGAGGAGCGACTGCGGCGGCCTAAAGAGAACGGTGAGCGACAGAGGGCCTGGGGTGCGCCCTGCATTTTGATCGGACAACGGGTCATGCGGCTGCCGCTAGGGCCTAATTCAGAGACTCCGGCACTTGGGAGAGCAGGCGCCGCCGGCGGGCCATGCATTCAGTGGGGGCCTAAATCTAAAGGCGGGCAAGCAGATGCCTGCCCTCCCACATCATGGCACAGAACAATTTGTACACAACGGCGCCCCCTGATATATCGGCGACCATGGGCCTTAGTTGAAGGCCTCACTGTGGTGAACCTCTGGTGGCCTGGGGTGAAGAGATTGACGAAGCATGGTGAAGTGCGACCTGCCCTATTTCGCACAGCAGTATTTGGGGCGGCTGGTGGAGGCATGAGCCTGGACTTGCGGGTCTATAGGGAGTGGTGGACTTCGTTTGCAGACCCCCTGTTTTCCCGCTGGTTGCCGCCTGGGGCCGCCTGTTGCCCTGCGGTGTGGCGGGCTGGGGGATATTTGCTGTTGCTGAACCCACTGAGTTTAACCCCGACCCCCCCTGGAATTTGCACATTGCCCTGACCTCTGCATTGGTTGTGAGGGGTGGCCCTTGTTTAATGAGACGGCCCTCAAGGGTGCCACTGGCGGGACGATTTGGAATGGCCTGCCCTACATCACGATACGTGGCTCACTCATCTACCCTACTCTAAGGAGGCCCAGCCCATTGTTTCTTGGCTCAGAACAGCATAGTGATCAGGCTGGGGCGCAGGAATTGCTAAATCAACCCTTCTGATGCTAGATGCCCTATACTTAACAGGGAGCTGATCAATCGAACCATGACGACGGCAAAAACAAAAATGGAGCTCTCAGTGTGTGATCTACTCATGAAAAATGCAGGGGACCCTCAGGGCTCGTGACAAAAGGGTACTAGAGACGGTGCAGAGGGGGCGGTGACACGTGACTTCATTGAGTCCCTATGCACCTCGCTTCGTGAAGACATCCTGGCCGTGAAAACTGACCTGCAGTCAGATTTGAGAGAGGTGCAACGAGATTTCGACGCAGTTGGTGAGAGGGTAGCATCCCTGGAGGAATCCTCAGTGTCTATAGATGAGGAAATCACAGCACTTCCGCAAGAGGCCATTGACGACAGGGCTAACAACTGGATCTCCAGCCACACCCTGAGGACCTGGTGAATAGGTCGAGATGGAATAACATCCGTATTCAGGCGGTGCCGAATGGTGCAGAAGGCACGGACCCGGAGGGGTATGTGCAAGCCTTATTTAACTCTATTTTGGGCACCCCAGCAGAGAACACTGTCAAAATAGACCACTGCCACCATGTGGGTCGCCCCAGCCAAGCTAATCATCCACCCGCGGACATTTTGATGTGTGTGCATGATTTCAAGGTAAAGGAGTCTATACTCAAAGTGGCCCGCTCCATCCAAGCACTGCAATTTAGAGATCACTCCCCACAGCTTGTTCAGGACCTGGCAGCAAGCACATTGCAGAAGCAGAAGGAATTTAGACCCGTGACTAGCCATCTGCGTTCTACTGGAATAGCTTACTCCTGGGGCCACCCCTTCCGCCTAATATCCCGCTCTAATGGCAAGCTCCACCAGCTCCGCTCCTTGTAGAGACCTGCAACCCTCTGAATCTGGACTTCGACGACATGGCCTCACAGACCACTTCCACTGGGGATGGCAGGGCTCAAGGTCCGGTCCCAAACTGGAGCGCTTTCGCCCTGACTCTGCAACTATTGTCAAGGAACGGTCGGCGGTGATCCGCTCACTCTCCGGCGCAGAAGGGGATGCCTCGGACCCTCCCAGTTGAGATATTTTTAGATGGATGAACATATTGTAATGTTGGTCCTGGCAGGGGAGGGGACGACTGCCACGCAGTTGGTGAATGTCTCTTGCCCTCTTGGCTGCCCCCATGCTTACTGACCCCCCCCCCTTCAGAGACGGTCCTTCGCTGTTTTCTGTTATTTACATATTTTATTTGTTTTGTTGTAATTTTGGGGTTGTTTACGGGTTGTTTGGGTTCCCCTTCCAGCGAGCCTCCTTCGACATACCCTCCGCTTGCGTACACTCAGAGCAGAGGGGAGCACGTACCGCACCTTTTTCATTTCTCTCTAGATATTAGTAGTGCACTAGTTGGGCTTGCAATGATTTACCAGTATCATTATGTCCACGGAGACTTGGATAATCAGCCTCAACGTCCGAGGCCTTAATAACCCTACTAAGAGAAAAGCAGCATTGTCCCTGTTGGAGCAATCTGGGAGGGATATATGCTTGCTCCAGGAGACTCACATACTTTCAAAAGACACACCCAGAACGCAGACTAGAGGGCTTCCACAACAATACTGGTCTTTCGGGAAAGGCAAGAAGGGCGGTGTGGCTATCTTAGTCTCCAAACATTTTAAGGGTGCAGTTCTGGGTCCTGTGGCTGAAATCAAAGGCCGCCTGCTGGGTACATTTCATTTCACACTGGCCTCAATTTATTCCCCCAATGATTACCAGGAAACTTTCTTGCTGGAAGCCATAGCCAAGGTACTTCACTCCCCAGATTCGGCAGTTGTTGTGGGAGGGGACTTAAATGTTGTGATGGATTCTGAGCTGGGCCGCTCAGGCCAGAGGGTTGGAGGCACAGGAGCCCTGTCATCTGGGAGCCGGGAGTGGCTGGAGAATTGTGGGATGCGGGATGTATGGTGCGTGTTGTACCCTAGAGAACAAGACTATACCTTTTATTCCACGGCCCATAAAACCTATGCTCGGCTGGACCACTTCGTGGTCACCCTCTCTGCTTGGGACTGCATTCGGGTGCTCTTATTGAGGTTCGCTCGCTTTCAGACCATGCACATGGTTGTATGATGTAACAACGCATTCCGTTGTAACGCATGCCTTTACCACGCATGTGTTACAACGCGAATGCTTTCACCACGTATAACCTTTACCACGCATTCTTTAACAATGTATTTTGTTGTAAAGCATGTATGGTAAAATCTGCCTTTTTTAAAAATACATGACCATACTCTAAGCCATAAATCTAGACCCCAGCGCGCCCCTGCCCTGTTAAAAAATATACCCGTCACTGCCCTAATCCCTAAATCGAGACCCAAGCGCGCCCCCTGCTCTGTTTATAAAATACTCGTCTCTGCCTTAAGCCCTAATTCTTGTCCCCAGTGCGCCCCTCGCTTTGTTAAAAAAATACCTGCCTCTGCCCTAATCCCTAAATCTAGACCCCAGCGTGCCCCCTGCCCTGTTTATAAAATACTCGTCTCTGCCCTAAGCCCTAATTCTTGTTCCCAGTGCGCCCCTTGCCCTGTTTAAAAAATACCGACCCTAATCCTAATAATCTCTAACCCTGCGTGACCCCCTCCTATCTGTCCCCTGGCCCCCAGATCTTTTAAACTAAGATCAGCAATCCCCCTTACCTTTTCCGGATGAGGCACTGCACACACGTCGACAAGAGGAAGCGGAAGTACCTCTTCGGTCCCCTAACGATGCCGATTGCCTTTACCACGCAGGTGCCATTACCAGCATATGCCCTCACCACCTACATTGTTAATAAAATGCGTGATGATGGCTATGCGTGGTAATAGTGTGTGCGTGGCAATGCCTGCGTGGTAAAGGCCCTACGTGGAAACAGCCACTTTGTAATGGCTTTTTCCCCATGCACATATCACTTTGACTATGCACACCTCACCTCCCCATACTACGGACCCCCGTGGCGTCTTCTAGAGTCGATGCTGCTGGCCCCGACGACTGTTACCGCTCTCCAGAATACTATACGGGACTACTTAGTGCTTAATGATGACAGTTCCACTGCTCTTTCCTCGATCAGGGAGGCTTTAAAGCTGGTGGCATGGGCGGCTCTCATACCTAAAGTGCGCATGAGAATAAGGTGAAACGGGTTAAGAGGGAGGAGCTTCAAGTGAGAGTGAGGGAGCTAGAGGGTATGCACAAGCGCTCCGAAGCCCCTCAGAGCAGGAGACAACTTGAAAAGGAACGGCTCCATCTCCAATGCCTTGACTTGGATAGGGCCGAGCATGCCATGATCCGCTTGAAACATAAATATTTTGTGGGGACAAACAAAAAGGGTCGTTTGCTGGTGCACTGTTTGCATAGCAAACAGCATGCACAAGCAGTCAAGGAGGTCCGCGGGGCTCTCGGAGCGGAGGCCACTGAAGATATCGGCACAGCTGATGCTTTCCGAGCCTACTACTTCGAGTTGTATACAGCTGACTCCTCGGTTGCGTCGGATCCGTACACCTACATAAACACTGCAGCGGTCACTCCCCTCCCTGTTACCTAAGCTGAGGGCCTTGACGCACCTATCCGCATTGAGGAAGTGATGTCGGCGATTGCTCGGCTGAAACCCGAAGGCGCCCAGCCCAGATGGGTTCAGCACGGCCTTCTACAAGACCTTTTGCCCAGAGTTAGCACCTGTACTCACTCGCTTGTTTAACTCCTTTGCTGATACGGGCAAGCTCACAGAAACGATGCTTCAAGCTTCAATCACAGTGATTCCAAAGCCTAGCAAGGACCCTAAGCTCTGCAGCTTATATCGCCCGATCTCACTGCTGAATATAGATGCAAAATTCTTTGCTAGCATATTAGCCCAGCACCTAAATCCCATTATGCCTGGGCTGGTGGATCCGGACCAGGCTGGGTTTATCCTCGGTCGACAGTGTGGGGACAATACCAAACGCCCTTGCCATCTGATCGATAAAGGTTCAGCGTTCCCGGGAAGAGGCTTTGTTGTTGGCAGTCGACGCGGAAAAGGCATTTGACAGGGTACACTGGCCTTACTTGCTCGCAACTCTTCAACGATTCAGTCTGGGAACCCGCTTTCGGAATTGGATTGCAAGCATTTACAGCTCTCCCAGTGCGTTGGTCAAGGTGAACGGGATTAGATCTCGTGGTTTCCCAATCGGTTAGGGCACAAGGCAGGGATGTCCTCTAACCCCGCTGCTTTTTGTCTTATAAATGGAGCCTTCCACTCAATGACTCCGGGACAACCCTAATGCCAAGGGCATTCCCTTTGGGGCGGACCAGCACCTGATCAGTCTCTATGCCGACGACGTTATTTTCTCTATTACCTACCCTGAGACCTTGTTACCGGCTATTATGACAGACCTACATGCATTTGGGCATGTCTCGGTATTCCGGGTTAATATGCAGAAGTCACAAATATTGAACTTGACTTCTACCCCACATACTGTGGGCTCTCTGTGCAATCAGTTTGATTTCGAATGGGTCACAGAGGACTTACCATATCTTGGTCTGGTACTTAGTAGGAGTTTGGTGAAGACTGCCGAAACCAATTATTGCAAGATGATTGCATTTGTACGCAAGGACCTGACACACTGGCAGCGGCTCCCGCTGTCCTGGTTTGGCAGGCTTGCAACTGTGAAGATGAACATCCTTCCCAGAGCTTTATGCATCTTCCAGACTCTCCGGTTGCAACCGCTCCCGGGTCTGCTCCCTAAACTCCAACGGGAGATTGATCGCTTCATCTGGGCGACCGTGAAACCCAGGTTGCAGAAACCTCTCTTGCAACGCCCAAAACGGGACAGTAGCCTTGCGATACCCAACGTGACCCGCTACTATCAAGCTGCATTGCTTCGCTACTTGGTGGAATGGAATCGCCCATATACGGAGAAACATTGGATCTTCATGGACTAGACGGTTGCGGGACGGCATATATGGAGGGAAGTATGGAAGCCTAGGCCCTCCCGAGCATGGGGGCTTTATTCTTCGCCGGTGACGTGCCTGACTCTTCAGGTCTGGGATAAGGTGGCAATCACTGCGGACCGCACCATGTTCTCCTCACCTCTGAGCCCTCTATTCTCGAACCCGGATTTTCCCCCAGGTGCGTCTAAGAGTGTTGACACTAGTTGGGTAAAGGGCGGATGTAAGCGGCTAGGATGTCTCTTTGATCATAACGGCTCTATCCCATTCGCACAACTTAAGGACAACTACGATTTATCTGAGGTAGACTGCTCACTTTCTCCACTCGCAAATGTTGCAATGGGAGCTTGGCGTGTCTGTCCCCAGGCAAGCAGACCTATGTCTCCCTTCGAAAAATGGCTGTCCATTAAGAAAGATGATAAAAAACGTATCCCCGAAATGTATTCATTTTTATCCATGAACTTGCACAAAGACAGATCTTCCAGCTGGAAGCGGTGGGAGGAGGAGCTTGGCCATGCATTGTCAGACATGGAATGGGAGGACATTTTTATAGAACTCACCAAACAGCACTCTCCACGGGTCACACTGAGATGTCCTTTAAAATCGTTTCGTATTGGTATTATTATAGTCCCTCCCAGATAAAGAAGTGGAACTCTCAATGTGACGGCCAGTGCTATCGGGGGGCTGTGGCAATCCAGGCACACTACTCCACCTCCTATGGAACTGCTCAAAACTTTCTAGATACTGGAAGCAAATTCTGGATGAGATTGACCTGGCTTTTGACACTACCATTCCCAGATTTCCCACTTATACTGCTGGGTCTACCTAACACATTAACATTCCTGCTTCGCTCAATAAAGGGTAGACAGATGGCCCTGACACTTCATGGAGCCCATCGATTGCTTTTGTTGTGCTGGACAGCTGACAGAATCCCAGATCACATGCAGTGGCTTCACCAGCTGTGGTCTCTACTTGGCATGGAAAGACTGTTGATGGCAACTTTGGGGGACAAGTCTGATTATACGAAGATTTGGGCCCCCTTTATATCTATCCTCTCCTGTGAGTTTCGAGAATTGACTTGCCCTAAATACCTACGCATGTTGAGATTGAACCCAGACTCTCAGGAGGAGAGTGACGCCACAGGTGCCACTTCAGGGCCACCATAGCCCTGCTTTTCATCAGTAGCCAATATTTCTAGGTTCTTGGCTCGTCTGGAAGGGGCTGGGGTGGGGAGGGTGGGGTTTTTCTTTTCATAGGGTTTCTTTTGTTGGTTTCAGTTTTTGAAATGGCAAGATATAAGGCTCTGCAGCTATCCCTTGACGAAAGTAGCATTTGGAGGACTTCAGAAATGTATAATGACTTTCTCTTCTATTGCATGTATGTGTTCTCTAAAGCGTCAATTGTGTTACCAGGGTGTTTCAAGAGAGAAATTAGGGAAATCCTATAAAAAGGAGGTACACAGCTATTTAGTTGTAAAGTTCTTTTTTATTTTCAATAAGTGTTAACTCCATTTCAGGCACTTATCCGCACACGTCATAGGCCCGGATGTAACTGCTACAGGATGTGTGGGAATGAGCACCAGTTACCCCAATTTTCACAGGAGGGATGGAAGAAGAAAGGAAAGAAAGAATTTCCAAAATTAATTTGAAAAAAGTGTGTTAAGTTTCTTAATTCTAAACTGTTGTCTAGTACTCACGTCATAAAAACACACCAAGCTAGTGCTTGGAGAATCGTGGGTGGAACTGTTTAGTGAATTTCATAGACTTGCAGCTGTTTGGTAAGGCAGTTGAAAGTCACACCTTTTATGAGTGGTAGGTTAGAAAATACTCAGGCATAAGTAGGAGAGTCATAAGGAACACCTGTTTCCATAAATTGGGAAGGTGGGTCTTGGTAGAACATTGAGTGGGACACTAGGACATTTTGTTTCCTTAGTTTATGTTGATAGTTGGTTACCCTCTTATCAATCAATCAATCAGTCTTTATTCGATTTAAAAAAGCAATCATAAAAGACACAAACATAGTACATAAAAACATACATTTCAATAAATACGTTAAAATACCTTTTAAAAAAACATTAAACACTTCAATGGACTGACATGTAGTAATAAAAACATTTTGGAATTAAAATTGTCCCTGGCACAGCTGATAATAGGGAAAACCCAAACACAGAATTCATTAAAGGCCATCAAGGGTACGCTTAAT
This sequence comes from Triturus cristatus, assembly GCF_964204655.1. Classification (NCBI taxonomy): domain Eukaryota; kingdom Metazoa; phylum Chordata; class Amphibia; order Caudata; family Salamandridae; genus Triturus; species Triturus cristatus. Next base: position 791,822,515 of record NC_140581.1, on the reverse strand, counting down.
TGATTTTCTCCGCAATGCCCATGCCCAGCCCAAGTATTTTGCCAATGCGACAGAAACTATTGTCAAAGAGCTAGTGCGCAAAATGCGTAATGCTACAGCGCAGCTCCTTGTGCCGAGAGATTTACACATTGGGGTAAGCCAAACGCGCCTTGGAATGGCAAATGCCGGGCAGGCAAACAGAAAGTGGGGAGCTGTTTCATTCGCAGCCCCGCATGCAGGGCACTGCAATTCCGAATTCCTGGCCCACCTTCCAGTCAAAAATCTAAGAGGCAAGGAGCCAGCTCTAAACTGGAAGTAGAGTTTCCTGTCGCCCACATTAGTCACCACATCCCAATATTGTTCAAGGCTGGGGGAGTCTTTCAACTCCAGAAAATTCCCGGACATCCCTGATGCTCTGCTCAATACCTGGGAATCGATTCTTTCCCAGTATGCTATTTTGAGAGAACTTTTTGATGGAAACTGGGCAGTAGCTGGGTCAGTCCACATCCCTTCCATACCCATGTCTTTTAAAGACGCATGTAAGTTCTTCAGCCACTCGATTTTATGAAAGACATCAGATTTTATAATGTCTGTGAGGCCATTGGCATAATGGGAAAGTTCAGGAGTAGTCCAAAGCCTCCGCCAGTATAAAACCGGACGGAGCCTTGCAATATCCTTAATGGACCTCCTGCCCAGATCATACCTAAGTGGGATCAGAGGGGTGCTCTGAGGAAGACCAGTTATACTACGAAGGAATTTGTGCTCCACACTTGTCAAAGTCGCAAGCTGATCAAAACCCCAGAGCTCCGCCCCATAGAGGACAGAGTTTAGGGCCTTCGCTTCATAAACTTGCAAAACCGGGCTTATTGGTTTCGTGAATGACCTGCTAAATTCCCTGCTCAGGGCACCAGTTAACTGTTTAAATCGCAGGGAGGCCATTTCAAGATGCCGGCGCCAATTATTACTACTTGAAATTTGCAATCCAAGATACGTAAAATTGGTTACTAATTCTAAAGGTTGCCCATTCATGAACACTCTTTTCCCTTGGAAACTGCTATGAGGGTTAAAGGCCATAAATTTCGTTTTTGCCACATTAACCTCTAGGCCATGGTCAAGGCAAAACTCATCAAACAGGCGAAGGGCTTTTTGCAGACCATTAGATGTTCTGGATACGATAAGCGTATCATCTGCAAACAATAATATGGGGATGGAAACACCAGCCAACCTTGGAGCGTCGGTATTAACAGAGAGCATGAGATCAACTATCCCATTGATATAAAGAGAGAAGAGTGTGGGTGCCATAGTACAACCTTATCGCACACCACGCTCAACCGGGAACTCAGATGTGTCCTCTCCCGCCCCACCCCACTGGATCCTAGCATAGTTAGACTCATGCAAACGCATCACCATTGTCAAAGTTTCTTTGGGGAGACCTAACCTCTCAAGGACTGCCCACAACCGGTGGCGGGGAACAAGATCGAAGGCAGCTCTTAAGTCAACAAAAGCTACATAAAGACTGCCTTTCCCCAGTGTCACCACCTTCCAAAGGAGCTGGACAAAGTAAAAAACTTGGTCCACCGTGCTGGTTAGTTTCCGAAAACCAGCTTGGAAGGGTGACAGAATGTTATTATCATCGATCCATTCTTGTATTTGGTTCAGGACCATCCTCCCTACCACCTTCTGAATGGAATCGATGAGGCTAATTGGCCTATAGTTTCCCGGAAGCGTCCTATCGCCCTTCTTAAATACAGGTATGATAACTGCCCCCCTCCATGATTTTGGGACTGGCGCGCCTGCAGCCACAGCGTTAGCCAATAGGGTTATATACTTGCTCCAGTTATCCTTATTGTGGAGAAAAACGTCCGAAGGAACCCTGTCCTGGCCAGGGGCACGTCCACTAGTAACTGAGCGTAGGGCCCTGTTAGCATCTTGGATGCAAAAGGGACCTTGAGAGAAAAAAACATAATTTGGCACCCATGCAAAATTAAACGAGATATTGCAAGCATATTGAGGTTTGAAATATTGAACCCACTCTACCTGTGAGACAAAATTAGAGGGACTATCAGGCCGCCCACCACTGCCCCACTTAAGAATGTTCCAAAATAACCGAGAATCTCGGGTATGACAAGCGCTTTTTAAATCAAGCCAACGTTGCTCGTCCCAGTTTTTTTTGGCCATTCTTACAGCTTTTTTATATGCTAATCTGGCGAAGCGGATACACTCCTGTCCACCATTAGACAGAGCTTTCACCAGGTTGGTCCTAGATTCTCTGCAAGCACCGTCATACCATCTATTTTTCTTAGTTGGAGCCTTATTCTTGTTCCTCAAGGGCTTCATAAAATAGGAACCTATTTCAGTAAACAACTTGTCATGACATGCAGCGACTTCAATATTGCCGGGGTCACGGATTAGCATACCCTCAAGCTCAACAATAGAATCAACTAATTTGTTATCTATATCGGCAATGGCCAGGATGTTATGCTCGAGCTCCCCCCACTTAAGTCTACGCATATTATTTGTTAAAGTTACCTCAGACAGGCACGGAACCATTTCACCAGCTATTAGGCGATTACTAGACCACCATCGGTGAGTTACACAGATGGGGTTATGGTCACTCTCAACTCTAACCTCCACAACCATATCTAGAACTGATTGCCATAATTGCAAGCTACATAAAACATAATCAATCCTGCTAGAATGCCGACCATTGTCAAATGTCTTCGCCCCTTGTTTGTCACCTGGCGTCCTCCCATTCAAGGCCCTCAGACCATACTCAAAGCAGAGAGCATTAGCCTGGACAATAGTCTCAGTCCACTTTTTAATTGGACTGAGATCAAGCACAGGTACCCCCCACAATTGGTCTTCCACAGCTTCATCGCCCCACCCAGAGTCAGGGTCTAGAAGTGGTTCGAAGGTAATATTAAAATCCCCAGCTACAACTATTCGCCTCCCACCTGAGCGCTGGTCAATAAGGGAAACTAAGTGAGCCAAAACCTGGGAGCCCGTCCTATTGGGGTCTCTCAGATACAGATTGTAAATATCCAGGTCACCCAGGATCCCAAGTGACACCCTGACTAGTTGAATATCCTCGGACCCAGTAGGTATTGCAAAAGCCTCAGAAAATACATCCTGTCGAACCCAGATTGCCAGGCCTCCCTTTGGGCGTCCCCTTAGACCCAGGATTGCGGAGACATAAAAATTCAGAAATCCCTGTAAGAACTGAGGCTCACAGGACCAGGTTTCCTGGAAGAGGCAGACATCAAAGTTGCCTATATAGGCTAACCATTCCGGGGAGTCCATTTTTGACTTTAAGCCTGCAATATTCCAAGAGACCATTGACCCCCCCTCCCTTCCTTGGCCTTGGACGTGAGCAGAGTCCGCACACGACTGCTCATGTCCACGTTGTGTTTCCGTAGACAGTTCAGGGGTTATTACAACTACATCTGTTATCTCAGCCGCCCCGTTAACAGGGGAGTAACATAGAGGTTCATTAAGCTTAGGCCCTCCGGCTGGGATACTTGGATTAAGAGGTGTAATAAATAACTGCGGCCCAGATACCAGTCAGGCAAAAGCTACTGAGGAGCACAGGTCATTTGCTTCCCAATTTTCCAAAGCTGGGCTAAATCCTACAGGAATATTGGGATTAGAATTGTAAAAATACCCTAAGTCATGTACCCCAATTTTTGACTGGTCGCAAGCCAGTGGGGAGTCACAAATATAGTGCACTGTACGACTATCTCCAAAGTTGATAATAATGGAGTCCCCAGGGACGTCTTTGGGTCTTGGACTTACCCAACTAACCCTTCTAGCAAAGAGGATCTTTCCATCCAAATGATTTGGAAGCGGTCTGTTCCTATTTAGCCAGAACGTAACTTTGTTTTTTAGTTGCTGATATGATTCTAAAACACCTTCCTTTAGTTCCGGGACTCCTGTCAGTACAGCTACATAAGGAGTACAGGCAGGGGGCAAATGAATATGAGCCCTAGATGATATACTGTTTTTAGCCCCAGATTGTAAAGTCCTTCCTTTATTCACAGACTTTTTTCCAGCATTGGTACTGGACACACTCGGAAGGTTATCTCCCACAATGCCAACACATTGATTAATAGAATTGTCAGTAACCTGTGCCTTGGGGAGAGCAGCCTCAGGTGTAACCCCGGGCGCTACTTCATTAACAGAGGATACCAGCGGGAGAATAGGGAGGGTAGAGGACACCCCTAGAAGATTGTCCCTTTCCTTGGTAGCTAGTTTAATAACATTTTTAAGTGAGCAAAAATTGTCCAAGACAGTTTGTTCTAATCGATCTACCTTCTCACTAACTAGCTTAACCCTTTCCAGCACAGGAAGTATCAGAGAACGGACCATTTTCTCTATCTCGAGAATCATATTACTCGATTGGGGCTGGTCTATATGTCTAGTAACATTCCCACTGGGAGATAGGAGATCTTCGCCCTGTGTTGCCCCCATTGGAGATTTTCCCATAACATTAGGGTGTTTGGCCTTTCTCCCTCCCTGGGACGCCCCTACTCGTTTCCTCTTAGGATTGGGAGGATTTACAATTCTTTTACTAGCCCTTGTCTGCGGGTGGGATAAAGCAGTTTTATTAGAAACGGGGGTGCTGCGTGTTGTTATAGCTATGCCACCAGAGTCACCAGGGACATCACACACAACACCACAGGACTGCGATATAGAAGGACTGACCCCAACATTCTCCCGTAGAACTGAATCACCCCCATCCTGACCCGCTAGCTTCGAAGGAGATTTGGCCAGTGCCAAAATTCCCAAGGATGAGCGTCTGGCTTGCGCTAGCTCTACAGACAGGCGTCGCTCAGTTATAGCAAGTTCATGCTCTAGAACTGATACAGCTCTAGTAATGAAATGGTCAAGAGTACCGGTCACAGACCCACACCCACCGGTGCGTTTACCTTTGGATGCCATTTACACTAAGCACACAATACTAGAGCCAATATAGTCGATAACCTAGATGAGGTCAGTTAGAAGATAATATATTACTCCACCAGAACAAGATACTAGCAGTGTAAGATAATCGACTATAAAGCAAAGCAAGGAGATGCAACAAACACTTTCAAGTCCAAACAAAGTAAGTGCACCCTTCTACCTTGGGTATAGTGCCACAACAGCAGCGTTAGAGATGTGGCCCAGTCCAGTCAGGATCGGGCAGAGACGGGCAAGGACGGGCCCGCCCTTGGCCCGGGCTTCGCCCGGGCGCTGCCCGCGCGCGTCCCGCGCTGCGTGGAGCCTGGGGGGTTTATGAGCAGCCCGGGCGCTGCCTGATGACGTCAGCGGCAGGCGCCCGGAGCTGAGGATGCTGGGGCTTGTGGTCTTGAAGCCGTTTACCTCACGGCGGCGTCGCAGTTCGCATAGGATCGAAAAAGCGTCTCTCCCCTCAAGAAGCCGTTCCCCTCACGGCGAGCCTTCGTGGAGCAGGTACAAATTAGTTTTCAAAAGCGCGTCCCGCGCTGCGTGGAGCCTGGGGGGTTTATGAGCAGCCCGGGCGCTGCCTGATGACGTCAGCGGCAGGCGCCCGGAGCTGAGGATGCTGGGGCTTGTGGTCTTGAAGCCGTTTACCTCACGGCGGCGTCCCAGTTCGCATAGGATCGAAAAAGCGTCTCTCCCCTCAAGAAGCCGTTCCCCTCACGGCGAGCCTTCGTGGAGCAGGTACAAATTAGTTTTCAAAAGCGCGTCCCGCGCTGCGTGGAGCCTGGGGGGTTTATGAGCAGCCCGGGCGCTGCCTGATGACGTCAGCGGCAGGCACCCGGAGCTGAGGATGCTGGGGCTTGTGGTCTTGAAGCCGTTTACCTCACGGCGGCGTCCCAGTTCGCATAGGATCGAAAAAGCGTCTCTCCCCTCAAGAAGCCGTTCCCCTCACGGCGAGCCTTCGTGGAGCAGGTACAAATTAGTTTTCAAAAGCGCGTCCCGCGCTGCGTGGAGCCTGGGGGGTTTATGAGCAGCCCGGGCGCTGCCTGATGACGTCAGCGGCAGGCGCCCGGAGCTGAGGATGCCGGGGCTTGTGGTCTTGAAGCCGTTTACCTCACGGCGGCGTCCCAGTTCGCATAGGATCGAAAAAGCGTCTCTCCCCTCAAGAAGCCGTTCCCCTCACGGCGAGCCTTCGTGGAGCAGGTACAAATTAGTTTTCAAAAGCGCGTCCCGCGCTGCGTGGAGCCTGGGGGGTTTATGAGCAGCCCGGGCGCTGCCTGATGACGTCAGCGGCAGGCGCCCGGAGCTGAGGATGCTGGGGCTTGTGGTCTTGAAGACGTTTACCTCACGGCGGCGTCGCAGTTCGCATAGGATCGAAAAAGCGTCTCTCCCCTCAAGAAGCCGTTCCCCTCACGGCGAGCCTTCGTGGAGCAGGTACAAATTAGTTTTCAAAAGCGCGTCCCGCGCTGCGTGGAGCCTGGGGGGTTTATGAGCAGCCCGGGCGCTGCCTGATGACGTCAGCGGCAGGCGCCCGGAGCTGAGGATGCTGGGGCTTGTGGTCTTGAAGCCGTTTACCTCACGGCGGCGTCCCAGTTCGCATAGGATCGAAAAAGCGTCTCTCCCCTCAAGAAGCCGTTCCCCTCACGGCGAGCCTTCGTGGAGCAGGTACAAATTAGTTTTCAAAAGCGCGTCCCGCGCTGCGTGGAGCCTGGGGGGTTTATGAGCAGCCCGGGCGCTGCCTGATGACGTCAGCGGCAGGCGCCCGGAGCTGAGGATGCTGGGGCTTGTGGTCTTGAAGCCGTTTACCTCACGGCGGCGTCCCAGTTCGCATAGGATCGAAAAAGCGTCTCTCCCCTCAAGAAGCCGTTCCCCTCACGGCGAGCCTTCGTGGAGCAGGTACAAATTAGTTTTCAAAAGCGCGTCCATATTAGCAAAAAAGATTGATGCACTATCAATAATGCCTTGAAATCTACATGCTTGGCCAAGTTTTATAGTCTATGTAGATAGACTAAATGCTATTTGGTAGTCCATGGCATGGTCCAGATGAAACAATGCCGAGGCATTTGCTGCCCACCCCATACAAGGGAATGTTAACACTGTTTTACTGGAGGTCTCATGGAGGTCTCATGGCTCAGAATCGTACAGTAATCTAAATACATTTCAAATTATATGTTATACTTTCATGTATTTACGGCATTTGTAAGACGTAGCCTGGCCTGAAGGGTCAAGACTGAAGCTTATCGGAAAAGACTTTTCACTCACGTAATCAGATTCTAATGCAGAGATTTTAGACAAGGCTTTCAGCACGGTAAGAGAACTCATAGATACATAAAAGAAGTCTTCAGGCTGCAGACTTTAAGGTTGACCTTGGATGTTCACAGCTCCCCTCTGTCATTGGTGACATGTCTGGAGTCCAGACCACCGGGAGATGGTGAGACAACTACCGTCATCTGGGTCTTGGTCGGGCTGATGCTCACTAACCCGCTGCTATGAAGGAGCCACTGGGAAAGATACATCTGGCATTGTGGCCTCCAGCGAGAATTTGGAAAGCAACAATGTGACATCAGCACAGTGGTAGGATGTCTTGTTGCACCCGTGAGTCAGTTTAGTTAAACAGAGCTAGCACATGTTCTAAAACAAAGAGGAGAGGGCTGGCACCATGCAAAAAAGGGATTGCCTCACCCCCTGCTGCCATTAGTACTTTCCAAACTAAGTCTCCTGCCTGCTATCTGAAGTGTTAAAGCCTACTGCTCATTTCTTATAACTAGTATGTGCCTGCGCCTCTATTGAACCTTTGGGACTCATGCATTGGGGCATATAGCTAAAATCCTGGGAGTATAGGTTAACAAGGACCCCGAAGTTGTTGGATTCAATGCCTACCAAGCCAGGTGTGACGGTTCTGAGGATGCGCTTTGTTGGCCTGGCTCTTTTGTGGGCTAGTCATGGTACTATGCTTCGATGGATGTGCAAGGCCCTTACTTGTTACATGCACATCTTAGAGTAAAGATTTGGTGCTCTGCAATGGAAGATCTGATGGAATGGAATGTAGTCCGAGAGATTGACAGCGGGTGAGATTTAGACAAGTATCCCTTCAGTCACTTTGTTGTTTGCTGCATCTGATCTCTAAGGGCCACATAAATGGCCAGACATGGGTCTCGTGCTCACTGTGCCCCAAGGCTCAAGCCCCAAGACTAAGTAAGCTGAAAAGTCTGCGGTTGCTTGCGTTGCCATTAGGAGGAGACCTGGCAGTTCCCCCTACACTATTCCTATTGAAGCAGAACCAAGTCTCATTTGCATACAACAGTCTTCTCTCTAGAGTAGCACTGTGGGTAAAAAGGGATGGGCGGATATGTGGCCCAAGCAATCTCTAGTGGCCGACACTTATTCAAGCATTCCTCCCTTTACTTTGTTGTATGAAGCAACGATAGGGAGGACGCCTTGTGTGTTCTAGTCCGTCCTGCACAGCAACCTAAAGATGTTTGGGATGATTACCAGTGCTATTACCAGTGGCGGCTGCCATGTACCAAGGGTGGTGGGTGAGGGGCAGGGCAAAAAAAATAAACATATACAGTAAATTACTTATCTTGAGGTGCGACACGACGTCCTCCTCCCCCGGTCGTCTCTCTTCCGCAGGACACAGCCACTAACCAATCCTGGCGCTGCTCTCACCATCATTAAAACAGCGCCAGGATTGGTTGGAGCGGTCTCACTCAGCGCGCTCAAGAGCACCGGAGGCCTGCGCTTTCTCTAACCCTGCTCTCTAAGACAGCTGGGTAAGAGAAGTTTAAAATAGTGCCTCAGGCCAAAAAGACATGCGTATTTTAAAGCGCACAGCTCCCTGCTGCCACACGGCAGCACTGGCCCACCCTGTCCCGTCACTCAATTCAGGACAGGATGGTTGCTGAAAAATAAAATGGTAATAAATAAAGTTTATTACCCTTTTATTTTTCAGTTCTGGCTTGTGGGGCGATGCTCCTCCGCTCAAACGGAGGAGCCTCCCCTGGCTATTACTCAATCCAGGAACTCGCGTTGAATATTTATTCAATTGACACTGATGTATAAGAAAGCTGTTGCTCAATGAGCAGGGATAATGTGCTTCTAGGAAACTAATGGTGAAACCTGCCACCTACTGCTTCCATACTGAGACTCACCCTGACTGAGGGATGTATATTAGGGGTTCCAAATACTGTGTTCTGATCTGCCACATTGTCACTGTCAGAGACTATGCTGATAATCTCTTTTACTGACTGTTTAATTTTGTTGTTTTCTATATTACCTGTGGCTTCTATTTTGAAAATGCAAAATAAATAAAAAAGTTTATTGAAAAAATAAAAACCACATAGTGTTGTACTGTGTTTGTCAAAGACTTTACAATTGGGTTTATTTCAATATTTCAATAGCCTGTAGCCTGAAGCCCATGATTCGTTTTGTCATATACACTAATTTTGCTATTGTTTTATATTCACATTTTGAGCTGACTTATTCACTGCGAACATTATACATTAAATGTAATCACTTTTCTTGCTTTTAGAGCATCTCCTTATGTTTCACTTTGCATCACTGTCTATTAATTCAAACCGCTCCATCTGATTGGCAACCACTCACATTTTATAATGCATCCTTACAATTTGCATGCAGGTCATCATTTCTGAGTGTTGTGTGGGCTATTAATTTTCATGGCACTCACCGAGATTCCGACATCATAATGTAGATTAGCATGCTTTAGTGAAAACAGTAATTCCAGTCACATTCTGCTGGTGCCAAACCATTTAATGTTAATATTCCCTTAATGATGAGCATTGTGATCCGCTGCCAGTTACTTTATCTCTGAGGCAGAAGAAATATATGAATGCATTAAAGGTAGTTTGTGCCTTGGGCCGGACGGGCCTTTATTCCACCGGGCCCTTGGAGGCAGGTTTGGGAAGCCCAAGGCTGCCCCTGGTGTTTCTGTCACTTCCCTCAGCAGCAGAGAGAAAATGAGGGAGGAGAAAGTGATCAGAGAGAGAGAAGAAAGACTAGAGATAAGGGAAGAGGAAGGAAGGAAGGAAGGAAGGAAGGAAGGAAGGAAGGAAGGAAGGAAGGAAGGAAGGAAGGAAGGAAGGAAGGAAGGAAGGAAGGAAGGAAGGAAGGAAGGAAGGAAGGAAGGAAGGGAGGAAGGGAGGGAGGGAGGGAGGGAGGGAGGGAGGGAGGAAGGAAGGAAGGAAGGAAGGAAGGAAGGAAGGAAGGAAGGAAGGAAGGAAGGAAGGAAGGAAGGAAGGAAGGAAGGAAGGAAGGAAGGAAGGAAGGAAGGAAGGAAGGAAGGAAGGAAGGAAGGAAGGAAGGAAGGAAGGAAGGAAGGAAGGAAGGAAGGAAGGAAGGAAGGAAGGCAGGCAGTTTTAGCATTTTGTGTGTAAAGGTTTTGGTTGTTGGATCCAGACCCGGAAAACACCACATCTGTGTCCCATTTCTAGGATTTGGTAGGGTCTGATTAGGGTATCAGTCCTGAGTGGAGTGTTCTCTTCTGGGAATATAAATGGAATTTAGGTTGTAGAACCAAAAAATCTTTTTTGGGATAGGTCTTTGGACAATGCAGAATATCTCAAAGTAGCCAGTGGAGTGGATGAAGCACCAGTGTGAAGCATTCGCTTGGATGAAGGAGTAGGTGCAGGGTCTTGAATCGTTTGCAATTTCCAAAGCAAGAAGTATCAGCCATTTGCATCGTCTGCAGGCGACATCATGAGGGCGAGGGAGGCATGTAACATCTTTGGGTATGTTAGGTGTGGGGAAATGCAGTGCATCGTCCACAGGACATTAGATCAGTTTGGGAGGAATTGAGTTTAAAGTGGATGGCTGTTGTTTACTCATTAATGGCACGGAAGTGCTTTTTAGGTTTTGATGAGTCTGGTGTTTTTCAGTTTTTGGAGAATCTGCATCTTGCACAAACAAAATCCAGTCAGATTCTATGGCCAATGGCCAACCAGCTCAGTTCAGGGAGCTGCTACCGAGTGCTTTCCAATGTCTAGGAGTGGTAATTAATTGGCATATGGGTGCCATCGCATAAGGTAACATTAGATGACATTAGTCGACTGTCGCTGAAATATTAAATCATTTAAAACATATGCAACAGTGGGATCCCGATGTGTTTCGGACCAGTGTGCAAGTTAGGACTACATAACTGTAAAACTATTGGATCTCTACTTCATAAACCAGGTGACTTTGTTGGAAAGAATACATGGCTTCTTTGGAATGGATGGTTAGTGGAGTTTCCTGATTTTATATTCTTAAACAATCTGTAAGCTACTGTAGAGAGCCTCCAGGAACCTGGGCACCGCAAATGTTTCATATTCTTGTATTCTTGTGGTCTTCTGGGTCACCAATTAGAAGAGGCGAATGGCAGTAGATATCGAAGATGGAAGGCGTATCTACAGTGGACAAGATTGGTTCCCAGTGCTGAATGCAGTATATTGTTTGCTAATTTAGCAGTAGCTTCTTAAGAACCCAATCTTGTGGATTGAAACTGGCATAGAAGTGTAGTTTTGTTTAGTCACAGTATTTCTTTTTAGCTATTGATGACCCACCTAGATATGGTAAAACACTGATCGCAGGTTGAATTTCCGGAAGTTTACACATTTTGGAAGTGAACTGAATGTCATGATCTCTTATAATTTGCGCAGGCAACCAATGTTTATAGAAAAGCTTAGCATTACACTGCGCTGCAGTGTCTTTGCTTGTGGATGTAAAGGTTGAAGGGATGCTTCGTGCCATTTTGGTGAGGCAGTGAAGGATGACACTATGGGGAGATTTACTAAGATTTTATGCCCTTTTTCGAGATCACAAAAAAGACACAAATCGGTGCAAAATAATTTTTTCCCCGATTTACTTTCCAGTGCTGAACTTGTTTTTTGCTTTCATTTCTCCTTCCTTTTCCAAATTTGCAGCTGTGCTGCACTATACAGCACACATACAAAGTGAGAAAAGGCTTCAAGTTAGTTTTAAATATATTTCAGTACAAAACTGTGCTAAACTCAAAGAAACACCCTTGCACCATGGTGCAAAGGTGTCTACGTGGCACACGGCAGCTGATTTCAAAGCTGGTGCAAGGGAGGGGGAGGAGAGTGCCTTATCTTTGTAAATTAGGTGCTCTTCTCTCACATTTTCACAAAGCGCAGCATTTGCGGCTACAGGAAAAAGTGGTAAATCTCCCCCTTCATGTAGCCTATCCTGAGAAAGAGGCAAATAGGTGATGTAATCTAGTAAGACTTGGGACCATGACCATGTGGGAATGGAGACTTGGGGCCCGATTCACAGAATTAACTTAAGACAAAATCCTAAACTTACTACTTTTGGTATTCACAGAATGCACTTACTACTTTTGGTATTCACAGAATGCACTTACTACTTTTGGTATTCACAGAATGGATTTACGACTACTAACTTTACGTCCGCACTCGGGCCGGAAATTCCGGCCCGGAGGCGGAGCTTCCGGGCCGGAGGCGGGGCTTCCGGGCCGGAGGCGGAGCTTCCGGGCCGGAGGAGAAGATTTTGGCCATGGCTAAATCTCCGCCACTGGCCGGAATCCCCACCTCCGGGCCAGAAGCTCCGCCTCCGGCCCGGAAGCCCCACCTCCGGCCCGGAAGCTCCGCCTCCGGGCCGGAATTTCCGGCCCGAGTGCGGACGTAAAGTTAGTAGTCATAAATCCATTCTGTGAATACCAAAAGTAGTAAGTGCATTCTGTGAATACCAAAAGTAGTAAGTGCATTCTGTGGATACCAAAAGTAGTAAGTTTAGGATTTTGTCTTAAGTTAATTCTGTGAATCGGGCCCTAGGAGTTCATTTGTCTTTGTGGTCTTGATTATGTTCAAGTGGAGAAAAGGGGGTACATGTTCTTGTACTCCTTTCCGCAGCCACGGCTGCTAGAAATTGCTTAAATTCAGGTCTCTGGTCTTGATAAACTTCAAATGTGCACCTTCAAGGGTGCCAAGGCATCAGTTAAAGATTGTGTCTGTGCCAGCACTCTGCAACTAAAGCCCTCCTTTTTGCATAACAGGTTTTTATCATCTTGCGTTTATTGCACTCAGCATCAAGCTTCAAGGATGTGGCCTAACGGCTGCAGAGGTCGACCTTGAAGCTGGGGAACCAAGTTCAAGTCTGGGTAGGGATGAGTCTGGGCAAATCACTTAATCTCCCATGCCTACCAAAAAATGAATGTGCCCATCTGTAGCGTAACTGGTGCTCATGTAAAGCGCTCTGATACCTACGGGTCGAGTTTGTGCTATGTAAAACTGCCCATTAAAAAAGCACCATTTCTCAAACATAAACCTAGTAAAACATTAGGGATAATGCAATCTGTGGCCTTAAGGTTACGCTTTTGATGTGCAGTAGAGAGGATGAAAAGGATAACATTTAATGGAAGCAAGTACAGAAACAGCAAACATTCAAAAGGGATGAATTAATCTGGAGAAACAAAACAATACGATGCTCTGGCAGGAGCAGGAGGCACTACCAGTGGTTCTTTACCGTTTGACTTCCGGAGACCCTCACTGAATCATTATAGGAAGCCGGGGACGCGGGCTAAGCAATTTCTATGATTTGAACCTCAAAAAAGTGCACAAAAGCACAGAAACAAGTATACATCAAACATATTCCAAATTATTTAATCGCTCCTTTAATTTGCAAAGGAAAAATATACAAGAATCGAAATTTTATTGGGAAGATTAATGGTTTCCAAAATGTGTTTATATTTTTTAAGTACAAACCGATACGCAAGACTTCAGCATATCACCTTGTCTTTTTTGCTCCTAGTGCATTCTATCTTTCTGTACGCGCACTCTAGCGGCTTCGATGTATGCCACCAATTGTCCATACTACTGTACACTGTACGTGTGCTGCTCCCATGAATCAAGCTAAGGATACCAGCTTAATTGTTAGCTTCCAGTTTAAAGGCATGTGTGTGCGAGTCTTCAGAGCGCTGCAGTTGAGGGTCAGAATGCAGTTACAATAGACTTAATGGTGTAAACTGCACTGAATGGAAGGTGTCAACAACTGAAGCAAACAGTTTATTTTGGAAAAAAGAAACCTGCCAAATGGCAATCTCAAATATATTTTTGGGGGACTCTTAGAACCAAGATACCTCCCACCACAAAATGGTTACGTTAAAGTAGGGCGTAGGTACACAGCCAATTGTTGAGCCGCTACCCGTGTAAAAATTCTTACAAACTTAAAAATAATATGAGACCTGAAAATACGACCACTCTCCACATGTTCCATTATCATGTTATTTTTCAAAAATACAAACCTTCCGGTGGATGTAACACATAACAATCTATGCTTGCTTCATACCTCTATTGGTGGTTTCTCAGTATGGAATCATATGTAATACATATTTCAACTCTGCTCCATTTTGCAAAGATATCAGGTTATATGGATGACAGCTATGTGTTTTGTGTGTACAGGAAATTGCTTGTATCGTTAATTCTGGATTTCAAATGATTTTTTTTTTTTTAATAAATCAATAACTGTTTTAAACTGTTACTCAGTTCATAATAAAGCAAAAAATACTAGTTATACAAATGCTACAGATGGTAACTATGCAGCATTTTCAAGTTTCCAGTCTACCAAAAACAATAGACACTAGGGGGCATATCAACAACAGACTGCGATGATTATCGCTAAGCGCGCTTAGCGCTAGGATAATTATCGTCGGCTATCGTTGAATTTTATTTCAGAGATAGCGCACTATCAACGCTTATCTCCAATGCGATGTAAATTCAAGCGATGGCGGCGAAATGTGTGATTATCGCTGGAAATCCAGCGATAATCGCACAGCGATAGGCAAAACCTTGTTGATAGGGCTGGGTGGTCTCAGCCTTATAATCCACCACCCATAGGCAATATGGCTTAGTCAGATGAAAAGCAGGCGTAAGGAAACCTGCGATAAGGGTGGTTAGCGCTACTTTTATCGTCGCTGCACAGGTTAGCGTGCAGATTGATAATAGGAGCAATGTTGCTTAGCAACATTTTCCTGGTAATTTCTGTGTGTTACGCCCACTTTGCATCTCATTAGCAATGCAAAGCTGGTCGTTGAGGAAACGGGCGCAGAGGCATGAAAACACGCGATAGCGTGTCTTTGCTGATAGGGCAATTAAATTATTGCCGCTTTTTGTCCGAAAACGGATGCTAAAGCGGCGATAATTTTATCGCGGGGCCTTGATGATATGCCCCCTGGTTTATAATTATAGGGAATTACAACTTGGAAAGGGAAAACAAAGAGGTGCGCACAAGCATATAACACAAAATATTAGGCTGATGAACAGACAGGAGGGGTTTCCGGGCAGGTAGCTCATCCGAATACATGCTAAGCTTTAACACAGCACAACTGAGCTTGTCAACACGAACCAGAAAGAACAATGGTCAGGCTATGGGAGAAGTCCCGGCACAACAAGAGTGCCACCCAGCCAAGGGTGATTTTTCCAGGGCAGCCATCAGGATGCAGCAGATACCTGTGGCACCACAGCCATGAATTTTTTGAATTGTACAAATATAATGTCCCATGCTGCTGCAATAGGCCGTTTTCATATTCCACGGGTCTCCTCCCTGTGCAATCATTACTCTGCATCGCCCTAGTGGTGCAGAACCTTACACCACCGGGCGAAACTCGCCACTTGTTGCACCCACCAATGCATGGACAGTAACCACTTTCCCAAAAGAAGGGCCGGATTCAGAACGGTAACCCTCACCTTATGACTCCTCCTCCTGGGAAATGTACCCACTGCTGTAGCTTCCCAAGATACAATTGTTGTGAGCTCTGTAATAGCTGCCAGCACGGTGTGTATAGAATGCCAGTATTGGATGGTTAATTCTGGAGTGAAATAAATTATATTTGGTGGTTCCTTTGGAGGGTGGGCTGTACTTGTCGGAGATGTCAGTCCTGCAGCAAGTAAGGTAGGTCATACATAATATGGGTTATTGAATAATAAAGTAATTGAATGTTGTAGATGTATGATGTCTTCGACTGTGGACGCAAAACGATTCTGCAGCGTCAATCACCATATATGCGTGTTTTTTTTAAATTACAAATCTATGTCGCAGTTCAGTGACTACTTCAATCGAAGGGGTTGTGAAGGTAAGTCATAGCAAGTGCCTTAACGCCTATGAGCGATCTTGTTATCACTGTTAGGAGAGCACATGTAGGAGAGTGGCTGTATCGTTATTTTAAGATTTTTATTTTTGCATCATTAATTTATTTATTTTGTAATCAACCACATACAGCAGTATCAGCAAGCAATAGTGCTTCCAGACAACAAACATAGACTAACAAGGATTTATATAACACCAAACAAGTATGACCACAGTGTCAAGAAGAAGGAGAGTATTCTTGCTGGTTATGACCCAGCCTAAGAAACTGCAGAGGCTAATCAACCAGGAGGGAAGTGAAGATGGAGGGGTTGGCTGGGAAGGGCTCAATGAGGGAACCAGATTACAGAGCTTTTGAAACGCATGTTTCAGATGGGGTACCAGGAGGTCTTTTACTGTCTTAAAAACTCACCCGGTAAACCATCTTCCCCTAGGGACATGAATGTGGGAAGTACCAAAATAGCTTCAGCGCACTCTTCCTTGTAGGACTAGTGGTGCTATGAAGCTCTCGATTTCTGCTCGGGTTGCCCTTAAAGGTGTGATTCCCGCTGCTGAAGTTGTGCCGCCAACAGCCTCCCCGGTTTTTCTCCATGATTGTAATAGTGCCTTTGAAGTCTGACCATGGTCCTTTCAGCCGCTATCGGAAAGAAAAATAATTAAAGTGGATTTTGGCAAGCTCTAGCTGCTTTTGGAGGGCCGGCTAGGAGAGTCTGTTTATCGGTCCCTCAATGTGCAGACAGTTGTTTCCAAGAGGCGGCGGTCCACATCAGCCTTTACGCTTGGCTAAAGCTGAGTCCTGCATTAGTGGTCCTCTCAGGGTGGCCTAACCAGCCACCAAGAGAGTCCTGCATTATCCCACCGACCCCTCATTATCTTAAAAGTAAAAGCCAATGTGGTCACACAGCCCTTCTCTCGTGTCTGGGAGCATGTAGGCAAATGCTTTGACTCTCCCGCTCACTGAAGCTGGGGGCGTGAGTCGCAGGTCCAGGCGCACCTGACCGTGGTCCACAAAAACTGTCTCCCGGATGCGTCAGGAGGTTACTTTAGATGACAGCTTCCCTTGGATAAGGAAGTAACCTACACCTGACTGAATGCTATTTGGACAAGAAAAAATGTACAGTCCTTGTCAGAAGGACGTAGCAAGTGGCAGACCTCCATTAATGCATGATCATCAACAAGGTCCCGGAGGGAGGATCTATACTTTCTGCTGTACATGTCAGCATAGTCCAACCTGTTCAATATCAGGTCCAGGGGAAGAATCGAGTCCCCACCCAGCACCACAGGAGATTTCCCAAACAGTGGCAGTAGTCTTGACAGTTGTGCCATGAAGCAAGTTTTATCGATAGTGGGCACATAGATAGCAAAAAATGGGAAAACTCGTATTGAGTACCTGGAGCTTAGCAAAGCCGCTCGAGGAGGATGGCTTGCATTGACTATCCTACTGCTACTGACCACCGCAACCACCCAATCCCTTTTGAGCCTAGATGACAAGTGGCTCTATCTGTCAATTTTGGAACATGAGGAGCAGCTTCAAATCCTAGCCTCGGCTCAACATCCTATGATTTTTGACTAAAGAATCTCCCTGTTCTAACTCTCTTTGCCCAGGTACGTGCTATAAAAAGTGCAGCAAAAAAGACTGATGGCCAGTTAATGCAACAACAGCTGGAAAACGTGCATTCAACATTTCCATTTTTGCTCCTCCTCTCTCAAACTGATCAATATGGCCCTCCAAAGAGGAGTCCTGGGTGGAGATTATGCACACACAATGGGGAAGTCATAATCCAATGAGAGATAAGACCTGCCAGGTTTATGTAATCTCTACATGTTTTCTGTCTCCTAAAATATTCCACGTAATGGCGGTGTGGATGGTACTATGGACCCATAATGCAATTCACTTCCGGTGCCTCACTGGTATTTTAGTGCTTTTTAGGTCTCGCCTGAGCCAGCGCATGCGCTGCCCTGGCGAGGCATTTAGTGAGTGGGCTTTAAAAAGCTGACCACAGCTTTTTGTCTGGCATAGAGTGTGCGGTTACGCGCACAATGACAAGCAGAGGCGCCATCTGGCTTTCCTCTCTCATCATGGTGCGCGCACATCGCACACCACTCGCCAGACTTGGTGCTTCAGCTGCTTTCACTTTTGCCGTATCACGCGCACCACTTGCGTGTTTTTTTTTTAATTTCTGTTTAGCGCGTGCACACAACTCCCGGGCTTGTTTTCTTTAGATGTGCGGCTCTTTGTCCGGAACCTTCTAAGATTTTATATTACCCTTTAGTAACCTATATGTGCACTAGTGTATGCCGGTTACAGGTATTCGAAACCTCAAGGCTTTCATTGCCAGGTGTGAGTAGGTTATCTAGTTAATGTTCTGTTGTGCCTAAAATGCAAGGCTGCATGTTCCAGACTGCAAAGAAAATAGTCTAGGTATGTGCTCACGCCCGACCCGGTACAACATGAGATTTATAAATGTATTTCCCTAATAGTTTCAACATCTTGAGTTATATGCGCTTCTTCTGCGGTCTGCATCTCTCCCAGTTCATGATTGATCTTTTTATTTGTATTTAAATAGTGTTTCCTGCCCCTGACGAGGAATTTTAACGAGTGGTCGTTCTACGTTCTCAGACGATTGCTCCCTGGGTTTTTTTTACCTTCTGCTTTCCTAGTGTTTGGTAACTCTCATGCTTTGCTTGTTGTGATTGCTTATCGGAGTCTCTGCCCTTGTCATTTCTTTGTTGCAGGGCTCCTGGAGTTTCGCAACTTTTTCGCTTTTCAGGGTCTGATTGCTGTCTCTGGGCATGGTTCTGTTCTCTGTGTGGTATGCTTCCCTCGCTTATCAGAATTTCATGTTAATGAGACTTTTCACTCTCATTTTTCTGGTTATTTGCTGAGAAGCGGAGCCCAGAGAAAGGTTTTTTTGTTGGCTTTCTGTTTTCTTTTTCCTCAGTCATAACGGTACTTTTTTACATCCGAGGTCGTTGTGTTCCCTGCCGAGCTACCTTTTTTCGGTGCCCTGCTTCTCTCCGAGTTCTCTACTGGGTGTTGCACTCTTCTGTATTTTGTTTTATGCTGTGCTCTCATTATGTTTCAACATGGATTCTCTTTCAGCATTGTCTATTATTGTTGCATTGTGCTAGCTGGTCGAATTTGTATTCAGTGTCACCTCTGGGAGTTGCTTGACTCATAGGCCTGCTTCTCTCCTATTTTCATTTTTTATTTTGTGCTTGTGCTTATTTCTCATTTAGAAGCGACCTGGTGTTTCATTTTGCTAGTATCTGCTTGTTTGCTGGTGCTTTTTTGTGGTTGTTGCATTTTCTGCGTCTTTTCTGCGAGTTTAAGCTATTGGCATTGTAAATGACAATGCCTTTTATTTATGTTTTAAAAACTAAAACAAAAATAAAAGACATTGTTATTTGCAATGTCAATAGCTCAAACTCATATAAATGCGAGACCTATTGCATTGCAAATGCTTGTTAATTGAGCCATTAGGCGATATACTAGGTAACCTCTGTGTAAATAAAGGCCTTTTATCCTGGGGACATTCTCAGCCATCAATTACAGGGTGTTCATGTGGAAAGATGGGTTGCTTTTTGGCTGTTTGTGGAAAGAAGAGTGTTGCTGTCTGCAAACTGAGCTCACAAGTTACCCAGGTCCATGCGACGGTGGCCAGTCCAGTCCCAGTTTTTTCTTTGTATTTTCAGTTTCTTAAAGAAGGGCTGGTGACCTGTAAGCCAGAGGTGGAGGTGATACGTCTGTCTTCTGGTTTGTGGCCACCATTGCTACGTTTGGAGATAAGAGCCACTTCTCGTGAAAGGGTTGGATTAAATGCTGTTTTTTTATTGGCGGGTGGTGCATCTGATGGTCGAATAGTAATAGCCAGTGCTAGCAGGTTGGGACTGGTCCTTTTGTTAAATTTGCATTAGGCAGTGTTACCACTGGCTGAGTGGTACTTCTGATGTAGGCGGGCGCCATGCTGGTGCTATTATTGAGCTGAAAGTGCCAAGGGAGCTGGAGTCAGGATGGCTATACTTCGCATCAGACCACAAAGACTGCTTCTGTGAGAGCAGGGTCATTTGTTGTTTTATATCCCATATTTGAATGCACTTAGGGGCATATTTACAAGCCCCTATTTCCATCACAATGTCACTCTTTCAGACGTTGTGGTGGCGATAGGGGCTTCGCTTTATTTACAAGGCAGCGGCTTAACACTCCTGGTAAATAAGGCACCCTTTCACGCTACACTTAGCGGGCGTTCCACCGCAACACCCATTGATTTTGACGCTGTCCTGTATTTACAAGGGTGACGTAAATGGGAGGCAGCACCAAAATTAGGAGCAGGAAAAACCTGGTCTTAAACTGTTGAAACAAGGAGAAATGCTTCATTTCTCCTTGTTTTTGCTGTTTCCATGTGTGCTGCATTGTGCAGCACACATAGAAACAGCAAAACGCCATTGATTGTTTAGGTGTCCCTTCCTGCACATAAACAATCATTGACAAAAATGACATTTTGCAGCTTCTATGTGTGCTGCATTAAGCATTACACACAGAAGTTACAAAGCGCCATTACTGATAGTTTATGTGCAGGAAGGGACACCTTGCAACCTTGCACCCTTCCCCTGCAACACAGACACTCTTGCACTATGGCAGCTAAATGATCTCCAGCGCAGGGGGAAACGCAGGGCTGCACCGAATACGGTGCAGCCCTGCATTTCAGAAGTGGCGGAGCGTGGCGTTAAGCTAAGGAGGATAACGCCACGTTCTGCAACTTCTCTCGCAAATATGCCCCACAATGTGTAAAAGAGAGAGGTTGATTTGTAACACTGTTTTTTTTCTCTGCTCTATGGGCTCTTTCATGCTTCTCTTCCTCCCATTTGAACTGAAACTTGCAATCAATATATAGTTTAACAACAATCATTTTCTTTTAAAAGTCAGTATTGGCTTTTTTTCTCTTGCGGGCAAGCACTTGTACAGCGTGTGCTTTTTTCTGTGTGCCACTTAGAAATGTGCCTGAACTTCCTGGTATGGCAGTATCTAATCTCAGGGACCGTAGCCTCTGTGCTGTACACAGCCCTTTCTCCTGCTTGCCCCCCCCCCGCCACCTAAAGCTCTGAGTTTTATATAGTGCGAACTAGACCCGAATCCAATCAGGTATCAGAGCGCTTTACATAGCACCAGTTACGTTACATGAGGACACACATTCATTTAAAAAAAATAAAAAATTTTAGGCACTGGGAGATTAAGGGGCATATCAACAACAACCGGCGATAATTATCGCTCAGCGCTCTTAGCGTGAGGATAATTATCGCCGGTTAGCGTGAATTTTTATCGCTGAGATAGCGTGCTATTAGCAACGCTTATCTCAATAGCGATAAAAATCTACACGCTAACAGGCTAACGTGAGATTATCGCTGGAAACCCAGCGATAATCACACGTTACCTTGTTGATAGGGACAGGCAAACTTAGCCATGATATCCTCCTTCCATAGGATATCATGGCTAAGTCTGAAAATTAGCAGACGTAAAAAAGCAGCGTTAACCGCGGTTAGCGCTGCTTTTTTTGTCTCTAACAGGGTTAGCGACATTCTTGATAATAGGAGAAATGTCGCTTAGCGACATTTCTCCTATTATTTTACTCTGGAACGCCCCCTTTGCATCTCATTAGAGATGCAAGGGGAAGCGTAGAGTAAAAGGGTGCTAACATGCAAATTTGCGTGTTAGCACCCTGTTGTTGATAGGGCGCTAGTTTTATCTCTGCTTTTTTGGCTTTTAAAGCCAAAAAAGCAGAGATAAAGCCCTTGTTGATATGCCCCAAAGTGATTTGCCCAGAATCACAGGATGTTCGGCGTCATTACCGAGACTCGAACCCAGTTCCCCAGGTCCGAGGTCGAGCGCCCTAGCCGTTAAGCCAACTCCTTCTCCCCCTCATTAGCTAAGTGTCATATTGGACAGCCCCCACCTCTGCCTTCCTTAGTTAGACTATCTTCCCTAGGGCTCCAGCAGAGTGTCTAAGTGAAGAGTGACTTCGCTGTTTGAGCAGCTCTATAGCCAGCTCTAAGGCAAGGGGTATTGAGCGACCACGGTAAAATGAAATTCTGCTGCTCGTGAGATACCCTTCTCCCCTTTATGATCAAAATCAACGTAAAGGTAAATGCTCAAGTAGGTACACATGGTGTTCCCTTTGGTAGTTTGACCAATCATAAGCTTTGAGCCTGCAAAAGCTCTTGGAGATTTCATAAAACAACAACCACAACACAATATTTGAGTTAAAGAGTGTGCCCTGCACCCTTAGAAGACTGGTCAGCAGTTGTCGCTGGTTGATCATCTCTCCTTCTGCAGGGCAGAAGAAGTAAAAGTCTACACTAGCCTTGCATCTGGCTCTGGTTGTATCTATCCTCAGTACGTGCACCAGCACAACTCCTAGGCCTGGCATTATAAATGCCCATTATCTTCAGAGTGGCAGACGGTCAGCCTGACAAGCATGGACATTGAGGTAAGAGAACTCCAGCCTATTCTGTAGGATATTTGCCTCTGTAGAACACAAACACATTTTACTAAAGTTTTTCAGAGGACATCCCAAGCCCAACTGACCAGCACCCCTCTGGAGGTCAAGATAGCCTGCCAAACCAGGAATTCGCTGAAATAATTTATGAAAAACTGTTGCTTTTTGGTCTATTTCAAGCTGAAATTGTGTTGGAAAACTCAACTTGTTGCCTATTATGTTTTTTAATGTTCATTTGGCGAATCTTCACGAATCCTCCGCCCATGGATACTTGTGCCTCTTTACTGTGCCCACTCGCACAGGAAATTTCAGGGATTGGTCTTGTGCCCCACCACTTTCAAAGTTCTCCAGCTGCCGCTAGCCACTTGGCTTTTTTAAACAACACCACAAGGGTCTTACTAGGACTTGGCAGAACCAGACATTGCAGTTATCATCAAAGGCTGGTATAAATCTACTGGTCATCATCTCAAGGTCCATCACAAGCAGTAGAATCGTACAATCTGTCAGAGTCAAAGAGAGCAGGGAGGCCCATGCTTATATTATTATGTAAAGCAACATACACAGCCGGGTTTGGTGCCTTAGTGGACTGATGCATCCATTTTAGGAGCCTGTGTTCTACCTCATGGCCAGAGGTTCAAATCCGGGTTGGTCCACTCAGCCTTTCACCCTTCTGAGGTTGATAAAATAAGTACCATTGAATTGGGCAACAATAAACATCTCTTATTCAACACCAAGAATGCTACTGGGTGAAGGTGCACTTTCTGTTACATGCAATTTAGTAAATTCCGTGCACGGGCATCAGCAGTGACTGATGGACCAATTGGGCCTTGGGCTTCGCTAAGAGCAACAGTACAATCCCAGCAGAAATTAGCAAGGGGATGTTTTGCCGCATGCTGGCACCTGCTTGGCTACATTCTGGGTCTTCTAATTCTGTAAGATCTAAGGTGGGATTCAATATATCTTTTGTACGGGGGTAGAGTTGGGCAGAGCTCCATCTACAGAGACCATTGTGCAGAAACGAAAGAGGAGGTGGCGCATTGGTTCCATAGCTGAAGCTTGGTCATCTTTCCATTGACTCCATTTCTGGCCTCATGCCCCAGAAGTATCCATACACACCACTTACTCTATTTGACTTATTTCATATACCTCATTCTGAAATCTCAATTCATGATTCTTGTCTATTTCCACAGTGCCCTCGAATTGCATGCGTCGCATATTCTTTTTCCATTCATCTCAACTCTGAAAAGATCTGGTGAATGAACCTCCTTCCACCTCTACTGTGCGGTACTGCTGAGGTGGTCAGGATAGCCCGAAAACTGCAAAATAATGTATCAGGGAACACGCAGGCAAAATGGAATGCTCACTCATTTCAGATACCACGTGACCAATCTCTTTAGTGAATGATGCGTTTCCTCCCTTGACAAAAGGTGAGTAATACTATGTTCATGCACCATGTATGGTCACGAAGAAGACGAAGGTTGCACTTTCAGTTCCCTAAATGTGGGTTTGTCCTCCACATGCAGCTACACTATGGTTGTGGTAGCCACCGAAGTCTCGTCGCACTTCTGCTTTAGAATTCCCTCGGTGATTAGAGGAACATCTAAGTCACGAAATAAATCTTTAAAAAACAGCAATTTCGGAGTGTACTTAAAAACATGATTCACATTTTACATCTTGTGAGGTCTGCATTATAAGGGACCTGAGGCAGCATCTTTACCAGCTGTGACCAGTGCTGCGGGGTCCTTTTGCTGGCTCAGAACTGACCACCTTTGCGCGAGTCTAGTGAACGCAAACCCATTGTCTGCTTTTCACATCCATGGGGTGCATTTACCTAGAGATGAAAAAGTGGGCACAGCCGTTGGTTGGTTTGCAGACCAACAGCGATAGACAGTGCTTTAAGTGGGAAATGAGAAGTGCCCGTACTCACTAATTAGACTGGGTGGGCAGTCAGGGGCGTGTCTGGGGGCGTGGCTGTGAGCCGGGCATTTAAAAATAGCCAAATGTCTTTGGAGTGGATCAGAGGTTGGTGATCTGGACCATTCAAACAAACATCATATAGCACAACAAAAAGTTAAAGATGCAGCACCGCCGAGAGGGTGTAGTCTCGATAGTTGTAAACTGTCACCATGAGATCCACATTCCAATCCTTCTAATTTTGGAATTGGACGTGAGAGGGAGTAAGTGCCAGCTTGTCTCTTCCAGCTCTGCCACTACATGTGGGCATGTGACAGTGGGCATAGGCACATACACATACATTCAAGAAAATTAAAGTGCGCATTTGAGGCGACCCACAATTTATTTTTTGTTATTCATGTGGCTGCGGTCCCGTTTGTGTGTTCTGTGCCTCAGCTCACCACCTCCTTACTCAGCCAGGTCACCGAACACTCAGCTCCCAACACAAACATTATGAGACATGGCAAGCATCAGCTTTAATGTCATACATGCAGGGCAGCCACGGTCCGTGCAGGTAACAGTGGTGGGGCGGTGGGGCTGGGTAAGGGGGAATTTCGAGCGATGATGCCGAAGGAAAATTAAATAAATAGTTAATTTTCCCAGGGCATCGTCCCTCGAAATCCCCCTTACCCAGCCCCACCGCCCCACCTCTGTCACCTGCACAGACTGGGGCTGGTGCAGGGCCTAATTTTTAGAAGTTTGATATTGCATGAATTTGGCCCAGGGGCATCAGAGCGCTTTACAAGACAAACAGAACATTTGCATTAAATATTACTTCTTTAAAACACCGTTGGTTAAGAGAGTTGCCCAGAATTACAGGATGATGAGCCGACATCGGGATTCGAACCTTGTTCCCCAGTTTCACTGTCGGCAGCTCTGGCCACATCCTCATTTTTTTTCTTATTTTTTTTCTTTTTTTATTGAGCAGAGCATTAGGTACAAGAAATACATAGTAGACTTAAAATCATTGTTAAAACCAGTTTAAACAAAAGCCAAAAACGACAGCTTCTTAATACATAACAAGAAAAGCTATAGCTGTAGCAGCTAATCATATACTTATTCACAAATCAACAATATGCAAATTTGTTTTGAGAAAAGCAGCACGGAAAAAGTTTACTAGTGCATCTAATGTGCAAATACCAATAGAGTGCTAGTGCCCTATTATCGCCTAAAATCATCTCAACTACAACACCCTAAAAAAAATCTTATGGCTGCAGCAGTTAATAACATCTCTAACCGATAATACCAGATACATCATTTTATAAAGTGCAACAACTAGAAAAGTGCTAGTGCTTCTAAAGTGCCATATAGTAAGAAAAAGTGCTAGTGCCTTTTAATGAGAGCTGCTACATCAATTTAAAAAACACAAGTGTTAAGATCCCTCTTTTGACTTTTCTAGATCACTAAAAAACTTCCAGTTTTTTTCAAATTTCCTAGTGGCCCCCACTCATCTAGCATAGGTGTCTTCGAATTTTTGAGTCCTTTCCATTTTATTGAACCATTTCAAACGAGAGGGAGCTTCAGTAGATTTCCAATTCTGCAGAATTAAAGAACGAGCTACTGTACAGGAAATAAATACAAAGGCTTTTTCAGCTTCGGATAGCATAGTTCCATCCCTACAAAGTCCAAACAAAGCGGCTTCGGCCTCAAGCAAAACCCTCTTCCCGATTGCTTGCTCAATATCAGAAAAAACTGCCTCCCAAAAAGGCCTAAGCCGTGGACATGCATAAAAAGTATGATACTATTCACCTTCCTCATCCATCTGGCAACGAAAGCACTTGTTTTCAACTCCTGAGAATCTTTTTTTTAGGGCGGCCGGAGTTAAATAGGAAAGCCATCGTGATAAGAAGGCCATCCTTTTAAAATTTACGGCACGTAATGATTTAGGGGCATATGTATCAAAGGATTTTGTATTCGCAAACGCTGCGAATCGCAAAAAAACAGCGTTTGCGAATACAAAATCGCAAAAGGCATTTCAGCCTCGCAATCTTAAGGAATCGCTAAATTAGCGATTTCTTAAGTTTGCGTAAGCATTTAAGAAATCGCAAATTGTGATTACTTAATTGCAATGTAACACGCACCCAAGGTGTGCGATTTATCCTTAAGAAATCGCAAATTACCACCAACTTCAAGTTGGTGGTAAGTTGCGATTTCTTTGCAATATGCACTTTTTTGCATATTTCAAAGTGCCATGTGGTGCACATACATGCCCTTAGGGCATGTATGTGCGCTATATGTGCACACATGCTGATTTCAGGGGTGCATCATGGTGTCATCATGACACCCTTGCACCTTTGAAAATATTCTCAATTTGCGATTAGCAAATAGCGATTCGCAAATTGAGAAGGACTTCCCATTCATTGCTATGGGCATCCTGGCCCATAGGAATGAATGGGAAGGTATTCCTTAATTGCGATTTCGCAATTTGCTAATCGCAATTAAGGAATTTTAAGAAATCGCAAAATTTGTGCGAGTTTCTAAATACATCCCGTTTTGCAATTCTCAAATAGCGATTCTCAAAAAATCGCTATTTGAGAATCGTTAATGGAGATGATGATACATATGCCCCTAGCTCCTTAAAACTTTGAACAAATAGGCGGGTATAAAATAAATGCAAATAAAACCAAAGTCCTTGCCCTTAAAGCAGATCTGAATTCCTTCCCATCCTGCTTAAAGACGCAAGCAACTAAGTCTGATCCTATAAGATATCTTGGGATATTTGTATCTAGTCAGTACCAACAGTTGTTTGAATTGAACTACTTAAGAATGAAGGATAAGATTAAAAATCTCTTGAATCAATGGGTATTACTCCCCCTTTCGATAGTGGGCAGAGTTTCGTTAATCAAAATGTCCATACTTCCTTTGCTTACCTTTTTATTCACTAATGTCCCAATCAAGATAAATCAGTCTTATTTTAAGGAAATTGAAACTCTATTTAGGGAATCCGTTTGGGGCAAGAAAGTTCCAAGAGTGAAATTGACTGTGGTGCAACTACCTATCGTACAAGGGGGGTTTAGCTTTGCTGCACGTGAGAACATATTATGAGGCCGCCTTTTTAGATTTAGCGTCAGGCTTGTTGGGATCTAAAAGTACCAGAGACAGCTTTTTTTAAGATAAGATGATGCAAGAAATTGGTTCACAAACACGAGTGTTTCTAAAAACTTCCAAACTTCCCAAAAAGACACGATACAAGACTTTAAAAGATCACTTTTTTAGACTTCAGTCCCTTTTTAAAAAGACAGGCTCTTCGGGCCTCCAATATTTAAAACTGAGAGAATGTACTAGTCTCGTTCTCCAGCTGCAATTAAGACATATTAACATCTGGGAAGGCTGTGGATTATCCGAGTTAAGACATTTTATAATTCAGAATAGGCTGATTTCTTAGCAAGAAGTAGTGTCAAGTACGGAGGGCCACCAGAAACCGGCTTTCTTTGAATATTTACGAATTGTTCATTTGTTAAAGAACACCAGTGGCATATTGGATGCCCCTAATCAATTGGCGTTTGCACTCTATGGGGCCAATATTAATGGTGTAGGAAACTGGCATAGGCTGCTACAATTACAGGGCCTTGCTCCCATGATAGAGAACCATTTGGGTAAAATAGCTCGGGAGACAGAATGTAGGTTGGATTTGAAGGAATGGGAGGCCACATCCTCATTCTTGTTGTGATGCCAATTAGAACCTAACACCGCAGAAGCAACCCAGTGCAGGAATACACGACCCGTTGCCTGCCACAGCGGCACATAAATACGCTCCATCTGGAAGGGTCATTTTCAGTAGTTTTTGCGTTACAAGTACCTGTACTTCAGGGCCTGAGCACTACTGCTTCTGGGAGTACCGGTACTCTCCATGCCCAAAAGAAGTTCCAGTACTCATGGGGGGAGAAAACTGAGAAGTGTCGGAACTCAGTACCGGCACGTACCGGCCCATTTAAAACAGTGGCGAATGACCTGCATACACTTCCACCAACATGTGTGCTCCCCTCATGTTTATTAACTGCACCTAAATCCAAAAGATCGGAGAGGAGTGAGATCATGTATTCTGGGAGGATCCTCACGTGAGAATTTGTGGGACCCTCAACAGTTACTCTCTGTCAGCTGTATGTTTTCGCCACCGACGCACTTGTGACTGCCTCAGCGCTGGGACGCCTCTTTGTCGAGTCAGCTAGGCGCTTTATAAGTATTTTAATCTAATCTAATCTAATCTTGTGACTGATAGCGCCATCATCGCTGTGGCTTCTACTTCCTTCCCTTGATACTTATAAATATTAACTGCACCTGCCCAGAGGGGGCCCTGGTCTACATGAAATCTATGGGCCTAGGCTGACGCACGTGAATTAAACGCAGGTGCCAAACCATGAGCGGATGATCCAGCACCATTCCCCATGTGCCTTCAAAGCCCACCTGTATAATTCAGGAGCACGGGTTGTGAGAACTGCGGGCCTTCCCACTGTCAAAAGCAACCATTTCCAGACTGCACATCATAAATTGAATTCCCTCCATATAGCTGAAAAGAAAGTTTTGTTTCTCTCAATCCAACAGTACTCATTTTCAGGGCTGGACTGAGGTCGCAAACCAGCCCTGGCAATTAAGTCCAACAAGCACGGGGCGGCGGGGTGTACGGTGGGGGTTGGTGGTGGAAAACACTGCTGCTGCTTTTGTTGCAATGGACCGATATTCCAGCACTGCTGCAAAACTGGCCCCCCAGTAACACAAGCATTGGCAAAGCCAATAGGTCTCGCTTTTGGGACCTTATAAGTATTTAGTTATGCAGCACAATATCCTTGGTGCTACAACATCAACTGTTGCTTGGCTAAAAACGTATAAGGTCCCAAAGGCGAGACCTATTGGCTATGCCAATGCTTGTTATATTTGTAAGGGGCGAGCAGTTTCCCAGTAATAACGGTTTAAAACAACGACAAAACATGAACAGGCCCCGACAAAGCCAAAGGGCTGCCAGCCAACGACAGACCTAGTATTGTCTATAAAATGCAGCCAGCAGTGAAAACGAAGCAAAGCATTTACTTTGTTGGTTTTCTGCAGCTCGATCTGATTCCCCAGCAGAGGTACACACTGTGAGCTCCTAAAGCGCTCTACCGAGTTGCCTGACTCGTGAATGAAACCAGCCCTTCATGGCTTTTAAGTTATTCGCACTAGGCATTGTGGGACTTGTGGTTTTATTTTTAACATTGATATGTTATGGGCACTTACTATAGCGCAGAGACTCACGCTAGAATGTGAATTTTGGCGCTATGCTACTCGGGGTCAGGCTGTATCACAAAGCTTTCTGAAAGGTAAGCAAGCCCCCTGGAAATATTAACAGCGGAGTGTCAAATTAATAAGGTAGGTTGACTAAATTACACGGGGGGCTAACAATGCAACAGTTATGTCTGATGGCTGCAATCAACAACTGAGGGTGCCCAGTTAGGTTTGGTAGTAAAGTGTTGCAGCACTGATCACCTCACCCCATGCCGAGCAATTTTCTCACTTTTTATCCGCTGGAGATAGAAATAGGTTATGCAGAAGATGATACATTATGCGGTGAGTGTGGCAAACTCATAAATATATGGAATAACACTGGGGCAGCACGTTTTTCATTGGCCCTTGGTGTTGTGTAAGTCAGTCTCCACTGAAAGTGATAACATACGCATGCGCACGCTGCACATGATTCACAAAAAAGATCCTGTTGAATATGTAAATAATGTACATAACCCTAGGCATTTTTAAACGTATTTCGCATATCTCATTTGGAGAGTGTCAGTGCTGCTTAAGAAAGCACACTGTACATTCATGCACGCCCACAATATAGTAACTACTTAGTAGTTGCAAATTGAGGGAAACGTTTTTACATATATATGAGCTCCCAGTGTACACCCATATTGGCCCTGTGCAACATGTGCACCAATAAAAGTAGAATATTTCCACCCCATGATCCACCCCTTGTCAGTGGATTACGTATTGCTAGGAGACGGGAGGAGCTTATCAGCCACAGTAGAAGATATTGCTGTGTGCGTGGACAGCCAGACAGGAAGTGGTGGTATGCAACTACATGTCAACAGACAGAGCCCCAAGAGACAGGGCTAGGGCAGAGTTCGAGATGGCGAAGGGTGCACGTGAAACGAGGCAGTGATCGCGGGACTGGCTGTGTGCGCCTGGGCAGCTCTGCTGTTGCATTCTGTTTCCATGGCGACGCTAAGGCAGTGATCTGCACTATGCAGATGACAGTTAGGCATGCAATGGGGGAGGCGTGCGGAAGAGAAGAAGGCAGGTCACCCGGAGTATAATAGCGGATCAAGCCATAGTTAAGTAGGTAGTTTAAGTGTAAGAATTGTTTCCACGTGCTTGGAAGGAAGAAGGCGGGTGTGTTGTATTTTATATGTAAATGAGGGAGTCAGAGGAGACACATACTCAAAGCCAACATAAAACCACCAATTACAAAATACACGAGGTTTAATTGAAACCACTAGATGGCGGAAAAGCACATCTTGTGCATCTATAAAATATTCACGGTGCAAACACAAGTCACATCAACAGAATGTTCGTACATGGCCATTTAATATGAAAAGTTAAAAATACTTCAAGTCTACAAATCAAAATCAAAGCTCGAACTCCAAGAGACATAGCAATGTGACCTGGGCTACTGCTCACAAGCTTGAATAAAGGAAGGTTAAAGAGAGAGCAAAGGTGAAGACCAAACGCAACGTGGAGAAAAGGAGGAGCAAATACAGCGTGGAGAAAGGGAAGGAAACGTGAGACGCGCTCTGTGGTGGTGGAGGGGGGGAGCGAGGCGCTTGGGAGAGCAAACAAGAGGAAAGCCAGATGGCACCTGATCGCGCGCTGCAAGGGTGCCGCGAGGAAAGCCAGATGGCTGCTGCGTGCGTGCCTGCGCGCGTAACCGCAAGCTTTAGGCTACAAGCAAAAGCTTGTGGTTGGATTTCTAAAGCCCACTCACTAAATGTCTCGCCAGAGCATCGAATGCGCAAGCTCAGGCGAGACCTAAGAAAAGCCCCCATGGTCCAAAACCGGCCTCCACCCTTCCAGCCCACCAGGAAAACGCAACATATGATGGTCCATGGCATCAACGGCAGCCGACAAGTCCGATAAAATGACCACCATAGAGTCATCTTTGTCCAATATCATGGTAGATTGTTTATTACAGAGGTCACCACCGTTTCTCAACCAAGGCCCAGTGATTTGCCTGTCCACACTCCACACCACATCCAGAAAGATATTAGATTCCACATATTATGAAGGTGCACAATCTTCTGTGAGAAAACAATCTTCTACGAAATAATACATTGAAGGTTATAATCATTGATGATCCGATGGACATATCTGTTCAGATCAACATATGCTCATTTCCATAAATGTTTAAAACACAGCGTCTCTTATGTGGATGACGGGGGCAGTTCTTCTACAGCAGATACAGCAGCTCTCAACAGACTCAGGCTCAGGGTGTCTGAGAAGGTTCTTTCTCAGGTCAGAGACCAGGATGCAGGAGGAAGGTTGGGGAGCCTCTTAAATTGCATTTAACAAACTTGAATTGTGAATCACACTGAACATCCACAGCTTCCCAATTCTACTAATCACGAATCGCTTCTTCTTCATTCAGAAATCAATGTTCTTTACCAGGAATCATTAGGTATTTTTTCAAGAAACATATTGGTTTCATCACATATTGATTACTTTCGCCCTAAATAGGTGTACAATTACGAAAATATCAGGGCACATAATTTGAGTGGAATGAGATGTAAGTCACACATCAGTGGAAATGCAAATGTTGTTGAAAGTTCACATGAATTGCTGCAGACAAATTAAATTCAGCAGGCCATAGCCAGGAGATTTACTCCAGATAGAAAGCGGGCACTATGCAACATATTCCTCTTCAGTATGAAACTCCCATTTGCACCATTAGAAGGGTTTTATTCAATACCTTACAGGTGAATAAAAATGGCACAACTGCTGGCCACCCATTTTTCTTTTTTTTTTACTATTCTGACTTACATTCAGTTAAATGCTCCATTCAGCGTATCCAATCAATTGAGTAAGGGCTGAGTACATAAATTTTTTGGGGATTTTTTTTATCTACCTGAGACTGTCAGGAATATGCATCCTTCAATATTATGACAATAGCATTTAAAATAGATATCACTCATGTCAGTGTACTAGAGTGTGTGTGTGTGTGTGTGTGTGTGGCTAAATGTTACTAGATATACACCTGCTGAGTGGATATAACAGAGCCTCACACAATTAAACTCACATTTTCTTGTGTTCATAGACAAATGCTTCCTTTTCCAGTTTGTGGATCTATGCGTAATTGTCCATGGGATACACATGAAAATTAGCGCTTTCGTCCTTGTGTTATAGGGTAGAACAGAAGCAGTTTATAGAATTTTACTTAACTTATCTGAAGGAAATTTCTCAACCAGCCCTACCTTTTCAAAGCACTTCCATTCCTAAGGGGCCTATTATGAGTCTGGCGGTCCTCGGACCGTCAGACTCGTCGTGGTGTGGTGGTGGGTAATCCAGCCACTGCCGCATCTGCAGTCCGACCGCCAGATTAAGACTTGGGCATTTGGTCCACACTAGGACCGAAGGCTCCACCAGGGAACCGCTGTTCCCTGGCATCGGAGTGACAGTCAGAGGCCGCAATATGCTTAAGGGGATCACCATGGTCCCGCCAAGCATATTATGAGTTTCCTCTCAACCAGGCTTTTCATGGTGGTTCCACTGCCATGAAAACCCTGGCAGAGATTAAACAAAGGGCCCTGCGCCTCAGACATATGTGGATGCACACAGGGGGTGCATAACATGTGCATGCACATTGGTTCTTGCACGGCATGGACTTACGAGTCCATGCGGTACAGGTACCTTGTGAGGCTTTCCCATTGCGGTACCTTTTAAAAGGCACCGCTGCCTTTTAAAGGGCACCACAGGGGGAACCGCCACACCGCCTGCCAGACCATGGTAAAGTAGTAATCTAGCTGGCGGCGACGACCTTTGGCGGAGCGGTGGCGCGGCGGTGTGCACCGCCTCGCCACAGCTCTCCTGTAAGGTCGTAATTAGGCCCTAATAGCAGAAGTGCAGAGTTCACTGGATCTGGTAAAATCACTGAAACCTGGCCTTAGTCGTTCATTGATGAGGTGATCCAGTTTGGCGAACCATGCATGCTACATTTCCCGGAAACGACTTGCATTTGTGGCCCCTCGGTCTCTGGCTTGCCACAGCAGCAGCTTCCGACGCCTGCTATCCATACAGAAACATCAATAAAACGCCGTTCTGTGGAAAGAAATAGAGAGTTAACAGAACATTAATCTGTTCCTGGGACACCTTTCATAATTGAGTACAGAGGCTATAATTGCTCCTAAACTAGCTTTGTTGCCGTGGCGCGAGCAAGTGCCCAATTTACCGCAGAAGTCTCGAGTCGTTTCAGAGTGACGCTTGTCACAAGGAATTAGCATCCGCGTGCCTCCCGCTCTGTGAAAAGACAAGATTCTGTGAATCCGCCAGATTCAGCAGAGCATACTCCATGCAAATGAAAGGGGCATAATTACATGCAGGCGCCTCTGGAAGAATGGCGTCAAGGGCTGGCTAGTGCCGCAGGAAGCCAATTCATGGAAGCCACTTTCACTGGAAAGTGAGTCACAGCTGTGGTTATTTATGCAGCCTTTTCCTTAGCATGCTGCATTGAGAAATTGCCAGAATAACCAATCAGATTGTGGGCAGCATAACCTCAGGGCCCAGGGAGGAGCAGTTTTAGGGCCATAATCTCAGGTGAATTGTCCTTACCAAGTGGTAAATACCTCAAAAGTCCAACCATTGCACTGAGCACACACAGAGTTATTATGAGTGACTTTCTGGTCTTTCATGTATGTTTATAGTTGGTACCTCACTTGTGCTGTCGCTTTACCAGTCTGTGAATATAATATTCTCGTTGACTGTTCTGCTGTAATTGTTCATTCTGGATCACTACAAGACCCTTGGGTGAAAGATCATGGCCTCTCTTTAATAAACATCAAAGACTTTGTAGATGGGAAGGAAGGAGAACATTTAACTGGCAAACTTAGCTTTGCATGCCCACAGCTCTTTTTCCAGCCATTTGCAGAAATAGATAAAAACGACATTTACATTGCTGCTCACTGGTGAATTTGACAGCCAACACGGATTAGTATGGCTTCCCATCCTAAACGAACTGGGGGGCATATTAACAATGTGGCAATAAAAAATTATCGTCACTTTTGCGGCCGTTTTCGGCCGAAAAGCGGCGATAATTTTATCGCCTTATCAGCAAAGACACGTATTGCGTGTTTTGCTGATTTTGCTCCCGTTTCCAGCATGCCTAACTTCGCTAATGAGATGCAAAGTAGGCGCGTCTGTGGAAACAACATGGGTAAATATCGCGAAGGCAGCTTTGCGATATTTACAATGCGGGGAAGCGATTATTTTAATCGCGCTAAGTATGCTTTAACGCAGGAATTTAATGTCTGTTAAATTCCAGGCATACCTAACATGGGAGGTGGATTCATGTGATATGACCACAGGGTTGTATCATCAAGCATATCGCCGTTTTACATGGAACATTGCTGGAAAACCAGCGATGTTCCATGGAAAAGGGCACTGTTGCTGGAATATACATCGCCATGGCGCTAAGCGTTGTTAATGCAACGCTAGCCTGGCGAAATATTCCAGCAATAGAAAAAAATGCGGTATACAAGGTCAGCGATAATTATCGCTGCCTGTTGCAAATATGCCCCTGGATAAGGAAAGGTGAATAATACCCTTTCCTTGGTCAGACGATGGGTGGGAAAGTCCTGTAGACTTGGTAACTTCACTTTCTTGTGTCTCCCTTGTTGCAATCTTCTATGTCTTGCCTGCATTGCAATGCAATAGGTCTCGTATTTACGAGAGTTTGAGCTATTGGCATTGTTAAATGACAATAGCTTAAAGCAGTGGTCGAAGTGGGCGGGATCGGAAGGGCACGGCGTGCCCCTACTTCTTAAAATTTAAGCAATCCGTTCACCTACTTTTCTGATTTCGGAAATGTGTCCCAGGAAGACAGAAATAGTGAAAGCTTATAGATAAGTTTCGGCCATTCATGGCCGTGTGGGGATGGGCGCGTGGGCATAGAAGGAAAAGGACTCTGTCTCTCTTCCTTCTTGTCCAGGGTAGACAAGGACAGTGGCCGCTTCCACTCTGCCGCTGCCCCTATCTCTCTTACTTCTTCCTCTTATTGCCTCTCTTTCTTTGTGGCTCCTTCTCTGTTGCTGAAAACCGTGACTTTAAGAAACAGCTCTCTTCCCTTTATTTGTTCCCCTGTGAAATGGATCCAAAAAAAGAAAGAAACCCTTTTGCTGCAAATGTGTGCAATGAATTGAAGACGCTGCTCTTAAAGAATTTAGTAGCTCTTTATTTGTAGGCTGAAGATAAGCTGTGGGTATCAAGGACCCAGGAGCACGAAGACCGATAGAGTTCAAACAGGCACAACAGAGTTCTCAACTAGATCATGAAGGGATACAATAGCCTTACTAATTCCATTTTACATAAAAATAGACCTAACAGAGAGGAAATAGTGACATATCATGCTACAATGTCTTTTTCTGACATTTTTCTATTCCAGAGGGCAGCCTCAGGGCAGAGAGAAAAATGGTTAAAAATACTAAAAATAACTAATAAAGCAAGTCAGAGTGGTCGCAAAGTGGCCAGAT
The DNA here is from genome assembly GCF_964204655.1 of Triturus cristatus. Taxonomy (NCBI): domain Eukaryota; kingdom Metazoa; phylum Chordata; class Amphibia; order Caudata; family Salamandridae; genus Triturus; species Triturus cristatus. The sequence goes on along the minus strand of NC_140581.1, from coordinate 791,786,334 downwards.
TGGTTTTATTAACACCAAAACACATTAGGGCCCCTTTACAGAGTTTGCCAGTGAAGCGCCACTTTTGTTTTGTCGTCTGTCTTTAAACAACGGGGCATATTTACAAAGAAGTGACAGAGCGCAGCGTTAGCCTTCTTGGCTTAATGCCACGCTCCGCCACTTCTGAAATGCAGGGCTGCACTGTATTTACAACAATACAGTGCATCCCTGCGTTTCTACCTGCGCTGGTGATAATTTCAGCTGCCTATCGCCAACGCAGTCACCCTTGCACCATAGTGAAAGGGTGCCTGCGTTGCGGTGGAATGATTGTTTATGTGCAGGAAGGTGTCCCTTCCTTCAGATAAGCAATCTTAAATGGCAATTTGTAACTTGTATTTGTGCTGCTTTGTGAAGCACAAATAGAAGTTGCAACTCGTCATTTTTAAATTACTGTTTATGTGCAGGAAGGGACACCTTACTGTACATAAATAATCATGCATGGGATTTTGCTGTTTTTGTGTGTGCTGCACAATGCAGCACACATGAAAACAGCAAAAACAAGGAGAAAAAAAGCATTTATCCTTGTTGCACCCTGTTAACACCACGTTGTTCCTGCTTACATTCCACATGTTTTACTTAATCTTACATTCCCTTTGAGTAATTGATTTTCCCAAGATGGTATTACTTTTTTTTCAGGCAGCATATTACTTGTCTAGTGCATAATTTGAATTGAGTCACATCCAGGTGTTTATAGCGCAGCACAACTTGGTTATAGCTGAAGGCAGTGCGAGTTTCTCTCAGTGGGGCGGTACAGTGTTCAGTGTGGGAGAGGATGTGGCACTATGGCCAGAGCTGCCGAATTTGGGTCTGGGGAACCCAGTTCAGCCTTCATGACCACTCCACCAAACCACTCTCCAAAGGGAGCACATTCCCATGCTAGACCTTAGAAGGCCCAGCTAGACTTTAGAAGCCCGGGTGTCTTTGCACCAGAAGGTGGGCCTCAGCAGTGGCAAGTGTGGGTTATCCTTAAAGGCCTGTCCACCACAATCCATGCTGAAGTTCCCCTCCAGTCTTGCGGGCAGGCTTATAAAGCAACACACCCCAGAGTGACAGTGACTTGGTCACTGAGGTCACAGGACCCTTGAAGTCAGTCTGTCTCACCCACTGGTACCTCAGTTGGCCTTGTTTCAGCAATAGTAGTGCAACTCACCAGGGATCTGCAATGCAGGATTTGCACGCACACCAAACTAAGTTTGCAAACTTCACGGCCTCTCTGCTCCATGCACAAGCTCTTTTAACATGTGCGGCCTGCTTTAGGGCCAGTAGAATTATGCAGCAAGAGACAACAAAATTATGCCATAATGTTGACTAAATTATGCAGCAAACAAAAAATCTGCATCATAATGCGGTATATTTTCTGATGCTTTATTATTTTGGCATTTTTATACATACTAAAAGTCTCTGTAAATATTTTGCTTCATTAGTACCAGTGTATCAGTCAAATGCAGCAGTGAAAGGTTACCAGTCAACCTTTGCAAAGGGCCCTCCACTTCGCAACAACATAAGTCACTTTTTTTTGTAACTTTTGATCCATTTGAGCTACAAACAATTTATTAGTTTAAAATCATCAGATTATGCAGCAAATGGTGTAATATGTGGCAAATATGGCAGAGCCATAATTAGGTGGAAAACATTTGCAAACTGGGATATTTTGTCATTCGTGTTTGAACTGCTCTTGTGGAAAAAGGGAGGAGAAGTGCTGGTGACAGAAACTGCATGGCTCGTTGACAAATGGCTTGTACTTTCACTTTTAAGTGTATTTGGTTCATTCTGTGATTGGAAACGTATCCCACTTTGTGAAAACATTTTAATGTCAATAACTCATGTTCAACCTTTAATAAACATGTGTATCCCTTGGTTGAATTAAATAATGTATAAAGTTATAAATGGTCAGTGAAATACCAAACCAATACTAAAAATTGGAATGTTTTGCTCTTTCTGTGCACACCTCTGACTCTGCCCACTGACCCAGTTCATGGGTTATTCCCGCCCTCTAATTCTCCACCCACAGTTCATCTACTTTTTTTTCCCCACTTCGACCACTGGCTTAAAGTCTCGCAAAAGCGGGATCTGCTGCATTGCATATAATTTTTTGTTTAAAAGCGCTCCATGCTGCGCTTTCACGTTAATGGCGGCCACGCCCCTTTCTTTAGACGAGCCTCGTCTAAAGAAAGGGGCACGGACGACATTAAAGGGAAAGCGCAGTATGGGGCACTTAAAAAAAAAAGCATTTGTTTGTCAAGTTGACAAACAAATGATTATTTTTTTGCAAAAGTGCCCCATACCTCTGTTTCACTTTAATAGCGTCCGCGAACCTTTCTTTAGATGAGGCTCGTCTAAAGAAAGGGGTGCGGCCTCCATTAGCATGAAAGCGCACAGTCAATAAATACTGAGTACCGGCACTTTTTTATTTTGAGAGGGAGAGTACCGGCACTTCTCAACAGAGTCGTAATACTTTTAATTGGAGAGTACCCGCACTTCTCAGAAACAAGCAGGTACTCTGGTCCAGAGTACCTTCGTTTCTATATTTCCATTTCAAGCACTGGATACTTGACAGTAGGGTCTACCATGATTTTAGTTCACAGTATGCCAGGCACAACAGTGACACAACGAAACATGCAGAATGTGTTGAGGGGCTTGCGAGACCCCCATATCTAACAGCCACACATAGCCTTGGGTTGAAAGGGGAGCCCAGGAAGACTTTGGAGCCTCCTGCACTGCAGGGGCCACAGATGCCCATTTCATGCCCCCTGAGGCAAAGGCAGCCATGATAGATAATGGAGGGCAGAAGAGAGGTGATGCTAAGATTTGGAAATGAAAACCTGTTCAGTGGCCCTGTTCTGGTCAAGCTACTCAGTTATGTTTTCCTTTTGACGAGAAATAAGAATCTTCACATTGCAATTTTAAGCTCTATACAAAAAGATTTTTAGCAGGGCGGTCTGAAGTGCAAGGCATTTTTCAATATTAATTCTATGAAATGCATATCATATTTGTTGATGGGAATTAGTGTGCACATGAACACATTTAAAATAAAATATAATTGAACATTTATAATTTGATTAAATATTTTTGCCTAAAAAACAGTTCCTGACAAATGCTTCTTACAAAATTAAATGAGATAAGGACAAAGAGGCAGAAGCATCAGGATTAAAAAGAGCTTTGGGATCAGGGAAGGGGAAGAAAGCCCTGGGAGATCCACTGATAAGAGCGGTAAATCTGACGCAACCAACATCCGCGGCACCAGTGTAATGTATTTGTCCAAGCTGCAAAACAAGAGGAAACGGACGAGCCAAGAAAAATACAACAGAGCAACAGAAGAAATGATTGGCCCATAGATCTGATGATACAGAAGATGCTTGTATGGGTTTTTAAATTGAAGATGATTAGCACAACATGGCCTACTTCAGACTGTGAGCTACGCAGAGAAGAAATCTGATTACTGAACTATTGAGTTTATGCCTTTCAGCCTATCCCACTAGCACGTCAGGACTGCTGCTTTGTGCATACAGGTGGCCTTTAAACTGTAATTGTTGATTGTCTGTATAAGAAGTGACACGTATCACAAAGAACAACCATATTAGTATTACATCTGCGCGCTCTGCTTCCTTTGCGTTACTTGTGGCGATGCCATGAAATGAAGCCCATGATGTGCCTGCCTGGTTCTTCCTCAAGTACGCTGGACACCGGTTGGGGGTTAAAGTCCCCTGGTGTCCCTCCAATAGGTAAGAAAGAGCAGGGCCACAACTCAAATACTGTCAGAGAGGAGCTTGTCTGTGTGATTTCTGCCTCATCATGTACCCCACAAAAACTCAGGTTTTGCTCTGTCTGAAGACTATTTTGGCCCTAAATGAGAGTCAAAAGGTGCTCAAGAGGAAAATATTTGTTCTTAGTAGTACTCTACGGTCCTCCAGACCAGAGACCCTGCCAATAAAGTATTGTTACTGGTATCTGCTGCAGCAACAGTCCTTGCTCTCTCAATCAATCAATCAATCAATCAATAATTTGTAAAGCGCACTACATACCTGCGAGGGTTTCAAGGTGCTGAGGATGGGGAGAGGGGGGTGCTGTTGCTACTGGTCGAACAGCCAGGTCTTGAGTTGTCTCCTGAAGGTTAGAAGGTCTTCGGTTTGTCGTAGGATGAGGGGGAGGGTGTTCCAGGTCTTGGCGGCGCGGTGGGAGAAGGATTTGCCTCCGGCTGTGGTTCTACGGATGCGCGGGACGGTAGCCAGGGAGATGTCTGCGGAGCGGAGTTTCCTGTTGGGTACGTAGAAGGAGAGTCAACTCTTGAGATAGGCTGGGCCGGTCTTGTGAAGTGCCTTGTGTGCGTGGATCAGGAGCTTGAAGGAGATTCTTTTGTCAACAGGGAGCCAGTGTAGGTTCCTCAGGTGGGGGGTGATGTGGTCGCGGCGCGGGACGTCGAGGATCAGGCGTGCAGAGGCATTCTGGATTCTTTGCAGTCTGTTGATGAGCTTGGTCGGGGCTCCGGCGTAGAGGGCGTTCCTGTAGTTGAGTCTGCTGCTGACTAGGGCCTGGGTGACTGTTTTTCTTGTGTCAGTCGGGATCCATCTATAGATCTTGCAGAGCATACGGAGGGTGTTGAAGCAGCTGGAGGAGACAGCGTTGATTTGTTTGGTCATGGTGAGTTTCGAGTCGAGGATGACTCCCAGGTTGCGTGCATGGTTAGTAGGTTTGGGAGGAGTTCCCAGCGACGCGGGCCACCAGGAGTCGTCCCATGCTGAGGGGTTGGGCCCAAGGATGAGGATCTCCGTCTTGTCTGTGGTCAGCTTAAGGCGGCTATCCTCCATCCAGTCGGCGACGGCCTTCATTCCCTGGTGGAGGTTGGATTTGGCGGTGAGGGGGTCCTTGGTGAGGGAGAGGATCAGTTGCGTGTCGTCGCCGTAGGAGATTATGTTGAGGTCGTGATGTCGAGTGATGCGTGCAAGGGGTGCCATGTAGACGTTGAATAGCTTCGGGCTGAGGGAGGATCCCTGCGGGACGCCGCAGATGATCTCGGAGGCTTCGGATCGGAATGGGGGGAGGCGGACTCTCTGGGTTCTGCCGGAGAGGAAGGAGGAGGTCCATTCCAGGGCCTTGTCTCGGATCCCTGCGTCGTGGAGTCGTATGCGTAGTGTGCGGTGGCAGACGGTGTCGAAGGCGGTGGAGAAGTCCAGAAGGATGAGGGGCACCGTCTTGCCTTTGTCCACTAGGATCCTGATGTCGTCTGTGGCGGCGATGAGGGCGGTCTCGGTGCTGTGGTTGCTGCAGAATCCTGACTGGGAGGGGTCCAGGATGCTGTAGTCTTCGAGGTAGCGGGTGAGATGGATGTTGACTATCTTCTCGATCACCTTAGCTGGGAACGGGAGCAGGGAGATGGGCCGGAAGTTTTTGAGTTCGCTCGGGTCCGCCTTGGGTTTCTTTAGTAGGGCGTTGATCTCGGCGTGTTTCCAGCTTTCAGGGAAGATCTCGGTCTCGAAGGAGAGGTTGATGATGTTGCACAGGTGGTGTGGGATGGAGCTGCCTGCTTTGTTGAAGATGTGGTGTGGAAAAGGGTCAGATGGCGAGCCGGAGTGGATTGTGCCCATGGTCTTCATTGTGTCTTCGATGCTCACGTTGGCCCAGGTTGTCAGGGGTTCATGGTTGGTGGGGTGTGTGGGTTCCGGCGTGTTGGGGCCTGTTAGGGTCGTCCGGGGATTGAACCTATCATGGATGTCGGCGATCTTACGGTGGAAGAAGGTGGCGAGGGAGTCGCACAGGGCTTACGACGGCGGGATGTCGTTGGAATTGGAGCTGGGTTCCTTCACGATGTTGAAGAGCTCCTTGCTGTTGTGTGTGTTGTTGTCGAGGCGGTCTTTGAAGGAGGTCCTCTTGGCAGTCCTGATGAGGGGGTGGTGGTTGCGGATGGCGTCTTTCTGGGCTGCGCGGCTGTCCGGCGATTTCTCGCTGGGCCATATGTTCTCCTATTTCCGGCAGGTGCGCTTTGATGCTAGCAGTTCCGGGGTGAACCAGTTGGCTCTCTTGCTGGTGTCTTTGAGGGTTTGTTTTTTCAGCGGGGCTTAGGTGTTGGTGCACTCGTCCAACCATCATCTGAGGGTGCGCGCACCAACGTCGGGGTTGAAGGGATTGGTCGGTGGGTTGAGTGCGAGGTTTGTCTGTAGTTGTACTTCGGTGATTTTGCCCCAGCAGCGACGGGGCATCTGTAGTGTGCGGTGATGTGCGACGGGTTTCCGGAAGGTGAAGTGGATGCAGTGGTGGTCGGTCCAGGTGGGTGCGGAGTCGTGGCCGATGTGGGTCGGCGTCGTGACGAGCTGTTCCAGAACGAGGTTGGCGAGGTTGTCTATCAGGGTGGACGAGTTGCTGTTGTTGTTCTCCAGATGGAAGTTCAGGTCTCCGAGGAGGACGTAGTTGGTGGAGGTCAGTGCGTGTGTGCTGATGAAGTCGGCGATGGCATCGCAGAATTGTGGTCGGGGTCCGGGTGGTCTGTAGATGAGGGTGCCTCTTAGGGTGGTCTTGGGGTCCGTGTGGATCTGGAAGTGCATGTGTTCAGTGGTGCTGAGAGTGTCGTCTGCGTTTGTTGAGACCTTGATGGTTTTCTTGTGGACGATGGCGATTCCTCCTCCGACTCCGTTGGTGCGGTCTCTGCGGGCGATCTTGTATCCGTCGGGGATGGCAATGGCGATGTCTGGAGAGTAGGCTTCGTTCATCCAGGTCTCGGTCAGGAAGGCGACGTCTGGTGATGCGGTGTCGAGTAGGTCCCAGAGCTCTACGCCGTGTTTGTGTGCGGAGCGGGTGTTGATCAGGATGCATCGGAGCTGGTTGTGTTCTGTCGGGCGTGTGTCTCTGCGTCTTTGATGCAGGAGAAGCTGCAGTTCTGGCAGGCGAAGGGACCGTGGGTGCGCTTAGGAGTGGCCCTGTAGCAGGTGGGGGTCCGTGCTTGGTTGTGAGCGATGAGGGTGCTGGCGCCGTATCGGAGTTGGTCATCATGGCTGGGGCGGGGGCCAGGGGTTCTGGCGCTGGGCGCCAACCGGGCGCGGACGGGCGCAGACGGGCTTGTCTTTGGCGCACCAGCTTCCACCTCCCCATTTTATGGGGAGGTGGAAGGGAGGAGCAGCTGGGAGGAGAGAGGCGGGTTCAAGTTGAATCTATATATTGAATCTATGTACCTGACTTCATTTCTCTGCACCTCAGGGAGAATAAAAGGTGTGACAGAAAAATGCACAAGGTCATCTGAACATCATTTGGTCCAAATGTCCTCTGAACTCGGCAGATGCTGTACCAATACCATGGCAACCACACTTCTTGGCTGTGGCTGAGTGGTTGTCATCTGCGACTTCAATAATCCTTCCAGTGCACATAGATGTAGGAACAAAGTACACAGGGACACATTGCAGGAACATGGTCTGTAACGGCTTGCTGACCGTCACATCTAATATGGGAAACCATCAAACATTGGTCTCACTCCACTCAACTCCCTAAACTCATCACTGCCTACTACAGCGCATTGCAGAAGAATGAGCTATTGCCTCTCTGAAAACACTCCAGGCTTCACCTACGAATGGTGTGTGACAAACCTGATTGACCGCGACAACAGATCTGCAAGTGATGATGATCACCTGTGACAAGACATAGCGGAGAAATGTCCACGGCAACATAGATTCATGCGTGCTATGCAGACACTGCTTACTTTGCCCATATCATGGGCTCATCGTCAATGCCTCCCCATGTCTGTGACCGGTACACATGCATTCATCATGTCAACAGCACAGGGCACACCACCTTGGCAGTGGGAGAGTAAAAAGCTTCCACAATCCGAAAGGTAAGAAAGAAACCAGGGAACTCAGCTCTCTACTCTTGCATAGTTTGTTTTTGGATAATGTGAGTCTTGATTGATTCTTTATTGTATAAATTAATACAATTATTTACGGTAAAATTAATTCATCACAATCTGTCAAAACAACAAAAGGGTTGAAGCACATGTTAAGAAAGAAACCTATTATAAATCAAATTGCCTCCCCTGTGAAAAGTGCAATAAATGCCATTGGAGATCCGGTCGTCTTTTTTGCGATTCCTTCAAAACGTAGCTAAGGGGGTTATTGTTCTAACGTGCATGAGAAAATTGGGAGCACGTACTTACTTGGCAGCTACCATGGTTAGGACACAGACAAAGGACACACAAAGACAAAGAAAAGACAAAGAAATGGACAAAGAAAAGACAAAGAAATGGTTTTGCCATTGCATCGTCATAATCAAACATACATTTCTTTAATCTTAGGTAATGTCCAGGTTCTGTCTAACTGGAGCAGTGGGATAAGTAACTGTCTGAACCTTAAGTAAGATTTTTTTTGTTTGTGAGTGATTAGGATAGTCCAGATAAGCTTTTATTTACTCTGCACAAGACAATTGCAAATCTGTTGGATTTTTGTAATTATCCAATTTAGTTGGATAGTTGTGACAAATTGAGCAGCCAGAATAGTTTTCCTAATTAGGCATTTTCACTTGAATCTAGCCATTTTTAGGTCTCGCCTAGCGACGCAGCGCATGCGCAGCCCGCTTGGTGAGATCTATTGTCGTCGATTTTCTTCCAAAGGGGGACAGGAGATGTGCACGCACCGGGACAGGAGAGGTGCACGCGTATAGTGTGCGGGCATGGCACGCTTCCACTTTTACTTTCCCAAAGGCAGCACGTCGCAATTTAAACATTAGAGGCCGCGCGCCTTGTTCTGATCAGCTGAAAATGTTCCGATATTCAGCATGTCCTGTCTCTACCTCTTGCTTGCCAGCTTTTACTTTCACAAAGGCAGCACGTCGCACTTTAACATTAGCGGCCGCATGCCTTGTTCTGATCAGCTGAAAATGTGCCAATATTCAGCGCGCCCTGTCTCTTCCTCTTGCTGGGCAGTGCTACTTTTTTTGCCTTAACTGTTTAGAAGATGCCTGTAATGCACCACTAAAAGAAATTTAAATCAAGCACTTTGGGAAATATCGACTTTGCATTTGTTGTGGGCTTGAGCATTGTCTAAAATCTGCTCACGTCGTCGCACGACGCCCGCTTTTACTTTCGCAAAGGCAGCCCGTCGCACTTTAACATTAGCGGCCACGCACCTTGTTGTGCAATGGACACATTCTTTAACCTTTCCAAAAGGCGGGGATATGACCAAAGAAATAAAAGGTATTGACTAGAGAGCGTAACCATTGAGATGAATGTCTGATTTGTACATTGAAGCTGATAGCGACTTTGATTACATAGACCAATGTGTCTTAGAAAGCATTCATAATCTTGCTTTGTTACCCCGGTCCCCTTTAGAGACCATCCCCACCTTTTTTATCCCACTTAAGGCCCTGGTCGTCTAAATGGTCAAATTTCTTGCATCTACCTTCTCTCAAGGCCACATTTTCAGTTGCCCATACCTCACCCACATCACCCCTTACCACCTACCACTATGCTTCACATACCTCATCTTTTACACCTCGCCCCATTTCTCTTTGACATCCCTTCTGTCAGTCTCCTTCAGACTTTTCTTCCACGTCTTATCTCACACTCACATAACTTTTTCCTTTTGCATCTTGCTCTCTCCCACATATGTCCAACCACCCCTCGTTTACATTTCCCTTCACTTACCGCCCATCCCACACTTTTTTTTTTATTATCTCACGCCACGATTTGATTTTGTATCCTACATTTCTTTACTCTAACACGTCAGTTTTCCAGCTTTGTTCATTTCCCCCCACTCGAGGACTCTCTCTTAGCCGCGTCTCTCTAACCTCACCTACGGCTCCGCTCTCCAGTCTGCGTTTCCCCCACTCACTCGCACGCCTCTTGTCTCTCATCTCTCACCCATCCCCTATATCTCTTTGCCGTGGACCTCAGGTGTTTACCCCGATGCGCAGGGGCAGGATTGGAATTTTCCAATAATGCCTCAGACAAGGTCGGGCCTCTGAACTGGCCGCGCACCCGGGGGCATCATCTGGCGCTGGGTCGGACTGAAAGAGGTCGAAGATTGAGTTTTAATATGCTCAACACGGCAGCCATTGTCCTCGGTGAAGGCCGTCGAATGACAATAACCGGAACAATCCGCAGAAACCCGGCTCCCTCGGTGACCAGAGTGGGGGAGAGTGCGGGAGGCACGGTGATGATATCATGGCACACCGAGGGCGAAGGGACCTGTTGATGACAGGGTTCATAGGCGGACAGAGCTCAAACCAGGGGCATAACTTGCAGCGGTTTAGTTCAGGCTGCAGCCGGATTGAGGACTTTAGGTTACTTCTCCCATTATATGTATGAAATGAAATGAAATGAAAAAAAATATTTAATAAAGCGCACTGCGGCCAAGCGGCTTCCTGGCGCTGAAAACCTGATCAGGACTCACAGAGATCAGCCCGAGGGGCTAGGGAGAAAACGCCTGAGAGAAAAGAAAGGTTTTAAGAGCCTTGCGGAAGTGAGAATAGATGGGAATTGAACGAATAGAAAGAGGAAGACTATTCCAGAGCTGAGGGGCCAGGACTGAAAACCGTGTGCCCCCCGTTCTGGATTTGCGGAAACGGGGGATGTGCAAAAGAGACAGAGAAGAGGAACGAAGATTGCGACAGGGGGCGTAAGAAGAAATGAGAGAAGTGATGAAAAAAGGGGCAGAGCGGGAATGAGCCTGAAAGGCTAGACAGGCCAATTTAAAAAAGGATCTGAAACGAACAGGAAGCCAGTAAAGGGACTTAAGCACGGCACGGGTGTAATGTGAGAAGATTTAGGGAGGGAAAGGATGAGGCGAGCAGCTTGATTTTGAATGGCCTGAAGTCTGCGAGATTCGGAGGCAGGAATGCCTACATACAGGCCATTTCCATTGTCGATGCGAGAGATGACGAGAGCCAAGACTATGGTTTTGAGTGCGTCGATGGAGAAAAACCGTGAAATCTTCCGAATAAGACGGAGGGACAGAAAACAAGAAGATACAACAGAGCTAATCTGGCTGTGCATCGAAAGATCATGACTGACTTTGATACCAAGAGTGCGGACAGAAGGAGCGGGCAGAGGAGGGGGACCAAAAGAGAGGGGCCAATGTGCTGGGGACCAAGGATTAGAAGGGCCACCAGTGAGGACAAGTTCCGTCTTGTCCGGATTGAGCTTCAAATGGTTGGCACTCATCCACTCAGAAATAAAAACTAGAGTGGAGCAAAATTTAGGAAGAGAGTCAGGAGAAGAGGACAAATCAAAAATGAGCTGAAGGTCATCTGCGTAATTATACACAGAGACCCCCAGCTCAAAAAGGGAAGTGATAAGAGGTTGGATATAGAGATTGAAAAGAAGAGGGGAAAGAGAAGAACCCTGAGGGACGCCACAAGTTACCGGGCGGGAGGGGGCAGGAAAGCCAGAGAGATGAACCGCCTGGGACCTCTCCCGAAGAAAGGACGCTAGCCAGGAAAAGGCCGCGCCCCGGATGCCAGCTGATCTGACACGGTCGAGGAGGATGGAATGGTCGACCGTGTCAAATGCAGCGGACAAATCGAGGAAGACCAGGGCTTGGGGACGATTGAGATCGGCTTTCCCCTTGAGTTCATCCAGAACCGCAAGAACCACCGCCTCCGTGGAATGGCCCGGACGGAAGCCCGCCTGGTGGGATGTCAGTAAGCCATTCTCCTCAACATAAGAGGAGAGGCAAGAGGTGACATGGGCTTCGAGAATCTTGCCAAGATAGGGAAGAAGAGAAATGGGTCGAAAGTTAGAGAGAAGAGAGGGATCCAAACCAGTTTTTTTTAAGATAGGAAAGACGATAGCAGATTTAAAGGAAGAAGGGACAGAGTCAGAAGCCAGAGAAGAATTAAGAAGAGCAAGAGGAGGAGCAGGACAGTTAGTGAAAAGAGTTTTGAGAATACGAGCCGGCGCACAGTCCGCAGGGGAACCCGACCTGACTTTGGCCAGAAGTTTAAAAAATAGTTCCAAGGAAATGGGAGGGAAGGAAGCAAAGGAAGAGAGGGGAAGGAGAGGGGAGGAAATAGAACTGGGTTGAGGCACAATAGGAATGTTAGCTTTGATCTTCAGAATCTTATCTATAAAAAAATCATTAAGTGAGGAGCAGAGGGACTGTGAAGGGACAAGACCGGGGGTAGAGCGATCAGAAGTGGCGAGATTGTGGACCAGGGAAAAGATTTCCCGAGGTTTATTGGCGGCAAGAGTCACTCTCTCAGTAAAATATGAAGTTTTAGCCACAAGGATCGCTTTTTTGTATTCGGTGAGGAGTAATTTGTATTTAACGCGCAGGGATATAGTTGCGTCTCCAGTGGCGTTCCGACCGCCTAAGGTTGAGTTTAAGCGCTTTAAGCTCTGGAGAAAACCATTTGTGCGCGTCATAAGAACGAACCGCTTTGATCTTTCTGAGCGGGGCGACTAGATTACAAGAAGAAGAGAGCCAGGTGCTAACGGCCTCAGCCTGGGATTCAAGGGGAAGATTGTTAAGGTCCGGAGCAGAAGAGGCCAAAGTGAGCGTGAGGGAGTCAAGATCAATCTGATTCCAATTGCGGGCTAATAGATTTTTAGGAAGGGGGGGCTTATCAACCGCACCCAAGTGAATAGAAAAGGAAATGTTGAAATGATCCGACCAAACTTTTTAACTAATTTTATGCATGTTTTTAAATATTTTTATAATAATATAATTCTATGCATCTTTTATGGAGATATTCTCCGAAATAAAGTTTATTTGACTGACTGACTGACTGAGAGAGAAGAGATGACTGAACGAGAAGACCAAATTTGGTCCAGGGTATGACCCTGAGCATGAGTAGGAGCTGTAACAAAGGGTGTGAAATTCAGACATTGGAGAGTGACAGAGAAGTCTTTAGAAGAAGAATCTTCCCTGGTATCGCCCGGCCAAAAGTTGAAGTCGCCGAGCAAAAGAACAGAAGAGTTGTTGACCACCAAAGTGGCCAAAAGGTCCTGGAGAGAAGCTACAAAAGAAGGCATAGATTGGGGGGGGGCGGTACACAAGGACGACAGTGAAAGGAGCCGAAAGATTAAGTGAGCGGGCCACCAAGTAGTCCACATTAGGTATAGGAGGGTAAGTGAGGAGTTGAAATTTGAGAGACGACCGAATGATCATCGCCACACCACCCCCAGCTTTGCCGACCGGGCGGTCGGCTCGAAGGGCATAGTAAGAGTCGGGGAGGATGGCCAGGAGATCAGGAAGGGAGTCAGAAGAGAACCAAGTTTCGGTCAGAAACAAAATATCAAGAGAGTCCGTGGTCAAGAGGTTAAAAAGAACCGTCTGATGCTTGACCGCAGAGCGGGTATTGAGAAGATGAGCGAGGGCAGTAGTAGGAACCGGAGGGGGAGGGGGGGCAGGAGGGGGAACAGAAAAACAGGGAATAGGACAGTGAGTGAGAGGTACAGGATAGAAAGGGGGAGAGGCAAGGATACCGTGTGCGTCAAGATGTTGCAGCAAAGAGAGAGGGGGAAGAGGGGAGGATGACAGAGCAGTAAGCTGAGCTGAAGTGTAAATCACAGTGGGAGCAAAGTGTATGGCCCCTGGTCCCGGCCTGTCGCGGACGGGCGCAGACGGGCTTAACTTAGGCGAAACTTTGGCGAGCCTTCGACGCGCCCGCTGCGCTCATCCGCTGCGCTGCCGAGGGTGAGTGGTCATGTTATAGGGACACATGGGGAGGGATGGTCAATAGGGCGTGGCAGGGGGTGGAGGAGCCAAAGAGCTGCAGCGCGGCCCCCGGACCCGCCCAAGATGGAGGACCAGCCCGTCCCACACCGAGAGCCAGGTGAGGAGGGGGCGGTCAACTGCGGCGGTCTGGGTCGCGTGCGGGAAAAGGGGCAGCGGGGGAGAATCCTGGAGCGCTGTGTCAGGAGCGCAAGGAGTGCAAATGCAGGCGATCACAGTTTAAAATAGACGAACAGTCTCGTTAAATGAGCGTTGCTCCCGGAGACGCCTCGGGAGATCAGGAAGTAGCAGCAGGAATGGCCGCGCTAGCAGCCGACCGTCTGAAGTACCCTGCCAGGGGGGGAGGAGCCAAAGAGCTGCAGCGCGGCCCCCGGACCCGCCCAAGATGGAGGACCAGCCCGTCCCACACCGAGAGCCAGGTGAAGAGGGGGCGGTCAACTGCGGCGGTCTGGGTCGCGTGCGGGAAAAGGGGCAGCGGGGGAGAATCCTGGAGCGCTGTGTCAGGAGCGCAAGGAGTGCAAATGCAGGCGATCACAGTTTAAAATAGACGAACAGTCTCGTTAAATGAGCGTTGCTCCCGGAGACGCCTCGGGAGATCAGGAAGTAGCAGCAGGAATGGCCGCGCTAGCAGCCGACCGCCTGAAGTACCCTGCCAGGGGGGGAGGAGCCAAAGAGCTGCAGCACGGCCCCCGGACCCGCCCAAGATGGAGGACCAGCCCGTCCCACACCGAGAGCCAGGTGAGGAGGGGGCGGTCAACTGCGGCGGTCTGGGTCGCGTGCGGGAAAAGGGGCAGCGGGGGAGAATCCTGGAGCGCTGTGTCAGGAGCGCAAGGAGTGCAAATGCAGGCAATCACAGTTTAAAATAGACGAACAGGCTTGTTAAATGAGCTTTGCTCCCGGAGACGCCTCGGGAGATCAGGAAGTAGCAGCAGGAAAGTTAGCACTGTGGTATTGTTGTGTCACATGACCCACCCTGACAGGCTTGGCTAGACTATGACATCAGAACAGAATGTCCATGGGAGTTAAGACTGGTTCTAGGACAGGAATGCCAGGACTGTTTACAGCCGGGTGCAGGCAATGCAATGAACAAGTGTCCTGTTGGGAGTTGGTATGGATTGGAGGCCCTTTCCTCAAGAGAACGCCCAGAGTAGGACTTGTTTGAAGCGCTGTCTGGGGACAATGGCTTTTTCACAGTCTAGTTTGCCAGAGCGAGACACCCCTTCAGCGCTGTAAATCGCTGCTGATGAAAGATGGGTCCCAGAAGCATTATTTTATGTGAGAACTGCCTATCCCTTCTATGCGCTATGGCTCTTAAAGAGCTATCTGTGATGGAAGGGTGACAGGCATCAGGTAGGATGGGTGAACGAAAGGTGAATGCAGAGAGGGTTTCCGGATTATTCCAATATTCCAATATGATCTCCTAAACCGAGTCAGTGTAAAGGTATTTTCAGTGAGCCCGCACATCACTCCTGGGACAATGACGGCAGCTTCTCTTATGGAGCGCTATGCATGCTTTAACTTGAAAAGTGGCTGCCCCCACACAGCACTCGCAGGACAATGGCAACCGCTTCTTGCACGCTTTAACTTTAAAAGTGGCCGCCCCACTGCCGCAGCACTCACGGGACAATGGCGGTCGCTTCTTGTGGTTAAAACTTTTAAGCTCAGTGCGGCGTCCGCTTTAGGGACACCACACTTTCTTTCAGGTATTTGAAAAAAAAACTTTAATGCTAAGCGAGGGCCCACTTCAGGGACACCACGCTCTGTTTCAGCTTTTTTTCTTTACTTTAATGCTGAGTGTGGCGCCCACTTCAAGGACAACGCGCACTGTTTCAGCTTTTTTTATTTTAACTTCAAACTTTAATGCTGATCGCAGCACCCACTTCAGGGACACTGCGCTCTGTTTCAGCTTTTTTTTTTTTTATACTTTAATACAGATCGCGGAACCCACTTCAGGGACATCATGCTCTTTACCAGCTTTTTAAAATGTTCACTTTAAACTTTAATGCTGAGCACGGCACCCACTTCTGGAACACCACGCTCTCTGTAATGCGATAGGTCTGCCATTTTCCAAACTTTGACCTATTGGTATTGTAAATGACAATGCCTTTTATTATTGCAGGTTTTTTAAAAACATAAATGAAAGGCATAGTCATTTACTATGCCAATAGCTCAAAATCTTGCAATTGCAAGACCTATTGCATTGCAAATGCTTGTTCTTAATGTGATCATAAATAGTCACTTCCACTCGGACGATAACGCATTAAGGGCCTGATTACGAGTTTGGCGGATGGGACACTCTATCACAAAAGTGACCGTAATCCCATCCACCAAATTACAAATTCAATAGGATATAAATCATATAATGGAATTGTAATTTGGGGGACGGGATATCTGTCACTTTTGTGTCCGGATAACCAAACTCATAATTAGGTCCTAATTTTGTAAATGTTTGATGGCTTTGTCAGCACCAGTTCTTTTTTAATTAGATTTTTTTGTGTATCCTCATTGGAGTTTATGCAATCACATTAGAGTGAAGGGGGCTGATGCTATTTAAGGTATTCGCGGATGATGGGGCCGGTTCTTATCTTGATGGCTGATCCTTACGTTAAATATGATGAGATTGGATTTCATGAACAATGTTTCTAGTTTTCACATCCTTTGTTCTTTCAGAGCTATCACTCCATAAAGAATCAGACTTATAAGTTTGGTTATGGCAACCGTAACCGTTGCCCAAATTGCACCGCCTCCATAGTTCACAGGGAATTGTTCAATTGCTCCACATGCTTCGAGGTTTTATCTGAGTGACTAGCAGTGTGTATAATCCAAGCTAATTTATTGTCAAAGTGAGCCTTTGTGAGATTTTTGTAAATGATTTTGTTATAGCTAATATGAATCACTTTCAACGGAAGCCACCTATATAGCAGGGACGAGCAATTGGAAGAATAACATTTTCCTAAATTTGTGAAAGAAAGAAAAAGTGTATTGGAACCAGCCGAACAAAGTTCCAGATGTACTAAATCAAGTATATTTCACAGTAAACAGTTACTGTGAAATAGCTCTTGACTTTTGGACCTATTAGTTTTATCAATGATATTTCCTGATGCTGTGCCGCATCCTCAATAATAACTGTTTTGCCAATGCCATGCATCATTGGAAAAATAACAAAAAGTGAAAAGAGTGCAATACCATCTATAGATGCATGCACACATACGCGTCACAATGCTTTGGGAGCCTCTTGGAGCTGTAAATAAAAAACATTGTTGTACCAGAAAGAGCTTTCCAAACATGGAGTGGTCTAGAAACAATCTGGACCTGCTGTGCCCTCCAAAAAATTGAATACTGAAAAATCTGTTTTTTGAAAAACGCTGTGGGGGTGGTGGGGAGCAACAGCGGAATGTGTGGAGGAGTCGGTGGGAGAGAATTCAACAGGAAGAGGAAGAGTGAGTGAATGAGGGAGAAATGGAAAATCTTCAGGCCTGAGAAGAATACAAAATAAAAAGCAGAAAATAATGTGTAAGGAAAGCAATGGAGGCTGAGGAGAGAGAGTAACCTGGACACAGAGAACACATATTGGTCTTGGGAAATGGAAGCAGTACAGGAGCAGGGAAGTACATGAACTAGCTTGGAGAACTTGAAAGAAAGTAGAGTGTCCTTAATTTGAGCAGTGGAAGGATACAGGCTGTCCTATCAAAAGGATGGTAAAGAAGTAATGCTCCACGGGTGGGACAAACACAAGAAGCAGAAGAAAAGTCTTAACTAAGAAGTAAGCAAATGAGCGTCACAAGAAAGCAACCAATGATAAGCAATGGGCTGGCCGTAAGCTCACTGTAGATTTTGTATATTCAACAAGAGGTATTTGGACAACTGCCTGTAGGCGAGACCTAATCCAGGGGTCAGTTAAACAGAAAAAATTAAGAGAAAGGGAGGGTGAGGCCAGTTGAGAAATATAATAAAGTTATAATGTTGTTGATAAAGAAAAGTTATTAAGGCTTATCAAAAGAGAATGCTTGTAGTCATCTTTTAAACTGGCTCTTGTGGTACAACCCTAGGCAGTAGCCTAGGGATTTGGTAAATTCTATCTGTACCTGTATGAAAATAAGAGATATATAACAGGAGAAGATTAGCTAATTATTTACTTAGTAAAGTTTCTGGCCTTGAACCAGGTATTCATTCCTTGAAAAAATAAGTATAACCCATACTTTTCTTTGATGATATAGGCTGTCTCATGTTGCAAGGATTAGCACAAATTTTATACAACTTCCATGAGTAATCCAGATTTATCATTATGTACAATAGGAGGTAACCTGAGGTTCTCCATCGCAGACTATTTTAAGTAATAGTGAGGACATACATAAAGACATGGATTTTGATTAATTATATATGTGTATATGCACTTTAGTTTATATCCCCAAGCCAAAAAAACATTATTGTTGGAAAGATATTTTGTTATGAGGAAGGCTGTGTTATATTACGCCAAAACGCGGCATCAATATTTACAATAGACTCTTTACTGTGGATGTAGCTGTTGCATAACAATCTAGAATGATAAATAGATGTAAGTTTTTATTAAAAGAAAATACATTTTGAGACTTAGAGCCTGATCACTATGCCGGTCGGATCGATTACTGCAGTCCTGTCAGAGGCAGTTGGACCGCTGCAGTCTCGTCGGAAGTGGTCAGTCCGCCCCCTGGATTACGATGCATGCATCCTGTACTCCAACCGACCGCTGAATGACCACTAACTCCGACATCATTTCTCCAACCACCGAGATTGCAGTCAGAGAAAAACAGCATCCATAGGGCAGTACAGGGATCTTCGACCACTGTCCAGATTATGTTGTGGGTTTCAGGCAACCCGGCCGAGGTGGTGCGAACGAGTCATTGGAAATTATGGAATTGGGGTGCATACTCACCCAAATGCGTTTCTCTCCAGCAGTCTCTGCTGTGGAGCCCTTCCTCCAGGTCCCCCCTACACCTGAGCAGCTGCACCCCGATGACTACGATCCTGTGGGTGCAGGAATCTAGGTAAGTCCTTATCAGGTATGTATCTCCATTGACTGGACTGTGCACATTCCGACACACTCCAGCAATGAGGTACATGGTACACAAGCCATGTTCCCACATGTGTCATGCATGTGTGTACAATCCACATGTTTTCTGTAATTTTGTATGCATGTTCAGTGACGTATTCGGGGATATGTGCTCGCCTATAGATGCGACCGCCGCGGTAGCAGTGGTTGCATCGTAATACGACAGGGGGAAAACTCCCCCTCACCCTCAGCTGTTGGAAAAGGCCAGCGAAGACGGCGGTCGGATGGTTGAGATTGCAAAAATATGAAATGCAGTGTAGGAGGTATGAACGAGTATGCATTTTTCTAATTGTATTTAGACACAGTAAAGAATAAATGTGCTTATGCCGTTGTTATGGCAGCTTGTGATATTCTTCATAAAATTGCACTCATGAAAACACCCCACACAATATTTATTCCATGGCAGAAGACTAGGACCCAATGTACCAACTGATTTTGTGGCCACAAAGCCTATGATTTACAATATAATAGGCTTTGTGACTACATAATCAGGTTTCACAATGTACTAAAGGAACTGTGTGAAACAGAAAAATATTTTCGCCTTTCAAAGTGTCTTTTGAGACCGTTCTAAACAGCAACGGAGGAGTGGGCCAGTAAGAGGTGTCCCCGTACATTTTGTGATTCGGAATGCGCTGGAGCTGTGGCTTGCAAACACAATTGCAGTCACAAACCATTTTACAAATACCTACATGTGGCTTGTGGTGTATCTGATTCACAAAGTGCAAGCAGCTGCTGTGGGGACTGCACCTGCTTTGTGATGGGCGGCTGTGAAGAGTGCAGACAGTGGTTCAGGGGACCATTCTCAGCAACCCCACAGTGGCATCGCCTGCAAGTACACATTTTTGTAAAGACGTCTCTGTCCCTTAACTGTTCACATACAGTAATTACAAATGCAGGGATAGAGGCCCACTGTTCCTCGAATGCTTCCATTCCTGCAAACAATAATGAGACAGGAGGTTTTCTGATCTCCTGCAAATATGTAAGCCCAGGCTACAATGCTTCATTTGAGCCGGTGGTTTCCGGTGCTCTTGGTGTGTTCATGCTCTGGGCCTATTCCTAGATGTAAGTAGTGCCCTAAAAATACAAATATAGCGAGAAGAACGTCATTTACTTAGAAGCTGGTGTACAATGCTATCCTGTGAATATGGAATAAACGCTTCAGGATTTGACACACAAGTAACATCTTTTCAGCTATGGTGCACATCTACAGAAAACAAACACTTTTCAAAAATAGCCAACTACCTACTAGCATTGCCAATTTGGAAGATATGGCTACTATAAAAAATACGTACTGGATTTTTGTGGGAGCATTTGTGATAGCCACAGCGAGACTTAAAATATACTTTTTATGCTTAGCAGAGTGTTCCACACACGGCATTCAATTCACCTAGTAACTTAGTGTGATTTTGTGCAGGGTAAAATGGTTCCTCTCTTAATTCGGTGCAACCTGTTGGATTTTTGAATAATTCAAAACGGTTCAGGGCAACTATTGATGGAAATTGTTTATCAAATTAAGCGATACAGGCCTCTTCAGAATATAATGAAATTACTATAGTTTTAGTGTGCTCAAGTGACCATGTTTCATTATTTTATTCAGTTATAAATATGCGCTAAATGTATTTGTCATCTGAGCCAACATAAATGAATTAAGAGGGCTACACAGTTAAACTTTAAAATTATAGAACGATACGGGTGAGCCAGCCAAGGAACTGGGGTGTAGAAAAGAGACTCTGAAATGAGAGTTTAGTGTAGAATGCCGGTGAGGCCACCCACAATTACTGAGGTGAAGTTTGTTTTATTCAAGTATTGGTTTGTGATTTCGAAATAAATTCAGTACATTTACCACACCAGGACACTTCCGAGTAGCCGTGCGCGCTATAAAAAGAGGATAACATAATATAGCATAACATAACATAAATCACCTGTGGGTGTTGTGGAATATAATTTATTAAACAACAAGATGACATTTATTTCCATTCATTTAGTTAATAACTCCAGCTCTGTCAGATTAATAACGTTTGCTGTTGAGAATTGAAAACCATATTGAATATGAGATATTAACAGTTACAGAGTCTGCCCACTCCCTTAGGGGCATTGGTTTACAGAGTAAGTCTTGGGGTTGGTATCAACTTTATTTATGATTAATTAAAATATTTATTTACTAATTCATGAATTTATTTATGGTATTTATAGAGTGTGGCCCCAGCCTGAGGAGCAGTGGGTCCTTTACATATAACATTTCATCGAACATTTATAACTCATCTTCCGATCTATCTATGACAATCACCATAAGTTGATCTAGCTATAAGGGGGAAGCGTACACTAGAAAATCATGAAAAGGTGTGTTTTTTTATTTTCGACGGACTGTCTTTAGATATTGGATCATTCTCAGGGATGAGGTTCCGTAGTCGGGGTGCTAGGCGAGCAAAGGCATGTTTTATTGTGTTATGTGTTTCAATACTTAGGGGAAATTGGACAAACCATACCACTGGGATGCAGCCACCTTCTTCTAGCTCCTAGTGCCACTTTGACGCAATGTTTCTTCAATCACGTCTCCCATCAATTCAAGAATATTTTAGAAACGTATCCATACTTTTACCTCATATTGATTCTGAAAGTAGATTTTTCACCATAAATCTCACTTTTACAATCGATCTCAATGGCTGAAGTTTATACTTCCTGTTTTTGGGCAAACCTTTTGACCACCTTTACAAACTTGTCAAAAGTGCTTCTAGTCATTACCTATTTTGTTCGTCTTACATTCCCTGATACAGAAACTATTCTAGTATACACTTCCCCAAAGATTGACTCCTTATTGACATTTTTGCGCTCTGATTTATTTTGCTGACGCATACATACCTAGCTGTCCATAGTACATAATCTTGAACAAAATTGCCCCAAGATGCGTATTGATGTCCTCTCTATCTGCACATCTGTTAACTCTGCTCTCTACATATGGAATAATTTGCCATGCCGTACCCTTTAGTCTTGACTTTGAACAGCTGGGGCTGCATTATACATGCGGCGCATTGTCCTTCATTGTGCCTTTGAAAAGGTGCGCCAAGCGCAATGAAGGAAGAATTCTGGGGAATGATACTACAGTTATTATTATGTTATCTTTCCTTTGCGGACAGGCAGGAGGGAGGGTGGGCGGGGTTGCTCTGCTCACAAGGCAGGGTATGGTCGGAGTGGTTTGCCCACTCAAATGACTGTTTGGTCGGCCCTCTCGGGCTGCCCAAAGCAGTCATGCGCACTTCCCTGTTCTCCATGCAGGCTGCATTACAGAGCGATGACTGAACTTGTAGTAACTCTTGGCAATACATACAAGTAATCTAACTGTTACCATGTGGCACATTGGAAAAGTACTGAACTCTTGCCCTCATTCTCTTTTTCTCTTCCACATGTATTCTTTTTCTAAGATCACCAAGTCCACTTAGATTCCTCCTTCTCATTCTTCTCAACACAATATCAACCTTGCCTTCTTTATCTCCACCCGACAGGTGCTTCATGACAAGGCCACTTTGCCTCCTTTCTTAACTGGCTTTAAATAACTAGATGAAGAGGTCCACGGCCAGCAATCCCCTGTGGCATTACCTTCCCGCCCACAAACACCACACTAATTGTATATTCTTCTGTCTTCCAGCACAGTTGTACAGTTCTTACTGTTGATCCACATTGTGACATGATGCACACCAATGGGTTATGTTAGTTCTGAATTTGAACTCTGCTCCACAGTCTTGTGCCAAGGCTGAACTGTCTGTACCACGGCTAATAGCGAATACTGTGTAACTCAATGCCTCCATTCACTTGAAGTCAACCCCTTGGTATATACTCTACATTTCACCCATTAGATTAATTTTCCTGAGACAAGAATTTCTTCCAAATAATTATTACTTGAATATATGGCATATTTCGAATGGCATTATGTTGATGCCTTTAGAACGTTCCATTTGCCCAATCAAATGCTTTCTACTTCTTTTCCAAAGAAGCAAACCCAAACCTTTTTTCAAGTCTTCCAAATTGTTCCATCTTTACCGCAAGATATTTAATCCTTTTGGCATGATCGGCATATAAAACACAATGGCTTTAATTCCTTTGACTGGGATTCCTCCATAGTTTCCCATGCTAAGACACATTTAGGCTTGATGCGGTCTTAGAGATGCCACACCCCAAAAGATTGACTTGTTTTTTACGCTCTTATTCATTTTTTTGCATTTGAGTGCCATACCTTCTCTCTTAAACCTGTCTTAAAGCCTTTCCAAGGCAACAGATTAGGTTTGTTCATCTTGAGTATATACCAGGATATCATCCGGAGAGCAATAGGCGTAACCACATATGATACCTAGAGTGAGGAGGTTAATGGCAAAACTAAATTCCTTCAATTGAATTGGAAGAATCCTAATGCCACCATTGCTGCGAGGTGCATTGATTCTGTGTGCCGCTGGATCTTCTGATACACCGAGCACTGAACTTGCATCATTAGTATTGAGGAGCTTCTCAAAAGGCTGACTAACTCTTTAATATTGGTAAATCCACCTAAGTGATGATAGTGGGATTTGTCAAATAGATTCATATTCTTTTTTTTTTTTTTTTTTTTTTTGAAAAACCTTTATTGACATTTCAATCAATAACAAGTATGGGCCTACAACCCCCCGGGGCCGGCCGCTAAGCAGTCAGAACAACAGAGATCAAATGTTAAGGAATCTTCATGCTAATATAGTCTGGCCAGTGAACAGCGCAGGTAGGACACCAGGATAAAAAGGGTTTTCATTTTATAATGGAAAAAGACAGAAGGATCAGGTGCCGAACAATTTCCCAACAGCGATAAGAGGCAGGCAGAATGATAAACGTAAGCAATAAACAGCAATCTATTGGATCAATGGCGCAGACACAGGAAATTCAGGATGGGGAAGAATATCATGCCCAGCTGCGCCTGCAGTCCGCTGCCCTAAAGCCCAGAGAACACCCCGGAAATTGTGGCACACATGAAAAGGCAACGATTCACAACAAAGGAGGTGTACCACGCTGATCCCAGAAAAGAGAAAACAAGAAGAATCAGAGAAGAAAAAGGAGGCCATGGAAAAAGAGATTAAAGACTAAAGAATCCCCTCCCCCAACCCCCCACCCTGCACCTCTGCAGATGAGTACGGCCCCCCCCCCCAGCAGTGTGCCTGTCGCCCTGGAACCAGACCCGAAATAT
This sequence comes from Triturus cristatus, assembly GCF_964204655.1. Taxonomy (NCBI): domain Eukaryota; kingdom Metazoa; phylum Chordata; class Amphibia; order Caudata; family Salamandridae; genus Triturus; species Triturus cristatus. Next base: position 791,762,357 of record NC_140581.1, on the reverse strand, counting down.
AGAAGAAACAGGGAAAAAGGAGTAAGAAAAGAACCCCACCAGAAGGGGGGGTAGAGAGAGTATTAATAAACTGGAGGAGGGCCTTCAAAACAAGCCCCCGGCGTCTCCCTCCCGCACATTATGTTTCCCCCAAAGCAAACAGTAAGCAACACTAAATCGACCATGTCAAAGAAAGATGAGGAGCATTTTGCACCTACTATACCGACAGTTATACCATGAGAGCACGCAACCCCGAGCCCCCCCGCCTATTAGCCGACCACATCTGAAAGATCATTCTTATCCTTGGCCACTCTTGGCAAATCCGCCCATGCATACCCCTCGACCCGGCGCCATGTCCAATGCTACACGGTAAAGGAGCGTCCAAAAACAACCAGGAAGCGATGCACCCCGGTGGGGTGGAAGTCTCTGAGTACCAACCCAGTCAGCATTATGGAGGAACGTCTTTCCCAGTGCTGCCCCAGGATCTGCACTGCACACAAGGTCCAGGAAGGCGGAATCAGCTAGAGTAGACAACCGTTGCTTGAGTTTTCCCCGGGTCGCCGGAGGCCGCGCACCGGACAAGGCCACCCCCCCCCTCAGGTCCAATACCTCCGGGACAGATCAGACCCACAGCCAGCCGATCACACAATAGTAGACTGTCCGGAGTTTCCAGCTGGTCACTAGTCACAGGGGTGGCCCCGACATTGTCATCCTGAGTGCAGTGCAGGAAGTCCCTGTGTATCTGAGGACAGGCAGGCCGCAACTGTCCCAACACTGATGCCACACCATCAAGCCTACTCCCCAATACCCAAACGCCATGAAGCAAGGTGGAATGAAGGGCACCGAGGGCCTCGAGAAGGTCACAATACCCCAGCTCAGCTCTCTGCGATCGCTCCGCTACGCTCCCCAGAGTCGCACACTCCCGCTCCTGCTGTGACCTGGTGGACAGGATGGTAGACTTCATCGTGACAAGATGGCCGCCGGGTAGGTCCAACCCGTATTGGGACCGGGACCCAGGGGCAAGCGCATCAAGGTCCATGTCGCTGGCAAACAGGGTTCCGGAGGCAGACCAAAAATGTATCCGTTATGTAGTCACAGGCAACCGTCGTCCCCACCACGGACCAGCGCCCGCGAAAATCCGGGAGCAGCCCGCAGGAATCAGGGCAAGTTACGGGCGGCGTTCGGGCAGCTCACCGTCGAAGGCAGAGGCAATCACCGGAGAGTCGTGGAACTGCCACCCCGGGCATGCACTTGTTCCGCTCCGCTTAGTGGTAGGAAGCGACCACGGCGAAATGTAGGCCGATAGTCGCACCGATCCGGCAGTCCGACTCCACCCAGTCACCAAAGGCCGCTGTTGTTAAACTGCCACCCGGCCAAGGTGTCCACTCGAGGTCCCGGCTCCAGGGCCGCACAGGCCGCAAATTGCAAATACCCGTTTCTCCGGCGGTACAGCCGCCAGAAACTTCGGAGTCACTCGATCGGTTGCCGCTCTCATTCACAAACACGGGCGCATAGCGCAGGCTGAGGATCTAATGCAGGATATCCGTGCGGGATACGGAGGTTCACGGAGCCGGGAGTCTACGCTGCCGTCCCGGTCGCCATCTTGGCTCCTCCCCCTAGATTCATATTCTTCAACTCTTATCTCTCTGCTTGGCTGGAACCACTGGCAAAACCCAGTCATCTCGCTCTCTTTCTCGCTCTCTCCTTTATTATCCTTTCCTTAATTATTGTACACAATATGTGCCTCAAAGCCATATTCTTACTAACAGACAGCCACTGCATGTTATTCTTTACTTGTGTTCCACTCATTTTCAATCAAAGTATTTTCCAACTTACCTGAAACATGAGGAATCAGCATTACCCTCTAGTTTTCCTCATAGTCCCTTACCATTCAAATGTTCTGTCCCTCGTTCTAGTCTACGCTGTGTTTTTGCTCCCTATCCCTGTTCTTCCTGTGTTTTTGCTAAGCCATCGTTGCTTTTATACTGCCACTTTTCATACCCCACATGGTTTCTATTTCCCCTACATACCCATGCAAAATACCTCCATCGCCCACTCTCCAAACATAATTTACCTTAAGCATTGCATATTTTTGAACTTGCGATGTGTGTGACACTACCCCATGGGTAACACATTTTTATCCTGTACATCTTCTCACCATATGATTTAGTTCACATTACCTGCCTTGTTTTTGGTTAAGTTTCCTAACTGCTGCCTTTACTTTGAAGTTGAAATTAACTCATCCAAAGAGAGGTCACTCATATCCCATAATTTTTCTTCCATCCAGTGTTCATTTGCACCCAATTGCAGTCAAGTTAAATTTCATCCAATAAATCTCTAGGTCCACATATGGAAGAAAGCTACTGATGGGAGTTCATCCATGGGCTGATGCTCCTCATGATCTCTTGTATGAGAAAGGGGCCTCTCCAATGCCACAGTTACCTTTGGCTTAAAATGAAGGTCTGATCTTTTTAGTTTTCAAACTAATCTACTCAGTCTGCCGGAGGGCGTAAGGTGCATTTTACAGCCTTCCACGCCAATTTGTTTGGAAGTGGTACATTTCTTGGTTTGTCTAGGGCGTGGATTGCAATGGTAATTCAGATATTAAGACCCAGTTTATACCCAGGACACCTACTGTGGTGTTATCTGCATGTTTTATTTAGCCTGGCAGACTTTGGTATCAGCATCTTGAGTAATACAATTTCACACGGTATATCTGGGAATGTGTTACTCTAGCCGTAATCTGTTTGTGGCTAGATTATTTCTTCTCTGGGGTGTTTTGTTCCTGTCCATGAATTTGATATGTAAAAGCTTTTCAGGTGATGCTTTCTTGCCACCTTGTGCATGGAACTAATCTGTTCTCTTCTGTCTTGTTTTTAATGGTCTCTAGTTCATTGCCCTATTGTTGTTATTGTTTTCTTCCATATGACACTCTATCCGTGTCCTAGTTTCGTTTGTCCCTGTGTCTACCTGTCCTGGCATTTTTCTCTTTGCACTAGCTGTCTCAGACGTCCACATTCTGAAGTTTCTAGTTCACTGTTTTATTGTCCCCTGAAACTGCCTGTGCTCTGTTTTCTTAATCCAACCCACCAGCCTTCAGATAAGGGTATATCTAGACCATCTTCTTGTCTTGGTTCTTGTACTGTGGAAAAGGGATGATGACCCTGCATTATGCTGTGTTATATTCATTTTCGTACAGTGCTTTGCACCGCTCTATAGTTGCCTGACAGCAATGAGGGGTGAAGGAAGGAAGGCAATGAGGAACAGGAGAGGGAAGGCTTCAGCAATATAGAGAGGACTTGGGCAACATAGAGAGGGCAAACTTATGAGGCATATGATTGGAGTGATCATCGCCATTTGTTATCCAGTGGACCAAAGTGATAATGCATTAGGTGTTTGGCAGGCTGATTGGAATGAGGAGGGATGGCAAGAGAGATAGGGAGGAAGTGAGTTAAGGAGAGAGTGGGAGATGTCAGGATAGCACAGGAGACTGCTGGATCTAGTACAAACATGTGAGGGTCTAGCAGGGTTAGAAATGATAGTGGAAGCAGATGAGAGAGAACAGATGAAAGAAGGGGACAGCCTCTTCCTACCCTTGTGTACAGTCTCACCTCTCATGCAGCCCCTTCCTATGCAGTACCTTAATCTGTTGATGCACATTTAAAGAAGACAGTCTATACAGGAAGGTCCATGGGGCTCTCTTGCATTTCACCTCAGTCCATGGTTGGTAGAACTTCTGGTCCATTACATTTATGAAGCTTAGAGGAATAGTACTCCACAGTGTGGTAAAGACCTGGCCGGGGAATTCTCCTGAACAGGGGTGGCCCAGGATTTGCATCTAGAGCTCTGGATCCCATTGTATGTTGTCTAGAGTGTTACTCTAGTGAGGTCTCTGGGAGTGGTTAATTTGTAAATGTACATGTGCCGTGGCTATCATATGTTGAACGCCATGGCTAGGTAGACTTGATTCAACCTCATGCCTCTTTCATCTACCACCAGACACCCCTACCCCTTCAGCTCACTCTTTCAGGTTATTTTTCATCCCTGTGTTCGTTCTTTGTCACTGTTTTTTCTTCTTTCTATGATCTTTCCTTCCCCATTTTATATTTTCTCACTCTTGCTCTGGGTCAAAGTCTGATGAGAAAATATAAGTAAGTGCTGGTCCCTAAAAATAAGTGATAGTGTGCCCCATCTGCAAGCACAATCAAATTAAGCACTGGTACCTGTAGTTCTAACTTTGTGAAGGGTCTAGGATTTCTGGGGCAATAGGAAAGGAAAAGGTTTTGCAGGGTCTGCATCGTAAGACTTGAAGGCTGGTGTCGAAGTAGTAAAAAGCTTTGGTTTGAGACATATTAAAAACACACCTTCTTATATGAGGGAAATACGCACACAGTACTGCATGACTAGAACACCACCACTCCCGCTCAGGTCAAAGCAGAATAATGGGAGCTGCTCAATGTAAACTTTCAACTGATAAAGTTGGATACAGATAGACGATACATTGGAAAAAATATAATGACTAGAGGATCCTTGGATTTTCCTTTGTGGGACTTTCAATGGCCATAAAAGTGTTGGGTAGAGTTTCCTCCTTTAAGGATGCCACTACATGGAATTGTGTCTTTTGTGCAGTGTTCATGTGAGAAGATGTACACTTGGACAGGTGAGCTATGGATTCCTGGATGGACAATTGTGCAGATTATTTCAAAATTTACATTTGAAGGACTGCTAGTGGAATATGTTTAGGATTTCGATTCATGCAGCTGCTATTTCATTCATAAATGTTTAGTAAAATTGTTTTGAAGTTGCTTTCTGAAGCAAACTTAACAAACCTATTTATTCTATGGCCCTTATTATAAGTCGGGAAGAATAGGTGAGGTATTTACCAAACATTGCAAATACCATTACCCTGTAGTGGGGTATCTATGTGTAAAAAATATATCCAATTCCAAGTTTTTAATTTCCAAATGTGGCATAACATGCAGAGCTGGTATTTAACACACTGAATTCTACATGTTTTGCCCCCCCCCCACCTTCACCCCAACCCTTCCCCGCCGATAGATTTCCACAGGTTTGACTTGCTGTAATTGATCAGGGAACAACTGCACAGATAAGATAAATATCACACAACTCATAAGTCCGATACCTGTGCAAACACGTGTCTGAATTTAGCACTGCACTAGGAATCAGGGCCAAAGTGTGTTTGTTTTAATTTAGATTAAAATACAATCATTTGAATATTAATATAGAATTCCACAGTTAACAATTGTTTAGTTATATTACATTTTGTCCAAGGAAGCAAAAACGTGACATATTTGATGCTAGTTGGCTACTTGATTAAATTTAAAAAAAAATTTAAGCTGATGCGAAATACTTCGAAAGTCACAATAGCTTTCAGTCACTTTCTTTGTGGCACTTATTTTGCTTTTAACTTCAGTTTTCAATTGTATGGAGTTCATATTTTAGCTGGACTTCACTACATTACAGTCCTTATCCTGAATAAAGCCAGTAAATTGAGCTGCTCGGTTTTGGTATCAGCCAGCAGGGCCGCGTGCCCAGCAGGGTCTGGCCAGCTAATGTATACGGTTTCAGTTCAATAAAGAGTCCGGTGAGTACCAGATCCGCGGAAGAGTTTCATGGTACTCAACAGCGCGTGCACTCAGACTGGGAATTGCAAGCGCGTGCATCACCGGCCCGGCCAGGCCTGCTCTGGACTGCACCATGTGGAAGCTGGGCGCCTGCATTCCAGTTACTTAGAAAACAAGAAGGCAGCTGACCAATTAACTGTAACAGGCATTCCCCTGAGATGGGTATGCCTCTACAGCCCAGGCAGCTGCTGCTGGAAAAGAAAAAAGACAACTTGTTGTGGATAGTAATATTTGGTTGCATTTCGTCTATGAGGGCACCGGGGACTGGGAGGGTTAATGGTTTGACCCAGAGAGGCCAAGCCTTTCACTTGGAGGTCACTGGTCAAGTACAGCTCAAAGGAGGCGGTGCCTAAAGGTCAGAGCCATCTGGCCGCTCTTCAGTCAAATAAGTTGTTGGCCTAAGCCCATTTCCCAGTGGGGAGAGATCCATGTCTCAAAAGGCACCTTCCCAGTTGTCGGTAATTGTCAGGCATGTTTGGTGCCTCAGGAGAAATGGGAAGTTTTGAGACAGTGGAATTACCTCTCTTCCTAAGGAGCAGGTCTCACACCCAAAGAGCGGGAACATGTGAGGGGGAACAGAGTGGCTCTCGTCAATATTATGTGTGGATGAATATTTATACAATGGAAGTAATTTAAAAAGTTCTAGTCCTCGTTCCCATTGCGATCTTGGTCACACTGGCCTTGCTGCATCTGGCAGATGTCTTCATTCTTAAGCGAGATCATCTCACTAGGCCTCAGGACATCTGTGCATTTCTAAGCATTTGGATCTAACGGCATGAGTAATTCAAGTGTAACTGAACATCAAAATGGTGCTGGAATGTAAAATGCACATTTTTAAAGATGCAGTCAATTTTTTGGAGACCCTGAGGGACCCGGGCCGGTAACATTCCAAAGGCCTCCCCCTCATAATAATAAAACGCAGCAAACTGAGTCAGTGGTGTGAAGCAAAATGGCGAGCACCCCTGCAGAATGTGAAGAGGGACTCTGCAGGGGCTAATGAACTGGGTACTTTTACATGGATCTCGTGCAATAGGTGCATCCTTCTTAGACAGCTTGTTATTGGGCAAGATGTAAGGTTGCTGCTCTGGACTTGTTGTAATGAGTTAGGATGGGTGTTTGCCTTCCCACCTCTATGCACGGGTTCTCTTTTCCTTCTTCATTTGCTGTTCTTGAGGTATCTGGCCCCTGGGATCTGAGAGCAAGCACTTTTTACTGCTTCAGGGGATGTCGCCTCTGGTTGGGAGGGTCCTCTTCTTCATCATCACACCCCAGGGCGGATCCTATGTCCTCTTGTGAAATAGGAATGGATGCCACCTTCATATAATAAAGAGGTTATATCATGTGGTCTGTGCAGCTCTGATGATTCATCCCCATGCAGTCCAAGTGTGTCAAGCTAACACCCATCGTACTGAGGCTATATTGTATTTTATTTGCCGTTTTATAGAGCTCGATGAATATCCCAATAGGCTACAGAGAGACTTGCATGAGAACAGTTACAATACATAGGCACCTATTGTTCATTACATTATATTATACCGATGACAGGTTTCAGGATGGAGGCTACACTCAAGGAAGAAAGGCAGTTAGCGTCATTATTGCTCCGCCAACACGTAGGCTGAAAACTGTAGTATTTTCCTCCACTAGGTGTTATCTACCCATTATGCTGCAGCTGCTATCAATCTGGCTGATGACCTCTATCCGAAGGTACTACAAAGGTTTTTTCTCCATGACTCCTAGATGCTGTCCTCGGTCCATAATGGGGAGCATGAGGACAGGGTCATTGTTGGTCCTTGGCCTCGCCACGCTTTTACTTGCCAGACAACATCTTGCTGCTCTCCCTGTTGGTGAAACAGGGTAGAATTAGTACAAACTAAATTTCGCAAAGCTTACACTTCAGCAGCGTTAATCTTCAAATGCCAGCAACACTCAACACACTGCCTCAAACATTTGTGTGAGAGCTGAGTAGTAGATTTAGAGTAAGATTCCTTTTTAGGTCGAGGCTGGGCAGTGTATGCGCTGCATACAAGCTCCGCCCATGCCCCCCTCATCTTTTTAATTGGCTCCTGTTACTGTCCTTGCTAATTTGTTGCTTTTCATTTGTGAATAGGCTTGTTAGTACCTCCTTGGTACCGCCTTGTCTGCATTTGTAACCTCCCATAAAGACTGGACATTTTACTTGTCTTGTTATATGGTCTGCTTTTTAAGTCGGTGAGCACTATTTAGTTTAATGAATAATGGGACAATGGAGGCTCTTCTTGTATTTGCAGCGTGCCCACACAGCACTCATGGGAAAATGGCAGCTGCTTTTTGTATGGAGCGCTATGCGCGCTTTAACTTTAATAGTGCCTGCCCCCACCTCCTCACAGCACTCGTGAAACAATGGCGGGCGCTTCTCGTATAGAGCGCTCTGCGCGCTTTCTCTTTAAAAGAGGCTGCCCCCACACAGCATTCGAAAGACAATGGCGGACGCTTCTTGATTTTTAAAATTAAGCTGAGCGCGGCACCCACTTCAGGAACACCGAGCTTTCTTTCAGCTTTTTTTTTTCTTTAAACTTTAAAGGCCTTTTTTTTTTTACTTTAATGCTGAGCACGGCGCCCACTTTAGGGACACTGCGCTCTGTTTCAGCTTTTTTTTTTAACTTTTACACGGAGCGCGGTGCCCACTTTCAGGGACACCGCTCTCTGTTTTAGCTTTTATTTGTTTTTAATCTTTAATACTAAGCGCATCGCCCACTTCAGGGACACCGCGCTCAGTATAATGCAGTAGGTCTCACATTTTCCAAACTGTGACCTATTGGTTTTGTAAATGACAATGCATTGTATTATTCTAGGTTTTTAAAAACCATAAATAAAAGGCATTGCCAATTACAATGCCAATACCTCAAAATCTCACAATTGTGAGACCTATTGCATTGCGAATGCTTGTGAATGTATGTTGCGGTCTTACATGTACGTTCTACAGTATGTGTGTTGTACAAAAATGAACATCTGGCCACATGAAGTGGCTACCTTCCATTTACTTAACGTTCTGTGCAGTAGCTTTGTATTTCTGGGCTTCCTTCACTGGGCCAGGTGATTCTTTCGCTTGTGCTCTTGCACATGAACTATGCTAATGCTCTCTATCTTGGCACAGCTGAATATCTGCAAAACCAAATGGGATGATGGACGGAGTGTTGAACATTGCAAGCACTAGCCCCAGTCAACCGATCTGGGTTTAATCCATCATCATTCTTTAGCCCACGCTGCCACCCCAGTTCAGACATGGCCATATGAAAATCAGTCTGACCCTGTGCCTCATGGGAACAGTCCAGCCCGAATTGCCAAGCCAGGTCTTCCCTGGACCGGAAACAAGCATCCTGGGACCGGTTTCTGGCTAATCAGCCGTCATCAGCCAGGCTAGCTTGAATCCAGTGGCAAAGTGAGCAAGGGACTCACGTCTGAGCATACCCTGCCAACTTATGGCAAACAAAGCAAAACCAAAGGGGATGATGGACAGAGTGTTGAACATTGCAAGCACTCACCCCCAGTGAACTGTTCTGGGTTTAATCCATCATCATTCTTTAGCTCACTCTGCCACCCCAGTTCAGACATGGCCATATGCAAATCAGTCTGACCCTGTGCCTCATGGGAACAGTCCAGCACGAACTGCCAAGCCATGTCTTCCCTGGACCAGAAACAAGCACCCTGGGACCGGTTTCTGGCTAATCAGCCGTCATCAGCCAGGCTTGCTTGAATCCAGTGGCAAAGTGAGCAAGGGACCCACGTTTGGGCATTGCGGTCCAGGGAAGACATGGATTGGCAGTTCGGGCTGGACTGTTCCCATGAGGCACAGGGTCAGACTGATTTGCATATGGCCATGTCTGAACTGGGGTGGCGGAGTGAGCTAAAGAATGATGATGGATTAAACCCAGATCAGTTGACTGGGGGTGAGTGCTTGCAGTGTTCAACTCTCCGTCCATCATCCCCTTTGGTTTTACAGCTGAATATCTGCACAGACTACAACTAATCCAAAGCACTGCAGAGAGGCTCCTACTGAATTTATAGCCATGAAACTACATTAACCCAGACCTATGTACCCTATCCTGGCTTCTAGCTGTAAGACGACTTTACTTCAACCCCCGCTGGATTGCCCAGCAAGCTTCACATGGTATTGGACCTTCCTTGTTGCACAGGAAAATGTGTACATATTGCCTCAAGCAAAGTCCCTGCTCGGAGAAGCACCCACAAATCAATATCCCAACATACAGCCATCTAGAATGAACCTTGTCAGACTAGGCTGCAAAACTCTGGCACAAACTCACTGCTCAGAAATCTTGATGGCCAATTTAGCTTTTGCAAAGCCCTGAGGACCTAGATGTTTCTACACACCTCAGTCAAAGGAGGCAATTTTTGCAAGGACGGCCATGTTTATTCTTTGGATTAGCCTCTAGACTGAGCCCCATGACACACACACTAAAAAGAACGACCTTGACCCCAGCAAACACTTTGGAAAGAAATATATACTGCTCGCTTTCTTAACTATACCGCCTGCTTGCTCTGCCAAATTCAGAGCGCACCTTTGCTCATCATTCAAGTTTGGCTCGTAGACCATGAACAGCATGACTTTGGACCGTAATGTTGGCCTTGTTAGGATGCCTGTTGCACGGTGCAGAGGTATCAAAGTTACTAGGTCCAGAATGACCCATTCCAGCTGCTCATATCACCCCTGCACATGCAATTATGAGATTTGTTATCTGCAATAGGGAATACTATGAATAAGCAGAATTACCAGGTCCTTTTCTCACTTTATGCCCTCTTACAGGGACAGTTCCACTTCCATTTACCACCTGCTCTGATGGGACTCGGAGCAAGGGAGGGTGTAAGGGGGCAGGGCGAGCTGTGGGCTGGCCTTTCCTTCTCCCCTGCTGCCACAGGAGGCTGGTCCAGTCCAAACAGCTTATCATTTTACTGGTCTCTAAAATCCGGGCCCTGTCCTCCTACGCGCGGGAAACCCAGGTGCAGAGACACTGGACCAGCTATGATCGATTGGACCAGTTTCCCTTCAAGGGACCCGTCTCCACCTTAAGAATAATTGGCCGAGGAAGCCAAGGAAGCAGCAACACAAATGCTTGCACTGGTGATATAACCCTCCTCACACACCTGAGGCAAAGCAGTCGTTTTAGTTTCACTGTACTTTCAAATGCACTCTCGATGCATTCACCCTCCTCTCTCCCCTTTGACTTTCACAGCTGTCCTCCCACAACATTCCAAGTACTTCCGACCTTACCCCGCGCCCTGGTTTCTCTTTTCACCCCATGCTTTAATTGTGTTCTCTACCCGCGCACTTTTATCGCCGCCCGCGCTCACACTCTGAATTTCCATATTTGACTGCCATCCAAGACACAGTACGTTTAATTTCAGTGCTAGGAAAATCTGAAAATAATAGGTAGTGGTTCTGGAGAATTAATTCTTTGTTTCCACTGTTGTGCAGCTCAGTGTTATGCAAATCGCGCCTTCTTCCCGAGCCCCAAACCCTTCCGTTGTTAATGAGGCCACCTGGCACGAGTCAGTAAATGTAAGTCTGGATGCATAACATTTAATATTTGTTCATGGCAGTGTGTCCAGTCCACCGCCTTTTACCATTACTGCATGTGGAGCTAAAATGAGATATTGAACTTGATGGCGCCCTGAGCAGCCCCGTGCCCGCGTTGAACTGCGTTGTGTGGGACTGCGCCACACTGTGACGTCCGTGCAGCTGCTTGAGCTCGCGCAGGCCTTGGTTCCTCGGGTGTCCAGGCTGCTGCACGTGCAGAATGACGTCTGTCTGACCCGCACAGCTGCTCCTTCCACGCTCCTCGGGTCATAGAGCGTGCCCCGCAGCTGGGGCACTTCAAAACTACTGGAAGCTGGAAGAACGGGGAGGTGTGCATCAGAGGGTTTCTGCATGACTTCTCGGCCGACCGCACCTGTCCGCCAGTTTGGGATGCTGACAGGCGCGCGAAGAGTGACCCCTGCTCCTGTGAAACTGACTGTAGCCTGCGGTGCCTCTCTGGCTATCCTGGCTCCGCGTGCTGTAATGTTCCATTAACCTTTATCTGGTATCGCTGCGTGCTTCTTTCTCCTCATTGCACGCGCCTCGAACTGTCAATCTACTTTAGCTCTGCTCTTAGCAGTGGCGCAACTAGAGCGGAACCTTCGGGGTGGGCGAGGGCGCTGCTGAGGGAGGGGGTAGGGGTGGGGGTGGGGCTAACACATCAAGCGATAGGGCGGGGCTTACACGCCAAGGGATAAGGCAGAGCTAACATGCCAAGCAGTTAGGAGGGGCCACTCACATTGCCCATCTGATAATAGTGAGAATGCAGCCATTCGTCCACTGCTGTCATTCTTGCATTCACCAACTTACCCCTCTGCAATAATACAGGCACAAGCTCAGCAAAAGGGAGAATACATTAAAACAATGTAAGTGAGGTGAGCGACCCTGTAGGACTGCCTGGGGAGCTGCCCAACGCCAAAATACTTGTCTATAGAGTAATATGGAGAGTCTGGGTAACAACAAAAATGTGTACTGGCTTTAACACAGTGTAATAAGAATCTACCCTTAAAGGTCTATTGGCTTTAACACTTGATTCTCGCAATGAGTCAGGCCTGCTGCATCTGTTGTGAATTTTAATACTAAACAGAATGGCAGCAGGCATTACTATTGCCTAATGAACCAATCAGGCCTATAATCTTATCATTGGCTCATCACCAAAACCAACTCAGGCCCACCATAACAACCGTAAATAACCCTTCTCACAAGGCAGCCACCGGGCAAAGAGTCCGCAAAATCACAAATCCGATAACATGAATGTTGGCAGAACTCCTCTTATGAAGGACTAAGAAGGACTGTCATCGTGCAAATATTCTACCCCAATGCATAATACAAGGGGGAACCAGTATCAAAACCCTTGCATATTAACATAATCTGTAAAATTCCTGGTAACAAAATACCACTCTACAGCCTTCAACACAGGGCAATAAGAATCCACCCGAACTGCCTATTTGCTTTGATAAAAAGCATTTTACATTTGGTAAGTCAGGTCTCAGTTCTTTGCAATAACTTTAACACACGCTGTTTACAATAAGTAAGACAGGCATAGTGTCTTTGTTGTCCCTTAATAAACAGATCAGATCAGATTATTTCTCAATGAAACAGTGATGCCTATAGCCTTTATCACTTACTTCCCACCAAAACCCACTCAGGCCTAAGGCATTAAGTATAAGCTGTACCCGAAACCAATCATCAGACACGAAGATGTACAAGTAAGAATCAGGGGCGTAACACAGGCCCCCACAGCTCCCACGGTGCGGGGGGCCCAAGCTCCAGGGTGCCCCCTCAGCACAGCACTCTGGATGGAGAACTCCTGATTGAGCCCAGAGGGGGCCCCTCCACGTACCTTGCAGGGAGCCCCCCTCAAGTTTCGTTACCCCAGTGGTAAGAAATTGAATATGTACAAAGTTCGAAAGGTAACAAAATATCCAACCTATATTAAAAGGGCCTAGCAGGAATTGTAGCAAATCTCCTGACATGATTTGACAGAGGGGGGTAACCAACACCAAAATACTTGTCGGCGGGGGTAATCTGTGAGATTCTACAGTCTACTGCACAGTGTAAAGGCAATCCACCCTTAAAGGCCCATTGGCTTTATTGTATGTGTTTCAGAATAAATAAGTCAGGTCTAATGACTCTGTCATCTTTTCATAATAAACAGATTAGACCTGTTGCATCTGACATAAATTGGACCGAAGGACCAGCCAAGCCTATAGCCTTCATATGTGGCGTGTCACCATAACCAAGTGAGGTTTCTTGAATTGTGCATAATCTGGAAACCATCAAGTATACAGTCATAAAATTGCAATTATATACAGAAATACATCTGGCAAAACAATATACAAACCCACTGAAAATGGCCTAGCAAGGATTAACCCCTTATAGATCTTCAACACCAAGGGTGTGTGCCAGAGGGCATTACCAATGCTGAAAACCTTGCTTATTAAGATAATCTTTGAGATTCCATTAAAAACCCCCATCTGTTTATAGCCTTTAATGCACCCAAATGGCAACCCACTCTGAAATGTCTATTTGTGGTAACAAACTCTTTTTACAATAAATTGGGCAGACCTACTTCCTTCCTCCCACTCCTCACCTCCTCATTATGGTTCTATGCCCCAAGGGATCAATATTTAGGCTCGCTGTGCCCTTTAGATAATGTTGTTCTCTGGTGTGGGCCGAGTCAGTGCCTTCTTAACATAAGTGGCATCACAGGTCAGATTTCCAGACCCTCCCGTCAGGTCACCAACTTCAGTTGTTCAGCTAGTCAGTGGTCTCCTGGTGGTCACCTGAAATAGGTGTTAATTGTCTTTACTAATCTTGCTGACGGCACTGACCATTTAAATGATGGCCGATGCTGTTGATGTGTATTGAAAGCCATGAATGCTGGGCTCCTGTGACAGCAGGAATCCTGAGAATAGAAACTGGTTCCCAGAATCCTCCACCCTGGCCATCCCTAGTTGCTCCCCTACTGCACACCCCATCGTCCAACTTCTTGCATGGCACTCAAATTGAGGTCAAATTTGTGCCCTCAAGGAGAATGTGCAGTCTGTCTCTAGCTGGGTTGAAGAAGGTGACGGGGGAGGGGAGGGGCTGAAAACCCTTTTTAGACCAATAGGCATTGCACGCCCGGCTCTTAGTATGACAACCTCGCAAGCTTCCATAGCCAGGGCGATGGCAAACCACCCCTTGCATGCTGCACCTCTCCAGAAACCTGCAGTACGAGGAGTAGGGCCGTGGGGCGGAAGTAATGATAACTAGACGCACATAGTGTTTTATAAAAATGGTTGCTTTCAAAGGCAGAAAAAAGGTAAAATTTACTTTCTTCCTCTGCCTTTCGAGCTAACCATTTCCTTAACTGAAAACTAATACAATTAAGTACCACCAACAGCCACCAGAACAAATCAACCCGTTTTCTTTGGCCTCCCGGTCTCCTTCTCATCGCCTATGTTCGCTCTTCTCTTGACCTCATCGTTCCTTGGTTAGGCCCCACATCTACCTTTCCAGAGTCTCCCAAGCCACATGTTCACTGAAGGGCAGGGTTAATGTTCTCATATCGATAACCTCATTCACTCACAGCTTCCAACTCTAGACTCAGGGCGAACCCCTACCCGTTAATATTACCTATGACTAGAAATATCCAACCCACACTGTGTTTGGTTCTGTTCCATCTTCTTTAATATATCCTTTTCACATATTTCTCCAAAATACCTGACCCTTTCTGGGTAGATTCCTGTCCATAAAGACAGGCAGGCCCAATCCTACCTGAAAAAATCTGGAATGATCAACTTGATGTCCTTCTGCACTAACACTTGTAAACCAAACTTGCTACACAAGTAGGCTATCTTTCTCTTGGTTAATAATCTGTAATGAGGGAACCCTTTTTAATACAAACCTAATCAATGTATGTACTAACTGACTCAATTGTAACCCCCACCTGAACGGAATACTGCACTCTTCATGTAGCTGAAATCCAACTGGTCCGGTAGCTGTTTACTTCAGGTCCTCTTCTCATCCCGATCACCGCACCACTTAACAGTCTAGTGACTGCAGTCATTCCCTCTTTACTCTCTTCCTCTATGTCCATTGAGCTGACAAAATTAAACAAGCACTGGCAAATCCAATAGCTCTTACCTAGGAGAGCTATTGACTTTGTCAATGTTTTTTAGCCGTGTTGTACAGCAGCGCATCTGCTGTGCAGCAAAGCTTGAAGACATTTTTGAAAAGTGATATGACTCTGCCAGGGATGGCCTCGTAATAGCAGTTTTTTGTATTGCTCCCCTAAGTCACCACAGAGATAGACAATACAAAGGGGGGAGAGAGGGATGCAACAAGGAAGGCAACAAGGAGTGAAAGAGGCAAGGATGCAGGTAGGGGAGCACATGGACAATAAAGGGTGCGCACGAGAGGTTGGAGCAAGGAGCTGAATAATATAGGATGGGAGAGAAGGGGTAGGGCAATCCTAAAGTCAACCGAGAGTGTAAGGGAGTATCCGTCGGCAAGCAGTCTGACAACAGGGGGTTGTTGGGTGGGGCTCGGGGCAAGCAGATGGTGGGTGGGTTGTAGGGACAAGCAGTACAATACAAGGTCAGCAGGCAGGAGCACCTAGGGGAGTAACATGGAGGGGGAGAAGTACATGAGGGAGACAGCTGAAAACACACACTGTTGTAGAGTGCTTAACCAAAAATAATAAATTAGGCCCTGAAAAAAAAAATGTGAAGTGGAAGGACACAAGTAATGAATCCATGCTCCAGGGAAGGAATAAACACACAAAGAGGAAAGAGGTCTATGGAAGCTGACCAATAAGAAGGAAGCAAATGAGAAAACAATGAAGCCAACCAATATTAAGAACTGAGCGGCTTTAGGGCCCCTTGTAAGATAACAAAAGGTCTTGCATGAGACAGAGCATGCAATGTCTTAGGCAAGACCTAAAAAGGAACCACATACATTATACTGAAAGGCCCCCTCTTCCCTTTCAGTTCCTGACATATACCAGGCTTCCATGAGATCACCATCTCTCCAAACTCTTAGCCTGTGTATGTAAATACGTGTATGTGCATGTGATGGAGAGGTGTGTATAGGAAGAAGAGGGCCAAGAAACTATATTAGTCCAGGAGAGGGAGATATTTGAGATTCTTCACTTGTAATACAGATCCTGGACAACTGTGAATGAAATTTCAACATAGTATGACATAAATCCTCATGCGCCTGTCTCGTAACTGCAAGATCTTACATAACTTGAATATGGTCTCTTTGGCAAGCTAAACCTCTACTGCACCAATCAAATCCATACTCTCGAAGGAGAGGGACCAAAAAAGTGTCCCCTCATTTACACTTCAATATTGATTTGTGCAGCACCTACTTTGGGTATATTTCAATTCCACATGTTCAGCTGATCTTTTCATAGCTTCTCTGTATTTCTGGTCCTTTATGCATTGCCATCATCACATGGAAACAGCTATGCAGGGTCACACAGGGACAGGAAATAGGCAGCAGCTATTGTGGGTCAGGTGGAATTTGATTCATTTACAAATTAGAGCTGCACTGCCTTCCTTCGCACACATGAAAGGATAGGATGCAGCTCCTTCCATGACATTTGAAATATACACCTCGTGCTGCATTGCGTGATTAGTATAACCTCCCGTCATCTGCACGCAGGTTTCAACTAATGCATCCATCTCATTATATAAAGGCGATTATAACAGGAGCCCACATGCGTCTACAACTCTGGTTAACCACCACAAAATCTGACGCACACATAGCCAGAAAACCGGCCTATACACTGACCTATCAGACTGGCAGGTTGCCCTATAGGCCAGTCTTCCCCTACTGCTACACCAACTACTTCAACATCATTCTTACCGTGCCCTTCCTGGTCAGAGTGTGACGATGTCCTTTGTAGTCACATACTTGAGCGTTAGGGCATATCGGCTTCCTGGGCAGAGAGAGGGAATATGTACTTTGGAGTCACAAATTCATCAATTAGGTACACCATGCCTTTTCACCTTCATAAAAAAACCCTCTCTGCCGGAGAGGGGTCTTTACATGGGTGAAAAAGCAGGGTGATCCTTTTGATGAACATGTGACTATAAAGGAAATCGTCCCTCTTTCCAACCAGAAAGCTGATATCCCCTAAAGTCTAGGATTATTTTCATTGCGTACCTCAGGAAGGACTCACCTGAACACATTAGTGTTTTCTTGTAAAATTCTACTTTCTTTTCACCTCATTAAGAATCAAGGCATAGAGGCCTTCAGGAGGTAGTTAGGGATCCCTGGCCCTGATGAATGTCCTAGACCTGTATGGGCTTCTATTGTGGGTGGAAACATGTGGCGGTGTGAGCCATTGCCCTCAAACAACCGCCCCACCGGTTTTTAATCTTACCTTTTGTTCCCACATATAATGGGCAATTGACCTGGGGACTTTAAGGTATTTTAAATCCACTGTTCTGGATCTCGCTTTTATTCAGTAGTTTTTATTTGAGAACTCCCTCCTGTGCCGAGTCCAACAGGAGGTCGAGTCCGCCCTAGTGGTATTGCCCTACCAGGGTGGGGAGAGATTGCCCATGATGAAGCATGACACAATTATGTGTGTGAGGCTTCATCTTCCATAAGGATGACCTTCCCTTCCTTTAGCACTCACACAGAAATTATGTGACTGTCCCTTTGGGACCATTGGATGTCTGTTTCAGGGTAGGAATACTGTATTGTGCATTCTATCTATAGCTGCCATACTTTTTGTGGTGATTGGGTCTTCATAGGAGGGTGTACGGTGGCTTACCACCTCCTGTCTCTTATGTGTTAATCATAGGACGTCCAAATCATTGTGTAATTTAGTACCTGGAGACGAAGAAAAGTCTGAGGCACTGCAGTAGTCAGGGGCAAGAGCAGAGAAGGATTGGGGCGGCCAGTGTCACGCACAGCACGACAATTTCGGTGGGCGGGGGCCTAGCGCCTCATTCCTCTGCCCTCCTACCCAGGACCACTTGGCTTGGGTGGATACAGGATGTTGAAAGAGGGACTTGTCCACTCCCTCAGGGCCACAGAGGGCACTTCATGTGGTCGTGAGCACCTGAGGGGCAGGGGGTTAAATACCTGGTGCCCTTGGCCCTCATCCGCTTTTGGCGGGCTTGCAAGTGACACCCACCCTACCCTCACCCACGGATTTATTTAATGAGTACGATTGTATATTGGCAAAGTTGTTTCCATTGTTTTGTGTTGCGAACTGATTTATGGGGCAATCCAAAGGATTTTGGTGCAGGAGGCAACAATGGAGGTGGTGCTCCATGTCAACTCCCTGGGAGTCTTTATGGAGGAAAACAACAGCACCTCTTTAGTCCAACATGCGTTCGTAAACCTGAGCAAATGGGGACTTGCCTGTACTGCTCGGCAAGTGTGCGTGAGTTCTGTTCTATGATGTCCACAGTGTATAGCACCCAATAGTGTGTAGTCAAGGCGCTTATTGGCTAATCACGTGGACGGTCAGCATAGGTTACTCATCCGCTGGCCGCCCTTGGATTGCCCGTAAATTAACCCAATTTTGTCTTGCTTACAAATGCAATAACGTGCCTACAGCTAAGCTCTCTCCAACAACAACTGGTGTTACCTTATGTTTTAATAAGTCTTGCACTCAATGGTTATATGCATTTCAACCAGGGCAGTAAGTGTGTGGAGGTTCTGGGAAATCGGCGCTATGCAGTAATCTGGCACAAATGCCTAATTAGCCATGAATATATAGTCAGTGCATAACAGCAAATGCAATCTTGACTCATATTGGTCAGATATTAAGGTGCTAGCAGTCAGATCGGCTCTCTTCACATATAATGTAATGAAGAAAGTCCAAACGCAGAGATGAAGACCGGGTGTATGGTGCTTCAGCTGACAGGAATATTGGCAGACAAGATATGTGTGATGCATTCATCTACTGCTGACTGTAAGTGCCAGGTGGTGTAAAGCAACATGTTGAGATGGTGTTGCAATGGGAGGAATGGGTCAAAGTGGTTGCTGGGCACTGGGAGATGAAGGGAGGGTGTGACAAATGTCAAGGGATGGTCAGAGGGACTGCTGGAGCACAGTGTAAAAGAAGTGCGAAAAGGGTGTGTCCGTGATGCAACTGCTATTGAGTGCAGAGTGTCACAGAGTCCAAGGGGGAACCATATGGGGCTTATAGCCTGGATGTATGTAATCTTGAGTACACCCCTATTGGTTGTCGTCAAGTGTATGTGCCTGTAAAGCAAGTCATTGTAATGACTTGCGTGCTAAAGGAATGAGTGGTAACAGCGCGTTCGCTGTAGTGCCCGCATTGAAAAGGCACTGCATGGTAACAACTGCGTGGTGAAGGGTGTTTCCCTCCAGGGGAGGGTCAAGCACAAGAAGAAGACATGATACCCGAATGCTGTGGCAAACGGGAGAGAAGCAATTGAGAGCAACGCTAAAGATAACAAATGGTAAGCTGTGGACCGGGTGTAAGCCCACTGTATGTAGACAAAAGTCTTGCAATACAGCCTATGCACTGTCTAGGCCAAACCTAAAAATAGGAAATGTGGCGTAATGACCAGAACTGCAGACTGTGGAACTGGGGAACCGCATCCTGGCCTTGATAAGATTTTATATGATTATGGATAGATCGCTTAATCTCCAGTGCCCAAAAAAATGTCAAAGCTCTTGGAGAAGGAGGAGGAGAAAATGTGGCCTAACGAAGAGAGCAGCTGACCCTGGAACTGGGGGACCAGGCTTGAGTCTTAACTTCAGTTCAACATCCAGTAATTCTGGTCAAGTCATTTAACCTCTCTGTGCCTAAAACACAATGTGTAATGTAATCTAGTGATTATTTAAAGCACTCTAATGGCCTTTGGCCTACTTCACGCTATATGCAAACTGCAAAAAATAAACAAGCGCAAATAAAATATCTCTTGTGACACATATTCTGTTTGGTCCCATCTCCTGCAACACATTTTCTGCATAAACCAGAAAACAGTTGGCCTCAATCTCACTTTGGCTTAATTTCTGACATTTATGAAACACAAAATTGTTCAAATGACACAGATTATTAAACTATGTGAGTGTAATGAAGAATTTCTCAAGGGTCTACCTAATCTTTGCACCTATGTCTTTTAGGTCTTGCTTAGAGACTGCTTTGATGGTCTTGACAGTCTTATGCAATAAAATATCAAATGCAGAGAATACTTGCATATAAAGATAGAGATGCTTTGGGTGAGCCCTCTTCACCCAGTGGTCTACTCAAATTAATTCACATTTGTCTTCCATCCACTACAGCATGTAGCATAGAGCAATGGGTCTGTGAGCCTCAATCATTCTCTCTCTTGCTCTTTAGGTGACAGCCTTCCATTTCCCGATCACATGTGCACATCTGCCTACATAGAAATGTACTTCAATGCTAGGGCTGGCGGGCCAATTCTTTACTTTGCTTTTTCTTTCCATGATTTACTTTTTAGATCTCGCCTACACAGCGCACGCAGTGTTCTGCGAGACGCATTGTTTACAATTAGTGGGTTTACAGCCCTCCCACAGCATGACTTTAGTTGTTTCATTGTCACTCATTTGCATTCTTTCTATTGCTTAGCTCCAACAGGCTTCCATTCCTTTCTTCTGTTAGCTCATCCTTGGTACATGTGCACTTCCTCATCTTTGTTCTTTCCAGTCTTTTTGTAACACACCATTTTTTTTATCTTCTACACATTTCAATATTATTCCTGGATGTGCAATGTGCTTTCCTACTTCTTAACACAGGTATATGACTTCTTATTTATGTTGCTTTCACCCTATCTGCTGTTTCTTTTGACACTTTAGTTAGTTACACTCACAACTGTACTACTGTACACCAATTTAGTCTACGCTAATCCACTCTACATCACTCTACTCTACTCCACTGTAACCACTCCACTCTATGCCACTCCACTCTACGCAACTCTAATCAACTCTACGCCACTACACTCTGCACCACTCTAGTCTACCACACTCCACTCTATGCCACTCTACTTCTATGCCACTCCACTCTATGTCATTCCTCTCCACTGTACTCCACTGTACTCCACTGTACGCCACTGTACTCCACTATGTGCCACTCCACGCCACTCCACTCAATGCTGCTCTAATCCACACCACCCTACTCTACACCACTCTACTCTACACCACTCTACACCATTCTACTCTATGCCACTCTAATCTATGCCATTCTACTCCACTTTATGCCACTCTACTATATGCCACTCTACTCTTCACCACTCCACTTTCCGCCACTCTATGCCACTCTACTTTTCTCTATTCCACTCACACCATTCTATGCTACTCTACTCTATGCCACTCCATGCTGCTCTACTCCATACCACTCTACTCCACTCCACCCCACTTAATGCCACTCTACTCTATACCAATCTAGTTTACGCAACTCTAAATCACTCTGCTCTACTCTACACCACTCCACTTCACACAGTGCCACTCTATGGCACTCTATGCCACTCCACTCAATGCCACTCCACAGGACTCCACTTCAATCTATGCCACTCTATGCAACTCCACTCTACACAACTCCACTCTATCCCACTCCACTTCAACACCTTACGCGCCTCCACTTTAAGCTACTCTACTCTAGGCCACTCTACACCACTCTACTCTTTGCCACTTCAATCTATGCCACTCTAATCGATGCCATTCTACTCTATGCCAGTCCCCTCTACACCACTCCATTCCAATCTACTTCACTCTATGCCACTCTATACCATTCGACTCCTCGCCACTCTACACTTTGCCATTCCACTCCAGTATACACTCCAGTATACCCTATGCCACTCCACCCTACGACACTCCACTCTACACCACTCTAATCTACGCCACTCCACTCTACTCTATGCCACTGCACACCACTCTACTCTATGCCACTCCACTCCACTCTGCGACATTCCACTCCACTGTGCGCCAGTCTACTCCACTGTGTGCCACTCCACTGCTTGTCACTCCTCTCAAGGGTCCTTCCAGACTGGATTTGGCCTATTTAGGTCCTGTCAGTGAGGTAGTGCTTGAGTTCTGTGGACTGTGCGCAAGGGACACGTCAGAGTATACCCATCACATTTAGGGTGTCTACTGCAACAGACAAAAGGTGGTGAAAGGAATGCTTGCATTATTCTGCCGATTTCTCTGGTTGAATTCCAGATCATCGTTTTTCACCCATTTTCCCACTCTAGAGAGAGAATCGCCCCAGGCAAATCAGTATTTCTCCTATGACAATAGGAACAATTCTGCCCGAACTGCTAAGCCAGGTTCCTTCAGGATGGGAACACAAGCAACCCCAGACCGGTTTTGACCTACTTAGATATCATCAGTGAGTTATTGCTTGAGTCATGTGGCACAGTGAGCATGGGACACATATCTGGGCATACTTGTTGCACTTATGGTGTTTACTGCAGCAAAGAACAAGGTGATGTAAGAAAAACTTGAATTAATCTCAGCCACTAAAGATCACTTTGGGCCACATTCCAGACCAAAATTATTTGCCCTCAGTGCCACTCTAGACAGAGACCAGCCACATGCAAATCATTCTTGGTCCTTCTCCATTAGGAGCAGTTTACACCAAATTACCAGACCAGGTCCCCTCCACATAGGAACACAGACAACCTCAGACGGCTACAATCTATTAGGACAGTGAGGTAAAGAGTAACTACTACGTCATAGTGAGTATGAGACACAAGTTTGGGCACAGCTGTTGTGCTAAGGATATTTACTGCAACAAGAAGAACAAAATGGAATGAATGCTTGAAATATTCTCATCCACTGGCGACTGGTCAGGCCACAGTCCAGACAAGGCCGGCCATATGCAAATCAGTTTTGGTCCTATTCCAATTAGAAAAGTCCACCCTGCCCTACCAAGCCAGGTCTGATCCAGATGGACACAAGCAACCAAGGCCACTTTCAATCCAGTTAGGTCTCATAAGTGAGATACAACTTGAATCCTGCGGCACAATGACCATGAAGGCCACATCTGGCCATACCAATCGCAGTGAGGGTATCTACTACAACAAATGACAAGGTGATTAAAGTAAATGTTAAATTAATCTCAGTCAGAGATGGTCGCTCAAGGACGTATTCCTGACCATCATTTTGTGCCTACTATGTCACTGTAGACAGAGAGCCATCATGTGCAAATACGTCTTAGTCCTCCTCCAATAGGAACAGTTCAGCCAGAACTGGTGCACTCCAGAAGGGAACATAAAAAACTACACACCGGTATTGACCTACTTCGATCTCATCAGTGAGGGATAGCCTAAATCTTGTGGCACAGTGAGCATTAGACCCATGTGTGGGCATTAAGGTTGCACTTGAGGAGTCTATTGCAACAAGCATGGTGATGGAAGGAGTGCTTGAATTATTCTCAGCCACTGGTGATCATCTGGAATATGATGCCAAGTAATTGCCAGTGGCTGAGATAAATCATGTCTACTATGCTTATGATGTATGTGTGTCTGAGGGTGGAAGCCAAACCATCATGTGCTGCTTGCCACCCCCCGCAGTGCAATGTGAAGAAAAGCCTGTACTGCTAGGGCTCCCCCCCAAAAAAAACAGGTCACTTAAATAAAACATTAAAGCAAACATAAAAAGACCAATGACTTCAACCCACCAAGATTAGAAAAATGTATTTGGGAAGAGCAAATCCTGAATTGCCTAAAAATGTGGTGTGTCCGGGCCTAGTACTTAATTTGTAAAAGAAAGAGTGCTGGTGCCCAAAGTTCTGCTAAGATGCTTCCGGTAGGTGCAATTAAACAGTGGCACGCCGAATGCCTAAACTGCTTGCCTTAAATCCATGTAATGCCTTTTTAATCCACTACCAGACACTCACTGACCCCTTATCTCACTCTTGCATTTTCCTGATTTCTTCCTTTGTGACTTTTTTCTAAGCCTAGGAGGTGAACTTCGCTCCGTTCGTGGAGTCTGCAGAGTTTTTCGCACTCTGCGCTCTGCAGAGCATGCTGACATCTGAAAAACCACCCTCCACAGAGTTTTTTTCCTCGCTCGTGCTCCCCCGACACCAAGAGGGCGAGCACAGAAAATCCACCTTCCAGTGAGAATTTTCCTCGCTCACACTCCTCAACGTCAAGTTGGCCAGCACGAGCGAGAAAAATCCACCTCCCAGCGGGGTGGTCACGATCTCTTGTGTTGAGAAGCCTTGCGTTCACGCAGAAATGAAGGAGCGCCGTCTATCGCTGCACATGCTGCCATTCGTGTTGATTTTCCAGAGCAGGAGAAAACACCACACGCTGTCCTCTTCCTGGTCCCAGCAGCCCCTGGGACAGACTCCCATCAATCCCCGTGCTGCAGAGCAGCGCAGGTATTGGTCTTAGTGTGCAGGAAAGACGCTCCGCTCAGGTCATAGAGTGTGTGGGGTTTCTCCAGCCCCTGGAGAAACCTAAGTGTGCATGTGTGTTTTGGTCAGCCTGAGACGGCCGGCCAAACACATATGCATACTTAGGGAGTGCACAGGCACTCCTCCTCCCCCCTCCCATGCCCTGCCCCTTCCTGCACAAGCTGGCTCAGAGCCGGCAAACGAAAAATAAAACAATGGTAGAACATTGTTTTATTTTTCATTTGGTGGCTCTGTGCCAGGCAGTGGGGCTACGCTCCTCCGCCATTGCGGAGGAGCCGCCGCTGAGTGCATCACACCAGCAACCACCAACTGAAATTAAGCACTGCCCCTCCAGGCCTACAAAGCAACATGGGCATATGCGTGTGAAAAACATTTCGAAAACCATATCTGACACACTGCTGATTAGCACAAAAATTCCTAATCGGGCTTTCATTTCCCCTCAGATTTTATATCACCATTTTCCTATCTAATCTTATTTCAACTCACAGGTATTTGGAGTGAAAGGATGGAGAGCTCAGTGAGTGTATTTTTAGGAATCTGGCAACGAAATTGCAAGTTATTATATTTTTAAAGTAGAATTATGCTAAATATAGATCGCACGCCACTGTAGCAGGCTCAGATCTGGAATAGGATGTGGACCTTATGTACAATTTGGATCTGAGCCGAGGTTTTTTCAAGTCCTTTCCACAGATGTCAGCGATGTCTCATCCGGACCCTCTGGTGTGCTTTTCTAATTCAGGCTCCACCGCAAGTGCAAAACACCGGACCGAGGCGCTTCCAGACTGAGCGCAAGAATCCGGCAGCTAGATCAAAGGCAGGCTGCCCACCTCCGTCACTGAAGTGCAGACTGACTGAGCTGCTCGGGTTGAAAAGCGTGTCCTTTGTATTTGTTGCCAGTTCAGAGCGCCCTCTAATTAGCACTTTCTGTCAGTGTCCAGTCTGACAGGGTCTAACTCGGACGGCCATGGTTGGCTTGTGCGCTCCGGTGTGCAGAAGTGCCCGCGCGACAGGTCTGGAAGTTTCCTGTCGCTGTCTGAGCCCTCTTGATATCCTGCTGCCTGCAGCAGCGCCCCCTGCCGCCACCGGCAGGGATAGCCTCGCACTGCAGCAGAAGCTCCTCTCAAGACATGACTCGGTGCCAGCGCGTCCTGTTCTGCTGCTGAGCCGGTGATCTGCTCCCAGTGTTGGCTGGCTGTCTGTACATGCTGTCCTTTGGAGCGGGGCTGTTCTTTTCGTAGCTGCAGCCCCGGTGTCGACGCAAACTTACTTCTCTTGCCTGCAAGCTCACCTTGCACTAGGAGTTCTTAAGTGATGTTCGCATCGGCTGGTGTTCTACTTGTCTGGCAAAAAAAGGGTACTGCAGTTCGAAAATGGAGCACAGATCAGTGTAATTTTGTTAGTTTCTTCTTCTATTAAGAGATGACCTGGTATGAACCCTTTACACTGAGACAGTAAAAAAAATATCAGACTCTACAGTGATTATGGAATGGCGATAGACAGTGCCGGGAGTGAAACAATGTACTGTGGGATCCTATCAATTAGGTTTAGCAGAAAGGACACGAGGAGTATGCAGTCTGTCAATTTAAACACTTATTTTTTAAAATAAAAAATATGTTCCCGAGAAAATTGGAATAATAGGTTAATGGGACAGGAAATCTATTCTAATGTCATTTGAGCACAAACGTCTGCACTTTAAGATATATTGTGGTGTTAAAGCACCTGCTGCAGAGATCCTTGTGAATCCAGCAAATGCCAAGTAGTTAATGCACTTGCTGGAGAGATCTGTCTGCAGTCAGGCATGAGTGTGACTCTTTACAAAACAGCACAGAGGGATGTTGTGCCTTATACAAAATCCAACATAGCTCAGTGAGTTACTGCTTTTGTTGCACAGATCCTTGTATTACACCGCACACAAGCCACAAGTTACATTCCTGATATTATGAACCAGCATCAAAGAGCTGAGTACAAACTGTAAGGAATAAGTTCAGAACCTGTTTTTCTTTCTAAGGTTTCTACAAAAGGGTCATTTTGGGTAGTCATACACACTGATTATGTAGTGTGATATACATTATTAAGAGTGTAATTACTCATTCAGACAGGAACGCCTGACATTCTTGCAGTGCATGCACATTTGGTACAGATTAGAGAAAAGAAAAGTCAAAATCTGCCTCCAAAGTGTAGTTTATCTCTTATTCACTCGAAAAGCATATAGCAGGCTGTGTTTTTTCCTCATTGGCATCAAGCTATCTGCTCCAGCTATCTGCCAGCTTAGATGAGACCTGACCAAAGGAGGTGTTGTTGGCCCTTTAAGTGATGCATTTGTGTCAGGCTCATTTGCAACTCCGGAGGCAAAGCACAAAATTGCGGGCACAGCTGAATGTGTCCTGGGGCTGTATTACATAAAGTAGGCACAGCAAATTCTAATTTAAGACTGTCTCTATCACAGTTTTGGAATGGCTGGTGAAGCGCAAGATCTGGAGCAGTGCCTTTTTACCACCGTAGAGAGTAGTAAATGATTGCTTCTCATGTCAATTTTAAAGGCATGTGCTAACTTTTGGCTGGAATTTGTAAGGCCAGTTGCTAACATGTTTAAAGTAAGCGACAGAACATTACACAATAGGGTACTAAAGCAAAATAACCACACAATTAAAAAATAATAGCGCATAATCAGTAGCAGCTGGTATTGGCTGAAAGTGGTGAGGCCTATCCAGGGGGACAAAAAATAAAAACAAAAAGTAGAACTTACCAGCCGTACGCCGAGCGCCATTCTTCTGCTTTCTGCTGACTGCTGTGCAGAGGCTGAGGCTCCCATACTCCACTAGGGCCAACCCCAGAGCTTCTCTCATAGTACCAGCATGAGAGAAGCAATGGGATTGGCCTGAGCTGGCTGGTTTTCCGCTCCAACAAGGACTGGGAGC
This sequence comes from Triturus cristatus, assembly GCF_964204655.1. Classification (NCBI taxonomy): domain Eukaryota; kingdom Metazoa; phylum Chordata; class Amphibia; order Caudata; family Salamandridae; genus Triturus; species Triturus cristatus. The sequence continues at coordinate 791,734,874 of NC_140581.1, read as the reverse complement.
CTGTGACTGCTGTTCTGTCCACCCAGCAATGCAGCCTGGGTTGGAGAGATGTCAGTGCGCATGTCGGTTTGGCCGTCCTAAGACAGCCGGCCAAACCGACATGCCAACTGACAGCAATGCCAACCACTCCCTCTTCGTGCCTGTCATCAATTAGGCCCCGCCCCCAGGACTTGACCCTGAAAGAAAAATAAAATGATAATAAACATGCTTTATTATCATTTTATTATTCATTTTTTGCAGCTGCTGGTAAGGGGTCGATGCTCGTCTGTCATAGCTGAGGGCCGCTGCTGGGCACAACATAACAAAACTGACAAAACACAACATCCTAAGTGCAACATGATAATATCACAATACAATAATGCATCACAGAAACGCAGAAGCACAAAAATTAACAGGTTGCTTCACCACCACAACAAAAGCCACACAATAAATATGCACTAGCTTTTTTGCCACACATTACTATCTCCAGAAACCCACGTCCATACTATGACGATAAAAGGTGTTTACACCACAGACTTCCTTGAGATACCACCAAGAATAAGAAATAACACCAGATAAAATGTGTTGTGTTCCGGCCCCTGGTGTAGTCAAATTGCACTGAGATTCAGCACATTTTACTGGGGTCTACCTGGATCCTGATTCCAGTTCAATAACAGTTGACAGATCTGGCTGGACCCCCCTCTTTTTCTGCACTAGCAATAGAAAGTCCCAGGTTTGGAGAAACATGCAGTGCTTTGCAGAACCACAGCTGCTAAGGCGAAAATAATTTTTGTTTGCATAAAAATGCTCATCTATAAAGCATTGGCTTCTTGAAGTCCCTTTAGCTATTCATGACTTACTCAAACTTTTGGCTTTACCAATGCTTTTTGTTGATGCTGTTCTGCGGCGGCAAAAAGCCATTTTTAGGTCTAGCCTGAACCAGTGCATGCGCTGGTCTGGCGAGACTTATTGAGAGGGCTCGTAAAAGTGCTACCAGGCCAGCCTAGAGCTACAGTGCATGTGAGCGGGCGCGCGCGCCGCGCTTTTCCGCGATTACTTACACTTTCGCGGCCGCACGGCCGCTTGGCATAGCCAATAGGTCTCGCTTTTGGGACCTTATAAGTATTTAGCTATGCAACTGTTGCGTGGCTAAACACTTATAAGGTCCCAAAGGCGAGACCTATTGGCTATGCCAATGCTTGTTTTGCTTGTTTTGGGATGCCAAATAGCATGATGATGTATACCCTGCATACCTCACCACGCATGTGCGCATATGGCATATGCGTCATGCAGTGGTGGCAGTAGATGTGGTTTTACGGCAGGAGCTGGCAACTGTGAAACTGAGGAAGCAGGTTCGAGACCCGGCATTGGCTTAACATCCTGCGACCCTGAGAAAATCACTTAATCTCCATGTGCCTAAAAATATGAATGTGACCTTGGGAATTGTAACTAGTGCTCATATAAAGCGCTCCAATGCTTTTGGGCTAAATGTGCACCATATAAAACTACAAAAATAAATAATTAAAAATGAATGTCTTCAGCACCCTCATTCCTGTACAGGAACGGCTGCTTCCTTTGACTGATATCAATTCCCAATACAGATTTATCCATGACCCACTGGACTGCACCCTGTCAGTCATAAGTAGCACATCCACACGTTATCCTCCTGTTCTTTCAAGTACTTGTAGTCTTGAAAAAGATAAAACGAGTGGAATCCAGGAATGGATGAAGCACTAACACCTAACTTGGCATGATATGTGCAGTGAGAAATTCCTAGAGGAACAAACATTCCTCGTGCTATAATCACTCCCCCCACCCCTTCTCCATAGAACAGAACAGGGCTGGCCTGGGAAGGCCGGTAGGCCCGGGCACGAAACAAAAGTGCCTCAGATTAGCGAATTATTTGTCAACATTTCACATTTGCAAATTAGGGCAGTTTTGAACTTCTAAAGACAAGCTACTTAGGTGTTTGCAAGGTATGCAAGGCTGCATTTATTTGTGGTTGTTGCAGGCAATGTGTGTGGTGATGACAAGGAAATCAACAGTAAAACCAACACACAGGCCATAAAATAGGCCCTCAGTCAAAAAAGTTCCCACATGGTGACCTGCCACACCAGCACTGCCAAATGCCCCAACAGGCCAGCCCGACCCTGGAGAGAGGCTCCTGTGCATTGTTAAAATGGCCAGTGTCAGGTGTGATTAGTAAATCATGAGGATCAAATTCCTTTTTGCATTCCATGGCCTAAAATCTTGTATTTACCATAGATTGGAAAAAAAACTACAAGTACTGATATCCAAAGGGGTATCCAGAACTGTATGGGGCACCCAACCACTTACACTCCACACGTCCCAATACTGACACATCTACACAGCTCCCAGTATCACAAAGCATGATTTTTCTCATGCGCCAGTCTCCAAGTGTCAAGATGTCCAGAATTCATGCAAAGAGACTTTAACCTGGCCTGGCTCTGTAAAACAATATTATGAAGTGCTTAATTTGTAAAAATCAAAAGTATGTGCCAGGGCTCTCGTCAGGGGGCCACAGCTACTTGCACCATGCATTGCCCTGACAGTGCTGCCAATGATAGTAACAACACTACTAGTATCCATCACACTCCTACAAGTGTGACAATTCGGACTATTTGAGGCTCCCAATGCTGTGAGAATGGGTTGGATGGCAGGTAAGAGTCATTTTTTATGTACATAAAATGAATAATTACCTGTTGTTGTGGTTGTCTCCAGACAGCACCACCTTGTGGCAGACTGTCACAAGCACTGGTGTTGACAATTAAGTCCCGGAAACCACTGGCTCAAATTAAGCACTGGTATTGAGTCACCCACAAAATTGCCATAGTCAACCTTTACGTTGACTCAACACCCAGGCTCACGTCAGATTATTGAGACTGCCACAAAGGTCTTAGTAGGCAGCTCTCTTCTGACTCTCTTCCTGTCCTGCAATGTATGTCCTACTGTGGTGCTGGAGCTCTCCCCATCACCTCTGCCCAGACAAGCAGCATGCACGGGGATCCCAACACTGAGACACTCACTGGACACTTAAATGCAGTTAGAGGAACACAGTCCAGTAGGGCGCTGAAGCACGCCCGTTTATCTTGGAATCCATTTCATGCAGACAACACATCTGCGGTACAAAAGGGGGTGGTGATGGACGGAGCATCAGAACCAATCAAACACTCACACCCAGTCAACAGATCTGGGTTTGATCCATCACCGTTCTTTAGCCCACTCTGCCACCCCAGTTCAGACATGGCCATATGCAAATCAGTGTGACCCTGTGCCTCATGGGAACAGTCCAGCCCAAACTGCCAAGCCATGCCTTCCCTGGACCGGAAACAAGCTTCCTAGGACCGGTTTCTGGCATTTCAGCCGTCTTCAGCCAGGCTTGCTTGAAACCGGTCCTAGGAAGCTTGTTTCCGGTCCAGGGAAGGCATTGCTTGACAGTTCGGGCTGGACTGTTCCCATGAGGCACAGGGTCAGACTGATTTGCATATGGCCATGTCTGAACTGGGGTGGCAGAGAGGGCTAAAGAACGGTGATGGATCAAACCCAGATCTGTTGACTGGGTGTGAGTGTTTGATTGGTTCTGATGCTCCGTCCATCACCACCCCCTTTTGTACCGACAACACATCTGCAGCAGAGGTTTGCTCAGCCTGCAGGTTCACAGTTGTCAAATCTCCTTTAGGAGCTGATACATTAAATACCTATGAGTATAGTAAAGGAGCACACACACTTGCTATTGGCTGCCTGGAGGCAATTCACTCTTACTGTGATACATACATGCTGCATATTTAATCCATTTACTGAACCACTTATGTACTCCACTGTTTAGACGGTAGTTAAAACTTTGCAAAAAGCCTTCAAGTAGTTATGCAAACATATTGCTGTTTGTGTGTCACAGAAAAAGAGTCTAAGGAAAGTTAGAGTTATGTCATTGGGTTGAGCACATGTCATAGAAAACTGTGTAAATCCCGGATTAAAGGGTCCGCTTCACACAGATAGCGCGGGGCTGAGACCGTGCTGCAGAAATGTGTGCATAAGCAGCAGTTAAAGACTTCCAAAGGCGGTGACATTGCTAATTTGTTACTGTCCTGTTTCATAGATGTGCAAACTGAAGGCAACACCTCTAAAATCTGGTATGATAGAATTCCAGGTTAATGCACCTGCAGCCTCTTGATGGCCCTTTCCTTATGGAATGACATAGGTTGCTGAGGTTGTGCCTCTGGTGCTGAGGCTAACACATTCTGTGAGTAACCGCTTTCAGTTCCAGTAATGTGGCTCAGGGGGTTTGTGATGATCGACCTTTGCATATGCAGGATCAGGGGGCACAGAGCACCCTAAAGGCGAGAACGCTGGGGGTCGTTAGCACCCACTGCGCCACTTACTAGATCTGCAGCAAGAAATTGGCCTAACTAAGCCTCCTTTACTGTCTGGTAGACCTGGGTGAGGAGCCAAGGCCAGGGTCAAGGCAAGTCTAGATACAGCACAACGCGGCGGTCATAGTTACATGAAAGGTATGACTGGGCAGCCAGAGGTGTGTGATAACAGAACATTATAGTAATATCTTAATACATACACATTATATTTTCAGTATGCATAGTAAGCAGAAAAGCAGAAATTAGAGAAAATTAAGTACATTGTGTATAATACTCAAGGGATGGGTTATTGCAACAAAAATACAGGATACAAGGGTCCCTGGTTCCGTAAACTACAATGTTCGCGAAACTCGATTTTGTTTGAAGAGGTGAAAACAGGCATAAGACCAGAAGTCAATGCAGCACGACAAAGCCAAGCAGTGAGTGCACAGCACGGCAACAGTGGCTCGCAGTTTAGGTTTACTGGTACCAGGAAGGGACAACGACCTCCTGGGTTTTGCCTTAGAAAGGCTCTGTCACGTGACCTCGTCAGTAAGCAGGCCAGATGAAGTCTGGTCCACCACAGAGGGTGAAAGCCTGAAAGGACAAAGGGTGCGGCTGTCACTGCCTGCAACAATATATTTGAGAGGACTGGACCAAACAGGACATTCACAGGACACTTCTCTATATATACTAGCAAAAGAGTCATGCATTATAGGTTTGAAGGAGGGTTTGTCAGTTAATCTCGTTATCCAAGGTCTGCTGCAGTCACTAGGACCTTTGTTGAGGTGCAACGTCATACATGTTTCTATGCACATCAGAAAATAGGGTACCATTTAGAGACATAGAGTCTGAGCCAAAAATGGTGCTGTTCATGTGAAATGACGACCCTTGCGGAATGCAGTGCTCGATGAGCTAACTAACAGGATGTTACGTGGCTTAGCATCCTGAGCACTGCCCAATAGGTATGAGGTGCAGCTCAATGTATATGGGGTGCTGCTTCATATCAGGGGTGGTGAATGGTATCATTGTGCACTACTTAATGTGCCAGGACTTCAGTTCCGTATGCATGGTGGATGCGCCTCTGTATGCCATGGACACGTCTCAGCAAGTGTGGTGGTGTTCGATACACGAGGGCTATCAGGATGCTGCTGAGTACGCTTGTTCGATACACTAGGGCTATCAGAGAGTTGCTGACTATGCTATAAGGTTGCACAGTTTGATGCTGTGATGATGCTTATTGTTATGTGAGAGTGATACTCAAATTTGTAAGGGTGCCGCCGATGAATTGTACACGTTTCTTTTCAAGAAAATTGTGTTCAGTAGACGAGAGTGCTTATTAATACACCACAGTTTTGCTTAGGATACAGGGTGCAGCTGAACTCTGTGCAGGTGTCACTCTGCCCCTTTTACATTGGAACTTCATTCACAATGGGGCTGAGGAGCTGAGAATAGCTTCTCCGCTTACCCTGCGCCTGTCACCTCCACCTTGGTATTGGCAAGTAGTGAAAGCAGTAGTTTGTGCACATAATTCCACTTGCAGGCTCAAAGTGGGCCAATGACAGGTCCTGGACTGCAACTTCATTGGTAGAGATTAGCTAAGGCTATTAAAATGCCTGTTGGAGAAAGTTTCCTGGTATGGATCTGGAGGGCATGCAACCTTCTCCCAAGTTCATCGTAGCAAGCTGCATTTTTGAGACTTCCACATTAGCACACGTGAAGATCATGCATATGAGCTAGAGGCATTTCTGACATGGACTGAGACCCAGAGCAGGGCTCTGTGGTCGAAAGGGGCTCACCAAGGGCAACTACCTTAACAAGTATGACTACTGTCAGATTGATGGGCTTTAGATGACTAGCGGTGGTGGCAACGATAATGGTTATAGTGGCAAGGTAGGTCTTTTTATGTCTCCTGGCCAGGACGAGTCACCAACTGGCCTCTCTCATATTTTTAAATTGGTCTGCCAGTGTCCTGCAGAAAGGTCTTTCGCTCATTCATGTGGGACATGGATGTGTACATTGATCTGCATGTGTAGAGGAAGTGTGTAGATAGTGTGTGGTACACATGATCATAGACACACTCAAATACATTTTGTATTTTCTACTTTTCTATGAGTTATAGCAACGAAGACAGCAGTTTATTAGTTCAGGCATACAACGTTTTTGCAAACTCTCCTGGTATAGTCTCTTTACTATGTCTAAATGAAGCAGATAAGCATACTATGGGAGCAGGAATTGCACTGCTCCATACCCTCAATTACTGTCAGTGGCAGGTAAGGATGATTTTTGTTAGCAAAATGCTGTACTGTCCTGTGGCGCCTGCACTCCAGTGCAAACCGTTCAAATGTGGCACACTGCCCTGCTGTGCAATGCAGCGTTGTGATTTGTCTGGGCACCATGACAAACTGCTCAGCCAGGGGCTGGAGGGGTGGGCATGTACTCAGCGCAGGCTGTAATGCAGACTGCATGGAGAATAGGGAAAGTGCGCATGACTGAGAGGGCTGGGCAAACAGTCATTGTGCACTTAGCAATGTTATACCTCTTCTCCACTGCTCTGCAGCCCCGTCCTGCCCCTTCACACAAGCTGCCACAGAAGGAGGACAAAATAAAATGATAATAACATTATGTTGCATTCCGTCACATTATGCTATTATGCTATTATCATTTTATTATTTCCTTTCTTTTGCTGCTGTAAGGCAGTGGGCCGACGCTCCTTCGCCTTTGCGGAGGAGCCGCCACTGGCTGACACTCTTACCCAGAGGCACAATTGTGTGTTCAGTTTCTCGATCACTGTCTTCTATTTACAAGAACGTGATTTTAGAAAATAAAGATAGAGGCCTTTTTCTTCACAAAACACGCCAAACAGCTGCCCAATTCTTCTGTCCTCTACATGGAATGCAGTACCTTTCTGACAGCATGGCAAAGCAGTAAAAACAAGTTAGATTGACCGAGCAATCACCATGTAATGTACGCCAGGGCTGGATGGACTCTTTGGGTGGCCTCGGCAGACAACTGGAGTTAAAATGGGAATCCCTGTAAAAGTGTGGTATAGAAATATTTCCAAGATAAACACATTTTTATATGGCAGATACATGCGTTCTGTCTGAGGAAGGTCAGCTTTTATGGATGTCTTGGGAGCCTCTGTAATGTATTTTAAGACTGATGCTAGCTGGCTGCAGTCACTGTGCCTGCATGCTGCTCTGCGATAGACGAGCTGGGTGATGTGTCCCCCCCTCTTGATCCCACTACAAGGTGGGCTCAAGGTTATGGTCTTCAAAATATGACAGATGTATTTTTCCCTCCAATGATGATGTCTCTGTGAACTGCAGCAACACCTATTTGTAATGGTTAATTGGGCATTCCAGAGCAGCCACACATGCTTTTTTATGCAAGCTCTGGCGGCTCAAATTGTTAGACCAGACTTTATGTAAAAAATACTGTCTGCCTCATGCAGGGCCCAGTTGGCAAAATGGTTTTATTTTCTCTTTACAGTTCACACATTGCACGTGTGCTGCACGGAACACCACCCATCCAATGTGTAAATTAAAAAAAAAAGACTATTAATTGTATTTTGAACTTCAAGGGTGCCATTCCATCACAAGACCTATGCTAGGCAGCATGCATACACCTTTGCATTGTGCTGCAAAGCTGTGTGAGTGGTGCTAGGCAGCCTGAAACAGCAGCAGCACAGGGAAAGAAAGCAGCAGCAGGCCTTATTCAGTAAATATTGCTCTTTGTTGCTCTCTCCCTGTAGTGCAACATTAAAACAAAAAAAGTCCATTTTTGTAATGCGCTGGGGGCCGTCGTGGAAATTAAGTGAGCTATTGCCCAGAGTCACATGGTGCTGAGCAGAGCTGCTGCCAGAGCCAGGGATCGAACCGTGAACCCTGTGCTCCAAAGTCAGCCGCCCTGGCAGCTGCACCACACCTCTCCAGTGGGTTATTTGCTTTGTAAATAAAAGTAAAGGTTAGAGTAAGAGCTGGCATAACTTTCAGTGTTAATTTGCTGCTAAACTGGTCAAATGGTACCACTGTACATTTGAAGCGTGTGGGTCATTTTCTTTGTACTCTACTTCTTACCAGGCACCCTTCTGGAGCCAGTCACAGTGCATGGACAAGAAGCTGTAAGCAGTGCCGGCCCGTAGCGCCGTGCATCTAGAGCTAGTTAATTTCACATTGTGCAGTATAAATATCTACTATACTTGTTATCTATGTTGTGACTATTTACTGCTGCAAAGTGCTCTGTCTCAGATGCTCTGTATAGACTTGTTATCTTTGATGTGAACATTTACTGTTGTAAAGCGCTTTGATGCCTTTGGGTCTAGCTAGCGCTATATAAAACTATCAAATAAACAAATACATAAACAAACACAGCATAGCAACTCTGGTTCCTACAGGAAGCCTTAAAGAAAAGAAACATCATTAAAAAAAAATATAAGAATGGACAAAGCACAAAGAAAGAGTAATACAGCTGGATGAAAGGAGAAAACTGGGGACCATAGTTACAAAAAAGTAACGCAACGCGGTCCCACAAGCAATTTGGGTGCGCCGCGCTGCATTACTTTCGAAGCAAAGGGATGCATCATATTTAGAATATGAGGTATCCCTGAGCCCTCCCCTGTACTGGCGCAGAATTGGATGCCATGCGCCAGCGCAGGCACCGCTGCACCATGATGCACGGTTGTCTGCGTGCGGGGATGATTGTTTTTGTGCAGGAAGGCACTGCTTCCTACACAAAAACAATCACAAGAGGTGATTTCCTCTTTCCATGTCTGCTGCAGAATGCAACACGCATAGAAAGATGAAAAAACGAGGAGAAATAAAAGTATTTCTCCTCATTGCGCCTCCTTACGCCTCCCCTGGGGAGGCATAGGATTCTGACGCATTCCCAGGTTTATGAAACGTTGTAAATCTGGGAATGCGGCAAAATCCATGGATGTTACATGGGAACACCCACAGAAAGGAAAAGCTATGCAGGGTGGCTTTAAGCGCCCTTGAAAATATGGAGCACCACACCGCGCTGCCGGTGCGAAGTGACGCACCAGCGGCGCAAGGGGCTTGTAAATATGCCCCTGGATGTTCATACGACATCGGACAGCTTGCATCAAGTATTACTTTGAGTTACATAGAGTGGATTTGGAAGAGAAGAGGATTTTAATGAGGTGGTCCAGCAAACAAAAACATGGAAAAAGAAAAACGTGACACTATTATCTAAATTTCACTGTGAAACGAGTTCCCCAAAAATTTTACTCACCGGTTTTCTTCTTCACCTGCATTATCATGAATTTGCTCAAACGTGTTAATGACAAAAGTACTCCATAAAAAATGAAATAGTAGGACAATATTTTTGCTTGTTAGGATTCCAAATTGGTGCTTGTATTAATATTGGATTGTTTCTCTGACTGCACAAAGATACTTGTAGACAGGCAATCACTGGACAGGAAACAAAGCATGCATTTCCGTAGTATAATGCAGAAGACATCTGACATGAGTTCAATTATATGCATTCCATTATAACACAGTAATTGTTTTTTTTTAACTCTGGGGGTCACTAAGTGCACTAGGTGAAGTTGTTGATGGTTGGCTTGCCAGTTACCTGAGGTATTCCTCAGTTGATAGTGTTCCATTACTGAAGAACAAGAGCCACCACCCATTCATTTCTGCTCGATTTCTTCTAAACTTGCTGCTGGCCCTGTGTTTACAGTGAGGGCAACCATTAACTATATGGAAAACCTATACATGCAAGGTATGAGTTGAATTGTTACTTATAAACTGCAACGAACACGTAAGACACCTTGGCGCTGATATGACTAACACCGTCAGAAATGGTATGAAGATAATCAACAAAACAGATGAATCTTAAGATGCTTGCTAAACAGATTGGTCTTCTCTTTTGCACAGTTCGAGACAAAGCGCATTCTAAAACAAGCATTGGAATAGCCAATAGGTCTCGCCTTTGGAACCTTATAAGTGTTTAGCCATGCAACGGTTGCATAACTAAATACTTATAAGGTCCCAAAAGCGAGACCTATTGGCTATGCCAAGCGGCCGCGAAAGTGAAAGTAATCGCGGTCAAGCGCGGCGCGCGTGCCCGCGCGCATGCACTGTAGCTCTAGGCTGGCCTGGTAGCACTTTTTGGAGCCCTCTCAAAAAGTCTCGGCAGACCAGCGCATGCGCTGGGTCAGGCGAGACCTAAAAAGGAAGCAACAAAAGAGAAGGAACAATGGCATGGTGGATAGGAGCAGGGGAAATGCAGAATGGCCGTGCATGCAGGGAGTAAGCTCCCTGCACGTCAGATCATCTAGGTTTTCTACTCAAGAAACAAGCTCCCACTTTCAGAGTTTATTTTCTCAATACAAAGAAGTTTGCCCAGTGGGTGCTTTAAAAATTGTGTCCACTCAGAAAGCCTGCAGTGCTCTGAAGGTGCCGCTGCTGCCTTCACAGCACATACATTACAGTCAGGCAGGTGGGGATCTCTAAATAGTGTTGAGGCTCCCCTGCCCGGTAGCTGAGGCCGGAGGCTATAGGCTCATCTCCTCTGGCAGATCTGCTGCTGGCCACCAGCTTCGAAGTGTCCTCCTAAGCACTGTCTACTAGGTTATGGTAGGTGCAGCATTTGCTATGTCAGGCAAGTAGGGTGGTTTTTCTGTACTATCAGTACCGGTGCATGATCTTGATAGTGTAGGGATCCTCTTTCATGGTATCAAAGACCAAAGAGAGAGATGGTGACTGCAGGAAAATGGGCAGATTAGATGGGCCCCTTCACACTCACTGAACCCACACAGACCTCCACACCCATCCCACCCTTCTCTGTTTACAACATCTAATTGTATTGTCATGGCAAATACAAAGGGGAGTTTTATTGGAGGCCATGAACTTATAGCAGGTTGAAAATTGGGTAAACTAGGTGGAATTAGTGAGACTAATACATGTTAAACTAGGTACCTGTATAGACATCATCATGAAATAAGCACAAAGACCGATTTGGAGACAAAGGGCATTTTTCCAGGTTATGTAGAAATCATGTGATAATTAGTACCTCTTGTAATTACCGCTCCATAGATAGTACAATGTGTGTTTGACATGTATTAGAATCATGGCTATGCTCTTATTATGTTTTATTGCAATGCCTCTGTGGGAATTTGAGGGGAATCTGAGTGAGATATAGGTGTAACCATTCGATTCTAAGTAAAGTACAGAAGTGTGTGAGTGCAGTCTGGCCTATGTTTTAAGTGTTTTGGTATGTTGATATGGCTGAAACTGCTGAAATGGTGTCATAAACAAACATGTAGCTGTCCTTACTCATGTGCATGTGATGATAGACACGGCTGCACAAGAGAATACCTTCCATGCATGGAGTGTTCTGTGAATATACCACTCAATATGTGGCTAAGAAAGTGCACAGAGATGAAGGGAGCTACTCTTGGGAAGTGCAAACTCATGGATTCAGGCAGTTGGGACGCCTCAGAGTGCATCCAATCAACCTCAAAGCAGCCTCTGTATAAGGGAAAAAACACATGAACTTCACATTAGAATGGGGCCTGCAGCACCCACAATATCCTTTGCGGAAGGTAACACTTACTGGTGGTCAGGAAAGCTGACAGGGCTTTGGAGGGCTGGGGCATTAGTAGGAATTATTGATAAAACCTGATGATAGAATATATCATTTTTATTCAATTTCTGTTTCAATAGTGGCTGATGTTAGGAATGGGTTCAAAGGGTTAAGAAAATAAAACAACCAACATTTCTGCATATGTGCGCTTTGAGTCTCTCATGGGTCCGGAAATCGCTATGCAAATGACCAGTATCACTTTCTCTCTCGATTACATTCCGATTGAATCTTACATTCTTTGGGGCAGATTTACAAGCCCCTTGCGCCTCTTTTACGCCGCCGTTGCATCACTTTTGGGACGCAGCGGCGGTGCAAAACCAGCACCATGCTGCAGGGTATTTACAACATGATGCATCTGGGAGATGCGTCACATTGTAAAGCCCTGCGCCAGAAGTAGGTGTACCTGCGCAGGGGGAGGCGTTCCGTCGTAGGAACGCCTCCTAAAAGTGGTGAGTGAAATCTACAAGATTTCACTCAGTCACTTTTGAGCCCATGCTGCGTCAAAACCCTGCGCCTGCTTGAAGCAGGCGTAAGGATTGACGCAGCATTGTAAAGATAGGGCACCCCAGAGCCTTGCTGGAGCTGCATCGCACTTGCGACGCAACTCCAGCAATGCGCTGCCTTTATGGCACGCATCTGTCCAAACCAGTCATGCACACTCTCTGTTTTCTCCATGTAGGCTGCATGCAGCCTACATGGAGAAAACGGCCTCCCCTGTGGGGTCGGTGTCCCAGCCAATCACAACGCTGCCATTGCAGCGTTGTGATTGGCTATGGGGAGGAGAGGTAGGCTGCCTGCTTCCTGCCAGAATCACAGAGAAGGAGAGGTAATGTGGGACCAGAGGTGAAGGTAAGTTTTAAGTTTTATTTTTATTATTTGAATTAACCCCCCACCCTTCCCGCACGACTCCCGCTCACCCACCCGCGAGTCATGCCAGTCACGACTGGTTATGAGCTGCCTACTGCACACAGAAGCCAGCGTTACCGGATATATTCTACTTATACACGGGCAGAACAAACCCCTGCTTCTAGTGTCAGTTTTTGGTTACTCTTTTTGATGAGAAAACATATTGTCACGCAGCTCCACTTTGGATTACCCGCATTTACTCCTGCATCACTAGAGGATTGTGTTTGAAATCATATGCGTTTTGTCAGTGTCAGCTCCTCCCGTATGGCGGAGAAGCGTCGCCTACTGCTTTTCAACAGTGTGGATAAAGGAAAAATGAAATGATAATAACTCAATGGTATTATCATTTAATTTTTTCCTGCTGCTGTAGCTTTGCGGTGGGCAGAGCTGCTCTGTTCTCGGAGCACGGGCAGGTGAGGTTGGCACTATGTAAGAGCGCATGAATTTTTGGCCGGCCGTCTCGGGCGGATAAATCATCATGCTCTCTTTGCATGTTCTCCACCAAGACTGAATTACAGCCTGGGTGGAGAACATTCCCAGGCTTCCAGTCCTTGTCTGAGCGCTGAACCATGGCACTCAGACCAATCACAACACTGCATTGCAGCTTTGTCATTGGCTTAGGGGAGCCTTGGTGCTTCCTGTTCGGGCCCGACGCGGAGGAGAGACGGAGGAGTGATACAGCGATAAGGTAAGTTGATTTTTCTTTTTCTTTGCACCTTCTTATCCCCCCTGTCGCACCACCCCCGATCTGTGCCGGCCGCCACTGTGTTTCTTACAGAAGAGTACACTGAAAGAAAGTCTTTGTATTTAGCAAAGAAACCCGTGCCATTGGTAAGGAGACATTTCCCCAAGAAAAAGATGATATAAAGGTTTAGGATTTCACGCAGCCCATCTAGTAGCCTGAAATTTCATGATCTGGCATCTTGAGAGCTTGGCTATTGAAATGCATATGGTCAAATAAATGGCTTCACAAAATGGTTGGCATGCTTTAGCAGAGAATGGGCTTTACGTACAAATATGAAAAAGATTATCTGTTCTAAATTAGATGTATGAAACAAAGTTTTGTTAGTGATTTTTGTTATGCTTATTTTTTTATTTAATTTTTTGTGGGAGCATTGGGGGACATTCTTCAATGATTAAATTTTTCATTGTGTTATATGTCTGTCCTGGGTAATATTTAAGCTGGTAGATGAGGTTTGTTTTACTTTGCTGTTTTTCTTCTGTGATGCTATTGCGCTGTATGTGCATTTACACACCTCTCTCCGACTCCAGAGTGTATTTGCTTCATGATATGACATATGGCATCACCAATGACTTTATTGATAATATCATTGATGGATTGATACACTACAGATTGATCAAGGTTCTGAGTTTTAACCACTTTGCCACGGGGGTAATTCCCCCGCGGTGCGGGGGAGGGCGGTGGCGCTGTGCTTGTGACAAACCCAGCTCGTCTTGAGGCACAGTGGAGCTGTGCTCATGACGAGCTGGGCTCGTCACGACTCCGCCCACTAATTGATTCTCCCGCACAGGCGGGGAATCATTTACGCGTGGGAGTGGCGCAACCGTTATGACGAGCCCAGCTCGTCATGAGCACAGCTCCACTGTGCCTCATGACGAGCTGGGCTCGTCATGAGCACACAAAAGGTTAAAAGCACTTCCTGGATGTTCTGAAACACTTTACACTAAAAGGGACATCTTAATGATTTTGGGGGCCTGGGCCAAACATATTTTGGGGGCCCCTGTTCGGAACAGCTCTGAAATAATGCTCCCGTTTCCGCTCTTTCATGCCCTCTGTGGTCAGAACATTTGACAGTGCACAGCACACTTGTCTAAATCCTTAACGTTTTTACATCTAATATTCAGGCATAGTGAGGTGAATTTTCAATATTGGAACACACCAGTAACTCTAATATTACTGAAAATAATCTCTGTGACACTCTCCCATTTTTTATATGTGGAGTCCTGTTTTGATCTAAAAAAGTTTTTTATGGACGTTGCATGAAATATAAACATTTTTCTGAAAAATGTCTATAAATATATTCTCTCACATCACCCACATTCAAAATAAATGAAAGGTAAACGGTATTTAAAACCATCTGTTAAAGAATTATTCAAGGCCATCAGGGCAAGCGTCTCTGCAGAACAGAGCTGGCTCGATCAGGGGGCGCCCGTGAAAGGCCGGGGCCCTAAGCCAAAACCCACTTTGCCCATGCCTTAAAACATCTCTGTACAATAAGAGACGATGCATCATCTCAAGCAATTTAGTGATGTTCAACTGTGCACCTCCCAACCGTTCTTTTCACACTCATCAACCTCAACACTATCCATTGTTTCCCATTTGTAACAGTCTGGTGCACACTACAATCTACATCGCCTGGTACCCAATACTGTGAGATGGTGAAGATGTCCATGAGCCACAGCAGGAGCAGGCAGGTATGAAAGCGATATAGAAAGGACACAATGCTGCCAGGAGTGTGTGTAGAATATATGTGCAGAGAGCATGAGTAGCAGGACTTTATTGATGAGGGCATATAGACATCAGGAATGCGAATAGAGGGCGCATGTGTGCCAGAACTCTGCACTTATCAAACAGGAAAAAGTGATGGAAGGCAATTTGGGAATCAGTGTGGGTGGCGGGCATGAAATAAATACCTATAATGTGTGGTGAGAATATGCGTGTGAAGGATGTGTGCAGAGCATGCACATGCTACAAGACATTGGAGACGGAAACTGCCTTTTTGAAGGGGGTGAGGTGTGGGTGTGTTTGTGTGTGTGTGTGTGTGTATATAGTTTATTCTCTAGTTCAGTACCTACTCTTACTAAGCGAATGTTGGTTTGTGCATAAAGTCAGAACACCTCTATGTGTGCGTCTCAAACTTTTTAATGGATGCCACTGGTCAAAATGTGACAGCGTTGAATTTGCCTAAATGAAGCAGAGACACAGCAAAGAAGAGAACATTGGGTACCTCTGTGCAGTTTAACTCCTCCCCTGACCTTCAATGTTTCAGATGCAAGGATTAGCCAAGGTGGGAAGCGGAACATCTGGTTCTTGCTGATCTGGGCTACCTTCCAGCCATACTCTGAAGAAAGGATTATACCGGAAGCACCACCCATGGGATACCACTGCTGAGCCAGGGTGTCTTCTCCCCATATCTCAGAAATGATATGCAGTTCTTCACAATGGCATCCATTGCTATGAATATTTCTGAAAGTGATCCCAAGAATTACTCTCACAGTCTTAGAAAATTGGTAAACTATGACACAGAGCATATCTAGAAGACAAGTCTACTCCTCATCACGTCAGAAGAAAAATATTTCATCGAAAATGTGATTCCGAGACAAATATATTGAATCCTGCAGTATATGCTCACTATGGTCACAGACACGTGTGCAGCCAGGTTTTGTGAACTGCTCAGGGGCCTTAGATCTTATGAGGATAGTCATATTGCTTGTAATATCTGGGTAGTCGAATATGATGTTCTGAGTGATGGACATCACTGAAGGTTTGTTCTAGACAAGTGTTTTAGATACATGTTGGATTGTGGTCTAAAACTTTTCAGACAGTGATACTAAAGATACTGCCCCCAATTCAGATGCATCTATGGGGTCTGGTGGGGGGTGATAACTGTTAGTCCTGTACACAGAACCAGAGACTTAGGTTCACATTTCAGGCATGCAAATCTATAAGTAAATTTTAAAGAGATGTTTCCAGGGAATTAACCGCATTCTGGATTTGGAACCAGAAAATTGTCTGATGCATGATCCTTAACAGCAACAAGTCTTTTCTAAATCTCTCTTGGTGGAATAAAGACTCCTTGCTACGAGTTGTATTGGTCAACATAAAGGTCATCTCAAGATTTTGTAAGTCTGAAAAAACCCAAGGGATGAAAACCTGGGTACACGACCTTTGCAAGGTAGCTACTTTATAAAAATCCCTCATGTGGATGAGAAGGAAGATTAACATTTATGCTGACAAGCAGAGACCTTTTATTGATCTCTGTGAATAATCTTCTTATTACAAGTAGATGACATTTAGCTCTGACATATTTTGTTATTTTGACATCAGAACATATGAATTTTCTTCATTTCACTGCACGGCCCCTTCGTGCCATGGCGTCTGTTGTGTGTCATTGGGAAATTCGGTTCCAGAGATATATAGTTGTTAATGGATGCCTAATGGGAGCTTGGATGATTGGGGACTGCAAACAAAAAGTAGATACAGACACGCTTGAAAGGGAGAAGATGGGCCAAGAGGACAGCGACTCGGGCAGGAACTCGCAAACAAGAAAGATCTCACCAAGACCTAGCACCATATACAACATTAGCAATGCAAACAAATATGGCAACTCATGGTACCTGTAAACAAATGCCTGTGTCTTCTGTAAATAAGCATTTAATACCAGCTAAGCGGAGGAATTTGTAAATATTCTATAAGCAAGAGAATCTGTACACAGTTTACTATACATTATCAGAACATACATTAACTATGTCCATACCTACATACCAGCAGAGGGATTCTGTTGGAAATAAAGTGGATTTGAGGGGAATTAGCCCAAATTCCCCATTCCAGGGGCCACTCTCGAAAAATACACTGATCACTCGCCCCCATTTGAGTGTTGCTCACGCGTGCTCTCTGTACTTACAATATTAAACAAAATGTCATCAACAATTCAATTTGGATGGAGGGTAGGGTGCAAAGCTGATGCAAAACGTCACCCCTTCATGGTACAGACACATCGGTGTTTGGCTCTCATTGCGCTGAAAGAAAGACGAGTCAATGTCTAGGCTGGAGAAGGTAAATATGGTGGGAGCAAAAAAAGACTAGAGCACACTAGTAAAAGGTTAATGGTGACTAGGGAGTTTGGATGAAACTGATAAAGGGAGAATGGGTCGCCAACCAGGTAAGGATATCACAAACACTGGCGATCGGAGAAATGATACCCTGCCTCTAAATTTGGGAGTTTTGCTCATTGCAAAGGAGTTTTACTCAATTTAAGTGCCTCATAGTGGCTACCTCCTGCATCTTTCAGAGAAATAAAAATAGCAAAAGGAGATCATTATTAGGATGGATGACTCAACTATTTCATGAAGAAACCATCCATGAAAACTGATACCATAATAGGTTACATCAGACACTCAAAAGGTGGTGGCAGGAATGCGTCCAATTTGTCTAACGACTGAAAATTGCTCGAGGTAGTATTCCAACCCATTCTTCTTTTGCCCACCATGCCACTTCAGATTAGTCCCAGCCATGTGCTTATCAACCTTGATCCTGCTCCAATAAGAACAGTATAGCCCGTACTGCCAAACCAGATCCTCTCTGAATCAGAAAATAAGCAACCTAAGACCAGTTTCACCCCGATTGGGCATCTTCATTTGGATTCAGCCTGGTTCCAGTGGCATAGTCGGAAATAGACCCATGCCTGGACATGCCCTTGGCCACTTAGAGCAACACATCAAACCTGAAAATGTGGTAGGAGGAATGCTTGCAATTTATCTAACCACTGGCAGTGTCTTGGGGTAGCATTCCAACACATTGTTCTTTTGCCCACCATGCCACCTCAGAATGAACCCAGCCAACTAAGCTGAACCTGCTCTTGGGTTGCTGGTGTTCTAGTGTGGAGAGAACCTGGCCTGGCAGTTTGGACTGGACTGTTCCCATTGGAACAGGACCCAAAACACAATGTTTGGAATGCTACCCTGAGCAGTTCTCAGTGGTTCGGCTATTTGCAAGCTGTCCTACGAGCACCTTCTGAGTGTTTGATGCAATGCCCTATGGGGCCAAGGGTATGCCCAGACATGGATCCCTTGCTCACTTTGCTTCGGAAAACAAGGTGCATCACGCTAAAGAGGCCCAACTAGGCTGAAACTAGTCTTGGGTTGCTTGGGTTCTGGTTCAGAGAGAACCAAGCTTGTCAGTTCGGGGTGGACTGTTCCCACTGGAGCATGACCAAGACTGATTTGCAAATGGCTGGGTCTAATCTGAGGTGGCATCATGGGCAAAATAATGATGGGCTGTAATGCCACCTCGAACAATGGGAATTAGTTACTCTATTTGTAAGCATTCCTCCCATCACTTTTGGTGTGTTTGATGTAACACCTTAAGTGGCCAAAAGTATGCCAAGACGCTGGTCCCTGAAGAGACTGAACTAGGCATTCTTGGGTTGCCTGTGTTCCAGTCTGAGAGAACCTGACTTAGCAGTTCTGGCTGGATGATTCCCATTGGAGCACAGCCAAGCCTGATTTGTACATGAGGATAAATGTATTTTTTTCATTTTTGGGTCACAGCCTACCAGACAGTGCAGCTCCTTGGTTTGCTAAAGACATCTGGGGACATTCGGAAAGTTGACCTAGGAATGTATTCCACCTGTTGCTTACCATTTGCTTTGTGGTTTGTTACTCACATTTTCTGGTTTTCTTTGTGTTGATTTTATTTGCTTTAGGCAGTCCAGCTAGAGTTTGTCCCTCCTGTTGCTCAACCCATGTTTAATGCATTCTTCCACGAACTCGCTTTCTGTAAACAGGCCTTTAAATCTTGTCCTCATCTTTTCGCATTTGCTGTGCATTCAAAGACAGAGGCCAAAATGTCAGACTGTGTCTTCCTGGGAGCTTGGTGTTTCTTTTTTTTACTCTGACTTCAAAGTGAGAGGATTTATGTGGCAAGAATGCTGGCTAGTTGGGTCTGCTTCAGGAAGGGTGTATAGATGTTATTTTTTTTAGAACACAAAACAATGTTAATGTCTGTAAATGAACTGTGCTGATGATCAAATCAATGCATTGGGTGATGACATTTCCGCATTATCGTTTGTATGGTGTATACTTTTATCAGTAAAACTGTATGTGCGTTCAAATATAATGGTAATTTCAATTGAAGATGTGTTGTCTGTAACGGAATTATGCTACCATGCCATGCGTTCTCTGTGTTACCTCACTCCACTCTACCATTTCACTCTAGGTCACTTTACACTGTACACCACTGCATTCTACACTAATGCACCCTATACCAATCTACTCTACACCACTACACTCTACGACACTCCACGCTGCAGCACTGCACTCTCTGTCACCACACTCTCTGCCACTGAACTGTCTGCAACTGAACTCTATGCCACTCTACTCTGCACCACTCTAGTCTATGCTACCGCACTTTACTCTGCACCACTCTACACCACTCTTCGACACTCTACACCAAACCTTATCTACTGTGCAGCACTGCACTCTGACACTGCACTCTATACCACTTCACTCTACAATGCTCTACTCTATACCACTCTACTCTATGCCAGTGCACTGCA
This sequence comes from Triturus cristatus, assembly GCF_964204655.1. NCBI lineage: Eukaryota > Metazoa > Chordata > Amphibia > Caudata > Salamandridae > Triturus > Triturus cristatus. The sequence continues at coordinate 791,714,710 of NC_140581.1, read as the reverse complement.
CCCCACTCTACTATACATCACTGCACACTTCGCCAAAGCACTTTGCACCATTCCACACCACTCCACTCTGCAACACTGCACTCTGTGCCAATGCACTCCTCGCCACTGCTCTATACCACTCCGCTCTACCCTGCACTACTCCACTCTTCGCAACTGCACTCTATACCACTGTACTTTACTCCACTCTATTCCACTCTGTGACACTTCACTCTATGCCACTGCAATCAATGCTGCACTACTCTACACCACTGCACTCTGCGCCACTACTCTATGCCTTGCACTCTATCCTGCAAAACGAAACTCTATCCTACACCACTCCACTCTACTAATCTACTTGATGCCATTGCACTCTACGCCACTCCACTCTATGCCACTGCACTCTACGCTGTGCCACTCTACACTATGCCACTCTACTCTAAACCACTGCACTCTATGCCAATTTACTCTAGACCACTTCACTAAAAAAACAATGCACCCTACGCGACTGCACCTATACCAACTACTTCGCACCAATGCACTTTATGTCACAATACTCTACAACATTCTACTCTATGCCACTGCACGCTATGTCACTCTACACCATTACGCTCTATGTCACTGCTCTCTATGCCACTCTATTCTACTCTGCACCACTGTACTCTATGCCACTTCTCTCTGCACTACTCTACTCTGCAACACTCTACCCTGCACCACTTTTCTCTACACCACTCTACTCTGCACCATTCTATTCTGCTGCATTCTACAGCACTCTACTCTGCATGACTGCACCCTACGCCACTGCACCACTCTACTCTATGCCAATCCACTCTACACCACTCTCCTCTGCATCACTCCACTCTTATACAACTACACTCTGCCCTGCACCGCTCCAGTCTAATCTGCATCACTTCATTCTATGCAACTTTGGTCTACATCACTCTACTCTGCAACACTGCTCTCTCAGCCACTGAACTTTATGCCACTCTACTCTGCATCACTCCAATTTATGCCAATTCACTCTAAGCCACTCTAATCTGCTCTGCACTCTTCCACTCTATGACACTCTACACTTTGCCACTGCACTCTACATCACTTCACTCTATTCTGAAACAATATACTCTATGCCACTGCAGTCTGCGCAACTCTATTCCACTCTGCGCTAATCAACTCTATGCCACTTCACACTGCGCCACTCAGTTTTATAACGCTGCAGTCTATGCCACTGAACTCTACACCAATGTTCTTTACACCACTTTACTCAAAACCAACTCCCTCTAGGCCACTGCACTCCATACCAATTTTCTGTGCACCAGTGCACTGCACTCCATGCCCGTGCATATTTATGTCTCTCTACACCATTGCACTCTGTCACTTTACTATGCACCACTGCATTCTACACCAAAGCACACTCTACTGTGCAGCACTGCACTCTCTGCCACGGATCTCTCTGCCACTGAACTATATGCCACTCTACTCTGGATCACTTTACTCTACTCAGCACCACTTTACTCTGCACTGTATGCCACTGCACTCTGCACCACTCTACTCCAATCTGTGCACCTCCACTCTACTCTCTTGACAACACTATATGCTATTCCATTAAACTCCACTTCACTCCTCCCCACGCCACTCAACTCTACTATATGCTATTCTATGCCACTCCATAACACTCCACTTTATGACACTCCACTTTACACCACTCTCCTTTACCCCCCTTTTAGCCATGCTGAACAGCAGCCTCTCTGGTGTACAACATTGCAGAAACATATTGGCCAAGCCAATAGCTCTTGCATAGGCGAGGCCTACTGGCTTTGCCAATGCTTGTTGAATGTGCAGTCCAGGAGACGCTTCTGTTGATACTGACCTCGGCTGGCTCATGCCACGCGTGGGAGCCTGATTGTTGCTAAAGGAAGTCTGATCCGTGGCAACTAACACCGCATGTGTTGTGCTTTGCGGTGCCAAGGAATGATCACGTTCCCTTCCACCGCATACGGTGTGGCACAACAAGCCCTCCGCTGCATGGGGCACCGCCCTACACTTCCCCTGTTAAATGGGCCCATCTGTCTCACGATAGCACCCTAATGACCGCCTCCTGAGTTTCCTGGGAGGTAAGCGAGTGTGTCACCTGCGGCAGCCGGGGCTTGTTTTTCCACAGAGCGCGAGGCACGAGGGGAAAGGCTGATGTGGTGCCCTGAGTGCATGGCACCATCATCATTACCGTGCCTCGTCTAATGGGTTTCAAAACACAATGCATTTTGCACCAGCTCTTCCGCCATGTGCCTGCCGGCTCACACTGCAGTCGCGCTGCTCTACGGAGGGATGAGGGTTCAAAGCTCACTGCGCTTGTTTGCAGAGACTGAAAAGCAGCTGAATGAAGTGCGTAGGGAAGCTTTTAAAATGTCAGCCGCTCCATAAGAAATAATGTACCTTTGCCCCCAGCCTTGCGGCTGGCACGTGTTCGAATGTGGGCGCTCATCGTCTGCCCATCACAGAGTTGCCAGATCATTGGTAGCTTCAACGTACGCTGTCTTCGGCCTACACAACTAGCTCATTTTCATCCTAAGTGAGATCATGGGATTCTTGGACCCTTAAGTCGAAAGCAGCATTGCTTGTACACATACACAAATGCACACTACATCTCAAACGTAGAATCACACTCACACAATTCCCACACACAGTATCACACATAGCATACACCGGTGCCACACATACTTACACAATCCACATTTACCTTCACTCACTCACACTCAATCGCACACAAAACAACCACACACACAGTATCACTCAGACAGACACGCATGACACACACCATTCACTCATAAAAACTGTCACACAATTTCACATTCACACACATCATCCCACACAGAATCACCATGCCTAATCATACACACACACAAAATGACACTCACCATTCTGAACAGACATGTCATCCCACTATACACACACTCACACCATGTCACACTTACCATTTCACACACCCTAACACACGCAAGCACACACACACGCACACAACTTACACAACTCCTACACACACACTCACTATTACATGCATTAAACACCACCACTCTCTCAACAACCAACATTTACCATAACTTACACCCATCTATACATACAGACATCCACACACACAATTTCACACAATCACACACACAGACATCCAAAATGTCACACAATTTCATACATACTGTTAGACCCGGCCCTCGTAACATAGCCATACCTGACCCCTGCACCTCACACAAGCCCCCGAGCCCACGGCCTAGCCGATCCTTCCCACCAGAACACACACACCCGACCCGGACTTCCCCGTCCGTGGCCTTCCTCCTTTCGGCCACACCGGGCCCGCGTGCCCACTTCATGCACCAAGATGGCCGCCCGGCCCCAGTGCGACCCTGGCCTAGAGGCGCCACTCCGGCTGGGGGACATCGCGCTCCCATTGGGATGAGAGAGAGAGGAGCAGTTTCCATCGCACCTCTGAGCTTCCCTGGGAAGGTGGGTTTCGATCGGGCCGCCGGCCTCCCCGAGGGCTGGCTCCACGCCTGCTGGGTGTCTGGGACTCCTCCCGACCCGGCCCTGAAAGGATCAAAAGACAATGGCAGGAAACCCTGACAAGCGGCCCCCAGGTGACAAGACCCCTGCCTGCACAGACTCCGGACAACAAAGAGGAGTCGTCCTATAACAAGGGGTGCTCTGGGACTGTCCGGCAGATTCGCCCTTGGAAACACCTGAGCCCTGCTGAGTGACTCGCGGCTCCCTGAAACTCGTAAGACCTCCGGACTTGTGCTTGAGCCCTGCTGAGTGACTCGCGGCTCCCTGAAGATCGTAAGACTTCCGAACTCGTGCTTGAGCTCTGCTGAGTGACTCGCGGCTCCCTGAAGATCGTAAGACCTCCGAACTTGTACCTGAGCCCTGCTGAGTGACTCGCGGCTCCCACAGACTCTCTTGGTCCCACCGGACCCCACGACGACAAGCGTATCCCCCAGCTGGAGGATTGTGAGCTGTGCGCCGGGTACGCTCCTGCATTTGATCCATATCCCCAAAGACTGTCCCGCTACCTCCTACCCCCCCTCCAAGACTCTGTGAGCCCGCGCTCCACTTGTATATATTGGCGTTGCTGATCATAAAGATCCTCCAACTCCGATCTGATAAAGATTTGTTCTTAAGAACTCCCGGTGTGGTTTCTCTTTGTCGTGTGGTGCCGAGGGTACGATCCTAGATACGAGATTCCTCCCCTGAGGAGTCTCCCGCCAGGGCCCGGCTACGATACCTCGAGGGTTGGTCTCAGGATAATCAGGGCCCCCTCCGGGCTCCTCTGAGGTCGCCTTCTAACACATACCATTTCATACTTACCATTATAAACATAGGACTCATACACATCATTCCAAACAAAAACACCTTGCCTAGTCATCACTCAGTCACGCTTACACACACACACACAGAATTACATACATCATTCTGAACAGACATTTTATCTCACACACACAATCAAACCATCTTACACTTACCATCTCACACACCATGGCATAGACAAGCGCACACACTTATGCACTTACTATAACTCACACAAATCCCCCCACACACTATCATAAATATATCATGGACCACCCCACAGACATTACCAGAACAACCCACATTTGCCACCATTCACACCCACACACAGATAGACACACAACCATAAATACATTCCACCCCACACACATAATCAAACACACACAGGCACCCTGGCACAAAAACCTTTCCACCATAAGCACGGCCACACAGTTTCACACTTACCATCACAAACACTTAGAGAATGACATGACACACACATCAATTCACCGTGTCACCTCACCCAACCACACTCACAAAAACACACACACACACACAATTGCACACACTATTTTGACCATACATATTAATGCACTAAACATACACACACAATCACACCACCTCACACCTACTATCTAACGCCCTTTGATGCATACACACACACTTTAGGGCGACCAGAGCAGCCGCACTTAGCGCTGAGCTCGACCGCGCAGGGGGTTGTGTTGGGGAGGGGAGGTTTGTGTTTAGAAATAACTTATGAGTTTAAAGGCAGCTGCTGCAGAGTTCCTTGCCTGCACAACAGTTTTCAGGCAACAATAAAAATGTCAAGATGACTCTGGTGATTAATCTTCCTGCTGGAGAGAGATTGAGTTTTGTCTAGTGGCAGTTTTGAGTCCTCATAAAGTGGCGCAGAGGGTTAATACACTTGCTGCAAAAAACATGCTGCAAGCAGGTCACAGAACTTTATTTTATGTGAATTGCTCAGTGGGCCACTAGAATTATGCAGATGGGAAACACCAAATTAGGTGACAGGGTTCAGTAAATTATGCGGTATGAAAAAGCACATTATGTGGCATAATTCTGCACTTTTCTTTATAGCATTACTTCATTATTTTGACATTTTTAAACGTGGTAATACTGTTTGGGCAAAGGTTTCACCTCATTAGTGTCAGTTTAACACCCATAAAAAGAAATAAGCAACTGAAAAGTGAGGAGTTCACCTTTGTGAATGGCTTTCCATAGCACGCAAACAAATATTGCAACATGTTTAGTAACTTTTGAGTTTTTTTGCTTGAAAGTAATGTTTTGGGCTAAAATGTGCAGATTATGCATCAAATGATGAATTATGTGACAAATCTATACTTTCATAAATTGCAGTCCTTATACAGTGCAGTGACCTATGAACTCTCATCAAAGAGTTACATGCAAAGAATAGGCGTTATGTTTTTCCCTGCACTCTTTCCTTATTCCCTGCAGTCTTTCATTATCCTAATGTTGCCACAAAAAATTAGTTGAGTCAGAAATGCATTTTTATTAGTAAAGCAACCCCAACCAAGGTGGTCATTTTTAAACCTGAGTTTGTGCTTCACCAGACCAAACACTTAAAATATACTGCCTACTAGTATGGACGTACAATTCCTTCACTTTTTATTCCTCATTATTTTATATACCATTTCCAATAGACTGACACGTATGATCCATTGTCTCTGTATAATGTGTGTGTAACATAAAGTGCTCTGACGGCCTCCGATGGTACGATTAGCACTATAAAACGAAATGTATGTGATGGAGGGGCTATCCAGGGATGCGGGGAACTGTTGGAGGGAGGGGGGTCGTGACGTAATCTACAGAGAAGGCGGCCATTGGTGGGGGCTCCAAAAAAGACTGTGGCACCGCGCGCTACCGGCCCTGCGCACGTGCGTGCAAAGCCCGCCTTATCAGGGGTAACGAGCTGCAGAGAACAAAGAGAAAGGCACATATCAAAGCGAGAGGCGTGTGGAAACTCACCTGTTTTATTTGATGTGACTTGTCTGACATGAAATAGAGGCGGCGAGAAGAAAGCGAGAAGGTGAAAGAGAGAGAGGGGTGTGGGGGGGGGGGGGGGGGGGAGGGGCGCGGCCTGCTGGAACCTGACGCCTGCAGCACCGGTACTTCAGGATGCACCAGCTGTCCCGCCAGCAGCCCGAACCTCGCCTTACCATCTGCTATAGGGTGCGCGGATGCCAACATGAAAACACTATCTGAGGCCCTTTGTTGTTTTTACGGTGTTTCACCAGGGCAGGCGGTCTTGTACCTGAAAGAAGCACCGGTTAAAGAGAGTGATTTGCAGCGAGGCGTGCGCGTGCAGGCTCGACATGTACACAGCGCCTGCACTCGCTGTTCCTCACACACATTTCCGTGTCCCGTACGATGAAGGGCGCTGTGACATGAGTAACCAGTGGGCCTTTTCATGTACTTGCTGCTGACAATACCGCTGGGAAACCTCTGGAGAGACAGCAGAGGCACCGAGCTCTGTGGCGCATGTGCTGACTGCACCTTCACGGAAAATAACGCACTTCTCGTGAATCTATTATAAGCTCACAAACCGTCTATTTTTTTGCTTTTTGTTCTTTACCATCGACAACAACAGCTGAACGGCGAGACATATGCCTGTCTCTGACTTTTCAGGCTCCTTCCTCGGAAACTTCGCTAAATTCCAGCCTTTTTTACTCTCTAGAACAAGCAGGTGTAAAGTGACCCACAGTTTGTGAACTGCCTTTTCTCCACTGCAGACCACGGTGGAAACAGAATTACATTGGAGATGCGGCTGGGCAGAAGAAGCAGATTCCAGAGTGACGGTGGAGCCGCGCTGCTGAGGCCTTATGTGACAACCAACCTGCCAGGAGGAGCCGGGCCACCTCAACTGACGCCACAAACATCACCCGCCAGGGTGATTTCTGGCCGTTCACTTCTTACATACATGGCGGGGGAGGGGAGGAAGCCCCGGGTGGCTCAAAGCTTCCTCGGGGTTCCATGGGCCCAGGGCCGGACTGGGAACCAAAACCGGCCCTGGCAAAGTGCTCGGCCGGCCCCCCGGGGCTTGGGGGTGCCGCCGAGCTCTTTGCCAGGGCCGGTTTTAGGCCGATTTTGTTACAGGGCCGATTTTGCAGCTGTGCTGCAAAAACGGCCCTGTAACAAAAACGGCCCCCAGGGGCCCAAAACCGGCCCAAACCCGTGCGGCGCACCGGGGGATTGCCCGGTGCCCGCTACGGCCAGTCCGGGCCTGCATGGGCCCCTGGGCACACTGTTCTGTAGGGACTCACCAGTTCCCGTGACTACAGAGCCGCTGGGCCTGGACATGGGGACTTCCTGGAGTCATCTCCAGGCCGGCTGTCCACAGACGTGAGGGCCACCTTTATAAAGGGGTCTTTTGTAAAACATGCTTTTAACACATCCAAGGAGCCTTAAATGGCAGCTGAAGTTTTCAGGCAGTGGTGGGTACCATCAGAGGTCCTGAGGTAAAAACGTTAACCGATGGAGGGATACAGTCATCCACTCCAGCATCAATCACTCACGAAGGACTGTGGGGAGGAAGTCAGCCACCTCCACTCAAAATCATGCATGGGGAGTAGGTCTTCTTCTGACTTCTTAGCCAATCAAATGTCATGTTTTCATCCATGTTACGAGAAGGGATTAATGATGTCTACTCCACACCTCCAGGATACTGCTGAGATAAATGGTAAAAAGTGATGAGCACAACGTGTCCCAAGAGGCACTCGGGTTATTACAAAGGAAAACTGATTTGCATGTGGCTGGGTCCAAACTGGGGTGGTGTAGTGAGCAAAAGAATGATGGATTAAACCCAGATCCTTGTGACTGGGGGTGAATGTGTGCATTGTCCAGCATTCCGTCCATCAATTGTTTCTTTTGCATATGTCGCCCTAAGTGGGAAGGGTATGCTCAGACGTGGGTCCCGTGCTTACTATACCACTGGATTCAAGCTATCCTGGCTGAAGAGGGGTGAAACCCCGAAACCGGTCCTAGGATGCTTGTTTCCAGTCCAGGGAGGACCTGGCTTGGCAGTTTGGGCTGGACTGTTCCCACAAGAAATATGCATATGGCTGGGTCCAAACTGGTGAGCAAAAGAATGATGGATTAAACCCAGATCCTTGTGACTGGGGGTGAATGTTTGCATTGTCCATCATTCCGTCCATTAGTTGTTTCTTTTGCATACTTATTAACAGCAACACAACACAAACCATTCTTACTTTTGCATACTTATTAACAGCAAAAAACAACACAACACAAACCTTTCTTCTATTGCAGCGGATTGGTAATCACCACTGTCAGCAAGTAATACTTAGATCAAATGTTTCTCATGGAGACACCTTGACGCTGTGTGACCAGGGCCACTGGAATGATGCCATTGTGTGGCTGCAGTGATTTCTGCATAACTGTACATTTGCCGCATTTGCCGCACAATCCATCCTCTGCCGCATACTCTGCATTTTTTTAATCAAAAAATCATTTTTTGTTTCTAGCTCAAATGGTTCAAACAAGTTAGTAAAACGCAGTGACACGTGTTACAATTCACTAAAATACCCTTTGCAAAGGTTGACTGGTCACCTTTCTGTGGCTTACTGCTTTATTTGGGTGTACAACCAATGACCAGACAGTGTTAGCAAGTTTAAAATAACAAAATGATGACGTAATCCTATCACAAAATGCGACACATAATGCACCATCATTTGCCTTTATGCTGCATAATTTACTCAACTCTGCCACAGAATTTGACCCTCCCCTGCCACATCATTCCAGTGGCCCTGTGTATAACTGATTGGGACTTGCAGTCTCTCAACAGCAGCTCTGTGGCTCAATCTGTTGACCACAACGCATGTTTGCCTCTGTCAAGAAGCTTCTCATTTAGTTCTTGTTTGACTGTCTGTTTACCTCTCAGAAAATCTTTAATGCTGAAATAAAAGCCAGAGAGAAGGATGAGACAGTCCAGCCCTCTCTCACTGCTTGACATCTGGTGTGACCTGTAGGTCCCAAGTTCAAATACCAGCATGTCAAAATCAGCCTTTCATCCTTCAAAGGCTGCATATATTGAGTACCATTGACTTCACTTATAGTAAATATTGTCGTTTACCTTTCTTAAAAATGGTAAAACAGTGGTATTCATTCAATACTTTCCTCTTCCAGGCACAATAAAATGCTCTATTAAAGTCTTCAGGCGTAAGTCAAGGAAGACAAGCTTTAGCCAATTTTTTTTTTAATTACCTGTGTCAGAAATATCCACATTTTGTGACTGATACATGGGTAAGGAATGTTTGCATGTCCCTTACTACACGTTGCACATCACCACACAATAACTGCTTACTTTAAGAACAAGTTACATCCAGAAGCTACCGGTGTTACCTCTGATGAATGCACTAAAACTGAGATATGTAAACAACTCCCGAAACAATTGTCTGAAAACCCCAATTACACATAAAACCTGAGAAAACTGTCCCCAATCAAGATTCGATGCCTATTTTCAAGGGAAATGCACTAATTGTGAAAAATTAAAAAGAGTTTAAAATGTTACAGTTCGATGCAGGGATTGGTAGCAAAGGAGGACTCAAACCCACCTTGGTGTTTTTAATAAAATTACTCTCTTTCTACCCAAATAAGTTAGGAAAACGTACATTTCAGGAAAATACCGGAAAACTGCTATGAAAAATGCTCAACACTAACTACCTTTGCAATGAATGAACATTAAAACATGGTCAAAACTTTCAAAAGGTAAAAAAAGCCTGTAATTGGACTCATAATAGCAACCTATTGACTTAAACGTCGGGTGTCCTGCAATTGCTTTGATGGCCTTGATAGCCACGGTGCCATGAATGGTGTGAGCAACAAATCCAGCGATGCATATGATATGCTACTTAGTTCTACTGGGCTGGCAAAGTGATGGATAAACACAGATTATGCGATTTCGAAACAAAATGCAAACTTTGGTAGTTTTTGTTCCAGTGATAATGCTGATTAGGCAAATGGGGTGGGATCTGATTTGATTCCCTGAACAATTAGACAGTCAACCAAAAGTATTCAGGGAACATCAGAAAACTCCAGCATTTTGGGTGGCAATGCTGCACTTAGTAAAAACATCAAACATCCAACCTCTGGAGTGCAGAAAGTCAATGGGCTTCTGCAGAGAAAATATCCCTATGCCGTTAGCCACAGATAACTGCTGTGCTCTTGTCACCTGGGCGGAAATTCTAGACAACTTCACACAAAAACCTGGCGACTTATAAATCCAAATGTGCAAGACCAGTATTCAACAGCTGATGGCTCTGACTGGATTCCTGGGCTTCAGGAGGTCCCTGCACACTATCCCTAAGATAACCCTACGGGAAGGGGTGCACCTTATTGCTGTAATTTCATTGTATCTGCTGGTTGGTTGTTGGGTCGTTACCCACCGACACGTGTTGTTGCGGTGCGCATTTGTCAACCATGAGTGCCTATCGACCTATCTGTAACACAAATGATAACAAGTGAGAGTGACCCCGTGATGTCACCACATACAATGACATTCTTGGTTGAACTTTAGGAAACAGGGTCTCCTGCCTGGAGATGATGGAACACTAGGAGGGGGCAACAGATTGTAGCTCCAAAGAGCAAATGTTGCTCATGGGACAGAGAATGAAACATACAAGATGCACAGTGTCTTTTCTTCTCCATCAAAGAAATTGCTTCACCAACTACATGATTTCAGGCACGCGGAGCATGTAGCAGAACATACGTTTTTTTTGTTGTTACCACTTCAGTAGCTTTTTAACTCACATGAAAACCTCTCCGGTGAATTGGATAGGAAGTAGGTTTCTATAGTTGTGTCTGCTAGGCTTGAAAACCTATTAACCAATAGCTATATTTGATAGGAAGTATCATGTCTGTTGCTCAATCTGCCTCCTTGCCTGGTTCTTGCTCTGTACCCGTCGTACCATCACCCCCCCCATATTTCAGAGTCTGCCTTCACTGTCAATACCTGACTGCTACTTACCTTATTATTTTGTGTCTTGCAGGCTTACCGCCCACTGTCCCCTCACGCCTCCTTCACCCCACCTTCTACTTTTGTTACCTAAACTCTTACAGATTCTGCTCCATCACCAGATCAGATGTGCCGGGTTTGGCCATGTTGAGATGGTCATATCACTGAGGGTGCATGCTCTGCTAGACTGCGCCAACTAGCATGGCAGAGGTGCCATATAACTGCATTCATTCACTGACGTCGTTAGGGGATGCAGGGATGGGTGCATTTCAACAGATCCAACCACCACACCACAGTGCAAAGAAATCACACAGCCTGGTACTCCCATCACCAGGATCAAAGATGGCTAGACTGTCCTCTTCTGCACAGTGCGCTCCCTCTGCCGAAGTGCTTTCGACCTTTCCAAGTTTTCCCTCCAAAGATGCTCAATGTAGTAGTAGCGCTATCCACCCTGCAGCGCTACATTAATCAGTAAAACGTGACATCTATTCTTACTTGCCAGGCCGTTTTTGACACTTCTTTTTTCTAATGAAAGTGCCTTTTGAAACTGCGGAATAAAAAGCACTCTCATTTTACTTCTCTTATCTCAAGCTGCGTGGGGAAGGGAGCTGATGAGACAGAAATAACCTGCATTCTGTTTGCAGAGTCACCGCCAGGCAGTGATGCATAATAATGTGATGTAACAGGCCTGCATCAGGCGTGATGTAAGCCGGGAAGTGCAGTGTAAAGGTGAATTCTGAGAGGTGTATGAAGAAGCAATGATAGCCTGGTAGAGATCAGCTCTCCATCGAGGATTGGTACCTAGGAAGTCAAGCATTGGCAAACCCATCACGTCTAGCGTTGGTTGCCAACCTCTTGGCCTTTTCCATGCTTCTTTCTCCATGGTTCTTGTAAAACCTTATTGTTGTGAAAGCTGTCTAGCCCTGGCCAATAGAAAAAAAACCATTGGCTAAAGGCCAGTGGCACCAAAAAGGACTACTTTGCATACAGATGTGTTGTTTGTGAAAGAGCAGAATTTCGTCAGTCATTGTAAAGTTAGCCAATAGTTGAAGTGGGCTGTAGTGAGTTGAAGAAAAATGTGAATGAGATAATAAGAAACTAACTGATGAAGAAGGTTGTCTGAAAGCCCCTGTGCATAACAATATCACAGATATACGTTTTAGTAAAATCAAAAAGAATCTTGTCAATGTTAGGCCTAAAAATGAGCTAGAAGTGTTCATTTTGGAATAATAAAGTAAACCATATAGTTTTGTTGTTTTGTCTTAAAAATATGCAGAATACTTTTTTTTATCCTTTTACCACTTTTTCCTCCTTAGTGTTCGCACTTTCCTCCTGTTTCCAAAGCCTCAAGTCACATAGCTTCATGCCTGTCACTCAGACTTTAATTACCATCTCTGTTCTCTGTTTCCATCAATGTTCAGTGTTATTCCTGAAGCACCACCAGCTAATGCTGAGTTGCTCAGGCTTTTTATTCTGATTTTCTAATGCCTGAAATTATGTGGGTGGAGCTGAGACATAAGGAGATACGTTTAATTCTAAATCACCTGGAAAATGATGGTGATTTTGGATGGCAGTCTAACTGATAAGCTTCGTGAGGGCGACCTAAAAAAAGATATATTACGGTTAAAAATATATAAATTAGAATGCAGCTGATACAAATCCTTGCTGCGAGAAGTTATTTGAGGGAATGTGTGCAGCTACATTTCACACATACATCAACAAACAGGCCAAATGGGAGCAAACAAGGAGGTGAAGAGGATGGAATAGATCAGGTTTCTCCAAAGAGTAGTTTGTGAGCTACTGGTAGCTCTCCAGTGGTCTGTAAGTAGCTCAGCTGTGTGCAGCCAGCTCTCTAAAATAGAAGCTGTTGCTTGGTTGAATTAATAAGGTATACCAAAATTGAGAGTGTGGATTTTAGAACGCATAAGCTGATATTTGAAGAAAAATGGCTGAATTTTCAAAATATATTTACAGCTGATATATGAGTAAATATTTCATATGGCATTAAGGAGACTTTTTCCAAATGGTATCACCTTGGTACCAAAGGCATTGCAGCTATGGTTGTTAGGTATTATCCAAGTAGTTACAGTCCATATTGACAGTCTTTCTTTACATTACTGCAACGATGCCTGATGCACTGAGGTGATCACTGGTAGCAATCCTGCATATGGTGGCCACTAATGTATCATTGTTTGATTTGGACACTATTACAATAAATAACATTAGTAGCTCTTGATGCGTTCCTTTGAACAGAAGTAGCTCTCATTACAGAAAAGGTTGCAGACCCATGGAATAGATAGAGGCACAGTCAAGTAGGCAACAGGACTAGAAAGTTGACTACAACAACTCAGCAGGTTCAGGAGGCCAGATGGGCAACCCTAGTGATGACAGCAACTCTCCATTCGACACAATGGATTCTGGTGAGATGAGCAGAGGGGACACATCAACAAAGTAATCCAGAAGGTCCGGACTGAGGAGATGCCCATGATGACTGTACAAATAGCAGATGACCGCCTGTAACTAGCACCGTCGTACTTAGATGTAAACGAACGACTATAGGCTGATTGTGAAAAGGGAACACTGGTACCAAAGGCATGCAACGGATCGCTGCTGCACATTTCTTCATTGCCCCTGAGCAAAGAGGGCATACTGTTAAACAGCGGTGCCAGTAAACCAGGGTGGGAGCAAAGGTGGTGGGATTGTCTGGTAGCAAGATGGGCGTTCATGTGCATCCCCTATGTTTACCGAATGCTTCTACTCTTTTTGGGCAGGAGTCAGTTCTCCACCCAGCTCAGGGAGGGGAGTTAGAGCTGAAGATGTTTCTGGTTACGGTTAGTTTGGCTGGAAGGAGAACGCAGATGCACCTGCATAATACACAACTAATGCTGCACTTTACGCTTACCTGCATGGTCACAGTACATTCAACGAGGGCACTGAGCACGATAGACCGTACATCAATGCAGAAAGCAAGCCCAGGCTATGCATTTTGCATGCATCAGGAGGAAAGAGAGGAAGATTCTCAGTAATTGCATGGAAACCTAGAGGCCTCATGTATACCATGAAGAGGCACCAGATCCATCCATTCTTGAAGAGGCGAGGTGCACATTTAGCAGTCCTGCAAGAGACAGATCTCTCCAAGTTAAAGTGTGAAAGGTTGAGGCATGGGTGGATGGGCCAACTGTTATGCGCCTCTTTCTGGGTGTATGCCAGAGTGGTCCTATTGTCGATGCTTACTAAGGTGCCGTTTATGGCTGATTGACCTGGAGGGGAAGTAGGTGTATGTGGGGAAAACTGGATGGGAGGGGGCACATTTACTTGGGGTATACCTGTCCAATATGGGTCAGGTGGCATATCTTGACAGCCTTACCATGAAATTGGCCAAGATCTAATAAAGTCTGTTTATTCCGGGGGGGCGGAGGGGGGGCATTGTCAACTGCCAAATTAACGTAGACATGCATAGGTCAAACTACTGTCTTGAGAACAACATATAAATACTCAGAGAAGCTGGGGCTTCACGTAGATATAGAGCGTCGCAAGCCCAGACAGCAGACTACTCACCAATTCACTCTCTACAGACCAGAAAAGACAAGGGCTTCTCCATTGCACACTTGATGGGGATGGTGCATAGGATTGAGTACTTAATTATAGGTTTGTCAGATCATAACTCCCTCCTCATATCACTACAGATGGGTGTTATACCTATTAGGATTTCCACTTGGTGATCTCAGTCAGTAGCTCTGGAAAATGCAGCATATAGGGGATTGATAGCGGAAGAGATAACATGTCTACTGGAGACATCTTAAACAAATAAGAGACATTCAAAGTTTTTATGTAAGGTATGGAAGTGGGGTTCTGTGCTGCACTGCACACTCAGCTCGAAAATATTGCATCCTGGTGAATAGGGTCATGGGCCAGAGGCCAACAATGCAAGGCAGTTGCATGCTGAATTGCTTCAAAAGCTTGGCTCTCATGATTATAGGGAATACGCGGCTCTTAGTAATTCAGACGTGTCAGCTGGGCCATCTAATGGCCAGGTTGTTTCAGGTGGAAACCTCGTATAATGCGATTACAGCCATCCGTTCCTCAGATGCCCATCTCCTCTACTCGCAATTAGATATTAGGAAGTATTTTCTTCCCACTATAATCAATTGCATGACATGGGTGGCAAAGCTGACCCATCCATTCCTGTAGTATATGAAGTATACATACGAGCGTCCGGATCCTACCTGGTGGTTTGATGAAGTTGAAGTCATAGAGGCTGCACTCTCACTGACTGAAAATAATGTAGCCATTGATCCGCTGACAATGGGGAAGGTTACGGTCAGCGATGTCCTTCCCTTTGAATTGTAAAAAGTCTTATTAGGGCTCGTTGGCTCAGTGGGATCTGAACGTATTCCAAGCATCAAAGGTGAGAGACAACCAGCCACCCTTAGCTCAGGAAGTAAATATCATCAAGTCAACAAAACCTGGTAAAGACTTATTAGATCGTACATCATATCTCACTTTATTGATCATTAACTTGCATTGTATGATTTTAGGAAAGGTATACTCAAACAGGATTTATACAGATATCCACTATCTGATACACCCAAACCAGAACACCTTCGTCAAGGTAGGAGCACAGCAGCAATATCCCTAGGTAATTTCATGACAGAGATGGAGTCCCCGGAGACAGCGGGTATGGTGTGGTGGTTTCCATCGACACGGAAAAGGCATTTTGACTTGTTTATTGGAATGACGTTTTCCATGAACTGGAGGAAATGGGCTTTTGCGATGAGATGTTGTGGATCAATTTATTGTATGCAGACCCCTTGGAAGGGTGGTATCTGCCACTTCTCGATACATAGGGGAACATGGCAGGGATGCCCTCCATCGCTGTTTTTATGTACACTAGCAATGGAGCCCTTCCCAAGACATGGGCGCAGACTGGGAGCCAGCGCTGGTCGAACTGCTAGGCTGTACCCATGCAGTTTCACGGTATGCAGATGTTGTACTGCTATGTGTCTATAACACCAGGGTTTTCTTACCCATGTTTTTATCACATTTTGCCGAGTACCACATAATCTCTAGGATTAAGTTCTATAGATCCAAATTCTGTGTTTTTCCCAGAACACACAGCGCCACCCAGAACATTCCCAAGTACAATAAATATGGTCTGGAAGCTCCCCTGAGGAAGGGATAGTTTATCCCGAAATGCATTGGGAACATCTTGTGAGAGAAGAATAATTCTGTCTACAGATTCTTTATTGAAAATATGAGTTGGTATTGTTTTATATAATGTCACTTAAGTAAATTGATGCATTATATTATAAACCATGATTAAACATTAGCTGAGAGGTATCGTCTGAGAAAATAACTGTTACAATGGTATTATGATATTTTCGATGTAACAGTGTATTTATAAAGAGCATGCATAAGTTTTTAGCATTGGTTTAAATTGTATAATTTTGTTGGAACGCCCCTTCAAGCTTGCCGCCAGGGTCAAGTGCACCTTTACACTTGCGATTCAGTTAGCAGTTTACATGAGGTAGGAAACCTCATTCCTGACATGCACACGAGACATGTAGTAGTATTGACAAACATTTGATTAACCACAAACTCATCAAAAGAGAGGAGTGTGCAACAACCAATATTCTGGAAGCAGCGCTTCACATATTCGAGCATTTAGGAGTCAAGGGTTATAGCCAGCTAGAAGATTTAGTATCAGGTAACTTAACCAGAACCCTAATGTCCGCAAGGAAATTACCTGAGGTTTTGGGGTAAACTACTTCTCACGCCGATAGGAAAGGTGACTCGAGATCTCCACCCTCCTCCATCCCATTCATCCTTACCGGCACTTCTTCAAGGAGCTGAATACGGTCCTTTTTGATTTATTTGGGGGATCAGGCAAGAGCAGAGTAGCTTTAACCAAGTTATACCTCCCAAAGGAGGAAGGGGAGCTTGGTGCCCCTGACTTCGAAACTTATTACTTTTGGTCAGTTCCATTGGATGGTCCTGTGGTTGGACCCCGGTGACTTCACGTTGAGTCAGTTGGTGCAGGTGGTGTTGGGCGAAGTACCTATTGCTGAGTTTTTCTTTGGAGCACAGCGGCGTCTCCGCATATCTGCTCTCCTTCCTGACACTGATAGATACTGGTGGTGAAGACATTTACCAATATTTACAAATAATGGCAAATCACACAGTGTATGCATGGGAGATCCCCTATGGTCCCTGCCCCTACTTAATAATGCGAAGGAGTGTGCAAATCATGTGCAATGGAGCGGGAGAGAGGCATGAAGTTGTGACCGCATCTATAACTCAGGTCTTCAGAGAGCATTCCAGGAGATGTAGTAGGAATACAGATTCCTCTGAGAAACTTCCTGACCCATGCAGCTATATGCCAGTAGATAGATGAGGCATGAAACAGGCACTTGCTAAGGCTGAGCTAGACCGCATGATACTGTTCTGAACATGAGGTGTGCATGGCACATTGTTACACATTTATACAGGGGTCTCAGAACAAAACTGAGCCGGAACCTTCAGATTTTTAGAACTAGCTAGGAGGGAGACTTAGGTGAAAAGCGTACTTAACGTGACTCAATAGCTGCTGTCAGACACACCAGCAAGGTTTCCAGAAACTCCTGGCTTAAGCTACCGCAATTTAATTGCATGCACTGTACGTATCTCGCTACAGCCAGGTTACACACCATGTTCCAGCGTTGATGCATGAGTGTCCAAGGCATACGAGGGAGTGTGCAACGCTCTACCACATGATTTAGTCCTAGTCAGAATTGCAGCCTTTTTAGGGAAAGTTAACTGAACTGCTAGAGGAATGGACGAAGAGATGGCTTATACACAAGCCCAGGATGTGCCTCATACCCAGACCTAACGTGGATAAGGACATTTGCAGATGTATTGATTTAGCACTGGTAAGAGAGCTTGTGTAACACCTTGGAAGTCCTCTCTTGCTCCCGCTATATATAGGTGGCGGCATGGATTGAACAAATGGGCAGAGACGAAGACACTGTTAGGCGGTGCTTAAACTATAGGAAAACGGGTGTACTGCAGGAGTGAAAGGGTGGAATAGCATTCTCTACAAATTAGCCAAGAAATCCGATGGAAAACCACAGTTAATGGCTCTGGGAAGTACACGGGATTGGACAATGCCTGTTATGCCCGCCATCTGATGGAGGTGTGTTTTTAGGCATCCTTGCTTGTTTATGACTCCTATTCACGCTGCATGAGACATTTTGTTGTGTACGTTGCAGAGCATTTACGGCACTGTGGAATATTCCAGTCACTTGCTATGCTCTCTTTTCATCTCAAAATCAATAAAAAAAAGATATTAAAAAAGTAGCTCCCCAGCGTCTGGGGTATAGAGACCCTGCATCAGTGGGTGCTAGCCAAGAATATTCTTCTCAACTAATATACTTATGCAGAGTGAAGCGCTTCTACGGCATACTTGCATCCAATAGTTCACATCCATTTTTGGTCTTCTCTAGACATAAGGCAGACTGACTGGGCCAAAGGCATTCATGTAATTAGCCTGAGTCTGGCAGATATTGAAGGTTAATTTTTGGCTAGCGGTAACAATGGTCCTTTCATGTCTGCTCTTAACTGTATTGTTGTAGACAATTAAGGCTATGTTTGGTGCTAAATTAGTAATTATTAGGGTCTAGATAGTTGTTCTTGCTTCAGTGACAAGGAAGTGAGTTCTGATTACATTGGGTGTGATATGTTCAAATTCATGATACACTCCACCAGTGTTACCACTGAATGGAGTACTGTTCTGTGAGGTGCAGTTGTAGCTTAGAGTAGACGTGATACTGCCTTGCCTCCACTCAAACGTGCCATCAACAGCTCCTGGATCACTCGATGAAAGCTTTTTAAGTATGCGTCATTGTATATTGTCGTTTTGTACTGGCTTTTAGGGTTTTTTAATTGAAATTCCATCAAATGATACTTCCTGAAATAAAGATCTTGACTAATATAGCATTCCGGATCCACATGGGTTTTTGACTGGTTTGTTGATATTTTCCCCATAATACACTAATGAACGTAATGATTTTTTATATTTATTTCTAAAAAATTAAAAAAATATAGCTTGCTTTCTCATTTAACTATCCCCTTCATTAGATTTCCAGACGTAGAGGGAGCCATTCAAGTTTTGAGTGTGAAGTTTGTCTTAAGGTGTTTACTATTCTTTGACTCCAATTTCAGATATCCGTACATTCAACATAAGTACTGCCCTCTAATTTCACTCGAGCACCATTATTTTTTCAGCATTTTTCCTTTGCTACAATCATTTGGAGTGCCCGGCTTTCGTCCCATAGTGTATAACTGCTTGGTGTGCTCTTGTTACGTACAGTGAAGCTGTCCATGTTTACTGCATCAGGATAATGTCCCTCTGCCCTCTGTCAGGAATGTTCTTGAGTCTGAATTGTCCTTTTTAGGCCCTGAGTCTGCCATATTCCACAGCATTATCCCTAGGCCCCCTTTCTTGGGTGTTATTTACAGTTCTAGTGTTTCACTTGTAAATCCTTTTCAGAGACCTTTTCTTAATGGTAATTTGTGCATTGTTCTTCAGAGCCGTCTTTTCTTTTCCGCCCTGGGGTGCATCCTCATGCCCCATTCTTTGTGAGTGTGAAACTCAACTCTTGTGCCCTTAACCTTTTTTCGTCACTCTTTGCCCAGTGCAGATTAATTTCCTCTTTGCTTGATACTTGAATATGTTCAGTTCTAAGCTCCATTTCTGTCTTTTTGATAACCAGGTGATCCTTTAAGCATGTGCAGAATCTCCAAATGCCTTTGGTGAGCCAATCCAATGAACTTCCATGCAGAGCATTGTGTGCCAGGCACAGTTTCTTAAATTGGTATTTTTTTCTGTTCGGTACCCGGTGCAAAGATATCAGGGTCAGAAATGGTGGGTGGAATAATACAGTTAACCTAGGAGGGCTGTTTAGTTCTGGGATATTAGTTATGGCCAGGAGTCCTTTGTAGTCGGCATTGCAAAAGGTGTGGTTGTTACATTTTTACTTTGAGGACACTGAAAATCCTCAGGATTGTAGGGGTATGAGGAGAACTCCCTTAGTTGTCACATGAGATAGAAGACAGTCTAGGAGACCATTTTACCTGAGGGTTGAAATTCCGTCCAGAGTGGAAAGGGAACTTTAGTAAATGTTGGTTGAAAGGAAGAGGTGTCACATTGATGACCGCTTTCTGAACAAAAAAGGGCAGTGACTTCTATTGGGCTCAGAAGAGGTTGTACTACTGAATATCGACACCAAGAATATTGTAGTACAAGCATATCGAGTACAGAATATTGAGGCACAAAATATTGAAAGGTAAGTGCACATGGGGAAGTATAAACTTACTATTCCTACCTTCACATCTTGAAGATATATGTACCATGTAGGTATATAAGTGGAGCTAGGTACAGAAAATCTAGACTTACCTACCTGTCTATTTTTTATTTTCAATATTCTGTTCTCAGTATTGTGTCCCATCAATATTGTGGTTTTACTATGTAGGGGCCACACCCTCAGAAGCAGAATCTCCATTTTGGCGGTATTAAGGCGCAGGTTGTTCTGATGCACCCATTTCTGAATGTGTAGTAGGCATGCTCTGACTTGTTCCCAGTCTCCACTCTCTTCAAGTAGTCTTGCGTGGCGTTGTTGGGTAGTGAAGCTTAGAGTAGGGCTGGTTAGATAGTGCAAGATGCTTGTATCTATTGGGCACTCCTGCACCGCACAACTTGAGTAAGCATGGCGTATGTTCATCGGGATTCTGAATACGAGTAAAATTGGACAGGTATTTCTGACTCACTCCTGGGAAGGCAGGGCCTACTCTGGCCTCTGTACAGTGTGTACATTGGGTCTAGCTTCCAGCCTGTATGACACCTTTTTGTTTAAAACTCCATGTGACATGGGCCAAGTGGGGAATATTCAGTGCATGTCATATCCTCTTGGAGAGTGGTGGATATAGGTGCCTTCAGATGGAAACATAAGCAACCATTTTGCGACAGCTAGTGAGTATTGTGAGTCTGGATCAGTACTGAAGGCTTCACCATCAAGATACACTAACACACGGCTGTCATGCAAAGCGTTGAAAAGACAAGCCTGGGCCGTGACTCCATTTTATTTCCGACTCACAATGAATAACAATGGCTTTTCATACCTTTTTTGGGGACAATTTACATACCTTTGTTTCCTATTTGCATGCACAATCAAACAGCACAGCGGTGGCTTGAATATGCAAATCCGTCCACCCTTCTGTCCCACAGAGCTCAGTAGGGAGTCGGGACCTGTGAAGTGAAGTCCCGTTTGAAATTTGGCACATAAGCTTGGAGATTTCCTGTAGCCCAACTTCTCATGTGCACGAGTACTAGCACGGAAGCACTGAAAAGGAGCATGTCCAACCAGGTGCAATTCGTGCTGCATTACTAATGCCCTGCGGTCGGTAGGTATTATTAAAGCCGAAGCAAATTTAGAAATAAAACAAATAGGGAATCTTACCGTTTTGTTTTTTTATGTAATAGTGTCGTATCTGCTTGAATCATAGTACAGGGGCGAACAGACAAAAAAACGCACCGAGAGATAATTCTAAATGCATGTATTGCATAAATGCGAATATTTCAGTCACGCAAGTACGCAGAGAGCGCTCGTCTTCTCACAGCCGTCTGCTGAAGGCGGGAGCCTTGGCAGGCGCGCGGTACCGCAGCAGAGCCCGCCTTTTCGGCCCCGCTGGAAGGATTCCCAGAATCGTGTTCTCTCTCACAGGACGAGACGCAGCGCCGTCTCCTCCTCTCGCTGCACTCACTGCTGCCGAGCCTCCAGCAGGGCCGGACCGGGAACCAAAACCAGCCCTGGCAAAGTGCTCGGCCGCCCCCTCGAGCTTGGGGGTGCCGCCGAGCCCTTTGCCAGTGCCGTTTTTCGGCCGATTTTGTTACAGAGCCGATTTTGCAGCTATGCTGCAAAAACGGCCCTTTAACAAAAACGGCCCCCAGGGTCCCAAAACTAGCCCCCACCCGTGCGGCGCAGGGGGGGGGGGGGGGGGGGGGGATTGCCCGGTGCCCGCTACGGCCAGTCCCTCGCGTATTTAGAGACTGTAGGGCCCTCTGAAGTGCTAACAGGAACATATTTTCTGTGCAGATATGTAGTATTACTTTATACTCTGATACGGTAATATCACTGCTCACTAAAATGCCAAACTTCGTGTTCAATCATGGAAATTCACCTTCGTCACATGAGGCTCGGTTTTTACTCCTCTCCACAATAATTTTATTGAGGGCCTCGGGCTCAGTCAGGCAAAGACTAGAACGAATTTGGAAATCACAGGCCTGACTCGGCCAACTCCTTTATTAAGTAAGAAAAAAATAAACACGTTTATTAATAACAAGCTCTTTTGAAGAAAATGAATATCTTAAAAGGGTTTATTTGAATGCAGCATTTAATACAACGCCTTCCTTTATCCAGTTTCTTCAGTAGAACACTTTGAACAACTTAATACAGCCCTTGTTGAAACATCAACATACCTGTTTATGATCTTATATTCGTGCCTTTTCAGGTTTTCTTTTATTGTGACTTTGAAGTACTCGAGGGGCAGGAAAAACAAAAGTCTTCGCCGGTGAGCTGGCCCCACCAGAGAGCGAAGGCCGCACTCTGACGGGGCAGGGTGAACGGCAGACACGTTAAACAACTGTTCCAAAAGTCTGACTGTGCGTTTCTTTGAAGTCAAAAGATGAAAGGCCACCTCAGATATGCGTCTGACTGAAACCCAAGAGAAAGGGGCCCGTCCCAAGGCGCAGGCCCTCAGTCACCTACGAGCAGGTGGAAAGTGCTGCACGTCACAGTGCACACACCTTACAGGCACTCGCTGGAAACTGTGTGCTGTTATCTGACACCACACGCCCACGGAACTTTGTGCAATACGGTCAACATACCACGAAACCGTGATAGTACAAAAGGCGACGTTATTTGGACAGGTTTATAGCAGAACGAATTAATTAACATGCATGTGTGAAATTTAAATCAACCCCACCAATACATTACATTCCAGTACAGCCCCCTTGTACAACTCCTCAAAGTGGAAAACATTCCAGAAACAACTCCAAAGCATCATTCATTCTTCTCCCATTCACAGGTTTTAAGAAGCAAAAACAGGGACAGGCCAGACATAAAAGTAGATCTAATGGCATCAACCTTACTTCTATGTCTGGCCTGTCTTGATTTTTGGGAGAAAAAAAAGAACACGCACTCAGTACATTCACATACATTAGCTATGAGAAGACTTCTAGCCGCTACCGTGACTACTCCTGCCTCCTGTCTGCTGCAGCATGCATGCAGCCGAGGTCAACCTGCTGCTGCCTGAAACAGATAGATTAATTAAGGAAAGCATACATTTTATTTCTCCTTTGCAGGATGATTTGATCTTTGTCCCAAAAACCGGGACATGTACTTAAAATGAATGAAAGCGCCTGGACACCAGGACAGCCCTCTGAAAACCGAGACTGCCCTGGGAAATCCGGGACGTCTGGTCACCCTGATTCTCCCACCTCTCTCTCACACCCCACTAGGCATCCCCAAGTGAATTGCCTGAGTCCTTCTCGAAAGCCACAAACTTACTTTTCCTTCTCCCTGTGCCCCTGCCCTCCAAGGGCTGGATATGCCCACAGCGGACTCTCCATTCCCCCAAACTACTGCCACCCAGGAAAACCTAACTGGGCGTTTCCTGTCAATCCCTTCCAAAGCCACTGGGTTGGTATTAGTCATCCTTCATCATATCTGTTCTTTCCGGTCCTAGGAAGCTTGTTTCCGGTCCAGGGAAGACATGGCTTGGCAGTTCGGGCTGGACTGTTCCCATGAGGCACAGGGTCAGACTGATTTGCATATGGCCATGTCTGAACTGGGGTGGCAGAGTGGGCTAAAGAACGGTGATGGATTAAACTCAGATCAGTTGACTGGGGGTGAGTGCTTGCAATGTTCAACACTCCGTCCATCATTTCCTTTGGTTTTTGCTTTGTTCGCCATAAGTTGGCAGGGTATGCTCAGACGTGAGTCCCTTGCTCACTTTGCCACTGGATTCAAGCAAGCCTGGCTGAAGACGGCTGAAATGCCAGAAACCGGTCCTAGGAAGCTTGTTTCCGGTCCAGGGAAGACATGGCTTGGCAGTTCGGGCTGGACTGTTCCCATGAGGCACAGGGTCAGACTGATTTGCATATGGCCATGTCTGAACTGGGGTGGCAGAGTGGGCTAAAGAACGGTGATGGATTAAACCCAGATCAGTTGACTGGGGGTGAGTGCTTGCAATGTTCAACACTCCGTCCATCATTTCCTTTGGTTTTTGCTTTCCATAATCTGGCCAACAAGTCCTTCAGCTCCAACATCTAATTTGTGTTCCAAAATCTTGATAAATGAGCACCATCATGTCTGTATAAGTACTTATTTTTCTCCTGAACAGTGACATGATAAACCATGAATAACAGATCATTTGCAAAACACCCTCATTGTCCTGTTCAAGGTCCCCCGTGCCTTGTCCACCACCAGGTGTTTCATAGCTTCCTTCTTCTGTCTCCTTGTTAGAAATTCCGTCCATGCCAGACATGTCCTTATCTATTGCTTAGACAGCAGCTCCAAATCCTCTTTAATTTGTTCCAATAAAGTTAATTATGCACTTTGCATGATGTGAGCACAATCAATTGTAATACACAATATGATGCACAATTTTTCTAGTGTACAAGTGTACAATACTAATACAGTAAGCAATTTACATCAATTCTATTATAAAACACATGGTATATTCTGACAAAGGCATTTTGACTAAAAGATTTTTAAAAAATGATTCTTTTTTACAGTGAAAACTTATGAGAAAACATACCTCACTAATATGCTGATTTCATTCCCTAAAGCACACATCCACTCCCACCTTTCACACGAAAGCACTCATGCACTCACTTCTACCATTCATAACCATCCCAACCGCTGATCACATACATTGTCAATGACAACAGCCGTTGTTGTGTTGCGGGTTGAGATCTTACACGGATCAGTCTACGCATGTTTCGGTGGAATTTATACTTTATTTTCACCTTCTTCAGGACCTTCTATGGTTACACCTTTATTCTGGTGGATCAAAAAGGGGGTATCTCATAAGTCCAGGGAACTGGACTTTCCTTCTCAGTGAATAAAACACATCCCATATGCCTAGGAAGATCCAGGGACTTTCCAATTGGTATTATGCAGCGCTAACAATTTTGTTTAAGCAAGTGAATGTATCCAGTAGTTTCCCAGATTCCTATAGGAGGGCTTTTGTGATAGTCCAAAGTGCCTTGTGTCACGTCTTCACAGATTCCTCATATAATGGCATTTTTGCTTTCGTCCAGGCGTTTTTGCAAACGGCTCCGTATAAGTGGAAGCTCAATAAGGCTAAGCTTGATAACTGTACTAGATCACTCTTGCCAAGATGTATCACAAAAATATCAGGGTACTCTGTTCATACAGAGTTCTGACAGCAATTATAAAAGCATGCCCCATCATATTCTGTTCTTTCTCTACCATATTACTAATGCCTGCTGCTAGACAATCCAAAAGAGTGGCCATATACCTGCTGATCTGATTATATTGCATCCCAGCAAACAAATGAATGTCCGACTATCCATGTAACCATTTGCTTGCAGACGGGCCCTGAGCACAACCGGAAGTGAATAAAAACACATTTAGGGCCTTATTTTGACTTTGGCGGTCTCAGGGTGGGGCCACCATGCCGCCGCCCCGCTCCGAGACTGCCAAAGCAAAAATAGACCACTTGCCAAGGTACGACTTTTAAAGTCTCTGGCTGGCAGTTCTTTGGCGGTCCCACGGTGGTGCCTTTCAAATACGCACCGCAATGGGAGTATAAAAGGCAGTTCCTGCAGGGCATGGACTGTTAGGTCCATGCCCCGCGGGAACTAGGGTGCATGCATACACAGGGGCACAAAATGTTCCCCTCTGCATGCAGCCCCATTTCGCAAAGGCAACAGGGGGCCCTGCAGGACCCCCTTTGTTTCCTCACCGCATTACTTTTCATGGCGGGGTCACCGCAAGGAAAACTGTGGCGGTGACAAAACTAGTAATATGCTTGGCAGTGCAGCAGTGGCACCACCAGCATATTGTGGCTTCAAACCACTGTGAGACTGCCATGGATCGCTGATCCCTGGCGGCAGCATTGGTTCTGTGGCGGTCCGACCACCATAGTCAGAAAATGGTAGTGTACAGCCAGTCTGGGGGTCCACGGACCCCCACGATGACAGTATACATTAGCCTCAAATAAAAAAGGCCACTGTCCAATTCTTAATTGTTATTGGAATCCTTGGATGCCTTGTCAGCTCCCACTCCTCCTTTTTGGATCCCTCCTTTGATTGCACATCTCTTTGCAGCAATTTAAAACTATCTACAAATTCATGCTTCCATATCCTATTCTTTGTCCAGTCCGATAAATGTGAAACCAGTGGCTTAGTCAATCCCATATAGGGCAACTTATTTTTATAATCCACTATGTCTTTTTCATCTTCTTCCTTTTTCCCTTCCAAATTTTCTTTTTGATTTTTTTCCACTGGTTGTACTTCTTTAGCTCATGTTTCCTTTATGTTCATTTTCTTATATTTAAGTTTTCTCCCTTCTTAAACCTTGTCTCTTGTGCCTTTAAATTTGTTTAATTTTCACTTCTCAATTCTCCCTTATCCAACCCCAAATGATTTGAACCTTTTATCTTTGCCTTCTCCCCTATCCATTTCCCAAACTGACCACTACTGGGACCTACCTCGCTGTAGCTTTAGCTTTTCTCCTTCACTGTGCCATCTGAAGTCCTCATGTCCTTTCTTTGAAATACATATCTGTGTACTTTGTCCATTCTTGAGCTCTGGAAAGCACCAATACTTTGACTTTCCTCAGTTACTTCCCCTTGATTATCCCCCAAAAATCCCCTTGTTCCCTGTGATTGTTTTTCACACGCCCTGTGTCTGTGTTCCACTTCATCCCATTCATCTCTACCATCATCATAATCCAACACAAATTAATCTCCTGCATCCGTATGTCTGATACCACAGGACCCTGGACATTCACCATACCCAATACCTCCATTATATTTTTTCTAATCTTTTGTAAGTATTTTAGTGAGTGAGGACACTGACTTTAGTTCCCTTGATGTAGACTAGGTCGCTGATGACCTCATCATCTCTTCTTACCAACATTTTGGAACCGCCTGAAGCCCCGCTGGCACACCCAAATTGCCACTGGCCTGTTTTGCCATCATTGCATCCTGATGTGCCTCCCGGCCGCTCCAACCATTCCAGGTCCCCCATCACCACATGACCCACAAACCCCTCTGTTGTTTTCTGAATACTTGTTTGTCTCTTCTCTGCTTGCCTCTACTATTCTTTGCCTGTTTACTACAAACTATGACCTTTGTGATTTAAAATCAGAGACTGACGTATTTCCTCTATGTACATAAGTCACCTACTACCTTGGCATGCAATCTTTTCCTCTCCTTGCCCTCATAGCAGTGGAAAAGGGAAAAATAAAATTATAATAACATGGTTATTATAATTTTATTTGTTTGTTGCCGTATGGCTGGGTTAGGGCAGGGTGAGGCTGGTTGTTCAGGGAGGAGTGGACTGTGCAAACTTAGGGGTCTATTTTGGCTGCCCCCACCATAACGGAATGCGGGACCGTCCGCCAGGGGTGCGGCGGTCCCGCAACTGCAATTAGGATGCCACCACCACCGTGGCAGTGGCATCCCCCATTCCCATCATTGTGGCAGACGGGGCTCACAGCACCGGCCGCCACAATGCTGGGAATGCACATTGTGCATTGGCATGCACAAGGTGACAGGCACTGACCGCGTGGTGCCTGGCACCTTGTCCTTGCCAATGCAGGGGGGGTACCATAGGTACCCCCATGTGCACCCCCCCAACCTCCTGCGGATCCCCAACACAGAAGACCGCATGCCTTTCCATGGCGGCATTGCCGCCATGGAAATGCCAATTGCTGCCATCATCATAATATGGATGGCGGTGTCTTGCAGACACCGCCACCATATTATACATGTTTCTCACCTGGTCGACGAGTTGACCGGCGGAAAAGCGGCGGACGGTCTTTACGTCTGCCGCTGACCCCCCAGCCATCCTAGTATGGCAGGGGGTCTTTTAGGTATGGATGGCAGTAGGACCGCCCCCGCCGGGCCAGCGGTGACTACCGCCGACCCGGCAGGGTCGATCTGCCCACCATCCTAATAGGCCCCTAAGTGTGCATGACTGCTTGGCCGGCCGTCTCCGGCCGACCACACAGTCATGCACACTGCATATTCCCCACCCAGGCTGCAATACAGCCTGGGTGGGGATTACAGCCTGGGTGGGGATTCCAGCCTGGGTGGGGAACATGCAGTATACCGCCCCCGTTCCCTGCCAGCTGCCACTGACTAGTAGGCTCTTCCTCCTTTTATGCAGCGATAATACCTCAGGCGACTGTTCATGCTCCTTCTTACCTGCCGCCGCCGCCGCACTGTCTACACTTCTACCTCTTCCCCGTGGTGCGAGCACGCTGCCATCCGCTATATGACCCCCATCAACTGCTTCCCTTTGGGGCCTCACTAATCCATAATGCCAAGTTTAATGAAATCTTCGTGCCCTGCTGGACATAATAGTGCGCAGTGCCGCTCTAACATGGCCACTGTTATCCATCCAGTCAACCCATCTTTCTACAGCAAATTTGACTTTTATCCCCAGTGAAACTTTCATTTGAAAACAAACCACTACTCCACCTCTGAACTCTCCCTGCCTACTAACATGGGGGTGGAGTCGCGAGAGGCTGAACTCACCTCACTGTCCCTAAATACCGTTTCCCTCTGCCCCACCCTGTATTGTCCCCAAACTATCTCATGCCCTTGACTCTGTGGCCTGTGCCACTTGTAGGAAGACACCTGGGGTGAGACTGGCTTTGGCTTTGTTCCCTCTGGGTCCCTTCGTTATAAAATAAATGCAGTTTCTGAAGTGTTCAGTTACAATGCGTATATATGAGGTACACAGAAGTGGCACCGCGCTCCCTCCAGGACCTGAAAAAGAAGACGGGTTTCGATGACGCTCAAGGTCAGGTTTCGAGGACAAACTTCCAGGCTGTGAATGAGAACGCATCCAGTGAAACCGGAGGTGACACACTGGAAAGGCTTTGTCGAATCACACTTTCCGCACAAGGAACCTCTAGCAAGTATCAATAAAGCAAACGGTGCTGGTCTTTGTATAGTGAAAGGGTGTCTCAAGTGTCATTAACAAGTACAGGCCTTCAGTAGACCCAGCTTCCCTCACACACCGAGCACCCAGACCCAGGGCAGACGCACTCCGGCCGGCCCTCACATGCAAAATGTTTACAACATGAGCAGGTCACACTTCTCACACACACTCGCACACACTATACGAGTAGCACCAGGTTTTCTCACACAGAACATGTAGAGGATAACCAGGGCTACTGCAACTATGCAGCAATGGGGAAACACAAATTACAGGATAACCAGGGCTACTGCAACTATGCAGCAATGGGGAAACACAAATTACAGGATAACCAGGGCTACTGCAACTATGCAGCAATGGGGAAACACAAATTACAGGATAACCAGGGCTACTGCAACTATGCAGCAATGGGGAAACACAAATTACAGGATAACCAGGGCTACTGCAACTATGGAGCAATGGGGAAACACAAATTACAGGATAACCAGGGCTACTGCAACTATGCAGCAATGGGGAAACACAAATTACAGGATAACCAGGGCTACTGCAACTATGCAGCAATGGGGAAACACAAATTACAGGATAACCAGGGCTACTGCAACTATGGAGCAATGGGGAAACACAAATTACAGGATAACCAGGGCTACTGCAACTATGCAGCAATGGGGAAACACAAATTACAGGATAACCAGGGCTACTGCAACTATGCAGCAATGGGGAAACACAAATTACAGGATAACCAGGGCTACTGCAACTATGGAGCAATGGGGAAACACAAATTACAGGATAACCAGGGCTACTGCAACTATGCAGCAATGGGGAAACACAAATTACAGGATAACCAGGGCTACTGCAACTATGCAGCAATGGGGAAACACAAATTACAGGATAACCAGGGCTACTGCAACTATGGAGCAATGGGGAAACACAAATTACAGGATAACCAGGGCTACTGCAACTATGCAGCAATGGGGAAACACAAATTACAGGATAACCAGGGCTACTGCAACTATGCAGCAATGGGGGAACACAAATTACAGGACAACCAGGGCTACTGCAACTATGCAGCAATGGGGGAACGCATAATGCAGCAGGGTCGACTAAATTATGCTGCAAGAAAACACAAAGCATGTGCATACATAGTGCATTCTTAGTGAGTATTATTTTGCTATTTTTTCAATTTAACACACACTAACACTGCCTATTCAAAAGTTTCACCTCACAACTAGCTGTTTAACATCTAAATACAGCAATCAACAACTGAAAGAAGACAATAAACTTACCAAAAGTATTTAACAGTGCAGGACACCTCACGTTGTACTTCTGTAGTAAATCCATAATTATGTGGGAAACGCTACAGATTGGCGTAATTCCAGTTGCCTTGAATACGGACAGGGCTGTGCAAATACCCCTTCCTAAACAGGTCAGGCACGGCGTCGCAAGCAGCTTTTAATGCCGCCTTACAAATACTTGGCAGGTACAGCCCAGGGCCCAGCACTACAAGGTTTCCTCTAGCAAGGGACAATCCAGGGATGTTTATCACACGAGCGAAACTACCCTTTTGCCAACTGGAGCTCTTCCAGCCAGGTCTCCGCCAGAGGACAGATGAAGTTCCAGCAGCACCAGTGCAATCTATGTTGCAAACTAAGGATATGACGAGCACGCACAGCAGCTGTGCAAGCTTACCTCACGCTCACAGAACGCAAAGTGCAAGCTTCCTTACACCTTGAAGATTTATACTATGACCAGAAGCAGCACTACCTTTATTGTGTAAATGGAGCATGCTTTTACGTATGGCTAGGACATATATATATATATATATATATATATTTACCTTTGGCATTATGTACTCATGTGATGCAATAGTACTAATGAGATATGGTGCACTAAAGGTATAGAAGGTGCATTTGTTGTGTGTTTCTTTACATATATGTGGGTGCATATTGACATCTGGATTGCTGATATTAATCTTCTATAGGTTTAGATAGTAAGGAGGTGCACAAAAATGCCTTTAATGCAGTGCATTTGCCAGTGATTAGAGAGAATGAATCATATCTGTGTTCTATGCTTTCTTTTTAAGTTGTGACCAGTTGTCGTTTGTGGTTTATATTACATGTATTAGTTTATCGAGCCACATATCGGAGTACAGTATCATTTATTGGAGTATGGTTTCTAGACGGGATGTGCAAACTGATGCGGCTGTTGAGGAGTGTGCACCCTAGATTGTGTAGTGCTTTGTGTGTGTGTGAGAGAAGCTTGAAGAGTGTGTGTTTGTGGGCAGGGAGCCAATGGAGTTTCTGTGAGAATGTGGAGGTTTGTACGCGGGGTGAGCATGTGTTTGGCGGCTGCGTTTTGGTTGACCTGGAGACTCTGGGTGAGCAGAGCTGTGATGATGACATAGAGTGTGTTGTCGTAGTCCGGTGTTTTGGTGATAATAATAATTAACAGGATATTAATTAATAGCGATAACAAAATTATATGATAGCTCCATTAGATGCAACCCTTGCCCAATGGATGGAGGTGACCTGTGAGGTAATCTTTTTTAGCAATGTGATGAGTGAGACTCCCTCTTCTGACTCAACCATTACAAGTATGAGCCAGGGGAGAAAGGAGGCACGCGAAGGGCTTTCACCGTACGGCAAAAAACATAGAACAAGAGCGGTCTCGCTCTTCAGGAATACTCCGGGGTTGCTTATACCAAGAGCATCTGATAAAATTAATGTCTTCCCTGATTTTTATAAAACTAGTTAGAGGCAATGTCAGACCACACGAGAGAACATTTATTCTTAAACTCCTAGCAAACTCTGGGAGGGAGGGATGTTTAGGGGAGTCAGCATGGGAAACGGAGATTAAACGACGCCCTAGGAGGGGATGCTAACATGAAACGCCCTAGTTGGTCTGAGGTGTGAGCCTAGCATAAGGTGTTCAGGGAAGGAAAGGAGGAACATTCGGCGCCTGCGCAGTTCAAGAGGGTTCTGATCTCAGTCCTCCCTAAACTGCAGAGAGGTACTTTTAACTGTCACATACTTTGGTTTGTTTCGCTCGTTGAGAGTGAAACCCAGATCCTGGAAAAGATTCCTGCTAATGGCTGGTAAGGTTTCATGCCTTAATTGATGGGGTCTGCCTCTGGCCGCAGGCCGGGGACACTGTGTGAACGCGGCCGCGCTTTCCCAGGAAACCCAGCACAACCGGTCGCAGCCCAGTGACCTCTGAGGAGATTTTGAGCGGTTGCGTACAGTACAGTAATGACGTCTGTAGAAATTCTTCGGTTTTTACTCCAAGAGTCAAGACAAACAAGCAGCGTGAGTGGTTTCGCTTGACAGTGCGCAGATTTCAAGACCAAGGCCAAGCAGCTTCCGTTTACAGACCTGCTGCGCCGAAGCCACGAGCAACATGCAGCACTTTACACAGGAGCACGTCCCCTTCGTCATCCAACTCTATGTCTAGGGCCCTAGCTCCCATTGGTGCAGCATGTAGCACTTTACACTGGAGCACGTCCCCTTCGTCATCCAACTCTATGTCTAGGGCCCTAGCTCCCATTGGTGCAGCATGCAGCACTTTACACTGGAGCACGTCCCCTTCGTCATCCAACTCTATGTCTAGAGCCCTAGCCCCCATTGGTGCAGCATGCAGCACTTTACACAGGAGCACGTCCCCTTCGTCATCCAACTCTATGTCTAGGGCCCTAGCTCCCATTGGTGCACCATGCAGCACTTTACACTGGAGCACGTCCCCTTCGTCATCCAACTCTATGTCTAGAGCCCTAGCCCCCATTGGTGCAGCATGCAGCACTTTACACTGGAGCACGTCCCCTTCGACATCCAACTCTATGTCTAGGGCCCTAGCTCCCATTGGTGCAGCATGCAGCACTTTACACTGGAGCACGTCCCCTTCGTCATCCAACTCTATGTCTAGGGCCCTAGCTCCCATTGGTGCAGCATGCAGCACTTTACACTGGAGCACGTCCCCTTCGTCATCCAACTCTATGTCTAGGGCCCTAGCTCCCATTGGTGCAGCATGCAGCACTTTACACTGGAGCACGTCCCCTTCGTCATCCAACTCTATGTCTAGGGCCCTAGCTCCCATTGGTGCAGCATGCAGCACTTTACACTGGAGCACGTCCCCTTCGACATTCAACTCTATGTCTAGGGCCCTAGCTCCCATTGGTGCAGTATGCAGCACTTTACACTGGAGCACGTCCCCTTCGTCATCCAACTCTATGTCTAGGGCCCCAGCTCCCATTGGTGCAGCATGCAGCATTTTACACTGGAGCACGTCCCCTTCGTCATCCAACTCTATGTATAGGGCCCTAGCCCCCAATGGTGCAGCATGCAGCACTTTACACTGGAGCACGTCCCCTTTGTCATACAACTTTATGTCTAGGGCCCTAGCTCCCATTGGTGCAGCATGCAGCACTTTACACTGGAGCACGTCCCCTTTGTCATCCAACTTTATGTCTATGGCCCTAGCTCCCATTGGTGCAGCATGCAGCACTTTACACTGGAGCACGTCCCCTTCGACATTCAACTCTATGTCTAGGGCCCTAGCTCCCATTGGTGCAGCATGCAGCACTTTACACTGGAGCACGTCCCCTTCGTCATCCAACTCTATGTCTAGAGCCCTAGCCCCCATTGGTGCAGCATGCAGCACTTTACACAGGAGCACGTCCCCTTCGTCATCCAACTCTATGTCTAGGGCCCTAGCTCCCATTGGTGCAGCATGCAGCACTTTACACTGGAGCACGTCCCCTTCGTCATCCAAATCTATGTCTAGGGCCCTAGCTCCCATTGGTGCACCATGCAGCACTTTACACTGGAGCACGTCCCCTTCGTCATCCAACTCTATGTCTAGGGCCATAGCTCCCATTGGTGCAGCATGCAGCACTTTACACTGGAGCACGTCCCCTTCGACATTCAACTCTATGTCTAGGGCCCTAGCTCCCATTGGTGCAGCATGCAGCACTTTACACTGGAGCACGTCCCCTTCGTCATCCAACTCTATGTCTAGGGCCCTAGCTCCCATTGGTGCAGCATGCAGCACTTTACACAGGAGCACGTCCCCTTCGTCATCCAACTCTATGTCTAGGGCCCTAGCTCCCATTGGTGCAGCATGCAGCACTTTACACTGGAGCACGTCCCCTTCGACATTCAACTCTATGTCTAGGGCCCTAGCTCCCATTGGTGCAGCATGCAGCACTTTACACTGGAGCACGTCCCCTTCGTCATCCAACTCTATGTCTAGGGCCCCAGCTCCCATTGGTGCAGCATGCAGCACTTTACACTGGAGCACGTCCCCTTCGTCATCCAACTCTATGTCTAGGGCCCTAGCCCCCAATGGTGCAGCATGCAGCACTTTACACTGGAGCACGTCCCCTTTGTCATACAACTTTATGTCTAGGGCCCTAGCTCCCATTGGTGCAGCATGCAGCACTTTACACTGGAGCACGTCCCCTTTGTCATCCAACTTTATGTTTAGGGCCCTAGCTCCCATTGGTGCAGCATGCAGCACTTTACACTGGAGCACATACCCTTCGTCATCCAACTCTATGTCTAGGGCCCTAGCTCCCATTGGTGCAGCATGCAGCACTTTACACTGGAGCACGTCCCCTTCGTCATCCAACTTTATGTCTAGGGCCCTAGCCCCCATTGGTGCAGCATGCAGCACTTTACACAGGAGCACGTCCCCTTTGTCATCCAACTTTATGTCTGGGGCCCTAGCTCCCATTGGTGCAGCATGCAGCACTTTACACTGGAGCATGTACCCTTCGTCATCCAACTCTATGTCTAGGGCCCTAGCTCCCATTGGTGCAGCATGCAGCACTTTACACTGGAGCATGTCCCCTTCGTCATCCAACTCTATGTCTAGGGCCCTAGCTCCAATTGGTGCAGCATGCAGCACTTTACACTGGAGCACATCCTTTCTGTCTTCCCAAATCTATATCTAGGGCCCTAGCGCCCATTGGTGCAACAGGTGCAAAGACCTGAGGTGCCTACTGATCCCTGATTATTGCTGTATTTTTTCCTTCCTTGCCGTAGGGCCCTTGACACACGGGCTGAGCTACTGACTATATCATGCTTGTCAGACGTGTTCTCTTGGGGGCCACGTCTACAAACCATGCACATGGAAACATCAAACAACACCAGAAAACTCAACGCTGTAGAGGAACTTGTTGTTTGCAATTTAGTGGGATAATATAAACAATGGGGCCAAATCAGGGTTGGATTGGTAAGGTGGGCACTCTGGCAATGGCCGAGTGGCTGGTATCCGAGTTGCAACGTGGGCCGCTTTTTTGGGCAGCCTAGTGGCCGATTTGGGCAGCGTCTGTTCTGTTGGGATGCTGTCAGCAGCCCAGTGGGTGCCTGAGTGGGCTTTCTGGTTACCTCCGTTTTACCAACGGGCGGAGGTGTCACTCCCTTTCTCTCGCTGAGCCGACCCTTTAATGTATGCATATTTAGCGGGGCAGTGGGGCCTGAGCAGAAGTGGTCTCACTTGTTTTTAGGTGTGTTTCACCAGTGTGAACTAATCCATGCATTTTTAAAATCTAAGTGAAGTTAAGAAAACATTCCTCTGTCAAAGACCCCCGCCCCCTTTTTTTCATAAAACTTTGCCAATGCATTGTTTTACGGAAAGGCAATCCGCAAATGTGGGCCACTTTTTTTTAGTGTGCCAGGGCCGATTTTTGATCCCTGGGCCAAATAACAAAGGTAGATTCGGTTGGAAACATAAGTGTACCACTGAATTTACTTTACTTACTGTCTGCTTGGCATTCACAAAGGGATTCCTGACGGGTGTAGGCTCATTTACAGGCGCGGAAATCACCAACACAAGTGAGGAGATTGCCACAACCATAAATCCCACTCAAGAGGGAATATATATATTTATTTTTATTGGTAAAAGCGAAGTATAGTTATGGATTGATTTTTAAATACATTTAATACACTTAATTTAAAAATATCACACTTTTTAACTTACCATTAAAATATATTTTTACAAAATTAATACAAAGCATCACTTTTAACCAGGTTCACTGCAAATTAAATAAAATATACATGTTAGTGAGGTGGGGTAATTTTCTTTCTAAATTGTTTAAAATAATTATTATTAGTTAAATTAATATATTTAAATTATTAAACTATTTAACAGAAATTTAATTTGAGGAGATATTGTGTTGTAGTTTTATATTTTCTACTTCTTAATTATGTATAAAAAGTTTAAAATAATTTACATACATATTTACCATTAAAATAATTGTATTTGTTTTGCTAAATAATAAACATCAATATTTTCCCTATATTTACTTATATGGAGCTTTCCACCCCAGTGATGAAGAGCTGCACATACAAATGGAACATTACTAATAGTAACTTTACAGTCATAAAATGGATTTTAAGAAGCTCCACCACTCCTTTGAGGGCATGGGAACTATTAAGTGTACCCCAGGTGCAATTCTCTTCACGCAAATGGTGAATAGGAAAACAGTTGAGATTCACACCAATGTCTAGGAGTAGATCTGCCTATAATCAAAAAGGGGACAATAAGCAATATTTAACAAGGCCCTACACCCACGCTCATCCCAAAATAATGTTACTAAACACTCCAACTAGAGTAGTTGCTCTCACGGGTAAATTAAGCCCTAATGTAGGTTGAATTAAAGGTCTGACCAAGAGGATAATGGAGGATCTGGGTGGTCAGATCATAGTGCCCTCACACACCTGGTAGGGTGTCATGCTTCATCATAGGCCGCTCCTCATCTAGCTGGCTGTGCAATGCTTGATGGGCCTGAGGGCTCTTTAGCCGAGATCTTTTGATATGAGGGCATGTAGGGGCTTTTCAAAACTCGGGTGGTGACACAGAGTGTGAGTAAAGGAGTCTAAGGGCGGAGCAAATTATTTATAAGGTTATGGTCCCCTGACACAATAAAAAATATCAAGGCTCTATCCTGAGTTCACAATGTACCCTGATAGCTAAATTGTGAATCGTATGGTGGAATCGACCTGCTTCATGTCTCAGTTGCCCGGGGGGGGGGGGGGTCTATCGGCATTTCATCAGGACTGAAAATGTTCTCCAACCTAGTACAAGTGTATGAGCTCACCTTTGGTCATGGGTGTCCACTAAAGTTAAAGATACTGCACCTGAATCACTGCAGTGGGGTTGACTCCACCCGAAATTCTGGATATAAAACCCCTTAGGTGAAGCAGAGGTCTGCGACACAGCTGCAGGAAACAAAGTGATCTTTGTGGGAGATTCTCCCGGAGCCTACCCTCCTCTGCCGGCCTGTTCTCATTGTAGCTATCAGTGTACATTGTGACCCGAGTATAGCACCTTGATTTTTTATTGTGATCAAGCTCAAACCAAATGTTGGAACAACTATCCTGATCTTGGCACTAGCATATCTTTTTTAATGTAGGATCAAAGAAGCCACAAATGTTTGTCCTGATGTGGTATCACGGTTGCTTTCATTGATGCAAAAGATGAGGAATCAGCTGAGAAGTGTTTTTTTGACTGAGAAAGTAACCTATGGGCTTTATCAAGGCAAACGAGTAAATTCACTGTGTATGAATGGATATTCTGATTAGGCATGTTCAAATTCATCCAGTGCACTCCATGCCACTGGATTCAAGCTATCCTGGCTGATGAGGGGTGAAACCCTGAAATCGGTGCATATGGCTGGGTTCAAACTGGAATGGCATGGGGGCAAAAAAACGATGGGTTTAGGCCCAGATCTCTGTACTGTGGTGAATGTATGACATTGTTCTGCATTCTGTCCATCAACTGTTCTTTGTGCATTTGTCACCCCGAGTGGGACGTGTATGCCCAGAGGCGGGTCCCGTGTTCTCCAAACCACTGGAGTCAAGCTATCCTGGCTGATGAGGGGTAAAACCCCGAAACCGGTCCTAGTGCGCTGGTTTCCAGTCCAGGGAGGACCTGGCCTGGCAGTTCGGGCTGGACTGTTCCCATTGAGCGCAGGATCAAGACTGATTTGCATATGGCTGGGTTCAAATTAAAATGGCATGGGGAGCAAAAAACATGATGGATTTAGGTCCAGCTCTCTGTACTGGGGTAAATGTAGGATATTGTTCTGCATTCTGTCCATCAACTGGTTTTTTTGCATGTTCGAATTCATACCAGGACAGCATCTTCTCCCTGCAGTCGACAAGTTCCTTTTGTTACATTTACATCATATTAAAAACCAAATTAGCAAGTGTATGGTTCAACTGTACCTTACTAAATAGATTCACATTTGATCAAGGCACACTGATCTGGTCACGAAGATCCTGGAACTGTCCTCCTAGGCACTCTACGCCCTGACTGTAAGCTGTCGGTATAAATGAGTCTTGGGTGCATCCTGTGTTGTGCTGTGGTGCATACAGGGATTACATATGAGCGCCCTTTCCAAGTCTGTGGTCTCACTGCCTAAGTCTCCATCTGTGATATAGTGTGTGTTCCCTGTCATGTAGGTTCTAATGCTGCCACCTGGCTAACGCACCTCAGGTGAGGTGTAAGTCTCCATTGCTCCTGTTGGGGTGTGTAGTAGAGCTCAAGTACTAACTGAATAGCAACTGACAGAGGGACTGAGGCCAGCCACCTCTGTCCAGTCATCCTTATAGAGCATCCATTCCTCTCCTGCAACAGGGGCTATGAATATGGAAGACGCATCTGCAAATACACGAAGTTCACACACCCTAAAAAACACTTCTACAATATAGCAAGTGGCTCAGAAGAGAAGAACTAAGAAGGTGAAGACCAAGAGAAGGCTGGTGTCAGTGCACAGGGAACAAACTGCAATCCAGGACATATAAAGTGTGTTACTGGGTAGTAGTGAAGTGAACAATGCAGGTGAATTAGTGGCTGCTACCACTGTCAGTGTAGAGCCAGTAGCCTGGATGTCTCTTGAGATGTATCACAGCCGATAGCCTGACGAGCCCTGTGCCTGATGTGTGGTATGATCGTTGCACTGTTTTTCGGTGGTACCTATGCTCATTAAAGGCTCTCATTTGCTAAACATGATATAGCATGACCAGAAGAATTGCTGCAGTTCATGGTATTCTTGGCAGTGCATAACCTTTGGAAAATATCATATGGGCCTAGTCTGCTGACAGGTGTTCTGCGCATGTAAGTTTTGTGCATGCTGTCCAGTGAAACTAATGGATGGTTCCTTGATGTGTCTTTATCAAGTGTGGGCAGATCATCTGTCTGAGTACAAGGACAATATTTGTTTTGGTCAAGTATTTGCTCAGCTTATTTGAGTCACCTTGGAGCAGTGGCAGCTCTGGTTCTTCGGTGCAAATGCGCAGATAGTCATCGGTTCAAGCATTTTTTAGGCCCGTGCCACTGAGAAAGAAGATTTTGTTGCTTTTCACCCTTGTTTGTGAGTTGCCTTCATTTGTGGTCTGTGCTTCAAATCTTTTTGAAGAACTCTGATTTTTGAGCAGGGGTTTGCAGCCCAAGTTTTGTTTTCATGTTGGCAAGCGAGGGCACCTTGACGTGATGGTTTACCCAGATTATGTTTTAGTGCCACAGAATGTCTCAAATGCACTGTCAGCACTATAATCTGGACGCAAGTATAGCCTGACAAACTTCCTAGCTACTCTACTTTACAGTTGATTCCAGTCTCTGGGGTGGTCATTCTTGGTTGCACCCCTACAGATATTAATGCCTCTCTTGAGGAGTTCAACACTTGGCTCTCCTCCAGGCTTAATTATGCAATTCATGTAAGAACTAGGTTTTCAGACAGTACTCCTCCTTCGGTTCCCTGGGTCTCAGAGGACTTGAGGAGAAACTAAAGTGAGAGGGGACAACTCAAACGTCGATGGAGATTGAACTTTGCTTCTCACGACAGAGCCATCTACGGCCAATGTTTGTTGGACTTTAAGAAAATGAATTACTAACATTTCTTATTAGAGGCAGCAGATACATCATGCCCCTAAAATGAGTAAGGACATTTTCCTCATCCTAAAAAGCCTCAGCTCCAGACACAGCTGTGTGAAGACTTATTGAATCGTTTCGTAGACAAAATCTATAAATTAAGCCCGCCTTTAATCAACATACTTTTTTAGTTCCCTAATGCACAATTTTGATAAGTCCATCCCTTTTACAGTTTTTGTTACATTTTGATAACGTTGTTAAAGAAAGGGTTTCGTCTATCAAGTCAGGGCCTGCGGCAGATGTATGGCTACCAACTATCCTTAGACACCTGGACTCAGCTATTATGCCTCGGTCCAACTGGGAGTAGTGCCGGAGGCATGGAAGCTTACCCCATTGCTGGGACATTACAAATGTGGGAGGTGTAAGGTCTGTGAACTCACTTGTTTGAATCACAACATATACACTGAAACACTCTACCGACTGTAACAGCATGGATGTGGTATATGTGATCAAATGCCTATTTGCTAAGTTTTATGAAGGCTAGACACAACAAAAAGTGAAAGCCAGAATCCTCCAGCACTGAATTTGGAAAAGGTGTGGTGTACAGGGGTCACCACTGGTCGAGCTTTTTCACACAATGAAGCACTAAACAGGAAGCATGAGAAGGTGGAACCTAGAAAAGGTAATCTGTTATTTGAGAGGAGGTGATCCATCATCCTCCCTTAATGTAGGGGAGTGCAAATGGATACACACACTTGACACGGTCAATCAGGGTCTGAATGAGTTTGAAGAGATCGCTAGACAGGCAGCACTATTGACAATAGATGGCGTTACACAGACTCGTTAGATCTGTTTTCCATATGAGAAACTGTGCCCTTATTATGGAAACTGTATAGCCTTTATGAGCATGGCTAGGCCCACCTAATGCTTGCACTTGTGGCTTTGTGATAACTGATTAGGCAATGTAAATCTTTTTCAATAAACTGATCATTTCGACCTATTTTCTGTAAAGAATTGGAAAATAGATTACGTCATGCAAATTTAGTGTATAAGTATTCACTTGTGAATTGCTTTAAATGAGGTTTGATCGCTAATTATGTATCAAAATTCAGATCATTGAATATTATGCCTGTGGACTATGAAAAGTTGAAACATTACAAAGCTGTTTACGCTTTGGACCATAATCAATATTTTTTTGCTATGCCACCTTTTGTGTAGTCATAGCAGGTAAAATCACACAACAAATGCTTGGCCAATAATATTTGACATAATTAGCCACACGGCTAATTCTTCAGGACCACAAAGCTCTGCTACCGCGAAGCTATTCCATTGAAGATACATTGTATCACATCTGCTATCACGAGCTCTTTCATGGAGGATACAGTGTTTCACATCGGATACCTTATATCGGACAAGACAACCTGCAGCAGCTAGACCGCCACTTGTCGGGTGGCCCTCTTACAACTTGAAACTGGGCTTTGGAAGCCGAGATTAGGCATGTTTTTCTGAACATTTTTAATTGGTTTTGCATATATCATAGTGCTAATTTGGGTAGCACAGGGTATATTTTCCCTTGTAGGGATTACATTCCAATGCCCATTGAGGCAGAATATCACGCAAATCAAGGTTATGTTAATTCCAGGCGAATTGTGGTTTACTCACACCACTTTAAAACCATTTTAATGCATCCTCACCCATGGTCTTAAACTATGAATCTTTATATCACATGTTTTTAGTCCCGAGGAAGACCCATTGTGACGTTTTAAGAAAACATGATTTAGAAGGGTCAAAACGTCGACGATATTTGTATTGTGTGCTCCGCATCGACTGTAAACATGGCTAAACATTCACAATTAATACAATAAGCCATGGTTGAACAAATGTATAAAGAACGAAACTGGTATTATACCAAATCCATTCCTTAATGTAATTTTTATGTAATTGTGTAGTTTTTTGTTTTTATTTGAATCACTTGATCACAGAACACGATCATTTCACTTGTATGTCACTGTTGAAAGACAGCCCTGTTAAAAGATTTTTTATGTTTCAGTAAACTTCGCTATACGAATAAAAATATACAAAGCAAACTTAGACGCTTGTGTGTTTGCAATCATTTATTGAGGTTTTCAAAGATATAGGACAAAAGTAGTAATTGCTTGAAGATATTTTTTTCTTTTTACCCCCCAACAGAACCCATTTTACTTCTATAACAAGGAGGCATGGAAGCAGGCATGGGTACTGCCTCTTTTGAAAAAACTCTAACGCAGACCCTCATGTGATTGCAAATTACCACCTAATTTCACTGTTTCCTATTCCAGCCAAGAGTTTGGAAGCACATATTAACAAAAAGCTATCCTGCTCTGTAGAAGACTACGATGCATATGATAACCACCAATCTGTTTTTTAGAATAGGGAGCAGTACTGAATCGGTGCTGGTTTCTCTTCTACACTAAATCAGAATATATATAGATTCCGGTAAGCAGGCTGCAGGAAGCTGCCTCTTTATATGATATACCAAAAGGAGGTACATCGTGCAAAGAGTCCAGGGGTTCCCTTATGAGTGGACAGGGGCTTGCTCTAGCAATCTCAAGGTAGTCTTCTAGGGGGTAGTGTAGTCAAACAGCCTTAGGCTTATCAGAGAGGAGAGTTAGACATCTGCAAATACACACAATAGTTAATAAATGATGCACACGACTCAATAAGGAGATCCACACCAATTTATAAAAAAAACATGCATCTTTATATAGGTTTAGGCACCAGAATCAATATGATCAGGTAAGTACGTTTTGCGAGAGAAATAATTTATGTTTTTTAAAAAGTCGGCACGTAGTGCACTGTTCAAAAGCTGCAATGTTATCCTATAGGAAGAAAAACACATATGGCATTCAGGTACAGTACAGCGACTTCCGAGACCAATCTCCGGGACATAAGGTAAGTATCGGGCAAGGTCCAAGGCAGCACCAGTAGATCACCTCCAGCGGCACAAGCCCTTCGCCTCCTTCCTTGGCTCCCAGTGGCAGAGAGGATAAAATTAAAATCTGCATCTTCCATAGAGCACTCCTTGATAAAGGGCCATTTGAGCTTTTCCAGAACATTTCCCCTTAATTCTCTCTGTGTGGCACTATTACTGCCAGCGCTG
This sequence comes from Triturus cristatus, assembly GCF_964204655.1. Lineage (NCBI taxonomy): Eukaryota > Metazoa > Chordata > Amphibia > Caudata > Salamandridae > Triturus > Triturus cristatus. The sequence goes on along the minus strand of NC_140581.1, from coordinate 791,671,177 downwards.
GAACCTACGGGTAGCCTTGAACTATACAAGTGCTCATAGAATAGCACCTTGAACAAAGGCCAATATACTATATAGTCCACTATGTCTTGCTTGGGCTCATTGAGAGATTTCTCCCAGTCTTCCTTCACTAGATACAATGGTCCCCTTACAGGATGACCAAACAGAGGTTCAAAGGGGGAAATGCCTACTTCCTTCTGTGGTACTTCTAAGTAGGTGAAAAGCAGGCATGGCAGTAAGATATCCCATCTCCTTCTGAGATTTTCAGGGAGTCCACCGATCATACCTTTCATGGTTTTGTTGAATCTCTCAACCAAACCATTTGTTTGTAGGTGATAGGGAGTGTTAAACTTGTATGCCACCCCACATTCAGCCCAACCAGATTTCAGGCAGCCAGACATGAAGTTTGTACCTCTGACTGACACCACCTCCTTAGGTAAACCCACTCTGGTAAAGACACCAATGAGGGCCCTAGCCACCACAGGAACAGTAGTAGTCCTAAGGGGAATTGCTTCAGGGTACTCGGTGGCATGATCCACTACTACCAGTATAAATCTGTTTTCTGGTCCTGTTGGAGAATCTAGGGGGCCAACAAAGGGATCCCCAACCACTGGAGGCAGAAAAAAAGGGGACCTTAGGGAAGCCAGCTACTTTGCCACTGGCTTGGCAGGTGGCACAGGAGATACAAAACTCCTTCGCCTTCTGGCACATACCTGGCCAGTAGAAGTGGGTAACTAACGTACTCCGAATTTTGGCCTGGCCAAGATGCCCAGCATTGGGGATGTCAAGAGCCAAAGTGAGGAGAAACTCTCTATGCATATGAGGCACTACCACTCTCCTAGTAGCACCAGGTTTGGGGTCTCTGCATCAGTGTAAAGAAGTCTCATCTCCCAATAGGTTCTGTGGGAGACAATGCATCTCTCTTTTCCTGATCAATAGTTTGCGGTCTCAGGCTTTCAAGAGTGGGACAGGTCCTCTATCCCTGGCATGGCTCATCTCTAGAGGGTCTCCCTGAACCTAGGAGCTCTGCCGTGTAAGGGCCAAGTTCTTGGGGTTTAGTTCTGTCTGAGGCTGACAGGTCTTGTTAGACATCTGCAAATACACACAATGGTAAATAAATTATTCACACAACTCATTAAGGAGATCCACACCAATTTATAAAAATAACAAGTATTTTTATATAGGGTTATGCACCAGAATCAATACGATCAGGTAAGTACATTTTGCAAGAGAAATACTTTACGTTTTAAAAAGTGGACACTTAGTGCATTGTTCAGAAGCTGCAACGCTATCCTATGGGAGAAAAAACATGTATGGCATTCAGGTACAGTACAGCAACTTATGAGACCAATCTCCGGGACTTAAGAGGAGTACTGGGCAAGGTCCAAGGCAGCACCAGCAGGTCACCTCCAGCAGTACTAGGGCAGCCAGGTGCAGTGAGGCATACAGCATTGGGTGACCAATGTTAGTCCATGGGTGTTGGAAATTGGGTTTCTGGTTGGCTAGGGTATGCACCTGAGCTAGGCGGAACCTACCACTTTACTCAGGGTAAGGGAGTTACATACCAAGGATAACCCCTGCTCACCCCCTTGGTAGCTTGGCACGAGCAGTCAGGTTTATCCCAGAGGCAATGTGTAAAGCGTTTGCGCAACACACAAACCAGTGACATAATAAATACACCACAAAAGAGACTCCACATAATAGTATATAAAAGTACCTCATATATTGTATAACACACATAGACCAAACCACATAAATCATAAATCACTTTGCCAACTAGGCAATTGTCATAACATCATAGTGCAATAAAGTAAAGACTTATATATTGCACAAGTCATAGAAACACCATCACTGTACATAATATGCAGATCCTGAAATGATACTTGTTATCCAATCATTGCTAGGAATAAAAAGACAAACCATAACATCAGGGCATGAAATGCAGCAGTTAGGTTATTACAAAGAAAGTGCATGAATAATTAGCACTGTGCATACCATGTAGGTCCTAAAAAGGAACTCGATATCCTGAATAAACAAGAATCAAAACGATATGCATCCCAGAATCAGGACATGTAATGCAGCAGTTTATGGGGTAAGGATATGTGAATCATATCACCATGCAAACACAGGCCACCGCACCCTTGTGTTTCTATTAGGCGGTTACAATACCTTCGTCGAGAAGAATCAATGTGGGCTAAGTAGCCCTTGAGGACCACAGGTCTGCTGGACTGCCAGGGTCTCTACGAGGGAGGACGATTTCCCCACCGTACTGAGGCAAAGAGGTTGCCGGTCAATCCGGAAGACCCCAGCAAAGAAATGTACCAAGGGTCTCTCAGGAACGGGGGGGGGGTAGGGAGACTTGAGGGCCCGGTCATGCGTTTCCAGTCAGCACTTGCAGACCCCACCTCGCCTCCCATGGTACCTGGCTCTGAGGGTAGAGGTAGGGAACTTTCTATTTATGATGACAGAGCTGCCCGCAAAGGAGCGTTGGACGACTTCAGCCGGTAAGAAAATGACCACGACCTACCAGGGCAGTGCTGCAGGATTTCCTCCGAGCGACAGGTACTCCAACGCACCTCCCTTGGTTAATAGGGGCCACACCAAGGGGGACCTCGAGGCATAATGTTGCTGCCACCAGCAGGAAAGGGTGCCTCGGAGTGGCATTCACCGCACAGCAGTCATCGCTCACGGTTTCCCTGGAAGAGGGGCCGCATTGTAGGCAAACACTGGTCCGTCCCAGAGAAGTGCAGATCAGAACAGATGGCTCGATCTGACAAAAGTGCTCACAACGCGCTGGGGTTAGCGAAACATGTAGCGCTCCCCACGCTCTGTTTGGAACACGACAGCCTGGGCAATAAAGTGCTAAACATGTGCTGATCCAGGCAGCTCCTCTCTGAGAGGGAAAGTGCTCACCACGCACTCTCCTACCAAAGCTCTCCCTACACACTCATAGCAAAACAGGGAGAGGCCACACTACTCAATCCCTGGAGAACAGCTCGGTGGCACAAAGCAGGGAACAAGCAGCAGGCCAGCACATCAGGGTCCTTGAAACAAAATGGAAGTCCTTCTTGTAGCCCCACAGGCCAGCACAACAAGCAATGTCCAATGGCAGTTCCTCTTGGCAGCATAACAGTTCCTTCTTACAAGGTGCACTCTGAAGAGCCAGCAGCATCTAAAATCATGGGGTCAGAGCCCCTGTACTTCTACTCAAAATGTCTTTGATCTGGAGGTACAACACCCCCATTCAATCCCCAGCCCTGGCTCCAGACACTACAGGGGGTGGAGACAGCATTGTGAAAGGCAGGCACAGCTCTATTCAGGTGCAGGTGACAACTCATTCCACCTCTCTAGCCCTGGAAGACCCATCAGGATATATGGGGCACACCTCAGCTCCCTTTGTGACTGTCTGGAGTGAATACACAAAACAGGCCCTGTCAGTCTAAACCAGATGTTGATTGGAGTCAGGCTGCAAAGTACAAAGAGTTATAAGCACACAGAAATGCCCACTTTCTAAAAGTGGCATTTCTAAAATAGTAATGAAAAACCCATTTCCGCCAATAAGAAAGATTTATCACCACTATCCCAAACATTGCAACCCTACTCCTTCCAGAATAGAAATGACCACTGAAACACAACATATCAGGGAATTCCCAATGCAAACCTATAAGAGGAGCAGGTCTCATAGCAGTGAGAAACCAAACAGGCTGTTTGTCACTACCAGGACATGCCACACAACAAGAGGCACATGTCCTACATTTTACCTACACAGCACCATGCCCATAGGGCTACCACGGGCCTACCTTAGGAGTGACCTATATGTAGTAAAAGCAGAGTATCAGACTTGGCAAGTAAATTTAAATGCAAAGTCACTGTGGCAGTAAACTGCACACGCAGGTCCTACAGTGGCAGAGGACTGAGACTGGTTTGAAAGGCCCCTTCCGTTGGTGGCGCAAGCAGCACTGAAGGCCCACAAGTAGCATTTAATTTACAAGCCCTAGGTATATTGGATACCACTGTACAAGGGAATTTCAGGTAAATTACATATGCTAAACAGGTGTGACCAATCATACCAAGTTTACAGGTGAAAGCACATGCACTTTATACTGATCAGCAATGGTAAAGTGCACAGAGTCCTAAAGCCAGTAAAACAGGTCAGAATTAAATACAGGAGGAAGGCAAAAACCTTTGGGGAGAACCTTGCAAAAAGGTGCCAGGTAAAACACAACTCCGTTCCAGCCTAAAGCCAGGGTAGACTAATCAATACCTTGATGGGCTTCCCTGCTTGAGGTGATAGAACATGGACCCTGGCCCGCAATTGCAGGGGTACGTTCCAGTTCTATGACAATCTAAACCCAGTTGGAGCCCTCTGTCTGTGCTCTCAGGACAAACAAAGCTAACCCATGGGGATTCCTTAGCTGTCAGCATCCAGAATCAGGCCCCAGGCCATCCAGGGGTTTCTGGTCTCTGGAATATTGCAGTGTGGTTGGCGGTAGTCCCAGGTGCATAGCATTCTTGCTCCACTCTACCTCCTACCAGTGCAGGAGTTCTACCCTGCTACTGGTCCCCCATCCCAGGGTTTGCACCCTTAGGCTGGACAGGGGTCAGGGGTGAGGCTCTCCTCCCCCTACCCCTTTTGCTGGGATTCCGCACCCTCCTCCTATGAGTGGTACCCCCAGAATCCCGAACTGTCCAGACGCTGGTGTCAGCCATCCCGCACAATTCTCCCACCAGTTCAGGGGTCCCACCCTGCAACCGGCCTTCAAACCCAGCGTCAGCAATCTCGAACTGAACCTGTGTCGGGGCGGTGGGGGGAGGGGGGGGGGAGGAGTCCTTTCTTCCCCTCCCCATCTTCTAGAGTTCTGCGACCTCCCACCCATAGTGTTACTCCCAGAAGATAACACGGTATGGACGCTGCTAGCAGTCATTCCTCCGTCCAGGTCAGGAGTGACATCCTGAATCTGGCCCCCCAAGCCAGGGACTACACCCTGCAGTTGAGCATGTGCCTAGCATGCCAGGACTTCCTGGGAAGTACACCTACCCCCCTCCCAAGGATAACACATTCTTCATGTTTTGCGTGAGAGTCTGCCAGGCACTGATCTCCCAACTTCTGCCCATATGACAGTGCATCAAGACCCCTCAGACCAGTAGTGGTGTCACCAGGGTCATTTCTGTGGGGCTCTAACCTCAGAGCCAGTCTACTACTCCCTGTTTCCCTTACTGGGAACTTCCTCCCTCTCTCACCCCTCCATCTGGGCTTCCGCACCCTCTACCCAGTGGTGGTACTGCCAGACACCAGAACTGGTGGGACTCTGGTGACAGACACCCCTCACGTTCTCCTGACACTGTGAATCCCTCTCAGCAAATGGCCTCCTGGTACAGACTAGACCTCTCTCCTGGCATTAACTCATGGAACCAACCAGGCTCTGGGACTGGGTTTTGGGCTACCTGGGACTCAGGCCATTCCCACTCCTCTTCCTCACCTGAGAAGGGACATGGGACCCTCTTCCCAGCCCACTACACTGGGACCTATCTGGGCTACTATAAACCTTCCCCACCTCCCTCGGTTGGGAAAAACCTGAGCCACTCTCTTTAGTCTCACTCCCAAATGCCCGTCCAGACCCTCTAGCATTCACCCAGAGGTCTGCCTCCAGTGCAAGTCCCCTGGGATCAGAGAACTTACTCCAACAAGTGTAGGTGTAGCCCTGGAAAACAACAACAGAACATGTGCTCTCTGACAATCAGATTGAACAGCCCTTTAAAATGGTTTACTGTACTACCGTTCACCCAACCTTCCAGTGCTTTGCAAGGCCTCCACAAACTCTTCCCCAGACTGGTGAGAACATTTCCTACTGCCCCTGAAGCTCAACCTATACCCTTCAGGGGTGGCACCCGCCTCCTGCGAGCTAGGTACCACGCTCTTTGGTTCCGCGAGTGGAGTTCTTACACTGGACACAACATTGCTGCCACCACTGGACTCCACCTGCATCACTAATGAGCCCAGAACACTGAAATTATGCTCATGAGACAACCTTTCTTCAAATACTAGTTTCTCTCTGGTGCAGGCTCTCTCAGCCTCTGCCATCCACTTCTGAACTAAGGCTCCCTCAACCTCAAGCTTTCTCTTTTCCGCAGCCAGCTGCGCTAGCTCCTTGGCATGCTCCAATTTGAGCCTTTCCAATGCCAGCTGGTGCTCCCTTTCCTCCCGCCTGACCGCCAGCTCCTCTGGGAACGGGGAATGGGGGATGACACTTCTCCTGGTACTAGACCCAGCAAGGGACTCCCTCCATGGGGTTTACTCTATCTACTGGTGTCCCTGCCCAGTCATTTTTCCCTCCTGCTCAGTTTCTTCAGAGCCTCCCTCATAACCACTTCCTTCCCCCTCAGAGTCCTCATAGATGTCAGGGTATAGCCTAGGCCCACCCGGTGGATTCAATGTTGACACTTTTTCAAAGTAATTGTTTAAAAACTGGAGTATGGCACTGGCAAGGTTCAGATGTGTGACTATCACACATCTTACCCGCCACCTCCACTTTCTGCAGAAGCCCTCTAACTCCTCAACTGTGTAATAAGACAGTTTGTCGAGATCAAAGGTTGACTTCATTTTGGCAAGGTGCTAACACACAAGTGCAACAATGAGATTCATAGGCACAAGAACTGAAGCAGGAGAAACCAATAAAAAAAATGACCAATGAGAGAATCAGAAAAAAACACAATGGTCTAAGTGCATCCATATCTCCAACTTTGCACAGCCTAAAAGAGCCGTAATGTTTTGACAATATTAGTAGATAAGGCTTTGCATCAAAAACATGGAAGCTTGTTGCAAGGCGCAACTACACCCATCTAATGGCGCCTTGAAGGAAACGGGCACAAAGCAGTGTGAAACACTATTTGCTCTGAAAAAATTAACTTTTCTAGTACCAAATAGTTTTGTGCTGGAATACAAATACACTTTCAAGATTTTGTGCATCTTTGTGCCACTTTCAGCAACTTTGCAGCGAGGTAAATCATTGATAAATCTGTCCACTTCTATTGCTGAAATTCTAGGGATTTTATGATATTTGTAATAGATTTCCCAGTCCTTTCTTGGGGCTAGATGTATGAAGCATTTTTGCTGTCAACAGCCTGATTTGCAAAAATGCATTTTGGCATTTATTATTCCTAAATTGCAAGTTGGTAACATATTACCAATTTGGAATTGCAAATACATACCGATTCAGTATTTGAAAGGGTCATGTTTAGGGCATCCGTTCCAAACACCGAATCAGAATGGGATGTATGAATGTTTTTCTATCAAAATGTGGTTGCAAAACATTCACACTTTACCCCCAACTCAAAGTTGGTGGTAACCCATTCGCAAATGGGAAGGGGTCCAGAGGACATTCCTCTTTGAAAATGTGTGAACAAAATAAGAGCAGGACAATTGCCTACGCTTTAAAAAATGATTTTGAAATGTTACATTTTTTTCCTTTAAATGCGTCCTGTTTTCCACTAAGGAAAACAGGGTTGCTTTAAAAAAAATGCTTTATTAAAAAAGCAATTACAGACATGGTGGTCTGCTGACTCCAGCAGGACACCATCCCTGTGATAGCTGCGATTCCTAATGGGTCGATAATTGTGACCTACCTCATTAATATTCATGAGATAGGTCGAATTACGACCCACTAGGAATCGCTAATTGAAACTGAATAAGTTTGACACATTAGAAATTGCGATTTTCTACTTGCGATTCGCAGAAAAATCATTATTCTCAATGTTAGTGCACCTGGCCCAGAGTTCCTAAAGCCTAGAATTTATTAGGAGGAAAGCTAAACTACAAGAATTGAACGGAAAAAAAGGTTTAATGAACTTTTCACAACACTCGACAATGGGCAACTTAAAAACTCAGCAGTACCAAATGCATGAATACAATCCAGTTTCAGGTTTGTGAAAAGCACATTTTGCCCAAGAGTTTTTACTGAGACAGAGTTATGTATGTCAAAACAAGATAAACATATGCAGTATATTACAAAAGGGTACAATGGTCAGAGCACAACGGCAAGGAGGAAAGTACATCACGGCTCAAATATTTGGGGAGTGACGCAAGCGTAATAAATGAAAGTGCAAGAGGCATTATTGACTAACATGATGATATCACGTGACGTATGGATAAAGTGCGATCCTGAGATGCATTCAGTTCATTGGATAGGAATTCAGAGAAATGGACAAAGATTCTGATCAGCACCAGCCGTATGACCAATGGCGCAGGTTCAGTGGCACAGGATCAAGTGTGATAAAGTTCATTGATAATCAGCTATAAAGGTGGCACCACAGGACAAGTGGCAGGTTCAAAAGTCCCTATGAGCAAATTCAGTGAGGTTGTTGGTGATTGGGTATGAAGCAGCATTGAATAAGCTCTGGAGGACCTCAGCATGAGACACTAAGGTTTGGATAAAATATTACATCATCTTGGATAGACAATGTAACATTTATCTGAGAATGAAAGTTAAAAGTTGAGTGAGTGCCAAATGGCCTTTTCAGTTAATGAGGCAGAGTGGGGATCTTTGGGGCACGCATGGCTAGCCCACAATGAACCTGAAGGGGGTGGTGTGAGGGGGCTTAGACGGGACATCAAGGTGTGTTCTGAAGCTTATGGTTGGGTACTTCTTCATGGTTCTTTGTTGAGCAGGAGAGATGCTGATAGAGTTCAGTGGTCTACCAGTCGATGACGCTTGCATCTATCATCGTCATTGTTCTCAGATCTTGAGTCTGCTCACTCCTTTGCTTGTTTTCTTCATTATTTATGGCATGATTTTGTTTTGCAGCACCTGTATTAGTAATATCCTTTGTGTTAATGGACATTTCAAAAGGTGCGCTGGGTACAAACAGGGACTGTGTGCCGTATTATAAAAATGTGCTGTCCCAGGGCAACTGGGGACTTGCGCTACCGTTGGGGCAGTGCATTCAAGTAAAATACAGGGCAGTTGTTTGAAAGCTGCTCTGTCACTAGCAGGGCAGACAGCAACCTCCTGCACTTTGAAGGAGGGAGAGAGATCCCCTTGCAGGCGGGTGCAGTGAGTGACTTTATCTGCCTGCAGGAGGATGTCCCTTTCTTCCCTCCAGAGGGCGGCCTCTAGGAGGTGCACTGAAAATGTGCCACCTTTTTGAGGCGCTCTTTCAGTGCACCGCCTAATAGCATGTTTGCCTCTGCGCTCGCATCCATAATAAGGCCCGGGCACAGAGGCAAAGTGATTCCCTCATTTGCATTGGCCACACTCCCATGCAAATTAGGGAACACCCTCTTATGATAGCGCTGGCGCAACATGTGCGCCAGCGCTATCTGTATTACGGAAGAGGATGCACAAGCTTCTGCGGACCCCTCTGTAATTCCATTGTACCCCGGGGACGCACAAAGAGGAAACACAAGCCTGTTGCGCCCCAGGGCACAATGCATAATAGGGCCCCGCGTGTCTTTTATTGAGGGAACAATACTTTTAAGCACCAGGTGCCATGTTATTCATAAGGTGCACTGCACTGTCTGTGCTAATTAGGGGCACTGTAAGAAGACGGAACAGTGTGCCCTATTATAACAAATGCGCTACTGCCAGTAAATGGGCAATGGGCAAACATGCGTCTGCACTGTGGACAGTATATAAGTGAAAGGCAGACCAGCCATTGGAAGCCACCGGCCTGCCTTTCACCACAAACAACAGACATGGCCTCCCTTTCAAGGGGAGGGCAGGGATCCCCTCAATACTTGTGGAGTGTGTTACTCCTAGTGAGTCCTTCCTTCACCACTAGAAGCCGCCAATCAGTCTTAGTAGCCCAGAACGTCCTGGTACATGCAGGCGTTGACAGTAGTTGGTGCTCTCAGACACACTAAGTAGCAGCTGCTGATGTCCAAAAAAACCTTGCCCAGCAGCTGAGATGGACATGAGGTGTTTAGATCTTTATTTTAGAATTATAGTGGCAAGAAGGGGCCCGTCTCAAAATCTGGTCCCACTTCAATTAGTATGCACTGTGATGAGTAAGGGTTTAATAGGTATTGAAGCAACCTAGTGGTTGAACTGCCTTTTCTCAGCGATCCACGCTACATCCAACCCCAACATAACAAAGTGGCCCATGTGATCATTTTCAGCCTGTGCTGGCTTTTTATTCATTCATGTTGTATGCACCAACCTATTATGCCCATAGTAGGTTTGCAAAAATGCTTTGCATTAAAAAGGAACACAAAAACTAAAGGCGATGGGGGGGGATGCTTGCAATAAGTCTAGCCACTGACAATCGCATAGAGTAGCATTCTAACCCATCATTCTTTTGCCCACAATGCCACCACAGCTTAGACCGAGCCACATGCAAATCAGTCTTGATCCTGCTCCAATAGGAATAATACAGCCCGAATTGCCAAGTCCTCTTGAATTGGAACACAAGCTCCTCAGTCAGACGTAGCTTGGTTCCCGTAAGATGAAACGATACCTCACTGACAGTAGCAGCTGCTGCGGAACGGGGGTGGTGGGGCAGGGGAGGGGGAGTGGCGAAGGGAATAAACAATGAAATAAAAAGACTTACCTTGGTGCTGCCAGTCGCCACCTCTCCTCCGACGTCTTCTCTGTGCCACAATCACAACGTTGCAGTGCTGCGTTGTGATTGGTCTGAGCGCCGTGGTTCAATGCTCTGACGGGGAATAGGAGGCCAGGGCATATTACCCACCAGGCTGTGTAATGCAGCCTGGTGGGGAATGTGCAAAGTGCGCAGGACGGTTTGGCTGGCCCAAGAGAGCCAGCTAGACCATCCTGCGCATTTTAGAGTGGGCCTACCACTCCTTCCCCTGGCCCCTGCTCTGGCCAGCCCAGCCCCCCCCCCCCACACCTAAGCAGGAAGGAAAACTAAAATGGTAACATTAGTTATTATCAATTTAGTTTTCCTTTTTGAACTGCTCCCAGAGCAGTGGGGCAACACTCCTCCGCCTTAGCGGAGGAGCCTCCGCTGCTCACTGACAAGGCCTAAGTAGGCGGACACCAGTCTAAGGTTGCTTGTGGTCTCTTCTGGAGAGGGCCTCACCTGGCAGTTTGGGATGGACTTTTCCCATGAGGATCAGGGTCAGTACTGATTTGCATACGGAGGGCCTTTGTCTAGAGTGGCACAGTGGGCATAAAATGATGGGTTAGAATGCACCTCGAGCAATTGCCAGTGGTTAGACTTTTTGCAAGCATTCCCTCCATCACCTGTCGTGTGTATTTCATTAAAAACCCATGACTATCTAAAGACGTAACTAATCACAAATGCACCATTGACAGCTATATAGCAATGATATGTTAAAAGCACTATATTATGAATGATTGGCAATTTCTAAAGCACACAATTATGAAGGTAAAGGGTGTCCTGTAACCTACAAAAGTGTATGTGGGATTCATTAGAGCGTTCTTTCAAAGTACGTCTCAGCAAAATTGCCCATTGCCAACCTTTCCCTATCCATCCCCTCCTTTTATTAATTAGTTGAGCCGTTTCGTGTTGGGGAAACATACGGCTGATTGGCTACATTTGCAAGCTCCTCAACCAGAATAATTGGATTTTAATTCTGATTTCCATACTCATCAAATTGTGTGATCCTTGGATGAGCACATCGCACATCAGCTTTCTGTGTTCCGTTTCCTTTATCTGCCTAAAACTGGGAGGGCCTAGAACCTTGTCACGCAACAATGTGCTTGCCAGGGGTCGCACAGTCACCTGTAGGTGTGTGCCTCGGCCTCCATGCCGGCACTGGGAACACTTCAGTGGTGAAATTTATTTATTTATGATTTTTTTAAATTTATTTATGCATTTTTATACAGCGCGGACTTTACCCAAAGGTGTCAGAGCGCTTCACAATAGGAGCAGTTACGTTACATGAGGAGAATGTTACAAAAGTATGTTACAGAAGCAAACGAGATACAAGAAGAAATATAATACAGCAATAGGTGGCAGTCACTCACAAACACACTAGGATGACAAGGGTGGATCGGCTGTTCGAAGCTGCCCGGTCAGCCTTTTCAAGCCTCCTGACCAGTGAGTTACTTCACCTTGCTGCACGAGGATTCCTGGGAGATCCCATGCAAACCCATGCTGTCCTCACAAGGGTCGCAATGACAGCGCTCCGCCTCCATGTGTAGGACAGTCTGATGGCCTCTCTGCATCAATGTCTGTAAGATGCCGCAGGCGCGCGCAGAGGATTCCTTTGTTTGCATGGGGCCCAGCCTCCAGCCAATGAGGGGACGCCCCCTTGGGATCTTTCCAACGCACAATTAGCGACGGCATGATCCTTATAAGGGGCGGCGCAAGTTCTGCGGCCTCTTATGTGACCCACGGGTACAAAAAGCAAGCACAGACACAGATTATGTCCCGGAGTGCTGTGTACAACGCATCCCCACGTGCCTACATATCTCCAAAGACGCAACACTCCCGCCCTGGACCTTTCTTTCACAAGTCATAGGGGCGGATTTACAAGCCCCTTGCGCCTCATTTATGCGGCTGTTGCGTCACTTTTGCGACTCAGCGGCGGCTCAAATCCTGCGGCATGGTGCGGGGTACTTACATCATAACACATCTGGGAGATGCGTCGCATTGTAAAGCCCTGCGCCACATGTATGCGTTCCCGCGCGGGGGGGGCGTTCCGGCGCAGGAACGCCTCCTAAAAGTGGCTGAGTACAAGATTTCACTCAGTCACTTTTAGGCCTATGCTGCGTCAAAACCCTGCGCCTGCCTGAAGCAGGTGTAAGAATTGACGCAGCATTAACAAGATAGGGCCCCCAGAGCATTGCTTGAGCTGCGTCGCGCTTGCGACGCAACTCCAGCAATGCGCCACTTTTACGGCACAGATGCGTCACGCATATGTGACGTTTTTACCCCATGGGGCGCCGCATTGTAAATGCGGCGCATCCATGGTGGCGGAGCTGTGGCTCACAATAACTGGTGCATCCCTGCTGATATGCAGGGATGCGCCAGTTATTGTAAATATGCCCCATAGTTTTTTCAGGGGTGTTTGTTCATTCAAGCAACTGTTATGTACCAGGAATACAACTCCCAGAATGCATTGGTTGTTAAACGAAACCCCAGAACTATGCTACCGCTTCCTCGGCGGCATGGACTCATCTTGTAACCAGCCGCGGCCAGCGGTGGGTGTTCCGTGGGGCGCAAAGGCGGGGCAGGGGAGGGGCAGCGTGGGGGGTACTAAAAACCGGAATATGGATAATTGGAGGTTAGTAAACAATTAAATAAGTAAAACGAATTTCGTAGCGCGGGCTGCATTTTATTTATTTAATTGTTTACTTACCTCCAATTATCCATATTCCGGTTTTTAGTACCCCCCCACGCTGCCCCTCCCCCGCCCCGCCTTTCCGCCCCACGGAACACCCTGCACGGGCTGCGGCTGCTTGTAACACTTGGCTATAGAAGAAATGCATTATTACTTCCATCCACATGTTAAGTAAATTGCTAATAGCAAGTGTTTAGAATAGAGTCACTTGTTTGCAGGGCGCAATATCTATCTACCCGTAGCCTGCTGTCCCCATGTATGAGCGCCTAGCGAAATCCATTCGAGTAGCTGAACTGACTGCCAATCCGTCCCTTTAATGTGCAGCATGCGTTCTCCCACGCATTATATATTTAATTACCAGTCATGAAATCACCACCGAGCCCGCGTGCATCCATCGGGTGATATCGCATCCGCCTCGGAGGATGCCGTCAGCTCGGTGAGTCAGCTGGTGCTTTTGTCAGCGGGCTGTTTATAACTCAAATTACCTCTTTGGCGGTAAAAGAGTTCAATTTATCTCTTTCCAGAACTCCATCACGGCTCCTTCTGCTCCCTTTGATGTGCTTTAGTGCTGGATAAAAAACATACGAACAAACCCACCTTATTTGGAGCACTGTTTTGAAGTGAAAACTCAGCACAGTGTTAAATCTGCTTCCAATTTCCTAATGCCTTAACTAACTGACTACAGAGCCCCCCGGAACCACATCAGAAAGCGTCGCGTGAACAACGGACAACGGAAGTGAACGGCAGCGACGGATTGTTCCACTGCCGCGACCCCACGGGGTCAGCATCTCTGCTCTGGCTCAGCAGCAACCATCAAAGCTACCCCCCGCCCCAGTTGCACTCTCACCCTTTACCGGATTAAATGGCCGATTAATCACAAACACCCCTTTGCCACTGCCCACCCATGGTAGCCTTGCAGTGAGTCACCCGGCCCCGAAGGACCTTTGTATAAGACCCTCAAAGTGATTTGGTCCTTAATTTGTAATTTCGGTAGAGGATTACAATAGTGCAACAGGTGCAGTGGCACCGGAACCCACGAGTGTGAGACTCGGGGTGGGGTCCAGTTTCCTAACTTGCAGGGCTGTCTTTAGCATGGTGGTATTTTCCTCACTACCAACCTTCAATGGTGACCCTCTTCTCTACATAGACCCTCTGATATTTGTTTATTAGGTCTCGCCTAACCCAGCGCATGCGCTGGTCTGGCGAGACATTTTGTGAGGGCTCCAAAAAGTGCTACCAGTCCAGCCTAGAGCTACAGTGCATGTGCGCGGGCACACGCACCGAGCTTGACCGAGCTTACTTTCACTTTCGCGGCCGCACGGCCGCTTTGATGTTTGACCGCGATCACTTTCGCGGCCGCACAGCCGCTTGGCATAGCCAATAGGTCTCGCTTTTGGGACCTTATAAGTATTTAGTTATGCAACTGTTGCATGGCTAAACAATTATAAGGTCCCAAAGGCGAGACCTATTGGCTATGCCAATGCTTGTTTTATAGAGCTACTCATCCATACATGTTAACGTTTTAGAAGAGGAAAGTGGGAGATCTAAGCAACATAATTGGGAGCAAGTATTTCTCCCACTGACTTCTACTAAATGCCAAGCAATTTCAGAGGGGGTTTTTGGCTTAAATATTGGGAGTCTCCCGCGTGAATCGGGTATACTGGCATGCATGCTCATTCCAATGTACACCGTTGGAGTGCTTCACATCACAAACATATCGTACAGAGAAAATGAGGCATACAAGTGTGTGGATCAATGTATAGGAAATGTTACTTAAGGCAATGAGGACGTCAAGGTAGAGGTGGAAGAGTTAACAGATTATTAACAGGGAGAGCTGAGCCAAGGATCTGGCTTGGTTACTAGAGTCCTTGCACAAACTGAGCCCTGAAAATGTTTTCTATGTAAATCAGAAACAAACAACACATAAAATATGACAAAGTGTCTTTAGAATTCAAAAACGTCTATTTCTTTAACATGTGGAAGCTTTGACATTAAGGTGTGACATTACAGTGTAGCCCAGATTATTATAGATTAGCATTATACTCTAGTAGATCAAACACAATAGGTTTTTGTAGAACTGGTATTCTGAACTCATATTTGACAGTGCTTTTATATCCAATGATGGAGAAAAATAAGTTTTGGTGAAATAAAATATTTGCTTAAGATCATATAATTTGTGGGGAAGCTGTGATTTATTCAAGTTTTCTGGTTTTACTTTGTACAAATCAGCCACTAGGTTGGCATTTATTTTTTGTACAAATCTGCCAAAATGGGCATCTCTCTTTCCTTATTTTATGTTAAAGCTTTGTTTTGACCTCTTTGTCTATTTTTCTGCACTTTTAATATAGCACAAACTTGACCAAGAGGTATTGCAGCACTTTACTTGATCACCAGTTACATTAAACAAAGTCACATAATTTTTTTATAGACACAGGGAGATTAGGTGATTTGTCCAGAATCCACTGGATGTTGAGCCTACGCCAAGGCTCCAACCTGGTTGCCTGGTTCCAAAGTCGGCAGATCTGGCCGTAACACCACACACTCAGAGAAGTTTTAAGTCATAGGCAAAGTGGGCAATTGTCCAGGGCCCCATGGGAAAATTAACTTTCTTTCCCTCACCTCTGCCTATTTCTGAATGACAACCTCTCGCCTCTCTGCCTACCTCTGTCGCAGTGGCATCTGTAATATTTTGAGGGCCTAGGAAGGCATAGTTCAACTTTATTGGATTTGCCCCTATTTCTGAAAGTTTTTTTGACATCATGAAGTCTTGAATTAGCTGAAAACGCAAAATAAGGTAAAACGTTTTCCCAAACGGGCCCCAGGGTTGCAGGGAAGGAGAGAGAAAGGGGGATTATCGTTACCGGACATCCAATACTGTGCTTGGGCTTTTCAGATTGTTAATTCTACAATGCTTTTTAAAACTCCAGATGGCACAGATGTTGGAGTTATGTTTCTCACAATGATAAAAGCGAGCAGAACGGGCACCGATGTTTTTTTCTTCAAGTTTGGGGACCCAAAATGTTATAAAAAGATCAAGTTAAAAATACCACAAGTATTTACCAGAATGTGGCATCTGATAAGAAGGCGGCTCAACCTAGATTATTATTCTTTCTCAGCCCCATTCTGGGAGTCTCCAGGGACACCGAATGCCTTAAGGATACATTGGCATTATTAATAAGAGAGGTGGGAGTGCTTGTTTGGGTGAGATCACGCAGGATGGACAGCTAATCTCATGGAATGAGATAAAAGAGCTCTTGGGAGACAAAATTTCACATTTTAAGTATATGCAACTGAAGAGTTGGGAATGGGCTTGGAATGCACCACTGGGAGTTGGAAATGACTTGGAGGAACAATGTGCCCGAAAACCCCCTGGTGAGAAAGAAGTTTCTTTTTGGTACTGGGGACTGCAAGATACAGTGGGCAGAGAATTCACTCTGGCAGAAGATGTATGGGGAAGATGCTTGCTGAGCTGTAAATTACAAAATATGTGGCAAGTATCGATGCATACACTTTATTCTATTGTCAAGCCTGCCTTTTTAAAAAAAAAAACACCTAATTTCACTTTATAGGGCATACATAACACCTGAGAAGCTGTCCAAAATGGGGAAAGCAAAACCGACATCCTGCGCAAAGCGTGGTTTGGAAAAAGCGACGGATGTACCCATGTCCCAGGAAGTTGAATCAACACGCTCTGGTATTTTGGGAATACATAAAAAGGTAAGCCTTTCACAAATTATCTTTGGTGTGATGGAGGTTTATCTGGAGCTGCTAGGGATCTGCTGTTCTATGCAATATTACTTGCTAGAAGAGAGATATGCCGTAACTGGATAAGAGAAACACCACCTCAGCATCCAGAGTGGTTAGAGTCCATGTTTTATATGTCAAGAATGGACTTGTTGGGGAATGGGTCCAAGAAGGAAAAAAGGTTCTGGGGTATATTACAGAATTGGGCAGGGGTTAACCGAAATTAATGAGCTGGTGAAAAGATAATAAGAGGAACCCTCTGCCCAATGATTACACCTGCATAACTCTCTGTTTTATTGCTGCAAGAGCCCCCCACTACACTTTATGCAGCCGCCGTAAGATCGGACGCTTTCTGAGGGAGATGTACCGGAAGGAGGATAGTGTCTTAACTAGGCCTGGGCAAAAATTTCGTTCCGTTCGCGGAAATTGCGATATTTTGACATTTTTGCGTTCCGCGGAGAGCGCGAAAATGTCAAAAATTCCGGTTTCCGCAGCTTGGCGATAATTTGTTTCTTGCTCGCGCTGTAAAATGATACATTCTCGCGCGCGCGCGATCGCCTTACCTGAATCCCTGCGTTCGCCGACAAGTTTTCTTGATCCGGTCGCGTTCTCCATGAGATGTTGTATTGTTTTTAGCCATTTGCGCTGTCTCGCGACAGTTCGCGCCCGCAGTGACGTCATGCGTCGCGCGATCACGTCTTTCTTCTCGCGATCATGCACCGCGAGAACAACTCAAAACAAGATGGCCGCGCCCGCAAGCAGCCACATGGGTAAGTTGGCGACCCGCAACCATGCAGAAAATCGCGCGAACATGCCGGAAAAAAACTTCCGCATCTTCGCGATATTTCTGCTTGTTTGCGATAATTTTAAACATTCTCGCGATAATTTGCGAAGGTTAATTCCGCAAATTCCGCCCACCCCTAGTCTTAACCCAATGCTTCCTCCCCCCGTTGGGGGGTTTATGGTCTCTCTTGCAGCGAGAAGGCAAGGGGTATAAGTCATTAAAACCAGAGGTAAATGAGGACACAAAAAACCAGGGGTCCCATCATCTGTCTTTCCCAGGGCCCCAAAATGACTTAAGATGACAATGCACACATCACGGGTAGAAGGTGGGTGACAGGCAATAGCCACATGAAAGCTCAGCTCGTTATGGGCTTGAGATTCCAACAGGACCTCGGGCTGAGCCAGACTTCAGGCTTGAGCCGACTTGAGCTTTCAGTGGCTCGCCCACCTCTACTACAAGGTGTAGGAGTCACATGTCTTCCATAATGGTAGGTGTTATATCCTAAGAGTGCTTGGTCTGGACAAAAGAAAGGACAACAATAACGACCTTTTTTCGATGCGTAAAAGTTGTTGCACTGCATTGCGTGGGGAGGCAAGAGCACAACAGCACCAAAAATGCGAAGTTATGGTGCTGTTTCTCTCTCCTCCAATGCTGACATACCTAAGGCTGCCTTGCACCAACGCACACACCCTTGCACCAAAGTGCAAGGGTGTTTGCATGATGCCAAGCTTATGTTTTATACTGGAAGGGTACTATTCTAGCACAAAATACTGTGCTTTGACAAAATGTAACACTTTATCACTTTGTGTGTGTGCTGCACACTGCAGCATGCATGCAAAGTTGGAAAGGTTTCGAGAAAATAAAACATTTTCTCCAACTTTATGCTGCCTCGTGTAAGTGTAATTTTTTTTTATGTCAGTCACATACCACCAAAGTTAGATACGGATTAGCGTCAAAATCCATGAGTCAGTTCCTGGGAATGTCCATGTTCCACCTATGGTATGCTTCCTTGACGTAAAGTACTGCATAGTGCTGTTCTGTGTTACTTTAGGGTTACTGTCCAATGCAATTCAGGATTTACGCTGGAAAGTAAGCCCCAAAATAACACTTTGCATCACATTTGTCATGCAAACCGCGCACAAAGTGTTACTAAATCTGTAGCATTGATGTAATTCTGTTATTGGGGTGTCATACTAATAAAATGGTATTGCTCCCCAAAGGAACCCTTCTGGCAACAACAGAATAATGAAATATTGAGGAGAAAAAAAGCTAATGTTCTAAGCCTATACCCTTCAATTTGCATGCAGCATCTTGATGCCAGCTCATAGCTTAATGTGCTATATTAGGAAGATTGTTACTGACTCCAAGTAAAAAAAAGTATCTCTGTGACAAAAGCAATAACTCACTGAGCTATTAACATAAACCGCTAATCTGTGATCTGCATGTCACATGTTGTGCTTTGCAGCAGGAACATTTACCCTCTGTGCCACTACATCATGAGTCAAAACTGTGACTAGACAAATTGCAGATCTTTCCCTCAAGTGTATCACCCACCAGAGGTGTGCTGTTCTAATTATCTCTTGAAAAAGCGCAGACACAAAGATATTTGCAGGCAGATCTTATCTCAGTTAAGCCTGCCATGCGGTGGGTGCACCCTTGGCCTGGTGCCCGGGGCAATGGTACCGGTCACACTGCCCTAAAGCCGTCACTGCTTGCTTGCATGGGACCCAGGGCAGTCTTTAAACGCTACTGGTCAAGGTGCTTCTTTTGAGCTGCAATGTTATATCTAAATACTTTGGATGCTTTGTGTTCCATTGT
This sequence comes from Triturus cristatus, assembly GCF_964204655.1. Classification (NCBI taxonomy): domain Eukaryota; kingdom Metazoa; phylum Chordata; class Amphibia; order Caudata; family Salamandridae; genus Triturus; species Triturus cristatus. The sequence goes on along the minus strand of NC_140581.1, from coordinate 791,651,567 downwards.
TTAATGTCATATTTAATCTGTGTAATTTATCAATTTAATTCTCTTTTTAAGCACCACTGCTCTACCTGTGGAATGAGTGTTTAGGGAGCTTTTCATAATAAAAACACACACAAAGTAGGTGAAAGAAACAAATTCATTGAGCTGAAGTGAAACAGAAAAGAAAAGGAAGATATTTCAGAGGGCACAATAAGGGGAGAGAGACCGTGCTGGTGAATTAAATACTGTCCCTTATAGACCCCAGGAAAAACAGATATTTACACATGAAACAGGTGAGGTGGGACAAAGATATGTCTGAAATAGAGCAGTGGAACATAAGTCTTTAGTTCTCCCTAAACTGAGGTCCCCAGAACTCTTTCAATAAAAGACCTTTCTACTGGGAAATATGCCACAGAAAATGTCAACCAGTATGGATTAAGAGTGTGGTGGCAGAGACCTAACGAGGGAGGAAAGGAAATATGAAATATTCTCCAAAATTTAGTGAAAAATCTATACTCTCTCCACTGCTCCGCCGGCACATCTATCCCGGGCAGCAACATACATGTCCATGGTGCCTGGAGCGTATGGCACCCGAATGAAGTTTATAACCTCCAAATAAAGTTCCAAAAGATGTCAGGAACCGCTGGAATCCTCCATGCTGATATCAGCAGAGTGTCTGTAGATCATGGGCTGTGGCCTCCTAAAACCTGGCAGCTCTTCCAGCAACAGCGGGTTATGGGGGTAACCAAAAGGAACAAATGATGGACAGAATGCCGAACCGTATAACATATAGATACAGAGGCTGACTGAGCTACACTGGCGCCACTTGGACCATTGAGGTATTCTGCAGAATCACCTGCAACAAAACCCAAGAGATCATATGAAATGGAGACAAGGTGTCCATGGGATCTCGACTCTTGCCCTGCATCACACTTGTCGAAAACACTTACAGCTGAGAGATGTGCCCCTTTTCTCTGACTGCAGGAGTGTCCTGTTAAACAGGAGAGCAACAGTGATCAACAAATGGAAAAGGAGAAGACAAAGTCCACCTTACAGTGTTTTGCTGAAAATGCCCAGCAATCACTTGTCAAGATTTCTCCAAGCTAAAATAAACGTGGATGAGAAGGTTAAAAAATGAATTCAGCAATTTCTAAGCGTGCAATCTCTTCAGATTTATTTAACCTAATAGTAAATAGAATGACAGAAAACGAAACCTAGAAAATAAATACAACATACATTGCAGGAAACCACAGAAGCCAGAGCCAACTGTATAGGGCTACAATAGCTAAAACTCTAACTTTAAATACCCCCAGAGGCCAAGCCTCAGACATTGTTCCATATATAATTACAGATGTCCAGAGGAGATCTCAGCACTAGCAAGAACAGCAAAAATAAGAAGGCAATTTCCCTAAATTGAAATAATATAGATGAATGCAGCTGTAGACAAGAGAGAAGGTCACCAGATGCAAGAGCCAGGCGTCACTCGGGGTATACGTTCACACACAGCAGGGGGGTGCAGTATACATATGGCATACAATGTTTCTCTAGTAGGGCTAAAGAGTCATGAGTCAAGAAATACTTTCTATAGGCCTGCCCTGAGTCTGGGCCTGGACGTCTCTGAGCCGTGGAGGGCACATCAAGGAGGGGGTGCTCCACAGACTACGGAACTGGTGCATATCAGTCAGCCAGCTTAACAGAGATGAAGGCACATCACTGGAGTCTGATCTGGAGGAAGAACTACTGCCTGTCTGGTCCTGAAATGACAGGAGAGTTCTCTCAGAACTAGAGGGGAAGGAGGGAGCCAACCCTGCTGGAAGAGCCGACGGCTGGTGTGGATAGAAGCAGTTGACCCTGCTGCTGGGGTCTGTCCACCAGAGACTCATAAAAGAGCATGACTGACATACTCATGGCTTGGAACCGGTCATCATACTCCGAGGAAGAACTGCGGCTCTCCTGAAGAGTGCCCAAACAGATTCTGCTGTCATCTCCCTCTTTGCAACTGTGACACTTGTCTGAGTGTGCATGAGCTGCCTGCCTCGCTGAAGAAGGGATTGACGCTGCCCTGCAGCTTCTGTTGGTGTGCCCCAAGTGACTGATGTTGGTGTGAGCGTGGCACTGGTTGATCCATGTCGGAGTAGTCTTGGTCGCCAAAGAAGAATCCTGCAACCTGCATCACCCAACTGAGTTCAGCCACCATTGCCCAAAGCTCGTCAAAGCTGCCAGGTTACCACTCTGGACCTATACTTGAAAAACAGAACTTCCTCATTGACACATTTGAGGGAAACCCCTGTGAACAGCATCTAAACTCCTCAATTTGGAGGAAGTGGGCCACTGCAACCATGAGGCATATCTGTTGCGGATGCCATCAAGCCCAGATGATGGCCCCCATCCAAATACAGCCTCCACAGCTGATGCCTCCAAGACACCGCTGTGCGACTAGTACCCACCTGACCTGAGTGGGGCAGAAATGGGACTTGGCTGCAGCGGGCATACCTCCAGTGGGCACAGGTTGTGAGCAGGATGCCTGCCACCAAGAGACGGGTGAGTGACTGACTTAAGCTGCTAGTATAGCCTAACAGACAAAAGAGGGGATGTGATGCACCTGTCCTGGTTAGTAGACCTCTAGGAACTAGATTACAGAATGAAGTACGAGAGGGTAGACTGAGAGGGGGATAGCCTTCATAATAGGGGTGGGTGGAATGTGGAGTGAAATGAAAACTCTGCGAGATTCAGCGAAGTTCCACCAACGGGCAGAATTAGGCACGTTGCGCCGCTTGTGCTGAGATTTAGCGGTGGGAGCTCGTTCTATGTCAAAAAATCATCGCAAACAGCACCATGTAGTGCGCCAGAGTTGATTTTGCTGCCCCTCGAGTAGATTTTCTACTTGAGCTGCAGCTTTCTGACCACGAACGGTCCGACCACCCGTGACCGCCCACATTGGGGAAATCTCGCCGGGTGTCCTCCTATTGACCAAAAATCATGCTAGGAGACGCCAAACCTTGTTTGCGCTCGCCAACTTACCATTGGTGAGTTGCATGCGATAAAAAAACTCCACCAAGCAGCAGTTGGAGGAATTTGGCCTGAAGTCTGCACACATGCGTAATGTGGAATGGCCAAAACTCTTCCAACTCTGCCGGCAGAGCGAAATTTATTGCCCACCCCTACTTCCTAGCTGTATTATTCTCACACCAGCCTTGTGGATATCTGATCCCCTTTGGCTCTGTCTAGTACTTCAGTTTGTAATTTAATAAAGCACTTTTCTTAATTACAGAGAAACACACCTGCTGCGGGCATCCACTGCGCATCTGTGTTGGAGCTGCCATTAATTACAGTCCTGGGAGGAGGGGAAGAGTGCAGGGTGCAGTGGTGTCATTTCCTGTGCTGCTGGGTGATGGGAAATGAAGTCCTCTTGCATGGCTTCTTCTTTTAAAGATGGTTTTGGTGGAAAAACCAGTAATATAACTACCTGTCCAGATGCATGGTGGGAACGTAAGGGATGTCACTTCCTGTGCAGGTGGATGACGGGAAATACAGTGATATCACTTCCTGTGCTGATGAGTGATAGGAAATGAAGTATTCTTGCTTGGCTTTTTCTTTTTTAAATACGGTTTTGGCGGAAGAACCAGTAAAGTCACTTTCTGTCTAGATGTATGATGGTAAATCCAGTGATTTCACTTCCTGGACTGAAGGGTGATGGGAAATTAACGGAATGGAGTGGATATAAAGCATCCATCTGGTTCATTAAAAAAAGACTGACCCTTTTTGATGAAGAATTCTAAAAGAAAGAAGATGCCATTCATCTTGTAATAGTGGTGTCCCAGAAAACAATTCAGTTTGTTTGTCATTTAACTAGATGGCAATTAGTTCAGGAAGCTTCCATTACTTACTGAAATGCCACATGTAGCATATTGAAGTGTCGGACCGCTGACAATAAGTCCCAATTGATGATGGGCACCGTCCAAATGTTTTAAAAAAGGATTTTAAGCTGTACTAAGAGGAAGACAATTATCCTGATCCAGATTTTAATCATATGCACCATTAGTTCAACTAAAGCAGATCTTTACATGTGAGGTGTCTCGCTCAGGAGGGTGGCAGACTCCCAAGCGTACCTTGAATATCAGTCATAAAAAAGGCACCTACAGGAAATTGTAACATTACCCTGTTCAGTCCCTCGTATAAGATTGGTCCCCTACATTAGAGAGAGGCCAGGTTAACTGAAGGGACCATTTAGCCCACTGTATTTTGTTTACCTCAGGTAGTGGCTAAACAACTAAGTACAGAGTATAAGGTATACGACCTAACACTGGCATCACATAGGTGTTATGGGAGTCATATTTTTGGGCTTGATAAAGATGGTGTAAGAGGAATATTGCCATCGAAACGTGTCGACGCTTGAGTACACAATCCGTGTAGTGGCTGGAACTACAGATATTGAATTAGGCACACCTTATCAGGTTCCAGGTCCAATGTGTCTCTAACACGGATGTGTGATTTTTATGACAAATTGTGCTGTCTTTTGTAGTGTACTCTCCATGACATATTGTGCTGTCCTTTTTTGTTTATGTTTTTCGTCTGTATGATTTGTTACCTTAATGAGCAGTTTTGGTTGTTTCTTATTCACCACAACTAGCAAAATCCTGTTCAATTGATGCATGAACTTGAAATTCATGCAATTTCTTACTATGTTGTTTTTTAATGAGTAATTGACTTTGGAATGTTTTTTAAAAATAATAAAAGAGAAATATTTTCTATTTCTTGTGTTTTGGCTTTGGGTAAAGAACTAGACTCCCTTCTGTATAACTGGTGTGAGAATAAGTGGTTGGGTGTTTGTCGTGATATGCATATTGAATTTAGCAAACTGAAGGAAGCTTTGGTTTTAATTGATGCCTAACATATAACAATGGGGTAAGCCTCCTAAAGGCCGAACTCCGGCTCAGCATTTGGGAGGGCCACGCCACAATCATCCAGGTAAGAATTTCATATTCAGTCAAATAATGCAGTCCGGTTTAATATTCTATATGTGATGCGTTCATGTGTAACAGTCAGAGAAGTCCAGTCAACCATTCTGCCTGAGTGGGAGTTAATGGCATTCACAAGCGCATTAGGACACAGGTCTTTGCTGTGATTAACAAAGTGCCCATCCATCACCACCTGTGCTAAGATGTATTACCCTGGTCAAAGGAGCCATATCATGGCAAGTTTTTCATTTGACAGAAATGGACAAAGACTAGTTGTGAGCAACACGTGCTGCACACCCTGGGTTCTACATCTACTATACTGATCGTTATCACTAAGTTTTGCCTTATACAATTTAGAGAGGAACCATTACTAGTAATGTATTATTTTAAAAATGTATATTTCAGATGCGCCTCCTTCAATCGCCTGTCATAGGACTCAAGTAGTGAGGCCCAGTCCTCATCAGTGCATTTCACTCCCTGCTTTGCCTGCCATCGGCTCTTGGTCTCGGGTACAACAACCATGAAATGCAAAGAGGATATTATTAGAGAACCATTAAAACCCATATCTACATCTCTAATGTTGCAGCGGAAGTGCTCATATCATTTTCTTTTATCACAAACCACACAATTTCAACTACTGGACCCATATCAATAAAATCTCCTTGGTCGACATATTCATTACCATAGACTGGAATACTTAGAGAACGTGAAGCAATTCTTTATGAGGACCTAGGAATAAAGAACTGCCCAACACATGCCTATTTCATTACCTTTCTTAGACACTGAAACACAACTCTTGAGATAAGAAAGATGACCAAAAGAATGAGACAAAAATGATAAAGGTAACTCATGTAAAGCAGTGGTCTTCAAACTGTGGGGTGCACCCCCCTGGGGGGCGTGGAATCATCTCAAGGGGGGTGCCAGTCCACGTCCCACCAGTGGCAAGCAGAGGCCCCAGAACACACTCACTAGTGGTTTTGATTAGAACATTTTGCTGCCTGTTTACGTCATTGTATATTTTTGGCCTTGTTTTTAAAAGCAGATGGGCTTGTACTGAGAACGGCTTGGATTCGTGTAAGGAAGGGCAGGAGCAGCCTTGGTAACTCATAAGTAGGGAAGGGTGGACCGGGAGACTAAGCATTGCGCACTTTACAATTTCTACTGTCTGGATGGGAGTCAGAAGATGGGGGCTGGTTGTGGTTTTAAAAAAGACACCCCAGTGGTAGTTTACAGAAGTTTTTTGGATGGGTATTTGAAGAGGAGTTTTAAATTGGGTGTTTTAGCAGGTTTGGTTGTGCAATGAAAAGGGGCACTGAATGATGTCTTATAAAGTGGGTTCTGCATGGGGCTTGGTAAAGGATGTCTGAATTGTGCTTTCTAGAAAGGGACCCCGAGTACTGCTTAACAGGTGGGATCTGTGTGGTGCTTTTCAGAGAAAGTCGAGGTATGGCTTTGCAGAGGGGGTCCACAGTGGGCTTTCTAGAGGACGTCTTGTTGAGAACTCTGGAGAATAAGTTTGGTTGCCCTGTCAAGTACCACGCATGGGTAGTTAAACTAAAGCATTTTTAGTGCTGGTGTCCGCATCACGGCACTAAAATGCATTAGTCACTCAATTTTTTGTTATGGTCGGGTCATTAAGGGGTAGTTGGTTAGTGGCCTTCCATTGCAGATGTTTTTCAACAGTTTCTTGAACTTTTTAAGGCTTCTCGTTGCTTAAAAGGGTGCAATTTATGAGATCTAGCTTTTTCCATGCACTCACTTCATTGCTTGTTTTTGTTCATGGAATAGTCTTACTTTATGTGTTGCACATTTGGTCATTGAATGTCACTCCTAAGCACACTGAAACCATCGAAATATGACACATAAGCATTCAGAAAATGTAGCAGCTATTGTTTGGGTGTGAATTTCCAGGGCTTTCAGGATAGGGCGTTGTAAGTACAGATCAGGATGGTGCTTTGCAGAGAAGATCTGAATGGAGCTTTGGTAAGAAGACCTGGACGGGGCTTTTTCCCCGTGGAAACCCCACTATACTGACGATTTAGTTAGCCTTCTTACCCTTGTCTCGATCTGCCCTTTCATATGTTTGAGGGGAGCCCGACCCCTAAACATTTTTCTCAGGGGGTGCTTGGCATAACAAAGTTTCAAGACCACTGATCTAAAGCCTCTTTTGAGTGGACAAATCGTGAAATAGCATTTAGAATCAGATTTAATAACACATAGTTAATACAATTAGCCTCAGAATACATTACAGGAAATAATAAACATTTGCAGTTTGTCTGAGGAGAGAGAGTGAAAGAGAAACAAAAGACATTTTGTGATTCAGAATATCGAATCATACAAACCAAAACAAGGCTGGGAGTTTTAGTCGGTCTTCCTAATAGATCTGCCCAAGTCGGAACTGTAGTACTGCAGGCCACAGAAGGAGTCAGTTAACCCTTCAGCCAAAAGGCTAGTTCCTGCTCAACTTTACCAGCCGGCAAGTTGTAGGTATCAGAATCGCAGTTTAGGAAAGTTCAGTGCAAAGTTTGGCATTAAGGGTAAGCAAACGTTGGTCTGACAGCATGTCAAGCAGGGAATTTGAAAATGACAGACAGCCCCCGACTCCTCCTCCAATGGGGCAATTATACTTCCAAAAGTTCTCGGTTTACACCCACAAAGTATCCTTTTTATCAGTCCATAGGGTTTTCATTGGTCACTTGCAGTGGGCTGCTATGGAGTGACCAATACATCACTAAGAAATCCGGAAGATTAAGTAATCCTTTTGCAAATTCATTATTTTTATTAAGCTAAATTTGTGTTACATTTCCGTCCCTTCCACGGAAGTAAGTGGAAGTAAACTTTGCTCACAGTCTGTTCGTTCCCAAGTGCTTTTCCTTGGTTTGCAATAATATTGCAACATTTCTGTCACCAGTGTTGCTTAGCTGGAAGTGAATTCATTGTTAACCAATACAAAAAAGAAACTTAATGAAAAGTTCTCACAGCGGCTAAAGTGACTACTTCGTATGATTCTACTTTTAGGCAAGAAAGAAAAGTGTTAGAGGCCTACGTGAAATTTTGTTGAATCTTTGTTGTGTTATTAATAATATAAAGATCACATTAATAATGTATTTCAACATCCCTTGATTAATTCAATTATTATTTTTCTTTAGATACTACACGTCAATATTAGGCACTACTAAACTTTTCTATAACACCATTTGCATTTTATCGTTTTTCAAAGCATACATTTTAAAATGTCATTCTGAAATACACATTTAACACATTCACTTTACAGAAAACTGCAAGTTTTGCATCATATTGATTATTACTAAATAAGCATTTTAGCATTTCGGAAGCTTCATTATGCAGACATTTATTCCCTCTTTTGATGCATATTAGAAAATTATCGTCACATCACTCTCTATGTCAGCTATATTTATATTATTTTCATGTCACGTAAATACATACATGTATACTTTTTTTTTTTAACATACTTTATTGAGGACCGTGATGTCATTATCAATACAAAAAATTATTACATAAGGTCATTTGTTTTTTCAATAGTTTCAACAATACAATTGTGTGAATCCACCGACCAGTATTCAAACAGCAGGACCGGAAACAAAATCCATGTACTTTAGCATCATAGCAAATATTCGCTGATCATGAAATAAAGTTATCTAAATATCATGAACTTGTAGCACATACATATTTCCAATTAACCAAACAAACCTATCTATTTCCCACCCTCCCTATCCCGCCCACCCCGTACTCCTGGTCTGAAGACGCTAATGAAGCTGTTAGCCTAAGGTAACTAATAGGGTTTCTCCAGGGGACCTACCCCACCCGTATAGAGTTGTAAGTACCTCAGATTGGGGGATAATTAAGGCATGCGATCACAGAACCGCACCTAGAGTCATGGTGGAGGGAGACGCGGTGGTGGTATTAAATCTAGCAGTTCAAGGTCGTGTAACATTATGTCCCATGTCATGGAGATGGGATGTTTCCGTGACCCTTGATCTTCCTTCCTCCGTAGGGCTATGCTCTCGGCTTTCCTCCACTGCATTATGTCTGCCTGCCAGCTGGATAATGTCGGGCATCTGGGAGATTTCCACCTCATGGTAATGGCCCGTATCGCCAGTATGAGGGCCAAATCTAGGAATCTCAGTTGTACCTTCTGCGGGCCTGTGCGTCTCCGAAGGCCTAAGAGACACTCCAGGGCGCAATCCGAGACAGATAAGTGTGTGACCTCACCTAGAGATTGCCGAACACCTCCCCAGTTGTCCCGGAGACGGGGCCATGACCAAAGCATATGGAGGAAGTCTGCTTCGTCACCCCCGCATCGAGGGCAGTGGTGGTGTGCCTCAGGGAACATGCGATGGATCCTCTGTGGAGTGAGGTACGATGTGGAGAACCATGGTCTGTATAAATTTTAATCTGACATTACGGGAGACTCTTTTAGAGTGTTGAAGGATGCACTTCCAAGCCTTATCCGTGAGTTCAATGTTAGCATCCTCGGACCATTTTGTTCTGAGGGACGTAAGTGGAGTTGCTGTATGTGCACGTATACCCTTATATATCCATCTAACTAGGTGTCCCCCATTCCCCATATAATATAGAAGATGAACCAAGTTATGTTGTGGAGGTTCTCTACGTTGTGGGGCCCATGTAGTCTTGATGTAATGGGAGACCGTAGCATATAATAGATATAAGCGTGGAGGTGCCCCTGTCGCTTGTATGAAGGAGTCATGATCGAGAAGATTGCCCTCCCCAAAGAAAGCTCCAACATCCTCCACTCCCACCTCTGTCCAGGCACTGATCCTGGTCTTTGTAATCCTGTCCTGCGGTGTGGGGATACCCAGCAGTGGGATGTTTGCCGAATATGGGGTCGCTGTAGAGGTATATGATAACGCCTTCCTCCAACATTGCATTGTCGTCCGTAGCAGAGGAGGGCTGTCTGTAGGGATTTTGATGTGAGGCTGAAGTAGGGAATGTAGTGCACCTCGCTCTAGATCCCTGAGTGTGTAACCGAGTTCTTGTAAATTCCTCCCCGCCATCCAAAAGGAGAGCCACTGAAGCTGACTAGCGTAATAGTATGTCCTGAGGTCGGGGACTCCCAGGCCTCCGCCATCAGACTCCAGCTGGAGTTTCTGCAAGCTCACTCTTCGTCGGCCCGCCCCCCATATGAGTTCAACTAATAAAGTATTCCGGGTTTCAAAGATAGACTGTGGGACTACAATAGGTATGTTCACAAAGTAGTACAATAGCCGACGGAGCATCACCATTTTGGAGATAGTGATACGCCCCATCACCGATAGAGGCAGGGAGATCCAGAAAGTCACACTAGCTCTAAGGGCTGTTATGGCCTTTCCCAGATTGCCATTTAGTTGATCCAGCTGTTTTCTATATATGTGAATGCCTAAATATTTAAACGTGGAAGGGGCTACCGGCAAAGAGTACGTGCCAAATCGTAAATCGTCTGGGTATGGTTGGTTTTGAAAAAAATAAGCCAGGGATTTCCTCGGGTTTATAGCAAGGCCCGACACCTGTTCAAAGGTGGAAAAAATAGCGGGAAGGGGCTAATTATCTGCAGTCAAATCACGCAGATATAATAGGATGTCATCCGCATAAATCGAAATGAGGTGGGTCGTGCCCTCATAGGGGATGCCCAGGGGGTCTGTCGATCGCCTGAGCGCCCCCGCCAGAGGCTCCAGCGCGAGTACGAATAATAGGGGAGACAACGGACATCCTTGTCGGGTTCCCCTATGGATGGTGTACTGACGGGAAATGTAGCGGCCCGTGTGGGCTCGAGCAGTGGGGGACGTATACAGTAGGCGTACCCATTGAAGATATGCGTCCGGAAGCCCGAAGCGTTGAAGTGCCAAAAACATATAATGTCAGGATAAAGAATCAAAGGCCTGTCTGAGATCCAGTGTCAAACACCCTGCGGTCTGATAAGTGCCCGGGGGTGGCCTTCATGACGTAGTGTAATCATCTCGTGTTGAGGGACGTGCTGCGGTTCGGTAGAAACCCGCATTGGTCGCTATGTATGAGAACCGTGAGGTAGGGTTGTATACGCTTAGCTAGAGCTTTACTCAGGATTTTATACTTGGTCGCCAACAATGAGAGGGACCTATAATTGGACAAGTCAAGGTTATCTCGTCCCGGTTTTGGCAACGAGGTGACCAATGCTTCCATGGTGGATTGTGGTAAATGGCCGGCCTCCAGAGCAGTCTTCTATACGGCCTCTAGTGTGGGGACCAGGACATCTGCATACGTATGGTAAAATTCGATCGGTAGCCCGTCGAGCCCAGGTGCCTTATTGCGATTCAGACCCTTAATTGCGGTACGGATTTCCTGCTGTGTGATAGGGCCACCGATTTTCTTTTGTACTGCAACTGATAGTACCGGAATTGTGAGATCTTGCAAAAAGGCCACGATGAAAGGGGTCTTATTTAGTTTGGGTTCAGTATAGAGAGTGCTGAGATGTGTATAAAAGGCTTCATTGATCTCTCGTTGTGTATGGGCCAAACTCCCATCTGGTGTGCGTATCTGTGTTATAGGTGGTGGGTCAGGCTGTGTTCCAGTTTTCGGCTAGATAATTTGTAATGGTGGTGGAAAGTCCTGTTCGGAATGGGGCATCCTCAAGTAGCTGTGGGTGCAATTTCCAGGTGGGTACTGGGGTAGGCACACAACCCCAGGCGAGTGTGAGCTCTAGAGGGTTGTGGTCAGAGAGGGTCTTCGCTAGATATGTGGAATGGCAGACCTGGGTGACAATGGAAGTGGAGCAGAGAAATCTATCAATCCTAGTATGGAGGCTATGCACAGGAGAGTAAAACGAGTATTCTTTGTGAGTAGGGTGTAGACATCTCCAGACAAGCATCCAACCTTTTGACCAGGTAGTAAATATGTTGGCTAATTTACGGGCAATCGTACCGTGCAGTGGGGGATGGGATCTGTCCATATTCGTGTCCAGGACTGTGTTCCAATCCCCCCCCCCTCCCAATACCCAGGGGATACCATCCCATTCCCCTAGTACTGTACCCAGTCTCTGGAAGAAGTGGTCTTGGTCATAGTTAGGGGCGTAGACACTGCCCAGAATCACCAGTGAGCCATCGAGCATACCCTTAAGGAGAATGTATCGCCCTTGGTCATTTATGCGGCGCTCTAATTCGACAAAAGGGACCCCATGGCGCACCCATATGGTTGTCGATTGATTGATTGATTGATGTGGAGCTTATATAGCGCAACTATCACCCTACGGGCATCCTGGCGCTTTTGACTTAAAGACAGCATCAGAAGATGACAGAGGGAGAGTCAGGAAAAAACCTGCCTAGATTAAGCTTTAGGATATAACCAGGTCTTAAGTCCCTTGCGAAATTCAAGTAAGGAATCACACTGTCGCAGGTTCACAGGGAGCTTGTTCCACAAGCCGGATGCTACTGTGCTGAAGGATCTTCCGCCTACCCTAGTGCGCTTAAATCTCGGAATCACCAGAAGACCAGCTGTAGAAGAGCGAAGTTGCCTGCTTGGTAGGTAGCGAGCAAACTTACCCTGTAGAGGGGCTGGGCCCAGTCCATGTACTGCTCTGAAAGTTAGGCACAAGGACTTAAAAACGACCCTTTCCCCCACAGGGAGCCAGTGTAAGTCCCTTAGTGCTCTGGCAGACGAGGAGCAGCGTCGCCTATCAAGCACTAGCTTGGCTGCGGCTGACTGAATCCTCAGCAATCCTTGGAGGATATACTGCGGAGCCCCCAGATAAAGGGAGTTGCAGTAGTCAAGTCTGCTTAATACCGTGCTGCGTACCACTGTAGCTCGCGACTCCCTGGGGAGCAGAGGTAGAATACTCCGAAGTAGCCGCAGCAGGGCAAAGCAGACATTGGCAGTCTTGCTTGCCTGGGACACCATCTGGAGGTCGTCATCGATGATCACCCCAAGATTGCGAACCTTCCTGACTGGTCCCTCTAGCGAAAGCAGAATAATCAGTAGAGTAGACCTGACCCCGCCATTTCTTGCACGTTTTATGTGCTTCAGACTCAGTTAAATGGGATTTCTGTAGGAATACTATATGCGCTTTACGCCTAAGGAGATAAGCGTGGAAACGGTGACTCTTCTGGATCGCCCCCATCCCTCTCACATTCCATGTTAGTAGGTTGTAGGACCCTAATGTGGCAACTGTTCTAGGCATGAAGTTTTAGACTGCGTGAGGCTCCACTTTAGATGGAGCTGATAAGCTAATATCGACCAGGAGTCCCCATTCCCTATAACAATAACAAAACTTGGCTCTGCGCCTGAACTACGCTGGGCCCAACAACCAACAGCAACTATCATATAACCAATAACGGTGCATACGCTCTGAGGAGTGTCGCCGCCACCGGCCACAAGCATGGCCATACTGAGGCTACGGTCTTGGCGGCTCGACGGAACCCAGAGGGGGGGGAATATACCTAATCCTGTCAGTGAAAGCGGTGTCGCCCACGCTTTTCTGAGTAAACAGCAGGCGGAAGCCCAGTATAGCAATGAGCATTGGCAGTAACATAGGAGCAGTCCCCTACCCCATCCCCAACAACAAGCCAAACGCAAGTCAGAATCATACAAATAAAACATAGCGAGAATATTTGCGAACAGAGCATAGAAAAAGATATATTGGTCTCTGATAGTCGAGGAGCACATATTCTGCACAGGAGTTCACCTCACAGGGGGACCCCGTGCCATGTCACACTTATTATGTGACCCAAACCCACTTCAGCTATCGAGGAGATCGTCGGCCGTCCGAGGCGTGATCGTGGGGAACAGATTAATGCTATGTTCAGAGTCTGAATTGAGGGTGCTGTCCTCCGAGTCCGTATGAGCCTTGGTGGAGTCTTCTCAGAATGTCTCGGCAACCGCAAAGGCCTCTTCCTGATCGAGTCGCTGCTGTTCATGTGAAGGTCCGGCACCGCCCCTGTCCTGAGTGGACTTCTGGGTCCGGCGATGACTTAGTCTCTGCGATTTGCCGGATCCTTGTGAAGATAAGACTGTTTGACTACCCTGGCTTGCTCCAATACACATGACCTCAAGCCATTCCTCCGCGTCCGCCGGGCTTTCAAAGAAGTGGTTTTTTTTTGTCATAAATGACTTTCAGTCTGGCTAGATATAAAAGCTGTGCTTTTTGTAGCTTTTTCTTCACGGCTTGATAGGACGACCTCTGTCTTTGAACCATGATGGTATAATCAGGATAGAGAGAGATACGATGGTTTTCATACTGGATCGGTGCTTTTTCTCTTGCTTTTTGTACGATGAGATCGCGGTCCCTATAATTCAGTATTTTTACTATCAGAGGTCGAGGCGGTGCGCCCGGTTTGGGTGCACCAGTCGGAATTCGGTGGGCTCGTTCGACACAGAAGTAAGGAGACAGACCTTCTTGTGCTATATGGTCCTTGAACCAGGTTTCCATAAATTCTGCTGCTTGCGTGCCTTCACTGCGTTCCGGCAGGCCTATGACGCGGATGTTATTTTGTCTGTTCCTGCCTTCCGCATCCTCCACGAGGTCCAGCAAGCCCGTCACCTGCTGTTGTAGTTGTTGAAGGGACGTGGTGTTTGACGTCACTCGAGGATCCAAGTCTTGGAGGGCCTGGTCGTGTGCCTTAACGGTAGCTGCCAGTTTCCCGTGGTCAGCCCTGAGTAGGGTAAGCCCCGTGGTGAGCGTGCCGATTTGTAATTCGAGGGCTGCCCTAGAGTCCCGGATTTCTTTTAATATTAGATCTAGCTTGTCTGGCGCACTAGCGATGAGCTCAGGAGACGCCTTCCCTGGCGAAGGGGGCCGAATACATACATGTATACTTATCATGGTTTATCTCTTTGTTTACGCTTTCATTTTTACAATTTCAAACACTCTGCATACTTTTACGATGCAGCATGAAGTTTCAAATTTTTCACCAGTTATCATGTTTTCATCAGGAACAATTTGTCGTAAATATCTTCAATAGTGAGATTTGATTGAGGCAATCGTTTTTAAACATTTACTCTCTATCACCATCTATCCTGCAATGTATGGCTGGACCGTCGAGTCTCTGAGTGCAATACATCCTGGCCCGAGTACATTGGCCAAGCAAATGTTCCAGTGTCACCCCCAATCAGGTCCTCGGGCATTGCTAAGCCGCAAGCTTCTCAAGGCTCTCATTTAAATATGCGCCTTCCTGTTATCTGGACTGTATTGTACCAGAGTGGTTCGCCAGTTTGTATGCATCTATCTACCTAAGAGTTTGGTAAGGCTCTGACTATTGGCAAAGGAGCTGGGTCGTGTGAGGTCTGTTACTGTATATGGTCTATTACCTATATATGATCACTTAATGACAGGTCACATTAGGGATTTGGCACAGTTCTGAGCCAAATACGCCATCGGCGACAGCTGGCAAGCCTGATAATAAAAATGTATGTTGGAACCTCAGAGTCCATCACTGCATGCACGATCAAGGGTTTTAGTCTGGGCTTTCCGCGAGCCATTAGATAGTGTTTTTTGCAGTCTGTGATCCTTTGTAGTGTCTGGGCTAGGATCTGGAGGGGCAGTATTCACAGGAGGCAGTTGTATGTGACACACCCACCATTTATCCTTCTGTACTCTTCCTCACATGGTAAGCTGCAATGTAGACCAGTTAGGCAGATCATGTCCGTCGTAGTTACCGGTAGCATCAAATTGTTCCACAGCATGTTTTCCAATCTTCTGATAAGCGGAAACCCCAAATATTTCAAGTCAGACTTCAGCCACATAAAGCCATAGTTGCCAACAGCCTCACTCATCGTACATTTTTGTCAGGGTAAAGAATAAAGATCTCGCTTTTATACCAGCTTATTTTATATCCAAAAACAGTTGAAACTTATGTCATCTGGGTCATCTTTTACCCGCCAGAGTATGTTGGACAGTAGTCTAATGTGGCTCTCGGACGTCCTGCCCCGCTCAAAACCCACTTGAGATTTGTGAATTAAGGTCAGGATGAGCTTTTGAAAACGGTTCACTAAAATCTTCACCAACTTTTATCCGCTGGTGTTGATCAGTGGGATGGGCCTGTAACTGAGGCACTATAGAACGCCTAACAGGTTTAGGTGGTAGTGTTATGTGCACAAGTGTGACTGGCTGACTCGGCCTCCTGAAGCGCTGCATAAAAGGAGGCACTAAGACAGACGCCCGGAGCTTTGCAGTAGGGTAAACCAGCTATCACATCAGATATTCCCTCATCTAACAATGCTCTGCTTTTATCGTATACAATGGGTAGGTTACATCTGAGACATGAAGCCTCCTTCTGCTGAGGGGGTTTTTCAATACACAGAATCATCCAGGCTATCGAAGAATTAAGTCTGCAAAGGTTTCCGTGATTTCCACCACTTAGATGACAAAAGTGTGGGAGCTATCATGTACTGCAGAGACGGCTGAGTGAGATTCCCTCTGCTTAAGCTGTAACGCTAGCAGTTCTTAATTTGTGTAAAAAAAAAAGTGCCAGGGCCCTCGTCAGGAGGCCACCGCAGATTGCACCACACATTGCCACTGCGAATTACAGTACTTACACAACTCCTAACCATCACGTTGCTACTGTGACAAATCAGACTGTTTGAGGCCCCAAAGATGTAAGAATGCCTAGGGTGGCAGGTATTAGTTGTTTTTAATGTATATTGAATTAATTAACAACTGTTATTCTCCTCATCTTTAAATTGCACAAACACCACCACCATGTGACAGCTGTCATAAGTGCCGGTGCTGAGCACAGGAAATCACCGGCTCAAATTAAGCACTGACGCTAGACGTTCACTTGCCTTCCCACACTGTTCATAGTGACGCCGTTTTGATTGGGCTACGGCGTATTCCACTCTGTTTGCGCCACATAAGCCTTTCGACATGGGCATTTTCTTTTTTTTTGTGTTTGAAAGCTTTTATTAAAGAGTTGATAACAAAAGAAAGATATCAGCATACATTGCAATAATACAGAAACCATTGAAAAACTTAACACTGCTAATATCACTGTTAAAAACCTACAAAGCATTTTAAGAGAATTTTAACATTGAGGGAGGCAATGGGAGGGATAGGATAAGGGAGGAAAAGAGGGGGAAAGGGAAAGGAAGACATAAAGAACATAATATAGACCATACATTATCTAATAATTACGACACATATTCAAATCGTATAAATCAGCGATGCAAAATTACCATCATAAAACAAGCAATAGTATTAAACAAAACCCATACTGGAAAGCAAGAGGAGAGAGTTCTAGACGTTCAAGGAGGTTTAAAATTTTCTGCATTGAGACATATAGGTTTCTTTAGGGCCAAGCAGTCCAAATAAGTGGTAAGAGGCAACCAGAAAAAATCAACATTACGAACAGGCTTACAAGTGGAGGCAAAGGAGACGTCCAATCTGTGAAAGTGGCATAATGAATTCCACCAGCCTTGTAAGGAAATAGAAGCTAGAGATTTCCAGTTTGAAGAAATGTGTTGGAAGGCAAGCGCAAGTGTCAAGTCAAAGAGACCGTGTAGATGAGCAGGGAGATCCAAGGAATCAGAGAGGCTACCCAAAAAGAGAAAAGAGTTTGTGAAAGAGGAAGGGAGAGGGAAGATACGAGAGAGGCATGACCACACTTTCCCCCAGAAGGTAGAAACAACTGGGCACAGAAAAAACATGTGAAAAAGGTCAGCATCAGAAGAGCCACAGGTCCAGCATTTAGAGTCAGAGGAGGGAGAAAAGCGGGATAAAGAAAGGGGAGAAAGGTAGAGCCTGTGATACAGATAAAATAAGGATTGAGTAAGAGAAGCAGAGCGGGAAATTTTTAAAGATCTGGACCACAACTTATCCCACAGAGCAATCGGCCAAGTACAACAAAAATCCGATTCCCAAGAAAGCTCCACTTTAGATTTGACACGATTAGGATTAGGAGATACAAAAGATTTATAGATGAGAGATGCTTTAGGGAGTGTAGCAAGAATATTAAGAAGAGAAGGAGGAGGTGACGATGATGATGAGGAGGGAAGAGAATAATAACGATCAAGGATAATTGCCATGAGGGTTGTGAATTTCCGCAGAAAGGAACGAGGGCACCGAAATAAAAATTGAAATTGGGGAAAAGAGCAAGGGGATACACTGTCAAAAAGTTGGTTGACCCACATTACGCCCTTTACCCTCCATGCTCTCCAAAAAATGGGTCTATTTTTGAAAAGAATAAGAGAGTTATACCAAATAGGAGAATTTAAGAAGGATGTACGTGTGACCTCGGAGGGAAGAACCAAAGGACTTAAAAGAGAAGAGGTATGTTTGAATAGGGGGCAAAGAGAAAAAGGATTCCTGGCAGAGAATCGCATCACCTCAGCAAAGGAGAAGGGTAATAGTAAAGATTGTTCAATGAGAAGCCAAAGGGGCGTAAAAGGAGAAATAGTTGATGAGATCCATCTCGAAGCTTGACGTAAAGAAAAGGATCTATGATAAAGACGGAAATCAGGGAAGTTAACCCCACCATTAGATTTAGGCTTGCGGAGGGTGGCAATAGAAATTATGGATTTCTTACCTTTCCAAAGAAAACGAGAAAGGAGAGAATCAATTTTTTTAAAGTAAAATGTAGGGATATGAACCGGTAACATAGAGAAGGTATAAATTAAAATAGGGGCAATCATCATTTTAATTGAATCCAAACGACCCCACCAGGAAAGAAAGAGGGGATTCCAGGCTGAGAGCGACTGATCAATCCTGGAAATAACTGCCGACAAATTCAATTTAACCGAGGATGAGATGGAATTGGAAAACAGAATGCCAAGGTACTTAATCTTGGAGCTACTCCAGGCAAAACCAGTAGCAGTGAAAAGATGGGGGAGGCAGGATGAGGTGAGAGGGAGAATTTTGGTTTTGTCCGAGTTGATCTTATAACCGGAAACCAAAGAAAAGGAGTGAAACTCGGATAACAAGGGGGGAACGGAGGACTCAGGGTCAGAAATAAATAATAAGATGTCATCCGCATAGGCAGAAAGTTTCAACTGATTAGAGCCATATGGGAAACCAGAAATGGAAGTGTTATTGCGAATGGAGGATAAAAAGGGTTCGAGAGATAAGACAAAAAGAAGTGGGGAAAGAGGACAACCTTGGCGAACACCCCTCTGAAGATTAAAAGATGGAGAGAGTTGTCCATTCACAAGTACCGAGGCCTTGGGGGCAGAATATAGGAGAGAGATAAGGGATATAAATTTGGGACCAAAGCCATGCCACCGCAATGAAGCAAACAAAAAAGACCAGTCAACCCTGTCAAAGGCCTTCTCTGCATCAACAGAGATAGCAGCAAGAGGGGTTGAAAGTGAGGGAGCTTTATTTAGGACGTTAAGAAAAAGGCGAGAGTTGTCCGAAGTAAGCCTGCCCTTAACGAAGCCGCATTGCTCTTTGCCAATGAGATGAGGCATAAGGGGGTCTAGGCGCATTGCAAGTAATTTGGCAAAGATTTTGTAATCTACATTAACTAACGAAATCGGTCGGTAATTTTTACAAAATTGGTGATCACGACCTTCTTTGGGGATCAGACAGATGGTAGCATCTTGAAAAGTGCCTTCAGCCTTGCCAGATGAGGAAAATGATTGAAAGAGGATTAAAAGTTTAGGTAGTAAAATGTCTGAAAAGTGCAAATAAAATTCCACAGGAAAGCCGTCAGGGCCAGGGGTTTTGCCTTTAGTAAGGGATGTCAAGGCTGCAGAGAGATCATGGAGAGAAAGATCGAGGTCAAGGTCCGGAAAATTCAGGTGAGAATTAGACGGTTTAGGGAGTTTCTCAAAATAACTCTGAATAAGGGAAGGAGTGGGAGGACACTCTGGGGTATAGAGATTCTGATAGAACAATTGAAACTGCTCAAGGATTTCTTTGTCTTTGTGGAGAAGACTGCCAGCAGAAGAATATATAGAGTCTATAAGAGTGCGCTCCTTACGGGATTTAAGATAATTGGCCAAGAGCTTACCAGATTTATTGCGACCTCCGTAATACCGTGCACTACTGCGAAGAAGAATCGAAGAAGCATTATCCGTAGTTAATTTGTTGAATTCTAGTTTAGCTCGCAGGAGATCTGGTGACATAAGTTTATCAGAAGAAGTGTAGAACTGGTGCTCCAGAAATTTTATATGGGCCAGGGAGGACTTCCGCTTTTGAGTAAACTGTTTCTTCTTCCGAGAGACAAAGTCAATGATGAAACCCCTCGCAGAGGCTTTAAAGGAATCCCACAGAGTGTGGGAAGAAATGCTAGGGTCTGAATTAAGAGAAAAAAATTCCTCAACGAAAGAGCGAAAAGAAGAAGAAAAATTGGGATCTGTAAGAAGTGCACTATTAAAGCGCCAACGGGAGGGTTTAGGATGAGGTGGGAGTAGGTCAAAATCTGTCACGATGGGAGCGTGGTCCGAGATGACAATAGGTTCAATGGAAGAAGACAGAACATTCTGAGATAAAGATTTAGAGAGGAAAATATAGTCAAGGCGAGAGAAAGATGAGTGAGGAGGAGAGAAAAAGGAATAATCCAACGTGTCAGGGTGTGAAAGACGCCAAGAGTCGATAAGGTGTGATTGTGAAATAGTATTAAGAAATTGTTTGTGGGGTTTGTGTGGTGTGAAACGGACTGTGGATTTACGGTCAAGGAACGGGTCAACAATCTGGTTGCAATCACCACCAAAAACAAATGATACATCCTTATATTGAACACATTTCTCTGTAATCAAAGGCCAAAAAGAACAGTCTGCTTGTACAGGCCCATAGACATTAAAAACAGTCAAAGGGATAGAGTTTAGCAGTAATTTGGCCAGTATCCAACGACCTTCAGATACCGTCTCCTGGGACAGAACCGTACATTTAAGCCTCTTGTGACAGAGGATAGCAACTCCATTCTTTTTGTTGTCAGAGGGTGAAAATAAAACTGTACCCACCCAACTTCTTTTTAACTTCAGAGATTCAACATCATTAAGGTGAGTTTCTTGCAAGAGAGCAATATCTGGATTGTAGGAGGCCAGATGGGACAAAACTCTCTGCCGCTTAATAGGGTTAATGAAACCTTTTACATTCCAGGTAATAACTTTGAATTAACAAATAACATAGAATCAAATAGAATAGAAGAGGTAAAGAAGAAGAGGCATACGCAAAAGACAAGTCGAAAAGGAGAAAACTTTGAGAAGTATCGATAAAGTAGGTTGAGAAAAGAAGGAGAGAGGTAAAGAGAAACAAAGGAGAATCGGAATTGATCAACCAGTACAGGGGAGAGAAAAGGAAAATACTCTGAATTTAAACGCAATAGAACATGAATAGAAACAGTACCTACAGCAACAATGAAAAAGCAAGGAGATAGCATATCAAAGACAATAAATACTAACAAAAAGGAAAATCGCAACAAATGCAGGGAGGTAGAAACAGAAGGGAGAATATAAACAGAAAGATAAAAACATGATACAAATAAAGAAGAGACAAAAGAGAATAATAGGATGAAAAAGACGAGGGAGAAAAGAGATAAAGGACAAGAGAAAAAAAGTACAAGAAGAGACAGTACATATCCAAAAAGGATGACTGAAGGTAACATACCTGAGGGGGACATAGAAAAGGTGGCGGGGTTGTGGAAGGATTCGAGAAGACTGACCACCCAAAACCAGGAGAACACACCGAGTCAGGACGGAAGACGAAAAAGACAAACCGTATGGAGTGAAGGAGAACACATCAGTCTGCCTAGATGAAGAAAAAGAGGATGTGAACAAATCAGATGGAGGAAAAAACAATAAAACAACATGCGTGGAAAAGAAAGAAACAACAATCTGTTAGATGAAAAAAAAAAAAAAACTTGATCTAAGAGAAACGCACAATAAGACACAAAGCAATGCAAAAACCTTTTAGATAAAACCTGCAAGAAAAAAAGAGAGTTAAGCATTCAACCACAAGCAGTAGAAGTATCCATGCCAGCATTAGACTGAATGTGAATAAAGTTTTTAAGTTCCGCAGGATCTTGAAAAGTCCGGGTTTGGTTCTGATGAGTAACTTTAAAGATGCAGGGGTGGAATAAGCCGTATCTGGCTCCAAGAGAGCGTAGAGGGGCACGAAGGTTCAAAATTCCTTCCGCCTTGCAGCAGTTGCGTTTGAAACATCCTGGGAAAGAAAAACCCTCTGACCTAACCATGAAACTTGACGCTTGGCTCTAGCCGCAGAAAGGACCAGAAGAAGATCTGTAAACTTTAAGAAGAGAATGATAACTCCACGAGGCTTGGATGAGGTGGAGGAGCGAGGGCCAAGTCTATGAGCTCTTTGGATGCTAAGAGAGGTAGTGGCAGGCAAATCCAAAAGTTTCAGGAGGAAGGAGGAGAAAAACGGAACAGGATCATCCCCTTTCAGGGACTCTGGAAGGCCATAAATGCGCAGATTATTCCTCCTATTTCTATTTTCTAACTCCTCAGTGTGGCGCTGGAGGGCAAGGACGGACTTCTCTAATGAGGCAATACGTTGAGAATTGACTTGGATCTCTGAAACCTGCTGTTCCACCGAAGAAACTCTGTTATCCATAGTTGACCATTTTAGTTCAAAGTTCTGCATTTTGTTATTAGTCTCCTCAACAAATGGGCGTAAAGCACGGATCTCCTCCAGGAGTAACTCCAGAGAGATAGGAGAAGAAGGTTTGTCCGGAGGAGGAGAATCCTGCTTCAAGCGTTTAGAGGATGTAGAAGGAGAAGAGACCTTACTTGAAGAGGGCTGCGAGGAGGAAGCACGGTTAGGAGCTGAAGCCGCCATTTGGTCTGGAGTAGAAGACAAATCAGCAGCTGAGGAGGAGGCAGATGACGTCGCAGAGGCGTTTTTTGAGGGCACAAAAACAAACTTCGGATTACGTAACTTGCCCATAGGTATTGAGGGGCCAGGTAACCCAATGTACCAAGGCTAGGAGGAAGAGAAGAAAAAGAAACTTCCTGACCCTGACAGGCAGGCACCGTACAGTGCAGATAGGCGGCACAGATGTGAGGTCAAGACTGAACTGAGCGAAGTGTCGCAAAAAACATTCAAGTCCCTGCTGAAAAAGCTGAGGCAGAAAAAGGTGCAGCGCTTCAATAAACGCCGAGGTGAGAGTGGATTTTATTCAAAAAAAAAAAAAACATGAGAGCTGAACAAAAAATGTGCACGAGCAACCACCACAGCTATCATCAAACCTCATAGGATCGCAGCGCCAGATGAAGGCATTTATAACAAAGGGAAGTCCAGTGCCACTTCACATGGTTCAAAAACGTAATCCTGAAGAATCTCCTCAAAAAAGTAGTGAAGGCAAGTCAAAGAATAAAATGTAGTGCCCAAAAGCAAGTTAGCGCCATAAAAACAGTCCTTCCACACATAGCGCAAAAAAGGGCATAAAATATCACCTCAGTAGAAATTCACAGCTGGTAAAACCAAGTGGAGGAGAAGGTAAAATAGAAGTAAATATCAAACCTCCATAGCATTCCTGTGCAGAAACCACTCCTGTGTCTCCTCAAAAAGGCTTCAAAAATGCGTGGAAAACATACATTAGGAAAGTAAGCAGGCAGCATTTATGTCAGACTGTGTGAATGCATTGAGCGCTCCGAGATACACAAAATGGCGGCCGCACTGAGGAGGATCGAAAAAGCGGCATTAGTGACGCACGCAGGCACCAAAATCCAAAATGCAGACCTCAAAAGACAGGCGGCAGGCTCCAACGTTGGAATTCAGCGCAAACGCTCATGTCACGGTTTCGAGAGCGCAGGACATCTCGGAACATCGTCCCGGCATAGCGGAGCTCCCGTGCTAGGCGGCCATCTTCTTCGGCGTCCAAGCCACGCCCCCCGACATGGGCATTTTCTGATGTAGACACAATTAGTATTATCATAAATGATAAAGTGTTTAAGTTACATTGTTTGTCCCGTAATTGGGTGGTACATTTTTGGGCCCTTTAGAAGATAGGTACTATGTGCATGTGCATATGTAATGTTATAGTTCAGCTAAAGTTGAGAGACAGCACACAGTGGCTTAACGTAAACTGATGGGGCCCCCCTGCAGCTGTGTTGTAAAGGACCCGAGTCTCCTGTCTCTCACAGATATACGCCAGCCTTAGGTTGAGGGGGCGGGGGGCACCCTTGAAGGGGTAAAGGCCTAAAGGGTTGCCCCACCCAGCACCACAGGGATGGCAGTGTCCTGCATTAGGCCCCTGACGGGACACTATGCTATTGAACAAATATTCTCCTGACCATTCCAAAACCTATGAGTGCTAATTACGGCTCACCAGTTTGCCCAATATGTGTCTATATGCCAAAAGCGGGAATTGAACCTCGGAGGCATGATCCCACAACAAACGTTGACAGACTTGGCACACTTACTATGCCCACGCCAGTCAGAGGAGGGGGTCTGGGGGTTATTGCACTGTGTTCTGTATCTCGTGATTGCTGTTTGATCGGTCTTTCATCACCGGTGCGGGTAAACTCGTGCTCGGCTGACAGCTACCTTTTAGTTGAGTGTGCAAGGTTCAAAGAAAGTAATGCATGTTCACTCCCAATCAAGGAAATATCGGTGGCTTTTTTTTTGTTGCGGACTTCTTGCCCAAATAAGGAGTTCGGGGCTGTCGGCTCTTGCTGGTGTCAGTCGGATTTCTCTGGGATTGCATCATGTGCTCGGCGCACGGGTCTGTGTCATGCGACAGGGCATTGTACCACCAAAGTACACGGCGGAAGACTCTATTGGAATCTCGGCAGCGCGCGGTTTCACCGAGGGAGCTCGGGTTACATCAGAAAGTATGCGGTCAGAGCCTGAAACCCTGCAGTCCGACGGATGACAAGGTGACCGCCAAGGACAGGCTGCAGGTGCCTCGGCGAGGGTAAACCAGCTCGTCTCTCACTGGCTGCACGAGGAATCCCGGTCTCGTGTCGTGCGGATGACTAATTGTTATATATAAACGGTTACGCGCCGCGTCATTAAAGCGAGAGAGAGAGAGAGAGAGAGAGAGAGTGGGGCTCGGTGCTGCTAAGCCCGCCGCCTTTGTATACATGCTCGGGGACAGCCCGACTTTATTTAGAGACGTAATCTGTTTAACTGAGGTAATGAAATAACAGACGTTAATATCCAAACCGTCTCAAATGCCTGCGCTGTGATGGAGTATGGCTCCACTAACTGTTTATTTATAAGCAGAAAAAGTTACCTTAGCCAGGCAGTGAGAGCAGCCGACCAAAGAGTAACACATCTTGGCAGACAAATGCTTTCGGTGTGCCTACGCAGATAGTGCCCATCACGCCGCTGTTTTTCTTTTCCCTAGGTCCTCATTCTGATGGGGGCGCTAAGCCCGACTATGAACGAAAGGAACCAGGATGCATCTGGCGCACACCAGGGGTGATGCCCGCACCATTTCATAAGGGAAAGCCTGGTACAAATGATGCAGGCCAAAAGTGCCCATGCGGCAGGGCACAAGCCCTAAAAATAGAAGTGGGGGGCTGACCAAGTTAGGCAGTATGCAAGTGACATCATGATGCGTGCCATCACAGCTTTACACACGTGGGTATGCAGGGTTCGAGTCGGGGTACCACGCGGGTGGACGGCGTCCCCCCACTTATTTTACCGGGAGCTCGATAACTGGAGCAAATGGAGCCACACATTCACTCTTTGGCCTCTCTGGGGCGAGATCGGAGCTCATTCAAAACGCTGCTCGTGCTGGCTGCTCTGATGCAATCGCATCTAAGGGGTGAGCGAGGGGAGGCAATGAGTCTGATGGTGCAAGCCACCTTTCGTGACGTCAGTTCCTGTCGTGACGTCAGCGTCCCCCCACTTCTTTTTTTAGGACTTGTGCCCGGTGGGTATGGGGCCGAACAATCATCGCTAGTGTTTAGAGGTAAAGACACATTTGTTGTTCATACTGCCCTCACCCACAGAAATCTGTGGCATGCTTCATAATAGGGCTGCTAACACACCTCTGCACAAGCCGACGACAGAGGTGGAGCAATAGGGAGGGGGTGACAAAACAAACATATAGAACGACTGTGGGATCAAGAAAAGGAATGTGCAGAGAATAATGTTAAAACAACACAGGGCGGGGCGTAACACAGGACCCCGTGGTACGGGGGGCCCACCAAGCTCCAGAGGGCCCCCTCAGCACAGCACTTGGGCTGCAGAGCTCCTGATTGAGCCTGGAGGGGGCCCCCTCCATGTGCCTTACAGGGAGGCCCCCTCCAAACTACCCTTTATTAGTGGATCCCCTGGTCAGGTTTAAAAAGGTTTTAGAAAACTCAATGGATGGTGGTATACCAGGCTATGATGAACCCTCTACCCCTCCAATCTGTAAAATGTCGACATGTTTCAGCCGGCTAATGCATTGTCCCCGGCTTTCATAAGGACTATGAAAATAGATCCCTTGATCCCTCTCCCTACATCCTTCCTTGTGGAGTAGAGCGGAGTCTGAGAGAATGCTCAGGCCAAATGTGTAGCGTAACTCACTCCCCGAATAATACCTGTAAGCAATGAGAACGTCAATACTTCTACAACAGTGCTCTTGTGAAGCGAGTGTTATTTAAAAAGAACCACATAGTTAATGGGGGTCTCGGTCTTGTGTGAACCAATAGGTCCCTTAATTTTTGACTTCTTTTAAAAGAACAAATTGCACTTCCGGTAAATACCAATATGTGCAATCAAATTTCACCAGCCTAAACAATTTGCATTCTGGAGGTTGCAAAGTTTCTGTCCTCTTACAACGAGGGCCTAGTGTCCTGCTCTGAATTTCCTCTTTTTCTCATTGATTTTTTTTTGTCTGCCACAGGGTGGGAGGAAACAAAAAAAGCTACCCTTATTTGTCCAAATGCGACAGGGCATTGGCTGTCATTGTGTTTACTCATCATGACTAACCAGGTAGAGGATCATCTAGTGATTAGACTGCAGGTAGAAATAGCCAGAAATTATTATGATAGTCATGCTTGGCACCATGGACAACTCTTGATCACACAATATCCCCATATTTTGTACTACTTAATTGGCTGTGGGGTTTAGCATGTGTCTATGGACAATATTTCAAAGTCTAAAATTGTCACTGAGAAATGGTCACCACCACCTCTTCTTTCCTTACATGTAATATATATCTATTGCCACACACCCAATCAGTAATCCTGTGCATGCTATCTCCTCAGATTCCTTTGACAGATGTTTGGTGGAAGAAAGATTACTCAACAACTGTGTGTAACCCACATAATTACAAAAATAGAGGCCAAATGATTTGTTTCAAGTGGTCAGATCTTCGAAGTTCTTCCAGTGCACCAGGATATCTCACGACCACTGTTCAGTAAATGAGAGGTGATAGGCAACAATAAAACTGCAAAGGAGCCGGAAACCTGCAATGACCATCACCAATTCAATCCATTATCCTTTGTCGCAATGTTCTTAAGAAAGTCGACTAAGATGATTTGGTTGAATATGATAAAACAACTGGTAAATGAAGGAAGATCAGTGCAGTTGTAGGTCCCACGTTGAGCTCCGGTCTCAAGTCATCCAAAACAGAAAGTCCTTCTCACTCACTGCCTTTTTCTGGGTTTAAGCCTGATTGAATCAAGTCCAGACAGTTGTGTTGCTCAACAGTAACTCGATTCTGAGTTATCTCTTGTCTGTCCAGAACTTTAGTAAATATGGCAATTCAGAAATCTAAATTTACCTGAATATGAAGGATTCAAAAACGATTTATTCAAGTGCCACTGTTTTTTTCAATCATGAGTATCATGATCTTCCAGAGAGATGTTAATGTTAATGTTAGGTGTTCTTATAGAGCGCGAACTGATACCCGAAGGTGTCCTGGCGTTATGTGAAGAAACAGCTGGGGCTAGGGAGGGAGAGGAAAGTCCACCGGATCAATTAGCAAAGAGCCATGTTTTTAGTGCTTTCCTAAATGGCAAAAGATTGGTCATATTTCTAAGGGCTAGAGGAAGAGCATTCCAAGATTTAACCTCATTGACGGTAAAACTTCTGCCGTCCCAGTTGACTTTCTTTACCCGCGGGATGTTTACGAGTTTTGCGTCTGATGACCGCAGTATTCTCTTTGGTAGATACCAGTGGAAACGGAGTTTGAGGAATTCTGTGCCGATTCCATGAAGGGCTTTGAAAACCAAGAAAAGAGACTTAAATTGAGTTTGTTTCCTAACTGTTAACTAGTGAAGCTTTTTTATTTTGGCTGATATTGACTCATACTTTGGTGTGGCGGTTAGGAGTCTGGCCGCAGCGTTCTGCAACATCTGTAGTTTATTCAATGACCCCTTATGGATAGATAGGTACAGGCTATTGCAATAATCCAATCTGGACATTATAAGTGCTGTAACTACAGTTT
This sequence comes from Triturus cristatus, assembly GCF_964204655.1. NCBI lineage: Eukaryota > Metazoa > Chordata > Amphibia > Caudata > Salamandridae > Triturus > Triturus cristatus. Next base: position 791,623,360 of record NC_140581.1, on the reverse strand, counting down.
GTTGTGCGTCCACCGGCAGGAAAGGCATTATTTTTTTGCAGTTTGCAGGATTTGAGGCTAAACGATGTGGCAGATGCAACCTGATTTACCTGGTCCCTATAATTTAGTTTATCGTCAATCAAAACTCCCAGGTTCTTCACCTTCTTTATTGGCATAGGTAGAGAACCCATATCCTCCGGCCAGCACTTAGGAGTCCAGAATGTAGGGTTCTTACCAAACAACACCACCTCCGTTTTGCCGGAGTTAAGTTCTAAACAGTTTTGGGACATCCAAACCCCCACTGCTTTCATGCAATCCTGCAGCCTTGACGCGGTTTCGTGAGTGACTCCTGGAAGTAGTGTCACCACTATTTGGGTGTCATCCGCGTAGGATGTTAGGTTGAACCCAAAAGTCTGAATTAGGGGTGCTAGTGACGACACATAGACATTGAATAAGGTTGGGCTCAGCGAGGAACATTGCGGCACCCCACAGGGTAAAGAGAAAGATTCCGCTTCAAATTCCTCCAGTGCCACTGTTTGAATTCTGTGAGGGAGGAATGATTTAGTAAGCTTCCACGCATTAGCCTTAACTCCTTGCTCGTCCAAATGGTCCATCAGCAAAGTGTGATGGATTGTGTCGAAGGCCGCAGAAAGGTCCAACATGATCAGTACTGCATTTCCACCTTGGTCCAGAATGGTCCTAATTTCTTCTGTGGATTTCAAGAGCGCCGTTTCAGTGCTGTGGCCCTCTCTAAACCCATACTGAGTTGGATCAAGGGCATGGGAGTCCTGCAGAAATTTATTGAGTTGGGTATTCAGATTGCTTCAATGATTTTTGCAGGGAGAGGTAGCCTGGAAATCGGTCTAAAATCATTGGGATCACTAGCGTCTACATTGGGTTTTTTCAAAAGAGGTCAAATGGATGCATGTTTCCAATCTTTAGGGAAGTAACCTTTTAGATACATATTGTTAATGATAAGAGTCAGTTGCTGTGAGACTGGCTTAGCAGCCAATTTTAATACTGAAATAGGACAGGGATCATAGGGGGAGCCTGATTTCACTTTCTCCAGTAGTTTTTGAAAGTTAGAACCGTTAAGAGTGGAAATGCTATTCAAGATAGGTGCATCCACATTTAATTTTAACTGATCAAATTCCGAATTAGTGTAGGTTTTGGGGGCCAGGTCTAAAAATGTTGAGAAAATGCTATTAACTTTATCCAAATTTTTTTTTGCAATTGTGTTGCAGAGCTCTTGACTAGCTGCAATAGGCAGGGCACGGGGATGGGCTCGAGAATTTTTGGCCGATTTAATTTTATTACTAAAAAAGTTTTGTTTTGTCTTTTTAAGTAACTGTTTATAAAGTGCCAATCCCGCTTTATATTCCTTTTTGTCTTTTTCTTTATAGCCCTTCCTCCAATTTCTTTCCAGATATTTGCAGGCCAGTTTTTGATCCCTCAGCTCCTTCGAATACCATGGTGAGGAGGGCTGCTGTCTCGTATGGCTGAGGCGTTTGTTGGGTGCTAGGGTTTCTCCTGCCGCTTTTAGCCACTTAGGTGCTGATTCCGATCCTGTAAAACCCGGGTACAAATGGTCGTACGGAGCGTTTTCTCCGTACGACTCGTACCCGGGAATTCCACCGTACAAACCAGCAAGTACGATTCGTACAGAAATACCATTTCCGTACGAATCATAAAAAACACCGTACGGCTAAAAAATACATACAATTCCGATCCTGGACAGTGCGTACGCGACGTCCGCACGGAGTCAGGTAGCGTTTTACGGACCAGAAAGTACGATTCATACCCACAGCACTCCGCACGGCTATATTTTTACGGGAGCCAAAAAGTGCCGGAAAAGCTAAGTACGCCGTGATGCACGAGGAAAAGGGGGCCCGCTACGCGACATACACACCATCACCCACATCGTACGTGTCATCATGTACTGTGCGTACCCCAACATTGCATATGTATGGACCGTACCCCCCACCCCCTTATGTACGCACCGTACCCCCACCCCCGTATGTATGGACCGCACCCCCACCCCCGTATGTACGCACCGTACCCCCACCCCAGCCCCGTATGTACGCGCCATACCCCCAGCCCCGTATGTACGCGCCGTACCCCCACCCCAGCCCCGTATGTAAGCGCCATACCCCCAGCGCTGGGGGTACGGCTCGTACATACGGGGCTGGGGTGAGGGTACGGTGCGTACATACGGGGCTGGGGGTACGGCACGTACATACGGGGCTGGGGTGGGGGGTACGGCACGTACATATGGGGCTAGGTGTACGCCACGTACATACGGGGCTGGGGTGGGGGTACAGCGCATACATACGGGGCTGGGGGTACGGCACGTACATACGGGGCTGGGGTGGGGATACGGCGCGTACATACAGGGCTGGGGGTACGGCACATACCCCGGGCACAAGTGTATCCGGGGAAGGGGTCGTACACAGTTTGCTCCGTAAGGGACGTTTTCCATACGCTTGTGCATTTGGAACACCGGTACGGATCGGACTTGTGCGCTCGGACTTCAGTTTTACGACTCGTACGTAAAACTGTCCGGGGACGTCTCGTAGACTTTTCCCGAGGCGATTCGTATGTATTTTTCCCGTACGAATCGTACTTCACCGTTTGTACGGTACTTGTACGATTTGTATGTAAAAAAATACGGATACGAGTCGTACGGGAAAAAAAAATACAGGATCGGAATCGGCACCCTAGTGTATGAGCTGGTAGCCTCATCCAGATTGCTGGGTATTGGGGTGGAAGTAGCAGTTAAAAGGTGGTGTAAGTCCTCTGCTTTTATCTTATTCCAGGCCCTATTCTCAGAGTGTTTTGCGGTTAATTTTGGCACCGTGTGATCCGGCACCGTCAGCTGAAATAGGACTGCAGAGTTGTCTGACCAGACTAACGGCAAGACCTTCGTGAATGAGAGCTGCAGGTTATTAGAGAAAATGCCATCTAAAGTATGGCCAGCTTGATGGATTGCACCATTTACCTTTTGTTCAAGGTTTCCACCTTTCATCAGGTCCAGCAGATTGAAGGTGTCTGGGTCAGAGGGCGGTTTGAGGTGATAATTAAAATCCCCTAGAATGGTATAGGAGTTTGTGCTAATCCCCCTCTCTAGTACAGTGCCTACTTGTTCTAGAAAGCGGCCTCTTGGGCCCGGTGCTCTGTATGTGAGAGTGCCTCTAAAGGTATAATGATTTGAGAGACTTAGCCCAAACTCAAGCGCTTTACATTGCTCAATGGCTAACCGATTAAACAAGGCCATAATGGATTTATGGTAAATGACAACTAAACCCCCCCCTCGCCTCTGTCGTCTATTAAGTGTGTAACAGAAGTTATTAGGGGGTGTGGCCTTTACTAGGTTGGGTCCGGACGCAAGATCTGTCCATGACTCAGTAATAAATGCCGCGTGAATTTTATCATCACCAATGAGGGAGGCAATTTCTAAACTGTGTTTAACAAAAGACCTGGCATTGAAAAGTGCGAATTTCCTTGCGAGGGGAGAGGCGTCCTTTCTTGCTGGGGCTTGTTTGAGTCTTGTATCTATTAAGGGCTGGCCGATAAATTCTGGAATCTTGGTGCTGGAACGAGGACAGTTGGAATGAACACGAGGTAATTCAACGTCAAGATGAAGCTTGCGACAGTTGCGATTTGTAGAGAAACGGTTGAGCTTTAACAAATCATTAACGGAGTATCGAATTGTTTTGTTCGTGCCTCAGTGAATTTTTGCAGGGGGGCTGGCGCTGAGCACGTTGCGAGTGCGGACTGGGGCAGACGGGCTACGCCTTTGGTGCGCCGGCGGCGCGCTCACGCCAGCGTTTGTTTAAGTAGAGTCAGGGGCATGAGATCTAGCCCGCTGACCTGCCTACCTCCAAGATGTCTGCCTCAGTATCCGAAGTCCCATGAAACACACTACGGAGGGCTTCTAGCTGAGGACAGAATGAGTGGAAATAGCGCAGAGGTAAAAACAGTTAAAATTATATTTTTTTAAAATGAAAACAGCGTTGGAGATGTGCAAGTATGTAAAATTAGGTCAAATGCGGGCACATACAATGTAGGTCTCTCCCGGCTGAGCCTCAGGAGGCATGAGATCTAGCCTGCTGACCTGCCTATCTCCAAGATGTCTGCCTCAGTATCCGAAGTCCCGTGAAACACACTACGGAGGGCTTCTAGCTGAGGACAGAATGAGTGAAAATAGCGCAGAGGTAAAAACAGATAAAATGATATTTTTTTTAAATGAAAACAGCATCGGAGATGTGCAAGTATGTAAAATTAGGTCAAATGCGGGCAAATACAATGTAGGTCTCTCCCGGCTGAGCCTCAGGAGGCATGAGATCTAGCCTGCTGACCTGCCTATCTCCAAGATGTCTGCCTCAGTATCCGAAGTCCCGTGAAACACACTACGGAGGGCTTCTAGCTGAGGACAGAATGAGTGAAAATAGCGCAGAGGTAAAAACAGATAAAATGATATTTTTTTTAAATGAAAACAGCATCGGAGATGTGCAAGTATGTAAAATTAGGTCAAATGCGGGCAAATACAATGTAGGTCTCTCCCGGCTGAGCCTCAGGAGGACTTCACCTCCAGATGATTTAACAGAGGTCATAACACCACGTCCTAGCATCAGATGGCAACTCAAATGAAAAAGGGTGTAAAAACCAGGCTGTTAGGACAACACAAAGATGTCTAACACATATTTAATACAAAAATAGTCACCAAGCTTCAAATGAAGGAAGGCAAAAATGCCAAGTCAATGGCCCATAGCTTCTCTCCTGGTAAATTGGAGCATGTAATGCTAAAATCCATACATTTTGGTGCTACATTTATTTTTTCAATGCAAGTGAATGGAAGCAAGAATACTTGACGGGCCAAAACTGTGGGCAGGGTCAAAGGATCAGGTACCAAGCTCTTCATGCGGGAAAAATGCGAGATGACGATAGTAACAGTTTTCATTGAGCAAAAGCTGATTTAATTAATTTCTACAATCCTCACGGATTGTGTCAACTTCAGAACGATGCTATGTTTACTAGAATGGTTAGGCCAAAATATGCGATGTACAACAAAGGATAGCAAAAGGGCAGTGCATTTGAAATATGAGAAAATGTACAATAATGTGCTTGAAGCAGTTATGAAAAAAAATTGCAGTTGTTAATACAAACAGTGTGATATGTGTGCACTTGTTAATACAAACAGTGTGATATATGTAAATTCGTTGTTCTCAAGAACGAAGGTACAATTGGAACAGCTAAGAGCAGAACTAGAGAGGCAGGTTTAAGCTCTGTCAGCTCAGGTATCATTTTTGGTGAAGTATCTCTAGTTATCTCTGCTACATTTGGAACAGCATTTAAACTAAGAATTAAGAGCTGAGCTTTCATTATAGATCAACTAGGCAATAAATGATGTTTACTACTGGTGTGAGGGGCCAACGCATCCTAGTGAGTACATAAACAGTAACATTGACAAAGTAGTGGTCAGGCCAGCTAGATGGTATAAGCTGGTTCACCTGAATTCTGTTATCTATCATTAAAACAAGATAGCCCTTCTGTAACTACCAGATTGCCCTATGCGCCAGTTCGAGCCTCCAGATGGGGGAACTTTTCAACCAATAGCTGAATTTCACAATGTATAACCATGAAACATGGATTCAAAAGCCGACTTCCCCTCGTGTCAACCTGTGTGATCTCGGCGTCTTGCCTTTTGTCAGCTGTTTAGGTACGCTATGAGGACCAACAGGATCTCAGCACAGGCAAAAGTCAGAAACAATATTCATGCCTATGTCAGGACTTCAGGTTTAGTCCCAGCCTAGGGGGGCGAGATAGCATTTCACTCCGAAAATAAAGAAAAGCACTGGAACAGGTACACACCGACCATGTCAAGGTGAGGTTTTAAGTACCTCACGCAGAGCAATAGTTTCAGCAGAGCGTTATTAATCATCTGACAGCAATGTTTAATGTTTGGATGCCAGCTGATCGAGCAGCTGCCAGCTTTCTCCCTTTCCTGCAAAACAGACGTGTATTCCAACTGCAAACCAGGTAACTATGGAGGATGGGTAGTTGCAAGGGATCTCAGCATGCTTTGGGTGAGTAAGCGAGTGATGATGGAGCTTTAAGAGTTATCCAGAGACCACAGCCAAGCTGTGGGTAGATCAAAACCCTATATGACCTTCTACCATATAGGACCTGATAATAAGTGGGTTGGTGTTTTCCGATCCCTGCGTAAACTCCAGTTTGTGTAGGGGTCAGAATTCTGGATTGGGTGTTATTTCATGCACCCAGTAAAAATTGTGGTGTCAACATGGGCTTCTATGGGAATTCTCTGCGGCATATTATCAAGCCCATTATCGCTGCTTTAGCGGCAGTTTTCTGCCGCTAAAGCGGTGATAATTGTAACGCAGTGCTTGATAATATGCCCCACTGTCTCTCTCTCTCTCACGCACATCCACACCCACACAGCCATTCACATGCCCCCACACACAGTCAAACTTGCAGAATGCAGCACTGTTTCCACTGCAGAGTTTCAGGCTCATTGGAAAATCACCAGATGATAATCAAGGAGTGGGAGACAGAGGCTGGTATAATAGCTGATTCTACATAGGACTCATACCTCAAGTTCAAGGGTATTTTTTCTCTGGGAAGAAATAGATTGTTTCTGAGGCGACGATGGATGTATAAACATCAATCAGTCACAGAAATGAAGTGCGCCCTCAAGGACTCTTCGTGAATCACTATCCCTTTTAGAGACTTTGCTTACATGCGGTGGCAGCTGCCTTGTCCTAAAGGTAGAGACGCGAAGGGGGTGTCCACATAAAAAAATAAAAAGCAAACGTACCTTTTCTCGAGTGTGATGTCCTCCTCGATCCTTCTCTCCTCGAGGCAGGCAGCAAGCAGGCTCCCTACTCCCAAGCCAATCCTGGCACTGCTCTCATGCAGCATGAGAGCACTGCTAGGATTGGTGGGAGCTGCCTCTATTAGCTCTCACAAGATCCCTGGAGGCCTTTGCTCTCTCTAACCCAGCTGACTTAAGACAGCTGGGGTAGAGAGGTTTAACATGCACATCCTCATTTTAAAATTGAAAGCACAAAGCTTCCTGCTGCCACTCAGCAGCAATGGCCCTGCCCTGCCCTGACATTCCGTTTGGGATGGGTCGGCTGCTGAAAAATAAAATGGTAATAAATAAACTTTATCGTCATTTTATTTTTCAGCTCTGGCCTGGGGCTTATGTTTGTGGGGCGACGCTCCTCCGCTCAGACGGAGGAGCTGCCCCTGCTTACATGGTACATGGTACTGAGGGAGCTCTCAGGGAAGGCGGCACAGGATCTCAGTTGCCAGGAGTAAAAGCTTGGTTTTAATAGGGGTTAGCCTCAGATAGTTGTGGCTCATCTACTGGTGTATTTCTTCCAAGCAGCTTCTAAGATTCAGGACAGAGACTAGGGGATGTTTATCCAACCTGATGATTATTTTGATGTTATAGGCAATGGACGTAGCTGCGTACCCAAATGATCTAACACAGGGAGACTGAGGTCAAAATTAAATATTAAAGAGGATAAGTGATAGGAAAGAACCTTGCGGCATGCCACATGTCACCTCCATTTTGTACAACCTATAAGGGGAGGAATAATTGAAAATAATAGATCAGAAGTGATTATACCAATTGACCACTTTTTAACCTATACTAGTTATACCCAGTTTCTGGAGTAAGACACCATGGTCCACTGTATCAAAGTTGAGAGGGAGATCCAAAAGAATCACTCCTGCTATATCGCCCTCATACATGATTGTTCAATTCTAATCATGAGCAACAAATCAAATATGGTGGTTTCGGTTCCGTATCACGATCAAATTCCCTTCTGACGGAAATCAACAATGATAGGCTCTTCAAGACTACTTGAACAATGTTAGCCAAACATATTTTGCAAGTACCTTCCCTAGGTGACTGATCAACCACTATCGACTGGTGTAATTTGGGACAAGCTCAGTTTTCTCATGGGGAGATGCTGCCTCAAATTTCCACTGATCCAAGGTTAACGTAGTCTTCAGACTGGCTACAAATAAGTCTGCCACACAGTGCAATGCCCACAGAACAACCGTTCAGCACAAATCCTTTTGTGAGCCAGACCTAGATTTAGCGATGAGGGTTGTTGTCTTATCCATCATGATGGAATTAAAGCTTTCTTGAGTGGTACCTACCAGGCTGCTATTGAGAGGAAAATATAGAGACTGGGTAGCGCCAGGGGCAGCTCCACCGCTATGGTAGAGGAGCGTCGCCCCACTGCTTTCTCGCAGTGCGAGAAGCAAAGACATAAAATGGTAATAACTTTTAGTTATTACCATTTTATGTTTGCGTTGCAGGCGGGCGGGTGGTCGGGACGTGCTTCGCTCTCCGAGCAGAACAGGGGAGGGGTTCCCACTACTGAGTGCGCAAAGACTGTTTGGTCGACCCTCTCGGGCTTGCAGTGTTGTGATTGACTGATGGGAGGGAGCCTGGCTGCCTGCTTCTTTTTCCAGTCGGAGGCAGGAGAGCAGGAGCCGAGAAAACGCAGATCTCAAGGTAAGTTTAAAGTTTTAATTTTTTTTACTATGACCCCCCCTGCGAACCCCCTGGACTCACCGCGCCTCCCCTCCACCTGTGAGCCATGCCGGCTGTGACTGGGTAGCACATCTCTGATTCTTCCATATTTTTTTTTTCACTTTTGGGGTGAAGAAGACGATCAATTCATTGTAGAAAGCTTGGGTCATGAAGAATGTTAGATAGACAAGATGGATTAATACCAGTTTTCCAATGGAGATACCAGCACAAGGGGAACTGCTAAACTCAAGAATTTTGCTTTGAAAAATTATAGATTTTGCCTGCCTGAGAGCTTACCTATTTAATTGGATTTTATACTCTATATTTTTATATTCAGAGTAGAACTTTCCCCAGAACCTTTCGAATCCTCTGTTTTTCGGCTTGCTATCTGATGGCCTCTGTAAATCAGGAATTATGTGGTCCAGTGAGCCTAGAAGTATTTTTTTGTTGGAACTATGTTTTTCGAAAGATCACACAGAGCTCTTATTAAAGTAATTTAATAAGCAGGAACCCATTACCACCAGAGGTCTCAGACAGGCATGATGATCCTTCATAGTGTCAGTCAGACTCATCTTGCCCTGTAATATAAGCTAATGAGAAATGTAGATTTAAGTGCTATACGAGGCCTTGATGGAGCCACGCCCATGCTGAACGGAATGAGATGATGATCTGCCCAGGATTAAAGAGAGTTTGATTTAAGACTAAATAAGTTACCCTTGCCAGAGCCACGTCAAGTTAGTGACTGGCAATGAGAATGTCACCACTGACCAGCTGCACCTGGATGTGGGACTCTAGGGTACCAGTTTTATTATCATCCATGTTGTCAAAAGGCATAATAAAATTACTCAGTACCACCATAGTGCAAATTTGATAACGAATGCCAGATTTAAACGTTCCAGGATAGGAGACAGAGCTTTCAGTGTGGCTGCCGCACGCTTATGGAACGAGCAGCCCCGGAACATTAGACAGGCCAATTCCCTGATTGGTTTCAGGAAGAGTCTGAAAACTTGGCTTTTTCCAAGGACTGAACTTTAAATTGTCCCACCGTTAATCCGGCCAGCTCTTGTGGCGACTAACTTCAAGTCTAAGTGCCAGAATACCCGTAGGGTGGCAGTTCGCGCTATATAAAAGCTTCATACAATACAATACAATACATTTGACTAAAACACAATGTGACTTTTCAACATAATTCTAAGACGGTTGTTTTTCTTTTTTTCTGGAATCTGTGGAAAATAGCCCACCATAAAAGTCTTAGCCCATTTTGGAGACAGCTGACACGGGCATACCAGACGGTCAATTAGGATATCTGTCATTCCAGCCCTGCATCACTTTAGAGGTCTGTGAATATCACAGCCACACCCTTGCAGTAAAGAATTTTGAATCCCTCCACGACAGCTTTGGCAACTGAGCGGCATGCCTCTTACATCCAAGTCTCAGTCAATAATAAAAAAATCCCCAAGGCGAGGTTAGTAAAAGGTGGAAACCCTTCCACCAACATTTCACAAGTGACAATTTACCAGGTCTCACACCAGAAATAACTTAATTGAATTCTAGGCAGGCTCAGTGTCGTATACATAAAGTGGGTGCTAGAGTCCCTAAGGCAGGCTGAACAGTAATACTGTCTGGAAGTTTACAATTCTTCTTCCTAGTTAGGTTAACTGTGCCATGGTGTAGAGTATTTCCTCTGGCAAGATGATATAGACTCCGAAGGAAATTGTGGTGGCAAGCAGCGGAAGTTGTGTGCCTCTCGCGACAATGAACAAGGCATGAAACGAATAGTTAGATAACACTCTCTATATCAAACAGTCTACTAGTTCTTGGGTCCTTGGCAATTGGTGGCTGTCAGACGCAGTTATGTTCTTCAGCCTGCAAACCCACCACAAGAAAGACACTAAGAACTATTTATTACATGCAGTTCTTTAAATGGAAAAAAATACGTGCAGGTACTCACCAAAAATAAGCAGTGGATTGGGGGTGGAGTTTGGGGCGGGGCTACGTTTTTTACCTTTCTAAGCTTTGTATGCAAAAAATATGCAGGCATTGTACAAATGTCTAACCATTTACATAGTACTTACCTAGGTTTATGGTTATTAAACAAATGTTTATCAATAAATGGCACTCTGACGAAACAGTAGTAGTGCTGCAGTTTTTTTTTTTAAAAGCATGAATGCATTGATTTAATCTAGAGGGCAGATTTCGTTTCATGCAAATCCCTTTCATTTAAATTATTGATGGGCGAAGATTTGCGGGCGTTTAAAACAGTGGGCATGCTAACAAGCTGCATGCCCTGAACAATGTGGCCCACACTCGCGCCTATTAGGTTTTATCGATACCTTCCGACCCCCTCTGAAAGACACCCTGCAGCGATACTCCACCTTTCACTCCAGAGAGGCACACGCAGCTCTCTGTGTTCTCCTGAACACGAGCTGCTGTGCTGGCGCTTTTAAACCAGCGCAGCCCTGGCTTCAGCTCCGTTTGAAAGGCGCTTTTACCCATTGCAGGCCGAGCAGAAAGAGCTGCCAAGGATGGAGCTCAGGAGCGCAGCACCAACTGCATCAAAACCGGGCCGTCATGAGTAGCGGTACTCCCCTTTTCCGAGGAAAGGTTCTGGTACTCAAGGGGAGAAAATATAAAAGTCCCGGTACTCAGTACCGGTGATACCGGCCCATTTAAAGCACTGATTACATGTCTCATCACCAGTCAAATGCATGCACTTCCGTATAGAGATCTACAGATGATGCTTCAGAGCTGCACTCAAACCTTTACATTGACTAAATAGCAGCCTTGGGGTTTCCTTCATGATTGTTTCTGCTGAACTATTTGCGGTCTCCAGACAATACATGATTTAGATACACTATCTTTCTTTAGTGCTGCAATACCATAACATAAATTAGGACGAATTGACATAATGACAAGCTCCTGGGAGTCCAGAAACCAAACTTTGATACCTCACTCCAGTGCAATCCATTATAAGAGGTATGATCCAGTTAACATTAATGCAAATCTTCAGAATTTACTTTCAAACATCAGTAGTTGGTGGGTGGATAGTTATGAGTTAAGGCAGGCAACCAAAACGGTCTTTGCTATGTAGATCTATTGAACGAAACACTCATGTGTTCCCTCTTATCCAGTTCAGGTTTGCATTTGCAATGTCAGAGACTAAAGCATTTTTTTTTTGGTTGATACATATTTTACCCACAATCACATCCAAAATGGAAGATGTTTCACTTCTTCCAAGACGGTTGTCCACGATTGTCCTTGTCAATTTCATCAAGGTTATGGTTTTCATTTTTTTTTACTATAAATGGATAACTCTTTCATTTTGAAGTATTTGACAACGGCATGAATGAAACATCCGAAGGCAATGCAAGCCAGTGATGTCAAAACCAAACTGTCAATTGCATATGTCGACTGATTGAATAAAAAGTTTAAATCACATATTTTAGCAAATTTGAAGCAGATAAAAAGGAGTGAGGGCCAAAAATATGCACTGATCTTTAATTCTGGGATTAGAATTTTTGGTGTGCCGAGAACACATAAATCGTTTTCTGAATGAGATTACCCTGGGACGTGAGGGCTTCACATAATCTCTGCAGGCAGCATGTTCATCCACTGACCTTTCTCACCACGTTTGGAATCTTTGATCTGCACATTACACAAAGAACTTTGCAATGAATCCAATGTATCTCATGGGCTATCTCACTCACATTGTAACCTTCTTTCCCACTGGCTATTAATATTTTCTGATGTAACTTCGGTAGTGTCTTGGCAGAGCGGTGCTCAGCACTTGTCACCAGCTGTTCACTCCCTTAAAATGTAGTCTCCTTTCACTAGAGCTCTTACTTTGTACTGCACCTTTTTGCCATTCCATTGTTGACAGCTTCTTACAAGTAAAACATCTTTTAGTAGTATCCACTATCTTTTGCTTTCTGTCTAGAAGAAGACCTCGTTCGATTTCTGACCCGTGCTGTTCAAACATTCATGAATCCATTGCGGATTCTGCATGTGAAATTGTTTAGATATAGATATTTTGATTTTGGCCAAATTTCCTAAACAGACAGAGCAGGTTGTTTTTACCCTTTAAATCTCATATGTTACACTGCCCACATTATAACTGGGCATTGTACTGCCTGCACTTTAATATTTAATACAATCTTTGCCACCATTTTTGTACACTCTGCTTTGTGTACTATTTTGAATCAGCAATTAATAAACTCACTCATTTATTCATTCCCCAACTCAGCAATTCAACCATTGTAAATATTCACCTACTCCCCAACGGGCTCATTCTGCTGTTTATCCTTACACCCAGCAAACATCCACTCACTCCCCCATCCATTCATTTTCCCACTCACTCATCCATGCACTTGATGATCCATCTAAACAGCCATACAGGCACTCACACACCCACACAAACACATTCACTTACACGCACCAATCAATAAGCAAACATGTTAGGATGTAGCCTAGCAGCTAGGGCGGTGGATCTCAAATCTGGGGAACCGGGTTCGAGTCTCGGCAATGAAGCTCAGCATCTTGTGATTCTGGGCAAATTGCTGAATCTCCCTGTGCCTAAAAAAAATGAATATGTCCTTCTTTAACGCAACTGGTGCTATGTAAAGTGCTCTTATACCCAATACTTTTGGGTCAAGTTCACGCTATATAAAACTTCGAGAAAATAAAAGATCAATCTATTGATTTGTCAATTGGTGCTATTTTTCTGAACTCCAAGCATTAATTTCTCATATTTTTCAACAAGACCTTTACAAATGTCTAGATTACAGTTGATGGTCTCGGTTCTTCGTGCAAGGTCTTGCTTGCTTGTTGTTTCTTTCTCTTGAGATTTGGGAGTACACAAATGTAGTCAGGCAAGGATAAGAACCTGGTAATAACCTGCGTTTTTCTGGCAATCTTTTAAGAGCCGTGTTTACGTCTGTGGTCTGCTCGGTGACTGTGCAGGATCCCACAGTGACTCAGCAGCGTCGGTGCTCCCTCTAACCCCAGCAGTGTAATCCGGGTATTCCTCATGACTCTTTCCTCTAATAAAGAGACATTGACAATGATCTTGTCATTAGAAGCCTCTCAAGAAGGGACTGACAAAGCCTTCTCATTTATGTATGCCAGGGTTTTTGTCAAGCTTCAATAACACACAGCATAGCTATAGCATGGGCCGTAGCTATGCAAGCTTCCCCACACAAGCAAAAGGTAGAGGTTAGGCAACATCAACAGCTGTGCACTTGTCCCTCACACCCAGCAGATAATGGTCTGATGTAACTTCAGAAGTGTCTTGGCAGGGCGTGCTCAGCCCTTGCTCATTAGCAGTTCACTACCTTAAAATGTAGTATACTTTAATCAAAAGCTCTTACTTCGAACAGCACCTTTTTCCCATCACATTGTTGATAGCAAAAGGGTGCACAACAAAGTAGAAGCACTGCATGCTCCACGTCAACATACAGAGAGCAAGCTTCACTCACATGCACAGTTTGCAGAGGCCTGGGCTGGGATGCTAACTACAAGGAGCACGGCTTGAAAGCAGGGACACGGTGAAAGCTCATCAGACACGCACAAGCCAAGGAGCTCCTGGTGGTGGGTCGTGCAGCAGAAGCTGCCATGGCACGGGGTGGAATCGGTGTCCGTGGAGCTTGAGCCTGCCTTGGATTACCATCTACCCACCACCGCTCAGGAACTGGTGCCATATTAAACATGCACTTGTGAAGAGGTTGTCAGAAGTCCTATACCTGACATGAAATTGGCTGCCTTCTATGGGTTGCTTCTTACATAGCAGATGCCTGAAGGAGCCGGTCATGTGAGGGACAGGTCAACAGTGAAAGTATGAGGTGTCTTCAGAAACTGGACATTTGGGAGACAAGCACAGAAGGTCTCCTGCTAGGCATGTTTTGATGAGGTGGTTATTTTCACAGAGGAGCAGTACTTCAAAATGAGGTTGCATGGATGCAGGTCAGTGCTCATTGGGCATATGGTGCATTGATTTGTATTGCAGACAGTGACATGGTAAATACACTGTTTTGCCCGGCTCCTGAAAGAGGCAAGGTAGAGATGCAATGATGTGCCTCTCACTTACATAACTGCTTAATGTCTCTGGCATCAATAGCTGTGTCACTAGACACCAATGTGTACAACACTACAGAGTTTGAAAAGCCTTCAACATAAAGAGAAACTTGCTAACAAACCACATGGGTTTGGCTTTAGAAATTTACATTCAAATCGATTCATACAACATATATTGAAATAAATGGATACATGTACACAGGATAACACACCTCAATCAACCTTCCACACGTGGACCTACCTACAGGCACTATGCTCGGAGAGCAACATATAGGCAGTTGGACACACAGACTAGCACAAAGACAGCTTTAAATGCACAGACCCAGGACTGCATAGTTTGAAGATCAGCAAATTCCTTTGTGTGTGTGAGCACATGGGTGGATGGCTGGTGTCTAAGATGTTGACAGTTTGACTTGTTTTTGGTTTTGCTGCTTTCTATGGATTCATCTTGTTTCCAAGTTATATTGATTGTCTTTTTCAATTTGCCTTTCCGTGATGTTTATCAATTATGAGAAGCATACGCTCGATTTTATTGTGAATTACATTCTGCTGGTTTCTGATCTTTTAGCATCACTTTTTCGCAAACAGGTTATTAATGCATTTTCATAAACGCAAAAGATAGAGAAAACTCTGTCCGTCTTTCTTTCTCAGAGGGTACAACTCTCGGTTTGGAAGTTGAAAGGCGGGGTTTGCAGAGCAAGGGTTTACCGGAGACACCTAACAGCTGTTATTCAAGGATCTCAAAAAGCTTCCACCTTAAAATCCTATAGGAGCATTGGGGTAGTTTTCCAGTGGTGTTCAATTTACAATCTTTCTGCAGTAGATGGTAATTTGATTGGTGTGTGGTACAGTTTCTCAGGGATGGGTTTGAGAAACAACTATCTGTGTCCACACTTTGACCACATAGGGTTGCTGTTAGAGCATTCAGAAGGCTTTGGAAAAGTTTGAATGATGACCATGATCTACCCTCTCATCTACGAAAAAGTTATTCTTTCTCACGTCCTGCTATAAGACCACTCTAGCTTCTCTGAGACTTACCTCTTTTACTTGGGCTCTGATTTCTCACCCCTTCGAACCATTATCTGAGGAAGACATTGCATTTGTTACTCTGAAAGGGGTTTTCTGTTGGCAATCACCTCAGCATGGTGAATTGGAGACCTTGGAGCCTTTATAGCCAGGGAATAGTGTCTGTCTTTTCAAGAATATGTTGCAATATTAAGACCAGACCATGCCTTTCTTGCAGAGATGTCATTAACTTTTCATAAAAAATCAGGAGGTACTTCTTATAGCTCATTCCTCCTCTTACTCTCAAGAATTCCAACAGCATTTGTTTGATGATAAAAGGGCTTTGCAGATGTTTAGATAGATCACAGCCTTTGATAATCAAATGGCTATTTGCTACGTTTGGTACATCAGGCCAAGGAAACAAATCATTTGCCAATCAATTAGCAGATGGAGATAGTCAGCAATTTCTATGGCTTATTCTTTAGCCAGAGGCATAACGGAGGCCCCCGCAGCCTCCACAGTGTGAGAGGGGCCCCCACACCGTTCACCTCAAAGGGGGCCACCTTGGGCTGACCAACTGCAAACAAATAAAACAATCAGAAGAAGCTAGGCATTAACAAATGGGTAATGGGGACCCCTCTCCTTACCTCGAAGGGAGCCCCCTGAGGTTTTGTACACCACTTTCTTTGGCAGGAACTCCAGTCCCGGCAGGGATTCAGGGTTGTCCACGTCTTTGGCAGAGATTAAAGGAGTTTCTATTGCTGAAATCATAATACACTTGTGTAGCTTTACAAAGTGCAAGAGGCCTTGAATGAGAACACGGACTTTGGTGAGGGTGTGTTGAATTTTGTATTATTCTAATATTTTTCTGGAAATAAATCACTTTTTGGTGTAGCATGAAAGGTGGTTTAAGATATCTTTATGTCGTATGAAGGCTGTCTAGACTTTGCTTTGGTATGTCTCAAAAGTAATGAGAGAACGAGGACAAAGGACATGGGGTAATGTTCAATTACTTGCCAGTAATCGTTGTTACTTCTAGTCCTGAAGTATTGCACATATTTCAATAAAACCAATCCCAGCTCTAGGCCCAGTTGAAGCTGGGGTGGGGGCTAGTCTATGCAAGCTGTCAATGCATAGTTATTGTACTATTGGGTATCTGATATTATAACCGTAGAGGTCCCAAGATACCTTTAGGTGTTTAAACTGGAGGTCGCAGACCGGCGAATGTCTCACTCCTGACGTTACATTGCGTCAAATCCTTAAGTCTGTGTTTGTGCGCGGGGTGCGTTTCCCTGCTTAGCGCAATGCTACCCTCCTATTCGCTATCAGGGAAGTGATTGCAGCCAGACTACGCACCTCCAGAGGTGTTCCCATGACATAACCCATTAGTGTAATCTGTGGCTGCAATGACACTTTACAATCAATCATAGTTAGTACTGTTGTAATTATGTCTATCCACAACATTTTTATGGGAGGGCATTCCCAGGCTAAATTGTAGAATCCATCCAGCTCCAAATTGCATCCGAGACAATAGCATGATCTGGGTGACATTACCTGTATAATTACGGCTCTCGGTATTATGGTATTTATTTTTGTCGACATTCCGTCTGTATTTATCCATATTTCTTTTTTTGCTCTTTTTTTAAATCCATTTTTATTTTGTGTTTTCTGTATAAATGAAACTGCAATGGGTATTTTGCCACATTTATTTGACTGAAAAATATTTACTTGCATCTGAATGTCCAAAGGATTTGGCAGTATACAGTGCAATAGCGTTATCTGAAAACACTTGCATTGTAGAATAACATAGAATCTGTAGATCTACAGTTAATTAAGTTTAATTAGGAAATCTATTGTCTTTTTTCCCCTCCCCCACCTCTCAATCTGAACACCTACTGACCTGGCAATCATCACCAACAGTAGAAAAAAATCATCCTAAGAAGATCTATTTGTCATATTTTTATGTATTTAAGAATAAATACAGACAAGAAAATAAAAAGTTTTCTCTCTGTATTTATCTGTAAAAATCTGTAAAAACGGAAAACTGGGAGCCCTATTTATAATTCACCCTTGACAATCCCAGAGGAGTGCTGGGTAAGACAGCCCTTAAGGTGCTCAACTGGGGTGGGTGAACAGCCATACCCTCGTTCCTTTCAGTTTTTCCCTGCCTCAGGAAGTGGAGCGCCACATCAAAAGTAATGACTGGGGCAAGGACATTCAGGACTAGGAGTATTGAGGATTGACAGTAAGTAATTGGGCATTACTGTCCCCAACCTAAGCCCTTGCCAGTGGAATAGGTCCTGGATTGATGGAGTGGGTAATTAACACTAATTGTTCTCTGCATCTAGTAGCAAGAGAAATTGCGAATATGCTAATGTGTAACCAATGCTCAGTTTGACACGTATTCGTGTTTCTCAATGTTGATATGCCCATATCTGGAGACATGTAAATCTGAGGTTTGAGCAGCATGACTCTGCAAACCTTGTGATGCCGTAGCTTCCTTCATAGCTGTTTGTCTTATTTGCATTGCCTTACTTTAACCCTACCTAGAAATCCCCAGTTTGCATAGCAAATGAGGTGGTTTGATTATGCCACCCTTCCTAGAGCTACCTTGCTGCCCTTTTGCACTTCTTTCCTGGTAGATCAGGAACATTTACCGACTGTATGCAGGGCTTTTGTTTTGGAGGTGTAAGATCTTTTGGATGCAAGATGTATTTTTGTTAATTAGCCATATCCTTAAAGCATTTAGGGCAACATGGTATGTACTCTCTCATTATGTATCCTGCCACAGGTGTATTTTGAAATGAATGCATTGACAATATGGAATGTACTCGGCCTCGGATCTGTACTTACTTCTTCACTTCACTCCATTTCACCAAAGGTTTGGCAAAGCTAACAGGTCTTGGCTTTGGGAACTATTAGCCCTACCAACATTTTATATCGATGCTGTGCAGCATTTCTAAAGTGGAACCCACAACAAAAAAAGGAGTAATGGTGCTGTGTATAAGTGATGCAGGTGCTTTTTTTCTTTTTATTACCCCATCCGAGTTGGATCAGTAAATAAAAAATAGTAACGCAAAATTATTTGATTTATTTCTGAAGCAGTTAGGGAAAGGAACATGGAGGCGTGGATGAGAGGAAGCAAAACTGGTGGGCATAAGAGTTGAAGCAGCATGGATTGTGCCAGCATGCGTAAGCAATTCTGAGGGCGCAGGTAGGGGTGAGAGAAGCAACATAGAGTGCAACATTGAGGGCTGAAGGACCATGGAGGACGCGAGAAGAAGTAGATGACACAGGCAAGAGAAAACAATGTGAATTGTAGGGGTCAAAGAGGATGGTAGATGTGCACACATGAGGGAGACGAGCTCGGCGGTGAGTGCAGCCTGGAAGGGAGGGGCTGGAGGAGAAACACACAAGGAAGAGAAAGTAACAAAGACCACTGCAGAGGTGTGGAGAGAAGTGCATGAAGAAAACAGCTAGGAAACACATGCACTCTCATAGAGTGCTTTTGCAGGAATTCTGGGATCACAGGATGACAGAATGTAGGGACTGAGTCACTATACCACATCAGTGCTTATGGGCCCAAATCTGATTGGCTAATAGTGCCTTACCTGCCCTCCTAACCTTCCCAGAGTAACAGGTATAGAGGCACCCCAGAACACAACATTCTAGTCCCCACGGGAACTGTGGAAACAGATTGTCACCTTTCGTTTTCTCACTCAAGCTTGTCCATAAGAAACAAGAAAGACATGAGGGAAGTTTACAATATTTAATGAAACTATCGTGGTCTATCATGAAGCAACTGTGCTGCAATTAGGAAACAAAGTAATAAGCATCACGAGCAAACAATATATGATGAAAAATATATTTGCATAAGCAATTCCTCACTACGTGAGTGCAGTGATATATCAGATATCTCCGGGATTAGAACTGGCCTCCATACCTGGCATTCGTAGTTAGGTGGTCTGCATCTCAGGTTATGCAAAGCTAGCCTGTCTGTCTCAGGACCATTCCCCTCTGCAAGAATCCTCCTCTCTGTTTTTCAAAGGGCATGTTTCAGTTTATATGAAAAGAAATGCTGTGCTGGAAAAAAAGCTGCTGCGCTTTTGTTGTGTCGGTATGTTAGGAGATGTTGCTTTACCAAGCACTGAGAAACAGGGCATGATGTTATTTGACCTTTTTTGAAATGTTCAGACTGAATCCCAGCAGAAGAGCTGAATACCAATCATAACATGTGCAGACTATTTCTAAAAAAACTTTTGTGGCACAAAAATGAATGTGTTACGTGTGACTGTGCGATGCAAATGTGACCTACAATGTGCAACTAGGCTACAATATGGGAAAATTACAGTGGGCCTAGGACTCCCAACTGTGCTTAACCAAAAAGGAAAAAAAGTAGTACCTGAAAAGTAGGCAGAGGAAGGACACATGCAATGAGGCTATGCTACATGGAAAGGATAAACCAGGATAAACCCAAGGAGAGAAAGGAAAACCTACACAAGTTAATAAATAAAAATCAAGCAAATGAGAGTGACAATAAAGCCAAACAATAGTAAGTAATGGGCAGGCTCTAAACTCACTGTAAGCTGACATTAGGTCCTTTTGCACAGAGACAGCTTGCACTGTCTGGTTGAGGAGATCTAAACAACAGGCTTATTTGCAGAGAGCAAACCTAAGCAGAGAGAGGTCTCTTGGCGTTATTGTCAGATAACAGGCATATTATGGCAATATTTATAGTTCTCAGTTTATCAACCTTTGATAGATGAGTGGCTGTGCGTACCAGTCAGGATCTGAATCTATCAGCAATTACCATCGTAACCTACCTTCATTAGTAAAATACTTTAAATAAACAAATTACACACTTGATAACATGGATTAGTATAACTACTCTCGTAGTGCTGCTGGGAAAGAGTGGGGTGTGTCCCATGAGGCTGATCTGCAGCCACATCTGTCTACGCGGAGTGATGTAAATGGATATACCCTGTTGAATGCTGTCTGAGTAATTAGCAGCATTCTGTTACCTGTGGAAGCTTTGGAGATATTGTGAGTGTCAATGAAGGCAGTGTCTCTCCTGACATGCTTCATAATTGCTTCTTAATTCATACAGACTCTAAATGCACACGTACCATCTGCTCTTGTTATCTCAAAATATACCGCATGTATTGCCTTCCACAAATTTAAAAAGAATTGAAGAAAATCCCATCGCTGCTGACTTATGTATGCTTCTGAAGTATGGCACAGACGACTGCTTCGAAAAAAAATCATACTCGTTATTTTGTTTTGTTGTAGCTGTTTTTATTGAGTTTGTTATACCACAGGGGAAGGTGGAACTGGACTAATACAAATGTGTAGCTCCAGATATACCATGTGAGTGAGAAGACTATCTTCACTGGTGAGGTAGTGGTATAGATACCACACTTGATGTCTAATGGTTTGAACGTCAAATATTTACAAACATTAAAATCCACAGATTTTCAGTTGAAACCTACACCACAGTGTAAAGCCTGAATTCGCTCCATCAACACATCAGCATGTTGGTGCAAGTGTAAGAGTTGCCATAAGCTCCAGTCTGCTAACAACATTTTTAAATGAAGGATGTACCAACATGAAGGGGAGGAGCTGGGCTGCAGTTGTCTGGAGTGGTAAGAGTGGCTGGGCTTTGGGCCGGTATGTGTCGCGCCTGATGAAAGCTGATACTGCTGGTCAAAATTTATCAGGGGCAGTTCATGGTACTCAATTATGACCTCGTCCCCGATAACGGGGAATAACTTGCAAATTTTGGCAGTAACAGCATCCAAATCTCCATGACCCTGTAATTATGGTGCTTTTTTACCCTGATAGCTTTCAGCCAGTTTGACCAGCTGAAATTTATCTTGGGAAAATTGTGGGGGTTTGAAACAATAGTTACCGTACATATTATAATTGTCGGGCTCTCATTGGGAGAGCCCGATAACTCTGGTATGCACGGTAATTACTGTTTCAAACCCCCAACGTTAAAAAGTATACTTAAAAAGTATGAGGGTCTCCTCTTAATTTATGTATGGGGGCCACATGACTTTATGTTGGACTGTTAAATTTAGTGCATTAAATTGGGACATGCTAATACCTGCCTTTTGTAGTCCTTAGGAATGCCTCAAGTGCAGGAGGAAGCATTATGCAAAAAGAAAGTTGTTATTAAACTGCTGTATTATGATGAACTTGATTTTTTTTCTAAATAAATTATAATGCCCTAAGACAATAAGGTGCATCTCACTACTAAAGAATAGACCTAAAATTAAACAAAACAAGAAGAGCCAATCGTTTAACTATGATGTATTACAATGGATTTGCAAGAGTCTCCTTTTCCGCTCTCTCGCTCGCTTTCTCTGTCTCTCCTGTACTTTCCTCTCTTCAACTTTTTTGTCATTCAATTTTTTTCTTGGCATGTCTGTGTACTTTCCCTTGCTATGTCCCTGCCCTCTCCTCACTCTGTGTTTTCTCCTCTTGCATATTTCATGAATTCTCACGCCACCTTTGTCTCTAACCTGCCCTCCCAACTGGAGCACCCATTGCCCTGTATCTTCTTAGCCATTGTCTTTCCTTGCCTGGTCTCCCTCACTCGGTTCTGTCTCCTCGTTCCCATGTCTCTCTCCTCCTCCCCCTTTCTTCCATGGTCATTTTTCTTCCCTACCATCTCCTTTTTGTCTCTATCGTCTCTTAATCCCCCTCTCTCTCTTTCTCTCTCTCTTTCTTCCCCCTAAAGGACCGGCTGAGGAGAGGAAGGGATTACTGAGTCCCCTAATAACAGATGACAATTTTTTTTTTAATCATGTGGTTGGAGTGGGGGGGGAGGGTATCCTTTGTGTCTCTCTCCCCCAAACTAGGCACTGTCAATTCTCACTAATGTTTTTGCAAAGTGTAAAACCTTATTTAAGAGCAGCCCCATTTCCACTATGGAAATGGGGCTGTTTTGAAAAGATACACAAGTTCCGGCTTTGGAATGCATGGACAGAAATGGAGGCCTGCTGTTCTTTTCCGACCACCTTTGTCTTGTCATTGTAGCCAATCATAAGGAGTTGCACATTGTGGCCTGCCTAATGAATATTATTAATTAGGCTGGTTATTCTGAAACTCCATTTGATTCCCTGTTTTGCTACCCGGCCTATTAGAACATAGGTCAATTCACAAAAGTAGATACTGGTCGTAAAAAGCCAGGTCGCAAATTGAGAATGCTGTTTGTGACCAGTATCTTAGTATATCTGGCCCTTTTGTTTTTAAATTTTGGTCTGAGTAATATGGTCCAATGCTCCCATTGAGGGCTGTCAGTGACATCATAAATCACAAGCCCCAAGGCAGGCTGCTTTACACATGTCAACAGAACCCCGAGGTGACAATATCGCAACATATTACAGATGTTACCAGTTGAGTATTTTTTATATTATAATTTTTGGGGGAGTAGTTATGTTGATACATGTGTTTTTTCAAACTGGGAAATGTTTTGGAAAATAGTTAGTGTAATACTAGACTCTACAGTTTAATTGACTGCAATAAAAAAAAATAACAATACTTCATTATGTAACTTAGAATAAAAAAAATTAGGGCCCAATTTACAAAGGTAAACTGAGACGAAAGTCTAACTTTATGACTTTCGGGATTCACAAAGGGCATTTACGAGAAGTAAAGTTTGACTTTTGTTTCAGTTTAGCTTAAGTTTGCACTCAGTTAGACTTAAGACTAAAACTTAAGTTAAACTGAGCAAGAGTCTAACTTTACTACTCGCAAATGCCCTGCGTGAATACCGAAAGCCGTAAAGTTAGACTTTCGTCTCAGTTTACCTTTGTGAAACGGGTCCTTAGACTTTTAGATAAAACTACCATTAGAGTTGTTCAAAAACAATTTCTGTCTTCAGAATGGAGATTGTTAAATCTATTCTCCTCAACGTGCAGACAAGCATTTGCAATGCAATAGGTCTCGCATTTATAAGAGTTTGAGCTATTGGCATGGTAAAATTACAATGCCTTTTATTTATGTTTTGGTTTTAAAACAAATAAAAGGCATTGTCATTTATGTCAGTAGCATAAACTTGCATAAAAGCAGTGTGCGGCGTGCAGCAGTGTGCGGCGTGCGGCAGTGTGCGGCGTGCAGCAGTGTGAGGCGTGCAGCAGTGTGCGGCGTGCAGCAGTGTGTGGCATGAAGCAGTGTGTGGCGTGCAGCAGTGTGCGGCGTGCAGCAGTGTGTGGCGTGCAGCAGTGTTTCGTGTAGCAGTGTGAGGCATGCAGCACTGTGTGGCATGCAGCGGCGAGCAGCAGTGTGCGGCGTGCAGCAGTGTGCGGCGTGCAGCAGTGTGCGGCGTGCAGCAGTGTGCTGCGTGCAGCAGTGTCGTGCAGCATGCAGCAGTGAGTAATGCAGCAGTGTGCAGCAGTGTGCGGCATGCAGCAGTGTGCGGCGTGCAGCAGTGTGTGGCGTGCAGCAGTGTTTCGTGTAGCAGTGTGCGGCGTGCAGCAGTGTTTCGTGTAGCAGTGTGCGGCGTGCAGCAGTGTGTGGCGTGCAGCAGTGTGTGGCGTGCAGCAGTGTGCGGCGTGCAGCAGTGTGAGGCATGCAGCAGTGTGCGGTGTGCAGCAGTGTGCAGCGTGCAGCAGTGTGCGGCATGCAGCAGTGTGTGGCATGTGCAGCAGTGTGCGGCGTGCAGCAGTGTGTGGCGTGCAGCAGTGTTTCGTGTAGCAGTGTGAGGCATGCAGCACTGTGTGGCGTGCAGCAGTGTGTGGCGTGCAGCAGTGTGCTGCGTGCAGCAGTGTCATGCAGCAGTTAATAATGAAGCAGTGTGCAGCAGTGTGTGGCATGCAGCAGTGTGTGGCATGCAGCAGTGTGTGGCGTGCAGCAGTGTGTGGCATGCAGCAGTTAATAATGAAGCAGTGTGCAGCAGTGTGTGGCATGCAGCAGTGTGTGGCGTGCAGCAGTGTGTGGCGTGCAGCAGTGTGCGGCGTGCAGCAGTGTGAGGCATGCAGCAGTGTGCGGTGTGCAGCAGTGTGCAGCGTGCAGCAGTGTGCGGCATGCAGCAGTGTGTGGCATGTGCAGCAGTGTGCGGCGTGCAGCAGTGTGTGGCGTGCAGCAGTGTTTCGTGTAGCAGTGTGAGGCATGCAGCACTGTGTGGCGTGCAGCAGTGTGTGGCGTGCAGCAGTGTGCTGCGTGCAGCAGTGTCATGCAGCAGTTAATAATGAAGCAGTGTGCAGCAGTGTGTGGCATGCAGCAGTGTGTGGCATGCAGCAGTGTGTGGCGTGCAGCAGTGTGTGGCATGCAGCAGTTAATAATGAAGCAGTGTGCAGCAGTGTGTGGCATGCAGCAGTGTGTGGCGTGCAGCAGTGTGTGGCGTGCAGCAGTGTGCGGCGTGCAGCAGTGTGAGGCATGCAGCAGTGTGCGGTGTGCAGCAGTGTGCAGCGTGCAGCAGTGTGCGGCATGCAGCAGTGTGTGGCATGTGCAGCAGTGTGCGGCGTGCAGCAGTGTGTGGCGTGCAGCAGTGTTTCGTGTAGCAGTGTGAGGCATGCAGCACTGTGTGGCGTGCAGCAGTGTGTGGCGTGCAGCAGTGTGCTGCGTGCAGCAGTGTCATGCAGCAGTTAATAATGAAGCAGTGTGCAGCAGTGTGTGGCATGCAGCAGTGTGTGGCATGCAGCAGTGTGTGGCGTGCAGCAGTGTGTGGCATGCAGCAGTTAATAATGAAGCAGTGTGCAGCAGTGTGTGGCGTCCCTGGCGATTTCAAACCTCAGCAAAATGGCATTCTGAGCAGGAAACCCATATTTCGCATGGAGCCGGTTGTTGTAAAATACCACTGCATTGTGTGTAATAAAAGCCCACAAATCAGAATGTTGCTGCACCGCTCTAAGGTAATAGCTGAGCTGTGCCTTACTTTGAATCCATATAGCTGTTGAGCACCTTGACAGTGATTGAATAAGTACAAATAATTAAGATGCAACCAAGGAATGCTGTCAGTATGACCGAATATTTTAATTCAAGTTCTCAGAACGTATTCCAGGTGATAATTGCATCGGTGTTACTCGTCCTGCAGTGATGCCCGCCTTCCGCCCACCCCTCCTCTTCCCATGCACTATTTACGACACAGCCCTTGCCTTCCGTCCCTCGAGATACCGTCCTGGATGAAAGCACGAAGATTGCTCGTCGGATGCAGGCTGCAACGCGGCATTCACAGGCCTCCGAAGAATCGTTAAACAGGCTCATTCCTGGAAGGCGCGCGTTTTCCAGGATATTGCGCGGGAGGGGGCGCAGAGCGACAAGGTTATATTCCTATAAACTGTAAGCGACAATAAAGCATATTTTAGCAGTTTGGGATTCGCGATGATAATTGAAGGGACACAGAGAAAGGGATGCGTTCAGGGAAGTGATGAAACACATAATGAGCGTGCGATGGTTCCACACACATCGCAATTACGCAGCATAATTTATGAAGCTTTTTCAGCATAACGAACCCTGCCACTGTCGCTGCACTTTCATTATAACACTTTTCCGGGTAGAGTCAAATTACCCTCATGGGTTCATATGTGAGAAATGTCCCTTGATCTTGCTGCTCATTTTTATTCAAATTTATTTCGTCTTGACGCAAGCGTACAACATTTGCATTGCACTCGATACATCTGGGCATCTGCCAATCATTTTCAGCAGAGAAAGAAGCAATTGAAATGTCAAATCTTGGCGCTGGCGCTGGCGCGTGGCATGGGAAAACGAAGAAAAGAGTGGGAAAAGTAAGATGTTTAACTTGGAATCAAGAATTGGGACATATTTACATACTTAAATAAAGAGTAGGCATAGTGTGTGAGCTACTTGCAGCACGCATGCAGGCATCGGCATTCTTTAGCTAATGGGGCAAGTTAGGGGTAATGTTGTTGCACACACACGCGCACACAGACACACACTCTCTTCCTCTCTCTCTCTCTCTCTCACACACACTCACTCACTCACTCACTCACTCACTCACCACACCTAATTTGAAGCGTTCTAAGGCTGCAGTAGAAATTGGCAGAGTAATTGATAACAATAGTCTCCTCTGTATGAAGGGGAAAATGTACAAAAATTCCTTTACGCGTTATCACTTTCTTCTACAAAACTAGTGGAGCCTTTGGCGACTCAATGATTGAAAGAATCCATGAATGAGCGTTTCATTTGTATAACATGTCTGCGCAAACTGCAGGCCATCATTGGCTCTCCACGTAGAATCATTGCATTCACAAGGGATCCATCAAAGTTTATCGTTTTTTTCTGAAGGGGTGGTGAGTGGCAATGCTCTCAAATGAATCCATTTAGCATGAAGATCACGAGTCCTCGGTGCCAGGGCACGTTTGTTGAGGCGTCCATAATAACCACAACAGTCCACATCAAAGACATTTCAACATCAAACAAATACAAAGAATACATAAAAAAAGCATTCTAACTCTTTATCATGCACAGTAAATCTAACGTTGCCCTGGTCCATGCGTGTGTGGCGTGCCCATTCTAATTTTTTGTTCGCATTCTGGGATTTCTGTTTCTTATTAGA
This sequence comes from Triturus cristatus, assembly GCF_964204655.1. NCBI lineage: Eukaryota > Metazoa > Chordata > Amphibia > Caudata > Salamandridae > Triturus > Triturus cristatus. Next base: position 791,596,214 of record NC_140581.1, on the reverse strand, counting down.
ACATTGGAATGTTGAGAACTTCTTGCCTTGGGCCTATAACGCTGAAGTTGGCCTTTAATAGCTGGTATAGCCTGCCGCCGTGGTCTATAAGGCTATATTTTTTATGACCGGGATCAAAAAGAATGAAAATCTTAGAATTCCCAAAAAACTCTGGATTGGATGAGCTACTCTTTCATGGAAATTTGAAACCTGCGAGCTCTGGGCTGCATTTGGTACAAAATCATTGGGAGACACATGGCTTAGCTGCCCCCCCCCGTACTGTATGGCAGTAATTGCTTTTGAGCTGTGAAGGTCGGACACAAATAAGAAGCAGGCAAGAAGAAGAGTGACAAGAAAAGTCAACTAATGTTAAGCAATAGCCATGCTCCAAGCCCCTGTATGATCGTGGCAAGCCACAAAATGCCTCTTTAAAGGCAGCGCATGTTATGCCTAAAAGACACAACATAAAAAGCAGCCAAAACTTAAACATAAACACAAATTAAATAAATATAAATAAAATAAAGAATACATAAAATAAAATAAAATACATTTCTCAGCATACCAAAATGAAACCTGGAATTTAATGTCAGAGCTGACGTAAGCGTGGAATGCAGAAAGAGTGTATGTGTGCAAAGAATTCACACATTATGAATGTGTAACACAGCACAATGCGAGTTCAGAAACTTAATGGCAGTGTCAGGGGCTAAGCATCTCAAGTGTGAAATTCCAAATGGGTGCACAATTTTAGAAAAATGAAAGAAACAATTGCAAGTTGATTCTTGAAAGCTAAAATACAATTTAAAAATACATATAATGAATATAAAACGACATTCAACAAAGATTGCTGACGAGTTATCCTTCCACTGATGCATTCCACTGCAAATCATGAACATCAGCAACAAGAAGTGCTAAATAGGCACCGACTGAAAGGATGACAGCAGCAACGTGTACATGATTGCAACCGACGCCAAGACAATGATTTATGCATGTGGTAGAGTAACGGGAGCCAAGTTCAGGTCATGCGATCCTGCCATGTGTGTTTTTAACCACCATCCCCAGCTCACTCTATGTCACCTTCTTTTTAGCAGCCGCACTATCAATCACCCACCTTCCAGAATACTATCATATAATTTTTCACGGCTTTTCTTCAAGTGTCTTCCCACCTTCACTAATGCGTCAAAAGACAAGTTTCTCCGATATCACTCCGTGGGAGACTCCCCAAAACATACTTTCCGTCTGTGAGTCTTCCTTGATGAGTTTGCCACTTTGCTGGCCTCGTCCCTTCCTATTTTTATATTATATTTTTCCACCCTTCCACAGAACCTTTTTTATTTGTTCTGAAGAGAGTAGTGTTTTTCTTCCAGTTTGAGGTAGCGAGTCTCAATCTGGAACTGGATCTGTCTGCATGGCCTGCCCCCCTTTGTTTTTATTTTATTTGTTTATGCTGTCTTTCTTTCGAGCCCAGATTTTTTTCTGTTGTTGTTATTGGATAGGGTTCCTCTCGAACCCTGATCCATTTTTTAGGTCGAGCCTGGGTAGCACATGCGCTGCTATGTGCGGCATGCTGTATTAGAGTATGGACTCGAAGCCCCACCCATTTTTTTTAATTGGCATGTATTGTATTGTAATTGCATTTATATAGCTCTTACTACCCCTGACGAGGCACTTGTGTCATTGTCCTTTGTAAATGTTGGCTTCTGATTTGTTAATAGGCTTGTTAGTCCCTCCTTAGTATCGCCTTGTCTTTATTGCATCCTCCCATGAGGACTGGCCCTTCTACTTCTGTTGTTGCCCTGTATGTATTAGTTAGTCTGTAAGCACTATTTTCTTTAATGAGTTTCTCATACTGGAGGCACAACATGCTTTCCTGCAACATTCAGGCGCCATGCTCGCTTTCACTTTCCAAGCAGCGGCCGCTTCTTTGGAGTGAATTAGGTTTCGCATTAACAAGAGTTTGAGCTATTGGCATTGTAAATGACAATGCCTCTTATTTATATGTTAATTATCATTGCAAATGCTTGTTAATTCTCTGCCTGCTTCAACAGAGCTGTTTTGTCCCATGTTGAAGGTGAAGCAGGGAATTATCCTGTGGAGCTTAGCACGCACATTGAAAGCCTCATAGGAACAGATACCTTTCATGACTACTTTTATCAAGGGTGCAGCCTTTGTGTGTCGCCGAGCATGTCATATTTTGTATGCTTGACCCACATTCTTGCACTCTAAATGTTCAGCCTTGTACATTGGTATCACTGCTTCAGAACACTCCCTCCTCAACCCCAGCAAGGCACTGTGATGATGACTATCACTCGCACCATCACTTTCCAAGAAGCACTGGCGCCTTCACTAAGATTCTAGTTTTCTTTTCCAAAAAAGACAGGTACAAGAAGAAACCCAATGTAATTGCCGTACCTGTGTCTGTCTCTAGCCTTTCAGCTTGCGTTAGGTTTACCCCAATTTTAACCTTATTGAGGATGCACTTGACATTCCACGTCATAATAAAGACTCCCCCAATCTGGCCATCAAGGTTGTGTGTGGCCATCTATATTTAGGGTGGAAACCAATGAAGTCAGAGTGTCTGAGGTTCATGGTGTACCTGTATCTGTGCCAACTTAAAATGCAACAACAAACCCTGGACATCAGCAAACTACCCCCCACCTCAATACCTCAACAAATCAGAAGTATCTGTTGCGGCGGGTACTTCACCATGACCCCAACAGGAGCCCAGGGGGACCCCATTCTAATGGATCTCTAAGCTCTCATCCCTCCAAAACATATGTCCTTGGAAGCCTCAGGAACTCTCATCCAGGGAAGCAGTCAGACCGGAAACAAAAACCACTAAGACTAACAAGTCTGAGTCCACCGCCCGAACAACAAGGACACGGGTCGAAGCTTGACCTCAACAATAGCAGCCTATCATCTATGATCCAAGCTCTGCGTTAAGGATCTTCTTCTTGATTCTGGGATCTCCAATTGGAGCGAGATTGGTGTTGACGTTTCGATGTGGATTTCTTTGCACAATCCTGCTGGTCACCCTGGGAGGGGTCAGACTCCAGAAGCGGCGGCGTATGCAGCCGCTGGCATATCGTCTCATCTGTCCAGGCAAAGGCTGCTTCAGGTGTATCGAAGAACAAAGACTGCGACTTATAAGCAACCCTCATATGTGCTGGATATAACAGCATATATTGAACATTCAACTCTCGTAATCTGCACTTCGCTGCCACGAAAAATTGACGTTCTTGTTAAATGATCCTTGTATAATCTGGGAAAATCATGATTATGTGCGAATCATGCATAAGTTTATCCGGACCCCGGACGAATTTGAGGCTGGCATCTCAATCCATTGTATATGGTGAGGAAATCCCTCATCCTGTGTGTCTTTAAAAACTGAGTATTGTGCTTGCCGTTTTTCTGCCGATCAGGGGGGAACTAGTCTCGAGGAGACACCGTTTGTTAGCTAATTTGCACATATTGGGAGGTTAACTTTGCACTTGCTTAGGGAAAACTATTTGAACATTTGTCGTTTTTAACTTCTTTGTCATTCATTTTAACTACTTTTAATCTCTTTGAATCTGACAAATCTGTTATTTCGCTTCTGAAACTCCTTGCCTCCGCTTCCCCGGTCCAACGCCGGCCTTGTGGCCGTTCGATTGGAGGGAAGCGGACACTCCCTCCACGTCTAAGCCAACCAGTGTTTTAGCTGGTCGCCCCTCCAGGAAGGGCGGAGACTGGGTATTCACGCGCCTGCCAGCCAGCTACTTAAACATATGCTTGGCAGGACGCGCAGCGTTGTATACGTGAGGAAAGCCCTCATCCTGTGTGTCTTTAAAAACGGAGCATTGTGCTTGCCGTTTTTCTGCCGATCAGGGGGGAACTAGTCTCGAGGAGACACCGTTTGTTAGCTAATTTGCACATATTGGGAGGTTAACTTTGCACTTGCTTAGGGAAAACTATTTGAACCTGTGTCGTTTTTAACTTCTATGTCATTCATTTTAACTACTTCTAATCTTTTTGAATCCGACGAAACTGTTATTTCGCTTCTGAAACTCCTTGCCTCCACTTCCCCGGTCCAACGCCGGCCTTGTGGCCGTTCGATTGGAGGGAAGCGGACACTCCCTCCACGTCTAAGCCAACCAGTGTTTTAGCTGGTCGCCCCTCCAGGAAGGGCGGAGACTGGGGATTCACGCACCAGCCAGCCAGCTACTTAAACATATGCTTGGCAGGACGCGCAGTGGACGTGCGCAGCGGGCGCGCCGGCGGCGCACCGAAGGCAAGCCCATCTGCGCCCGTCCGCGCCAAGGACGAGACAAAGACGGGACGCTCTGTCTTACCTAGCAGGAGAACTTATCAGGCGAAGGTCTTAAAGAGCCTAAATTCGATTTCTCCCTGCCAACATTTTGTACCCCCTGACGTCATTCATGGAGCTTGCTCTTGTTGTAGGTGCCAGTCAGTCCTCCCGTTCGTTCCTATAACCGGAATTTCTAATCAAAATATATATTTCAGGTCTGGCAATGTTAAGCACGGGGCTCTACTTAGGGGAGGTCTCATCAATGCAAGATCCATGGGCAAACACAGTCAAGACATCAGAGACCTCATATTAGACTCTCAATTAGATATCCTATTTGTGACAGAGACCTGGCTTAAGGACTGGAGTAGACCGGATATTGCGGACGCAGTTCCACCAGGCTTTCTCATACACAGGAAGGACCGATCGGTTGGTAGAGGTGGCGGGTTGGCCATCATTTTACGTGACTCACTTATCTGTTCCTTTTTTGAATTGGATGCGATGGTGGAAGCTGAAAGTCTTGGTTTCTGTCTCTCTCTGAATGCCACCTCTTGTTTTTCAGGTGCCCTTATTTACCGGCCTCCTGGTCAAAACACTAAATTTATCAATTCACTTAATGACTCCTTAAGTCACCTTACGCTCAAATATGCTAATTTTACGCTCTTAGGTGACTTTAATCTTCATTTAGAGGATAACTCTGAATCTGGAGTAGATAATTTTTTTCAAATTTTAGAATTATTTTTGTTACAGCAAATAGTGATTGGCCCTACCCATCGGGCAGGTCACACTCTTGATGGGGTCTATTCAAATTTATCTTGGCTTACCGTAGACACCCCCTCCCCCTTAATCTGGTCTGATCACTCCTTCATTTCCCTTAAAATCGCAATGCCTCCGAAGACACAGATAGTAAAACTTTTTAACGAACCACGGCAGGGGCCTTTATGGGCACAGATTGCTAAAAATCCCAATCTATTGATGGTGGCCAAAAATCTTACTCCTACTCTGACAGGCAAAACTGAGATAGATTCTTGCCTTTTTCAGTCCTGGTTTACAAACATTGGCAAGGCTCTCACGCCCTCGGATATAAAGAGTAAGCCACTAAAAACTAAAAATCTAAATACTCCCTGGTTTACGCCCCAGTTGGCTCAAGCACGATTGCATTGTAGACAACTGGAGCGACAGTGGAGAAAGGGATATATGGAGAAACAAGAAAAAATGTTTAGGGAAGGTAGAAAAGTGTACTTTTCCCAGGTCCAACTGGCAAAAAAGGTTTTTTTTACAAGAAAAATCAATACAGCCAAAGACAATCAGAAATTGATTTTTCAAATTGTGAAGTCCTTTACCACACCGATGGCGGAGCAAAGGGAGCTTCCTGCTTCTCAGTCGCTATGTGATCAGATCTCCCTGTTTTTCGAGGAAAAAATCCTTAAAATCCAAAAAGATTTTCCTTGCGCCAACCTCATCCCTGACCCTCCTCTGACGAATAGCCTAGCCTCCATCGCCACATTTCAACCGGTCTCGCTGGATATGACTCTTTTGGCCATGGAAAAATGCAAATCAGGGTCTCCATCTGATGCCTGCCCTCCATCAGTTCTTCACAAATTGTCAGAGGTAGTAAATCCCATGATCAACCAGATTGTTAATTCATCGCTTAGTACTGGTATTGTCCCAGCTGACTGGAAGTTGGCACTGGTCAAACCTCTAAAAAAAAACAACACATTGACTCAGCAGTGCTCTCCAATCTTCGTCCCATCTCGCTCCTTCCAATTCTGGGCAAAATTACGGAAACCTTTGTCTTAAAGGAGCTTACAAAATTATTTGAAGAGCAAAATATTCTTCATCCATGCCAAGCTGGATTTAGGCCCAAACACTCCACTGAGTCAGCCCTCATTGCAGTTTCCGACTCCTTGAAAATGATTGCAGATAGAGGCAGGAAGGGTATCCTGATTCTGCTGGATTTGTCAGCTGCATTCGATACGATCTCCCATGACATTCTACTGAGGCGTCTCGAATGCAGCGGCATCTCAGGTATGGTGTTGAGGTTGTTTAAATCCTTCCTGACCTCACGGAGACAGGCTGTCTCTCTGGGCCCTTTCCTCTCTTCTGAATGACCTATCACTGCAGGAGTCCCTCAGGGATCTTCCCTAAGTCCATTACTCTTCAATGTTTATATGGCCCCCCTCATCACCCTGATTAATTCCTTCGGGATTGAGGTGCTGTCGTAAGCAGACAACACCCAATTGATTATTTCTTTGGAGAACGACTCTACGCAGGCTGAAATGAACTTCAAACTTTGTCTGACTGAGGTTCTTCAATGGATGTCGACTAATCATTTGAAGTGTAACACTGACAAAACAGAGATTCTCCCTATAGGGACGGATACTTCCTTCAATCCGTCTAAGTGGTGGCCCAATGGCGCAGCCTCACCTCCTGAGGTTGTGAAGGTTGTCAGGAACCTGGGAGTCCAATTTGACAACTCCCTCTCTTTTCTACCCCATACTAAGGCGATTGCAGGAATGTGTTTTCGTTTAATCAAAACCCTAAAAAAAATCTTCAGGTTTCTTCCTCTATCTGCAAGAAAGTCTGTGGCAGTGGCCCTGATACTCTCTCGTATTGACGACTGTAATGGGCTACTGGCTGGAGTCAATAAGTCGGTCTTAAAGAAGCTCCAGGTAGTTCAACATGCCACAGCTCGTCTGGTACTTAAACTTCCCAGAAAGTCCTCAGCTTCGGCTGCTTTGAATAAACTCCATTGGCTCCCGGTACCTAAAAGAATCCTCTTTAAGATTCTTCTGGTCATATTTAGGGCAAAGATGAGGGTTGGTCCCAAGTTTTTGTCTGCACGTTTTCTGCCATACACCACTGCTAGGCCACTCAGATCCTCTTCGGCAAATCTTCTTCAACTGCCCAACTTCAGATACAAACTAAAGGGTGAAAGAACCCTAGCCTTTTTGGGGGCCAGAGCATGGAATAAGCTGCCAGCCCAGATTAAACGCTGTAACACTGAACTATCTTTCAGGAAAGACCTTAAAACCTGGATCTACGGCATTTCGGATGATTGTTGTCTTGCTCTGATCTAATCACCCTTAGCAAGCCTACATTAGGTTTCTTCTTACCATTGTACGACGTCAGCGCCAAGATACTCCTCACGGAGTGATAGTTGCGCTTTATAAATACAATCCCAATCCAAGTTCAATGACTTGGCAATCACCAGCCGGGCCCGTGACCCCAGAAGGGGCTTCCTCAGTACCGCCCTGTGCATCCTCTCAATTACGAAACACGTGGACAAGGAACCCTCAGGCTTGATGGACCGCAGCAACTCCAACAAAAATCCCTCCATTGAGGCACCCTCTCACCCCTTAGTGAAACCCCTAAAATGCAGATTGTTGTGACGTGCGCAGCCCTTTGCATCTTTCACCGTACCACCAATTCTTGAGTGACTACAGTAAGTTTGTTAACTTTCTGTTGAAGTGATGTCACAGAGTCCTTGACAGTCAACACCCTGGTCTCTGCTTCTGTTATGAGACCGACTGCCTTCCAGAGGTCTTGCCTCAACAGGGTGACCTCAGATACCACCGCCCCAATCTTTGAATCTAGCATGTCGTGCGATTGCGTGATGGGTGCAGCGCTGTTTGGGACTTTCACAGCGGCTGCCATCCCTTCCGCAGTGCTAGCCCCGGTGGTTGTGTGATGAGCCATGGTACTCTGCTCAGTCAACAGGGCAAATGATTTGTATTCAGTCATGTTGACACACAAAGGGCCATACGGCCCGGCAAACCCCACCAGCTGTGCCCAAAGTTCCTCTCAGATGGTCCAAGCAGCCTTCTCTAGCAACACCGATCCAGAGTCTATGTGCTACTGGCTGGACCTCACGGACTTGGCCAGTCCAGGGCCAAAAGCTGCACCGGGACCTAGCCCGGTCGCTTCTGCAACCCCAGGACCAGCTGCAAAATGGACACCCTAATGGGATCTCATGTGCCAGACCACCAGCCAGCTACACACCCGACCAGTAGCAACAAGGGAGAGGCACTCGGTCCCTAGCGCCACCCCAGGACCAGATCTGCCTGGGCGGAGGGCAGGTCCCAGCACCCCCAAACACTGCAGCCCGGGGGCCAGCCTGCGGCTAAATCAACAGGAGCCCCCTCGCCAACCACCACAATGTGGGCCGTGCACAGTCCAGCCTCACACCCCCACTCACCACAATGGCCTGTCAGCAACTCAGCCCCTCAGGAATTAGCCCGGTATCCTCAGGGCCGCATCTAGCTTCAGCCGCAGCCCAGCAGCCACAGCCCCTCACAAGTCAGTGGCCGGCACCACAGCACTACCAGGGGCCGGGTAGAAACCATGTCCAGCCCTGCTCCAAATCACCTTCAGGCACGGCTCTGACAGCAACAGTAGTCTCCTCCCAGGCCTCTCTGCGGCCCTTCAACAACCACCGTGTAGGCCCGGGTAGCTGAGATTCCACTCTGGGGGGCCCACCTATGCCCCGACCTCTACACTGCTGCCACCCAATGACGATAGGGCCTCGCCAGTCCGGGGATGTCTCAGGACTGAGGCAGAGAGTTATCAGTGTGTGTGTGTAAGCAGGATGATGGGAGATGATGAGGCCTGACTGCACTCAGCTACGGTCCGCCATGCTGGATCGCCAGGCCACGCCCCTCCCTGATGATCCATTTTTGAGAGAATACGGTTTCCTTTCATGATTGTTCTAATTGAAATTAGGAAAGGTCACTGTTGGTAAAATTAGGGCTCATTTTCTTTAAATTTACGGTACCTCCTCTTCCATATTAGGTAAATGTCTGACAATACGATTAAAACATGCCCGTTCAACGGCAACAGCCTGTCAGTTGATTCCTTACTGGAATACTGCATCTTCACCACAGAGTTCTAATGAAAAACTAGAGCTCTAACATTCTATAATAATGCGAGGCACTTCTGAGCGCCCTGTTGTTGATACAGGAGTTGTAGAATTGAAATCATTTCAATGGAAGTGACTGTAGTAAAGGAACACATTAAGGGGGTTCACTTCTCCATAGAATTTAAGGTTATCACTCTGTGTAGCTAACACAAGGACAATGTCTCTATAAATTCTCAAACATCTTCAGTAAATGTACTTCCAAAACGAGCAGCAGTCTGTCAGCCTACTCCTAAATATCCTATTGTAGTGTCCGCTGTAGCTCCAACATTAAGTTCTAATGAACACAAACATTATGTTTAGAAGACAAAGGTGTGGCATTCCTGAAAAACATTATGCTGGAAATGGAGCTGCAGAATTGGTAGCCTGATTTAAGGAGCAGGTGGAAGTAAACGGGCACTGAGTTGTTAGTGCAGATATGAAACCAACTGGTTTAAAATTGTGAAGGGAAGTATGGGTTTTAGTCATTTACGATATACAACATTTTGCAGAGAGCTCACAATAGTTAATGAGAGATATTCCATACTTAAGTCCAACATCCCTTTTCTTAATCTGTTTACTCAGGTTACCCATTCTCTTTGCCACTTTGTAGCTCATCAATTTTAAAATAGTAACATTTTGGTAAACATCAAAGGTTTTTTTTAACCTTCATTAAAATCTATGGGAGGGGACTTGTTTAAAGGTGCAAGAAACTATTTAAAACAAAGTAATTTGTTGTCTAATAGATATTCAAACCCTCCTAATGAATGGCTGCTTGGACATTTCTTTTTCTTTTTCGTTTTTCTCACTTCCTTTTGTTAGTAGTTCCATCTAACTGCATAAATGTGCACTGGTGTCAAAATATTTTTTATTGTGAGTTAAATATAAGAAAATGGTGAAGTACATTTGAAAATATATATTATTGTCTATAAAATGTTTCTCTGCAATATATGAGTAACCTCATTTAAGGTTAAGTAATTAAACTTAAAATAACAAACTTTGCAAAGAAGTCACGAAATTGAGGGTATCATTTTAAAACACAGTGTAAGCTGTCATAGTCTGCACAATTTTCATAGGCTAGAAAAAAAATGAAATGTGTAATGCAAACATATAGAAACTTGAAGCAGCAGAGATAAGAAACATTTTCGTGTACATTTTCAGCCTTCTGCACATGAAAACGAATGATTCTGAGAATACCTTCTCCAGCAGCATATCTCTCACTGCAGACACATTCTGCGAATTAGTTGAACATTTTGGTTCTTTATTGGAACTCTCTGATGTCACAGGCAGCTTATATGGGAAGAAGGTATAGTGAGTGATTTGTAGGGTGAAACTAAAAGGAGGCTTGTCTCAGGTAGCTGCTATTAATCTCCAGGATAGATATTGACAGGCTAGGAACCAATCAAAACGCAACGTGTTGGTGATGCACAGCTGCCTGTTTTATAATTGGCAATAGTAAACCATTTTACAGTCAGGGTGCCACATGTAGGCTGTCTTGCTGTGGTTTCTGTGCTGGAGCCACCATGTTTGTTTCAAGTCGTCAATCTGGGGAATCTTGGATAATTTCACATTAACTATTGTGCCAAGAGTAACCACTCGTGAGTTTAGTGCCCTGGTTCATCTGGACCATTCTTTTAATAAACTCCACAGGCACTTTTGACAAGAGAGTTAATCTACTGTCCTAGTATGGTCAGTCTCCAATCACACCCTCTCACCTAAAGGATTCTCGACAATGTCATATTTTTCAATACGGACTGAAGTTTTGATTTGTTCGATCACAATTGGATATGTGGTGCAGCTTTGATGTTGTTTGAATTTGTATTTTACCCTGAGTTTAAGGGTGGTGCCTTTGGACAGAGGGCACTTTCAAAGCGTGCACACAGACTTGTTTAACATTGTACTGGTTTTATTTCCGAAGTTGGTGCCTCTGCAGGTGAATTGGTCCACTGTCCGTGTGCTTTTTGGTAGTGAGAGTCATTCCAGTGGTGGTTAAGACGATGCAAATGTGAAACACATAGCATCTGAAGTCGACCTAGCTAATTCTCCCTGTTAATATAACCTGATGCCTACACTCTACCCTCTGACGCGTCCACATTTCCACGTCAGGCAGTTCAAATGGAGAAGTGGAAAAGCAAATGCTCAGACAGATCCGCCAGTTATCTTGATCCTCAATAACTTGAGGTGTTTGTGTCCTTCCAAGTGCCGTACCAGCGCTGGTTGGTGAGACTGCTACAGAAAATGCTTGTTCCATTACTGACATTGGGACAAATAAATTCAGTCAGGCTGGGCACACATGCATGTGCATAGCAGTTATTTTCAGTATTGGAGTGTAATGGTGGCAAGCATAGGACTGTCAGTCTTGGAGACCTTTGCTATTGAGGGTATGAGTGTTTGCAAGTTCACATTACAGGGACTTTCGAAGTTCAGTATGCTGTCTCCAAAAACACATGATGCTTTATCCTGGAGTAGATGTGGCCTGCTGGCTAGAGCTACTTCTGACTGTGGAGCATTGAGAACCAGGCTTGAATCCCAGTCTGAGCTTCACTTACTGTGATTCTGAGCAATTCATTTCATCTCCTTGGGCCTAAAAATAGAAAAAAAGATGTAATGTAGTCTATTTCTGTTGCAAAGCGCCTTAGTTCATTTATTTAAACCGTTTTATATAGCAGCAACAAGACCCATTGAGGGTATCAGAGCGCTTTACAAGTGAACGAAAAAGAGACTAGACTTATATATCAAACAGCAGGGTGGTCAGAAGTGTCAGGGGAGAGAAGCAATGATGGCAAGGCATGCATAACCATAAACAGTCTAAGCAAAACATGCCTTAGAGTCAGGTTTGTGCTAGAAAACACCTGCAGAAAACAGAATTTCTGCGGATGACAACACAAGCCTGAAGGTCCAACAGTCCAAGGTGTGGTGATTTTGTCGAGCAGACTAGTTTCCCAGAAATGTGATCACTTTATTTAACCCCTTCGCCACAGGAGTAATTACCCCGCAGCGCGGGGGGGGGTCGGCGGCGCTGTGCTCGTGACGAGCCCAGCTCGTCAGGAGGCACAGTGGAGCCGTGCTCATGACGAGCTGGGCTCGTCACGACTCCACACACTAATTGATTCTCCCGCACAGGCGGGGAATCAATTACGCGTGGGAGTGGCGCGACCGTTATGACGAGCCCAGCTCGTCATGAGCACAGCTCCACTGTGCCTCATGACGAGCTGGGCTCGTCAGGAGCACACAAGGGGTTAAAAGCTGTCACAGACATGGTGGTCTGCTGACATCAGCATGCCACCATCCCTATGATGGCTGTGATTCATAGCGGCTCGTAATTTGAGATCTAGCTTAATAATATTCATGAGGTCAGTCGAATTGCAACCCACTAAGAATCAGGTTTTTGAAAAACAACCTATTAATACATCCAAAGGTAGGTCGGTTGGCGAAAACAGAATCGGTGCTCAATTGTGATTAGTTTTACTGACTCCATTCTTTGTACATCTGGCCCTTAGCTCCCCGACCTTCTTTAGGTTGCAGTGTCCATAAATCATTGTTCGTATGTTAATCGTATGTTTCAGCTCGAGGTACACTGCCTTCCCATTGTAAAGAAAGCAAAGGGACCAGCAGGTCCTAATCATCCGATGAAACACTGCCAGTTGTAATAGAGACAGGCCTTTAAACCCTGCCAAATGGGTCAGAAGCTAAAAGAATCACCTTTAAACAAACCATCTGCCAGCTACTGCGCATGTCCAAGACGCTATGTTTAGCTGCATTGCGTCTCAGGCTACCCATTCAATATCTTTTCACCGGGCTTTAGTGCGGTGTGATCGGTGCGGCCGCACAGGGTGCTGACCTGTAGAGGCATGGGGGGGATGGCTGAACTCGGAGGGGAAGGGGGGCTGCTGTGTTTAGCAGAAAATTATGATTTAAAAACACCTCCTGCAAAGCTCCTTGTGGGTCTAGTTTTCAGGCAGCAATACAAATATCAAGATCATTCTTCTTATTAATGTTCCTGCTAGAGATATCACAGTTTTGTCTAGTGACAATTTTGACTTGCCATAAAGTAGCAGAGAGGGTTAATATGCCTGCTGCAAAGAACAGATCTGTATTTTATGTTGATAGTTGAGTGGATTAGTAAAGCCAGCATTCACAAGCGCTTTAAAACAAATGAAATGTATGTTAGGGAGAGGCTATGGAGAGATGAGGGGTACTTTTGCCGGGCGGTAGTGAAGGAATCAGAGGGGGAGATCATGGGGGGGGGGAGCCAAAAAAGATTGTTGCAACAGCTGTGACCAGTGCTAAAGCCGGCCTTGCTTTCCACTAGATATATTAATTTCTTTCTGGAATTGCCATCTCGCCATATGCCTATGTGCAATATTCTGAAAACTATGTACAATGTTCCTAACACAACTTTTTAAGAGACAAATATAATTTAAAATTACAAATTCAATCTCCTCAAATATGTCCAAAATATGCCTTTTGGCCCATGATAAAATATGAGATGCAATATATGAAATGTCCAGATGATGCTAAATTATTTGAATAATTCTAAGAAACATATTGAATGCAGAACCTGAACAAATAAATCACAAGGCAATATATGGTAATCAGAATGACTACCCATCATTGTGTGGCTCAAAACTGCAACTGAAAAAACATTACATACGAATAATAACTTTTGGTTTGGTATAAACTAAAATATTGTCTTAAGCCAAGTAAGGCTTTAATTTGTTTTTGCAAATTTGTTGACGTGGACGTTGGGCTCACAGTAGGCCCTAGATTTAATGATACGCGCGCTTCATGTGGCTTTCAGACATATAATGAACAGATCTCATGACTTGCATGAAATGTCTCATTAGAAACAGACAGCGACAGCCTTCCTTGGGCTCTTACACAAATATCTTCAAAGGAACAAATAAACACAGATTTAGTAAATCAGACCATAGAGAGCAAGAGTTTTATTGAGAACAACGTTAGATGATGTGAACTCCAACCATGCCACAGAGGACATTATGCCCTGAGACATGCAGGGCTTTGCAAAGCTCAAATAAGCACGGGCAACTAAAAAAATGTTTTTTTATTATGATCAAGAATTTCACGTTTCCAAAACCATGAACAGGTTGAGAAATACATATTGATATAGAAAAGGACGAAGGTCCCAATTGTATTAATACAGCCCACAGCCCTGGTCTGTGCCCGGTGGCCCTCCCTCAAGTGTATCTGGCACATGCCGGGACCATGTGCCGTGTTTCAAGAAAACATGCTCATCAGCCTTTCAATGCTGTTGGTTTGGCTTCATTTCAAAGGGGTAGCAAGGATACCTCCACCTCAGGTGGAAGTAGTGAGTGACTGCACCTGCTTTCAGAGCATTACTGGTATTACTGTTTGCCCCTGTGCCCATGTCTGTGATATGGCATCAGCATGGTGGCAAAGGTGCACCAAGCCAGGTCACATTCAAACAAGGGACTACTCCCGTAGAATAATATGGCAGGATCAGGAATACAGAAGGGACTGCACAAATGCACCCCAGGCACTTATTCACTGCTGTCCCACAACTCTTTATTGTCTATTACATTCTTTTGTTTTGTGCCATGTCATTCTATGTTATGTTATGTTGTTTTTAATATGGTCTGGTTTGGCAGCACAGCTGTCACCGGACAATTATGTGAGAACACCAGGATAGAGTCTTTGGCTCCACCCAGATATTGGGGGCCAGAAGTACGTTTTTGATTGGGCAGAAGTTGTGTGCTTCCCCCAAAAAAGTGCTTGCTCTCCACACATCAGTGATCATTTTGATTATTCATCAAACTGTCTGAGGTGAGCTTTGAAGGGCAGGCACATGCTGTTAAATTGCCTTAGATAGCTAAATCATTTATGGTGTTTTTCTCTGGTAGGAGCACAGATAGGAGGGCAGTCATTAACCTAACTGGAGCTTTTAGGTCTGGCTTGACAGTGCAACTGTCACCCTACCTTTTAACTTACACCAATATAATTCAACAGTTCTTTGCTTCCACTCAAATACATATCCATTCCCATGCTATTTTTTATTGGTGAATATTTTTATTATATTTTATGCAATTAACAGCCATCAACTTAAGCAATTGGGTACGTCCATCAGAATTAAAGTGCACGATATCTGACAGCGAAGGCACAGCGGGTGCACAGTTGAAGCCGTACAGTCCCATCCACACAGAAACCCACCTCCACCAAAAGACACTGCAAGCTTGGTAAGTAACATGTCTACTGCGAATTATTACACAGCAAGTCTCCCCCCTTCAATCATATGCACATCAGTCTCATCACTCAAAGCCCCAATCAAAGAACGGGAGCGGAGGGCAACACTGATGGACCAGAGCAAGAGGTCCACCTCCCCAGGTGCACCTGCCACTGAAACAACAGCATCATCCCCCAAGTCCGAAGAGGCAGTGCTCGAAGCAAATCCATTCCCATGCTATTTACTTGTAATGCATCACATTGTCATACAACATTCTTTTAAAGCCAGACCTATTGGCATTGCCAATGTTTTTTATATTTCTTTGTTCTGTTTTATTCATGGCCTTTTGGTGCTATGAGATGTTTGACTCTTTAGTGTTTGGAAGTCTTCAATGAATAGTGATTTTGTAGGGAGTCAGATACTACGACCCTTAGCCTCAGCGTGTGTCTGTGTGTTTGTTCAATATGTGTGCCATCTCCTTTTTAAGAAAGCAAAGTTTTGCAGTTCTGTCGTCTGTGAGGTTTCCCAGTATAAGTTAAAAAATAATTCTGCTCAAGTGCAAGATCATTTTCAATGCGTAGAAAGATAATCTTCACCCTTTCATACCCTGCCAAGAAAATAGACATATACTTTTTCTCTGCAACTTTACTAAGGGGTTTTGTATACACAATGGTAAATATAGATTTGGTAAGGTTGCATTTTATGCTATTAAAAGTTTCATACAAAGGTGGGGAAAGAGTAAAGCCTTGCAACTTTGTACAGTTGCAAAGTTTTATTAAGAACTTCATAAGAACAACATCTTTGCATCTTTGCTAAGCCCCAGGTTGTACTGTATTTTGGTAGTGCTATGTGATCCTGAGAATGTGTATGCTTAAATGTCAGGTGTGTGTTTTCTGCTCCTTTATTTCAGATTTAATTGAGGTTTTTGCATTATTTCTGTATTTCCTTCCCATTATTCTCTTCTAAATCCGAGTAAATATGCTTCCATAGCAGATAGTGACTTGATCTGGTCTGAATTAGTAATCAGGTTTAGCAATAACTACCACTGTGCAACATCCAGTGTGTTTAAGGCATTATGGCGCCTAAACGTGGTGGTAAGTACTTGAGTTAAACATTATAAACTAAAAAATACATCACTGGATATATAATTTTTTATAGAACAGCACAGTTGCTTCTTAGTAGGCAGGTGCTCTTGGGACAGGTATAGAAACCTTTCTTAGTTTTAATGCACAGAACAGGGAACATGTGATTCTTATTGGTGCAAGGAAAAGTGACTCTTGGCTTTGAATCACTGTAACCTGAAGGCATAGCTCAATCACACATGTTTGACTACAAAAATAAAATATAAAAATATATATGTAAGTATAAAAATGCACCCACTAGCCCAGTCACTATGATCGGGCAAAAATGCCATCATTCACAGTGCAAATATGCCAATGGCTAAAGTGAGCTGACTTGTTGCCACACAATGTACTCTGCAGTGGGCAAAATGTGAATGACAGGTGAAGAGACTAGTGGATGAAGAGAGCTGGCCCAAAGCCCTTATATATATTAGACCCGGCCTACAGACAGCTTGGATTGTTTCACCTTTCTTATTTAATCAAAATAATTTTAATTACGCATACCTATATAGATAGTATTTAAAAAAAAATTTTTTTGATTATATGAGGAAGGCAAAACAGCCAAACCGGTAGGCCAGACCCAGGCCTAAACCTGGAGCCACCGTTCAGCCATAAAAACTAAAAAATTAGCTGCCCCCTTAGTAAAACATTTTTTAGAACTCCAACATAAACCAGAAGATATCCGTTGGCGCATCTTAGAGAAAATTAAAACACTTGACGACACACATGGAACAAAAATCCGCAAGAAACGCGAAGTTTTCTGGATTTTTTCATTGAATACATTCAAAAATGGCCTCAATAGTGAACTGCCATGGGAAAACGCAATTACTTAACTATATGTTAACCTCTCTACACCTTGGCAAAATATGTACATATAAAAAATCTAGTTTTGCGTTATGAACTGCACCAGTACCTATACTCCCCAGATGTATTTTCATGAGTCAAATAAAATACGATAAAGTAAATGACCTTAAGAATATAGCAGATTGAAATCTTAAACATCATTCTATTCTCAGATCTATATTTTCATTTTGTGTTCTTTCCTTGTTGTTATTGTTTATTCATATCCAGATCTAATAATCAAGTAATAAATAACCACCTGATATCCTCTAGAACATTTATCAAGTCCCTTGTGACGCGGTAACTATGATCAATAAAGTTATAGTTGAAGGTTGGGCTGTTTTCACTTTAAAAGTTGAGTTTCACGCTACACATAGATATCTTCCTGACACGTGAACCAAATTACCCAATAAGAAACCTCCATGCGAATAATGCCAGACACCCTGTGATTAGTGTCACACACTACGAAGTTCACCATACGCTACGTTAGTAGCAACCCTTGGATTACTCACATGGCTTCTTAATACACTAATTGTAAATAAACTTAAATGTCACCAGTAAAATATTATAAAAAAGAGATAACCACACGCTGGAACCTTTTTCCATGTTGAAATGTGGTCTCACTTTAAAATCTGAATGTTTTGCCAGCACGTGAGCCAACTTAGCCAATAACAAACCGCTATGTGACCTATACTTCCACTGTGGGAATAGCGTTACACACTACCCGACACCGCTACGAGCAACGTGAGAAGCGTCTCACGCTTCACGTTCCTCGAACGCGCCAATCATAATGCACCTGAAAAGTGCAGGGAAAAAATATATACTTTCACTGTGGGAATAGCGTTACACGCTACCCGACACCGCTACGAGCAACGTGAGAAGCTTCTCACGCTTCACGTCCCGCGAACACGCCAACCATAATGCACCTGAAAGGTGCCGGAAAAAATATATAAATGCGAAACTATGAGGCGGCATTTGCTTTTTATTTACCATCCAAGGACACACCAGTCTACCTATCGCGGAGGGTTTTTGCCGACATGATAAGCGCCTAAATACGAAGGTAAGCACCACGAGACTCTATCGTGGCGTATATAATTTCGGTTAACAGACACATTGTTACCTTGTGTTAAATGACAACAATATGCTTTGTAGTCCATAAGAACCAGTACCTAACAGATAGTAATAAAACACATACGATGTACTTGTCACTAGCAAAGTGGATAGCTTCATTGCTATTCAATCTGTACCAACAATATCTGAAGAAATGCACAAATACATGTTTTCTTTTTAAAAAAAGAAGCAGTTTCATCCTTTACTGCCCTTGTCCTATTTCAACCAATCCTCCATTATTCTTCACCTTTAGGTTAAACCATACCTACTGCGCTTATGCTGCTCATATGCCAAATATCCTTCACTCAACCAAGACCTGGCATCTAAAAAAGAGCCCGCTATCAAACAGAGGTAATGCTTGTTCTATATTAATAAGGAATCAAGCATAGTTAACCCATTTAGATCCATTAACAAGGTATAGATATAAGTAATGCGTTTTTCAATTCTTATCTTATTTTTAGATTTAAACACCTCTACGAGCCAATATCCATGTAACATATACAAAAGAAAGGCTATCTACTCTCTGACTGACCAAGTACCGTTAGATGATTAACCAAATATCAAGGTACAAACCATAACCGTCTAAATAATACCTTAGAGAAACGTAACTCTCTACAGAGATATAACCATGTGCTCTGCATTGTTAGGTACCCATCTACCTGAAACAGCTTTTAACTTCCTGGAACGCCAGCATCCATCAATTGGAGCACAGGTAGATATACAATCAAAGAATAGACCCAAGATTGATATCTAGCATTAAAGAAAGATTTAGAACCTATCTCTTCTTTTTCCACTCCTTATCCTTTTCCTTTCCACAACTCTGAATAATTAAAATAATAAACAAACGACTTTTTATTAAATGTTTATATACATTTATGTACCAGTTGCTCACCTTTCCCCTTTTATCCTTTGTCCCTCCTTTATCTATTTAGCATAGTGTTGGCTTGAACAAAAAGAAATCAATATAGTGTTAGAATGAAGGCATACCCTATATCAACTCAAGAATAATTCCTAGTCAGACTCTCGATATGTCAATCTCAAAAATGACAAATGTGTGATACATACAAAAAAGTAGTTATGAAATGTTGTTTAGACTTTTTCCTTTTTTTAAATTACAGGAATTGTGGCTTTTTTCCTGACGAAGGCGTTAACTACGCCGAAAACGCGCGTCGAAAAGTATACAACTGTGCCACAGCATTGTTTACTTCTCACTCCTGTGTAGACCACAACTTATTTTAATGATTGTAATGATTTTAACACTTGTTTATGCATAATAAAATTGTTTTTATTTATGAATGTACAAATTAATTATAATTAAAAAACAACAATAATTTCCATATTTGTTTCACTGTTTGAGTTGTTCTGACTATTGGATACAGAATTAGTTTATGTTATCATTCATGTGAATTGCCTAGGTTGTTAATTTTCAAATATATATTACCCTGTCCTAGGAACTATCAGGGGGTCCTTGTTACTTTCGGGAACTAAACCTGCAGCCACGCAGTTCCATGGTGTGAGAGAGCGCAGCTGTCTTTACTTTTCTGCTTACAAACCTGGCAGCCTTGCCACTAAAGGAAAATTTGTTGAGCAAAGAGAAAAACATTGTGACGTATGACATCACTCTCAATGTTTATAAACTTTTGGCTTCCTTTTCTTCTGAATTGGAACATTTTATTGATTCAAAAGATTCATATAATTGTACTTTTAAGAGGACTTTTCCGCACCATATTGTATGCATAATATTTACCCCACATTGTGGAATTGATATATAAAAAGTGACTTTTTTTTATTTATTTACACTTTGTACTGAACTAAGTGAATATAAAAAACCCTTTCCCCCTATGAAGACTCAACAAGGCTGGCCCTCATCATCTCGAATAATGTGCTTGGACACTTTTTCGCTGCACCCAGGGTTCTCCTGTGTTGGCCCACAAGGGATAGGCACTTGAGGTCATACTTATATACAAACATAAAAGAAATGTATTTAGATATTCAGTTATTATGAAAATCTGATATTGTTTTGGACGTCTTGACCAACATTGGGAATATTTTCTTAGATCCACTGGAAATGATCCAGCACTAAACCATGAATTGCTGCTTGGTCATCCGACATAGAGAATCTATGAGTTCCTTCAGAACCTTAAGTGAAAGGGCATTGACCTTATAAACGTACTGGGAGAACCTTCGCTCAATCTTTTCTAGCCTTCCTTTCTAGACTACATTGAACTTTTATGGTTTCATAGTTTGCTCCACACTCAACCACTTGGCATTCTTCTTTCAATTCCGTTCTCCCTAAATGCTCACCTTTCTTGAATATGTTAAGGAAATCTTCTCTCTTCACCAGTAATCCATTCTGGGCACAGCCTTTTATGTTTGGGAATTTTCAATGGCAGGACTCCAACCAAAGTCTGTCACTGATTGTTGCGAAAAATATCAATGTAGTCGGGTGCACCTGCTTGTGCTTCATATTAAGTCCAGTCCACAAACCTGATAGTTCTATCTGTATATCGACAGTTATTCCTGTGTATCTTTGTATATATCATTCTATGTATGGTGCAAGTCAATGTAAACCTGCAGAAAACATACATATACAAAAAAGATGATGGACTTGTAGACTTGAATGGAGACATTCTGGTGATGAAAGATCTTTCCTTTCATCCTATAATTTTTATGTGTGCTATTTATGTTGGCTGTAGGATTCTGGTTGCCATGGCATCCTTTTTATCACAATAAGAAAACAAAAAAAAATAGGGAAAAACAAAAAGAGAGAAATCCTTATATATCTCCTTGGATAGTGACTACTGAAGAGTAATTGCGGATGAATTAAGGACTACAATAATATAGAGAACTGGGAATAGAAAATCCATATTTTCCAGCTATATTATGTAGAAGGCAGAGTTGGATAATGTGAGACTGCCTTCAACTGAAAGTTAATCAGGCTGGACTACACAAGTGTGTATGTGCCCTAAGTGCCAGGTAAATGTTTTGATTGAATGCTGAGTTTGGAAAGTTGAGGAAGGCCTCTCTCTCTTTCTCTCTGTGGCTTTATGTTTGTGTGTAAATTAGATGAGAGAGGGACAGTTAGAGAAGTAGATTGAAGATCTGCTGCAGACACAAGAAGAGTAGCTGAGTTTGACCACAGAAAGGATGCCCTCAAGTAGAATTTGATTGAGGGGTCTTGGCTTCCACACTTCAAGGTACTCTTGAAGTGGGTGAGACCCTGATTCGAATTAATAGCACATTGGATACATTCAGAGTTCCTGGCAGGACATAGTTAAAGGCAAGCTGGAGTGAGAATGGGAGAGAGAACAACGTGTTCCCAGAATATGATTATTCCATGTCTGAGACAGGAGGAGTTCCTAAGTAGGAATGCCAAGATCCCATGAAAATGCAGAAGGTGGCAGGTAAATGTTCCAAGTAATAATCTGACCATGGTGTGAAGGAGAATTAAAGTGAGCTATTCTACTTTAATGGTAGCTGCTGGGGCACAATCATTAAGTATACTGTCATGCTGAATGATCTGCTACATTGCTTAATACTCAGAATTGTGTTTTGTTTGTTTGTTCATAGATCGAATGTAATGAGAAACAGAGCAATGAACAACTTTCAGAAGATGGGAATGTGTTCATTGTACAGGTTTTTTCCTCTGCTGATGAATTACTAGTATGTTGGGGTTCCTGATGTTTGATTTTATAGCGGTAGTAGCTTTGCATATTACAGTTTTAGTGGGTTTCGGGGTGTAGTTGGTTGCCACATACAGTGTCAACAACTAAAGTGAGCTCTATGTGACCCAAGTGAGGAACTGCCTTGGTCTGGAATAGAGTGCATTCTACTGAAGCAAGTGGTGGTCTCATACTGAACAGGACATGTGGCACACTAAGCACCTAAAGAAGGATCTGACTCTTATCAACTAAATGGGAAATGAATCACATATGTAAGGAGCTTCTTCAGAAACCAAGTTTGGGCTTACAGCTAAGAAGCAGGAGTGAAGATGGTGATAATGCAAATATTATGCACACTAAGATCAAGCAGAGACAAGGCATCAGGCGTCCCAGAATCCCAAATGGTGAGAGGTACAGACTTCCATCTTCTGGGTGAACATGTAAATAGAGCAGCAAGATTTGTCTAATTCCTAAAATTTCATTTTACGTAAAATTCATGAAATTTCTCACAATTTTGCATTACACAAATTCATCTAATTGCAGGAAATATCTTGCCACAGACATTTTTTACTTAAACCAGTCTTCCCCTCGGTGTCTTGCAAGAAATGTCTATGCAAAGTGTGTGCTTCCATGAAAAAAGTCACATGAGACACCAGCAAACCACGTTTCTGTTAAAAAAAAATAATAATAATAATTTCATGAAATATTTATGGGATCTCATGAGACTCCATGAAAAAAATGACACCATTTTGCACACCCCTATTAACTTACCAAAGTAACACCTATTCAAATATATATTCCCTTTGGGAACGGCACAGCAGGGCATGTATCTGTAATCCCCTGGAATTGACTGCAGAACATGTCGCAGTGTAGGGCAGGCTATTGCCTCGTGTACATACTGTACAGAAATACAGCGACAGTGAAGCTGTGCTTCTCCTTAGCAAGGTTTGAGTGACCACCTATTTAAATAAATAGCAATCTGAAAAAATGCAGTCAAGAAGATCGGTAATTTGTTAGAGGAAGCCGACGTGCCATAGTGACACCGGAGCCACAAAGCTGGTCAACCAAACCCTGCTAAGGAGAAACACAGCTAAGATTCCATGTCCTGTTACATCTAATCACACTTAGAGCTTGTACACGGTTGTTTTGAATTATAAACACCACTTCTTTTTTGAGCGCATAGAGCACTCGATTCATCCTCATTCCTTCACCCATCTAAATCAGAGTCTTACCTTCCTGCTGGTTACTTTCAGTACTATCTGAATGAATGGTGTACTCACTGAGTTGACTACTCATTGGGATTGTAGGGCTACTGCCATAATTCTTCTGGTGTCTCCTTTAATCTTCTGTCCTGATGATGACCCTTTTATGATTTATTTTGGCATAGTGGGTCAAAACGTCAACAATTGTAAAAATGTGGACTTTTCTTATTTGATTGTGGATCTTCATAGTCATAAGACAAGTTTCTTTATTGACATCATATTATCCTTTTCAGTCACATGTCAATAGTATTGTATATAACACCAGCCCACTATTGATTCACTTTATTACTTTTCACTGCGCCATCACTGAATCGGAGCACCTTGATTCAATATTGGATATTACTGGATTTTGAAATAATAATTTGTTAAAACTAAATAAAATGCATTGCAGGTATGAAGGGTTCTTTAAGAAACTATTGCATTGGAAGTCAAGAGCTACACTCCCCCATCAGGACCTTTTGTGTCTTCAATCTCTATTCTACCCTGGTCTCTGGGTTACTGGGCGCCCCACTTTTTTCTAAATATTTATTCATTACAAAGTTGGAGACAAGCTTTGGTTAAACACAGCCTTCATCATGTGTGTCTACAGCGGTCTTAAAAGAAGCGACTGTTGCGTGTGATTTCCTCTGATTCTGCCTGACTGCGGCAACACTGCAAACAAGCACGGAGAGCTTCATACACACAGTGCTATGCTGGTACTGTCAGTCTTGGGAAGCTTACTTTTATTCTGCCTGTCGTCATGCGCATAGACTGTTCGTTTCGTTGACTCAGGAAAGAGAGATTTTTTTTCTTTGCACGCTCCTTGCAGAGCTTTCAAGACCCAGATTCCAGTCGCCCACAATGCCTTGCCCTCTTGGATTTGGCTCTAATTCATTGGAAGAGACTGCGTTTTTCAAACTAGGGAAGGAATCTACTTTAAGATATTATAATTTTATGGAGATTTGTTATGGCTTAGCACATAAAAGTGTTGGGATGCACTGTAATGTTTCTTGGTCACATTTCATTTTTCATACGCATTTCAAGTGTAACTCTCAGGAAACATCTACTGCTTCTATGGCATCATTTTTCTTTTCTATTCTCTTGTATTCAATATCACAATCTCTGCACAAACATTTTCCATGACACCTCCTCAACCATTCTTAGTGTTTCCAGGGGAGCATCCAAAGAAATGGCCCCTGTGGA
Organism: Triturus cristatus; assembly: GCF_964204655.1. Lineage (NCBI taxonomy): Eukaryota > Metazoa > Chordata > Amphibia > Caudata > Salamandridae > Triturus > Triturus cristatus. The sequence continues at coordinate 791,571,680 of NC_140581.1, read as the reverse complement.
AAGCTTATTTTCTCAATTATATATCCACAACTGAGGTTGACTCTGAAGAGGAATGTTCATTAAGAAGGAAACAGAACATTTTATTACCCACGTTAGGGCCAGAAGGACGAAGAATTTATGATCAAAAACCATGGTCGACGGATGACACTTATGTGTTTGCTCATGCTCTGGAAGATTTAGAAAGCTTTTCACACCATCAGTATTTATTTCTGTGGGCAGATCACATTTTTTTCAAAGGCATCAGAGGGCTTAGGAATCTATAGATGACTTTGTTGCAGATTTAAAAAGATTGGCAATTCCCAACAAATCTGGACGCTTGCATGGTGAGCTGATAAGGGACCAGATTGTTATGCATGCTAACGATTCCAACAGTTCTAATGGGGAAATAACTTTACAAGAAGCCATTGCTAATGAGAAAAAAACAGAAGTTTCTAAATGATGTGCAAAGCAGCTCAAAAGCCTCCAGCAAAGAGGATTCCGTGTGTGCTGTTAGGACATCAGCTTTTTCCACTAATGAATGCAAGAAATATGCAGGGAAGCTTGCAGGAAACACAGCATAAAGCATCGAAACATGAGGAGAATTCATCAAACCCGAAGTCATGTTATAGATGTTCGAGCAAAGACTGTCTAGTGCACTGTAAGCGTTGTCCGTTCCTGAAACAAAGTTGTTCCACAAGTGGCATATGGGGATGCTGCGTGTCGTGAGAAAGGAATATCTGCCTCATTGAAGTGTGTAGTAAACTCAGATTCTTCAGGCAGAGAGAATGTTGAAACAGAATGCATTCTTTATAAAGATTATGATGTACTATGGCTGTATAATGATAGAAAGAAAAAGACCTTCTTGTTCTATTACACTGGGAGGGAATCCTATTGAGATTGTACCTGATTCAGGCCTGTCTTTCACCATCATAAATCGCACCGTATTGGAATAAAAGTTTGAAAAAATACTGGCCAATATTTTAGCCCCAACCGATGTACATCCCGTAACCTTCAAAGACCAGCCCATACCCAAGGTGGGGTACTGTAAATTAGGTTTTGAATTCAATAAAAGAAAGGCTGAGGGTAAGCTGTATGTGGCAGAAAAAGGTCAGTTAGTTCTACGGCCGATGGACCAGGGGAGGGTGGATATCATGTTAAATTCTAACAATCTTAAACATGTTTCAATTTCAGAGTGCCCTCCTATGTTTTCACAATTGTTACTAGAACTGTCTCCTAATGTTTTTTGGGAAGGTGGGAGTTTTAAATGGATTTCTTCACAAGATACATTTTTTCCCCATACAATAGATTACAATGTAAGTAGCTTCTATTCCCAGACAATGTCCCCCCCCTCCCCCTCCCCAAATCCTGAAACAATTGTCAATATATGTAACAAGCAGTGGAAATCAATTAACCAGATTAATTCATTATTAATTAAACAAATAAGAAAAAAGAAAAGAAGAAATCCTACATCAAGAAAAGCCATGATATCAAAAGAGAGACAAAAACCAAAGGCAAATAGGTGTAGAGAGAAAGGAGGAGTCCGAACAGGTGTGGGAAGCAGGGGTGGAAAGGGGGGCAGGAAGAAACGGGAGACGGGAGGCAGAGAGAGGTAAATACAAAAACATTACTTCGCTTCCTGTACATTCAATGTGCTAAGCCACCCAGTTAGGGGATCCCAAATCTCTAACCCCTTTTTTTTTTGCAACCCTGCCTATTCTGGCATATATAGCATTCTCATCTTTATAAGTGGCAAGCAGTCGAGCCTGCCATTGAGCAAACGAGGGAGGGTTCGGGTCCTTCCAATATGAGGCAATGCATATCCAGAGGATAGTCATAGCCACAAACAGCAGGGCTCCCCCTGATTTCAAATTAATCATGTCATTTAATCCCAGCATTACAGTAACAGGTGTCAATTGGATGTCTTGTAGGAAAACTCCACTAATGAACCGTTGAACCTTTTCAAATAATGGGACCAATTTTAAGCATGTGGCAAACATGTGCACTGAGTCTGCACTAAACTCTCGGGCAAGTTGTTCCGCTACCAGTACCCCATTTGGCCACTCTGCTTGGTGTTATGTATAAGAAAAATCCTGTTTTGAAAAATTGAGCTTGCAACTTTGATGACAATAGGTGGGTTTGTGCAAGGCTTAGGGCATAACAAAAGGTGTTAGGCAGCACGTTCAGTTTCAACTGCCACTTTTTATCTATTTTACTGATATCGTCAGGCCTCCGTTCATTTAGCATTATATAGATACTTCCGATCCGTGGTGGACTGGGCTCTAAAATTTTATCTATAAGGTCTATCTTCGCGAAATCTGCTGGACCGCCGGTCTTGTATGTTAGGTATCCTGTGATGGCATTATACTGAAATAGCTGACTATTGCCCAGATTATACCGGGTTTTCAGAATACTAAAAGGCCAAATGCCTTCTGAAGTTATCACATCTCCCAATTTAGAGAAACCGGCTTCATACCACTGTGGAAGATATACATTTTGAAAAATTTGTGGTAAATTATTATTATTCCTAGTGGGGGTGTAGTAATTTAATTTAGCAAGTCCGAATAGTTTACGTATATTAAAGAATACTCTATAGGCATTCATCAAAGTATTGAATCTGACCCTTTTGTAGTAGCAATATTCCAACTGACGCCAAAGGCATCCTCTTACACTTTCCCCTAGTAGTATTGTATAGGGGGACGGGAGACCTGAGGGGTTCTCCGTGGGAAGATCATACAATAGCTCCGGACTATATTGCAGAATGGTAGCCCAATAATATAGTTTTATATTAGGGAGAGCCCAACCTCCTCTCTCTTTAGGTAATGAGAGAAATTTAAAAGCTCTTCTTGGCTGTGCATAAGCCCAGATAAACTGAGAGAAAATTTGATCGAATATATGCAGCATTTTATTATTAAAATCTAAGGGGATTGTTATGAAGAAATATAATAATTTGGGGAAAAAGGTCATCTTTAAAACATTGCATCTCCCTACTATTATCAAGTGTAAATTGTTGATTCTTTTAAGTGACTTTTTTATGTCAACTGCTAGCGGGGTCAAGTTTTCTTTAACAATTAGATCTAGATTGGAAACTATATTGACCCATAAGTATTTAGCCTTCTGAGGTACTCTATCATCGTCCCAATTTATATTCTCGTTTAAAACAATCTGAGTTTTTGTTTTATTGAGGGCATAACCGGATATCTTCCCAAATGCTTGGGCCTCTTGTTCCATAGCCTTAATGGCCCTTTCAGGTTCTGGAGTTATTAAAGCTAGATCATCGGTATACGCCATGATCTTCGTGTCAGTGCCAAACCTACTCACCGTTACTATTTCAGGATTAAATTCAATTTTTTTAATCAAAGGGTCGATATACAAAGCAAATAGCAGCGGGGAGAAAGGGCACCCTTGTCTTGTTCCATGTGTTATCCCTATCTGCTCTGTCAGGTGTCCGTTGATTGAGATTCTAGCAGTGGGGTCCTGATATAAAGCCTGCAATGCCAACAGAATCCTGGGGCCGAAACCAATCCGCCTCATGACTATTAGTGCGATCGGGTCTCCTGTTACCTTAGCGGCATCAAATAGGGTAATGGTCCGATGAACATGTTCCGTAGTGCCCTTTTTTGGTATAAATCCATGCTGTCAGTTGGAAACCAGGGGTTCAATATTTGAAGATAACCTGGACGCGATTATTTTAGAGAATATTTTAGAATTGGTGTTAATGAGAGTTATTGGTCTGTATGAGGACATTTCCAGAGGAGGCTTATCTTTTGTGAGGAATATTACAATTTTTGCCGTGGACCAAGAACGAGGTGGAGAAGTCCCGTTAAAAATGGAGGTAACTACATTTGTGAAAAGATCTTTTATTTGCTGCGAGAAGATTTTATAGAACTCTACGGGAATACAATCCTCTCCAGCGGCCTTACCATCGGGGAGACTTGCTAGAGCTATTGCAATTTCCTCCCAAGCTGGAGAGATTTCCATTTGATCGCTGCTCTCTCTATAAAGTTCAGCTACCGGTATTGCGTCTAAATAATTAATAATCTCCAAATTTCTATGCTCTATAGTCCCTGTAATTTCTTCGGTGTATAATTTCTCATAGAATTCTCCAAAAGCCTCCTCTATTCTTATAGGATCATTAGTTATCCCTTCAGAATTAGTTTGGATTGAAGATATTATTTTAGCAGTTGTCTGTTGCCTGGTGGATATGGCCAATTGATGGCCAATAAGTTCGCTGCTTTCATACAGCCTTTCTCGGGATGAGGCCCATTTTGCAACGTTAGTCTGTGCTTCTTCAATTCTAGTTCCCAGCTGGACAGCCTGTATTAGTTTCCTCTCAGCTTCTATCATTTGATTAAGTAAGACCTCAGCCTGTGCTTTCTCTTTTTTGTTCCTTCTGATGGAAAATCAGAGCGTCTCCCCCCTTATGCCTGCCTTTAATGTATCCCACACGGTCATTACCGAAGCTGACCCAATATTTATATCTAAAAACTCATGGATCCAACCTTTCATGTGTTCCTGGTAGTTATTATCATATAGGAGGGCTTTTTCAAAGGTCCAGTTGGAACTTGACCCGCTATTAACCAATCCCTCTAAATTGATGATAAGAGGATTGTGGTCTGAAAGGAGTCGGGGGGCAGTATCAATAGTGCAATCAGGAACCAAAGAAGAAGATACTAGAAAGTAATCCGGCCGAGCAAAAGACAAATGAGGAGCTGAAAAGAAAGTAAAACTGTCCTGATTCGATTTCAGATGTGCCCACACGTCTTTCAGGCCATGAGTTTTGATCAGATTTAACACAGCCTGGAAGACTTTAGGTTTCCTACCCCTGTAGTTCCAGGACTCATCCGACTTCCAGGTACTTGGCAAATTTAGATTTAAATCTCCACATAGTATTATAGGTAGTGGCCAGTGTACTAGCTCCTCATTTAGTCCATTAATCACCCCAGATCATCAAGATTGCTTCCATAAACAGAGCAGATTGTAAAAACAAGGTCAGAAGGAAGAGAATATCCTGCTATCACCCACCGCCCTAAAGAGTTGGTTTTTACCTGGTTGACAACTACGGGTAATCTTTTCGACACTAGGATCCCGACTCCCTTGACCCTAGCCCCTTGCGAGGTTGCACCAATAACCTTATAGCCCAAAGTGTTTAGCAAGGATTTCTGGGCTCCTTCGACATGCATCTCCTGGAGGCAGACAATGTCCACCCCCATTGTTCGCAGGACTTGAGCATTTTTTTGCCTTTTCACAGCATCGTTTAGGCCGCAGATGTTAAGCGAAACACAAGATAATTTTAAAAGACAAATGCACACCAGTGTCACATAAGACACAGAACATACCCTTAAGTGTAAGGGAAGAAGTGAAACTAGTAGCAAGCAACATTATTTTGAGCATTGAATAAAGCAAATGGTTAGCTCCTTTATTTATAGCTTGGAAGGCCAATGGCAAAGTCTGATTTTGCATTAATCTTCGTGATTTGAATTTGAATATATTAGTTGACAAGTTTCCATTGCCAAAGATAGATGAAATGCTTGCTATGACTAAAGGAATCAAATGGTTCATCTCACTGATTCAAACAGCAGCATACTATCAGATTTCCTTGCACTCTGACAGCAAACACCTAACGGCATTCATTAAACCCTTTGACGGCTTCCAATTCATATGCATGCTGTTTGGGCTTGCGATGGCAGCTGCAGCATTTCAAAGGTTAATGTACCAGTTTTTCAAGGATCTTTAAGGGAGTAGTCTTTTTCGAGAATGATATATTAATCATGGGCAAAGAGAGACATGAAAATGATTGTAGACTTAAAGAGGTTCTACGTATACTTAGTGAGAATGGTCTTACAGCAGAAAAGCTGTAGAAAAGTGCAGAGTGTATATCTAAGGAAGAATGGGAGAAAGGATATAAATCAGATTTTGTTTTAAACAAAGTGTGCAATTACTTATCTAATGGCAAGCCTTTCAAAAAAAGTACGGAAGAGGGAATTAGACAATTTTGGGAAATCCAGAAAAAGCTATCTTGAGAGGATATCGTTTTTGTAATGAGAGTTAAGAGAGTGGTACCTCCTGCAAATTTGAAGAAGACTATTTTAGAAAACAATCATGAAGGACATTTAGGGATTGTCAAAAATAAGAAAATAATTAAAACTTTGTATTGGTGACCAGGTATTAATTTGCAAACAGAAAGAGTGGTTAGGAGTTGTCATGGTTATGTGCAAGCAGATAGGACTATGGTCACTTTTAGGTCACTATTGTGTCCGAGCAAGTGTCCTAAAGGGCCAAGGAAAGAATTAGTCATTGATATTCTTGGTTCTATTGTGAATTCCAATCACTTACCCTGTTACATTGTTGTGCTTTAAATATATTTACCAAGTGGCCTGAGCTTTGTGTTTTGAAGGAGGTAACCTCAGAAGCTTTGACAAGATTTTCAGATGAAGTATTTTTATGTGAGGGTATTTCTAAATTGTTGTGAGCGATAAAAGTACACACTTTAAGTAAAAGAAAATTCAAGATTTTTTGCAAAGAAACAGAATTGAATGGAGACACACTTTGATTTATTATCCAGAAAAGAATGGTGCTGTAGAACGATGTAATGTCACTATGGGCAGCATTCGCATCGCTATTTGCTATTTTAGGAATTGGGAAACCGAAATTAAATAACCGTTGCTGGTCTAAAGTACACAACCTACATCTTTCAACCTGTTGAGAGGGAGAGATTCTTATACTAAGGATAATCAAACCTGGATAAGGAATTGCATTCTTAATAAGTGGTCCTTGGAGAAAGTTAAGAAAAATATCCTTAAAGCTCAGATTTTCCACAACGTTCACCATGATTCCAAACACAGAGTGAAAGAAGTTGAATTAAACAATGGTTACTTGGTTATGGTGAAGGGGCCAGGCAAAAAATAAAAGACAGCAGGAAGTTTGTTGTTACATTTCAAGTTGTTAAATTGTTCACTAATTCAACTAAGCTAACTGATGTGAATGTGTGGCATTTCAGTTAATTGGCCAGGTGTAATGAGGGAACGAAGGTCAATATACAGATTGGAAAGGAAGAAAGTAACAAGAGTTGGTTTTTAGATGATCTAAAAGAAATGAACGATGGTGCAGGTAGAGAACTTGAAGCTTCCGGAAACATGAGTGGTAACAGAAACATGAATGATTCCCGTGACCTCGGAAATGCAAGTGCCTTGAGGTTGGAAGTTAGTGCCCCTAAAAGATCAGAGTGAATTGGTTCCTTCCAAGGTTACCTCAACAAGGGGAAGAGAGAGAATGTCACCAAGTCCCATTAAAGGGTACATAGGCCAAGAAAACGTCAAGATTTCTTAGTCGGCATGGTGGGATAGTTTAGTTGAGTTTGGCTAACAAATATATAAGGCAGTGGCGGCCGTCATGGCTCGCATGTGGCAGAGCGTGCACGGGGAGCATGCGGTAGGGTTGTGGTGTTGTCGCGTGGGGGGGATTGGAATGAAAAAATAAAACTTACCTTGAGGTCAGCGTCTCTGCTCCTGCTGTCCTGCCACTGACTTTGACAGGAACAGGAAGCAGGCAGCCAGGCTCTCTCCCCTAAGTTAATCACAACGCTGGAATGCAGCATTGTAATTGGTCTGAGCGCCATGACACGGTGCTTAGCCAGAGGTTGGAGGGATGGGCATGTTCTCCATGCAGGCTGTAATGAAGCCTGCATGAAAAACGGGGAAAGTGTGCATGACTGGTTTGGGCGGCCCGAGAGGGCAAACCACTCCTCCCCAGCTCCATGACCAGAGCAGCACCGCCCACCCACCACAAAGCAGCAGGACAAGAAGCATAAAATGATAATAACTAAGTTATCATTTTATGTTTCTCACTGCTTAAAAGCAGTGGGGCTGTGCCCCTCCGCCATAGTGGAGGAGCCACCACTGATTAAAAGGTGGTATCTTATTTTACATTTTATTGCTGCTTTATACCATTTTATCCTATCCTTGCATTTCAGTTGAAATACAAAGAACAAATTTGGAGAGATAAGTTGACAATGTATTTTGATGTACTTTGTGTTTTATTTTGTTCAGTGTTAAGGGGAATGCTGTGTGGTGGTGTGATAACAATCACCGCGTGCAGTTTGGAATTCTTATGTTTGAGAGATTCCAAGCTACGTGTGGTGACAGTTGGAGATAAGGGCAGGAGCTGTGCTGACGTCCTTGTATTGCGTCTGTTGGATTGGATTTATTTCAGAAATAAACACTACTTTGCTACAGATGCTCGTACGGGCCTTCATTACATTCAACAATAAGTTCCATTTGCTTTCCTCAAGATGTATTTGCTGCGTTGTTCAGGATATGAAGCAGTCCTGCCTGCTTTTCTCAACCCTGAGCACTCCGGTCTCAGATCCTATTGGCAGTCTCAAACGTCAACCCCAGAGTTTGTGCGTCTTACCTAACAGCTATTAACATTACATAACTTCCCAGAAGTGTTTTTACAGATGTTTGAAAAGAGACTGGAAAAGCAGAGCTCTGCCAAGGTTACAAAGGAGACAAATGTGACATCAGAGTGAAAACGAAGGCTGGACGATATGTCAGGGCTGTTAAGGAAGCACATCTTCTTCCAATAGAGATGTTCCATATTGGAGACATTCAGCCAAAAAACGGTCTGATGCAGTAAACTAGGGCAGGGAACATAATAAGTGCATTAATGTTTACAGAATGCACACAACCAAATGAATTGTTCCTTTGCTTTTGCAGGAGCTGAAGAGCATGTGCTTGCAACAAAAACAATTGCACTACATCATGAGAGAGAATAAACTGAGTAAGGACATTGTGGACTGGTATGTCCAAAGGCTTCCATGAAAAAATAAGATGAAAAAGTCAATGGTGTAAATGAAATGATATCAAAATAAACGGAGGAAGTAAAGATTCCAGTGGTTGTGCCAGATCATATGTGGCGGGCGGCTGGATGTCTTCTGTGACCTTCCATATGATAGCAGCTCCCAAGGCTCCTATCGCCAGATGTGCCAGGCCAGAGAGAACCCCAGCTTGGATTTATGAAGCCATTTAGCACTTGCAAACCCTGTGATTCAATAAATCTTAGGATGTGTGGCCAGTAAATGGCTATTTAGTATGTACTTAACCCATTTTGTGATTACCGACTTGGAAAATGGGTTTAGAAATACATACCAAATCGGAACTTGGAAGGAGTCTATTTACGGCATCCCTTCCAAATTGGGATTCGGAATGCTATGTATCAGTGGTATGAGAATGCAATTTCAGATGCAAACTATTGATAGGTTAATGACTCTTCAAACGAGGTCATAACCCGTTTGCAAAGGGTAAGGGGTTCAGGGGACCACTAGCAACTCTTAAACAAAGATTTGGAAAACAGTACATAGCATAATTTGCAAATTCAGAATAGATTGACAGAAGTTGCTTTGCCATTTGAGACTACTTTTTGTGAAAGGATTGTTAGTACATCTGGCCCTAGGTGCCTTGACCTAAATGATGGAAATTGGTGTGCTGAATAAAATTGCGTCCAGGGTAGGAGTTGGGAACTGGGATTTTCTGTTGGTGAGGTACTTCACCCAGTGATTACAGACTACGCTGAGAGGGAGGGACGGCAAGACAATAGTTGTAAAAAGAAAAACAATGAGAAAAACTGGTGCAACTATACTACTCTATGGGCCAGATGTACAACCATTCAGTTTTGGGAGTCGCAAATTGTGTTGAATTGCGACTCGCAATTTGCGACTTGCAAAAGTGAATGTATAACAGTGTCTCAGACACTGTTAACGATTCCCAATGGGGATGCATATTGCATGCCTCATTAATATTCATGAGGCAAGCGCAATTTGCGACCCCTTGGGAATGGCTAGCACTCCCAGGAATGGTGGCCTGCTGGGGTCAGCAGACCGCCATGGCTGGGACTGCTTTTTAAATAAAGCTGTTTTTTTTTAACGCAGGTGGTTTTCCTTAAAGGAAAACGGGCTGCATTTAAAAAATAAAAACAAAACTTTTCAGTGTCATTGTTTAAGGGAAGGCAGTGGTCCCTGCTCTTAAAAAATATTGACACACCCATTCACAGGGGCAAAAGGGTCCCCTGGGGACCCCTTCCCGTTTGCAAGTGGTTTACCACTTATTTGAAGGAAGTGGTAAACTGCGAGGGTTTTGCGGCTGCAAAAAAATTGTAAATGGCATTGAGTCTCGCTATTAGGAAGGCATGCTGCTTCCAAATAGCGAGAGTCGTAAACGCTATTTTGCAAGTCAATGAATCGTAAAATAGCATTTGTACATGCCATGACCCTTTTTTGCAGCCGCAAAAGGGCCGATCTCCTGTTTGCGAGTGCAAAAAAAGCGTCGTACATCTGGCCCCAAAAGTATTATACAGAAATATAATATTTTTTACCTTCTCAAGAAAAAACATTGGTTAAAAAATCATATTTATTAATTTAGGAGTCTTATAAAGTGCTGCACATTGCCTAGGCTACTTCAGAGCACTAGAGAAAGAAAATACAAAACAAAATGATAAAAATAGCCTATGGAATTTCGAGTCTAGTCGATGCATAGTAAGGCCCTAAATCTCCAGTTCTCAATCATTTTTTGCTGTTGTGCGTTTTTTCAACATTTTACTTAACTGGGGACAGCAAGATTCAACTCTGGGATGAAGGCTAAAAGAATTCCATGATCTTGACCCCTAAACCTCAACAAATCTTCCTCTTGGCTTTAGTCTCTTGAAAAGGCTTTGGTGGATCAGATCAGCTGGGTGAGCCACATATTTCTAGACGTTATGTGATGGTGTGTTAAATTCTAGATGTAGCCAGTGTATTTGCCCGAATATGCTTTGTGCAGAATAACGAGTATTCTACCTACAATACTGCATCCACAATGGCGTTATATTTAGATCGCATAACAGCTTGCTGTTTAGTCTGTACTCACCAGGTGATGAACAAGTTACTTACCTTCGGTAACGATATATCTGTAAGAAACATAAGTTAGTTGAGCGCTAGGTGGCGCACACGAAGATGGCTGCCTCGATGTGAGGCTCCCGGTGCCTGACCCCTCGCATCAGGCTTTTCATCCACTTCCCGCCGTCCTAGCGGCGATCTGAGGGTCCCTGCCTGCAGCGGGACCGGGGATCTACACTCGGTGCCACTTTGGGCTGCCTGCCTGCTCCCGGGCTCGAGTTCTGCCACTCGTGGGCCCGTTGTGGGTGCTGGACCCGGCACGGGGACGGTGCGGACGGCGCCTGTGTGAAGGGGCCACGCCGGACTGGCTCTGCAGCGGGTCGGCGGAGTCCTTGGTGGACCCTGTGAGGGGACGACGACACCTCTTCTTCTTCGCCTTCCTTGTGTGGCCCAGTCGCTTGGACGTTCGGTGAGGCTGGTTGGCGATTCGATCTACAGCGCCTGGACACCGGTGCGCACTCCACGGGGGTAGCCATGGGCAAGGACAGGGGCGCCAAATCAGCGGCCGCGCCCCACCAGACCAAAATCGACCGCTTCACGACCTCCGACCCCCCGGGCACGGGCGGGGAGGCGGCACCGACTCCTGGCACGGACCTTGCCGCCATATTGCAGGCCATCACCGCCTCCCGTACGTCCCTTGAGGGGATGGTCGGGGAGGTGAAAGTGGACGTCACACTACTGCGGCAGGACCTGCGCAATGCCACGGCTCGCATCACCGAGACGGAGTCCCGGATCTCGACGGCGGAGGACGACATTCGGCAGCTCCAAGACCAGGTTCGGGAGCTCACGACTCACTCTAAAGAGGTGCATCGGCAGGCGGAGGATGCCGAAAATCGGGCCCGCCGCAACAACCTCCGCCTGGTGGGATTTCCGGAGGGGGTGGAATCTGGCCGCTCCGACGACTTCCTGGAGAAATGGTTCAAATCTTGGATGCTGTCGGCCAGCTTGTCCGCCTGGTTTGTCATCGAGCGGGCGCATCGGTCGTTGGCCGCCAAGCCTCCTGTGGGGGCCCCCCCGCGCCCCTTCATCTTGCGGATCCTCAACTTTAGGGACAGAGACGCTATTCTGAAGGAGGCGCGGGCGCAGGCTCCCTTGACCTTCAACAACCACAACATCATGGTTTTCCCAGACTACACCCGGGAGGTCCAGGAGCAACGCCGCTCGTACGTGGAGGTAAAGCACAAGATGCGCTCCCTGTGTCTCAGCTACCAGCTTCAATTCCAGGCACGCCTCCGCGTTGTCTTCCAGAGTAAGACCCTGTTTTTTGACACCCCCAGGGCGGCCTGGACTTGGCTCACCGAAGAACGACCGCTACGCCAGGCCGAGCGGGAGTCACCGGCTCGGCGGCCTTCGGATCGGGATGCGGCCGGGCCCCGGCGCCTGGGCCGCAGGAGGCGCACGCGGTCTCGGCGGCCCCGGGGGGGGCTGGCGGCTGGGCCTCGCTCCGCAAGTGCATCGGGGAGAGGACTGCGGGACTCCTCCGCCTCCTCCGGGACGTCCTCCAAGGCGGCTGGGGGCCCCGGGCGACAGTCGGCCCGTCTGTTGGACCCGTCCCTGACCCCCCTTCCCCTGTCAGTGGACCTTTCTGATCTCTCCCGCAGCCCAGCGATCTGACTCTTCTCTGTCCTCTGTTTCGGCAAGGGGTCGGACGGCCTGGTCCCGCTGCTGGGACCTCCACTACGGACCTGGATTCAGCGGCTTCCCACTCAACTGTAGAAATCTAGGACCGGACACTCGCATCCGTACATCTGGAGGGGTCCACCACGCTCTTGACACACGAGCACGTCGCTTGGGGCCTTGTAGTTGCTGTTACAGTTAGGGCGACAGATGCTTCAGTTCTCGAAGTATAGGGTGGGAGATTGGGGGGGGGGGGTTTGGGTTTGTTGGGGTTTTGTTTTGCCGGTTGCTCCTCTTGGGGAGGGTGTTTCCTCTAGTTTGGGTCTGGTTCCTCTTGCTCGTGTCACACCACAGTTCCTTGCGTGCGCTGCTGCAGAGCTTCGCACTGACATTCATATGCGCTCCACTCGCTCCCGCTCCCCGCCTGGCCTCCCTGGCTCCCTTTCGATTGTCCTCTGCTCTCCCCGTGCTGCCTGGGCGATCCTCCTTCACTCCCTGCGCGTCGGCGCGGCCTCGGGTCCTCCCGACGCCACCCCGGGTGCTCGATTCCGCGGCGTACCCCGTCCGTGGGTTCCATGGCTGACCTAGCCCCCGGGGCTCGGCTGCGCATCATATCTTGGAACGTGAACGGCCTGTTGGACAGGCTCAAGCGCACTGCAGTACTTAAGTATGCTTGGGGGCCGACGTGCTCCTTCTTCAGGAGACCCACCTTATCGGGGAAAAATGCCCCTTCCTGGCGCGCTATGGATACGATCGGGTGTGGCATTCAGGGTTTGCCCGTGGCTCCCGTGGGGTGGCGATCCTGCTGCGCCGCTCCTTCCCCTTTGTCCTTACACAGGTGACCCACGACCCTCGGGGCACCGGGATTGCTATCTGCGGCACGCTCGATGGTAGACCGATTAGCTTCCTCTCGCTCTATGCGCCGCCCTCGGGACTGGCGCAGGCTTTGTCCCACGCGGCCTCTCTGCTGGCAATGCTCCCGGGGGGCACTGTAGTGCTTGGGGGGGATTTTAATGCCGTCATGGCCCCTCAGCTGGACTCATCGGGACCGATTTCGGACTCTCGCCACCGTCCACCGACAGGGCGGCCTACCGTCCCATTTCGCTTATTAACACGGACGTGAAGCTCTATGCGGCGATCCTGGCCCAAAGGCTTAGGCCCTTGCTGTCGACCTTGGTCCACCCGGACCAATATGGCTTCATGCCCGCTCGGGGCACCCGCCACTGTCTTCGCCGTCTCCATGTGGCCCTGGCCCACCGCCATCGGCTGTCCCCGTACCTCGCTCTCCTCCTCGCTGATTTCGAGAAGGCATTTGACTCAGTGGGGTGGGCCTACCTATTTGAGGTCCTGACTTGCATGGGTTTTGGCCCCCGGTTCGTGGGGATGGTGCGAGTCCTCTATGCCCATCCCCGAGCCAGGGTCTTGGTCAAAGGAGTGCTATCGAGGCTATTTCGGATCGGCCGGGGGACGCGGCAGGGATGCCCACTGTCGCCCCTTCTCTTTGCCCTTGTGATGGAACCCCTGGCCGCCCTGATTAGATCTGATCCCGTCCTTCGGGGCTGGGAGTGGCCTGGCCTGGAGGCCGACAAAATCGCACTCTACGCGGACGACGTCCTGCTGTACCTGAGTGACCCGGCGCACTCCGGACCCCGTGCCCTCTCCATCCTGAGCCGTTTCGGCCGGGCGTCTGGTCTATCCCTCAACTCGCGGAAATCGGTGCTGGTCCCGCTGCACCACTCCAGGGAGTGTTTTGACTAGCAGGAGACCATCCCTCTCCGCCGGCTATCGTTTCAGTACCTGGGTATCTGGGTCTCCCTCCTCCCGGAGCTGAGCTGGGCACTCAATGTCACCCCCCTAGTGAAAAAAGCCAAGGCGGACTTGGTGCGTTGGCACCAGTTGCCCCTCAATCCGCTAGGGAGGGTGGCTCTCTATAAAATGATGATTCTTCCCCGGTTTCTCTATGTGCTGCAAAACACCCCCCTCTCCTTTCCGCGTCCTTGGTTCCGCGAGTTGGACGCGATGGTGACGAGATTCCTCTGGGGCAGTGGGAGGCACCGGCTGGCTTTACCGACGTGCCGCATACCCACCTTCGATGGGGGCCTGGGCATGTCTGACCTCTACCTTTATTATCTTGCCACTCGCCTGTTGGTCGTACATGACTGGTTTGGGGGGGGGTTGGTCTGACCCAGCCTATAGGGTGGAACTCGGTGATTTGGGCTTCTCCGGTATCCAGGATCGCCTGTACGGCGCGTCCGTCCCCGCCTCTTGCCCGGATATCACCAGGGCCGTGTTCTTGTCCTGGCGAGCGGCGCTCCGTCATACCCGCTGGACGGGGAGGCTGACCCGGGTCACGCCCCTGTGGCACGGGACATGGCTGCGTGAGGTCGCGGCGCTGGAAGGGTTTCGATCGTGGGACTCAATTGGCATTTCCCAGCTGGGGGACGTCTGGCGGGACGGGCGAATGTGTTCCTTTTCAGAGCTGCAGGCGCGCTTCTCCCTCCACTCCTCCCAATTCTTTAGATACCTCCAGCTGCGCCATGCTATACGCACCCACACCCCGCTGGACATCCGGCTGCCGGACCACAGCCCCCCGGAGGCTCACGTTATGCTGGGCAACTTGGGGAGGGGGGGCGTTTCTAGGATTTACCGCTCCCTCGTCAACTGCACCCCTACGTCCCTTGAGGGCCTTAAGGAGCGCTGGGAGGGCTGGGTGGGTCCCCTGGACGAGGCCGACTGGCGGGACGCCCTTATGGACCCCCGCTTGGTGACGGCCTCAGCTCGGCTACGACTTGTCCAAATTTATTACTTGCACACTGCTTATCTCACGCCGGCCCACCTTCATGGCGCGGGCCTCTCCGGGGATGCGGCTTGCCCCCGCTGTGGCTCCGAGCCGGCTGATTTTCTTCATATGGTGTGGTCCTGCCCGGAGCTGGAGGGGTTCTGGAGGGGCATTGAGTCCGAGCTTACGGAGGTCCTGGGGTGGGAGGTGCCGCATGAACCTAGACATTCCCTATTGGGCATCACGGATGGGTTGGATGGCACGCGCCCAGAACAACTGTTCCTCATGACGGCCTTGATGGTGGCTAAACGGGACATTGCAGCGGCATGGAAGCAGCCACAGCCGCCAACCATAGCTAAATGGGGCGCCGGGGTGGACTGGTGTGCGGCGCAGGAGCGGACTCTCTATCAGGCACGTGGCTGTCCCAAGAAATATCGGAAGGTGTGGGGGAAATGGCTGGGCAGTATACCTTAGCGGGGTGGGTTGGGGGGGGGGGAAGGTTTTGGGAGAGGGTGGAAATGTGATGTGTGGTGGGGACTTGGAGGGCCAGACGTTTCTTTTTGTTGTACTGCTAAAAACAATAAAAACTTGTTTATCAAAAAAGAAACATAAGTTAGTTATAGATTCCTTACCTTAGAACCACCCCCAGGTGTCAGACTGGATCCGGAAAGTTTTTCGTCAGCAGTACCCCTCCGCTTTCGTCGTCGGCATCGTGGTCGCCGGGATGACGTCGCGGTAGCTACATAGATGCCGCCCTCACGCACTGATGTCAGTTCTGTACACGACTTTCCATGCCAGAAGCACAGAGCCATGCAAGACACTGACCACTGGTGCACAAAACTAGGGCCCTGAAAGGAAGTCCTTAACCCTAGAAGTCAGTTCGCAGAACAGGGAGGATGGGTGGGAAGGTAAGGAATCTATAACTAACCTATGTTTCTTAAAGAAGGTAAGTAACTTGTTCATGTGTAAGAAACAGTTAGTTAGAGATTCCTTACCTTAGAATAGATACCCCAGCAATCCCAACCTCGGAGGTGGGTCTGTGAACCAAATTCACACCAGAAAGTCCTAGAGAACAGAACAGCCAAAGAAGCCGTCTCTCCGTACGTGGCTGCCCAGGCAGTAGTGTTTGGTAAACGTGTGCAGCGATGCCCAAGTAGCTGCCTGACAGATGTCATTAAGGGGGACTTCCCGTCCCAAAGCAGTGGTAGGTGCTGCCCCCCCAGGCAAGTCGGACCTAAGTGCCAGGGCTGGTTAGCCATCCCAGTTCGGCCCTGCGTGCAACTTTCAATTGGGAACAGCTAGAGATTTGGAGGTTTGGCTCTCTGAGCTAAGAATGTAATCTTTTAGTGAAGGTGTATTTTAAATTGGGTGATTGAAAATGCCACTTTTAGAAAGTGAGAAAAATATGTGGTAAGAATGCACTCCTTCCCTTGTTTGATTTTTCATTATACAAAAGTTTTATAAAGTGGGCATTTTCTTGTTAATGTTTTACAAGAAGGTTATGCCGTTCCTCTTTAACAAAAAGTACAGAGTCGGGGTAGATAAGAATCCCACGAACCCCAAGAGCTGGGGTCAGTGTAGGGAATCCATAGATTGGATATTAATGCCCTCACACACCCTTGCAGGTGTCATGCTTCATCATCTGGGCTGCTCCTCGTCGGGTCGGCAGTGCAATACCCGACGGGCTCCCTATAATACGGGCTCTTTACCGGAGATCTTTATATCCGAATGCCGTATGGTGAAGTGCGGGTAAGGGGGCAATATAGTGTAGATGAAGTGCGGTGAGTTTAAAATAGGGTTGGGAGTACCGAGGTAAACAAGGCCCTCTTCGTCCCTCCCTATTGGTTACAACTCCATATTCTTGTTTAACCATCCTGTGCCTCTGCCTGTTTGTGGAATCAACATCTGGTTTAGACTGACAGGGGCCTGTTATTGCATTCCCTCTAGACAGTCACACAAAGGGAAATGAGGTGTGCCCTGCATATCCTGATGGCCCATCACCAGGCTGATGGTCCTGCCTGAGATATAGAGTAGTGGGAGGAGCTGTCCGCTGCACCTGATTAGGGCTGTACCTGTCCTTTCACAATGCTGTCTCCACCTCCCTTGAGTGTGTCTGGGAGCCAAGACCAAGAAGGACAAAAATGTGTGCACTACAAAGACAATCCTTTGAAGAATGCCTACTTCAAAGGCCAAAAGGAGTATAAGTATTGGACCTAAAACACCCAGACTTTTAGAACACTTATGGATCAAGGAGAAGAGCTGTGAGGAGGAGTACTTCCCCTTTGCTGTGTGTTGCTTTGCTGGGTTGGCCTGCAGTTGCTGCTTCTGCTTTGGAGAGGAAGCGGACTAAATTTTGCTCTGTATCCTGCTTGTGAAGTTTTTCCAAGGGTTTGTGTGTGCTTGCCTCCTGCTGGAAGTCTCAGTGTCATCAAAGACTTCACCGGCAGCATCCCTGAACTCCATTGCTGGGAGTTCTGACATGCCTTGTGGTGCCAACTCCAGTTCTGGGCCTGTGGAGGTAGTACCTGCTGAAAAGATCTGCTTGAAACCATCAAAATCGACTCTTCGCCTTTCCAGTGCCTGTTTTTTCGAAGCAGCAGTGCTGTGCAGAAGAAATTTCCAGTCACCGGTGCTGTGCGGCTGATGAAATCGATGCAGCACCTGTCAGCGGCCGAAAAAACCATGGCAGCCCAAGGTCGGGGCACCCTGTCCCCGATGTCCAAGACTCCCACACTGGCTCTGCAGCAGGCCCGGCTGCGTGGCTGACAGAATCAACGCATCGTGGGTCAGCGGCAGAAGAAATCGATAAAGCACCTGTTTGCCGCAGCGACCTCCAGTGGGTCTGGATTTCCATTCAGAGCACCTGTGCACCAAGTTTTTCTGCCGCAACACCTGCAGACCAGAACCGTCTTGGTTTTCGATGCATTGCTTCCCCCCTACAGTCCGGATTCAATACAACACTTCTCACACGTGCAGCAGAACTTGAGGCATCGCCTCTTCATGGACTCATGATCGATGCATTGCTGTGGTTTCTGACGCTTCACTCCTCTGCTGCAGTTTGCCTTGTGGATTTTGACGCATTTGAGGTACTTTGTGTAAAATCACCGCATCCATAGAGTTCTATTCACAGAATTGCTTGCAACTTTTAAAAAATCATATTTTAAGTTGTGTATTTTGGATTTTTGTAGTTTTGGTCTTGTTTGGTTTAGCTAAAGCCCCTTTATTTTTCTAACCTGGAGTGGTGTCCATTTGTAGTGTGTTAAGTGTCTTACTGTGTGTGTTATGGCCAAATACTTTACACATTGCCTCTGAGATAGGCCTGACTGCTCCGTCCAAGCTACTAAAGGGCTGAGCAGGGGTTATATTGGGTGTGTAATCCCCTCATCCTGACTAGAAGGAAGAGCCCCTACTTGGACGGATTGTACATCACTGCCAACTAGAGAACCCCATTTCTAACAGTGCCTAGCTAAACTAATTTAATCCATGCAAAGAGTAATGCTTATTCCAAGAAAAGGTACTAAAAATCGTTTATTCTGAGATGGAAAAGTGAATTCCTTAGAATTTCATGCGGCTGAATATTTATGAATTTGGAAAGCGGGGTGTGGGGAGTCCACCGCTCTGTAATTAGCAAATGCTTCCTTATGCGGGGCAGCCTGGGTGTGTATACTCTTATCTCAGGCCACCCAGCAGCCTCGTGCATGCCTCTGTATATTTTAGGCGTCTGGGTACTTGGTTTGTTCAGCCGGGCTTCCATTACAAAGGGTGAAGTGGCCAGTCCTGCTGACGCTACCTTCTTTCGGATGTTAATGAGATGTTCCCATGAATGCCTTCGATGGAGGTCTCCTCTCCTTCGAGTTATCTGCAGCACGCGGCGGCCGCGCAGAGGCAGCTACAGATAAGCCCTCTGTTTCCCTGGACTCTTTTCAGATACACAGATGTGGCCTGCATCTGGGGCTGTGGACACTTGGGTACACACAAAAATGCCTCCTCTCTTAGCTTCTGCGGAGAGTGCATTTGATTACAAGCAGCTGTGGTGGCCAGCTAAACACAAGGAGGAGCAGCAGGTGTGTGCTGTGTGCTGTGCCGTGTCCGTGCTAGGTGGCGCCAGACCCTCCCCCCCCCCCCCACTTCCGCTTTGGGGACCGGAAAGGTCATCAATATTGGTAACCTAGTAACAGCGGTTTTATCAACTAATGCAATATCATGTACGCCATCAACCATGCCTTCAAAAGGACTCCCCCAAACAAGAGCGCCTCACTGCCATGACATGAGTATGAAGCGCTATTTAAACCACGGAATACAACACAGTACTCGTCTTATTCACACATTTTATTCTCTGAATTAGTCATTAAGTAATAGGAGAAACGGCATTAAACGTCAATGTAATTTTATTTAGAACATAAGGCTTTGTAAGAGTGTGAATATTTTCTGGAGTCGCCGTCGTATTTGCAGACTCTGCTCGCCCAAACTGGCCATTGAGTCTCTTGGCAGGGTCACGCTGGGGCACGAGCATGCTCGGTGTCTGCTGGAAAATAAACTGCGAACACCACACTCCTTCGCTTCCTGGACCTGTTATGGAGTTTATAATTGGGTGTATTTTTAGACATGTTTCGGCGATTGGTCTTAAAATAGACTGGGGCTTTTATTTTTCGTTTTAATGAGATTGTTTTCCAGGGAAATAGATTATGTTTCCTTAAACTGGCACTCGTGTTTTCTACCTGAAAATAAATTATGCATTATCACAAAACTTTGAAAACACTGAAAGAAATGTAGCGTGAAGTGCGCATTAGAAAATGGAGTGTCTGAGAAAGCCCAATGCTGCAAGCAGCGAGCATGTGGCAACTTCCGACGGGTGCCTGGTTACCGCACTGGATCTGAGCACCAGGATCTCACCGCTGTCAACACGCAGATCACGCTGTTGCATTGGGTGCCGGGATAAGTTCAGCTTTAGGGCGAAAAAGGACACACGGGCTCATTGCAGCATGCTATAAGCTGACTTCCTTGCAAACTTCAACGAATTTATCAAAGAAGAGCTGCCGACTTTGGAGCTGGGGAGCCAGGTTCGAGTCTTGGTGTCGGCTCAACATCCTGTGATTCTGTGCAATTCACTTAATCTCCCCGTGCCCGCCAAAAATAAATGTGTCCTTGTGTAACTAACTGGTGCTCAGGTAAAGTGTTCCAATACCTTCGGGTCGGGTAAGCGCTATAAAAAACTGCACACAGAAAAGAAAAGTTTATAGATTAATGGATGGCAGACTATGGTGTAACCCTCACCTTTCTGTGAGTTGGCCCCATTAAAGAAGCCCTATCCTAAGTGGAGGCCTCACCACCGGACCCTCATACCAAGAAAACATACCCTACATTTCCCCATACTGTTATTGTTTATCATGGACAAGTAGAGACCTCATTAACACTTGAACATGCAGTACATTTGGAGTTGGAGGCAATGTGCGAGGACACTTAGTCTGAGGAACTCTGCCATTTTCAGGGGGCGCACGTATAGTAGATGTTGGTAAATAATATTAAAGCATTGTTTCTAAGTGAGTAACATATTCTATTAACCTGTACATACAGACACAGGTTACATCATTAATACATGGTCAGAAGCATTATCACTTTATATTGCACACCACTTATACCAAGCCTTCCCAGGATTGAGAGCGCATGCGTACCCACTAACACAAGGACCCATACTCAGGTGATGGAAGGGCCTGTTACTTTCTGGAAGTACACTTGATTTAACTCAAACAGGTGCCTAGTCGCCACTGGTGCAAAATCTATTGTCAACAGAAGCTTTGACTTTTCTGCCAGATTTTTTTCACAGTGTGTGGCTTTGAGCCACAACCTACTTTGAAACATGCCTCTGCAACCCATATCAGGCTTCAACCCGTCCCATTGGATTCTAACTTCCACTCTTCCTTCCATACCTGATTCCTCTGCCTCATTAAAGTAACCAAATGTTTAGACGGTTACACTTAATACTTTACAAAACTGCTAAATAAATACATTTGGCGATTAGATTCCATTGTTGTATTAGTGATGTCATATTTACAAGCCAAACCAGTTTTCTTCCTAAAACTATTTAAAAATAGTTGAAAGTTTATTTCTTAGAGAATGTTGTTTTTAAGTTGTTGCCAGTGGAGGCTCCTCCGCTAAGGCAGAGGAGCATCTCCCCACTGCTTTTCGCGCTGATAAAAAAAAGGAAAAATAAAACCATACCTCAATGTTATTATCATTTTATTTGTTCCTACTGTGGCGTCTTGGCAGGACAGGGCAGGGCAGATCTGCTCTACTGTCAGAGCAGGGGAGGATTGGTGGGCACGATTTCACACCGAGGGTGTCGGGGCTCCGCCCCCGCTCAATGCTTACCATATTTTATTTTTTAATAAAAGAAAATCAGTTTTGTTTTTTTAACCTTTTTTATGTCTTCTATCTTCCAGTACTGCTCTTCTATAATAGATGATAGTCTACATATTATTGCAGCTGGCGCCGTGACAGTGGCCGTTCCTCGCTGGAGGCATGTCACGAGACTCTCCCCTTCTATGCTCCCCCTTGCCAGCCCAAAGAAGCCTAAGTGTTTGCCGGGCTGACAACCTCACAGCCCTGAAGGCTGTGAGGTCATCAGCTCGGCAAAGACCTAGCTTCAGGGCCCAGTCTCCACCCCCTGATGGCATGGAGGCAAAGTTAACCCCGGGCGCTTTAAGTCCAAGCCCGGTATCGCTAACCCTCCACGTCAATCAGAGAATGGAGAGCTTTCCCAACTCATTACAGGGCGTGGTGGGAGGACCCACCCTGTGACGAGTTGGGAAAGGGGTGTGGTAGGCGGGAAGAAAAGGATTCGAGTCACTCTTCTGCACAAACTCGACCATTCCCGCGCATATCTGCACTCTGTGGTACTGGTCACAGTGGAACTTTCTGGAAGCAAGGAGCCGGAACTTTGCCACTGCGCACAGCAGTTCACCAGCAGCCCAGGTGGCAGGTAAGGCCCAGGCGAGTATTTTTTAAAGTAGCGCTTCCACTCGTGACAATCGGGCCCCTGATCACATGATCACAGGGGCCCGAGTGTTGTCACAGGGGCCCGAGTGTTGTGGGTCACTACTTGTCACTGACTGTGATGGGTGTTGGTAAAGGGCTGTTGGAGTATATTTCTGCTGGTGGTGTGCTGCTGCCGATGCTGTCTGGCACGGTTGATGGCAAATGTTGTGGAACAGGTAGAGATTTTCCCTGCAATGACATGGGCACTAAAAGTAGTATGCAATATGCTCGCAGGGATAGGAATTAAGTAGTAGATGTGGCAGTCAGAGTTCGACTCTGGCGGATACCATTCCAGTTTTTTGTTCTGATTAATGTAGTGTGGTTGCATCTACAGCTGTATTGAGTGTGTTTTACACTCAGGGCAGCCGCAGTGGTTGTGCGGGTTATAATCACGATAACAGTGAAGGCAGTGATTGATTGTAGATATAATTACTGCTCAAAAGCCTGCTCTGATCATACGGGAGGCAGTAAGAATACTGCTGGACATTGGAGCAGTGAGTGACCTCTAAGAGCAGAAGTGAGTGGGACCCACAACAGGTGGTGTTGCAGGAAATAATTTGAGATTCAGTGCAGGCATCTGGTGTAGGAGCAGGTCATGTTTGGAAAAATGCTGGCAACAGGAGCATTGGTGTTTTTTTCTTTGGCCATGTAATGGCAAATATAAGTAATGACAGCAGTGAAATCATGATGGAGGCGTGGATCACTGTGCACCAGCTGGGCATACTGGCAGTGATAACAGAACATTCATTTGAGTAGTAAGTGCAACCCATTTTTGGGGACACAATAGGTGGGTATTATGGGTGGGAGCTGCAATCATTTTGTGAGTGGCTTGAGGAGGGAGGATTCTGTTGGGGCATGGTTGGCAGAATATTCGTTTTTTAATGATTATCATACACACCTTAGGGCATGTGTAGAAATGAAATATTAGGCACACCAAGTAAATCTTGTTTGTTGTAGGCGGTTAGGCTGATACTCGCGGTGCTGATCTTTGTGCACGAGTCCTACCACAGATGCAGTAGTAGATTTGCGGTTAACATCGCTGCCATAAGGCAGTTGGTGATCTAAAGGTGGTACTCGGAGTGGACATGATAAGTGTGTGTGTTTTATGATGTATTTGATGCTTTCAACAAAGGCAGAAACACTGCACATACCAAGTGACACTATGGATGATACATCATTGTAGCCCTGCAAGGGAAGCACATGCTAGGTGCTGTTGACTATCATGAGTGACAATGGAAGGTGCTGTTACCTATCAAGAGTGTCAATCGCAGGTGCTGTTGCCTATCAAGAGTGTAAATGGAAGGTGCTGTTACCTATCATGTCAGTACAAAAGGGGGTGGTGATGGACGGAGCATCAGAACCAATCAAACACTCACACCCAGTCAGCAGATCTGGGTTCGATCCATCACCGTTGAGTATTTGATTGGTTCTGATGCTCTGTCCATCACCACCCCCTTTTGTACCGCTTTGTTCGCCATAAGTTGGCAGGGTATGCTCAGACGTTGAGTCCCTTGCTCACTTTGCCACTGGATTCAAGCAAGCCTGGCTGAAGACGGCTGAAATGCCAGAAACCGGTCCTAGGAAGCTTGTTTCCGGTCCAGGGAAGACATGGCTTGGCAGTTCGGGCTGGACTGTTCCCATGAGGCACAGGGTCAGACTGATTTGCATATGGCCATGTCTGAACTGGGGTGGCAGAGTGGGCTAAAGAACGGTGATGGATTAAACCCAGATCTGTTGACTGGGTGTGATTATTTGATTGGTTCTGATGCTCTGTCCATCACCACCCCCTTTTGTACCGCTTTGTTACCTATCATGTGGCAGGTGATGTTCCCTATCATGTGCTGTTGCCTACCACAAGTGCCAATGGAAGGTGCTTTTGCATATCATGATTATCAAAGGCAGGTGCTTCTGTCTATCATGAGTTACATCTATGACCATGGATTGGTACCCAGTTGATGAATGGGATGGAATATATCGCCACTGGAATAGCAATCGTACCAATTTCACTGTGTGGAGATGATATGGACATCAGTACAGGTCTGGGTGAAGGTAGTTTTGGTGATGTCACTGAAATGGTCGGTTGTCAGTGAAGATGAGACCACTGGAAAACATTGGGCTTGTGCCATGAATAATTGTGCCATTACCACTGATTATGGCGGCAATGACATTTGTCTTCAGGTCAGTGGGATTGTGAATGATAGTGCAGGTTGAAGAGGTCCCATGTAATGGTGAGCCTAACAGAGGTGTGGTCAGTGTCACCAGCAGAGCAGTTGATGGTGACCTCCCATGAATGATGGAGAAGGCCTCAGTTCCATCGGGATGCCAATGCTGCCTGTGCTGACGGTGGCAGTGTCTTCGGTAGCCATAGCCAATGATCAAAGTGTCCGTGATGGCTGGGGCACTGAGTGAAGAAAGCACAGCTTCAGCTGGCATGATGGTGGAAATGATGCTTGCTGAGGGGAGTATCAGCAGCACCGGCAGAGATGCTGTGACATTTTATGCAACAGTAATGGCAGTGGGCACGGAACTGGCAGTGAGACCATTTTCAGTGGGGTGTGGACTTGATGCTTTTGGTATCCATGATGGCACTGCAGGTGTTAACACTGATGGTAAAGACACATGAAGTGATGCTGGAGGGAGCGGTGGTAACACTGGAGGGTTGTGGTAGTTATGCCAGTGATTGCTGGAAGCACTGGCAGTGATGATATTCTGTGTGGAAAAAGTAGGCATTTGACTCTGTTGGACCATCTTGAATGCCACTTTATCTCACGTAGGCACTGGCTTGAAAATGCACCATTTGGCCACTCATTTTTCAAAAGTTTCTCAGGGGGAGAACCCCCTCGAACCCTCCTTAGGTTGTTCGGGCTCGCTCGCCACGCTCGCTCGCCGCGGAGTGCTCCACTACTAATTTTACAACTCACCACTTTCAAATGTCACCATCCGCCACTGGTAACTGCGTATGAATGCTTGGCAGGCTCTCTCGGGCCCGCCAAACATTCATATGCAATTTGTATGATCTCCACCTAGGCTGTAATGAAAACATAATGATAAACCCAAAGTTTGAGAGGCAACGCGAAAATGAAATAGCTGGTATACTGTGATGTTACAGAATTAACGTAATACACAAAGAGCTAAGTAGTTTTGATCACCGATCCTACACGACGGTGCTTCGTTACTACGTGATCGACTCCTGTGAACTGCTTGACATTACGCTTCATATTTACTCAGGGTTTGTTCACTGCTGGAACAATACAGCTTGGACTATTCTGAATTATTGTTGCTCTGATTAACTTTTCATCACCTACGCTTGTCTACCGGCAATATAACTCGATTCTTGCATATTGGGAATTTTCCATATTGCTACAACTGAACAATCGAGTTCTACTAAGTTCGACAGCTTGATTCGTTGCCCTGAAGAAGCCCATGTTTGGGCGAAACGCGTTGGCTGTGGATATAACAACACCATCACAATAAAGAAGAAAATTGAAAAACTACTTAGCTCTTTGTGTATTACGTTAATTCTGTAACATCACAGTATACCAGCTATTTCATTTTCGCGTTGCCTCTCATACTTTGGGTTTATCATTATTGTTTATAGTCTTTTAAGCGGCTGACTATTTGAGGTGGGCAACGCACACACTACTCGTAAGTGACTTGTTCAGGCAGTGCGAATGTGCTCAAACCCAGCTGCTTACTTCTCATATATCTAATTGTAATGAAAACATACCCTGGCTCCCATTCCCTGGCTGAGCGCCGAACCATGGTCCTCAGACCAATCACAACGCTGCATTGTGCTTAGCTATTGGGAGCCCGGGTGCTTCCTGCTTCTTCTTTTAAGAAGCCAGGAAGAGGATGGAGAAGAAGTGCCGGCTGGTAAGTGATTTAATTTGTCCCTTCCCCCCCCCCCTTGCCGCCCCACTGCTGCTGCCCAGGAGCAGCCGCCACTGGTTGTTGCATTAATTTAATTTAGGAATAGGGACTGTATTATGTGATCAAATTATGGATATTATTGTCCTTGATTTTACTTCTTTAAAAGTAAATTATTTTATTGCATTCAGTAATAAATTGTATCGTTTGATTCTTAATGTTGCAGGGCACTCCGTATGCCTTTGAGAAGTGTTTGAACTTTACTGAAAGCATAACGTAAAGAAATAATTACAATCTAGGATGTCGGTCTCCGCTGGACGGAAGACTGGGAAGGCCGTATATCCCTATATGCGGATGATGTACTGTTATATGTGGAGTCCCTTGGGCGATCCATCAACAGTCTCATGGGTATTTGTGAAGTATAGGGCAGATTCTCGGGCTATACCATCAATTGGATAAAATCGGTTCTATATGTCCTCCACGACCCCCCACCACATCTCCCAAAGGGATGTAGTCTGCAGATCGCAGACGGAGGCTTTAAATACTTGGGAATCTAGATCACGCCACTACCTGGGGACTTTATGGAAAAAAAATGTCCTGCCACCACTGAAGAGGCTCCGCCAAGATGCGAAACACTGGCAGTCTCTCCCACTGACACTGCTCGGTAGAGCCGCACTTTTTAAGATGATGGCGCTCCCCAGATTCCTATATGCCCTCCAAAATACCCCATTTCCAATCCCCCTAACCTATTTCAAGCCAATTGAGGCAGAAGTCATTAAGCTGCTATGGGACACAAAACCGCACCGTATAGCAATGAATACATTGGTAAAAAGCTGGTACGATGGTGGAATTGCTCTCCTGAATATACAACTATACTATTGGGCTTCCAAACTAATAATACTCAATCAGTGGTTACATGCCCCGCAAACTGACCCAATGTTTAGATCAGACAGACACAGTTTGGGAGAGGGAGGAGTATTTAGAGCGCTTTACACTAAAACCCGCAAATCATCACTATTGGGACCTACAGCACACACAATCCAAATTTGGCACTTAGCCCTTAAAAAGTTAGGCTGGGAGGGTGTCATAACAAAGATGACCCCGCTTTGGCAAACACAAAAGCTAGGCAGACTCAGTACAACCAAGGGTTTAAACGCTGGGACTCCATTGGAATCTCAACGGTGGGAGATCTATGGAGTAAGGGAAAAGTTGTTACCTTCGCCAGTCTCCGAGAGCAATATGAGATGGCACCTTCCGAAATATTTAGATATGCTCTGATAAGACATGCACTGACAACAGCTATCCCAGAAGGCACTTTTCGAATGAGCTGTCACAAGCTGAGGGCGTCAAAGGAGGACTGTCTGGCTTACCACTTATGGGCCCAGCTGAGCACAAGACGATGGCCAGCGGGGTACTCCTATTAGTCTTGCAGGCTTAGCATCCTCGGCCTGAGCGAGCTCTGGGACTTACATGCAAACCAAAATTAATTCAAGAGGCTAGCAAAACTCAGTGCGAAAAGACTTTCCTCAGCAGATGACAGGGCTAGCCTCTCTGCTAGAAGTCACGGTTGTATGACTCTTAGCATGTACGCACAGTTGAAACCTCAGAGTTATCTAACTCTCACTTTCTGTGCACGCACCAAGCTCCGCCTTTTAAATCTGAGAATGGGAGTGATTCCATTGACCTGCCATCTTCCCAAATGGAAAAGAGACTGTGCCCTGGAAACATGCCAGCTTTGCGGTCAACACAGGGAAGATCTATTGCATGTACTGTGTTTGTGTCCTAACCTCTTGAAGGAAAGAAGGACCCTTCTACGAAGGGGTTGGATCGACAAGGAGGTCACATCATGTAGAGGTGCAGTGTTGGCATGCTTTGATCCCCGGAACGTCATCCTAAACTGCGCCTTGGTATAGGTTCACGGATCTCTTTGCAAAAAAACTGCAGAGGGGAGATGCTCAACGCTTCCTCGGCCTGAGACCTAGACCCCTTGTTTACCATATTAATTGCCGAACAAACTCCTTGTGCGGAGCGGTCAGGCACATGGACAGTTTTTGGACAAAAAAATAAAATAAAATTGTCATCGAAGGGGAATAGCCCACAGGTTAGCTAATCCAGGACTCAAATATTATTTTAAACTAGGACTGTAGTCCCCTTATGGGAACACCACTGTAGGAGAGTAGGGACTGCTATCCTATGGTCACCCCAAATTTTTGCTTTTTGCTTCACTGGTTTTTGACATATTGAGGCTGTGGGCCTGCCAATCAGACCCCCAGCCTGCTGTTCTCTCTACTAAATTAAAACTATGCACCCTAGGTGCATAACCAATTGGAAGTGGATCACCCTGTGAGCCCCTGTACCAGTGTACACTAGGTACCCAGGGCATTGGTGTATCTAAGGCCTGCCAGGGGCTGAAGCATGTATTATGCCACCCCAGGCTTGGCCTAACAAATTTGACACAACTGGCTGATCACTCAGCTGGGGTAAGTTGGTGTAACCACCTCTTACTTAGGTGTAGTATACCTATACCTAACCTTAAATGGAACACATGTTAACCTATAAGTCACTCCTATGGCAGGCCTTAACAATCCTGAAGGCAGAGTGCTTGGTTCCATGTGAGATGGTGCTCTGGCATGAGCTGAGCCTGTCTGCAGTGGTCGGAACAACTTCCTTCTACTGTTTCCAGATATCGTCATACCATATACTCTTAAGTGCATTA
The DNA here is from genome assembly GCF_964204655.1 of Triturus cristatus. Taxonomy (NCBI): domain Eukaryota; kingdom Metazoa; phylum Chordata; class Amphibia; order Caudata; family Salamandridae; genus Triturus; species Triturus cristatus. The sequence continues at coordinate 791,542,760 of NC_140581.1, read as the reverse complement.
TGAACCTCGCGGTTAAATGCTAACTTTGGTTTGGCTTTATCAAAACATGTCGAGTAAGGTGTCATACGAATTGGAATACTAACCCCTCGCCAATTCTGGCGACGGGGTTAGCATTCCACCCTTCTAGAGGGACACGACATGTACAGTACCTGAAACCCGGGTAAAATCAGACATAGCCTCAGATCCACAAAATGGATGCTGCCACCACAGACACAAGTCTGCCCTCCTGCTGCTGGGAGTCCTTCCAGCTTGGGAGGTGTGGACAAAGGGTTTCCTGCCAGGGGAGGTGCGTGCACCACCCCAGACAGGATTTTGTGTATTGGTCAGGCAGGGCTTGAAAGAAACCAGACATGCCTGAGGCTCACAAGGAGCCTCGGTGCATATGCCAGTTCAATCCGGTCCTGGGGCACACCAGTCCCGGGCCTGGGGCGAGCTGGACAAACGATTGGGGGTGTAACCACCCCCCTTCCTGGTACCACCCTTAGGGAGGGACCTAGCAGGTAGTCCGGCCCCTAGAATCCGCTTAAAGGTAGGAGCTGTGTCCTAAGACTTCTGACATCCTGGAATCAACTTGAAACTAAGAAGAAGACGGGAAATTCGACGCTCTGCCGCACAGAGGACTGAAGCCAATCTCCCCTGTGGTCAGGGAGTGACCACCTTGCTAACGCAAGCACCATCCAGCGAATCAACGTCTGCTTTGCCGCTGCCTCCCGCCGGAGCCCGAGCCCAGAGACTGACAAGACCTGGACCTCCAGACCTCTCACCGCCCGATCCACAGTCCCTGAGAAGAGGAGACCCGTGGAGGCACCGAGACACGTGGAGCCAGCCATCTTGAAAAGACCACGACAAGCTGCAAGTGCAACAACCGAGGCTCCCTCCAAGTTGTGCTTTGGGATCTGAGAAGCCCAACCCTCGAGCAGCATCTGCACCAAAGGTGAGCCCTCCAGCATCTCCACGATCTGCGTGGGGCCCTGCTGCATTTTGCCACTCGACGCGCCTAACCGGTTGCTGGCCTGCTGGCTAGTGGCCATCTTGGCAACGAACTTCACAAAATACACTGCTGGTCTGGTTGCTCCAGACTGGCCCTTGCTCCCCTCCAAAGGAGCAATCCCTCTGACCTTGCTGGTCAGAACCATCAGCTTATTTCATCTTCCACAACAATTGCTTTTGCCAAGGCTTGTTTGCTTAGATCAAGTCGCCGACACTGCCGACAGCGAGAGCCTGCGTGGGACAGCTCGTGACCCGACTCCTGGACGTCGTCGACCTTCAGGGACCACGTGGCTGCAGAGACAAGCTAGACCTTCCTTCCTGTTTGCACCCGACATCGCCTGGTACCCACCTGGTGCCACGCTGGTCACTGGCTAGTGACTGTGAACACTGTCCCCTCTGCTTACAGGTCTTCAACATCTCTGATCCACTCTTGGATCCACCGCATCTCTTCCGGGGCGACCGCCTGCAGCATCTTTGTCTACAGGCTCCATTGAACAGATAGAAGAAACCCGACGCACTTCGACGCCTATGCACCCGCTTCCTGTGGGTGAGGTAAAGCTGGCACTCCGGTGCCCAAGTGTAGAGAATCATCTCTAGTGTCTGTGTTTCCAATCTTAAGTTCATAGTCCATCCGGAAGATCCTCTTTGCAGTAACTTTGTACTTTTTACGCACCCATTGAAAACCTATGGGAGCCAGCGTGTGACTATTTGCTCTGCACACGCAACCCGTGGACCTCCTGGTCACTAACTGAAGTTAGCTCCTTGTAGGCCCAGCGATTCTAGAGGCCCTAGGCCTTTTCCCTTTTCTGTTCGTGGTACTTATACCACTATTTTAGTATATGGTTTGAGCGGCCACCAGGGCCTATCCATATCAAGTGCAACTTCTGTGTATTCTACTGTAATCTTGTTTGACGATTTGTGCTCCTGTGCTCATAAAGAGACTAGGGGTTACTTTGAGAAATAAATACATATATATTTTGAATATATATCTGTGTGGTGTCCTTTCATTGGTATAAAAGGGGGTTACATTTGGTAAAACAGCTTGCTTAACACGTTTCACGAGTTTAGCCTCAAAGACTGCTTAGCCTACGCTACCACTAGGGCAGCTAGTCCGAAAAGGTTGACTTACAACCACACCATAAGGGTTGCTTGGCATGGTACAAGGTGGTCACTTTAACTAGTGAACATCATATACCAGGCCAACTTCTCACATTGGTGAGCAGCGGTTGGATTTGAGCTTGCTGTGTTTTACCATTGTAATCTCTTGGTTACCAATTGAAAGATCACATAGGTACCTGTAGGTATATATAAAACAAGATTAGATATACTTAAGTTCTACTGAACTTAGTTGTTGTAGAGCAAAGGGAGTAGCACACCCTGACTACAACTACTAGATAGGTTTAGTAGGTAAACCCAAGTGTAGGTAGATTGCAACACATCCACCCACACTTAAGAGCAATGGCTGGGGCAGAGGGGTCCAAGGTATCCATCTCTGTTGAGAGTGACCCCAAGAGGGCACCATCCATCTTTGCTACCCTAAATCAGAATGAGCTCAGGCATTTGGCAACTCTTAGAGGCCTTAAACAGCCCAAGAACCCTACCTCTGCTGAGCTCAGAGAACTCTTACAGAATGATGAAAATCAGAAAGAGCTTGAGAAAGCTTCCCAGTTAGCCCCCTAAGGGACAGGAACAGGAGGCCCCCCTTCTGAAGATGCCACTGAGGTACCCCTTTCCAATAGCCATCCCTTAGATGAACACCATACTACAGAGGAGGAAAGTGAAGGGGATACAGATGTGAGTGAGGATGAAGGGAGAACTAGCCCAGTGCCAAGTGTTATACTTGGCCCAGCTAAACTAAGGCTATTGGGGACTGACAGTGGGTTTACCCCATTGGATCTCCCCAGTGGACTTAACACAGGGCTTGGGAGGCAAAGGAATCGCTCAGGTGAATCCAATGCTTCTCATGGCTCTAGAGGCTCTCAAGGACACTCCAGGAAAAGGATGACCACCCCTCAGAGGAGGGAACATGAGGCCAGAATGCAGGAAGCCCAGCTGAGGATCAGGAAGCAGGAGCTAGAAGTAGCCCTGATGGAAGAGAAACTGAACAAGGCTAGGCAACCTAGAGAGAGTGGGTCTATACCCACTGGTGGCAGCATTGTCCCTAAGGACAAAGATAGGGTCTTTGATAATAGGAACCTGTCTAAGGTTGTGCCCCCCTACAAAAGTGGGGATGATATCCACAAATGGATAACTGCTCTTGAGAGAGCCTGCAAAGTACAGCAGGTTCCTGAAGACCAGTGGGCAGCAATCCTCTGGCTCCCCTTTGAAGGAAGAGGCAGAGACAGACTCCTCACTGTTAGAGAAGAGGATGTCAGAAACTACAGAGTCCTGAAGAGTGTCCTAGTTGATGGGTTAGGCTTAACCACTGAACAGTACAGGTTAATGTTCAGAGACACCCAAAAGACACAGACTCAGGACTGGTCTGAATACATTGAATGTGCCACTAAGGCTTTGGAGGGTTGGTTGCTGGGAAGTAAGGTATCTGATTTTACAGGATTGTATAATTTGATGATGAGAGAACAGATTTTAAATAACTGTCAAAACCAGCAACTGCATCAACACTTGGTTGACTCTGATCTGACCTCTCCCCAAGAATTGGGAAAGAAGGCAGACAAATGGGTCAGAACCAGGGTTAAGCAAAAGAACCAGAACCAGGGCCAAGGGGGTGATCAGAAGAAAACAGACCAAAAGGGTGGAGATCAGAAACCTAAAGACCAGAAGTCTTCAACAGGGCCCCAAACTACTGCTAAGGAGGGTGGGTCCCAACAGTCCAAAAAGAAGAAAGAAGGTCAAAAGAAACCCTGGTGCAATCATTGCAAGAATACAACTCACTGGACTAGTGATTGCAAAAAGGGTGGAGCCCCCAACACTGTTGCCCCTAAGGCACCTGCTCCCAGTACTACTGTTAGCAGTGTTGGTCCCCAGACAAAGGGTGTAGTGGGAATCACTATGGGAACTGAAGGAGATTCTGACTTAGACAGAACCCTGACACAGGCAGTCCTGATCTGTGATGGGGACATTGATTTGTCCCTGACTGTGAGCCCCAGTAACCTGGGCAAGTACAGACAGACTCCTTTAATTAATGACAAAGTGGCTCAAGCCTACAGGGACACATGTGCCAGTGTCACTATGGTGACACCAGGCTTTGTGGATCCTGGACAGTACATACCAGGTGAGAATTACCTGGTGACCAATGCCAGCAATGCCACTACTTCACATAGTGTGGCAGTTGTTAACTTCTCATGGGGAGGGGTAACTGGCCTCAAAAGGGTTGTGGTTAGTGCAGACCTCCCAGTAGAATGTTTGTTGGGCAATGACCTAGAGAGTTCTCTATGGTCTGAAGTGGAGTACAGGACACATGCAGAGATGTTAGGTATATCACCACATGTCCTTGCTGTGACCAGGTCACAGGCCAAAAAGTGCCTTACTGAACCTCAGGTCTTGGATCCTGGAACAATGGACCAAGCACCTACCAAGAAGAAGAACAGGAGGGTCAAGGCTGTGCCTTCCCCCCTGCCTCAGAGTGATGATCAGCCTTCCCAGGAAGCTGATCTAGAGAACCCTGAAGGAACTGTCCCTGAAGAGCTTGAACCTGATCAGGTTGAGTTTCTGGGGACAGGGGGACCTTCAAGGGCTGACTTGAGGCAGGCTCAGTTATCCTGTCCCTCTCTTGAACCCCTCAGACAGCTGGCTGCTGCTGAGGCTGCTGGGAATGCTCAAGGTACCCATAAAGTGTATTGGGATGAAGGGCTCCTTTATTCAGAGGCTAGAGACCCCAAGCCTGGTGCCACCAGGAGGTTGGTTATACCTCTGCAATTTAGGGGCTTCCTTCTTACCTTGGCCCATGATATTCCTTTAGCAGGACACTTAGGCCAGAACAAGACCTGGGACAGACTTGTCCCTCACTTTCACTGGCCTCACATGAATGAAGATACAAAGGAGTTTTGTCGCTCCTGTGTGACCTGCCAAGCCAGTGGCAAATCAGGTGGCACAACAAAGGCCCCCCTAATACCACTACCTGTGGTGGGGGTCCCCTTTGAAAGAGTGGGAATAGATATAGTGGGTCCCATGGATCCTCCCACTGCATCTGGGCACAGATTTATACTGGTGGTAGTGGATCATGCCACCAGGTATCCAGAGGCAATTCCCCTTAGGACCACTACAGCACCTGTTGTGGCCAGGGCCCTGCTGGGAGTATTCTCCAGAGTGGGGTTTCCTAAGGAGGTAGTTTCTGACAGAGGTACCAACTTCATGTCAGGATACTTGACAGCTATGTGGAAGGAGTGTGGTGTCAACTACAAGTTCACCACCCCTTATCACCCACAATGCAATGGGCTTGTTGAGAGATTCAACAAGACCCTAAAGGGTATGATCAAAGGATTACCTGAAAAGCTCAGGCGAAGATGGGACATCCTTCTACCCTGCCTTCTGTTTGCTTACAGAGAGGTCCCACAAAAGGGGGTTGGCTACAGCCCCTTTGAATTGTTGTTTGGGCACCCTGTAAGAGGCCCACTGTGTTTAGTGAAGGAAGGATGGGAGTTACCTCTCAAAAAGCCTAAACAAGACATAGTGGACTATGTACTTGGTCTCCGCTCCAGGATGGCTGAGTATATGGAGAAGGCATCCAAAAACCTTGAGGCAAGCCAGGCCTTACAGAAAGCTTGGCATGACCAAAAGGCTGTCTTGGTTGAGTTTCAGCCAGGACAGAAGGTATGGGTGTTGGAGCCAGTGGCCCCAGCAGCACTCCAAGACAAATGGTCTGGACCCCATTCAATCCTGGAAAAGAAGGGAGAGGTCACCTACTTGGTAGACCTAGGAACTCCCAGGAGTCCCCACAGGGTACTCCATGTTAACAGGTTAAAAGCATATGTTGACAGGGCAGACATGGGCTTGCTCATGGCTACAGATGAGGGACAGGAGGAAGAGAGTGACCCTCTCCCAGACCTGTTGTCTCAAAACCCTGAAGATGGCTCAGTTGAAGGAGTGACACTTGGAGGCAACCTCACTGCCCATCAGCAGACTGAATGTAGGCAAGTTCTACAATCATTTCAACATCTGTTTTCCCTAATACCTAGCCAACCTGACTGGTGTACCCATGTTGTGGACACTGGTGACAGTCTGCCTGTAAAGAACAAGCTCTACAGACAACCTGACCACGTCAGGGACTGTATAAAGGCTGAGGTACATAAACTGCTGGAATTAGGTGTCATTGAACCCTCAGAGAGCCCCTGGGCTAGCCCAGTGGTTCTGGTCCCCAAACCTCACACCAAAGATGGCAGGAGAGAGATGAGGTTCTGTGTGGACTACAGGGGTCTCAATGCTGTCACCAGGACAGATGCACACCCTATTCCAAGGGCAGATGAGCTCATAGACAAACTAGCTTCTGCTAAGTTTTTGAGCACATTTGACTTGACAGCTGGCTATTGGCAAATCAGATTAGCTGAGGAGTCTAAGGCCAAAACAGCATTCTCAACCCCAGGTGGGCATTATCAATTTGTGGTGATGCCCTTTGGTCTGAAGAATGCACCTGCCACCTTCCAAAGGCTGGTGAACCAAGTCCTTACTGGGTTGGATGACTTTTGTGCAGCATATCTTGATGACATTGCTGTCTTTAGCTCCACCTGGGAGGATCACCTGATCCACCTGAAGAAGGCTCTTGAGGCTCTGCAAAGGGCAGGCCTCACTATCAAGGCTACTAAGTGCCAGATAGGGCAGAGTAAGGTTGTATATTTGGGCCACCTTGTAGGTGGAGGCCAAGTTCAACCACTGGAGAGTAAGATACAATCCATAAAGGACTGGTCCCCTCCAACCACCCAGACTCAAGTTCGAGCTTTCTTGGGCTTGACTGGGTACTACAGGAAGTTTGTTAAGAACTATGGGTCCATCGTGACTCCTCTTAATGATCTGACATCCAAGAAGATGCCCAAAAAGGTTCAGTGGACAGTAAGCTGTCAAAAGGCATTTGATGACCTGAAGGAGGCCATGTGCTCTGCACCTATCCGGAAAAGTCCTGACTACTCCAAAGAGTTTATTGTCCAAACAGATGCTTCTGAGTTGGGTGTGGGAGCTGTGCTGTCACAACTTAATGTAGATGGTCAAGACCAACCCATTGCTTTTATTAGCAGAAGGTTGACCCCCAGAGAGAAAAATTGGTCAGCTATTGAGAGGGAGGCCTTTGCTGTGGTGTGGGCCCTGAAGAAGCTGAGGCCATACTTGTTTGGCACTCACTTCAAGATTCAGACCGACCATAAGCCCCTCTTGTGGCTAAATCAGATGAACGGTGAAAACCCCAAACTGCTTAGGTGGTCCATTTCCCTACAGGGTATGGACTTTACAGTGGAGCACCGGCCAGGTACTGACCATGGGAATGCAGATGGTCTCTCCAGGTACTTCCACTTAGGACATGAAGACGAGACTGGTCAAGGCTAGTTTAATGTCCCTGCGTTTGGGGGGGGGGGGTTGTTTAGGAGAGTAGGGTCTGCTATCCTATGGTCACCCCAAATTTTTGCTTTTTGCTTCACTGGTTTTTGACATATTGAGGCTGTGGGCCTGCCAATCAGACCCCCAGCCTGCTGTTCTCTCTACTAAATTAAAACTATGCACCCTAGGTGCATAACCAATTGGAAGTGGATCACCCTGTGAGCCCCTGTACCAGTGTACACTAGGTACCCAGGGCATTGGTGTATCTAAGGCCTGCCAGGGGCTGAAGCATGTATTATGCCACCCCAGGCTTGGCCTAACAAATTTGACACAACTGGCTGATCACTCAGCTGGGGTAAGTTGGTGTAACCACCTCTTACTTAGGTGTAGTATACCTATACCTAACCTTAAATGGAACACATGTTAACCTATAAGTCACTCCTATGGCAGGCCTTAACAATCCTGAAGGCAGAGTGCTTGGTTCCATGTGAGATGGTGCTCTGGCATGAGCTGAGCCTGTCTGCAGTGGTCGGAACAACTTCCTTCTACTGTTTCCAGATATCGTCATACCATATACTCTTAAGTGCATTATGAACCTCGCGGTTAAATGCTAACTTTGGTTTGGCTTTATCAAAACATGTCGAGTAAGGTGTCATACGAATTGGAATACTAACCCCTCGCCAATTCTGGCGACGGGGTTAGCATTCCACCCTTCTAGAGGGACACGACATGTACAGTACCTGAAACCCGGGTAAAATCAGACATAGCCTCAGACCCACAAAATGGATGCTGCCACCACAGACACAAGTCTGCCCTCCTGCTGCTGGGAGTCCTTCCAGCTTGGGAGGTGTGGATAAAGGGTTTCCTGCCAGGGGAGGTGCGTGCACCACCCCAGACAGGATTTTGTGTATTGGTCAGGCAGGGCTTGAAAGAAACCAGACATGCCTGAGGCTCACAAGGAGCCTCGGTGCATATGCCAGTTCAATCCGGTCCTGGGGCACACCAGTCCCGGGCCTGGGGCGAGTTGGACAAAGGATTGGGGGTGTAACCACCCCCCTTCCTGGTCCCACCCTTAGGGAGGGACCTAGCAGGTAGTCCGGCCCCTAGAATCTGCTTAAAGGTAGGAGCTGTGTCCTAAGACTTCAGACATCCTGGAATCAACTTGAAACTAAGAAGAAGACGGGAACTTCGACGCTCTGCCGCACAGAGGACTGAAGCCAATCTCCCCTGTGGTCAGGGAGTGACCACCTTGCTAACGCAAGCACCATCCAGCGAATCAACGTCTGCTTTGCCGCCGCCTCCCGCCGGAGCCCGAGCCCAGAGACTGACAAGACCTGGACCTCCAGACCTCTCACCGCCCGATCCACAGTCCCTGAGAAGAGGAGACCCGTGGAGGCACCGAGACACGTGGAGCCAGCCATCTTGAAAAGACGACGACAAGCTGCAAGTGCAACAACCGAGGCTTCCTCCAAGTTGTGCTTTGGGATCTGAGAAGCCAAACCCTCGAGCAGCATCTGCACCAAAGGTGAGCCCTCCAGCATCTCCACGATCTGCGTGGGGCCCTTCTGCATTTTGCCACTCGACGCGCCTAACCGGTTGCTGGCCCGCTGGCTAGTGGCCATCTTGGCGACGAACTTCACAAAATACACCACTGGTCTGGTTGCTCCAGACTGGCCCTTGCTCCCCTCCAAAGGAGCAATCCCTCTGACCTTGCTGGTCAGAACCATCAGCTTATTTCATCTTCCACAACAATTGCTTTTGCCAAGGCTTGTTTGCTTCGATCAAGTCGCCGACACCGCCGACAGCGAGAGCCTGCGTGGGACAGCTCGTGACCCGACTCCTGGACGTCGTCGACCTTCAGGGACCACGTGGCTGCAGAGACAAGCTACACCTTCCTTCCTGTTTGCACCCGACATCGCCTGGTACCCACCTGGTGCCACGCTGGTCACTGGCTAGTGACTGTGAACACTGTCCCCTCTGCTTACAGGTCTTCAACATCTCTGATCCACTCTTGGATCCACCGCATCTCTTCCGGGGCGACCGCCTGCAGCATCTTTGTCTACAGGCTCCATTGAACAGATAGAAGAAACCCGAAGCACTTCGACGCCTATGCACCCGCTTCCTGTGGGTGAGGTAAAGCTGGCACTCCGGTGCCCAAGTGTAGAGAATCATCTCTAGTGTCTGTGTTTCCAATCTTAAGTTCATAGTCCATCCGGAAGATCCTCTTTGCAGTAACTTTGTACTTTTTACGCACCCATTGAAAACCTATGGGAGCCCGCGTGTGACTATTTGCTCTGCACACGCAACCCGTGGACCTCCTGGTCACTAACTGAAGTTAGCTCCTTGTAGGCCCAGCGATTCTAGAGGCCCTAGGCCTTTTCCCTTTTCTGTTCGTGGTACTTATTTTTTTTTTTTTTTTTTTAAACCGTTTATTACAAAACTCAAAAAATATACAAAGATGGGCCTACAACCTTCCGGCCGGCCGCTAGTAAACAAAAGGAGCATATGATACACATTGTAGAGCGCGCGTTGCGGCTAAGGAAGATGCACAGGAGTTAGCAGCGTTGATAGCCACACCATCCGGACCCCACTGTACGGTTTCATTTTAAACTGAAAGAACAACCAGAAAAAACAAAAACCACAAGGCAATCTACAATCAGAAATAGCAGCATGTGCTCCCCTGAGAGGGGGGCCCTACCAATCCATAGGAGTATCAAGAAGGGGAAGAGATCAGGATTAGGGCTGGGTAAAACTCAATGCCCGGAACAGGGAAGATGGGTCGGCTACGGGGATGGGGCAGGCGACGGATCAGGCAATAACGGTGGAGTACAGATTCCCCCGCGGTAGGCGTTCCAGGGGCCCCAGACTTTCACCCATGTCCCAGGCTTACCTCTCGCAACATACACCACCTTTTCCCGAAACATGCACCAATCCATATGTTCCTTCCAGGACGAGACAGTCGGGGACCTCTGAGATCCCCACAGTTGAGCAATATCACGCTTGGCCACCATATATCCCAGAGTCACCCACCACGTCTGTGGCGCCGAGTAGTCGGTAGGTTCCCACACATTCAACAGGCATCTCCTCGCTTCGGGTAGCAGCACAACATGCGTAACCACACGCAGGACCTCATGCACACCACGCCAGAATCGCTCCACCTCCGGGCATTCCCACAATATATGCAGAAAGGTCCCCAAAGCGCCACACCCACGCTTACACAACCCGTCCACTGCATAGCCCATACGCAGAAGCCTCGGCCCCGTCATGTAGACTCTGTGGAGTATCTTGAGCTGGACGAAGCGAAGGCGGGCCGGTATGGCCACCTCTTTCGGGGAGGCCACCGCAAGGGTCCAGTCCTCGTCGTCCAGCTCCAGTCCATCGGCAACCCAAGCCTCACGAAGGGCAGTCAGCAATCCCGTGCGGTCATTGATCAGTTTTTTGTAGATCAGTGAGATCGTGCTGTCCGGAACGTGTCCATCCAGCACTCTATCCTCAAGGGGGGAACACTCCGGGATGGATGCAACGTCCGGAAAGACGGAGCCCAGTGCATGTCGGATCTGCAAATACCGAAAGTACTCCCTGCCATGCAAGTGGAATTCCGTCTGCAGCATCTCGAACGTTTTAAATCCTCCCCTCGTCCAGAGATCCCCCACCTTGCTAATGCCTATCATGTCCCACTTCTCGAAGCCCTTCGAGGTCCACAGGGAGCCCAACTGCTCGGACGCGTATAGTGGTGACGCCCGGGTCAGACGATCCTTCCACCCCATCGCCACATTAGCCGCGTGCCACACTCGCACCATGACACGCGTGGGGCCGGTCAGCCGAGCGTCGGGCGTGCTGGAGTAGAGCGCTCGATTATAGCCCCCACCCGGGAGTAGCATCTTATCCATTTCGAATGCCGGGTTTAAAGCGGGCCCATACAGGCCGTGATTAATCGCAGCCAGCTGGGAGGCCCAATAGTATCGTTTGATATCCGGGAGGGCAATCCCGCCATCATACCATGGGAGCGTCAGCTTCGCCAGGGCGATACGCGGCCTCCCGTCCCAGAACAGGCGGCGCTGCAAACTCTCCACCTCACGGAAGTAGCGCGCTGGGACGGGGTCCATAGTATCCTGCAAAGCGTAGAGGAAGCGCGGCAGAGACATCATCTTAAACAATGCCGCCCGGCCGAGCGGCGAGAGCGGCAAGCGCCGCCAGCGCGTGACATCTTCCTTCAGGCGCTGGAGGGGGGGAAGCAAGTTCCGATCATACCGGGCCTCCGGGTCCAGAGTAATGAAGACACCCAGGTACCGAAATCCCTGCGGGGCGATCGGGATCGGACAGCCCCGCGGGAGAATGGGCGCCTCCCCAGAGAGAACATACACGCACGATTTAGCCCAGTTGATGACAAGGCCGGAGTTACGACCAAATGAATGCAAAACATCAACCAGTACTATAAGTGAGTTACGTGGGGAAGCTAGGTACAAGAGGATGTCATCAGCGTATAGGGATACGCGGTCCTCATGCTCGGGGGTCCAACAGAGACCACGGATGGAAGGCTCCCACCGCAGCCACTCTGCCAGGGGCTCCAAGGCAAGCGCAAAAAGGAGCGGCGATAAGGGGCAACCCTGCCGCGTGCCCCGGCCCAGCTCGAACGGAGCCGATACTCTAACGTTCACCACCACCTGCGCCAATGGGCCCGAATACAGCAATTTGACCCAACTGATGAACCCTGCGCCAAAGCCAAACTTCGCAAGCATCGCCCAGATGTATGGCCATTCAAGCGTATCAAACGCCATGGTGGCGTCCAGGGATGCCAAAATGGCCGGCTCCCGTATGTACTGAACACGTGCAAGCACCCCATGCAAACGCCGCAAGTTGAGAGCTGTGTTACGATGGGGAATAAAGCCGGACTGATCCTGGTGAACCAGTTCGCCCACCACGCCGACCAGCCAATTGGCCAGGACCTTGGCGAGAATTTTAGGCTCCGCGTTCAGTAGCGAAATTGGCCGATAGGATGTAACCCGGTCCCGAGGTCTCCCCTCCTTGTGGATAACCACGATTGTAGCCAGACGCTGGTCCAGCGGGAGGGAGCCCACCGAATGGGCCTCCAGGAACATCGATCGGAGATGTGGTGCCAGCGTATCCGGTCTCAATTTGTACAACTCGATGGGGAGACCATTAGGACCCATGGCCTTGCCGGAAGCGATCGAACGTATGGCGAGGGCGATTTCGTCGGAGGTTGGGGCAGGCGTCCAACGACACTCTGTCCTCCTCCGAAAGGGAAGGCAGCGCGATATCCCTGAGCAGGGTACGGGAATCCTCTTCAGAGCAGGAAGACACCGGGGAATACACCCCACGGAAATAGTCCGCGAAGCAGGAGACAATTTCTTCCGGCTCAGTAACACACACACCGTCTGTTTTCTCAATCAGCGGGACTACACGACTCGCTCTCTCCTTTTTGTCCAGCCACGCAATCAATTTACCAGCCTTATCACCCACATCATACAATCTCCCCTGTTGCTCTCTACTGAGGCCCCTGGCTGCCTCCGTGACGAGGGCCCTATAGGCCGCTTGCTTGAGTTGGAGGACATGCAATACCGCATCCGTCACCCCACTTTCTAGATTACCCTCCAACTCGGCTATCTCAGCTTCCACCCGGGTCACTTCCTCCCGCTCGCGCCTCCGGGTGTGGGAAATGAGGGACAGGGCCTCTCCTCGTAGTACTGTCTTGAATGCCTCCCACAGTGAGACAGCCGAAGGCACGGACCCCACATTCTCGTCAAAGTAGCGCTGGAGGGATTTAATCAATTCAGCGCGAATAGTGGGGTCGCGCAAGTACCAGGGATTGATCGGGACCACCCTACCCTCACCCCTCGGAAAAAGGTCCAGGTGTAACAGGAGCGGGGAATGGTCCGAGATACCCCGTGCCAAATGGCGCACCTCTCCCACCCTCCCAACATAGGCCGCCGGGACCAGGACATAATCTAGTCGTGAGAGACTACCATGGGCCCACAAATGGAAGGTATACTGTAACTGCGTGGGATGTTTTAAACGCCAGCAATCCACCAATCCCAAAGTGTCCAATAGACCAGAGAGCCACGCTTGGGCCCGGGGGAGGTCCCTAGGGGGGTGACGATCCACAGTCCCGGAAACCACCGCATTGAAATCCCCCCCCACCACCAGAATCCCCCCCGGAAGGCCAAGGAGGAGGCGCCCCAGGTCCGCAAAGGTAGTCGACTGCAGCCCCGGTGGGACGTATACTGACACAAAAACCACCACTTTGCCCTCCATCCTTCCCACCAAGACCGCGTAACGTCCCCTGTCGTCATGGAGCACCTCATCAATCTCCAGCGGAAGCGAGTTCTTAACCATGATGCCCACACCCCTTGAGCCAGACGTAAAGCCCGAATGGGCCACTAGGCGATAGCCACGCCGATTCATGGCGCAGAAGGAGTTGCCAATGAGGTGTGTCTCCTGCAGAAAAACTACATCGGGCGAGATTCGCTCCAAGTACTGCAGGACCACCCCACGTTTAATCCTGTCCCCCAGTCCATTCACGTTCCAGGACCCCCATCATAGACAAGAGCCACCATTCGTCCCCCCGAGAGCACTATAGAGCTAGCACAATGATACTTTTGACTTGTGGTGAAAACAAACAACACCCCCCCATCCCTACCCACCCACCCCAACAAAACTCCCCCCTCCCTGCACCCCTGCATGAGCCCGAACAGCCCCCCCAACGTGCAGTGTGCCTGTCGCCCCATATATATAATAAAAACTAGCTAAGCCCCCTAGAGGAGGAGGGAGAACCCCCAAGAGACCCGACACAACCTCCATAGGAGGGGAAATTATACAGACAGATGCTTAATCGAGAGTGGCAACATTTTTGTCCAGAGTGAAGCCCAACATCACCCCCTCAGTCCCGATCCAGTGTGCCGTCTCCCCCCGCCGCCCCACCCCGCCCCCCAGGTCACGATCCCCAGACAGAGTGTCCAGCCAGTCTCCGGCCGCTTCGGGGCGATCAAAAAAGTGCGTGCGGCCCTCTACCTCCACTCGCAGCTTGGCTGGGAAGAGCATTGCGTATTTAAGGTTCAAGTCCCGAAGACGGCGCTTGACGCCTTGGAAGCTCAGTCTCTGCTTCTGGACCGCTGTGGTGAAATCCGGATAAAAGTTCACCTCCATGTTGTCAAGCTTAACCGGCCCCAACAGTCTGGAGGCTTGCAGGATAGCGTCTCTGTCCCGAAAGTTGAAAATCCGGGCAATGAGGGGCCGCGGAGGGGCTCCGACCTTCGGCCTTCCCCCGGGAACTCTGTGGGCCCGCTCCACCGCGAAGAATTTACTCAGCCCCCGTGGCTGGAGATGGGTAGCGATCAGGTCCTCCACAAATAGGTCCGCCGCCGCTTCCTCCCGTCCCTCGGGTACTCCGATGATGCGGATGTTGTTTCTCCGGGCCCGACTCTCGGAGTCCTCCAGGCGCCGATCCATAAGCGCGCTCGCCTGACTAAGCCGGCGCACCTCTGTTTGTAGCGCCGCCACATCAGTAGTAAGGCCCGATGCGGTGTGGGCCAAAGAATCAACTCGGTCGTTGGTCTTGGAAAGATCGGCCCTCACCAGGCCAACATCCACGAGGACCGAGTCGATCTTCTGTGCCAGTGTGTCGAACCGCTGGCCTACCGAGGCCTTCATCTCGGCAATGGCGCCCATGACATCCCGCAGAGTCAGATCCGTGGGCAGGTCCGGGGCATCAGGAGGGTCCTCAGGGGATTTGTGCGGTCCGCCGGGAGATCCCTTCTGGAGAGTATAGCGGTCCATACTGTTGGCCTGATGGGTGGTGCCACGCTGGGTCGGCTTGGTCTTTGCCCAGTCTCCATCTTGTTTGGTGGCCATGGCCACTAGTCTCCCGGTCGCACCAGTCACGTCGTGAAGGGCAGGCAATCAGGGCCACAAGCTCCGGGGGGGGCCACCCCCGATCGGCGGGGTGGGTCACAGCCGGCGGGCAGGCCAAGTCTCCCAGCGAGACCACACCAACACAAAGAGCCCCGCGACCCAACCCTGCAGTGATTGCAAGGGGGTGCGAAAGCGAAAGCGCGGGGTGCGCGACTCGCCAGGCCCGGCCCGCCGCTGTTGTTCACTTTGACACTGGGTCACCCCTCAGCGCAAATCCGGGGTCTGGCGAGGAGAAGGCCGCAGACTTCAATCGGTGCTCACTCCGGTGTCCGAGGTCCGATTTGACAACGGGAAACGGGTGCCACCTCAGCTCAGGCTCACCAACACATTCCCCTCATCCGAGACAGGATAAATTCAGGATAGTCGTGGGAGGTTGCGGAGGTCCTCGGGAGCCTCGCACCTACGCGGCCATCTTGGTTGCGCGCTAGGCTCCTCCTGTTCGTGGTACTTATACCACTATTTTAGTATATGGTTTGAGCGGCCACCAGGGCCTATCCATATAAAGTGCAACTTCTGTGTATTCTACTGTAATCTTGTTTGACGATTTGTGCTCCTGTGCTCATAAAGAGACTAGGGGTTACTTTGAGAAATAAATACATATATATTTTGAATATATATCTGTGTGGTGTCCTTTCATTGGTATAAAAGGGGGTTACATTTGGTAAAACAGCTTGCTTAACACGTTTCACGAGTTTAGCCTCAAAGACTGCTTAGCCTACGCTACCACTAGGGCAGCTAGTCCGAAAAGGTTGACTTACAACCACACCATAAGGGTTGCTTGGCATGGTACAAGGTGGTCACTTTAACTAGTGAACATCATATACCAGGCCAACTTCTCACAACCACTATAGGAGTTATGGATAGTACACTTACAGTAGAGTTTTATATGTTATGATGTTGGGTGCTTTTATCTACAGGAACCTGGGATTTATTATCAATTTTACATATTGGAACATTTTTATTTGTAGTGTTTGCAAGGGTTTTAACAAATCATGCAATAAAGTTTCTTCTTTCTTTCAGAAGGCACTGCTCTCCCTGAGGCCTCTCAATTAGAGGATAGGCCACTGACAGAATATATGGACAAAAAGGCTATCTCCCTCACATATCACAAAATCATAAACAATCAACCGGATCCTACAAAATAATTACGGGAGAAATGGCAGACTGATGTAGGGGACCTGGATGATGCTGACAGGCAAGTCACACTCACCTCGCCACGTGAAGTGGCGACATCCTCAAAATTACGATTAGTACAATTAAAGATACTACATCGCATCTACTACACACGAGTAACCCTGTGTAGTACAGGGAGGGCTGAGATTACGCTCTGTTTGCGACAGTGTGGGGCAGTTGGTACCTTCTATCATACCATATGGGGATGCCCAAAGATTGTGGCCTACTGGGAAACCATTATGCAAGTTATCACACAAGTTACTAGAGTGACCGTGCATCCGTAACCCAAGAGGTGCCTTTTCAGTCTGTAGGAACCAACCGATCTCATCCAAGCAGCGCAGGATGATGTTTGCAAAACGGAACATAGCCAAACACTGGGGATCGCAAATTTCTCCAAAGTCTCGAGAATGGTGTGAAGATATGGATGGGGCTATGGTAGCGGAATGGGCGGCGTATATATATCGAGGTTGCCCCAAAAAATGGGAACGGGTGTGGGGTCCATGGAACAGCTACAGAGGGAAAATGTGTGCTCCACACATGAATGAGACAGACACGGACTCAAGTTAATTTAACTGGGGGTGGCATTAAGCCGAAGGTTGTCTCGCAGGTTCACTGTCACGGCTGAGCAGTTTTAATGGAAGATCAATGAACTGTGAAGTATGCTTATAAATCAAGATTTTATTTATGTAACTGTATTACTGCAAATTTTCTCTATGTTTAATAAAAAGTATTTTAAAAAAATAATCTAGGATGTGAAAATAATGATGTCCCATACAAGTTCCTGGACAGTATACAAGTATGAACAAAAATGCGTTTTTAGATTGTGCACACCTCTGCATGACAACATCTAATGGGGCAAGTCTTAATAGAGTTGTATAAACTGATCACCACAATGACATGATTGCAATGGTGAAAGTAGCAGTTAGCATATTGTTCCAGGGATAATGACCAACATGGAAGCCACACTTGGTCTTTCACCAATAGTGTCCTAGACTATCCTTGTTAATCATGTTCGAGCACAAATATTGACTTATTGAGAGTGACTTTCGCTCTCTTCCATTAATTTATTGATTTTTACTTAACAATTAAAAAAAATGCTTGTTACAGCATCCTATGCTATAAGAAACACTGGACTTTTGCTATGCTGAGTCTGTTTCAATTGGGCAGAACCAATTCAGACCCTCCTGCAACCTCCGCACATGCCTGCTGATGTCACATGCATTCATGCTGACTGGCAGCACAGGCAGAGTGACTTCAGAAGCTTTGCATGTGCTGATCCCATGACACAGCTAACATGGCTCTGTAGTGCCCCGACCACTAAAAATCACTTGATCCAGTGATAGAACTCCACACGACTGGCAGTTGTATGTGGGTGACCAGCAATTCATATAAGCTATACATTGTGCCCTTGAGACTCTATATATCAATATTACAGAAGGAGTGATTCTCAACCTAACAGTTTTCATCTCTGCAATGGCACTTGACTAGACTACTGACACAGCCAGGTGACCCTTTCTTTGGCCTCTCTTTGAGTGCATTCAGATATATGAGATAAGAGACAGTACCTTTAACAGACATTTTCTTTACCTTGATGGTGGTAGAGTGTGCCAGAGGTTGTAGTGACCATGCACGTACTATCATAGCAGCAAAGCATGTCAATGTAATAATGACACCAATGGATGTGTCCAAAGACCAGGGATCACAGCGGACATGTATGGAGAAATCACATTTGTTATTTCTTCTTCTCTCTATCCATTCTAGACTTTCTCACCGGGGACTTACTTAGGGGCATATTATCAAGCCAGGCGATAAAATTATCGCCGCTTTAGCGGCAAAAAACTGCCGCAAAAACGGCGATAATGGGCTTGATAATATGCTCTACGGAATTCCAATTGAAGCCCAGGTTAGATGTCCTTCACATCTAACATGGGCTTCAATTGGAATTCCATAGAGCATATTATCAAGCCCATTATCGCCTGGCTTGATAATATGCCCCTTTGATAGCAGGATGTGAGATAGTTAGGAGTGCAAACTAGTCCTGATGAATGCCCCGGAAAAAGCATTGGCCATAAAGAAAAGGGGCAGAAACATTTTAACACATCACTTAGGATTCATATTGCATGGATTCTAATAATGAGATATATCAATAAGTATAAAACTACCTAACCATCCCATAAGAATTTTTATCTTTTCTCAAGGTCCCAGATACCTTACAAATTAGAAGGTGCACCTCCCAACCCTCTTGGAAGAGCTCCCGAGGGAGCCTACTGTGTTAACCTTTAAATCATCCTGATGATGAAGCATGCCACCTCCGTGAGTGAGCGCCTTCGCCCCTTTTAGAGGAAACCCTTACGTGATTCACCATTTCCCAATCACTGACAATGGTGGGCTTCAGTTCCCCATAAAACAAATCTCTCCAAGAAGGCCAAAACCCTGAAGCTCCAGAGTCAAACTGGCAAAGGCGCGTGCCCTGCTTAATTCCTCCTTTAGGCACACACACACTACAGGACACGGCTTCTTCTCCCTTCCGTTCACTCTCATTGTGCCCGGTGTACGTTCTTGTTTAGCCCCGCCTTGTCGTACCATGGAAAAGGAGCTTGAATACAGCAGGAACCTCATAACCCTAGGTTGAGGGTCTTCTCTGTGGTAGCTTAACCCAGGCCACATTAAGCGGGTGAGGACAAAGGCATGGCCTTCAGCATCCAGCGGAGCTCCTCAAATCCCGCCATCACCGCATTCAGAACATTTTCAGAAAGGAAGGGGAGTGCCCCATTAGCTCCACCTCTATCTCCCACTTTCTCTATCTTTAGCTTTTGACCCTCTGTGATAAATATATCATCGGGGAGAGACACCAGGGTGTCATAGGCGGGGTTGGGAGGAATTGCCTGTTACTTCTTTTAGGTTCTCTTGGTTTAGAATCCCTCTAATAGACTACCTCTGATTGTAATCCTCTGACATGCCCTAATTCTACTACCAGATATATAGCCTTGCACGCACACGTGCACACACTCACACGCACACATACAAACCGACCCACTCACCCACAAACAAATGAACATATTGCCTCACTGCCTGCTTTCTCTCCCTGCTCCTGACCCTATGAATCAGAAATATCAGTGATTTGAGCTGATATCTCATAATGTAGAAATTAATCAGATATCTAACAGCATTCTCCAATGAACAATCTCATCAAACATCTGTGCTCCAGAAACACATGTAAATGACCAGCCGAAAACAGCATACACTGACACCTTGATGCACTTAACACAGCACCAAAGCCATGCGGAAGGCAAAGAGTTGCCAGTGCAACAGCACTGTCATGCACCACATCAATATACACACTGGAACCACTGCAACAAAATAAAACATGCATACATTATGCCAAATAATTGGGTGCTAATCACATCATAATATGATATCATACTTGCATTGTGATGAATATGTAGAGAGTACTTTTTTGAATTTACTTTGCCTGCACATTATAGTCTCCATTTCTTTTCAATACGTGCACAAAGTACTGTGGATTTCAAAATCTTTTAATAACATTAAATTCATCTATGAAAGGACTTTATACCCAGAGCCGTACGTTATTTCTAGCAGCGTTTTTTAAACTTAAAAGAAAGTGTGCATAAAAACAAAGCCATCATTATTATTTTAAGAGTAAACGTTAATGATGTTAATTTAGGACTTTTCCCGCAATTAAAAGCTAAACCTCATGTTTTCGACTTTTCCACAGAAGGGGGGGGGGGGGGGGGGTTCCACGTCAAATCGACAGATTGCGACCATTGTCACCTTAACGTGTTGGACATTATGCTAATGGAAATAAAAACAACCGGTACTGGATGCGGCGCTGAGGCTATGGTGCATTAGAGTGTGGTTGCTCGGGTGACTTCAAGGCCATCTGGAGTTTCCGGAGTCTCTATTGCTTCCAAAGAGGCCGTCGCCTTTAAAAGGGCCTCATTTAGTTCCGCGTTGTCCCATCTCAAAGCCTATACACATGCAGTCCTCAAATCAAATAAAAACGTGTGAACGCGCTTCCTTGCCCCACTTGGACAAATGTGCTTATCTTCTTCTGAAAGAGCGTCTGAAACTTTAAAGAATGCCTGTGGGTGGCAGAGGCTTGATAAGGAAAACGGTTGTCCTGGGGAAGTTGTTATCAGAAGAGAAAAGGCAGCAATCGGCTAAAAATGTCAGCTCATCTTCTCTAATGCATGCCACCAAACACAATCAATTACATGCCAGTTGAACATCCCTGTGTAATGGGAGATCACTTGTGTGGGCCTGGGAATCTGTATGTTCTTCAGAGCTCCTCTCATCCACAGTGAGACACTCTCAGACCCATACCCGCCCATGCCAACCTGCACATTGGCCTGCTAGGCCTCACCAACGTGGAAGTCCACTGTCTGCTACTGTCACGCTGACATCACTGTACAAAACAAGGGCGTCAGTCTGTCACAAGAGGCAAGGCCTAGTATCACATCCACACAAATCCTTAGCAGGTGCCCTGTCCCTTGGGCTTGTTCAGATACAGTATAAGACGAATTATATCACCCAAAGGGCAGTAGCAGCAGCTAGCCCGACCTGTTTCCAACACAGACTATTTCTATATTTTGCATCAAGAAGTGCATTCCCAGCTAGGTCATACACAGGATGCAGCAAAACTGGAAATAAATGAATAGCCTTTGCCACATATTGCTTTTTTTGGGCCCTCTCTAGTGGCACAGCTTGGACAACAGAGAGGTCATGAAGAGGTTAAAGTCACGTCGGCGTAGTATTTTGCATAATCAGGCAACTTAGGTATTGTAGCAGGACCAATGCTATGTGGTTTCTCTAGTCCCACTGATTATTTCATTCTAACTAGCGCTGTGAAGCAATTTAATTGAGGGATGAGGCACACCAGAAGACATCATATCAACATTGTCAAGAACTGTGGGACTGAGGGCCTGATTATGATGGCAGTTGGAGGAGCGTCTGTCCGCCATCCCTTAGGGAACGGGACCACCCAACTAGCTGTCGGCAGTCCCGCCATCGGGATTAGGATGTGACCACCTTCAAGGCGTGTTGGGCAGTGGCCAGGGCAGCTGACTCCAGAACCCGGGGGCTCACGGTTCGATCTCCGGTGCCGGCGGCAGATCAGCCCAGCACCATGTGACTCTGGGCAATAGCTCACCTAATCTTCCCGACGGCCCCCAGCGCCTTGACACCCTCGGGTAATTGTTCGCACTTTACTAATACTGGACATTTACATTTATATTTTGTATTGTGGCATGTGCTGCGGACTGCAGAACATGCCGCAGTCCACATGGTGCAGGGATATGTAGGGGGCACCAGAGGTACCCCCCAGGGCCCAAATCGGAGTGCCAGGGGGATAATGGGGGCCCGCGACTGGCCCCAAGTTACTTTCCGCCTCCCTTTGCATGGCGGGTTAACCGTCATGAAACGGCCGGCAGAAAGGGACATTGTAATCCCTACGGCAGTGCCGGAGCAGGCCCGCCACTGTTATAGTGATTGCCGTCTGTCCAAAGCACTGAAGTGTGCTCCTTGAGCATGTTGGATATGTGGTGGTTGGTCTCTCTACCCGCCCTCCGTCATCATAATGCTGTGGGCGGTCATGCAGGGTCCGATGGCAGTAAGACCGCCACCGACGGCCTGACGGCGGCGGCCCCACCGCCATCATAATGAGGCCCTGAGTGAGAAAAGCCTTGCCCCATTCACTCCCAGATGCAAGTGAAACAGATACATTTGTATTTATTAATGCTCTCCCATATTAATGTTTCATATATCTACAAATAGTCTCTAATTTTATTTGAACTTTTTGTGTAGATTGAAGCTAAATCGGTATGTTCTCTCTAAAGCAAACAGCATTTTCCTGTCAGAATAATCTTATTCTAAAACTAATCAATCAATGAAGAATAGACATTCAGGTACTCACAGTACTGAAGAGATGGTGTCCAACAGAAGAACAAGGAGACACTTAAGGAGCACATTCATGATGCTACAAAATCACATGCATGATGTCAGCTCGCAACTATCCCTGCTCTCAAAATCCTCCAACTCATTTGAAATGTTTGCTAGCTAGAGTTAATAGCGAAGGCGATGGCGTGTTTGGACTTCTTTGAAGGGATCTACATCAGCCATCTGAAAAAATGTCATTCATCGGCCGCAATGCTTCAAAACCAAACAGCAAGTCTCCATGTCGGGAAACATCCTTTTTACGAAGCAGGAATCACGCTGTGCCTTTACAATGCTGGCAATAGAAGGAACGCGTAATTACCACGCATTCATTTAGCACGCATCGTTACAATGACTTGCTTTAGGGGGGGGCGCATTGGTGGAGTAGTGTTGGATTTTAAGTCCAACACCTTCCCTACTTTTGCGCAGACTGGAGTTGGAATAGTAAATGATACTATTCCAAAGTCCAGGGTCCCTCTAAGGCAAGTAGTTGTAATGACTTGTGCGCTAAAGGAACTCATTGTAATGATGCATTCATTCTAATGCCGGCATTGTAAAGGCAAACATGATAAACGCATGCAGGATTTTGTCGTACAATCCTCCATTTCAGGTAAGGTACTTGGAAAGTGGTGGAGTTTCTGTTGGATCATCACCTTCCTTTCCAGTCATACACAATCATGCATA
The DNA here is from genome assembly GCF_964204655.1 of Triturus cristatus. Taxonomy (NCBI): domain Eukaryota; kingdom Metazoa; phylum Chordata; class Amphibia; order Caudata; family Salamandridae; genus Triturus; species Triturus cristatus. The sequence continues at coordinate 791,519,552 of NC_140581.1, read as the reverse complement.
GTGACACACACACAGGCAGAAACATACAAAGTACATGATCATTCACACTTGTGTAAACATTCACACACAAACACTCATCCAAAGACCTCGTCCCCTCCTCACTTACCGTCTAAGAAGTGGAGGTGAATCCTAGATCCGGATGGCATGGCATCTCGATGTCTGTTCTCTCCTCGGCCGTGTCACCCTCTGGTGCAGGCAGCAGCAGCCGGCGGTGTAATGAGGGAGCTACAGTGCCATGTGGAAGAAGCTGTCACATAGAGATAGGCCTCAGCAAGGTTTAATAGACAGCTACTATTTAAAGTTCCCTAACTTCAGATTCCTGCTGAGATTAAGCACAAACACTGAGCAGACTAGAGGTTCAGGCTGGCAGTGGACTGGGCATGAGGATATCAAATGTGAGTAGAAAGTAGAAAAGACAGCAGCAAGGAGGTCACAGCCACAGACAGGAAGTGCTCTGTCTCTCAAAGGTCCTCCCTCCTCCACTTACTGGCAGGGGCCAGCCAATCTGAGTGTGGAAGTTATTACATATTCAAATCTGTGTATGTGTGTTAATTTGAAGCTATTGTAATTGAAACAAAATCATTATGATGTTTTGGAGTGTTTTCTGGATTAAACCAATCCATGCACAGTTAGGTCTCACCTGTTTTAGAAATGGCTGCTGTATCATGATGTTCATTGTGTGCTTATATTTGTTGTATAACACATCATGCAACAGAATATGATACTTTACTCTGCACGCGTTTACAACACGTGCCATTACCCCGCATTTTTTACTCTGCAACAATTTTTACAACACAGGACTTTACACCGCAAGTCATTACAACGCTTTGCCCATTACAACGCAATTTACTATTCTAACTCCACCGGGGAGTAGTAAAGAGGAATGCGTTGTGATGGCTTGCGGTGTAAAGCCCTTCTTTGTAAAAGTTGCTGCGAGGTAAAGAATGCAGGGTAATGACATGCGTTGTAACGCAGTCGGTGTAAAGGATGTTTACCCACGCAGCAAGGTGTGAAATGTTTATTTTGTATGAAATACTGATCTTGAAGAAGTCACTGAAGGAAGCCCTTTTGCTACTTTTCAAGCTTATTCCTGCTAGCGTACAATATTACATTAATTCACAATCATTTTCTGTTGTTTATGTAACTAGTTTGTTCTGACACCACCAAATGACATTAGACCAGAAGGCGTGAATCTATTTTCATACAGTTAGATAGTGTTAAGATGTGAGGGTTATATAAACCTTTAGAATACTGCAGTGTAATTTGTTGAAATTGTGATAAGTTTCCTCACATCATCCTGATATTGCGGTTTCCATCGATTTCTTGACTGAAAGTGGCTGGATAAACTCCTGGATCTGGGGATGAGTGACAGAGAGAAAAAGAGAGAGAGAGACTATTTGAGGCTTTTTAGTTTCTATTAGGATGCTGCGCAATTTTCTATTGATTTACTGAGCATTTCTGAATTTGCTTATTATTACATTATTTGTGTAACTAAGAGCCTTTGTGGTGATTGATTTCTATGTATTTTACTGAATTAATACGTTAGCTGGTGCATTTGCTTTTTTCCTGTTTTCGATTTTGCACTTTAAATTTAATAACCCTTCATGGTCTTCCAAATTTCTGATTTCAAACTCCATTTTTGGCTCAATCCTTTAATTGGTTGTTGTTTGAAATTATGCTTTGAATCTTGTCTCTAAGAACACATTGCCTCATAGTTTTTAGGTCAACACCTGCCTGACCCCTCAAATCAGGCAGCACTATCATTCACATAACTTAAATGATAGCACGCCCACAAAAGGAGAATCCCAGATTTAGATGGTAGGCCTGAGCACTTCATGGTTGAGCAAGCTGATCATTTGCCCCAAGCCAGGACTTAGTCGCCACTATGGCAGATGTTCGGACACACATGGCCCTGTGCCAGATGATCATCGGATATTGCCAGGGGCACTGGAATTATGCGATTCTGTGACTGTGTCTTTGTTTTGCATAATTATGGATATAATGGATTTGTCACATAATCTGCAGATTTGAACACATATGATTTTTTTTTTTTTAGCTCAAACAGATCAAAGTTACTACAAACGTGACGTGTTTGCGAACAGTGGAAGGTCCTTCACAAAGGTTAACTGGTTATCCTTCATTTGCTATTTCTGTATTTGGTTGTTCATCTGGTATGACTGAGGTGAAATCTTTGACCAGACAGTATGACTGTGTTTGAAATACAAAAAAATGAAGGAATACTATAAAAAATAAAGTACCCCATTATGCCACATGATGTGCCTTAACTGAGTCAAGACTACTGCATATTTTGGTACTTCTCTGCCATATCCTTCCAGTGGTCCTAGACATTCTGTCAGCAAAATCACTTTGCCCACCTCTAAATAGGATGTGTGAAATGTGATTTTAGTGACTGGACTCCCCTCTTTAACCCACACACACATCTGCAAAACTCTAAATAAGACCTTAGGTTTGCAGTTCAATTGACAGCTTTGAATTATCAATAACCTAGCTAACAATAAGTCATTAAATACACACATACATCAGTTACAAAAGACAATGGGAAAGTGTATACATTTTTCTCTCTTTGAAAGCAGACAGAAGTCTTTAATGCACATTGTGTAACTTCTTTAGTTTATGGAGGCTTTTGTTTTGATTGTTGAATGGCAATTAAAAGTGGCATGCCCAGACATTCGTCCTTTGCTCACTGTGCCACTGGATTCTAGCTAGCCTGGCTGAAGAGCGGTGATACCCCGCAACCGGTCCCAGTATGCTTGTTTCCAGTTCAGGGAGGACCTGGCCTGGCAGTTTGGAGTGGACTGTTCCAATGAGGAGCAAGGTCAAGACTGATTTGCAAATGGCTGGGTCCAAACTGTGGTGCCATAGTGAGCAAAAGAACAATGGATTAAACCCAGATCATTGGACTGGGGGTGGGTGGTTGAAAAATTTCAGCACTCCATCCCTCATCTTGTGTTTTTCATGTTTTCCCTAAGTGGCCAAGGGTATGCCCAGACGTGAGTCCCTTGCTCACTTTGCCACTGGATTTAAGCTATCCTGGCTGATGAGGGGTGATGGCCCAAAACCAGTCTCAGGATGCTTGTTTCCAGTCCAGGGAGGATCTGGCCTGGCAGTTCGGGCTGGAATGTTCAAATAAGGAGCAGGGTCAAGACTGATTTTCATATAGCTGGGTCTAAACTCGGGAGGCATAGTCAGCAAAAGAATGATGGACTCAACCCAGACCTCCTGATTGGGAGTGAATGGTTAAAAGGTTTCAGCACACCGTCCCTCATATTGTTGTGTTTGCCATTAAATTTGTCCCACAGTATGCATTAGGAGAACTGGTGCAGGCACAGAGGCAGTATGCTCCCATCCCCTCTCCTGTATACTTGCAGTTGTACAGAGCCTGATATACTGAGAGTGGCTTACCAAGCACCCTCAAGCCAATGGATTGCTCCTTTCCGACGTGATCGGTCTTCAGTAAATCAGAGAGCCGCTCTTTCAGCACATGGGCTTCCCCATGATACTATTCTCATATCACGGATTTGTAACAAAGCAAATATCAATTGTTAATAACTGCGAATGCATCCATATCTACTTCTAGCAGAGGTAACATTGCCATTATGCTGTTCTCTTCCCGATTGTGTCCTCTGTGGAGTTGAGTCAGGTTCTTGAACTGGCCTGGATGAAATCCCTTCCTGAATCTTGCATGTGGGAACAGAGCAATCAAACAGCGCAAACCCCCTATGAGATATGACCAATATGTATATAAAGTTAAACCAAATGTAGATAATGGCTGCAAAGGTCACAGCTTTTAACTCAGCATTTGACATGATCATGCAATCAATAATTTCATGTCATGATTGCACTTCATTTTTGGAGCAAATACTTCCCATGGCAACCACACACAACAAACTCTACCAATACAAATATTACTGATCTGTCTCTGGTGACGGCATGAGCTGATCAGGCGAGACAGACATGATAAAATATGGGGGAGGCAATGGCTTAAGCTGCTTGAGTGCATTGTGTTTCAAAATAAAATTGTATTCCCATCATCTTTTAAAAAATAACATCAAATTACTCTTTAATGCCATACAGACTGGTCTCATGAAATGTTAAACCCATAGCCTCCTATTTTTATTTTTATTTAGAAGAAATGTATATTTGTGGTTTTTCCTCCACATGTCCTTTGTCATTTCTCTGGCAGACTGATGTTCTACAATATAGCTGCATATGTTCTTGAATGCCCTTATGTGCTCCCCCAGTAGTAGTGACAATTCTGTTAGATGCCTAAACCTGGCACCTTCATGAAACACACTTAGAGTCTTGTTAGCTCTTCTTCAAGACTGTATCGCCTTTTTAGGTTGAAGCCTACAAGACATCCCAGCAGTCTGGTTGCTATACACTTCTTGGGGACATTCTGACAAATGACCGAAGAATGCTTCCTGCCCATTGCTTACCATGGGCTTTGTGGTTTGTAATTCACATTTGCTTGTTTTTTATGTGCTGGCTTCATTTGTTTTAGGCTGTCCAGCGTGTCTTTGTCTCTACCCCTCTCTACAACACACTACTCAACACTACACCACTCCGCTCTACTCCACTCCACTCTAATTAACAACACACTATGACACTCCACGGCACTACACTCTACTCCTTCTCTACGACAATCCAGTCTGTGATACTTGCCACTTCACTCAACCCAACTCTGCTCTCTTCTGCACCACTCTACTCTGTGCAAATGCTGTCTATGCCACTGCACTCTACTCTGCACCATTGCACTCTGCGCCTTTGTACTCTATGCAACAGTACACTGCTATGCACCATTGAACTCTGCGCCATTGCACTCTATGCCACTCTAATCTACTCTACTCTATGCCACTGCATTCTATACTACTCTACTCTACTCTGCACTGCTCTACTTTACACCACTACACTATACACCACTGCACTTTATTCTACACCACTGCACTTAATGCCACTGCACTCTACACGACTCTACTGTCCTCTGCACCACTTTAATCTATGCTACTGTACTCTATGCCACTCTACTCTGCACTCTTATGCCGCTCTACTTTGCACTACTCTACTCTATGTCACTACTCCATGCCACTGAAATCTTCACCATTCAAATCTACTATGCACCCACCACTCTACTCTATACCACTGCACTTTTTACTACTCTGCACCACTCTATGGCACTGCAGTCTATGCCACTGCACTCCACTGATCACTAGTCTATGCCACTGCACTCTATGACACTACTCTGCGCCATTCTACTCTAGGCCACTACACTCTACACGACTGCATTCTGCTCTGCACCACTCTACTCTATGCCACAGTACTTTATGCCACTCTACTCTACACCACTCCACTTCACTGCACTTTATGACACTGCATTCAATGACACTCTGCTCTGCACCACTTTGCTCTACTGCACTGCACTCTTCCCAATGCACTTTACGCTATACCCCTCTACTCTAGGCCACTGCACTCTACTCCACTTGCTCTACTCTTCACCACTCTACTCTATGCAACTTCACTCTACACCACACCACTCTGCACCACTCTGTGCCATAGCACTCTATGCCACTGCATGCTATGCCACCGCACTCTATGCCACTCTACTCTACTCTGCACCACTCTACTCTACACCACTGCAGTCTATGCCACTCAACTCTGCACCACTTGCACCACTCAACTCTGTGCCTCTGAGCTCTCTACCACTCTAGGGTACTCTGCATCACTGCACTCCATGCCCCTGCACTCTGCACCACTCTACTCTATGCCACTGCACTCTATGTCATTGCACTTTATCTGCACCATTCTAATCTAGGCCACTGTACTCTACGTCACTGCACTCTACACCAGTCCACTCTACGTAACTAAACTCTACGCAGCTGCACTCCATGCCCCTGCACTCTTCACTACTCTACTCAACACCACTGCACTCTATGACACTGCACTCTGCTCTACACCACTCTACTCTAGGCCACTCTACTCTAAACCACTCCACGACACCACACTTTACTCCACTGCACTTTATGCCACTGCATTCTATGACACTCTGCTCTGCACCACTCTGCTCTACACCACTGCACTCTATTCTTCTGCACTTTATGCCACACAACTCTACTCTAGGCCACTGCACTCCACATTACTGCACTCTACATGACTTGCTCTACTCTGCACCACTCTACTGAACACCACTGCACTTTACGCCAGTCAACTCTGAACCATTCTACTCTATGCCATTGCACTCTGTACCACTGGACTCGACGCCATTGTACTCTGTGCCACTCTACTCTGCAACACAATACTTTACTCCACTGCACTCTAGCCACTCTACTCTACCCTGCTCCACTCTACTCTACGTCATTGCATTCTTCACCACTCTACTCTGCACCACTCAACTCCATGCCACTGCACTTTACTCTACTGCACTCTACGCCACTCTACTCTACTCTACTCTCCACCACTGCACTCTGTGCAAGTACACTCTACACCACTCTACTCTGCACCACTGCACTCATTGCCACTGTACTCTACGGCACTGCACTCTACTCTGCACCACTCTATGCCATTGTACTCTATGCCACTATTCTCTACTGTGTGCCACTTTACTATCCGGCAAAGCACTGTACGCCATTCTTCTCTGAGCCAATGCATTGTATGCCTTTCTAAGCAGCACCTTCTACTGTATGCCACTGTAATCTATGCCACTGCAATGTATCCCCTGCACTTTATGCCACTGCACTCTACACCAATGCACTCTGCACCACTGTACTCCACTCAGCACCACTCTACTCTACTGAATGTTATTCAACTACAATCTACTCTGCATCACTTCACTCCATGCCCCTGCACTCTACGCCACTTTACTCCACACCACTGCACTCTATGCCACTGTAGTCTATGCCATTGCACTCTACGCCACTCTACTCTACTCTGCACCACTTTACTCCATGCTGCTGCACTCTATGCCACCCTACTCTCCTCTGCACCACTCTAGTCTATGCCACTGCACTCTACATCACTGCACTCTATGCCACTGCACTATAGACCACTCTACTGTATTCCACTGCACTCTTTACAATGCTGCTCTACTCCACTGCACTCTATCCCAGAGCACTACACACCACTCGACTTTACTCTGTACCATTCTACACCACTGCAGTCTACACCACTGCACTCTACGCTACTCTACTCTACACCACTCTACGCCACTGCACTATACTATACACCACTCTATTCTACTCTACATCACTGCATGCTAAGCCAGTTCATTCTACTCTACGTCACTCCACTCTCTTCTGTGGTACTCATCACCACTCCACTGTATGCCACTCCACTCAACTCCACTCTGCACCACTCTACCATACTCCACTCCATACGTTGTCACTCTACTCAATGACACTTCACTCTACCTCACTTCACTGTGTGCCATTCTACTCTATGCCATTTTTCCCCAATGCCACTCTACTCTAAGCCACTGTACTCCACTCTACACTTCTCCACTCTACGCTAATCCACATCACTCTACGCCATGCCACTCCACTTTACGCCACTCTACCCCACTCCACTCTGTTGTATTGTAATTGCATTTATATAGCGCTTACTACACCAGACGGGCCGTCAAAGTGCTTTTTCTTTAGTGGTGAATATGTTAGTCAGTTGTTTGGATTCAGAAGGATAGTGGAGGGATAGAAGAGGGGAAACGGTTTGCATTTATATAGCGCTTGTTACCCCTGAGGGAGTGTTAAAGCGATTTTTCGGCGACTAGCAAGCCTCTCTGGAACCCATAGAGGATTAGTGGTGAATTAGTATAGTGAAATTTGAAAGCAATTTGAACAGTGGATATGTTAGTCAGTTATATGGATTGAGAAGGACAGCAGAGGGATAGAAGAGGGAAAATGTTTTGCATTTATGTAGTGTTTGCTACCCCTGATGAAGTGCTTTTTTGGCGAGTAGCACGCTACTACGGAACCCATAAAGGATTAGTGGTGAATCAGTATAGTGAAATATAAAATTAATTTGAGAGATGGACATGTTAGTCTGTTATTTGAATTGAAAAGGATAGTGGAGGGATAGAAGAGGGAATGATTTAGACTTTTTTGTGCTTGTTTTGGAGAATATAGCAGTAGGAGGAGGCTTGGAATGAGTAAAAGGGATGTGGAGGGGAAGAGTCAGAGGGAAGGGTTTCGAAAGGCTTATTTTAGGGGATTGGAATAGTAAAAGGGGTATGAGATGATGCAGGGAGGTGTAGGGTAGGTAAGAGTCTAGAAAGGGTTATTTGGAGGATCATAGTAGTGGTATGGGGTTTGGGGTGATTGGAGGTAGAGGATATATTGATAGAGGTATAGGGTGTGAAATAGGGTAGTGCATTTAAAAGAGTAGTAGAAAGAGATTTGAGATGCGTTTGAGAGTTGAGGTAGAGGATATAGGGTGAGAAATAGGGTAGTGCATTGGATATGTTGAATTGGTGTTCCAACCCCCACTCACCTGAAAACCAGGTACCGCGGGAACGGAGAATGTCCTACCACTCACCCTGTGCCTCCATCCTCCATCCTTCATGCTGAAACATTAACAGACATGAGTGTAAAACACACTGTGGGAAGGCAGGTAAACAAGGGAACAAGGAAAAATAATTATCTGGTTCTTAATAGCCCACTTTCTCCTGGTGCGGGGAATGGAAAGGAGTATCTTGGGAGACAGATTATTCCACAAATGTCTTTAGAAGAAAGAAAGATTAGCACCCAGAAACGTTTAACCCACAAATAACTACAGATGTCTATTTAATTATATATCACACCAGTATGAGCATGGCTCACCCTCGAATAAATGGACAGGAGTCCAACCAGATGTCGAATGTGTAATTCACAACTATCCAGGGACAATAATCCACTCATAGTTGAGTTAGGTTTTTAAGAGTGGGGTCCATCCATAGGGAAAAACAATAAGAACAGAGAAAAAAGAAGAAATACATGAAAAACAACAATAGTGGAAAAAACCCGCAAAAGTAATATCTCAAATAGTGAAAAGGGAAATACTTCCCAAATGTGTTGAGAGCTAAGGGAAAACAGTGCACTGCCCCACTATTACAACACACAAATAACAAAAATTAGAAGTCCTTGTTTGTATGGTGTACTCCGACACTCGCTTACATGTCCATTGGCGCCGAGTCCAGGGGAGAAGCGTCCAATAGATCACAATGGGAACAGTTAGACAAAGTTTTTACCCAACAAAAGAGTCACAGGAATCCAAGGTGGAACTGGAAAGAGAATGAGGGAAATCAGCGGAAAGGCTGGAGGTGAGAGTCCTTCTTGGGGGAAAGAACCGGAAACGAAACCAAGCACAAAGGATCGGAAGGGTGGATCCTAAATACTTTCTGCCCTCGCAAAACAAGTGTCTATGCGGCTGCTCAGAAAATGATTCCGTACCAGTGAGTCGTAACACAGGCGCCAGTCGCCGAAGAAAATACAAAACAAAAAAAAGGTAAAGATCCGAAACAAGGGATAGACACAAAAAGATAACATATGTGTTTTCAGTCCAGAAGGTATATACTTGAATAAGGACTAACGCGTGGGTGGACCACGGGATGTAACATTTAGAAGAAAAGTAATACATATAAAGATCCATAAGTACACAAAGGTATGTAGATCCATAAAGGAAGGCAGTATATGTTGATTAAAGATGCATTAAATAAATTCCGGCTTTCAAGTGTTAGAATCCGTTGCAGTCTTTTCATGGTCGTTAAAGGTGATCCGTGGTAGAGGCTATTGGCGTAATCGAGTTTGGACAGAAAAAGGGAGATGGTTGCTTGGACCTTGTGTGGAAATCCCAAATGGGGGAAGATTTGTGGCAGAGTTTTTATAGTAACAAAGCTTGATCTTGCTAGTTTGTCCACTTGGGCATTCATCGATAGCTTTGATTCCATGGTCAATCCGAGGTTTCTTACTTCCTGCGATACTTTAGGCGGTGTTCCCAGATCATCAGGCCAGGCGGTGAGTGGGTCTTAATGTTTCCAATTGCCACAAGTAAGTATTTCCGTTTTGAAAGCATTCAATTTGAGACCATCCTGAAGCAGATGTGGCTGAGGCATTTGCGTAAGTCCTCTGGTAGGGTGTTAAAGTATTTCGGAGCCAGATAGGTCACAGTTTTGCCTCTTGATCGGATTTTCCTAAAGCGAGGGACCACTAACAGCCCCTTGCCTTCTGACCTGAGACAACGATTCGGGCAGTAAACTTTGAACTTGTCTGTCAGATAGCTTGGGCTCGCACCATACAAAGCTTTATGGGCGAGACAGCATAGCTTAAATTTAATTCTCTGGTTAATAGGGTGCCAGTGGAGAAATTTCAACAATGGTCCAGGGGAGGTGCGAGGTGGTTTCTTAAGGGCCAGGCGTGCAGCCACATTCTGGACAATCTGCAGTCTGCTAAGCAGTGGTACGTTTGCGGTTGCCAATAAAGTATTGCAGTAGTCCAGGCCACCATTAATCAGAGCCTGAATTAAGGTTATGCGTACAGAAAGGGGCAGCCATAAAAACACTCTACGCAGAAGGCTCAGCGTATGGTAGCAGGTCCCTACGGTGGCCAAAATTTGATCCTTCATGGATAGCTGTGCATCCAGCCGGACCCTTTAGATTTTTTGCCACAGAGGTTGGAGAGAGAGCAGGGCCCAGCACTGTTGGCCACCACTCAGGGGACCAGGCGGGTTGCGCAGCGCCAAACAGCAAGATTTCAGTTCTTGTCCCATTTAGCTGTAAGAAATGTTCCATCATCCACTCTGATATGGCTAACATTACCCTAGCAAAGCGCTGATCAACTAACTCCATGTCTTTGTCAAAGGACAGGAGTAGTTGCATATCGTCCACATAGGAGAACGGCGTAAAGCCGTACTCCGGGATGGCTTTAGCAAGGGGGCCACATAGATATTAAACAGGGTCAGGCTCAAACAGGAGCCCTGGGGCACCCCCTTAGTGAGCTTCAAGGTTTGGGATCGGAAAGGGCCTAGGTTGATGGTCTGAGAGCACTGGTCTAAGAAGCTTGCAAACCAGTCAAGAGCTTGTCCCTGCACACTGGTCGCAATATCAGTTTCTGATGAGAGACCGTGTCAAAGGCTGCTGTCAGATCCAACAAGACCAACAGCACTGCTTTATTATCATCCAATTTGATATAATCAGTGACCAAGATGAGAGTTGTCTCTGTGGAATGGTTGGATCTGAACCCAGACTGCGTGGGATCAAGGATGCCATCGCCATCGAGGTAGTTCATTAATTGGGTATTAACATGACTCTCCGCCATCTTGCTCATGAGTGGAAGGAGTGAGATGGATCGGTAATTGGAGAGTACTGAAGCACTTGGGCGTCTTTCCAATCCAGAGGCAGACTGCCCTCACTTAACGATCTCAGCAATAGGGGCGGCCAGAAGAGGGGCAAGGAGAGCATATTTGTGGGCGGGCATAACATCCAGAGGAGATCCGGATTTAGCTATTTTTAACATGGCTTCCACCTGCAAGACCTAAATAGGATTAAATTGATTCAGGCCTTCACCTAAGTATTCAATCGGAACAGATCCAGGATAAAAAGGTGGCACATGATCAGTGTTTTGGGGAAATTGATTGTAAATTAAGTTGATTTTGTCATCAAAGTACACCGCTATACTATCACACAGTTCCTGCAAGGGGATAATCTGTTGGGAATTGAGTAAGCACACTCCTGGGAGAGGAGGGTGTCACTCATGGCACTCAAAGAGAGAATCAAAGTTCTCCTTGTCCATGGGTTTTGTTCCAAGAAATGAAACGGTAATTCAGGGTCAATTGAGTTTATTCATAACATTCATCCAAGGATGTAGAATTATCATCATTCTGTCAATCTCGACTCATTTATCAAATATCCATTAGTCAAATGCCCAATGCATTTTGGGCCGTTCAAGCCCTTCATCAGGGGCGGCACTGTGGAGGAAACAAGGAAGCAGGACTCATTTATCGAATCATACACAATTAAACGAACATGAAAGAGTAAAGCGTAGATTGTGTGAAAAAATGCGGTAAACAATAAAGTTTTCTAAAACGAGAGTGAAAAAACAGGCTGAGTACAAGCGAAATTATTCAAAGTGCAACGTGTGTCATTTGCTTACAAACCACGAAGTATACTAACGTCAATGTGCGGGTAAAGGTGGTGCTGCTGGCTGGTAAGCGCGTCAGTGAAGTCAGAGGTTCCTAATAGCGAACAAACATGCTGTTGTCCAAAGTTTGTGGCGCCCGGTGGGTGGTGAGTTACAAGAGTAATATTCCGGTATCCGTGAGGTTTGGACCCGTTAAACCACGGAGTAAAGAGTGGGTGGGTAGAAAACTGTTATCAAGCGGTCTAAGCGCGGGTGGTTAGTCGGGCATCAACTTACGGTGGAATTGTAGAATCAAGATCCCATCACTTAGCGAGAAAACGCTCACGGGTGCTGCGGCGATAGTGAGATTCGTGGATCGTAATAGTGCGTTATAGTGTGTTATAGGGATAGGACCCCCAGAACCTTCTCGACCTCACAGTCAAACCTAGGACCTGCTGAAACAGGAGATCTACAACCAGCAGCCAATGAGGAACCCACCACCAGCGAACCTAGACAACCGCATTTTTTAGGGGCAGGCACAAGGCCACTAGAAGATCCAGGAGGAAAAACACACACAAAATCTGTAGCGAAAAATACACGCAGTCAGAAAATCTTGTGATCAACATTTCCAGTCATGGTCTTACCAAACTTGAAATCCTGACTCTACAAAAAGGAACCTCTTTTGTTCCCACCTACCATTCAAACCCACTGGAGACTGAAATCAGCCTCTTCAAGTTCATGCGTGTACTCAGACTTAAACATTATTTTAGCAACATACTGAAATTGCCAGACATTCTAAGACAGAACACCTTATTAGGACTTCGAAATAAAAGTACCTACACTGCACCCACAAGCCACAAAGTACTTGATGCCTTTGAGACCATTGTTCAAAAGGAGCTTCAAAAAAATTGGCTATCATAACAAAAACAAATTCAAGAACATCACAAAAAAAGAAGAACAAATCCTGAATACACTAGCAAACAGGTCTGAAATAACCATACGTCAAGCTGACAAAGGAGGGGCACTAGTAATCATGGATACAACCTTCTATGTAGAAAGTGTGAATGAACATGTTAAGGATGCACAAACATACATGCCCATACCCACCGATCCTACAAATAACTTTCTCGACATTCTTAAAACCATCGTCAACACCGCTCTCGAACAAGGAACCATTTGTGAAGAAGATAAAAAATATCTCATCAAAACCGATCCATCCACTCCCTACATCTACATGCTGCCTAAAATCCATAAGCATGCCACAAAACCTCCGTTCAGACCTGTTGTTTCTACTGTCAATTCACTCCACGAACCAATTGGAAAATATTTGGACAAACATCTACAGGCTTCAGTACAATCAATGACCACCTACATAAAGGACACCACTGATTTCCTCAACATCCTGGAATCCATCCGTGGGTTGATAACAGCAGATACCATTTTATGTACAATCGACGTCAAATCACTTTACACCTCCATTCCACATGATAAAGGGATTGAAGCCATCGAATCTTTTTTGATCAACACAGACAAACCCAATGACCTTAAAGTGTTCCTCATGGAACTGATGCACTTTACCCTCTATCACAGCTACTTTGAATGGTCTGACACCTTTTACATCCAATGCTCAGGTACCTCTATGGGAAATTGCGCTGCCCCATCATACGCGAATCTCTACATGCACAGATTTGAATTGGATAACATTTTAACCAACAACGACTGGACCGAACATTTGATCCTTTATAAAAAGTACATAGACGACATCTTTCTTTTGTGGAATGGTCCAATTCAACAACTTGAATCTCTCATTACCATTCTCAACACCGTCGACCAACGCATTGAATTCACACATCTTACCAACACAGAATCCATAACTTTTCTGGATACTTGCATTACCATCCAACAAGGGAATCTTACTACACAAGTGTACACAAAACCAACAGATCGTAACAACCTTCTTCACTTTCACAGTTTTCATCAGCCATCGCTCAAAAATCACCTGCCATATTCACAACTTCTCCGACTAAAAGGGATTTCCAGCACCAATGAACTGTATGAGTCCAGTAAAAACATGTGTATTTCCAAATTTAAACAACGGAAATATCCAAGCGACATCCTTGATAAAGCAGTGTTGAAGACAGACAGATCTCCACGACAAATACTCCTCCAACCTAAACGACCCAGAGATTCCACCACAAGCTCTTACAAAGGTACTCAGCCCTGTCTTAATTGTGGAAATTGCAATTGCATCATCAAGGGAACTACAATCCAACACCCACTACATGGTTACCCTATCAAGCTCATAGTGACTGCAACCTGCAACAGCCAAAATGTCATTTACTTATTGAAATGCCCATGTGGCCTGGTATATGTGGGAAAAACTGAAAGAAAAATTCGTATTCGGATAAACGAACACAAAAGTAACATAAGAACTCAACAGGCCAAATCACCCATTGCCACTCATTTTCATGAACATCAACATAACATATGTCAACTCCGTTTCCTCATCCTTGAACAGATTCCTGTATTGAAAGGACGAGACAATAACAAATTCCTATTACAGAGAGAAATCTTTTGGATCCACAAACTGAATTCTACCCAGCCTAAGGGTCTCAATGAACGTTACGATTTAGGCTGCTATTTGTAACCCGATCTCCTATACTGTTGAGAAGATGACTGTATATAATCTGTACCTCTGGAATTCATTGTTCACCCATCTACAATCCTTGAAGCGACAACGATTTCCTTTGATGTGACTGACTTTGCTTTTTCCATGCATCATATCACTGTTCATCACGTTTCCCCTATGTGATATTTGTGATTACATTTTATTTCTACTTCATTTCATTTTTGGCTTTTGCTTAGGACACCTTTTATATACACAGGAGACATTCACTTTCTTTCCGCTCGTCCGAGCACACCCTTCAGACGAACTACTAATCTGTCTTCCATGTCTATCGTTGTAGTTCACGTATACGTACAATCACTCTCCTTTAAATGAATACGCCTCCCTAACGCACTATTACGATCCACGAATCTCACTATCGCCGCAGCACCCGTGAGCGTTTTCTCGCTAAGTGATGGGATCTTGATTCTACAATTCCACCGTAAGTTGATGCCCGACTAACCACCCGCGCTTAGACCGCTTGATAACAGTTTTCTACCCACCCACTCTTTACTCCGTGGTTTAACGGGTCTAAACCTCACGGATACCGGAATATTACTCTTGTAACTCACCACCCACCGGGCGCCACAAACTTTGGACAACAGCATGTTTGTTCGCTATTAGGAACCTCTGACTTCACTGACGCGCTTACCAGCCAGCAGCACCACCTTTACCCGCACATTGACGTTAGTATACTTGGTGGTTTGTAAGCAAATGACACACGTTGCACTTTGAATAATTTCGCTTGTACTCAGCCTGTTTTTTCACTCTCGTTTTAGAAAACTTTATTGTTTACCGCATTTTTTCACACAATCTACGCTTTACTCTTTCATGTTCGTTTAATTGTGTATGATTCGATAAATGAGTCCTGCTTCCTTGTTTCCTCCACAGTGCCGCCCCTGATGAAGGGCTTGAACGGCCCGAAATGCATTGGGCATTTGACTAATGGATATTTGATAAATGAGTCGAGTTTGACAGAATGATGATAATTCTACATCCTTGGGTGAATGTTATGAATAAACTCAATTGACCCTGAATTACCGTTTCATTGCTTGGAACAAAACCCATGGACAAGGAGAACTTTGATTCTCTCTTTGAGTGCCACGAGTGACACCCTCCTCTCCCAGGAGTGTGCTTACTCAATTTTCATTTGATTCCCAACTCAGGGGGATATACTCGTTGGCACCTATTACTTGATTAATTTACCTACACTATTTAAACACGGAGTGCGCCCATTTCTGTTTCTTTCTTTTTGGATAATCTGTTGGGCTCATGCAGTGGGATTGGTGAAGGAGTTCAGAACTTTATAGAGATCCTTTGAAGAATTTCCTGCCTGATTAAGTTTAGTTATAATGTGAACTTTACATGCCTTTTTAAAATTCTTATGGTAGGTGGTGAGGGCCAATTTAAATGTAAGTCTTTTACTTTCCAGTTGGGATTTACGCCAAGATTTTTCTAGGCGTTTACAACTAGATTTTTCACTGCGTAAGTCAACAGTGTACCAGTCATCACTTTTTTTCCGAGAGTTGCTAAGCTGGTATGTCACGAGAGCCAACCTATCTATCACCTCACTCAAGGTATCAATAAAGGCCCTAAGTTTCATGGTGACGTCCATATGTTGATTAAAAAGCGGTGGGATGTATATTTTACTACAGGAATCAAACGTGAGTTTATGCCAGCGCCTTTGAAGACTGTTCAAGGAACGTCCAGTCACTAGGTTTTTAAGGCAGCTGTTCATCCGAAAAGGAATCATAAAGTGGTCTGACCACATCAGCAGGCAGGCGGGATGGACATTCAAATAAGAAATGTATAGTTTCATTTCAGATGCTATGGCACAGAGGCTCTCCTCGTCTGCTTCATCCAATGGGCTATCATTACCAGGATTTCAGGCGAGGCTAAATTTCTTCAAGCATTAGATGACAGAATTCACCAGCTCACTTCCTCAACTGCCATTGTCATTGTTATCATGTCATACCAGCACACAAGACCTGCTCTTACTCCAACTACAGAAGAGAATCGAATTCAATGCCCTTGGAATCGCCCATCATGAGCTTTTTTTCCTGGGCCTGCCTATTTTGCACAACAAATTGAACTTCTGTATTCTCCCATCATTCCATTGAAGCTCTTTTTTCTGGAGTCGCAGATAGGTGATTTCTTCGAAGTATTGGTTCTTCATCTGGAACTGCCTTCTACCTTAGCTGTTGGACTCTAACCTTCACAAATCAAACTTCCTCTTTTTCAAACTAGGTTTCGTAGTGGTCAAAAAGAGACATTCAGGCTTTACACAATGCCAAGATAGATAGATAGATAGATAGATAGATAGATAGATAGATAGATAGATAGATAGATAGATAGATAGATAGATAGATAGATAGATAGATAGATAGATAGATGGATGGATGGATGGATGGATGGATGGATGGATGGATGGATGGATGGATGGATGGATGGATGGATGGATGGATGGATGGATGGATGGATGGATGGATGGATGGATGGATGGATGGATGGATGGATGGATGGATGGATGGATGGATGGATAGATAGATAGATAGATAGATAGATAGATAGATAGATAGATAGATAGATAGATAGATAGATAGATAGATAGATAGATAGATAGATAGATAGATAGATAGATAGATAGTCCAGCACCAGTTTAAGACCCTCATACCCTCAAATAACATATTACACCATCAAAGCGGAAGTTTACTGACAAGAGACTCCCAGGGAACCCGTTTTTGCCAAGGGGTGTCTGTTTGCCGAAGAGAAGATGCCCTAAGGATTAAGGAATATCAGGCTCATGCATGGCCTGGGTGAAGAATTGACTTTCATGATGGGAGTTCAAAGGAGTAGGGTTAATGGAGTAATCTCAATGATATCTGTGATCAGACTTCAGTGGAAGAGTGAATCAATCACTCATCCTTCACTAGTGAGTACAACTCAAACCTGAGACAAAGCACAGTAGCATAAATGCTTGTTAGAATTTATCATGAAGTTGCCTGATTCACTCTACTCTAGGTTGAGTCAGCAGTTCTAAAGGGCACATTTTTACCTCTCACAGGAATTACTGAGTGACTTTTTTGGGACAGAATGAATCTCTATGCAGAAATCATTGTGGTTGGGTTACAGCAGAGTGGGGATTGGTTCAAAGTCTTTGGAACTCATGACACCACTACATATCTTTCGCCAAGTCTACTGAAGGACACCAAAACATTATTTACAACCAAAAGTTGAAAGATCAATCAGTGTAGCAATAGCTGCAGTAAATCCAAACACCTCAAATAATCAGTAAATCTGCCACATTGGACTTTGTTCCTTAGTCACGACTGTAATCGGGCTGTGACCGCTGCTTAACTTGGGTCGGGGCTAGAGCCCCCTCCAGCCCTTATCAAAGGAATGCAAGATGTAGGGGCTGATTTAGAGTTTGGTGGAGAGGGTACTCGATTACACTGGCGACGAGGTTCCCCCTCTGCCAAACTAAAGATCCACTTGCCTGTATTACAGTTGGGCGAACCTTAGACTACTTTGCCTTTGTTACTGATATACTCCCATTTAACCTCCTGCACCATTTAGATTAGATGGTCAAATGGCACATTTTTACTTTCCATTATCACAGTGAAACACCTGGTGGTAAGGGACAGTAAGACATTTAAATCACTTCACAACCATGGGAGAAACAAGGTGTAGAGGTCATTAGTTTTAAGGTCATTATTTTGGAATCTGAGCTTACAGTGGAATAATGGTTTGTTCAAACATTTACAAATTAACCTACATAAACAAACCAAAGGCATTTTTTATCCAAATTTCCTCAGTTTAACATACACTCCTTTTGTTAGCACGAACTTGACTTGGTATCGGGTATCAGAGCGCTTTATATAGCACCAGTTGCGTTGCATGAGGACACATTTTTGTTAGGCACGAGGAGATTAAGTGATTTGCCCAGAATCACAGGATGTTCAGTGTCATTGCCGAGACTCGAACCTGGTTTACCAGATTCGAGGTCGACCGTCCTCGCCGTTAGGCCAATTCCTCTCTCCTTCAGGATTTTTATAGATGAAGGTAGTTGAGGTGACCTGATTCAGAAGAATCAGGACACTTGCTACTACAGATTCGTTTTGTGACATAAGGTTTCCCACTTTGGGTTCCACCTAAAACTATCATAAAACAGAAAATTAAAGTCTTTATTTGTAATGGGAAAAAATCAGTGGTCGAAAGATCAAACATATACCAACCAATAGGTGACAGTGGTTTAGATTTTCCATATGTAGAACGTTACCTACGCGCATCCGCGAGTCGCCCAGTGCTTGAATACCCATCTGAAGACAAGGAAGCTGTGGGCCTTATGGAACAAGAATTCTCAAATACTACTGGTCCCCACATTCATTGGTTACCCAGAAAAAACAATAAGCAACTAGTCCACCCATTGATGAAAACAACCATAATTCCAGACCATTGGAACTGCATGCTGCAGAAGAAAAACACAATGACAAACCCTTCTTCTCTAATGTCTGTTGCTTACAATTCTGACTTTTATCCTGTGATGTTGGAGAAAACATTTTTGGTGACAACATGGTCCTCTAGTGTTAGGAGACCTATACAACAGTGGTCACGAGTCCAGTAAAGATATTATTAATTTATCACTAAACAACAAAATGTATCCACCTCAATTACGTCACTGGCCGGGGTTAAATAAGAAGGATCATTAGACCTGATCCCCTTTTGAAGAATTCTTTAAGGAGGGGTCTTTGAAGAAAATTGTTTCACTATTGGATAAAGGCCTCTGCTAACTAGGAGTTGGCCTAACCGTACGGCCAGGGCGGCCGACCTCGAATCTGGGGAACTGGGTTTGAGTCTAGGCAAGGACGCTGGACATCCTGTGATTCTGGGCAAATCACTTAATCTTCCCGTGCCTAACAAAAAAATTAATGTGTGCTCATGTAATGCAACCGGTGCTATGTAAAGCGTTCTGATACCCGATTCGGGTCAAGTTGTCGCTATATAAAACTCTGTAAAAAAACAAAGCTACATTTCTACAGGTCTCCATTAAAAGATAGAAAGACAAATTGCTTTTTCAGTTCCTAGAATATATATGGTCAACTATATAGACGAAAGTGGCTTGGGCCTTCCTGTTAGAAAATTAATCGAAAATGCTGATAAAATTGCAATGTGGTGGTATAAGACTCTAGAACACCTATATCCACTGCATGGTGGTTTGAATGGATGTTGGAAAGGAAGTGGCCAGAAGGGTTCACTGGGACATATGGTGATCATGCCTCCAGAAAATGACATTCTGATCTAATATTCTGATACAACAGGTCTCTGCATTTCGCTTAATCCTTTTGTTTTGTTAATTTGGTTATACTAAATGTGACTATCCACCGACATCATGCAATCGTTGGAATTTAGTCATGTTTATGATTGTGGTTGCCAGACTGACTAAAGTGCGAGAAGTTTGGATGTTCCTTATACTATCAACCTCTGCAGTTAAGGTGGACCACGATGAGGCAATGGAGAAAAATTCAGTAGTAATCACAGATAAAAAATAAAATAAAAAAACAGTGGAATAATAGATTGTGTTTTTCTTTTAATTCAGAGATTAAAAACAAATCTTAACATTATTTATTTAAAAGAAAACCCCTTAAAGGATACTGCTATTAAAGAAAGCAGTACACCCACAGTCCTCATGTTTGGAGCATACCTCTCCGTAATGTGGATGACGGAGACCTAAGTGAAAAGCATTTCTGGTGATTCTCTTGATCTCGGCGCAAATTAAAAGAGAGCCTCCTTCGTGCTTTCTAAGACACATTGGAAGTAGGTTTCTTTAGAAAAAGGAGCCTCTTTTTTGCCTTTCCTGCGTCACAAGACACCAAAAAAGCAAGGTCACATTCTTTTTTGTGACAATGGTGGGTGTTTGAATGCGAAACGTTGGTAGGTCAGTGTACTGACACACTCACTCAAAGAATATGTGTTTGAAGCCATTCAAATCCTGGTGAGGCCACTCAGGCGTTCATTCTTCTGAGGACGATAAAAATATACATCTGTAGTTTGTGCTTTTATGGATTATTATTAATCCGAATAAAGTTTTTGAAACTGAATCTTGAAACTGAAACATCTGTAGTATAGCAGTGAGTTTACACTTTACAAACACATGCTCTGCTATGATCTGCAGCCAGCTGCACCGTGTTTACATTGAAAATACAGATATAATATGAAAACAATTGCTTCATCCATGGAAGTACTCGGGTTATACAGAAAGTCTGCCTAAATAATAGTCTCATGGACTCAAAAGAAATTTTAAATGATTTAAAAAAGCTAAAATCCTGACTGAAAACAATGGAAACCAGTGGTCCAAATGTACAGGTAGAATTAGTCTGTTTATCATCTCCATCTAGGTCATTTCAGACTCTGTTTCCAATGTTGGACTTCTGAGTGATACATTAATGAATTCTGGGTATTGTAGTCTTGTTTTTCTTCCACTGAAATGATTAGACTAGCACACCGCGAATCAACGATTTGTGGGGCAAATGTTTAGGAGGCCTGGAGATCTTGTCTGAAATGGCCTAGAGTCGGGTGCTCACCCTATGCAGAATTACTCAGAACACCAGAGCAGAGCACTTTCGCGAGCACTTCATTGTATGCGTCATACTCAGTAAACTCCGCCCTCGCTGCTGCAGCTTATCTGTAAAAACAGAGACGGGCCAAGAAAGGACGAGGCGTCTTCAAAGCTGTCTGAAAGCATCAGATGGCTTAGCAAGTGCATTGACATGGAGCGTGCAGAATACAATGGCGCCATTTACATATAGCAGAGCTGGGCCCTGAGACAATGAGTCTTTGCGACAGGCAGGTTCATTGACGGCGGGGTCTTCGCGGGCTCCAGCAGAGGTTTACGGGGCGTGTATCTGACAGATAAGATGAGCCAAGGGCCCGCCTCACGAGGGGGTCGTATCTGTGCAGCGCGATCCATGGGAAAGGCTTTTTTAAGATACCCCCCAAAACTCCAGAGAACCAACAAAGCAACTAAACAAATACTAGTGGGGAGCTGACAGGGAGATTGGGCCTAGCTGGATCCAGATGGGCTACCGATAACACAACAGGATGCAAATGTATGGGTGTAAATTGAATTATTAGCGCACTTTTCTCAAGCTCGTTCCCAGGAAACAAGAATCTACGACGGCAAGTAAATAACTTTTCCTTTGAAGAAAAAAAAAAGAAAAAATGTGCTTTTAAAATGTACATTTTACGTACGCTTCGGTCCTGCCTCCTTTACGTAGACACGCGTATTTACAATTGAATGACACATGAGTGTGTAAGGTCGACATTGTATGAACACTTAGACATCTACAACTTTCTTGTGTTTCCATGGGTACTCCAGAGGTTTTCGCGAATCACAGAAAAATCAGAAATCGGTTCAACCCCAAGAGGTAATCTACAGAGAATACCTTTCCAACTTTTACTAAATTTTCCTTCATGATTTCCGTGAGCTTAAAGCAAAGCAAATACATTCAGAGCGTGGACAGAACAGAAGACTGCTCACACTACTCACAACATGAATAAATAAAACTACTGTTATGTCCGTTTCAGGGGAGTAAATATTGGTACTCATTGGGGAAAATAGTTTGTGAGCAGAGACCATTTTTCTGACAAAGCAATGACAGTGTGAGACATATTGTACCAAATTCCCTTTTGAGAGGAAACGTTATGAAAAGAATACAACATTTACAACGTTATAAAACTGCTGGTCCTGACAAAGAGCTCAGTTAGTCACAAAGTCTGTAGTCTCAGTTGTTTGAAGGCGAAAGTTAGCTTTTATGTGTCAGTGCTACTACCTCTCGCGGTTACCAATGGCGCATAAAAGCACAACATACATTCGCACGCACATAGACACCCCAGATGGGAGGCTGGGCAGCAGCGGAAGCTCGATGTTGATGGGCTGAACAGTCATTGAAGCCTGCACCAATCAGACTGCAGAATAATTATTGTGTCATCTGAGGTTGCTGCTGGGATTGCAAATCATCTTTATAGGCCCACCTACAACTCAAGAATCCATTTCCTGTTTTGTCATTGCCATCCTGCAATGTTCACAAAGGCTTCGCCTCAGCAAGATACTCATAGTTATTTCTTTCTTGAAAATGGAGGTGTTACTCTCTGTGAATTATTTAAGCTAAATAGGTCATGGAGAGGAGACAAACTTTAGCAAAGACACTGTTCAGCTCTTTTATTGGCTGCCAGCCTCACTACAAACAACGTCACTGTCCTAAGGGTGCCTGGTGAAGAATCTTCCACATCACTGCCACACCTCTACTGGCTCTTGCGGCTGCCGGGGCCTATTAAGGCACTTCTAGAGGCCGCAGTTTTAAAATTTCTAAACATTTGTTTGCTCATCTATCTAAAAGTTACTTGTGGTCTGCACAAAAAAGTCACTGAGACAAATGCTCTGCCTATCCTAGTCTCCAGATTGCAGTCCCCTCCTGACTCAGTTCATGTAGGATTTATTATTTGGTCTGGTTATTTTATAACCAGACCTGTACTGCAAATGGAACACGAAGGCTTCAATAGGATTGTCCCATTTGTGATTGACGTTTGAAGGGTATTGTCAGCCTCAATTTTCAGCTTCTGCTACTGCACTAACACAAGAACAAATCTTAGTGGTGGGGTTTAAAAGTTACAGACCTTGCCCTTAACCACTTGCAAAACACATGGTAACGTTCATTCCATACACACTGGTATTGACACTGGTAAAGAGCAGTGGTATCTGACAGGGAGTCAAGTAGCACAGTCTAAGCTAAGCCATGGAAATGAAGCACAGTATCAGGGTCACTGGAATTATGTGGCAATGAACGACCACATTAGTTGGAGGAAAAAAAGGAAATTCTGAAATATATGGACATATTTGAGGCTGATAATTTGAGCACTTGGTGTGTTTTCTGCAAAGAAGTATTATTTGGCAGTATTTACTATATACTTCAGTAGAGGAAAGGCTAAGTATGTGCAAGGAAAAACTGAATATGTGCCAAGAAGAATCTAATTATGTGACATATTTTAGATCAAATACAAATTAAGTGGCACAATTTGTGCCATTGGTAATTAGCCAGTATGAAACTTTAAGACATAAAAGAGGGCCCAGTGCTAAACAAAAATGCACAGGGTTTTAAAGAAAGAAGTCGTCCATTTAACATATAATTAAAATGTTATTCACTCATAATGTTTTGTCTTGCACGGCAGCACAACAACCTATTTAGAATTTGGGACAAAGACTTTTTGGCTCATCTTATGATGGACACTTTGTGAAACAGTAGTAACCAGGGGCGACTCCGCCACTAGGGCAGAGGAGCGTTGCCCCACTGCTTTCTTGCAGAGAAAGCCAAAACATAAAATGGTAATAACTAAAAGTTATTACCATTTTATGTTTACTTTGTGAATTGTGGGTGGGCGGGGCTGCTTTGCTCTTTGAGCAGTGGAGGAGTAGTTTGCACACTGTGTCTTTATGGTTGGCCCTCTGGGCCTCCCAAACCAGTCATGCACACTCTGCCCTTTCTCCATGCAGGCTGCATTGCAGCCTACATGGAGAACTTCGCCACCCCATTAGCACCTGGCTGGGCAGCATCCCGACCAATCACAACACTGATTCCAGCATTGTGATTGGCTTAGGGGAGGGTCCAGAGGGAGCTTGGCTGCCTACTTTCTGTTCCTGTTGGAAGCAGGAGAGGAGGAGCAGGAGGCGAGAAGACGCGGGACCCGGCGGAAAGAAAGGTAAGTTTAATGGATTTTTTTTTTTTTTACCCACGACCCCCCCTCCTGCGACACCCCTGCGAATCCCCCCACCCGTGACCCATGGCGCCTGCCCACCACCTGCGAGCAATGCTGGCCGCGACTGGTAGTACAAGCATTGGCATAGCCAATAGGTCTCGCCTTTGGGACCTTATAAGTGTTTAGCTACACAACAGTTGATGTTGTTGCACCAAGGATATTGTGCTGTATAACTAAATACTTATAAGGTCCGAAAGGCGAGTTCTATTGGCTATGCCAATGCTTGTTTAGGTAGCTATAAGCTCCACAAATCAAGCATACTAATAATAATTTCTCTCTCTTCTCAGTGGCAATAGTCTAAATTTTCAAACAGTTTTTCCCCTAAGAGCTAAGTGTATTGATGAATATCAAGGATTTTTTAAATGCACATATTATTCATCAATACATACACCCCACCAGAGTACTCCATTTAATTGGCCATCAAGCATGCTGGGAAATACTCTCAACAAGGCACACAAATAAATGAATTAATGCAGATGTCCGCGTGACCCACATGGTCTCAACAGAGGACACAGCAGCATAGTGTTAGTGCCCAGCACCAGGAATGGTTGTCCCTTGTCTATGTCACTGTTTTGCCGGACGCGCGCACCCAAGGACGCGTTTTCCAATTAACCTCGAAGCACCCCCAGACCTCCTTTACCTCGCTGATGCCTCACAAACGTAAAGTGGTCGTTAATATAAGGAAAACAAAGCAGGCCAGGCCCCACGTGGTATTAAAGTGCCCACGAGGAGCAAGTGCACATGTAGCGTCAATGAGAAATGAACTGGCGGCCGCCAAGCAAGCCAACCGTGCACGTATACACAGAGCAGCTCCCAGCAGCAAGGTGCGGTTTCAACTGGAGAGCTACTACGACTGAGAGGGGTGGGGGCATACACGCCAGCGGGGGTATGGAAGGGGGTAATGAAGAACTATGGAGAACGGAAAATAATGGGCCACAAACTGGCCATGCATGCCCAGTAAGTGCATCTGAGGAGACAAGCGAACCAGTAATCCAAAGGAGTCAGTCCGGTTGGACCAGCTCCGCGGATCCCTGGCAAATCTTTAACAGTTAGGAGCAGCAACGCACAATGTCAACACAGGCTTTCTCTGGTCATTCATTAACAGGGGGCGGTGCCAGACACAGCTCGCACTTCGTGCACCTTACTTATTTAGACCTGCAGGCCGCGGGCTCTATCCTTGCACAAGTGGCTCTGTGCAAGGCGGGGGAGGGGGTTGTGGGTCAAAATGGCAGCACAAGTTAAAGCGATCTTGGAAGCATGCGCCGCGATGACAGCTGGGAGTCACCGCAGCAAAGGCAGACAACTGCAGGAGCAGCGGAAGACGAGACAACTGTAGGCTTTGACGTAGGCGAGGGATGTTCGGGTTGTAAGCAGTATGTAGAACTGAGGCAATGCGTGGTGTCCCGAAAGAAGGCAACCCACCCAGGACACAAACTACTGTAACCTACAAATCACGTTGAAGCCCCTCTGGAAATTTGTATCAAGCTCTAAAGACCACAGAGGGTTATGCAATTACATATAGACTGATAGACCAATGTAAGCGGGAGACATTAATGGAACATATAAAGAAGGTGACCGTGCTGTGGACTAAGAAACAAAACTTAAGATCCACCCTCACTAATGGTAGCACTTGTATGGACGGGTCTCTGGCAGGGATATGTGAGGTCAACATGAGGCAAAGAGAACAAGCACTGAAATACAAGCGTGGTCCCGCAGATGCGACAGTTAGTTGTGAGAGGGGGAGCAGGAGGTGAGCCCGTGAGTGGTGCGCGCGCGCGCGCTGGGGAGAGCAGCCTGTTCTTTTTCAAAGCACATACTCGTGCTTGTGGCGCACCGCTGCGCACTCCCGCAAGCTGTATGCCGCCACAAGTACAAGTATGTGCTCCGAAAAAGAGCTGAACGACGGCTAAAGGTCCTCCTTTGAAGCGCATGCGCGCTGCGTAGGCGAGACCTAAAAAACTATAAACAGTCCCAGGCTAGCAAAACTATAAACAGTCCCAGGCTAGCTACAAGGCTACCATTAAGAAGGAAAAATCTGCCTATTTTATACATCAAATTGAAACATCTAAACATTCCTCCAATGATCTGTTCAAGTCATAAACAAACTTACCAAACCTCCTGAAGATAGAGGAAGTAACTACACTCTAGCTTTTTGTGAGAACATGGCTTCCCATTTTTGTAATAAGGTAGAACAAATCTACAATCCGTTTACCCGTCTTAGATTTCAACACCAGCCCTATCCCAGCACCAGATTCCTTCCTTGAACCTAAGTCTTTGGACAAAATCCTTAAACCCAAACTCAGTCAATTCTCTCCTGTTACGTAAACAGAGGACTTTAACCCTCTCAAGTCTATTAAAGTGGGATCACCCCAAGATCCCTGTCCCCCTTCGATTCTCAAAAAGGTCCCTATTCTTTTCGCCTCTTATCTCACTAACATCTTTAATGAGATGTTTAGCTCGGGGGTCTTCCCTAAACTGTGGAAAAAGGCCTCCATTCTACCACTTCCTAAAAACCCCAGGGGCAGATTTACCAGCCCCTTGCGCCACTTTTGCCTTACTTTTCCCATGTTAAAAAGGACGCAAAAGTGGTGCAAGGGGCTTGTAAATAAGCCCCCCAATTTGGACACTGATAATCCAGCAAATTATCGCCCTATCTCGAGGCTGTCATTTCCAACGAAAATAGTTGAAAAACGTATTAATTCTCAACTGACACAGTTCATCCAGGACAATCAGACATGGGACCCTGCCCAATTCAGCTTGAGGGCCGAGCATAGCACGGAGACGGCTCTAATCAAGACTACAGATTAAATAAAAACTATTCTTGATAAAGGAGGGTCTGCAGCACTTATCCTCCTCGATCTGTCGGCGGCGTTCAATACGGTGGACCATGCCACCGTCATTTCCCGCCTTGAAAAATCGGGCATCCACGACAAAGCTCTTGACTTACTCCAGTCATTTTTAACAGATAGGGAGCACTCAGTTAGGTTGGGAAACTTTACATCTAAGACCTTTTCCCTCCCGTGTGGGGTCCCTAAGGGATACTCCCTGAGTCCCCTACTCTTCAATATTTATGTCATCGAACTCTCCTCTCTGATTAGATCATTCGGGTTTTTGCCCACTTCGTATGCAGACGATACACAAATTGTCCTTTCCGCATCAAACGAAGTAGAATTTAATACCTCCCAGTTTCACGACTGCATGAGAGCAGTCAGTAACTGGATAGGCAAGCACTGCCTTAAATTGAATTAGGAGAAAACCAAGGTCATTCTATTTGGCAAAAAACCCCAATTCTGGAGCCGAGCATGTTGGCCTACGGAGTTGGGAACTCTTCCCATCCAGGTCCAAAAAGTAAAATATTTGGGCATAGTCATTGATGAGAAATTGAATCTTAATAAACATATCTGCTCGGTCATCTCCTCCAGTTTCAATACTTTGAGAATCATTAAGAAGATTCTCTCGTTCATTCCCCTTACCTCCAGAAAAACAGGGATTTCCCTACTAATCCTTTCCAAATTGGATCACTGTAATGGTCTATATGTTAAGGTCCAAAAACAGTACACAAAGAAATTACAAAGTGTTCAAAACGCAGCAGCTAGGCTTATTCTTGATTTGCCCAAATTTCATTCTTTCTCAGCTTATATCAAAAAGCTGCACTGGCTTATAGTGGCTAACCGGATCAAATTCAAAGCCTTACTTATAAAGCCTTACACGATTCTGGCCCCAGGTACCTTAAACAATCCCTCTCCTGGTACATACCCTATCGAGATCTAACATCTAAAAATACATTAATGATCTTGCGCCCTAGATTTAGGAGAGTCAAATGGGGGGGGGGGGCATTTGTTTCTCCTCTGAAGCTGCAGTGCTTTGAAAACAGCTTGCCCATAAATAGCAAAGCAGCTCCCACGTTACTGAGTTTTAGGAAACTTGTCAAAACTTGGCTTTTTAATGTTGAGCCTCCTCTGCTCCTTTTACACTGTAACACCCCAACTCAGCGCCAAGACACCCTTGGGTAATCGTGCGCTTTAGAAGTTTCCATAACATAATATAACTTAACATAGTAACATAAATGCAAAACTGGGAATGAAGACAAGAGAACATGAAGAAGATGATCAGTTGTGGAATTAGAAGACAGATGCCACTGGAGATCAAAGAAACAAAGACCAATGACATCCAAAGGTAGAATGTGGATCATTGTTACGGCATGTCACTATCAGATGTTTCCACCACTAGGGGCCTGATTACGAAGCCGTCTGGACCAACAGCCTCACTTCTGTCTTCGGGGGCCCTCTCCGACCGCCGAGACCAGGAAGTTTCCTCCTGCCGTATTACAATGCAGCTGCTGCTACCGTGGCGGATGCAGGTAAAGTGGAGCACATATCTCTGAATGTGTCCCTGCAAATCCATAAAAAACTCACAGAAAACATATGAATTGTACATACATGCATGGCATATGTGGGGATATGCCTTGTGCACCCCGTACCCCATTGCAGGAGTGCAGCAGAATTTGCATAGTCTAGTCAAAGGGGATACATACCGCAGAAGGACTTACCTAGATTCATGCACCCACAGGATCATTGTCATCAGGGTTCAGCTTCCGATGTGTGGGGGGGACCTGGAGGAAAGGATCCAAGGCAGAGACTGCTGGAGAGGGTGAGTATGCACCCCAAATTCTTCATTTCCGATGACTCAGTTGGACCACCACAGTCAGATTGTTGGAAACGCACATCATAATCCAGACAGCAGTCGGAGATCCCTGTACAGCTCCATGGATACAGTTTGTGTCTGATCACCGTCTCGGCGGTTGGCGAAAAACTGTCTGAGTCAGCGGTCTTTCAGCAGTCGGGTGCAGTACACAATGCATGCATTGTATTCCGGGGGTCAGACCGACCGCTTCTGAAGAGACCTTCGATGGTCCGACCCCCTCCAACAGGAACGTGGAAGGTGGTCAGACCAGCTTCGTAATCTGGCCCTAGGTAGGCACCTACGGCCTGATTAAGATGCAGTACAATTGTGGCATTGGCATTTGGAGATTCATGTGAGAGATGTTTTTCATTCAGTTTGTTTGGTTATTTTATTACTGAGTTTTTTTCCCCCCTCAGATTTGTCATCATGTAAACTAGAAAACAAGAATGAAAGCACCAATTTTAGGCATTGTGGTGCTAGGCCTGATCCGGAGGGCACGCTTAACTTTGAATAGCTAATGTAGGAACATGAGGGTCAGAGTCATACCAGATTTTCAAGATAAGCGTGTATGAAGCACTTAAAAGAAATAAAAAGGAGGAAAATTAATTTACGTATTCAGTGTTTATCTTACAAAATCTGGCATTAATAGTGCCCTGCTGGACTTATCTTTGAAAATGTTGTACTATGCAATGCAAACCATGGAGGCAGTTCTAATTTCAAATCACAATGGAAATTGAGCAAATGCAAATAGTCACAGGACCACTAGTCTAATTGAATATGGAAAAGTTTACTGACAGGAATATGGGGTGACATAAGTGGGTGAGGTTTTAGAGGTGACTAAAAAATGAGAACTACAACACCAGCAGGGCAAAGGCTCTTAGGAATAAAATTGCTCTATGCCATGAGTCACTAGGGTACCAGGCTGCCTGAAGCATCTAGTCGTGCCACAAGTGAGCCAAGTTATAGAGTTTATGGTTCGGGAGTTGTGGGGAATGCCATTTGATCATTATATCACTAAAAGGGTTGTGCTCCAGTACCCGGCATAACAGTCAGATTTCAGTGAAGGGTCTAGGCCACTAGAGTACCAGGACACCTGGGGGATTCAATAGATAGGAACTGTTGTGAGGTTTATAAGGTGTGCTTTGTCATAAAATATTTTGGAACAGGAGAGGGATTAATATTGAACCGTAATTTAAAATAAGAATACGGTTTCGGGGAGGGCACTGAGTAGAGCATATCCGCCATTGGTAAGCTGTTCATTCAGCTATTAATCCTGGCTCACCAAAAAGTATACATTTCCGATATAAGGCGGTGTATTGTATGAATCAGTTGCAGCATTGACTGTGATTTACCTTTATGTTTCTTGTTTTATTTAACTTATTGAATTGTTGGTTCATTGGACAACTTTGCTAGACTGCCCTGTCTCAAATGCATTTCAGTGATTGTGCTGTAGAAGGAATATGACAACAGATTTTTGAGTTGAACATTACACATACTGGAGTGGTTGTTGCACATTTATTGCTGGCCAATAAAACCCTAGGTGTGGCTTTGCAGTCTCAGGCAGCTAAAGAAGGGTCTTTAATGAAGGACGTGAGGGGGTCGAATGGGACCTTCCTTGAGAGGATAAATCTTATAGTTAGGAAAGAGTGGAGGTAGGGTACATCATCAGAAGGGGGTAAGGGCAGGAGAAGCTAGGTGGTTTGTATGAGGGGAATACCACACAGATGCCTCAGATGGTTTCTAATGCCTTCGTGGATGAAGGCAACATAATCAATAACGGGTATCAGACAGATGACATAGCTGAATCCAAGGGGTAGGGACGGCTGGTTGAAAAAGGTAGTTGGAAGGTGGAACTATCAGGAATGAAGAGAAAAATGAAACAAGGAAAGAGCCAGGAAGAAGGTGCACAGTGAAGAGGTTGGGTCGGGAATAGGAGAACGGGTTAATGAAGCAATGTAGTGATAAAGGAGGAATGGGAGTGGAAGTGGATCAGATGAAACGGAATGATGAGAGGGAAGAGGTGGTGAGACAAAGCAAGTTCACAGAGTGAAGGAAAGCGTGAGGAAGAACAGGAAAAGAGGTAATCTCAAGAATGGAAAGGGAGGCAAGGTCGGAAGAGGGGAGGTATGTAAAGATAATGATGATACAAATTTTGCAATGCTACTGTAGAAGCTGAGGGTGAGCCAGAGGAGAGAACAAAGGAGGAAATATGTGATGCAGTAGAAGAGAAACAGTACTGAAAGTAGGGCTGACAGTCAGGCGTGGCACAGTCGACAGCAACGAGGACAGAAGTAGGAAGAAAATCTTGCAAGGGTGCATGTGGTAGGGAAGAGAGAAGAGCAAAACCAGTCTGATAGGGAGTCACAGGTATGAAAAATCCAGCAAAAGGTCCCAGGTTATCAAAAAGGCGAAGAAGCGATAGAGAAGTCACGTTTTTTAAAGGACTTAGGGATACTGCAAGAAAGAGGAAGGCGAGACTGGACAACAACTGTAAAGAAAGTAGGAAACCAGCTGCTGCAATTATAGCAGTGCCAGTGCATAGGTGAAAAGCATCAGTGGAGGCTGTCATGATTGAGATCTGAAGAAAATGATGGAGGTAACATCATGAGCACTCTGTGATGAAAGGGCACTGTGAGCTGTGACCATGCAGCAAGGAGATGCAGAGGAGCACGCTGTGAGTACGCCGCAAGGAGGAGATGCAGAGGAGCACGGTAGATGCGGGCCGGCTGAGCTGGAGAGGTATGGCGAGCTCGTATTTTTTTCACTGAGCCCCTGGAGACCTCGGAAATCGCTGCCCTCCACCTACTGAATATCACATGAACCGCTTATCTACTGCTTTACACAAGTAAGCCACATGCCTCTCGCTGGCTGCTGATTGCCAGAAGACTTGAGCACGAGTGCCGGTGTTGGTTGTAATAGTGCAGGGCCCTAGGCCCTCATGCACGCATAATGACTACACACAGACGCATTACTTGGATAGTAGAACTGGCACAGGGCACGTGCGCCCGGCCCCTTTTATTGGCAGGGTCACAAGTCCAGTGACGCCGGTGGTGAATGTGTGTGGGGTGTAAGCCAGCCCTCTGGGAGTGGCTGGTACATTTCAACAACTAGAACAGTGACCAGCAGGTCACTACATTCCTCCCAAACTTCATTCAAACTGGAAACAGTAAAGTCCAACCTGTGGGAGAGAATAAACAAAATAACAAACTTCCGCTGAGTCTCTTTAGCTGCCTGCACAAACAAAAGACTATGGTACTCAGCAGCTGTGGCCACCATTTCTTTTGGGCACCGTTCATTGGGGCCCTGCGGGTCCTGTCTTCTTTCGACTCTGTGCATGGAAGTTGACATCACTGTCTTTCTCAGCATAGCTCTGGTGGTGATGGAGCAGGTAGAGTGATGGTGGATCGGATAGAGGTTACTTTCCACCAATCAGTACTGGTTGTTGTGTCATTCCCACACAGGCAGCATTGCTTTTCTCTATGAAATGGTGGACTAGTTGCCAGACATCCCTCTCACTAGGATGCCCCTCTCGCAGGTGTTCCCATCTCATGGATGTCCCAGAGGCCCTCTTCACTAGGCTTCCACTGGACTGGGTGCACTTCGCCGTGTCGTTCCAACATAACCCTCGGGATGTGTTGAGGAAGTGCTGCTAGTCTCACCTTCATGTCCTTAGCTCCACCTGAAGGGTAGTTGTTGGCTCCTGCCACTTAGCACGAGATCTTCGTCATCCTGGAACCCACGGAAGTGCGGCTGTAGACTCATCTCTCGTGGCGGAACCCGCTCTCACTGGTGTC
This sequence comes from Triturus cristatus, assembly GCF_964204655.1. Taxonomy (NCBI): domain Eukaryota; kingdom Metazoa; phylum Chordata; class Amphibia; order Caudata; family Salamandridae; genus Triturus; species Triturus cristatus. The sequence continues at coordinate 791,486,502 of NC_140581.1, read as the reverse complement.
CCTGAGGCCTTTGCCCCTGGGTTGCCATGGTCTGGTGTGGAGTGGTCGGATCCTCTTCTTCAGGACGACCGAGCAGTCTCACCGTCCAGTCTCCTGTGCGACCCCGAAGGTCGTCGTCACCAATGGTCCAGTCTGCTCGCCTCTGCGATCACCAGGTGTTCCGAAGACTCATGGATAGGTAGATCCTCCAAGTACCACCGATGTTCTCCAGGCCCTGTGCTTCAAGTGCTCCAATGGTCTTGCCACTCAAATTCCTCTTTCTTGTTCTTTTGTTCGCGACTTAGTCTAGTCCACTCTTCTTACCTGTCTTCACTGACCAGGCCTCTCCGTGTGACGTGCACTCTACACGGGTTTCCCTGGTCTTATCCTACCCCTAGGACAATGCATTCTCATCCTACGATGACCAGACCTGTCGTCCCGACTTTCTTCGTGTAACTACTCATTCTCAGTCTTCATTCTTTTATTTCCGGTCGTTCTTCTCTGACCTCTTCTCATGTCACCGCCTCTTTGACCTCTTCTCAGAACGACGCTTCTTCGACCTCTTCTCAGATCGATGCTTTTTCTACCTCTTCTCAGGTCACCACTTTTCTGACCTCTTCTCAGGTCACCGCTTTTCTGACTTCTTCTTCACTCACTACTTTCATTTCTCCACCTGATGGTTCACCTGCTTCGGGATGCTTGTGCACCCGGTCACTTACCTTGCGGTGCCATCCTTGCTTCACTGGATTCACCTTTCTCCATCTTGCTTATTTTGAGCTTTCCCCTCCAGGCAACACAGTTCACTCTCTGCTTCCCCTATGCACACGGCAGTTCAGCATCACAGTGGCCCACGGCTATCCTCACTGCTGCAGTGACCACCTATGGCCACTAGGTGTCACTGTGTTCTCACAAGCCTTAGCTGCCTTTCTTCTTAGGGTTCCCTTCTCCTTTCACTTGATACCCCCAGGCGTCTCCTGTTTCACTCGCTGAATGGGGCTTGCTTACTCTCTTCTCAAAATGGAATGATTAATGTCTTAGGGGTCTACCTGTCCATTCAGTCAAAACCTGTTCGCTGTCCTCACCATCTGTTTTGGGTCGCAACAGTTGCCACTGCTCTGCATTCCTGTATTCCTGGAGCTTTCCTGCGCATTGTCTCTTCACCATACTTATACTATTTTTTTGGTCAACCCTTTATTTTACTCCGTGGTTGGCAGCGTTGCATCTCGAGACCTGTAGGTGGTGCTTCCACGTCTTCCTTTCTCTTCCCGGTTACAGCCTCTGCCTGGCTGGGCCACGGCAAGCGTTCTTTCTGTCGCCCACCTCACTCTCTTCATCCTCAAAGGTTGTGCAGTGGCCTTGCACCACTCTGGCACCGCAGCTTTCCTTCACATTGTTGCGGCCGTTGTTATGGTAATTCTGCCTTTTGAGCTGATTGTGATGCCGCACACTGGCCACTAGATGGCAGTGCTGTTTCTCTCATATCACCTAGTATCTGCAGCTTTCTGATGCTGCGGGCCTTGTGCTCACCCTACTCTTGGGCGGGGCACCTTCTCCAATGGCGCTGCCTGAATCCACTCTGCGGGGGACTCACACGCCACAGGACTTCACAGAGGGACTTCCTCCCCTTCACCATAAGTTTTTATTTTCTGTTCTCCGCGCTGAGGTGCGCCGCTCGCCTAGGGTGGTCTACACTCACTACCTTCCAGGTGGGTCCCTCGCAGCAGTCTTCCGCAACGGAGCCATCCGCGCCGTGGCATTCTCACTCTTCCTCTTAGCCGCGCGGGGGTGGAGTCTACACATTGCTTGCATGCTCTTCTTGATGAATCCGTTTGCACCATCTCCGTAAACTGCCTGCCGGTGGTGCCGCTTTCACCAGTCGCGGGGGCTGGGCCCGCTGCTGCTCGCTTATCGCAGCATGGGCAGCACCTGGCCTCACTGCCTCCAACGCTCCCCTCCATTGCAGGCGGGGGACCATGCCTCCATATCGATCATGCGCGGCCGGACTAGCCACCAGTCTCTCTTCCTGGTGCCCGGTAAGCGTTTTACATTCAGGCCCTACAGGAGGGCACATTCGGCCTCCGTAGAGTCTCAAGGGTGAGCGCTTTTCCACATTCTATACCTCACATTCTCCCTCCTCTTCACATGATCAGCGGCCGCAGGCCGCACACTGTCCCTTCTTTGCTCCACCCCTCCACAGTAGCCTCTCACCTCACGAGCTGCGCGGGGGGCTAGAGCGCCGAACGGAGACTCCGGTGCTCCATCTCGTCTCTTTCCGGTGGTCTCCTCCTCGGGACCTGGGGTTAGGCTTTGGGGGCTCTGTTACTCCGTACGGAGGTGGGAAGGAGTGGACGCTACTCCTCCCTCTTCTTTCAGGGTTCACTTGTCGTCCGATGTCTGATCAGGCCTACTCCTCCTTTACCACCGGGTTTAGAGGCGGGCCAACGTCTCAGCAGTCTGGCCTCGCTTGTATCTCTCCTCTGCCATCAGAGGGGCTCACATCACGCCGCATGGCGCAGCAACGTACTCTTCCGAAGTGGGGTGGGCTCCCGCTTCCTCACCTTCACCCCGGGGCTCTTCACATGCCCCGCGGGTACTCCGGCATTTCCTTCGCTTGCTGAATGGGATGCCCTCAACATTGGCAGCATTTTCCCCCTTCAACCACCAACAAGGCGGCTGCACACGCAGTTAAGTCCCGCTCGTCGCCAATGTAAAAGTGCAGGGCCCTTGGCCCTCATGTACGCATAGTGACTACACACAGACAGATTACTTGGATAGTAGAACTGGCCCAGGGCAAGTGCACCTGGCCCCATTTATTGGCAGGGTGACATGTCCAGTGATGCCTGTGGTGGATGGGTGTGAGGTGGGGTGTAAGCCAGCCCTCTGGGAGTCGCTGGTACATTACAACTAAAACAGTGACTAGCAGGTCATTACATTGGTGTCGGGTCAGAACTAGCAGGAGCTAGTAACGGCAAAGAAAATTGGCAGAAAATCTGTGTTAAGGCAATGGCTTTATGTGGAATGAAAAAAGTAGGGGGGCTGTCATAGGGGCGTGGCTGATGTAATTAAGGGCGTGGCGTAAAACACTTGAGCTAAAAATCTGTACTTAGCATAGTGTGTTGCTACACTGGTATTTTGTTGATTCTTTTCAAACATCCAGGCACTAAAACTTCATGGGTTCCGGAGTAGCATGCTACTTGCCGAAAAAAAGCGCTTTGACACCCCATCAGGGGTAGCAAGCGCTCTACAAATGCAAACCTTTTTTCCCTCTTTTATCCCTCCGCTATTCTTCTTGATCCAAATAACAGACTAACATACCCACCACTCAAATTACTTTCATATTTCACTAACCTAATTCACCATTAATCCTTTATGGGTTCCGGAGTAGCGTGCTACTCGCCAAAAAAATGCACTTTGACACCTCATCATGGGTAGTAAGCGCTATATGAAACAATTACAATACAATACAATACATTCAAAACTCTACTTGCTCCTCTCCTCTTTAAGCTCTATCTCAAAGACATTGATTTGGGCCAGTTCCCTCCAGAACTGGACCTAGACACCATTGTAGCCATACACAAGAGAGGGAAACCCCCTAAGGACCGTGCGTCCTAATGCCTGATCTCATTGATTAACACCGAGCTTAATATTTTTACTAATATACTGGCCAACAGACTACTCCCAGTGTTCTGCAGGCTCATTCATCCGGATCAATGTGGCTTTAGACCTCACCACAGTATCCAACACTGTATCCGTAGAGTGCATACTGCAGTGGCACCTTACCATAAACTCTACTCTGATCCCCACCGCCCTCATCCGTCTCGATTTTGAAAAGGCCTTTGACTCCCTGGACTGGTTGTTCCTCTTCCAGGTTCTCAACAAAATGGATTTTGGGCCACTCTACCTCTGCTTTTTGAAATTACTTTATGCCCACCCTCGAACCCATGTAAGCCGATTGCACTTTTTCCCCAACTTTCCCAATTGGCGGCGGCACCGGACAGGGATGCTTGCTTTTACCTCTACTATTCACGTTAGCGATCGAACTGCTCGCGGCATTGATCCAAAGTGACGCGCAACTCTGGGGGTTCTGGCAAACTGACTTTGAGGACTGCAGAGGGCCATATGCGGATGATGTTCTCCTTTCACGTACTGGTCTCAAAACTTGGGCCCACGCCTGCTTCAGATTCTGCATCCCTATGAAGCGGTCTTTGGGCTCCAAGTCAACTGGACTAAATCACTCCTGGTCTCCCTCAAGGGCAACGTCTCCACAGTTGACTGACAGTCCTGACTTCTGATACCTTGTTGTTTACATGGCCCTGATACTGAAGCTAACTTGGAGTCTGAACTTCCAGACCATCCCAGACATATGTAGTGAAAGATATGGCCAAGTGGGCAAACCTGCCCTTCACTATCCATTGCTGAGTTTCACTCTTCAAAACGATGATCCGATCCAGGTTCCTCTCTATCCTGCAAAGGTTCCCTCTCTCCATCCCACATGCCTGGTTTGAGCATTTCATGGCCTAGATACGAGGATTCCTCTGGGTTAACAACACCCCTAAGATTGCCTTCCAGAAATATATACAGTCCACATATGACAGGGGGATAGGCAGATAGGCATGGTTGACCCACCCCTTTACTATCAGGTATTCCAGATTCAAGTGATTAACAACAGGTTATTTGGGAGTCAGGAAGACTCCGTCTTCCATCTTGAAGTGTCCCTACAGGGCCGGCAAAGCATTGACAGGCTATTATATGGGGGTTCACTTCTAAGCTTGCTCCCAGAGCACTCCTATGCTGACGGGCCGCCCATCAATGGATCCTGTGGGACCCCTATGCAGGAAATCCCCCTATTGAATGCCACATGGCAAAAATCCTCTCTGCACTGTCTAACATAATTGAAAGGCCGATTGACTGCTCACCATGTGTAGCTCTACTGGGGGTTCTGGATGATGTGTGGGGGCACTGGGTAGAACCTATTCTAGTAGGTCTTCGTGCCACCCTGGCAAAATGGAACAGTGCCAAGAACTGGAAATTAAACAGAGCCTCATCGCAAGCTGCATAGAGAGCACAATATGTGTATGTGACATATTTTGGGTTTTTTTTGTACTACTTTTTATAGCAAAAATCAATAAAAAGTGGTTATAAAAAAGGGACAAACTCTATTGAACACCTTTTTATATATTTCCATGGGGTAGAATCTCATTGAGAATCCTATGTCTTTTATGTTGCATGACTGTTTAGATTAGCTCAAGCTTATCAGTAGGAACAAAAATGCCCTAATTTGACAGATACTAAAGTGCTGTCAGCCTTTGGCTAGTAGAAGTATCTCAACAAACGTACAGGGACTGGTTGTCCATTTATTTCATCAGGAAATTCCCTGGGGGACTAGAACCATTGAAGGCTGTTTTTAGGTCACAGCCTACCAGACAGCACAGCTGTCTGGTTTGCTAAAGACATCTTGGGGACCTTCAGAAAGTTGGCCTAGGAATGCCTTTTGCCAATTGATTACTATTGGCTTTGTAATTTGCAACTCACATTTTCTGGTTTCGATTTGCTGGCTTTTTTTGCTTTAGGCTTTCCAGGTTCAGTTTGTCCCTCCTGTTGTCTAAACTGGCAATTACTTACTGTATTCTTCCACTAACTCACTTTCTGTAATCAGGCCTTTAAATCTTGTTCAAATCTTGCCGCATTTACTGTGCAAAGACAGAGGCCAAATGTCAGGCTGTGTCTTCGAGGGAAATTGGTGTTTATTTATTTTTTTGTGTCACTTCAGAGTGAGAGGATTCAATCATGCTGGCTACTGTGGTCTTCTTAGTAATGATAAATGCCTGCGCTGATCTGGGATTTGACGTGTCTGGACACAGCCCCTAAGAATTGTTATGCAGATTTTCTGTATACATTTGGTATGTGGTCCTTTGCATTTTAAAGCTTCTGCCTTTGCCACCAAGCCTCTTACAACAAGTAGTTGTGCTATGCTATCGTGCAGGTGTTTAGAATTGCCATCTTTAACCTCTTCAGTGCCCCGCCCTTTCCACGCCCTGTGCCGGGCGTTTCATTAGCGGGCTGGGTTCAGGACGAGATAGTCTCGTCATGGGCACAGCGCAACCGCGCTCCATGACGAGACTATCTCGTCATGGGCACTGAAGGGGTTAAAGATCGTGTTAAGTTTATTTGTTCTATTGTGCTTGTATCTCTAGAGCGAACTGATTGCCTGAAGTGAAAACCCTCTTTGTAACCCAACAGGGACATTGCGAGTGGGAATGGGAAAAGTTTGTTGATCACTGCGGAAACGGCGATTTGTTCAGGTAGAGAAAAAAAAAAAGCGTTTAGTTTCTCCTTCCTGTATATCAGTCCCTCCAGTCTTCTGCCTTCATGCTCAGAAGAGAAGTTTATTTACCATGCTTGCTACTGGGCTTTTATTATCCATCCTTTCTACTTATTATTAGAGATAAAATAACAGAGTGCTTCTCTAACACACGGCGCTGAATGCAACAAGCGTCACATGTGCTAGTTTTATTTCCAGGTACCATCCATCACCTTAGGTGCCCTGTTTGTTTTAAATTCATCATTGCGACTTTTATAGGCACGTGTTCAGCAGCTCTGTGGATGCACTTGGGAATTGAAGTGTTGCTCTGGGAGATGCGATTGGTCTTTTTTTCATCATTTACCATGTTTAGCCCTGCATTAGTAGTGCCATTTATACATGTGTACAGCTTGAATACTCATCACACCACACCGCGCAATTACAATACTTTACAGTCAAACATTGACAAAGACAACAACAGCTTGTCACTTACAAAGGCGAGATCTATTGACTTTGTCAATGCTTGTTTAAAGGCGGAGGTATGCTGCTTCTGTCTCCCTTTGTCTGGGTTTATGGAAATACGCATACTATGAGGGGAAATATATATATAGAGAGAGAGAGAGAGGGAGGGGAAAAGAGAGACGGAGAACGAGAGAGGTAGAGAAGTAAGAGTTGATTTAAAAATTGTTGGCAGGTCGCCTTTTTGTTCCCAGTCAAGTCCTGCAAAGGTTCAGGATTTGTGATGATGACAATTTCCCAACATTTAGAATATTTGCCAGCTCCTACCATCCAATGACCACCATTAAATTTAGGTTTTTAATGCTATTTCCCTCCCTCGTTATCTTCCGAAAAGCGATGGCAATCTCCCCGTGTCCTTGTACACAGAATTTCTAGCTGTCACTTTCTAATCAACTAACAAATCGGCATATCAGCAACAACCGGCCATAATTATCGCTAAGCGCACTTAGCGCTAGGATAATTATCGCCGGCTAGTGTGGATTTTTATCGCTGAGATAGCGTGCTATTAGCAACGTTTATCTCAAAAGCGATAAAAATCCTCACGCTAACTGCCTAACGTGAGATTATCGCAGGAAACCCAGCGATAATCTCACGAAATGTGGCGTTAGCTTGTTGATAGGGACTCACAAACTTAGCCATGATATCCACCTGCCATAGGATAACATGGCTAAGTCAGTCCTGAAGCAGGCGTAAGAAAAGTAGCGATACAGAGGTTATCGCTACTTTTCTTGCTGCTATGCTTCATACCGTGGGGCTTGGTGATAGGGGAAATGTCGCTTAGCGACATTTCTCCTGTCATGTCAGGTCAGGAACGCCCACTTTGCATCTCAGAGATGCAAAGCTGGGCGTTAGGAATTCCTACAGCCAACGCAAGTTTTCACGCGTTAGCGTGAGCTTGCTAATTAGGCGATAAAATTATCACCGCTTTTCGGCCAAAAACGGCCGCAAAAGCGGCGATAGTTCTATCGCCTCGCCTTGCTGATATGCCCCAAGGTTCCTCCTTGGTATAAGTTGCAGTTGTCAGGTTCAGTTGGTTTCTGCTGGACAAAGATTCAACGCAGAAAGCTCCTGTTCATTCCAAGTGTATCTTGAAACTATTAAAAATGTGCATATTGGTTTAAAATGTTGTTTCTAAATAGTCGAATAAATACTGTTTTCTGTTGGAAAGATATAGATTAATTGCCCAAAAAAGTTGCAGCTGGATCCAATAGACACCATGGTCACTGACCAATGGGAAAGTTTTCAAGGGCAAGCTTAAACAGCCCATCCTCGCTCCTTATACCATCTCACTCTTCGTCGCCTGCCTGGGACCTTCCAATCTGACTTGCACTCTCAGGGCAAAGTAGGTGCAGCGTGGTGTCAAAAATTCTGCCAATCCAATTAAATAAAAAACATATTGTCACACTGTCTAATATTTTTGTTGGATTTAGACAGGGTGAATCAAATCTCTATCAACTGTCTGTTCACCTAAAAGCAAATAAGTTCACAGCGTGCACAATATAGATCAACAAATGAGAAATGTGTTTTTGACGGAAGTGTGAATGTACCAGGGCATTAAACATGGGGTAGGAGAAAGACTTTGCTGCCCCAGCACGACAGCCAGGGGCTGAGGAAATACAACAGAATAAGGAAGAGGGACATGGGCACAGGGCAGAGAGGACAGAAGCAGAAAAATAAAGGCTGCGATCGCCAAAGGCACAAGTAGGTCTGTAGCGAGAAGAGCATCGTATTCGCAGTAGTTACCAATCACCTCTGCTACTGAAACACAATTTCATCTAACTGCGTTGACAGAGAAGGCTCTCGAGACATAATCAGCAGGCTGTGCGGGGCACAGAGATGCTGATCCGTTTACTCATCCACAGCATTAGTAACCAAGTACTCATTAAAATTCTTCTTAGTACGGGCTGTGCGGCGGCGGATGGCACCGTCGCACTCAGAAAAATCCATGCACCGCTCTCACAGCCACTCGAGCTCCGCCATCACCGAGTGAAGGGGCGAGCAGTGTTTGCCCCGCACCTGTGCTCGCTGCTCGCCCTCTGTCTGGATGGAAAACAGGCCGAGGACGCGTTCACACATAGCGCCGAGGCCCGGGTGACACACAGCATAGCACTGCGGCCTGCTCATCCGAGGCTGGCACCGCGTGTGTGCTGGGGCAAATGCATCATTCCGAGCCGATGAGGCCGCGCGCTTGATCCCCTGAAAGACAGAATGTTCCAGACATGAGAGGGGCTCAAAGGCAAGCTCTCCTCTTAATGAACGCGGAGCACGACACACTGTCTTGTTTTTAAAGTGAATTATTTTCTTATTCCACTAGTTTTGAATTAAGCAGAACATGTGATTTTGGAGTAGGCACCAGAGAAACGATGCTCCCAAACCATGATCTTACTTTAATCCAGATTATTGAGTTTCGCATATTTCACTTTTTTCTTTTTCATTTTTAAGCGTTTCTGACAAAAATCATTACCTCTTGGGGTGTGGATGGCTTCCGAGAGGGAGAGGGCTTTTAGAGGCACTATTTTTGTCTTTATGATATCATAGTATTCCTGAGTTCACTAAAATCCATAGTCAAGGCACTAATCCTTTCGAGATTAGCATACGGAAACTCTCCTCTCCCGACTCCCAAAAATCCACCTGCCCCCACCCCTCCCTCCCCATTAGAGCAATGCTCTACATTGTTGCTCACTTTCTATCGGGCTACAATAAATTTGACCATATCCCTCCCAAACTGTGTGCTCTTTAATGGTTCCCCGTCTAAACCAGAGCACAATTCAAGGCTGACTGGGATTTTCATTTGCCCAGGATCAAACAGTTTATTTAAGTAGTAGACCAGAAACTGCAGCACACTGCTGCTTGCTACAAAGACCATAAACTTACAATTGTATTGCACTTTAGTGAATGTATCAAGAGAGACTGGGCACTTCTCACCTCTCTCGGTTACTAGCCATTTTTAGGGCTCGCGCCCTGCGTTGCAGATCGCAGCACTGCTCGCGCAGGCGAGAGCCCTTTTGACCGGGGTTTGAAAACTGACCCTGGAATGGCACACGCTCGTGCGTGTGCTTTTCCTTTTGGGTTCCGCTATTGGGCTTCGATTGCATGTTTCTCAAAACAGAGCACGCAATAGGCCAATAGCCTATTGGTGTCTGTTACGCGCACCAAAGCCCATGTGGTTTCAATTATTGTGTCCAGACACGGGCGGGATAATTGAAAGCACATGTCTCGCTGTGGCGCGTGCACGCGCACCACTCGCAGGTTTTAGTGTTTTGCTTTAGCGATCGCGAAAGTGAAAGCGATCGCTTTCTCTGCTGCTTGTTTTTGCTTACAGGCTCGTTAACATATAGATGGCGCTTTGCAGTGCCGTAGGCCCCACTAGCGTCCTCGTCACTCAGATAAAAGCCGATGGCATTTTTCCATTGATTGAGGTGACTGCAGCTGCTAAGAGTTTATTTTTGTAGCCAACCTCCATGCTTTTATTGGCTTCAGATAATACGGGTGTAAAACACTATCTTTGTCGGGGATTGCGCTTTCATTTTATGATCAAAGGCAAAATGGAATTTATATGTCCCACAAAAAACGGGCTTCCTTTCAGGCTGCGCAGTAATACTGCACACACAGCTCATACAGACATATGTAAACAATGGTGAATTAATAACAATTCGTTAAGCAGCAAAACAATTCGGAAACAGCATGTGCGTGCAATTTGAGTACTAACTTGTGGCACTTGGTTTGCGTTACTATTGTCCCTTGCGCGCCGAGCTCGACGTACTTTGCAGACTATACCGGGAGCCAGACGTCATTTGCTTATTTTCTTTCAAGTGGACTCATGTCATTTGTGGCCAGTACGTGGCACAGATGTCGATGTGGCGTGTGGTCACGGAACAGCGTTTGTTGAGACACTGTGAAAATGTGGAGAACGTAGAGTCTTCGAGCCAACTATTGCATTTAAACTCACGCACAGCTTCCGAAGTTTCATATTGCCATGTGTGACATTTTCATAATTTCAGTGTAATTATGAGTGACATTTCAACGACAATGTGTGACACTTTCTCGCAAGCAAAATCAAGCAATGAAGACGAAGAAAACATAAAAATAACACCCATTGAAGCTTCTGGGACTAGGCGTGGGCTTCTGTTTTTTCAAGTAGCCTACATGGTTTAGGTTTGCTGACCTCTGTTCAAATGCTAGTCTTAACCTTACCCTGCTTAACGCATGTGTAATTTTTCAGTTTAGCTTTAAGTTTCCCTCAGTGCCATTCAGGCCAAGCCAATAGGTATTGTATACTTATGCCTTGCTTCATTTGCAAACAAATAAAACAAGCATTTGCAATGCAATAGGTCTCACATTTGCGAGAGTTTGAGCTATTTTTATTGTAAACGAAATTGGGGCATATGTATCAAACGATTTTGTATTCGCAAACGCTGCGATTCGCACAAAAACAGCGTTTGCGAATACAAAATCGCAAAACGCGATGTATGAGCCATTTTCGCATCGCATCATTAAGGAATCGCTTATTTTGCGATTCCTTAATTTTGCGTAAGCATTTAAGGAATTGCAAATTGCGATTCCTTAAGTGCTATGTAAAGTTGTGCGATTTCTCCTTAAGAAACAACTTCAAGTTGGTGGTAATTTGCAAATTCTTTGAAAAATGCACTTTTTGGCATTTTTCAAAGTGCCATGTGGCGCACATACATGCCCTTAGGGCATGTATGTGAGCCATATGCGCACACATGCGCATTTCAGGGGTGCATCAGGGTGTCCTTATGACACCCTTGCACCCTTGAAATTATTCTTAATTTGCGATTCTCTAATTGCGAATAGCAAATTGAGAATGACTTCCCATTCATTCCTATGGGCCTCCTGGCCCATAGGAATGAATGGCAAGGTATTCCTTAATTGCGATTTCGCAATTTGCTAATCGCAATTAAGGAAATACAAGAAATCGCAAAATATTTGCGAATTTTTAAATACACCCCGTTTTGCGATTCTCAAATAGCGATTCTCAAAAAATCGCTATTTGAGAATCGCAATAACGGATTTTGATACATATGCCCCATTGCCTTTTATTTATGTTTTGGTTTTTGAAACATAAATAAAAGCCACTGTCATTTACAATGCCAATAGGTCAAACTTGCGTAAATGCGAGACCTATTGCATTGCAAATGCTTGTTAACCATGCAGTAGCAGCTTTTATACTGATTTTGAATGCTCTAAATCTTGACAAAAATGGAGCCAAGGAATATGTTTAAAAAGTGATTGCCTGTTGTGTATTGCTTCCTTTTGTTCTTCGTTGGGAGCGAGGCATAGAATGCCGGTTGCATTCTTCCACGGTGTTCCAGTCCATGGGTCAGTTGCTGCCTGTACCTTGGACTGGAAGCCGTGCTGCCTGGCTCTCACCTGTTCCTTTCAAATAAACTCTTTCAAGAAAGAAGTAATCATTGTCTTTCTTTACAACTACTGGCGACGACCTGGTTACCAACGCGTGCGAAGCAAAGAAGATTATTAAAAAAACTAAATCTTAACGGAAAGAAGTGTTGAACGCTAAGGATTTAATTCACATGAGGATTAAGTGTATGCTGAAGTAAGATCCACTATCGTCAAACTCCGATCGCTGAAGACGACCAAATTGTAAGTAGACTTTGGCACTTACTGGCTAGTGAGATCTGGTGAGTGTAACTGTCGTTCGGCCGCATTTTTCGAGTGGCGGCAGTATTCGAAGACCCTGCCTGGTGCATGCTGACTTGGTTGTCACAGACTGCTGTGACGCGCATGACGGTAGCGCGCTCCTCGCTTGTGACGTCCTTGCGTGGGTTACCTACGTGACAGCCATTTTGTTGTCAGTGGTTGTCGTGGCAACTCAGGACATACACGGAGTTGCGTTTTACTGGAGCAGCATTGTTGGAGCTCCTAACTACACAGCAATTTGACAAGCGGAACAGGTGAGGATGTCGGGCAAGGCGGATTATTCTTATTTTTGGCACATTTTAATACTTTAACGTATGAATTTTGAAGTGGACTTACACATTTGTTTTTCTCCCTCATGGTGGGAGAGTTACTTGCAAGACTTTAACCTTTGTAGATTATTGCAATACCTACATAATTGAGGAATCTCTTGAGAGTGGATTAATATATATACTATTTTCATCCTTGTATGGAAGAAGGTGATCAGCAAGAAGAAATAGTCATGGCTCAACAAAATTTTACAATCAGTCCTCCCCATTCCTTTTGGTCAACAGGACCACGTCCAGCACTGGAGTGGCTGGAGTGGAAAGATTATTTTGTTAACTACATCAAAGCCGTTGATGAGGCAGGCAAAATGAAAGCCGATCAAATGAAGAGAATTTTGCTACATTCCTTAGGACCTGTAGGTCTGAAAACTTATACTGGTATGCCTAAAATGGTTGTAAGTGGAGAAATTAATGTTTTTGAAGCGGCTATAAAAGACCTAGATAAGTACTTTGCACCTAAAGTTTGCATTGGTGTTGTTCGCTATAAGTTCTTCCAGAGGAAACAGAACAAGGGTGAGTTGGTGCATGAATACGTAGATGAACTAAAGAAACTTGCTATTGACTGCAAGTTTGGTAATTTAAATGATGACCTTTTACGTGATCAGCTTGTCATGCACTGTAGTAACTCTGCGATCCAAGATCCCCTATGGATAAATGGTGATGCACCTTTAGAGGATGTACTATCTATGGATAAGGAAGGCTGAAATGTCTGGAAGATGCGCTACACAACCTAAGGAGTTGAATAAGGATAATGGAGGGGTCTTCAAAGTCCAAAACACGACCCGTGGACAACCACAACAAAATGTTGGCAGGAATCCTAACCAAATACAAAGGAGTTCTTGGAGAGGAAAAGAACCAGAGGATAGACATTGTTATCGTTGTGGCAACAAAGATCATTTAGCATTCAGCAGAAATTGTCCAGCTGCGAAAAAGAAATGTAGCATTTGTGGTCTCATTGGTCATTTTAGTAAAATGTGTAGAAGGAGGAAAGGAAATGTAAAATACCTGTGCGAGGATGACACTCCTACTGAGGTTGAGGTCGAGGATGAGAATCCTGAATGGGGATGTGTGAAGAATTTACAGGGCAATTTTGCGATTAACATCACAGGTAGTTCGGTTAAGGAGAAACCTGTGTGTGACATGTCCATAGGGGTGTACCTATCAACATTTTTGCTGACTCAGGGTCACCATATACTATAATAAACAAAGGAATTTGGAAGGAGAAATCTGTTAAGAAAATAGGCCGGCAATTAATTCCCACTGATGTCAAGCCACTGAGTTTTACGGGTGAAAAGATTAACATGTTATGTTTCAGATGGTTGATGTCAGGCGCGCAACACCCATTGGACTCACAGGGCTTCAGCCCCCCCCCGTCGTGTGTGGCAGCCCGGGATGAGACCCGGCGCACACACAGCCGCACCCGAGCACTTCACAGGTTTTTAAAAGACCATTTGCATGTTAATAAGGCCTCGCTGTTGTTTCACCCCTTCTAAGAGCCCCTGCAGCTCCACTCTGCCTATGGCTTAAAAGTCTGAAGCCCCCCCCAAAAAAAATTCTTAGCCCCCCCCCCGAAATTTGGCTCTAGTTGCGCCTCTGGTTGATGTTCTTGTTCAAGTGAGGGTCAGCGAGAGGGAAACTCTATGTACCTCAGTTTGGTCCCTCCGTCCTAGGTTGGATGGACCAAAAGAAATTGCACATTATTTTAGACCCATATAGTGAGGAGAAAGTACTCATTGTGGATGATTCAAGTAAACTACAAGAGGAAAGGAGTAGCATGTTTCCAAAGATTTTCAATAAGGAATTAGGTGCTCTTAAAGGATTTGAGCACACTATTGTGCTTAAAAAGGATGCGATACCCAAGGTACATAAATTGAGGCCCATCCCTATATTAATAAGGGATGAAGTTGCCGAGGAGTTAGATGGGTTAATTGAGAAGAATGTGATTGAGGAGGTGGAAAGTTCAGAATGGATTTCTCAGGTGGTGGTGGCACGCAAGGGGAACGGCAAGATCCGTTTGTGCATTGATTTTCTCCACTTAAATAACAACATTTTCTGATACGTTTCCGTTGCTTACGATCAATGAGATGGTATCGTCGCTCAAGGGTGTTACTTGGTTTTCCACCATTGATCTTTCAGCGGCTTACCATCAGGTTGTTTTATCGCCTGAATCAAGGAAGCTTACCGCTTTCATAACACCGTATGGCTGGTACCAATTCAAACACATGCCTTTTGGCCTTGCTTCGGCAGCTGCCGTCTTCCAGCGCCTAATGCACAAGTTGTTCGGAAAAATGAGTGGGGTCAGATTCTTTCAAGACAATATTTTAGTTTCTGCTAAATGCAATGAGGAGCATGATAACAAGCTTAAAAATGTATTGGGTGTGTTACAAGATGTTGGATTAACTGTTGAAATCAGTAAATGCAAACTTGCACAGAGAAGTGTATCCTATTTAGGACATATTATCAGTGAGGAAGGTGTTAAACCCAAGCTTGCTTTAATGAATGCAATTGTTGGTTCATCTGCTCCAACTAACAAGGAGGAGGTGAGATCATTCTTAGGCATGGCTGAGTACTGCGCAAAATTCATTCAAAATTTTGCCAGTAAAGTTTTCAACATGCACTCATTATTGAAGAAAAACTCTAAATTTGAATGGACTAGTGAGTGTGAAGCAGAGTTTGGTCGGGTGAAAAGTGATTTACAAAATGTGGGTGCTCTTAACAGTTTTGACCCCAATCTGGAATTTATTTTGATAACCGATGCAAGCGATAGGGGTCTAGGAGCTGTCTTATCGCAGAAATGTGTGAACAATCAGGAGAAAAATGTATTTGCTTCAAGATCTTTATCTCCCACAGAAAGCAGATATCCTATTATCGAAAGAGAGGCTTTGGCTTGCGCTTGGGCCTTGGAGCATTTCTGGGTTTTTGTTTGGGGGGAAACCAGTTGTAATCCGTACTGATCACCGTCCCTTAGTAAAAATCCTTACCACTGAGGGAAGCGTTACAGCATCAGCTAGGTTGGCTAGAATCTCCATGAGAATGAAAGAATTTGTCTACAGTTTAGTGTATGTACCGGGCAGAGAAAAGACCATTGCTGATTGTCTGTCTAGATTGCCAGTTCCCATGGAAGAATGTTCTGATGATCCTTGGGGGTATTTCAACATTGCACTTATTCAGGATGCTGGTATACCAGCTATTGAGAAAACTGAGTGGATGGAGGAACAATGTAAAGATGTTAAATTGCAATTGGTTAAAGAATGTTTATGCAAGGGTTGGCCCAAGAAGGATGATGTTACGGACGATTTGAGACCCTTCTGGGAAGTTAGAACTGAACTGTCGGTGGACAAGGGCTTAGTCATGAGGGGCGACAGGGTCATACCTCCTGAACGTCTTAGGAACAAGGTGTTACATTTGTGCCATGAAGGTCATTTTGGAATTGTAAGAACTAAGACCATCGTTAAAGGCATCTTCTGGTGGCCAAGTGTTGATAAAGCTGTGGAAAGATTAGTGAGGGATTGTGTAATGTGTTCTACTGCTGATAAGTCCTTTAAAACCCGCAATGAGTGAGGGTTTGATTCCAAATTTTCCATGGGAAGTGGTCGCAGTGGACATTTTCGGTCCTGTTGAAGAGTTTAAGGAATATGGTTTAGTTGCCATTGATTTGTTTTCCAAATGGCCAGTTGTAAAAATTGTTGAGAGAGTTGATAATGACACTGTTCTTAAATTCTTGGACAAAATGTTTGTTATTGAAGGGTTACCTGTTTCTGTTTTGAGTGACAACGGAGTACAGTTTACGTCCAGGAGTGCCATGGAATATTTTGGAAGGGTAGGCATAAAGCATAAAACCACAGCTCTTTACAACCCCAGTGGTAATGGCACTGTGGTGTGCTTTAACCGCGTCTTGAAAGGAGTCATCCAAGCAGCTATTTCCAAGAGGAAAGATTGGAAGTTAGAATTACAGAAGAGTGTTTGGGCTTACAGAATCACCAATCATGATTCCACAGTGTTGTCTCCTTTTGTCATCATGAGAGGGGGGAAACCCAGATGTAAGTTCTCCCCTGCTTGGCTTTTTGATAGTTCTTCACACCAGTGTTCTGTGGAGGAAGTAAGGAGCAAATTGGTGCAGGTGCATGATAAGAGTAAATGCTATTATGATAAGACCCATGGTGTCAAGGAAATGCAGGTCAAGGTCAGTGATTTAGTTTGTGTGAAGAGACCTGGTAAGGTTCCAAAGGGTGAGGATCAGTTTGGGCCACCACAAAAAGTTGTTGAACTACTCCGCAATGCAGTGCGTTTGGAAGATGGTAGAGTGTGGAATCTGAAAAGTATTGCGTTGTGTTCTGGAAAAAATTGCAATTTTTTACAAGATGATTAGGTGTATGCTGATGGTGTGAAAGATACTGAATGGATGGAAGACTTTCTTGACACAAGCACTTTTCATTCCTGAGTATCTTCTGATATCTCTTCGGAAAGGGAGGTGGTGGAGAGTGCTGCGGAAAAGGGTGTGGGGACACTCACGATAATATTGAAGAAGCTCAGCCTGTGGACGGGGGAATGGACATTTTGGAAGGGGTGCAATCTGGTATGATAGAACGGCGCTCAAGTGCCATCGATCCGGTTGTGGTTACACAGAATGCTAGTGTAAGTAGAAGTAGGAAGAGAACTCTTCCGGGTTGGCTAAAAGAATATGTCATGTGGTTATAGTTATAATTACTGCATACTGTTGTGTATAGTTATGGAAATTTCCTTTTCACTAATTAATTTGTTACTGTGTTTTGTTTTCTGTGTAAGGGGGGGGATGTGTTGTGTATTGCTTCCTTTTTGTTCCTCGTTGGGAGCGAGGCATAGAATGCCGGTTGCATTCTTCCACGGTGTTCCAGTCCATGGGTCAGTTGCTGCCTGTACCTTGGACTGGAAGCCGTGCTGCCTGGCTCTCACCTGTTCCTTTCAAATAAACTCTTTCAAGAAAGAAGTAACCATTGTCCTTCTTTACAACATTGCCCAATCGCTCCCAATGTGGCTAAATGGGATGCCAGGATTAAACCCCAGGTATTTTGGCGCAACATTTCTAATTAGTCCACTAGACCACGACTGGTGTGTCAGTGATTCTGATGGCAAGGCCAACAGGCTGCCCTTCTCAGGGAAATCACTGTGGTGTAGGCCCTATACAGCTTTAGAATACAGTTTTTATTTTCAGTATGCTTAGAAGAAGTGGTAAAGCTGAGATTAGATATCAATTATCATAGTTCCATGACTAAAATGTTCCCACTGGACCTGGACCATGTCATCTTATTTCACGTGACTGGGCAGTATGTGTAGTAAATACTAATATTTACCATTAGTGTTTCAAAGCTGAGGTTTCTTTCTTTTCATTTTGGTACCAGAATTCCACATTTTCTAAACTTGTTTGTCAAAGGTTGCAAGAGCGAACTGTCAAGTCTTAGTCCAGAACATGGGTACTCACAAACATTTCCTCTGGGGTCGAAATGCACAGTCTGGGTTATCACACGGGGCTGCACTGATGACGTGGGGTGTGTGTGCAGGGTGATTAGGGGCGGGGCTTGGTTTGGTGGGGCTTGGTGGGGAGTTTAGTGGACAAATTGTACTACATGGAGTGAACCCATGCATGGAATTCATAAATTACTTCTTTAAACAAACTGTTCAAACGATTGAGAGAATGCTGCATTTTGAAATAAACATGGCTAGGTTTGAAATCTAACTATTCCAAAGGATGTTCAACTATTAGGTTCCCAAGAAGTTTGCTGCGAGTACAGACCACGTGATCTAGGTAGGTACACTGTTAGAGGCTGGGCTTGCACAGGACTGAGTGCTGTGACTACCTAGGCAAAACAACTAGCAGTGCTGTACCAATGTACCCTGCTCTAACAAGCTCAACTGCCTACCTACTATAAAAAGGCTGTCCTTAAAAAAAAGCACACACTGATGTTGCTTGGTTGATTAAATTACCTACTGAAAACGAGGCAGGAAAATACAATTAATTCCCATTATCATTAAGAGAAACACAGCATTCCTTCCTGCCAACAGCAAACATGTTTTTGTATTGGCTTCACAATGTTTTCTGGGTTAAATGAGCACACGTTTTGTCTTTTATGTGGATTTTTAAAATAGTCGAAACAAATATTTACCTCTTCTATGCCCATCATAGCTTGTGTAAATCTGGAGAAACCTGCTAAGGAACAAAATCATGCTCTGCAAGGCAGAGTCTGACTGACTGCCTTTGTATGTTGAGGATTAGCCCTGTAACTAAAACAAGCAGAACTTCCTTTAGAAACAAGCCCAACCCCTAAAAAACAATAACAACATTTTGATCACTGACAAGTGTAAACTGAACTAATAATGGCAGAGGAAAAAACATGAAACTACAACAGTTAACACAATACACAAAATAACAATTATGTCCTCTCTGAGTTAGGCCACGTTTATTAGGCGTCGACGGCGTTTCGACCCATGATTACTTTGAGGGTCATCTTCAGGACAAAAGTTTATCAAAATGGCATTTTTTGCCTGACACAGGAAAATTGGGGTTGCCCCCTTGTGTACATGATGGAGATCCATTGAGAAAAGAAAGTGGTCGCTCTGGAAGTCTTTTGTCCTGAAGATGACCCTCAAAGTAATCATAGGTCGAAACGCCATGGACGCCTCTGCCATTATTTGTTCAGTTTACACTTGTCAATGATCACAATTTTGTTATTGTTTGTGTAACTGTCTGAGTGCCCTTATTATTATTGTGTTTTTCTTATGTATCATACTGAATTTATATTAATTATCATTTTTGAGATTATCTACGTACATGGTCACTGCAAAATTATGCTAGCATAGTTTTGTTCCTTTCCTTTCTCTCACAAATTGGTTTATACTCTGTTGTTTTAGCTCAGGAACCATTGTTCGGAACACAATTGTTACTAGCCCAGATTCTTGCTCTAGGGTTGCCCTTGTTGTTTGTAAATCATAAACACTTATACGGTCCCAAAGGCAAGACCTATTGGCTATGCCAATGCTTGTTTTGAGTGAGTAGCTCATGCAGGTATGCCACTGTGAGGTAGAGATGCTGTGAGTGCTTTTTCAGGAGCCTCTGTGACATTGCGCCTCTTCAAAATGTCTCTTGGGTCTGGTGTAATACTTCTAGCCCCTATTCCTGTCTTCTCACACCCAATGCATCCTTAAATGTCCTATGTACAGCCGGGGTTGACACTCCTATTACCGCTGCCCTCCAGTGACACTTTACCTGTCACAGGTGGTGGTGGAAGTGGTGGTGGTGGTGGACATGGTGGTGGTGGTGGACATGGTGGTGGTGGATGTGGTGGTAGTGGACTTGGTGGTTGTGGACGTGGTGGTGGTGGACGTGGTGGTGGACGTGGTGGTAGATGTGGTGGTGGACGTGGTGGTGGTAGACGTGGTGGATGTGGTGGTGGTGGATGTGGTGGTGGATGTAGTGGTGGATGTGGTGGTGGACATGGCGGTGGTGGTGGATGTGGAGGTGGTGGTGGATGTGGACGTGGTGGTGGTAGACATGGTGGTGGACGTGGCATCCTTAAATGTCCCATGTACAGCCGGGGTTGACACTCCTATTACCCCTGCCCTCCAGTGACACTTTACCTGTCACAGGTGGTGGTGGAAGTGGTGGTGGTGGTGGACATGGTGGTGGTGGTGGACATGGTGGTGGTGGATGTGGTGGTAGTGGACATGGTGGTTGTTGACGTGGTGGTGGTGGACGTGGTGGTGGACGTGGTGGTGGATGTGGTGGTGGACGTGGTGGTGGTAGACGTGGTGGATGTGGTGGTGGTGGTGGTGGACGTAGTGGTGGTTGTGGTGGTGGACATGGTGGTGGTGGTGGATATGGAGGTGGTGGTGGATGTGGACGTGGTGGTGGTAGACATGGTGGTGGATGTGGTGGTGGACGTGGTGGTGGTGGACGTGGTGGTGGGGGACATGGTGGTGGACGTGGTGGTGGTGGATGTGGTGGTGGTGGTGAATGTGGTGGTGGTGGATGTGGTGGTGGTGTTGGACATGGTGGCGGTGGTGGATGTGGTGTTGGTGGACATGGTGGGGATGTAAGTGGTGGTGGTGGAGGTGGTGGACATGGTGGTGGTGGTGGACATGGTGGTGGATGAGGTGGTGGTGGATGTGGTGGTGGTAGTGGACGTGGTGGTGGTGGAGGATGTGGTGGTGGTGAACATGGTGGTGATGGACGTGGTGGTGGTGGGCGTGGTGGTGGACGTGGTGGTGGTGGATGTGGTGGACGTGGTGGTGGATGTGGTGGTGGATGTGATGGTGGTGGACATGGTGGTGGTGGACTTGGTGGTGGACATGGTGGTGGTGTACATGGTGGTGGTGGATGTGGTGGTGGACATGGTGGTGGTGGATGTGGTGGTGGTGCTGGTGGTGGACATGGTGGTGGACATGGTGGTGGTGGACGTGGTGGTGGACGTGGTGGTGGGGACATGGTGGTGGTGGAGGTGGTGGTGGACGTGGTGATGATGGACGTGGTGGTGGTGGACGTGGTGGTGGTTGTGGTGGTGGATGTGGTGGTGGACGTGGTGGTGGTGGTGGATGTGGTGGTGGACATGGTGGTGGTGGTGGATGTGGTGGTGAACATGGTGGACATGGTAGTGGTGGTGGACTTGTGGTGGTGGTGGACATGGTGGACATGGTGGTGGACGTGGTGGTGGTGGACGTGGTGCTGGTGGACGACTATTGGGTAGGAGGGTGCTGGCTGAATGCGGATGGAGAGGAGGATCTCGAAGGGGGCACATGGGAGAGCAGAAAGAGGCCGAATATTAGATACAAAAAACGGCGAGTAGCTAGAACAGGAAACAGATTTAATGGGGTGGTTCCTTCTTATAGCGCATGTGAATGTTCCTTAGCACCCCATTTTTAGTAAACGGGGGACCATGGGGAGATTAATTGATTAATCATGCATGATGATCGCGTGCGATTAATTGATTAATCACGCATGATGATCGCGTGCGGAAGTTGGTGTTGTTCGAGTCACGGCGTTGGCATACCAATGTGTGATTCTGGGCAAATTAGTTAATCTCCAGTGCCTTCTAAAAGGCAATGTGTTCCTGTGTGAATGTGCTCTTGTGTAATGTAACTGGGTGTCTTGTAAAGGTCTTTACTACTCTTAAGTTCAGTTTGCGCTGTATGAATTTGCTAAACAAACAGCCAGCAGACCTTGTAGAGCAAGAGCCTATTATATCCGTTCATGTAGCACACACACAGCAATGAGGGCTCTTTTCAGCCCAGTACTACACACTACACAACAAACAAATATCCGTCATGTAGCGCACGCACAGCAATGAGGGCTCTGTACAGCCCAGTACTGTATTTAACATTTAAAGCGCAGTAAAGCGCAATGCTCCGTTAATAAAAAAAAAACACATTATGCCTGCAGTGACAGTGGCTCACAAAGAAAAGAAACAAGCCACGGCATCGCTCTGGTTGATGTTTGGGAGGTGGGAGGGGTGTTCTGTGCAGAAAGACATTACGGCGCTCTAGTAAATAAATAAATAACACAAGCTCGGTACGCGAAAGTGAAAGCTAACGCGTTTGGAGCTGAAAGTGCACGCTGTGCTTAATGAGCCATGACAAGGGTGGAAAGCCGCGCTCGCTCCCGCGTACCCTAGGCCAGGGCAGAGAGAAGGGGGGACATGCACCCACCTTTGGCCAATTGCATGCTGTCTTTCTTAGAAAGACGCATGCAAAGGCCAATAGCGGGTGAAGAAAACAAAAGCACACTGTTGGACTTGGCCCTTTTTCCCTCATTTTTTTCGTTTTTGCAGTGTTAAGGTGCAGGTGCTTACTTCTCCCAAGATGGCTGCCACAGACCCCTGCTACTGCAGGGTGGTCGTTTTTGATAGTAGCACCCTAGCTGCCAGGAGCTGGCTGGGACCCACAACAATGTTGCGATACCAGCCCGCCTTTTTGTCCCATAGTTAGAGTGGGGAAGCTCCTGGAAGAAGCTGGAACCTTCTAGAAGGGAGGTGGGGTTTTACTTTTGCCGCCTTGGCTAGAGGTCACCTGACCTAGGGCTACTTAAGAGGGGGAGGGAAGCTTTTGTGGTGAGTTGGCCATTGGGGTGAAGCAGAGCTGGAAGAATCCACCAGGAGTGTAGGCGGTAGGGCCTAGCCAGGGACTTATGCCTCTGAGAGTGACAGGATTTAGGTACTGCCTCTTAAGTGAGTGAGGTGCCCTGTGAATCCCACTGATCTTGCCCAGTAGTAGGAGGACCCAGAGACTCTCTGCCAACCTGACTAGGAAGGATCTAGTCGCCCTCTCCATCCCTACCCCTGTAACAGAACCCCTTAAGGGCGCCAGATACATCTGCGCCACAAGACTTCATCTGTCAACTGAGAACTGAAATCTAACTTCAAGAACTGAAACTGCATGACAAGAGCGAGCTGTAAGCCTTGAATGCCAGAGCTGAGACTGCGTGTCCAAGCTACTCTAGTGAACAAAATACTAAGCCGATTGCCAAGACACCGGGGATCGACCAGGTACTAGCGCTGTGACCCCCGCGCTTCCTACCCTGGTCTGGGACCCCCGGCAGCGTGCTCCGCTGAGCACTTTACCCCATCCTTAATTTGAGCCCCCCCCCTGCGACGACGAAGCCAGCGCGCTCACCGCTGCGGCCTGGAGGCCTGGAGGAGTGCCCTGCTGTGTCGCGAGGCCCAGGAGAAGCCCGGGGCCCCGTCGCTGCCGTTGCAGCCGAGTGAGGAGGTGCGCAAGGTCGGGGCCGAGTTCCCCCAACGTCGTGAGGACGGACGCCTGCTGACGCCGAGACGGAGGTAAGCCCGGAGGCCGAGATCCCCCCTGGTGCGCCCCCTGCTGGTCCGGAAACCGCACCGCACTTGGCCCGGGTCGTCCCCTCCGTGGGAATCCCCTCCCCTGCCTGCGCGACGGAGAGACCCCGCCGAGGGATCCTGTCCGTGTCCCCCCTTCTGTAAGACTGAGAGCGGTGCTTAGAGAACTGCACCGGAGCATAGGGACCCGCTCCGCAAGTCCTGTCAGTCTCCCCGCTGGAAGCCGCCTAAAGGAACTGACTAACATTACCCTCGTGTGGCGCTTCCCGCCACCGACCCTGCTTCCCCCGCTGGAGTGACAAGGGATGCGAGTAGCGCACTGTATGACCTGTTCCGCTCGAAAGTATTCACATGCCCGCGATCGCGAGTAGTGCCTTGTGTTATATGCTCTACTCGATAGTGATTACCTTAGAAGGAAATGCGAGTAGCGCCTTGTGTTACATGCTCTACTCGAACGAAGTTGTTTGCCAGGAGATGCGAGTAGCGCACTGTGTTCCATGCTCTACTCGATAGTAATTGTTTTGCCAGGAAATGCGAGTAGCGCCGTGTGTTATATGCTCTACTCGGCAGTAATTACATGCTAAGGGATGCGCGTAGCGCATTGTGTTTTATGTTCTGCACGAAGGAAATTCTACACCAGGATCACGAGTAACGTATTGTATTATATGCTCTACTCGACTGTAATTACCTACAAATGGTTGCGCGTAGCGCTTTGTTTCATATGCTTTACTTCACAGGATTAGGGGCCATTGATTACGAGGAGCGCTCAGTTCCACAGGCGCCATGTTAGTGAGCCCAATGTGTCCCCGTTCAAGTATCATGCTTAGTTAGACGGCCCGTTCAGGGAAAGACTTTACGTAAGCGCGCACAGCGCTAGAACAAGGTTAGGCACTGCATAAGTATCACCCAGAGTGTCGAATGTAATGTCATGATGGTATTATAATTCATGTATTACCTTGTTATTTCCTGAACTGCATCTGACCAACTAAACTTGGATAAACTTGAAGTATTTGCATAATTGAACGGTGTGGCGTCCCTTATTGTGTGTGTTCCTAGTCCATGAGAAGCGTGTGGTGTATGGTTGCTTAACACATAGCCCTCTGGTTGCCCGACCGGCTCGCGCCACGCTACCGCCTATAGGGCCTGGTGACCCCGGGTTCCTACATTGTTGGCCAGCGGTGGGATCCTTGGGACTTGTGACCATACAGCACCCTTCCGTGAGGCGAAGGGCGCCACAATTAAACGCCTATCCTACATTTTTTTTGTTCCACAGCTCAGAAACCATTGTTGCTGGATCATTAGTTCCACTGTCCAGGTAGAGAGTGCAAGAAGCCTGGTTAGCTATTGACTGTTGCCTACACCCTAGGAATTTTCTCCTTAGTGTCTAGGTCCCCATCTGCCGGAATGGAATCCCGGTTAGCTGACCTCGAGGGGTACACAGCGAAGCAACTAAGGGAGTTCGCGCAGGAGTTGGGGGTGCCTGGGATGCGGAGGGCCAAAGGGCCGGAACTCCGTACCGCCATTAGGGCATGGGTAGAAGCCCACCCAGAAGGGAGAGGGGATGAGGGACAGGAAGCGCCAGATGCACCTCAGGAGGAGAGCGCCCAGGAAGTCCTAGATATCCTGAATGTAGACATGTCCGAGAATGTGCCCCCAGGAAGACGTTCTGGGGCCAGTAGTAAGACAGGGTCTAGCAGGAGCGCGTCTCCAAGGGAGTATGAGGACAGAAGGCAAGAGAGGCAGTTAAAATGGGAGCTGGCCAGGCAGGAGAAAGAAAGAGAAATGGCCAGATTGGAACAGGAAAAGGAATTAGCAAAATTGGAATGGGCAATGGAGGAGAAGAGGATGGCGCACAAGCTTCGGATGAAGGAGTTGGAGCTGCGTGCCCTCCAGATGAGTGTGTCCAGTGAGGACACTGGTGGCAGCATACCGGAAGCTCCACAGGAGCTAGAAGTTTATTTACCCCAGGATGACATCACCAGGGTGTCTGAGGTGGCATTGGGGTGTGAACCTGAAGGGGGTGGTGCAGGGATCTCCCAACCCAGCGAGGTGGGAGAAGTGGCAGATAGCCCAGCTAGGTCCCAGGGAGAGAGGGTTGTAGGGCCTCACGACCTATCTATAGGAAGGCGTGAGACGGGGAGGTGTCCCGAGGTGCCCCAACCGAAGTCTCAGGGCCTGGAGAGTTCCGCAAGGGAGCCCCAGGTTGGGAGCCTAGGCTGTCCCGATGTGCCATCCAGTGCAGGGGAGCCCTTAGTGTCAGGATGACCCAGGGCGACTGTAACCAGCGCGCCTGAGGTTCTGGGGTTGGCCCAGTTTCAGGGTTTAGATCCTGTGCTGGGGTGCCAGGCTCAGGGGTTGCCTGACCTGGCGGGTGGGACATCTATCAGCAGTGTCCCTCCAGGATTGACTTCCAGGGGTGCCTTTCCCGTTGGGAGGGTGCGGAACTCTGGGAGGGGGTGCAGAGGGAGGAAGGTCTCGCCTCGGGCACCGACTCAGCCTAAGGGTTTAGACCCTAGGTTGAGGAATCAGTTGAAGGGTCAAGGCCCTAGACTGAGGAGGAAGTGGTGGTCTGAGGGTGCCTCACAGGGTAGGGTGAGGAACCCCAGAAGGAGAGTTAGGGGGAGGAGAGCCTCGCCCCTGAAGGCTGGTCAGCCTAAGGGTGTGAACCCCAGGAGGAAGGACCAGAGGCAGTTTAGGACTGCAAGGAGGAGGACCGGAGTGGTCAACAGGCACTACAGGCCTGGGGCTACTGCCCCCCACTCCGCGAGATCACCCGGGCCAGAGACATCTGGACGGCTCAGGGGCCGGTCCTGGCCACAACTAGCTAGGGAGCCCCAGTGGGGTGGTTTCGTTGGTCCAGGGAGGTTTGTTAGGGAACCATCGGGTTCCAGAGCGGCGGAGAACCTGCGGGTGCTCCTGCCGTTGCGGGCCTGCGTCCACCTTTTCTCGCCCCAAGCAGGGAAGACCATCAAGGCATTGATCGGTCTACCCTGGCTTTCGGCTGGAAGGGGGTTATGTTGGACTTGGCCCTTTTTCCCTCATTTTTTTCGTTTTTGCAGTGTTAAGGTGCAGGTGCTTACTTCTCCCAAGATGGCTGCCACAGACCCCTGCTACTGCAGGGTGGTCGTTTTTGATAGTAGCACCCTAGCTGCCAGGAGCTGGCTGGGACCCACAACAATGTTGCGATACCAGCCCGCCTTTTTGTCCCATAGTTAGAGTGGGGAAGCTCCTGGAAGAAGCTGGAAGCTTCTAGAAGGGAGGTGGGGTTTTACTTTTGCCGCCTTGGCTAGAGGTCACCTGACCTAGGGCTACTTAAGAGGGGGAGGGAAGCTTTTGTGGTGAGTTGGCCATTGGGGTGAAGCAGAGCTGGAAGAATCCACCAGGAATGTAGGCGGTAGGGCCTAGCCAGGGACTTATGCCTCTGAGAGTGACAGGATTTAGGTAGTGCCTCTTAAGTGAGTGAGGTGCCCTGTGAATCCCACTGATCTTGCCCAGTAGTAGGAGGACCCAGAGACTCTCTGCCAACCTGACTAGGAAGGATCTAGTCGCCCTCTCCATCCCTACCCCTGTAACAGAACCCCTTAAGGGCGCCAGATACATCTGCGCCACAAGACTTCATCTGTCAACTAAGAACTGAAATCTAACTTCAAGAACTGAAACTGCATGACAAGAGCGAGCTGTAAGCCTTGAATGCCAGAGCTGAGACTGCGTGTCCAAGCTACTCTAGTGAACAAAATACTAAGCCGATTTCCAAGACACCGGGGATCGACCAGGTACTAGCGCTGTGACCCCCGCGCTTCCCACCCTGGTCTGGGACCCCCGGCAGCGTGCTCCGCTGAGCACTTTACCCCATCCTTAATTTGAGCCCCCCCCTGCGACGACGAAGCCAGCGCGCTCACCGCTGCGGCCTGGAGGCCTGGAGGAGTGCCCTGCTGTGTCGCGAGGCCCAGGAGAAGCCCGGGGCCCCGTCGCTGCCGTCGCAGCCGAGTGAGGAGGTGCGCAAGGTCGGGGCCGAGTTCCCCCAACGTCGTGAGGACGGACGCCTGCTGACGCTGAGACGGAGGTAAGCCCGGAGGCCGAGATCCCCCCTGGTGCGCCCCCTGCTGGTCCGGAAACCGCACCGCACTTGGCCCGGGTCGTCCCCTCCGTGGGAATCCCCTCCCCTGCCTGCGCGACGGAGAGACCCCGCCGAGGGATCCTGTCCGTGTCCCCCCTTCTGTAAGACTGAGAGCGGTGCTTAGTGAACTGCACCGGAGCATAGGGACTCGCTCCGCAAGTCCTGTCAGTCTCCCCGCTGGAAGCCGCCTAAAGGAACTGACTAACATTACCCTCGTGTGGCGCTTCCCGCCACCGACCCTGCTTCCCCCGCTGGAGTGACAAGGGATGCGAGTAGCGCACTGTATGACCTGTTCTGCTCGAAAGTATTCACATGCCCGCGATCGCGAGTAGTGCCTTGTGTTATATGCTCTACTCGATAGTGATTACCTTAGAAGGAAATGCGAGTAGCGCCTTGTGTTACATGCTCTACTCGAACGAAGTTGTTTGCCAGGAGATGCGAGTAGCGCACTGTGTTCCATGCTCTACTCGATAGTAATTGTTTTGCCAGGAAATGCGAGTAGCGCCGTGTGTTATATGCTCTACTCGGCAGTAATTACATGCTAAGGGATGCGCGTAGCGCATTGTGTTTTATGTTCTGCACGAAGGAAATTCTACACCAGGATCACGAGTAACGTATTGTATTATATGCTCTGCTCGACTGTAATTACCTACAAATGGTTGCGCGTAGCGCTTTGTTTCATATGCTTTACTTCACAGGATTAGGGGCCATTGATTACGAGGAGCGCTCAGTTCCACAGGCGCCATGTTAGTGAGCCCAATGTGTCCCCGTTCAAGTATCATGCTTAGTTAGACGGCCCGTTCAGGGAAAGACTTTACGTAAGCGCGCACAGCGCTAGAACAAGGTTAGGCACTGCATAAGTATCACCCAGAGTGTCGAATGTAATGTCATGATGGTATTATAATTCATGTATTACCTTGTTATTTCCTGAACTGCATCTGACCAACTAAACTTGGATAAACTTGAAGTATTTGCATAATTGAATGGTGTGGCGTCCCTTATTGTGTGTGTTCCTAGTCCATGAGAAGCGTGTGGTGTATGGTTGCTTAACACATAGCCCTTTGGTTGCCCGACCGGCTCGCGCCACGCTACCGCCTATAGGGCCTGGTGACCCCGGGTTCCTACACACACGCACGAGCGTGTGTTCCACGTTTACAGCCCTTACTAAATGTCTCGCAGAGCAGCGCATTCGCGCTGGCTCAGGCGAGACCTAATGAAACCTCGGTGTAGATACTCATGAGGTGCGTGAGTTGCCCTTTCTCATTTAAATGCCTTTCTGCATGAAGCTTGGCTTCAGAAGAGCTCAGGGTGCTGATAAGGTGAGAGGCAACGATTTCAGTGACCCACGGGCTGAAGAGAGGTCAGTCCTAATTCTGGCCAATTTCGGAAGCGAGGCGAGGTAGGGCTGGCAATGATGCACAGCTGGGAGCTAAATAGGGGTGGCGAGTAAAGGGTAGGGCAGATAAGACAGCAGTTCTGGACTGAACAAGAAAGCCAGAAACCTGCATGCCCTTTTTAAAAGCCGCTTTCGCATGCAGGTGAAGTCACTGAGCAAGCGGAGGCGCAGGCGAGATACTCATTTTCTGGACATGCTAATTAGATGCTTTTGTTTTACTGTGACTGTGGCCCCTGAGGAACGAACAACAACAGAATAATGACTAGTGACTGTGTCTGTTCTTTTCCACATTGGGGCCGCATGGAAAAGTCTGATGGGCCACAAGTGGCCCGTGGACCGTACTTTGAGTACCTAGGCTTTAGAAGGTGGAAAAAGGGATTAGAACTCAAGTACAATATGAACAGCAAACACACTTGATAAACTCAATCTCCGGCCACGTTATATCATTTAAAACGGCATGATTTAGAGGGAATTTAGAATGAAACCCCTAAAATGTGCTACATGCTGCACCACTCATTATCTCCATGTTCTCCAACAAATTTCTTCTGACTTCACAGAGCATGCAAATTGGCTCCAGATTGCAAAGTGTCCAGAGAAACGATAATAGAAAGTTGGCCACTCTCGTCTCCAATCAAGAGGACAAGTCGTCTATTCTCCGACTTGGTCCAGTCATTAGCATCTGGAGTTCCTCAATACATTCTGTTCTTTTCTAGTATCTTCTGTTACTTGTAGCTAGCGGGTGAGACAGAAGATGTAGGACTCTATGGCCGAAGAGTGGGGAATGGGGAGCAGATCCAATCGGTGAGGTGAGAAATAGGCCTGAATATGAGATTGTGATTTCTGTGTGTCAACTTGTTGATGAGAAGGAGCAAAGCTCAACTGCTGCATATCATTGGGCTAGAGATAAAGAGAGATTAAGAACACACATCATTTCTGTCCATTCTTTTCTTTGCCAGTGCCTGTTGTGAAATTCCCATCCCCTCATCTGTAGGTACATAGAGTGTATTGTCACACTTCCAGCTTGGGTGTTTTTCACTGCCCCTATTGTCAAAAGGAGGATAAATCCACTTAACCAAAGTTTTTTCACATCAGGAAGGACAGGACATTTTTGCCCTCATTACGAGTTAGGAGCTAATTTCGACAAGTTGTGGGTTAATTATCACACCGTCGCAGTTTTCTTCATATTTGTTCAGCAGGTCAAACCTGCTGAACATTTTCTTATCTGAAAGGAAATGTGCAGAAAAAGGCAAACCTGGGGGATTTTGGTATGTTAAAAAAATTATTCCTCATGTTCTGCTTTATTTTCCAGTAGACAACTCGGAATAGAAGGTATTTACCGCAAGTGGGAAATACCACACCCTAGAGAAATGGTAGTTATCACGTATGGTAAATACCCCACCCCTCTCCGACAAACTTAAAATGAGGGCCTTTGTGTCGGCAGAGCCTGCTTCACATGTGCAGTTACACTTTGTGCTTTACAGCACACTTTTCATTTATACTATTTACACAGTAAACCAGAGTACAAAAGGTATCAATCACCTTCTGCTAACACAGAATATATTCGGAGAAGGGAACAATAACAAAACAGTACGTACTGAGACCTTCTATAATTTCTGGTACATCAGGTCCGAGAACAGGAGCAGTCGCAAAATCACGAATTAGGAGGCATATTATCAAGACAGGCGATAAAATTATCGCCGCTCTAGCGGCAGAAAACTGCCGCTAAAACGGCGATAATGGGCTTTGTAATATGCTCTATGGAATTCCAATTGCAGCTCAGGTTAGATGTCCTTCACATCTAACATGGGCTTCGAATGGAATTCCATAGAGCATATTATCAAGCCCATTATCGCCGTTTTAGCGGCAGTTTTCTGCCGCTAGAGCGGCGATAATTGTATCGCCTGGCTTGATAATATGACCCTCTGTGTGGTAGAAAAAGGTTCTTGTAAAGTGTGTAAGGCGAATGAATACAAGTAAGCTTCAAGAGGCGGCCTGGTTCCTTCAGGTGCTGTTGTTAACATACAATCAGTTTACAGCTGTGAACACTTCTCCAGCAACTCAGAACTGCTGGTTCCCAAGAACCGACACCATGTCCGCTCCCCGTGAAATCTAAGCAGCGTGCACAAGAGGCAAGCTGCCCCAGGCCACGAGAACCCTCGGCTTTCTCAGAAAATCAACGCAGACGTCTCCCGCCGTTCCCACGTACTGGCTCCAGGAGGACTCTGGGAAGGGCGCGCGCGCTGGGACCGCGGCCAGTAATAGGAGACAGGGAAGCCTGTCAGCAGTTTCCCAGGTCCGAGCACAGGCACGGTTTCACTGCTGCTATTCAGCTCGACAGGAGACTAAATAGAAGATTCACCTCAGAGCAAATTCCTGCAGGGAATCCGAAAGTTCATTATTCTTTCTGCAGCGATGAGGTGTATTTCAATATACAAATGTATATTTTTGAGATGACAGTTGTTGCAAATGTTGACCTCTTTGTCTTGAGATCCAACAGTGAATGTGGGTGCGTGACAACCCTGATAAACATTCATAGTGCAAACATTAACGCCGCAGAAAGGTAAACAGTGTTTCTTGCAATACCTCAGGCCCTGCAGGACGCATTTACACCAGTAAGTTCACTTTTCTGCTGTTTGAGTTCTCATAATGCCCCTCAATATTGGCTAGCCTTGCACTGCTTTCTGGCTACTGAGACTGTCAACAAGATCTCTGAATGCACCTCACCCCTGACTAGCCCTATATTAGAGTTGGGCTGAATATTCCGTTCTGCCTGTAGAATTGGCGGAATTTTGGTCACTGAGTTCCAGCCAAATTCCACCAATCGCTGCGTGGCGGAATTTTTTCCTGCGCTGCTCCAGAAAATGCATGCTGATGAGTGCGATTTTGCGTCCCCTAGCGTGATTTTCGAACACAGGCGGTCATGAGTAGTCTCAGTCAGAGGGCTGCCTCTCCAGTAGAGTTGCTGCCACTCAAGTAGATTTTTCTACTGGAGAGGCAGCAAAATCAACTAAAATGGTCACGCGCTCTTGCACAGCGCGAGCTGCATATTTTCTGGCGGAACTTCGCAGAATCTCGTGGAGTTTTTATGTAGCTCAGTGGAATTCTACATAGTTTCTGACCCCCCTACACCAAATGAGGCATAGAAAGAGCAAAAAAACCACCTCTATACTGTCCAGGCATAAACTGGTACCCCATACTGAAAGTATACCATGCAGACACACCTGCTCCACAATGCCACTTTTGATAGATGGTTCTTAAAATGCCCCTCTATCCTCATTTGCCATGCACTGCTAACCCTGCACAGAGACATCCAAAATAGAGCTATACCCTGCACTAGAATGCCAGACTATCCGATTGCTGATACATGCTCTGAACTTTTCCAATGCAGCTGTATCTTATCCTGCCATGCCCTGCTATGCCTGAACAGAAACATCTACATTCAGCTATATTTTACGCTGCCATGCATCGTAAGGGTCACTAAGCACCGTTATATTGACTTTTCATCATGCATTGTTCTTCAGCTGCACATATTTTTCCAAAATTTGCAAAATGCCGCTTCATCATAACCTGCTGCAGCCACCAGTATTACACTGCTAAGGTATTCATGGAGTTATTGGAATGTACTGCTATCATTCGTTGTTATTGCAGTGCTGAGACATCTAAAGAGCTCCAGCCATGCACCTCAATCCTTAAAGGTTGATCCTTTGATTGACTTGTGATTTTCTAAAGCATACTTGTAGGAAATTAGCATCTGCTTCTTATGGTTACCCCCACTTTTTGCTTGATGTAACTCTGTTTTTGACTAGTCTGTCAGGGATCCTGCTAATTAGGACCTCAGTCTATCTGCTTTTTCCCCTAAAGTGTTATGTGATGTACTTAGGTACACTCCAGATTGGATACTGGGGTACCCTTGTCAGTACCCAGGGCATAGGTACACCAGTGGCCTCCCATGGGCTGAAGCATGTAGTATGCAACCCATGAGAGGCCATGCAAAATGGAACTACAGTCCTGCCATTGCAGCCTGTGTCAGTTGGTGCATGCACCACTTACTTAAGATATAGGTTTACTATATCTAAGGGTCACTGCATTAAAAACCTATAAGTCACCCCTATAGCAGGCCTTTACAATCCTGAGGGTAGGGTGCTTGGTTCTAAGTAGGAGGGTACCCCTGCAGCGTACAGAGTCCATTCTCCAGGTTGAAAGTGAAGCAGCCATATACAATATATAGAGGGGCATTACGCGACTGCCTGATGACCAACACTAAAATGGCTGAAACAACAAACACTATCGTGTTTGGTGTCAAACATGTTGGAATCATACCTGCCACACCGGTAACCAGTGTGGGAGGTATGATTGCACTCCTCAGAAGCATGCTTCGAGGGATCCCTGGTGTTCCTGGTACCAGCCTTCTAGCTCCGGACAGCACAAAATGGTTGCTGTCGACCAGAGACACATTTCTGCCCTCCTGCTGCTGAGGCAAGCTTGAGCAGATGAAGGCAGAACAATAGGTATCCCGTCACAGGGAGGTGTGACCACCTCCCATACAGGATTTAGTGGATTAGTGACTGAAAGTCTGCATGAGGGGCACATTTGGTGTCCATGTGCATAGTCCAGTTCAAACCAGTCCTGGGAGTCTTTGGCTCCGGCTCTGGCACGAAACTGGACAAAGGACATGGGAGTAACCTCCCTCCTGTCCAAACCCTCTCCTGGGAGGGTCCCCTGAATCTTCCCAACCCCCTCCCGTGGGTACTTAAGGGCTTACCTGGTTCTAAGGAGCTTAGATTCGTTGTGGACAAGATTCCGGACTGAAACCACTGCACTTCGACTGTCTGGGCACTCTGGACTTCGCTGGAATTTGTTTGGGCCTGACTTCGTCTCCCTCTCAGTCTGCTGTATCATCTGTGCCTATGCACCATACAGGATCCATGTAGGACCTGTGAGTCATCCAAGACATCTGAAGATAATCTCCCTTGGAGTGAAGGCATCACTCTCCTGCATTCGCAGGCACCGCAACTCTGCTGACTGGTCTGCTGATCCCGAGCTCCTACAGACTCCAAAAGGCTCAGCAACACAGGAGGTGGGTTTCTATGTCCCTCGAGGTCTGAGCTGCCCTCTCACCAAGTTTGAGGTCAGAATCCCTTGTGGCGGTTGCAATACCTGAACCTCTGTGCACCGTGTACATTTACAAGTGCATATGCTTGTTGGCAATTCCTTAACAAGGGCATTGGGCTCCAAGTAGCCCCAACCTCTGGTAAATTTCTGCACAAAGGTCTTTGTCCACCTCGCACCAAGAGCACTGTGGCTTGCTGTCCTGTGAAGCTGCTCAAGGTTCTCTCGCGACTCATGTGCCTCCGGTCTGTATGCCCATTCAAGGGTCAACTTTGCTTCTCTTGGGTTTCCCTGATTGCTCTAGGCTTGCCCTGAATCCTCTGTGTGTGGTGAGTCTCCTGGACCTTGCTGGTCCGAACCGTACACTTCCTTGACCTTCTGCATGGGTTGCTGTTGCCAAGGCTTATTGGTGCTCTCGCCGGACACCGACTCCTTAGCACTCAACATCCTTTGTGGGGCAGCTTACATCCAGCTTCTGGTCATCCTCAACATCACCTGATCCCCGCAGCTGCAGAGTCAATGTCACCGTCAACTATCCAGAAGCACCCGACATCGGTGGGCATTTGTCTACCGAGCTCCTGGTCACTCTCAAGTGACCCAGACTCTGTCCCCTCTGCTTTCAGGTGCTCTTCAACAAGAATCCACATTTGGATTCCAACGGACATTCTTCTCCCTTCCAGCAGCGGCTCTTCTTTGAATTCCTCCACTGGGTTTGACGACGGTTACGATGCCACTTCACACCTATGCACCCGGCTTCCCTGGGTTAGGTAACTCAGGTACTTCGGTATCCACAGGTGGGGTGGCTCTCCAACCTACTGTCTTCCATTGGGTTTCTTCGTAGTCCACTGGGAAGGGTCCTTAACCTTTAAAACTCCAACCACGACTTTCACATAGAGCTGTACAGAGCACGCGGTCGTGTTCCCACACTGCACCCGTTCTCCGTGGGATCCCTCTCTAATCACCTTGGGTGGTTCTTTAGGTTCCCAGCAATACTACATCCTCTCAACATCGTCCTGACTCAAGTCGTGGTTCATATACCACTTTCTTAGTATACAGTTTGGTCCCCTCCTGGGGCCCACTGAGTATTAGTGCTATGTACTGTCATTTCTTTGCTTAAGTATTGTGTGCTTTGTGTCGACCTCCATGTAGGAGATACTGAAACATACTAGAGAGTATTATATAATAAATACATATTTTTATACATTTCTTGTGTGGTTCTCTTTCATTTTATCTATACTATAAGATTGCTTTCTGGTAAAACAAGCTGCTTTACACTCCTTCAAGATAAAGGGGCCCATTAGGATGACGGACGGAAATGCCCTCCGACCGCCATGAAATAGGGGAAAAAAACCTGCATGACCCGTGGCATTTCCGTTGGTCAAATTACGATGCAACGTACGCAAAATCAGACCGCGGTGGACGGATGTCACAAAACACCGTGTACCATGGTCGGAAAAGCTGCAAATCTGACCGAGGCGGTTGAGGAAAGCTGTTCAAAGGCTCGAAAAGGCCGCTCCAGGCACGGAATGACCGCACGGCCAATTACAATGAGAATCCAGAGCTGGCGGACCGAGCACCGCCATCTGACCGCCTCGCACGCGCACAGGCCAAATGAATGGCATGCGGAACCAACCCCACAATAATGCCGAAGTGCGCCTGTACTCTCTGCTGCCCTCAATCACAACACACATGCCACAATGACACACCCCAAAATGCTCCAGGTAGGGAATGCTATGCGCAGCATGGAAGAGACATCTGAAGGTCATCACCCATGTGGACACACCCACATACCACAGATGAAAACCAACCCCTACCTGGACCAGCAGCCTTTGCACACCACAAGCCGAGACAGAGAGACAGGACACCATTGACTCACACTGCACAACATCACACCCACCCAACTCCACACAACACCACTTACACCCACACACCTCACACACTATAAATATCTCCACCATTACCTTGCACCCTGCACCCCTCATTCATTTGCACCATGCCCCCCAAGAAAATGCCCAACATCACCAACTCAGAGTTGAAAGTGATAGTAGACGAGACAATCAGGGCAGAACCACATTTGTTCGGGGACCTGGTCCAACACACCCCACTTGCGCGCAAGAACCAGATGTGGGCAAGGATCCACAGCAAAGTCAATGCCGTAGGGACCAGCCTACGCACAGTGCATGATATCAGGAAGAGGTGGGGCGACCCCAAGGGCCGGGACAAGCATCCGGCCCAGAGGAACCACGTGGCGGCCCAGAGTACTGGTGGCAGCCCTCCCATTCCACCACCAACCTTCACCGAATGGGAGGAGAAGGCACCTGCCATAATGCATCCAGAGAGTCTCACAGGAATCGGGGGGCTGGAGGCTGGTAAGTCCCAATAAAATAATCACATCACACTACAATACACCGTTGTGAGCCCCAATCACCCGCCCACATCAAACTCATGTGGGATGCACACTTACAATATTAATGAGTCACAGGGACAGTATTCCTTAATCAGTTCAACCTCACAGGTGGGTGGTCAGCTCGTGCACCCTGGCCTCCCTCCCGACAAGCATGGCTCACCCTCCCCACCCCACACCATGTGGCAGCTAACACCGTTGACTGTGCCTCCCAACAGGTAGCTAGCCATCTCACTGGGGAGGAGAATGTCGAGCCCTGACAACAGCACCACAACTCCCACATGGCCCTCTGTCTCCCCTCACAAACAGCATGGAGCCAACAGACCCACACATCCCGCACTTCGTAGCCAACTCTGGAAACCCCCATAAGTTACTAGGCCGTGCACATACAGAGAAATCCATCCCGAGGCCACATGACGCACAGTGTCATTGAAGAAGGGACATGCAACGCAAAAGCAGAATACAAGTACGCGACCGCAAAAAGCCAATGTGCAAGTCCCATTGTCTTAAAGCAGAAAAACTCGTGTCAACAGGACACATGCATGGAAACACTGTCAAACATCACAAAACCACAGGAGGCAAGCACAAAAAGCACAGCACAAAGCATGAATTGCCGGCAGAGTAGTCACATAGAAAAGACAGAAGTGTCCAAGCATTAACTGAATCGGATGAGCAACAAGTCAGTACCAGAGGACATGTCCTCGGAAATTCTACATCAGCACATATGAAATTGGCCCTTTAGCCATGTCACTTCGCTAATGAGCATTGTAGGTACCCAGGGCTTTAAGTGGGATGGAAACACTGGGGGGGTCCCTCAAAGGAGCCTGACCAATATAATTAAGGGTGTGGCCCAAAAACCTCAGACATTAATCTGGTCTTGGCATATTGGGCTACCCCACTGGCATTTTCCTGGCACTACATTGCACCCAGATATATGAGACAACAAGGAGTATGATACCTGCTACAACTCTGGACTACGGGCCTTGGCAATGTTTGTCAGATGCATAAGATAAGGAAGCTGCAAATATGGCTTGCATCTAACTTTGGAAAATCTTCCACTTAAAACCCTGATGACACCACAAGGATGTTGCGTCTCATGAGTCTCCAAAGGAGTGATTTCCTGAGACATAATGAATCCATAAAGAATTTCACTTCCCCACAATGCTCACCTGGCATTACGTCATGCTGTAACTACTCCACCAGTGAGAAGTGAGGAGTGTGACCATACGCACATCGATGTGCCTGCTGGCCATGCTTTCCAGCAAGAAGAACGGACCGCCTGTGGCATGGCACAAAAAAGAGCACGAAAGAGACCCATACCAAGGCCCACTCAGAAAAAGGGACGGTGCACAGCACTGGTGAGAACCAGCCCACTGAATGACCTGTATGTACATTAACACCATGTGTAACTGATGACATACTGACATGAATGCCTAGTAAAGCCAAGGCAAAAGTCATGTCACTTCAATTCAAATGTGGCAAACAAGAACATCTAAGTTATGCTGTGTGCAGAACATGCTGACAAAAGTGACCTAACTTCAAAATGTGACTCGATAGCAACAGCAGGAGAGCCGTGCCATGGACGAGCCCAGCTAGCCCCCCCCGGAAGGTGAAGCCTTGGATGCATTGTCCCTGGTCTGTTCTGGTGAGGAGGAACTACATGGCCCCTCCTGCGCACACAGGCCAGGCATTACATATATGGTAACAGTTGCACAACGTGTTTTTTCTGTGGCAATGTTCTGCTAACTCCCCCATAAGTGATTGTGGATAGTCAATCGTGGCCTCACATTCACACAGCGAACGCATTGTACCATGAGTGTGCATGCACAATGGGCCTCTGTTTAGACAAGTAGCCGCTCCCACACTAGCCTGAAGGCCTTCGGATACCAGGTGTCTTGACCGTCCCTTGTGATTCAGCCAGTGCTAAACACGGCTCGCCCACTATTTTCGTGGTGAACTGAGACACAGAGTATTGATAGCGTCTGATACTGAAGGCCGTTGCACACTTTTTATCACACTTATGGGCTCTGGTCTTGTCCCTTCATTCCATGCTTTTCCGGGAGTACCACCGGGTGTCTGTCCTCCAATTAGCACACTGCATTTCGCGCTTTCTGATCATAAGTTTGGGTGTACAGCTGAGCGCTGGTTCTGAGATTGCTCTCACGCCATGTCTGACCGTCCAGTGGGCCAGGTCGAGCCCAGTCAGTTGCAACTGTACCATGAACGCATGCAGCTTCTTTTTGGATGTGTCCTACTGGCTGTGCTGGGCATCAGTTAAAGGCTAAAGTTCAGCCATGCATATTTCACCTGCGTGCAACCCGTCTTTTCATGTAGAAGATGTCTGTTCCAGTGGGCCATGGATGTCTGCCTTTCGAACACATGCTGACCTGGATCATGAGCTATGGGTGACTCCTTTGTTGGTCCACGTGCCAGACTGCTTTGGTGAGACACGTTTATGGGATGCCATTCAATGTGTCAGGCAGGCTGACAGCTGCGCCTGTGCGGTTGCGCAATGGATCCTGTGCAATGCCTACATCGAACCTCTCACAGGTTGCGATGGGATGCACCCTGCAACCTCGTGGTGCAAGGAGCACCTCTGTTCCTTCATACTGCTAGATGGGATGGCGGTCCTCTTCGCTGAAGATGAACTAGATCGTCTCTTGGAACTGATTGCCTTCGAAGCTGCCTGTGCCTTTTTGGATTCGTAACTACTTCACAGCAACAGGAACTGTTGGTGACTAATTGAATCATCGTTTCCCTTTCTTCACGCCTCCTGACAAGAATTGACAACCAGCTCTCTAACTTTGGCCCTGTCTGCATTGGCTTGGACTGTGCTGTGCTCTGCGGTCTATTTGGCTTGGTACCACACACCAGAGCAAGTGGAGGCTGTCATCTGGCCGTCGTGGACATTGTCGTCTGGCATTA
Source organism: Triturus cristatus (assembly GCF_964204655.1). Classification (NCBI taxonomy): domain Eukaryota; kingdom Metazoa; phylum Chordata; class Amphibia; order Caudata; family Salamandridae; genus Triturus; species Triturus cristatus. The sequence goes on along the minus strand of NC_140581.1, from coordinate 791,446,933 downwards.
ACCCGGTTTCCATTGTGCAGCTGTAGTGCACGAAGATTACATGGCGTTGTTGTTTTGCAAGTACCCAGGGCTCGAGTCGGGGGTACACTGCGCCCCCCCTCTTTGCACGGGGTGGACGCCATCCCCCCTGCCAGGACGTTGGTCCCCACATGGATATGGTTAACTTGTCCCGGTGTACTCTCCAGATACCGGTAAACGTTCCACAGCACCTGCACATTGACTGCTGTCCATTCCCAGCAGCAACGTGCATGCAGCAAGTGCGCCTTTTCTCACCTCCAGCCGGGCCGAGGTAAAGGGGCCATCTGGCCTCCTTTTGTTTGTACATGCTGACTGGGCTCCGCCTTGGACCTTACATTTAAATGTAGATGCCACAGAGAGAAACATATGCACACAGCTTGCCGTCTCTTCATAGGTACTTAAGGGAGGCATGCTTTTGCCTTTGTTCAGTCCCTGTATATCAATGCGGACACTGTTAGACTGTCAGGTGGGTTAGTCTGTCCCAGTATTTGCACAAATCATGCTAGTCGCACTATTTTACTTCTTTCATAGTGCTACGTCTTGACGTTGTTAGGTCATTTGCATTTTGTCTTACTTGGTCAGTCCCCCCACTTCTTAAATAGAACTTGTGCCCTGCAAGTCCCTTAGTACATGTCTGTCACATGAGAGGTGTCCGCAGAGCATGTGCTCTGCACGGTCCTGGAGTACTGTATGGACATTCTGTCCGTGGTCGGAGAACCTTGTCAATTTTCATTCAGTTAAGTTCAGGCCATAGCACCACGACTCAATAAAGTCTCACAGCTGTAGGAGGACATGGATCCCCTTTGAATGACATGGGATTGCGGGCCAAATGCCCCACACTTGGAGGGGGATCCATCCAGCGATGAGTGCGACAAAGCCAATGTGTTGTAATTTCACCATGTACAGGCTGAGTGATGGGTTCTACTGACAAAGACCATGGACCAGTGACATCCCATGCAATTCCTTCCTACAAGAGGTGGGGGGATATGCACATGGTTCGACGTCCAGAGGGATCAATGATGCGACATCTAGCTTCATGTTAAATGGATATGTCACTGTGGTTACTGGTTGGGTACTCTTGCATTCTCAACCTGTTGTGGTACGTATGTTGCATGCTTTGACACTGTAGTAAAAACGTTACTTTTGGAAACGTTTCTTGTCTTCAACTTGTCTGCTTGTGAACAGGTGCTTGAATGCCTCAGAGTGAGTACGGGAGCAAGTGAGGCAGTATGGCAATGGTGTCCTGTGAGTAGGGGTGCTTCGGGTTGCTCAGTCCCTGCATGCATGTGTTTTCGAATCCGGTGCATTGTCCAGTATGTGTACGAAGTCTCTGGAACATTTGTCAAAGTCTGTGAGACAACAGCAAAGCACACAGACACAGTCATAGTGGCTCATTGTTGCATGACACTCAACGGAAGTAGTTGACTATGAGCTGTTGATGCTGGCCAAGGCCTTCTTCCTCACCACTGTCATCGACACTGGACATGTGTGGGTTGGGGGAGGGGGTGATGTTGCTGGTCCGCCAGATGTAGCAGTCATGTGCCAACCCCGGATACTTTGCACACACGTGTGAGATGATCTGCTCCGCCTGTCATGCCGCTTGCACGTTGATGGAGTGGTAGTGTTTGCAGTTCCTATAGATGGGTTCACTTGCCTGTGGTGGTACAAGGCCAATGTGTGTACCATCAATGGCTGCCATCGACATGAAGAATGTCTCCCAGGCAGTGCCGGCTCAAGGTATTTTTTATTTCTGTGGTCCAACGAGCCACTCAGGTGGGGCACTGCATGCCCGTTTTGTCACTTATGTCTCTCGCCAGGCCTGCTTCAGGGCCCTCCTTTATCTCTCCTCAGTTTTTCAGGGGCCAGGGAGACGCATTCTTTCCTTCCAAATTCTCATTCTAGATGGTGTCACTCTCAAGACGTGTTTTTTTTTTCCTGAAAAGGTCCGTCTGATCGGAGATTGAGGTTTCCTGAGGTGGGAGTATCAGGCAAGTGACACATCTCATGCTCTCACTCATGCCCTCCTCCTTTGGATTCCCTCTCTGCACCCTAGTCCAGCGCAACCCATCTCTCCATGGCCACTCACTCATGTGCATTTCATTTGTTGTATGTCGCTACTGATATGAGTGTAGGGTGTAACAGTACTTTACTTCATGCACACATTGTACAGAGACAATCAGTCATGCAAGTATGTAAGTACATCAGTCTACAGGGAATGTCACGAAAGCCTATGAGGATTGCAAGGTGTTGTAATCACATGTCGTTCATACTGATGGGCAAGATTTCTGAGGGCGTTTGGTCTGGAGAAGCACTGCCTTGGGACATCTGTGAGGACATTTACAGGCAGTGGCAGCCGGGCAGACTGCACGCCACACCTGTACGTGTGTTGGACGTGCTAGGGATTACACGTATGTCTGATTTGCAGACACTGGACACCTCTGGTTGTCTGCCTACGCCACTGACCCTTCACAAGATGACCCCTGGCCCAGAGACGCCAGTCAGATGTCAAGGGATATTAAGGCGGGGTTCACAGGTTGGATGTTTCATTACACAACTTTGGCACAGTGCGGGAGCCCTTTGTCCTTTTTGACTCCTTCTCTCATTTAAGTCCATCTGGCCACGAGGCATGGCTATGTATGTAATTTCACTTTCCTTTCCTTCGACATTCCACGTGTGTGAAGACGACTCACAGGTCACACTCTCTCATCCCTTCACAATGTAGTGAGCAGCTGGTCACTGTTCTAGTTGTTCTGAAGTACCAGCCACTCCCAGAGGGCTGGCTTACCCCCCACCCCACAGCCACCCAGCACAGGCGTCACTGGACATGTGACCCTGCCAACAAACTGTGCAGGATGCACGTGCCCTGGGCCGGTTCTCCTATACATGTACGTGTCTGTGTGGTTACTTTATTTGCATGAGGGCCTCGTGCCCCACAACATTACACATGGGGCTCACCAGTCACTTTGGGCAAATGAGTTGTGATGTGTGATGTAATTGCCAGGGCGCCAATGCAAATGCAGTATGTGTTTACATGCAGGGTAGCTGGCATTCACAGTGATGACAGGCATTGGCCCCGCTTGAATGTTGCAGGGTTGCTGTCGCAGCTTCCAGGCCACCAGGGTGTGGCACAAATGTTTAGATGTTGCGGTGTGAGCGCTCTGCAACTGCGAGTCTCGTCATTGGACCCAATTGCCTTCGGGGCACTGAGGGTCACTCATAGGGATTGGGTGGGCCTCGCACTTTGCATTTGGCAGGTTGCCACGATCATCGTGGTGCCGCCACGCTTGCTGGGAGTTGTAGTTGTTCAGGGGTTGCATGTGTGGAAATGTTTGGTACGTACCTCTGCTGTTGGGCGCGGCGGAGTCTTGTCTTCCGGAGGTGCAGCAGGTGGTGCAGCGGGAAGGCCTGTTGCGCCAGATCCATGGCGGTTCCAGGGGTTTAGATGGCTTCTGTTTTGGCTCTTCCTCTCCGTAGTTGTATTTCTGCCATCTGCAACGTGGTGGTTTTGACGCGGCGGTGGGAAGGGCTGTCTGCAACATTGTGATCTGCTTGGCAAACGGAATGTGTTTTCGAACGCCGGTCCTGCCCTGTTGGCTCCGTCTGCCACCCTTGCGTATGCAAAAGACGTGCGGAGCCTGACAGACTGCGGAGGACGGAAAATAGCCTCTGTGGGTCCATTGTGATTTGTTGGTCGCAATGGCCGCATCTGGGGCGGAAAACATGACAGTTGTCCGCCACCGCCACCAGCACGGAAGGCCTTCCATCCATCATCTTAATGAGCCCCTAAGCCTGAAGGCTGCTCTCCACAGCTACCACTTGGATAGCTTTCTAAGGTTGTCTGAGACCTCTAAAATCACCATAAGGGTTGTCTGGACTGGTGCAAGGTGCCCACTTACATTAGTGGACAGCATATACCAGGCCAGACTCTCACTATACTGCAACAGGAAGCAAATTTAGGTAACAAAAAGATATGTTTTTTCCCCAGAAGGCTAAAATATCGAAGGTGAAGGAAAATGCAAGTACAGTAGAATTCCAGAGTTGTAGAGGAAAGCACGCATACCTAGATGGCCCCAGAGAATATGTGTCTTTTAAAAAAGGGCCAAAGACAACAATGTGAAAGACTTAAAAGCAGCATAAGTCAAAATCTGGCTTCTCAGATACAGCAGGCCTTGAGCATGACCTGTGGGGGCAAACAAGGCATAATGATTTGAAAGTGATACTCTTCTCCATAGATTGCAGCAGAGGCTGGTGAGGTTAGTAGAAACTGAGATACAATAGTTATGGCCAAGGAAAAGGTGTGCTTCAGAGTTCTCTGTAATAATATAATAATCTGAACCCTGGAGATGAGATATTTCAGAAGTCCCAGATAAAAGGCATTACCGCAATTCAGACATGAGAACATTTCTGCCTGAAACACCATTTGTTTACACTTAGGGTGAAGCAAAAGCAAGACTTTATTTATTGTTTTAGGAGGTGGACGCAGGTCCCTTGGTCACCTGAATAAATTTATGTCTAAAAATATCAGACTATATATCATACATTCAAAATAAAACCTAAATTAGCGTTTTCCATAGAAAGACTCATCTGACAAAAAAATTCACACTATATAAACCAACCAATAAAATTAAACTATAAACAACTTAAACCAATAAAATAAATCAATTAAGTCAAAAATATAAAAGGCACACAAATGTAAACAAATAAATACCTCAAAAAAGACAAACGATGCAAGACGAGGAAACTCTGCACTGGTTCCACCACCATGAAAAGTCTGGCGGAGAGGAAACAAAGGGGGCCCTAGAGGGTCCCCATTAGGCTCAGACATATGTAGATGCACATAGGGGGGCATAACATGTACCCCCTGTGTGCATGCACATAGGTTCCTGAATGGCATGGATTTACGAATCCATGCCCTGCAGGAACCATGTGAGGCGTTCCCATTGCAGTGTCTTATTAAAAGACACTTCCGCTTTTTAAAAGGCACCACAGGGGGAATCACCACACCACTCACCAGACCACAGTAAAGTAGAAATCTGGCGGGAGGGCGGCAGCGACCTTCAGCAGGGCGGTGGTACGGCGGTTTGCACCGCTGCACCACCGCTCAGCTGGAAGGTCGTAATTAAGCCCTAAGTGTAGAACCTTTGTTAGTAAGGATTATGGCTAGCCGCAGAACTACTGTTCAGCAGGTGGTTGGTATGCTTTTTGAATCTTCCTCTGAGCAGGATTAGGAGACTGACAGTGCGTCTGAGGGAGAGGAGGGAGGGGAAGATTCAGGCAGTGAGTTGTCTCTCCACATGGAATCATCAGATGATGAATCTACTCTCAGTGCGGCTGAAGGTACTCTCAGTGAGGATGAAGGGCCTGTTTTAGAGGAGGACACTGATGTGCCAATGGTGCAAGACGCATCTGGATTGCAGCCTGGGGCTGCAAAGCTTCCCATTGGAAGTGCTGGACTCTGGGTTGATCCAAACATGGTGCAGCCGGTGTTGCCTGCCTTAACTGGTGATGCAGGGTGTAGAGTGAATTGTGAACATTATTTGCCCATACAGTGTTTTCAGTTGTTTATGGATGATGTATTTCTGCCTGAGATTTTTTGAGCAGACTAATTTGTATGCAGAACAGTATTTGAGGGACAACAGTGAAAGACTCTAGAGTTACTCGGTGGACTCCCACAAATCTGGATGAGATGAAGACATTTTTGGGTTTTATTTTTTTGATGGATTTGATAGGGAAGCCGTCCATTGCTTCATATTGGTCTACTAGTCCAGTGATGGCAACGACCATATTTCCTGCATTTATGAGTCGTGATCGGTATTTACTTGTGCTTCGGATGCTGCATTTTGTTGACAATGCTTCGGCGTTGCCACGAGATCACCCTGAGTGTGATCGTCTTTTTAAAATTCGACCTGTTCTTGATCACTTTGTAGATCGATTTTCAGAGATCTATGCTCCAGGGAAAGAAATAGCTACTGATGAGTCTTTAGTCCAGTTCAAGAGTCGTTTGGTTTTTAGACAGTACATTCCTAGCAAGAGGGCACGTTATGGAATTAAGCTGTATATGTTGTCTGAGAGTAGGACAGGACATGTCTATAATTTCTGGGTGTACACTGGTAGGGATTCCACTATCGACCCCCCTGGTTGCCCATCCACTTTTGGAGTTTCAGAGAAAATTGTGCGGGATCTTGCTAGAGGACTGTTTAACAGAGGTCACCATGTGTACCGTGATAACTTCTACACTGCTGTGCAATTGTTTATGGAATTGTTCAAAGTGGAACTTTTGCTTGAGGCACAATCCGCTCTAATGGTAAAGGTTATCCAAAAGAGCTTGTTTGCAAAAAGCTTCAGAGGGGACAGTGCAGTTCCTTGCGTAGTGATGAACTACTAGCTGTGAAATTTGTGGACAGGAGGGATGTGTACATGCTGACTACCAACCATGATGAGAGTACATAACCTGTGGCTGTTTGGGGTCAGATTGCTGAAGTGTGCAAACCTGTGTGCATTTTAGACTACAATAAGCACATGCGTGGTGTTGATAGAGTAGATCAGAGGTTGGAACCTTACACTGCTATTCGTAAGGCTTACATTTGGTATAAGAAGTTGGCCATCCATCTCTTGAATTTAGCAACTCTCAATGCTTTTGTTATGTACAAGGAGTGTTCTCCTGCATCAAAGTTGACTTTTGTTCAGTTTCAGGAGTCTCTGATAGGGAGCCTTGTTGTTGTGGAACAGGCAAGTGTTCCTAGAGTTGTAGTGGTGGAGGATGTGGCTAGATTGAAAGATCACCACTTTCCTGATTTAAATCCTCCCATGCCCCAAAAAAACAATCCCCGTAAGAGATGTAGAGTCTGCTTGCGAAGAGGTATGCACAGTGCCGATTGTCCTAATCCTGGGCTGTGTGTGCCCACATGTTTCAGATTGTATCACACTCAAAAGAGTTTTTGGGAGCAACAGTGAGTCTAATAGTGTACTGCCTGATCTGTATGGTTTTATATAGTTGTTCAGTTTAACGTTTGGCAATAGAATGATGTCTTTAGTTACTGCTGTTGTTTTTGTAGTTATAGTTTTGAATTTAGGTTTGTGTTTTCTTTCTTGTTTAAAAATCATTTATGACGGTGTGCATGGACTGACGCTTGGCTGACAGTGAGCGTGGATTGGCGCTTGGTTGGAGGTGTGTGTGGTTTGGCACTTGGCTGAAGGTGTGCGTGGACTGGCGCTTGGCTGGTGGTGTGCATGGATTGGCGCTTGGCTGGCAGTGTGAGAGGACTGGTGCTTGGCTGGCAGTGTGCGTGGACTGGCGCTTGGCTGGTGGTGTGCGTGGACTGGCGCTTGGCTGGCGGTGTGTGAGTAGTGACTTGCTGCTGGTCACTACACATACTGCTAGCTAAACACCACTCCATGCAATCCATGAGCTGGTGTGGTTGCTGTGTCAGGAATGTGGGCGTGTGAAAGTGATGGGCCCTTGAATGGTGCTGTCTGCTCGTGTGAGTGTTGTGATGTGCTGGGCCCGTGGCTGGTGGTGTGAATGGTTTTGTATGTGTCACACGTATAAAAGGTATATGAATGGCCTGTAAAGCAGTTGGTGCCTTGTCGTGGCTTTACAGCTCACGAGCTGTGAGTCAATGGTTCAGTTTCTCGTCCTTTCAATTATTAACAGTGCATTACATTTTTGTGAAATCTCTGGTTAATACAACTGTATATACTGAACCATCACTCACCCTCGTGCCAAATCCAACCAGTATGTCTGTGTGCTTGAAGAATAGGTGGTTGTACAGAAATATTTGTCTTTTCGGTCTTTCTCAAGCAGGGTGTACATTGTCCCTTTTTGTGAATGTTGTAATGTATTGGTTTCGTGCCTGTGGTGTGAATGGTCTTGTGTGTATTACGTATTTGTGTGTATTACGTATGAAAGGTGCGTGAATGGCCTGTATAGCGGTTGGGGCCTTGACGTGGCTTTACAGCTCACGAGCTGTGAGTCACTGGTTCTGTTTTTTGTCCTTTCAATTATTGACAGTGCATTTCATTTTTTGTGAAATCTCTTGTTTATAAAACTTTATATACTGAACCATCACTCGCCCTCGTGCCAAATCCAACCAGTATGTGTGTGTGCATGAGGAATAGATTGCTGTGGTGTAATCTTTGTCTTTTTAGTCTCTCTGCCAAGGTGTACATTCCCTCTAAGAATAACCTACCAACTGTAGATATTGTCGTAAACTAAACATCCATGGGAGTGCATGGTGATGTCTCTCTTGTGGATCCCAACAAGTTATCTTACCCACAATGTCCTGCAAACCTCAAAATGTGTCTGTCACATTTTCCTTGCATTATTTTGCCAACATTTTCACACTACAGAACGAAACAATCCTATCCCCGCCTTTCTCCAAGTATTCCAAAAGAAATGGTATCTTACTCGCATGGGTGGGTCAAGGACCTGTGACAGGCAAGGGCCATAAACCTATTGAGGCGACATCAAAATTGCCTATCACAAAATGACCTGGTTTTGCAAGGGGGGTCACCTGGGCTTTTGGCCCCGTGCTCGGCGGCCATCTAGGGAAACCTATCAAACCCACACATTTCTGAAAACTAGACACCCGGGGGATTCCAGGGAAGTATGGCTTGTGTGGATCCCTCAAGAATGTATAGGTTTGCTAGGTTTCCCTAGGTGCCGGCAGACCTAGGGTTAAAAAACTATAGCTAGGCACATTGCAAAAAAAGGGTCATTTTTCACTATGAAAATGTGGTGTGTCCCCGTTGCGTTTTGGGCCGTTTCCTGTTGCGGGCACTAGGCCTACCCACACAAGTGAGGTATCATTTTTCTCGGAAGACTTTGGGGAATGTGGGGTGGGTAGAATTTTGTGGATCCACGCAGATTCCAGAACTTTCCACCACAGAAATGTGAGGAAAATGTGTTTCTTTGGACAATGTTTTAGGTTTGCAAGGGATTCTGGGTAAAAGAACCTGGTGAGAGCCATTCAAGTCATCCCATCCTGGATTCCCCTGGATGTCTAGTTTTCAAAAATGTATAGGTTTGCTAGGTTTCCCAAGGTGCAAGCAGAGCTAGGGTTAAAAAACGACAGCTAGGCCCTTTGCAAAAAAAGGGTCATTTTTCATTGTGAAAATGTGGTGTGTCCACGTTGCGTTTTGAGCCGTTTTGTGTTGTGGGCACAAGGCCTACCCACACAAGTGAGGTACCATTTTTATTGGGAGACTTAGGGAAAAACACATAATTGTAGAGCAACTGTTATTACCTATTGACTTTCAAAGCATTTCTGCCTTCCAAATGAAAGACAATGTGTAAAAAAGAAGTCATTTTGAAAAAGGACTTATAATTCTCATGCTAGTATGGGTACTCCCAATTTTGGAAATGTGTAAATATCTACAGTTTCTAAACTTTATATTTTGTTCAGAAATACATAGCTGTCTTTCATACCAATTTTTCCATGTATACATTTTCCCAAAATAATTGCTAAATACCCGGTACATAATAAAAAACCATTGCAAGGCGCTGCTCAGTTATTGGCTCTGTGTTCATCGGGTTATTAGTGAACCTACAATTCCTATATATATCCACAACCAGAAAGGGCCAGCAAATGTAATGGTATATTGATTTCAAACAGCTGTCATAATTAGAAGAAGTTACAGGTGAAAAATGTTGACACAAATGGCTGTTTTCTTCTACTAATTTTCAATTTTTCCTATATTTAACTGTTAGTTTCTATAAAGAAACCTTGAAGGATCTACACAACTGACCCCTTGCTGAATTCATAATTTTGTCTACTTTTCTAAAATGTATAGCTATCCAGGATCCATTATTGCTTTCATACCCATTTCTACCATTAACTGGAAAGAGGTTGAAAGCACAAATAATAGCAAAAATAGGCTATGTCCCAGAAAAATGCCAGAACTGTGTAAAAAATGTTGGTTTTCTGACAAAAGTGTGTCATTCCCTGCACCACAACCCCTTATTTGATACCATTTTCAGGGAAAAAATCAGACGCTTTCATCTGAGACCCTTTTCCCCCATTCCCCCCCCCCCCCCAAAAAAAAATCATTTAGCTGTATTTTGGCTAATTTCTGGGTCCCCTCCAGGGGACTCCACAAACCCTGGATACCTTTAGAATCCCCATGATGTTGGAAAAACAGGACGCACATTTGGCATGGATACCTTATGTGGTCAAAAAGGTACAGGGGCTTAAGCGCGAACTACCCCAAATAGCCAAAGAAAGGCTTAGCACAGGGGGGGGGGGGGAAAGGCCTAGCAGCGAAGGAGTTAAGATCTCTTACTATCTCGAGATCAGATAAGACAGATCCTTTAAGTGTCCATCTAGGTCTTATATTACTTCGACTCACTTTTAAGTTAAATGCTACAGGGGCATGATCAGATATGTGACTAGGCAGAAAGTCTATCGAAGTTATACTCTCCAGAATAAAGCAACTAATCAAAGCATAATCGATTCTGGAGAGGTGTCCATATTTTTTACTGTGGAATGTATACCCCAGTTTGTCACCCTTCTTTGCCCTCCACAAATCTACAAGTAGCATATTTTTCATGGCCTGGCGTACCCGGGGAGCTCCTATATGATAGCTCTGATTCGATCTATCCTTAAGAGGGTCTAAAAGGACATTAAAATCTCCACCTATTACTACTGATGAGACTTCTTCCATCAAGACCCATTGTAGCTTACAAATATAGGTGGGATCGTCTATGTTAGGGCCATAGAAGGAGACACATATCAGCTCAGACCCTCCGAAACAAATGGTAAAAAATTGTGAAACAATGAAAAATAAGAGTTGAAAATGGACAACATTCAAATGTATATACATTTAATATACCTTTTTTATGATGAAAACATTATGCTTAACTTTATATATGTTTACATTATTTTACTTGAAGTATATATGATTGATAATGTAAAATATAGAATGAATAAAGATTGTAAACAAATGAAAATTAAAAAATGTGTGACATCTTTATTATACAAATATTTAATTAATAATATTTATTACAAACATACAATTAACTTTTTTTAAATATTTCTATCACCAACAACAATATTAAAATAACACTGAGCATTTCCACTAGAGACAGATAAAAGTAAAATAAATATTTTTTTAAGACAATTATAAAACTAAAGTCTTGCACTCTAACATAAATCATTTAAATAAAATGTTAGTCACTAACAGGGCTATATTTACTATTCCCACTCCAATGCAACCGCATTGGGGGAAGGCGTTGGACACTAAAGGGGTGACATTTACTATTCCTGCTCCAATGTAAATGAATTTGGGGAAGGTGTTGGGCATTAAAGGGGTGACATTTACTGTTTTCACTCCAATCCAAACCAATTCGGGAAGGTGTTGGACAATAAAGGGGTGACATTTACTATTCCCACTCCAATCTAAACCAATTTGGGGAAGTTGTTGGGCACTAAAAGGGTGACATTTACAATTCCAGCTCCAATCTAACCATATTGGGGGAAGGTGTTGAACTCCAAAGGGGTAACATTTACTATTCCCACTCCAATCTGAAGCAATTTGAAAAAGGCATTGGACACTAGAGGAGTGGTATTCACTATTTCTAAAGAAGTGAAATTTAAAATATCCAATAAAAAATTAAATATTTTACAATACATATTACAATATAAAAACATTACATACACAATCAATACTCCAAATTCACACATATTTGTTTATAATTTTCTTTACTAAAATGTTATCTAAAACACACTAATCTAAACTACATTTCTGTTCATATTTATATTTTAAATGATAAAATGAATAATTTAATTACTATGAAAAATAATACAGTGTTGAACATATTTATTATCATTAATAAACTTTCAACAACAAAATAAAAATACATTGATCATACAAAATTAACAATGGTACATTAAAAAAATATGTATACACATTTTATATTTCAAAAATTAACAAAAATGTAACTTCAAATTAAAATTCAATTTAAACAAATTATGCAATTTCAAAATATTTTTTTAAATAATTTTTTTTTAGTTTTGACACAAAAATCTTTCTAAATATTCTCCTTTATTAAAATAATTTATATATGTTTTTGATAATAATAATGTATTTATAACATGATTTGCATAATATGATTTTATAATATTTAATTTTCTCTTATTTTTAAAAAATGTTATACCATTAGCGTATCTTAATTAACAATAAATGACACTTTAGTAGGAATTTTAATATAAGAAAATTAATGTAAACATTCTAAATTAATAATTTGCATATCTTTACAATTATTACCTTAACATTTATATTAGAAACATAATATTTTTTTAAATATCTTCTCACATTTATCCCCTAAAAACCCAATATCGTGCTACTAAAAATAATACTCAACAGTTATTTTTATATTAAAATAAAAACTGCAAATTTCAACTGTTTCATGGGTAAAAAATTATAAACACATAGAAACACATTACAACTCAATACATAATAATTAACATTTGCAAATATTACATACAATATTTTCTACATAGATATGTTTTACAACAATATTAAAAAACAACTATAAAAACAATATTTGTATCTTCAATATTCTTGTCCACAATCTTTTTGATGTCCCAATATTCTTGATACAGTACTTTTGTACCACAATATCTTTTTCTTTATATTTTGTCCAAACAACTCTAAATTCCAGATCTTTGTGGCTGGCTAGGGTAAAGGGCCTAGAACAATAGGCATCGTCATAGGGGTGTAGATAGTAGAAGTTCCTCTCAAACAATTGATTTGTCGTCTGTGAAGTTTCTTTAATCATGTTTTTTTCTGGATCAGTCAGGTCATGCAGCCTATATGAATTCTAGATGGCTGGTGATGATGCCTATTTTCTTTGGCAGCCTGTTCCAGAGATTGCACGAAGAACTACCTCTGATAAAAGAATTTGAAAAAGGAAAGTGGTCAGGGAAGATGCTGCTTTTAATCTGTGGTTTCTGCGTTGACACTACAGTTTTAGTTTTGTCTGTAGGAAGACAGGTACTGGTCTATGGATTGCCTGAAGTGCAACGCAGAGCACTTTGTGGGAGATTCATTTTGGATCTGGTAACGGGTGTTATGGGCCGGGGTTATGTACTCTCAGCCACTTAGACTTATGATGTGTCCAGCTAATACATACTGGAATTATTGTGGCTTGCCTATTAGTTTTTTTAAAGTCTGATGGGGAGGCCATTGGTATAGTCGAGTCATGATAACACGGGCGCTTCTTTTGCCTGAATCCGGTGTAATAGGCCTACCTAGGGGAGATACGTCATAATTTTCTGATCATGTAAGAAAGCAACCTTGATCCCTTTGTTGACTGGGGTTATGAGTGAGAAGTTAGAATTCTCGGTTACATCAAGATTTTTCAACTCTTTTAATGTGGTTGCTGATAACCCAGGTTCCTGTTACATAGAAAGTCAAAATGCTGCCAAAGTCCTCAGGTGAGAGTTTCCATTTTTGCTGAGTTAAGCTTCCGGTGTTTATTCATTGGTTTGTAAGCAGTCACCTAAGCTGAAGGTGTACAGGTCAGGAACTGGTCACATTAAAGAGAAGAGAAGCAATTGTTGATTCTTCTGGGACACCTACCTTAGAGATGAATGTCTCTGACCATTGGAGTGAGAGAATTTGGGCCTCAGGGATGAGGTAAAACCTTATCGAGTTGAGCACAGTGACCTCAATCCCTGTGCTGTTTATTCTTTGTAACAGTAGTTGATGACCCCAGATTTTAATGCTGATGATGAGAACAGAAGGAATTGAGCTGTGACTCCTTTGGTATCGACCAAATCCCGAAGGTTATCCTAGATGGAGATTATGCTGATTTTGTACTCCTTCCTTATCTCAAACTTTCCCTGCATCAGAAAGGAGTTTGCATTGTTCAATGAGCATGGAGTTCTCGGAGAATGCTGCTATTTTCATGAATATACCTAGAAACAGAGTGATAGATATTGGTCTCTAATTTTACAGATCAATTGAACAAGCCCCCACTTTCCTAGTATCATGTTTAATGTAAGATATTTTTAGGTCACTCTGGAGTTCTTCAGTTAGAGTTCATCAGTGATAAGGGTGATTTGATTGCTCTCACAGTCACGACAGCAGCAATTTCTTAAAGCTCTTTTTATATGCAGGTGATCCTACGATGTTTACAGATTCTCATGAGATTATTGGTTGAAGACCACATTGACGATTCTTCTTTGAACGAAGCATGATACAAATAGGTTCGTAATGGAGGCCTTTAAAAGGAATTCCTGGTTTAAGGAGAAAGCAAGTTTCATGGTTGTCAGTTTCTCTGATGAAGTGGCATGCCAAGGAGCTGCATGGACTAAGGGTATGTTCTACACTCACTGATGTGCTTTCTTGAATACAGAGTTTAGAGAGTATTTTAAACAGGTCTTTACTAGAGCCTCTGAGATGAGATGAATGTAGTGAAATCTTTTGGCTTTCTTTAGTAGGAATTATTTATCTTCTGTACTGTGTTGGAGCTTAATTTATAATTTTGTTTGTGTTTTTCTCCATTGTTTTTTTTAAAGACTTTTGGTTCCCGTTTTACATAGTTTTATATCAGAATTATATCGGAATTGAACAATTTCACTTTCTGGTGACGGGTTCAGAAACAGTTGTTTTGGTGGAACTTTTGCCTCAAGGGTCTTTGTCAAGCCTATGTGGAATTTATGGGCATTTCTAGGTTCAAATGTTGTATAGCAGTAATTTTTTTCCTGCAAAGGGAATGTCAAGTTTCTTCCAGGGTCTTGAAGGAGTACCTGTTGGTGAATGTGTTGTTGTTGAGAATGTAATGCTAAAGTGAATTACATGGTGATTTCTACAGGTTGTCTAATTGTTTCCAGTGACTGAGTTTAGACATCTAGGTTCCAAAATAACATTGATAATGTGGCCTGCCAAATGTCTTGGCCCTGTGACCAATTTATGGAATTCCAGTGAGTTCCTGATCATTTCTATTTTGCTGTAGATACAGAGAGACAGATCTTCAAAGAGACCACATGCGGAGGGACAGTAGATTTGCTTCAATGGGGTTATTGAGATTTTTACAAATTTCAAAAACTGACGTACTGGCATTTTGATCAAGACAGCTTTGCTTTCAATAGTAAGGAATCTATGCAAGAAAAACTGCCTTTTTTTGCACCGTTACCCTGTAAGAATGTTGTTGGAGTTTGTATGCTAATGGTATTCCACAGGTTTATAACACATTTGCTTATCTGTAATATGCATGTGGTTTCTAGTACACAGTTTGCCAGTGCCTCCCTGTTTCTGATTATGTTTTCATTTATGTCTCCGTTTATTTTACTTGTAAACACAAGGTGCAGTTAGAAAATGCCTCAATATGCTTTGGGTTAAAGAGGGGTGTAACTGCAAGAGTAGTTCTTGAGGATAAATAGGGTCTGATTCCATCCCTGGGGGTCGGACCGCCAGGCTGCAGCATTGGTGGCTAGGAGAAAGTGGGACCGCAGCATTTTGAGTTTACAGCCAGGCCGGCAATGGGCCAGCAGCAGTCTGGCAGCATGCTTCAACTCACAGAGTGAGCTTGAAGGCAATGCCGCTGCACTGCAGCACCTGCACTGTCGTGCGCGCACTGTTGCTATGCACCATGTTGTGCATAGTACACAGTGCAAGTACGACAGTGTAGGCAAAGGGGGCACAATATATGCCCCCAGCCACAATACTCAATGGGCTGAAACACCTGTGGGCCCTATTTGGGGCCCCTTTCCCTTCCTTTCGGCCGTCCTTTTCATGGTGGGGTTCCTGCCATTTTATTTATTTTTATTTATAAAGTTTATATAGCGCGAACAAGATCCCGAAGGATATCAGTGCGCTTTACAAAAGGATGGAGGCAGGTAATAAATGTAATATTGGCATTAGATAAGAATAACAAAACAGAAAAACTACATGACAAAGGGGTCAGAGGAGATATATACAATAACTGTTACATAGCGTGCTCAGAAGGGAACAAACGGTAGGGTCAATAAAGTAGCCTACAAAGAAGGTCTCACGGTTGTAAGGTCAATGACTTAGAGCAGAAAATCCTATCCCATTTAAGGTAAGAACTTGTTCATCAGGAATCTTTTAGTTTCCAATTTGAAAGCAACCATGGAGGAGATTCTGCGTATTTCCGGTGGAAGAGAGTTCCAGATCTTCGGGACAGTGCCGGAGAAGGCTTGGTGGCAAGTTCTCTTTTTGCTAAAGATCTGTGGTTTCAGGAGGAAAGAGTTATCACTTCCTGAGGGTCTACCGCCTCCGGATAATTCGAGCTTTTGCGCTCGGTAGCTGGAGGTTTTGAAATGGAGGGCTTTGTGCGACAGACAAGCGATCTTTAGCTGAATTCGTGCTTCGTAGGGCAACCACTTAAGGAATTTTAGGACTTGGGATATGTGCGCATTTCTTTTGGTACCAGTCACCAATCTTTCCGCAGCATTCAGTGATGCCCTTAATGGAGCCAAGGTGTATTTAGAGAGGCCACAGAGCGTAGCACTGCCTTCGTCTAGTCTCGGCAAAACAAGCACTTGGACCACCTACTTGAAGTCAGCTTGTGGAAGGAATGGTTTGATATATCTGAGTATCCTCACCAAGTAATTAGCTCCCTTACAGACATTGCTGATATGATTCTGCATGTTCAGGTGATTGTCCATGAAATGGTTGGTGGAAAGGTGGGTTGGAATAGGCACGGCGATGCTGGCATCAGCACTGCCTCTATTCCCTGGTGCTTTTCCCACCGCTGCGGGATCCAGGCACCTGGCAGTGGCAACAGTTTTCTTTAGGTTCGACCACCATTGTCGTAATTGGGCAGTCGGACAGGCGAGCAGGCAGTGGTCTGAACGCCACCGCAGAATCAGGGCCATAGTGCAGCCATTGAATTCCATGACATTTTGATACTTCAAATGGCTTTTGTAATGAATATGATAAAAACACTTTGGTTAGAACCTGAAAAGCCAATCCCCAGCTTCAGTACAGGGTCAGTGGTGCTGCTGATGCTATGCGTCTGACCAGCCTCAAATGCATGGAGGTTGCAGGGCAATCGCACCAAAGAGTTTAGGACAATATATTGGTAACCATTGAACAAGTGGAAGATGTAGATTTTGCAGACCTCTTCAGAATCTTAGGAAATATTTGTGTGCTGGGCACATTGCGTCATAGAAGAGATTCTAGTGTATTGAGCAGGTGTCATGAAATTAAATTGTTTTCTGTAGAATCTGAGTGCCCATAAAGCAAAAAGGGCTGGGGTGATCTCTGAAAAAAAGAAGAGCTAGGGTGACCAACCCCAGACTTAGTGGTGGTGTAACACAAAATGATGCCCCCACCCTGCAGAATGTGCTTTAGTTTGAACAGGGACCCATGAATGGAGCACCCCAGTCTAAAACACCGCAGGGCTGCAAGGACATGTGCCACGCCCTTAGCTCTCTGGACCCAGCTTTGCAATCTGATGAAAGAGAAAGGGCTTGGAGAGGCCCGTGTCTTGGTGTGGGGACGTTTGATGACACAACCATTCTGAGGATGCCCGATAGATGAGATTGTTGGCTAGATGAAAAGTAATGGATGGAACTGAATGTTCTAATGATATTTGGGAACAGTAGCACAGCAAGGGTGTGATTGGCCCTAGTGCAAGCAAGGAAATGTGCCCTCCTATCCTCTGGTTGGGTAGTGAAGATAGCATTAAGTGGGGTGGAATGGACCTCTAATCCACTCAGTGCCACATCATGCATGCTACCTTAATAGTGGCGTGTTTGGGAAAGGAAACAATATTTGTTTTCCTTAAGCCAAACTGGCAAATGTCGGGAATAGATATTTCATACCAATGTGGATCACTGCCCAGATTCTCACAAATGTAAGAGAGCCAAAGTCAACTGAACTATGTACCTACGTAGGTTTAGTTCTTGGAATACAAAGATTTATAAGACAGCATGACCTTTAAGTAATAGAATTCTGAACACAACACTGTAGGAATTATTTAGAGTTTGGTGGATGGGATACTTCGTCACCAACATGGCGGTTATTCCGTACACCCTACTACAAGAGACAAAGGCTGTAGCACACTTATAAGACAGGGGACGGGATATTCCCTACAATGTTAATGGAGTAACTCATCCATCAAACTCTAAAATAGGACCTTAATCTAATTGAGCAGATTTGACATTTACTACCTGACTCGGCCAATGACATTATGTGATTCAGACTCTACACTTCCTTGTTTCTACTGAAGTAGTCTCATGTGGATAGTGTGCTACGTATTCGAAAAAGTGCATCAGTGCCTTGCAACGGGTAGTAAGCATATAGATAGTGATACCATACCATCAAACACGTAAAGCAAGGTGTAGGGGAATCCAACACCAACAGTCAGATGCATCATGGGAAGTAGGGAGTAGTGTAAGCATCCCACGCAAAACACAGATATCATGGGCAGCAGATGTGCACACCCGCTGCTCAAAACTTGTGTATATACTCAAGTCGCACTGGCGGTTCGTCCATTAGGGAGCTGGGGCCTTGACCCACAAGGCCGCACCCACAGCTCTCTCGGCGGCTGTCTGAACTGACAATGCATGTCAGCCAGCATGACGCCGGACCGCCCACCCCCTTCAGAATCTGCTGACTGACATGCTGACTGACAAGCATTGTCAGGCTAGGGGGTGGCGCGGAGCGCACAGCAGGCAGCAGCACATGTGTGCATTCTGGGTTTAAGTCGGAGAATTTTTCCGACCAGCCCAGTCATGCGCACTAGTGTATGCGCTGGCTGGCGGCTGCGCATTAGGAGAGCAATCCTTGGTCTCCTAATGGGCGGGCGGGCGGTGAGTATCCCTGCTAAGCCAATCCTGGTGCTGCTGGAGCAGCGTCAGTATTGGCTGAGAGGGGTTGCCACTCCAGTGATGCGGCTGTTCCCGTTGAGACAACGTTGAAGGCGCCAATGACAATCCCGCCCCAGGCACAGAGGTGGCGCGGACCCGGTTAGGTAAGTTAAGTTTTCTTTTTTTTTAATTGTTATTTTAAACTCCCCCGGCCCCCGCACGATGCCCCCCGGCCCCCGCGAGTATTGTGAGCCACGACTGCAAATATCAAAACATATACTTTTTGCTATAGGGATTTGCCCAAGGTCACACAGTTTAAGCGGCAAAGCCGGTGACAGAGTCGCAGGCCGCCTTTCCATCCATGGCTGTCCTGTATGGTATTATTCCATTTTTTTTGTTATAAATCTTTCCTTGTACAGCTTGTGCATGTTACTGGATTTAAAAAAAACAAGCAAAGGACGATAAATCCACATCATATTGGGGATGTGAGTTCAGGCAACGGATGCTGTTCAAGCAGAGCGAATCGCATTGGGTTTGTTTACATTGTTGCATTTGCATTTACCCGTTGGCTCTGCTGTTCTGCGGTTGCTGGAGGTCTTTGGCTCGTTTTACAGGTTGCGGTGAATGCTGTGTGCTTTTAGAGACGGT
Source organism: Triturus cristatus (assembly GCF_964204655.1). Taxonomy (NCBI): domain Eukaryota; kingdom Metazoa; phylum Chordata; class Amphibia; order Caudata; family Salamandridae; genus Triturus; species Triturus cristatus. The sequence continues at coordinate 791,427,485 of NC_140581.1, read as the reverse complement.
TAGGTCTACAGGCTCCCAGTAGCGTGGCTGTAGGGTTTATGCATTGGCGTGTACATGCACAAGGCTCACTTCACAGGTGTTAGCATTCTTGGCATATTTGGCTGGATGTTTGGGTAAGCCCTTTACCATGTCTGCCTGCTTCTGCCTCATATTGACTTTCCTGCCGGCCGTGGGGTACGGCTGGAAGTGAGTGCGCAGTAGACGCGCATATACTGTGCTGGCACCGCAGGGCTGCCATTCGTGCGCCTCAGAAAGACACTTTTACTCTCTTAGGTTGCTTTTTCCCCTTTCTCCGCTGCTCACTGACAGCTGTAGGGTCCGGGACGCAGCCAGATGGCTGCAGGTGTTTTAAAACAGTGCGCGCAGTTCCAAGAGAGTAGATTTTGACAAGCGTTTCATTATTATAAGTGGTGTGTAAGGCACTTCATTTTTTAGCGGTGTCACAAGCCGAATGCCTGTTTTGGTTGTCGTTCATTTTGATGACATAGCAGTGTGTCTGGGCTGTATGTACTTGCTAACCTTCTGCTGTGCATCGGTATTGTGGCGGTATGCTCAGCTGCCCTCACAGTTGTATCACATACATATAATCACAGTTTGAAAATGTGTGTTTTCATTTTGACAGAGGGTGGACTTACATTGTTGTGTTCACATTATTGCCAGCGCTTGTCATAGCTTCTTGGCATTTGTACACATGCAAACACGATACAGCCTAGCAAAGTGACCAGTTTGCAGATCACAGTTTTATTTTGATAAGTCACACAGTGTACAGCTCCGTGTTCTGCCAAGCTGGGGCTCCTTAAGGTGGCACCTTCCTCAACAACAGCACACAAGCATTCAAATGACTACAAATTTGAACATTTTGGTGCCCTATGTCTGTACACATTTGCTACTGCATTTGTGAAACACAAACCTATGTGCCTTCAGTAAATTACTTTTTAATGTTATTTTTTATGGCACATACTGGCAGTCCTATTGGAGCGTTGTGTCTGTGTGGTTTTGCGCCACAGCAAATAACAGGCATTGTCCACCTTAGTGGGACACATTTGATCGGCTTCAGATAAATTAAAGTCTGATTTGGTCCTTTCAACAACATCCAGACCTGTCACTACGAAATGTCGACGGCACTCTGCAGAATTTATTTTCAACAAATGAACTGTTGTACAGCAGCAGGGACCCATTTTTGATTTATATGCATTTATGGCCTCGACAGGGTACACTGGATGAGTGGTGTGCCCTTCTGAGTGCAGGGTGAGCAGTCTACTTTTGTGGGTGTAGGGAGAGTGAAACAGTGTGCATCTTTGAGTGCAGTGCAGCGAAGGGTGAGCGATGTCTGTGTGAGTGCAGGTTGAGCAGTGTGCCTGTGTCAGTGATGTGGATGGGTGAATGCAGGCTTAGTGATGTGTCAGGGAAGGGTGAGTAATAGGTCTATGAGTGCAGGGTGAGTAGTGTGCCTATGTGAATGCAGAGAGAGTTATGTATCTGTGCAAGGTCAAAGAGTCTTGTCTGGCTACTCCCAGAGATGTGTTCGCCAAGCCAACTCTTCCTCAAATTTGCTTGAGAATGCTCCATTTGCCCACTCTTTTTTCAAAATTTTCTCGGGGGGAGAACCCCCCGTACTTCCTGTATGTGGTTCGGGCACGCTCGCTCACCACAGTGCAGTATTTATGCCCACCACTTTCAAATGACACCAGCCACCACTGCTCAAGTGACATCAACCGCTGAAAGTTTGAGGGACATCCAGGCCTAGGCTGTTTGAGGCTTCTCAGTCCAGTTCTGGTTGTGCAAGCCTCTCTTATGAAAATACATTGAGTTTCACAGAAGCGCAGTAACCATATCTAACAAAACAGAAAGAACATTAGCAACATTGAAGAATAGGTTTGCACAGCTGCAAAGAGGCACCACGTCACAATTGGCGCCTCTAGCTAGTTGAAGGCTGTTATTGTTATATGACTTTGAATACCCTATAGTGTATCCACAAGCACTGTACAGATAGGGATTTCTAATCCCCCAAACTACAAACCCCAGAAGGCACAGCAATGCTGGCTTAAAGTGTCTCATATGACAAGTAAAAAAAAAAAAACATGTCCTAGAATGCACAGAAATGTTGGCTTAAAAGCTAGGACGGACTTAATGTGTCCCATATTATACAGAGTTACTTGACAGCTATGTGTGCACAAACAAAGCACTGTACAGACAGAGATTACGAATCCCCAAAACTACAAGTCCGAGAATGCACAACAATACTGGCTTAACAAGCATTTGCAATGCAATGGGTCTTGCATTTGCGAGAGTTTAAGCTATTGGCATTGTAAATGACAATGCCTTTTATTTATCTGTTTTGAAAATTAACACATAAATAGAAGGCATTGTCATTTACGATGCCAATAGCTCAAACTCTTTTAAATGCGAGACCTATTTCACTTCAAAGAAGCGGCCACCATTGTCCCAGGCTGTTTGGAAAGTGAAAGCGTGCATGGCGTGCTGAATAGTGAAGGAAAGCATGTCGTACCTGCAGTCGGAGAAACACATTAAAGAAAATAGTGCTTATTGAATAAATTAGACATACGGTGTAACAACAGAAGTAAAAGGGCCAGTCCTCATGGGAGGTTACAAATGAAGACATGGCGGTAATAAGGAGAGACTAACAAGCCTATTAATGAATCAGAAGCCAGCATTTACAAAGGACAATGACACAAGTCAATGGAAAATATGGGCGGAGAGTGGGTGTGACTTCAAGTCCATTCTCGAATACAGCATGCCTCACAGAGCTGCCCAGGCTCGACCTAAAAACTAAGAATGGCATAAAGTGACAACTATAAGTGGACTTGCAAAGCACTGTGCAGCGAGAGAGATTTCTAACGGCCAAAACTACAGCACATCGATGCTTGCTTAAAGTGTCCCAGATGACAAGTTAAAAACAAAATTACACATCCCAGAATGCACAGCAATTCAGGCTAAAAAGCTAAGACTGGCTTAAAATGTCCCAATTGACGTGGTCAGTTAACAGCTGTGTGTGTACACATATTGTAACTCTGTGTGAGATCCTCATTATCAAATGTAATAATTTAATTGTCACACCACTCACAGTTAACCTCAGAGTTGTGTCAGGTGCATGGGAGTGTAATACTTTAAAATAAATGTTTGACTCTAATAGTAGTACTATGAGATATGTACTCGATTATTTCTGGCCTACCTACAGGATCAAACGTGCGCTTTTTAAAGATAATTTTGGGAATATTCACAAAGAGTTTATACAATGCAGCACAGCAGTAAAGTTGCTGCGCTGTGCTGCATTGCATGAACAGGAGAGACCAGAGTGGCGCCATATTCTACTTAGAAGTGGTGCAGTTCTGTTCTCTCCCTGTGCTTGCGCAATTGTGACTGCCATGCACCAATGCAGGCACCCTTGCGTAATAATTCAAGGGTGTCTGCGTTGCACTTTTCATAGGTTTTGTACAAGGGGTTCCTTCCTGCACAAAAACTATACTTTAACACATTTACCTCTTTGTATGTGTGCTGCAGAATGTAGCACACATGCACAAAATAAAAAAAGAGGAGAATTGAAAATATTTCTTTAGGTTACGTCTGACTCAGGGAGATGCAGGAATCTGGTGCAAATCTCTTGTCAAAAAATTATTTGAAGATATGGATTTGTGTAAAAACCCAGGGGTGATTCGACAGAAATGTCTATCCACCACCCTGGAACACCCCCTTGATGTACAGTAACATATGGCAGGGCATTGCACTGTATTGTGCTACGCTGGGATACATATCAATGCAATTTTGTGTTTTCCATTGGTTTGTCTCTCCCAGCAGAAGACTTTACGTTGGGTTGTGTTAAAAAAGAAATGCAACCCTGACAAAAACTCTTTGTAAATCTAGACCTTAGTTTTCTTTTATCATAATGATGCATGCAATTCTCGTTTATAGTGATTACCTATCAAAAAGGTGATAATAAGAAGTTTTATTGTAATGTCTTTTAAATTTTTTATAGAAAAGCTTATATTTAGCAGGAACTCGGTTGGAAAAGGAGGTCTACCATGCACCCCAGCCCTCATTGATACTGTGCTGCACAACCCAGGATGATAGCTGACACTCTGTAAGTCCCTCATGAGCCCAGGGAACCCCACACAAAGCAAGACTGTCTGTGGGCCTCTGGCTCCTCCCCATGTTCTGCAGTCCTCAAATCAGCCCCAGAACGAATGAAGCAGAGAAAGTGAATCAAGCAATTGGTGTGCACCGACACTCTGGGGCCTATTACGATGTCGGTCGTAGGGCCTCTGACCTCAGGTATCATTGGTTTCAATTCCGACCGGCTGATTTCGATTCAGCTGGTCGGAATTGAAACTGGCCGGTCATTGTGGCTGGCTACCAATGGGCTCATGGAGCCCGTCGGCCAGTGGGAACCGGTACGTAATCCAAATGGGTGGTGTTTTATGCCATCCTTATTACGATGCATGGTTTCCAGCAGGGTTTCCATGCCTGCCTTTCCTACATGGAAACTCTGTTGTACAGTGTGTTTGGTGCACCTAGCAGGGCCCCTTTTGTCTTGCGGCCTTCGGTTGGGGCCGAGGGGGCACCTATGCCCCCCCCCTTAATCTCTGTATCTCGTGGCAGGCATCTTGGCTGTCAAATTCTGTCTCCTAGGAGATACAATTAGTTGCAGTTTAGGGGTCGGTAAACACTCTCACTAAGATGAAGTTATTGCAGCATTGTGCAGAAGGTTTGGTTTTATGATGTGACGGGGTGCAAGGATTAACACCACCTCCCATTTCCCTATGGGAGCTTGTACTACAGCCAGTTTACGGCCCTAACACATGCTTCCATAGGAAAATGTCGGAATGCGACCGAACAGTGTTTCGTCGCATCCTAATTAGGTGGTTGGGACTGCTGACCAAAGGTCAGTCAGTCCCATTTGTGAGACGGTGTCCCGACATCGTAATCAGCCCCTCTGTGTCCAGGGGGTTGCTATTAGGATCTACCCCAGCTTAGACATGACCCCATCCTTTAGCCAGGAGGACAGACACCACAAATGAAAGGGGAAATCCAGCTCTGCCTCTGCCACCTGATTGAGAAAATAAACTCAAATCATACTTCTGATCAAGAGATCCGGGGAAAAATGTGCGACATTAAATCAATAATGTTGCCCTTTGTCATACTTCCAGCTCAGTGGAAAAAAGCCTTCCATGAGGTATTGTTTTACAGACCATTGCACGTGCACACACACACACGCATGCATGCGCAAATGCATGCACGAACACACACACATACACAATAACACACATTGGATGGCGAAGCCTGGAGGACCCCCTTACCCCACACATCCTGTGCTAAGCCATGCCAGGCATGAGGTGTGTTTGTCTGGTTGAAAAATTCTGCAGAGATGAGCATGGCTTTGAGTGCAAGAGGTCTTGTGAAAAAGGCACAGTGCTTTTGAAAGAGATCTCTCTTTGACAGGAAGCTGCTTGTAGAGCTTTGAGGATCGTTTTGATGTAGGACATATGGGTACTGTGTACATGGCAATGCAGGTGTTAAAATGGAAGCTGACCTTTATTATAGCTAAGGCTGTTGTATGAGAAATGTATACAACAATAGGGCAACCCACTAAACCCCAAGGAATTGGGTATAATATGTCAACACAATAATAAACCTTGAGGATTTTTTCAACTTCTGTTAATAAATTAAATAGTCACCGTAGTGAACTTAATTTCCAAAAAGACTCAGATACAGAAAGAGAAATACAAAAAAGCCACAGTTCATTCTTTTGTATTGTTTTTATCTGAAATTAATCTTTTCTCGATTATTTAAATAACTTTCATTGATTTCATACACAAACGTAAAGGAATATACAATTTAAATTTGAACACTGGCAACAAAAACTACTGTCTCAATATGAAACCTAAGCAGTAGTTACTGACACTTTTTCTCAGATATGTACCATCCACAGTTGGTCATATGACACAAACCATTGGTTTAAACAATTGTAATATATAGCAACATCAAATGGAATTTATTTGCGTCAAAACAGTGTCACAGCGTCGACGTTTCGGTCTCCTTATCTGGAAGATTAATCCCCGAGACCATCATCAGGACCAAAGTTGCACCATGTATCTAATATAGAAATATATACATATAATAAATAACACAACATTTTTAATTAACAAATACCAACATCTGAGTTCTACTTTTAGTATTGTCAATACACTGAAGGAAGACAGGCCAACAGGTGTATCCCATTTGCACCACCCGAAATAGTGTGTAAGTACCCAGTCCCCAACAACTGTATAGCCACCAATATACAAAAAAGCACACCGCAATGTGAACATGTACCAAACACAACTAGTTTTACCACAAATGTACCATAAAGAAACACCATATAGTGAATATATCACTCCTATTTAAAAAGGACTTGTAAACACTTACTCCCTCAATAAAGTTTTCAATCTCGTTATTTTGTCTCGTTTTTCACGGAAGCACTAAATCAAAAAATCAAACCAAGGAACAAAATCTTCAATACCAATCACCTAAACCATCACTAACACCCAAAAGCACGAGAATCAAACAATGCTGTAACCAGCCTTTACTTACACGGAAGCGGCTGCTTTCGTCTGCGCTTCTACACTCTAAAAGCAAACCAAAACAAAAGTCAATCAAGACTCGTCCCCTTATCTTACCTAAGCACTCCGAACCCCTTTAGAGTGTCAAGCTTACTTCATTCACCACCAAGTCAGCTTCCTCTGTTCAACTCGCCAAACAAGTCCGAGCAGCAAACTCGGGTTAGGGCAGGAGTTATTTATTTAAAAGGTAGAGTCATGGAGATCGCCACAGACTGACGGCAAACAAGTCGGCCATCTTAGAGTGTAGCCCTTGTTGTTCGTAATGTAAACATCTAATACCAAAGATCTATATAAAGAATGGAAAAGTGTAGTCTGCCATTTCGGGTCGGAAACTTAAACATCACCCCATATTCGCAGATGATGGCAACTCTTATCCAACCAGCCAAAGCGTACATTTCTCAAGACTTGTAATCAAGTGGTTAAAGTCGCTACGCTGTATGTAAATATTAGTGATGATAAATCCATTCTCAAGGCGTATTAAGAACAAAAATCATGCAAAATAGCCAATTACAGATAAAACATATCAGCCAATATGTCACGGTAAGAAGACAGTTTATATGTCAATACTAGGTTACTATATCTCCAAATTGAGGGGACAGCACTTTAAAAGTTACAATATCCAACCAATGGGCCACTCTACACGGTACCGGAATGCAGCAAAGCAAAGGACCGAAAGTGTCCCATATGTACCAAGGAGTCAGCATCACATTTTTTTAAACGTACAGCCAGTATGACCGCAATAGCAGGAAACTAAAATCGTGGCTCATAGAGACCCCAAAATTGTAGAAACAAGTCTAATCCTGGCTCAATGGAAACTGGAAATTCAAAGTTCGGAAACTCAGGCTTGCATAGCTCAACACAAAGACCTCGAGAGCTATATAGTTCATAATGTCGCCAGAGTTTGCCATTCAATGTAAGAATTTAATCCCATCTCTACTGTTTTAGCAGACCAAATCCACCTGTTTTCCTTCAATGTATGTGATCGATCCACATTTTGTCTACGTTTTGTGTTTTTCACCGTCTCTAACACAAACCATTTCATATCTGAAGGGGTATGTTCTTTTTTCATGTAATGTTCCACCAAGGGTGCTGTTACAATTTTGCATCTAATACGTGATTGATGTTGAATTATACGCTTTTTAATCTCTTGCGTTGTTTTGCCAATATAATATAGGGCACAGGGGCATTCTATGCAATAAATCACATTCTTAGTAAGACAGTTTGTATGTTGTCGTAATATCCATTCCTTACCATTTAGAACACAAGATTTTACCACCGATGTTGTGGGGCAGGCTATACAATGTCCACATGGGTAGTGGCCCATTATGGGTGGTAGTCCCCATAGATTTGTCAATGTAGTGGGAACTGGTTCTTTATAAGCCTTCACAAGAGAGTCCCTTAGATTTCTAGCCCTCTTAAATGCAAAACGAGGTGTTGCCAACTGAGGTTCTACCTTCTGGATCAAATGCAAGTTTTTTGTTGTTGTATGAGAAAGGCACAGTAGATGGATGATGCTGTATTGAGCACTTTACACATCTCAGACAGCAAAACATCACCACAAAGCAAAGAGCACAAATCAATTTTCCTATTAACCACCCCTCCTTTCCTTGGTGCAGCTAAAATAAGGAAATTAGAGAGAAATAACATATATAAGAAAAGAAAAGGAAACAGATCAAGTACTCCACAGGTTCTTTTAAACCACGTACTTAATCTTTTCATATCAATATTCAGATATCCCTTTGCTAGTTAGGAACTGAAACAGTGAAGTGCCTGTCTGTCTAATCCCCATTAACGTTTTCTTTCAGAGTAACTGATGTGATGCACAGACAAGAACAAAAGGGCATACGTTTTTCTTCACTCCTCTATTACGCCTGCATTTGTCACCAATAGATGGGTTTCTGTGTTCCCAGAGGTTTACCACAGGCAAACCATTGCATCTTACAAAAGCAAACATCTTACGTTCAGAGCCATGTATTCATTGTTTATGTAAGTCCAGTGGCGGCCAGCATGGCTCACGGGTGGCAGTGGGAGCTGGTTGTGGGTCACATGGGGAGGTCGCATGGGGGGTTTGCGCATATTTAAAATAAATAAATAAACTTACCTTTGCGCCGTGTCCCGCGTCTCCGCTCCTGCTCTTCTCCGTCTTGGATGAAAGCACAGCCAGGCCCCACTGACCAATCACAACGCTGCAATGCTGCATTGTGACTGGCAGGCACCCAGGCTACCCTGACCAATCAAAATGCTGCAATGCAGCATTGTGATTGGTTTTGAGCGTCCTGGTTTGACGCTCAACCAGCGAATGGGGGCCTGGGCTTGTTCTCCATGCAGGCTGTACTACAGCCTGCATGGAGTACGGGCTGACCAAACAGTAATTGCGCACTTAGGAGTGGGCAAACCACTCCAATCCCCTGCCCTGCTCTGAGAGCAGAGCAGCCCCACCCACCCGCCCACAAAGCAGCACGAAGCATAAAATGATAACAAATTTCTTATCATTTTATGCTTCTTCTTCGCACTGCTTAAAAGCAGTGGGGCGACGCTCCTCCGCCATAGAGGAGGAGCTGCCACTGTGTAAGTCTCAGCCTATCCCATGTCTGCCTTCTTTGATCATGCTGGCCTGCGGTGGAACTGAGAGGATACTTTCCCTCTGTGATGGGTACTGTTGGCCTCGTTCGACCAGCTGAGCTTTGAACACAGTGATTGGCCAGGCTATGTATATATACAAGTGATCTCACCGTCTTGCTCATCTAATAGTTACAATCTGTGTCTGCCATTTTATCTGTTTATTAGCAGGGGAGTTTTATATTGCAAATACCCGACTCATAAAGCATTCTTTCGAGAGTAGATTTGATTTACACCTGAAATTTCAAGAGTAAGTCAGCGGAACTACAGGCGTGAACTTTGCGATTTGGGCCGTACATTTCATAAAGGCTGCAGGTAGCCTTATCACCAAAATCAAAAAAACATAAAAGAAATAATGGATAACTTATATTTTCAAAACAAACAATGGAAACTTATTTTTCTTGAAGGACAGACAGAACGAGAGCACAAAGTGAAAATAATGCAATAATTCCCGTTGTGTTTCTTTGATATTCTGATGCCTGAAGACACACCGCAGGGTGGTAGAGGAGACCAAAATGACCACTTTACAGGTTTCAGGGGACAACTACTTTAGGACACCCTAGACCTGGATTACATAAACCAACCTGGTGTTCCAAATATGCACCATGTTGATACTAAGTAAATAATGCATATTGTAAGCTCATGATATACTGCTCAATGTACCTATTGGTTTCTATGTCCAAATATTCATATTTTGTCTATGCAAACAAAAATGCTGTCAGAAACAACACTGAACACAACACAAAAATTGTACTCTCTGCTTCTGGCTATGATTCTTCCCGATTAGGAGCCAATCAAAATAAAGCTTGTTGGTACTGTACAGCTGTCTAATTTACAAATTAGGGCCCCCTGTTGCCTTAGTGGCATAGCGGGGGGGAAGGGGTCGCCCCTGGCAGTACTCTTTTTGGGGGCAACAGAGGTGAGAAAGTCCTGTCTGTCCACTACCACCACCCCCCGCCCCCGAGAACAAGTCGTCTGTTGGCCGGCAACCCGCCTGGAACAGGTCATCCATCGGCCGCCCCTCCCCCACCCCACTCTTACCTGCACCGGGCGGGCAGCAAAGTTAGGGGTCTAGCTACGCCACTGGGTTGCGTCTGTGCATGGGGGTGCATACAGGGGGGGCACATGTACAGTATGTACAGGGTACTGTATGCTTGCACCCCCAGTTCCAGCACAGACAGAAATGCACCAAGAAAGAAATGCATGGTCCCGTGGTGCTGCCTTTCTAAGGCTTACATGAGCCTTAGAAAGTCACAGCTAAAGCACCAACCACCAGACCAGGATGTAAGTCCCAATCTGACGGGCTGTGTGACTATGGGTTTGGCGGTCTTGCAGTGAGGCACTGGCGTGGCGGCCACTGCGAGACTGCCAAACTCGTAATCAGGCCCGTAGGCCCTGATTGCGAACCCACAGAGAACACTCTGGCAATGCTTGCAGTGATAGCTGCACTGATGTTAATTTTGAGTAACAACAGGTGGTAACATTGGTATCGCTGGTCATTTCCACATCCTCACCCGACAATCTTTAGTTTAGCTGATGCAAATATGTGTAGATATTATGAGTGTAATGCAGCAGGTTCTAAATGACCCTCTTCGAGTGTTGAAGATCACTGGTTTATTTTTAGAGCTCCCTTCAAAGAATCAAAGTACCACTCCCTTTAAATATGTTTTGTAGTGGTAATAGCATCTTTGTGTAAAGAAGTATAGCCTTGTTTGTTTATGTAATTCCTCCACCGATGGATGTCATCTGGCTAAACCTACTAATGGTAATTAATAGGAGGGGATAGACTAGCGTGCCCAGGCGGCCCAGGGTTGATAGGACACTGGTGGGTTGTCACCATCTGTCCTGGCAAATGTTAGTAAATGTAGCCCTATCCCTGTTTCAGGGATGGTTTATGGAGGTACATTTTCATGTGTTGCAGTGCATCAGTTAGTAGGCCTTATTGGATAGCAATTTAATAATGCAGATAATGCTGTGTGTAAAAGATGTATTTGCCTCCCTGCCTGTGTTTTCCAATTTGGTGAGCACTGTCCATTGAACCATTTTCTGCCACTCACCCGAGTCAAAAGTATAGCCGTACTTCTATGATTTTGGAATGTCCCTATTTTTGGTTATTGAAATGTGGTCACCCTTTAGTAGACTTTGAATGTTAAACAATTCATTAAAGGAATCAAGGGGGCTTTAAAAAAATCCCAAAATTATGGTCACAGACCATTATTGCATGCTCATTTTGAATAACATCTACCCGGTCATTATCTACCAGACAAAATGAAAGCCGGAAGCTAAGACCAGCTTCTTTATAGTCACAAGCAACCCACATGCCACTATGCTTTGTTTGCAGTTCTCATAATGCATTTAAGTGATGAACTGCCTCATTAAATGCGCCAGCCCTACCAGGCATGCCCTTGGACAAAACAGCTTTGGAATCTGTAACATTTTGATGCAGGAGCCTGAATATATAGGTAAAAGTGGTTAAAAACTGTACTGTTACTTGAACTTGGAGTGGCATAGATCCCCAAAAAGTCCTTTATCCTATCTATGGTGTATTCAGATATATTTAAAGTCTTGTGTATTGCCGATTAGAGATTTTTCATTGAGTTATAAACCAGAGGGCACATTAGTTAAGATGCTGTAATTACTAATGTTTTAGCTTGCAACAAAACCTTGTTAGACTTGCACTCACCAAAGTTACACTGGCGAGCGAGGAAAATCTTACTCCAGACCACCCTTTTGCGAGATTTCTCTTGTGCGGTCACGGATGGTAACTGCCGCTTGCTTTGAGAAACCTTCCGTTCGCGTTGAGGAAGCTGCCGCTTGCGGAGAACATCTACTCTAGCAGCAGAAAGAAGCAGCGCCCTCTAGCGCTGCATGTGGTGCCGTGCCCACTGATTTTACAGCACGCGACAAACACCCGGCACTAAATATTTAGTGTGACCTAACGCACTCCGCCACTAGCGGAACTCCGTGTGACGCAGCAGAGTTTTTTGGTCACGCAGAATTCTGCAAACTCCGGCCAGGCCTAGGTAGGAGACAGTCCCTGCTTGGGTTTATTGGCATTTGCAATCCTATTAAACAAGCAGTCCAAACAATATGCTTCAAATGGACAGGGCTAGTGGGCTCAAGGAACTGGACATAAAGGCCAAATTACAACTTGCCCAGGGGGCCAGGTGACCTGGCTTGTCCAAACACAGTCACATGCAGTCAATCAGCAGTAAACGTCAGGCTGGAGGAACTGAAAAGACCTGTTTTGAAGGAATGAAATGAGATTGAAATTTCAAGGAACACATAAAGGGAGACCAACAAGCTGTGCAATGTATACACCCCTCAGGAACGCTGTAGAGGGGGCGCACACTTTTTGAAACCGTGATCCAAGGGTAACGTACATTTCCTCAAACAAACTGTAGTCATCAACCTATCTTATCCATATCAACTTTTATTTATCCCGATCGACCCCTAACCTTGGGCTGTATCCTTACCTGCTGATGAGCTTGACTTAAATTGCTGGCAGTGAATAACAAATCCCTGAGGATTGTGTATGAATTGACAAAGTACAAGCACGTTTCAAGACTGTAAAGAGCTCGCCTTGCTATTAGTGATACCTCAGCTCTAGATGAGGGTACTGAGCACTGTTTGAATGATGGAAGAGCAATTTGTGGATTCATCCTCAAATATTTAACCAAGTGTCTCACCTTCACAAAACAGCAGAGATTGTTATGGTCAGTAGTAGAGCCTAATCCTGATATCTGTAAGTGGGGTGCAAAGAAGTTTGGTAGCAGGTGCCCAGCTGCAGCTGGGAACATGCGATGTATTCAGCTGCTGCTGTCACATCTATGACAAGTATCTACAGTTTTCAGAATGATCTGAAAATATACTGTTTTAATGAGGAATTACTTTTGTATTTTTGGGATGTGTATTTATCCTTCTTTTGCCATGTATTATGAAGAAGCAACAAGTGATATTGTTTTTATTGGTGTTTCTTTGCTTGTTATTTTTATGATCTATCGTCACATTGTATTTCATTCTAGGTATTATTGATGAGTAAAATATGGGTTCAATGCTGGTACGCATGTGCATTTTAAGTAGTTAATAAAGTAAACTAGGGACTCAAAACATGTACAGACCATTACTTCAAGGAGAGTGTGGGCACAGTTGATTCGGCCCTCACATAATGGGAAGCTTACATAACTGTGGTCAAGGGCCAGGAGTCAGAGAGGGAACTCATGGAACTAAAACACCTTATTGAGAATGGGGGGGACCAGGGAGTTAGGTACAGACTGATGCTAAAGCAGCAAAAGTATTAGAATCTGGTCGCTGATGCCTCCCGGACAGTGCATAGAGCCACAGCCAATCAGCTATATGATGTTGGAAATAAAGCGGGAAGCTCCTTGCTGGATAGGAGGGATCGGCCCCAGAACAGGGTGCTAGAGGTCAAGAATGAGGTGGGATATAATAAAAAGATCTTTAAAGAAAGAATGATGTGGGGGAGCTGATTAGAGGGGGAGTGCACATAGCCAAAACTTTCGCTGCTTACTACACTCAGATACACTCCCCAGTGGTGATGAAGATGGTCGAGGATTCGCCTGCCCTACTCCAAGATATCCGCCTCTCCCAACTAATGCAGGATGATGTAGAATATTTAGACACAGACATAGAAATCGAGGAGATTGGGGTGGCAATACGGGAGCTCCAGGCAGGAAAGGCCTTGGGCCTCAATGGACTCCCGATAGAGCTCTATAAAGTGATGGCCACAAAACTAGCCCTGCACCTACTTCTGAGTGAGAATGCAATGGTAATGTCGCTGGATGCCAAAATGGTGTTTCACACTCTTAAATGGCCTTATATGTTTGTGGTACTGGACAGGTTGGGATTTGGCCTGCGATATATGCAATGAGTACACTTGCTGTAAGAAGACCCACTGGTTAGGGTCCAGGTGAAGGGGGCATATTCCTCAATATTTAGGCTTCAACAGGGAACCAGAGAAGAATTCCCACTGTAACCAATGATCTTTGTTCTGGCACTGGAGCTCCTGGCTGTCTGGCTATGAAAGGACCTGCTGGCCAAGGGATTGGACTGGGGGGGGGGGGGCTGATAAGAAAAAATGTCCTTATATGCGGATGATATGCTACTGTATACCTCTGACCCTGAGATGACGGTGGACAGAATAATGCAAATACTTACAAACTTTGGGAAATTCTCCGGGTATATCATCAACTGGCACAAGTTCTTATGATACTTGCTAAGAGGAGGGATTCCACGACTGCCGCTGAATTGTGGGGTGACCTCAACACAAATTGGGTTCAGCAACTTAGGTATTTAAATACTATTAGAAGTGGAAGTCTTACATGAGTGGAATCAAATCATGCTGTTAGACCACCCTAAGGGCGACATGCGTCACTGGTGTGCCCTGCCACTTTCCCTGCTGGGCAGGGCAGCCTTATTTAAAATGATGTCCTGCTGTGTTTTTATATGTGTTACAAAACATTCCATATTAGGTTCTGAAAGGGTACTTCAAGGCAATTGAGGCAGAGGTTCGTCTCCTACTATGGGACAGTGGCCCAGCACGGATCTGGCCAAACTGATGAAGGGCTGGTATGATGGGCGCATTGCTCTTCAAGATATTCAAAAATGTTACTGGGCATCGGAGGTGATTACGGTCAATGACTGGGTCTTTATGGCACAGATTGAGCCTGCGTTACAAATGGACACACATGCGATGGGTGCCAGAGGATATCCAGCAGCACCCTATGGAGGACAGCGTTTGGGTGGGCTGCCCACCCTGCCCATTGCCGACAGGAAGGTGACTCAAATCTGGAAAGACATAACATCATACTTAGGATGGGGAAAAGAATAACATTGGTCACTCCACTCTAGGATGCAGAGGTGTTGGCGGTGCTGGGAAGATTTGGGGGATGTATGGGTTAAGTAAGATATAGTTTCCTTGCTGAAACTAAAGAGACACTACCACTTAGCCTCTGAGACCTACCAATATCTGCAGGTGAGGCATACCCTGAGATCAGTGTTAGCAAGGGGCGTGGAGCTGGCAGAAGCTTCCCCATTAGACGACAGATTATTAGTTGAACCTATGCATAAGAAACTCAAATCCCTGACATAAAATAAAATCATAAACCACACTTTTGATGCCCTGCAACAACTGGAGAAATGGTTCATTTATTTAAGAGTTTTATATAGCGCTGGCCAGACCCGAGGGTATCGGAGGGCTTTACAACATACGTGTCAAGGAAATAACACAGTAACGCAATAGTATTGAGGAGATCACATAGAAGCGGGGTAGTATACATAGTGGTATAGTGGTTCATGGCGCTTCGGAGGTATGGGTGTGCTGTACCGTATTAAGGCAAGGAAGTCTGATGGAGTCAAGGCGGTGTGCACGTTGGCTCAAGCCAGCCCCCTTTAGGGATGTGGGGATGAGGTAGGTGTCCAGTGGCTTGGCGGAGGTAGATGTCTTGATTGCAGAGAATCTGGCATCTGCCCGGTTCCGGCTAGTGTGCTCCATCAGCAGCTATCGATACGGGGACGGACGATTGAGAAAGAGGTCTTTGAGCTGCATTTTAAATTTCGGAAAGGATGGGGTAGTTCTGATATGGACTGGGATGGAATTCCAGATGTTGGGTGCACTTCCAGAAAAGGAGCGGGCTGCGTTTTTTTGTTTACGGGTTTTCGGCGGGATGAGGAAAAGCGTATTGGAGCTCCTGAGGGTCCTTGCCTGGCCGGCCTTCTTAATTTTGGAGGCCAGGTAGGTGGGTTTCCCGGTGTACAGGGCTTTGTGCATGAGGCAGGCAGTTCTGAACTTGGCACACATTTCGACTGGGAGCCATTTTAGCTCTTTGAATGCGGGTGATATGTGATCATATTTCTTTGCTCCTGTGATCATTCTTGCTGCTGCATTGAGTGTTGTCTTGAGGGGAGCTAAGTGGCATTTAGCTGTACCTGTGAGGGCTGCATTCCCGTAGTCTAGTTTGGACAGCACTAGTGCTTGAGTAGCTTGTTTGAGGTCCCTGGGCGGGATGTAGGGTTTTATTCTGTTGAGTAATTTCAGGTTGAGGAAGGTACTTTTTGCAGAGATTTTGATGTGCTTGGCCATGTCTAGTTTTGTATCGAGGGTGATTCCCATCGATTTTAGTCAGCCAGGGTAATATTGCCGTTGAGGGCGTCAATGGCTTTTAGCCATTCAGTGATTTGGGGATTGTCTTTTTTGTTAGAGGTGAGGAGGAATTCCGTTTTGTCTTGGTTGGGTTTCAGGTGATTAAGGGATAGCCAGTGTTGGACTTCTCTAAGAGTGTCGTTAAGTCTTTGGATGTCATCGAAGGAGGAGGTTTCGAGATAGATCTGGGTGTTGTCTGCATATAGGTGGAAGGGGATGTTGGTTTTTTGAGTATGGTGGTGAGGGGTACCATGTAGATGTTGAAAAGTTGAGGGGAAAGAAGTGATCCTTGTGGGACACCTCTGCTGGCGGGGTGTAGGTCCGACGAGAAGTTTTAGATTTTTATTCTTTGTGTGCGGTTCTGGAGAAAGGAGGAGAACCACTGTAGGACCGTCTCTTCTGCACCTAGCCTATTTCAAAGTACTTTGATGAGTAGCTTGTGGTCAACCGTGTCAAAGGCTGCCGATAGGTCTAGAAGTATGAGAAGGCAGCATCGGTCCGTGTCAAGAGACTTGTGGATGTCGTCTATGATGTTAATGATTGCTGTCTCTGTACTGCAGCCTTGTCGGAAGCCCGATTGGTGGGGGTCCAGGAGGTTGATGTTGTCCATGTGTTGGGTCTATTGTAGGAGAACACACCTTTCCAGGATTTTGGCTAGGCGAGGAAGATTGGTAACAGGTCTGAAGTTATTCAAGTCGTTAGTGTCCAAGCCTGTTTTTTTAGAAGCGGTGTGACTTGGCCGACTTTGAGGCAGTCTGGAATGATTCCGGTTCTCAGGGAGCTGTTTATGATTTTGTTCCAGAGCGGGGCTAAGGAGAGTTTAAGTTTTTTAGCCAGTTGAGTGGTTATAGGATCGAGGACGTGAGAAGAGGGTTTGGAGGTGGAGATTAGTTTGACTATCACCAATTCAGAGATGGGGTTGAAGGTTTTCCAGAGTTTTGGTGGGTGATTGGGTACGATATTGTCTGTCCTTGGGGACAGGCTCCTGTTAGTGGGACTACGGTTGACATCCAAGGAGAGCTCGACCTTGGTGATTTTGTTGTTGAAGAAGTTGGCGAAGTTATCTCACCGGTCTTTGGAAGCCACCATCGAGGGTGTGGGGGCTTGGAAGTCTGTTGCCCGATAAGGTTGAAGAGTTCCTTGGGCCTGTTTTTTGCGTTGTCGAGAGCAGTGCAGAAGAAGGAGTTTTTTTTGTTAAATATGTGTTTTTTGTACTTTCTGCGAGTTGATTTGAGTTGCTTTCTGTGGCCCTGAGGTGTCTCCTTTCGGAGTTTATGTCTGTGTTGAACCAGGATCTGGATGGAATGTTTCTGGCTCTTTTTAGTTTCAGGGGGGCTAGTTGGTCTAGAAAAGAAGTCATAGTTGCATTATAGTGAGACGTGAGTTCTGTTGTGGAGAGATCATCCGTGGAGCTGGGAAGGAGAGATCTCATCTCTTCCTCCAGGATTGCCAGGGGGATCTGAGTTAGGTTTCTTGTCCATTTGGGGGGGTCCAGCATGGGGCTTTGCATAGAATCGGTTGGCTGATGCGGAATAAGATGAAGTGGTGATCAGGCCAGTCAACGGGCAGGATGCGGCCGATACGGATTGTGTCGCGTTGAGCAATAATGGCATCCAGGATAGATCCTTTGTTCGTGTGTTTCTTCAGAGCAGTGTTGGATAAGGTTGTTGTTGATTAGGAGTTCATTCAGGGATTGGATTAGCGGGTTGTTTTCCTCATTGCAGTGTAGGTTGAGGTCACCTATGAGTTGGCTGGTTGGAGTTAGACATAGGCCACTTTGAGGACAGGGAGTGGGAGGATGCCCTGGGTTCCCCAAGAGAGGTACAATATTGACTGGTACAGCTACAAATGCTACATAGGCCATCCTACTCTCAAACGGTCCTGCAGAAAATTAGAAGGGCGGCACCCTGCCTATGCCTGCGAGGATGTGGGCAGATGGACACCTTCTTTCACAGCCTTTGGGAATGCCCAGTGATGCAAATCTTGTGGTCGAAAATTATGAAGTAGATGAGACAAGTGGGAGGAGAACTACAGAGCTTGTCAAAGAGAGGTGTGCTTAATGTATGGGGGAGGCAGAGATGGCTAAACTACAGACATTTCACGCTGGGACTAATGGTAGCCAAAAGTAATATTGCGAAAGCCTAGGACGCTGGAATCCCTCCAGACCGAGAGTCCTGGAAGCGGGACATGGACTGGTGTATGCTGGCGTTAAAAGTGATATTCGAAGGAAGGAGCTTGCCAAAAAAATTAGAAAATGTATGGGGTAATTGGATCTCTTATCCTGGGTTGAGGCAGCCCAAGAATGAGCCACAGTCTCAAATCAACAATGAGGCTACTTCCACATCGAATTAGGCCCAGGAGAGAAAGGTATGACAAAGGGGGTAGGGCTAGCAGACCTCTAGGTTTTGGAAATAGCCGTGAATGTAAAGGTTGTGCGTACAACAGTGGAAGTTGTGAATTTATTGGTTTATCTCTGAAACTTCAAATAAGAAGATATTTAAAAAAAATAAAGTTAACTAAATTATTCTTCTCACAGTTGACCTTCTTCTAGAGTTTGCCCTATTAATGTGAGGTACAGCTAGCCCCTTTAGTGACCTTTAAATTTCTACCAGGTACCAAAAACATCCAACAGCTTAACAAACCTGTAGTGGGTCCATGATCCCCCAAAAGGGCATGGATCAATCCTTGTAATGTAGTAATACGTAGCGATTGTCCACAACTTTAAGATGCTTTAGGGTGACTAAAGGCTCTTCAGTTCCACTCTGTGCTCCCCTGGTCCCAACATTGATTGTGCACTAGTAATGGATGACTTGATCAGTTACTGTTGTAATTCACTCAGCCAGTGCTCCTGCTGCAATTTGCTGATATTTATTTTTAGATAAACTAAAACTACTGTCTCGCTCTCCAAAATGATAAATATTTAAGCAAGTCATGCAGATGAATAGGTGCTACAGGCTTAAGGAACACCCTAAAAGTGAACACAGAAGGATTTTGCGAGGATGGTATTTATAACATCAACTTTCTATGTCACCATGTGGAATTACCTTCTGGTTTGTGGAAAGTCTAGTTTATCATGAAGGAAGCGGGCAAGAAGGGCATCAGTCCTGCGCTTCCTGCTAAGAGGCAGCTGTTACTGCAGGTCCATGGAGCGAAAGGAGCCTTCGAGCACTACCGAGCGGTGGGTAGAGCGGGCTGAAGTCAGCAGGCTGCTGGCTCTAACCCTGTGCCCAAGGAAGGCAACCATGAGGAGTCAGTGGACGGTGGACCAGCATGAGGTGACCATCTACCCATCTATTGACTACTTTTCAACTGTAGAATTGCTCACAGCCTTGTCAATCGATTGCACAGGACCCCAAAAAATGAGGGACGTTCTTGCATTACTTCAAAACACCCATATTAGATTCCCAATTTACACCAAGGGGTACTCATTCAACGCAGATATGTTCCGCACCTCTTAATTGCCTGCGGTTTAGCGCTGCTCTCGCTTTTTGCCAGAGCAGAATGTAAAGCTTTATTAGTTTTAATAGTTATTAGGGCCTAATTCTATTGCCGAGGTAAAAAAAGAAATATTAAATATGAAACATATGTGGTTAGTTAGAAATTTCTGGGCACTTGCAAGACAATATGGATTCCATAAGAGTTTGACTCTGTCTAAAGGGTGAAAAACAGCTCAGCTCAGAACCTGGAAGAGTTCTCTTCTCATTGCTGTGTTACCTCTTCTGTGGTAGGAAGCCCTCCAGGCGGAATTAACATCGATGCAGCAATGTGTGGGTTTGATGAATCTGCAACCCTTAAATCAGCCTGTTTAGTCAATCTGAGAAAGCGGCAACACATAAAGAGGCCATCTAAATCTCCGTGTTTGTGAAATGGTGGGAACTGAATCATCCTCGGTGATATGGCGCCTTCCCAGCTGAATGTAAATTTATAACACCTCACATGCTCTCCTTATCGTGCTAAATAGATCTCCTCCCCCTTTTTGACTTGTCATTTGAAATGTTTCCTAATTCTGTCATCTGGCTCCCTGTCGAATTACAGTCACGCAAATAGCTTTGATTTTCATAATACAACACCCACTTTTTTTTCTTGCTAAATAAATGAATTCTTAGCTTCCATCATGTGCAATTTTCGTTTAAATACTGTCCAATGTTAGTTGCCCCTTCAAGTCAATGACACCCTACTCTAATATTAGTCTTTTTCCATGAATAAAAGGGCATTGTTTTTATTCATGGGTGGATTAAGCTATATTTAACCATTTGTGGCACATGAATGCATGAATTGCTGGAAAAGGGAAAGAAAAAGAGTGATCACACTATCTGGATATATTCACCATGCGCACACAAAGGTACAGTCTTGTCACTGACCACCTTGTGTCTCCATCGCTCTCTTCACTGCCCTTCAGTGCCACGCAGGCATGACCCAAATATGAAATAATGTAATGGTGTAGCTGATATGGTTCCTTAAATGGAGCACTTTGATGTAGTCTTCGTCTGCATAAAAAAAAAGCAATGGTAAAACCAATGGACATCATCTACCAGCAAGCTATCGCATCCACCAACTACACCCTGCTGGGAGACCTCAACTTCCACCTCAACAACCAACTAGACCCCAACACCAAAACCCTCCTGGACAACCTCCACAACATAGGACTCCGCCAGATCGTGAGCGAATCCACGCACTCAGCAGGACACACCCTTGACCCCCTCTTCACAATAGGAAACTCTGTCACCTTCAGCCACACCACCGAACTCCTGTGGCCAGACCACCGCTGCGTCTAATTCGCCTTCAGAACACCCACCACCCATAGACATCATCACCCGCTCCCACAGCGAAACTGGGCCAAAATCACCAACGAACAGCTCACCGCCTCAATCAGCAACTCCACACCAACCACAGCGGAAGAGGACGACCCCAACACCACCGCCCGAACTCTACACAAATGGATCTCCAACAGCGTCAACACCATAGCACCCCTCAAGAAGAACAACAACACACACGCCAAGAAGGCCAGATGGTTCACCCTGGAAATCCGAGAGTCTGGACGCACCTGCCACCGCCTCGAGAACATCTGGAGGAACTCCAAAGCCACGGCAGCCCACACCAACTTCAAAGCCGCCACCACCGCTCACCACCAACTCATTAGAACCACGAGGAAAACTGCAATTGAAGACAGAATCTCCACACAAGCGCACAACAGCAAAGAACTCTTCAACATCATCAAGGAGTTCGCCCAACCCACCAGCGAATCGAGGGACATTCCACACTCACATGACCTCTGCAACAAACTCAGCACCTTCTTCCACCACAAAATCAAGGACATCTACGACAATTTTGACAAAGACGACCAACACACAAAACCCCCATCAGCCACCCCGACACCATGAATCCAACCATTGACAGCTGGACTGCCCTCACCATCGAAGACACACTCAAGACGATGAAATCAATCCACTCAGGGGCCCCCACAGACCCCTGCCCCCACCACATCTTCAACAGAGCCGCAGACACCATTGCACCCATGCTTCGCCACACCATCAACCGCTCCCTGGTGAAGGCCTCCTTCCCCGACAACTGGAAACACGCCCTCCTAAAGAAGCCCTCTGCGGACCCCAAAGACCTAAAAAACTACAGACCCATCTCCCTGCTCCCGTTCCCAGCAAAGGTCATCGAGAAAGCCATCAACAGCCAACTCGTCACCTTCATCGAAGAGCACAACATCCTCGACCCATCACAATCCGGCTTCAGAAAAAAACACAGCACAGAAACAGCCCTCCTAGCTGCAACAGATGACATCCGCTCCCTACTGGACAAAGGAGAAACAGTAGCCCTTATCCTCCTCGAACTCTCAGCGGCCTCCGACACGGTATCCCACTGCACCCTAATCCGTAGACTCCACGACGTAGGGATCTGGGACAAAGCCCTCGACTGGGTCCACTCCTTCCTCTCTGGCAGAATGCAGAGGGTAGGACTCCCCCTTTCCTCTCGTACCCCACACCTACCACCTGCGGAGACCCCCAGGGGTCATCCCTTAGCAAAACGCTCTTCAACGTCTACATGACTCCACTCGCCCCCATCGTCAGAGCCTACAGACTCAACATTGTCTCATACGCTGACAACACCCAACTCATTACTCTCCCTGACCAACGAAACCAACACAGCCAGACACAACTTCCAAGAGGTCATGGAAGCTGTCGCCAGATGGATGAAGAGCAGATGCCTACAGCTCAACACCAACAAGACATAAGTTCTCATCATGGGCCCACACCTCGACGCCTGGAGCGCACCTGGTTTCTCTCCACCCTTGGGAGCCCACCCACCCCCACTGACCACGCACGCAACCTCAGAATCATCCTAGACTTCTAGCTCAAAGGGGACCCCAAATCAACTCTGTCACATCCTCCTGCTTCCACATCCTCCGCCTCCTACGAAAGACCTTCAAATGGATCCCCCTCGAACACAGAAAAACTGTCACCCACGCCCTTGTCACCAGCAGACTCGACTACGGCAACGCACTCTACACAGGCATTAACAAAAACCTCACCCGTACACTACAAAACATTCTGAACGCCGCCGCAAGACTGGTCCTCAACCTACCACGAAACTGCCACATCTCCCAACACCTACGCTCACTCCACTGGCTCCCCATCGAGACTTGAATCACCTTCAAGATCCTCACCCACGCACACAAAGTCCTCCACAACACCGGACCGGCATACCTCAAACAACCAACTCAACTTCCACACACCCCAAAGAACCCTACGATCAGCTCAACTCTCCTACGCCGTGGTTCACCACGCCAGAAAGACCAAAGCAGGAGGCCACTCTTTCTCCTTCCTCGCGGCCAAGGCATGGAACGACCTACCTCTCCACCTCAGACAGACAACATCGCTCCCCATCTTCGCGAACAACCTAAAAACCTGGCTCTTCGACAGGACCCCCCCCCCCCCATGAGGGACCGGAAACTGCACCCCCCCTCCCCTCAGTGCCTTGAGACCCTTGTGGGTGAGTAGTCGTGCTTTACAAATGTATTAATTGAGTGATTGAATAGTTCTCGCCTCTGTCAACTCTTGTCAATTGCTTTTGGCAGAGCTGTAAAGCGTCGGGACTCAAAAGTGCAATGGCAGTCATGTCATTCCATGTGCCAGCGGAATGACACTGACACCATTTGCTTTCATTTTTTATTTAGAAATCCAAAATGGCAAAAAATAAAAAAACAAAAAGATTTTGTAGCCTGCGAGTGCAAATGAAAAAAATATGACTGCTGGTGTTAGAGGGTGTGGGTAATCTAGGAGAGGGGGAGGAAGGGGAATTTTCTTTTTTCATCACATTCTGTAAGAAGTGGAGAAGAGCAGGAAATGGACTTCACCTTTCATCTATAACATGATGACATCACATCTGTGTCTCTAAAGGACGATGGGACAACGGTACACACTTTGTTACAATCCCAAGCACTCCAGTATGGAGTTTGCAACTATAAAACCGGTGTTAGACGGGTGCAAAGCCAATTTTTGGAGTCAGTAAATGTTTGCTGCCTCCTGAAATGGGATAATGACTGGATACTAATTCGAAATTTGGAAGGGAATGTTTTGGGCAGCTCTCCTGTATACTGAATTGATACTAGGTGTATCAATCGTTCACAAAAGAAGTTTCTGGTCGCTAAAAGAGTGGTCACAAATCTTGATCCCTTTTTGAGAGTAGAATAATCTTACATCGGGCTGCACACATCTTGCAATTTCATCCCCACTTCTTATTTCCCTTTCACTTCAAAATCCTTGCTCTGATGCTGCACCCTGGCATGCTGCTGTAAGCCCCAACATGAAAGTGCTGCCTCTAAACATAATCTGATTCATGCTGTAGATCACACTCAAAAGAGATGGACGAAAATGTGCTGCAGTGCCAAGGTTAAATAACATCAAAGACTTCAAGATAAAATGCAATGTAGACAGGATTTTTTCAGCTTTTTCGCAAAACCAGCCTTTCTTTCCATTCTTAGAAATTGAGAAATAGAAAGTGGATCTAGATCACTGTTTTACTCAGTAAAGAATGTGTGTCCAATGGCATCGTCCCCTAAAATGGTCCACAAGTCCCCTGGAACACTGTTAAAAGATTGATTCTTAGATAATTGACAACACAAGGCAAGGCGTGCGAAGAGATATCAGACATCTGGCGTGATATATAACAGCTGAAAAATGAGAATAACTGCATCATTTCATCAGAAAATTTAAGTCAACTCTTCACCTAATTTTAAGGGGGCATAATTATGAAAGTGCACGAAGATGAGGAAATACAGATACGTTTTTAGCAGAGTCATTTTAAGGCATGGGCAAAGTGGCCAATCATCAAGGGCCCCACCTTTCAAGCAAACCCCTGGTAATGCAATCTTTCTCTCACTCTATCGGTACCCTTGTTGATTTTTCTGTCAGAACCTCTACCTCTACTCTGACTCTTTCTTACTCTTTTAAGGGCCTCCAATATATATATATATATATATATATATATATATATATATATTATCTACTGGCGGTCGCCAGTAGATAGTTATAGTTAGGACCATGTTTCCATAGGAAATCCGCAACATTCTATTTGGAATAACTTTGGCGCCGGTCGACGAATCCTCGCGAAATTTTCAAAACTAATGGGGCGCTACGCTCCGCTCCTACCCTGAAAGTCTCGGGGGGATTCGTCAAGCGGGGGCTGAGAAAAAAGGGGGGTCCCAAAACGCGTTTTTCCCATGCATTTTTCCATAGGACCTTTAGACACAGCTACAGCCCGAACGGCTGAACAGAGTTCCTTGAAATTTGGCAGAGAGGTAGTCTACAGGTCAAGGAAGTGCCTTTTGTAGGTTTGGTGTAAATCTGTTCAGTAGATCCTGAGAAAATAGCCTTTAAATCAATATATATATCTGTGGCAGCTTACGGTGCGCTTACCGTGCGCTTACGGTAAGCTTACCGTACGCGTACGGTGCCGTGCGCGAGCGCGATTCTGATTGGCTGTTTGATCTTAGTAAACATTCGAATCGGTCGAAACCAGGAAGCGGCGGCCGCCATTTTCTATCTCGCACTCTGAGGGGGAGGAGGAAAAACAAAGGCAAAAAACATGTAAAGGGGCTGTTTAGACTGCTACCAACCACCTAGCCTTGATGAAGGTATCCCCTAAGACCCCCCCCAAGGCAAAAAATTCAAATGTAATTTTTTTTGAAAAATCGGCAATTACGCTTACCGTATGCGTACGGTAAAAAAATGTAAAAAAAAAAAATGATCCACACACTCCACACCCCGTGTGCAAATGGTGCCCGAAGGGCACGATTTGTGCATGACAAATATTTACGTAATAATGAAATCAAACATTACCTTTCACAAGGAAGCGCATAATATGTCCTCCATGTTTGCACGGTGCGCGAAGCGCATCGTGCGTACATGGCCCATCCAGCGTAACGTGGGCACGCGGTGCGCGTAGCGCACCGCGTGCCCACCATGCGTGGACGGCACTAACTGCGTAAAGTGGGCGCGCACGCCACGAATGGCGTAAAGTAACTTAGCATTTAAAAAACCGTACAAATTCACTGAAAAAACCATAGGTTTCACACACGTTGTAGTTAGGAATTAGCATTTAAAAAACCTTGCAAATTCACTGAAAAAACCATAGGTTTCACACATGTTATAGTTAGCTGGACATTTTACTGATAAAAAAACAATGAAATTCCCCGTTATAGTTAGTGCAGGCAACTATAACTCACGCGACCGCAATCCTCTGCTGATGCTAATACTGTATTTAGACACTTATTTGCCCATGTCTTCTTCCATAAAATTTTAGCTATACATATATTACAAATATTTTTTTTTCATAAAGACACATATGTCATCAGCAGAGGATTGCGGTCGCATGAGTTATAGTTGCCTGCACTAACTATAACGGGGGAATTTCATTGGAAACCTATGGTTTTTTCAGTGAATATATATATGTATATATATTTTTATTCACTGAAAAAAACACAGGTTTCAGGCACGTTATAGTTAGTATACAGCAGGAAATGTGCAGTGCGCTGCTGGTGTAGCTGAGTAAAGGACTCTTCAACTGATGCTCGGTCCGCCTGCCTTTGTGTGCGTCTCTAATGTTTGGACGAACTTGCACGCATTTTACCGGCCGGTCCAGGTCGGAGAGACAGCACCACCACAAGGGAGTTGTGGACTGTGGACACAGATTCTTGGGTCCGGGTGCAGAAAGGCTGGTTTGCATGGATTTTAGCCAGCACACACACTGTAGGCTCCATTGGGAGTCTTTGACTTTTAATATGCAGAAGGCAGAACCCACTATGGGTCGCATTGCAACTAAAGAACTACGAGTCCCAGGAAGCATCATGATTAAGGAGCCCATTAGAGGGCGTTATAAAGCTAATTGGGGACACGTGCTCTGATGTTTCTGCCGATGCTTAGTCCCGTGAGCAAGGAGTAGGAGCTCCGAAACGTGTGGGGAATACAGCAGGAAATGTGCAGTGCGCTGATGGTGTAGCTGAATAAAGGACTCTTCAACTGATGCTGGGTCCGCCTGCCTTTGTGTGCATCTCTAACGTTTGGAAGAACTTGCACACATATATATTTATATATATATATATATATATATATATATATATATATATATATATATATATATATATATATATATATATATATATATATATATATATATATATATATTCACTGAAAAAACCATAGGTTTCACACTTGTTATAGTTAGCGGAAATTTTACTGAAGAGTTTGAGCAGCCAGGATTTGCGAGAGAAATTCTCTGAAGCACTTCATGCTTTAATTTGCCTGGAAGACGAATTACGAGCCGCCAGAGGACACGGTGGTAGTGAAATTTTCTGATGAATACTGTGTCCAAGGTATGGAACTTTTCCTCTTATAGCGTGCATTGCTCTTGGAACACTGTGGATTCAGTTAAAGTTTTGCCAACATCGACATTGGGAACCAGAGAAATTATAAGGACGGTTATGAGGCATTGTGGGAGATTGAGTCCCGAAAATCAAGTTAATAACGAAATAAACTGTGCAACGAAGATTAACTAAGAAATAATGCCACTAAAGGTTTAAAGGATTAACCTGGAGAATATTGGAGTGACTGTACTTGTCTTCGTTACATATAACACTCGAACAACCAATGATACCTTGTTGAACATTGTAGAAAATGAACTGTTCCTTTAAACTGGTAATATTGTCCTTTCTCAATGTCTTGCAAGTTACGTTTAAAAAGCTAACGAACCCACCGTCACTGCTGCGATTGGCATATGATTAAGAGTCGCTAGACTCGAAACGCGTAATGCCTGTTTTATTGATTCCTCTTTCCTGGAATAAAAGAACTTTGTACAAGCATTGTTGGTGTGGCCCGTTTTGACGCTGCTGGAGAGAGCGCGCCGTGTGCTGTGGATGTTTTAGAGGTGTCTGACACACCCTAACCGGGCCCCGAATCTGTGAGGCAGAGGCATTCCCTATGTCAGAGTTAGTGTGGAAGCTGAAAGCTTATCAGGAATGCCCGCCGGCTGCCAGTATGAAGCATGAACTAAGCATTTATGGAAGGGCTAATGAGAGGCCCGCCGTATCTTGGGACGTGAAGAGTTTGAGCAGCCAGGATTTGCGAGAGAAATTCTCTGAAGCACTTCATGCTTGATTTTGCCTGGAAGACGAATTACGAGCCGCCAGAGGACACGGTGGTAGTGAAATTTTCTGATGAATACTGTGTCCAAGGTATGGAACTTTTCCTCTTATAGCGTGCATTGCTCTTGGAACACTGTGGATTCAGTTAAAGTTTTGCCAACATCGACATTGGGAACCAGAGAAATTATAAGGACGGTTATGAGGCATTGTGGGAGATTGAGTCCCGAAAATCAAGTTAATAACGAAATAAACTGTGCAACGAAGATTAACTAAGAAATAATGCCACTAAAGGTTTAAAGGATTAACCTGGAGAATATTGGAGTGACTGTACTTGTCTTCGTTACATATAACACTCGAACAACCAATGATACCTTGTTGAACATTGTAGAAAATGAACTGTTCCTTTAAACTGGTAATATTGTCCTTTCTCAATGTCTTGCAAGTTACGTTTGAAAAGCTAACGAACCCACCGTCACTGCTGCGATTGGCATATGATTAAGAGTCGCTAGACTCGAAACGCGTAATGCCTGTTTTATTGATTCCTCTTTCCTGGAATAAAAGAACTTTGTACAAGCATCGTTGGTGTGGCCCGTTTTGACGCTGCTGGAGAGAGCGCGCCGTGTGCTGTGGATATATATATATATATATATATATTCACTGAAAAAACCATAGGTTTCACACATGTTATAGTTAGCGGAAATTTTACTGATAAAAAACCAATGAAATTCCCCCGTTATAGTTAGTGCAGGCAACTATAACTCACGCGACCGCAATCCTCTGCTGATGCTAATACTGTATTTAGACACTTATTTGCCCATGTCTTCTTCCATACATTTTTAGCTATACATATATTACAAATATTTTTTTTTCATAAAGACACATATGTCATCAGCAGAAGATTGCGGTCGCGTGAGTTATAGTTGCCTGCACTAACTATAACGGGGGAATTTCATTGGTTTTTTATCAGTAAAATTTCCGCTAACTATAACATGTGTGAAACCTATGGTTTTTTCAGTGAATTTGCAAGGTTTTTTAAATGCTAATTCCTAACTATAACGTGTGTGAAACCTATGGTTTTTTCAGTGAATTTGTACGTTTTTTTAAATGCTTAGTTACTTTACGCCATTCGTGGCGTGCGCGCCCACTTAACGCAGTTCGTTCCGTGCGCGCACGGTGCGCTTCGCGCACCGTGCGCGCACAGTGAGCACGCGGTGCGCTTCGCGCACCGCGCGCCCACTTTACGCAGTTAGTGCCGTGCACGCACGGTGGGCACGCGGTGCGATGACAAAGCAAGAAAGCACGTCAACAAATCTGTTTCTGCTTTCCTCCGTGACTATGGTATGGGTGCCATTTACCACAACAACTTGCGTTATGACATGCAAGACATTTATAGAGGAGATGGTGTGCACTTCAATGATGAAGGGAACAGAGTCTTCCTCTTGAACCTTAGACTCTGCATCGGTACTTACTTGTAGGTACCACTAAAAAATCATTTCATAAACACAACGGCTCTTTTTAGAGCCCCCTAATATCTAAACACTTAAATCTGATTTTCATTTTTTTTTTTTTTTTTTTTCTACCGTACGCTTACCGTAAGCTTACCGTACGCGTACCCCGTGATTTTTTTTAAAATCAATAAATGTTTTCTTTGTACTTTACAGTCCTTCTTTGACCCCCTCACAAATGTAAGGGGGTCTGTAACTCTCCTCATTGCCCCCTTTTCTTGTTTTCACTCTTTTTTTTCTGAGTGAAATACACAAAATGGCGGCCGCCGCTTCCTGGTTTCGGCCGATTCGAATGTTTACTAAGATCTAAGAGCCAATCAGAATCGCGCTCGCGCACGCCACCGTACGCTTACGGTAAGCGTACGGTAAGCGTACCGTAAGCGGGCTCAGATGTATATATTGATTTAAAGGCTATTTTCTCAGAATCTACTTAACAGATTTACACCAAACCTACAAAAGGCACTTCCTTGACCTAGGGACTACCTCTCTGCCAAATTTCGAGTAATTCTGTTCAGCCGTTCGGGCTGTAGCTCGTTCTAAAGGTCCTATGGAAAAATGCATGGGGAAAACGCGTTTTGGGACCCCCCTTTTATCTCAGTCCCCGCTTGACGGATCCCCCCGAGACTTTCAGGGTAGGAGCGGAGCGTAGCGCCCCACCTATTTTGAGAAATTCGCGAGGATTCATCGACCGGCGCCAAAGTTATTCAAAATAGAATGTTGAGGTTTTCCTATGGAAAAGGGGTCCTAACTATAACTACCTACTGGCGACCGCCAGTAGGTAATATATATATATAAACCACAATCCTGAAAACGATCACGATATTTCGAAAAACAGGTACGGACCTCCAACGTGGTAAAAACTTTTCCTTTATTGATGCAGATTTAAAAGTGCCGGTGCAGAAAAAAATCACAGCAAGTGCCCAGCCTGACGCGTTTCGACTGCCAAACGGCAGTCTTGATCACATGACACGCTGGACCTATCACAATGTATATATAGTTGAAGCTAAAAAAGTGACATGATACACTGATTCCAATTGGTTAAAGATACAAGCATAGAAAATGAAAACAGACAATTTCATTTGTAAAACATGTTAGTTTCACCAAAATGCTGAGGATACATTTTAAATAATCAGAATAATAATGACATAGTGCTCAAAAATCAATGGCATCAACCTTAGATCATTGAATTGCCGTAAATAATGAATTCTAAAAATAGCCAAAAAAATCTCTCCCAAAGACACTAAAAGCAAGTGCTTATTTTTAGGGGCTTTTGCTAATTAGAACCATATATACACACAAAAGGAATACTAATATCCTGATTTTGAATTATATTTGATTCATCGTTAAATGCTTGTAAATATCAGTCTTTTTAGTCACCAAATGGAATACACTAATGTGCAAACTTATACAAAAAAGTGTTTAAGTGCAAGTGCATTATATAAATATATACAAAAACAAAGCAGCATAAATACAAACGTTCCTTCAATCTTATTCTTATTTTGTTTTCTTATTTTGTATTTATTATTCGTTTCTTTAATTTTTTCATTTTTTACTCCTTCTCTCTTCTTATCTCGCCACTCCTGGGTCATTTTCAAATAAGTAATGAGAATTCATTAACCAGACTATTCAATTTTCTTCAACCTATTGAAAGAATGTAAAAAACAACACAGGTTTTTTGAGTTGTTGCCCAATCGAATACTCCCTAACAGATGATACAATACATAATAAAATGCAAATTTATAGATACAAAAAAAAAAAAAAAAAAAATATATATATATATATATATATATATATATAAAAAGATATATATAACCAAAATATGTATAAAAATATAAACATGATCATGATATTATGTATAACAATTCTACAGTATAACAGCAACTTGTTTTTTGGGGTAGTATTTTTTCTTTGTAAAAAATTGTTTTGATCTTTATTAAAATCTTACATGCCGGCTAAAAAAAGTCCCGTAAAACCCTTTAAATTTGAGGAACCCTCAAATAAAACCTGGTAAAACAAAAACTTTCCACCGCATTAAAACACTTCCCTACCAGCACTTGAAAAGATGTGAAGCTATCATCTGAAAGAACAAACGTCTAACTATCAGATAATTGACACACTCCTTCTCATCAACCTTTTATAATTACAATAAAACTCACAGGACTCGAAACCGGCAGTATATCTCTCTTAAAAACCAGCTAAAATCTAAAAACCGGAACATAAAAAAAAGAGGAATACATGCCAATTAAAGGAGTCGACCAACAGGTCCATCTTGTTAGAAGTTAAAAATTATAAAAAGTTGTGCAAATCATCACTATTATTCAAACCATTGGGCATCTTTGTGTCAAGCAACATAATGAATTTCGATTCTACCTGTCTCAACCTCTTTTCACGATTACTCCCTCTAATGTTTTTTGGTTCTGCACTAATAACATAATAACTCAGATCATTTAAATTGTTATTATGCACCAGTTTAAAATGCCGTGTCACAGGATAATTGGGGCCAGAATTCACAATTTCTCTCAAGTGTTGTAATATTCTGTTGAACACCTGTAATTTAGTGCTGCCCACATAAAGTAAATGACATGTACATTCTAGGACATAAATGGTCCGTTCTATAGGTGTAATGACCTTGTATTTTTACTGGTTCTGGACTGAAAGCTGTTATATACTGTGAAACATTTTTTCCAAATTTACAAGCTCGGCATGAACTACACCTAAAAGAAAACCTGATCTTGCCGAGAGCCAGCTGTTAGTAGTAATAATTTCAGGGCTATTTCTTACCAATGCATCCCTCATTGAGGGTGCCCTTCTAAATGTTAAGTTAGTCAGTTTAGGCATGATTCGAGACAATGTTAAATCCGAAAAAATAATTGGCCAATTCTTATATAAAATCTTACGAACTTGTCTTTCCTGCCGACAAAAACTTGTGATTAGTCTTATATTATCAATAGACTGAAAAGCCAAACTGTCCGTGTTATCATCATGCCGCCTAGATGGTCTTGGATTTTCAGGTAAATCATTCACATCCATTGTTTCATTGGCTTTAACACGAGCTATTGAAAGATCAGTAGCTTTGTTCCCTCTATTTAAGAACCTTTCAAAAGCCTCCGCTTGACATTGTTTAAGGTCACTTTCATGACTACAAATGCGCTTAATTCGCAAGAATTCCCATAGGGCATGCTCCGTATCAGATGTTGAGGGTGTGAGCTGGTTGCATGTAACACTGAATTTCCGGCTGTTGTTTTCCTATGTAATTTGGTATCAATCATGTTTTCTTTTACAAAGATTTCAACGTCTAAAAATTGTATCTTATTATTACTGATATCAGATGTAAATTTGAGATTCAGGGCATTAATATTCAAATCATTCACAAACTTTTTAGCTGTTTCAATAGAACCTTTCCAGATAATACACACATCATCTATGAACGTCCACCAGTGGAGCACATGCTGGTCAAAAATATCTTAGTGAGTGGTCCTCAGGACATGCTCCTCCCACCAGCCCTCGTGTAAACACGCGTAGCTGGGGGAAAAACATGCCCCCATCGCTACACCCCGTAATTGTTGGAACACTTCCTTATTGAATAAGAAAAAATTGTGTGTCAAACAAATCTCTATCATTTTGATCAACATTTTGTCATGTTCATACATGACAATATTTCTTTTTTCCAAATAATAGCGGATTGCATTAACCTCATCACAATGATGGATACTGGTGTATAAAGAACTAATGTCCATCGCTATTAACAGACAATCCTCCTCCCATTTTACATTTCTCAATTTAGTAAGAAAATGTCCAGTATCCCTGATAAAAGATGGCAGTTCTTCCACAAACTCATGTAAAAAATGATCAACATATCTTGACATTGCCTCTAAAAGGCTTTTTCGTGCAGAAATAATTGGTCTGCCAGGGACCGGTACCACATTCTTGTGCACTTTCGGAACAAAATATAGAAAAGGAGTCATTGGATGATCCTTTATTAAGAAATTATATTCATTTTTGGATAGTAAACCTGCATGCTTCCACTGCGTCAATTCACCAAAAACATATTCCTTATTCTGTCTCAGTTCCTGAAAATTAGCCCTTCTGTAACAGTTAGTGTCATTGAGATGTGACCAAGCTTCCTCCATATACATGGTTCTAGGTCACAAAACAATATTCCCTCCCTTATCCGCTTTATTGATTATAACCTCTGTGTGTTTCTGTAGTTTGCGAATTAGCATAGTGTATTGCATTTCAGAATATTTACGTTGTCTCTTTTGTTGCATGACAGTATTATTTAATTTCTTAAAATCATCCACTATGCATTCACTAAAGACATCAATTGCATCCCTTGGCATCATTGGGATGAAAGCAGAAGGGGGTCTGAATGGACTGGTGACTGGTGTGTTACAGGAAATGCCAACTGCCTGTAAATTAACCTGTGTTGAATTATCGGAATTGTTACAAGAATCAGCCAAAGATTGTATTGCCAATAGTGTGCCAACATCCGCCGCTTGCAAATTAGAACTTAATCCTAATGTGGATCTACTTTGAGAAGCAATGTCCGCTGCATTTTTGAGTTGGAAATGCTTTCTTAATTTTAATTTCCGAATAAATTTAAACACATCCACTCTTGTTTGCGTGTATTTAAAACAATTAGTGGGACAGTATGAAAGTCCTAGGGCCAATAATTGCTTCTCCGCCATAGATAGCGTAATCTCAGACAAATTAATTACAGTATTGTCAATCACATTGTTAGGTACCTGTCTTATTTCTTGTTGTTGAATTTTTTCTTGTTTCTTCCTTTGTAGTTTCATTTTCCGCCTCTGTTTCCTCCGTTTATTCCTTCTTGTTCTGGTTTCTGCACTTGATTGCGTGGTCTCAGAGTTTGCCGGCGGTCCTCTACTAAAAAAGACAGGTGCAAAATTGATCGGTACTTGAAGTGCCCTGCGTCCGCTACTGTCATCAGATTCCAGACTGCTATCCACACTGCTGGTTTCTGCTGAGGAAACATTGCCATCAACTTAAGCGCTTGAAGTGACAGTTAAGTTTGTATTGTCTTCATTTGAGAGTGCGCAACGTTTGATATTATCATACTTTTTGGAGAAAGTGAACACGCGTCCAGTTTCATAGTCAAGTTTATCCCTTGCAAATTTGTAAATTTTCCTCTCTTTAATGGTTTCCTCATGTTTTTACAGCCTTTATGATCCTCAGTTTCTAAAAGTGCATTGATTTCTTCAATTTCTTTAAGCACTTCAACCCGATCAATCACCACATACTTAATCAATAACGAAACCATGTTCATAGAGGTATCTAAATTGTTGGTCGCCCACACTTTTAACATTAAAGGATTTGGTTTTTCAAAGGAAGGCGCAATCATGACCCGTAGGCCTCGTGGAACTTTTCCCACCTCTTTGTATTTTTGTAGGGATTTCATCTCCCACCATTTTGTCATCTCAGTCCGGTGGAGTTTTTCTAATTTTTTCAATAGAGTTTTAACATCATTGTTCGTATTAATTTTGTTTGTCTGGTCCTTATGAATTACCTCGACTTCTGAGATATTAGAAAATAAGGCGTTTGCTGCTGCTTCTCGGTCCCTCAGCGCGTCCGCTGTTGACAACATGGCTTTTCAATAAATCCGCATTCACATTAAATGTTAACACCCAACGTTTTCTTATGCTGGGTATATAGTATTACCCCACTATCCTTGCAACCCGCAATGTTCGCTTAGTCGTTCCGCGCCGCAGCTCACCTAATGGGACAACAGCTTCAGTTATATATATATATTCACTGAAAAAACAAACGTTACATGGACATTATAGTTAGGATCAGATTTTACACACACAAAATCATAGAAGTTCAGCAGTTATAGTAAGAGTTATCTCAACAAAAGGAGGTCTCTAAA
This sequence comes from Triturus cristatus, assembly GCF_964204655.1. NCBI lineage: Eukaryota > Metazoa > Chordata > Amphibia > Caudata > Salamandridae > Triturus > Triturus cristatus. The sequence goes on along the minus strand of NC_140581.1, from coordinate 791,392,048 downwards.
TGGCATTGGCTTCTAATTTAGAGTGAACCACTTTCAGTACCTATGGAGGAGTCCTGGGGAAGAGACCTGCCATTGACCAACTTGACACCTATGGCAAGTATCAATGCGCACTCTTTGGAATGTGGTTAAAGCTGCCTATCTCAAGAGGAACCCTCTGTTCACACTCCATAGGGCGTACTGGTCTCCACTGGCTAAATTGGGAGGTGCCCATCAAAAGGTTTGTCCGAAGTGCTAGTCTGATGATGCAGATGATCGGCATATGTTTCGGCAGTGTCCTTCTATCCAGTGCTTCTGGCAAGACATAGGTAAGACTGTCTCGGAGGTTCTGGGGCGTGAGGTTTAGGTAAGCCTAAGTCTAATTATATTTGGGGTCCTACAAGAGGAGGGTACTATTTATAATTTGTGTAATTTACAGGCTTCTTTATTATTTTTGTTGGTCCTTCTTGCTAGGCGGGAAATTTGCTTAAAATTGATTTTTCCACAATCACCAGTAGCTCTAGATTGGGTTGCTTCGGTTAGGCATATTCATAAGTTAGATATGCCTAGTTCATCAAAGAAAAGATTTAAAATATGGAGGAATTCGGTTGATTGGGAGAACAAGGTTTGATAAAACTTGTTTTGTTATTTGTCTTTCTGTATATAAAAGTCCAATGATTATTAAATAAGTGAGAGTGTAGGTAGTGTTTCTATCTTGTGGTGGTGAAAGGTTTCTACCCGCTACATGTATCACTAATCACCATCAGAATCTTGGCAACTGGTTTTGTTGGATCCCCGGGGAGCCCAGTGACTTGAAGGTATCATGATACATACATGGGGATCCTTAAATAAACCTTGGTATGCCTAAAGATTGCTCACTTATTTAGGCTAAATGAGGACAAAAAAAAGGATTATCTCAAATAACTCTAACTTGTGCCCTAAAGTACTATAGCTTGAGCCCCCTCCATGCACTGCTAAAAACCCTGCATCACATATGACATCTTCTATGACATCAATGTTTTTTTAATATAAAGTGATATTTAATCATACAATAATCCAACCACCACCGCACATGGCCTTTGGCCGTGCACAGCGGGGGATTTGATATAAGGCCTGGACCGTGGCTGGGCCCTGTTGCCAACCCTCCAAAGGCTGCCAACCCCATCCCCTGGGTCCTGGCTTATTTTTGAAGGGGTGTGGGTATGTGGTCCCCTTACCATGCTGTTTTTTAACTCCGGGGACCTCATCCCTTGGGGCCCTCCACTGTATGTAGAAGGGGGACATGCAGCCCCCCTCCCTGGCCTGATTTCGGTCCGGGGACCCAATCTACTGTGGCCCGTCCATATTGTAATTTGGAGGGGGGCTTGTGCCCCCCTCCCAGGGCTGATTTCGGCCCCATGGACCCCATCCCCTTAGGCCCAGCACCTTTGTAAATGGGGAGGGGGAACGCAGCCCCCATACCAACATTGGCCCTGGGGACGCCATCCCCTGGAACACGGCCAAATACTAAAGGGGAAGGAGGATTATGTGGCCCCCTGGTTGATTTCAGCCCTGGGGACCCCATCCCCTCGAGGCCTGGCCAATGACTAAAGAGGGCACGCAGCCCCCCCTACCCAGGCTGATTTTGGCCCTTTTGGATCTGGGAGGGGGGCCAGGTTGCCCCTACCCCTTTACCCTTTGCATTTGAGGCCAGACCTTGGGGCACGGGGTCCTCGTGGCTGAGATTGGTGTGGGAGGGGGGCTGCATGCCCCCTCTCCCTTTTGAAATTTAGCCGAGGGATGGGGTTGCAGATGCTGAAATTATGCCCAGGAGGCGGAATGCATGCCCCCTCCCAGTTTCAATAAGGCATGCCCCTGGGGATTGGGTTGCCGGGGCCAGAATCAGCCCCAGGAAAGACCCTTTTTGTAATTTGGTGTAAATCTGTTCAATAGTTTTTAAGTAATTATCCATGAAGTGTTGGCAGCCATCTTGGGACACGGGACTCATGCACAGTTTTCTCATCAATAATTTTACTGCTAATGTCATGCACTACTAATTAACCCACATATCTCATTACTCATAAAATCTTCTATGACATCATTGAAAGTATCACTGCAACAGAAAACTATGCATGGCAGGGGTGCAATGTATAGTTACCTAAAGGCACGAGTTATACTTCCTTGACATAGGTATAACTGCTAAATTTCTATGCTTTTGTGTGTGTAAAATCTGATCCATACTACAATGTCCCTGTGACCTTTGATGTTTCTGTGAATTTCTAAGATTTGTTTAATTTTTATTTCCTAAGTATAAGATCCCTGGAACCCTTGATTTTTTCAGTGAATTTCTAAAAAATGTTTAATGCTATTTACTAACTATAACGTCCTCTCAGGACACACAGGAATGGTCAGATACTCAGTTTAATGAGCTGCACGTAACACATTTCGGTTGTCCCGCTGACTTGATCACACAGGGAAAGAGTTCAAATAAAGAGTTCCAAACGTTAACATAAACAGAGAGCTGCTTCTATACATTTGGTATCTAGCCCGTTGTCCATTTTAGAAAGCCCAAAATAGTAACGAAATTCATACGGTACCTTGTAATGAAAGTCTAAAAAATGCTCATCATCAAGACATGTGTCGAAGTAAGGAAGAACAAATACATACAGAAGGCACCCACTTTACTTCAGCTAGAGTACCTACATGGGTTTCCTACCCTTTTCTTCGGAGGCACAGTTGGGTTGTAGAATCACAGATAAGATTTCTTTTCACAATTTATTATGAGAGTTTCTCTGTGATTCTGGGTCTCAATATGTATAATGTATTCATGTTTGTCTGTTTATTTGCGACATGCACTGTACATATGGACATTTTCCCGGTATGATTAATTTGGTTCCCTCTGCAGAGCTGCCCTCTCTCTCCATTTATCAATTGTTGCCAGAATCTGAATTACTATTGTATGTCACATGACATGACTGACCCTGGCACATTTGTACATTACATGCATTAGGCTAGATATATTTTTGTTAGGGGCACTCACCAATCTTGCTGTAAAACATGCAATTCGCTAGATTCATATTTGTAATATATACATTTGAGGTATGGGCACTCACCAATCATGTTGCAAATCATTATGAGTTTGGATATTGCTATTATGCATCCCTGAACTCATACTAGGAGGGCTTTGTGACATGTTCTTCCTTACTTCGACACACGTCTTGATGATGAGCATTTGTTATACTTTCAACACGAGGTACTGTATGAATATCATTACTATTTGGCACTGTCTAAAATGGCCGATGGGCTGGATATCAAATGTATAGAAGAAGTCCTCTGTTTATGTAAATGTTTGGAACTTTTTAATGAACCCTTGCACTTTGGAGACTTTACGTGCGATCAAGGCTGCGGGACAGCCGAAACGCGTTGCGTGAAGCTCATTAAACTGAGTATCTACGCATTCCTGTGTGTCCTGAGCAGGCGCGCAATGCCCATAGGGCTAAAAGGACTTCAGCCCCCTGTCATGTGTCTCAGGCCGGGCTGCTGCAGCTCGAGCAGCTGTGGGCTGGACTGGGCTGGGCTGGGCAGGGTCTGGAGTCTTATCTCCGGCAAACCAGAGTTTTTAACAGGTCTCTAAAGACCATTTGCATATTTTCATACCTTTGTAAACTGGTTACCTTTTTTTTATTTCTGGTTCCAGTACCCCCTTGGCCCCCACTCTGTCTATTCCTTACATTTAGATTTTAGTTTTTACTACCTTAGTGTGAGAATGCATTTCATTAAAAGAAAAATAAAGTAGGGTCACCAAAAGAAACATTCCAGCCATGTGTTGTTTAAAGAGCCGGCAAAGGCCTTGTCTGGACACTAAACAGGGTTATAAATAAAATAATATGTATTCATTTGTAATGTGATTTCAATGTGTGTTTAAATCTTTGCTCCCTTTAATTATCAAAGCAAAAACCAAAGGAAATGATGGACGGAGTGTTGAACATTGCAAGCACTCACCCCCAGTCAACTGATCTGGGTTTAATCCATCACCGTTCTTTAGCCCACTCTGCCACCCCAGTTCAGACATGGCCATATGCAAATCAGTCTGACCCTGTGCCTCATGGGAACAGTCCAGCCCGAACTGCCAAGCCATGTCTTCCCTGAACCGGAAACAAGCTTCCTAGGACCGGTTTCTGGCATTTCAGCCGTCTTCAGCCAGGCTTGCTTGAATCCAGTGGCAAAGTGAGCAAGGGACTCACGTCTGAGCATACCCTGCCAACTTATGGCGAACAAAGCAAAAACCAAAGGAAATGATGGACGGAGTGTTGAACATTGCAAGCACTCACCCCCAGTCAACTAATCTGGGTTTAATCCATCACCGTTCTTTAGCCCACTCTGCCACCCCAGTTCAGACATGGCCATGTGCAAATCAGTCTGACTCTGTGCCTCATGGGAACAGTCCAGCCCGAACTGCCAAGCCATGTCTTCCCTGAACCGGAAACAAGCTTCCTAGGACTGGTTTCTGGCATTTCAGCCGTCTTCAGCCAGGCTTGCTTGAATCCAGTGGAAAAGTGAGCAAGGGACTCACGTCTGAGCATACCCTGCCAATTTATGGCGAACAAAGCAAAAACCAAAGGAAATGATGGACGGAGTGTTGAACATTGCAAGCACTCACCCCCAGTCAACTGATCTGGGTTTAATCCATCACCGTTCTTTAGCCCACTCTGCCACCCCAGTTCAGACATGGCCATATGCAAATCAGTCTGACTCTGTGCCTCATGGGAACAGTCCAGCCCGAACTGCCAAGCCATGTCTTCCCTGAACCGGAAACAAGCTTCCTAGGACCGGTTTCTGGCATTTTAGCCGTCTTCAGCCAGGCTTGCTTGAATCCAGTGGCAAAGTGAGCAAGGGACTCACGTCTGAGCATACCCTGCCAACTTATGGCGAACAAAGCAAAAACCAAAGGAAATGATGGACGGAGTGTTGAACATTGCAAGCACTCACCCCCAGTCAACTGATCTGGGTTTAATCCATCACCGTTCTTTAGCCCACTCTGCCACCCCAGTTCAGACATGGCCATATGCAAATCAGTCTGATCCTGTGCCTCATGGGAACAGTCCAGCCCGAACTGCCAAGCCATGTCTTCCCTGAACCGGAAACAAGCTTCCTAGGACCGGTTTCTGGCATTTCAGCCGTATTCAGCCAGGCTTGCTTGAATCCAGTGGCAAAGTGAGCAAGGGACTCACGTCTGAGCATACCCTGCCAATTTATGGCGAACAAAGCAAAAACCAAAGGAAATGATGGACGGAATGTTGAACATTGCAAGCACTCACCCCCAGTCAACTGATCTGGGTTTAATCCATCACCGTTCTTTAGCCCACTCTGCCACCCCAGTTCAGACATGGCCATATGCAAATCAGTCTGACCCTGTGCCTCATGGGAACAGTCCAGCCCGAACTGCCAAGCCATGTCTTCCCTGAACCGGAAACAAGCTTCCAAGGACTGGTTTCTGGCATTTCAGCCGTCTTCAGCCAGGCTTGCTTGAATCCAGTGGCAAAGTGAGCAAGGGACTCACGTCTGAGCATACCCTGCCAACTTATGGCGAACAAAGCAAAAACCAAAGGAAATGATGGACGGAGTGTTGAACATTGCAAGCACTCACCCCTAGTCAACTGATCTGGGTTTAATCCATCACCGTTCTTTAGCCCACTCTGCCACCCCAGTTCAGACATGGCCATATGCAAATCAGTCTGACTCTGTGCCTCATGGGAACAGTCCAGCCCGAACTGCCAAGCCATGTCTTCCCTGAACCGGAAACAAGCTTCCTAGGACCGGTTTCTGGCATTTCAGCCGTCTTCAGCCAGGCTTGCTTGAATCCAGTGGCAAAGTGAGCAAGGGACTCACGTCTGAGCATACCCTGCCAACTTATGGCGAACGAAGCAAAAACCAAAGGAAATGATGGACGGAGTGTTGAACATTGCAAGCACTCACCCCCAGTCAACTAATCTGGGTTTAATCCATCACCGATCTTTAGCCCACTCTGCCACCCCAGTTCAGACATGGCCATATGGAAATCAGTCTGACTCTGTGCCTCATGGGAACTGTCCAGCCCGAACTTCCAAGCCATGTCTTCCCTGAACCGGAAACAAGCTTCCTAGGACTGGTTTCTGGCATTTCAGCCGTCTTCAGCCAGGCTTGCTTGAATCCAGTGGCAAAGTGAGCAAGGGACTCACGTCTGAGCATACCCTGCCAATTTATGGCGAACAAAGCAAAAACCAAAGGAAATGATGGACGGAGTGTTGAACATTGCAAGCACTCACCCCCAGTCAACTGATCTGGGTTTAATCCATCACCGTTCTTTAGCTCACTCTGCCACCCCAGTTCAGACATGGCCATATGCAAACCAGTCTGACCCTGTGCCTCATGGGAACAGTCCAGCCCGAACTGCCAAGCCATGTCTTCCCTGAACCGGAAACAAGCTTCCAATGACTGGTTTCTGGCATTTCAGCCGTCTTCAGCCAGGCTTGCTTGAATCCAGTGGCAAAGTGAGCAAGGGACTCACGTCTGAGCATACCCTGCCAACTTATGGCGAACAAAGCAAAAACCAAAGGAAATGATGGACGGAGTGTTGAACATTGCAAGCACTCACCCCTAGTCAACTGATCTGGGTTTAATCCATCACCGTTCTTTAGCCCACTCTGCCACCCCAGTTCAGACATGGCCATATGCAAATCAGTCTGACTCTGTGCCTCATGGGAACAGTCCAGCCCGAACTGCCAAGCCATGTCTTCCCTGAACCGGAAACAAGCTTCCTAGGACCGGTTTCTGGCATTTCAGCCGTCTTCAGCCAGGCTTGCTTGAATCCAGTGGCAAAGTGAGCAAGGGACTCACGTCTGAGCATACCCTGCCAACTTATGGCGAACGAAGCAAAAACCAAAGGAAATGATGGACGGAGTGTTGAACATTGCAAGCACTCACCCCCAGTCAACTAATCTGGGTTTAATCCATCACCGATCTTTAGCCCACTCTGCCACCCCAGTTCAGACATGGCCATATGGAAATCAGTCTGACTCTGTGCCTCATGGGAACTGTCCAGCCCGAACTTCCAAGCCATGTCTTCCCTGAACCGGAAACAAGCTTCCTAGGACTGGTTTCTGGCATTTCAGCCGTCTTCAGCCAGGCTTGCTTGAATCCAGTGGCAAAGTGAGCAAGGGACTCACGTCTGAGCATACCCTGCCAATTTATGGCGAACAAAGCAAAAACCAAAGGAAATGATGGACGGAGTGTTGAACATTGCAAGCACTCACCCCCAGTCAACTGATCTGGGTTTAATCCATCACCGTTCTTTAGCTCACTCTGCCACCCCAGTTCAGACATGGCCATATGCAAATCAGTCTGACTCTGTGCCTCATGGGAACAGTCCAGCCCGAACTGCCAAGCCATGTCTTCCCTGAACCGGAAACAAGCTTCCTAGGACCGGTTTCTGGCATTTCAGCCGTCTTCAGCCAGGCTTGCTTGAATCCAGTGGCAAAGTGAGCAAGGGACTCACGTCTGAGCATACCCTGCCAACTTATGGCGAACAAAGCAAAAACCAAAGGAAATGATGGACGGAGTGTTGAACATTGCAAGCACTCACCCCCAGTCAACTGATCTGGGTTTAATCCATCACCGTTATTTAGCCCACTCTGCCACCCCAGTTCAGACATGGCCATATGCAAATCAGTCTGACCCTGTGCCTCATGGGAACAGTCCAGCCCGAACTGCCAAGCCATGTCTTCCCTGAACCGGAAACAAGCTTCCTAGGACCGGTTTCTGGCATTTCAGCCGTCTTCAGCCAGGCTTGCTTGAATCCAGTGGCAAAGTGAGCAAGGGACTCACGTCTGAGCATACCCTGCCAACTTATGGCGAACGAAGCAAAAACCAAAGGAAATGATGGACGGAGTGTTGAACATTGCAAGCACTCACCCCCAGTCAACTAATCTGGGTTTAATCCATCACCGATCTTTAGCCCACTCTGCCACCCCAGTTCAGACATGGCCACATGCAAATCAGTCTGACTCTGTGCCTCATGGGAACAGTCCAGCCCGAACTGCCAAGCCATGTCTTCCCTGAACCGGAAACGAGCTTCCTAGGACTGGTTTCTGGCATTTCAGCCGTCTTCAGCCAGGCTTGCTTGAATCCAGTGGCAAAGTGAGCAAGGGACTCACGTCTGAGCATACCCTGCCAATTTATGGCGAACAAAGCAAAAACCAAAGGAAATGATGGACGGAGTGTTGAACATTGCAAGCACTCACCCCCAGTCAACTGATCTGGGTTTAATCCATCACCGTTCTTTAGCTCACTCTGCCACCCCAGTTCAGACATGGCCATATGCAAATCAGTCTGACTCTGTGCCTCATGGGAACAGTCCAGCCCGAACTGCCAAGCCATGTCTTCCCTGAACCGGAAACAAGCTTCCTAGGACCGGTTTCTGGCATTTCAGCCGTCTTCAGCCAGGCTTGCTTGAATCCAGTGGCAAAGTGAGCAAGGGACTCACGTCTGAGCATACCCTGCCAACTTATGGCGAACAAAGCAAAAACCAAAGGAAATGATGGACGGAGTGTTGAACATTGCAAGCACTCACCCCTAGTCAACTGATCTGGGTTTAATCCATCACCGTTCTTTAGCCCACTCTGCCACCCCAGTTCAGACATGGCCATATGCAAATCAGTCTGACCCTGTGCCTCATGGGAACAGTCCAGCCCGAACTGCCAAGCCATGTCTTCCCTGAACCGGAAACAAGCTTCCTAGGACCGGTTTCTGGCATTTCAGCTGTCTTCAGCCAGGCTTGCTTGAATCCAGTGGCAAAGTGAGCAAGGGACTCACGTCTGAGCATACCCTGCCAACTTATGGCGAACGAAGCAAAAACCAAAGGAAATGATGGACGGAGTGTTGAACATTGCAAGCACTCACCCCCAGTCAACTAATCTGGGTTTAATCCATCACCGATCTTTAGCCCACTCTGCCACCCCAGTTCAGACATGGCCATATGGAAATCAGTCTGACTCTGTGCCTCATGGGAACTGTCCAGCCCGAACTTCCAAGCCATGTCTTCCCTGAACCGGAAACAAGCTTCCTAGGACTGGTTTCTGGCATTTCAGCCGTCTTCAGCCAGGCTTGCTTGAATCCAGTGGCAAAGTGAGCAAGGGACTCACGTCTGAGCATACCCTGCCAATTTATGGCGAACAAAGCAAAAACCAAAGGAAATGATGGACGGAGTGTTGAACATTGCAAGCACTCACCCCCAGTCAACTGATCTGGGTTTAATCCATCACCGTTCTTTAGCTCACTCTGCCACCCCAGTTCAGACATGGCCATATGCAAATCAGTCTGACTCTGTGCCTCATGGGAACAGTCCAGCCCGAACTGCCAAGCCATGTCTTCCCTGAACCGGAAACAAGCTTCCTAGGACCGGTTTCTGGCATTTCAGCCGTCTTCAGCCAGGCTTGCTTGAATCCAGTGGCAAAGTGAGCAAGGGACTCACGTCTGAGCATACCCTGCCAACTTATGGCGAACAAAGCAAAAACCAAAGGAAATGATGGACGGAGTGTTGAACATTGCAAGCACTCACCCCCAGTCAACTGATCTGGGTTTAATCCATCACCGTTATTTAGCCCACTCTGCCACCCCAGTTCAGACATGGCCATATGCAAATCAGTCTGACCCTGTGCCTCATGGGAACAGTCCAGCCCGAACTGCCAAGCCATGTCTTCCCTGAACCGGAAACAAGCTTCCTAGGACCGGTTTCTGGCATTTCAGCCGTCTTCAGCCAGGCTTGCTTGAATCCAGTGGCAAAGTGAGCAAGGGACTCACGTCTGAGCATACCCTGCCAACTTATGGCGAACGAAGCAAAAACCAAAGGAAATGATGGACGGAGTGTTGAACATTGCAAGCACTCACCCCCAGTCAACTAATCTGGGTTTAATCCATCACCGATCTTTAGCTCACTCTGCCACCCCAGTTCAGACATGGCCATATGCAAATCAGTCTGACTCTGTGCCTCATGGGAACAGTCCAGCCCGAACTGCCAACCCATGTCTTCCCTGAACCGGAAACAAGCTTCCTAGGACCGGTTTCTGGCATTTCAGCCGTCTTCAGCCAGGCTTGCTTGAATCCAGTGGCAAAGTGAGCAAGGGACTCACGTCTGAGCATACCCTGCCAACTTATGGCGAACAAAGCAAAAACCAAAGGAAATGATGAACGGAGTGTTGAACATTGCAAGCACTCACCCCTAGTCAACTGATCTGGGTTTAATCCATCACCGTTCTTTAGCCCACTCTGCCACCCCAGTTCAGACATGGCCATATGCAAATCAGTCTGACCCTGTGCCTCATGGGAACAGTCCAGCCCGAACTGCCAAGCCATGTCTTCCCTGAACCGGAAACAAGCTTCCTAGGACCGGTTTCTGGCATTTCAGCCGTCTTCAGCCAGGCTTGCTTGAATCCAGTGGCAAAGTGAGCAAGGGACTCACGTCTGAGCATACCCTGCCAACTTATGGCGAACGAAGCAAAAACCAAAGGAAATGATGGACGGAGTGTTGAACATTGCAAGCACTCACCCCCAGTCAACTAATCTGGGTTTAATCCATCACCGATCTTTAGCCCACTCTGCCACCCCAGTTCAGACATGGCCATATGGAAATCAGTCTCACTCTGTGCCTCATGGGAACTGTCCAGCCCGAACTTCCAAGCCATGTCTTCCCTGAACCGGAAACAAGCTTCCTAGGACTGGTTTCTGGCATTTCAGCCGTCTTCAGCCAGGCTTGCTTGAATCCAGTGGCAAAGTGAGCAAGGGACTCACGTCTGAGCATACCCTGCCAATTTATGGCGAACAAAGCAAAAACCAAAGGAAATGATGGACGGAGTGTTGAACATTGCAAGCACTCACCCCCAGTCAACTGATCTGGGTTTAATCCATCACCGTTCTTTAGCTCACTCTGCCACCCCAGTTCAGACATGGCCATATGCAAATCAGTCTGACTCTGTGCCTCATGGGAACAGTCCAGCCCGAACTGCCAAGCCATGTCTTCCCTGAACCGGAAACAAGCTTCCTAGGACCGGTTTCTGGCATTTCAGCCGTCTTCAGCCAGGCTTGCTTGAATCCAGTGGCAAAGTGAGCAAGGGACTCACGTCTGAGCATACCCTGCCAACTTATGGCGAACAAAGCAAAAACCAAAGGAAATGATGGACGGAGTGTTGAACATTGCAAGCACTCACCCCCAGTCAACTGATCTGGGTTTAATCCATCACCGTTATTTAGCCCACTCTGCCACCCCAGTTCAGACATGGCCATATGCAAATCAGTCTGACCCTGTGCCTCATGGGAACAGTCCAGCCCGAACTGCCAAGCCATGTCTTCCCTGAACCGGAAACAAGCTTCCTAGGACCGGTTTCTGGCATTTCAGCCGTCTTCAGCCAGGCTTGCTTGAATCCAGTGGCAAAGTGAGCAAGGGACTCACGTCTGAGCATACCCTGCCAACTTATGGCGAACGAAGCAAAAACCAAAGGAAATGATGGACGGAGTGTTGAACATTGCAAGCACTCACCCCCAGTCAACTAATCTGGGTTTAATCCATCACCGATCTTTAGCCCACTCTGCCACCCCAGTTCAGACATGGCCATATGCAAATCAGTCTGACTCTGTGCCTCATGGGAACAGTCCAGCCCGAACTGCCAAGCCATGTCTTCCCTGAACCGGAAACAAGCTTCCTAGGACTGGTTTCTGGCATTTCAGCCGTCTTCAGCCAGGCTTGCTTGAATCCAGTTGCAAAGTGAGCAAGGGACTCACGTCTGAGCATACCCTGCCAATTTATGGCGAACAAAGCAAAAACCAAAGGAAATGATGGACGGAGTGTTGAACATTGCAAGCACTCACCCCCAGTCAACTGATCTGGGTTTAATCCATCACCGTTCTTTAGCTCACTCTGCCACCCCAGTTCAGACATGGCCATATGCAAATCAGTCTGACTCTGTGCCTCATGGGAACAGTCCAGCCCGAACTGCCAAGCCATGTCTTCCCTGAACCGGAAACAAGCTTCCTAGGACCGGTTTCTGGCATTTCAGCCGTCTTCAGCCAGGCTTGCTTGAATCCAGTGGCAAAGTGAGCAAGGGACTCACGTCTGAGCATACCCTGCCAACTTATGGCGAACAAAGCAAAAACCAAAGGAAATGATGGACGGAGTGTTGAACATTGCAAGCACTCACCCCCAGTCAACTGATCTGGGTTTAATCCATCACCGTTCTTTAGCCCACTCTGCCACCCCAGTTCAGACATGGCCATATGCAAATCAGTCTGACCCTGTGCCTCATGGGAACAGTCCAGCCCGAACTGCCAAGCCATGTCTTCCCTGAACCGGAAACAAGCTTCCTAGGACTGGTTTCTGGCATTTCAGCCGTCTTCAGCCAGGCTTGCTTGAATCCTGTGGCAAAGTGAGCAAGGGACTCACGTCTGAGCATACCCTGCCAATTTATGGCGAACAAAGCAAAAACCAAAGGAAATGATGGACGGAGTGTTGAACATTGCAAGCACTCACCCCCAGTCAACTGATCTGGGTTTAATCCATCACCGTTCTTTAGCCCACTCTGCCACCCCAGTTCAGACATGGCCATATGCAAATCAGTCTGACTCTGTGTCTCATGGGAACAGTCCAGCCCGAACTCCCAAGCCATGTCTTCCCTGAACCGGAAACAAGCTTCCTAGGACCCGTTTCTGGCATTTCAGCCGTCTTCAGCCAGGCTTGCTTGAATCCAGTGGCAAAGTGAGCAAGGGACTCACGTCTGAGCATACCCTGCCAACTTATGGCGAACAAAGCAAAAACCAAAGGAAATGATGGACGGAGTGTTGAACATTGCAAGCACTCACCCCCAGTCAACTGATCTGAGTTTAATCCATCACCGTCCTTTAGCCCACTCTGCCACCCCAGTTCAGACATGGCCATATGCAAATCAGTCTGACCCTGTGCCTCATGGGAACAGTCCAGCCCGAACTGCCAAGCCATGTCTTCCCTGAACCGGAAACAAGCTTCCTAGGACCGGTTTCTGGCATTTCAGCCGTCTTCAGCCAGGCTTGCTTGAATCCAGTGGCAAAGTGAGCAAGGGACTCACGTCTGAGCATACCCTGCCAGGGGCAGACTGATTTGCATATGGCCATGTCTGAACTGGGGTGGCAGAGTGGGCTAAAGAACGGTGATGGATTAAACCCAGATCGGTTGACTGGGTGTGAGTGTTTGCAATGTTCAACACTCCGTCCATCATTTCCTTTGGTTTTTCCCTTTAATTATCAGTCATGGATCATTCAGGCAGCCCTAGAACACAATTAAAAATGCTTTATATTCATATTTGCTGTTCCAAGTATGCACAGATAAGTGCTGAAAAAAAGGCTTTAAGTGACTGCTTATTTTTGTACCGTCTGGTATATCAATATAATGAGCTGGCAACCCTAATCACAAGACTGGAACTTTGTTGCAGGATGAGCAGAATATTTATTTCCACCACACTCGATCCCTGGACCCCGAATAAAGCCATAATAGCAATAGTTCAACTTATATCTGAAACACTACGCCAGCCCTCAATAACAGGCTGAGTTACTTCAAATGTCTGGGAATGCACCCTGCATTCAGACAACTCACTCCTCATTCTCGCTCTTCACTTTCACATTAACCCTGCACTCACAGCGATCACAATGTACTCACACTGATCACCATGCACTCACACCACCTACTCACCCTGCACTCACAGTGACCACACTGCACTTATACCACTCGCCATGAACTCACACCATTCTCCCTCCACTTACCCTGCGGTCACATGAGCACAACACTCACTCTGCATTCCCAGTGATCACTCTGCACTCACAATGGCCTTGCGCTGTTTACTCTGCACCTTACCCTGCAGTCACACAAGGACACTACTCACCCTGCTCATGTGACACTTTACTCACTTGTCTCACTCACTGCTCACTCGGCAATCTCACTTAAACAAGCCCATCACTGGCCATACATTAATTTGCCCCACTCTGCACATACATCTGCATTCAAATTCATATGGTCACCTCACTCACCATGCAGTCACTCCTCTCACCCTACTCTCACACTGTTGCATCGCTCACAGTGCACTCACATAGGCACTCCTGTCACCCACACAGCACAGAGGGCTAATGTGCCTGCTACAAAGAACTTGTACAAAGCAGATAAAAGAACTGAGTGTGAGTAAACTATGGGTAGCCCTATCAAAAAGTGAAATTTTGGTCAGAAAGGGGCTATAGAGAGATGAGGTGCATTGTTGGCGAGTGGCAGTGAGGGAATTCATGGAGAAGGAGACTGTTGCACTGTGTGCCAAAAGTGTCAAGGCCAGCCCTGGCTGGGAGTTTTAGCCCCCCCGCCCGTAGTTCGGGTCTAATTGTGCCCCTGGTCCTGAGAGTGCATTATTCTGGAATTTGTGGTGATATATATATATATATATATATTACCTACTGGCGGTCGCCAGTAGGTAGTTATAGTTAGGACCCCTTTTCCATAGGAAATCCGCAACATTCTATTTTGAATAACTTTGGCGCCGGTCGATGAATCCTCGCGAATTTCTCAAAATAGGTGGGGCGCTACGCTCCGCTCCTACCCTGAAAGTCTCGGGGGGATTCGTCAAGCGGGGGCTGAGATAAAAGGGGGGTCCCAAAACGCGTTTTTCCCATGCATTTTTCCATAGGACCTTTAGACAGAGCTACAGCCCGAACGGCTGAACAGAATTACTAGAAATTTGGCAGAGAGGTAGTCCCTAGGTCAAGGAAGTGCCTTTTGTAGGTTTGGTGTAAATCTGTTCAGTAGATTCTGAGAAAATAGCCTTTAAATCAATATATATATCTGAGCCCGCTTACGGTACGCTTACGGTACGCTTACCGTACGCGTACGATGGCGTGCGCGAGCGCGATTCTGATTGGCTCTTAGATCTTAGTAAACATTCGAATCGGCCGAAACCAGGAAGCGGCGTCCGCCATTTTGTCTCTCGCACTGAGTGTTATTTATCAAACATGATGCCCAAAAACATGTTACGGGGCTGTTTTGACAACTCCCTCCCACACAGTCATGTTGAGGGAGTCCCCAAACATCCCCCAAGAGCAAAAACGTTTTTTTTTTTTTTTCGGCAATTTCGGCGAGTACGCTTACCGTACGCTTACCGTACGCGTACGGTTAAAAAAAAAAAACACTATCCACACTTACCCCACCCCCTGTGCTTTTGGTGGCCGCAGGCCACCAAATGTACAGAGCTTATTAGACCTGTGAAAAAAAACTAAATTTTGGCAACATGAAATTATAAAATCGAAATAAAAAAAACACTATCCACATTGACCCCACCCCCTGTGCTTTTGGTGGCCGAAGGCCACCAAATGTACAGGGCTTATTAAAGTTGCTAAAAACCGTGCACGGAACGAACTGCGTTAAGTGGGCGCGCACGCCTCGAATGGCGTAAAGTAACTTAGCATTTAAAAAACCGTACAAATTCACTGAAAAAACCATAGGTTTCGCACACGTTATAGTTAGGAATTAGCATTTAAAAAACCTTGCAAATTCACTGAAAAAACCATAGGTTTCACACATGTTATAGTTAGCGGAAATTTTACTGATAAAAAACCAATGAAATTGCCCCGTTATAGTTAGTGCTGGCAACTATAACTCACGCGACCGCAATCTTCTGCTGATGACATATGTGTCTTTATAAAAAAAAATATTTGTAATATATGTATAGCTAAAAATGTATGGAAGAAGACATGGGCAAATAAGTGTCTAAATACAGTATTAGCATCAGCAGAGGATTGCGGTCGCGTGAGTTATAGTTGCCAGCACTAACTATAACGGGGCAATTTGATTGGTTTTTTATCAGTAAAATTTCCGCTAACTACAACATGTGTGAAACCTATGGTTTTTTCAGTGAATTTATATATCTATATATATATATCTATATATATATATATATATATATATATATATCACCACAAATTCTGTGACTGCAGCGACTGTGACTAGGAATCGAGTTTGAAAAACCCTCCCCTTAGCCAGTGAAAAGTGCCTCCACCAATCCTCTGTGAGGCGCTATGTATTTCAAATGGACTGCGAATAACACGATGGACATATGTATTTGACAAAGGCGATTGGACGCCGAAACGTGTAATACAGCTCACCTTGTATTATTAAAAGGATTGCATCCCAGGCTTCCTGTGTGGGCTCTTTTCTTCTGGAGAGGGAAGGGACTGGATGTTTATATATATATATTTATATAAATATACAAAATATATATATATATATATACACTGATTTTTTTTTCAGTGAATATATATACATATGTATATGTATATTTGTATATTCACTGAAACATAAATCTATCTATCTAACGACTGCACTCCAGGAGGTGCTCCTAAAGGTTTCATTTTTAATGTCAGTCTCATTCCATATGCTAGGTGAGGACTTCAGACAGAAGGAGACCTTTGCTGTTAGGCCGTCACTAGGTCATCCCAAATCAGCTCAGCTCGAGCTACGCGACCAGTGCCTTGCAGTGCTCTGTAATAACTTTGTCGAGAAGGCAGATGGTGTATTGCATCAAATTACCTGAGTTGAGTATTGACTCAAATGTGCTTGTTCTCTGATCATGCTCATCACAAAAAATGTTGATTTGTACAGAGTTTATTTCACTTGTTGAGGCATGTGTAAAGCCAATTATTTCTCCAGAATACAGAAACACCAGACTAGGACTTGGAATCAGCTTCTGGGTTTCTTCACCTTTCACAAGGATTTTTGCAGAACATTACCTCATGCTTTTAAGAGGCCCTAAGTCTTCCAAGTTCTAATTTGTGCACGAGAGTACACAAAGGCTGTCTGTAAATATTCTTGCTCAGGGAATGCTGAATGGGACCCCGGTCACTTCCTATCCATTCTGCCCTGAGAGAGCCAGCACTGAAAGATGTTTCGGTTTGTCCACAGATGGGTTCCTTCTGCCAGCTTTCAGGGAGCGATGGTTGCTGAGGGTTTGTATATAAACCAGAAGCCAGAGCCAGTCGGCAAGTTGTTCCAGATCTTCTACCTTGTGACAAGGCCCTTACAAGGGTCCTTACCGGGGTGGGAAAAATAAATATATGAGTTGAAGGTAGGCATAAGCGGAACACGTTTTTCAGCAATCACATGAAGGGACACTCACTTGTAAGAATGTTACGGGTATCCCTGAAAACAGCGAATCATGTTTTGATATATCGTGAAACATTGCCCATCATCCATCACCCTGCGATTTGGAGTTCCTGGTGTCAGCCGACATTTTATCGCCCTAGTGATCATGAGTCAAGACGGCTGCAGCCAGCTTCAGCTCCTGAACTGAGGAAACAGCTGACAGGTCATTAAGATATGCTTGATAATTCATAAACGTCAACCATAAGGACATATTATGCATTGGCCGTACCATAATCATGATCATCAGCTTGGCAGAAGGCATCTGATAGTAGGGTAGTTCTCCTCCAGACCCAAACTCTAAAGTGAGGCATATCTTGTACATTCAGGATTCGTGCCATGTTGCAATCTTGTGCTGCACAGGACACATTTTATTATTGTGGGTTTCAAGGCCACTAATCTGACTTCCATGTCACACACTTCTTACATTTCATGGTAACGTTGTAGATGAGGCAAACGTCCTGGGATATTACTGCCAAACTCTACTACTGGCTTGTAATTATTTATGAACAGTTTTTTATGTTTTCTACCAAAAATACATTTCTTCAAAACGTAAATTTCCAGGAGTGCTGCATAAATTCCCCAAGTAGATAAGCTATTCTGTACAAAATTCAGGGAATTTCCCTTGAATACAAAAAGTCCCCAAATGCATCTATTTCATACAACTTGTTGCCAGAATTAGAGTCAGCAAAAGACACAGAATTAGAGTCAGGCATGGGGTTTCGGAAACACATAAAGCAACATGCAACATTGTTATTGGATTGCGTGAAAGGGGTGGATTAGTCTTTGGACCATCCAAATGAACTGTAACGGAGGAGTGTCGCCCCACAGTGACGCACCATTGAAATAAAGGAACTATAAAATGATAATAACTCGATGTTATTATCATATTAACGTTCTACCTGCTGCGACAGCTTTGTGGGTGAATTCAATGTTATTATCACTTTGATGTTCTACCTGCTGCGGCAGCTTTGTGGGCGGGGCGGGCGGAGCCTGGCTGCTCACATAGAAGCGGGAAGAGGAGTGGTTTGCTCACTACAATTACATATGAATGTTTGGCTGGCCATCTCGGTCAGGCCAATCTTTCATGCGCATTTTACATGTTCTCCACCAAGGCTGCATTACAGCCTGAGTAGGGAACATGTCCATGCTTCCACTGCCTGTCTGAGCTCTGAACCACGGCGCTCAGACCAATCACAACGCTGCACTGCAGTGTTGTGATTGGCTATGGGGAGCCTGGTGCTTCCTCCTTCCTGTTCTGTCAGGGAGAGACGACGAGGGACGTGGCGGAGAGATGCATCAAGCAGGTACGTGTTTTTCCAATTTTTTTATACCCCCTCACCCTCCACTCCCACCCTCCCGCCCCCGATTGGTGTGAGACGCCACAGTGTGTATGGACTCCTTCTCTACTTCCCAGGATTGTTCCATGCCCCTTTGCCCTGTGTCTCAGTTTCCACCAACCTTTCTCTCTCCAGTTGTCAATATTGGTGTCCCAGGTGCTACCTGGCTTTTCTTGAAGATTTTTTTCTCTGTAGTAAAAAAACGTACATGATCACTGTAACTACAGTGGTGCTGGAACAATTTTCAGAGTGGGGGTACTGCCATCTATGTTATATCGCTGAAGTCATATAGTTTTGATGAAAAAGCCAACTGTTACACTAAAAACAAGTGTAGAAAATGTGCCATGCCCATTCAGTAGGAGAGTGGTATGGGCTTGGTGTGTACCTGGTGCATTGTTGTGGTAGTGTGCTGTGGTCATTTACAGACAGCACATTTCCCGTTGAAATGGTTGCTAAATTTGCATAGACATGTAGATTTACTGGTAAAACTATACAGCGCACAAACAATGTGTGGAAATCCGGATTCAGAGAGTATTTCTCACTTGTGCATTACCAAGTGAAGTGTCTTGATTTGTATTGGTCCTATTAAAATCTATCACGTCAGAATTCCCCAAAAAGTATTTGATCTGTTCTTTCCTACTGATTGATACTTCATTTTCAGATAATTATGTTGTTGTGTGTTACAAAAATACTGAGAATCTACAGCCTTTCCTTTCACTTCCTTATGGCCACCTCGGTCACCTTAACAAAATCCTCTAACTTTGCAGTCAGAGAAATAAATGTAAACACCAGCTTCCAAATAAAAGAGCAATTTATGAGCAGACAAACTCTGACATTTGACCTTTGAATCCACAGCAAATGTGACAAGATAAACAAAAAATGTAAAGTCATCTTTATTGCTGAATCGCCTTCTGTACTCCAGCATGGTTATTTTTGAGGGTGTTGCAGCACCCCTGCTCCCCTACTTCTAGTGCCTAGGATGTGTACATAACATGTAATCAGGCCAATCGTTGGGCTTGGGCATGACAGTCGACATGGATTTCGCAGTGCCATTTGGTACATAGTCTCTCCAGCAGTGGGCAGGCAAAATGAGTATGACCTGGACTCCACGCTTGTTAATCAGCTGCCACCAATCAAAACTCTGGTCATGGCTTGTTTGTAGGAGAGTAGTCACCCATGACAAAAGAAGAGACACTTTTATAGTGTACATCTATTACCCAAATAGAGGAGCTCTCTATTGGTGATCAACAGGCAAAAACATGTAGAAGACCTTTCAGATAACTCATGGCACATGCGTTCTGCACAAGAAAACATACCACGTCCATCAGAAGGAGAGTATAAGGGCATAATGTCACATCCCACTGCACTGGGAAGTTTCCTATCTCTAAACTGATGAAGGGACCCGGAGCTGGTGGGGGGGGGGAGGGTGAGGGGAGCAAGGGAGACATGCTGCGCTTGATGGTATATCTGCACACCTGCTGAAGTAAAGCACAGGAAATGCATCAAGAATGTGCATAAGTGCAGCAGCATTGTGGATCAGGTGACCATTGAAATATCCACATGTGCCCCAAGCAGTGGCGTAGCTGGGGGGGGGCGGGGGATGCAGTCTGCCCCAGGCGTCACTGTTTTGGGGGCAGCAGCGAGCAGAAGTTAGGTTACTCTCTCTCATCATCGTCTGTCGCTGTCACGCCCTGCTCGTCGTCGTCTGTCGCCAGCACCCCCCCCCCACGCGTCACGGTGTGTCGCCACCCCCTCCCCCTTACCTGCACTGAGCAGCAATCTAAGGTTTCTCCCCTGGCGATAAAAGCTCTAGCTACGCCACTGAAGTTAAATCTCACCTTCTTTGTGAGCTATTTTAAACCAAAGTCATGGCCCATTCATATAGTATTGCAGATTGTTAACTAGCCCATGACGCACTTCTTTAAGTGTGCATCAGTGTATCTTTAGCCAGTAAATCTCTAGGTATTTAATTTGATAAAAGGTGATGCTCACTACATGCGTATAATTCAGCACATGTTAATGCAGGTCTAGAGAAAAGCTTTTTAATGCTGAATGTAATCCCCAAGATAGTACCCACCCAACCCTGAAGGGAGGGCTGAATATGAGCAGAGTTCAGGTTTAGCAATTCAATATTATTATCTATCACGTCATCAACTCAATTTCCTGATCTCTGAATTAAAAAACAAAAGGCCACTGCTGCTTCTTCCAGGTTTGATTTTAGGTCTGCGGGGACAGTGCAACAGTGGCAATGCCTTTTGTGATCACCACGGCGTGAGGGTCTTAGGCTCCACCCAGTTGTTGGTTTCCCCAAGTGCAGGAATTGATTCGGCTGAAGTTGTCTGCTTCCACTTAAAAGAGGGCTTCTATTTCCTCTTGTTGGCTTGTGGCAAAGCTTTTACTCAATACAGCAGGACTAAGTTGGTCATGGTGGCATGCCTGTGATCATGGCCACAGACCTGATATGTATATGATGAAATGTTATCATAAAGGCAATAGGTCTTGCATATTTATTGTGCAAAGCACAATTTGACATCAATCCATTCATGGGTGGATTGTTGTTACTCGTCATGAAAGCCTGTAGAGAAGGATTGTGTTACGTAGTAGGTAAGTGTTTTAATGTTGGTTATCTCCTGTAACAAACCATAGATATAGTAGATTTGCTCTGTGAAAATAATTTTTAGACCCTAGGAGAGATTTTGTTTTTGTTTAGCCAAGTGTAGTTTTTTGTACCTTCGTATAATTATAACTCTGTGCTATTTGGTCGCCTTGAGAAAAGAATACGCTCCAAAGAGCAGGCCGAAGTTGATTATGGTGACAGCCAATAGGGCTGATTGGTGTACTGGAAAACGTTAAGTTCTCATGCCATGGGGTTGATCTGCTTATTATGAAAAGTAATGAGAAAGGCAGTAGGAACAGCTTATTTATTGTGAAAAACTTTGGTTAAAGCAAGAAGGCTTTTAACATTGGGTTGTTTTCGTATTGCGTTAAGGGCTATTGACAGGTACTTTTCGCGCCGCTTTCCCGGATGTGGTCAGCTCCTTGGTGGTGGGGTGTCCCAATTTTTCGATTCTGGGGGACCTTAATCTCCATTTCGATAGACCTAACCTACCCGCGGTCAGTGGCATTCTCACGGATCTGGAGGCCTTACAGTTGCTGCAGCTTGTTCAGCAGCCCACCCACATCGGTGGCCATACGCTAGATCCCTTCTTCACTAATTTGACAAATGCTTCTGTCACTGCCGTCTCGCCCCTGGGTTGGACTGATCACTCTTTGGTCGCCATTAGTACCCCTTTGTCAGGTAGGACTGTCATCCCTCCTGCAAAGCTGATCGTAAGGCGGCACTGGGGCAAATTACGGTTGGAAGATCTGCACCGTGTCCTCGCTGCAGAGCCATTAGATCCGTTTGTAACTGTTGATTCAGGTTACGATGGGTTCTGCGCGTGGATCTCCAAAGCGCTAGATGCGCTCATTCCACTCACCGCCTGTAAGACCAGTGCCAGAGAATCTAGCCCATGGTACGATGGCGCCCTACGTGCGCTCAAGGGCAGTTGCAGGCGTGCAGAGAGGGCTTGGCGGAAGGCGTACGACTCGGGAAAGAAAGCTATCTATCTCGCCTCCGTCAAAGTATACCATCGGGCTGTGTGCCGTGCTCGGGCATTGTATTATACTGCCGAAGTCGGTAACAGCTCTAACCCCTCGAAAACTATTTTCAAATTGATGAAGGATCTTCTAGCTAAGCGCCCCGATGCTCCGACGACGGGCTCTACTGCTCATTGTGAGGCTCTCGCGGTGTTCTTTCAGGAAAAGGTCCAAAACATCTATATGACCTTTCCATCCACAGGACCCCCAGTTGAGTCTCCGATTTCCATCTGTGGAGACACAGCCCTGCACTCGCTTCCCCTGTTGACATTGGAAGGGTTTAACATCTTGGCAAAGCAGGTGAAATCTGGGTCCCCTGCCGACCCTCTCAGTTCGGCTCTCTTTAGAGATGAGTCGTTCGTGGGTCGGACCGTGATACACTCCCTGATCAACATCTCGTTGGAGTCGGGCACGGTCCCCCGTAGCTGGAAGCGGGTGATGGTTTCCCCCATCCTTAAGAAGCCCTCACTGGACCCAGACAAGCCTGAAAACTATCGGCCTATCTCTTTGCTTCCCTGGCCTACCAAAGTAATGGAGGCCCATGTCAACAAAGTTCTCTCGGCCCACCTCATCCAGTTTAACATCTTGGATCCCACCCAAAATGGCTTCCGTGCTGGTCACAGCACGGAGTCTGCCCTTCTCTCCATGGCTGAACACCTACGCACAGTGATGGATGCGGGGCAGACAGCGGCGCTCGTTTTATTAGATCTGAGCGCCGCGTTCGACACCGTGTCCCATCCTATCCTGTTGCATCGCCTGGAGGAGGTCGGGCTGGGTGGCTCTGCCCTCCAGTGGTTTCGCTCTTTCCTAAACGATCGTTTCTTTAGCGTTGCGCTGCCACCGTACCAGTCCCAATTCCTTCCTCTGAGACAGGGGGTCCCGCAAGGCTCCTCGCTGAGCCCCACGCTCTTCAATCTGTATGTGAGACCGCTGGCTGAGATCGTCAAGCAATGGGACATGACTATGGTCTCGTATGCTGACGATACTCAGCTAGCGGTGACTATCAGCGGGGATGCGGATCGGGATGCCCCCAGGTTTCAGAGTGGACTTAGGGCGGTGGCAAGCTGGATGAAGAACAACTGTCTCCAACTCAACGCGAAGAAAACCGAGATCATGATCGTTGGCAGGAAGGCGGAACTGTGGGGGGACAAGTGGTGGCCCATTGAACCGGTCACTGAACTTAGGAATCTGGGAGTGTGGATGGATCCCGCTCTCAGTTATGAGGTCCACTCGAAGAAAATCGCGGCCGGTTGTTTTGGCATCCTGCGGTCGCTGAGGCCCATTCTTAAGTTCTTTGACCGTGGTACCAGGCAGCTGATAGTCCAGGCCACGGTATTATCTCGCCTGGACTATGCCAGCTCGCTTTTGGTAGGGACCAACATGGCGGAGACTACCCGCCTTCAACGAGTGCAGAATGCCGCGGCTAGAGCCATTGTAGGCTTACCCCGAAGGAGCTCTGTCTCAGGTGTCTTGAGATCCTTGCATTGGCTCCCCATTAAATCACGCATCCAGTTCAAGGTGTTGTGTTTGGCGTTTAAGATCTTGAGGGGAGTAGGTCCGCCAATTCTTGCTGACCTCCTGTCGTGGTATGTTCCTTCCCGCGCTTTGAGATCGGGAGGCCAAGCGCTCGCGGTGGTCCCCCGATACAGGTTGTGTCGGGCTGGTGGTCGCTCTTTTAGGGTGAGGGCGGCTGAACTCTGGAATTCCCTCCCAGTGGACTTGCGGCTACTGACTGACCTCTTGGCCTTTCGCAAAGCTCTGAAAACGTTTCTTTTTTAAATAGATCTTTTATCTGTGTTGTGTTTCTGCTATCTGTTGCACATTGCCTGCCATGCGCCAGGACGCCCCTTAGCTGGGGCAGCTGTGCGCAATACAAAAGTGCATAACATAACATAACATAACATTTCTGTACATGAAATTTCACAGATTACTGTAGTAGGCAAGGTCTTTTATGTTGGCCACCCAAAGGGTCAAACCTTAGATGTTTTCACTTTGAATCTTGATTCTTGTTATGCTGTATGGCAAACTATATTTTTCAAATTTTTCTATATATTGGTTATTTTATAACTGTTTGCATCATGATTGCCAGTTAATCTGCACTTTAGTAGGCCTGTGTTGTTTATGTTGTCAAGAGAGTGGAAAAGGCTGAAACCATTACCTGTTCTTTGGGAAAGTTTTGCCATATTCCACAGTTTTGATCTGTTCATTTCCAAACTTTCTGACAAAACCAGTAGATCTGACTTATTTATTGTGAAAAACATGTGTTAAAGTCAATGGAATTTTAAGGAGGGGTTATTATACGATGCTAAATCTGGTACTTTGTTTCATGGGCTCTCAAGATTCCATAGTATTACTTTTGCAGCTTTATATATCGCACAAACTTGTCCTAAGAGCATTAGAGTGTTTTGCATGAGCACCAGACAACATTACTAATAGTCAGATTAATTGTTTTAAAGACACAGGGAGATTAAACGATTTTCCCCAAATCACAAGATGTTAGGCTGACACTGGGACACAGACCTGTTTCACCAGTTCCAAAGTCATCATTTGTAGCTATTATGCAAATCTCCTTCCCAAAGAGGGGAAAAGGATTTTGGTGTGGTGACCGACGAGAACAACAATGCAGACAGAAAATGTGCACAACGATAATCCTAATTAGGCTGTGTTGGGAGGGATTTTATATTGGTTTTACAACTGTAATTTTGTACATATTTGATATTTTATTATAGCCTTATAGCCCGCCGTAGCGGGCTATACCAGCTATTAAAGGCCCGCTGCATCGTTAAAGGCCCGAGCCGAAGGCGAGGGCCTTTAACAAAGCAGCGGGACTTTAATAGGCGGTATAGCCCTGCTATGAAGGGCTATAAGGCTATTAGAACATTCTGCCACTAGAGGGCAGAATGTTCTAACAAAACAAAGCCTTCTGATGGATACATCTGCCAGTGGATTCCTCACCTTGTGAATATCCCCTGCGCCAGCATTCCACGGAACCTTTCTTCCCCAGCACTCCATGTCGACGTGGGCGACGTCATAATGCCTCGGCTCCGCTCGCGACTCCGTTCGACGTCACCGGAACGATAAGAAGCCCACGTCGGCGTGATGACGTCAGTTCCCTTTTTTTTGCGCCTTCGACGCGCAACGGTTTTTTTCCAGTGCTCTTTAGCTACTTTGTAGTTTAGCCGTGTTACTCTGTTAATTCGAGTATGGCTTTAAGCCCTGTAGGGAATGTGGAGGTCTGATGTCGATGACGGATCCACACCAGAACTGTTTATGGTGCCTCTCTTCAGAACACGATATGGAGGAGTGCGGATGCTGTAGAAGCATGAACCCGAAAGTACTCAAGGAGAGGAAGACTAAGCTCTTCATTAGGAGGATCGGTGAGGAGAAGAGAGGGAGGAAAAAGGAGAAGTCGAAGAGGGGGTCATCGACTTCGAAGTCTTCGAGGTCGAAGAAGCACCACAAGAAGAGGAAACATTCTTCTCGACGTCGGTCCTCGAGGTCCAGGAAGTCGAGGTCGGCTTCGCCCCGTCGACGCCGGAGCAAAGGCTTGTCTCTTTCTCCTTCACCTTTGAAGTCACCGAGGTGTTCTCCTTCGAAGAAGCAGACTCCGACTCAGTCCCCGACGCGGTCATCGGATCCATCTAAGGCATCGACTCCAGTTCGAGTGGAGTCGGATGCTTCCATGCATGAACAGGAGCAGGAAGAGTCTGTTCCGGTGCCTGAAGAGTCTGAGGCTCCGGTAGAAGATACTGCGGAGCCGACGCCGGAGACTCCACAAGGGGATACAGGGTCTGTTCCTTTTCCTCAGTTCCCGGCTCCAGGTACAGATTCTGCCAATTTCTTAAATGCTATGTATGGCATTTTTAATAGGGCAGCCTACCCATCCGGAGCACCAACTGGTCCCGTGGGTTCGATGGCTTTTACACTGGGGGTGCCGCAGCAGTATGCACAGGCCCCCTTTATGCCCTTTATGCCGATGGCGCCTTCTTGGCAGTTTCCGTCGCCGTCTGGAGATCCGATTCGACCTCGGAAGGACCAGCAGACTTCGGAGCCTTCCTCGACGCCGAGGCCGACTCCATCGGCGCCGCGTCCGGCGCCGCCGACTCCACCTATGGCGCCGCCGGCTCCGTCGCCGCCGGCTCCCCGGATCCGGTCGAGGAGGGAGGCCCAGAGGGTGTTGGAGGAAGGGAGATATCGGACAGAGGTGGAAGAAGGTGAGGTCGACTCTTCTTCAGATGAATTTGAAGGCATTGATGAAGCTAGTGGGTTGGATACAACCCCAGAGTGGGAGCATGCATCTGCCAGGTCTTCTCCACCTCAGGAATTAGCTCCCTATCATGTAGTGATCAAAAAGGCAGCAGAACTTTTGGATTTGCAGCTGCCTTCTGTGGAGTACAAATCCAACTTGCTTACAGAAGTGTTGCATTCTCCATCATCAACATCAGAGCCTTTGTTGCCTTTCAATGAGGCCATCTTGGAGCCGGTCTTGGAGGTGTGGAAGAAACCCCTTTCATCTCCGGTGGTGTGCAGACAGGTGGCAAGAAGGTACAAGGTTGCACCAGGGGATCCTGACTTCTTGTCAACTCATCCATCTCCGGACAGCTTGGTTGTGCAGGCTTCATGTTCCAAGCATGCTTCGGGTGCCTTCCCTCAGTCTCCAGCTGACAGGGAATCTAAAAAGGTTGATCAGGCAGCCAAAAAGACCTTTTCCACAGGAAGTATGGCGTTAAAATCAACTAATGCTACATGCCTGCTGGGGCGTTATGTGCATGCACTAATGGACTCCATTAAGTCTTTGGCCCCTAAGTTGCCTGAGGGGGATAAGTCGTCCTTTTTGGAGGTTGTGGCGGACACTCAGGCGGCTGCCAGGCAAGTTATCCAGTCAGGGCTGGATACTGCGGACTCGGTGGCAAGGATCATGGGGTCGTCTGTTGCCGCAAGGAGGCAGGCTTGGCTCCGTACCTCTGGGTTCTCAGCTGATGTGCAAGCTACGCTGGTTGATCTGCCATTCGACGGACAGAAGCTGTTTGGGGAGAAAGCAGACTCTGCCCTGCAGCGATTTAAGGACAGCAGGTTGACTGCAAAATCCTTGGGACTGCAAGCTCCTGCTAGGGGTTCGTCTTTTCGAAAGTTTAGGGGTTTTGGAAGATCGTCTTTTCGCTCTTACCGGCAGCCCCAACAGCAGCAGCAGCAGCAACAGCAGAATCCCCTCTATAAATCCTATAGAGGGAGTGTTCTGCTCGATTTTCCTGGCCTTCTTGTGTTAACAAGTGATTGAATGTGACTTCAGTCTCTTACCATTCAAGCCTAAGGGTTAGAGTAGTGGATGGAGCCTATTTACTAGGCACTTCGACATGATTCTGTGCTCTTCCCCATAGATCAGGGCTTGCACATATAGCCTAGGGGATAGATTCGTTAGTATTAGGCATAACCTGTCCTGTAGTGAGGGTATTTCATGGAGCCGTGCTGAATGCAGGCCTGGTAGGCCTCAAACGGGAGAGACTCCATCTTTCTTTCTGCTCCGGCAGCTTGGGATTCTT
This sequence comes from Triturus cristatus, assembly GCF_964204655.1. NCBI lineage: Eukaryota > Metazoa > Chordata > Amphibia > Caudata > Salamandridae > Triturus > Triturus cristatus. The sequence goes on along the minus strand of NC_140581.1, from coordinate 791,364,347 downwards.
CTAGGTCAAACGTAATGTTTTAGTTATGAGGTGTTATTCGCTTGGAGAGAACCGGTTCAGGCCGGCCCTTATCGAAGGATTGTATTTTTTCTTCATGCCGAAGACACTACATCAGGCCGGCCGGCTGGGAACGTGTCCTTGGTACGGGGAGGTACAAGAATTTGGTGGGCGGCAGGTTACGGGCCGGAATTTTCCATGAGGAAATGCACCTCTATATTAGTGAAAGTCTGAGGCAGTTACAAGGGCAGTCCGTAGGCGGCATCTAGCCGTTAGCAGTAAAGCTACTACTTATTCCAGGGAAGACAGACGCCATCTTGAGGGCGGAGAAGAACTGAGAGACAGATGCTTTCCTAACAGAATAACCAGAGAGGAGAGAGTAGCCGATAAGGAAGAGGTCCCAGTGACTCGGAGAAGGGTGATTCCAGGCGAGCCGAGGCACAGACGAGAAGGGAGCCTAGATGACCACTGAGTGCAGGCTACATACTACTAAGGTGATGTCGACCCTTTCTTATTAGAGTGTACAACTTAATCTTTCACTTTTCTTTGCAGGTTATGTGTTATATCGTAATGTTATGTGATTGTATGTGCAATGAGTAATAAAGTATCCAGTTTGTAGTGAACCAACATATGCTGTGTGTTCTTGTATAAGAGGGTAGCCTATTCTTCTAGTCAGCTGCGGCTACATGAACAGATGTTAACCCTGATCAGGTAAGTGGTAACTGAATAAGGGAAAGAGGAGCCCCTCAAACCTGAGAACAGGCTATGCCCGAACTGGCAATCCTTGTGTGATCTGATGAATAGTGAGACTGATTCCCTTTTTGTATGTTATGGTGATCATAGGATGAACTGTCGTATGAGACTGCCGTCTAGGTAGAGAGGTCTGGATTCGTAGGGGATCGCGAGGCCGCCAACTGTGCTGAGACTGCCGTCTGGGTAGAGAGGTCTGGGTTCGTATGGGACCGCGAGGCCGCCACTTGTGATACTGTCGTATGGGCAGAGAGGTCTGGATCCGTATAGGATCGCGAGGCCGCCGATTGTGCTGAGACTGCCGTCTGGGTAGAGAGGTCTGGGTTCGTATGGGACCGCGAGGCCGCCACTTGTGATACTGTCGTATGGGCAGAGAGGTCTGGGTTCGTATGGGACCGCGAGGCCGCCACTTGTGATACTGTCGTATGGGCAGAGAGGTCTGGATCCGTATGGGATCGCGAGGCCGCCGATTGTGCTGAGACTGCCGTCTGGGTAGAGAGGTCTGGGTTCGTATGGGACCGCGAGGCCGCCACTTGTGATACTGTCGTATGGGCAGAGAGGTCTGGGTTCGTATGGGACCGCGAGGCCGCCACTTGTGATACTGTCGTATGGGCAGAGAGGTCTGGATTCGTAGGGGATCGCGAGGCCGCCGATTGTGCTGATACTGTCGTATGGGCAGAGAGGTCTGGGTTCGTATGGGACCGCGAGGCCGCCACTTGTGATACTGTCGTATGGGCAGAGAGGTCTGGGTTCGTATGGGACCGCGAGGCCGCCACTTATGAGATCTTGGTATGCATAGTAGGAATCCCCTGTCCTTAGGTGATAGATATATGTGGTTGTAGGATTGTAAATAGGTTCTAGGGAGGGGGTAACGTTCTGGCTGGGTTAGTGAGGCTCTGATGAGCGGGTTCTATCTGATCCGAAAACCCAAGCAGAACAGGGAGGCAAAGGGGTCGGAGAGGTTCTGGACGCAACCCCTCTTCTTCCACCTCCTCCTCTGCTCCCAATGAGGCATCAGGGAAGCAGCCCTAGATCCCCCATCCCGGATAATGTAAGACCTGTGGGGGGTCGGGTGTCCTACTTTCTACGGGGTTGGAAATCTGTTACAACAGACCTTTGGGTTTTGAACCTCGTAGAGACTGGGTACGCCCTTCCCTTTCGGGAGTTTCCTCCCCCTTACCCTCCTTGCCAAGGTTATTGCTCGGAAGACCATCTGCTTCTCCTGCAGAAAGAAGTTCTAGCCTTGCTTCAGAAGGGTGCAATAGAGGTAGTTCCGGAGCAGGAAAGGGGTCAGGGATGGTACTCCCGGTATTTCCTGATTCCCAAAAAGGACGGCAGATTGCGTCCAATCCTGGACCTCAGAATCTTGAACTTTTACCTGAAGCAGGAGAAATTCAATATGCTGACCCTTGCGCAGGTTCTTCAAGCGTTGCAGCAAGGAGACTGGATGGTGTCGCTCGACTTGCAGGACGCGTACTTTCATGTCCCAATCCTGAAGTCGCACAGGAAGTATCTCCGTTTTACGGTTGGGTCGCAACACTACCAGTTTGTGGTCCTCCCGTTTGGTCTTACTACCGCACCTCGAGTCTTCACGAAGGTGATGGCAGTGGTGGCTGCTCATCTCAGGAGGTCGGGGATTCTGGTTTTCCCCTACCTGGACGACTGGCTTCTGAAGGCAGAGTCCCCAGAGATGGTGCAGCGTCATCTGCAGGTAACATCTCAGCTGTTATTCGACTTGGGTTTTTTCGATCAATGTGCCCAAATCTCACCTGTTGCCCTCTCAATGCAACCTGTTCATAGGGGCGGTGCTGGACACTACTGTGTGTCGAGCATTCCCTCCTCCTCAAAGGATTCATGACATTCAGGAGATGGTCCCTTTATTCCACAATGGAGCTGTTGTTCCAGTTCTGAAGGTCCTTCGCCTGCTCGGTCTGTTCGCATCCTGCATTCTGTTGGTCAACCATGCACGCTGGCACATGAGGGCGCTCCAGTGGTGCCTCCGCAAGCAGTGGTATCAGCACAACAGAGATCTCAGGGAGTCGATCAGGGTCTCCAGAGAAGCTGCGGCGGATCTGTCTTGGTGGAGCGTGGAGGGCAACCTGTCTCAAGGAAAGCCCTTTCATCTTCCTCCATTGGTGGTCACAGTGATAACGGATGCATCCACCCTAGGGTGGGGTGCTCATCTGGGGGATCTGGAGATCAAGGGTCTTTGGTCTCCAGAGGAAAGGTTGCTTCACATCAACCTTCTGGAATTGCGTGCGATTCGTTTGGCGCTCAAGGCCTTCCTCCCTTCCCTTCGCGGTCAGTCTGTTCAAGTCCTGACGGACAACACGACCGCGATGTGGTATGTCAACAAACAGGGAGGGGTAGGGTCTCTTTGTCTATGCAGAGAGGCCTTACGTCTATGGTCTTGGGTTCAGGACCATCAGATTTGTCTGATGGCAAATCATCTGGCCGGGGTGCTGAACGTACGTGCGGACAGTCTCAGTCGGCAGTTCTCCACCGACCACGAGTGGAGGCTTCATCCGGAGGTGGTTCGTCACGTCTTTCGGACGTGGGGGACTCCTCGGGTGGATCTGTTTGCCACTTTTGAGAACGCGCACTGTCCGTCATTCTGCAGTCTCCAGTATCCGATGCAGGGGGCGTTGGGGGACGCGTTTCAGTTGAGTTGGGGCTCACGACTCCTTTAAGCGTTTCCTCCCATACCCTTGATTCCTCGGGTTCTGAGGAAGATTCGCCAAGACCGGGCCCAAGTCATTTTGGTCGCCCCGGATTGGCCAAGAAGGGTGTGGTATACAGATCTTCTTCACCTATCCTCGTGCCCTCCACTCCGTCTCCCTCTGAGGGCAGACCTCCTCTCGCAGTCGGAGGGGCAGGTTCTACACCCACCACCTCCAGAGCTTACACCTTCATGCCTGGAGATCGAACGGGGCAACCTGAGTTCCTTCTCTCTCCCGCCTGATGTGGTGGACATTATTTTATCGGCCAGGCGACACTCCACCAAGTCCATTTACTCCTACAGGTGGTCAAAATTTGTAAAATGGTGTGGAGAGAGATCCATTGACCCTTTAAAGGCTCATCTTTCCAATGTGCTCCAGTTTGCTCTTTCCTTGGCTCAGCAGGGCTTTGCTGTGGCCACGGTCAAGGGCTACCTTTCGGCCTTATCGGCATGTCTGTGCCTCCCAGATCAACCTTCACTATTTAAATCTCCGGTTGTTCTGAGGTTCATCAAGGGCCTTACAAACATGTTTCCTCCCACTCCATTTGTAATGCCTCAGTGGGACCTTAATCTTGTTTTAACCTTTCTAATGGGGTCCCCATTTGAGCCTCTACATCAGGGGTCTTCAAAGTGTGGGGCGCGACCCCCAGGGGGGCCGTGAAGTGATGGAAAGGGGGTCGCGCATTCCCGGTCACACTTCTGCGAGGCACAACAAGGGATTCAGCCCCCCCCTCCCCCGTAGTGTGTCTCAGCTCGAGCTGCTGTGGGCTCCGCTGGGCTGTCTGCAGTCTTATCTCCTGAGTTTTTCACAGGTCGTTAAGGACCATTTGCAGATTTACATACCTTTTGTAAAGTGCTTACTGATTTTTTCTAGTTCCAGTACCCCCTGGGCCCCAACTCTGCCTTTTTCTTACATTTGTATTTTACAGTTACTGCAGTAGTGTGAGAATGCATTTCATGAAAATAAATATAAAGTAGGGTTGCAAGAAGAGAAATACCAGCCATTTGATGTTTAAAGAGCCTGCAAAGGCCTCCTCTTGACACTAAATGGGATTGTACATAAAATCATATGCATTCATTCGTAATGTGATTTTTCTGTCTTTGTTCCCTTTAATTATCAGTCATGGATCATTGAGGCAGCCCTAGAACACAATTAAAAGTGCTTTTATTTATATTTGCTGTTCCAAGTACGCACAGATGAGTGCTGAAATATACAGCTTTGGTTGACTGCTTATTTTTGTACTGTCTGGGACATCAAAATAATGAGCAGGCAACCCTAACCATAGGACTGGAAGTGTGTTGCAGGATCAGCATATTATTTATTTCCTCCACCCTCGATCCCTGATTAATGCCAGAATAGCAATAGTTTAACTTGTATCTTAAACCCTACGCTGCCGTCAATAATATGCTGAGTTACTTCAAGTGTTTGAGAATGCACCCTGCATTCAGAGAACTCACATCTCATTCTCACACTTCACTTTCACGCTCACCCTGCACTCACAGCGATCGCAATGCACTCACACTGATCACCATGCACTCACATCATTCACCCTCTCACACTGCACTCACAGTGATCACTCTGCAATCACAATGCACTTGCGTTGTTCACCCTGTACCTCAGCCTGCAGTCACACCACTCATATGCACTCATGTGACACCTCATTCACCTGTCCCCTCACTGCTCAATTTGCAATTTGCTCAAACAAGCCCATCATTAACCATGCATTCATTCGTCCCACTTTGCACTTACATCCGCACCCAAATTCATGGTCACCTCACTCACCCTGCAGTCACTCCTCTTTCCCTACTCTCACACTGTTGCATCACTCACCGTGCACTGACATGGGCACACTTCTCATCCACAGAGTGCAGAGGGTTAATGTGCCTGCTACAAAGAACATGTACTATGCAGATCACAGAACTGTGAGTAAACTGAGTAGCACTATAAAAAAAAATGTTTGTCAGAAAGGTGCTACAGAGAGATGAGGTGCTTTGTTGGTGAGTGGTAGTGAGGGAATTTACGGAGAAGGAGGAAACGGGGATGGGGCACCAAAAAAGACTGTTGCGCCATGTGTGGCCAGTGCTATGGCCAGCCCTGCCTGGGAGTGTAGGCCCCCTCGCGAAGTTTGGGTCTAGTCGCTCCCATGCTTCTGCCTACTACTATTATTATTTACATTTGTAGTGAGGTGCTATTACCAAAAGGTGTCCTGGGGCTAATAGCCATCTGCTGCCTGAAGGCAAATGAGAAACATACAGAAGGGGAGGGAGAACCAGCCAAAAGGGGTGACCTACAGAGCATAGAGCCAGGTTTTTATATCTTCCTAAAGGATAATAGAGTCTTGGTGGAGCGAAGCAAAGGAGGGTGCACGTTACATAACTGTGTGGCCTGCACCAAAACAGCAAGACAGACAATTCGTGCCTTCCTGAATTAGGGAACAATAAGCAGAGTGGCACAGGCCAAGAGGAGCATACGGGTCCGACCCGTGTGCTCGGTGAGGAGAGATGAGAGGATGAGAAAGTACAGCAAGGGAGTGAGAGAATTCGATTGAAGAGGTCAGGGACGAGGAGAAATGTGAAGTGCCGAAGGGAAGTGCAGACACGCAAGAAGTGAGTGTGAGGATAAGTTGCGGGCACAGAGGAGGGCTACTGTCAAACTGTGAGAGAAGATAGCTGAGAGATGATCTGTGACCTAAAAAGTAATTTGATGCAACATTGGTGAGGGACAGCAGCGATAGGGGAAGAGAGGGAGTACTGGGGTGGGTGCTGAGCAGTGATTTGTAATTAAACATGTGTCAGGGACCTCGCCAGTAGGCCACTGCAACTTTAACCGCCCACCCATTGCCTTGCATGTGCGGCCAATGACAATACATATGCAACTACCGAGCATAACACTGTACAAGTGTGACTATTTCAAGCCCCCAAAGCTATAAGAATGGCCTGGATGTCAGGAGTTTATAGTTTTTAATGTATATTGAATTAATAAACAGCTGTTCTGCTCATCTCTAAATTACACAGACAGAGCCATCAAGTGGCAGACGGTCATAGTGCCAGTGTGCACAATTAGGTGCCAGTGCGGAGCACCGGAAACCACCTGCTCAAATTAAGCACTAGTGCTGAGGTATCAGGGGAGAGGGACATTGGTTCAAGAAGGTGTGAAAAAACAAAGGATAGATGTGAAAGATGAATGGGGGACTGGAGAGGTGTAAGATACAAATAGACAACAATTTGAACTGAGAGACTTGAGATGAATGAGAAGTGCAGATGGGCACGGGAGGTGACAGGGCCAGAGAGGCCATGAGATAAATGCGAGAAACTGTTAGAGATGAGGGCAGTGAAAAGGCAGAATGGCAAGAGGTGATTAAGGGTGAAGTGAGAAGTTGAATGGGGAGAGTTTAGAAGTTGTAAGAAGGGGTGAAATAAAATGGCCTGCAAAGTGAGAGAGGTATCCAGGAGAGGAGAGGAGAGAGGGATGGAAGGGAGGGGTGAGAGGAAAGTGGCATGGGTAAATTGCTTAACTCTGCACAAGACCGCCAGGGTTTTAAGGGACCCCTGCTGCTCCCGGACAGGGCCAAGTGAGCTTCTAATATGGCAGCACGTATTCCTGCGGAGTGGAAGGCCCATCTCAAAGGTTGACTAGACATGTTTCTGATGTTAATTGCTGTATTTTGGTTATAAACTGGTATTGATGGGGTGAAATATTTCCTCAGTGTTACTGTGTGCAAAAAAATTAAAAATAATGAAGCAATTCTATCCCAAAATAACGCTGCATCACATAACATTATTTAAATTTTCTTCCCACACAATTTAGTCAAGCCTGTCGTGTAATTTGGTCCTCACCTGCCTCGTAATTCCAGAAGCCCTGCCTACAGGTTTAGAAATGTTTATCAGGAGGGGGTCCTTACGACTGAAAATGTTGACAGGGGGGTCTCGGCACCCAAAAGTTTGAAGACCTCTGCTCTACATAGTTGTCCTTTGAGGCTGTTGTCCTTTAAGGGGGTTTTTCTTGTGGCCATAACCTTGGCAAGGAGGGTAAGTGAGCTTCAAGCTCTTAGTTCCAAACCTCCTTTTCTTACCTTACATGCTGAAAGGATGGTTCTCAGGACCAGGGCTGCTTTCCTGCCTAAAGTTGTCACTCCGTTTCATTTGGGACAGTCCATTACTCTCCCTGTTTTTTACCCACCTCCTCATCCTTCCAAAGAGGAGGAAAGACTCCATCGCCTGGACCCGAAGAGGGCTGTGAGTTTTTATTCGGACAGAACCAAGGACTTTCGCCTTGATGACCAGCCCTTTATTGGCTACGTTGGTCGTTCTAAGGGTAAAGCGGTGCATAAGCGCACGCTGTCGAGATGGATAATACTGGCCATCAAGATCTGCTACGCCCTGGCTGGTAAGACTCCTCCTGAGGGAATTAGAGCTCATTCAACTAGAGCTAAGTCATCTACATCTGCTTTGGCCCGGGGTGTTCCTGTGGCAGATATTTGTAAAGCCGCGACTTGGGCCTCCCGCCATACTTTCGCAAAGCATTATTGCTTGGACTCTGAGATGAGGAGGGAGGGCCACTTCGCGCGCTCTGTCTTGCAAGATTTTCTGGTATAGGAAGGTGGACACCCTCCTCCGGGAGTGGGGACTGCTGTGGGAATCTATTCACAAGGTGAGGAATCCACTGGCAGATGTATCCATCAGAAGAACAACTTACTTACCTTCGGTAACGCTTTTTCTGGTGGATACAGTATCTGCCTGTGGATTCCTCACTGGCCCACCCGCCTCCCCGTTGTCCACCTTCATATACCATGAAAAAGGTCTTGTAGATATGTGTTTTTGCTGTATGGTACAGTTGTAGGAAATGCTTGTTTTTCTTTGCATTCCTTTCCTTTGCATATTATATATCTGTATTGGTTTATTGTATACTGTGTATACTTTGAGTCTGTCGTTAGTCCACCTGTTCGCCTCAAAGGCACGGGGAAAAAATGGGTGGAACTGACGTCATCATGCCGACGTGGGCTTCTTATGGTTCCGGTGACGTCGAACGGAGTCGCGAGCGGAGCCGAGGCATTATGACGTCGCCCACGTCGACGTGGAGTGCTGGGGAAGAAAAGTTCCGTGGAATGCTGGCGCAGGGGATATTCACAAGGTGAGGAATCCACAGGCAGATACTGTATCCACCAGAAAAAGCGTTACCGAAGGTAAGTAACTTGTTCTTCAGGGAGCGCGATGGGATTGAAATCCCCTCAGGCTCCCTGAAGTCTTTGTTCACAGGGAGCTGTGAACAAAGACACATTGGAATGTTGGCGCTCCGGGCTCATACCAGCCATTATAAGCCCGGAGCACTCCATTGTTTTCAATGGAGCTCCCAACATTCCAATGTTCTAATACTGTATACATGATGGTGGCCTTGTGGGAAAGCTTATGCCCAACACAGTAGGTCAGAGTTCGTTATGGTGGCAAACCAATAATGAAGGTTATAGGCTTGATAGTTTGTTATGAAAAGTTACTATAAAGTCAGTAGGCTTTGACATTTATTGTGAAAAGCATAGGCATAGGCATAATTAAATTGGCATTGTTTGTTATTACTCTGTATTAAAGCCTACAGATAGATATCTGTGAAATGGAGACTCACAGTTTACCATAGTAGACAAGGGTATTGGTGCTGTTTACCACCTCTGACAAACTGTAGGTATAGAAGATTTGCCCTGTGCGAATCCTTGTTAGGCCCACTTAGGAGAGATAGTAGTTTGCTTTGCCAAGTGTAATTCTGCATACATTTCTAATTTTATGACTGTATGCTTGATGGTTCCTTGTAGGAAATCTTATGCTCAGTACAGTAGGCCTGAGATGGTTATAGTAACCAGCCAACAATAACAGGTAAAGACCCTGATTGGTGCACTGCAAAAAATTATGCCAGATGCCAAAGGTCTGGTCTATTTATTATGAAAAGTTATGACAAAGGCAGAAGCCTTGATTAATATACTGTGATAAACATTTTTGAAAGCCAATAGTCCTCTACTAGAGCATTGTTGCCAGATTGTGTTAACCATAGACAGGTATTTTGTTACATGTAATATCACAGATTATTATAGTAGGCAAGGGTTGGTTGTTGGTCACCACTCTAACAAAGTCAAAGTCAAAGTCAAAAGCAGCTTTATTCGATTGCTATCTCATACAATCATAAAAGCACATAAAACATATTTAATATCAATTGCTATATCATACAATCATAAAAGCGCATTAAAATAGGCATGTTATTACACAAAATGTCAATAAAACATAACATATATAAATTAAAAGTTCGGGATTAATATTTGTATGGCTTTTGCATCCATTTGACCTTTATGCTTGTATAACAATACTTTTCCTAAGGTTAACTACTTTCTTTAGAAACATTGCTATTCTCCACACGATATGTACACTATCCAAAGATTGTAATACAATAAACGCCGGGCGGCATTGTCTGATCCCCAAACATTTTAGAATTAGACCAATCCATACTTTCCTTAATTGACTATAGAATGTACAAAATAAAATGACATGGATAGTGGATTGATCTGAGTGATTGTCGCATGAACACAATTGCATTTCTCGTGCCCAGTCGTACATTTTTGGAAAACTTACAATTCTGGGAAGGATTCCAAACCTCAATCTTGTCAATAAAAACCTATCGTAATCACCAGGTACAGTTGTTAGATATGGTTGAATATTAAAAGTGGTTAAAAACAAATGATTCTGCTGGACACTAGGCTTTATAATCTCAGCTGACAATCTTAACGTATACAGCAGCAGGAGGCCCTCTATTTTTAGATCCTTTCTCCTTACCGATTGCATAGTACTCGGATCGGTAAAATATTCTAAGTGGCCTAAGTCATGCATAAAATCTCGAACGTACCTTACCCACTGAATCTTTAAAACCCCTTCCAACTTATAACTGTCCATTAGAATAACCCTATTTAGCTGGGTCTCCATTTTTGTCCAAATCCGGTGCCATAAAAGGACAGGCTCCATTTTTATGAGGTCAGAGAGGTTTGGTAAGCCCAGCTCAGCATGACAAGCATACAAAGGTGGGCTACTTGGAACTGACAGAATGTATCTCAAAAATGTATTTTCCACGATTGTAGCAAATACGTATCAGCAAAATCCCACACCCCTCCTCCCTACATTGCTGTGGAGACACTTTTCACTTTATAGATCTGCAAGAGCTCCACTGGAGGTCTCCTGCCTAGTTTTCTTGAAAAGTGAACAAAGTGCGGTAGTGGTTCTTGAAAACACTAAGGGGTATATTCACAAGAACGTGTGCTAAACATCACCAAAAAATGTTAACGCAACTTTACACATGGCAGCCTATCGCGGGAAAATAACCCTGTGTCAACGTGGTATTCACAACATGGCGGTACTATGCGATAGTCCGCCCAAAACGCGGACAATGTCCACGATACAAGCACCTCGACAGAGATAAAAACACAAACCCCAACGCTAAAATACCAGCGATGGGCCAAAGCGCGATGAGGCAATCAGCTATAAGCAGCGCCAGGCCTGCAACACACACCTGGCAGGTGGGAAAAATCACCATAAAAGTAGAAAAAACACCCAAACACAAACTGACCAACACCCAAGCACCAGGAGGCAGCTGGAGCAGGCGCAGAGGACGAGCACAACCCTACAAGCACCCCGAACGACCAGCCTGGGACCTCGGGGACAGGGAAGGGCAAGGACAAGAAGAAGAGGAAGATGAAGTTCAGTCCGCAGGCGAGCAGGATCATAGTCACGGAGGTGATGGAATACCATCAACAACTGTTCATCACCTCCAACGTGTCATTGGGCACCTAAACTGGAATATGGCGGGACATCGTGGACAAGGTGAATGCCGTCGGAGAGCACAAGAGGACAATGGACGAGGTCAAGAGACGATGGAATGACATCAAGAGGAAGACCAAGGAGAAACTCGCAGCCAACCAGAAGGCAGCAATGCAGACTGGAGGTGGGGGCCCAGCGCCACAGCTCTTGCTGGATGACATGGAGGAGCTGGTGTCAACAGTCATCAGTGTGGATACTGTGGCCGGAGTTGGGAGACCGGACACTGCTCGACGACAGGACACAACACAACTAAGCCTGGGCAAAGCACTACGCTACGCTCGCGTAGTTTGCGAAGTTTGAGCTACTTCGCACTACGCGAATTGCACGTAGCACAGTGCAAACATGCGTAGCGTAGTGCAGCAGTCATTTTTTGCTTGCTCGCGGTCCTCAATGTCAAGTTGGCAACTGCGAGCAAGCAAAATGACATCCCGGCAAGACTTTTTCCTCATTCACGATCAGCAACATCAAGTTGCCGATCACGAGCATGGAAAATAAACCTTCCGGCGAGCTTCTCAACGCGGGGAGGTCAGGTTTCTCATTGCGAGTGGTCGCGTATGCTCGTGACCGCTCGTGATAAGAAACTACCAGTCCGCGTTGAGAAAGCTGCCGCTCGAGTAGCAATCTACTCGAGCGGCATAAAACGACCGCTTACACTGTGTAAGATGCAGTTTGCACTGATTGCACAGTGCGGACAGGCATCCAGCACTGTGCAATCAGTGCGAACAGCATTTTGAACAGTGCACTACGCAGTTCGCGTAGCTACGTGTAGCTCACGTAGTGCAAAGTGCACTTCGCGTAGCTACACGTAGCGCTACTTCGCAAACTACGGCCAGGGTTAAACACAACCACAACAGGGTGAGTGACCACCAGGTACTGGGGGACCAGGTGGAGATGGCCACGATGGCACACATGTACAATCAAGCTGAGCACAGTGCAAACCCTCAATGACTCTGGGTCATCGCCCAGATCTATAGACTGTCACAATGTACAATGCCATGCTGTCTGAATGTCAGCATGTACCATGCGGCTACATACATGTGGACACATTGCACTACACCATCTCCCCTTCACATTGCAGGGCCACGGTCAACACCCCCTGCAGAGCAGTCCCAGCCACTCTTCACTGATGACGAGGGGGAAAACCCCAGCATCGACGCACAAGCCCTCCTAGACATCATTGACATCATCCGCGACTAACCTCCAGGATCAGGGCTGCCCAGCTGCATCAAGGAGACCCCACCCACCACCCAAACCAACCAGCAGGAAGCACCCACGGCCCGACAGTCTCCCAGGATCCCCAGAAACAACACACAGCCTTCTAACGCTGTGTGCTGGAGGGCCAGAGAGAGATGGGTGAGCTGATGTGGGTGGGGTTCGACCTCATGGCTACCAAACTGGACGCCATCCATGGGTGTCTAGTCCCAGTCCATGGCCTCCAACAAGCCCTGACTGACATCGCTGAAGTCATGACGCAGAGAGAAGAACACCTGTGCGCTCAGAGGGGCTCCAGCGATACCAGCCGTGAGCTAGCACACATGTGGAGGCTCATGGAGGACATAGTGCGGATGGAGGCGGAAAGGATGGCAGCCACTGCTGCACACCAGCAAAATGTAGCTGGGATCTACCATGCCCTGGAGATCCTTATCATGGCATTGCTGCCACAAGGCGTGGCGATGATGAATGCTGCAGCCCCCACACCATCCACATCTCTGCCCCCTGGTGTGCCATTGCCTCACAGTGCGGCAGACGTATCCACTCCTGCACCTGATGTGTCAATGGCACACAGTGCCTCAGCCGGTATTGCAACACCTACAAGTGGGGCAGAGCACACATCCGGGGGCGAGGACGTGGATGGGTTTGTGATCAGGAGGCACTAGCATTCATTTCCGCCACCTGGCCTGTTTCTGTTTGGTGCCGCACATGGCCCCATGACATCCCACTGACCCCTGATACACTCCGATGCACTCACCTTGGACAGCGACATGGACTGCCATATCCTGTTTGATGACCAATGACACGGCGACCAGACTGCGGACTGTAGCCTTCCTCTTCCACAGTACATGTCATCCCCAGATGGACTCTGGCTGGCCCTCTACGGGCCCATATTGTGGAGTGTGCTTGGCATTGCCTTGTACCGCTCCAGCTGCAAAACTGCACTGGATGTGCAATAAACATCCAGTAACGCACTGCTGTGTTATGTCTACCATTATTCATGTATGAATGTGTGGATGAATGTAGGGACAGTGATTTCCCTTGCGTCAATAATGCTCATCCTGTGGGATGCCAGTCAGAGGGTGCTACACTGCATATTGTGTTCCGGGTGCCGCGGACACTACATCAGGGACACACGCATCAGTCACTTCCATGTCCGGACATGGACTGAACCATACCCAGAGCCCATGAGTCATTGTTGCAAGCCCTGCGCTGGTCCGGCGTATGGCAGGCCAGACCACTCCGCTTATGCTCCGAAGGGGGCCCTCATTGCTACCCGCCACAGGCATACTCGCTGGTGGTGTGCAGGTCACTGGTCTAGTTGTCAGCATGTCACAGCCACAGTTCATTGGGGTAACACGTTGGTAGGTAAGCAGTGTGCGACCATTTTGTTTAGTTATTTAGTGGCTCCCTGAGCCCCGAGAGCCGACGGGCTCTAGGTTACGCACCTGCGTTGTTACGAGAGGTACCAGACCTGATATGATTTTAACAGCCTACACTAGCAACCCTACACTCTTCCTATTCCCTGCTGACGAGAGGCAACAACCTCGAAACACGTGTCCAGGGATGGCTAACGCTACTCTGACTTGCACGCACCACTGAGCATAGGCGTACCCGCCGACGCTGACTACAGGGACCACAGTTCATTGGGGTAACACGTTGGTAGGTAAGCAGTGTGCGACCATTTTGTTTAGTTATTTAGTGGCTCCCTGAGCCCCGAGAGCCGACGGGCTCTAGGTTACGCACCTGCGTTGTTATGAGAGGTACCAGACCTGATATGATTTTAACAGCCTACACTAGCAACCCTACACTCTTCCTACTCCCTGCTGACGAGAGGCAACAACCTCGAAACACGTGTCCAGGGATGGCTAACGCTACTCTGACTTGCACGCACCACTGAGCATAGGCGTACCCGCCGACGCTGACTACAGGGACCACAGTTCATTGGGGTAACACGTTGGTAGGTAAGCAGTGTGCGACCATTTTGTTTAGTTATTTAGTGGCTCCCTGAGCCCCGAGAGCCGACGGGCTCTAGGTTACGCACCTGCGTTGTTACGAGAGGTACCAGACCTGATATGATTTTAACAGCCTACACTAGCAACCCTACACTCTTCCTACTCCCTGCTGACGAGAGGCAACAACCTTGAAACACGTGTCCAGGGATGGCTAACGCTACTCTGACTTGCACGCACCACTGAGCATAGGCGTACCTGCCGACGCTGACTACAGGGACCACAGTTCATTGGGGTAACACGTTGGTAGGTAAGCAGTGTGCGACCATTTTGTTTAGTTATTTAGTGGCTCCCTGAGCCCCGAGAGCCGACGGGCTCTAGGTTACGCACCTGCGTTGTTACGAGAGGTACCAGACCTGATATGATTTTAACAGCCTACACTAGCAACCCTACACTCTTCCTACTCCCTGCTGACGAGAGGCAACAACCTCGAAACATGTGTCCAGGGATGGCTAACGCTACTCTGACTTGCACGCACCACTGAGCATAGGCGTACCCGCCGACGCTGACTACAGGGACCACAGTTCATTGGGGTAACACGTTGGTAGGTAAGCAGTGTGCGACCATTTTGTTTAGTTATTTAGTGGCTCCCTGAGCCCCGAGAGCCGACGGGCTCTAGGTTACGCACCTGCGTTGTTACGAGAGGTACCAGACCTGATATGATTTTAACAGCCTACACTAGCAACCCTACACTCTTCCTACTCCCTGCTGACGAGAGGCAACAACCTCGAAACACGTGTCCAGGGATGGCTAATGCTACTCTGACTTGCACGCACCACTGAGCATAGGCGTACCCGCCGACGCTGACTACAGGGACCACAGTTCATTGGGGTAACACGTTGGTAGGTAAGCAGTGTGCGACCATTTTGTTTAGTTATTTAGTGGCTCCCTGAGCCCCGAGAGCCGACGGGCTCTAGGTTACGCACCTGCGTTGTTACGAGAGGTACCAGACCTGATATGATTTTAACAGCCTACACTAGCAACCCTACACTCTTCCTACTCCCTGCTGACGAGAGGCAACAACCTCGAAACACGTGTCCAGGGAAGGCTAACGCTATTCTGACTTGCACGCACCACTGAGCATAGGCGTACGCGCCGACGCTGACTACAGGGACCACAGTTCATTGGGGTAACACGTTGGTAGGTAAGCAGTGTGCGACCATTTTGTTTAGCATGTCACAGCCACTCCCTGAGGGCAGGTTTGCACACACACCACACCCATCCGGCACAAGCATCACAGGTCATGTGACTCCGCCAACATAAGGGGCCGACGACGTCATATTCCCCTCTGCCGTTGGTGACTGGATGACGGACACTCCACGGTTCTCAATCATAAAGGGCCCATGAGTTGTTGCGCACAGGGTTAGTGGCACCCGAGGTCTTGCGGTCATCACAGGCCCCCCGCCGCGGGACAATGTATTTGGGTGCACTGAGGTAGGGGCACCTTTAGTGCAGAGGGTGTGAGCAGCCTGCGGTGATGCCCTGTCCCGGCAGTCTGGACGGGTCAGGTATTGTGTGCCCTGCTGGACAGCAGTGTAGGCCAGAGCCAGCGGGCAGTGTGGGCCTACCGCCACGTGGTGTCGCTTCCGGGATCCCAGAGTTAGTGGCACCTATTGGGCTAAGCGGTGTGCAGCCTGCGATGAGGCCAGGTGCCATGGTATGTCCTTTGCCATGGTGTAATCAAGACCCAGCACCAAACGTGAGACCTGGTGGCCTGCGGAGCGGGGCTGCATGATGTGGAGGGTGCCATGTCCGTGGTCCCCGGGTGTGAGGCTTGCAGCGGCACGTGGTGAACCTCCTGTCTGTACGCTGGTTGCGGAAGGTGAGCAGTGAGGCCTGCATGCGCAGGGGTGGGCATGCACCGCTGGGCGGCGGGAGGGGCTGGGGTGCATCTGCCTGGGTGCGCAGAGGCGGTCAGGCAGTGATGTCTTGTGCAATTGTATGTACATTGCCAATCATGTATCTGGACTCTGTTTCAGATGACGGATCTGTTTCAGATGTGTGACCTGGTGGACTGCACTACATATCGGCAAGTGGTTGGAGACATCGGTGGTAGCAGGTGAGCAGTGTGGCCTGGGTGCGCAGGGGTGGCACTCTCTCTCCCCCTCTCTTCTTCTTTCTCTCTCTCCCCCCTCTCTTCTTATCTCTCTCTCTCCCCCTCTCTTCTTATCTCTCTCCTCCTCTCTTCTTCTCTCTCTGTCTCTCTCCCCCTCTCTTCTTCTCTCTCTCTCTCTCCCCCTCTCTTCTTATCTCTCTCTCCCCCTCGCTTCTTCTCTCTCTCTCCCCCTCTCTTCTTATCTCTCTCTCCCCCTCTCTTCTTATCTCTCTCTCCCCCTCTCTTCTTCTCTCTCTCTCTTTCTCCCCTTCTCATCTTATCTCTCTATCCCCCTCTCTTCTTCTCTCTCCCCTTTGCTCTCTCTCTCTCCTTTGATGTGCGCAGGACACACCTTCTCATCATGATTTTTGTCTTGCAGGCTGTGACCTACAGATTGTCCCGAGGGGAGCCGCCATGTGTCGTCATTTCAGTTCAGTGTTCATGTTAATAAAGTTTCATTTGTTGCTTTGAATGTGTGATGCTCATTTTTGTGACAACACATGCATGTCACCAGTTGTGATTGTGCGACATCATACAGATTATTTTGTACATGTTTAGGTGTAGCTGATGTGGCATGTCTTTGGTCGGGGGTGCTGGGGAGGGGGGGCATGGGGTGGTGGCGGGGGGTGTTGTTGCCCTTTCAGCCCTCCGGGCTGCATGTTCAGTTGCCCGGGTGCATCTGTTGTTCTTCAGGTGTGGCTGTGGGCTGGGCTCCCTTTTATGGTGCATGCTGCCGTCCGACTGCACCAGGTCAGAGAAGGTGTTATTTTCCTGCTGCTAACGCGCATTATCGCCTGTTTTGTGTTCTTATCGCAGATCTGGCTGGTTATTGAGAATGTTGTGGAGTGGTGTTGTCGCGGATTTTGGCACAGGAACGCCTACTCTGCATCTCATTAGTGATAGTTGCGGGGGTCATCTGTGGCGATGTTTTTTGCGGCTGCTATCGCGGGTAAACTGGTGATGTGTGATGTTACCACCATCTTGTGATTGGGGCGATAACTTTATCGCTACTTTGGCTGCGATAAAGTGCCGTTGACTCGGCGATAGATCCTTGTAAATATTCCCCTAATTTGTTTAGCTATTACGGCTTGAGCCCATGAGTCATTTTGACCAAAGAGTATTCCAAGGTATTAAAATCTCTTTGTGGGCCATATTTTATGACCCTCCACGAACATATCCCTACACCTCCGACTGCCACGGCCACACCTCAATATGACTGTCTTTGAGGTGTACACCTTAAGACTAAGGTCACTCATAAAATTAGAAAAACTGTCTAGCAAACTTTGCAGACCTACTTGCATATGTGACATTAAAACCGCGTCATCCGCGTAAAGGAAGGCGGGTATGGGGCGCCCGGCTATCTGAGGAAAACTTTTATTATCTTTAAGCAATGCATCTCATAGGCCATTAATTTAAAGGTTAAAAAGAAAGCAACTTTACACCTTTGCCACATCAGGTCCCCTCCCAAGTTTCGACCTTTGAGAAGGCAGTAACTTATGACGTGATGGCATTATGTGACACACGGCCAACAAATTATTGCAATTTCTCTAAAAAGGACAGATTGGCCCTTCAGAACCTGCCAAAAGATACGTCCGTTATTATCAACCCGGCAGACAAAGGGGGTGCAACGGTCCTGCAAGACGCCGCTATCTATCGGACTGAGTGCCTCAGACAGCTTCTGGACACCAAATCCTATCAGGTTTTGGGAATAGACCCTACACCCAGATTAACTCTAGAGATAAAACAGCTAGTCGAGGAAGGGGAGGCAGAAGGGTGGTTCACGCCACATGAGGCTAAATTGTTTGGTAACTAACAACCCTGTGATGACCTATTTTTACTGCCTCCCTAAAATCCACAAAAACCAACGACCACCCCCAGGACGACCCATTATTTCTGGGATTGGCTCATTACTTGAGCCTTTGTCCAAATTTGTGGATGTTTTTTTACGGCCTATGGTTACTGAGATGCCGACTTAACTCAAAGACACGTCTGATGTATTACAGATTTTGCCTGATATCGAGTTTAACATCGATACCGATATTTTGGCAAGTTTTGATGTGGAGTCACTCTATACGTGCATTCCACAACAAGAAACTTTGGGCTCCATCAGGGGACTGCTGGAGGCACGCGATTTGAACAGTATGACCCCCGTCACTTTCATTATGGAGTGCGCCAGACTAGCTATGACGGAGAACTTCTTTAGATTTGAAGACCAGATCTTTCTCCAGACGTCTGGTACCTCTATGGGCAGTGTTTTTGCACCTAGCCTCGCCAACCTGTATATTCATCTGTTTGAACAAAATCAAGTACTGAACCACAGCAACCCTTACCGTCATCATCTGGTACTGTGGAAGAGGTACATAGACGACATACTGGTGGTATGGCGGGGCACTAGCCAAGAGATTCTGGCCTTTCACGCTTGGCTTAACCAACAAAACGCCTTTTTGAACTTTACCATCGAGTTCAATCAACGACGGTTAGCCTTTCTTGATATCTCCATTTTTGTTCATGAAAATTCATTGCAATGTGAATTATACAAGAAACCTATGTCGAGGAATTCTCTTCTCCCCTTCGATAGCTATCACCCGAAGGCCCTTAGGGAGAATCTTCCCGTGGGTCAGTTCCTACGTGTGCGGAGGAACTGTTCCACTAGGGATCTTTTTGACAAACATGCCAAAGAATTAGCGATTCAACTCCGATCGCGTCAGTACCCTGGGCGCCTGGTGCGGCAAGCATGGAAGAGAGCGTCGAATAATAATCGAGATGCTTTGCTGGATAATAGCTCTCCCAGGATTCCCAGTGACAGGCTCACCTTCTGTACCCTGTCCAACCGATTACAGAAAACGGTACGTGGACATTGGCATATACTCAATGTGGCATCCGAAAACATCCCGCCCCCCCTTTTTTCGTTTAAGAAGGGTCCGAGTTTACGGAATAGCCTGGTCCACACACGACCACTGTCACAGCCTACACGCGAAGTTAATACTCTGTGGTCACTACCTCCGGTACGAGGCCATTATCCATGCGGCTCGTGCAGTGTCTGCCCTCAGACCACCAAGATTACATCGGTGGACATAGGGACTAGCCGTCCCTGGATACTACACAACCATACAAATTGTAATTCGGAGTGTGTGATCTATATGATCACATGCCCTTGTACTCTGCATTACATCGGGTATACCACACGCAAAGTGAAGCTCCGCATAAGTGAGCACAAGAGTACTATCCAATGCATGAAACAGTCCACTTGCTTGACAGATCATTTTCTGGCCAAACAACATAAGGCCGACGATCTGAGGTGGCTTGTGCTGGAACGTCCTTTCATTCCCCAGCACGTAACAGATATTTCAAGGTTCCTATTTTCCAAAGAGCAGAGGTGGATTTTCAGATTGAAAACAGACACACATGGCCTTAATGATAGTATACCATGGGCCTCTATCTGAAATCTGGTTTGAAAATCATCAGTCTGAATATCTACTGGTACATAGATACTCTACCAGAGACTCTATTACACAAGATATCCCTAAACATTGATAGGATAGCTGATCCCACAGGATATCTGCCCTGTTGTGCATAGGAGTACACAGACTCCATCCCACAGAGACACATCTACATCTAGGCATTTGCCATCCTTCACGCACTGTCTGTCTCTATGATTTGTCATGACATCCTTGGAAAATGTATGCAAACATGGCTTTGGCCACAGCTGCTGGTTTTCGCTGTTTGGCTACATGTGTAATATTCCATCTTGTATTTAGAGCAATTGTTTTGGTGGTTAAGTCCTTTGGTGGTTAAGTCCCTTGGTCTCACTCTTTCTGTACTTACACCATACTAAATAAACGGCCTAGGATCGGTAGCTGCTATATATCCTGTAAAGTATAGACAGTTACCGTCATATGTGGTCCACCGTTATAAGAGCTAACCTTTTAGGTTGTAGAAAAACAAGCAATGGAGTGGTTCGGTTCGGTTTGTGCTTTGGGTCCGTTATGGCTTGTGCTGACTCTGCCACTGTAAACAACCAGTTAGCCTCTACACTAGCACGCATGCGCAGGTTTGAAACCACAAAGTTTTTTAGGGCTTCGTCTACCGTGCATGAATATAAAAGAAGTGGGGCACTCGAGGCAAGGCCCCCACTGAGGTCGTTCCTGTCGATCTATTTATGCTTTTACAAACACGCATGCACCATAGTGATTGTCTTAGTGCCTGCTTTAGGTCTCCTAACGCGTGTGCGTTCTGCTGTTAGGGACACCCCAGCGGCACAATCGAATTTAAATTTTGAAATACGCATGCACCAGATTGAGTGTTTTGGTGCGTGCGCCTCCTAAAAGGTCTCTGACGCGTATGCGCCTTTGCCATTAAGGACTCTCTAGCCGCATCACTCGATTTGCAAACACGCATGCACCGTAGCGATTGTTGTGGTGCCCGCGTCTCCATAGGTTCTCTAACACGCATGCGCCTTTGTGGATATACCAGCCGCACACATTCGATTTGGCGAGTCCGTACAACACGCTTGCTCGGAGGCGTGTGTCTCGAATCCGGCGCATGCTCCATGTGTCGTTTAGTCGCGCGGGCACTAAGAACGCACCCGCACCTGATTATAATTGAGTCTTTCAACGCAATCAAGGCGGATATTTAAGGACCCCTTTCCTTCCTGCCGCCACCTCCCAGACGGTACTTCAGACCAAGGCTGGTCTGAAGTACCGACGGACAGGTAAGGAAAGGGGGCTTCCGCACGTTGGTTAATGTTCCACTTTTGTTGAACAAAGAGTGTTCTGTTTGAAGTTGAGAGTAAGCTAGTTACACCCCTCGCGCTGAACTCCACTTTAGATTTTAGGTCCATCTGTATCTAAACAAATGGTTTTGTGTTTGGTGTCAACAGAAACATAGTTATAACTATTCACTCTAAACCTTGCATAAAGATATATGTCTTTTTCTGAACCCTGTTACACTTGAAAATGATGTAGTTTTAAGGAACATCGTTTGACTTACCTGCACTATTATGTCCATGGGGGTTTCTTTAGGTCTTTGACATTTTGTTTTTTAGGTTTATTAGAATGTTTAAAGGTATATGTGAAGAGTTTGGACAGATGAGTATCAGTATGCAACTTGTCTGTTTGTCCTCACATTTAAACAGAGCGGTGCCTCCATCTCCGAGCAGTCAGCTGGGTGAGGTGAGGCGTTTCTCCCACAAAAGGCTGGGTGAGTTCAAAACAGTTTTTCTACAATTTTGTTTGTATGCAACCACCATTTGGGTTTTTGTAAAGAAGGCAGTGCATAATGGGCACTGCTGAATAGCGGCCATGAATGCTGTGATTTATGTGTAAGATGTCTTTTCTGACGGTTGATTCTCCGGATTCTTTCTAGGAAAGAAGACATAGTTCTTACGTCCAAGCATGAGATTGCTTGTCCGGTAGGGTGGCTATCGCCACAGATTTATCTGACGATTGCACCTTCACTGTCTAAATATTGTTTTTCACGATTCATATTTAATGTGTTTATCCTGCAGTAGCCTTTATTTTTCCACCGTATTTAGGTCCTGAAGAAAGCCGGGTCAGCTGACCATACCAGCTGAAACATGTCGACCTTATAAGACTGAGCCAGGAATTAGTCTATTTTTTCAAGACTATTGTTTTTTTTAAATATGACACCTGGACAATTCTCAATAAATATATTTTTTGGTATTCATTTTTAATTCACATTCACACTAGAGCACTGCATATCACTGGAGTCCTCAGAGTTTGAACACACACCTTGGCTGGAGTTTTCCCTTTTCGGGAAGCATCAGGCTGTGCACCCAGCAGGGCCTGTTGGCTCGATATTGTGGGCCCAGACCGCGATTCCCGAGAGTCTCAGATGACGAAGTTCCGCCAGTAAGGGTGGGTTGATGGACTCTTAACTCCCGCCAGGTGATGTACTAACTATCTGAGGAGTTTCTTGCACTCTCTCACAGCGTGTAGTGGCTTGCTGTTCTTTATGAACGGACTTAGCACCTTCTGTTAGTTGTCATAGTGTCTATTGGGGATTGGAGGTGTAGTAGTCCCTAAATTAAATTTCCCCTGTGACCCTTATATATATTGTGTTTTTGGGTGAAAAGGAAGGGGGCCAGGACGCATCCTTTCCTAACCCCCCTCCTTAAGGGAATGGTGGCAGTGCAGTTTCCACGCAGATCGAATCGAACTCGCGTCTGAGCGTTGCTATAAAAGCGTTTGAAAAAATGGATCATTTGTGCTTCCACCCCATCACCTCGAGGATCTCCCAGAGCTTAGCATGCCTAACAGAATTGAAAGCTGCAGTGAGATCCCCAAAAGCTAAAAGCAGCCTTCCCTCCTTCACCCGTGTATATTTCCCAACAAGGATGGCTAAATTTAAACTCTGCTCAGTCGTCCCCAAGCCCTCACGAAAGCCATATTGCATATCAGAGAGTACTTTATTATCCTCTGCCCACACATGTAAACGTTGTAAAAGTATCTGACCCACTACTTTAGGTATAGAATCCAATAATGAAATGGGCCTATAGTATCCAGGATCCTGGCAGTTCCCCTTTTTAAAAATTGCCACAATTATTGATTCAACCCTGGTTGACAAAAATGGTGCAAAACAGCTGGCATTGACCACCTGGGTGATAATTGGCCATCATAGAGTCATGTTTGACTTAAACAAGTCTACCGGAACACCGTCGGGCCCAGGAGCCTTCCCACTTGTGCTTACAGAGATTGCCCGATTCACTTCATCCAATGTAAATTGGAGATCAGAATATTGGATCAGAGAGTCCGAGGAAGATACTTCTTGGTTTTTATCAGTTCTGCCTACACCATTAAATACCCTTGAAAAATACTCAGTCCATTGTTCCTCACTTATCCAAATTTCAATTGTGCGACCACCCAGGGGTCAGGAAAGGTGTTTTGACAGCTTTCCAAAAGCCGAGCTATCTCCCATTAAAGAGGCCTTATGCAAGGATTCCCATGCTTCATTTCTCAGGGTCATTTTTCTTTCCTTGACGGCTGACCTATACTCCCCTCTTGTCTGCCTCATGGCATTTAGGTTTCTAGGGAACTTTTGTAATACATTTTTTTAATTGGCGTAAGCTCGGGTGCAATGTGAGTCAAACCATCCCTAAGTTTTTCCTTTTCTGGATTTCTGGACAAATAATGCCTCCCTTACAGCACCTGATATAGATTCAAAAGAATGCAAAAGAAACAATTGATGGACGGAATGCTGGACAATGCAAACATTCACCCCCAGTCACAAGGATCGGGGGTTAATCCATCATTCTTTTGCTCACCACACCACCCCAGTTTGGACCCAGCCATATGCAAATCAGTCTTGACCCTGTTCCTTGAGGGAACATTCCAGCCCGAACTGCCAAGTCAGGTCCTCCCTAGACCGGAAACAATTATCCTGGGACCTGTTTCAGGGCATCATCCTTCTTCAGCCAGGCTAGCTTGAATCCAGTGGTGTAGGGAGCACGGGACCCACGTCTGGGCATACCCTTCCCACTTAGAGCGACATATGCAAAAGAAACAATTGATGGACGGAATGCTGGACAATGCAAACATTCACCCCCAGTGACAAGGATCTGGGTTTAATCCATCATTCTTTTGCTCACCACACCACCCCAGTTTGGACCCAGCCATATGCAAATCAGTCTTGACCCTGTTCCTTGTGGGAACAGTCCAGCCCGAACTGCCAAGCCAGGTCCTCCCTGGACCGGAAACAAGCATCTTGGGACCGGTTTCAGGGCATCACCATTCTTTTTGCTATAACACATAGATTGAAAAGAAGTATGGATACATAGATTGAAAAGAAGTCAGGATGCTGTCTGGGGCAGCTGTATCACTCAGGCAAGTCTCAAAAGCCAATTTACATTTGGTTATTACTCGTTTGGTGATCAATGAGGGGTCCACCATTGACCAACGCAAAGTATTACCATTGGTCTTATCAATTGTAATGTTTGCTAAAACCTGATCAACTTTATCGTGTCTATCAAAACTACCTAACGGCATTGATACAGGGAGACACAATGGGAAATGATCACTCAATGAATTGTCATCAATATGGAAAGTGTGAAGTCTAGATGCATAATTATTCGACACCAGTATATAATCTATAGTAGAACCTAAACCCCTTCCATTAAAGGTGTGACGCATGGGGGCAGGAGTGGCACATAGCTCATTTACAAATCCTAAATCTATTCTAAAAACCATTTCATGGGTATTACTAATCCCTTCTTCATTTGTAAGACCACACAATTTTTCATCAACATTTGGGCACAAGGCACAATTAAAATCCCCTCCCACAATTACCATTGTATCTTTGATGGTATTACCACATAAACAGCCTCATGCATCAACCCAAAATCCAGTCGGTAAAATACCGATTCGGTAATAGCTCCCGGTATTAAGTAAAAAATACCCAATCCCAATGCATCAACCCAAAAGCAGAAATCGCTATTTAAGGAATCCTTAAATAGCGATTCTTTAAATAGGGATTCCTTAAATACCGATTCCTTAAATAGCGATTGCATTTAAGGAATCCCAAAGTGAGATTCCTTAAATGCAATGCATCAAAGTTAAAAAATTAGCGATTTCGCTAATAGGGGGAGCAAATTACCATGAAGATGAACTGCATGGTAATTTGCAAAAACTTTGAAAAATGCACTTTTGTGCATTTTTCAAAGTTTCATGTTGCGCACACACATGCCCTTAGAGCATGTGTGTGTGCAACATATGTGCACATATCATTTTCAGGGGTGCAACAGGGTGTCCTTTTGACACCCTGGCACCCTTGAAAGTGCTCCCGCTATTAGCGATTCGGTAATACCGAATCGCTAATACAGACTGGCTTTACATTCATTCCTATGGGCCTCCAAGCCCATAGGAATGAATGGGTAGGTATTCCTTATTACCGATTCGGTATTACCGATTCGGTAATAAGGAATATTAAGGAATCGCTATTTGAATAGCGATTCCTACATGCATAGCCTTTTGCTATTCCTTATTAGCGATTCCTTATTTTTCGCTAATAAGGAATCGCAAATGGCATTGTTGATGCATAGGCCCCTAAGTTTTTATATCATTGCCCAATTTTTGTACTACGTGCCCCACTTTGGTAGGTAAAATATTGTTATAAAAATGTATCAATGGAATACAGTGCTTACTATCTATGTCAATTTTAATCAGTTGATAATAGATTTCCTCCATGTACAACTCTATCTTTTTAATTTTCAAGCTATTGGATATATAAGTACAGAGCCCTCCCTTTGCCCTCCCACTTAGTTCCTCAACTGCTGAGGTATGGAACGTTTTAGACCCGTTAATATGAATTATTTCTTTGGCCCACGTTTCCTGAAGACATAAAACGTCATGATTTAATATAAAATCACACCGGATGGGATTTATCAGTTTAGAGCGTAGTCCTGCGATGTTCCATGAAACAAAATTACAAGGTGCTCCAACACCCATACCAGGGGAGCTAGTTAAAGATACTGTGCTTGATGCAAGGCCACCATCATTAGTAAATACCCGCTCTTGGGTTGTATGTTCAATATCCTCAGACGACACACCCCATGTCGCATTACTAATGCCCGTGCTTTCTTCACTTTGAACAGTAATGGCCTGATATGATGTTTGAGTGCATGAAGCTGTATGAGGCTGTATAAGGCTGAGCGGGGTTAGTTTCCTTATTTTGTGGTATATAACCTCGGTACCCCTTGTGCTCATGCTTATTAATTAAAGGAGGGAGTCCTTGATCAGTCAGTCAGTCTATTTCTTCTAATGAGTTTAAAATTTTGTAACGATTACTGAGTGGAACCACATAACTAGGCTGCCTGTTCCCTGAGAATATCTCCCCCCTCTGATTATACCATGAATCTCTGATGGGTTGATAAAAGAACCCCAGAGGGAGAATGTTTATACCATTCGCCGTGATGTGCCGGTTACCTGCCCTGTCTAGGATAAGCTGCACCAGACTGGGGGACCTAAAGGTTAGAACCACACAGTCACCAGGTTAAGACTCGATTGATTTGCCAACCCAGGCTACTCTCCGCGCCATTTTAAACTCTGAGAAGAGAATATAATTTATAACGGTCCTGGAGCTCACTAGATGTAACGGCTTATTCCTTAATGTTGAACAGTGTTCAGAAACATTAGGCGGTAATAAGGGAGCATTTACCAGGGCAATCGAATAAGGGGTTACTTCTTGCGGGAGATGCTAATTCAAATTTGAGTTGGGAGCGGTTCCATGATTAGATCTCTGATGGCTCTGTGTGTGTATGGCGCTCAACCCTACCCTTGATGTAGTACTCCCCTTAACAGTTGGAGGCCCATTTGAGGGATTTAAAATCTGGGTATGGGTCGAGTTTTAATTTGAATCAGCAATACAATGCTGGGGCCCTAAGTAAGCTGGTGGTGGAGGTATGCCTTCTTGGTGTGGGGGCTAATCCGATCTGGTTCAATAGCAATACCAGCAGAGGTTCTCGGGCAGTGTGCATTACTTATGGGATCACTAGCCACGTTTCCCATTCCCCTCTTGAGCGAAATATCTGTGCCCCTACTTGGGCATATATCTAAATTAGGTATGGGAATGCCAGTAATGGGCTGCTCTAACTTGGCAAGTCTGGCTTCGATTAGAGTCAGTTTCTGTAATAGTGGATCCAGCATAACTGAAACCATTGTTTCTAACCTTTTCGAGAACTGCTCACCAGTTGACCATGAGAGAGTTCCATTTGTGGCAGAGGCTGTTGACATTGTGTTGGACCTCTGTCTACCATCACTATCATTGGCGTTAGTTTTACGTCTAATTGCCCTGGGTGATAGCTGTTTTTGTTTCTGATGGCCCAACCCTTTCTTTTTTTGGGAGACAGTTCATTGCTATGATTTTGACTTGTTTTTGCCTTCTGACCCCTAGTAGTTACGTTAGACATTCATGGTCCACTTACTGACTCAGAGGATGCAGTTATTTCAGGGTCTAGATCTGTGGGCTGTGTCTGATTCATTTGAGTAGTAATACCTTCGTCAGAATTTTGCAGAAGAGACCCTGCCAGTATATTATGGTTCTGAGAAAGTTGTGACTCTAATGATAACTTACGTTCAGTAAGTTCGATTTCGTGGATAAGTGCAGATTCTGCTCTTAGAAGAAAAGCATTGAGTGTCTCCACATCCCCAAGACCTGCGCCCGACTTGCGCTTACTCATTTTGATGGAGCCAGGTAGTGATAGCAATAGTAATATATAACACAATACCTTCCAGAGTCAATAAAGTTTGGCTGGAATTCAAAATGTTAATAATGTGGCCCAGCCCGGCCTCCTTTGGGCTCTGACGGGAGCCCGGTCCCTCTTTCAAGCACAGCCTGGCGCGATTGTCATGATGCGTGCGGCGCCTGCCCCAACTCACTCTGGGCCTTGTAGTCCTCAGGTGGGTGCAGACAGTTAAAGTGCTGCGTGCCTGTACAGAAAACCAACTGGGCAGGGGCTCCCACGCTTCTTACAGATTACCATAGTAGGCAAGGATTTTGGTGTTGGTGAACCACCCATGGGGAAATAAGTGTTGGAGGCATTTTATATATTTTGGCAACTATAATCTTGTACATATTTATAATTTAATTTTGGAATACTTGTTGTTTTTTTGTGGCAAAGCTTAATCCTGACACAGTAAGGTGGAGTTGGTTATGGTGATAAAGCAATGATAAAGGCTATAGGCCTGATTGTTTAGTATGAAAAGTTACAATAAAGGCAGTAGACGCGATATATTGATTTGAAAACATATACTAAAGTCAATAGGTATTTAAGTGTGGACTGTTATTACTCCATATTAAAGTCAACAGAGAGGCATTTTGTTACATGGAATCTCACAAATTACCTCAGTATGCAAGGGTTGTAATGCTGTTTACCACCTCTAACAAACTGTGGCTATAGAAGGTTTGCACTATGAGAATCCTTGTTGGACAATGGTATAAGAGATAGTATTTTGCATTGCCAACTATAATTTTGTATAGTTTTGTAATTTTATGACTGTTTGTCTGATGATTGCCTTGTGGGGAAGCTTAAGCTCATTACAGTAGGCTTCATTGGTTAACCTACAAAATGTATTTCAGATTCCATAGTTCGGATCTATTTATTATGAAATGTTCTAACTAAGGCAGTGGGTTTTATTTATTTACTATGTAACACATATGTTAAAGCCATTTGGCCAATAAGGGTGGATTGCTTTTTGCAGCCTATTAAAGAATGCAGGGTGTATTTTGTTACATGAAATCTCAGAGATTACTTTTGTAGGAAACGAATATGGAGTTAGTTTCTCCCTTTGACAAACTATACGGGTAGTAGATTTGCACTGTAATAATTCTTGCTAAAATCTCTTCAGAAGGCCTGATATTCTTAACTGTTGCCAGGATCTTGTAATAAGAAAAACAAATACATACATCCCTATAGAAATATATATACCCATTCATGACTGGTGCTGCTGGTCACAGGCTGTTTTCCTGGTGAGTTGAAGGACAGTGACCATTTTCACTGCTGGCAGGTGCCAGTTTTGTTGCTGGTGACCGTCCGGCTGAGTTTCCTGCATACAGCACTTATAAATTAAAAGTTCAATACAGATGGTTTTAAAGCGTGCATCAAATACATTTTATTTTTGTATTTGGGTGATTCCTGTGTCCTGCAGGGTTGTCCCAAGCAGCGCTGACCTTCGGGCTTTGGAGTGGGAGGAGATGAGCGGACTGCTGTTGCTTGTGTCAGAGTTTCCAACACATACATTCAGGACATACATACATACTCTTAAATTCTAAATAATGTATGTCTTTATAATGTTATATTTGCAACTTTTTCAGCATTCCACCATTGCATTAAGTTGCAATTGTTACTGCAATTGGTAGAAGTGAAAGATTCCAATCATGAACCCAGTAACATGTATGCCCCCTCCATCACCCTGAAGATGATGCTATTGGTAAAAACAAGAGGAAAGCTGTCCTTTGTCCCTTATTTATGACCTTGGGTGTTACTACAGTTGGTGTAAATTTACAGTATTTTGCTTTTGTGCATCGCACACTTCGAACTGATGTATTTCAAGGTGCTCTCACATGATGATGAAGGAAAAGGAGGTACTGTCAAAAAAGTAATTGCCTAGGATCACTCAATGTGGTCAAGCAGAAGCCGAGATTGATGCATGGTTATTTTGTGATTCAGCCACTACATGGATATCTAATTCTCTCCTTTTTTAGATCAAAGGTTAATGCTTCATGTTTAAGGGCCTTATTACGAGCACGCCTCCACTCCAGGACCGCTGAAACTCACCACCCCCACCCACCAGATTGCAAGTAATTTTGTGGTCTGGCGGGTGGGCAGCGTGGCGGTCCCGCGGCGAGGCTGTTAAAGGCTTTTTGTGAGCTTTAAACAGCACTGCCAAGGGACCACCAGTGCACCTGTAGGGCCCGTTTGTTGTCTTACCACCACCCTTTTCATGGCAATGCAACCGCCATGAAAAAGGTGTCAGTGAGGCAACTCAAAATATGCTCGGCGGTGCCGCTGTGACACCACCACCATATTTTGACCTTGAACCGCTGCCAGACTGCCGCAGGATCCTTGATCCATGACGGTAGCAGCGGTTCAGTGGAGGTCCGACTGCCACACTGATAATACTGCGAGCGGTCCTGCAGTATGGCGGTGTTCAGACCGCCACCATGACTACGGCTGACCCATGGACCACCGTAGTCGTAATAAGGCTCTAATTCTTTCAGGTGCTAAAGCAGTGCACTGTTTTAAATACATCCAGGCTGTGCATATTTTATGAGAATTTGTGGTGGTAGATTTTGGGAGGGTAATGTTCTAAGATAAATTAAAACCAGAGCACCCACTTTAGTCAGTGCGTTGTAACCATTTGTTCCACATAGCTAAACGTTGTTATCCATTGCAATCCATTCTTGAATTAATTCATCCACCCACTCCTCACCATCCAACTAATCCTTTATTGAGCCATGCATGCGCTGTCTCCGATCACCATCCTTCCATTGACTGGACAAGTTTCAACAATGAACAATGTGTTGTAAAACATATCATATTTGCAATTGTTTCAAATATTTCTTGGGACAGAGCCCCTCAAACTCTCCTTGCAATACTCAGGTTTACTTGCTGTGCTCACTCGCTACATGCAGTAGTGGGGTTAGTTTGCCCCCATACTGCATTTCTGTTTCCAGTCTGGCCTTGAATATATATAGATAGAAGGAGGGTCAATGGTTCAGTTCACATCACCCGTTGGCTCTCTTACTTTGTGAATGACGTCATTTTCTGATTATAT
This sequence comes from Triturus cristatus, assembly GCF_964204655.1. Lineage (NCBI taxonomy): Eukaryota > Metazoa > Chordata > Amphibia > Caudata > Salamandridae > Triturus > Triturus cristatus. The sequence goes on along the minus strand of NC_140581.1, from coordinate 791,333,429 downwards.
GTGCACATCTACATGCAAATGAGTGTGCATCAATGTCAAGGTTGATTAGCCAGTCCTTTAGTTTTCCATTTTCTCCTTTTGTAGATCCCCATTTATTTCTTTACTTCCGCCCTTTTTATTTTAAAATTTCTTAAGAGGGTACTACAGCTCCCACGGAGTGCCAAACGATTGCTTTCTTGCCACTCGTTTCATCTGCGGTATGCTGCATCCCGCTTGCCCACTTACTCTAAAGCAGGCCACCTTACGGAATGCTGATGTCCATAGTGTATCATTTTTTTACCATTCTAAGATAGCCAACATGTTGGTTCTGAACTTGGTGGACATGCTGGTACTTTTGAAACCATGACAGACACCTGCTGATATGTTTAGTTTTTTTATTGCAAGCTTATGCCTCGCGTGCTGTTTAGATGGCATCATGTTTTCATTTTTCTACTTGTATTCTTTTGATTTATCTTGCATGTGTTGTTGAGTTGTTGGGTTTGTGTGTTTTGTTGTGATTTTGTCAGAGGTTGAATGCAAGAATTAGTCGGTGGATGGATGAATGAATGAATGAAAGCAAGGATAAGCGAGAGTGCAGTTATTATGACTTATTTAGTGGCTAAACCCATCAGTCACAAGTCAGACCTATTGGCGTTGCCAATGCTTGTTCCTTTTTCCATGCTAAACATAGCCTGGATGAGAGTGGATAAGTACTAAGTAAAGATGATTTAATTATTAATAGTCTCTTTATTGCAGGGCACCCAGAATACATAAGAACGTTCCCCACACGTGGAACACCCAACATAGGCTATTTTTTCCTAAGAGACCGACTGTTTTCCTTGCCTTGGGGCAGTGTTAGCTGTTCCACTCCCATAGAATAAATGCATGGAAAAAGTTACGAGCCTTCAAAAGAGCTCAAGGTTTCCTCTTTCATTTTTCCACATGACAATCTTCAGCCAGAGCGCGGTATACCTGGAGTTTTAACAAAGGTGGGGCCCTGCTGCGTGCCCACGCAATGCCAAGCTCTAAATAGGACTTCGAAACCAAAATAGAAGCAGGCTGCCTTCCTGTTTGCACAGTGGTGCTATTCTTAGACTCCAATGCCTTCTCAGGGGCGGCCCGGAGCGCGCTGGATGAAAAGGTGGCGCGAGCCGCTGCAGCCACAGTGCACGCTTGCAGGGAGGCCACACTGCAGCCGCTGTGCTGTAATTACACGTGGTTTCTAGTCCATTACAGGAAGCGCTCTGCATCTGACCACCCCAAAGAAGCAACCCAAGGGCAGGCCATGCGTTCATCAATCCTCACCACGAGGATGAAAGTGGTGAATGGCCCGAATCCCACAGAAACCCTCCGCCAGATGTAACACAGAACTATTTTTGGCCTTTGGTTAAGACCTCCCGCTTATGCTTCTCTGGACAGTTCTTCCAGAATCAGACTGGCTGAGGCTTAGCTAGTGAGTGCATTTTGTGCATGTTGGCAGGCAAAGGTGCATGCCCTAGGCGCACTCGTTCGCTCAGCTTTGATCTCTGTATGTCCACGGTCCAATGTGACCAATTGAGGTCAATAGGCTTCTTATCCTACTAACACAGTCTGCAGAATGTATGTTCTCTAACAGGGGGGGCTCTTCTACAAAAAGACATTGTTTGAAAATTGTAAATGTTGCTATGCACCTTTTTGCAAGAAGTAAATTGCACATCTTAAGATACATTTTGATGATTGTACACCTTCTCAGAGCTAGCGGACTTGACCCTGGGTAGTGCTGAGGCACAACGTTGCATGGCAAACTAACCCTGAATCATTCTTCCATAGGCTGGAGGAGTGTGGAAAGGCCCACAGGCAAATTCAGTACTGGACGAGGTGGACCGAGTATCACAACCAGGCATGACAACCGGGTCCTCCCAATAGGCTAGTTAGTCAGCTGACCGGCGTCTTTGGGAGTTTCAAGCATTGGTGCAGGACCCAGATAACTAGTCGGATTTTTCCTAAAGTTGTGGACCAGACTAAGAGATTAGACGGAAGTTTTCTCCACGTATCTATACAAGGAGGGATTTTGCTTGCGAGGAAGGCCTTTTGTATTTAATGGGTCTCCGGGGACCCGGATGACTCAATTATACAAGCGCCCGGATGTCCACCGCCCTGACTGTGTGTCCAGTTATTGCATTAACCCTGTCCTGAGGAGGCCGAGGAAAGTGTAAGGCCGAAACGCGATTGCGTAGACTTTTTTCTGAAGGAGGAGTCACAGAAATTAAGCAAAGTTTGGAGACTCATTGTCAAGTACGCTGAGAATGTTCGACACTAACTGATAGAGTTGCAGCATACCTCTTGGACTATCTCCCAGTGGTCCGTCCTAAATTATTTGGAGGACACTAGTAGAAATTATTTGTGCTTTTCTAGGGGTTAGTTTGTATGTATAAGTTGCTTGTTTTCTTTTGTATGTTAGGATTTTGCGTATGTACAATTTATGTGTATATTTGTATTGTTGTGTTGTTGTTCCCTTCATGATTCTATGTCATACCGAAGCACGGTCATGAAATTCATGGTTGCCTATGCTATCATCATAATAGAAGAACACACAGCTGTGTTTGCCCAATTCTTTTTGGGAAGTCTTGTAATGTACAGCTTTCACTCACTTCAATCTGCTATACAAAATAGCTTAATGTTAAACAAATATTTCACTTGAACCAATTTTTCTCTATAGATTTCATCATAATAAGATGTCATTACGCCTCAAACAAACAAAAGGAAATATATTGAAACTAAAGTTTTTGACTCGGACTTTGCTTATCTTTAAACATTTGTTGAGATAGCAATGTTCCTGGAAATCAAAACTGGGCTGAAGTTGAGAATGGTGTCTAATAGTTTTTATCTTGTTTATTATTCCTCTATTAAACCCGTTGCCTGGGTCAGAGCTATCATGTCAGTGGGACAGCTCCAGGTCAGGGTAACCTCACTGTAAGAGGTCACCAAAAGAACTGATAGATTCCTCTTATTAAAGGTGGTATTCTCTGTACTTTGTCTGTATCTGTTTGTGTCCGAGTTGGTTATTGGCTGTGCTTCAGCAGTGCTCCCGCGCTGTCGAGGAGTAGACTGTGCCTTTGTGTCTGCGTTGTATTACATCATCAGAAGCATGCTAGTTATTCTGTAGAGAAAGCTAGCAACAATGCCTCAACCAGATTTAATTAAAACTAATATACATGTATGTACAAGACATTACAAAAAGGAAACAAAAAAGGGAGACTCCAAGTAGTTTGTTTGAATGTGCTCATGGCATCATATATTAGAAACACAAATTATACACAACAGTTATATCAGCACTGTAGGCATAAATGCAGAGGCAACCCTAAGGAACTTGGTGCACGTTGTGCTCGTGACAAAGGTGACGGCGCAAGTGAAAAGTGAGAAAACACAGCGATGGGCATGAAGTGATAAAGTGGTATTGGATATGTACAAAATAATTGGTTCAACACAAGGAATATTTTAGATCATTGATAAGGGTTTAAAGCAATTCTGTGAACCAAAGTTGAGTGTGCGCCATAAATTGCACTGGTAAACTGGTCGACGGCGTTTCGATCCTAGTAAATCAGGATCATCTTCAGGACCGGGTAGCCAATTTGGGGGTGCGTGATTGAGGAGGAGGCGTGGTCGATTGAATCTGATAAAGCTGGGTAAACGAGTATCTCCAGGCCGTCACGATCACGTGCGGAGTCCTCCGGTGTCCGGAGACTTATGGCGCACACTCAACTTTGGTTCACAGAATTGCTTTAAACCCTTATAAATGATCTAAAATATTCCTTGTGTTGAACCAATTATTTTGTACATATCCCATGCCACTTTATCACTTTGCGCCCATTGCTGTGTTTTCTCACTTGTCACTTGCGGCGTCACCTTTGTCATAAGCACAACGTGCACCAAGTTCCTCAGGGTTGCCTCTGCATTTATGCCCACAGTGCTGATATAACTGTTGTGTGTAATTTGTGTTTCTAATATATGATGCCATGAGCACATTCAAACAAACTACTTGGAGTCTCCCTTTTTTGTTTCCTTTTTGTAATGTCTTGCACATACATGTATATTAGTTTTCATTAAATCCGGTTGAGACATTGTTGCTAGTTTTCTGGTACTCACCCAGATCTCAACCTGGTCTATGGGTTATACTCCTGTGGTTTTTTACTCGTTATTCTGTACAGGCATGGACTGCTTAATGCACAAGTGATTTGTCAGAGAGTTTGAAACTGAGGAGGGACTTGCCTATGGAGTTCACATGACTTTTGTTCTCACTCTGTCTCTTGACCAGCGCAAAAAACATAACATTTAATACTGAGGTGCCTATCTGTGCATCAGAATATGCATTCCTTTGCTATGGTGTGGTGGGTTGTGTTTTATTGTATTATAGTAGGTTGGGTTATAGTACATGATACTTTTTACTTGCAGCACAAGCCTTAGCTATGGAAACCTATTGATCCAAGTAAGGGGTTTCCAGTAGGGTCTCCGGGCAGGAACCATTTTAAAACATGGTGTCTCTGAGTCTTGACTCAATTAGTCAGAATGATGCTATGAACAGGTAAATATTGATCACAATCCATACTAAATATTTAATGACAACATTCATCAAATTTGCCGTCTGTGTTAAAACATTACCTTTAAATATCAAGGTCTGTCCCCTGAACAATTCAATGATATTTGTCCTTGTTACATCCTAAGGGAATCACTTTGAGACAATGATGTAATAAAGCACAGAATCAATGGATCAAGGACACGTGGTTTCAAAAACTTTTCATCAAGGAAAAGCCATATGCATATGTTATCTGGATGTCAGTCGCAAATTACTTGATGCACATTTGCTCCCGCCACACTAAAACATTCAAGCTAGGAAACTCATCTAAATTGTTAGATAATTCATATATTTACTACAAGTGAGGTAGCTTCTGAGGGGTTTACAGAGTCTTTTTGTAGTTCAGAGATGACCTCGGTGGACAATCCACTGTGACATGAGCATCCTTCTGTAGTGAGCGCTCGTGATAAATCAAGCGAGGGTCACTATTATCACGTGGATCTTCATTGCATTGGTTTTGCCACCATGGGGTCTGCTTGGGCACTTCCTGTGATGCAGTACCGTGTCCGCGTCATGCTGATCTGCGGTGGCTGCAATGTAAGCTCTCAATATCAGGCTCTGGCAGCCATGTCATGTGCCTTAAGCTCCCCGTTGGCTTTGGGTGAGTGAAGCCACTAGGATCTTCTACAGTTTAGTTTACCCTTTGTATACCTTTGCTAAAGAAGGTGTTCTCATGCTCCCATGTCTCTAGAGAGTGCATTGTGCTAGCTTCTTCCAACTTACTTTAATATAGTCTCTCTCTCTCCTTAGACACACTGGAAGCCAAAGGAGGGAAACAGGGAACTGTATTACTGCTAAAGTTGAAAGAAATTACAGACTGAAGGCCTGGTTAATGTTCACTTTTGTGTAAGTTTACGATTCTTTGATATTTGTAAAGGTATTTTACTAGTAGTATATTTACGACTACGAAGTCTAAGCACATAAAAAGATGGGACAGTCCTATTTTTTAATATGCGGAGACTCTGTAGTCGTAAACATGCTGCTAGTAAAATACCTTTCAGAATCATAAACAATCGTAAACTCACACAAAAGTGTACTTTTACCTGTGTGAATGAGGCCCTGAGTGTGGTAACACCTAGTACCGGCTCGGGTAGGAAACTGTGAGAAAACATCAGTGCCACTGTATTTTTCAAAGAGAGTAGTGTAAGCCCTGCGGAGGGATACTGAACCGAACAAACACCAAACTCGCTTAGGGACATAAAGTTTTTTAAAAAATAACACTCTATAAATATCATCAAATTGCAGCCACACACAGACCAGACATATTTGTAAAGCTAAGCCCATATTTTGCAACTGACTTTTATACGTGTACTACTTAATTTCTATCACATTAAAGGGTACATGAAGTCCCTCGGATGGGTGTGGAGCAGAATGGAGCTACCTGACAATCAGTTAACTGTCTGACAGGGGAAACCCGGCGGAATTTTTGCAGCTGAAGCAGCAGTTGGAAAATGCTTTATACAAAGGTTTTTGGTTCTTCCCCAAGTTTCGCTGTTCTGGAGGGGTTCTTGGCCTCAAAGTTACCTCAGGCTGCCTATAATGAATTGAATTATGTAGTGCGGGAGACTCTGTTGGCTTGGTGAAGCAGTTCATAAAGAAATGTCTGCTAAATGTTACAAGGGATTTTCTATATGAGGGCCATTCACACTTCTCCAACAACGCTTGGTACTATGTCTGTAACACTGCACACCCATGTTAAATTATATTATGCCAAATGTACAAAGCATTTTTATATACGCCAACGCTCCGATGCGAACTTCGCTACCCGAAGATCCATTTTTAAATGTACTAGTCCCATTTAAGGACACTGTAAACTTTTAACGTCTCCTAAAAGGGGTCCTCTCAACTGTCAAACAAATTTAAAAAGAAAGTAATTTTTTTCAACATAGCTCAGTTTCCTGCTGGGAAAATGGGCTGCATTTAAAAAATGTTTTACTTTATTCAAAGAGGATCACAGATATGGTGGTCTGCTGACCCTAGCAGGCCACCATTCCTGTGATAGCCACCAATCAGTGTGAGTCACAATTTATGACCTACCTCATTAGTATTCATGAGGTAGGATGTATTAATCCCTACTCCGAATCAAACTTTAGAAAACCAAGCTATTGGTACATAAGTCAGTTCATAAAATTCTATAGACAATAGGCTTGCTTTGTATATTGATATGGTTACCTCTTCACTAAACCAATAGGCTTGTCTTGTATATTGCTATAGATACCTCTTAACAAAGCCAACATGTCTGCCTTTTATATAGTGATGTGGTCACCCCTTGACAAAGCCAGTAGATCTGCATTTATTTAAAACACTACCCCTTTATGTTGGGATGAGCGCTCTCATCAGTGGCGGCTCCTCCGCTATGGCGAAGGAGAGCCACCCCACTGCTTTCCAGCAGTGTAAAAAGGAAAAATAATATGATAATAACTCGCTATTATTATCATTTTATTTTTACTTGCTGAAGCCAGTTTTGGGGTGGGGGGCATACTTAAATGTGCATAACGGTTTGGCCGGCCAAACAGTCATGCACACTTAGCATGTTCTCTGCCGAACCACAGCGCACAGACCAATCACAACTGTTGTCATGTGGCAGCAGAGTCGTGATTGGCTTAGGGGAGCCTGTGTTCTTCGGGGAAGAGAAGCAAGGACAGACGACGGAGGAAGACAGCGGCCGTGGAAAGGTAAGTGAAATTTTCTTTTTTATCTACCCCCGCCACCGCCGTTATGTATCGACTGGCACTGGCTCTTATTACCTGGCCAGAAAACGGGAGGGGGGTTGCCCACCCCGGCAGGTTTGGGTGCAGGGCTTGTCTGCCACAGACAAGCAAAGTTAGAATTAGGTATGGTAGTAAGATCACACTTTGCGTTAAAAAATTCACTGAAAAAAACAAAGGTTAAAGTGAGGTTATAGTTAGGTAGGGTAATGAGATCTTTAATTTAAAAAAAAAACGTAGATATTCACTGAAAATTGAAGGTTACATTTATATTATAGTTGGGTGAAAATGTCATCAGTGATGTCATCAATTATTTAATTTGAGAAGTCATCAGTGATGTCATCAATAATGCCACGATGTAATAAGCGATGTAATATGAGCAGTCATAAGCAGTGCCTAGTGCGGGCCAAGTTATAGTAAGCTCAGTAAACAATAACTGGTGAATCTGTGAGTGACCTCTGTACATGATTCAGGAATCACAAATCAGCAATAATTAATAAGAAACTTGACCAGTCTGTAGCCAGTTATTTCAAACTTGTGGACCATTTGCTATCAGATTTGAAGATTTCCCCTGTGGAACGTGCCTTAAGGAAGAACTACTGAACTCCGGAGAAAGGCTTTTGGATGTACCATTTAAACTCATTGCATCCAGATAAACTAAAAATCTCTGGCAACATCACCTGATTATTGCATATCTCAGGACGGCATTCATTCCACATTTCAAATGAAATCTTCACTCATAATGAGTCTTGAAGATCCAGCAGTGTCAGTTGTACAGCCACTGCACAAACAATCTCGTATTAAACTACACAAAACTTTATAAATCCAAAGTTATAGTTATAACTTACATTGGTAATATCTGCCCCATCCCAAAACTACTATTAGTTGCACAGCTTCAGACACAGTGTTATGTAATCAGTAGCCACACAACATTAACTATAGCTTGTGCTTTCTCTATCCCTGCGTATACATTTTCATATGACATCACTTATAGCATGTTAGGTCATAGCATTACTAACAAAATTCATAACAGGTTTAATGAAATAATTTATTAGAACACTGTTCATGATAGAGTGCTGAGTTTTAGTTAATGTTGTGTTAAGTCGGTGGAGGAAATTAGATCTAGTCTACCAGCATAAACTTTAGGTCTTGATAGGATCCCAAATGAGCTCTTTATGCCACATCTGGAATTATCTCTCAAACTTAATCTTAAATGGTATGAAGATCCCTGCCTCTTGGCTCTCTGCAAAGATTATTGGAATCTACAAAAAGGGATGGCTCAGAGTTCCAAGTAACTATCGGCCTATTAGCTTTATAGATGTCTTGCAGAAGATCTGCAAGCAAGAAGTAGCACATTTTCTAGACTTGTTTGAGGAGAATAATGTAATATCTGAGTTCCTAGCAGGGTTCAGAAGTTCCATTAGTACGGTCAACCAGATATTTAGATTTACATGTATGGTTTGAAAAGCTGTAGCAATCAACAGGTGTCAACTTTTTGTCGCCTTTGTTGAAGTGTGTGTGGCCTTTGATCTAGTCCCAAGAGTAACACTTTAGACAATTTTGGACAAGATGGGCATCGCACCGGATTTATTGGCAATCCTTGTTTGGCTACATGAAGCTAACTATGCAAGGGTCAGATGAGGAGAGCGGGGGCAACACACTGATCCCACAAACATCTTGTATAGAGTTAGGCAGGAGTGTGTCCTGGCCCCCAACTTGTTCTCACTATATCTCAATGATGTAGTGAAATGGTTGTATAGGGATGGTTGTGATTCACCTAAAGGGCAGGCAAGGGAATGCCCACTTTACTCTTTTTGGATGATACTCTCCTGATCTCCAAATCCTTTAAGGGTCTACAGCAGCTCCTGAATGACTTGAATAATTTTTGTAATGAGTGTGGGCTTGTGCTTTATAGCTATAAAGCAGATTTCATGATTTTCAACCCAGCAAAAAGTAAAAACTACAAATACAAGTTATATGCCAGCAATGACCCTATAGAACAGGTTTCTAACGTCTACTACTTGGGGTTAGGACTAACAACAAACCTCGAATGGTCCAATCAGGTGCAAAAATCACACTGCTCTTCACTGTATTGTACCTGAAGATTATTGAAGATCCATAAGAAAACCATTTCGAAGAGAGTTGCCCCAGCCATATACAATGTGAAGACACAAGAAGCCATCTTGTGTGGCTCCAAGATCTGGGGACATTCAAATTTTAACATACTAACTACAGTGGAAAAAAGTTTTATTAGATCTCTTTTCGCTATTCCAAAGAGTTCGCCCCAGAACCCTCTGCAATTTGGCATGGCACTTAGAGAAACCTCACTGAAAGCTGAGTATAGGCCACTGCTATATTGGCACAGACTTTGGTCTTCTACTGTTTTAGGAGCCTTTCATGGGCCCCTTAGGGACCTTTTGGCCTCAACGGGAGTCCATAAAATTTTATATTCATCTTAGCATTCCACTTATGTAGAATTAAACGGTTATAGTCATTGATCCTTTGTAAGATAGTAAGTGATAGTACGTTTTTTTTGGTGATTTGCCAGTAAAGCCATGCCTTACAGATAAAATTAAATTGTGAACACTTCCTTTCTGTGGAATTACTTTTGGGAATCCAAAGCAACATTTTGAGTAATATTTAGATTTGTTCTAATATTTTCATAGCCAGTTTTTACTGCACTTATGTGATTGAAAGAGTAAAACCTGTTCAAATATTTTCTTGTTTTGTTCTTTTTTTGCGATATCCCAATTGACATAACGTTCAATAAAATATAGAACGGATTCATCAGAATCAAATCCAAACTTTTGTGCATCTTTGATCCAGAGAAACATACGAATGTGTGGAGCACCTCTTGCTTGATACTCTTTTCACCAAAAGAAATCAAGTACTTCTCCAAAAGGATTTTTTTTTTTTTGTTGGTTAAGTTGTGGAGCATAGTTTGAAATTTGTGGTTGAAATAACTTCAAACATTGGCAGGACCCTAAGAGCATAATTCAGCGGGTGTTTTTCAGTTATGTCTGGAGTATTAGTATTTGTTTAGAGAAGAAATTGATACAAATCGGCCCATCCGTACTCAGCACAGCTTATAAAGCACGTAGGTGGTCCTAAATTTCTGAGCATACATTTCAATTCTCCATGCCTTTGAAACCAATATTCATTTGTCCCTAGTTCACGTCATTATGTTGATCAAGTTATTTTATAGATTCTCATCTTTGTTGCACACCTTTTGAACAGAATCCTATGCTGGTATATTATAATATCCAGGTCTGGTTTGCATAACATGGGCAACAACCTAAGAGTGACTGAAAGTTCCATTTCATATTGTAGAATATGTAGAATATCTTGCCAAAGCCTGGATTCTCTGAATATTATCTTGTAGCTCAGGACTCAAACGCAGAAATTCGGAGTGGACAGTCATAGTTTTGTTCACCTTTTTCAGTGGGGAATAAATGTGGACAACGTCTTGATTCTAGTGTTTTTTCCAGAAAATAATTCGCTCTCCTCTAACTTCCTTCATCTGATAAAAGTAATAAAGCATCACCCATCATGTCTGTGAACTGTAGTGGATGTACACTATAATGTCCATATATTTGTTCAGCTTGTTCCTCAGTAATCTGCTTAAATTGTCCGATTGGATTTTATTTTCCAAATGATAAGTATGTAGAGGAGATGAAGTTGGCAATGTTCACATTTTTATAGTATATGTTGTTTTTCCAAAGGTAATATATTGCTTTTTAAATTTTGTCTATGCTTATTAAGTCTTTCCAAACTTTTTTAGGGCTCGCGCCCTGCGTTGCACGGCGCAGCAATGCTCGCGCAGGCGAGAGTCCTTTTGTCCGGGGTCCTGAAACGGACCCTGGAATTGTACACGCTTGTGCGTGTGTTTTTACTTTTATGGCCTGCTATTGGCCTTTGCCAGCGTGTTCGTTTTTAAAATAGCACACAATAGGCCAAAGGTGGGCGCATTGCTCCGCCCATGGCCTATTGGTGTCTATTACCCGCATTCCTGCTATATGGTTTCAATTATCGTGCCGAGACACGGGCGCGATAATTGAAACCATATGGCGCGCGCGCACCACTCGCGGTTTTGTTTTCAAAAGCGATCGCTTTTTAGTTGTAGCTTCAGTCAAAGGGCATGCGGTTCCATAGTATACAAAAGAATTCCTGCAGGACACTCACAATAAGATATGGGAACTGAAGTATACGAAGGCAATATTACTTGCTTAGGATCACACTATTTAATCAGGGGAGTGGCTGGGATTCAAAACATAAGCCTCCCGAAAAAACGCTGCAAAGACTGTCTATCACCTGCCCAGTCCATCCCTGCCTGTCTAGCTGTAAGACCATGTAATCAAGAAGTCCTAACCCAATATACAATTGAAAGAAAGTACTGTTTTTAAAAGCAGTATTTGTGAACCCTCACAATTTTCTTATTTTCTTGTTTTTGTAGCTTTGGCACCTGGAGGCCCTGTTCCTGGGTAGTGAGTGGTAGGCTTCAGAAAAGAAAAATAAAATTCTATCTTTTGCCTTACATGATGAAGTGGTACCTATAAGATGTTTACACACGCCTAAATCCCGCCTCGCCACAATACTTCATTTTAATGAGTTGGTCACATCGCCCTCCAATCAATCACGTCACTAAGATGGAAAACCTACAACCACCCAACAAAAACGTTTGCTTGCATTCTCCACATACTCACTGGCGGGTGAAGAACATGGAAGAGTCTGTGGCCACGTCACGTCCTGATTTAATTTGCTCTCCTTCCTATCACCAGCTCTACAGGCCCTATTCATTTTCCAAACTAGTGTACCGAGGCTCGCCGCAAACCCCTCTGTTTTTGTGCATGCTAAGTAGGACAGGATCGGGGCTCCCTTCACAGGCTTCACTGAATACCATTTTATGGTTTGCAGGTTTATATAGCGCACACTTGGATCAAGGGCATTCGAGCGCTTTATACGAGCAGGTAATTGCGTTTCCCAAAGCAACATTTTATTTTTATCAGCACGAGGGAGATTTGGTGAACCGCCCAGAACTCAGGGATGTTGGGCCAAGGCTGGAGCTCGAACCTTTCATCTTAGTTCCAAAGTCAGCAGCTCAAGCGCTAGGCCAATCTCCTCCACATGTTGGGTTAGAGCTGTAGGTAGCGAAATACCTGTGGTCACAGTGGAGAGGGCAGCAGGGCTATTTCCCAACCCGTTCCCGGCCGCCCCTCCCCCCTACAAAAAAAGCGGCAATCACCGCAGGGCATACACTGTATCCATCCAGGCTGTATCGATGTTTGACCTATGGTAGGGCTTTAAGTGGGAAAACTAGTTTTATGCTCGCTAACGTTCTTCGCGGTGAAGTCGGAGATATTAGGCAACCTCACATTCACTCCAGAATTTTTCGTTGTTCCCTGAACCGGCTGGCACACCAATGTCGGGTGAGTGGCTGAGGCTCACGTTTCTCGCTCTTGTAGTAACCACGCGGTGCTCACTGAATTCCCAATCAGTAGTAGGATTGGCTAGTTGGACGGTTGCTGTCACTGTCCCCTGGCGTTTGAATGGCTAGATATGGCAAGAGCGTCCCAGTATCCAGCACGCACAGCGGTTGTTAGCCCGAGCCTTTTGAATTTAGATGGGGGAAAAACAGAGGCACTGGCAACGACTGCTACCGTAAAGTAGGTACTAGCGAATCTGAAGCCGTGTGCGGGTGAAGGAGTAGGTAGTGGAGAGGAAGATGAGTAAACGTTGGTTACGTGAAGGGAGAGAATATACAATGGGTTGACCGACAAATGAAAGCAAAACTGAACAATGTGAGGAGTTAGAAAAGGCAAGGTGTGTTACGTGAGATGCATCAAGAAATAGACGAAGGGAGTACAAGCTAACGAGGAGGGAAAAGTGTAAAAAACAGAGGGCGCGAGGGAATAAAATGGTAAACAGTAGCGCTTAATATCGCCATTCCGCTCTCAAGTGCTGTAAATTAGAGGTGCTAATATTACAATCATTAATGGCACTCACTTTACTGACTCATGACCCGTCTTCTCGTGTTCTGATTTGTTACTGTTGCTACACACACAACCACATACACACACACACACACAACCACACATAACCACCCAACCACACACACACAACCACACACACAACCACAAGCACACACACAACCACAAGCACACACACAACCACAACCACACACACAACAACACACACAACAATACACACACACAACACACACACACAACCACACACGCAACCACACACACAACCACACACACACACAACCGCACACACAACCACACACAACTACACACACAACCACACTCACAACCACACACACAACCACACACACACAACCACACACACACACACACAACCACACACAGAAACACAACCACACACACATAAACACACACAACCACACACACACACACAACACACACACACAACCACACACACAACCACACACACAACTCCACACACAACCACACACACACACACACACACAACCACAACCACACACAACCACATACACACACACAAAGATCCCAACCACCCAACCACACACACATAGCCACACACACAACCACACACACAACCACACACACAACCACAAGCACACCCACACACGACACACACAACCACAACCACACACAACCACACACACAACCACACACCACCACACAACCACACACACACACAACCACACACAACCACACACACACAACCACACACACACAACCACACACACACAACCACACACACACACACACACAACCACACATGCACACAACCACACACACACACAACCACACACACACACACACAACACACACACACAACCACAAACAGTTTTTTGGGCTGTCAGTATAAATACGCTGTCACCAAACACGATGAACACCTCAGGAACGTTTGGGAAGTCACCCCCAACTTTGAAACCACTTGCTGTTGCAGAGTGTGTGCTGTACACATGGCAATACCTTGACACAACGGACTGTTGCAAGGAATGCTTTGAGCCTCGGAGGCTGACAGACCTCAGTCTGTGCATTAGTTCACCCCATCTTGGCGCTGCATGAAAACAGGGTGCCCACTGTCCAGCATGAAGTGAGACATTGTGATCGGGCTGGAGATGCTATTTAGCAATCTGCTTAGAACATTGTGTTTCATTTATGGCATTAAACATAAAGGAGCACTGGCAACGCTGATAAAATAGATTTCATTTTGAGCAGTGACTAAAACTTTAAAAAAGCCTGCAGTACTGAAACAAACATTTGCAATTCAATAGGTCTCGCATTTGCAAAAGTTTAAGCTATTGGCATTGTTCATGACAATGCCTTTTTTATCTATTTTATAAAACAAACACATAAATAAATGCCATTATCATTTACAATGCTAATAGCTAGTGTTGCATTATTATTAGCAATGCCAACTGCTCACACTTTTATAATGCGAGACCTATTGCATTGCAAATGCTTGTTGTCTTTTGTAGCTACTCCACTGACTAAAACCAGTAATGCTTTTTCTATTTTGCATTCAACTCTAAGAGTGGTAATGTTTTTCATAAAATCTAATGGTAGGGAATAAACTTTTCCTTTCAGTTCGCATACTAATTAATTTGACTGAAATTCTCCAGAATTTGGTTGCATTTTATCAATAATTTGAAAAGGATGCACCGTTCAGTTTAGTTGCTGTAGTTCTGATGGTTTTGGATACATTTCCAAATTGTTATGCATTCCACGTGAAGGCATGAAGTTATGGTCTGGTTTTCCAAGGCACTAATTTCAAATTACATGACATTTGGAGACATCTTATCTTTTTTCCCCAAATAAAAAGAGAGTAAGATTTCTCCTTCCCAATTTATCTTCATGTTCTGTTTTTTCAAGGAGAGCAGTCAATTTCACCTGTTTCTTATGTGTCTTATGTGTTCTTTGACAAGTAAATG
This sequence comes from Triturus cristatus, assembly GCF_964204655.1. Lineage (NCBI taxonomy): Eukaryota > Metazoa > Chordata > Amphibia > Caudata > Salamandridae > Triturus > Triturus cristatus. The sequence goes on along the minus strand of NC_140581.1, from coordinate 791,318,206 downwards.
CAAATGCTGATAAGATATTTCAGAATTTTTGTGTGGAAATTCAAGTATATCTATTTCGTAATTGCCAAAGTCCATTAATGGGTGAAGAGAACCTCTGGATATTTATTGTTCTCTGAGAGTGCATCACAGAATTTACAATGGATGTTGTCCATAATACTGTTCACTTGTGCTGGACTAGAGAGTAGTAGAGCATAATGAGTTTTTCTAATAGCAGTGAGGGTGTTTTGACAAAGTATAATGTCCGCACAAGTTTTCTTTCTGTTGAATGATGTGTACAGAGGATTTTGATAAAATGGAATATGGTATCACACGTGATTTCTGAGGCAACCTAAAGAATGTCCTTGTAGGTTAGTAATTGACCAAAATGGGCAGGCGTCTAAGGTCTGTAGTAGTTTTATTTTTTTAGGTAGTGATGACTTTTTATGTGTTATTAGAAATGTCCTTGGCTTCAAAAATGGATTCAAAATGAATGTAGCTGTAATATTAATAGGAGCGCACATCCAGTCATACATGTTTTTTTGTTTTTTTTCCTCCTGCAAATTGTCAGTCATAATTTGATTTTCAGTCATCAGTAGCCCCCCCCCCAGCCTTATTAGGCACCCATTCTCCCAGCGCCCTTTTTAGGTCTCGGCTCGAAGGCTGCGCTTGCGCAGTCTCGATCCGAGATTTAATGACTTGGAGAAGAGGGGCTTGAACCCGCCCCTCTTCTCCCCTGTTCTCCATTGGCTGGCCTCTTGAATGCTGGCCAGCCATTGGAGAAGAGGTCCGTCACTCCGATCAGGCCCCGTCCTTTTCGGATTCGGGGGCGTGTTTTTTTCAACAAATCTAATTATCTCCTCCAGCCAATGGCAAGAGGAGAACACGCCCCCGAATCCGAAATCGCCGCTGCCTTTCTCCGAGGCATTTCTGCTTCGCCTCGGAGAAAGGCGGTGGTGTGCTTGTTTATGTCTGACTCTACTCTGTCCTGCCCTCTTCCCCCACTCATCTCTCTCTATCAAGCCGACTCCCTCTTCCACTCCTCTCCGTTGACCCGTGCTCTTCCACCCCCTTCTCTAGCCAGGCACATTCCTCTCTCGCTCTCTCGCACCTCGCCCTCATGCTTGCCCAGTATTTTCACCCTCTCCACTCCATGCACCCCTCGGCCCCCCTCACGCCTCTTCCTGGTGACTGCTCTCTACTGTCCCCCCACCATGTATCTCTCTAACGTCCTTTCCCCTTCCCCCTCTCTGCCCTCCACCTCCTCGCGCCCTCTTTCACACCATCCTTTCTTCCACCTTACCTCGCCCACCCGTCTCCGCTGCCTTTTCCCTCTCTCCTGCAGTCTCATATCTTTCGCCCCCGCGCCTCAACCGCCCCTGCCTTTCTCTTTTTTTTTTAACGTTTCCTGGTAAAATCTTCCCGTCTCCTTTTTACACCCCCTCCCCCTCATCCTCTCACCTTACCTGTCTGCCCTTCCCCGCCTCCCTCGAGCGCTTTTTCTCACCCGCCCCCTAAATCTACCACCCCTAATCTCCCCACAAATATTTGCAGTGCAGTGAAAGGCTTCAGATCAGCCAGTGTGCCCGCCGCGAGGCGCTGGGGTAGATGACGTGTACTGCGTGAGGATCCAGAGTAGCCAGTGTGCCCAGTGAGAGGATCAGCCGTAGACTGTGTGTGCAGGGAGGTTCTCCGGATTAAACGATGTATGCTGTGAGAGCCGCAGGAGTAAACCGTGTGCGGCTGAGAAGTAGGCAGTGCGCAGGTAGAAGTTCAGGAGTCGCCAGTGCGTGCAGTGAGAGTGCGTTATAGCACAGGGAGGGCTCCGATTCTGGAGTAGATCATGTGTGCAGTGATGGGCTCCTGAGTAGATCGATGGGCTCCTGCGTAGATCGTGTGTGCAGTGAGGGGCTAATGCGTAGATCGTGTGTGCAATGAGGGGCTCCTGCGTAAATCGTGTGTGCAGTGAGGGGCCTCCGGAGTACATTGTGTGTGCAGTGAGGGACCCATGAGTACCTAGTGTGCAGTGAGGGGCCCAGGGGCAGTTAGTGTGTGCAGTGAGGGGCTCAGGAGTAGTCACTGGTTGCAGTGAGGGGCTCAGGAGTAGCAATTGGTTGCAGTGAGGGGCTCAGGAGTAACCACTGGTTGCAGTGAGGGGCTCAGGAGTAGCCACTGGTTGCAGTGAGGGGCTCAGGAGTAAACCGTGTGCAGTGAGGCCCTTGTGAGTTAACCGTGTGTACAGTGAGACGCTCAGGAGTAGCCAGTGTGTGCAGTGGGAGGCTCAGGAGTAAACCGTGCGTGCAGTGGGAGGCTCAGGAGTAAACCGTGCTGCAGTGAGGGGCTCGGAAATAACCAGTGTGTGCAGTGAGACGCTCGGGAGTAGCCAGTGTGTGTGCAGTGAGGGGCTGGGGAGTACCCAGTGCGTGCAGTGAGGGGCTGGGGAGTACCCAGTGCGTGCAGTGAGGGGCTGGGGAGTACCCAGTGCGTCACTGTCTCTTTGTCTAACACAATTACAAGAAGTGTGCCAAATGGAGGCGTCATCATTTGACAAACACAATGAGCCTTTTGACTTGTTTTCAAGAGTCCTGGCGTGGGACACCTTCGCTCACACACCCGGTGACTTCTCGGGGCCTCCACCCCCACCCACACAGACTGCCTCTATACATTGCAAACATGTGCGCAGAGCGGTGCAGAAGCAGACACCGCAGGGGCGCATATAAAACTCCTACAACCTTGACGTCGGTCAAAACGCCCGTTTCCTATTTTAGGGGGAGATGTTACATTAATAAGGGCTGAGCTGCAGACTCCACACCTTTGGCCCCCAGGGGACCATCGCCCAGGCCCCAGGTCTTGGAAACGCAGGGAGTAAGTAACTTGAAGAAACTGAAGGGAAAGAAAGGGCAACTCAGGGCAGATTTCCCGCTGAAAGCGTAAGTTTTTTTTTTTGTGGTAATCGCATTTCACATTTTCTCCATCATTTTTTTGCACCGGGGCCTCTTTAATCCGCCTCTTAAACCCATATTTGTCTCAGGAAACATATGAAGGCCCCCTTCAAGGTTATAGGCATCCCAGACATGGCATACAAGCTTTACCTTCTTGTTGTTCATTCCAAAATGTGAGTTGAAGCCGTGCTGACGTCACAACAAACCATTAACCAGCCTTTCACCACTTTGTGTGTGTCTCCTTTTTACAAACACGCATTTGTAGGAGACTGTCCTACGTGGATGTTTGAAGCTGGGGTGTGATCCACCAGTCTCTCACTAAGGCAGACTTTTATAAGCAGCAACGTAGCGTGTAACCAACTGTGCCCAGCCCTACCAGCCTTTCACCCCTTTCTGTGTGTCTCCTTTTTTACAAACACGCATTCGTAGGAGACTGGCATGCGTGGATGTTTGAAGGTGGGGTGTAATCCACCAGTCCCCCACTAAGGCAGACTTTTATAAGCAGGAACGTAACATGTAATGGAGTGTACCCAGACCTACCAGCCTTTTACGGATAGCAATACATATTTTATTGAAGTGTGTGTATTTTTGCTCCAAACGCGGTCCCTTTCTCTTTCGCGTGCCACGCTTGTTAACATTTCTGTTGCTATACTCCCTCCCCCCACCCGCTATCCGTGTTCACAATGCGACCACCCTCCTTCCTGATCTCCACATTCCCTTTGTGTGTGTCTCCTTTTTACAAACACGCATTCGTAGGAGACTGTCCTGCGTGGATGTTTGAAGCTAGGGTGTGATCCACCACTCCCTCACTACGGCAGACTTTTCTAAGCAGCAACGTAGATAGCCACTCTACCTCACAACATCCCTCTCCCTCACTACATCACTATTTCACAACCTCACTCTTTCTCACTACATAACTCTCTCTACCTCACTACTCCACTCTATCTCACTACCTCACTATCTCACAACTTCTCTCTCTCAAAACATCACTACCTCACTCTCTAGCTCACAACCTCACAACTTCACTCTCTCTCACTCACTACCTCAATCACTCTCTATCTCACTACCTCACTCTTTCTATCTCACTAACTCACTTTCACTCTCTCTTTCACTACCTCTCTATATCTCACTACATCACAACATCACTCTATGCTTATATATCACTACCTCACAACATCCCTCTCCCTCACTACCTCACTCTTTCACTACCTCACTCTCTCTATCTCACTACCTCACTCTCTATCTACCTCACTCTCTATCTCACTACCTCACTCTCTCTCACTACCTCACTCTCTATTTCAATACCTCACTCGCTCTCTCTATCTCACTACCTCACTCTCTCTCTGCTAATGCAATAGGTATCACATATGCAAAAAAAAAGCTAATGCCAATAGAAATAACAATGCCATTTATTTAGGGATACAAAAATAATAAAAAATAATGAGCAATACCAATAGCTCTACCTATAATATTGCCGAGACCATTGCATTGTAAATGCTTGTTTAATTAAAGGGGAGGGTGGTAGCGCGGTCCCCTCCCCAAGCCTTATTTGGTCCTTGAGACCGCATTCCCCAGCACAATTCTTTTATTGAAGGGCTGCGGGCCACACGGTTCCCCTCCACATGCTTTGTTATGCCCTGAGGACCCCATCCCCTAGGGCCACTACTTGAAATAATGGGGATGGGGACTGTGCAGCCCTCATCTCAGAGCCTTTTCCAGCCCCGGGAATCCCATCCCCTGGGGCTCCATTATTAAAGGTTGATGCCCTGGTGCCCACCCAGGGCAACCACCACACATGCACTCCTGGAGGGCACAGGGGGAAGCCCGAGGGCCTCCGCGACCCCAGCTGGCTCGCGCCTTGCAGCAGGAGCTGGCATTGCTCACGCCTGCAGGGAGCAGCTACTTATGCTTCACCCTCCGGACAAGAGCAATATTTTGATTTTTTTCGGGCAGGGAGCAGACTTTGTGTTTGTTCCAGCATGGCCGGAGATTCAAAAATGCTCGCACCAGGGGGGAGCAAACACAGGTTTTCTTGCACATGCGGCTGGGAAACCTCTATGTCCCAGGGTTGGGTTCCCCGGGACATACGTAGTGAGTCTGCCCTGCGGGAAAGGGTCCCCGGGCCAAAAGGGAGGGGGCAGTGAAGCCCCCCCTCCTTTTTAGGTATTTTAGGGACCCCAGGGGATGGGCTCTCTGGGGCCTTTAGAGACTTGAGAGGGGTAGTGCTGCACTCATCGCATTTTTGACAAATTTCGTCTCGGGGGGTGGGGAGGGCTCCCCAGTGCCTGTGATGGCTCGGGAAGGAGGGTTCTGTGCCACCTCCCCTTTTTGAGAAATTCTGACCATGAGGGTGGGTTCTCTGTGGCCTGTGATGGCTTGGGAAGCCCCCCTGACCTTATTGAATATTTTCGGCTCTGGTGGTGGGCTGCCTATGATAGCTAAGGGAGGTGGGCCATGCACCCCCTCCCATTAATAAAAGAAAGTAGTCAGTGGCGCTGTTTTTATCCTGATCTTGTGGGAGTCCCGCAGCATTGCATACATTGTTGTCAATTTCATGTTTGTTTTTAGCCTGGGGGGGGGGGTGTTTCTCACATCCAGGTGATGCACCACCGCTGCTCCAACAGCGGTGGTGCATCACCTGGGTGTGAGAACCTGAGAAATCTGCAACTATACTTGCAGGTAAAGAAGAATTGACTATTCACCATGGTCGCCATTTTGTAACATAACATATTGTCAAATAATTGTACAGACTTGCTAGCTGTTGGGAAATGGGAGGGAAAGGAAAAATGTAAAAAATACCCAAAGTATTTTTCCATGTAATAACCAATATAGTAATCAAGATCCTCTAAATAAGTGTCCTATTGATATTTGCAAAGTATAATACCCTCATTGCCCCATGTGTTGATATATAGTAGAAGTCATGTGCAGGGTCAGTAAAAGAATCCAGCCCCAGTAACCACATGTGAGATCTAATTAGAATTTGGTGTAATTCACTTAATTCAGTGTAGCTCAATCATGTGGAATTACCTACAAATTCCATAAGATACCACACAATTATGCAAGAAAAAGAATTCTGCATTTAGCGCTATAGTTTTGTGCAAAAATGCCCCCTTGCATCCAAAATGGGTTTGAGAATGCATTTTGCATTAAGAAATAGTGCTAAAGGCAACATAATACGAATAGCGAGTGCCAGCAGCAGCTCCTGCCCAATAAATGTGCTCTTGCAGTAGGACTTTTCGCCAACTTACTCCCGGCATTTAGAACAATTTTCTTAGCACAAAAAGAACCCTCACGTCCTAAATGGACACAAGGATGCATTTTGTGCTAAGAAATATTACTAAATATAGTAGGACACAAATAGTGAAACATGCTCTCACCGTAGGATTGTAACCCACAAATTACTCTTGATTCCGAGAGCAGGAGTATTCGCATTATATTGGTAATTCCGCATCAAAGAGTAACGTGGAATTACCAATATTACTCTGATTACTACGGTGTAACTGAAATTCTGCCAGGGCCAAGATCCTATAGTCCTGGATTAGCATAAGAAAAAATATGGAGTGACGGGGACTAGGTGGTTTCTTGTATTATGAGCAGAGACAGCTTTGCCTCACTACAAGCTCATCAAATTTGTATTTTCCAAAGTGATTTGAACCCACTCATACTCCTATGCAAACGCTCCCCACGCCTTTTGCTATATGTCAACACACAAGGGAAACTGATTCAGTAGAATGTCAGTGAACTGTAGGCTTTCAGTGCAGCTTTTTTGTTTTCTTTTTTCAAATTAATTGCTTAACTTACTTTAGCTTATAGCATATTCAGATACAAATTACATGAATTTTGGTATAAACATTTAAAACAAAGGTTAACATGGTACAATTCAATGCTTATGTATTCTGTGCAATGTAAAGCATCAGTTGGTGGGTGGAGACCTAGCTATTCATGATTTTGCCTTGAGGAGCATTTGCTGAAAAGGGGACTTTTTAGATTAGTCTTGGAATTTCCCAAAAAGATGACCATTTTCTTCAGTTTCCTAGCAAAGCTGATGGTAACACAGGAGTGGCATGCTTCTCAGCGTCTGAAGTTGCCAGTGCCCAGCTCAGACAGCCCACAGCCAAACTCATCACTGGGCTCACATCATAAGTTGGTAAAGAATGTGTGTGTGCCCAGACCTACAAGGACTCAGCAGAGACATTGAATTGATTGTATTACTATAGGTGGATGTTGCTCAGTTAGATAAAGAGGGCCATATTTTCTCAAACACCACACCCCATGCCCTGGTCACTCACATTAATAATTATCAGTTGTTCCCTTTCAACTCTCCCCTTGTCTCACTGTGGGGATCTTCATGGTCTGCATCCACTGGCATCGAGCCCAGCTTAGCAAGGATGCCGAAGCAGTAGCGGCTGCTACCGATCGGGAGTGGTGAGGTGGGGGCGGGGCGAGTAGGGGGGATGCGGGACAGAACGAAGAAAAAAATAAACACTTAACTGGACTGGCCGGCCGCTGTCTCTTCTCTGTCCTCTTCTTCCTGTCTCCGCCAGCTGCAGGAAGGAGCAAGAAGCACCCGGGCTCCCAGGCTCCCTATAGCCAACCACAACGCTACAATGCAGCGTTGTGATTGGTCTGAGAGCCGAACTACGGCACTCACACAGGGACTGGGAGGCATGTCCTTCACCAAGCAGTGTAAAGCAAGCCTGGTGGGGAAGATGCAAAATGTGCAGTACTGTTTGGCCGGCTTGAGAGGGCCGGCCAAGCAGTCATGCGTACTTAACGAGTGCAAACCAATCCTCTTCCTGCTCTGGCCATCCCTGCCCCACCCCGATAGCCATTCACTTCAATAGGTAAAATAAAATGATAATAACGTATCATTATTATCATTTTATTTTTCTGATTGAAGTCAGTGGGGCGATGCTCCTCCGCCTCAGCGGAGGAACCGCCACTGTCCTGAAGGTGAGTGAAACCCCAGTCTATTGGCTGATACTACCACAATAGGTGTTCTCCATGGTGCTCCACGTTCCTCTTTGTCCCAATCCATCCCTGCTCTGAGAACTGCATCTATGTAATCTCTCTCAGATGAATGGGATGTAACAATACGGAGGTGGAGTTATTCCTGCGAGGTTCCACAAAGTTGCGCAAAATAGTTAACATTGCTAAATACAGGGGCAGTTGCATGGAAATGCAAGTATCATTTGTTTATTCTTCCTGTGTGGGTAATTGTTAACATCCTGTTGTTTTCTGATGTGTATAATGAGTCACTTTATGCAACTACATTTGTTCTTTCAATTTCAATTTGTTCATTATGTTATATCATAAGGATTATTTTTGCTAGTTTCTGGTGGTGTTTTCCTCGCTGTAGTATATATTATAATAAAAAAGGGGGGGCTGGGGGAGGAAAAGAGAACTCGTAGATGGATCTGGAGAAAAGATCAGAAAGACCCGGGGTGGGGGAACAAGGAGCCGGGGGAGAAAAGAGCGCTCATGATTGGATTTGGAGAAATGACCAGAAGGACTCGGGTGCAGGGGGAACCCGGTGTTCAGACCTGAATGCCCTCACACACCCAAAAGGGTGTCATGCTTTATCATATGGCACTCTTTGTCGATCCGACGCTCAGTGGGGGCTCTTTAGTGGAGAGCTTTTGATCTAGCCGTATGGTGAACGGAAGTGTAGGATAGTGCTCAAGTGATTATAAGAGTCTAAGGGAGACTGAGGAAGGATTTAATATAATATTCCACTTGACACTAACCCTGGGCGTAGGACTACGCTACGCTCGTGTACTTTGCGTAGTTTGCGCAACTACGCGCTACGTGAATTGCACATAGCACTGTTCAAAAAGCGTAGCGGGCATTTTTTTGCTTGTTCGCGGTTCTCAATGTCAAGTTTGCGACCGCGAGTGAGCAAAATATCATCCCGGCGAGACTTTTTCCTCGTTCGCGATCAGCAACATCAAGTTGCCATTCGCGAGCGTGGAAAATAAACCTCCCGGCGCGATTCTCAACACGGGGAGGTCGGGTTTCTCATTGCGAGTGGTCGCGTATGCTTGCGACCGCTCGCAATGAAAAACTACCAGTCCGCGTTGAGAAAGCTGCCGCTCGAGTACACATCTACTCGAGTGGCAGAAAACAACCGCTTGCACTGTGCAAGATGCAGTTTGCAATGATTGCACAGTGCGTACTTGTATCCGGCACTGTGCAATCAGTGCGAACAGCATTTTGCACAGTGCACTATGCAGTTCGCATAGCTACTTGTAGCTCGCGTAGTGCAAAGTGCACTTCGCATAGCTACGTGTAGCGCTACTATGCAAACTACGCCCAGGGTTACTTGGCACAGGAGAAACAGTGGGGCTATCTGTCGCAATAATCTACTGAGATAGCTAACCTTTTAGCTATCTCAGTATATTATTGCAACAGATAGCTGTGAGGGCATTCAGATCTGATCACCGGATCCCCCCGCCCGCCCTGGTCCTTCTGATCATTTCTCAAGATCCATCCACAAGCGCTCTTTTCCTCCCCAGGTCCCCTTCCCTCCTAAGGGAACTGCACCCCTCTTTCTTGTTAGATTGCCCCTAGGAGCGTGGGTGCTGGACCTCCTCAAACAGCTCCATCTCCCTTTCTTGATTACTCGTACATATTATAGCTTTATTTGTGCCAGTGGTTGCACGTGGTAGGCACCATCGCAAAGATAAAACAAGGAGAATGGATCAAGAGACATATGGAAAGAGAGTGACAATGAGAGAAGGTAGGGATTACGAAGAACACACACAAGTGATATATAAAGAAAGAAAGTGTAGGTTGGTCGAAGGCAGAGGATGGGGCTGAAATCAGGGCTAGATATTCAACAGGGCCGGACTGGGAACCAAAAGCAGCCTATTTTCTCAGGCCAGCCCCCATACGGTGCATTGCGATCAAGCACAGCGAGCGAGCCCGACAACTACAAGGGAGTGTATGGAGGTTCTCCCTCAAGAAAAGTTGGGAAAAAATTGCAAAAATAGGGCATTCTACAACACATTTTTCATTATATATTCAATTGTATTCGTTTTTAAACATAGTAAATGATGACCTTACAGTGCACCAGGATACAGCAATCTTTATTGGGGCTCTTCAATGATTACCTCACTATCACACTCCCACAGTGCTCCTCATCTCTCCATAGCCCCTCTCTCACATGTATTGCATTTGTTTTATAGTGTCTCTCGTACAAGTGTAGGGTGTCAGAGCATTTTACATCACAAACAGAGGCATAGCTTCAGAGGGGGTGTTTGGGGTGCTACCCCCCGCCCCCAATAAAATGTATTTTCTGATAAAAAAGTTGGCTACAGGTACTTTCAGTTGGGTATTGTGAGAGGTCAGTCGGATTTCACCATGTGAAATAACTCATTGCTGGAGTTGCGTCTGTTTTTAGACACACCCCAGGGATGCCCCACGTTTGCTGGCGTAATACTGACGTATCTGTAACTCCTTGCGACATGATGTGCCATACTTTAATTACGGCACATCTATGGTGTCGCAAGGAGGGCTCACTGAGAAGTGTTGCATCGCTGCTTTGTCGCAGCGATGCAACACTTCTCATAAATGAGGCCCTGGATATTTGCAATCTGCACTTTGTACATTGGGCCCGTGGGTCATTTAAGCAGCAAATAAGGAGGCATATTTCTTGTAGTGAGAGAAAACTGTGTGACATCACGATCTAAGAATGCACTGACACAAAATTTGGGCATAAACAGAGAGCTTCTTGACATAGCATTGCTGTGCTCTGTGGACGGACCAATCACTGCATTTGGCGGGCATTGGTTATGCTGGGTTGGGAACGGCTCATACATCGCTCCTGTGACGCCATGTTCCTGATTTGCTGTTTTCTGACAAACCTGTTGTTGGGTCTTAAGATGGAGAGAACTGGAATACTGGGGTGGAATGTGGAATGAGCTTTGTTTTCAGGGAGTGGGGGTTACTTGTTTTCCTGCTGCCCTGCTGGTTGTGTTTCTATGCTCAAGAAATAAAGTAAGTTCTTACCAGAAAAGGAGCGTCTTCATTCTTCCATTGGTATCCTTTCACCTGTCTCAGGAGTCTTGTTTAGGGAGATACCAAAGAGAATCACTGGGAGGATTGTGCATGTTTGTCCCCAGGAGCGTACTTAGCTCTACTGCAGACGACGATGCACATTGAGGGCCTTATTTATGATGCCTTGCCACACTTTTTCTCTGCCATTGTGTCACATTTTGTGGCGCACCGGTGGCGTACAAAATGCGGCATGTTGTGCTCTATTTACAAAGTGACACATCTAGTCAGATGTGTCACTTTGTAAACCCCTGCACCACATTATATCTGCGCCAGGTATAATGTATGCAGGGTGGTCGTTCCCCAGCAAGAAGCCTCATTGAAGTGGCGCATTGAAATCTATAAGATTTCAGTGCACCCCTTCTGGATGCTACTGCGTCAACATCTTACGCCTGCCACACAGCAGGCGTAAGACTGGCGCGGGCCCTTTCACATGGGGCTTGCCCCTTGTGAAAAGGATACATTGCTGGAGTTGCATCTGTTTTCAGACACACCCCAGCAATGTGCCACTTTTGCGCCTACAGATAAGTCAGAAATAAAGTAAAGAGGCCATTCTTGTCTGCAGGTGGGGGTCCAGCCATTGAAATAGCCATAAGCGAGGACCAATAGATTGAACACTACTCTAAGCTATACAATGGGAAAGTAATCTCTAATGGCCAAGATAGTGATATCCATGGACCTCCTAATGATACCCTGGATTTACACTTTAGCATAGATGAAGTAAATAAAGCACTTTCATCAAGCGCATATGGCAAAGCCTCGGGCTGGATAGGATCCCTGTGGACCTGTATAAGTCCCTATGGGCCCCCATTATTATGCAAATAATAAATGCTAGTTGTCAAGCTTCTTTTCCATCAACCTGGTTGAAATCCACTATTGTCCCCATATTCAAAAAAGGGGATTGGCAGGATTCCGCCTGTTACAGGCCCATTTCATTATTGGATTCCCTGGCCAAAGTTGTTGGACTAATTATTTTGGAATGCCTACAGGCATGGGCAGATGATAACCACATTTTATCAAACATTCAATATGGATTCCATGAAGGACTAGGGACTGTAGAGCAGAGCCTAAATCAAGGATCGACTTGACAACAGCGCCCACAACAGCAAGGAACTTTTCAACATCGTCAAGGAGTTTACCAATCCCTCGGCCAACTCCAACGACATCACCCCCTCTCAAACCCTCTGCGACTCCCTAGCCTCATTCTTCCACAACAAAATTGCAGACATCCACAACAGCTTCGACAACCAACCCGGAGACCAACCCACCGAACCATATGCCGAACATTCTCCCCCCTTGAACACCCTTAACGACTGGAACCCAATCTCCACTGAGGACACCATCCGCCTGATGAACTCCATCCACTCAGGATCCCCCACAGACCCATGTCCTCACCACATCTTCAACAAAGCAGACTCCGTCATAGCACCACACCTCCGAGACGTCATCAACTGCTCCTTCAACTCCGCCACCTTCCCGGAAAAATGGAAACACGCTGAACTCACCGCCCTTCTGAAAAAACCCACAGCGGACCCCACCGAACTCAAAAATTACCGCCCCATTTCGCTCCTTCCATTCCCGGCCAAAGTAATCGAGAAAGCTGTCAACAACCAGCTCGCCGCTTTTCTCGAAGCCAACAAATCCCTCGACTCCTCACAGTCCGGCTTCCGAGCAAAACACAGCACTGAGACCGCCCTCATCGCAGCAACAGACGACATTCGAACTCTACTGGACAATGGAGACACAGTCGCCCTCATCCTCCTCGACCTCTCTGCAGCCTTCGACACAGTCTGCCACAGCACCCTTTTACAACGCCTCAGAAATATCGGAATACAAGGAAAAGCACTTGAATGGATCACCTCGTTCCTCACCGGTAGAACCCAGAGAGTCCGCCTTCCACCATTCAAGTCCGAGGCCACTGAAGTCATCTGTGGCGTACCACAAGGATCCTCACTCAGTCCCACCCTCTTCAACGTATACATGAGTCCCCTCGCGACCATCGCCCGCCAACACAACCTCAACATCATCTCCTACGCGGATGACACTGAACTGATCCTTTCTCTCACCAATGACCCCAGCACCGCCAAAACTAACCTACACGAAGGAATGAAAGAAGTTGCCGAATGGATGAAACACAGCCGTCTGAAACTGAACTCAGATAAAACAGAAGTCCTCATCTTAGGTACTTCCCCCTCTGCTTGGGACGACTCCTGGTGGCCGGAAGCTCTTGGAAAAGCACCCATCCCGACAGACCACGCACGGAACCTAGGCGTTATCCTGGATTCTTCACTCTCAATGTACAGACAAGTCAACGCCGTATCCTCATCCTGCTTCAACATTCTTCGCATGCTCAAAAAAACATTTTGCTGGATCCCCACCGAAACCAGAAAAACAGTCACTCATGCTCTAGTCACGAGCCGACTGGACTACGGAAACACCCTCTACGCAGGTACTACCGCTAAACTCCAGAAGAAACTCCAACGAATCCAAAACGCCTCAGCCAGGATCATATTAGACATCCCGCGCAACGAACACATCTCTGGTCACCTGAAAGACCTCCACTGGCTACCCGTCAATAAGAGGATCACTTTCCGACTGCTAACCCACGCACACAAATCACTCTACGACATCGGACCAGAATGCCTCAACTCACGACTGTCCTTCTACACCCCCTCCCGCCAACTACGTTCTTCCAGCCAAGCCCTCGCCACTGTACCTCGCATCAACAAGACCACAATGGGAGGCAGATCCTTCTCATACCTGGCTGCTAAAACATGGAACTCACTCCCCACTTACCTTCGCCTTACCCAGAACCACCTAGCATTCAGAAAGCAACTTAAAACGTGGATATTTGACAAGTAATCCTCCTCCCCTCCCTAAGCGCCTTGAGACCCTCCGGGTATGTAGTGCGCTATATAAATTCTTTGACTTGACTTGACTTGACTAAATCTAGCTATTTTTGTGGGGAAGTATATTAGGGCAAAAAAGGGTATATTGTTTTTAGCTTTTGTTGACCTCATGGCAGCTTTTGACTGTGTGAGGCATGCTAAACTTTGGGAGATTTTAGAATCATTGGAGGCTGGCAAAAATATAATTCACTTCCTTAAGCGCCTCCATAGTGGAGAAAAGGCACGTGTCCGCTTTGGTCTGGGGGGAGAGCGCACTGCCTCCTTCCCTATTAGGAGGGGGGATTAGACAAGGTTGTGTCCTAGCCCCTTTTCTTTTTAACCTTTATATTAATGGGCTAGGGAAGGCCCTTCTTAAGGACACTCAAGATTTCCCCCAAATAATTAATCGTCCCATACCTGCTCTTCTAAATGCCGACGACGCTGTCATAATGTCCCGTACGCAGATCGGTCTCCGGAAGGTTTTAAATAATTTCTTTAATTTTATGAAGGACCTTGGTCTTAGAATTAACACCTCGAAGACTTTTATAATGAGATGCAGACGTGGGAACCAGAAATGTAGGGATATGTAAGTTGATGGACATTTAATTTCCCCAACTAACGTTTTTTCATATCTAGGTACTCTGTTTAGCCAGAATGATACGTGGACCCAAGCGGTCTCAGCAAAAACGCTGGCAATTATTAGAACTACAACTGCTCTTGCCAGCTTCTCAAAAAAACTGGGAAGGAAGCCCCCGAAAGATCTCTTGTTAATATACAAAGCGAAATGTGTCTCGACCGTCATATATGGAGCGGGGGTCTGGGGTTTTGCTGACACACACTCAATTCAACTAGTGGAGAACACATTTTTAAGATACATCTTGTCAGCTTCTACAACTACCTCCACTTATGTCTGTCACGCTGAGCTGTGCCTCCCATACATATCCGACCTTATAAAATTAGAGCCCATTCTCCTTTGGCATAGGATCTTGTCAAGAGAGGAGACCAAATTGAACAGGAAGATTCTACAGGATAGTCTGATGCTGGAAGGGGCACAAAAGATTCCATGGGTCAAGTTTGTGAAAGAGTTTATGAAAGACTTGGGCCATCTGTAATATTTTACCAACCCGAACTCACTCATGCTGATTACTAGAAAAAGCATAAGAAAGGATGCGCTCCAATTCCTGGATATTTTAAGCTTATCAGGGGAAATTACAAAGCCAAGTGTCCAGCAACACCAGATGGTCCTTACTACTTTTAGTTTACAGCCATACTTAATATTTGTACCCAGAGTTTTTGATAGGCTCCTATTAATTAGATTCAGATTGGGGACCATACATAGATTTGTTTCTTTCCCAAAAGTGAACGATTAGGCAAGTGAATTACAATTATGGCCTTGTGATAACCAATTGGCTCGATCTTCATTCCACCTAGTCTTATTTTGTAAATTTTATATTGAGTTAAGAAAGGCATGGATAGTTCCACTTTTAAAAAACTGGGGACTGAGGCAATGCCGTTCGGCTTTTATCAAGCTTCAGCTTTTAGAAAATGAACATGTAGCCTGGAGGATATCCATGTTTTTAAAATAAGTCCTTCGTCAAAGGAAGAATATCTCTATTTAAGGGGCGACATTGTCTAGATGTACTGTCATTTGTAATGTTCACTATTCTTATTAATACCATGAAATATATTTTAGGTCTAAAAGTTTTGTTTTTAATGGATACTGTTTTTTAATCTTTGTTGTAAATTTTTATGAAATCCTTGCATTTTACTTGTGACTTTTATGATTGTAAAAAGGCAATGCTGTACATTTAATACAACGCGTGTGCAAAAAGAACAATTGATGGACAGAATGCAGAGCAATGTCATACATTCACCCCAGTACAGAGATCTGGGGCTAAATCCATCGTTTTTTTGCTCACCATGCTATTCCAGTTTGGACCCAGCCATATGCAAATCAGTCTTGACCATGCGCCCCAATGGGCCCAGTCCAGCCCAAACTGCCAAGCCAGGTCCTCCCTGGACTGGAAACAAGCATCTTAGGAACGGTTTCAGGCTTACAGCCCTTGTCAGCCGGGATAGCTTGACTCCAGTGACATGGAGAGCACGGGACCCACGTCTGGGCATACCCATCTCACTCGGGGTGACAAATGCAAAAAGAACAATTGATGGATAGAATGCAGAACAATGTCATACATTCACCCCAGTACAGAGATCTGGGCCTAAATCTGTCGGTTTTTTGCTCACCATGCCATTCCAGTTTGGACCCAGCCATATGCAAATCAGTCTTGACCCTGTGCCCCATGGGAACAGTCCAGCCTTACTGCCAGGACAGGTCCTCTCTGGACTGGAAACAAGCATCCTAGGACCACTCACAGAATACCCTTTATTGTGCCACAAACCCCTTTTTTCAAATGTTTATTCTCACTTAATATGTTCTCTTTTTTTCTGTTACTAGAAATGGTCGCATGTTGACGCGTAAGCGCAAACAAAACACGTATCTAAAAAAACAAGCATAACAAATGCACATAAATCATGCTTTCCAACAATACACACCTCTGCTACACAACATATAATGTCCTCCCTTTTAACTCCATTCGATTCTTCCTACTGTCACGGGTTAGTTATCGATAGAGCAGCAGGCGCAGTGGCACCAGAACTCTGGAGACTTCGAGGCCCACTGCGCACCAATTATGACTGTTTTACTCCTCAACTAGCAGACGAAGGGAGGGTCGGTTTACCTTCCTTGCAACCGGGCCGATGGCTCCCATGTAACTCCACCGCCCTCTGTCGTGTGCACCTAAGCGGTGCCTGCATAAGCCTAAACAAACATACATATGTTATTTATGTCAGTACTAGTGTTACGTTATCTCCCTTCCATACGGCTCAGCTATCCAAGCCTCTGCGGCCTCGTCCCTGCGACCTCGCGGCCGCGTAACAGGGATTTCATAAGACCCGAGCTGTGCACATCTTTCCACCCGGCCTGTGAACTTCAGCAGCTGCTCGCGACTTGCCGCTCGGCCCGGGCTATTTTTAGGACGCTATTTCTGACATTGTTTGAAGTTCGCACTTTCTTCATTATCTAATTGAACAAGGCTCCGGCCCTGTAATGTTAGTAAATGAGCACTCGGAACAAGTGTTATCTTTCCGCTATGTTTATTGGCACAACAGTTGAGCAGTTACACCCAGGAGCGCCGGCCACCTCTATCCGTCCGCTCGCTGCCGCGCACACCTCTTCCCCCGCTGCCGCTTACTCCTTCGCGCGCCTCCTGGCGTCAACCTGCGTACCCGCGTCACGTGACGTGACGCGCTAACAACTAGACCGCTACATATCTCCCCCTTTTACCAACCCAACAATAAGTCACTTACAGTTCGCAGTCTAGTTCAAAGTCTTGGAACCTGGAAGGCCTTACTACTTGTCTTCCGCTCCTGGTCACCTTACCGCTTAACCCTCGAGCCCCTTGGCTCTGTGTTTCCTCACGTTCTGTCCCTTCGGCCATCGCTCCCCCACTGTTCCGATTACCTCCCGGCCTGTCCATCTCTGCCATTGGGGTCTCACCCCCTTGCTCTCCTCCTAGCTCCTCTCCTGCACCTGCTTCTTCCCTTTCGTCACTTCCGCTCGCCTTATTCTCTTCATCCACATCTCCCGTGCTTTCGCCTTCCGTCTCCCAATGTTCCCATCTCAATATCTTGTTGCACCGGGCCATGCGGTCCTGCGACCACACGTTCCCGTCACTGAGCAGAGCCGCTCTGTCATACACTTCCTTGACCTGCATGGGCTTGCTGTACTTGCTGTCTCCTTTCCTTTGTAGGGTAGCCAACTTTACTCTCACCCATTCTCCTCTCACTAACCGAGTGTCCTTCACACTCCTCCTCTTGTTGTAGTTCTTGGTGTAGATGGCTTGGGCCCTCTCCATGTTTGCTCTCACGACTGCCGGAGACCATTCACTGGTCACTACCTTCTCCTTCCAGATTCTGTTGTCGTGCGTGAAAGGTTCACGTCCTCTCAATATTTGGAACGGGCTGTACCCTGTGCTTGTGGGCGTTATCCTGTAGGCCCATACCATATTCTCCACCGCCTTTTTCCAGTCTTTGTTGCAGGTGATGGCTGCTTGAATGGCCCCCATCACCACCCTGTTAAATCGTTCCACCAGACCGTTACCTGCCGGATGGTATATGGCCGTGTGCTTTGCCTCGATGCCGTTCCTCCCCATGAAGTGTTTCCATTTTTCTGATGTGAACTGTGGCCCGTTGTCGCTTAAGATGGACTTGGGGATTCCCTCTCGGGTGAATGTTTCCGATAGGAACTCCAGGATGTTCTCCGTGTCCATCGTCTCGCTCACCTTTATCTCTGGCCACTTGGAATACCGGTCGATGAGGACACACACGTACTTTTGTACGCTCTGGTCATCCAGCACCGGCCCTAGAATGTCTATGGACAACTCTTCCCATGGGTTTGCGGGCGTGTCGAATTTCCCCAGAGCCGGGCGTAATGGCCTCAACGTTTTGTCAGCCCCTTGGCATTGGGGGCACTCCCTGACATGTCTCTCTGCTCTCATGTCCATGCCTGGCCACCAGTAATTCTGTTTTGATCTAGCTTTGAGTTTCCCAATACCCAGGTGGCCTTCATGCAGGAGGTCCAGTAGTTTGTTGATGAGATTCGTGGGGGGGATTACTCTGTCTCCCCGATATATGAATATGCCCTCATCTCCCACGGTCAGTTCTTCTCTCACTTCATAAAAAGGTTTGAGGTTGGGTTTCACCTTTTTCTTGTCCGGCCACCCTTGGGTGATGTGGGCTTTTGCCTCCTTCAGGTCCGCATCTTCGTCATACGCAGCTGTCCACTCCTGTCTGCTGATGATCTTCTCTTGATCCTCAATGAGAGCCACCATCTCTCCTCTGTCCGCCGGGTCTTCTTCTCCCGGCTCCATGGCCGCCGCTCGGCTCAGGTAGTCTGCCACTCGGTTCTTGTTTCCCGGGATGTACTCTACATCATATCTGTAGTCCAACAATTTTAGGGACATTTTCGATATCCTGGGTGTGGCGCTGGCGTGTCCACACGATGTCAGAACCTTCACTAACGGCTTGTGGTCCGTTTTGAGCAGGAATCGGGTACCCCATAGGAATTGCCGGAATCTCGTCATGGCCCACACTACCGCTAACATCTCCTTCTCAATGACGCTGTACTTGCCTTCTGTCTCCGTCAGTGCTTTGGAGGCGAAGCTTATTGTCTCCACTTCTCCACTTCCTCGGTCTTGCATGAGTACAGCGCCCAACCCCTTGTCGCTGGCGTCCGTGATGAGTATGGTGGCGCCTTGCGGGTCGTAACCCTTGAGAGGCATTGCTTCTAGGATCCCTTTTTTGATGACTTCAAATTCCGCTTGGGCCTCCGGTGTCCATTGGAACACCGTGCTTTCTCTGGTCAGCCTCCTCAAGTTATAGGTCTTGGATGCGAATTGTACCACGAATTTACTGTAGTACTCCGCCATCCCCAGGAAGGACCTGACCTCCTCCTTGCTCTTGGGGGCTGGAGCTTCCACAATGGCCTTCACGTTTTCCTTCTTGGGGGTGACCCCTTGTTGCCCTATTTCGTGGCCTAAATAGGTCACCGATTGCATTCCTAACCGGCATTTCGACCATTCCGCCGTGAGACCTTTAGCTTCCAGCGTCCGTAACACCTTTTCCAGTGTCCGGTCATGGTCCCTCCTATCTCTGCCCATCACCAGTATATCGTCCTGGAAGTACTGCACGTCCTTGCAGTCTCTGAACAGCTGGTGCATCATCTTCTGGAAAACGGCCGCCGCCGAGGCCAGCCCGAACGGCATGCGACAGAATCTGTAGCACCCAAACGGGGTAATGAACGACGTGAGACTTTTGCTGTCCGGGTGTAGGGCTACCTGGTGGTAAGCTGATGTAAGGTCGATGGTGGAGTACCACTGGACTCCTCTGGTTCGTGCCAGCATCTCCTCTATCTTGGGAAGGGGAAATTTCTCCACCACTATGTTCTTATTGAGTTCTCTCAAGTCTACGCAGAGCCTGACCTTCCCGTTGGGTTTCATCACGACCACCAAAGGCGCCAACCATTCGGCACAGGTTATGGGTTCTATGATGCCCTTCTTCTCCAGGTCTTGGAGTTCCGTCTGGACAGCTTCCCTTACTGCAATGGGCACATTCCTTACTTTGTGTGCTACTGGTGTGGCTCCTTCCTTCAGTACTATTTTGTGTTGAAATTTCTCCATTTTTCCTACTGCGCCCCCAAACACTCTCGGGTACTTTTCTTTCCATCTGTCTGTATCTAGCCATTCCACCTGGTCTGTGAGCAGGATCTGTTCCTTCCCTCCTGGGTCGAGTTTTTATGCCCAGGTCGCCCTGGTCCAACCATCCCAGGACGGAGGGTCCTTTCTCGGCCACGTACAGCTTGCACCACGCCGCACGGCCTCTGAATTCGAACAACAGACGTCGGAACCCTAGCATGGGGATGCGATCACCATTGTATGTTACCGGTCGTATGTCTAGTTTCTCCAGCCCAGGGCCCAACCTGGGTTGGAATTGTTCCACCCACACTGCACGCTGTACGATGGTGAATGGGGATCCGGTGTCTGCCACAACCGCGATGGTTATGCCGCCCATGGACATCTCCAGGACCGGTTTGGTTGATCTCTTGGCATCCACGCTCAGTACCTGATCATATATGCACAGTACGGTGACCACCTCCTCCTCCGTGGCGTCTTCCGGGTCTTCCGCGCTTTGGTCCATGTATTTCACCACTCCTTTCTGTTGTTTCTTCCGACACACCTTCTCGTAGTGGCCCATGATACCGCAGTGCATGCATTTGGCCCTGAAGGCCGGGCAACGTCTGTCGTGGGCTTCGTGGGACCAACTTCCACACCTGTAGCACGTTTTCTTGCTCTCACCGTCCGCTTGTTTCCCTTGCCATCTGCTGGTCCCTTTGGTTGTGGGAGGCTTGAGTTTCTGGTCCCTGCGGTGATCTCCCTCCTGTATCCTGTTCACCATGGTTGGGGTGCCTGTGTCTTTTCTGGTAGCATCGGCGCACCTCTTTGAAAGTTCCGCCCTCTTCACTATGACCATTACTTCCTTGAGTGTGGTGTCCCCACTCGCCCACAGCTTGTCTTGCACGTTTGTACTGGTGGTGTGCATGATCACCTGATCTTTTATAAATTCGTCTTCCCACAGTGCGTACCTGCACGGGGCTGCTAGCTTCCTCAGTGCTGCTACATACTCTTCGATGGATTCTCCCACCTTTTGTTTCCGTTGCTGGAAATTGTATCTGTCTACCGAAACGCAGACGGTGGGGCGGTACCGCTCATCCAGGTCCTCCACCGCGTGCGCATACACATCATCATCTGTGTCTTCTCTCTTCGTGGGCACTAGGCTCTTGTATATTCTCAGACCTTCAGGCCCTAGATTTAGTAACAGGATGCGTTTTTTCCTCTGGGGCGTGAATTTCTCTTCGTTCTCGTCCTCCAAAACCCCTATGAAATTGTCTATGTATTCCTTCCAGTCCTCCCATTTCATCATTGGTTCACCCGGTTTCGTTAGGAATTGCACCGGTGCAATCGCATACCCTGCCGGGGTACTCATCTTTGCTTCCTTGGCGCTCGTTTCGTCGGTGGCTTTACTCGGGGGGCTGCCTGGGGTGTTGTCGTTGTTTCTTGTGTGCTTGATCCTCTGGGGGCTCTTGTCACTGGACCCCACTTCCTCCTCTTTGGTAGCCAGTGCAGCGTTTACTGTGCTTGATTACGTGCGAGGGCCGCTCGTGTGCTTTTGTAGGTTGTGGACGGCGTCGTCTCTGTGGCCTGTTTGTGGTTTGGTTATCGTACCGTGGCACTGCCACGCTCCTCGGGTGCTCTGTGCCTGGGGTCGATCTCTGCAGTCGGCCGGGGCGTGTCCCGTGGCTTCCCCCTTCCAGGCGGCCTGTGCGGTGTGTTGTTCGGGCTTGATGGCCTGGTAGCGTGTCTTCCTTCGACTCGTGGGGCCACGTGGAGTGTTGCCCTCTACTGCGCTTCCCCGTCGGTCCGGTCTCCGTCCCGACCTCGTCGCCACTGTAATGTTAGTAAATGAGCACTCGGAACAAGTGTTATCTTTCCGCTATGTTTATTGGCACAACAGTTGAGCAGTTACACCCAGGAGCGCCGGCCACCTCTATCCGTCCGCTCGCTGCCGCGCACACCTCTTCCCCCGCTGCCGCTTACTCCTTCGCGCGCCTCCTGGCGTCAACCTGCGTACCCGCGTCACGTGACGTGACGCGCTAACAACTAGACCGCTACAGGCCCCTTCCTGGTGACCCCAAAGCATCCCGCGCATGAGGGGCCGGCGCCTCGATTCTGGCTGTCGCGGAATAAGCTTAGCCGCAGCGCCTGACATGGCGGTGAGGTAACCGCGCTGGAGCTGCTCTGTTCCCTCATGACACAAACATGCGGATCATGTGTCCTCTGCATTATGCGGTTACGTCGGCTCCCGACACTGTACCTGTGGGCACGAGGCATTCCAGGAATGCGGGCTCCCTGTTGTACCACACTGCGCCGCTTACCCAGTTCCAACGTGCCCCTGTTGTGTGTCGTTGTGAGGTGTGTGTACAAAACACTGATAACAAAAAAGGTCTCAGATACACAACAAAGACCATTTACTGTAAGCAACATTTTTGATTGGTATTCAAAATCTTCAGTATCAACATTCCCTAGGTGCCTCTATGCTCGTTCGGTCTTGTGACTTCTAAGAGGAAACAAAATGTACACTGGCACACGTATTTCATGGATGAAACATACACCGTTCACAGAGACAAATGGAAAGAACTATCTGCAATGCTATTTTTGGGGGGTTAATATGTTTATTGAAGGAAAAGCAAATCATATATATAGGAACAAGCATATAATTCCATAGGTACAATAATATAGAACAAGATAACAGTGATCATAAGAAATGCTGCATTTAGCTGTCTCTTCAGTAAAGTATGCAGCACTGAACACATGGATCTGTCGCATGAGGGTTTCTTTTGTTTAGGTGTGAGTTAACTACATTTATTTAGTTGCCACTAAGTGATTCTAACTCCAGAGGCCAATCCGTCTCATTTCTTTGGAGGAAATGTTTTGCTCCACAAAACGTGTACCAAAGTAACTGCGACCCTCGAGTGTCTGCTAACAACACTTTCAACCTCAACACGCAAGTATGCGCAGCTGTCTGGCTGCAAAAGGCCAATTGCCATCTTACCAAGACCTCCCAGAGGGCTTATAGCCCGCCCATTGCTTGTCTTTGGCTGGCTTATTTATCACTCTCACTTGTTTGCCTCTGTTGCAATGGGTTTCCATGCTCAGAGTCCCTCTTGTGTTTGTTCCATCCCTGAAGGATGTCCTTTTTACCATCTCTCCGATTGGCTGTATTCTATCCTTGCACTGCTCACTTTTAGGGAACTACATTATTTCCTTCTTCCTTAAGCTTTCCATGAGAGTTCACATGTTTCTCAGATCTCTCTCTCTCTGGTTCTCCCCCACCAAATACCCACCTCACTGAGCTCCATGTGGCCGCCTCTTTAGTGTGTTGCAAACTCTGGTTCGGGATGTGAATGTGCCCGTTTTAAAATCACCATTAGCCCTCATTTTTCCCTATCTGGCCTTTTTATCTATAGACCCCCTGGACCCTCCTCCAAATTTATTGAGGAGCTCCTAGAGTCAGCTCATGCGTTGGTCGCTAGCTCCGCTAATTTTACGATCTTAGGGGATCTAAACCTTCATTTTGATGCCATCTCGGATCCTATCATCAGCAACCTCCTGGCTGACCTAGCAGCCTTGCAACTCACCTCCCTTATACAATCTTCTACCCATTCCGCCGGGCACCTACTTGACCCGGTCTTTACCAATATCCCGGGAGCTAATGCGGATCCACCTAAACCCATGGGCTGGACGGACCACTTCCTCGTCACAGTCGTGACATCAGTCGCTACCCAATCCAACAGGGCGACGCCTACCTCTTGCCTCAAACGACCCTGGCACAAACTCCAAAACATAGACCTTCCGGCCAGACTAGGAGAACTTAACTTTGATACCACAAATGACGTTAATGCGTCATATGCCGCCTTCCAAGCATGGATTACCAAAGGACTTGATATTCTCATTCCGAACAAATGGACTAAAGGACGTTCTACTCCATCTAATCCATGGTATGACGAGAACTTAAAAACATTGAGAAAAAAATGCAAAAGAGCGGAACGCCAATGGAGGAAAGGATACAAGGACGAGGACAAAAACTTATATCTGACCACACTCAAAATATATCATAAAGCTATACGCATCGCCCACGCTTCCTTCTATGCCAAGGAAATTGATTCCAGTTCTAACCCCACAAAAACAATTTTTAAATTAGTCCAAAAGCTACAAACCGGGGGCAACCCTGCCTCGATTATTTCCTCCACCCAACAGTGCGAAGACCTCGCTGCATTCTTTACTGACAAGGTGAGGAAAATTTATAATTCCTTTTCACCAAACTCCTCCATCTACACCAGCCCCCCTAACTGTCCCTTTAAGGGATCCAGGCTTACACATCTGCCAGCTATCTCTCATGATGATCTAGCTAAATTTTGTAGAAGGGTGAAATCGGGCGCCCCCTCTGACCCCATGAGACCAGCTTATTTTTTAGGAGCCCTAGACTTCTTTCTCCCCTCACTGGCCACACTTCTCAATCTTTCCTTTTCATCGGCCACAGTACCCACCTGCTGGAAACAAGCATGGGTAAAGCCTATTATTAAAAAACCCACCCTAGATCCCACTAAATCGGAGAGCTACAGGCCCGTATCACTGCTCCCTTGGGTATCCAAATTGGCAGAGACCCACGCTAATACAGTACTCATGAACCACCTAGCAGAAAATAACATCTTAGACCCCTCCCAACACGGGTTTAGGCCTGGGCACAGTACGGAGTCTGCCCTCCTTTCCACCACTGAACACCTCCGGAAGATTATGGACTCCGGTCAGAGTGCTGCGCTGATACTACTCGATCTCAGCGCAGCCTTCGACACGGTCTCTCATAATATCCTTCTAAGCCGTTTGGAAAGTTTTGGAATACAAGAACTGGCATTGGAGTGGTTCCGATCATTCCTTACGGACAGGTCCTTCCGTGTGTCAGCCCCCCCATTTATCTCCCAACCTCAGACTATAGGCCAGGGAGTCCCGCAGGGGTCTTCCCTCAGTCCATCCCTTTTTAATCTGTACATGCAGCCCCTTGCGGCAGTAGCCAGGGAATGGGGTCTCACGCTGGTGTCGTACGCCGACGACACACAGCTGGTTATCACCTTGACAGAGGTGCCCTCCACTTCCGCCACAAGATTTAGGGATGGACTGGCCGCAGTCGCCAACTGGATGACAGCAAACTGTTTACAACTTAATGCAGGGAAAACCGAAGTGCTACTCCTAGGCAAGAACTCCAGCTGCTGGAATGACCACTGGTGGCCCCCCCCTGTTGGGCCCCACCCCCCCTCCTAAATCTTCGGTCAAAAACTTGGGTGTATGGCTCGACTCTGCACTGAACTACCAGAATCACACAAAAAAAGTAGCGGCTACTTGCATCGGGTTGCTGAGAAGCCTTAATCTAGGCTTCTTCGACCACAAAACACGGCAGCTCATTGTCCAATCTACCATCCTGGCTAGATTGGACTATGCAAGCGTCCTACTCTTGGGCGCCAATAAAGCCGAGACAATCAGGTTCCAGCGAATACAGAACGCTGCGGCCAGAGCAATAATAGGCCTCCCTAGAAGGTGTTCGGCTAGAGCCACAATACACAGACTCCACTGGCTTCCTGTAGAAGCCCGCATCCAATTTAAAGCCTTGACCACGGCGTTTAAAATCCTGGAAATGGATGGCCCTGAACTCCTCCGCCCGCTGTTAACACCGTACACCCCCCAACGCCATCTACGCTCTACGGGGCAGCACTTAGTAGTGGTCCCCCGCACAAAATTCTGCCGCATTGGGGGCCGCTCCTTCAGACTGCTGGGAGCAAAACTGTGGAACTCTCTTCCCCTCCACATCCGTTGCCTCGACAACCTAGCCGCCTTTCGCAAAGCAATCAAAACCCACCTCTTCCCACCCCTATAAACCTTCTCCCCCCCCACAGGTCATGCTATGGTTCTTAGCGCCGGGACGCCCCGTTGCTGGGGCAGCTGTCGCGCTCAACAAACCCTTAACATAACATAACATAACATGCTTCTTCCTGTGCTCCATGTTCTTTTCTCCCTCATGTGGTTCTTCCCCATGCCCCTGTGTTTCTTCTCCTTCATGTGCTGGTTTGCTCCAACCTACTCCACTGTGCTTTAGTTTCCACCCCTGCCTGCTCCCCTTTGCTCCCTCCTTCTCGCTCAGTCCCTTTTTATCTTATCTTTATTTGTAAAGGTCCAGGCAGCACATTGCTACTGGCTCCTCCACCTTAAAAAGTACTTTCAAGGTACTTCAATTTCTTAATATTTTTTATACACAGATCTATCTTGGATCAATAAAGGAAAAAAGGAAGCAGCTTTATTTTGTAGTTACCTATGTGTGGTGACACATGCATGCTCATACAAAATGATGTGGCCTGCTAGCTACTATTTGAGCTACAGAAATCAATCAACCAATCATGGCATTTGTAAAGCGCACTACTTACCCGTGAGGGTCTCAAGGCGCTGGCGGGTGGGAATGATGCTACTGCTTGAAAAGCCTGGTCTTGAGGCGTCTTCTGAAGGTCAGTAGGTCTTGGGTCTGCTGTTGTTCCATGTCTTGGCGGCGAGGTGGGAGAACGATCTGCCGCCGGAGGTCGCTCTACGGATGCGGGGGACTGTGGCGAGGGCGCGGTCGGCGGAACGGAGCTGGCGGGTGGGGGTGTAGAAGCTGAGTTGTTTGTTGAGGTATGCTGGTCTGGTGTTTTGGAGAGCCTTGTGTGCGTGGATGAGGAGCTTGAAGGTTATCCTCTTGTTGGCGGGGAGCCAGTGCAGGTCTCTCAGGTGGGGTGGGGTGTGATGTGGCTGCTGCGAGGGGTGTCGGTCAGGCGTGCTGAGGCGTTCTAGATGCGTTGAAGCTGTTTCAGGAGTTTGGCCGAGGCTCCTTCGTAGAATGCGTTTCCGTAGTCCAGTCTGCTGCTGACAAGGGTCTGGGTGACCGTTTTTCTTGTTTCGGTGGGGATCCACTTGTAGATCCTGCGGAGCATGCGGAGGGTGTTGAAGCAGGAGGAAGAGACGGAGTTGACGTGCTTCGTCATGAAGAGGGTGGAGTCGAGGATGACCCCTAGGTTGCGTGCGTGGTCGGTGGGTGTAGGAGCTATTCCCAGTGCGGTCGGCCACCAGGAGTCATCCCAGGCTGATGGGGTGGATCAGAGGATGAGGACCTCCGTCTTGTCCGAGTTCAGCTTCAGTCGGCTGTTCCTCATCCATTCGGCGACGGCCTTCATTCCTTCGTGGAGGCTGGTTTTGGCAGTGTGGGGGTCCTTGGTGAGGGAGAGGATCAGCTGGGTGTCAGCGGCGTAAGAGATGATGTTGAGAACAGAAAGGCTCTGTTCTGGCTCAAAAAAAAGTTTTGCTGTGGAAAGTTAACACGCTATCAAGACTGCACACCGCTTTGTGTCAGTTTGGGTGATTTTGAGTTGGGACAAAGTCTTCATAAAACAGCATTGTAGTGTGCGTTGCTGTACATACAGTACATTATAGTAACTTGCTTTAGGTTGCAGTTTACATATGCTAAGATAGTGTATTCGTTACTGAAATAAAGTGTGCTGTAAGGCAAGTTACAGAATTTTAGTTTTGGGTGATGAGTATGACTAGAAGTGAAGGATCAAGGTTGCTACTGTATGTTTGAAATAAATGTGTTGCTTACATGTTATGCTATGTTCATAGGAACTGAATGTTGTGCGCTGTGACATGTGTTGCTTTGCTTATTCCTGGGTGCGTATTAGTAATACCCATGCAATATTGTATTGTATTGTATTGTAATTGCATTTATATAGTACTTACTACCCCTGACGAGGCGTCAAAGCACTTTTTCGGCGAGTAGCACACTACTCCGGAACCCATAAAGGGTTAGTGTTGAATTATTATAGTGAAATATGAAAATAATTTGAGTGGTGGATAGGTTAGTCAGTTATTTGGATTCAAAAGGGTAGGGGAGGGATAGAAGATGAAAAGAGGTTTGCATTTATATAGCGCTTGCTACCCCTGATGGGGTGTTGAAGTGCTTTTTTGGAGAGTAACACGCTACTCCGGAACCCATAAAGGATTAGTGTTGAAGATGAGTATAGTGAAATATGAAAGTAATTTGAGTGGTGGATAGGTTATTCAGTTATTTGGATAGAGAAGGGTAGCTAGTGGAGAGATAGAAGAGGGAAAAAGGATTGAATTTATATAGTGCTTGCTACCCCTGATGAGGTGTTGAAGCACTTTTTTGGCTATGCTTCTAGTCATGGGAGAACGTTATTGATATGAGTGTATGCCACTAGTGATGTATAGCAAGTTAATGGGAGGTACAGCTTTGTGTGCATGCCTGTGTGTGTGGGTGCCAGTGTGTGATTTGCACATGTGCATTTTCTGTTAGTCACATATGTGCCAAATTATTCTAAATATTTATTTGTAGTTGTCCTGTTGAACTGTGTATGTGAAGGAGTTGGAGTGCTGCGTTGCACTGTGTAGGATGGTTGGTGGTCAGGGATTTTTCCCTTTGTGAGTGTTTTATCTTGTGTGGGTTTTATGCTGTTTATTATGTTGAGTGGATCTCTACATTTTTTTTGCTTGCAACGTTGTTACTTATTCATCTGGGAAATGTATTGTATGGTGTGGCCATTGTTTGTGGTATTTTGTTCATATATTTGATGGGGTTGTGTATTTTGGTTGTTTGTAAGGACAAATATTGTCTTTGTATGTGTCTCTCTCATCCCTGTGCTGAGTGTCGGTAGTTTTCTATGTCTATGCAATTGGCTTTTGATACTTATCACCTATGCCTTGGGCTGTACATAAGAAAAAGGTTACACTTCGTATGCCAATCTTTGTACGTGAAGAATAGCGCAAGTGTCCAGAATCGGCTGCCTTAATAATGTGATCTACATTATTTGCTTGTCCCCTCAGTAGGCACTGTCTGTGGCCATGAACTATGTGGCCTTTTGGGTGAGTCGGTGAAGGACACGCAGGATACCATGTAAAATACAGAACTGACAGCAAGTGAGGAAGAGCCACCTGTATCTGTCTCAAATTAAAAATTGTTTAACAACTGTACCCCTTAGTGAGTTTGTCCTTTGATCAATCATTCCTTAACGCAGCACATGGATGGATTGTCTTGTCTTCAAAATCAGTTGGGAATGGATCACTTGACCTGAGTAACCAGGGTCTGCAGTCTTATCCGTCAAGTTCAATAAAAAACCCTCATTCACGTACTCAGTTCGCGAGGCGGTATATCTTGGTTCTCTGCCTTAACTTTAAAAACGTGACAGCATCATCATAGGGTTTTGTTTTAGTTGTATGCTTCCTCCATCTGGAGGAGAACCACTGGTTATTGCAGTAGTGATCAGAAAGAGAATAGTGGGTGGTGGGTGTGTTGAAGTGATGTGAGAATAGATGTGGTGTTAAAAAATCATGTTGACCTAGAGTGAAAGTTTTTTTTAATGGTCTAGGTTCATGATTGTCTTTAAAAAACAATTCTGTGCGTGTATAGACTTGTTATCAGTCTCACATACTATAAAGTCCAAAGTGGGGTCGACATGTTTCAGCCCGTAGTTTGCCCAGATGGGTCAGGGGGCTTTCTTCAGGACCGGTGTACAAGGTGAAGTCTGTATATTGTTACAGTCTTTTTTTAATAGGTATGTATTGTCCCGTTTTTGGTCAAATTGTACCTGTGTAGAAAAATTGGGCGTGTGAGGAAGGGAACATATTGAACATCATGTTATCTTACTTTTCTTTAAAAACATACATGCTGTCATCATGTTTGGTCAACATAGTATACAAAGGTCTGAGGTACTTCTCTAAAGGAACTATGAAATTGCAATTCTTTATATGCAGTAATACTCTTAAATGGCCAATCTCACGAAAAGCACATTTGCAAGCTAACTATGGAAATGGCACATCTTTAGTATGGCAATTTTTCAAGGGAATGGTTTGTCTGGTGTCTTTATTATCAGTGCACTTAGTGACCCAATGATAGTATTTTGCATTCTTATAGCATATGTAGATTAGCGTTTGCAGGATCCAGATGGTTATATCAGATAGGGGATTTGGTTTGGAATATAATAAGGAAGATGTCTGTATGTCCTCATTGGGCCATAATCGTGTGTGTTTAAAATTTAGAGACAAGCATTATGTATTTGATATATTGTGCTTGGATAGCTAGTGAAGTTTCTTCGTTTGTCAACAGCAGAGTTAGAGCGCGCTGATAGTGTTGGGCATACTAAATATAGCGCTCTCAGTTGGTGGGATCGGGTGTCTTATTGGTAAAGGGTCTGAAATATTGCCGTGATTGCTATATTCTCAGATTAAATAAGTTACATCGTGCTCGCGCTGCTTATTGGTTATGCATGTTTAGAGGTGAAGGGAGAAAGAAAAAAAAAGGGAGAAAAAATGGGTCCTCTGGGCAAATACGTATGGCCAGGAAGAGAAGTAGTTAACAATAAAATTGCTGCCCATTTTTCGTATACTATATTCCGAGTGCTCTTGTGATACGTCTGAAATAGTTCGTTGTTACGATTAAATTGGGCATTATCGTGTGAATTTTTCATTTTAGAAACGCGCCTTTTTTGGTCGCGTTTTTTGTTTTCAGACCTCGGACCTGAGGAACTGGGTTCGAGTCTCGGTAACGATGCTGAACATCCTGTGATTCTGGGCAAATCACTTAATCTCCTCGTGCCCAACAAAAAATGAATGTGTGTCCTCATGTAACGTAACTGGAACTGGTGCTATGTAAAGCGCTCTGATACCTGATTGGATTCGGGTCAAGTTTGCGTTATATAAAACTCTGCAATAAATAAATAAATAAATAAATAAATAAGTAGTCAACCATTCTTCTTCGAGGGAGCTTGACTGCACTATTTGATGTCGAAAACATATGGTGATGCGACCAGATGTGAATGGATAGCATTACAACTAAACATTACATTTGTCTTGTCCACAACATCCCTCTACCTATTCACTGATGTACGACAGGAATCTCTTCATGAGAGGTCAGCCATTATCATTTCAACGGGCTCTCCTTCGCCCTCTCTTGAGTATAACGTCAATCATTATGAGTGCCTTTATAATGGGGTAAAGAGTAGTTTTTACATATCCATGAACCAGTGGTGGCTCGCCCACTCAGGCAACAGGTCTCTGCCCTCCTTGTTTCCTGCTCTTATTTATTATACTGATGGTGAACAACATCCTATTATTCACCATTGGTAGAATTAAAAACAAATGGCGGCCCTCATTGCAATTGAGGTTCAAGCCTCACCCTGAGACAGGGATTAGCGGTGTCTGCATCAGCCATCAGACAGACATTGTCCAGGGCTCGTTGAGTCCCAGCCTTGGCCTCAGACGCTGTCAAGCCCCGGTGTCTCCACATTTGCTACAGCATCACTTGTAAAGATAGCCTCAGGTGCATTAGCCTTCTACAATGTACTGTGCAGCGCTACACTTCAACCAGGCTGACATCCCACCATCCCACATCTGATCAAATGATGGAATGGGTAAGGAGTCTCACTGACTTCATCCCACTCTGTGATGAGATGGGAGAGGGTGAGGTGAATAAGCAAACTGCTAAAAGACAGAGCCTGTATAGAGCATTTGGCATGTTGCATGTGCTGCACAGGCTACAGATTTCAGTTTCCTGGTTTAGTGACTGAGGTGGAAGGGAGCTGTGGACCTCCTCTGAGTGTCTGTCAAACATCAGCTTCTGAGGTGCAGACGTGGACCACCACAGACACCTGAAGGCTCTCTCAAATGTGTGCATGTAGGTGAGAGTGTGTGTGTGTGTGTGAGCATGTGTATGTGTGTGTGAGAAAGGGAGTGAGAGTAAATTACTGCTAGAATACATGAGAGTGAGTGACAGAGTATGTAACTCTGAGAAAGTGTGAGTGACTCTGAGAGAGACTAAGTGAGAGTGAGTGAAAATGTAATCATAAGAGTGTGGGAAAGTAAGTGTGAGCGAGGGTTGAAGCAATAGTAAGGGAATGAGAATGAATGAGTGAGAAAGAGAGTGAGGGAGTGAGTGAGAATGAGCATGAGAGATTGTGAGTGAGAATGGGTCTGAGTGGGTGAGTGACTGTAAGTGGGCATAGGTAAATGAGAGTGTGTGTGAGAAAGAGCATGTATATGAGTGCGTGTGTGAGCATGAGTGTCAGACCTCATTGAGGGGGTCACGGGAAAAGCATGTGCTACTAGGCAGTGGTGGCTCCTCCATTGGGGCGTTTGGGCGCCGCCCCACTGCTTTCTCGCAGTGCGAGAAGGCAGAAACATAAATGGTAATAACTACCATTTATGTTTCTGCTTCTCGTACTACGAGAAAGCAGAAGTGCCTGGTTGGGGGTGGGCGGTCCTGTTCGAAGGCAGGGGGGAGTGGCCTGCCCACTGTTGTGCATACTGACTGTTTGGTCGGCCCAGGGGCTGACCAAACAGTCAGTATGCGCAACAGTGGGCAGGCCACTCCCCCTCTGCCCTCGAGCAGGAACGCCCACTCTCCCATTTTCTCTATGCAGGCTGCTGCATGCAGCCTACATAGAGAAAATGGCCCGGGTGGGGCGCTCTCAGAGTGGCCTCACCAGTTGTGATTGGAGGAGGGAAGGGAGGGAGGCTGCCTTACCTGATGACGCGAGGAGAGCTGCAGCCGGCGGGCCTGGAATTCGAAAACCCAGGAGTCAGGACCGGACGTCGGGAACCATCCAGAAGATGGCGCGGGACGGTAAGTTTTATTTTATATTTTTTTCCCACTAAACCCCTTCCGCCTCCCCCCTCCCCATTTCAAATTACACCCCCCCCCGTAATGCTGGCCGCGACTGATCATGACGGAATTTTGCAGGTGGAAAAGACCTCTGACATACTGCGACATGTGGATTTGAGAGCCATAAGCACCAGACACCCCCATACCGCCGCGTTTATGCTGCAAATGTGTCCCAAGAACACCTGACATCCATCCACAAACGTTACCTGTCAGGAGTAGTTTTACTACTGTGTAATCCAATGCCACCACCGTGTACATGACGCAGTACTTACACAGAATTAGGTACATGTCTCGTTTCGCACGAGGTCATCTGTCCCCATTGACGACAGATGGAGCGCACGTGCATGCGTAATATATTTTCCTCGCCCCTTGAGGAAAAATTACTGCAGTTACTAAAATTAAGGTTGAAATTTCGTCTTCCACTTATTTTGCATTGATGTCACCTGAAATATGAAAGGGTGTTTTTTATTTTATATTATATAAATAAATTGAAGCGCAGTGTCATCTTGGTTTGGCTGGTTTGCAAATCCACACATTCAGAACCACTATGTTTAGTTCGAAGCATCATTGAGTTCTAAAGCATGCATGTGTCTGTGAATGCAGTCAAGTTATTTCCGAAATGTTCGTGTGCACGTTTTCTTATATTTTGCTCAGCTGGTTGTGGGGCACTTTACTCTTAGTTACGCCTGTGCTTTGATCAAAACTGTTTAGGTTTTCACAGATATTTCCGTCCAACCTGTGAGAGCCTTAGTGACAGTGACATGTAATAAACACAATCATTACGGTTTCGCAGACTCGTCTGTAATCACGGGGCAGTCTCTCTGAGCCTCTCTCTAATATATTTTCTGTGTAGATTTAGATGCCCCAGCACGTTAGGATAATGTGTCTGGCCCCATGGGGATTGAAAACGAGCGTTTAGTAGCAGAGGGTGCTGGATTATGTCCCTTGCCTGCAGGAGCTTCCCATGTGTGTGACCATCTTGCTCTTGTGCACACACAATTATAGCAATGTGATTTCCTCCTGTCACAAATGGGAATAAAGTATTACATTATAGACACTGACCCCAGTCTCCCAACGCACTGAAGCCGATCAACCACTCATCCAAAACTTTTACGCCCCCCCCCCCACTTCCAAATGTCACCATCCGCCATTGCTACTAGGCGTCAGCCATGGGGGCTGGAATAATTTTCCTCTAATCTCCCAGTGTCCATCCTACTGTGGATCTGCTAGCTAGGTTAAGTACAACCCAAACTGAGGACGCATGGTTTGCAAAAAAATGATTGACTGGGATGCGGCCCTGAGTAATTAACAGTGGCTGAGATCAATTCAAGCATTCCATCCATCACTTTGTGTATACTGTTTTGTATACTTAAGTACAACCCCTTAAGCACTTGACTCTCAGTGGTAGTAATTGTGAGCAGTCACAGCCTTCTCATGCTATTGTTATGTTATTGTCTCTTATATAGCGCTGCGACTCACTAGAGGAGGAGTATCTCAGCGCTTGCTACTCAGCAGCACCAAAGTGGAGTTAAAACAGCCAAGTTTATAAATGTTTTTTAAACTTGAGGAGGTCAGGACGGGTGCAAATATGCAGATGTAGTTTGTTCTAGTGAAAAGGGGCAAAATAAGAAAATAAACGACCCCTGAATCTGGCAGTGCAAATGTGAGGGATCTTTAGAAGTGCTTTGTTTGCAGACCTGAGGAAACTTGTGGGTTGGTAGTGGAGGAGTCTGGAATAGAGATAGGTGTGTAGTGAGGACCTCAGGGCTCTATGAGTCAAGCAGCAAAGCTTGAAGATGACACGTTTTCTAATGGGCAACCAATGTAAGTTTTTTAAAATAGGAGGTGGAGGAGGACCGTGAGGGGAGGTTGCAAATTAGTCGTGATGCTGTATTCTGCACTACCTGCAATGTAGACAGCAGGGTGTCATTACTTGTCACTAGCAGTGCATTTCCATAGTCGAAGCGACTAGTAATTAGTGCCTGGACCAGTGTTTTTCTAGAAGTAGACTGACGCCAAGGATTTTTTTTTTTTAGGAGGCGCATATTGGCAAACATGTGCCACAGGTAGTGCTAATGTGGTCTTTCATGGAGAGGGTTTGGCCAGCCTTGATACCCAGATTCTTTACAACCTCTTCATGGAATTGTTGTTGGGGGCGCACAAGCTCAGAACACAACAACCCCCCAGCAGTGCAATAACTGAATGTCCATCCTAGTGATTTACTTGTGTAAGCAAAGTATTTTAATATGCATGACGGAAGCTGGCTCTGTACATGAAATGCCACTAGGTGGTTATACCGTGCACAGAGTCCAGGGGTACCCCAAAAGTGTACATGCCTCAATGTAAAACCCAAAGTGTTCTACTAATGGTAGTGTGGGCGAGCAGCCTTAGGCCTAACACAGAGGAGTGTAAGACATTTATTGCACAACATTGACCAACAATGGGCACAAAACTCAAAAAGGAGATCCACACCAATTTTACAAAAAGAAGCCATGTTTGTACTTTATTTTAAGATCAAGATCTTTGCAATAAGAAACGTTTTTAAGCAAAAATACTTTTCACTTTTAAACGCTGACACTGCAATTTCTGAACAATTGAATGTTATCCTATTGAGAAAAACATTATTGCGGCTGAATAGGTACGTTTGCAGCTTACAGTTCCAGTCTTCGGGGAAAAAAGGTCAGCAAGGGGCAAGGGTCAGGTGAATATCAAACCTGCACCACCAACGGCACAGGGGCGGCTCGGTTCAAAGTTCAAAATCAGAGTTTGGCCCAATGCATTGCAATGGAAACTGGGGTTGCTCAAAGCCACACTGCTTGCAGGTAAGCAAATTGGCCGCAGTGGCCAAGCTTTGGAGGTTAGGTCAAGCACAGGGGGGCATCAAAGCAGCACCAATTATACACCACCAGCAGCACAGGGGCGGGCGGGTGTACAGTGCAATTTCTGCATCAGGACCCAATTATATTCAATGGTGGTTCTGCTTTCAACAAACAGGCTGCAGGTGTCTCACTGGATTTTGCAGGAGGGAGACCAACGACAGCAGAGATTATGGATGGGCTGAATATTCTGTCCGGCCCATTGAATTGGTGGAATTTTGGTGACTCTGCATTACTCTTGTAACGTGGAGTTCTGGCCAAATTTCACCAATTGTCGCGTGGTGAAATTATTTATTGCATGCAGCACCAGAAAGGTAAGTTGTGAGCAAGATTTACCATTCTCTTGCGCGATTTTCATTCGCTAGGAGGATATCCAGTGTGATTTTTCTAATGTGGGTGGTCGCGGATGGCTATGATCATTTGCGATGAGAAGGCTGATGCTCGAGTAGAAAATCTATTTGTGTAGCTGTACCCTCTGGCATATCATGTGGGGCCGTTCGCGCAGATATTTCAGCATGGAACATACTACAAGTGCTAAATCACAGCACAACATGCCTATTTCCGCCAGTGTAAATGTCACTCCGCAGAATTCTTTAGAGTCAAATTCTACTGGTTCCTTACACCCCTATTCAGTATTGTTAGTGAAACACTTCCACTTTCTAGGAAAACAACCTCACCTCCATCTTGTGCACAGGAACAGGTAGGGGATTTTAAAATGGAACCCCCAGGCCTCCATAATTATGGCTCACTAATATACACACTGTATACACCACAAAGGCCAAACACATACAACATACACCTAGAACTGTGGTGCTAGGATCTGCATTAGTGCATAGAAACAAAACTTTACATGAGTGGGCAAGTAGGCCTCCACTCCAGTGACACCGATAAAAAGTTGGCCCAGACGAAATGTATATTATGCTGGCTTGTTATGCATAATTTCTGGAATGTTCTTTTATTTAATATCATGTAATTATGTGATGTTCGTGGTAAAATGCTATCATGAGCACGGGGGAATATCACAAACAGCCAGAACGGGAACAGCTATATCTTGTACCATTTGTGTTTATGTGCTATTTGTTTTTTTTTGCCATGATATGTGTTCTTGCATCGAAAGTTGACACAAGGACACATTTTGAACTATCATATGGTGCTATATAGTAGATTAGCATTTCAGGTAATAAAACATCATTTTGCATAATGTTTCCAAAATCTCACGGAATTACACGGAAAGTAAATGATGAATTTCAATTTCACATAATTATGCATAGTTTTGTGTAATTTTCCTGAAATCTCATTCAATTATGCAAATTTCACACACCCCTACTAAAATGTCTGGCCACAAGCAGAGATTTACAAAATACGGTATGCTGTCACACTGTTTTACATGCTAACCCAATGACAAAGATGATAGTCCACTGTCAGTCAAATGACGGTATGCTTAATGCACCCTTCCAAGTCACAAGACCTCACTCATGTCAAGGGAGAGGCCTAGGACTTCACACGCATGCTAGATTAGCATGATTCTAGGGCTAAAATCAAAAACCAGGATTCCAGATATATGAAGTAAGGCACTCATGGCAGGGGATCACAACTGTACACCATACAGGGGACATTTGTGTACCACAATGTGGATGTATGGGTGTGAAACAGAGTGAGAGTGAGTGACAGGAGAGTGAGTAGGAATAAGTGAGAGTAAGTGACAGTGAGTGCAACGGTGAATGAGAATGAGAGAGAATTAGTGTGATTGAGTGTGAATGAGAGAGTGAGTCTGTTAGAGTGGGAAATAATGCAAGTGAGTGTGAGGCAGAGTGACAGAGAGAGTGAGAATGAGTGAATCAGTGTGAGTGGGTGAGGAATGAGAGTAAGGGAATGTGGGTGAGTGAGAATGCCTGAGGGGGGAGAGTGGAAATGAATGAGAGTGAGTTGATGTAAGTGAGCATGAGTGAGTGAGAGAGTGTGTATCCGAGTGTTTTCCACTTGTGAGTCTGCAGCTGGCCCGGACAAACAGGAAGTCATTTTTGGCTAATGGAGACTCCCATGTCAAAATGCTGGTGCTGGTCACTTGAAGGTAATTGCTGGCATGGGGGACACCATGGCAAAATGCTGGCAATGGCACACTAAGGGTAATTCTTGACATTTGCGACACTGTGGCAAATTATGGTGCTGGCATACTTGATTTCATTCTTAGCATCAAGGGCACCCCGGGAAAATGCAAGTGCTGGTTAATTGGTACCCAGTACAAAGTGCTGGTGGTAGCATAACAGAAGTAATTCTGAACATTTGGGTCACCCATTGCAAAATGCTGGCGCTGGCAGATTTGAGGTACTTTTCTGACATTAGGGGTTCTGGGATAAATGCTGGTGCTTGTACACTACAAGTAAATCTTGGCATTTGTGACATCCTTGGACAAATGCTGGTGCTGGCATACTGGAGGCAATTCTTAACATTAGAGGCCAGATACAAGACCGTTTCTAGAGGTCGAAAATGGGAAATCGGGCCATTTGCTACAGCTAAAAAGAGTCGCGGTGTACAAAATCTATTTTACAAGGTGGTAACCTGATACCGATTCGCAAAAATAGGGTTTGCGAGTTGCTATTAGGAAGGGCATGCCAAGGACGTCCCTTCCTAATAGCCAGTCGCACTGGTGTGTAGGATTGTTTTGCGACTGCATTTTCACAGCTATCACCTATTCAAGTAGGTGCTCTGCCTGCTCTTAAAAATTGAAAAGAAATCTTTTCCTTCTTTTTTTTAAAACACATCCTGTTTTTGTTTAAGGAAAACAGGCTGCATTTAAAAAAAATTGTTGCATTATTTTAAAACGCAAACACAGCCATGGTGGTCTGCTGACCCCAGCAGGCCACCGTCCCTGAGATATGTAAGATTCCTAATGGTTTGCAATTTGCGACCTACCTCATTAATATCAATGAGCTGCATCTTTAGTGAGCCCTTTAGGAATCGCAAACAGTGTCTGAGACACTGTTGTAATTCCATTTTGCGAGTCGCAAATTGTGAGTTGCAAAACATCGCAATTTGCCACTCGCAAAATGGAATCGTTATACATCTGGCCCTAGGTATTTTTTTAAATATGCGGGAAACCCACCACACACTTTGGAAAATTGTATGGACTCCTGGGAAGCATTGGGTTTCATTGGCTTGGCACCCCAGGGCAGGCTTAATGAGTGCCCTGTCCATGGAACACCCTTTTTCCCATCCAGAAGGCTGACCGCAGGGAGCACACTGACAGTGCGCCATCTTTTTGTAGTCCCTTTCAATGCGCCTCCTAAGGTCATGTTTGCCTCTGAGCCTGTGTCCATAATACAGGCGCAGAGGCAAAGTGATTCCCCCATTTTCAAAGGGCCACACCTCCACACAAAGGAAGGAACAACCTCTGAAGATATTGTTGCCACTACATGTGTGCCAGCACTATCAATATTACAGAAGGGGCTGCAGAAGTGTTTGCAGCCCCTTCTGTAAAACCGTAGTGCCCTAGGGGCTCAGAAATCGGGCACACCCACCCATAGTGCACCTGGGGCATCAGATTTTATTAACTTGGTACTCCAACACAAACTTAATGCATACCTTGCCAGAGTATTTGGCTTTTTAACAAATGTATGTGAAAACTGTGCTTTAAAATGTTGGACCCCATTGGACCCCCCGTTTTCCAAAAACTTTACCTGACACACCCCTGAAACCTCAAAGAAGACGTCAGACTTGCTTTCTTTGCTTGCTAGTTGGTAGAGAAAATATTACACCCCTCCACTTTCAATGTTCACCTTTCGCTATGAACTTATTTGAAAAGAGCCCCCCTCTCTACTTTGACCATAGACATGTCATGTCTTTCTGATGCGACTCACCCTTCAGTGATTTTTTTTTAAATAGCAAAATTGTAAAGCATGTGTTGGAGCCACTGGCTTTGTCTGAACTCGGTGAACTATGTGTTGTTGTTGGTGTGTCTTGTTTCTATTCATGCTAAAGCCAGTGCATCAACAAAGAAAAGTGCAAACAGAGAAACGGTGTAATTATGCAATTCTCTTTTGAATTTTTTGTCTTGATGCATTTGTTTTGCTCTCCATCAAAGGCAGGATAGTTTATACCAGCCACAAGAAGTTGTTTGAAAATAAAGAGAAAAAGAAAGCAACATTTGACTGTGTTTATTTTAGTCAGCCAGGAAGAGACACCCAGTCGCTTCAAAGGGACCTACTGAGAAACTAGAGAATGCACGTTTCTGGAATCTAGTCCAAGAATGACAGGTTTCTTCTGGTATGCTTGGAGCCGGAGCTTTACGAACTAGTATTACCCCGCTAAGTTTAGCGCGCTGTGGAGAAGACCGGCTCTGACAGAGCGCGCGGCACGAAGCGTTCATGTATATTTGTTCACATTCTGGTTCTGAACGTGCTCTGGTTGTCACAACATAGGTCTGTTGACATACCATAGTAGCAATCCCCGTGCTCTGGCAAAGCTAGTTTACCGATTGTCTTTAGCTATGTCAATATTTAGCCATAACGATTTTTAGTGAGTGACGTTGGTAGCTGTTAAAAAACATGTATTTATAGTCGCAGATTATCAGCCTACTTAATTAAGAGGCCGGTGTGTTGTCATCATTGAGCCCCGCGCGCGCGGCGCTGTTCAAACAAACAACGCTGGGATAGGTCGATAGGACTGCGTCTGCTTAAGCCAACGACGCACAATATGGCGGACGTTTACAATACAAGCGGTGCTTCTTTTTCCCACTTTGTACATAAAATGAAAGGAAGAGTACTTTCCTTGGCTAATTATGTGACTGGCCTGTAAACTGATGCTGTGGGGGTGGGGGGAGGTGGTCACTTTGTCCAACATTTCTTACCCTCAGCAGTCAATTAGTTGACCCATTTTCTAATTGCTCTACTTTATTTTCATTTGAATTGTTATTTTTTCAAAAGAACTTACAGCAAGTTATAAAAAGAACTAATGTCAAAGAAAATAGATTGCCTAATACAGAGTTCACCCAATCTTGGTGTCTCCTTGTTGCTCTCACATGTACTCTTCTTCAGCACTATGATGAGCACGAGTTTAAGATCAGGCTTTCATCACTGAATTAGATGTTTATTTTGGGATATCTGTTAAAGAAGTGTTAGGTCAGTGGCATAAAAAAGATTTTATGTTATAAAAAAAGATCTAATGTGTACTAAGGCAACAAAAAAAATGTCACCCTGCCCACAGTAGTGTAGTAAAATACATGTATATTAAAGTGGTGTGCGGTGGGGGGGGCACAGACCCCTGTGCCCATGAGCCAAAAGCATGGCGGTGGAAGAGCCACAGAAAGGTCGAGCCAGATTCCAGGTTCAGGCTCAGTTCGAGGCTCTCTTTGATCCTCAAGCCCTAATCGAGCCAAGCCCTCGTGTGGCTTCTGCCTGTCACCACACAAGATTTAAACACAAGGCATTGTGATGTAAAAATGGGTAACAGACAGAGGTACCCGTTAGATGCTGACCAGAAAGCCTGGGTTCAATCCCAGCTTCCTGTCTTCAACAAATTGTGTGATCCTTGACAAATATTTTATTTCACCAAGCCTTTTTATTCATTGTATGTGCAGTCTGCAAAAACCTCCTGTGTTTGATTTAATAAACTATTGTGTTATTGCGTGATAATAAGAATCTAGGCCACGGGGCGTGGCCAAGCGCGGATCGAAGATGGCCGCGTAGTGTGAAGCTCCACTAATTGTCCCTGCCCCGTGTCTATCCTGAAGAAAGATCCGCTCCGTCCGACGATGGCCCCGGGTGTCTGAAAAGCAGCGATTCCCAACCCGCCCACCCCGGTTCGTCTAGTTAGTCGGACGCGGGAGATATCATCCCCGGAGAGTTGCGGCCTGCTGGGTGACTGCAAGCCGGGACCCACATTGACTGGTGACTCCGGAAGAGGGGTCCGGCTGGTCTGACACCATCGCACGGTGGCGCCGTATCCTTAAGGTGCCACCGCGATTACCCTGAGGCAGAGCAGCGAGGAAGCAACTGAGGCCCGCGGCGGTGATCGGGGACCCGAGCAATGGATCCAGTAAAGGCGGGTGGGCGCAATTGTTTGAGCAGGCATACAGCGCGACCGCCGCAAGTCTTTTAATGGCGGTGGCATGCTTCTGACACTGGTAGTCTTCCCTCTGCCCACCTCATCGGTGCTAACCTCTGCCACACACCCGGGTCAGCATCTGCCCTGCAGTGCCCATTTCTGGCTCGTCAGTGACTTGTAGTGACCCCCCCCAGAGGTCCAGGGGGGCGTGAGAGGGCTGGTGGCCCTCTGTACTTCATCCTGGGACCTAGACAGCACAAAGCCCGAGAAGCTGTGGTGAATTTCCCAGAGGGTCAGTGGAGGTCGCACGGCTGGGCATATTGGCATATAGCTCCCTTGGTGCTCATGTCTACCTGGACGGTTGTTCCCCGAAGTTGCAGCTGCTGCTAAGGACCGATTTGAGTGGCCCATCTCCCAGGTGGGAGCCGGAATTGGTGCTGGATCTCCTGGTGCCCGAGCATTGCAATTGGTTTCCTGGCCGGTTGGGTCCACTGTTGTGTGCTGTAAGAGGCGGTGCTTCAGCCTACCCGAGTACCCCGGGCCAGTTGGGAGCATACTCTGGACACTACAATGGACCATACCAAAGGCTCCGGGTGCCGTGGGACGAAACCGGTGCAGACCAACAAATTGGCTCGTTACACTGTTTCTAAGGACACACAGCAGAACCGGCTGTCCAGAGATGCCACCCAAAGGAACCTGGGGGAAGAGGAACAGGAACTTTTGCTTAAGGATGTTATGGAGGCTATTACTGGAGTCAAAACCTCGTTTGGGCACAAAATGGACTCTATAGCGATTGACATCAACCTTATTAGGGCCTACCTGGGGAAGCTCAACGAAAAAGTCAAACAGGTAGAAATAACGCCCTCAAGTCTCGTTGCCGATGTCACGCAACTGCAAGGGGAGGTCCGCGAACTCCAGGACTCCCGCAAGCTCGCAGACCTCAAGTTGGATGACTACGAAGGCCATCTTCGGCGCAATAATATCCGCATTCTAGGTGTTCCGGAGAAATCGGAGAGGCAATCCCCTGACCTGTTTGTTGAAGACCTTATTCTTAAACACTTGCAACCCAAAGGCCTTAGTACATTTTTTGTTATCGAATGAGCTCACAGGGTCCCGGGCGGCCGTCCCAAACCGGGCACTTCCCCGCGGCCCATGCTGGCTCGGGTCTTGAACTTTCGTGACAGAGATGTTATTCTCCAGAACTCCAGAGCAGGGGCCCCCCTTTGTTATGAAAATGCTGACATCTCCTTTTTTCCGGACTTCACACAGAGAGTGCAGAGGCAAAGGAGGTCATTCCTTTCTGTGAAGCGTGACCTTAGAGAGAGGGGCCTGAAATACTCAATGCTGTTCCCGGCACGCCTCCGGGTTGAGACGGAGGGAAGAGCGTGGTTCTTCAACCAACCTGAAGCGGTGGCAGAATGGATCGAATATCGTGGAACGAGGAGCCCGACGGATCGCGGCGCCGGGGAGAATGCGGACACCAGACCTGCTTGAGATAAGAGACTTGAGGACGGCATCCTTTGAACTGATTAACAGGAATTTGATATGGGGTGGGCCTGGGAGGGTGGGGTATTTGTTTCTGATTGTTGGGGCTGGTGGATTCATATGGTTTTGAGTAGTAGGGGCGCTACATGTGACATGGATAGGGGTGGGGACACGGAGCACACTATTTCCCCCTTCTTTCTTCCCTTTTTGGATTCTTTCTAGGACGACAGGCACTCTTCAAGTTTTCGATGTGCAGTTGTAGGCCCAGAGTGCAGGGCAGCGGGGCGGGTGGTTGTGGGGCCGGGGTGTTTTGTTATGTTTTCATTGTATTCATGATCTCAGCAACGTCTATTATGATCTTAGTAGGGGAAGTAGGCACACATATTGCACTCTACGTAAAGGAGGTGAGGAGAATTTTCAATTGGTCATGGCTGCACGTGGGGGCGGTGGAATTCAACTGTTGAGCTGGAATGTCAATGGGTTGGGGGACTAGATACAGCGCGGTGTGGTCCTCCAATACCTCAAGCGTCATGCCCCTGATGTTATCATGCTTCAGGAAAAACACCTTATTGGGAATGCTTGCAAGGCCTTACATTGGGAGGGTTACATATTGTTGGCACATGCAGGATTTACCTCTAGTTCGTGAGGGGTGGGTATCATGGTGAAGAAATCATTTCCCCTTATGGTGAATAAGACCTGGACAGATGATCGAGGACGATACGCTGGGGTTTCGGGAATATGAGAGGGTCAGTCTATTACGTTGTTGTCGGTTTATGTGCCACCCGGCCTACAAGCCACAACCTTTAGGGATCTTGGGGCACTGTTGTTGACCATCCCGGAGGGTTTGTTCATGTTGGGAGGAGATCTGAACCCTGTAGTCTCGGGAACACTGGACCGCCATCCTCCCCGGGTGGTCGGTTCCACGTCTTGCTGGCTCCCTGACTTCCTTGACACCATGGGTTTGGTAGAT
This sequence comes from Triturus cristatus, assembly GCF_964204655.1. Classification (NCBI taxonomy): domain Eukaryota; kingdom Metazoa; phylum Chordata; class Amphibia; order Caudata; family Salamandridae; genus Triturus; species Triturus cristatus. The sequence goes on along the minus strand of NC_140581.1, from coordinate 791,274,054 downwards.
GGTTGGCGGTTCTATCACATGAACACAGTGCAACACACCTTCCACTCCGGGGCCCATGGGAGCCTATCATGCATAGACTACTTCCTTGTCCCCGCGTCCCAAATTGCTCACATTCAGGAGGTAAAACATCTAGCTAGAGGCATCTCTGACCACTCACCGGTTTGGCTACATATGGTCCCTAGCTATAGCCAGGTGGCCCCCATTAACCCGTGTTATTTCCGCAATCCTAAAATTCGCAAGGAACTCCTCGCGGCCATAGATAACTACTTTACCGATAATGAGGGCTCTGTGGAATCCCCACAGATCCTGTGGGAAGCCTTCAAAACTGTGATGCGGGGTCAGGCTCTTTCTTTAATTACGGGGACGAGGAAGGAACGTCGTAGGGACATGGAAGCCATTGATACGGAGATTAGTCATCTGGAGGCGGACCTGACTTCAGGCGCCACATCCGATAAACTTCACCATCTCGCTCTCAAACAACAGGAATTTAGAGCATTAGCTACAGACCAGGCAAAAGCCCTGGGGAGGGCAGCACTGGGGCGGCTATACAAGGTGAGAGACAAGGCCAGGAAACTGCTTGCTTGGTTGGATACGAAGGAGTGGGCCAGCCGACTGGTGCCCGAGCTCAATGGGCAGGTGGGTGGGACCCTTACGGAGCCCCAAGAAATTGTGGACAGGTTTGCGGCCCATTTTGGCATTGTCTACACCTCAGTGACTTCTTACTCGGTGGAGGACTCTCGCCAGATGTTGACTGACATAACATTGCCCAAGCTGTCGGTTACTGACTGCGAATTCTTAAATAGTGCCATCTCCACTGAGGAAGTGGCAACAGCAATCAGATCCCTCAATTCCGGTAAAGCTAACGGTCCTAATGGGTTGCCGATTGAGCTCTACAAACTCAAGCCAGACAGGCTGGCCCCTTATCTCAAGAGAATGTACGAAGATGCCAGAGCCAATGGGTGCCTACCCAAAGACCAGAGGACGGCAACCATAATCACCATTCACAAGGAGGGGCAGCCCAAAGAGGAGTGTGGATCATACCGGCCGATCTCCCTTCTAAACGCAGAGCCTAAGATCATGGCTAAACTGCTGGCTAACCGGCTGATCACGGTGATTGAGGCACTGGTCCATCCAGACCAATCGGGTTTTATTCCGCATCGGAATACGGCACTTATTCTTCGTAGAGTGCACGGCGTTCCGGGCAGGGCGGCCTCCATCCTAGAACCAGCTAGTGTAGTCTCTCTCGATGCCACCATGGCATTCAACACCATTGAGTGGCTGTATCTTTGGGCAGTGCTGGAGAAGATGGGGTTCGGCCCAGAATATATTCAATGGGTACAGTTACTATATGCTCGGCCTCTTGCTCAAGTAGTAGTCAATAATAAGAAATCAGCAACCTTTGAGTTGAGCCGCGGGACCCGGCAGGGATGTCCTTTGTCCCCCCTACTGTTTGCCCTAGCGCTGGAACCATTAGCGGCCTGGATCCGCAGGGATCCAATGATCCGGGGGATGCGTTGGACGCCGGAGTGGGAGGACCGCATCTCCCTCTACGCAGATGATATTTTATTGTATCTGACTGCTCCGAGGCGGTCCTTGATTGTGGCACTGGATATCCTCACTGCTTTCGGTCGATTTTCCGGGTATTCGATTAACTAGAGTAAGTCTCTGCTTTTTGTGGTGGCGGGGGTGCTGCCGGTCCCACCGAAGGGGTGTCCAATACAAATACGCACTGACAGCTTTCAGTACCTGGGAATCTTTCTTTCCCTGGATCCTTCACTTCGTTATACCCAGAATTTACGTCCCCCTTTGATCAGGCTGCGAAAAGACATACTTCATTGGAAGTCGCTTCCCCTTTCCCTACTGGGAAAGGCGGCCCTTTTTAAGATGATGTATTTGCCTCGGTTTCTGTATGTTTTACAGAACTCCTTGGACCCAGTCCCGGCTTCATATTTCAGGGCAGTAAAGGGCCTCCAGCGAGATCTATTGTGGGAAGGAAAGCCACGCATCGCTCTTGGTAACCTCTCCCTGAATTGGTATGATGGTGGTATTGGCCTCCCCGATATTAAAAAATATTATTGGGTGGCTCACCTAGCCTCCATCAATCACGGTACGTACGCCCATCCCGAAGATCCAGGCTATAACATGGACAGATGGTTGCTTTCTGGTGGGAACTACAATAGAGCTCTTTATTCCTAACCGTGACATTTTCCACTTACGGGCCCCACCAGGCACTCTGTACATGTGTGGCACGCAGCCTCTAAGGGCCTGGGTTGGGATCGAAGACTTACCCTTGCGACACCACTATGGGACTTGGAACAGCTGGGTAGTTTGTGGAAAAGTAAGGGGTTTGACAAATGGGACCTAATAGGCCTTTCACACATTGGTGACCTATGGGACAAGACAGACGTTAACATTCTCGGCACTGCAGAAGCAATTTGACTTGGCTGACTCGGAGTACTTCCCCTATATGCAGGTTAGGCATACCCTGGGATCCAGTTTGCAGCGTGGAACTGCCCCTCCCGACTCCTCCCCATTGGAAGATAGAGTTTTAGACGGTCGCATTCCAGACAGGACTATCTCGCTAATATACAAAAAGCTCATTAATAACATGCCAGATCCTCTCCAGGCACTTCGAGAGAAATGGTCCAAAGATGGTAATGAAATGGATGACGAGGAATGGCAGGATGCCGTGTCCTCGCCCAGAGTAGTTGCTATACCTGCTCGCCTCCGACTGGTCCAGCTTATAATCCTCCATAGGGTGTATGTGACTGGACCTCAGCTTGTACGGATGGGGAGATCGGATGGGAGTGAGTGCAGACGGGGATGCGGCCAGGAGGCCACTTTTATGCATATAATTTGGAAATGCGACTCCATACAATCTTACTGGTGCCTCATACTCGACACCATTAATGCAGTCTTGTCCACACATCTTCGACTAGAAGCCCACAGATGCTTATTGAATATATGGGAGCCGAATGACCTTAATACCTACATGATACTGTGGGCTATTTTGAGGCTTATGATTGCCAAGAGAAATATTGCTCAGCGTTGGGGGGCATTACTCCCGCCTACAGTGCGAGACTGGGAGAAAGACTTGGACTTGTCAATGTTCCGGGAGAAAACAGTGTTTGTGTCCCGAGGGTGCCCTAAGAAGTGGACTCGAATATGGGGTTTGTGGAATGCCTACCGGGGGATATATGTCAACCTCCCCTTGCTACATGTAATGAGGAGCCTCCTTCGCCCTAGACTTTCCAGGCTATATTCTGTAATGATTCCTATTGCCTATTGTAGTCATGAAGTAAGATTCATCCCTCATCTGTAATGTGATTGTAATGCTGAGTTTGTTAATAAAAAGTATTTTAAAAAAAAAGAATCTAGGCCACATATACAGTGCAAATGACAGATAACTTGCCTATTAGTGCACCAGTGGCAAAGTGGTCAGTGTGGGGGACATGAATATATTTATGCACATGTTTAAAAACGATTACTTTTTATTAATGCCTGTCAACCTAGTAGTATCATCTGATTTACGTAGGAGAAGTGCTTCTGCATGTTGATAAAATGTAGATGTTTGAATTTTGAAGTGAATTTTACATATTTTGATACGATGTTTGTTGTGTGATTTACATGCCAAAACCTTTCAGGGCTCGGCTTGTTCATTGACTCTTTGAGCCAAGCCAGACCCTTGGCTTAGCCCTGACTCATCTCTCCCTGCTAATTTCTTGCCTCTTCCCCCTCTACCACAGCACCATTGATAGTTTCGTACCAGTGTGTGTGTAGAGATGATGTCGGCACATTTTAGCTCCCCTTTCTCTTTTTTTTTTTTTTTATTGAGCAGAATTAAGAACCTTACATTGGCAAAAAATTGATTTAGCATTGGATATAGTTACATAAAACTCATAGGATCAACTACTTTCAAAAAAGTACATCAAGCGTTTTAGAATTACATCCTTAGAAAACATGCCAAAAAAACATCAAAACTAGTCAAAGTGCTCATAATAAAGTACAGTGCATTCCGGGCCTTTAAAATATCAGATCCCCTTGTAATACACATATGAATCTAATTTATAATTCTTTTGAGATCTCCTATTCCTTTAATATTACATTCATTATAACATCTAATCTCAAAATAATAATCCATCTGGAAGAGAAGAGTACAAAATCGCTCTTCATTTCAAAGTACTGTGCATTTGGTTCCCATAAAATGCTTTCCTTGGATGCATCCCAATGGACTTAGTCCAAAACTTAATTCTATGACCCACTCAGATCCCCGATCCAATCCATACCTAAAAACAAATATACAAAGTATAATCAATAAAGTGTGGTGCTTTTAATAATTCTATAGTTGTCGTATTTATACAATCTAGCCTGAGTCAGGTACTTGACTTACTACTTTATCCATATGCTTCCACACAACTGCAAATCTTTTTAAGGCACCTACCCTTTTTGCATATGCTTCCTCAAATGTTTTGGTACAAATCATTTTATTATACAAGTTTAGAAAGTCTGGGACTTTAGTTGTCCTTTAATTCTGTAGAATCAGGGACGTGCCATTAGAGAGGATATTATTATAAATCAGCCGCGGTCCATGCAGGTAACAGCGGTGGGGCGGTTTAAGGCGGGATTTCGAGGGACGATGCCAAGGGAAAATTAATTATTTATTTAATTTTCCCTCGCCATCGTCCCTCGAAATCCCCCCTTACCCAGCCCCACCGCTGTTACTTGCATGGACCGCGGCTGCTATACATGCTTCCTCTCCTTTAGAGATTAGGGAGTTTTGTCTCTGTCTTACTACACCAAAAAGTGCTATTTTCACCTCTGGTTGTAATTTTCTCTGTAAGCCATCACTTAGGGTGGAAAAGACTTTCTCCTAAAACTGGGCTAATGCCGGGCAGGTGAAAAAAATATGAAGACAGCCCCCTTGGTCCAATTGATGGCACCGAAAGCATCAAGCCTCTATTCCTGGGTACATTTTATGTAATGCTCTTGGAGTATAGTAGGACATCCAGCATGATAAAAGTGATATTCTTTTAAAATTAGCAGCTCTTAAAGCCTTGATGACATAGTGCGAAATCACCGTCCACTCAGAATCTGAGAAAGTGCATTGTGTTTCTTGGGTAATTCTATCCAAAAAACGTGTTACTGTGGAGCATCCCCCTATGGCTCCGTAAAAGCCTATACCAATTTCCCACCCACTTAGCTTGGTTATAAAGAAGCAGCAAATATCGACGCTGTGACAACACTGGATGGGGGGTGATAATTTTTTATCAGTTGCATAATTTGGAGATACCCTAAGAAGAAGAGCTTGCACCAAACTCCACACCTATCCTGGATCTCCTGCCAATTTACTGACCTTCCCCCTACTATAAAATGACGAGTTTCTTAAAGCCCTTACTTTCCCAGAACTTTATCTGACTATTTTGAATAAACAGGCCCATAAACAGGCCCAGATGTTTGCATTTTGAAAGCTTCAAATACTCATCTCCAACGGTATATTCCTCGATGGAATAAAATGACCGAAGTCTGACCCCATACTCCTTTAGTGTCTTATATCTAGTTTTCTTTGGGAGCTTGGTGGTCTTAATAGAATCCAGGATCTGAGATGCTGCTTCCTGCACCATTTTGTCCAAAATAAAGCTGTCCAAAGAACCCTCTTATCAAATGAGTGATTATATCCAAAAAGAAGCTTCATAATAAGTACAAGCTTGAGGGCGTGCCAACCCCCCTTAGCTGATGACTAGTTGAAGCACTGAAAGTTTTACCCTCGAGGACTTCTTGCTCCAAATAAATTGGCGAAAGATTGCTTCTAATTCTTTAATATACAACATATTGAATTTAATCGGGACATTTGTAAAAAGAAAATGTAATAATTGTAGAATAGACATTTTTATAAGAGCAACTCGGCCAATTAACGTAAGCAGGAGAAGTGTCCATCTATCAAGGAAGTTTCTGATCTTGGTAAGCATTGTCCCAAAATTAAATGTAAACAGCTCTCCATAACGATTATTAACATATATCCCCAAGTATCGAATTGGATCAGAGGAACAAGCTTGGCTCTGAAGATTGCGCGGAAGGGTTTGACACCTAGACTTAAATAAGAGGAATTCAGTTTTATTTTGATTGATTTTATAACCCCCAATTGATTCAAGCGGAGCAAATTCAGCCAGCATTATTTAAATATTCTGCTCTTCAGGTCTAAGATATAGAATAATATCGTCTGCAAACAGTTTTAATTTGGGCATGCCTTCTATTGGTGCTTTTATTTCCTCGTTGTTCCTAATCCTAGCCGCGAGTTGTATAACAAAAAGTGAACGGCAGAGGAGATGTCAACCTTCCCAACTGTACGAGAATTAATAAAACTTGAGCCTGGGCCCCTTGATATAGGTCCCTTAACAAATTAATTGTTAATATTGGGAACCACATCCTTCTAAGGACATAAAAAAGAATCTCCCAAATTACAAGATCAAATGCTTTTTTAGCATCAACCGTCATTATTAGTGCGAGTATTTGGTTGATGTTAAAATAATCAAGTGCTTGGACTAAAAACCCTGTGTTTGATGACATTGATCTCTTTGCCACAAATCCTGTCTGATCCTTATGGATCTCCTTCTGCGCTATTAGAGAGAACCGATTCACCCAAACTTTTCATCAATGTTTTATAGTCAACATTCAACAGGCTGATCAGCCTGTACACATTGACATCTTTGGGGTTCTTACTCATGAAGTTAAAAAGCTCGGCCAAGAATGGTATTAGTTTATCAGAAAATGCTTTATAAAACTCAGTGGGAAGGCCGTCATTGCCACAGGCCTTCCCACTGGTCATTGAGGTGACGACACGTGGAATTTCTCCAGCTGTAATTTCAGCTGTTATTTCCTCTGCCTGGATATTAGTTAGTTGAGGAAGCTTGGTGCCATAAAAGTATTGATTCATCTCCTCATTTGATGTCATATATTTTGTTGCATAAGCTTATGATAATGATCTAGAAAGATTTTTGGAATCTTTTCCTTATCTGCAACCAAGACCACAGTCCCTGGTACTTCCAATTCTGTTATTACTGCGGCCTCCTGCTTAACTCTGGTTGACCAAGCAAGTAATTTCCCCACAATCTGACTTTCCTCATATACGCGCTGCTGGAACATCCGTGAGCTGTTTATCTCTTCAAAATGAAAAATTCTCTTAACTTTTGCTTAGTCTTGGTTAAGTGCTGCTCGGCTACAGAACACTGTCCCAAACTACTATTTCTCTGTATTAGAGCTGAATCAACTGCCTGTTGGAGTTCTGCAATGAAGCCATTCGAGTTTTAGATTGTGAGGCTGCGAAAGCCAACATCTGCTCTTGCATTGTGGCCTTAAAGGAGGCCTAGACAGAAAAAAGTGCTGCGGTTTCCTTATTCTCCTGGAAGAATACTTTAATCCATTTTTTGTATCCTCCTCCCCTAGAGGATTCGAGAGGAGGAGACTATCAATCTGCCACCTGAGCTTCTCCCTCCTCCTTGCCTCTATTTCGATTTCCATTATAACTAGTGAGTGATCTGAGAATGAATTCGCCCCAATTTCTGCATCTAGTCAGTTAATATGACGAGAAATAAGAAAAACATCATTGCACGAGGCTGACTGAAATTGGTGAGAGTAGCAGGTAAGCTTATGTGTGAGCCGTATGCCAAGGATCGATTAGTTGATAATCCTGCTTCATGAAGTCCAAATCTCTTTTAGTCTTGGGCTTCAATTGTTTTTTTTTTGTTGGAAGTGTCCTTTTTTAGATCTTGAATAAAGTTGAAATTCCTCCCTAATATTAGAAGGCCCACTGCCCCTCTAGTCAGCTCATTCATCTTCATAATAGCTTTGGAATCATCTACTATCGGGGCGTAGTAGTTCACAAAATTAAAGAACATCCCATTCACCCCAGCAAGAACACATATCCACCTTCCCTGGGGGTCTCTCAAAACTTGAGAGATTTCCCAATCGATCTCTTGCCCAAAGCAGATAGCTACCCCTCTTATTGCCTGCCCGGCAGAGGCACAGTACGCCTGAGAAAAATATTTAGGGATAAAAAGTTTTGGTGTATTTGTTTTTAGATGGGTTTCCTGAAGAAGTAAAATTTGAGGAGAAAGAGAAGTTAACCATCTAATCAATCCACCATATTTTTGCTTGTTAGAGACAGCATTAAAGTTAACTGAAACTATACGTACTTTAAGAGCCATCCTGCCTCGAGGGTAAGACCAGCAAGCAACATTTTGGAATTAAAGCTTCTACATAAAAATCCATATTTATTTTAACTATTTGCTCTTCTTTCTCACAATAACTTTTCCCACTATGATAATGATCTTTTTTCATTATTGCTCCCAAATGTGCCCTCCAGCCCCTATCTCCTTCACCCTAACCCTTGCCAAACCCTGTGTCCCTCCCAACCCAGGCAATTGGGGAGATGCCCATCATACCCCTTGTCTCCTTCCCCTGGTTGGACCTTAGATTGAGTGCCATGGTGTCGCACCCTGAGTGGATTGCCCCTTTCCCCTCAAGACATTTTGAAAAACATTCCTGGATATCGGTGCATCTTTAATGTGAAATCACCAACTATATTGGTCCAAAGTGGGTGTGTTTCAAAGACAACCACAAAGTAGGGTATAGATTCTCAAGCAACTTTTCAAAATGTACATCAGTCATTTTTGCCTCGACGCAGTGTCCTGAATTGGCCTGCGATTATGCTCGGCAAAGCGCTGCTATTTAGCACACACTTTCACTAAGAACAATTTCTTGTGACTGATCTCTTGAAATGATATATAGCTATATTAAAAGAGAGAAATTCCTATTATTTAAAAATGCCTAACACTGCACATCTTCATTACAGTTTCTATACGAGCTTTCTTCAGGTGGCTGGATTTAGGTATTGTGGTTTGGTACGACTTAACTGTACTACATTACAGTACTGTTTGGAATATACAATTATATGCCTCCAAAGAAACCAGAAATTAGGATTATGGGAACATTTGATCATGAAGTACAGATAACCTTGTATGTGCTGTTTTCGTGGTGTACTCACAAGGATATTGTTAAACCACCCATGTCTCTGCAGAACCAAATATCACTGCACGAAGCAAGAAATATGAGAAGTAGTCTTCCATAATTATATTTTTAGTGCCTTTTTTTTGTTGAGTTTTATATAGCGCAAACTAGACCCGAAGATATCAGGTATAAGAGCGCCTTACATAGCACCAGTTTCGTTACACAAGGACACATTCATTTTTGATAGGCACGGGGAGATTAAGTGATTTGCCCAGAATCACAGGATGTTGAGCTTCGGGGCCGAGACTCAAACCCGGTTCCCCAGCTTCGACATCGACCGCTCTAGCAGTAAGGCTACATTGTTTCCTCTGTATTAAACTTCCAACCAACAAGGGTGGCCGAGAGTGCCAAATGCATTGGACAGCTATGTCCTACAACCCCGGCCATGCATGGCCTTGTACAGCAGGGGTTAGCTTCAGGGTCTGGATATGGGGACAGGCCTGTGCCTAAGAAGGTATGGGCCGTTAATGACCAGCACCTGCTTTGCATGGCCCCTGGGTCATGCACCCAACCCGCTATGGGCAGCCAACCCAGACAGTGCATGACTAGTGCCTAGTTTTAAGCCAGGCCCTGTGCCTAACCCGCCACAGAAAGCCAACCCCACTGTGCATGGACTAATGCAATTTATGGTGCAACACTATTGCTAATGGACAACGAGGTTCGCAAAAGGGTCTGGACGGTGCTCAGTATAAGGAGAACAGTCAACTCCTGTTGCCCCGGTCAGGGCCTACACCCATTCCTCTATGGATGGCAAAAAGCTGCAGTGCAAGCCCAGGGCCTCTGGCCTTTGGCTAAGCCCCTTGCTAAACATGGCCTCTGGTCATGAACACTGGGGAGGTGTCTGCAGGGTCGCTCCTGTGGCCAAACCCCTAACAGTGTCTGTTGTACCATAACACATTGCAGTGATGTATGGACTGCATGGTACCTTTAAGAGTTTGCTATGAGCGAGGGAGCTTCTGCTTTGCTGAGCGAGCACACTTGTCAAAAGTAAATGCATTCCGGTTGCTATGTTTCCTTTTACGTTACTGCTTTATGGACTATGCTGCAGTCCTGCATCGGTTGCTCAGTCTTCGTTGGGCGTCTGATGCATGAGGACAGGCTGAGGGTGAGCTCCTTATTTATTACCTTGTACTTCACATAATAAATGCTGTACTTATCTTCTCTTGGCTTCCAAAGTCTCTGTATGACATTTGGCGACGAGTTATCAAGAAATTTGAGACTTTTGAGAATTTGGAGCCAACAGCGTACTCCGGATAATCCACACTATCATCTTCATAATTTCACTTGTATAAGCTGTTACCCAGTGACTGCTTCTCCTGTTCTTCCTAGAGCCCATGCAGCCCCAGGCTGCTTTTAGGCAATTTCGAGTGCAGCTTCCTTGTTTCGGCTCCATGTGCTCCGCTTCTTCCACAACACGGGTGAGCCTCCGAGCCAGTATGCGCTTCATATGATTTCTTCAGTTTACATGCTTGTCTTACAAGTAAATACTTAGCTGCCCTATGCACATATGTCCTCCTGGCACTAACTTTACATTTCTGATCGGTTTCTGCTTTAATTATCGATGTTGTGCCAATGCACCTGTATTTCAATCCCTGTGCTAGATTGCTTTAGATAGTTCAAGTTTACAGCAACGTTTCTTTAAAACTGGACAGCTTTTCTTTGAATTTGCTCAAGTGAATGTTGAAATACTTACTGACTTCTCAGAACTGTGTCATTACCTGTATCAACTCATCACTGGATTGTGGCATCTTAAACAATTTGTTTTCAATGGTTTCTAAAAATTTAGCTCAGATCTCACCATTTCTTCAACTTCCTGGCAAGCCTTTGATTAAGTGGAATGCTTGGTTAAGATCTTTTGAGAACTATTGAATAATATTTGGAGCAGATGGCATTGAACCCAAAAGAAAGGCTGCTATTTTGTTTTGTCATTTGGGAAATGAAGGGCAGCAAGTTTTAGATAATTTGCCTGCAGATGTTCCCACATCTGGACAATACAGAGATTCTAATGAGTACTCAGAAGTGATTACAAGCCTTAGAGTCAAATTCTCAGAATAACCTAGAGTTTTATTGAAGAAATTCAATTTTTTCAAGAAGAAACAAACAACTGATGAAACTGTTGAGGAATTCATTTCAGCATATGGGCATTAACTGCTACATACAATTTTGGAGCATCTATTGACATGTACATTCAAGATAAGTTTGTGTATAGCTGCTCTTCAAAAAAGATACGAGAAAGGCTACTCAGTTGCAGAAACCCTCCATTGTCAGAGGTTGTTGATCTGGCCAAAAGCATTGAATGTTCAATAATCTCCAGTCACATGATAGCTCAGGAATCCACTCAGACTTCTTCTCCAATTGTTAATGCTGTGGGGTATTCTGAACATGTTGATGCTGTACAAGTTAAGGTCAAAGTCATTAAGAATGTTCAACATAATACGAACACTTTTAGCCCTTTCTATGCCAAGGGTGTAATGGTGACATACTCTGCCACAGTGGCCACGTGCACAGGACGTAACTGTTACGTCCTCTGCACAGATCCGAGAAATCTCTCTGCTGTATGCAGCAGTGGAATTTTTACAGCCTCAGTAGCATGGGAAGTGCTTCCCCTGCCATTTGTATTGGGAGACCTGGGGGAATGCCAGGTGGAATTAATTTTGTGGCTCCCTGCAGATTCTAGAACCTTACACCACAGAAATGTGAGGATGTGTGTTTTTTATAATCAAAGTTTCAGGTTTGCAAGGCATTCTGGGTAATAAAACGTGGGAAGAGCCATGCAAATCAGCCCAGGCTGGATAGCCTTAGGTTGGCTAGGTTTCCCTGGGTGCTGGCTGAGCTAGGGTCCAAAGTCTAAGGGAACAAAAATGGTAGAACAAGTGTTAATATCATTTTTCTGGGCTCAGGGAGCCTTCACCTGCGTGGTCGGGTCCAGGAGCTCTGATAAGGCCCAAGGAGCCCTGAGCTCCGTCTTCTAGCCTTCAGCCCCACCAAGGGCCCAGAATGGCATTCCATCAGGCCCGGGAAGGCCTCACCTGCTTTGTCTGCATGATAAGATGCCTGCAGGCCCCGGGTCGGAACTCCATCTGGGCCAGGGCCCTCATTGCAGCGCAGTGCCTGATCTGTCGAGAGAGGGGCGATGTGACACCCCAGACGGACGCACAGCATACATTAAGCATAATTCTGATGCCAAAATATCCATTTTCATCTTTTTATTCGAATTACTTCCAATTTAAACGTTTTCATCCATAGTTTTTATCGACACAAGAGAGACGACTATGTTCTTTAAATCCTTAACAACTGCAGACATGCCAATCCAGGCCTTATACTGTAGCGCGGTACATAAGTTTTATCCATTCATTGATCCAAATAACCCAATGCATTTCGGACCTGTTTTCGGCCCTTCGTCAGGGGTACTCTACAATTTAAAAACATTGTTGCCAAAACGTGCATTTTAAATCACTCCAACGCGTCAATATTTACACTGAATTGTACTACTTTTAACTTGTATGCATTAACGTTTTCCCGCTAGAAAAAACCTTAGAGTTATCCCTAGGTAGTTCTCATTTTTCAAACCTTTTGTAATTATGGCCCAATTCGATACCATGACACCCCTTCAAAAACACGTTATTGCCCAACACTTAAGTCACCCCGAACCTTTACCTTCTAGATCAGCTTCCAAAAACGCCTCACAATTAAAGCGCAGGCCTCCGTCTCCCGAATGTTTTCCTAAATCTGTGCTTTCAACACCTGTGCTCTATTTACGCCCTCCTCCTTTTCGTACCTTCCTCCGTTAACCCTATGTCTCCCTTACCATTAGGCAGTCACTTGCTCTTACGTGTTTCTCAACAATCTTTTGTGATGAATTTCGAACGTCGACGTTTTTAACAATAACCTCCACTTTATCTTGCCCTAGTAATCTTATTACGTTCGAAATAAACTCACATTCCAAATCTGTGGCTTGTCATGTTTACCAAAAACCTGATCTACTACATGTCCCACAATCCACTGTTTGTACCCACCTAAAATATAGCGGTACCTAATTTATAAAGCTGATTAATTACTTCTTCCTCCCCCATTGCGCATCAATCCTAACTGCCCGGCCCATCCTTAAGATGACATGTAACGTTAATTCTATACAATTCATATCAACTGTTTGCAAAAGCAGTTATACTTATTCAATGTTCGCACGCGAAGCGTGCATATTAACAAACCCTTCTTGAATTCAAATACAGTTCATTATGTTTAGAAACTGAAAAGTTCAAAGGAACACTGTTTGGTGAAAAGTTATTTTTCTTAGTCTCTCGTATGCCATGAAATCCATTTATTTTCTTCATTGTAAATAACGGGTGTAATTCGTCACAGGGCAGAAAAGTCATAATTGCAAACAAGGGGGGTTTGACGGCATGCACACCTTACATGTCATCTTAAGGATGGGCGGGGCAGTTAGGATTGATGCGCAATGGGGGAGGAAGAAGTAATTAATCAGCTTTATAAATTAGGTACTGCTATATTTTAGGTGGGTACAAACAGTGGATTGTGGGACATGTAGTAGATCAGGTTTTTGGTAAACATGACAAGCCACAGATTTGGAATGTGAGTTTATTTCGAACGTAATAAGATTACTAGGGCAAGATAAAGTGGAGGTTATTGTTAAAAACGTCGACGTTCGAAATTCATCACAAAAGATTGTTGAGAAACACGTAAGAGCAAGTGACTGCCTAATGGTAAGGGAGACATAGGGTTAACAGAGGAAGGTACGAAAAGGAGGAGGGCGTAAATAGAGCGCAGGTGTTGAAAGCACAGATTTAGGAAAACATTCAGGAGACGGAGGCCTGCGCTTTAATTGTGAGGCGTTTTTGGAAGCTGATCTAGAAGGTAAAGGTTCGGGGTGACTTAAGTGTTGGGCAATAACGTGTTTTTGAAGGGGTGTCATGGTATCGAATTGGGCCATAATTACAAAAGGTTTGAAAAATGAGAACTGGGGAGGTGGTTTTGAGCATCAACCTAGGGATAACTCTAAGGTTTTTTCTAGCGGGAAAACGTTAATGCATACAAGTTAAAAGTAGTACAATTCAGTGTAAATATTGACGCGTTGGAGTGATTTAAAATGCAAGTTTTGACAACAATGTTTTTAAATTGTAGAGTACCCCTGACGAAGGGCCGAAAACAGGTCCGAAATGCATTGGGTTATTTGGATCAATGAATGGATAAAACTTATGTACCGCGCTACAGTATAAGGCCTGGATTGGCATGTCTGCAGTTGTTAAGGATTTAAAGAACATAAGTCGTCTCTCTTGTGCCGATAAAAATATGGATGAAAACGTTTAAATTGGAAATAATTCGAATAAAAAGATGAAAATTGATATTTTGGTATCAGAATTATGCTTAATGTATGCTGTGCGTCCGTCTGGGGTGTCACATCGCCCCTCTCTCGACAGATTATATTACTCACGTGGCCTAGGGCGGACCACGGTTGCCGGGCTTGCACGCAATCAAATCCAAAATGGAATAAGAGTTCCGAAAAAAAGAAGACAAAAAGGTGTGCATGCTGTCAAACTCCCCTTGTTTGCAATTATGACTTTTCTGCCCTGTGACGAATTGCACCCGTTATTTACAATGAAGAAAATAAATGGATTTCATGGCACACGAGAGACTAAGAAAAAGAAATTTTCACCAAACAGTGTTCCTTTGAACTTTTCAGTTTCTAAACATAATGAACTGTATTTGAATTCAAGAAGGGTTTGTTAATATGCACGCTTCGCGTGCGAACATTGAATAAGTATAACTGCTTTTGCAAACAGTTGATATGAATTGTATAGAATTAACGTTACATGTCATTTTAAGGATGGGCGGGGCAGTTAGGATTGATGCGCAATGGGGGAGGAAGAAGTAATTAATCAGCTTTATAAATTAGGTACCGCTATATTTTAGGTGGGTACAAACAGTGGATTGTGGGACATGTAGTAGATCAGGTTTTTGGTAAACATGACAAGCCACAGATTTGGAATGGTGAGTTTATTTCGAACGTAATAAGATTACTAGGGCAAGATAAAGTAGAGGTTATTGTTAAAAACGTCGACGTTCGAAATTCATCACAAAAGATTGTTGAGAAACACGTAAGAGCAAGTGACTGCCTAATGGTAAGGGAGACATAGGGTTAACAGAGGAAGGTACGAAAAGGAGGAGGGCGTAAATAGAGCACAGGTGTTGAAAGCACAGATTTAGGAAAACATTCAGGAGACGGAGGCCTGCGCTTCAATTGTGAGGCGTTTTTGGAAGCTGATCTAGAAGGTAAAGGTTCGGGGTGACCTAAGTGTTGGGCAATAACGTGTTTTTGAAGGGGTGTCATGGTATCGAATTGGGCCATAATTACAAAAGGTTTGAAAAATGAGAACTGGGAAGGTGGTTTTGAGCATCAACCTAGGGATAACTCTAAGGTTTTTTCTAGCGGGAAAACGTTAATGCATACAAGTTAAAAGTAGTACAATTCAGTGTAAATATTGACGCGTTGGAGTGATTTAAAATGCACGTTTTGACAACAATGTTTTTAAATTGTAGAGTACCCCTGACGAAGGGCCGAAAACAGGTCCGAAATGCATTGGGTTATTTGGATCAATGAATGGATAAAACTTATGTACCGCGCTACAGTATAAGGCCTGGATAGGCATGTCTGCAGTTGTTAAGGATTTAAAGAACATAAGTCGTCTCTCTTGTGTCGATAAAAACTATGGATGAAAACGTTTAAATTGGAAGTAATTCGAATAAAAAGATGAAAATTGATATTTTGGCATCAGAATTATGCTTAATGTATGCGGTGCGTCCGTCTGGGGTGTCACATCGCCCCTCTCTCGACAGATTGTATTACTCACGTGGCCTAGGGCGGACCACGGTTGCCGGGCTTGCACGCAATCAAATCCAAAATGGAATAAGAGTTTCGAAAAAAAGAAGACAAAAAGGTGTGCATGCTGTCAAACCCCCCTTGTTTGCAATTATGACTTTTGAGCCCAGTGCCTGAGTCACAGCTGGGGCTCTGAGCACTTGGGCCGCAGGGTCCCCTGAGCCTGGCCATTTGGTCACACACCATGCTTTCCACTAGGGATGCGGCCAGAAGGCCGGGCTGCCCTGGAGGTCCCGATCAGGGCTCATTTGCTTCCTTGATCCCAGCAAGGGCTCCAGGAGGCCGGGCGTGGCTCGCCTTCAGTCCCTCTGTCACTCAGTGTGCATGGATTACAAGAAAGGAGGGTAGCCTTTCTCAAGATCATTAGGGACAGCGTACCCAGGACCCACTTGTGGTCTGGCAGTCCTCAGCCAATGACTAGATGGCCAAGGACCAGGGCCCTGACAGGCCCTAGGGTGGTGGCCCCCCTATGCTGATCACTGTTGTCAGGCCTGCCGCATGGCAGAGTGCCAGGGACGGGCTCCCGTGGGCCCAGGAAGGCCTCCTCAGTGCGGCCGAGTTCAGGAACTCGGACCGGGGTACATCAGGCCCTGGAGTGGGCGCCCACACTCTGAGCTCCGTCCTCCGTCCTCTGGCCTGCCCCATTGCCAAGGGCCTGGGCCGGGGTCTATCAGAACAGGGGAAGCTTCCCCCGCTTGACTTGGTTCTGAAGCTCTGAACAGGGCCCTGTGGTCAGTGCCCCATCTTGGGCTCAGTCTTCTGGCCCTCTGCATGGCCAAGCCACTGAGACGGGCTCCTGCAGGCCGGGTCCAGGAGCTCTGACCGGGCCCCGGGGCAGACCCTCCCACCCTGGGATCCATCCTTCCAGACTGCCGCCCTGACAAGGACCCAGGATGTGGTTCCATCAGTTCCGGGGAGTTTTCCCTTGGTTGGCTGGGTTCAGAAGCTCTGACTGAGCCCCCCAGGGCCCTGCGGTGGGGCCCCCATCTTGGACTCTGTCCTCGGGCCCGCTGAGTGGCAAAGAGCCCGGGACAGGGCCCTGTGAGCCCGGGTAGCCCTACCATGCTCAGCCAGGTGCAGGAACGCCGACCGGGCTGCAGGGCCCCACTGGGCCCCGGGAAACAGCCAAGGACTTGGGATTGGCTGGTCCAACGGGCCGGGGTGAACCTTGTCTGCTTGACCTGCATGTTAAGGTGCCTGCAGACCCCGAGTTGGAACCCCATCAGGGGCCCCCTCGCAGCCCCATGCCTGAGGCCCAGCTGGGACTCCGAGCACCCAGGCCGTAGAGTCCCTGTCCCCTCCATGAACAGGCAGACTCACTTTTGTTGAGACACAGCGCAACCAGATGGCCATTCTTCGAGTCCGGCCATTTGGTCATGCGCAATGCTTTCCAATGGCGCTACCAGATGGCAAGGCTGCCCTGGAAGTCTCGATGGGGGCTCATTTGCTTCCCCGATTCCAGCCAGGGCTTCAGGAGGCCAGGCGCATTCGCGCTTTCGGTCCCCTCTATCACTCTGTGCGCACGAATTACAAGAAAGAGGGGTATTTTTCCTCCGAATTACTAGGGAAAGGGTCCCTCAGACCCCCTTGAGGTCCAGCGATTCTGAGCTGGGCGAAGCCAGGGCCTGAGCCTGCCAGCTGGGGTCCCCTGGGGTTCAGGTCTGCTCCTGCCTTCCAGCCCTGTCTGATGGGCCTTTCCTCCAAGCCTGCCTTCCACAAGAGCAGACAGGAACATGAAGTGGACATCCCAGCTGCCCAAGAAGGCCTGATGAGGGCTCAGTTGCTTCCTAGAGCCCATGCAGGGCTCTAGGAGGTTGAGTGATTTGTGCTGGTGGTTCCCTCTGTCCCTTGGTGCGCATGGAATACAAGTAAGGGTGGTAGCCTTCAACTGGATTAATAGGGGCAGGTTACTCCAGACCCTGTTGTGGTCCAGCTGTTCTCAGGCGGGTGCTTCTAGGATCTGAACCAGTGGGGTCCCCAGAGGCCCGGGTTGACGCCTGCCTTTCCTCAGAGCAGTAAGGGACATGAAGCTGCAATCCCAGCTGCCCCGGAAGTCCCAATATGGGATCATTGAAATCCTTTAGCCCAGGCAGTGCTCTAGGAGGTTGGGTGTGTTTGTGCCAGTGGTCTCCTCTGTCCCTCAGTGCGCACGGATTACAAGAAAGCTGGTAGCCTTCCTCAGAATTACCAGGGATAGGGTACTCTAGACCCCTTTGGGGTCTGGCGGTTCTCAGCAAGTGACCAGCTGGCCCATGGCCAGCCCGTCTCCGTCCTGGGCTCTGTCCTCAGGCCCCATGCATGCCAAAGCACCTGGGACAGGGTTACACGGGCTGGGTACCTCCCATGTTGGGCTCTGTCCTCTGGCCTACCATGTGGCAAAGGGCCCGGGACATGGTCCAGCTGGCCCGGGGAGGCCTCCAACCGGGCCCCAGGACCCTGCCAGGCACTAGGGTGGGCTCTTTCACCCTGGGGTCTATCCTTTGGCCTGGCCAACATCCCGGGTCAGGGGGGTCCTCCGGGCCAGGGGAGGCCTCCCCCCACTTTGTCTGCTTGTTCAGGTGCTTTTGGTCAGAGGCCCTTCGGGGCTCCCCTCGTAGCCCCATGCCTGATGTCCAGGTGGGTCTCCGAGCTCCCTGGGCCTCAGAGCCCCCATCCCCTGCAATGGCAAGCGAAGCCCTGTTCGTTGAGGCACAGCGCAACCAGATGGCTGTCCGTCGAGCCCAGTCATCTGGTTGCGCGCAGTACTTTCCAATGGTGCTATCAGATGGACGAGCAGCCCTGGAAGTCCCAATGGGGGCTCATTTGCTAACCCAAGCCCAGGCAGGGCTCCAGGAGGCCTGGTAAGTTTGTGCTTTTGGTTCCCTCTCTCACTCAGTGCGCACTGATGACAAGAAAGGAGGGTAGCCTTCCTACGGATTACTGGAGAGAGAGTATCTCAGACCCCCTTGAGGTCTGGCAATTCTGAGGCAGGCAAATCCAGGGCCCAAGCCTGCCCGCCTGGGTCTGCACCTGCCTCACAGCCCTTTTGGATGGGCTTTTCCTCCGAGCCTGTCTTCCCTGGGAGCAGGCAGGGACGTGAAACTGGCATCCCTGTGCAAGGTGGCCGGCCAGGGGAGGGCCCGGCCAGCGCTGTGTACTCCAATCAATTGGGCACGTTTGGTCTGTTTAGCCTCGCTGGGACCAGTGGGCTACTTGGACTCGGGCCGTAGGCGAGGGGTGCAGTGCAAGCTCAGAAGTTTTCTTTGGAGTTGTTTTTAACAAAGCTGCTGGTTGCAGGTGATCTGGTCTGTATTGAAGGCAGTCTGTCCTCTCAGGAGTTCTGGATGTCACTGGCTGCAGGACAAGTCGTATTGTGGTGTAGGCTCTCTGGAAACCGCAGATGGGCCAGCTGGGCTGGGGCCAAGTCAGTTCTTCTCTACAGTCTTAGTCTACACTTCTCTGCTGTGCGACTTCTTCCGCCCTTCTTGTTCGTAGCATACACGGATCTAGGCAGGCAAAATTCAGGGTCCCCCTAAATATTAAATTTAGTGGCATTACATGGGTGTGCTGGTAGGGACCAATAGATCCCTTCCTTGGGGTGAGTACACCACCCATTATGCCACCCTCTAGTGGGAGGGGGGCATGAACCTCTTTCTAATTGGCTATGTCCCCTCATCTTCAAGATGGAAGGGACTCAGATGTGTGCTTCACATCACCTCCCCCACCTGAAAGGAAAGGACAACTTTCCTCCTAACTTTGTTTTCCCACCGATTCTCCCACCCGAAGTGGGGATCAGAACTGGTGGAACCACTTGCTGGGGGCAGAAAAAGGCAGGGAAAGCTTACAAAAGCGGCAGTCCTTTGAAGGTTCCCCTTTGTGGACCCAGTCCATCCAAGGGGAGAAGGCATAACACCTCTGCCCAGGATGGGCTTTGTTTCTGGACCCAGAGAGCAGAGGCACTCTACCAAGGGGTCCAGAAACCTGTCTGGTGGTGGCAAATGGTGGGCAGCCATTCAGGAACCAAACCGGGCTGGTCGCTAAGATGCCCGCTGAGTGTATTTTACAATAAATCCCACACTGGCATAAGTGTGGGTTTATTGTGCTGAGAAGTTTGCTACCAAACTTCCCAGGTTTCAGTAAAGCCATTTTGGAGCTGTGGAGTTCGTAGTGACCAACGTCCAGACAATATACTCTTTATGGCTTTACTGTACTTAGAATGCCCACAAATAGACTTAGACATTGTAGGGGTACAATGCTCATGCAACTGTATCCTCGCCTGTGGGCTAGTGCACCCTGCTACAGTGTGACTTATTTAGGTCCCAGGCAGTGGGTTGCAGGCATGGCGCACAGGGATGTGTGCCATATCGACTATTCATTTTTCTCTGCACCAAAACACGCAGCCTGCAATGGCAGTGTGTGGGTGTTAAGGTGCAGGGTCTCGAAGGGTGGCACAATATGTCCCTGGTCACAGTGCCCTTGGTACCCATGGTACCTTTTACAAGGGGCTTACCTGTGGCTATAGATGTGCCAATTATGGGCACAAAGGTACAGTTGTGGGAAAGAAAACAGGTCCTGGAAACTGATAGGCAGGGAGCCAGGGCACATCAAGTCAAAGTGCATCAAGTGTCAGGCAAAGAGTGAGGGAGTTACTGCAACGGAAACCCCCTTTCCTACAGGAATCAGTGTTCGATTCCGGAAAGGGAGTCTGAGAAACGGCTACCACATCCAAGGAGGGCAGCAGGCATGCAAAATATTCATGACAAAAAATAACAAATACAGGACTCTTTTGAGGCCCTGTAATTGGAATGAGTACACTTTAAATCCTTTAACGTGGATCCATTGGAGGGAAGTCTGGTGCCGGAAGCCATGTTAATTCCAGCTCATATAGCATATATTATAGTTGCTGCAGTTAAAAAGTTCATATTTGATTCTTGGGATCGAGCTGGCGGTCCGCTGCGAGGCGAGCTACCACCTGTCCTAGCTCCTGCCTCTCGGTGTCTCCTTAATGCTCTTGACTGAGTGTCCTGGAGGTCTGAAGTATTTATTTTGAAGAAATGTGAGTGTTCAATTAGCCCTGTCGTCTGAATACTTCAGCTAGGAATAATGGAATAGGACTCAGGGTCTATTTTGTTGGTTTTTAGAACTAGGGCTATGATTAGTAGGGACGGCCAGGGGCATTCATGTTGTGTCGCTAAAGGTGAAATTCTTTGGCCGGCGCAAGATGAACCAAAGCGAAAGCATTTGACAAGAATATTTTCATTAATCAAGAAAGAAAGTTGGAGGTTGGAAGACGATCAGATACCCCTCATAGTCTGACCATAAACAATGCCAACTAGCAATCCAGTGGCGTTATTACTATGACCCGCCAAGCAGCTTACGGGAAACCAAAGTCAATGTTTCTGGGGGGTATGGTTGCTGAAACTAAAAGGAATTGATGGAAGGGCACCACCAGGAGTGGAGCCTACAGCTTAATTTGACTCAACACAGGAAACCTCACCCAGACCGGACACAGAAATGATTGACAGATTGATAGCTCATTCTCGATTCTGTGGGAGGTGGTGCATGGCCGTTCTTAGTTGGTGGAGTGATTAGTCTGTCAAAAGGAAAATTGGGTGTAAAGGGTTTCTAGAAGCGCACATAAAGTATTGACACTAAAGTAAAACAAGAGACATATTAGTACGGTGCATCCAAAAAAGGAGAGGAAACAACCTAACCTCCCAAGTTAAATCATATGATTAGTATAACATTCACAGTTTTTTCGGAGCACACGTAAATTTATCAAAGCAATTGTTACAAAATAGTACACATGAAGAGAATTAATTTCTTATTCTTCTTCCTTTAATATTCATAGGTCTTCTCATTCTTTAATTTTTTGAGCCTTATGCCTGAGCCATGCCTGAGCCAACGCGTTTCGTCGATAATGGCATTAAGCCTACGACTTTTTCAAGGCTAAAAATAACATGAAAATTATGTTTTAAATTAAAGTACATTATACATACAAATCGAGAAAACCCGAAACACTTACACCCAGTGCAAAGGGCTATTCAAGGAAGTTCATTGGTGACAATACAAAGTATACAAAACTAAGGTAGAGGTATATTATTAATGAATCAGCAAGGTAACATCATAAACAAATCATTATCATACTTTCAATGCAATCCATCACGTCACAACCCTTATTTTTTATATATAGTCTTATTACATCTAGTGAAAGCGTGACAATCCAAATGTAATCCCAAGAGTCCAATGGTGAGTATTATGAGTATAAAACCCATTGTGTCAATACAACTTAATATTCGAGATATAAGGTACCTGATTAATTTCTATATGTAATTGAATCTGTAAATATCAAAGAAGGAAATTACTTAAGATACGGCAATGGTCTTAATCATGGTGTCTTTTTTGATCAGGAAAAACACACGTTATCACCTTAAGTCTTACCTTAATAAAGGTAATTGAAATTCATAATGGTTCTCCACAGGATAACAAATTAAGTATCCCAAAGTATGAGTAGTTATATTAGAGCAGACCCAATAGTGTTCAGTCAAATCTGTAAAAATATGGAGACACACAAATTTGTGTTAGCCACCGGTAAAAATGCCATTAAAATTTTTTTTTAAAATTTTTTTTGTTTTATTAACATGTATTAACCAAGATTCCACAGTATCACATATCAGAAGTAAAAAATCTAAAAATTAGCCAAACAGCAAGGAATACGCAACTCAACAGTACCGTATCCTAACCCTGCACCTTGTGAGGTAGCTATTGCTTATGCTACCCAGGACATGTAGGTAAAACAAAGTAATCCTTTCACACCAAATTGCTTATGCAACGTTACTTATAATGACGAAAACGGCAAAATGGCCACTTCATATCACTATAACATTCAGTAACCAGCACTAAGTTTGTAGCAACTAACTAACA
This sequence comes from Triturus cristatus, assembly GCF_964204655.1. Lineage (NCBI taxonomy): Eukaryota > Metazoa > Chordata > Amphibia > Caudata > Salamandridae > Triturus > Triturus cristatus. The sequence goes on along the minus strand of NC_140581.1, from coordinate 791,251,193 downwards.
TGGAGATAAAGCTAAATAATCTTTTTTCATAAACGTTGTCCTTGTTACACCAAAAATACCCAATTTTCGTACCTCCGTAGTCTCCCACTTTCAACAAATCACGGCGTCCATTACCGTCGTGTATTCAAGTGACCCGATAAGGTTCATGAGGTTCCGCACCTACAGTGTCAAAAAGTATATTCTAAGTATACACGCCATACTACCAAACATTCTATTCATGTTTGGAAAAACAGCAATCGTAACATGTACCTTCAATTCTGTAAGCACCTCCCGAATACAGGCTGCCACTATAACTTCCTGGTTCTTCCTTCAAATAACATCATCAAAACACAAAGGAAGGACTATCCGGTGTTATAGCAAAATCCGCTCCATCTTGAAATGGGAAAGCAAAGCCACACATTTAAGGAGCCTCTCCCCTTACCACTTGCAATATTATTTATGTATTGTTACTAGATTTAGTTATATAAGTTTAATTAACTGTTGCACGCATATAATTATTAAAAATATCCTTGGTCACATAAAATCAACTAACGTTAATTTAGATAAAGATTTTTTATCGATATGTAATTAGCAATTACTAATATGAATCTCTCCATTTCAAAGTGGGAAATCAAACCACATGCGTTACAAATCTTTCTCCATGTCTTATCCGAATTACCATTAAGGTTAATAATAAAGTCTATTACTTGAATCTTGTATTTAAATAATACTAACAATCAGTAAAGGATAGTTTATCCTATTATCTCACAAGGCCACTTTCCGAAACAACGAGAAGTCTATTATCATATAAATGATATAGTAAATAAGAATATAAAAGACACCAAAATAAGGCACCGCCCAACAATATTATTATGCCAACACCATCCTGTAAATTGAGAGTTACAGCAAGAGACCGAAAATCCAGTATATAGTTCAAAGGCAACCAGAAATACTATAAATCTTTAATCCAACTCTTAATCCCCCAAGAAATATTGTAGTTCCTGGTCAAAATTAAGACCGTCCTCTACGGCCCTCAGACGCATGATCCATTTTGCCTCTGTCCTACGTAATTTCAATTCCCTGTTACCACCCCGTGGGTCCAGTTTTACATGTTCAATACCAAAAAATACAAAGGTTTTGTTTGAACCCTGTGCATTGCAGCTGTGTACATGTTCAGCAATGGAATACCGAGGATCATTATTTTTAATGGCTCGTAAATGTTCAGCAACACGTTCTTTCAAAGCTCGAATGGTACTTCCCACATATATCTTGACACATTTACACTCAATAATATATACAACATACTTGGTGCTACAAGTAATATTCCTTGTTATAACAAATGTTTTACTGTCATTAACCTGAAAATCACGCGTCTTAGCACATCTGCACATTCCGCAATGACCGCACTTGTAAAAGCCCTTAGAATGTTGTGTTAGCCAGGACTCCGATTGTCTATCTATAGGATAACTAGGGCTTAATAGGGAACCAAGACCTTTACCTCTTCGATAAGTAATTTGTGGTTGTTCACTTAGACAATCTGCTAAAGTTTTATCCAATTTCAAAATATGCCAGTGTTTGTACATACTTTTCCTAAGTGAAGCACTAATAGGGGTGAAGTCCGTTATTAATCTAATAGGTTGTGCTTTTGGTGTGATATCCTTCACAGATTTCAGCGTAGATATGCGTTTCATATTTAAAACCCTTTTTGGGCCATATGTATATCATATTGATTGTAACCCCTCTGGAGGAATCTTTTCTCCATATCACATATGCATGATCTAAAGTGTAATTCATCACTGCAATTCCGTCTAGCCCTTACCATTTCTCCAAAAGGAATTGCTTTCAATTGATGTCGGGGATGAGCACTTTTGGCGTGTAAAATGGCATTACAGGAGGTAGGTTTCCGATATAGGTCACTCTGAATACAATTATTGCTAGTGTATAGTTTCACATCTAGCAATATTACACTAGTGGTACTGAAGTGAGTAGTAAACCTAATATTCATCTCATTGCCATTCAGGTAGTCAAAAAACTCTTGTAGTAACAATTCGGTTCCATTCCATATCATGAGGCAGTCGTCAATGAACCTTCCCCAATAAAGAATATGTCCATTCCAGCGACTTCCTGTTGGGCCCCAGAGGATCACCTCCTCCAGCCAGCCCATAAACAGATTGGCAAAAATCCGATTGGCCGCACTCTGCTAGTCCTACCAGCGTGTTACCCCAAAGAATTGTGGTCCATGAAGTAGCTTCGGCGGGTACGCCTATGCCAAAAGTTTAAAATGAAAATGAGTGTCGCGTTAGCCATCCCTGGACACGTGTTTCCAGGTAGTTGCCTCTCGTCAGCAGGGAGTAGGTATGTGTGTAGGGTTGCTGCGTAGGCTGCCAAAAAATATTCTCAGGTAAAGTACCACTCAAGGCGCGCAGGTGCGTAGCCATGGGCTCGTCAGCCCCACCGGCTCAAGGGAGCCTGAATATAAACAAAAATCCGATTGGCCGCACTCTGCTAGTCCTACCAGCGTGTTACCCCAAAGAATTGTGGTCCATGAAGTAGCGTCGGCGGGTACGCCTATGCCAAAAGTTTAAAATGAAAATGAGTGTCGCGTTAGCCATCCCTGGACACGTGTTTCGAGGTAGTTGCCTCTCGTCAGCAGGGAGTAGGTATGTGTGTAGGGTTGCTGCGTAGGCTGCCAAAAAATATTCTCAGGTAAAGTACCACTCAAGGCGCGCAGGTGCGTAGCCATGGGCTCGTCAGCCCCACCGGCTCAAGGGAGCCTGAATATAAACAAAAATCCGATTGGCCGCACTCTGCTAGTCCTACCAGCGTGTTACCCCAAAGAATTGTGGTCCATGAAGTAGCGTCGGCGGGTACGCCTATGCCAAAAGTTTAAAATGAAAATGAGTGTCGCGTTAGCCATCCCTGGACACGTGTTTCGAGGTAGTTGCCTCTCGTCAGCAGGGAGTAGGTATGTGTGTAGGGTTGCTGCGTAGGCTGCCAAAAAATATTCTCAGGTAAAGTACCACTCAAGGCGCGCAGGTGCGTAGCCATGGGCTCGTCAGCCCCACCGGCTCAAGGGAGCCTGAATATAAACAAAAATCCGATTGGCCGCACTCTGCTAGTCCTACCAGCGTGTAAGAATTGTGGTCCATGAAGTAGCGTCGGCGGGTACGCCTATGCCAAAAGTTTAAAATGAAATGATTATTTTTGGCAGCCTACGCAGCAACCCTACACACATACCTACTCCCTGCTGACAAGAGGCAACTACCTCGAAACACGTGTCCAGGGATGGCTAACGCGACACTTATTTTCATTTTAAACTTTTGGCATAGGCGTACCCGCCGACGCTACTTCATGGACCACAATTCTTTGGGGTAACACGCTGGTAGGACTAGCAGAGTGCGGCCAATCGGATTTTTTTTTATATTCATGCTCCCTTGAGCCGGTGGGGCTGACGAGCCCATGGCTACGCACCTGCGCGCCTTGAGTGGTACTTTACCTGAGAATATTTTTGGCAGCCTACGCAGCAACCCTACACACACACCTACTCCCTGCTGACGAGAGGCAACTACCTCGAAACACGTGTCCAGGGATGGCTAACGCGACACTTATTTTCATTTTAAACTTTTGGCATAGGCGTACCCGCCGACGCTACTTCATGGACCACAATTCTTTGGGGTAACACGCTGGTAGGACTAGCAGAGTGCGGCCAATCGGATTTTTGTTTATATTCAGGCTCCCTTGAGCCGGTGGGGCTGACGAGCCCATGGCTACGCACCTGCGCGCCTTGAGTGGTACTTTACCTGAGAATATTTTTGGCAGCCTACGCAGCAACCCTACACACACACCTACTCCCTGCTGACGAGAGGCAACTACCTCGAAACACGTGTCCAGGGATGGCTAACGCGACACTTATTTTCATTTTAAACTTTTGGCATAAGCGTACCCGCCGACGCTACTTCATGGACCACAATTCTTTGGGGTAACACGCTGGTAGGACTAGCAGAGTGCGGCCAATCGGATTTTTGTTTATATTCATGCTCCCTTGAGCCGGTGGGGCTGATGAGCCCATGGCTACGCACCTGCGCTCCTTGAGTGGTACTTTACCTGAGAATATTTTTGGCAGCCTACGCAGCAACCCTACACACACACCTACTCCCTGCTGACGAGAGGCAACTACCTCGAAACACGTGTCCAGGGATGGCTAACGCAACACTTATTTTCATTTTAAACTTTTGGCATAGGCGTACCCGCCGACGCTACTTCATGGACCACAATTCTTTGGGGTAACACGCTGGTAGGACTAGCAGAGTGCGGCCAATCGGATTTTTGTTTATATTCATGCTCCCTTGAGCCGGTGGGGCTGACGAGCCCATGGCTATGCACCTGCGCGCCTTGAGTGGTACTTTACCTGAGAATATTTTTTGCAGCCTACGCAGCAACCCTACACACACACCTACTCCCTGCTGACGAGAGGCAACTACCTCAAAACACGTGTCCAGGGATGGCTAACGCGACACTTATTTTCATTTTAAACTTTTGGCTTAGGCGTACCCGCCGACACTACTTCATGGACCACAATTCTTTGGGGTAACACGCTGGTAGGACTAGCAGAGTGCGGCCAATCGGATTTTTGTTTATATTCATGCTCCCTTGAGCCGGTGGGGCTGACGAGCCCATGGCTACGCACCTGCGCGCCTTGAGTGGTACTTTACCTGAGAATATTTTTGGCAGCCTACGCAGCAACCCTACACACACACCTACTCCCTGCTGACGAGAGGCAACTACCTCGAAACACGTGTCCAGGGATGGCTAACGCAACACTTATTTTCATTTTAAACTTTTGGCATAGGCGTACCCGCCGACGCTACTTCATGGACCACAATTCTTTGGGGTAACACGCTGGTAGGACTAGCAGAGTGCGGCCAATCGGATTTTCATAAACAGATTGGCGTAGGCTGGTCAAAATCTGGAGCCCATAGCTACACCTTGAGTTTGTTTAAACCACTCATCCTTAAATAAAAAGTAGTTATTCGTAAGTATTAGTTCTGTCATGGCCAGTATCATTTGCGTGTGTTCCCACTGAGTAGCAGGTCTCTTAGATAGGAAATGATTCAGTGCCTTCATACCCAATTCATTTTTAATGCTGGTATAAAGTGAAACCACATCTAGAGTCACTAATATCATCCCTGGGTCCCATGTAAAATCACTCAATATATTAAGAATATGTCGTGTATCTTTAATATATGATGGTAGATTAACAACTATGGGATGTAAAAATATGTCCACAAATTGTGAAAGGCGTTCAGTTGGTCCCCCTATTCCTGATACTATTGGTCTTCCCGGTGGAAATGGAAGATCTTTATGAATTTTCGGCAGCGTATATAGACAAGGATAACGAGGACGATTTACATTTAGATATAGGAACTCATCCTCGTCTAATAAGCCAATGTCAGACCATGTCTTCAAACAAGCATTGATGGTATTTATAAGTGCAAACATAGGATTATAAGGAACTCTTTCATAACAGAGTTTGTTGTTCAATTGAGAGTATATCTCTTGTTCATAGTCAACTCTATTCATTAGCACTATGTTTCCACCCTTGTCTGCTTTGCGAATAATCAATTCGGTATTTGTCAGAAGTGAATTTAATGCATGTCTTTCTTCAGTAGTCAAATTATCTTTAATAAAATTCATAGCTGGCATTTTCTTCATACTTAGGTCAATGTCTCTAATGACCAGATTATGAAAAATGTCTATATTGTTCCCACTGACTAAATTGGGGGACCACTTAGACTTGCTCTTAAGTCCACTAGATATAGTCAAATCTGTTCTGATATCCAAATCTCTCAAGACCTTAAAAATAGTCACAGGATCTTCTTCTAACTCCGTTATTGAAAATAATGTGACAGTATCTTGGATATCCTCGATTGTTAAATTAGACACAGGAGTTGGTATTTCAGATGCTATCTCTTTATTAGGTTTAGGATTGGATGCAAAGTACTTTTTCAATTTAAGGCGTCTAATGAACCTAAAAAGATCAATCTTAGTTTCACATACGTCCCCTTTGTATGTGGGACAGAACCCCAAGCCCAGATTAGTCTGATTAATTCTGATAACGAACAAGACTCCTCCATGCTAACTAGATACGTGACCCTCAGTGGTCAGCATCCAACTTCTTAGAGGGACAAGTGGCGTTCAGCCACACGAGATTGAGCAATAACAGATCTGTGATGCCCTTAGATGTCCGGGGTTGCATGTACGCTACATTGAACGGATCAGCGTATGTCTACCCTTCTCTGACAGGTGGGGGGTAACCCGGTGAACCCTGTTCATGATAGGGATTTGGGATTGCTATTATTTCCCATGAGCGAGTAATTTCCTGTAAGTGCAGGTCATAAGCTTACGTTCATTAAGTCCCTGCCCTTTGTACAAACAGCCCGTCGTTTCTACCGATTGGATGGTTTAGTGAGGTCTTTGGAACGGCGCCCCTGGGGTCAGCAACGGCCCTGATGGAGCGCCGAGAAGACGATCAAACTTGACTATTTAGAGGAAGTACATTTTTAACAAGGTTTCCTTAGGTGAACCCGCTGAAGGATCATTAATGGTGGAGCAGCCCGAGCAATGGACGGCGCCAGCCTAAAACCCTCTGTCGCCTTCCAGATGGATCACGCAAACCATAGGCAGAGGGCCTGGCCCTGCCCTCATGCGCTCAGGCCAGTGGAGTGGTCCACGACTGCTGGGGTACTTGGGTTTGGACTGGGCATGGGGCGGACTCTTCCACTGGGGAGTAACTGACCAACAAACATGCGAGACTCTGGGGACAGGTAGGCTCCTGGCCCCTGCCCCTCTGGGAGGGGCACAGAAGTAGGCCCTCCTGAGACAGAACCCAATGTCACCCAGCATGACCCCACAGTAGGGAAACCGAATAGCAGTGCCTCCCTGGGCTGGGACCACCCCTGAAGGTCCTGCCATCCGGGCCTTCCTGTGCCCAATCCCAGCCTGACAAGGCTTCAGGCAACCAAAGAGTGGGCCTTTTTGACTGGGAGGGCAGCCTGGGAGAGAAAGTGCCGGGCCTATGAGGGGACCCCAGCTCCTTTCGGTGGGAGGTGTATGGGATGGGGAGCTACCCGGCTTTTCCCTTCTGGCGCCTCTGACCAAGGCAGGGGTGGGCTAACCACTAGCCTGCCGGCATGGCTCAGGGCTGCCGCCCAAGCCGGGGACTTCTAACGACACAGGGTCAAGCTCGGTGGCAGACAGCTGATGTGCAGGTGGGAATACCCGGTTTGTCCTGGTCCCGTGTGGCTGGGCTGAGGGTTTGAAGAGGTGTGCGGTTCCTCCTGCTCCTCCGGGAGGGACCCTTTGCCATTGGGGGGATGGAGGTCTCCTGGGTCGAGCGCTTGATAGCGCTTTTCGAATCGGGAAGGCTGACTCCCAGAGGGGAAGCCTTAAACAGGGCGCAGACAGAAGGGGGCCGACTCATCACCCTTATTGCACTGCATGTTTGTGGGGCACCCGGTGCTAAATAATTCATAGACATCTGTGAGTGTCTGCAGACCCCTTCCACCACCCTCCCTCTGCCGCCAGGCCAGTGGGAGGGACGTGAAAGGGGAAATGTGGGTATGTAGGAGGCTGCCTCCACCATGTGCTGACCGGCACGGGGGCCTCCCGTGCAAGGGGATCAAGCCCCCAACGGGGGTTGGGGCATGATTCCCTTGCAGGGTGACCAGATGGCCGGACCCCCATGCACAAGTCGTTGGGAGGCAAGCATCCCAGGAAGGAGCCTCCCAAGCACCTGCCTCAGGGTGCATGGCCACTCCTGTCATTGTTGGACTGCTGTGTGACTGGGTCCTGTGTCAGGTGGTCCTTACCCATCTGGTCACTTGGTCATTGGGCCATCTGGTTGCCATGATGAGCGACCAGATGGCCGTCCGGACGGGCTAACTCCAACTTTTGTCCTCCCGCCAGGGTTCTGTAATAGACGGGGAAACAGGCTTCCCAGTCAGGCCAAGGGGGGAGAGGATATTGCCTGGGCTTAACCCTCCTTGGTTCCCCGGGCTCCAAGAAGGTGAAAGGCACACACCAAAGCAGCACCCTGATCCCACGGTATGGTGGTGACAGTAACGAGAGCATGGTGGCTGCAGGCTCGGGGAGGACTTATTACTCCTGTACTGGGTATGCGGTAAAGAGTGGAGACCAGCCCTGCATGAAGGCCTAGCCCCCGGGCTGCTGACTGGAACACAAGCCCGGGAGAGCTCTGAGAAACCCTGAGCAGATGCCTGGGCCTGATCTCGAATGGCAGAAACTGTTAATGTCCCGCACCACCTAGGAGGTACTGTCAGCAGGCCTGGTGCAAGGTTTACCATACTTCTAAGAATGAGCAGAGCGTGGCAAAGGGTAAGCGGCAGGCCCGAGAAGCCTTTGCCTCTTCTCTGGCAGGGAGGGAGGCCGTAGTTGCGCCAACGGTTCGTGCTTTGGTGGGGCCCGGGCTTCATGCACTGGCCCTCCATGCCGCCAATCATGTGGCGGGGGAAGAAATGGGCTCCGTGGTGACGAACAGGGGGCCTGCCTGGGGAAAGGCCAGACCGCACTCTGGCCGATCAGGCATAGTTAGGCCTATTTGGCGACTGTGGGCTGCTTGGTTGGAAACACTTGACTGTGGCCCGAGTGAGGACTCCTGAGCAACAGGATGGGGCTCTGGAAGGCCAGGAAACCATCAAGCTGGGTCTTTGAGTTCACCAGGGCCCTGGGTTCCCTTCCCTGCGTGGCTGGTTTCAGAGGATCTGAACGTGGCCCGGGCCCCCTGCTAGGCCATGGGGTGAGCATCCTGGTCCGGGGCTCCCTCCTCCGCATGCCATGTTACCAAGGGCACGAGGTGGGGATCCCGCAGGCCCAGGGAGGCTCTACCTGTTTGGCTGGGTTCAGAAGCACAGAATGGGACCAGGGCTTTGGCGGGTTCTGGGGTTGGAGTCCCCGTCCTGCCAAATTCCCGGGAAAACCTAGAAGGATCTACACATATGACCCCTTGTTGAATTCTGAATTTTGTCTACTTTTTAGAAACCTTTTTTAGAGACCTGTTGTTTTATTTTTATGTATTGTGTGGCTTTTTCTTTAGTTTTTTTTTTTTAATGCTCGATTGTAATGCAATGGGTTTAATTAACTTATGCATTTAAATAAATAAATACCAAAAATACCAAATACAGCAGTAGGTATAAGATGCAATAAGTGCAAGAAATTAGTTCATTTTAACAGTGTTTGCAGATCTGGTGGATCTATCAAATGTGGCCCTAAATTGGGAGATTGACTCCTTGTCTACTAACAAAATGAAGGAACCTTTATGCTAGGTAACTCTTAGCTCCAAAATAACTCTTAAGGTTCCAAAATAACTCTTAACATGATGTGTGACCCAGGTGCATCTATTACTATAATATCTCATACTTTATTTTACAAACAGTGGGGTTCTAATGTTATCCTGAGCAGACCGGACATTCATCCTGAAATTTATGGTGATCAGGATATCCATATGGTTATGCTCTTCATAGATACTGTGTCTTGTCTTGGCAGGTCATTGTCAACTAAAATCTATGTTGCACCCCAGGGTAGAAATATAGTTCACTGGCAGGACCAGGCAAAACTTGGTCTGATGCTTGTGCCTGGTAGCAAATGTATCTTTACTCACTACTGATGATTTTAATCCCTCTGAGGATATTGTTAAAATAGTTCCTGAAAATGTTTCTGGTAAGTTTGGGCTCATTCAGAAATATGTGCACACAATTAAGTTGAAGAAGCACCTGTTACACACAACGCCAATACCTGTCCCCTTAAGTGGTAGAGATAAATTGAGAAAGCTATTAGAGAAGTTAGTTGGAGATGACATTTTGAAACCCATTGACTCCTCTGAATGGATAAGTACCATTGTAATTGTGTGCAAAAGGGATGGTGAGATTCTCTTGTACGCTGATCAGCGCAGTCTCAACAGAAACATTGTGGTTGATTGCCATCCTCTGCCCAAGGTTCAAGACTTAGGGCTTGATTACGAGTTTGATGGTCCACGGACTGCGCGACTTGCGGGGGCACCAAGGCAGTGGTCTCCCAACCGCCCTATTAAAATTAGGGCGGTTTCGACCACCATTACCCTGCAGCAGCCGCCAGGCAACCGGCATTCTCTGGTGATGGCACGGCAGTGTGGAGGTAGTAATATGCTTGGCGGTATTGCCAAGGTCCAGCCAAGCATATTACAAGTTTCCTCTCTGCCACGGTTTTCATGGCAGTTCCTCCTCCATGAAAACCATGGCAGAGAGGAAACAAAGTGGTGCCTCACGCCATGTGAATGATCACAAGGGGGGACAACATGTGCCCCCCTGTGTGCATCCACACCAGTTCCTGCACGGCATGGACCTTACAGTCCATGCTGTGCAGGAACTGGTTTTGGCGTTCCTCTTGCTGTGCCAATTTTTAGAGGCACCACTGTGGGAACGTCAAAAAAAGCCTGCCAGTCACCTCGAAATCTGGAGGGCCGCCAGACCACGGATTTAACGGTGCGGACAGGGGGCGGACCCGGCGCTGTACCACCAAACTCTTAATCAGGTCCGTACTAGCCAACATTAAGGACTCTAAATTTTTCACACTTTTGGCTCTCAAATCAGCTTACTACAAGATTCCATTGGCTGAAAGGTCCCAAGAGTTAACCACCTTTTTAACTTGTTTCAGAGTATTTAAGTTTTGCAGACTCCGTTTTGGATTGGCTTCAGCAGCCAGCAGTGGCAGCTGGTTTATTTTAAAGGTGGTGAGGCAAAAAACTGTGAGAGAGCCCAAACTGATAAAATGGGGGGGATGGCAGAAACATTTAGAAAAAAACAAATTCAAATGGTGGATTCCACAGTACCCTGTCAGTCATTAAAAACTTTGTATTTCAGTGTAATTCAGCAAAATGCATAGAGCAACAGCACAGTGTGCAGTATTTTCATATAGACATAGTCACACACAGATACAAGTATGGACTGCCTTAAGAACAATTAGGATGTATGTAAAAAACGTGTATTTCTGCACATTACTTTTGGCTAGCAGTGCTTTTTACACTTCTGTTGCCTGTTTCAGCACTTTGGCTACTCAAGGAGACCAAGGTCAGAAGCAGACAAGCAAGCTTCTCTCATACTAAGCGCAGACCCCAGTTATAGAGATCCCTTACTGCTGGCAATACTCATCATTTACGTATCTATGTTAAAACACTGTTCTGAATTGCTTCTCAAAAAAGTAAAGACTGCATGTGCAATTGATGTAAAAGAGGACTGAAAAAGATACTTTTCTAGTGGCTTAATTGCACAACCAAAAAATCTAGGATCAATCTCAGCTTCCCTGTTTTATCAAATAGTGTGATCTGAGACAATTTTATTTTACTGTGCTTCATTTTTCTATATCATCACGTTTTCGAGCACCTTGAAATATATCCCTCCAGGGCTGTAGGTACAAAATACTTTGGTGTATGTGTAGTAGACTTTCATTTTGCTCTAGCTATAATAAGCTTGACCACATGTAGGGTACACATGACAACTGACTTTCCTTGGAGATATGGCCTAGCAGCTACAATTGCTGACCTGGGATCTGTGGAAACAGGCTCAAATCCAGATACAGTCCCTTAAAACAAATGTTTGACATAGTTGGGTTCCCTTGTACAGCACCCTAATGCAGTCAGGTATTGTTGTTAAAGTGGTGGAGGAGGCATTAACCTGTTGTAAATTCATGGTTGAAAAAATCACTTCTAAAGAAATCCATGCAGTGCAGAGAGAATCTAACCAATTAACGTGAAAGCTTTCTGCGTGGGAAAGAAATACACTTTTTGAATGATGAAGCCTTTTCTATAATTTTGAATACGTGTGTTGGACGATTTACATTCCAAATATGTCCTTGGGTCGTGGTTGGCTCTGAAAGCCTGGGCACGACGCTCCCTGTTAATTTGCTGAGTCACCCGCCTCTGTTACTCAGTCTGGTCACGGACTTCGTACCCATGCCCTCAAAATCCGACTAGGCCTCCATGCTGGGCAGGCCTGAGCCTCTAATCAAACGCAGATGATAGCAACAAATAAATAATAAAAAAGGAACATGGAATATGATAATTTTTCTGCAGGCATTCAGCGCACTCAAGTTTTTAAAGAATGACATATTTGCGTATTTTTTGCAAAATACATAAAAATGTATGTAAGTTGAAACAAATCAATGTGATAGATTAGCACTCCCCATTCTGACAGATTTGAAGTTTCTGCACATTGCATTTACATTTATGAGCCCACGCACTCAGCCCTGTTAAATTAAGTTTATTTTACCAATGTCAGTCAGTCAGTCAGTCACTGCTGTGTGCTGCGGAGTTTTTCCAATTGCATTCCAAGTCCAATTCTGTCCAAATGACAGCAAGTCAGCCTGGGACTGCCTGACACAGGTTGGGCCTTACCCCGGCCTCAAGCACTGGCTTCTGGAAAGATGAGGTGAGACAAAAGAAACACCCTTGTTCATAGTGCCGTGACGTCACTGGAGCAGCGCATATAGGAATCAGCATTATGCCAAAGTGCAAATGGAAAAAACATGGCCAGCCACTGTGTAGCTTCCACATAAAGCCACACAGCGATTGGCCTTGCTCTGTCACTCTCCCATGCTTCTGCTGGCTAATGTTCATAGGCCAGGGCAGGGAATATCTAACCAATCTGGAGGCTGCTCTCTCATGCTGTGTATAAAAGTAAACAGCATGAGAGCAGTGGCACAGTTAGTGTGAGCAGTCATCCTGACCGCTCTGAAGGAGACCGAGAGGGCTATGTGTTTTCCCCCCAGCTCCTACACAGGGTGAGTTGGAAATGCCTCAAGTGCGCAAGTCAGGTAGGACATAGCTAAACACCAGTCCTACCCGACATGCGCACTTGACTACAAACTTTGCCCCAGCTGTCCCGATTTCCTGCTTCCAAGCAACAGAACTGTCCCCGCCCCAAAATCAGTACGAGTGGGACACACTACTAAAAATATCAAGAATATTTAAAATTGCATGGATCAATGTAGTGTCTCACAGCAGGGAAGCACCGATCTTCGCTCAAATGAATGAGCCGCCCCTGGCAGTTAGAGTTTTTCAGTGCTTCATAAGATATTGGAGAGTGTGAGTGGGGTACAAGTGTTTCAAGATGATTTTTGGAAAATTGACTACACCCTATCACTCCCAATGGTATTTCTCCAAAATTTGAATTGCTAAAAGCTATTGAAGATGCACATCCATAGAGTGACGAAGATACACTTCGCTCCTTTTTAGGGCAAAGCGAATACTATTTAAGGTCTGTGCAAGGTTATGGTTTTATTGTGCAGCCCTTGAGGAATTTACTCAAGAAAGGAGTAAAGCATATCTGTTCTGATGATGTGCACAAATTTTTTCAGAAAGTGAAGAATCTGATTAGTTCAGCCCCAAATTTAACTCCATTTGCAGCGGCATAAAGTATATCATAACTGTTGCCAAAACCCCATTGCCTTTGCCTCTTGCCAGTGACGGCCCGTATAGGGCGTGTTACCCGGGCGGTTACGTGGGGCAGCGGAGGGGCAGGGTGGGGGGTTGCAAAATGCGGCATACGGCCGATTGCAGGTAAGTTACGAAAAAATTAATAAAACGAATTTCGTTGGGCGCGCAGCATCGCCAAATGCGATGCAGCGCGTGCAACAAAATTCATTTTCTTTATTTTTTTCGTAACTTACCTGCAATCGGCTGTATGCCACATTTTGCAACCCCCCACCCCGTCTCTCCTCTGCCCCACGTCACCGCCCCGGTAACACGCCCTATACGGGCCGTCGCTGCCTCTCGCTATTTCAGTAGTGTGGAAGGCAATTACAGCACCATTAAGCATGCTGTCGGGCAATGAAAAGGTTCAAGACTTTCACTGGGGGTTCCCATTTTGATCTATTCACAGACCACAAACCATTGCTCCACCTGATGAGTGAAAATGCTTCAGGGAAAGCATCATCACAATTGGCCAGCTTGTTATTAAAGCTGCAAGAATTACATTTTAGGCTGAAATACACACCTGGTGAGAAAAACATAAGAGCGGACTGTCTCTCCAGGTCATCCATCAGAGGGGAAGAATCCAACACACTGCAAGATAATGAGACTGTGATTGCTTTCGTGGAGGTTATACTGAGGAACGAATGGGTTATCACATACAAACTGTGGTTACAAGCTTCCAAACAGGATGCCACGTTACAGACTTTTTTCAAATTCATGAAAGAAGGTTGGCCCAAGGAAAGAAATGTTGAGGCCTCTTTGAAACCTTTTGTTCAGATTTCAGAGGACCTAACAGTTATTTAAGGGGTGCTAGTACATACTGATGTGTGTGCCTCCTGTGACTACAGAGGTGATATTAGTAAGGAGGCACACAAGGGCCATTTACAGGTAATTAGCACATGCAACTATATAAAACAATTTTACTGGTGTCCTGCATCGGAAGCTCAAGTTTATTGATAATTGCACCACCTGCTTGGTATCTGATAAGCACTGGAAGGGAAATTAGTCATCTATTCATATGGTCCCTCTACTGGAGGAAGCCTGGCAAAAAGTGGCACATTATTTTGTGGGTCCATTGGAGTTATTGCCTAGTAACAAAAGATGCATGATGGATTTGATTGATTAATTTTCAAAACAGGTGTATTTTGGTTTTAAATCTGTTCCCAACACTGACACTATAATCAAATTTAAAAAAAATTAAGTTTTGATGTAGAAGGAGCACCCAGAGAAATTCTTACAGACAACAGCACACCCATCACATCAGCGTGCATGAAGGACTTGACTGAGGTTTTTCATATTACTCATCTCACAGTTGTTCTTTATTTACCTTCTGCCAATGGTTTGGTTTAATGCATGAATACCTTCTTAAAAGATGGTGTGCAAACTGCCTTGGCCATGGGTCTTGAGGTTGAAACGTTTCTCAGGGAAAAAGTTTGGTCATATCTAGTAACTCCACACAGTACAACAGGTATGTCCCCATTTATGATGCTATGCATAAGATTTCCAAGGGCTTAAGTTTGTCCTGAATGAGTGAGAGAGGTAAGCATAAAGAGCACACCTGAGGTGCAGACTCTTACATACAGAGGTGAAGCAATGAAAAGTCAGGTTAAAGAATGTTTTGGCAAAGCATACCATGTCAAAGAATTAACATTGAAAGTCAAGGATTAGGTTTTGATAAGAAATCGCACTAAGGTCAAGAAGGGTTTATTGAAATTTTCAAAACCAGTTTGCATTGAAAGAGAGTCTAAAGGTTCAGTACATATAAAGGACAAAGCCTGGTGGAGTAGGAGCGATCTGGTCAAGACTAACCAGGAGCATGCAGCCAAAATTCAAGCTGTGCAAGGCTACGATGTCAACAATCCCTCTCTTGAAAGAACTTGGGGCCATATGTAGGAAGCCAAATTGCGATCGCAAATGCTGAAATTAGCCGAATTTCGGCGTTTGCAATCGCAATTGGGCAGTGTGCTATGTAGCACACAAAAACCCACATGCAAAATAAGGAATCGCAAAATTTGCGATTCCTTATTTTGCTAATACATTTAAGGAATCCCAAATTGCGATTCCTTAAATGCAATGTAGGAAGCACCCAAGTTGTGCGAATTTGGCTTAAGGAATCGCATATTACCACCAACTTCAGGTTGGTGGTAATTTGCGATATCTTTGAAAAATGCACTTTTTTGCATTTTTCAAAGTGCCATGTGGCGCACATACATGTCCTTAGCGCATGTATGTGCGCCACATGTGCACACATGTTTATTTCAGGGGTGCAAAAGGGTGTCCTATTGACACACTTGCACACTTGAAATTGCATTCTCAATTTGCGATTCTCTAATTGAGAATCGCAAATTGAGAATGTCTTCCTATTCATTCCTATAGGCCTTCTAGCCCATAGGAATGAATGTCAAGGTATTCCTTATTTGCGAATCTCAATTTGGGATTCACAAATAAGGAATAGGTGGGAATCGCGAAATATTTTGCTAATCCTACCTACATTGCGTTTTGCAATTCTCTAATTGCGATTCCCTAAAAATTGCAATTAGAGAATCGCAAAACACGTTGTACCTACATATGGCCCTTGGTGACAAACTCAAGAGCATTCAAAGCACAGTCAAGGGTCATCTCAGTCTGATAATGAATGCAAATGATTTGTTACAAACACAAAGGCATCCTGGTACAAACATTGTTCCTGAACAATCTAATGATTGCATTACGTCCCATAACACCAGAGCTATCCGCAATACTACTATGCCTTCTAAATTTAAGGATTACTATTTGTCTTACAAAAAAATAATAGATGTAGGGAAGTAAAGATTGTGATATTCTTATTTTAGAAATTTTTATTTTATACTTTTTCATATGAATGATTTAGCTTTGTTGTTTCAAAAAGGGGAAGGCATTGTACTATAAGTCATTGCAGTAATGTATGGAATGTGCTGTAACTTTAAGAACTTGTTATGAGCGAGCAAGTTCCTGCTTTGTGAAGCAAACTCACTTGTCAAAATTAAATGCATTCCAGTTGCTATGTTTCATTTTAAGTTACTGCTTCCTGGTTCGCACCGCATCATTTGATCAGTCTCCGTTGGGTGCCTGTTGCATAAAGACAGGCTGCGTGTGGGATTCTTATTTATTACATTTTACTTCATGACATAAACGCTGTACTCCTGAAGTCTCTATGTAACAGTGGACTGGCTGCAGCACATCGCCATAGGCCAAAGTCTATGTCCTGGGCCTAAACCACAGCAACTGGCTAACTTTCACAGCACATGGCCTGAGGCCTTGTGCGACAATGATAGGCCAGGGCATGGTCTGATGTAAGTGCTTGCGCTCAGCCCACTCCAGGCAGCCCACCCCTGCTGCGCCCTGCCTGAAGCCATGCACAGAGGCTGCAGAGCCTGCTCCTTGGCTAGGTCAGTTGTCCAACCCAATACGGGCAGCCATCACCCACTGCAGGTCTCCAACCCTCACAGAGCATGGCTTTGATCAAGCATTGTGGGTTTGGCTGCATGTTCTGGCCAGTTCAGCCTTATTAATCCCCAACTTCAGGATGTCCACAGACACTACAGTGAATCATACCTTGAATTTCAGAAACACACACAATCAAACACCAGGGATTATTATAAACCTGACAACCCAAACCCCAAGAAACAGACAGCCTGTTAAGTGCTGCTATAAGTTCCCTCCAGGTACTTTTGCCCATGTTGTGAACAATAGTTAAGCATTTTCTGTTACCCATCCCTAGTAGACACTTCAAAATGAGCTGGCGGCACCTGAGTTATCTTTATGAGGTTTATGAGGTAGCGGCCCAAATCCTCAGTGTTGGACAAACACTGTACCCCTGAATCCTCCTGCCATGGCCTAATTAGCATCCTGGGGAAAACTACACCAACAAAATTAAACACATATTTTTGTTCAGAAATAATAAGTGATGCAAAGATGTACTTATAATTGTGGGATAAGAGGCGTGTAATGAGTACTGGCTTTACTATTATACATTGTTTTTATTTTAATAAATCAATTAAAACATGTTTGCATTTTTAGAATTATGGAAGTGCACTTCTTTTATGCACTCTTTCTGCATTTTTTCTACTTTATGTTGGAAGGTGTATCACAATGATTAATTCCGATAAGTTTCTGACAGGCACTTGAACCCGGGCTTTGTGCCATCAGCTAAGTGTTGTTAGAGTCAATAATCAATAATGCATGTTGGCACAGAAATAATATGACTAAAATTGCCCCAAGAGACGTAGTAAGAATGCCATTTGTTTATGGAGGTAACTAGGACCTATTTCATAGAGATCCCCCAGACCCTTAGAGGGTTTCAGCCTCTAAAACTGGACACCATTGCCAGTCAGGGCTGTATGAAGCACTACAGTAGCTCTTTTGTTGCTGTGTTCAATCTGTTCAGATGCTACTGCACCCACACCCTATTCTCTCAGGTGGTACTGCGCACAGAGCAAGGCGGGGAGCCACAGCACAGCTTCACTGCTGCGTCCCACTGGTGCTGGTATCTACTCCTAGCAGTTACTGCTACATATGGGGTAGATTAAGGGGCAAGAGCAGATCCTTCTGCACTCCCCCAACACCATGAGGCATAACGCCAGCCCTTGCAGCCCCTGCGGTACAGGGGCACACCCCAACCTTTTTAGGGCCCCCCACTCCTTTAACAGGCCCGCATTCAGCCCAATGCTGAATCTGAGAGAAATGGGAGTCTCAGGGAACCTCATCACGTTCTGCAGGGAGCCTCATTATTTTGCGTTATTATTATTCTTAGATTTTAAGTTTTATATAGCGCGAATTCGGCCCAAGGGCAATGGAGCACTTTACACAAGCGCCTGTTATATTACACAAGGTCAGATTCATTTTGTTTTTTAAGCACAAGAAGATTAAGTGATTTGTCCAGAATCATAGTATTTTTACCCTACGCCTGGATTCGCACTTGGATCTCCAGTTCCAAAGTGGGCAGCTCAGGCAGTGTATTGTCCTGCTGGACACGTTCTAGTGTTCCAGGGATGTACTGTGCATACACTCTACACCCACCGATCACAGGCGTCACCGGTCATGTGACCCTGCTAATAAAAGGATCCGGGCACATATGCCCTTGGCCAGTTACCAGTAACCATACTACTGTGTCTGCGTCTATTACTTCCAAGTATGTGGGCCTACAGCCCACTACTTTATAATGGCGATGAGCAGGTCGATCCTCGCATGTACGATGGCAGCAGTCTTCCAGTTGGTTGTAGGGGGAAGTGTAGCCTGTGCCTAAGGCACCCCCAAATATGCTGCCAGCATGACGGCTACTCCGTGAGGAAAGGAACGGCATGCCGCCTTCATGCACTGTAGTCGCCTACCTGCTGTGAGTCTGCTGTGGCCCCTTGAGTGACAAGCGGCGCTGAACAACCTGCATGTGGCGGCCCCAAATGAAGGCTGAAGGGGAAAGTGATGCGCTGCCCTGCTGCACCAGTACTGCATGCCCCCTCTCCCGCACTAGCGCTGCCCAGAAGCCCTGTACTGGTATACAGTAACTGTCAAGGCCCACAGTCAAAGGAAAGACAGCCTCGGCCTGGTAAGAGAAATGATTGAAGCACTGCCGGACAGCTGTTCACTGGAACGTGCTAGGGTTGTATAAGTGACTGCTAGTAAAGTTGCCCTGCCTCCAGCAGGTATAGATTGGCCCTGCCACACCGGTACTTTAGCCACCTCCGCACTGGCAGCGCCTGAGGGTGACGACACTGCAACCACCTCGTGGCAGCAGAAGCAATCCCAGGAATTGCCCCTGCACTCCTCAGTGTCACCAGGTTGAAGTCTGGGCAGTGCACTAACCACCAGATGGGAACCGCACGAGAAGGCATGGCCGGCAGTAATGAGAAGGCTGCCGGAGCCTGTTGTTAAAGTGGTAGCAGCACCGGGCGGCTCACAGTTTCAGTGTAGCTGTTGCAGCGCCTGAATGCCGCCACAGCTCCCCTAGCGGTGAATCTGTGCACCGCATCATGGTCTGAGGAAGAGCTAGAAGCCCGCGAGGCAGGCCCCAACTGAGGACAATTGAGCAGATTATGAGTCCCACCCGCCCCGCATGAGAAAGGAAAGGTATTGGCCTACATTGTCCTTAAAGCAAGCACAGGGACAGTATCTCAGAGAAGCCAGGACATGTGACGAGAGAACCACAAGGCCCCCTGGTGGGTGCTTGCCATCACAGCAGGAGAACACTGGCCATCCTCTGCCCACATCTACCGAAGGGAGAGACAACCCTGCAGGACAGCCTACATTTGAGGCTGCCAGGTGACTTAGTGGCAAACACTTGAAAAAAGGGGGGCATGCAATGCCCCATGCTCTAAGCAGCTACAGCTAAGGACTGTCCAAAGAGAGCGCCACGTGCCCCCGTGAGTTGCCAAGTGTTGAGAAGGGGACAGACTGTGAACCCCAGTATAGAAAGACTGCTGACCCCCACAAGAAGCACAAAGCTGCCCAGCCAAGAAAGTTTAGTGATGCCAAGAGCAGCCAAGCAGCAAAGCCCCAAGGCATCAAGCTCCACGTTAAACAAGAGAAGGACATAAGCAGAGCTCGCAACCCCCAGTTGCTGTCTGATGCCACCACAAGTGAGGGGATACTGCCACTTGCCCCCAGCGGTGAACAACCAGCACCACAAGCCAGGAGAATGGGCATGCAAAGCGCAAGAAGAGGGTGCCCTTGAAGAAGGACCAAGAGCACGAATTCAGAGGTGCGTAGAGGACCGCACTCAGAAACCTGAGAGCACGGGCAGAAGTCGGGGAGTGAGAGAGCTCTCTGAACGGAAGAAGCAATGCTGAAAGGAAAAGACCGCACCAGCCGGCCACTCCAGCACCAAATGGTCACTGTTGGTCCATCATTGAGAGTACCACATGGAGAGACAGACCCTGCCAGCATGCCCGAACCTAGGCAGGACCAAATGCTGCGATGTCGCAGCCTCAAGACGAAAGCACTATGCCCTTGAGTGAGGAAGAGGAGCAGAAAGAAGGTGCCCCTCATTCCAGGGTATGGAGCACAGAGAAGATCCCTGAGAAAGGGCTTGGACCTGTGAGAGGTCTGCGAAACGTGGAGAGTCAAGTCCTCCCGACAGGACAGACCTGTGATAGGTCCACAGCAAAGACAAGACACAGTCCTAAGAACTGGACGCGACCAGCGAGATGTCTATGTGAGGTCAACATGCAACACTTGGCATGACGCCACATCACTATGAGGAACCTGGTCAGAAGAAGAGAACAGCATGGCATGTCACCACATCACGAAGGACTTAAAGAGGAGAAGAGAGTGGCATGATGCCACAGTGTGAACAACAACCACCATAGGTGTGCAAGAGAAAAGAGAAAAGAGTAATAAGGCTGAGGACTCGTGCCAATGCCAGAGAGAACATCCATCAACACAAGCCAGCCACCAGGGTGTAGAGACATCAATGGAGACAGCTCCATGGGAGAAACAACTGTAAGTTGCCATCAAGCGCGAACCGCGTCCAGGCCCCATGCTTCACAGTGTGACCGCCTAGTCACCTGTCACTGCCTGCTTAGCATAGATATCATCCCTGCTAGTAACTGCACATGCTGAAGAAGAACAGCAAGTGGCTGAGAAGTCCCTCCAATCATCTTTACTCCAAGCAAGACATCGCCACCTGTCCCCCAAGTTGTTAGATGGTAAGATCGTCATCATTACCAGGTGCATAACCAGAACCACCCAAGGAGCATCGTACCACCTGAGTGGGGCCAGATGCCTGCAAAACAACCAGAGATTAACAAGGCATCCCTGACGCTGTGGAAGGCTGGGCAACCAAAAATCTTCTGTGAGCCCCTGTGAACCAGAGCTGCCGAAGTGAACATACTTGACCGTTGGACCATCCACCATTGGGGTTGCACGAGGCTTGGATGTGGCCCTGTTGGGAGTTCCGCAGCGACCCCTTGGCGCTGGGTAACTGAGGCCCGCACCGTCCATGCAGTCCTGTAGCAATCCCACTGCAAGGGTCTCAAGGGAATTCCGGTGTGAGAAGAAATCCCAGCAAGAGAGATGCATCTGCAGCATCACCACGACAGGCACCGGGATGCACTGAGGTTGTGGACGAAGAGTGGTCACCCAAAACCTATCTGATGAAGGCCTGTGCACCTGAGTCCTGATGGCCAGAGCACACATACACTGAGACAACCAACCTCTGTGGCTGAAAGAGCGACTTGGAGATGGTCCTGTTGGCAGTTCCTCAGCGACGCATTCACGTTGCTTATGAGAAGCCCACATAGTCCACACAGTCCCATGGCAGCCCGGCAGAAAGGGCCTCAAGGAAATTCCTGTGATAAGGGAGTCCTGGTATGAAAGTCAGAAGCTGCTCCACCAGCTGGCACTGGGAAGCACTTAGGCCTTCAAGGAAGATTCTTGTTCATCAATGTTGTTCTCAGTCTTTGCAAGTTTGCTGTCCATGGAGCCTGAGCACCTTCAAAGAGATCTCTGCGGTGGACTCCACCACCGCTCCAGATGCACTCTTATCTAACTATGTAAATGGTATCCAACACAGTGGGACCAGGCCAGTCCAAACGACATCATCGAGGTGGACTAAAACCTCATGGACATGTGGTCAAGAGCTCCAGTACTGCCCAGCGGATGCCCTGAAGAGGCGTCAGTGGTCAGGGTCCCTGCTATGAAAAGGGGCAGGGCATGCGAGCCCTGGGCCAGTTACTAGTAACCATATTACTGAGTCTGCATCCATTATTTCCAAGAATGTGGGCTAGAGCCCACTACTTTACAGGCAGTAATGCCACAATTCCGCCACCCCACACCCCCTTCTATGTTATGCCACTGTCAACACCAAACACATTGAAGGAACATGTATACATTCTCCAAGACCACTGTCAACACCAAACACATTGAAGGAACATGTATACATTCTCCAAGACCAAAGCCAAAATTGGTAAGGCATCTTTCCACTCCTTCCCCCAAGGAGGGCTGGCTTTTGATAACACTCACAGAGGTTTGATTGACAACTGCAAAGCCTGACCGCCTGTTATTGGAAAACCCTCAACCAATGTCATTCTTGTGCAAACCAACACATTCACTGGTGCCAAGAGACGACCGTGCAACTGGCTAACGTAGCGCGCTTTACATAAAATGAGTTACATAAAGGGGACTTCCCCTTTAAACAGACAGAGCCATGGCGCGCTCCTGACAGTGCGGCTTGCAACCCAAGCTGCTGCATGGGCTAGGTCTGTAACGTGCTGAAGGCTCTTCGGAGGAAAACGCAATGTTCCCAGATCGATCTTCGGATGAATAGAAGAGGTGGGGGGTGAATTGACAGTCGCGAGGGTGGCGTGGACGAGAAGCTGCAGCAGGGCACTTACTGTCCACCACGAGAAACCTGATCATCAGAGACACGTGTTCCCATCGATGGAGTCAGCATGATGTCACCATTGCTCACCCAGCCTCAGTTTACTTTCTGCCAGTGGAATCTTACCACATTTACTCGCTGGGGGCCTGGGCACGTTTTGTTGCTGCCTGACAGAAGACAATGGTCCACGCTGGGCTCTTTAATTCCGCGCGCACAGACCCCCTCTTCATCCAGCGCGTGCTCTGGAAATACCCAGTTGACTCATCTAATAAAATCGCACGTGCTGCAGACAAGTTCTGAGCGCGCTGTGGCCAGCACCATGCATTATCTCTGAGGGGCTCTGCAGTCGCCTCAAGTATAGTTCTGGAACCCCCAAAAGGTGCAAACATGGCGCGCTTCACAAGTAGCTAGTTCTAACTGAGGAAAACATGTATTTGTGTGCCAAGACATGAAAGTAATGTACCGAATGCGCTTCGTCTTAGTCAGCATTCTCGAGCAAATCCCGAACAGATAGCTTGCATGTCTGTCTGGAGCAGCTCCTGGTTAACCAGTGCAGGGGGACGTGTCCTTTCATGTGGCGGGAACATCACAGGCAGTGCTGATGTCTGGTTTCGAAGTTCATCGCTTTGGAACGGGACATTCTATACATGGCATGTTTGCAATAACTGTAGCAGTGCAAATAAGGATTCAGCTCTAGTGCTCCGAAACTCAGGCCTAAAAACCTAACAGGACAACATTCAGATTTCAATCACTACAAATCAACTGGCACACACCAGGGTGTGGGTTGTCTGGTCGAACCTGTATGACTAGTAATAATGTACTACAAGGGATAATGTTTGTACACCATTTAATGGGGGAAACTCCTCCCCGCTTTAAAGTTTGGCAATTGTAGTCGAGCTGTTTCAAGACAATGGTGCTCTGAGTCTGCGCCAGGAGTGAGCAGATAGTTTGTATAGCACCAATGTGCGGTCTCAAGGTCTCTTCAGAAGCCACTGAAAAATATAGGAATCCAAAGCAGCAGTGAGCACTTTTTTACCTTTTCAATGACAGAGAATATCTGAGAGTACATTTTCCAAACCCTGAGTTCCATAAGAGAAAGGTGGGGGTGAGCTTGTAAGGGTGCACACTTTAAGCATGCAGAACTAACCTGAACAGCAACCATTCTGAAAATAGCGAAACGGCCAAGTTACATCTTGCAGCCATGGGCGGGTAGGGCGGAACGTGATTTTGAAGGATGCAGTGGATGACAACAACATGTTTGAGGAGAAAAGGAAGGGAATGGACAGAAAGTGGTTGGGGAAGGAAGAAAGAGAGAAAGATGGACAAGAAAAGTTGACAAAAGAGCAAAGGCCTAGGGAGAATGATAAAAGCAAAGAAGAAGGAAACAAAAGAAAGAATATGCAAGTAGGAATGAAGGAAGAAAGAGTAGCAAGATAGGAGATGAGATAGGAGAGAAGGCGATGGCTTGAGGGAAAAAGGCAGTAAATAAAGAACATGCAGTTGATTGACATTCCCAGCAAAGAGGTCAAAAAACGTACATAGTCCATCTGTGGGTTTAACCACTATGTGATGCTATCACTTTGTGAGATGTTTTTAAGGGGTCAAATGGTTTATGCTGCTTCCCTATAAAACTTGTAAAAGCACACTGCTGCTTCAGCAACAATGCTTCAAAAGACTTTGAAACCTAGAACCATCCCTCTGAGCTGTAGAATTCAGGATGGATGATTAGAAGCAAAGGGGGCAGCCTTGAAAACTGGACAATGACATTATAGATGAGCCGATCCAAAGCCTGGAAGTAGAGGCAGACCAGCCTCGTGGTTTTCCCCAATTTCAAGGCTTCGAGCAGAAATTTAGCACGAGGAACGCTGCAACCATAAAGGATAGGCCCAAGAACGATGCATAGCTGAATGTGTGGCCAAGTGAAATACAAAAAAGGACGCAAACAATAATCTTTTGAGGTTTGCTTAATTTTTTTCATAAGTCTGTCTGGTTCATGCCCAGGCTTGAGCCATTCAGAGAACTAAAGCTACTCTTCATTGATCTAGGCTACAGCGCAGGCCATTGACACACTGACGTCTGCAAGGACCACACCTACTCTGGGATATGGCTAGAAGACTTGGTCATATACTATTAAGAATTGTGATTAGCAGGGCCTCCAAACCTCCAAATAATCAGGGCTTAGAGTACCGAATGTGACCCATGAAAAGCTTTAATGATGAAACCACTTTAAAAGAAAATATCTCAGGCGGTTTTTTAAATATCCCAAGTTGCTTATACTATTGAGAAGAGTTCCCTTAAAGTAAGCTTGTATCCCCTAACCAAACACTTTGCACAATAACATTCCAAATGTAAGTCACCTTCTAAAAAGATATATTACTGTATGAGTTGGGTTCTCTTTCAATGATCAAGTCAGAGACTTGCTGGTGAGGGCAGTGGGCCAGTGGTCCACTGTAATACAAGATCTTATATTCACCCAGAGGTCTATGTGTCCCCTGGTGACACTGAGAGGGCCCCCTAAACGGTAAGTATGATGTGCCAATTATAGAAAGAATGTATCCTGGCACAAACAGGTGCAGGGTCAGACTGGGACAGAAAATAAGTCTGGGTTCCAAAATGAAATTGACCCCCATTATTGAATGAGTTAGCTAGAGAAAAGTAGCCAACATTTTCAAATTGGGCAGTTTTGAACTTGTAAAGACATGCTGTATAGGTGTTTTTGAAGGTATGGCAGCCTGCATAAGTTTGTGGGAAATATCAGGGAAATCAACAGTGAGGCCTAAAACAGACGAAGCAACCAACCCACAAAGTGCCACACCAGACAAACCTTCCTGGAGCTGCCAGATTGCCCTATAACACGGGTACTCATAGTACGGCCCGCGGGCTGTCAGCGGCCTGGCAAGCCTTCCTTGGCGGCCCGCGGACCTTGAAGACATAGTGCCTGTGCCCCGTGCTTGTCAGCGAACACCGCCGGTTGCAGCAGCGCGGAGCTGTGAGGCCGGGCGATTCTTTTAAAGGCCATTTACTTGTTAATGAGGCTTTGTTGTATTTCACCTCTTCTTAGCGCCCCTGCATCTCCCCTCTGATTGAGTGGAGACAGGGAGAGGAGGAAGACAGGGAAAGGGGGGAAGACAGGGAGAGAGAGAGGGAGACAGAGGGAGGGGGAGGGAGGGTGGGAGAGGGAGGGAGACGGAGGGAGAACAGAGGAGGGAGGGAGGGAGACAGAGTGAGGGAGACAGAGGAAAAGAGAGAGCAATAGAGAGAGGGAGGGAGACGGAGAGAGGGAGGGAGAGGGAGAGAGGGAGGGAGGGGGACAGAAAGAAAGGGAGACAAACAGTGAGTGAGACAGAGGGAGGGAGAGAGAGGGAGGGAGACGGAGAGGAAGGGAGGGAGAGAGGGAGACAGAGAGAGGGAGGGAGAGAGAGGCAGGGAGACAGAGGGAGGAAGGGAGGACAAAGGGAGGGAGGGAGGGAGACAGAGGGAGGGAGGCAGACAGAGGGAGGGAGGGAGACAGAGGGAGACAGAGGGAGGGAGACGGAGACAGAGGGAGGGAGACGGAGACAGAGGGAGGGATAGGGAGGGAGGGAGACAGAGGGAGAGAGGGAGAGGGAGAGAGAGAGAGAGGGAGGGGACAGAGTGAAAGGGAGACAAACAGTGAGTGAGACAGAGGGAGCGAGAGGGAGACAAACAGTGAGTGAGACAAAGGGAGCGAGAGGGAGACAAACAGGGAGGGAGACAAAGGGAGCGAGAGGGAGACAAACAGGGAGGGAGACAGAGAGAAAGCGAGACAAACAGAGTGATGGATGGAGAGAGAGACAGAGAGAAAGGGAGACAAACAGAATGATGGACGGAGAGAGAGACAGAGAGAAAGGGAGACAAACAGAGTGATGGACGGAGAGAGAGACAGAGAAAGGGAGAAAACAGAGTGATGGACGGAGAGAGAGACAGAGAGAAAGGGAGACAAACAGAGTGATGGACGGAGAGATAGATAGATAGAGAGGGCGGGAGACAGAGTGAGAGATAGATAGATAGATAGATAGATAGATAGATAGATAGATAGATAGATAGATAGATAGATAGATAGATAGATAGATAGATAGATAGATAGGGAGACAGAGTGAGAGATAGATAGATAGATAGATAGATAGATAGATAGATAGATAGATAGATAGATAGATAGATAGATAGATAGATAGATAGATAGATAGATAGATAGATAGATAGATAGATAGATAGATAGATAGATAGATAGATAGATAGATAGATAGATAGATAGATAGGGCGGGAGACAGAGTGAGAGATAGATAGATAGATAGATAGATAGATAGATAGATAGATAGATAGATAGATAGATAGATAGATAGATAGATAGATAGATAGATAGATAGATAGATAGATAGATAGATAGATAGATAGATAGATAGATAGATAGATAGATAGGGCGGGAGACAGAGTGAGAGAGAGAGATAGATAGATAGATAGATAGATAGATAGATAGATAGATAGATAGATAGATAGATAGATAGATAGATAGATAGATAGATAGATAGATAGATAGATAGATAGATAGATAGGGCGGGAGACAGAGATAGATAGATAGATAGATAGATAGATAGATAGATAGATAGATAGATAGATAGATAGATAGATAGATAGATAGATAGATAGATAGATAGATAGATAGATGGATAGATAGATAGATAGGGCGGGAGACAGAGTGAGAGATAGATAGATAGATAGATAGATAGATAGATAGATAGATAGATAGATAGATAGATAGATAGATAGATAGATAGATAGATAGATAGATAGACAGATAGACAGATAGACAGATAGACAGATAGACAGATAGACAGATAGACAGATAGATAGATAGATAGATAGATAGATAGATAGATAGATAGATAGATAGATAGATAGATAGATAGATAGATAGGGCGGGAGACAGAGATAGATAGATAGATAGATAGATAGATAGATAGATAGATAGATAGATAGATAGATAGATAGATAGATAGATAGATAGATAGATAGATAGATAGATAGATAGATAGATAGATAGATAGATAGATAGATATGTGTGCATACCGGGTCGGGAGGCTCAGTGGATGAAGGCGTCCGCTGCAGTGGCCGGTGTTCAACCTCATGGTCATAGTTTTTTTTTGCTCTAGCCCCACCCCCTCCCCACTGGCCCCGCCCCCACCGGTGCGGCCCTCAGCCAGAAACCACACTGTAAATTTGGCCCCCGAGAGAAAGTTTGTGAGTACCCATGCCCTATAAGCTAATTTGACCCTGAACAAGTTGGGTGTAGGATGGCTCACTTCACACAGTATGCACACTGTAGGGCTTTCCTCAATGGTGCATTGTAACCACATGCTTGTGAGGTGCAGTGCCATATTAGTAGATGGAAGAGCACCACACTGCTAATATGGCCCAATGACATGTTTAATGCACTTGCAAATTTTTAACAAAGAGAAAGCGATCTATGGGGCACTGTTTCCACTATGTGATGGACAATGGTTTGCAAAGCATAGGAAGAGAAGGATAAGGTGGACAGAAAATTCAGCTCCTATTCTATTTTACATGAAGCAGCAAGTGACGGTACATGTGCAGCGAGGTTCATTTGCTTTTCCTTCAGAAGTAACTTGTTTTAGTCCTATAACATTTTTATTTGTACTTAATATGAAAACACATACAAAGAGAACAATATTGCAGGGGTTCTGTGATACAAACAGAAGCTGAACACCCCAAAAATAGAAAAAAGAAACTATAAAAAATGGCAATGAAGAAATACATACATGACAAAATTTGGTAAATAACAACCATCTTCCAGTTCAGATACAGAAATACAAAAATGGAGATTAAGATATATTATATGGATGTAATCACTGGAAATATAGTCAAATATAACTCAATGAGCTTGTAATAGCCAGGGTATTGTGAAAGCAGTATCATATAAACACTGGGTGTCTTAGAACACTAAAGTGGGCAAGTATTCCCCTCTTATAATCCTTCAGAGGTACTGTTTAAGGTCAGCAGCTATCATGAGTGTGGTAGTCATGGTCTTCTGTACCATAAGCACTCTGATAACACACACATATCTTTTATCTCTCACAGAAGCCTGGTTAGTATTCTCAGTGCTGCCTGAGTGCTTGCTTAAAGTGGCCATCTGAATGAGTCACAACTGGCTGAAGTCATGTTCCGGCAAGAAAGAAGAAGTCAGGACTACAGGTTCAGAGTCAATGCTGAGAGCACAGAGGGGATTCAACGTCATTTCATTTGTAAGCAGAGTGTGCCCTGTCCTTCTATTGGTGGTATGAAGTCTCTAATTCTCTATATTACAAAATCCTCAGCTTGTGAGAGAAGGTTGCATTTATAACTGTGACAGAGTTTCACTACCAGAAGGCACTTCGAGAACTGCCACAGCTTTTCTCAAGTCCTGAACTGGAACAAGTTGTCCCCATCTTTGTGTCGATGACATTGGACTATGGGCACGCCCTTCAAGCAGATCTCAGGCTTGCACTGGAGACCACCTGAAGAGACGTGACCACACAAATACCGCCTTGAAAGCTCAACGCTGACTCCCAGTAGACACCAGGCTCAAGTAGGCCCACTGGAGCAAAGTCTTAAAAGATGTCCACAAATTCACCCCAGCTACATGCGTAACAGGATCCTGCAACCTGCATCTGTACATCTAATTACCCAGAGTACAGTCTTGAGGATGAAACAGGGAGGCCGGAACCTAGGAGTTCAGGCCTACCCTGTGGGATGCTCTCTATGACGATCTGAGGGCAGAACCAAACTACAGGCATTTCAGTAAAGGCCTAACATCTGGACTGCTCCGGCTTGCCTTCAGTTTAGTCTGCCGCACATGGACTGTGATGGAAAATATTGGGCTAGACCACCACCAATTACTGTCTGGACTCCAGCTGCCCTATGTGTAGACTCTGGTACCCCTGGTAGCTGCCTGAAGTAACCAGAATGTGACATGCAGAGCTCCACAAATCTCCTCTATAAATGCATAAGAAATCCTGGAAAGTAAAATGTAGCTGCAAGGGTGCCTTATTTCAAGGAATAACATTCAAAGTTAGACCTGCATTCATATCCAGTGGGATTTTGAGTACAGTTTAACATATAAAGCACTGTTTAGTATGGACCCTGAACAGGTACCATGATGACTTGCCACACAGCAGAGAAATACTCAAAGTCCATACATTTATCTTATTATTTCTAGTGTCCTGACCTCACTTTTTAATCCTGGCTTGACAGTGCAGCTGCCTGTAAAGTCTATTGTTGCCATTTCTTTAAAGCATACTTAGAGCAGGCTTTGGTGCCACCCAGAGGAGTGGTATTCTCTCAACACCCTCTATTGGATGTTTAGTGTATTGCGCTGCCTCTTAGAGAGTGCTTGCTTTCCCATGCACGAGGGACTATTTTACAACCTGAAATACAGTGATTCATCCTATAGTAAATGCCTTCTCATAGATTCATTCTGTACAGAAAGCAATCTTTATTTTTTGCTTTGTTTTCCCACTTTTGCTTGATTTTAAAAATGTTTAGTCAGGACTAAAAATACAAACCAGGCATATTGGCTTTTCTAATGCTGTTTGCTCCATAGATGTGGAGCATTCACTAAATCCCCATTGTTCTCAGGTTTATTTTACGATTAATTTTGTATATTTATTCATTTTTTTCTTTAATTCATATTTACTGTTTTACATCTGCATTTTATCAGTTATTTTTTGTTGCGTAACTCCATTGATTCTGTATTTATTTGCAGTCAATCCAACCAATCCGATCAAATTAGAAATATTACCAGAAAATCAAATTAAATTTACTTGTTCCTGCAATGAACATAACTCACAAACTGTGGGCCATATTTATGACCGAGTTTATATCGCTCTGCACCAACGTGGTGCCAGAGCGACGCAAACCTTAATTCATATTTTTGAAGCCACACAAAGCCACTTTGCAATGCTTTGAGTTACTGCAAAAATATGGATTAACGCAGCGCAAATCGCTGCATTACTTTACTCTGCCCTGGGTAGGCGTTGGTGTTCCCATGCAACTCCCATGGTATTTTTATGCATTCCCTGATTTACAGGACCTTGCAATCCTGGGAATGCGCCAAAAAGATGCACCTCCCCAGGTGAGGCATAATGAGGAGAAATATCTTTATTTATTCTCGTTTTTTCCTCTTTCATGTCTGCTGCAATCTGCAGTACACATAAAAAGAGGAAAAGCCTCTTGAAGGTACCCCTTCCATCGAAAAAACAATCCTGCCTACAACACAGGCACTCTTGTGCCATGGTGCATGGAAGCCTGCGTTGGTGCTAGGCTGCCAAAACCGCACTTGTGCAAGGGAATAGGACAGGAATGGGCCATATTGGATAAATACAGCACATTCCTGCAATTTCCCTGTGATGCAGGGCAGCGCAGCAAGGTGACTAGCTGCGCTGCCCTGCACCACAAAGATCATAATTGTGGCCTTATAACTCTTAGGGTGTAGGAGTGTGTAACTTGACACTTACTATGGCTGTGATTGATAGATAGATAGATAGATAGATAGATAGATAGATAGATAGATAGATAGATAGATAGATAGATAGATAGATAGATAGATAGATAGATAGATAGATAGATAGATAGATAGATATGTGTGCATACCGGGTCGGGAGGCTCAGTGGATGAAGGCGTCCGCTGCAGTGGCCGGTGTTCAACCTCATGGTCATAGTTTTTTTTTGCTCTAGCCCCACCCCCTCCCCACTGGCCCCGCCCCCACCGGTGCGGCCCTCAGCCAGAAACCACACTGTAAATTTGGCCCCCGAGAGAAAGTTTGTGAGTACCCATGCCCTATAAGCTAATTTGACCCTGAACAAGTTGGGTGTAGGATGGCTCACTTCACACAGTATGCACACTGTAGGGCTTTCCTCAATGGTGCATTGTAACCACATGCTTGTGAGGTGCAGTGCCATATTAGTAGATGGAAGAGCACCACACTGCTAATATGGCCCAATGACATGTTTAATGCACTTGCAAATTTTTAACAAAGAGAAAGCGATCTATGGGGCACTGTTTCCACTATGTGATGGACAATGGTTTGCAAAGCATAGGAAGAGAAGGATAAGGTGGACAGAAAATTCAGCTCCTATTCTATTTTACATGAAGCAGCAAGTGACGGTACATGTGCAGCGAGGTTCATTTGCTTTTCCTTCAGAAGTAACTTGTTTTAGTCCTATAACATTTTTATTTGTACTTAATATGAAAACACATACAAAGAGAACAATATTGCAGGGGTTCTGTGATACAAACAGAAGCTGAACACCCCAAAAATAGAAAAAAGAAACTATAAAAAATGGCAATGAAGAAATACATACATGACAAAATTTGGTAAATAACAACCATCTTCCAGTTCAGATACAGAAATACAAAAATGGAGATTAAGATATATTATATGGATGTAATCACTGGAAATATAGTCAAATATAACTCAATGAGCTTGTAATAGCCAGGGTATTGTGAAAGCAGTATCATATAAACACTGGGTGTCTTAGAACACTAAAGTGGGCAAGTATTCCCCTCTTATAATCCTTCAGAGGTACTGTTTAAGGTCAGCAGCTATCATGAGTGTGGTAGTCATGGTCTTCTGTACCATAAGCACTCTGATAACACACACATATCTTTTATCTCTCACAGAAGCCTGGTTAGTATTCTCAGTGCTGCCTGAGTGCTTGCTTAAAGTGGCCATCTGAATGAGTCACAACTGGCTGAAGTCATGTTCCGGCAAGAAAGAAGAAGTCAGGACTACAGGTTCAGAGTCAATGCTGAGAGCACAGAGGGGATTCAACGTCATTTCATTTGTAAGCAGAGTGTGCCCTGTCCTTCTATTGGTGGTATGAAGTCTCTAATTCTCTATATTACAAAATCCTCAGCTTGTGAGAGAAGGTTGCATTTATAACTGTGACAGAGTTTCACTACCAGAAGGCACTTCGAGAACTGCCACAGCTTTTCTCAAGTCCTGAACTGGAACAAGTTGTCCCCATCTTTGTGTCGATGACATTGGACTATGGGCACGCCCTTCAAGCAGATCTCAGGCTTGCACTGGAGACCACCTGAAGAGACGTGACCACACAAATACCGCCTTGAAAGCTCAACGCTGACTCCCAGTAGACACCAGGCTCAAGTAGGCCCACTGGAGCAAAGTCTTAAAAGATGTCCACAAATTCACCCCAGCTACATGCGTAACAGGATCCTGCAACCTGCATCTGTACATCTAATTACCCAGAGTACAGTCTTGAGGATGAAACAGGGAGGCCGGAACCTAGGAGTTCAGGCCTACCCTGTGGGATGCTCTCTATGACGATCTGAGGGCAGAACCAAACTACAGGCATTTCAGTAAAGGCCTAACATCTGGACTGCTCCGGCTTGCCTTCAGTTTAGTCTGCCGCACATGGACTGTGATGGAAAATATTGGGCTAGACCACCACCAATTACTGTCTGGACTCCAGCTGCCCTATGTGTAGACTCTGGTACCCCTGGTAGCTGCCTGAAGTAACCAGAATGTGACATGCAGAGCTCCACAAATCTCCTCTATAAATGCATAAGAAATCCTGGAAAGTAAAATGTAGCTGCAAGGGTGCCTTATTTCAAGGAATAACATTCAAAGTTAGACCTGCATTCATATCCAGTGGGATTTTGAGTACAGTTTAACATATAAAGCACTGTTTAGTATGGACCCTGAACAGGTACCATGATGACTTGCCACACAGCAGAGAAATACTCAAAGTCCATACATTTATCTTATTATTTCTAGTGTCCTGACCTCACTTTTTAATCCTGGCTTGACAGTGCAGCTGCCTGTAAAGTCTATTGTTGCCATTTCTTTAAAGCATACTTAGAGCAGGCTTTGGTGCCACCCAGAGGAGTGGTATTCTCTCAACACCCTCTATTGGATGTTTAGTGTATTGCGCTGCCTCTTAGAGAGTGCTTGCTTTCCCATGCACGAGGGACTATTTTACAACCTGAAATACAGTGATTCATCCTATAGTAAATGCCTTCTCATAGATTCATTCTGTACAGAAAGCAATCTTTATTTTTTGCTTTGTTTTCCCACTTTTGCTTGATTTTAAAAATGTTTAGTCAGGACTAAAAATACAAACCAGGCATATTGGCTTTTCTAATGCTGTTTGCTCCATAGATGTGGAGCATTCACTAAATCCCCATTGTTCTCAGGTTTATTTTACGATTAATTTTGTATATTTATTCATTTTTTTCTTTAATTCATATTTACTGTTTTACATCTGCATTTTATCAGTTATTTTTTGTTGCGTAACTCCATTGATTCTGTATTTATTTGCAGTCAATCCAACCAATCCGATCAAATTAGAAATATTACCAGAAAATCAAATTAAATTTACTTGTTCCTGCAATGAACATAACTCACAAACTGTGGGCCATATTTATGACCGAGTTTATATCGCTCTGCACCAACGTGGTGCCAGAGCGACGCAAACCTTAATTCATATTTTTGAAGCCACACAAAGCCACTTTGCAATGCTTTGAGTTACTGCAAAAATATGGATTAACGCAGCGCAAATCGCTGCATTACTTTACTCTGCCCTGGGTAGGCGTTGGTGTTCCCATGCAACTCCCATGGTATTTTTATGCATTCCCTGATTTACAGGACCTTGCAATCCTGGGAATGCGCCAAAAAGATGCACCTCCCCAGGTGAGGCATAATGAGGAGAAATATCTTTATTTATTCTCGTTTTTTCCTCTTTCATGTCTGCTGCAATCTGCAGTACACATAAAAAGAGGAAAAGCCTCTTGAAGGTACCCCTTCCATCGAAAAAACAATCCTGCCTACAACACAGGCACTCTTGTGCCATGGTGCATGGAAGCCTGCGTTGGTGCTAGGCTGCCAAAACCGCACTTGTGCAAGGGAATAGGACAGGAATGGGCCATATTGGATAAATACAGCACATTCCTGCAATTTCCCTGTGACGCAGGGCAGCGCAGCAAGGTGACTAGCTGCGCTGCCCTGCACCACAAAGATCATAATTGTGGCCTTATAACTCTTAGGGTGTAGGAGTGTGTAACTTGACACTTACTATGGCTGTGATTGTGACATGGCTCAATGCAGAATTGATGAACTTCATTCACTAAGCAAAAGTATGTGTGTACTGACATGTGTGTCTATGAGGAATTTCTATAGCGCAGACTTAGCTGCAGAATGCTGTACAGGGCAGCGGCAGTTCCTCCTAATGGGCGGAGGAGCGTTGCCTCACCTGCTGCAGTGCTAAACACAGAATAATAAAATAGTCATTATTATTTTATTATTCTGTGTGCCGCTCGCCTGCGCTGCTCAAACGCCAGTGTGAGGGTGGGGGCAGGGCAGCTTCCTTTGGATAGTAGGATGACTGCTGCTCCTGCCAGTGCTCAGTGCACATGTCGGAGTGACCGGCTGTCTACATCAGGCCTACCCAGTATGCGCACTTTAAACACAACAATCCTAGCACTGTAAAGAAGCTGGGGGATTGGAGCCACAGGCCCCCAACCTCAAAATGTGTGGTGGGTTAGCCTTCTCTGACCAATCCCGGAGCAGCTCTCATGCTGAAAATAGCTTGAGAGCAGCTCCGGGATTGGTTGGATTTGCACAGGAAGTCAACCCCATTCCTTCCCTTTTGACTATTGGGGCGAGGAGAGACACAGATCGGAATGCCGTCACCATTAATGGCTTGATACCCTGCATCACCGTCTTAGTGAATTTTTTGACATCACGTGACGCTCCACCAATGTTGTATGGTACTAGCTGCCTCTGGTACAGGGTCAAAGAGAAGCATGGAGTCCACGAGTGATAGGAGAGGTAGCTCATTTGTATGTTTTTTTCTACACCTCGCATGCTTATTTTGGGCCGGATGTAGAGTTTATCAGATGGGATACTCTGTCAGAAATGTGATAGATATCCAGTCTGCTGTATTATAAATGCAATCCTGTGGCACTTGTATTGCGCTTGGGCTGAGTATCCCAGCCGCCAACCCCCAAATCAGGCTCAATATCTTTTAAGTAACCAAAATGAAACATCTGCAAATTTAAACCTAAATGAAAGAACCTGGTTTTGCATTTTTGTTTCATATATTTTGCTATATGTCAAATAAGGTCACAGTGCGCTCAGTTCCTCGTAAACAGCATCTTTCCCACATTAAGCTCTTGTTTGCTGTGTGCGTGATGAAATGTATATTTTTTTCTACATGCTAAACTGTACATTTTACCAATAGCCTGTCCTAACAGGGACCGTGTGTGCTGTTGGAGTCATATCTGCCTGGTCTCCTTATGAACTGAAAAATGCGGCTTCTATGGAATATTTATCAGCGTCACTCCCACAACGTGAGACAAGAAGTACATTTGCTTTATAAAATGTAAGTCCTTTGTACAAAACAGGCCCTATCTTATATTATTAACGCAACTCCGCCCCCCACTGTGATTCTCAGACCTGTTGCAATTTATTGAAATCTGAATCCTCAGACTACCATACAAAAGGGATTAGAGCAGAACGGGTGTGATCACAGTGCTGAGACTTGCTGCATTGTGGCCAAGCTTTGCTCACCTCTGGCAGCACGAAGTAGACAAATGCACTGTCCACGGAATGGAGCACATCATTAATATTCAGTTTGTTCACCTCATTAATATTCCGTTGGTTCACCTCAATAATATTCAGGTTGTTCCTGCTTTTGAGTCCCGCTGCACACAGCGGTAAAGGCAAGCCCTACCCAGTGCACCTGTATTGTGATTATGCCTTCAGAGGAAAGGGTCACCGTGTAAAACAAGCAATGGCAAAGGCAATGTGTTAGGCATATTTGCAAACCTGACATTATATCATTTATACATTTTTTCCAACATATGCAATAGATTTTAAAGTAATAAATAAATCTGCCTGGCAGGGCCTTCATCTTCTCATCCAGCCGGCCCTGCTTGGTACCCGCGCGGGTGCCTGACCCTTCTTGGTGCGCGATAATTGTTTTATTTATGGACGCCTGGGGCTCCGCTGGGGCTGCCATCATGGGTAGAGACAAGCTGCCGCGTGCCTCCAATGCTAACACCATCACGCAGTACACCACACAGTGCCTTGGCCCGCAGCGCATCACTCGCCAGACGGGCCCGGAGGGTGAGGGTGGTACCCCCATTGAGCCGTCTCGGGCTGAGCTCCTGGAGGCGATACAGGGGTCCCGCACCACCCTGGAACAACAAATTGAGACTGTCTCTATCGATGTTAACCTGCTACGGGCAGATCTGCGCAAGGTGGCGGACAAGGTCTCCATGGCGGAGGGCGGCATCGTCCAGCTTCAGGGGGAGGTGGCCACCCTGAGACAGCAGGTATCACAGCTCACCAGTACTACCAGAGCACTGGAACGATGTGCGGAGGAGGCAGAAGGTTGGGCGCGCCGCAGTAACATCAGGGTCCTGGGCATTCCGGAGCGCTCGGAGCAGGGTAATGCAGAGCGCTTCCTGGAGAACTGGATACGAACCAAGCTCTGCCCTACTGGTCTGTCGGAGGTTTTTGTGGTGGAGAGGGCCCACAGGGCGTTAGTTCCTCCACCGAAACCGGGGGCTCCCCCCAGGGCCCTCATTGCTAAAATCCTGAACTACCGAGACAGGGACTGTATCCTGCGTGCAGCGCAAGAGGCATCCGACCTTACTTTCGACAATGCCAGGGTCTCCATCTATCCATACTACACCCACCAGGTGCAGGAACAGCGGAAGTCTTTTCTTGGCATCAAGCAGAAGCTGCGTGAACTCCACCTACAGTACATGCTTCTGTACCCTGCGAAGCTTAAGGTGTTCACGAATGGAAAAGCCCACTTTTTTGAATCTCCGGAGGAGGCATGGGAGTGGTTGGAGATTAGGGGCGATGCCCTCCTCCCGAGCGAGCGGAGGGGTGCCCGGTGCACCTGGGGGACCAGGCCTTTTGGAGTACGCGGGAACCGACGCGGGAGCCTGTCCGTCCTCGACGCCCCGGTGGAGAGACAGCGGATCACAGTGGGAGACGACGGCGCCCTACGTGTGGAGTCCTCTGATTCCGACGACCCTCCCCCGGGGTTAGTGGCGGGGACTCCTGGGGAGAGCCTGGTGCCGGAGACTCTCCTGTCCACTTCCCATGTGATTCCAGAGACAGCCATAGACCCTTCCACGTCTGCTACGGTACCATCCGGCAGTTGATATCCTTTGTGTTTCTTATTTTCCACTGTTGGGGTGGGGGGGGGGGCGATGCTTAGACGCCTGGCACTCTTTCTTTCCCTCGCTGGGTTTTGGGGACCGTACTCACCTGCAGTCCTTGGGCAGCCGTTGTCGCCAACAGTGGGGTTTGCCGGTTGCTCTTCCTTGGGAGTTCCCTGGACACTTAGACAGGCCGAGACTTTGAATAATGATGGGAGGCGGCTGGTGTGAGTCGGGGGCTGGACGTGGGGAAAGGGGGTTCTCTTCTCCTCTTGTTGGGTAGTTCAGCCCAGTTGGGCTCATGGGTTGGCTGTGCACATCCTGGCACCAGCATGGGAAGGGCATTTCTGCATGTTTTGTTGTTGTCAGCAAATTGCTCGTGGGAGGGGGGCGGGTGTTCTTAGGGGGGGTTGTTGGTTTTTTCTAGGCATCGTATGTATTGCATTTCGGGCACGGGACCGGGGTGGCTACACGGGACATGGAATACGAAGGAACTGGTTACTTCACCTCACATGGGGCATACATTTCTGAGCTGGAACGTGAGAGGGCTGGGTACATGCACCAAGAGATATAGGGTCCTGTCCTTCCTTCGCAGGCATAGGGTTTCGATAGCATGCCTCCAAGAAACTCACCTCACAGATGAAGGGGCCCGGAAATTGGGGAAAAAATGGCGGGGACAGGTTTTCTGCTCATCGTTCTCTACATATGCGAGGGGGGTCCTGGTTTGGGTGGCCCCCGGGGTCCCATTTGCCATCCAAAATGTGGAAGCTGACATCCATGGGAGGTATCTGTGCCTTAGAGCTAAACTGGATGGCAGGGATGTCGCCATACTGAACACCTATGCCCGAACACAGATGACCCAGACTTTTTTAAGTACCTGCAGGAGGTCCGGGTCTCAGAGCTGGAGGTACCATTACTTTGGTTGGGGACTTTAATTGTGTCCTGGACCCCATTCTTGACAGGTTTCCATCCTGGGCTGGTACGAAACCATGAATGACAGCGAAACTCCGGGAGGTCATGGGGAATATAGGAGCCCAGGATTTCTGGCGCCAGAAACACCCGACTCAGAAGGTATACACCTGTTTTTCCTCCACTCACAATACACATAGTCGCTTGGACAGGGTCTTACTCGCAAATCCGGAGGCCACTATGTCCCTTGAGGTGACCCATCAGGCATGATTCCTCTGTGATCACTCCCCTGTGGCATGTGTAGTGAATTGGGGGGCCTCGTTGTGTCACCCACGGACTTGGAGGCTACAGACAGAGATTCTTGAGGACCAGGTGGGGAAGCATCACCTAGAAACTGCCATAACTGACTACATTGACCTTAACTGGGGTGGGGGGATCTCTCACTGTCCACGAAATGGGACGCCCTAAAGGCAGTGGTTAGAGGGGCGTGCATGAGCCTTACCTACGGGGTTCGGAAACAGCTCCAACGAGAGCTGCAGAAGGCGGAAAGCCACCTCTTGGAACTACAGACTTCTGAAGCCCCTGACACAACAGCGAGGGAGGGGGAGCATGACACTCGGACACGCATCCATGATATTCTGGATAGACTCGATAAATACACCCTCACACAATACAGGCAGCGTCTCCATAGGGAAGGGGATAAATCAGATCGACTTCTGGCCTGGATTACCCGACGGGAAAGAGCCCCAGAGGTGATTGTGGCCCTATGGGAGCATACGGGGGGCATGGTCCACTCTGAAGTGGGACTACTACGGGTCCTTAAGTCTCATCTCCAGCGGGTGTATGCCGCGGACCCCGCCATCTCCGAGGCATCTTATCTCCCTTAACTTCGGGAATTGACCCTACGGTCTATCCCCAAGTCAGCGCGGGAGGCCCTTGATGAAGCCCTAACACTGGGCGAGATACGCTCCATCCTGCAGCACCTACATAGAGCCAAGTCTCCGGGCAGTGACGGATTCCCTACTGAGTTTTATCAGGTATTCGCGGGTACACTCCCCCGACTCCTATTACAGGTTTATCTTGAGGCGTTTGAGAGGGAGACTCTCCCGCCGAGCATGACGCTGGGGAGATATGCCTGATCCTGAAGCTGGGTGGGAACGCCCACGAGCCTTCATCGTATTGACCGATCACGATGATCAACACGGACGTTAAGATCTTGTGCAAGCTCCTGGCCTCACGCTTAGCGCCGTACATGACTCACTTGGTCCACGAGGACCAGTGCGGTGTTATACCGGGACGTAACACGGCTATGAATCTGCGGCGGTTGAATCACATTCTACATGAGGTGTTGGGTCGGGAGGAGCAGAGGGTGTTGGTGTCTATTGACCTCGCCAAAGCGTTCGACATAGTCGATTGGGGTTATCTTCTCAAGGTCCGCCGCGCTGTGGGGCTGGGTCCCAATTTTTGTCACTGGATTCGCATCTTGTATACAGCCCCCCGGACTAGGATGAAACTTGGGGGCGCAAGGTCCGAGGAGTGGCGGCTGGGGCGGGGTACACGCCAGGGGTCCATAGAGCCCTTCGCTGTCCGGGTTCGGACAGATATGGAACAGTGGGGAATCAGGGTGGGGGACACGTGCAACGTTATCTCCCTGTATGCTGACGATGCCCTGTTCTATTTGGCCTCTCCCCGGGATGCACTTCCGATACTGCTGCAACACTTAGACCAGTTTGGGGAGGTTTCTGGATTGCGACTTAACCGCGGTAAGTCACTGATCTTTCCACTGGCGGGTCTGGATTCGGTGCCCTCGGGAGACCTACCGGATCACGGGTTGCGTTGGGAACAGGAAGGGTTCCGTTATCTTGGAATACAGGTGGCTCCGACGAACACGCAGGCGCTAGCCCAGAATGTAGATGGCATACTCACGTCCTTACGGCAGTCAGTGTCATTTTGGAATTCTCTACCACTTTCGTTGATGGGACGGCTGGCCGTCGCCAAGATGGTAATGCTCCCTAGGACGTTATATGTCCTTCAGAACTCACTATGTCCACTCCCACAACGAGTTTTCAGAACTCTAAACACGTTACTCACGTCCCTGGTATGGGCGGGCCGACGCAGTTGGGTAGCTCTTCACACCGTTGTCCACAGTTACGAAGAGGGGGGCCTCGAAGCTCCATGCTTTGACCTATATTATTACGTGGCCCAGCTACAACACGCGGCTCGTTGGTTTACGGATACAGACAATTGGGAGACGCGCCGTCTCTCTGGTAGGGTAGGCATCCAGACACTACAGGTCACCCTGATGCAGGGTAGGAGGTCGGACACGTCCCTTCCCTATATTGTGCGACATACGGCCGGTATATGGCAGCGGTTTGTTGAGAAGGTCATTCGGAGGGCACCCTTTCACAGGGAGCTCCTGATCTGGATACTGGCCCCCTTCATCGACATGGGGCAATATATGTCCTTTCAATTTTGGAGGGAGGGTGGTTGCGAAGTTCTGGCTGATCTTTACCCTAACGAGACCTTCCTTACCTATGACCAAGCGGAAGAGGCCTTTGGCCTTGGACGGGGACACTTCCTGCACTTCCGGGGACTTCAGGATGTGGTAAAGGTCACCTGGCCCCAGTACCCAGACATTCCACCACTGACCCACACCTTGGATGTCCTCCTTTCCTGCGGCAAGGGACGTAAACTGATTTCTCTCCTGTACAAGGCCATGAAACAGGACTCAACCCCCCCCGGTGCCGCCGTCCCGAGCTGCCTGGGAAGCGGATCTCGACGCCCCGCTGGAACAGGGACAATGGGCATGCATAGGCTCCCTCACATGCACAGTCTCATGCAACGCAAGGTATAAACTGACGCACTTAAATTTTTTACAACGCGCCTACCTA
Source organism: Triturus cristatus (assembly GCF_964204655.1). NCBI lineage: Eukaryota > Metazoa > Chordata > Amphibia > Caudata > Salamandridae > Triturus > Triturus cristatus. The sequence continues at coordinate 791,209,351 of NC_140581.1, read as the reverse complement.
ACCCCGGTATCCCTTAAGCGCATCTCTGGGGACAGGGGAGATGGATGCCCTAGATGTGCCGCTGTGAAAGTGGGCTTCCTACACTTAGCATGGGACTGTCCTTTGGTCAGGCAATTCTGGGTGGGGGTGGTGGAACGCATAGTTGCAGCTACAGACCTTCGGATGGCACTCGAACCCCTGCATTGCTTGCTCGCATTAGTCAGGAAACCCAAGAAAAAGAAACTATTGTATAAATTCCTACAATTAATGTTGGTACTAGCCAGGCGCAGGGTGGCGATACCTTGGATGGGGCAGAAGGCCCCGGAGGTACCCACTTAGCTTAGAGATGTCCGCGAGTGGTCCCTGGCTGAGGAAATCCACATGCAACTCACTCGAAGGGATGAGAAGCTGCAGGACGACTTAATGGCTTGGCGAGTCATGTGTGCATCTGTGCAGGCAGAAGGGGAGTCCTCCCCACAGGGCACAACTGACAGTGAAGGCAGTGGGTTGGATCTGCCTGCTGGATCTGGGTCTGACGGTGAGCGAGAGGGTCGACTCCAGTAGGGTTCACCGCATATTTCAGTGCCATGCCTGGTTCCTTCCTCACGGTGCTTTAATAGTATGTTATTTTTCCTTTCCCCATGGGTCCGTTCCCTCCCTGATGCCGCCTGTAGTCCTAAGTGCCGCTAATAAGGTTGTCGATTTGCTTGCATACACTGATTTGATGCCAATTTGTGTGGCTGGAGGGCTGACCGAAAGCATGTATGTATTTTGATTTTTCTTTTTTAAACTTGAGGTTTGCAAAACAACTAATATTTCGAGACCAGATCTAAATCTGGGGGACATTTTGAAGAGGCCTGTTCCCCAAATGGCAGCACCTCTGTGAGAAAACAGAAGCATTCCACCAGCACATAATTTGCAAGTGTTTATCTTCTGTTTATGGCACTTAAGAACATTTAAACGTTTTGTTGCAACATAAAGGTGCAAATCATTTACGAATTGCCAAAGGAATCGCAAGTAGTGTTCCTGCTTCCTCGGTTTGCAACGAATTCACACCGTAACCATTGTGATTCGCAGCCTTAATACAAATGGGCTTTCCGTTTGGTTCTATGTCACTGAATTGAGGCGGACAATATCCACCTAAAATAACATTTATTTACTTACTCCATTGTAAGGTAAGTATATAAGTCCTATTCTAAAGTCCCTCTATATTCCCCTTTGGAGGTAAAAAAAGTTGAATTACGAACAGTAACTATATTCTTATGTCACAATGGAGTGGTTTGTCAATTTCGTGAGCTTCACTTTCTTCCCCCAACGGTGCAGATAATTTTGATGAAAGGCACTCTCCGATTCACTCCAGGATGGCAACACATTACCTTTTGGGCAGTCCTTTTAATAAGCATTGCACTATGGGGCACGTTAAGAACTATTAACGTGGGGCCAGGGGCGGCTCCTCCATGTGGGCGGAGGAGCGTCGCCCCACTGCTTTCTCGCAGTACGAGAAGCAGAAACATAAAATGGTATTATAAATAGGTGAGGAGTGGCTAGCCCAATGCTGTGGGCCCTGACTGTTTGGTCGGCCCTCTGCGGCCGACCAAACCAGTCATGCACACTCTGCATTTTCGCCATGGAGGCTGAACGCAGCCTACATGGAGAAAATGGCCTCCCCATAGACGCCTGTGTGGTCGGTGTCCCAGCCAACCACAACGCTGCCATTGGAGCATTGTGATTGGCGGGAGGGAAGCTTCCTGCTTCCTGTTGTAGAGGACGAAGCAAGACCGAGGACGCGGGACTGGGCTGGCGAAGGTTAGTTTTTTTATTTACTCCTCCCCCACACAAACGCCTCCCCACACGATCACCTCCGCTCCCCCCACCCGCGAGTCATGCCAGCCACGAAACCTATGGTAAACCCATGGCCACTTGGCAAGGATCCCTAAGGTCTGGCACATGAGAATGGGCAGAGGGACTCTTTCCCATCTTGGATCGGTGGTCTGGATATAAACTCCCTTTGGAGCTACGCACGATAGTGTCCTTCAAAGTTTCCAAGAAAAATACTGAAGTGACTCTTTCAGCAAGGATAGTTGATGTTGTTGCATTTTGTGGTCAACTGCAAGTGCAGTGCCGGGATACTCCAGGGAGTAGCCGTGTGCTTTAGAAGTCTTATTTCATTCATTCATATGTTTGCACCCTAAGTTATCGGTATTTACTGGGTGTGGTATAACTGGAAATAATGACTCATAATAGGTCACCATTGCAATCCCACTCACCATATATATTTCAAGATATTCTCACCATCCCTGTTGTGACATAACTGGCGTTAAGTATTCTGAGTTGGGTTTAAAGATAGATTTAAACTTCGTGATTGCTTTTGTGCACAGTAAAAATGCTTTCAGGTCCCAGACCACGGCCCTTTTTTATTAGTTACTGAGTTTTAACCACTGAAAAGGATTACTTGACAAGTTACGATGATTCAGAGAGCAATTACCAGAAACATGCTCTTCTTGACACCTCTTTAGTGATTCACAAGCTTATCACATTCTATGAAAATGTATTTATGGCTCCAAGATACATGCCCTATTTTTAATATGATTAACGGGGGTTTTGAGAACTATTTTGTGGGTGGGTCAATTTGGCTTAAAATTCAGGCGCTGCTGCGTATTTTTTGTGTTGAAATTCTTGGGTCTTGGTAGTTGAATGACAACAGATATACTCATAGACTTAGTTTTGCTGCTCAAATATACTTCTGAATTTCATTTAGATACAATGCCTTTTAGACATTCTTTATCGTGTGGCAATAAAGTTTGCTATGTCTTAGAGGTTTAGTTGTCAACTGAGGATGAAGACAAGAGTGGCAGGATATATGAGCTTATGTCATGGAAACTCGCAAGGCTGGGAGTGAAATCTTGGTATCTGGGATGAGACTGGGCAGTTCGTTGATGCCCGATCAGTGAGATAAAATTTCCCTCCTGTCACTGTGGATAGGATTAATTGCCCATCGTCCAATAGAGTTTTAAAGAGGGTGTTAGACAAAGGTCCACATTAGCAAGTCACCACGCAAGAGAAAATAGGCACAATGCAAAACTTTGAAGCAACTCTTTTGCAGATAGGTTTGCTGCTTTGACATCACTCACGCACATTAAGTCTTCAGACACCTTCTGGGTTGGACAGTTTCAAAAGAGACAACACAAAGAGTCTTTGAAATTCACTGTTTTTATAGTCGCTTTTTATTACATTTTGTCACATTAATATAAAATAGAATAATAAGAATATAATGGTACCTTGCATCAGTGGTGTCAGTTGATATATGCATGCCAAGTGTCTGCATTATACATACATTTAGCATGGTGCATTTAGCATTCACGAGCAAGCAACAGTTTAACATTAACATTAGAATGTTCATTTCGTAGTATTGTTGTTGTGACTACACCATGTACATTCCAATCCAGCTACACATTCTTCTTTCTTGCACCCTGGTGGAGCCCATACCCCATGTCGGCCAGGTCGTTGGCATGGTAGTGAGGTCTGTGGCTCTGTGGCACCCCTGTCCTAGTTTGTATTGCTGTTTATCCATGTATTCTAGGCCTGTCCGTCCTCATTTGGTGTGCCATGCTCTTCTTACCATCGGCTTGCGCTGTCCCATCCCCTGGAAAGTAGATATGTGTCATGTAGCCCCCGGTTAATGGGGGCGTCTCATCTGATTTTGCTTCTAGCACCAATGACAGTGTATCTCACTCTCTGGGAGTTCCTTGCCCCCTCTGTCTGTGGTTACGTGTCAAGACACTGAGTTCTGCAGTACTCCACTTAAGCCAGTCTCAGACCCAGGTCTTTATAGGGCGGCAAGTGGGGTCCTTCAATGCATAGCTATGGCTAATTTTTCCAGGAGAAGCTCTAAATCTATGATTTTAGTTGTGTGTTTGATTTTGAGGATCTGGCGAACCAGCCCAGGAGGCACACCGTCATTGAATTTGGTATCAGTCGTCCTGTCACTTCTGGCAGGAAGTCAGTTATAGATGTCCAGCAAGTGTGTATGTGCTGGCAATCCGAAACCATATGGAAAAAATCTGCTGATGCATCCTGGCATCTTGGGCAGTCTGATGAAAGCCCCATGTGCATTTTCTCCAATCCCACGGGGGACAGTTAGGTGCATTGTAAATAATTGAGTTGTGTGCATTTGAACCTGGAATTCCTGCTTTTGATGCATTCAAGGATATGTCCCCATTCTTTATCTGAGATATCTTCCCCAGTTGTTGCTCTCATATATTTTTTAGAGCGTGTATAGGTTTATAAAAGGCCAGGTCACTGCCTTACGCTGTATTCCGTGTCTCAATAATTTGGTCAGGAACCTCCAACTTCGGTGGTTACATTAAGTCTTTCCCCATGTGTCTTTGATTGGTTTCTATACTGCATTATAGGTCAGGAACTGACCTTCATGCAGGTCATAATCTACCACTAGGCGATCAAAGGCGATGAGCTTGTCCCCGGAATATAATTTGCCAAATGTAGTGATCTTTGCCTGGTGCTATGTTTGCATGGTGTGGTGAACAGCCACCTCTGCCATGTGTGGTGGCATCAATATCAGGAGGTCTGGGGAATATGGTGTGCGTACTTTCAATGATCTGGTGTTGGCATCCCTGTAAGATATCAGAGTTTTTGGTTTGCTGCTGTGCAGCAGCAACCCCAGTAAGTCTCCACCTACCAGGATATGGCCTCTGTACAGCCTCTCAGAGTCCATTACTACCACCAGCCATCTCGCTAGTCACTCCAACTGTAATAGGTCTCCAGGTTAGGTACCCACATTCCACCCTCATCTAAGCGGCACATCGATTTGTCTATTGCCAAGCGTCTGCATGTAGTTCCCTTTATCATGTCTGAAAGTATGGATGATAAAGGTAAGGTAATAAAGAAATACAGAACTTAGGGGATAAATATTATTTTTATGATAGCCACTCGCCCGAGCATGGAGAGTGGAAGATAGTGGCAGAACGGGATAGACTGAGGGATTCTGGATACACTTTTATCCAAGTTGTCCCCATTCAGGGATTGATCTGTGTGGTAGATTTGAACACCCAGATATTTAAATGTGGTGGGCTCCCATTTAAGAGATGGAGTTTCCCTCCAAATTTGATGCCCCCCATTGCACCTTTGGATCTCAGGAGGTATGCCAGTAGTTTGTGGGCCAGCACAAAGAGAAAGGGTGACCGGCAGCATCCCTGTCTAGTGCCTTTACTCAGCCGCTACCTATTGGAGAATATCCTACCCATGCACACCCTGCTCATTGCTTCGGTATATAGTAGGTGTATCCATTTCCAGAGGTTAACTTTGATTCCCATTGTAGTAAGTAGGACCCCATGAAGGCCTTTTCTATGTCCAGGGAAACCACTTCCGGTTCTCCTGAGTTCCTGTGGACCAGGGGAATGATATGTAGTAGTCGCCATTCACATGTGTGTTGAGACCCGGGACAAACCCACATTGATCTGTGTGTATCAGGCACAGTAAATAAGGGGGTTGGCTATAATCTTCCTTAGTATTTTACATTCAGTATTTAAGAGGGAGAGTGGGCGTATTAGTCAATCGTCTCACCTATCGCAGTCCGGAACTGAGGGAGGAGGAGTCTAGTAGCACGTAAGGTGATAGTCTCCATGTCAGTATTGTAGACAGTTCTCTTCCAATCATTAATGTTGCTTGAAGGGGCGTTATGGTTGCAATCTGTGTGGCACCAGTATTCTACATTATGGACGTGTGAAATATGTGGCATAGATCTCATGAATCTACCTAATCTCATGTGAATGCCATGCACCCCTGATTTGTACGGGTACTCCTGGTTCGTGGGGTGTGTCTCACTCCACAGGTATGCCAGTTCCCACTGTGCCGCCCATAGACGGAATCCCCGTGCCAAGGGTTCGATAGGGTCCGATGGGAGGGGATCGTCGTGAGCGATTCAATTCAAGGAACAGACGATTCAAGGGTGCAATCGAGCACCATGTTAAAGTCTCCCCCCACAGCCGGTGTGTGTGTCCAGGGATCTGACTAGTTGTGTAGTAAGAGATTCGAGGAAGCATGGTTGTCTGGTGTTGGGCCCATATATGCTTGCCATTGAGACATTTGTTCCTTCTACGTCCCCATCTATTAAGGTGAATCTGCCATCAGGGCTACAGTGGTCCAATTTATCATGAGAGGCACCCCGGGGGACACCCATATCTACGTACCTCTTGCAAAGGCAGAAAACACTGTTCTGCATAGTTGGCCTCTTCATCTTTTCCCAGCTTCTCTAATTCCACTGCTGTCCTATGTATCTTCTGCAGGTAAGCAACCTGTACTTTCCATCTGTGGAGCAAAGAATACACCCTATGGCACTTAGCAGGGGAACCCAGACCTTGTGCATACCATGTAAGAAACTTTTATCAATGAGTCATGATGTCGAATCAATAAGGGAGCAGCTGTTTGTTCATGCCTCTGGGTCTGGCACATGGGTTGGGTATCCTGTACTGAGTGTCTTGAGTGTGCTACATGTCTAGGACTTTATGAGTCGTGTCTTGTAGAACTACAAGGTTCCCTTTGAACCCAGGGCAAAGCTAAACGGGCTTCGACTACCTGAACTAAAAATAACAAGATTAAATGCAAAATCAAAAACTCAACAGTAGTCAATGTATACTTGTGAATTTGCAGAGTTCTGTGGGGGGTGTCCTTGAGATGCGTGGTGGTGCGGTGCACCCATTGCACCAGTACTGTGTTTCCTTAGCCATAGGATGTAAAGCCACAGCCACGGGCCACAGCCGGTCGTGCCTGAACACAGGTCTCATAGTTTAACTTTGTTTGTTCTGTGAGAGGATGTTTATATAAGTTCAACTTCTGATCTGGGGGTGATGAGAGGGCCTAACATCAGGGAGATTCGTCCTGCAGATAGACTGACCTCTGAGTCACCCCATCTGGCCTCCCACTCGCGTGATCCTTTCATGGTGCTCGGCTCTCGTCTTGTATAGCTTCCCAAGATCAAGGACGCCCGTTCCACAGCCACTCACTCCTTTGTGGGTGCCCCTGATGGTCATCGTGGTTTGCATTGCCGAGGTCACCCCCTTCAGCTGGAGTCTGTTCTGTCATTCCTTCTCTGGGAAATATCATGGCCTTCATCCTCCAACCATCCCCAGACATCCTCTCATGTGGAGAAAAAGCGCAACTTGTTTCTTGTTTTTGGATGTAATTCTCAACTTTGCCAGATATATGAAGCTGTACCTGTTCTCCAGAGCCCTCAGCACCCGCTTAACCTTCAGAAACCTCTGTCGCATCCTCTGCACCAGTGCCGTATAGTACAGAAAGATATCTTTCTTGTGTCCTTCCATTTCCCATGGACCATGTGATCTGAATCGGATGTCATCTCTGTCGCGATAATTTAGTAATCTGGTTATCAATGGTCTTAGAGGGGCACCTGGGGGCGCAGTCTAGTGGACACCCTGTGCTCCCATTCAGCAATAAAGAATTTGGACTGACAAATTGGGAGCTACATCTTGAGCAACCATTGCCCCAGAAATAACTCAGCAGAGTGACACTCTACACGCTCCGGCAGGCCACTAGTCTGATGTTGTTGAGGCAGGATTATCCATCTGTGTCCTCTACCATGTCCTGCAGGATCTGCAGTTCCCCACATATTTTGTTCATCCGGTTTTGTTATGTGGAGTCTGTTGTCCACTGGGTAGCAAGTATCGACTTGGTTTCCTCCACCCTGTTGGTGAACTTCCTATGGACACCCCTCAGTAAGCCAACATCTATGATGATTTTGTTGATTTTATTTCCAGGGCCGTGCATGAGTCTTGTGTGGCCTGGAATATAGTGTTGGGTTTATCTGCACTGATGGGTGGTTTGTGTTGATGACAAGGGAGCAATGGTCTCAACCTTTGGGAGATCCTCTGTTGAGTCACCCCACAGTCCCCTCAGAGAGTGCAAGCTTATGTGCTGATTTGCCCATGTCTGGCAGCCTCAGTCCTGACTGCACCACAGATGTGTTATCCTCTGCTCCTTGGAGTACCAAATGCAGTAACGAGCCGGGGGAAGGAGAAAGGAGGCCCCTGGAAAGGGTCTGGCGGCCTCGCAGCGTGTTTGGTCCTGGTGTCAGGTGTAGTGAGCATGTGGTGACATATGCATACATTGCCTGTATTCCCATGGGGGGGGGGCAGTCTCCCTTGGTCAGTGTTTCAATTTTGGGATGGGAGAAGGATCCATACGTCCAGTTCAAAGCCCCCCGTGCATTGTACGATGAGGTATTATTGCTGATGGGCCCAGGGTCATTCCCTGGTGGTGCAGCTCCTCTTTTTTTCCACGTCCAATGAGAGCCTTCTCTCCACCACACTCTCCAGGTGTCCCTTTCACATCAAGGTGTCGGACGTGAACGCTGGGGCATGTGGCCTACTGTGGAGTGTCTCTCGTCAGCCCTCCTGTTCCGCGTGGTCTCCTCCAGTGTCCCTGTTCTCTGCGAGCCTCCGGGAGCCCTTCACTGTAGCACAAGTAAGCCACATAGTAACAGCAGGGGCTCTCTCTTCATGTAGGGTGTCCAGGCATCCCGGATTTGCCAGGACGGTCCTGGTTTTTCATCAGCTGTCCTGGCAGATTTCAGGAAATTTAGCTCATGTCTCGGTTTTTAGAGCGGGTCGACTGAAAACGGCGGGAGGTGCTTTTTTATGTTTTACAAAGCAGGGATAGTTATCAGTTGTTTCAAGAAAGCAATTTAATTAACAGGCAAGCTACTGGGTTTAAAAATTACATTTTATGTATGTTCAACTTCTTACTGCCTGCTCTATAATTCTCTGCTGAGGACGGTTTCATTCTGTGCGCTTGCTTGCAGTTAAATTGTAGTCCTTCTTCTATTTTTGTGAAATGTCCCGGTTTTTGGATTTAAAATTCTGGTCACCCTATCTTCATGTCCCCCACACCTGGTCACCTCTCGCGTGTCTGTGCCGCCATCTGTATCGCGAGGGCAGATCCGCAGGAGCTGCCGCTCCAGCTCTGCCGTGTCTGCTACAGGCCACGCAGTGGTGTGTTGCCTGATTCACTCTGGACCGGTGAAGTCCGGTACTTGTTGGACCTCAACAGGGGTACCTGACCACTCAGAGGGTAAGTGCCCCTATTTTCAGCCGCAGATAAAGGCCTGTGGATCTGATAGGAAGCAGGATAGTGGCGGTGGAGTGGGATGCTTTCACTTCACTCACATGTCGGCCATCTTTCGCAGGGAAGCCAAACCCCCCCCCCCTCCTCCCCAGAGACTTTGTAGTTCACCATTATGTGGACAAATAAACAGAATTAGCTGGGAACCTCAAGATGCATGCTACATGTACCCAAATCAATCTTCAATAAGTATTCCTGATCTTAACTGTTTTTCTCTAAGCAACAATCTTCTAGCCTCTGCACCCTGCACATTCAGATAATACATTCAGATAATACCGCCTGTCAGAACTATAAAATGAAGAATATGGGGGCATATCAACAAGCAAGCGATAAAAAATTATCGCCGCTTTTACGGCCGTGTTCGGCCGAAAAGCGGCAATAATTTTATCGCCTAATCAGCAAGGTCACGCTAACGCGTGAAACCTTGCTTTAGCGTCAGGATTCCTAACGCCCAGCTTTGCATCTCTAATGAGATGCAAAGTGGGCGTTCCTGACCTGGAATGACAGGAGAAATGTCGCTAAGCGGCATTTCTCCTATCAGCAAGCCTAACGCTATGAAGCATAGCGTCAGGAAAAGTAGCGATAACCCCTGTTATCGCTATTTTCCTTACGCCTGCTTTAGGACTGACTTAGCCATGATATCCTATGGAAGGTGGATATCATGGCTAAGTTTGTGAGTCCCTATCAACTAGCTAACGTGAGATTATCGCTGGGTTTCCAGCGATAATCACATGTTAGCCAGTTAGCGCTAGGATTTTTATCGCTGATGAGATAAGCGTTGCTAATAGCACGCTATCTCAGCGATAAAAATCGGCACTAGCCGGCGATAATTATCCGAGCGCTAAGTGCGCTCAGCGATAATTATCGCCGGTTGTTGTTGATATGCCCCATAGAGATTGTTTCCCGTCACATACATTCTGCCACTAACACCTAAGCGTCATCGGGTCAATGTTTTTCATTTTCCCTAGATTTTTCCCTCTGTTAGAGGCTCACAATTCACCAACTTACATATTATACTGTATATACAGCTTACTCAAATCATTCCAAACTAAAAAACTAATTTTTTTGTGAAGCATTTGTTCATTCAAATTTCAACATGACACAGGGGGCGCTATCAACACGAGACAGACAGAAAGCCATACATATGAAGCTTAAGAAAAGCAGAAGTACAAACCAGTACAGGCCGTTAGTGGTAATCGCATCGTTCCACTGTACACAACATTTGCAGGGCATCTCCCCACCTAATACCCACCACATACCCCCACAGGACAGACAGTGCTTAATTTGAGCCAGTGGTTGCCAGTGGGGGGCACCGGCACTATTTTTGGAGACCAGCACTCATTTTTCTGCATCACATAATTACCCGAGTGGAAGAGCAGGAAATCACACCGATCGGAAAGAGGAGGAAGAGAAAGATGCCTAACACATCACAGAGGAGGAAAGCAGGAGCCAGCAGGAGTGAGATAAAGAGGCAGGGAGAGCCTGGAAGTTCAATAAAGAAGCACAAGGTAGTTTTAAGACTACCAGCCATGTTTTTTGGCACGACGAGAGCTTCTGAGCAGAGCTTTGGGCACTGACAGCCGTTCTTTTATAAATTGAGTACTGAGTAGAGTACATAAAAACGCCAACTATTGCAGCTTCCCAATGTAATTAGACATCAGTAAGAAACTATTATATAGAAGGAGGAAAGAAACACAGAATTAAATAAAATGAAATAAAACACAAGTCCAATAATGCCTCAGACATCTAAAGGTTCCAGTGTCCTGCCTACCCCCAATCCCTCCACTAGGAGCCATCGTATCTAAACCCATCCCCTGCATCCCTGTGCCATCACCAACCCTTCCTATGCCGCCACACCGTGCAGATTGAAGAAATGTAAACAACATCCCACAATAGTTGTCTCTGGGTTCTATGAGAAAGTGTAAAGGGACTTTACGCCCAAACAGTCACTTGTATCCTTTGAACTATCCAGCCCTGTTCTAGTCGGAAAACACCCGTGGCTGAATAAGTGGGGAGGGACAGCACTCTCTTCTAGGAATTTTTACTACATTGTTCGAGTTAATCATGGAATTGGAAATAAATATCACTATAGGATAACCACAAAGTTCAATAACTACAATTTGTCATTTTTTCTTCCAAATACTACCATTTTTGTCTTTGGCATGCTTGCCTGTAACACAGGGATCTAACAATGGGCTATCAATGTATCTATTTGGCACTGTGCGCCTAGTTCCGTCCTTTCTAGAATCACAAAATCACCGGCATAGACCATGGCATTAATATCAGAGGCAAGCACTTTTTAGAGATAAACTACTTGCAACCATACAAGTTTTAGGAAGATCAGCCTAAAAAAAACACTCAAAGAGAAAATAATTGGTGTAATCAAAAAACCTCTGGTTGATATTGGTATATCACTCAAGAGGTCATAGCAATCAAGCATTAGTGTGCAGGTGGAGTTTTTGACCGAGATATTGTATTAGTTGAGATGCATCCATTGGTACCAGCTTCCTCCAAAGGTGTGCATGATCTACAGCATCGACTGCTGCATTGACGTCCAAGAAGCAGATAAACAACTATCAGTCCCTCTTGTGGTGGACTTCTGTGCTAAAAACAAAAGGACAAAGCCATTGCGAAGTTGGCCAATCAGCTATCCTTAGAGATGATTTACCAAGAGGTGAGCAAGAGTTTTCAAGGTCGTTTCCCAATTTTTTAATGAAGGTTTGGAAGGGAACCCATCTACAATTAGGGGGATGACTAGTACGTGCGACATGCACAAACAGGAACTGATAGACATCTGCCCACCATTAAGAGGCCCATTTAATAATAGCTGTAGGTTGACCACACAGATATTTTTCAAACAAATACTTTTGACTATGTTAAGTACTTTTCATGACTCTAGGAATATATCATTCAAAAACAACACGAGGGAACGTTTATCGTTCTTAGCCTATCTCTCTGTGCTTCCCCAAGGGGATCACCCTATGGTGTTAAAAGGATTCTCACCCAATGGGATTCCAAGTGGCTTGCTTCATCATAGTGTCCTCATCCAGATACCTAGTGTATCTGGACGGGCTCAACCTTGGCAGCCAAGGGAGTTCTTTAGTTATTGAGAGGGATCCTAGATTTTAAAATAGCCTAGAGTGTCCTGAGAGTTAATTTTATTTTCAAAGGGCTCCCTGATAGAGTTAAAAACAGGTGGGGATCCACTAAGGATATTAGTATCCTCTGTATCCCTGGGTCAACATGTTTCATTCGTCAAATCAATGCCTCACTGGACTAGTTAGCTTTCATCAGCACCTCACAAGGATCCTGTTAATATCCTATTTATGTGCATTCCATTGTGAAACTTCCATTCACCATACTCATACATGCCATACATATCGGCCCCTTTGGTCTCTATGTTTGCATTTCTTTAGGAGCATCCTATTTAAAGCTCTAAGAGGGTAAAGAGGCAGGTGGACCTTGTAGTCAAACTTTCATCAAAGTTCTCTTCCAGGCCATGAACCTATTTGGTTCCAAACTCCCCCGCATGCATCTACATGTGGGGGAAGGAGGGGTGAGAGTACTTTTAATACAATAGGACATAATAGCTGTGGTCCGGGGAACCTTGGTGGTCCGCGAGGCCTACTCAGGGGGTCAGCGAATGTGTCACAAAATTAAATAATATTAAAATGGATTCATTAAAATTAATAGAGTAAATACAAATAAAGAAGCGAAATTGAAAATGTGAAATCCTTTTTCTATATTTGATTGTAAAATAAACAAAATATTTCAATATGTAAGCATTTATTTGGTGAATGCTTGTTTTTGTATTTTTGTGTATCGTGTTGAAGTTCAAATTATAGAAATTGCTTACAGCAGGGGTACCCATGTTCCAATAATGACCTAGTGGCGGTCCCCGAATTTCAGTAATGATTCAGCAGGGGATCACCAGAAGTAAAAAGGTTAAGAACCACTTTCATAGGGTGATCCCCTTGGGGGGATACAGAGAGACAGGTTAAGCACGGTAGTGTTTCCCTCCTGTTGTTTTTTAATAGTTAGATGTTTGGGAATGTGAGCGAACCCTGGATTACTACTCACTTCCTCCTTCTTAGAATCTAGGAATATATTATCAACAAAATACCCCTGATCTTGGTGACAGTGGCAGGGATTTCTATAAAGCAACTACATAGTTGGTCCAACACATTTCTGATGTTAATACATGAGCGCAAAATTGCTCGAGGGAAATTCCTTTTGCTAATGGTATGCAGAATTTTCTGGAGTCATTATTGCTGATGGCATTCTCCATTTCCAACTGTTATCTCTCCTTTACCTGTTGTTTTTTTTCATGTGATATTTTTTACACTTACAAGGAATATTTTGAAGTGGTTCTTTGCACCCAATGGCAAATAGCACCACAGTTTTTTTTAATGTGATCCACTTACTTTGATATCAATATTTGGCCAACGTTTTCTTCTTTGCATGGTAATGCGTACCATGATTAGTGAGAGAGCCCATCTAAGACTACTTTCATATTCTTTTATATAGTCCTGTTCTTCAGAACCCTCTGTGGTACATATCTTTAGACTAATTGACTAATTGACTGAGAGTTTTAATGCAACCACTCTCATGCTTTATCATTCTCTTATAGACAGTACTACCTCCATCCAAGTGCGGCCCAGGCCCCAATCAAGGTAGCATAGAAACTGTGTACCCTGAAATGATTGCTGCTGTCCCAAGACAAAAACTTAATGGGGATGCGATATACAAAAGCATGTTGACAACAACTTAATCAATCAGAAACATATTTGCACCATGATGAAAGGTTAGTGTGGCTGGTATAGCATCATGGAAGTGACCATTTAATATGTGCATGCATGCGTCAAACGTTATTATGATGATGGGCTTAGTAAAGGGGGCCTTAGGTGCTCTCAGACTTTGCCTTTTTTCAATCATCTAGATTACTAAAGCCCAGTCACTCGCTTTGTGCTTATTCAAGTGTCCACAGATCATCAGTGGGCGGTCATGGAATGCACCCTTAATCAATCCTATGTCTATCTTCACATTTTTAATCTCCAGCTGATCATTTTTCAGGGTTGAGTTGCATGCAGAAAAACATAGAGTGATATCAAAGAAACGCTGACTCATGCTGTGGCTACAGTGTTATCTGTTTTAAATTGTAATTGTTGTGCTTCTGCCTTCAAACTTACATTTTCAAAAGTCGCCACTTTACCTATTGATCACCCTTCAATTCACTGAGCAGAGCCAGAAGAGAAGTCGGCAAAATCATATGGTAGAGCATGTCATCTGGGCGATAATAGGTGTGCAATAACATATCTGCTACAGTCGTCTCATGTTTACATCCTAGAGACAATATGTCAATAAGCCAACCCCTCAACTTCTAAAGCGATGATTGATGGGCTCTCCAGCTATACTGTTTTCTTGGTGATAATGAGATTCATGTTTGTGTCATAGTTAAAGTTTTGTGAAATGTTATTATTCCATACTTTTACCCAAATGCCGTCTGCTTTCACACCTTCTCCGTCCGATGCAGTTAGAGCGCGTCCAACACTAACATGTGACTGACAGGCTGGGGATGCATGTGGAGCTCTGGGGCTGGCATGAGGAGGACAAGTGCGTATGTAACCTGTCCAGCAATCAGGAGGCAAGAGGGAAGGCGCTGTCTCCTCTATGCGTCCTTGGTGATTGATGCCTGTAGACCTGTAGAAGCCATTTCTGGTGCTGGATTTGGGTAGTTCAGCGATGAAGTAATATTTTCGAACCTACTATTCTTGTTCAGTAGACGTTCCGCATCGTACATCATTTGTGTTGGAATGGCATATCCATAATATACAGCTCAAATATTTAAATGTTAACTAAAGGGATGTCTATTGGTGACAAATTGTCATATTTAACGTATTCGAGAATTTGTGATTGGCCTTCCTTGGCAATTAAGCAACGTTTTTGGGTATTAATCTTGAGAACTGATTGGTTCATTATTCTGTTCTCAATTTCTCATTAGCAGTTTATTCACATGTTTAAAAGTTGGGTAAGCAAACTAATTGTTGTTTTAATACACATTGCATTTGCACAGTAGATATTCTATCTTGATTCTGAAGTACGCGTTTGGTTTCAACAGTTTTTGTTGCCAGGTTGTTTGGTAACTATACACTTTTTACTTACTTCTAGACAGGAGTTTTCAGATTTGGAATGGAGTTCTGATAGCCCCAGTACTTGATCTACTTAGCAGGACATTGGTAAGGCAAATCAGCAGTGAACTACACTAGACAAGATTAGATTTATGCCTGTCCCCCTGGCCCATCCAACCCCTTCAAACAACATAAGCATGTCCATGTGACTTTCCTTCATTCAATGTCTCTCTCTCTCTCTCTCTCTCGCTACCTCACTCTGTAGGAGTGAGTAAATGGTGAGTGGATCTACTCCTACTGACTTGGTGCTTCACATTTTTTTTGTAGAAAGTTAATATTGGGTAATTATTTAGTTTCAATGATTCATCACAGCGCTATATCATATAACCATATTCTAAGACGAGTAACAAGACAATAAAATATATGCAGAGAAGATGCTGGCCATGTGCATTTATTTTTATGTAAAAATGATTAAATCATTCTAAACGTTAATTTATTGTAGATATGTGTGTGTAATCTCTAGTTCGTTCATGGACTGAGAATATTCTTCACCACAGTACTGTCCAGAATGCTGACACAAAGCCTGGAGAAGACGGTTTAAGCTTTTAATCCTGAGTTTTGCTCTTCATAGCGCCTATTCGTGCATTCGGCCACACGATGTAAGATCGCTTCAGTGTCTGCTGACTTGTAATTAGATTGGAAGGAAGAATTGGCGAATTGTCTAAAAATGCAGTATTATTTGCTGCATATTATATAACTTTACAATTTTTCCAGGCGGATTCGGTATTTATAGGCATTTTCCTTAGTATACATAAGGAGACTGTTTCTATATCAGCCCTTTTTAGTGCATGAACAGCATAGTTAGTGCAGGATTGGTTTGGCAGTTTTTGCAGCCATCATGGAAAGTGCAAAATCAGGGACCTGTCACTGAGGTGCTTCCAAAAATGGCTCACTAACAAATTGCATTAAGCTGAGCAATTCCAGAGAATGTGCCCAAAGTGGTGGCACTTGTATTCGAAAAGGTGCAACGGAGAAGTTCAAAACAAATGAACAATTACTTGCAAATTAGTGGCCATCAAATCAGGTATTATTTGGCACCTAAATTAAAATCATAAGACATATGTTCCTACATCTGAGGCAAATACAGAGATTGTATTCGGGAAACAACCCTACCAACGCGGGCATCACATCCCGATGCCATTACAACGCGGTTGTTACAACGTAATTCTTTGGTATAGTGTCAAATCTAAGGACCCCCTGCTGCAAATAAGTCAATGGGAACAGGGAACAACAGAAAAAACGTACAAAAACTCCCGTCTGGCCTCACTTTATCAATAGACATCCATCTTACCATATAAACTGAATGTGATAAAAGGCTCGGAGCAATTTCAGTTCATATCAGCAATATTTGTTTCATAACATTTATTTTGTATTCATTGTGAGGTAGTCATTTTCTTTTTCATTTTCATTTCTTTTCATCATATGTATTTTTTACTTTTTTTCTACACAAAACTTTCTTCTTTTTGATACAATAAATACTTGTTTGAAAAACAAAGCTTATACATTCTCTCACTCATTTACACATGCATCCCTCAATTTCATACATTCCTCACACATCTGGCTTCATAAATCACAACAGACTTGGTTGAATAAACATTTATTTTTGGGGGTTTTGTTTTCCGACACCTTATTGAATCTAATCATGCACACTATTCACTCAACTTTTGCTTTGACATTGTGAAGTAAAACAAATCATACATAGAACACGATACAGGGTCAATTTAATCGTGGTATCAGTTCCTTTCAATCAGTCTATCTCATGCGCTTTTCGGCAACACACCTTCCTCAGGAGTGCCACATTTGAAGACCCCCCATGAACCTTTCAAAAAGCTTCAGTTGAGTTGGAAAGATGGATGTCTAATGATAAAGTAAGATCGAATTGGAGTTTCTTTAGTATACAAATGCTTTTAATCAATATTTATGCAAATTTATATTCACATCAGTCACTCCAAATTTCAAAATGTGCTAAAATATGTGCATCTCGATTTATTGTCTAATGCCTCAAATCATGAAGTGTTTCCTGGTCACATCACCTGTCAAGTGGGTAACAAACACGTAGTACATAATTGACAAATACCATATGATGTGTACACAGAATGAACACAAAACCAAACTTATTTGATGGCTTTTAAACCATAGGTAGGATGCAAATAATGAGAGGTGAAGCTTTCAAAACAAGTATGATATATATACAGTATATAAGAATATGCACAGAGTGCAATATGCTATTTATTACCATTGTTGAGTGTGGGGAGGAGCAATGACTCACAAGAGGAGATTCCCCTCCCCTCCATCAACAATTGTTTTTAAACAGCATATAACTTTCTGTGCATTTGAATACATGGTTTAAGCCAAGACAATATTCCATGTTTATTTGTTTCATAAACGATAATCAACCAAAACCAGGATACAAGGTTTTAAATTGATGCTGTGAGATAAAATCACATTGAAGAGGCTTCATGGCCATAAGGAGAGATGTTTCATTGTGTAGAGCAGTTTTAATATGCAATCGGTGAGACAGTAAATAATGATTTTTTGTCAAATCTGCTCCACTGTCATACTAAACTGGCATTTGAAATTTGCACTGTATTATGCATGTATGAATGTGAGTTTATTAATACAATTGGTATTTGGGCCAAAGTGTAATTTCCCATGTTAATTCCCATTGCAAATTTTGCTCTCCGATACAGAAAAAACAGCTGACCAGATTTACACCAAATTTGGCAAAAAGGTAGAACTTTACTCAGAAAGCATGCTGTTTGTGATTTGTTGTAAATCTGTTTAGCCATTAGCATTTAAAGAGAAGCTTAGTTTGGGCATTAAAGTGTTTCAGAAAAACTCAGAAAAAGTTATGTATCATCTTTTAACAGTTGGTCCAGCAGGAGTCCCAGGGGACTGTCACTGTATCAACAAGTATAAGAAATAGGCCATTCTTAATGGCTGTAGGAGCTATATCTTCCATTGGTCATTTTGATATCCGGAAACAGTGGTAGCGACACTGAGGAAAATATTGTGGTTGTCACCAAGTTGTGAAAAAATACATAAAGGGTTCCTCCCTTAAATTAAATGAAAAATATATATATTTTGGGTCACCAGTGTAGACTGTATAATGTGCAAAGTGGGGTTTGGCTGGCATCAGTGGGCTGGGCGCAAAGTCAACCCACCACAGTGTACTGCTGAAAGCTGTGCATAGCAGGGGGTAGGGTGCTCGTGGTGGGTTGGGCGCAGAGCCTGGTCACTTTGGAGGCCCTTTGGCCAACCCCCACTGTACATGGCCAAAGTGCGTGTGCAGGGGAGGTTGGCTGCTCTCAGGGCTTTGCCTCTCCCTGGGCAAAGGGTGCCCTGCCTCCAAGCCCCACTGTGCATGGCCAAAGGTTGTGCACAGCCAGGTTGGACACACTTGGGGGATGATTGGGCACAGTTTGCCTGAGGTAACTGGGCATATTCTCAACTTAGAATATGATAAATAAAACACAGACATTCATTGAAGAAAACAAAGGTTAATGATGTTATAGTTAGGTATGGTAATGTGATATTAGCTTACATTAAACTAACCCTAGAAATTCACTGAAAAATCAAAGTGACTGTAGCAAATAGGTTCCACCCATTTAGTCCTCCATGATATTTTACATTTGACCATCCGGTTTTTTGACTTTTTCAGGGAGTCTCACTGCCTGAGTCTCACTCATTGTAAAACATGGCAATTGGACTGAACATGCTAGTCCTCAGCATCTGCCTTTTAAGATAAGGCTGCTGCTACGCAGCTAAGGAAGAGGCTCTGGGCTGGTTACACAGTGTGTCCGCACGTGTACGGGCTGCGCATGTGAGACTACCGTCTTGTGTAAACCAGTATCTGTGCACAAGTAGCCTCAAAGGACTCTTCAGGAATTGGTGCCAGCCTGGAGTAGGCCTTATAATCTGAGCAGGCATTCATAGTGGAGGTCTACAGTGCTTACACAAGGTGTGCAGTGCTTACACTAGGAACACATTATAGGCAAAATCTATATCTACATCTAAGTACAGTTTCATGCTACTTAGGCCTACTGGGTACATTGAGGTTAAACACTCACCCAGTGTGAATTTACAGTCTTTAACATCCCACATACACACCTTATTGCACTTTAAGGCTTGTCAAATTTCCCGGGCTCATTTCAGAATCAGATCACATGCCTTTGTCCTCCCTACAGGGGTAAGTTAATAACTCTGCCCCCCAGCAGAGAGAGCAAAGGCATCCCACACAGTCAAGCAATTAATGGTGCTTGACTCAGTACCGTGGAAAGTAAGGGGAGGGAGGAAAATCGCCATGTGTTAATTAGCTAGCCACACTGCACCTGGGTTGGGACAGCACACATTCACTAGAGCAAAGGAGGAGTAGGCTCAGACCTCTGAAGCTAAAACAGGAGCGGCGTGCCTTTGAAGGTTTGATGGGAAGAGGTCAGTCAGCTGTTTCATCAAGGGTCAGTGCTAGGGCTCTCAGGGGAGCTATTTCCACGGACAACTTGAAGTCATCATACTGGTTTGTCGCAGATTGCCGTGAAGGAGGGTTGCAGCAGTTGTGGACGGATGATGTGGCATGCAAGGACCGGTGAGTAGGGCCCAGCTTCTAGAACTTTCCATCCCCACTTAAAAACCCCATCACAAGGGAGTGACAGTTGAAAAGACACTGTACCTGGGAGCGACGATGGCGAAAGAATGCCCAACTAGAAGGAGAAGCCACCTGATGCAATGGCAGGATGGACTTTGGGACTTTGACCTCAGCTGAGTCCCCATGACTAGGATGGGTTTTTTCTGAGCCAGTAGCATTGGCCCCCTTATTCCCCCTGAGAAACAACTGGGGGAATGGACCTGCTGGGGAACCCTAAATCAGAAGAATTATAGCCAAGTTCAGGAAAGCGATCAAAACCTGGAACTTCAACCAGTAGCTCTTACTGTTTCTATCCTTCATGCTTATTATGATACTTTCTTAGTACCAAAAAGCTAGTTAGTGAACTCTGGAAATATAACTAACATAACAGAAGGAAAAACACCCACAAAAATCCCTCAAATGTTCGTATTTTGAAGTTCTTGAGAAGAAACTCTGCTTTTTCAGACTCTTCATTTAGTCCCATTGGCTGCCTGGTGTCTCTTAGGAACCCATTTTAATGGTTAGCAATTCATTAAAAGGCTTAACCCATTTTTCTCTGCTTGTTTGAGTTGTTGATCAGTGCTGGTCCTCGATCCTTTGACCTCTCAGTAGCCCATTCACAGTAATGTTTGATCTCAGGCTCCTATATAAAGGGATGGCATGGACACCTTGGAATAGTCTCTAGTCTGCCCCTGCAGGTCACCTATGTCAAAACTGTTGTTGGATCATAAAGGTCCTCAGCCTGCTGGGAGCCTGTCTTACAGCAGTCCATCGTTTGCTTTTACTTTTATTTCTCTTTAACATGAGGTGGGAATACACACAGGGGTCTAATCACAAAGGCTTTTGGAGTCCAGAAAGTAGAACACATTTAGTCAGTGGCGGCTCCTCCGCTAAGGCGGTGGAAGGTCGCCTCACTGTTTTTTTTAGCACTATAACAATAAATGAAATGACAATAACTTAGTTATTATAATTTTAGTTTTTTCCTTTTTTAGTGCACGGCAGCTAAACTTTGCGAGGCGGGGCGGGGCTGACAGAGCAGCCGAGGAGTGGTTTGCCCCCACTCCTAAGTGCACATGACTGTTTGGCCGACCCTCTTGGGCCGACCATAACAGTCATGCGCACTTTCCCTCTTCTCCACCCAGTCTGCATTACAGCCTTGGTGGAGAACATGCACCCCAGGCCCCCATGCCCCGTCTGAGCGTCGAGCCACAGCGCTCATACCAATCACAACGCTGCATTGCAGCATTGGGATTGGCTTAGGGGAGCCTGGGGGCTTCCAGGCTGCTTCCTGTTCCTGCCGGTAGGAGGAGAGACACGACAAGAAGGAGCGGCAAGGAGGACGCGGCAAGCAGGTAGGTTTAATTTTCTTTTTTTATTTAATCTCACCCCCGCCGCCACCCCAGAATGGTGCCGACCACCGCTGCATTTATTGTGCTTTACCGTACTTCTATAGGTTTCTGTGAATTGTTTACAAAACATCTAAAATGTGAATTAAGCGATAATATAAAGGGAACATTCATATATAATTTTGTACAAATAGAAAGGGCTACAACCTTTCTGAACTTTTACTATTCAGAATTGGACATTTCACTGCTGAGTTACAAAGGCATGCAAGACTATGTAAAAGAGTACATCTGTAGTACTATTCCCCAGTCTCATGAAAGTTTTTGTGACTCAGACACATTATTTTGAAATAGCTCCGTATCATTCTAGCCCACGTTTGCTTCGCCCGTGCCCCTGTGTTGCTTTCTTCTCTGGTACCATCCCCTCGCAATGTTCTTTTCCACATCATCATGCTTCTCCTCACGCCGCAGTGTTGCTCTCTCCCTCGTGCACTGCTTTTACCCTACTCCTCACCCACCTCCCCTACCGATGCCTCTGTTATCGACATCTTCTGTCCTTTTTTTTAGGTCTCGGGACCATCCGGTCTGCCGAAGGCAGAACCAGAAGTCCGGAGATTTAATGTTTCTGAGAGTGGCTCTTTAGCCCGCCTCTCTTTTTGGCTCTCCTCCATTGGCTGGCTTCCTAAACGGAGGCCAGCCATTGGAGGAGAGAGCCGTCCCTCCAAATAGGCTCCGTCTTTTTCAGATTCGGGGGCGTGTTCCGTGCTGTTCTTTCCACTTTTTAGCCACGCCCTTTCTCAGGCGTGTTTTTCTCTCCTCCAGCCAATGGCAAGAGGAGAGAAAAAGAAACACGCCTGAAAAGAAGATACGAGGTTGGTGAAGTAGAGCTTCTTTATTCCGGTCCTGACACTCTGATTCCCCGGCAGCAACTGCCAACCCCGACCGCTCCACATTCCCTGCACGGAACCTTCATTCCAGGTTCCGTGCAAAGAACCCGAACGCGGTAAGAACCCCAACACACCCCCCTTCCTTCGCAAAAAAAACACAAACCACTAATTACCTAAAAACAAACACAACCCACATGTAAACACATTAGTCACCAAATACAGAAAGTCAAAATCTAACATAATCCTGTAATTTAACAGGAGATGACCTGGTTCTGGCAGGAAGAAACTTAGTTCTCAAAGGACCCTGTTGAGGAGCAAGATTGCTCTCCAAAGTGCAACCACCATGCGTATCAGTGCTGGAAGGTAGAATTGTACCCTGAGTGTCAACACCAAATTTGGTTTTCACAAACTCCACTTTGGACTTAGGCACCACAGAAACAGCAGACTTATTCCAGACCTTGCCATTTTCCAGAACAACCACATGATCTCTCACCTTACTGACCTTAACAGGAGCAGAAAACCGAGAGAAACCCTTATGAACAAAAACAGGTTTCTTAATCCTAACCCAATCCCCTTCACACACAGAAGACTGCTTAGGACAATCAGAACCATACTTGGCTTGAGTGGCAGCTCTAACATCCGCCACCGCACCCAACCTTAGAGGATCCACTGCCTTCCTTAGCATCCAATCCTTGTTGAGCTTTGAACCCGCAACTCTCCCCCTTAACAAGGAAAATGGAGACATTCCAGTACTACAGTGTGGAGTTGTCCTCATAGCCCACAACACATCCGAAATCACAACCTTCCAATCAAGACCATTAACGGAGGCCAACTGTAGCTGTTCCTTGATGACACGATTAAAACGCTCAACCAACCCATTACTACGTGGATGGTAAAGGGAGGTAAGTGTGTGTTTGATGCCATGCTTGCTCAGAAAACTTTGCATCTCAGTAGACACCAACTGCGTACCATTGTCTGTCACCAATTCTTCCGGAAATCCCTCCCGAAGGAAAACCTCCATCAGAAACTTAATAATCACACTTGAGTTGATACCATCCACAAATTTAACTTCCGGCCACTTGGACATATAGTCAATCAAAACTAACACGTATTTAGGAGAAACCCCTAAGCCACTGAATGGACCAGCCACATCAAAAGCCAGTTTAAACCATGGTGTCTCCTTGACTGCAATGGGACTGACGGAGGACGGACAAGTTACCTGAGATTTGTCACTCAGCACACACGCACCACAATCCCTGACGCAATGCTCGATGGACCTATCAACACCTGGCCACCAAAAATCTTCCCTCACCCTCCGCTTCATAGCTCGAATACCCAAATGACCTTCATGGGCTAGGTCTAAAACTTTCTTGCGTAATGACAAGGGAACAACCAGCAACCCACCCCTGCGCAAAATCCCATCAACCAGGGACAACTCGTCACTAATTCTCGAGTAGGGAATCAATTCCTCAGGAATAGCAGTACTGTTGGGCCAACCCTGAATTACCAAATCAACTACCCTACAAAGCTCCACATCTTCAGAAATGGCCAGTTTCCAATCCCCTTCAGATAAGGCAGCTCCCGTATCAGCAACAGTACTGACTGCACACACCATTTCCACAAAGTCAATAGCAGGTTCAGTAACACTTCCAGAAAGAGGCAGCCTGGACAAACAGTCAGCCACACAGTTCTTCACACCAGCAACATACTCAAGGCAATAATTGAATTCATTCAATCTGTACTGCCATTTAGCAATGCGAGGCGTAGCTCTACCACCACCTTTGGTGGTAAACAGGTCTACCAAAGGTTTATGATCAGTTCTGAGAATAAAATTGTTTCCCCACAGAAAATTACGAAAATACTGTACACCCCACCATAGCGCTAACGCTTCCTTTTCGATGGTAGAATAGGTTCCTTCAGCACCCCGAAGCGTTCTGGATGCAAAAGCAATAATTTCTTCCTTATTGTCCGATCTCCTCTGCATTAAAACAGCACCTAGACCCACATTGCTGGCGTCGGTTGTGACAATGCATTTGTCATTGATGTCAAAAAGTTTAAGTGGCTGTGCTTGTACTATAGCCTCCTTGAGTAACCTAAAATCAGACGCACATTGCTCAGACCAGGTATACTTCACATTTTTCTTAAGAAGACTACGCAAACATATAGTTCTGTCTGAAAAGTTGGGTACAAATTTAGCGTAATATTCAACTAGCCCCAGAAAAGAGCGTAACTGGTCTTTGTTTATGGGTTCAGGTGCATCCTTAATGGCATCCAGTAACTTCATCTTTGGTTCTACACCCTTAGCAGAGATATGGTGACCAAGGTAATCCACCCCATCTTGCAGAAACTTGCATTTATCCCTTCTTAACGTCAGACCACTAGATTTGACTATGTCCAACACGTGCTTAACTCTGACATCGTGCTCCTGTATGGTCTTCCCGTGAATAAGAATGTCATCCTGGAAAAACACCACTCCCACAGTGTTCCTGAACAAGTTTCCCATGAGACGCTGGAACACTGCGGAAGCTGATGCCAACCCAAACGGCATGCGTAAATATCGGAAAGCTCCATCAGGAGTCACAAATGACGTAAGATGTCTGGAGTCCTTGCACAGTTCGACTTGGTGGTACGCAGAAGATATGTCAAGTGAAGTAAAATACTTGGCACCCTCCAAAGTCGACAACATCTCATTAATGTTGGGTAGAGGTTGTCGATCCACCCAGATGCACGCGTTCAGATCGCGCAAGTCCACACACATCCTAAGGGACTTATCGGCCTTACGCGCTAAAACAATGGGTGACAACCACTCAGACCCTTCAATAGCTTCAATCACCCCCAATGCGCATAACCGTTCTAACTCAAGCCTCAATTCCCCACGCATACTGAGTGGTACTTTCCGTACCTTGTGCGCCACAGGCGTTGCACCATCTCTGAGGACAATGCGGTGTTGAAAACCCTTAAGTTTGCCCAACTTCCCACTAAAAACCTCAGGATAACTTTTAATCCAATCACTCTCAACGCACACATCCGTCGTGATAGTATGTACTGGAGGAGCTTCTGAAAGACTAGCATAGTATTGTATAGCCTCCCGTTTGGATAGCACCATGTCGGCGTGATTAGGATCAAGGATGATCCCAAGTTCGCCTTGTTCATGCCATCCTAACAAATTCGCACCTTCTTCCACTATGAATACAGTACCGAAAATACACTCGCCCTTGAATTCTAACTTTCCCTTGAATTTGCCTAGTACCTTCACTCTTTTGCCACCATACGCAAAAATTCTTATACTGGAGTGGACTACCGGAATACTGCCCAAACCTTTAAAATCCTTGACATTAACCAGAGTAAAAGGGGAACCGGAATCAGCAAGAAACTTCATGCCGTTCCCGTTCACATTTATAATACACACAGGACTTTTCCTTCTTTGACCCTCTCCGATAGAAGCTATTTCTACAACCCCTTCTTCTTGTATAGATGATGAAGACAACATTAATAATTCGTAGCGCTCATCATCTTCATACATGCAGTCCTCTTCTATGGCCTTCACAGTACGAGGAGGTACTCTCTGTGGTACAGTTGCCTTGCACATCCGCGCTAAGTGTCCTTTCTTCCCGCACTTGAAACAAGTCTGATTTATGGCATAACAAAACTTGAAGTTTCCCAGATGAGAGGTGCTACCACAACGATAACACGAAGGATGTTGTTCAACTCTCGCTTTGGGGAAGTTAGACACGGATGGTGTCCGGGAAGCATTGACGTTACTACTCTTGGCTGGTTTAACAGAAGCTTTTGTGGTGACCAGCTTGACCTGAGAATAGATGCAGAAATGGTTTCGGATGACGATACAGGTGTATTTAACTCTTTCATGCAGAGTTGAGAATGTTCAACACTCTTTGCTAAGATAAGAGCAGTCTCAAGATCAGGATCGTCAGAGGATAGAAGCTTCTGTTGGACTTTCTTGTCACACGTACGCTCAATTAGCTGATCACGAATTATTTCATCACAAAATTCTCTATAATTACATTTGAGAGCCAAAATTCTGAGAGCAGCAACAAAGTCGTCAATGGATTCACCAGGCATTTGCGCACGCTGTAAAAATTTGTGCCGTTCCAGAACTACATTGCGCTTGGGATTAAACCTTTTATCAAGAGTTTTTACGAGGGAAGCATAATCATCGACAATTAGTGCATCCCCATCTTCACCACCACTGGTGCACGTCCACACCGACTCCAGAGGTAAAGTTTGCAAAATTGACCTTGCCTCAGCACCTACATTGTACATTAGTAAGGCCTTCTTTTTCTTGGATGTGAAAGTGTCACCATCGATTGCTTCCAAATAAGCCTCAAAAGTGGCCTTCCATTGTGGCCATAGCATAGGAGGAGGACCAGGTAACTGTAAAAATGGAGGTGGAGCAGCAATGTTATCCATTGTCAATCTTGCGTGGGTGAGTTGCTGCCACTAAGATTAACACTATGCTGCAAATGTCACTTAGGAATCCTTCTACTGCCACAAAAAGTGTCTTTTAGCGAGAGAAGAAAAATATATATATATATAATACACTAATTAAACTTCACAATTGCTCTCTTGAGCTTAAGGATGATTATATGTGCACATAACTGTATATAGTCATTTCCTGCATAAGCAAAAGTGCTTTCCCGTGAACAAGACTGTACGTTTCCCCAAGGTTAAAGAATTGTGGGTAAAAAATATTCCTTCTGAATTGCTCCAGGTGCCATCTCAACAAAAAAAAACACAGCAAGGATTAACGCTGAACTCCAAGCACAGCCTTTATCTAAAGCGCATGCTTCAGAACGCCCAGTTGCCAAGGTTACAGTACACAACGAGGCGAGGAACGTCAGAGTGTGACGCTCGCGCTTACGCCGCGTGCCGATCTACGCGCCGAGCAACACCAGAAGAAGGGAAAAAAAAAAAAACACTCTCACCGCCGACGATCAAAGCTGGAGGAAGAGCAGCAGAGAAAGCAGCGGAGGAAGACTTCAAATCCGGCAATCCCCAAGCTCGACGACGCTCAATTTCCTCGAATTCACGCCGTCTCAACAGCAGTGCAGGCAGAAAACGGAACCACAGAACCGATGAAGGGGAACCGAGATCCGGACCAGCCCGTCGCCAATGAAAAGAAGATACGAGGTTGGTGAAGTAGAGCTTCTTTATTCCGGTCCTGACACTCTGATTCCCCGGCAGCAACTGCCAACCCCGACCGCTCCACATTCCCTGCACGGAACCTTCATTCCAGGTTCCGTGCAAAGAACCCGAACGCGGTAAGAACCCCAACAACGCCCCCGAATCTGAAAACGCTGCTGCGTTTCTCCGAGGCATTTCTGCTTCGCCTCGGAGAAAGGCAGTGGTGTGCTTGTTTGTTAGTGCTCCTATGTTAGGCCAGGCTCGGGTCTCCTGTGGCAGAGCTATCAGTAGGTAGGTGCAGTGGCAGGCAGCCCTGTGATGGGGGGCGGGGTGGGGGGAAGGGCGGGGGGCACTGCGCCCCAATTCTGTCTTTTACTACGCGGCCACGGTGTAATGTTCGTACACAGTTCCGACCCTTGCGTTGTTAATCGCGTGCACAGAGGCGTACGTGGCAGGGCTCGAGACGTCGAGGATCAGAGTGGGAATGTTAATTATCAGCACAAAAGCACACTGTGCGTAGTCTGTGGCGCTGGTGATGTCACGAGCTTCCCACAATGGGCGCCGGGTGGGAATGGAGAGGGTGCCAGAGGATGGGGTGAAGGGGTCCTGGGAGGTGCAGGGGCTGTGCAGAAAGAGAGAAAAACAGTTCAGGATCAAACCCGTTTCCGGGTCGAGAGACGCCTTAGAAAGAGGAGTGTCCGCGGACATAACAAGGCTGGCCAGAAAAAGAGAGTTCCAAGCGTCTCCAGGCATCAGGGGCCAATCACGCAGTGCAGTGAAAGATGTCACAAAAGAGCCAACCCCTCCTGCTGACGTCATGGTCCATCAAACCTCCTGGAGCGCCAATTGTTGCGGATTGTTAGTAATTCAGCGCTAGGTAAAAATAACTGTCTTTTTCACACAAAGTCATAGTCTTTAAATAATGACCTCATTGCAGACAGAGTCACCCATTTCTACATGCCAGTCGCACAATATGAATTGCTATAGCAATACAAAAATGCCTCTCTAAGAATAGTTTTTTTGTTGCAGTTTTATAGTGCGAACTCGACCCGAAGGCATCAGAGCGCTTTACGTGAGTACTAGTTACATTACAGACAGACCCATTCATTTTTAGGCAGGGGAGGTTAAGTGATTTGCCCCGAATCACTGGATTATCTGAGCCGCCGGCAAGACTCGAACCTGGTTCCCCAGCTGCAAAGTCGGCCGCCCTAGCTGTTAAGCCACATTCTCTAATACTCGCCACACTGCTAGTGGTAGCAAAGGTGTCATCATGCTACCTTTGACCCCTGCCCCTATTGTGACATGACTTGAATGACTCCTTGTCCCACCTTCGTCGCTCAGTAGCCTTTTATTTCCTGCTGGGGGGTCAGGACAAGTAACAGCAACTACCGAAAGTAAACAATGCACTAACGACCCGTGGTGTCATGCCTGAAATACTGCATTCACAATTCCGGGTCAACAGACGTAACGTACGCAGTCACAAACCCCCGCATTGTTGCGACACTGCCTGCAAACATTGCGAATCATTGTGGCCTGGAAGAGAAAGGAGCCATTCTAGGACCATTTCTCCCACTTAAAATCGCAATGTCATATACAAACGATTTGCAACTGTATTGGGGTCTCAAATCCCCGAATGGGTGGCAATCGCTTGCAAAGTGAAGGCTGCTGTGACAACTTGCGCTCGGTTTGTACACTCTGCAGACATCGCATGGTGAATAATTATTTTCCTAATCTTTCCTACCCAGCTTGCTAGGGGGAGGCCTAGTGTATCTGGACGTACTTCGCGGCTAGCTGATAATGCATCTGGCGTCGCATTGTGCCTAGAACCAGGACATTTTTAAGCAGGCAGAATCTTGTGAAATGTTCAAATTTCACAACATTTCTTGTAATTTGAGAACATTTCGCATGATTTTCACCAGCTGAAGACTGGTTGGAGTTTGGAACAGTAGAACTGCAGCTGGGAGACATTTTCTCCTTAACATTTCATACCCCTAATTTTCTCCTCCCCCTGCTGGTTTCTCACATGACTTTTGAAAGCAGGCTTTGCCCCAAGATCAGCTTTCACCCAACATACCGGCCAATTACATATTCTGCAATACATGTAATTCTGCATAATTTATCACAAAAATGTGCATATTTTGCAAAAATTCCAATGTCGTCCACATGTTAATCAGGGACACTTGAATTATGCGTCAATGGAGGGTCAAATTATGCAGCAGGGTTGAGTAAATTATGCGACAAGAAAAGGTAAATTATGCGGCACATTTTGTGACAGTATTATTTCATCATGTTGACAGTTTTTACACTTGATGACACTGTCTGGGCATTGGTTCTATCTCATTAGTACCAATCTAATACACAAATATAACAATAAGCAACAGAAAGGTACCCAGCCCAACTTAGCAAAGGGCCTTTCATTGTGCTGCTCCACGGTCGCTGCGTTTTTAGTAACATTTGAACCGGTTGCTGCAAAAAAACGCATCGGCCGCACAATTGTATAATTCCATTGGTCCTGATGTTATTTAATGAGACAAGTGGACGCAGGTTTGGTGCGGTTTGTGCTCGCCCCTAGCGTGATAAAAATATGACGCTTTCAAGCATTTCTCCAGATGACCATCTTATTTTCGTTTCATACTGGGCTCCCTCGCCAGCAAAGAGGACTCTTTCGGCGGGGCATGGAGGGCAGAGGCAAATTAGTGACTATGATAGGAGGCGCACAGGACTGCAGAAAAACAAGAGGCCCTGCGTCAGCATCATGGCATTTATAAGATTGTCAGGGGTTCTCCAAATTACCAAGGAGCAGGAGACCAGACACCACAGACTGCTCTGGGTGTATGTGAAGGACGAAAAAGCGTCACTGAGGATGAGGTGTGGAATGACGCGTGTTGCAAAGACCAGAAGGAAAACGAAAGGTGTGATCAGCATAATTGGGTTGAAAGTGAGTTTAGAACATATGGAGAAAAACAAGCAACGGCCAAGCCAATATGTTTGGCATTTGCATGCAAGCACTGATAAAAGCAAGACAAATGTCTTCTGTATTGCAAAATGAAATGAAAGCAAGCATTGGCAAACCCAGTGGCCTTTCCAAGAATGCAATTTTTTTTGTAAACGTATGCACCATATGTACATTTCTTTGCGAAATATAGCAAAGTAAAGGAGTAGCCCAGCATCCCAAGTACAGCAGCCATTGCCCTGCAGGACACTCCTCACCAGGAAGCTGTGCACATGTGGTTTTGCAAAGGGCCACCATTCAAGTGCAAGGCAGCCAATGGATAAAGCTGGTTAACCCACTGTCCCAAGCTGTATGCTGCAGTGAGGGGAACCAACATATGAATGACACAACAGACCACTAGAGGAAGTTATTAAAAAGTATTTTCAGTCAGTTAAAAAAGATACATACATTTGCCAAGAGATGTCCATGGATTCTTCCACTGAGCCTGTCCCCTCTTCTCATTAAGTCCAACACATCAAAAAAGCACTACCAGCAAGCACGTACATTTAACCCTATATTTAGCATTCTGCACCATTCACTCGTACCATCGTGCCCACATACTCAATGCATAATTCAAGAGGTACAATTTTTAATGCCTTTTTTTTCTTGTATTTTAGATGTTATTTATAACCACTTTCAAAGCATCTTAATGTTTGTACTTTTAGAAAAGTAAATGTTGCTGTAATGCATTTTCTGTGTTTAAGGTAGATACAAATCAATGGTTCCCTTTCCAATTGTGGGTCGCCTGCCACTTGGTAAAGGGACCAGAAGGTGCTTTTTAGGTCTCAGCTAGTGAAGGCTGCGCTTGCGCAGTCTCGCTCGCGAGATATAATGACTTGGAGAAGAGGGGCTTGAACCCGCCCCTCTTCTCCCCTCTTCTCCATTGGCTGGCCTCTTGAATGCTGGCCAGCCATTGGAGAAGAGGTTCGTCACTCCGAACAGGCCCCGTCCTTTTCGGATTCGGGGGCGTGTTTTTTGCAACTTTTCTAATTATCTCCTCCAGCCAATGGCAAGAGGAGAGAAAAAGAAACACGCCCCCGAATCGGAAACTGCCGCTGTGTTTCTCCGAGGCATTTCTGCTTCGCCTCGGAGAAAGGCAGTGGTGTGCTTGTTTCACAGGTGAGCCAGCCAATCCCCAGGGATAAGAATACATTTTGAAAACCTCTTCTTAGTTGTCCTTGCATTTTTTTTTAACTACGTAGTGCTTCTGATGGGAACTGGGCAGCTCAGTGTGATTGAGATTCCTAATAAAATGTCACTGCCAAAAAGCACTTTCAAGTCGAATAAATGGCATCAGCTCTGAGTACAGCATGCTAGCCTCGTCCAAAATCCCCGAACACAAATTTTAGCGACAAAATCTTGTCTGTTCATCAAATCAATAATAGATGTGAGGCTCAGGCATCACAGGCGTTCACGCGGCAGAGCTTGTTACAAGGCGTCTTTCCTCGGGAGAGCAGCTGTTTCCAGCGCCAGGGTTTCAGCGACATTGACGAAAACATCCCCTTCAGGAAGGGGGGCCGGGGGTACTGCACAGTTTTCCGTCACTCAGGAACATCCTAGTCTGGGTTCTGAGGAGAAATAAATGTTCCTCCAGAATATTCCGAAATCAGCTGTACGATTCCTTCCCGCAGCCGGAAGTCCTCCAGCCATTAGTATTGCTTATCTGCGCACACCAGATGGCTCCGCGTGGTAGTGCGCTATTTAAAGCACACAGGTACTTCAGCGAATTGATTGCAGTCATATTTCCTTTTATTTATAGCAGAGGCCGCCTAATGTCCGTCGCAGTGGTGTTCTGTCACACCCCTGTGTCGCAGCCCTGTTTACGCTGCTGCACTCATTCAAGCAAATTTATGCCGGTAGGACAGCGCCATGATTTGCATGATCGCCGCTGAGACGTGCCGTGGCAGATTAAACAGGCTCTCTCCAGTGATGCAGACATTGTGCGGCAAACAGGCAAGATTTGGGGTGTGTGTGTGTGTGTGTGTAGGTGGCTCTGTGGGTGGCTCTATTTGTGTGTGGGTTGCTCTATGTGAGTGGCTTTGTGTGGGTGGCTCTGTGTGTGTGGGTGGCTTTGTGTGTGTGGGTTTGTTTTATGTAGCGCCGCCACTGTAGAAATTATTTATTTTATAGCATACAAGGAAGGCCTTGATTCATTCCACATAAACAGCGTTTGTGATTCATCCTTAGAGAATACTTCTGTTTTTCAGTTATTTATGTCATTACATTGTGATGTTTTACACCATTCTTTTCTCTGCGATTGAATATATGTAAAACAATAAAGTGCTAGCAATTATATGTCGGAGAGAGTAAGAGAGAAAAAGAACAAGCTGGAGAGAGAAAGAGGGTAAGAGAAAGAAGAACAGAGAGAGAGAGAGAGAGGAGAGAGAGAGGGGAGAGAGAGATAGGATCTGAAGAAACAAAGTGAACATTAACAGAGGAGAGAAGGAGGGCAGCTACCTTGTATTACACAGAGAACAACCAATTTACAGGTATGAGCACAATGGTGGTGGCAACAACCGAAAGTGGACTTAAACATGTGAGTGGGCTAAAGGAGAACATGATGTATAAGGAGTGAGAAACAGACAAGATTTGGTGTGTGTGTAGGTGGCTCTGTGGGTGGCTCTATTTGTGTGTGGGTTGCTCTATGTGAGTGGCTTTGTGTGGGTGGCTCTGTGTGTGTGTGTGGCTTTGTGTGTGTAGCTCTGTGTGTGGCTGCAAATGCAATAGGTCTCGCATTTCAGAGTGATTAAGCTATTGACATTGTAAATAACAATGCCGTTTCTTTAAATGTTTTAAAAACAAAAACATAAACAAAAATAATGTCATGAGCAATGCCAATAGCTCTAACTTTAACAATGCCGAGACCGTTGCATTGTAAATGCTTGTTATTAATTGACAGTTTTGTGTTAAAAAAATGTTAGTTTGTTGTTTACAGATCCAATGGTCATCCGCCATCTTGGATCACTAAATAAATAAATAAAGCTAGTCATTCTGCTGTGCACGCATATACAATCGGATGTATATGCAGGCATATGTCATCACTCATGCACATGTCAATGGAATTATGGAACTGCTATGGTGGTTTCATCATTGCACCTTTTATCATGTTGACGATTCTGCACAGCATCTCAATGCTGTAAAGCATTACCAAGAGAAATTGGCAAAGACAGATTACAAAAGGTGAGACCTATTTGCTTTTTTCAAATGCTTATTCTTGTTTGTATGCATACAATTAGAACAAATGGGGTCATTTTTTTGGAACTAACCTGTGTAGGAGAGGTGTGGCGCAGTGGCCGGGGCGGCTGACACCAGAGCGCAGGGCTCAAGGTTTGATCCCCGACGCGGGCAGCAGCTCAGCTCAGCACCATGTGACTCTGGGCAATAGCTCACTTAAAGTAACCTGTATATAAATGACCATGACATTGATCAGATTCTACCACCATCCACCCTTTCACTGACTCCAAGTGCAGTGAACAAATGTGGCAATTACATTTTTTAAACTGGCCGAACCCATTTTTTTTTTTTAGATGAACTTTGACAAGTGCTTGCCTTTTAAAAGTGTTCACCCCAGGGCAACATGGTTTTTACCCTTAGGCTAACATGCTACAAGGAACTGCCATGCATGATTCTAAAATGCACAGTTTAATAAAGCTGGCCAGGGCCGGCTTTAGGGCGGTGCGACCGGTGCCACCGCACCAGGTGCTGGCTTCCTGGGGGCGCCGTGTTTGAAAGTTTATTATGCTTTTGAAGCACCTGCTGCAGTGTTTCTTTCTCCTGGCAATTACCCGGCCTCACATAAATGTCAAGATAACTCGTGTGATTAATTATCTTCCTGGAAAGAGATGAGCATTTTATATAGTTGAGGTTTTGACTTCAGTGAAGTTAGTGCAGAGGGTTAATATGCCTGCTGCAAAGAACGTGTACCAAGTAGATTACAGAGTGCGTATGATGTAAACAGATCAGCAGGTTACTGCTTTCAAAAGAGACATCTTTTTTGATAGTTGCAATTTATAACTTAATGTCCTAATATAGAATAGTGAGCTATTAACTTTCATCCTAGAACTGCATACACACAGCACAGTATACATTATTAAAATATTGATTAATGTTGCAAAAAGGGTTCATTTGGCTAGAAATCGATTCTTATTATTAAAGAAAACTTCCAACTATGCTGTTTCTTTTTCGACTCTGAGTTTGTACTTCTCCACACCAAGCACTCTTAAACTATACTGCCTACCAGTATGCATGACATGTGACTCCCACACTTTTAGTCCTTTGGCTT
Source organism: Triturus cristatus (assembly GCF_964204655.1). NCBI lineage: Eukaryota > Metazoa > Chordata > Amphibia > Caudata > Salamandridae > Triturus > Triturus cristatus. Next base: position 791,174,761 of record NC_140581.1, on the reverse strand, counting down.
ATGTAACATTTCCTATACACTGATTTACACACGGATGATTGATTGTCTCTGCGTAAAGTGTGTGTGATGCAAAGTGCTCAGACACCCTACACTGGTATGAGTGGCGCTACATAACTAATTCAATGCATCTGAGAGAGTGTGGTTATGGAGACTTGGTCACTGTTAAAGGGTGCTAGTGAGAGAATCCGTGGTGGAGGTGGTCATTGGAGGGGCACCAACAAACATTGTTGCACAGGGCACCACCAGCACTAAAGCCGGCCCTGAAGCTGGCACATAAAGGGTCATCTGTAGCATGCTCTGAGCTAATGGCCAACAGTAAGGCATACACATTAGAACAATTGTGGCTCTGCACGGCTGCACACTGCCCTCACATGCGCACTTCCTTCCAGTCAAGCACCTCTATCAGCTCAACGTGGCGAGGCATAATTTGGTCCAGGGAGTTTGCAGATTACTGCCAACCTCACACTTGATTCCGAGTGTGGCGAAACCTCCTATGTGTTAGCACCATTGTTAAGAGGTCGCAAGACAAATGAGATAAGAGAGGGCAGTAATTAATCAGAATAGCAAATACACTTTACCAGTGCCTTATCAGCAGGATCATTGCAGCGGACATTTGAGAGCCGCATGTCAGGGTTTCACAACCATTGAAAGTTGTTCATGCATGGTTTGCCTCCCTTGGTTACTTTGGGAATATGCCAACCTTTTTAGGCCTTTCATTGAAATGTTGAAGGGTCCTAACCATGCAAGCTAAATACAGATCAACCAGGGCCATCATGCCCAGGGAGACTTTTGGGGGCACGGGAATCAAATATTCTCCAAATCACAGTGTTCACTGTAACATGAAGCTGTTAAAAATGTGAGTGCTAATCAGGGCCGGCCTTAGGGCAGTGCGGCTGGTGCGGCCGCACTGGGTGCTGACCTGTGAAGGGGGGCGCTGACCTTAGGGAGGCACTGTGTTTAGCAATAACTTATGATTAGAGAGATGAGGGACGCTTTTGCCCAGTGGTAGTGAGAGAATCTGAGGAGGCGATCATGGGGTGTGGGGGTGCCAAAAATGATTGTCGCACCGGGCGCCACCAACACTTAAGCCGGCCCTGGTGCTAATGATGGTGAAAGAGGAAAAGGTTTTATGTGGAGTTTAGTGGCTGCAGAACATCTGCCAGAAATTGAAGGATATGCCATCAGCCCTATTTAGTGTGTTCACTGACATGTGGAAAAAAGGTTATAATTACTATTTTCTTTTTACTGAAACAATGATGTTTGTTGCACTGATTCAATTACAATTCTAAGGATTCATCAACCTCGCATTACCAAAGTTGTCTCCTACTCAGGGCTTTTAGAATCATATGTTGTGGCAACAGAGGACTTATGCATCAGTGTTTACTAACCTATGTGGAAAGAAAAGGAACATTGTGTGGCATAAAATGGCTCATTTAATGACAGTATTCCCTTAGATTTTGCCATTTTAACACACATTCATATTTTCTGAGCAAACGTTTCACCTCATTAGTACCAGGTTAACACCTGAATACAGCAATAAGCAACTGAAAAGTGACCAATTAACCTTTGCAAACGACCTACCACTGTGCAACACCATCTATGTTGGGAAGTTTAGTAACTTTTGATCTATTTCATCTAGGTATATTTTTCATATTCAAATTACACAGCAGGTAGTGTATTATAGGGCAAGCATGACAGGTCCATAAGTATGCAGATATTGTCGTAGCTACAGAACCACATAATTCAGGAGGCCCTGCTCATATTTGATTCAAGAGACCCTGATCCACATTTTGTTTCCTCAGTGCATACTGCCAAATAGTGAGTAGAAGCCTTATGCTGTGCACTAATGACACTGGCCATAATGCTTGAAGGCAGTGAGACTAAAATAGACAAATAATGTCTTAAATTAATAGTTTTATTTGTGTTGCAAAGAGGTTCATATCAAGCGAAAGCATTGGTCTGTGATTTATCGAAGGGAAATACCATGGGTAAAATAGTTCTGCTGTGATTCAGCAAGAAGTCCAGCAAACTGAATAACCAAAGAAGCAGTAGCCGCAGTCACGTATCAGGGGTGGCAGGGCATGGAAAGGGCAATGGTATGGGGTAGGGGGTAAAGAAAAAATAAAGAAAACTTAGCTCCTCGCCGTGTCTTGTCTCTCCTCTGTCATCTCTCTGCGTCATCCCTCGCTGGGACGGAACAGGAAGCACTCAGGCTCCCCAGACCAATCACAATGCTGCAATGCAGCATTGTGATTAGTCTGAGCGCCGTGGTTTGGCGCTTAGCCAGGGAATGGGAGCCTGGGCATGTTCTCCCAGCAGGCTGTAATGCTGCCTGTGTGTAGAACATGCAAAGTGCGCATGACGGTTTGGCAGGCCCAAGAGGGCCGGCCAAACAGTCATTGTGCACTTACAGAGTGCCCACCACCCTCCCCCGGCAATGAGAGCAGAGCAGCCCCACCCCGCTAAGACCCCGTAGCAAGAACAAATACAATGATAATAACAACTTATTATCATTTTATTTTTCCTTTACTTACCCTGCTGAACGCAGTGAGGCAACGCTCCTCCGCCTAAGCGTAGGAGCTGCCACTACAAAGAAGATGCCCAGATAATAACCTCTGTGATTCATAGTGTGTTAGCTAACGTCCCTTCAAATGCCCTGAATGCTTTAATGTACTTTTTTGCCTCTTATTGCTGGAATTCAGGTCAAACAAGATCAATGAATACAACCCCCGCCTATGGCACTAATGTATTCTATACATTCTGAAATATTAAAATGGGTCATTTTTTTGTAACGTTCTCTTATATTTTATTTATCAACAGAGGTCCACCAAGGCTACTTTGTTCTATTGAAAAACACGTCAGCTGAGGAATGGCTTGCAATGCCACCACCCTTGAACCAAAACCCCTTAAAATCTGCATGCAACGTCCAATACTGTTGGGGAGAAAAGCGGTGGCACTACTATTGGACACTTACAGTTCTTTTTTTACATTGAGGCAGGTGGTACATATATTTAAGTAGATCATACTAATGTTACTATAGACATGCTTTGCAAATCATCCTAAAGTATTATCTTCTTAATAGACTTTAAATAAAATATCTATCTATCTTATAATGGTTACAAAAAATGGTTTCATTAAATCTTCTCCAAATCTTTGAGACATGGTTGTAGTACAGTTATTCCGTTGTTTCTCGAAAGAACAACTGTCCAACACTTCTTGTATGCATACTTGTAGATTAAGATCAGCAGAATTTTACCAGTGGCGAGTGCTTATTAACCTGGCAATTAAAATCAATAGAAAGGCACATTTGGAATTGATACTTGGAGATTCACCCCAACACATTAATTGTGTAGTTCAAGGAAGAGTAATTTCACATACCAAGGAGATTATATCTAATATTAAATAAGGTGAATATATGAACTCTATCTGCTGCTGTTTCCTGATAATGGGGGTAGCAAGCAGTGGTTCTTGGAAGGCATTTGAAAATTGTGGCCGGTGTAATAGAAAAATCAAATAAATGTCGAAAATATTGCACTTTCAAATTACTAGGGAGTTAATAAAGCTATGAATTGTTTGACAGTGATGCTGGCATTTGTACAATGAAATCACTTATCTGCCCATTGTGCTAAACCATCATGTAATGGAGTCACAAATTTCTGATGAAGGATTCTGATGGAGATAAATGGTAGAACTTCAGAAGCTGGTGCCAGACTGCTTTCTGTGAGTCAGGATCTGAGTAGTAGATATTTGATTGACTTTGAATGTGGTATATCAAACTCATTAACCATTTTTGCAAAATATTTGAGTGTCTTCTTTATAAAGTTGATAAATAAATTGAGAGTTAGCTCCTGCCCAGTTGGAATTCATACGTGGTCGAGAAGCTTCTCAAAGTGTTTGGTTAATCCAGATGGGTTGATAGCCAAGAAGTGCTGAGATTTTATGATGTTTACTGATCTATTGGCAAACAGTTACATAAGCCTGAATGACTTTTAATTTAACAAGTTTGGGGTGCCATAATGCATTGGAAACTCGAAATAGGTAGCAAAAAGGGGAGGAAATAAGTAACAATTAATGTGTGAAAATGAACCCAGGATGTCATCAATTAATTTGCTCACGCCCATAGCTAATAACACCCAGTAATAAAAAGGAAAATTGGTTCCGGCCTATCCTCCTCTGATCAGTGACAATTGTAGAGATTGAAAAGGTCTTTTGGGTCACTTATGATCCAATATATCCCATATAAAGGCAGATATTTGTGCCTCCAAAGTCAGTGAAAAGGGCATGATGCAAAATAATTAGTAGTGAACTAAATAGGTAAAGACATTTGGGTGTTAAAATTATTTTAATACGATTGGTGCACCCTATCATGGTGAGTGGAAGTTGCCCCTACTTATTCATTAGTTGTATACTGTCTTTAACCTAAGATATGTCGTTTGTAGTGAAGGAAGTGACCCAATTCGGGCTACCCAGGTCACCACTGACCACCTCTCAGCCGTCCATGCTAAATTAAGAGTCAGAGAAGCAGTGGAGAATATACCCTAATAATCATTTATTGTATACACTCAGAGCGGGGCCCCGTCTGCACAGTCTCGAGAGAGTGCTACAGAGGGAACTAAAAAAGAGTAAGCATAAAGATAAATGATATGCATTACATGGTAAACACATAACACGCCCACAGTGGAATTTTCAAAACAGATGTGGATAAATAGTGTAAAGGAGAAAAAAAAGGTTTCTTCTCTCGTATCTTGTACGGCTCAGCACACTTTCAAGGCCGTTCCACCCTGGGCTGCTATCAAACTGCCAGAAAGATGGGAGAGGGCCTTTTCCGAGAGAAAGCTATGTGCTGGCAAGAACAATTCTTTGTTACAGAAACAAATCTTAGCAAGGGGTATTTCACGGAATTGAACAGGTTTGGTTTCGAACATTATATTAGAAATGGCAGAGTCAAAGAAAATGGCGTAGCAAATGCTAACTTATACATGATGTTTAAGAGCATCAGTCAGCATAATCTAACAGTAGGTTTAATATCTCTCAGGGCGGATGTGAGCCGCACTCAGAGGTACTTCGCCTTATCAACTGTACATGGATGATGTAATGAGTATGAACTAAGTGTAAGTATCTGATTTTTGTCACAGTCCAATTTATAGCCGGGTACTTTTCCAATTGTGCTGTTATAGCCTCAGTGCTTGGAAGAGTTAGTATAGGATTGGTGTGATAGTCAAAACATTGTTGGCGTATGCTATAACGTTTATATTGTCTGAGGGCAAGCAGAATGGTTTAATTAACTGGGACTTAATTAACTGACATAGGCATGGCCCATGTAGAGCACATAAAGTGGTGGGGGGGGCATAGGCAACCTTGCATATACCACAACTGGTGATAATTGAGTGAGATATTATCCCATTAATGGATAACCTCGTCTTCGGGTTACTATTTGCCTTCTGAATTTCATCAATTAAAAGAGGTGTAAACTTCTCTGCTTCTAATGATATAAATAAATATTAGGCCTCTGCTGAATCTATTAATGTGACTGCAATATTAAGGTGTCCTGCAGTATCTCTGCCAGGGAAAAAGCAATCTTGCCATGGCGTAACACAATTCAGTAAATTTATCCTAATAGCAGCTAAGTGAGTAAATAATGTCTTATATTCAGAATATTATAATGAGATGGGGAGGTAGGAATTCAGTGATATTGAAGATTTGTCTTGTTTTTAAAAGAAACAACTACACAAGTCATACTCCATGATGGAGGCAGAGAGGCACCTTCATATATTGAATGAATTAGTTGGAGAAACAAGGGAGACGCATCCTCCATGAGAATTTTATGTATCTCACTTTGAAGGGAATCGGTCCGCCTGCCTTACCAGTTGGAACAGATTTAATCACCGCTTACAGCTCCATTATTGTAATTGGGGCGCATTACATCTTGTCTGGGGCTGGAGATAAAAATTATAATGTTACTGTATCAAGATATTGTTCATTTTTTTCAAATTGCATCACACCGGATAACTGTGAACTGTAGAGATGCTGATATTTTGAGTGGAAATCATTCAGAATACTAGCTGTGGTTAAAGATGGATTTCCATCCAAGTCCTGCAGTTCCCTTATAGGCTGTTCTCATGCTTGGACTGCTAGGAACGCCTCTGCTTTGTCATTCGATTCATACTTAAAAAAATTGATTGAATCTGGTTTGCTGGCTGGCTGCACACTATATAGCGATTTTAAATAGGATTGAATATGTAATATTTTCATCCACATATTCACATGTGCTGGATGTGATGACAGTAGGCACTCTGTACCTTCTCAGGCACTCGTGTGTATTAAATGCTATATGTTTTAAAGAGCTTTTAAACCCTAAGTGTTTTTGGTTTGTATTGTTTTTAACTTTATGAATTTGCATTTGTTCTTGCTTTAATAGCTTTTTTGCACATTAGCGTATTTGCACATTACGGGCTAGTACCTAGCTTGCTAGTTTTACAGGGCCTTTTAGATCAGCGTGCTGAAGGTGGGGGTAGTGTTTACTGTAACTCTGTGTGGGAGTGTTGCATGCTTTTTGGCTGGTGCTCTGTTATCTTGAGACCGCCATTTTTGTTCCTTGCTGGCTTCACACACTAGAGTGGCCAGTTCGGTTCTACATGTTCTAGTGTTTCTCTTTTCTCCTGACGCAATGTGCAGGCTGAGCTACATTAGGACTGCTGATTCGTGTCCGCGCAGCTACGCACTCTCTACCTTCTCAGGCAGTCATATGGATTAACTGATGTATGTTTCAAAGGGCTTTTAAACCCTGTATATTTATGATTTATATTGTCTTAACTGTATGAATTTCTATGAGTTCAGGCTTCAATAGCGTTTTTGCACATTAGCGTCTTTGCGCTAGTAGCTTGTTTATTGATTTTACGGGGCCTCTTATATTAGCCTGCTGAAGGTGGGGGCTATGTTTAATCTAACTGTTAGGGAGACCTGTGTTTTTTGGCTGGTGCTCTGCAATCTTGAGCATGCCATTTTTCCACCTTGCTGGTGTCTCACATTAGACTGGTCATTTTGGTTCTGCATGCTATAGTGTTTCTCTTTTCTCCTGACATCATGTGCAGGCCAGGTTACATTAACATGGCTGATTTGTGTCAGTGTGACTGGTGCACCAATGGTCCACCAAAATCAAGTCCGTCTGCACCCGTACTTGCCCGCTCCGGGCTGAAGTTCCTGCATGCTGCCCAATTTGCCTAGGAGGACTACTGACAACATTTTACACATAAGTTCCTTATATCTGTAAGGTTCTCTCAACCTAGTACTGTTTGTCCTGCTTTACTTAAAACCTCAGCCCTGCTTTTCAATGCTTTCAGCCCTTTGTGGTAGAAGAAGGTGTAGGTAAACCAGCAAATGGGTCTGTCACAAAAAAAGGGAAACATCTTGGGAAGTGCAGGGAGATTCCATGACTCTTTTGAACAAATCAAGATCAAGTCTTTGTACACCATTAAATGTGCTTTAATTAACGCAAGGTCACTGGTAATGCATACAGCTGATGTTCACGTGCTGGTAGAAGATAACAAGTTAGATTGTCTGTTTACAACAGAAACCTGGACCATGGAGGATTCTGCCCCTGATGTAGCTTTTGCAGTACCAGCTGGTTATGTTATGCACAATGTGAACTGGCCAGATAAGGTAGGGGAGGGGTAGCCTTGATCTGCGAAGAGAAATTTGAATGCTCCCCTTGGCTTGTACCAAATGTGCAAGATGGGGAATCACAATAAATCATAAATGCTCAGCAAAGTTATTATTGATTTACAGACCACCTGGTACCGCAAATAACTTTATTAGCTCATTTCAAGATGTAGTATCTGCCACATTTCTGAGGCTGAGTCTCTAGTAGTATTGATAGATTTAAACATTCATTATGATAATATTCTGGACACTACCGCCTCCTAGATAGCCAATATCTGCTTAGATTTGGAGCTGCAACAGCTTGTCCAACAGTCGACCCACCAGGCAGGGCATATGTTGGATCACATCTGTGCCAGAGCAAGATAGATCACTGTGGATGCTGTTTAGGAGGTTTTATGGTCTGACCAGAAGGCACTCTCTTTCCAACTGCACACGGCAGGAGACACACATCCCTCATAACCACCCAAAAAACTTTCCATCAAGCAAGGGAAAAATTGGACAACAATACTAAATGATTGCTTAGGAAGCTCCAAAATGGATATTCTGTCAAATATTAATGTTGACAATGCTATTCATCAGTTTCATTCCTGGATTGTAGGGTCCCTAGATGAGGTGTTGCATCTTAGAACTTGGATTCACATTTTAAAACCCCATTAGTTCAATGGCATTCTCAAGAATTGACTCTGGCAAAAAGGAAACGTAAAAGGATAGAGAGGATTTGGAGACAGGATTATCCTGAGGCAGGGTAAGAAGCTTATCAAATAGCACTTAGAATATATAAAGGGATTGTTAAAGCCTCTTGGTGTAGCTATTACCATACCAACATTCTTTCCGCAAACAACCCTACTAGTGAACTTTTTGCCATCTACAATTCTCTGGTAAAAACTATGCAGCATCTACCCAAGTTTCCCCCCAACGCAAATGCTTTGCTCACAACTGGTGTTTTTTTTCTAAAATAATATTTCTTTAATTTCATCATCATTCTCCCCAACAGTGGAATCTGAATATAGACTGGATCAAGATGCTCACCATTTTAACTGTTGGTCATATTTTAGACTTATCACAGAGGAGCAAGTGATATCTACAATTTCAGTAATCAAGTCGTGCTCTCCACTTGACCCTTGACCTCTTCAGCTTTTGCAAAGAGCTAGACCCCTTTTTCTCTCCTTTGATAACTATTATGTGTAATAACTTCTTAGATTGGGGTGTGGTACCTGCCTTTTGTAAGCCAGCATTAGTTACACCGCTCTTAAAAAGGGAGAATCTAGATCTTAGTATTTACTCTAATTATAGACCTATTTCTCTTCTGTTTTTTGCAAAAATCCTGGGCAGCTGGGTAAATACACAACTAGCTTCTTACAGTGGGGTAAATGGTGTATTTAATAAGCAGCAATCTGGATTCAGATCCTGCCTTAGCCTCGAAACCGTACTTGCGGCGGCTACAAATGACATATGTATGAGTTTGGATGGTGGAAGTTCAGCGACACTCCTCGTCCTTGATTTGTCAGCCACCCTTAATACAGTTTCTCATCTATTTTACTGAAAAGGCTATTTACTATGGGACTGAGAGCTAAGTAACTCAGATAGTTTGAATCCTTTCTGGAAAATAGAACTCAGACAGTCCAGATGGCAATTTGTCCTGTGGTGTTCCTCAGGGTTCTGCTCTCAGCTCTACTCTTTTTTATACATTTGTTACTCCCCTGGCAGACTTGATTGCCTCTTTTATCATTCAATTTTATGGCTATGTGGATGATACCCAATTAATCATCCACATGGAGGGCAACATTTCCCAACAAAAAGAGAAGTTCAAAGGCTGTTTAATCAAGGTAGCTAGCTGGGTGAATGCCAATTCTCTCTGGCTAAATTCAGAAAAAACTGAAGTTTTGATATTTGGTAATTCCTTGATCTGGTCCTCTCTGTGGTGGTCCCAACTGATAGAAGAATGAACGGAACCAGCAACTACTGCCTGCAATCTGGGTATGTTATTTGATAGCAAACTCTCATTTGAATATCAAATTAATAAGTTAATGTCTATGCAATTCCTGCTAATGAAACAACTGAAGAAGATCCCCCTTTTTTTCCTCAACATGCTCTACAGTTGTTGGTGCAAGCACTGATTTTAAGCAGACTCGACTATTGCAATGCTCTCTATTTTGGTCTTGCAGATTGCCTTGTAAAGAGGTTACAACTTATACAGATTGCGGCAGTTAGTGTTAGTTTTTGGGAGGAGTAAGTTTGACAGTGTCTTGTCTTACTTGGCCAGTTACACTGGCTCCCTGTTTATATGAGATGCCAGTTCAAGGCCCTTTACCCAGTAGCAAGTCTTTGTATATATCTGATATGTTTAAAAAATATAATCCTCCCAGACTGCATTGTTCGACCTGCGCCTTTCTGTTCACAGTACCTAAATACCGGAGAGCAAGGATGGGAGGACATAACTTCTCTGTGGTTACAGCTCAAGCATGGAACGAATCACACCCTAGAGCCAAATATCTTAAAGTTTCACGGGCCTCTAAAAACCCATTTGTTTACATAGACTTTGCCTAGATCCATTGAGAATGTGAGTTGCTGTGTAGCGTGTATTAGTTTGCTATCTCCAGGACACCCTCGGATAATTGCGCATTCTATAAAACTTAAATATTTAAGATTAATTTTGGAATTCAAGCAATCCCAATTTGCACCTAATGGAATCTGGTGATGCATGGTGCTTTCTATGCTGTTGGCTGGTATATTTTATTAAAAACTGCCCCATATAGCTGGGTTCATGGTGTCCCATACAATGGCATCTGAAAGGGATTGAATACTTTCAGCAAGTCAGAGCTTGTTTGAACGTCCATGATGGCCTATGCATTCTGTTTATATATGTAAATGTGATCTCTTAACTGACAGGAGCATGATCGGACAACCAGACGATATGCATTTATGATGTTTCTAGTAGGGACTAACTTATTAGATAATAGTCGTTTCCACAGTATTGTTGATGCTGCATGGAATTAAAAGACTGTGTTCTTGACTGAGGGTGCCTCAATCTACCTAGGGGCAGCAACATCTGAGTTTGACGAATATATCTCTTTACAACAAATGTGCTACAACACATTCCATTACAACGTGGTTACAACGACCGCGCTGTTACAATACGAACAATTACATCGCAAGTCGTTACAACGACTTGCTGTAGGGGGCGTGCTGGACTTAGGAATAGTAAAATTTACTATTCCTACTCCAGTTTGTGCAACAGCAGGGAAGGTGTTGGATTGTAAATCCAACACCAGCGCGCCTCCTACAGCAAGTCGTTGAAATGACTTGCGATGTAATGGTTCACATTGTAACAACGCGGTTGCTATAACGACCGCGTTGTAATGGAATGCGCTGTAGCGCATTCGATGTAAACAATGTCTACCTGGTTTGACATATATTGGAGATAGTGTATCATACGTGGCTTACACTTAAAGTTGTCCTGATCATGTTGTAGAATTGGTAAATGGCTACTCATCAAACCTTAAGGTTTTTAGCAATGTTGAGAATTCACTAATCATATAATTTTGTTTGGTTATCCTATCCGCCTGTACTTTATTTCAGTTATATAAAACCTAGTTTAAATAAGCAAGAAGTTACATAAGTTAATAATAACTTAATAAGTTAATAATAAGTTAAATACGTTTAAATTAGCAAGAAGTTGTGAAATTTAAACTCATTATTTCATAAAATGCTTGACAATAGTTTTCTGCTTATGCTAACTCAGGAAGTGAAGCAACTTGGCACTCTAGGTGAGACTTTTAAATTCAGCTTGCTCAGTTGAAACTTTTTAAAATGTTATTTTTGAAGAAAGTCTGCACCTTCTCCCATGATTTCATCCATGCACTTGCCTATATCTTAGAAATAATTTAGCCATGTGATCGATACTAGAAATGTTTATAGCTGGGTACTTATGTGCGTCCTACAATGCCTCTTGGAGATTGTCTTTATTACAGGTGTTAGGGAGTTCTCTTTTTGGTTTACTTTGTGACACACAGTCTCTTATATTTTTTCAATAAATATTCTTTCAGACTCATTGAAAACCTGAAGTAGGAGTTTTTGTCCACAAAACCATATGTGTTTATGACTAGAGAGTTAACAAGTAAGTGACCAATTGAGCAGTTGAGTGAGTGAGTGGAAAATTCGTTAAGGTATGAATGAGTGCATGAGTGAATTGGTGGGGCAGTGCTGCACAATGAAGTGAGTAAGTGAGGGAGCAAAATATATGTTTTAATGCAGTGTTTAACTAAATCACATATAATTGATTCCTGAATGCTGACTGGCTATATTAAGCTGCTTCTGGCCACCAGAACAGACAATAAGTATATAAACCAAAGTGAAGAATAAATCCATAAACAATTATGTCAATTACAGATAGAGTCTAAACACATGTTAAAGCTACAGGAGATAAACACTCATAAGTATATAAAATGGACTCTGTTAAATTTTCTCCAGCCAGTTTTCTTTAAAGTTCTACAAAAAGCCTGTGATGTGCACAGCTTGAAACACACATCTTGTAAGAACTATGGATTTGCCTTATCATGACAAAGAATCTGAGAAGCTACTATTTTCCTGATCTAGTATTAGCTGACCTTCAGGGTACGCAGCAACAAAATCACAGTCACATCCTGCATCGCAAACTGTATCCTGAACTTCTACATTACACAACTGAAGACATATCCATGCTAGATATTAATCTGCTTGCCACTCTTTCCCTCTATAGACAGACAACTGTGAAAGTTGGGCATGGGGTAAAGCTATGAAAGGTTGTTTGTAGGTGTGCGTACTTGCATATACAGGTTTGTATCCCACAAATGAGGTATTTGAAAACATGAATTAATTTATGTGCACACTGCATGAATTTGCCTTTTCTGGGTGATCAACCCAGATTCTTTGCCTTTTGTTAGACCCTATATTTGCATGGCTTTAGAACTCTGTGCCCTTAACCCCTGATAACCAGTAGTAACGTGTCTGTGCTAGCCTTTAAATATGACTGAATTGGCATACTCCAAATTGGCATATTTAACTTGCCAATAAGGCCCTCGTATATGATACAAAGTGTACCCGGGACATAAAAGTTAAACACCACTGGTAGACTGCAGCACCTACTGTGCCATCCACTACTGTGGCAGTGCAAGCATGGCTTCAGTCCTACCATTGTAGCCTGAACGTAGCAGTGTAAAAACTGCATTTTGACCTGTCAAAATATTCCATTTGAGAGGTCAAAACCTCTCTTTTAAATAATAATAAGTCACCCCTATGTAGCCCAAAGTGCAGGGTACATGGTATGTAAAAGTAGGACATATAGAAATTTAATGTAAAAAATACTGAACAAATTAAAATCCTAATACTGTATCTCAGGAATGGGATTTGCTAGAAAATAATGACTACTTTAATAATTCATAAATACCAAATGCAATGGTGAAGTTGGATTTTTAATAAATGTTAAGTAACATTCAGAAATGTACCTGTTCCCTGCATGATGTTCTGGGAGGCTAATTTGCATTGACTCTCTAGCTTCTACCAGCTAGTAGATGGTCTTAAATCAATGTGGATTGGTGTAAAGGGTAGAGATGACGCCTCTGAAAATGCAGGGTGGGGGCAGTGGGCATCTTTTTTACCCTGCTTAAAGGATCTGCTAGGTTTACAAATAAGCCTTGAGGGACACTTGAAAGGGATGAGACCTGTATGCCAAGACAATTATTGTGGATTCACTGTCTGATTACTGAAGGGCTCTTCTTTTGTCCTACCAGAAGTCTGTCTGTTGGTTTACATATAACCCTTGGGACACACTTGAAAAGGGAGAGAAAAGAATGTCAAGACGACTCTTGTGGATCCACTGTCTGGTTGCTGAAGGACTCTATTTTTGTCCTTTCAGGTCTTGTGTTTGGGTTTAATGTGAGTACAGTGATTGTGTTAAACTGGATTTTAGTGTTAGACATGGAAGGACACTAGGATTACCATAGTACCCTCTCCAAACACACACCCAGCCCTTGGAGCCCAAGTTTAGCATTGCTGAAGACTTTCATATCGTGAAAATGCACAACTTGGGTAGAGTTGGCACAAAGAAGTTTCACCCCTTTGGTTTTGGCATGCCCAAGAGCCATTTCCAACCACTAGATAGTGCCAGAAATAGATTTGGAATGTCCAGGCACCCACTTCATAACACTTTCTATATCTGTAGAAGATCAGAAGAAGACTGGACCTGCTGTCTATGACCTGAGAGGAGCCCTAAAGGAATGGGCAGGCTCCCTCTTGTGCCGAGGACAAAGAAGTGGACTCCAGGGTCATAAGACTGGCCTCCTGTAGGTGGGGAGGAGAGGTCGGTGGGAGATGCCAATATAAGTGAGACGATGGGATTTCGTCTGTATGGTATTACTGAGGATCCCCATACCCCTCCTTGGCCTGGGTTGATTACCTCTGGTCTGGTCACTGTTACGATTGAAGATATGGACATTTGTTTTGTAATGGGTAAGGGGGAGGGGAAGAGGTGGGGGGCGGTTTGTAGGACGGCTTGTATAGTAATATATAGGTTCATTCACATGACTGCCCGGGGGTAGGGGGATGGGATATGCAAGTTTTGGTTTGTACATGTTTGGTTCGTTGTTGGGGATTTTACAGGGCCACCAAGGGATGCACCGTACTAGACCAGTGTTGGTTAAGCTGGGACATGAGCCAGAGGCAGGCAGGGTTCAGTGCTACACCTTCCATATTGCTATACCATGACAGTCCAAACACTGAAGTTCCTCAGTTGGCACGTCCGCGGGTTGGTTAACATAGCTAAGCGTCGCAGAATACATGCCTTTTTAAAACGTTATGGTGTTGCGGTCGCCGGCCTCCAGGAGACGCATATATGGGGGGGCTCCATTAAAAGCCTACGTAAGCGCTGGAGGGGGCAGATATATGCCACGTCCTATTCGGGCTTCACCCGGGGGGGGGGCGCTGATATGGGGGGCACCTGGAGTGCCGTTCCAACATCTCCATCATGTACTGGATCGAGAAGGGCAATATGTTATTCTGTTTGGGAGATGAGAAGGCACAGAATTATGTATTATTAATGTGCATGCGCCCAACATTGACTGTTCCGATTTTTCCCGAGATGTGTTGAAGGCAGCGAGCCAGCGACTCCATTCATGGAAGCTGAGATACTTCTCATGGAGGACTTTAACTGTTTATTAGACGGGTTCCTGGATAGCGAGCCCCCTAGAGATAACACCAAACCACAGATGGTGGAACCTCTTCGGGGTATTCTGCAGGGCCTGCGGCTGCAATATATATGGAGGCTATGTAACCCAGTTAAAAGGGAGTTCTCCTGTTTTACTCCGGCAGCTAACACCTTCTTGAGGATAGATACTTGTTATCTTTCAGACAACTTGGTGACTACAACAGAGGCAGTCGCTTATTTGCCACGATATCTCTCCGATCATTCACCACTATTGTTGACTGTGAACTCTGGTCCCGGCAGGCCCCCAATTCCATTATGGCGCCTTTGTGCCGAGGCCTTGCAGGACCCCCCGCCCCTTTGTACAGGCGGTCAAAAACGAGTTAAGACACTATTTTGAGGAGAACTGGGGATCCACTAACGCGAGATCCACAGAATGGGAGGCCATGAAAGTTGTTATTAGAGGGGTCTGTATGAAAACGGTGTATGGTGTACATTGACAACTAATAGCAGATATAGAGTCCTTGGAGAGGCGCTTAAAGGGGAGGGAGCTAGGTCTGGAGCACTATTAGCTCAGCTAATCAAATCAGAGACTGACCACGATCCGGTCTTGCAGCTCCGGGATAGTAACGGAACTCTGTTACATACCCGTGAGGTGATTGTTCGGACATTTGCGACACACTTGGAACAAACATGTTCTGTAGAGGTCCGTCATGGACCTCTCACATTTCAAGACTTCTTTTCAGATATTGAACTTCCTTCACTTGGGGGCATATCAACAACAACTGGCGATAATTATCTCTAAGCGCACTTAGCGCTAGGATAATTATCGCCGGCTAGCGTGAATTTTTATCGCTGAGATAGCGTGCTATTAGCAACGCTTATCTCAATAGCGATAAAAATCCTCACGCTAACATGCTAACGTGAGATTATCGCTGGAAAACCCAGCGATAATCTCACGTTACCTTGTTGATAGGGACAGGCAAACTTAGCCATGATATCCTCCTTCCATAGGATATCATGGCTAAGTCAGAAAAATACCAGACATAAAAAAGCAGCGTTAACCGCGGTTAGCGCTGCTTTTTTTGTCTCTAACAGGGTTAGCGATATTCTTGATAATAGGAGAAATGTCGCTTAGCGACATTTCTCCTATTATTTTACTCTGGAACGCCCCCTTTGCATCTCATTAGAGATGCAAGGGGAAGCGTAGAGTAAAAGGGTGCTAACATGCGAATTTGCATGTTAGCACCCTGTTGTTGATAGGGCGCTAGTTTTATCTCTCCTTTTTCGGCTTTTAAAGCCAAAAAAGCAGAGATAAAGCCCTTGTTGATATGCCCCAAAGTGAGGCCGAGGAAGAGGCTCTGGGGGCGCTCCCCACTCGGGAAGAACTGTTGGTACAAATTCAACAGCTGAAAAATGGGAAATGTCCTGGGAGTGACGGTCTCCCGGCCGAGTTCTATAAGACCTTTACCAATGACTTGGTTGACTATCTTATGGCAGTATACATGGAGGCCTTCGAGTCAGGGACACTGCCCAAAACTATGATGAGGCTTTTGTCTCCATGATTATTAAGCCGGACAGGGACCCCCACTCCCTGGGCTCCTACTGCCCTATATCCCTCCTAAATATCGATGTGAAGGTTTTAAGTGGTGTATTGGCAGCCAGGCTCTTGCCACATATGACCCAGCTGGTGCACCCTGACCAGTCTGGGTTCATCCCAACTCGCAATACCACACATAACTTGCGACGTCTTGCACATTTGTGGCACGCACCGGTACTTGAGGGCTCTGACTGGGCGCTATGTCTCCTAGATATCCATCAAGCCTTCGATACGGTAGAGTGGGAATATATGTGGTGGGTTCTGGCTCGGATGAGACTTGGAGACTCCTATATGAGATGGGTGAGGCTGCTCTATTCTGGCCTGACTGCTCGGGTTCGCCTCCAAAACCAGGTGTCCGATAGGCTGGTGCTCCAACGCGGTATGCGACAGGGTTGTCCCCTGTCGCCGCTCCTTTTTGCGTTAGTGATGGAGCCGCTGACGGGTGTCCTTAGTTGAAGAATGGAGCGCTGGGGGTTCGAGTGGGCGCTACGACACATGTCGTGTCGATGTATGCCGACGATACAATGGTATATCTCACTCAGCCTGAAGTGGCGGTCCTGGAGCTTCTTCAGGAACATACCCGATTTGGTCTACTTTCTGGACTCTGTCTTAACCAGGGGAAATCTAAACTTTCCCCCATGGGTAACCTGGGAGGGGTGCGATTGGACGATCTGCCGGTAGTAGGAATGAGTTGGGTTAGTGACTCAGTCCGATACCTCGGGGTCTGGCTGGCGCATACCCATGACGTATACCACAACCTAAACGTGGGGAGGTGCATAGAGGGGATTAAAAATTCCATTAGCTGTCTCTGATGGGGCGGATTTCACAGATAAAAATGGTGGTTCTTCCACGTTGCCTCTATGTTCTGCAAAGCTCACTTTATCGTGTCCCATGGGTGCACTTCAAACAATTGGACCAACTATTGGTGACACTTCTGTGGGGATATAAACCAAAACGAGTGAAGCTAACTACCTTACAGAGAACTTGGGAACAGGGAGGGTTAGAAATCCCCAGATTCACGCCAGTCAGTCAGTCAAGATTACTTTATTCGGTTCATAGCAAAAACCATAAAAGTACATTGAACATAAAACAGTACAGCCATTTAAAAACAATTGACATAAAATTACAATAAATAATTACTCAGACAATAAAAAGATGTACACTATAGCCATGTGATCTTTTTTCTCAGTCTCATTGAAATTACTAAAAATGTGGCAATATTAAATATTTCCCATGGAGAACCCAACATCTGGAGATGCATAAGAGCTGGTTTCGCCTGTCTGAAACCTTTGTGTTTTAAAAGAGGAATAATATATTTTTTACGAATTAAAGACAGATGTTCACAGAAGAAAATAAAGTGCATAGTGTCTTTTATTGAGAATCTGTCACACGAACAGATCCCCAAATCCTTCTCCTTAGTCCAGCCAGGGGAATCAGTCAATAAAAGATGGAATTTGTTCAATCTGAACTTAATTAATAAAAAACGATGGTCCATCTTATTGACAATACCCAAGTAAGGCTCTAAACTGTTAGATGTGGTAATCAGCTGATGTGCCTTTACAGTGGGTTTCAGTAGTTCTCCTTCCTCCCTTGTAAGCATAGCCCTCAGTTTGTATGCATCTTTAGCCCATTTAAGGTCCCCCCCTTACTATGGTGCTTGGTTTCTCAAATAACTCAGGTCGGCCCAGATACCCCGCTAGAATTTTAATCTGGTTCAGCCACGGTATAGTTTTGCCATACTCTAAGGATAGGCAATCATTTAAAATAGCATGGTTTAATACTAGATCGGGGTTTAGCCAAATCGAGAGCCATTTCAAGAGTGGGGCAATGGCTATACGATCAGTTAAATAGTCAATGCCACACTTTTGATGCACTATGTAGTTAGAAGTAGAACTTGGGAGGGATAAAAGTGATTTTAGGAATCTGTTTTCTACAACTTGAAGATCAGAGATATTTTTGAAACCCCACAGGTCTGCCCCGTATAGTGCGATGGAGGTGCATTTTGCTACATAGACCTTCAGCATAGCTTGCATGGGCTTCACCCCCAATTTGCGACCAAATTCTAGGACAGCAAGTGTGGCCCTAGCAAATGCGTTACGTTTGGCAGCCAATTGTGGGGCCCAAGTAGACTTGTCATCAAAAATGACACCTAAATAAGGGAATCTTGAGACCCGAGATAAAACATGACCTTCACAAGACATGGTTTTAACTCTCTTTGGGATAGATCCCACAAACATCACATGGGATTTGGAGAAATTCACTCCAAGGTCTAGTGCAATCATGAATTTAGCAAAGGAGTCTAAAAGCTTTTGGAGCCCTACAGCCGTACGTGCTAAGAGAGCGGCATCATCAGCATACAATAATGCTGGTATGTCAAATTTGCCTGCCCTAGGGATATCCTTACATGACTTAGTTAGTGTAGGGCCCAATTCATTAATATATAAAGTAAAAAGCAGGGGGGCTAAAATGCAACCTTGCCTAACGCCGTTAGTGATTCCGATTTTATCTGTGGAATTGCCCTGCCGGTCATATCTGACCGTAGCAGTGAGGTCTCTATGCAAATCTGCAAGAAAATAAACAATGTTGGCATCTATTCCATAATTTAATAATAACCCCCACAATTTTGAACGATTCACTCGGTCAAACGCAGAAGACAAGTCCATAAAGGCCAAATACAAGGCCCCTTTTTTAGCAATGGTATACTTGCCTATTAAAAGTTGGAGGTTCAGGCTCTGGTCTATGGTCCCGCGGCCTTTTCGAAACCCATATTGTAGACACGATAGGGTGGTCGTGTCTTCTAACCAATCAGTTAGTCTGCCCAGGACCACGCGCCCCATAACCTTCACGGCTGAATCAATAAGGGAGATAGGTCGGTAGCAACTGGGATCCCCCCTGTTACCTTTTTTAAAAATTGGTATGATTACTGATTTGGACCAGGTGTCAGGAATCCCAGCAACACATACCCGATTAAAAACATTGGTTAATACTATGGACCATGTCTCAGGATCAGATTTGAAGAGGTCCGCTGGAACGCCATCAGGGCCGGGGGCCTTATTGCTTGTCATCTTACTGATGGCCTCGACCACCTCTTGCTTAGAGACTAATAAAGTATAAGGGTTCACAGTGGTGGGAGATATGCTCAATTCACCACTAGATCCCATTTCATAGACTGTTTTAAAATGTGAGTACCACGATTGTTTCCCGATACCGCAATCTAATTGATCAGTTCCTATATCAGAAAAGAAGGGTTTATTGACCACAGACCAAAACTTTGCGCTATTACTTATTACGTCCACACTGGAAAGTTCTTCCCATGCTTCCTCCCTTATCACCTTTTTCCTGGCATCCAGGGTTTTCTTGTATTCTTTTCTCGACTCCGCAACCAAAATCCTATTCACTGGCTTAGTTTTCAGGGCGGCCATTAACTTTCTGTTGGCAGATGAACAGCTTTTGTCAAACCAACCTGGCTCTGCCTTATCTGTGTGTTTCCCAGGACGGCTCAGGTCGGTAAGGATCTGACTACAGATGGCTGAGTAAGCCAGAAGGACCTCATTATCCCCTGCTTCGAGGTCCTGGCAGATTTTTAGCTCAGAGCCAACCTTACTGTACAAGTTCTTATAAAAATCGCCAGGGATTACTTTGCACCATCTGATTCTACGTGCTTGATCTGATGGGCAGATATCAGATTTATCCACTCTTATTGGGAGTTTAGCCGGTTTTTCAAAGGTGTTACAGAGTATTAAGTTCACAGGGTTGTGATCACTTAAATGGGACCAGGTCGTCTCGTATTTTTTAATATTAGCCCCCAAAATAGAACTAACAAAAATATAATCAATGACCGAGTCTTTCCCGGTTCCTTTAAAGGTGGGAATAATTTCTCCCTCCATGGACGGGAGAAACAAACCATAGTCTGCCAAAATGGATTCTAGAAGAAGTCCCGCCGCCGAATGTTCAAAGTGTACAACACTTGAATCAATCGGTCCCAAAGGGTCCGAGGAGAGACAAAAATGTGGACAGCCATGGATGTTAAAATCACCCATCACTATGGTAAGGCAATTTTTACTTTTGAGTTTATTGGTCTCCATATGGTCTGCTAAAAAACTATTTAGCGCGGCCAGATGCTCAGTCGTGGCAACTCTATCAAAAGAGTTATAAAAATTCATAACCAAAAAATCAGGTCCCTCATTCATCAGGATGGAAATAGCCATAAAATTTGGCGAACCTGTTTCTATTTGGGAGGACGAGCCAGATATGGATGCTGATATTAACATTGCCAGCCCTCCCTTCGCCCTCCCTGAACTCGAAGGAGTGGCGGATACAAAAAAACTCTCGTACCCGTCCATGTGCAGCATGTCCTCAGTGTCCCAAGTCTCTTGTAAACCTATAATGTAACCTGATTTAATTAGATCTCTCCAAGTGGGATCGTCTACTTTACTTCTGAGACCAGCTACATTCCAAGAAATCAATTTAAAAGAAGAGCCCAAAGGCTCCTGATTTAAACCTAATGAAAGGAAATCACAAGTTGAGGGTTTCACAGTTGGAATAACGGGAACTTGTATATCAGAGGCGGTGACTTGATCGCTAGACTCTAGTCACTCAATGTCATCCAAGTTAGAGAAGGCCTCAAATCTATTGGAAACAGGGACAGCGAAATTATTAGTGGAACTAAATCTAGTACCGGATCCAAATGGTTGAGAAGAAAATGATGTGCCAAACTGAGATGGGGGATAAAAGAAGCCCAGGGGGAGAATGTTCACATAATCTTTATGGATTCTCACCGACCCTGCCTGTCTTAAGATGTCACTTACAAGCCCTGGGGATCTAAAACTTATAACTATGCAATCGCCCTCTAGGTGTTTAACAGTCTTACCTATCCAGGGTACCCTTCTAATCATCATAAAGTGCTGGTTAAGGTGGTGACCCAGAACTGTTTTATTCGAAAGATAATGAAGGGCCTTATTTTTCAAGGAAGACCAATGTTCCTTTTTATTTTGCTCTAGTTTGGGCACATTGGCTAGGATAATAGTGTAGGGGCATGCCTCGGCTGGTAAGTGTAGAGAGAAATCCCCTCCTTGCTGAGGGACAGGAAGATGTGAACTCCCCTCCTTATTCAGTGTTCGCCCTACCGTTTCTGGAATCTTGCCCGGGTTATCTAAGGCTGGTTGCGATGTCGTAGATCCTGGGCAGATGGGCGCTACCGAGGGTACTGGTTGGTGTGTAGAAGTGATCATAGAATTCAACAGATTGTCAACCGAAGCCGTGAGTGTGCTTAATGTATCTCCTGCAACGTTTTTTACACCTGTTTGGGGTTCTTTGCTTCTGAGGTGAGATTCCATGGTACAAATACGGTCCTCTATTCTTTTTAGGGAAGCTATTATAGGCTGTATTAATGAGGTAAAATGTGCTTCCATGGATGTAATAATACTAGACATGAGAATCTCCCTATTCTGGTCCTGCTCTACATTTAAACTAATTTGTCTATTCTCGCCAGGATCTGCCCTGACCAGGTGAGGAGAGCTAGAGTTCAATTTCTCCTGCCTCGAAAGAGGGGTAGTGATCCTTGGTTGCTTAGCCTGCTTTCGATTCCCCGCTGGGTTATTTATGGCTTTCCTTTTGCCGCTAACGGAGTTTCCCCCTTTACACTTAGTGCCAGTTTTTGACTTGGACTGTCTGGTATGGATAGCCACTGGTGAGGGAACACTGCTCTCAGTACTTAAAGGAGTAATACTAGTAGAGATGAGATTGGAATCATCCACCATCAACTCACTGGTGATAACACGGGGATACACAACAGCCGGTATGACATTCAAGGAGGGGTTATCAGCTGTGGGTTGCGGGGTGCTTAGGTGGCAAGTGGGCTCCAGAGAAAGTCGCCGTTCAACCAAGGCAATTTCATTGACTACGGCGGTTTCCGCCTGTTTTAAATAATTGTCCAGAGTCCCCATACCTGCCACCCTCGTGCTTGATTTCGCGTTCCCTCGTTGCATAGCTCACGCTGCGCGTGTCAACAATACGTAACACAGGATTAGCAACTCACCACAGCGTCCCAGCAGTCACTAAGAAATCAAGGATCAGGCCAGATGTAAGAGGGATAGTCCCAACCCAACCTCTTTCGACCTCTGACGGCCTCAGACGGTCCGCCCTTTGTCCGGGCTTCGTCCGGCGCCCGCCCGCGCGCTTCCCGCGTCGCGGGGGCTCTCGTTCACTTTTATGCGCTTCAGGCGCGCTTCTCGCTGGCGTAGGCGGGCTCGTCCCGCAGGGGCCGCCGGGAGCTGTGGTTCCCCTGCACACAGCGGCCGTTTGCCTGGTAAATACGGCGGCGGCAGGGAACCCCAAGGAGTGATGATAAAGCGCGTCCCACAAGCGCTAGTTACACACCGTGGTTCTGGAGACAAGGAGCAGAGAAACCACCTCGCTGACACACACCCCCACTCTGCCGAGGGCTCTCGTTCACTTTTATGCGCTTCAGGCGCGCTTCTCGCTGGCGTAGGCGGGCTCGTCCCGCAGGGGCCGCCGGGAGCTGTGGTTCCCCTGCACACAGCGGCCGTTTGCCTGGTAAATACGGCGGCGGCAGGGAACCCCAAGGAGTGATGATAAAGCGCGTCCCACAAGCGCTAGTTACACACCGTGGTTCTGGAGACAAGGAGCAGAGAAACCACCTCGCTGACACACACCCCCCCAGATTCACGCATTATTACATTGCGACCCAATTTCAGCATGCGATACACTGTCTGGATGATGACGACAATTGGGAGAAACAGCTGTTGGAGGGTACCCATGGGGAGACCCTCCTACGGGAACTCCTCATGTTGGGATCGAAGGTCCCAGTGCACCTTTCCTACATGCTTAGACAGGTGGCCCCACTTTGGGCGGTAGTACCGTTTAGGAATATCAGCCAGCACATGTCCATCACTCGATAGACAGCGGGAGGCTGTGTCACTATGGGAGACTTATACTTGAATTATTGTTTTCTCACCAGAGGAGAAGCTGAGTCGGCGTTTAATTTAGGTCATGGACAATACCTTCAATACGGCAAGATTTTCGGCGATAGCGCGAGAGGTATGGCCATCATTCCCAGAGGAGCCACCCATATCTACTACTCTTAGGACTCTAGTCACGAAGGTCGGGGGCCGTTGATTGGTATCCCACATATATAGGGCGTTGCGGGAAGACTTTGCTGTAAGTCCGCTGCCAATACAGAGCAAATGGGATGAAATACTTGAAACGCCCCTGACACAGGTAGAGTGGGAAAAGGTTTATACGGAGGTCAAACAAATCAGCCTGGTTGAGTGGGCGACGGCGGAGATAGTCCGCATGAGGCGAGTACGAAGGGACGATAAATTAGAAGATGATGTGAGAGTATGGCAGGGTATGATCCTGGAGGCTCTGCTGCGGGAGGAGGAAGAGGCCTCCCCTGTACAGAATACTGAGAGGATGCAGGTGGCTCAACCCGATCTAGACGACAGGGTATCCATATAGCTCATGGTGGCTTAGGGGGCACATAGGGTAACTAAGATATCGTACTGATTCCTTACCAATTTTCATGCTACATAGGCAACGGGAGGGGTGTATCTGGTTGACCCTGGGGGGAGAGGAGGGAGGGAGTTCTTTGTTTATTTAAATATGTTTTAGATACTGTTCTTTTAGATTCCATTATTTCTGGAGGTGTATAGTACACAGTATCTGATAGCTGCTGTTCCTACATAATGAAACTATATTGTATTGTTCTTGATCTATGTATTGGGAAGGTTTAGTTTTACATGTGTGGGAATTATGATTGTAACATATTGTGATGGTTAGTGGAAGGACAAGTAAAAATAAAAATATTAAAAAAAATAAAAGACTGACCGCCTGTTCAAGCTACAGGGATACAACAAGCTACTTGTGACATCTTCCTGGAAATACCCAGCTAGAGCTGCTTAGAAGCTTTAACCCCTTCGTCGCGGGGGTAATTCCCAGTTTTCTCAGTTTAGGAGTAGTAAAGTTAGGAGTCCTAACTTTACTACTCCTAAACTGAGAAAAATCCTAACTTTAAGACTTTTGGTATTCACAGAAGGCATTTAGGAGTCCTAAAGTTAAGAGTCCTAACTTTACAACTCCTAAACTGAGAAAAATCCTAACTTTGAGACTTTCGGCATTCACAGAAGGCATTTAGGAGTCCTAAAGTTAGGACTCCTAACTTCTGTGAATACCAAAATGAGTAAGTGCCTTCTGTGAATACCAAAATGGTAGTAAGTTTAGGATTTTGTCTTAAGTTAGTTCTGTGAATCGGGCCCGAAGGCACTCAAAGTCTTTTTTTCTTTGCCTCCCATTAGACTGGCATGCCTCTGCAGGTTTAGCTCTAGGGCATTTCGTGGAGTGGATACATGATTTGTAAATTGTCCATCCAACCATCCATCCATCCAGTCATTCATTCATTCAGTCTAATTTTCATACAGAACTCAAAAGCACTCCAAGTGGAGGGCATTATAGGTAGCTACAATGATATGCCCAGGATCATGCAGTGTAGTTGAGTTGGAAAGATAAAATTAGAAGATAGGATTACTTTGAATTAGTGACTAAATTAGATAGATACTACCCAGATCTCCTTCATAAAAATGGCTGGTATGGACCTTCTCCTTGGACAAATGATGTGTTACACATGTTGCGGACAGACAAGCTTTTGCTTGCAAAGTAATGAATATGTGTGAATTCCATAGCATAGTAAATTGAATATCTTTTTCTGATTGGGTAGAGTAACGCAAATTCATTTGTGTTTATACATTTATTCATTGACATTCATATCAGAAACTCTTTTTTTTAAAAATAAAACTGTTACCAGTAAGTTGTGTTACTATTTTCTGGACAATATAAATCTGTGGGTTTATAAATAGAATAAGAATTCTAAAAAGTGTTTTTAACACGTTTTATTAGTTTGCATGTATGAATTCCAAGGCATGGCACAAGTAACAAAAACTCATACCGTAAATTATACACTAACAAATAGGATAACAAAAATGCAAAAGCATAAAAATAGGGAAAGAATACAAAATTGTTCTTTACCCCCTCCAACTCACATCTGCAACACTTAATAAAGCAAAAACTGTCAGACAGTGCCGCAATACAAGACTTATGTGCCCCCCTCCCCATGTGGTTCCCCCTTTGCCATGGAACGTCCTGATATCTTCATCAATGTCTTGACAAAACTGGTGGATCAGAGGAAGTTTTATCCACCTATAATCCGTACATCTCTTCAATATTTTAGGGTATTTTGGGGGACAGCCTCTTGCTTCATAAATGGCTATTTCCAGCTCCACACAGTAGTCCATCCCCTTCTTCCACACCATCAGCGACGGGAGGGCTACTGCCTTCCATTCTCTGGAGATATCGGGGCTGGCCAGGAACAGTCCCAAGTGAAGTAAGGACAACTTATATATGTTCCCCCCACATCCTCAGAGGGTGAAGAGGAGCAATCCTGGGGTTTTGTGGGATTTTCCAGGACAGCACCTCACTAAGACATGTGAACACCCCCGTCAACACCTGTCTAATGCCGGACAGCTCCTAACCTTATGGAGAAAAGTGCCTTCCTCCACATTACAATGATAGCGTGTAAGGTAAATCCTGTATCTATTTAAATTTAATTAAACGAAGCCTAGCTGCAATGGCTGCCTCTCGAGGGGAACCCAGAATCTCTGTCCAGTAATAATTCCCAGGCTCTAGGGAGGGCACAAAATCTGTCTGATTGAGTCCAGATATGAGTGTTTGGTAAATTTTGGCAACCTTGTGGTTTCCTAGGTCCCCCTTAAGGATCTTACCCTTGAGGGAGTTGAATTCAGAGAAGTTCGAAAGGAAGACTAAGTATGAGGCCAGTGCAAGGCGAAGCTGAAGATATCAATAGAATTGTCTACGGTGTATGTGAAATTCTCTCTGAAGACCTTGAATGGATTTAAGAACCTTGCCCTGCATAACTTTCCCCAATGTAGAGATCCCAGTGAGATCCCACTTCTGGAAACCTGACATCGCAGCCACCTGTGGAAGGAAGCCCCCACACCACCCTGGTGTCTGCCCCTCCATTTCATCCAATGTAGTGTTGTACACCAGGATTTAAGCACAGTTTTCCTTGCTGGGGGAAGGTCAGTATTTCTACCTGTAAAATATAGAGGTACGTCACTAGACGAGTGGTGCCCCTTGCCAATTTGTCAAGTGAATATCTTGGGTCTCCTTGTGTATAATACCCCCAGTCATTTATGATTGGGAGATGGGCCTTCAGATAGTAGGATTCTACATAAGCTTCTGCAATTCCACCACAGTAGGTGGACTGAAAACATTTGGCTAGAGCCACTCTAGGAGTATCCCCATCCCACAAGAAAGTATTGTGGATGGAGTTCAGCCTACGAAACCAGTATCATGGGATCTCATAAGGATAATTCTGTAAGTAGTAGAGGAATCTGGGCAGGGAGACCATTTAAAAACTGCTGTTAGTCCCAGGAGCGACGGCGACTGCACCAACCAGATTTTTATATCTTCTTTGAGACCAGTTCAGTATTAACACTCAAAGCCACTGCTGCCTCGGAGAATACATGGACACCCATCTATTTAAATCCAGTGATGGCTAGATGCAGTTCCGCTGCCCATTGTACATGTTGGTGCATATGGCCCAGCCTATAGACCGTGGACTTCGATGTATTAATATATAGGCCAGAGGTTTTTCCAAAGATGTGAATGATCTGCAAAAGTCTTGGACCCGTCATACTTGGTGATGTGAGGAAGCGTACAACACAATTCTATCCGACAAACCATCTCCCCATTCAAAGCGCCACATCTGTGCATCCATCTTCACCCACACTGCCAGCGGCTCCATGACGAGGGCGAACAGCAGGGGGGATAGAGGGCACCTTTGCCTCATCCCCCTCTGTATTGGGAAAGGGTCAGACCGGCTTATCGAATCAAATGCTTTGTCTATGTCTGCCAAGAAGAGTGCTGCTGGCTCTTTCAGTCTGTCAACCATTCCAATCACGATGTACACTCAGCGAATATTGTGGCGGGTTGCCCTGTAGGGCATAAAACTGGACTGATCCGAATGAAGCAGGCCTGGCATGTGTGTGACGAGCTGATTCACCAATGCCTTAGCCAATATCTTAACCTCTCAATAGAGAGATGGGGTGATACGAGGTGAGATCATCTACTGTGCGGTCCGGCTTGGAGAAGACCACTATTTCCGCATGACCCCAGTCCTGTGGCATCGCTGCTACGTCCAGGGTGGATAAAACTGCTACTATGAAATTATCTTGAAACTTAGGTGTATAAGTTAGAAAGAATTTGCATGGGAATACTTTCAGCCCGGGATCCTTGTTTATATTCGTTTTGGCGATGGCCGACGCGAGTTCCTCATTTGTGGTTTACGCATCTAATGCCTCGTGAGCTACAGAAGAGAGAGTCCGAAGTGGAAGATCGTGTACACACTCTTTGATCTGTGTACTCAACACTACCTCCCTTCCTGAAGTGGGAAGCGAAACTAAGGACTATTTCTCTCAGGTCCGTAAGGAGCTCCACTGACACATTTTTAATAAGTGGAGAGGGAGGAGTCCCAGGGAAACCCTGGCATAGATGATGGAGCATTTGGCTTTATTTGTCTCCCCGCTGGTAGATATGACTCTGAAATGCTCGCCATGACAACCAAGCCTCGTCCATCAGAGTCTGGTGGCTGCCGCTGTGCTATGCTAAGTTGTGCCTGATGGCCGTTGAGCAAAAGACTCTGACAGTCCCGGGCTAAACTTGCCGTCTCTGGAGCTATAACCTGACATAGCTTACATTGCCACTCGCCCGTACAATAGCTAATGTCTACTACATGAAAAGTTGACTTCAGGGCCTTCCATAGGATCAGTGGAGACGCCACCGAGCCCACATTGTGCACAAAATAACCTTCTATAGACACTTCCATATGTTTGCAATATTCTGGGTTTTGGAGATGCCATGGTGACAGATGCCAATGAAGCGGCTGACGCCAAGGGCCCACCCGAAGGTCGAGGGTCACTGGAGAGTGATTCGGTAAGTCCCTAGGAAGGACTGTAATATCTGCAACTCTACATAAATAAGGGTAGGGGAGCAAGAAGTAGTCTAAGCAGGAATACGATCCGTGGGCTGCCAAAAAATAAATTATAGTCTCCTGAGGTAGAGTGGTGGGCCCGCCAAACATGTGTAAGATCCAGTGCAGATATAAAGGAGGATAAGGGCATTGGTTCTGTCGATGGTGGCAACCCCTGTGGGTGCCATATATCCAGCTCTTGGGTCAACGCCCCATTCCAGTCCCCCCCAACTCCACCAGTCCTTCCAGTATCTCGCTCCAGAGCCTTGACAGCGATTCAATAAAGTATTGTCCCAGGAGAGGAGGGGCGTATACACTTAACACATTGAGCGGCTCCCCATACAGTGACCCTGTTACTACAGTGTATCTACCACATCTGTCTGTCCACGTTTTGGTGTGCTGAAAGGGAACCGACCATCTGATTAGAATCCCTGTACCCCTGGGGCCCCGTGTAAACCCCGAGTGGTAAATCTGCTTTAGACAGGGAATCTTTATCCCCAATAGATGGGTCTCTTGTAGTAGAAGACTATCCTTCAACCTCTTTAGCCTGTCTAAGGACTGCCCCCTCTTGACCTTGTCGAGGAGACCAGGACACTATGCGGACTGCAGAGGCGAGTTTCAGAATTCTTTCACCTTAGGGCAGCCATGTCTGAGTCCTATGGCAGTATCTACATGTAGGGAGAGGTAGGGAGCTGACGTCAAGCGGATACCGTAAACTAAAGTCAACTAGCAAGGTTGCAAAGAACAATTGCCCCCCACTATAGCGTGTGGGGCGGACTGAATACAAAGGTCATCACAAAACTCATGAACAATGAACTCCCCCCAACCCATACTTCAAAACCTGGACACATCTTTCATGGAAACAGTCAACAACATGCCCCACCTGGGAGCTTGACCTGAACTCTCCCGATGGATCCCCCACCCAACATATGCAAATGAAAAGGGAAGGATTAGTGCACTTGCCGAACTTGTCGCGTGGTCACCCATAACAATATAAATGGGCGAGTTCCATGAAGGCTCAAATTAGTATACATACTTTCCAGTATCATTTAGGAGAGTCTGCACCAGATGTTCGGGGGGTTGGCGATCCCCTCATAATCTTTAATGCATCTGCCATGCACCAAGGGCGTCTCCAGGATGACCAAGATAGGGATCAACAAGAGGTCAGAGGCTTGGCTGGCCTGCATTGTGAGTTGCACTAACAAGAATCTGACTTCACTCGTGGAGGTGTGTGAGGATTGACATGTCTCCGTTCATCCGTCCACTGGAACACCTCCTCCAGAATATCAAAGAATATTGTCTGCGACTAGTAGATCACTTTAAGTTTTGCTGGATATTGGAGCATGTAGTGTATGTTTAATTCACAGAGATACTGTCTAGCAACCTGGAGGGATTGCCGTCGCTGCTGCACAAGCCTGGTGTAGTCAGGAAATATCATTCTTTTCTGTGATTGGTATGGCAATGTCTCTTGAAGTTGGGCATATTTAAGGATGGTGTCTCTGTTTATGTAATTCAGGATTTTAGCTAGATCTAGTCTAGGTCTGGCCCCCGAGGGAGGGCGATGAATCAGAGCCCTATGAGTCCTTTCGATCACATAACAAGGGGGAAGAGTCCCCAATGGCAGCCTGTCTCGAAGCCAGCATCTAAGAACCGCTCCATGGAGCACCCTCACATCCCTTGGGAAATCCAACAAATTATAAATTTTTCGGCGTGCCCTCCCCTCAGCATCTTCCACGTGAGACACTATTTCTCTTGTTATGGATGTAAGATTAGACACTGTTAGTTACAGGGATGTGATGAGTCCTCTACACCTGATACTCGGGTCTCAACCTCAGTGATCCGTTCAATCATATTACAGAGGTTTCGTTGAAGCAATGTGACGTCAGAGCAACAGCTCCCACCTTGGAATCCAGGGAGTCATGAGACTGCATGATGGCAGCCAGGAGGGCCACATTATCCGGGTCCACATTTAAGGGAGCGCCCCATCTGTCTGTGTCAAGAGCATGCTCGGTTGTGTATGTTTATCCATTGTAATTTGTTTACTGCCTGAATGTCCCTTATCCTTGGTCATGGTGTCGGTGTGATCCTCTGCTCCACAGATATTGGGTGTGTGGCACTGAGCCTCCCGACACCCACTGCTTCACCATGGGGCAGCAGGAGTAGTTAAGAGTCCAATACACTAGGCTCCCTGACTTGTTGGCGCATTGGTAGGGAGAGGCGTTAGGCTTGGCGTAGGCTGAGTGGTAGAAGGAGGGGCCACACTGCCGCAAACTGCACCAAAACCTAGTCCGGCCATCTCCATAATGAATGTGTCCATCCCAGGGATGCCCCCAATGGGAATCAGTATTGTCTCATAGTTTAGGAGTCCTCACTCGATGGAGGGCCACCGAGCACCCCCACTGCAAACTACCAGGGCACTGTGTCAAGTCCACAGGGCTCTGTCGCCTGCAGTGAGCCCGCAGGACGCCACTGCCTACACCAACAAAACTGCTGTATCAGGCCCCACACAGGACTGGAGGTCCGCTAACCACCCTCAGCTGCATGCAAGGTCAACTTGGTTATGTGTGGCCCCTGGTGCCGAACATCAAGGTTTGGATCTGTGTTGGGTAGGTACACCCACTGGTTCACTTCTGGGCCAAATCAGTAGGGCGTCCACACTAGGTCATACGTGGTGTGGTGTAGGCCACCACCACCCCCCGGGGACCATACACCGCTGGGTGTTCACACACTACGGGAGCTCAGATCAGTCTAGACTGCAAGAGTTCATTTGTCTGCTACTTCGATACCACTGACCTCCAGTGTAAAGGCTGATCCCCACAGTGGTTGTAAGCTCTCACATCGAGTCCCTAGCAGGATCCATATATTGCTGTCTGTTCTTGAGAGATGGGGAGGGATCCAGGGAGGCCACCGGGAAGTCAACCCTAGAGCAGGTCTCTGTTTCTCCAGCCCTCGTGTCCTGCGCCTCCTGGCACACACCACTCACCTCTTTGCTCTGCTGCCCCCCACTGCAGGTTAATTTGGATAGGGCCAAGTTGTGCATGGTGTGGCGCACTCGAAAGAGCCTGGCTCTCCAGAGGCGGCAATGCACCACACTGCCTCTTCCGACACCACAGCTGCATGCCTCCAGGAGTCACATCGAGGGGCCTCGCCTGGCCGCAGCAGCTATCCACTCAGCTCCCACTTCTCCGGCGTTAGAACCCAGCTGGATGTCACCAATGGTGCTCTGTCCCCAGATAGTGCTGTGTTTGTCCCAGCGGAGCTGTAGACATGCCTCACCTCGATTGGCGGTACTCAACCATGGAGTCTGCGCCTAGCTAGTGCCACCCCAATGTCATAGCTGCAGTTGCAGGCATGTCCCAGGCGCAGTCACACGCAGAGCCGGCAAGGTGACCAGCAAAGCCACAAGGACCCCACATCCATGCTGCTTTTTCCAGTCAAATGCGGGAGCGGCAGTTGGATCCCTTCAGATTCCTGATTCAGGGTCGGGTTAAGCAATGAGCCTAATTCTCGTGGCGTATGTCTCATTCTGCCCGGCCGCTCCCCCAAGCCGACCGCTATCGGCTGCCTCAACGGCTCTCATGCCAATGAAGCTTTCCTGGGATGGCACAAACTGCATTTCGGACTCTAGGCGGCTGTAGCAGTTCGGTCCCATAGATTGTCAGGATGGTGTGGAATATTGGGTCACCAGTCGGAGTGGCACTAAAACAAATATATGACGTTACAGTGCATGCAGTTACAACACAGTCTTTACATCGCAACTACCATTGCATTGGATAGTTTTACAACATATGCCATTACAACGCATTTTCTAAAATTGCCATTACAACGCATTCCATTACAATGCATACCATTACAATGCATACCATTACAAAGCATAATACTTTTAAGGGAAGAGTAGGATAAGTGTTGGATAGTGTAGGGGTAAAAATTACTATTCCCATGTACCCCAAACCCATACCCACCCTAATACTAAAAACATCTCCATTACTTACCTTATAATGCGTTGTAATGGCATGCATGGTAATGGTATACATTGTAATGGCATGCGTTGTAATGGTATGCATTATAATGGCATGCGATGTAAATGCAGTTGCGTTGTAACAGTTGCGTTGTAACAGTTGCGTTGTAAAGGTAGGTTGTTGTAATTACTGCATTGTAATGGATGTTTCCCCACTAAAACGCACCTGCCATGTTCCCAATACAAGCTACGCCCCCCCTAATTAGTGTATTTTAGTCAGCGGTCTGCAGCATTCCTAATTTGCATAGACATTTTCTCCAAATCAGTAATTGCCTACTGGTATATGATGGGTGCAATAATATTTATGCACTTGTACACATGGCACCTTACTCTAGACTCCATTTGTTTACACTACTGAGTACACCAGAGTTCTCCAACCTTTTCTGTAATAAGAGTTACTTATGTACAATGAAAATCATATCGGACTGATAATATTTTTAGAGTTGTAATCGTGACACATCAGACAAGATTACATTAGTTGCCACTATATGTAAGAGTATCAACAGTGATCACATCAGAGCACCAGGAGACGTATTACACAAAATGAGCATTTTCACTGTTTGCGTCAGGTGCACCTTTTAAAAGGTGCGCCCGGCACAAACAATGAAAATGTGCCGTATTATGATGAATGCGCTACCCCCAGTGCAGCCTCAAACTCGTGCTGCCCTGGGGGCAGCACATTCAGGTGAAAAATGGAGCGGCTGCTTTAACCTCTTCAGTGCCCATGACGAGATAGTCTCGTCATGGAGCACGGTTGCGCTGTGCCCATGACGAGACTATCTTGTCATGAACCCCACCCACTAGTGCAACGCCCGGCACAGGAGGGGGAAAGGGCGTGGCACTGAAGGGGTTAAAGCTGCTCTGTGTTTTCACAGTTCAGTCAGCAACCCACCTGCACTTTGAAGGGGGATTAAAGATACCCTTGCAGGCGGGTGCAGTGAGTGACTGCACCTGCCAGCAAGGGGATGTCTGGGACCATGGGACCCCTTTACCCTCTGCATAGGCTGCCATCAGGGGGCGCGCTGACAGTTCGCCACCTTTTAGATCTCGCACATTTAGTGCACCTCCTGAGAGCTTCTTTGCCTCTGCGCCCACGTCTGTAATATGGCGCGGGTGCAGCGGCAAAGGGATTCCCTCATTTGCATAGGTCACGCCCCCATACAAATGAGGGAACGCCCTCCGAAGATAGCGCTGGCACTTTATGTGTGCCAGAGCTATCAGTATTACAGCAGGGGCTGCACAAGCATCTGCGGCCCCTTCTGTAATACCAAAGTGCCCCAGGGGCATGCTAAGCGGGCGCAAACAACTGTTGCGCCCCTAGGGCACTTGGATAATACAGCCCCAGGTATGGCTGCCATCAGTAAAGTAAAAAAATGCTTTGCAGATATGGAATGCCTATACATTATTAATACATAACAGCTAAAGCTGCAATGCCTCAGGCACAAAGTAAATAATATTAGTAGAGGTCTCTAACCACATGATTTATTAGTCAGATGGCAATAATATTTGGGAAATTCAACCATTTTTCTCCAAACAGCTTAAGAGTTCTGAAAATACACATATTTTCGTCTTGAATACACTGTTTCCAATTTTGGTATACATATGTCAAATCAACCAAGCAATAGCTTCTAACTTAGCCTGACAGGCTGCACACAGGAGAGCTACTTCCGGGTTGGTGGAGGGCTACCAGTAAGTAGCTCACGAGTTACTCGCTGGAGAAGCCTGGTGTACGAAGAGAATATACATTTATATTTTTAAGCAGAAGAAGACTGTTTTTGAGTATTGTTACAGATACGAAGTATTGTCTTACTTTAAGAGACCTCCTCAGAATGGCCCTGAAAACCTCTATCACATTTGGGGATATGGGCTTAGAATACGCCATGTATTCACACATTATGCTTCATATCTTTAAATCCTAAAACCAATCCCCTTTCTCCAAAGCGATTTCAACTTTCACTTCTCCTCATCTTCCTTGATTTGCTAATTTTTATCAGAAAGGTTTTGCTTTTGTAGAGCCGCTTGACAAAAGGATTATCTGATGATATTAATTAAATGCAGATTTAAAAAGACGCTCTTTATATGTGAAACTTTCCTGAAGTGGCAGCGTGGGCGCTAGACGTGCTTGTTTTGT
Source organism: Triturus cristatus (assembly GCF_964204655.1). Classification (NCBI taxonomy): domain Eukaryota; kingdom Metazoa; phylum Chordata; class Amphibia; order Caudata; family Salamandridae; genus Triturus; species Triturus cristatus. The sequence goes on along the minus strand of NC_140581.1, from coordinate 791,140,112 downwards.
CAGTGACTCTTTCACAGCTCCTGTCATCGGGGTGATACTAGCCAGGGTTTTGACTCACACTTGACTAACCCAGAGCACTGACATCTTGAGACCTTCACTACAAGTGAACAAACTCCTTGAAGGTTGTGTGAGAAAAGGTGATTCATGAAGTGGCCACAATAACAGAGGTTCACAGGGCTACAAACAGAATGTTTGAAGCTGCATGTGTCAATGAACAAACAAATGGTAAAGCAGCAAGCAGAAATCCCTGGTATGACAAACCCCAAGCCGGAAGAGTGAGCAAGGACAGACATCAAACGTGGCATAGCAAGCTTCACTGAAACCCAGATTCTTTCACTTCTGAAAGCTGCAAACATCAAAGCAACGAATGCAATTGATCTTTAGACGTAAAATTCCAAAGCGTGTATTGACAATTATAGTGCAGTTAAAAATGGCTGAGTCATTACTCTCCCCACGGTCAGTGCTTACAAATCGTATGTTATTATCACCCACCACCATTCAGGGACAGCACGGCCCTTTATCGTAGAACAATGCCGAGGGACTCATCTGAACAGACTGAACAACATGCAGACCTAATACCGTCACATTAGAGGGACAGGAATTCTCACAGAAGAAAAAGAATGCAGTATGTCTCAGGTGTACCATAGGGCTTAGATTTCATAAGAAACATTTTCCTCCAGAATGGAAAGAACAGCGGATGGCAAAGCCAATAGGACTAGCCTTGCAAGAATATGTCTCAACAATAAAAAGAAGAAGAAAAGGTAACCTGCCTCCTTCTGAACATGCTAGTCAGTTGCTTACAATAAAACTTTAAATAAAAAAGCAAAACTCCACATATACCTTTATAGCAGGCAGAAGTACTTAAGTACAAACTCCCCCTTTTTTGGGGTGTTTTATATAGTACAAACTAGACCGAAGGTATCAGAGAGCTTTACGTGAGCACCAGTTGCGTTACAGACGGACACATTGGGGGATAGTCGCAAGAACGAGTGATAATTATTGCAAAATTAGCTTAACGCAACTTTGCACATCGTAGTCTATCACGGGAAAATAACGCCCTGTTAACGTTGTATTCTCAACCCGGCGGAACCTTGCGATAGTGTCACGATAATGAGCCAAATGACCGCGTTAAAATTAAAGCGACGCCCAAAAAATGCATAACTCGAAAAAAGTTTCGATGTGGCCAATCGCGATACAAAAATCAGCGATAACCAGCGACAGGCCTGCAATTCCCATGCGTAATGCGGGAAAATACACTATAAAAGCAGAACAAAAAAAAATAAACTGCGTAGCACCATGGATGCACCCGGACCAAGTGCAGAGGACAACGCAAAACCCCACAAGCTCCACAGACGACCAGCAAGGAACCTCGGGGTCGGGAAGGCTAAGGAGAAGATTTAGTCCACAGGAAAACAGGATTATCATTACGAAGGTGATAGAACACTACCAACAACTGTTCATCACCTCCAACGTGTCGTTGGCAACAAAGACGCAAATATGGCAGACTATCTTGGACCATGTCAATGCAGTTGCAGTATTGAGGAGGACAATGGAAGAGGTCAAGAGGGGCTTGAATGATGTGAAGAACAAAACCAAGAAGAAACTCGATGCCAACATGAAAGCAGCAATGCTGATTGGAGATGGGGGTCCAGCGGCACACCAGGAGCTGGATGACATGGAGAAAATGGTGGCCACAGTCATCAGTCGGGATACGGTGCCAGGAATTGGGGATCCGGACACTGCTCAACATGACCTGACACAACATCAACAGGGTGAGTACTGACCAGGGACTGGGACGACTGGGGGAGATGGGCACAATGGCACACATGCACAATTAAGTAGAGCACACAGCACACCCACAATGACTCTGGATCATGTCCCTGATCCCTGTGGCACACTGCAGCACACATACAAACACCAAGTAGGCCCCTGTACCCCATTCCCCAAAGAGGTCCCACACCACACATCACCAATCTCACCACCAACACATGCACACGTGCGAAACCCAGCAAAGATGCATATTTGTGAGCCACTCTGACACTGCAAGTGACACTACATGACGATTAGCATGGCTGCAGTCCAATCATCATGACTTTGTGCACGCCACGACACTGAGGTGGCTGAGTGTGGATCACATCCATAAAGGAGCAGGTCACACTCTGACACATCCACGTTCACAAACAACCCCTGACATCAACAACACATCTGTGGACCAACCATGCCCAAGAGTCACAACTCGACCAAGAGCCCAATTCACCCAAGTCCGCTACATCTCAGCACTGTAGAAGCACAGAAATCAAAGGCACACCGCCTGAAAGGGATAAGGGGCAGCCAAATCTGAGCTGCTGGGATGACTCACCCACAATGCAGCACACACACATAAGAATAAGAGCACCTCCACATTGACAACAATGTGGTACAAACTGCAACACTTTTACAACAGAACACAGGACACAACTGGTGCCACATGTGTGAACAAAATGGCCAATCACATCTGGCATAGCAGGAAACTGTGAGATGACAATGTACGAGTACAACCTCACATCCGTGATGTAGTACAAATGTCCACTGTCCCGCATCAAATAGGCATTTCCTCACAAACAGTCTTAATGTACATTGTCATGCAGTCTGTATGTAAACTTCGCCAATGCGTCGACATAAATGAAACACACTGTGAAGCTGCATCTCCCCTGTACATTGCAGAGGGACAATCAACGGCTCATGCAGAGCAGACCCTACATCACGTCAGTGATGATGGAAACGACCCCCAGGACATCAACTACGACGAACTCCAACGGTTCATGGACACCATCCGTACCCCACCTCCAGTAGCAGGTCAGCCCAGCACCATCGAGGTGAGCTCACCCCCTGCACAGACCACACAGCAGGAAGCACCCACCACCACGTCTGGCTCCCAGCACCTCCCCAAAGAACACATGGCGTTCCAATGCCGTGTGTTAGACTGCCAGAAGGAGCTGGCTGAACAGGTGCGGGTGGGGTTTGAACTCATGGCAGCCAAACTAGATACCATACGTGGCTGTCTAAGTCCCATCAGGGACAATTACACTCCCTAACGGACACCCACAGTCCACCCCATGCCCTCCAACAACCCATGGCTGGCGTCACTGGAGTCATGAATCAGAGACAACAACATCTGTCTAGTCAGAGTGGCTACAGCGATGTCATCCGTGATTTGGGAATCATAAGGAGGGTCATGGAGAACATGGAGCGGATGCAGGCACAAAGAATGGCTACCACGGCTGCACACGAGAAAGACATTGCGCAGATGAATGCTGCTGCTACTTCTAGATCCACATCTCCGGCCCCTGATGTGTCAGTGTCACACAGTGCTGCAGACCAAACACCATCACCCACATGTGAGGCACATGAAACGTCAGAGGCCGAAGATGAGGATGAATCTGCCTTAGTGGTAAGTAGGAAACAGTAGCATTCATCTCCGCCATATGGCTTCTTTCTGATTGGTTCTGCCCTCTGCATCATGCCCTGGAATAACACCTTTCACTGTCCCCCGACACACTCTGCGACACTAATCTTGCACCTCGACATGGACTGCCATATATTGTTTGCAAAACAATGACACATCAATCAGCCTGCGGACTAGACTCTTCCCCTGCCGAGTAACTAGTCAATCCCTAAAGGACTCTGGCTGGCCCTCCATGGGGCAACATTGTAAAGTGTTGTCTGCATGACCCAGTATTAAGACAGCTTCAACACTCCACTGAACGTGAATAATGCAATCTAATACACACAGATGTGTCATATCTATGAATAATCAAGTATGAAAGCATGGACGAATGCAGGGGCAGTGATTCCCCCTAACGTCCATGTTGCTCATGTTGTGGGACTTGTGCATCCTTTCATCATGGTGGTACATATCTGACCCCAAAAGAAGCCCTGTTGTCAATTGTAGGTCACAAATGACAGCCTATATGTAATGATTTGGAACACATGTGAAACGCTGATGAGTGGGATTTCTTACTATCTTTGACACACAGAAATGGCATTTCGAATACGTGACACCCCAAACAGCCTCTCTGTACAGAGGTGACACAACCACCATCTATTTTCAGTTTTTGAGATTGTTAGCACTACATGTTGCACTTACACTTGTCAGAGTGATGTGCTTGTACAGAGGAGTGACATGCACTCAGGGAATGTGTGTTGGAATTAATTTATTTGCACATGGTGTGCCTGTGGTCATTTTGTACTGTCCCATGATTGCTAAGGACTGTGACAATGTGACATGCTCATGTGAAGAAATTGTCAACAATGGTGTTCCTACGGGCTATTCCTGCTGCATCTGCAGTGGGGTGTGGTCCACCTGCTTCATCTTCCTCATCATCGTCCGGTGCATCTGGCACTTGGATCTATGGGGCATTGGTACGTTCACATATGTTGTGCAACTCACAACATGCAACGATCATCTTGCACACAATGTCAGGGCTGTACAGGAGCCTTCCACCTGTGATGTCCAGGCACCTGAAACGTGACTTTAACACGCCAAGTGTGCATTCCAAGATGCCCCTGGTGTGTTTGTGGGGCGCATTGTACTGTCTCTGGGCCTGTGTGTTCGGGGTTCGGAGGGGTGTCATCATCGAAGGGCAGAGTGCATATCCTTGGTCACCTGTGACAGTGCAGAGAGACATGAGTCAATAGTTGGTTCTGCATGATGTGTTGGCAGGCTCACTGGTTCATTGGTGTGTGATATGTGTGAGTTAGTGATTCCTGTTTGACATGTACTGCTTGTAGCAAATGAGCGGCATCAATGTGTATTACGTAGCCTCACTGCTGCTCCTCCCTCCCTTTACTAGTGTGCGCAGCGCGGTTGCATCACTTTCACTCTTACGGCACACCATTGTCATACCTGTCTGCTCATGTCCACAAGCCTGACAATGACACTGTGATGTTGTGCCTTGAAGGTGGGCGGCCACGTGTGTGTAGGCCTATGGTAAGGATAGGGCAGACACAGATGTAGAGTTCATGGCTGACTGGCAAAAATAAAAGGACCATAAGTCACCGTAAAAATAAAACTTATGACAGAGATCGATATGTTCCTGATAAATAATTGTAAGGATCACCCACACATTTTGCACTTGAATATCATAAAGTGCAAGTGCAACAAAACAATCGAGTTGTCAATAACCCTACTCTTCAATAATATTGCACAGGAATGTTATAAAGTGCCAAAGAACAAAATAAGTGCAAAACACAAATTAGGTTCCAAAGGATCTGCCATATCTAAAACAATCACACAAGGTTGATCGTCGAGCAATAGTGTAGAAATAAAATAATCAGATTATGAGCATCACCAATCAATATTAGTAAAGCACATAGATCTTAGAAAGTGCAAAAGTACATTAGGTGCAAAACATACATACATTTCAAAAATACAGATCACAACTGTTAACTGGTCACAATAAAATGAGGATCAGATTCAGAAACTAATGATATTCTTGTGAATGATCCATGCAGAAAATAAAAACTTAGAAACACTTATAAAAATCAGTTCATTCATATCGGATCTCAGTATTCTCAATGTGTTCAACTTTGCCTAACACCTAGAGAGCGACACATAGGTTTAATTCACTTCTTGCGAGCAGTTAGGTTAGTGTTACAAGGAAAAAAAAAACAAGAAATGATGTAAAGTTTCAGCCTTCAAATTGCAAAATGGGCATAAGGTGCTGTCACAATAACTAGCTCCCAAACGGATACAGAAACTATTGATCAGAAGTGTTCCATATCAAAATCTTACGAACAACTGTTTGGCTAAAGGACAAGTAACCTTGTCGAAAAAGATGGAATCATTTTAAAATCTAGAAAACTATCTGACTGACTGCTTGATTGACATTTACCCAACTACTCAGCCCACAGATAAACCTTAAGTCTGTCTTTTACCACAGATTTGGAAATAAGAACAGCGTTGGCAGGGGAGTCCCAAAGGGAAGCAAGATAGACCTTAAATAGCATATCCTTGACAAACCTTAGCCAAGGAACTTTCATACGGACATTGGGATGTATTAATTCCATCAGAGAAAGTCTATGCGGGGCCAGCTCGTCGATAGCCCACAGTCTATACCAGTACAGTAAGAGTCTAAATTTGCTTACTAAAGCAATCATAAAGATACCCACGTCTAAAAACTGTGGTAAACAGGGGGGGTGCTTGGCAGAAGATTTAGCGGGGACCTAATAAATGTAATTTATATCACAGAAATGGTGTTGACCATGGCATGTCCCCCAAACTCTGCACCATATAGGTCAGATCCTTTAGCCTTATCATTGTATATCTCAACTGCTGCAGATAGTGATCTGGTCCTAGTCTTCTTTGTCATCATTAAGATAGCCCTACTTTCCTGCTTTACGTTGAGTACACTCTTCTCTATTTGCGAGGACCAGGCAAGCTTATTAGACATTCGAACCCCAAGATAGTCAAAAGCTTTTTCTTAGCTCAAGCAATTCATTAAGTGTCAGAATAGTGCACCTTCTGGATGTGTATGGATTAAAGAATATGAATTTCATCTTTTTTATATTCAGTTCCAGCACTCTCTCAGTGCAGAAGGATAAAAAACGGTCCACTAGGGCCTGGAGACCAGATGGGGTTTTGGATGTAAGCAATGTGTCGTCCGCAAACAATAGGGTTGGGACTTTGACTCCCCCAATTTTTAGAGCATCAATTCCAGCAAAGTCCAGATAGCGCACAAGGGGGGAGATGTACATAGCTTTGGGTTTGCGATTACCTAATAGCAAATATTTGTGATTTGCTGTTTGGTAATTGCAAACAGCTATGTACAAATGTATGTTTCAGACATTTAGTGATTCCAGTGGGTTGCAAATAGACCTACCTCATTAATATTTATGAGGTAGGTCTTGGTTTGCAGCCCATTGGGTATCGCAAAAATCACAGGATTTGTGGCATGCTGGGATCAGCAGACCACCATGTCTGTGATTGCGTTTGAATACAGCTATGTTTTTTTTTAATGCAGACCGTTTTTCTTACAGGAATACAAAATGCATTTCAAAAAGAAAAATGAAAAGTTTTTTTTCAATTTTTTAATAGTAGGCAGTGGTCCGTGTGACCACTGCCTGCTCTTAAAAAAACATCTTTACAAACATTCACAAACATCTTCACAAAGGGGAAGGGGAAGAGACCCCTTCCCGTTTGCGAATGGGTTACCACCTACTTGAAGTAGGCAGTTAAATGTGAATGTTTTGTGACCGCATTTCAGTCGCAAAACACTCATAGATACCATTGTGATTCAGTATTAGGAAGGGACGCCCTTAACACGCCCCTTCCTCATGTACAAACCCATTTTGTGATTTGGTAATATGTTACCAAATCGCAAAATATGGTTTGTACATTTAAAAAGGATTTTTTGGGGTCGCAAACGGACCTATTCTATGAATCAGGCCATTTGCGACCGGAAAATACCTATGTACATCTGACCTTAAGTCATTTATATATGATAAAAAGAGCATAGGGGCAAGCACACAGTCTTGGCGCTCTCCTTTCTAGAGTTTAGGTCAACTCACACTTTCTGCACACCTGACCCGAGCAAAATTAAGCTGATGCAGCCTAATCAAAATTGATAAGATTCCCGTCGGGGACCTCCATATCGCCCAATGCCGTCCATGCTTGATTGGCAATTGAGTCAAAGGCCAATTTCAGGTCCACAAAAACCACATACAGATGGCCTTTTTCCACCAGTACTATTTTCCAATAGAAATTACAGAAGCCTAAAATCTGTTCCATTGTGCTGACCTTCTGGTGAAAGCCAGTGTGTAGATCAGATAAAATATTATTCTTGTGGGTCGAATCAGTGAGTTTCCCCAAAATTCGGCGACAGAAATGTTTTTACATCCCATCTATCAATCTGATAGATCTATAATTACGTTGGTCTTCTCGTCTGCCCTTTTCTAAGTATGAGAGCAATGTCAGTGTGGTGCCATGATTTGGGGAGAGGCCCACCCCGCTGAATTGACTTTGTAAGGTGATTTTGGTAAGGACTCTATGCCGTGGGTTCGGCTGCAAAGAAGCCACACGGTGTACCATCGAGGCCCAGGGCTTTCCCAGGGACAATGTCTGGCAGGGTCTCAAGGGACTCTTGGAGTGACATTTCAAGAGGACAGGTCAATTCCTTGGAATTGGATGAACCTAGAATAGGGGTATTACCGGAGGTCCTAGTGGAGTCAGAATAAAGCTCTTCGAAGTTCTCAAACCAGATATGAGGCTGAGGGAAAAAGTTAACATGGGTTACAGCCGATTTGCCCCAGTGCGTAACAATGTTCCAAACAGACTTGCTATCCCCCGCTCTCACCGGGTTAACCAGGTCTTCCCACACATCCGTCTCCCAGTTGGACCTAGCACACCTAAGCTGATTCTTATACTCCCTTCTGGCTTGCAGAATTTGCTCCCGAATATTTAATTTAATAGATTGTGCTAAGGCTGTCTTATTGGATCTACGCTGCTTGTTAAACAAAGGGTGTTTAGTTCTTCCTCTGTGGGGCCTGTTAAATGTCCATCATTCCAGGTTTCGTAAATGAAGGCCAAATATGATATTGTGCTGACGTTTTCACATTTTGTGATATTTTCAAGCCAAGCTTCACTGAATTTTTCAAGTTTTGCAACATTTGTAACCCAAGCTTCAGGATGCTCAACTTCTTTTACAAATGTATTTGGCCCCTACTGCCATTAAGCTAGTGGCAGCACTTGAGCACTGGGCAAAACACTCTCACAAACACACAGGGGCACAAGCAGACACTTTCAAATGCACATAAAACATTCAAGGCTGTTTTTAAAAAATACTTCAGCGGCTGCCATTATTCTCCCCCTGGGCGCAAAACATGCCTTACATCATGGCAGGCCCCGCATCACAAGTTCAGTGTGAATGTGATTGACAGCACAACCTCATCAGACCCTGAATTGTCAACCGCAGTGTGACGCATGGCTTCTCAACACATGGTCAGCTGTGACGTCAGTGCATACGAGCAGCTGTTTCATAAGTTGGCAGTGACTCAGAAAGAGGGCAACAGTGGTGGTTGGCCACTAGAATGCCACAGAGAACAGCCCCACTCTGAAAGCCTTGTCCTCAGCAGCACCTGCATCTGCTAAAAAAAAAGCTCAGCCCTCACAGCTGCTCACTATCAGCACCCGTCGTCTTCTAGACCAAGGGAGAAGTTCAGGAACTAAAGGGGAAGAAATACAAAGTGCTGATACTCGGTACCTGTGAGTAACGACCCATTTAAGCACTATCTTCTTGTCATCTATCTTAAATCTACAGCAGACCATCATTTTGGTTCAACGAAAATTTCAGTCACTTGCAGTCTTCTGGAACTTGCGATGCAAGACAAAGAAAACCCCCATACGAAGACACCTTCACATGCCAGGTATACAAATGACCAGAACGGGACTAGCGCCAAGAGTGAAGAACTTACATACGGCTAGCTGCATGCTTCTAGAAGATCTCCTGATGAGCACGCTTCATGAACTCTTCTTGGACTGCTCCTCAGGGTTGTTGAAGTCAGTCATGGGTAGTGGATTTGACTGATATTCAGAATGAGTGTGAATTGGCTTGTGGAGGTTTGTTATCAGCAGTGAGAGTGAGAATGTACCTACTCTAGGTGAGTGTGACGGCTTCGGTGAGTTATGGGTGAATATGGAGTTTGATGGGCATGGCCAAGGAAATGTACCAAATCAGTTGAGTGCCTTCAGGATGATAGGCATGCCCAATATGCAGCAGAAATATACGTGTTTAAGGCAGTTGGTGGTAATACGTACTGTTGGGTGGTGTAAGGCCAATTAAAGGCATTTGGTCTGTTTTAGATGACTATAGGTACTTCTTTTCAAATGTCTTCTTCTGTGTGATAGTTCATGGCATGTTCTAGCTGAGAAAGCTGTTTTGAGCACATTGATGCCGAACTATATATCTGTGTTGTACTGAATGTCTGTCTAATGTGTACTGTTGCAGTTTGTGTATGTTGTGTATGATTATAGATGTGTGCTATTGTAAGCAAGTTGATGAGCAACTGTATGAAATGCCCGCTGTGCTGGAAGCGTGCACAGTGTTTTATATGCCATGTCCTGTTGAGAGTGAGTGTGTGCTATTCATTCTCGGAATGGTCCTGGTAAAGCACAAGTAGAGCTGGAGACCAGCCAAGCGGGAAGGATGAAATGGGACACCGCCAATCAGTGACTACAAAAGTTAGGCAGGAAAGATGAAAACACCTAGCAATAAGAAAAGGGACTGTGTAGGTTGGGAAGGCCATAGACAGACGCAGGGCTTTACGTGGGATGAAAAACTGTAGGGTCTCTCAAAGGGGCATGGCCTATGTAATTAAGGGCGTGGCTTAAAAACACATGATCAAAAATCTGCGCTTAGCATAGTGTGCCGCCCGACTTGTATTTTGCTGTTTCTGTCATTGCATCCAGATATATGATACAACAAGTAACATCATACCTACAACAGCTCAGGACTATTGGCTTTGGCAATCAATCAATCAATCAATCAATACATTTGTATAGCGCACTACTCACCCGTGAGGGTCTCAATGCGCTGGGTGGAGGGGTGCTGCTACTGCTCGAATTTCCAGGTCTTGAGGAGCTTCCTGAAGGTAAGTAGGTCCTGGGTCTGCCGTAGGAGGATGGGGAGGGTGTTCCAGGTTTTGGAAGCGAGGTGGGAGAACGATCTGCCACCGGTGGTCGCTCTTTGGATGCGGGGGACGGTGGCGAGGGCAGGTCGGCAGAGCGGAGCTGGCGGTTTGGGGTGTAGTAGGTGAGTCGTCTGTTGAGGTATGTCGGTCCGGTGTTGTGGAGTGCTTTGTGTGCGTGGGTGAGGAGCTTGAAGGTGATCCTCTTGTTGACGGGAAGCCAGTGCAGGTCTTTTAGAAGGGGTGTGATGTGGCTGCGGCGAGGGATGTCGAGGATCAAGCGTGCAGAGGCGTTCTGTATGCGTTGTAGTCGTTTCAGGAGTTTGGCCGAGGTTCCTGCGTAGAGGGCGTTACCGTAGTCCAGTCTGCTGCTGAGAAGGGCCTAGGTGACCGTTCTTCTTGTTTCAGTGGGGATCCACCTGTATATCTTGCGAAGCATGCAGAGGGTGTTGAAGCAGGAGGACGAGACGCCGTTGACTTGCTTGGTCATGGAGAGTGTTGAGTCGAGGATGAATCCTAGGTTGTGTGCGTGGTCGGTGGGTGTTGGTGCTGCTTCCAGTGCGGTCGGCCACCAGGAGTCGTCCCACGCCAATGGCGTGGAGCCAAGTATGAGGACCTCCGTCTTGTCTGAGTTAAGCTTCTGGCAGCTGATCTTCATCCACTCGGCGACGGCTTTCATTCCTTCGTGGAGGTTGGTTTTGGCGGTGAGGGGGTCCTTGGTGAGTGAGAGGATCAGCTGGGTGTCGTCGGCGTAGGAGATAATGTTGAGGTTGTGCAGTCGGGCGACGTGAGCGAGTGGTGCCATGTAGATGTTGAACAATGTCGGGCTGAGGGATGATCCTTGGGGTACGCTGCAGATGATCTCGGTGGCTTCGAATCAGAAAGGGGGGAGGCGGACGCTCTGGGTTCTGCCGGAGAGGAAGGAGGTGGTCCAGTCCAGTGCTTTGTCTTGGATCCCAGAGTTGTGGAGGCGTGTGCGTAGGGTGAGGTGGCAGACCGTGTCGAAGGCGGCTGACAGCTCCAGGAGGATGAGGGCCGCAGTTTTACCGTTGTCCAGTAGGATCCTGATGTCATCAGTGGCAGCGATGAGGGCAGTTTTGCTGCTTTGGTTGCTGCGGAACCCAGACTGGGACGGATGCAGGATGCTGTTCTCCTCAAGGTGGCGGGTCAGTTGCCTGTTGACGGTCTTCTCGATGACCTTCACTGGGAACAGGAGCAGGGAGATGGGTTGGAAGTTCTTGAGGTCCTTGGGATCCGCCTTGGGTTTTTTGAGTAAGGCCTTGATCTCGGATTGCTTCCAGCTTTCCGGGAAGGTCGCAGTCTCGAAGGAGATGTTGATGGCCTTGCGGAGATGGGATGTAATGGTGGAGCTGGCTTTGTTGAAGATGTTGTGTGGGCATGGGTCTGACGGAGAGCAGGAGTGGATGGTGTTCATGATTTTGATGGTGTCGTCGTTGTTTATGTTGGTCCAGGTGAGCAGGGGATTGGTGAGGATAGTGTCCGTGCGGTCGGAGGTCTCGGTGACTGTCGGGGCGGTCAGGGTGTTGAAGCTGTCATAGATGTCTGCGATCTTGCGGTGGAAGAAGGTGGCGAGGGCCTCGCACAGGTTTTGCGAAGGTGGGATGTCGTTGGTGTTGGAGCTGGGGTTGGAGAGCTCCTTCACGATGTTGAAGAGCTCTTTGCTGTGGTGTGCGTTGTTGTCTAGACGGTCTTTGAAGGAGGCCTTTTTGGCGGATCTGATGAGGTGATGGTGTCGGCGGATGGCGTTCTTGTGGACTGCGTGGCTGTCCGGTGTCTGTTCGCGGTGCCATTTCTTCTCTAGTTTTCGACAGGTTTGCTTGGATGCCTGAAGGTCCGTGGTGAACCAACTGGCTTTCTTGTTGGTGTGTCTGTTGGAGGGTTTCTTGAGCAGGCGAGGGTTTTGGCGCAGTCGTCGATCCACTGTCTAAGGTCGCGGGCGGCGGTGTCGGGGTCTGTGGGGTCAACGGGTGGGCTTCGAGCAAGGGTGGTGTTTAGCTGGTCTTTGGTGATTTTGCTCCAGCATCGGCGAGGGATCTGTTGAGTGCGGTGCTGCGTGGTGGGTTTCCGGAAGGTGAAGTGAATGCAGCGATGGTCGGTCCAGTGGAGTTCGGTGGTGTGGCTGAAGGAGACATGGGAGCTTGCGGAGAAGATGGGGTCAAGCGTGTGGCCGACAGAGTGGGTGGGTGTTGTGACGAGCTCTCTGAGTCCGAGGTTGGCGAGGTTGTCAATCAAGGTGGTGGAGTTGGTGTCGTTGTTGTTCTCGAGGTGGAAGTTCAGGTCCCCGAGGAGGATGTAGTCTATTGAGGCGAGGGCGCGCGTACTGACGAACTCGGCGATGGCACCACTGAACTGTGGCCGTGGACCGGGGGGTCTGTAGATGAGGGTTCCTCTGAGGGTGGTGTTGGGATCAGTGTGGATCTGGAAGTGCAGGTGTTCGGCGGTGCTGAGGGTGTCGTCGATGCTGGTCAAGACTCTGAGGGGGTTCCTGTGTACGATGGTGATTCCTCTTCTTGTTCCATTGGTGCGGTCCTTGCGGGTGATCTTGTAGCCGTCAGGGATAGCTATAGCAATGTCAGGTGCCGAGGTGGGGTTCAACCAGGTCTCCGCCAGGAAGGCGACGTCTGGGGAGGTGGAGTCCAGTAGGTCCCAGAGTTCGATGGAGTGTTTCCTGGCGGAGCGGGTGTTGAGTAGAAAACATCTGTGGTGGTTGCGTCCTTTCTCGGTGGGTGGTTTGGTGGCTCGCAGGCTGGTGAAGCTGCAGCTCCGGCAGGAGAAGGTCCTTGGGTTCGCTTTGGGGCACCCAGGAAGCAGGTGTGTGATCATCCAGTGTTAAGTGCGTGGAGGGTGCTGGCATCGTAGCGGAGATGGGCATTGTGCTGTTCGCGGGGGCCAAGGGTTCTGACGCTGGGCACGGTCCAGGCACGGACGGGCGCAGATGGGCTTGCCTAAGGTGTGCCTTTGGCACCTAAGGCGCGGCTGCGCAGCGGCCGTCATATAAGGGGAATTGGGAGGGAGGAGCAGCTGGGAGGTGGCAGTGGGGCAGCGAATGGGCGAGCGGGGGGGCGGGGATGCAGGGGACGCAGCGGCAGGGAAACGGTAGAGCGGGACACAAAAGGCAAAAAGGGGAGAAAAACAAAATAAAGGCAAAAAACGACTAACACAATACAGGATCAGAGGCACAATTACAATAAGGCTGACAGAAGAGAAAGGGGCAGAACGAGCGCAGAGAGCTTACGGCCTACCACTGGCCACCAGGGATGAGGTGCAGGTGGTAGCCTGCGGGTGGAGGCGGGCCTCGAACTTCCTACAGCAGCAGCAGCAGCGGGCTAGAGGACACGGACACACAGGTGGTGCTGTGTGGCGAGGGGAGCGGCCTAACCTGTAAACAGGGTCAAGGGTCGCTCACCTCACCGCGCAGCGGGCGCCATATAAGGGAAGGTGGGAGGGAGGAGTAGCTGGGAGGCGGGAGCAGGGCGGCGAATGGGCAAGCAGGGAGGCGGGGCCACAAGGGACGCAGCGGCGGGAAAACGGTAGAGTGAGATACAGAAGGCAAAAAGGAGAGAAAAACAAAATAACAGTGCAAAAACAGAAATAAAGGCAAAAAACGACTAACACAATGCAGGATCAGAGGCACAATTACAATAAGGCTAACAGAAGAGAAAGGGGCAGAACGAGCGCAGAGAGCTTACGGCTTATCACTGGCCACCAGGGATGAGGTGCAGGTGGTAGCCTGCCAGTGGAGGTGGGCCTCGAACTTCCTACAGCGGCAGAAGCGGGCTAGAGGACACGGACACACAGGTGGTGCTGTGCAGAGTGTGGAGAGGCCTAACCTGTAAACATGGTTGTTAGTTGCATAAGATAAATAAGCAGCAACTATGGCTTGTTATATATAATATTGAAAAAGCTTTCACTTAAAACCCTGGTGACACCACGACAATGTTGCTGCTCCTGAATTTCAAAAAGGGAAGAGAAATCCAGAGAGAAAATGACTCTCTTTAAAGGATTTCCCTTCCCCTACAACGCTCACTTGGCATGAGTGAGAAGTGAGCAGTGTGAAAACGTGCACATTATGTGCCTGCTGTCACTGCAGTCCGGAGAAAACCGACCGCCTGAGCCAGGGTACAAAACAGAGCCCGATATAGACCCGTCTCGAGGCCCCCTTTTAAAAACTGCCGGTGCTCAGCACCGGTGAGACCCGGCCCACTTAAAGCCCTGGGCAGACAAATAATGGAGAGAAGCAGACACAGGAGGGAAGTGAAAGGGACTCAAACCAGAGGGCATCAGTACTGATGGGAAGAGAACGAATTAAAAATATTAGCAAGTCAAAGGATCGTGGGCTCTGGTGTCCAGAGGCAAGCAGGAACTGTTTATATGAGAATATGTCAGAAAGTACTGGAAAAAAGGGAACGAAAAGGAGACACCCTGCCTCTTTCCCAGCCCATGGCAGCTGTAGGGACTTCCAAGCCATTTATTTGACACCTCTGGGCTGCAGGCTGCACTGTAACATACGTTTTGTGCATTTTCTCACCTAATCATCTTTAATTTTCTGCAATTCTTCCACCTCCTCATCCTTCAATTCCACCTACTTCTTTTTATCCTCTGTCACCTCTCCCTCCTTCACTGCCTGGAACTCCACACCCTCCGCTTGGCCAGCATTCGGGCCTATTCCCTCCCCTCAGATGGCCCCGTTTTAGGATTGCCCATATAGTAAGCATGGGTTCCCTGTATGGCAAGGCCGCGCCTACTGCGCAGACCAAAAGAGAAAGCAGCTGGCCAGATCTGCTCTATTACATGAAGCGGTTAACCTTATTTTTGGGGCCATATCACGACAGACTCCTGGCAACAGCTAGCTTTGGGCACTTTCCAAGATGATAAACTCGTGAATTGTGGGCTCCTTTGTTTCTGAAAAGTCGTGTGCGTAATATGATAACTTGTAATTCAATATGGCGCATTCCATGCCTGCATGTTTTTTCAATGGCGCATATGGCAAAACGAGGCAAAGTTAGGTCAGCGATAGAAGGCGCATGAAAATGCCAGGAGGAAGTAAGGTCACGCCCGTCCACACATATGGAACTGTGAAGCGAGAGAATAACCCGAATTCGTGTGCGCAGTAAGCTCCCTCACGTCGGCGGCAGCAGCGCCAGACAGAGCGGCAGCCGGCTGCCCTCGTTTGCCAGCCGAGCCCCCTGCACGTGCGCAGCAACTTGACAGGAGCGCGCGCCCACGAGCTCAGGTAGTGTGGGCATTGCGGACATTGATTGGCTGATTGGTGAGTAACCCCGTGCTGGCGTGCTCTCCTAATTGCTTGGCCTGATTGTCTACTAATAACACAGAGTGGCCCATGTGCCGCGCCCAGTACATGTGCCTAGTCTCGGATTGACCTTTCATACAACATGGATAGAGCTTTATAAATATCTGCATAGCACACTAAACTTAGACAGGCTCGCTAGCTAAAAATAATTCATTTTCTTTTCATTTATCACATTGCTTCCATAGCTCTGTAAATAACAGGTGATGCTATTACCCATCTACAGGGTCGGATGGGGACAGAAAATATGCCTAGCACCAAAATAAAAGTGGACCCCATCAGTGATTTAGGTAGATAAAAAAGTGTCCCATGTTTGCAAATTGGGGCAGTTTTGAAATTGTAAAAACACGCATTCTAAGTGTTTTGCAAGGTAAGGATGACGGTGTGGATTTGAGCTTGCATCAGGCAATGTTTGTTTTAATATCAGGGAAATCAACAGTAAAAACAAAAAACGGAACAGCAGACCATAAATTGGGCTCACAAGCAGCCAAAAAACCGACCCACACAATGAACTTTGAGACTAGCCCATGACCGGCCTCACCTTGCCCATTGCCCAATATAATGTTAGTCAATTCATTGACCTCAGAAGGGCCCAGGGATAGGAAAGGTTTGCCATGATTCATGCTTGTGACCTGCAGCTGGCATCAGATACAGCGAGCAAACCTGCATAGGTGTGATCTAAAGTTACCTGGTCGATGGACTAAGGGGAACACAGGTTTCAAAGATTCACAAATATCCAGGTGGTGGAGATGACACTTTAGGAAAACAATAAGCAACAATGTGGCCGTTCCCGTTCAGGGATCCAAAAGTGAAAATGACAGATTGTCATACACAGGAATGATCAAGAAAAAACATTAGGTTTTTAAAAGAATCCTCACCCAGCAGCCTAGTTGGTGGCATGCTTCATCATTGGGTTCCCAACTGGGCTGCCGAATGCAACCCAGCTGTGCTGCGACGCCTGAATTGCAGCGGAGCGGGTTTTTTTTGTGTGTATATGGAGAAAGTGCTGGAAGTGAAGTTAAAAGTGCCTCTAGAATACTCAATAACTGCCTTTATTTGCGAGTTTCTAGGGTAAGGTTAAAAATACAGTAGGGATAAAAGGGAAATATAAATGGTCTACCTTATCCTCTCTCAAACGGTCGACATGTTTCAGCCTCAGCAGGGGTGCTGAGGCTTTCTTCAGGACCAGAATAAGTGCTTGGTGTGGGTAACAGCACACACGCTCAGGTGTGCTGATATGCAGTGAAATGACCGTACTTACAGTTTCCACTGTTTTGGTAAGTACAAGAGCTACAATGAGTGTGTAGCTTTTAACAATCCCGGAGGGGCCGGACCATTGTGATCCGGCGCAGGACCGAAGTTGGTATTGCTGGTGGATGGACATCCTTGACGAATGTGTGACTACAGGAGTCCGCCCCCTCCGGGATTGTTAAAAGCTACCCACTCATTGTAACTCTTGTACTTACCAAGACGGTGGAAACCGTAAGTACGGTCATGTCACTTTACATCAGCACACCTTAGCGTGTGTGCTGTTACCCACACCAAGCATTTATTCTGGTCCTGAAGAAAGCCTCAGCACCCCTGTCAAGGCTGAAACATGTCGACCGTTTGAGAGAGGATAAGGTAGACCATATATATCCCCCTTTTATCTCTACTTTATTTTTAACCGTCCTACTGTATTTTTAATCGTACTCTAGAAACTTGTGAATAAAGGCAGTTATTGAGTATTCTAGAGGCACTTTTAACTTCACTTCCAGCACCTTTTCCTTACACACACACAAAAAAACGCTCCACTGTAATTCAGGCATTGCAGCACAGCTGGGTTGCACTTGGCAGCCCAGCTGGGAACCCACTGATGAAGAATGCCACCAACTAGCTCGGTGGGTGAGGGTTCTTTTAAAAACCTAATGGTTTTTCTTGATCATTGCTGTGTATGACAATCTGTCATTTTCACTTTTGGATCCCTGAACGGGAACGTCCACATTGTGGCTTATTGATTAACCCAGGGAAAGGGACGCTCCCCTATGTTTCCTTGCTCTCTCCTTTGTTGATATCCACTTCAGGAAAACATACAATTTGCACCTGTACTGGAAGGTACCCTGAGGGTGCTGTAAGAAACATGAGAGACAGGTCACTCCCGAAGGCGGGGCTGCCAGTAGCTAACTCAAAATGCTGACATAAAACAAATTCTTCTGTGGGACTCACTACAATTGTTCCATGAGGTACATATACATGTCAATGCAATAGATCATATATGTGAAGATACATATTTATTGTATACTTTCGTCACTGGTGACAATATGTTAAAAGGTGCAGACGGTGCAGTGCTCATGGGTGCAGTAGTGCAATTATTAACATATGATGCATATATACAGATTGGGTATGTCTGAATTCAAAATATCAGTCCTGCATACAGTGCTGCTCCAGTTAACAAGACTTGTTACACATGATCCCCAGAGAAGTGTCAACGTTTTGACCCACGGTGCTAAAGGTAGTGTCTCCTCGGGTCCAGACCTCCATCTGACCTGGCACCTAAAATTACATATATAAGAATAGCCATTAACCCAAGAGGCCAATTATTCAGTCTGTACTAACTAATAGTCTGAAAGAGAAAAACACAAACCTCACGGTTGTGTGTCTATTGCCTAAAAGATAGGTCTCGTACCAAGGTTTCCAACTTAAAATGTTGTGCACCCCCTACAGAAGGCTGTTAGGTGCCACCGAATATTCATAGGCCTTAGACTAAATGGGGTCACCCTCAAGGAGGACAAAATGACAGCACCAGAGTTGCACCCCTTATCCACTTTTGTGCACTGACATACACTCTGACACAGGAGCACTATTGAAAGACAAGCATTTGCCAAACCAATAGATCTGATCCTGGCTGCCAGCCAATGCCTGGCCTTGGCGATATGAATGCTCATTTTCTCATGTTTTTGTAAAACTTGAGTGTTGGGAGGGCTGTCGGACCCTAGCCAATATAACAAAAATCGTTGACATTTTTTTTTGGGGGGGGCGGGGGGGGTCTCAAAAGCACACATTGCTAGAGTAGTCCCTTGTACTAAACAGAACTACTTTGTGTGCGGATGTGTACATTGTGAAAGGGAGGAATGCTGTCACTCACAGTGGAGTTAGCTGATAGCTGAAGTGTGCTGACCCACCTCGTCAGGCTGTACGCTGTAGTCAGTGGAAGAAAAATGTGAATGGCACAACAACAGACCAATGGATGAAGATGACTAGTTGAAAGTCACAGTAAGTATATTATACATACATTTTAGTAAAATCAAAAGGCTTTGGCTAACGTCAGAACTAATCGGCACCTTAAGTGGACTGGACCTTCAGAAAACTTAAAACATAATCGCCCAGGCCCTGCAATTCACTTTCATTGGAAGACGTGGTTGATATCTGAGAGCCCCTTCAGGCTTCGGCTTTATGCTTCACATAATGTGATGTGAATTAGAGAAATGGAAATACAGGGAACACATTTTCAGCATCAAGGTGTTTCTATTGTGTATTACTGAATGCTCTTTAGAATGAACCAGACCCGAGAGCCCAAGAAAGGCAGGTTTTGCATCTGTCTGATTTTCGTTCAAACTCAGAAGAGCACATTTTTTGCTCTTTCATGCAACATGCATGTTTTGATGTTGCTTATTATTTGTCATCTTCACATATGCAAGCAGTAGCAAGTTTTACAAAATGGACGTCCCAAACACTACCACTATGGAGTATTATTTTACTTTGAAAAGGCTACAAAGTAAAGTGATTGAATGTATGTAGGAAGGCAACAAGGAAAGGGTGACACCAATATAAAGATAAGGTAGAACTTCCTGGACACCGCAGAATCTTACAGAGACTTTCTACACTTAATTTTAGGAGAATCGTCCAAAAAGAATCAGCCCCCCTCCCCCCCAGGACCATTGGCCAGGCCGGGGCTGCTAGTGCAGTGAGGGCCATCAATTCTTCCAAATGGGTAGGGATTTATCTGCTGTAGGCAGGTGCCATGTTCTCAAATTATAGGTGGGTATGTGTATGATGCTTAGCTGACTACTCACTGCTGCATATATACAGAGTTTGTCATTGTACAGCTCTGGTTTGCAGTCCCAATCAGGTTCAAGGGAAAGGTATATACACTGAGGGCCAGATGTCTGAAATGTCCATTAGCCAAACGTGGTTGCAAATTGCGCACTGACTTTTGGCCGATGGAAACAAAATTTGTGACTCAACCTATGTACTAATGGGTTGGTTCACAAAATTCCAAATCATTGTAGGTCACATTAGGACCTACTTCATCAATATTTAAGAGGTAGACAGCAAATTGCGACTCAATGTAGTTGGATGCCATCACCAGGGATGGTGGCATTTTAAGGCAA
The DNA here is from genome assembly GCF_964204655.1 of Triturus cristatus. Taxonomy (NCBI): domain Eukaryota; kingdom Metazoa; phylum Chordata; class Amphibia; order Caudata; family Salamandridae; genus Triturus; species Triturus cristatus. The sequence continues at coordinate 791,119,751 of NC_140581.1, read as the reverse complement.
GTAATAATAATACTTAAACTTTTGAATTCCAAAAGGTCTACGACTTACAACATTGAACAAGAAACTGGTGCAGAAATTGCAGATTGCGTACAACCACCCTGTAAAGCACTTGAAGGAGCAGTTGTTTTGTGAATTAACAATATTCAACAATGCAACAGCATATTCTAAATGATAATTCCTAGAGTTTACCAAATTGCTATCTGAGTGAGTTATTTTTGTCCAAACGTTACTCATGCCACCACATTCCTGTCAAGAGATTTTGTGGTAAGCAAATGCTCCTATCAGGAACATAGGTTTGGGATAATGTTATGCATTTTACTGTCTTTTATCACTGCTTCTAAAGCAGGCTGCAGGAATTTGCTTGCAAATGTGCATAGAGAGAAGCAGATAGTTTTCAATAAGGATCTCAAGTAAAGCATGTCATAGGTGTCCCGAGGCCCATATTTCTGCTTAGAGGCCGAAATAGCAGAAGAGAGGGCATGACTTAGTATTAAGTGCATGCATAACACTAGTATGAGAAAACTAGTTAGGACTTCCCTGGCTGCAATCCATTACAGATGTGTGTGAGTGATACAAACTCACGTCACACCACAAACACACTAAATATAAACTATTTTTTTAAATCTTATTATTTTATTTATTAGTATTTGTAAACAACCAAATAGATAAGACTGGTTACAATTTGGCTATGGATTGCATTCCTTTGCAGTATACAGTATATGATGTCAAAAGAGTGACAGTACAATCAATACTTGAGTAAAGGTTCCAGCGATAGTATTTTCAGTCCCCTCTGATCTCGGTTTACCCCCCAACATCACATTACATATTGAATAATGTATTATGTAGTACGAATGCATTTTACTCCATAGAAACGCTTTGTCCCTCTAGTTCACCCGTTTATTTTCCCACAAGGTATTGTTGATACAGGCTCCAAAAGTTTTTGGGCGACTCTGGGATGGAAGCAATTTGTTATATGTATCAGATTGAGTGTAACAATATAGCATATCATTACTCCATTCTTTAAAGGTTGAAATTAGTCCTCTAGCCCAAATCATTGCAACTTGGCGAGTAATAATCCAATCGCAACTAACTTCCTGACAGTCTTTTCAACCTTGGGTTCGAATCCCATCCTCGTCGCCAAAATGTTGTAAGGAAATGTGTATACAGCAAGACACTTCTTAGTAGGTTATAAGATAGGTTTATTAGGAAAGCACAGCAGAGCGTTAAACCTTGCCAGGCGACCAGACCATCAACTGACTAGAGTGGAACACTCAAGTACAAAGTAGAATGTACACAGGAATTCTGGGAGGCTTAGGAGATGAGAACATAAAGAAAGGTCTAATGACCAAAGGTGGCCATGTTGCAAGAAACATAACTTCACTACAGCTACATAGCCCAATAAGGTAAGCATTGGACTGGGAGTGAGGGGAAGCCCCGTAATCTCACCCAGCGTATGAAAGATCTTATTCCAGTACTAAAGAATGCCGGGGCAGTACCATGCCATGTGTATTAATCCAGCGCTCTGCTCATCACAGCGGTCACACTTCGCTTTTTCCCGGAGTCCGTATCGGTGGAGTCTCTCTGGTGTATACTATACTCTATTAATGAATTTAAAGTGAATTAGGCGGTGTCTGCTGTTCAAGGAAACCTGTGTAGTCATTTCGCAGCAACACTGCCAGCATTTATCATCTAGCACCTGTCCCTAGTCACTCCAACAGTGCTTTTATCAATTGTGGTCTCTTGGATTCTTGTGTGGCCTTATATATTCTTTTTACCAGTTTGTCCAGTGTGGGGTTACCTTAATATAAACTCTTAGGACCAGATGTACAAATATTAGGAATTGCAATTTCCAAATTGCGATTCTTACCGAATCCCACTTGGAAATCGCAGTTCCTAATGCACAAAAGACTTATTTTTAAAATAGTAATTCCCAGTGGGGTCGCAAATCGACCTATCATATGAATATTAATGAGGTGGGTCTCAATTTGTGACCCATTAGGAATCACATAATTTGCAGGGATGGTGGCCTGCTGGGGTCAGTAGACCACCATGTCTGTGATTGCCTTTCAATAATGCAAACTTTTTTTTAACTGCAGCCCGTTTTCTCAATTCAGTATTTGGAATGGACGCCCTAAAAACACCCCTTTCAAATACTGAATTGCAAGCCCAAATTGCGGTTCTGTAACAGATTACCAAATCGCAATTTGGCTTTTGTATATTAAAAAAGCTTTTTTGTGATTGCAAATGGCCTGATTCTACGAATTGGGCCTTTTTGCAACCTCAAAATGTTTTGGACATGAGACCATAAGTACACCAGTGAATACTTTCCTTGCTTATATTCACAGATTATGTGGTATTGGTGAGTGAGAAGTGTTCATATATGAGGGTGTACTGCTAACGATTCATTAAAAAAGCATTAATCTTACCTTGCATAGTTTCAAGATTTGCTCACTTTCTACGACCGCCAACACTTACAAAACATATTTTAAACCAGTCACTGAATCCTCGGCAGGTTCACTATGGCCATTGCAGCTAAAGGCCTTTGCTGAATCGATATGGACTGCTCCACCTCTGTGGTGTGCAACCCTATGCAGTTTGCAGCTCTATAATTGATGAGTCTGACTGGCTAAGTGGCAACTTTGGTAGAATGACCTGGCAGAAAACACCCCACCAGATTCAGCATCTGTCATGCTGCCCCAGGGTGAAACACAGCTGAGCAGGTGGCACTGTGCATGCTCACCAGGCTGCAAGAAAGGCATACATAGAATGGTGCACCAGAGCCCTAGCCTTAAAGGGCACCTTTAACGTGGATTTACAACATTAACACTCTAAGAGTGAAACTGTGTCCAATGGCTGCTGTACTTTGATGATAATTCTCTGGATCCCTTTAGCACGCCAGGCACAGCTTGAACAGCTCATGTCCTTAAGCGAGTCTGCAAGCAGCAGCCATATGGACTACAGATTGTACAACTGAAAAATACTTCATGAGGTTACTGTAGCTGAGACAGAATGACATAACCGCCACAACTAACATGGATACAGCTACTTGAGTGAATATTGTGACTTTAATTTCCTTTATAACTGTAATAAATCCCCTCCCATGTAGAAAGAGGTAGGAGCACAGAGAGGCACAAAGACCTCCTAGTATCAGGGCACAGCTTGGGTAACTACATTAGTGGCACAAAGTTTCTGCCTCCCAGCCAACCTTCAAAGTTCGATGAATGAGAGCATCTGTTGACAACATTGCTTTCAAAATGTTGGTGACGCTCATTAAGTCGAGCCTGACGAGGCATGCTGTATTCAGGTAGGGACTTGAAGCTCCGCCCACTCACCACCTGTATTTTTCATTGGCTTGCATCATTGTCTACTGTAAACTGTGGCTGTTCAATGGTCAATACGCTTAGTACTCCCTCCTTTGGACCGCCTTGTTTCATTTTGTAACCTCCCATGGTGACACCCCCTATTACGTGTGTTGTTACTCGGTAGGCTTTAATTACTGCCTCCGAGCACTATTTTCTCAAATAGCTTTGTCCTTGTAGTTTACTACACAGGCGTTGAACGCATTTGCAATGCAATAGATCTCGCATTTGGAGAGTTTAAGCTATTGGCATTGCAAATGACAATGCCTTTTATTTATCTGTTTTAAAAACAACACATAAATAAAAGGCATTGCCATTTATAATGCCAATAGCTCAAACTCTCGCAAATGCTAGACCTAGTGCATTGCAAATGCTTGTTTATAACTGTAGCTTTCACATTATCCATACTCTTTGTCGAGGCTGCTTGCTTGAACAAGGTGTTCCCCAAGTATACACCCTCTTACCATCTCTTTTCAAGCTGTAAAAGGAACCTCTTCCCTTCTCTCGCAAGCTCTTCAACCTGATATACCACTTTTATGCTGAAAATACTCTGCTTTATTTGAACATATTCAGCACAAACTGAATGCCCTTGCAGTACTGGGCTGCTGCCTTTATGCCATGAATGCTTTAAGGCCTAGATTTACTAATTTTTCACCAAATTCAGCGAAGCATCAAGGTTAGAAACACAGCACAACACAATATCTATAAAGATGGGTCTGCTGCTGGCATCACCACCTGTGCTGGGGCATAAACAGGCTGCTTTGCATGATGCACAACCACACACAAGGGCGCAGAGAAAAATGTGTGATGCCTAGAATAGGTTTTTTACTGTAAGGATACCCTTTCAATGTGAATTGCTATGCTTAGACAAGCATACATGGTTCCTGTACTTTGAATGTGTGCTGTGCACTTCAACATATATACCATGCGTCATTTCTTTAAGAAATGAACACACGTCCTCTTGTTTTCCCCTGTTTCAAGTCTGTATTAATTTTTTAACAAAGCCTGGACTGGCCCTCATAGTAGATTGAGCTTTGTATAAAACAGTATAGGTGTTCACGTTGATCCTTCTGCAGTTACACCCCTTCACACAATGAGTGCAAAGTGGTTTTTGGGCTGTGAAAGGTAATCTTTTCAGCACAAAAGGCCTTTTTTAATGGTTTGTAAAGAGCATACGCTATTTTCGGTTGTTTCGCTTTGTTGTAGTGCTGCTGCAAAGCCTCATTAATTCTGGGACAAAATTTCTTAGATTAATTTTGGACAATAATCTGAGGGCCTTATTAACAGCAAAGTAACGCAGCACGGTGCCGCAAGCCATTCGGCTGCGCTGTGTTACTTTGGAAGCAAAGGGATGCGTCATATCTGCAACGATATGATGGATCCCTTTGCTCTCCCCTGCGCTGGCGCACAATGGGCTGTCATGCGCCGACGCAGGCACCCTAGTGCAAGAGTGCCTGCCTGGCGGGGATGATTGTTTTTGTGCAGGAAGAGGCATTACATCGTAATCTTGAGTGAATCTGATTCTTGTATATATATGTAACTCTATCCACTAGTATCTGTAGTACACTTATATACTTACTACCATTCTTATGGGAATTTATAATTTTTCTGTTTGTATCTTTTATGTAACTCATTTAATTAAAAGTCCTTATGTAATGTAGCTGTTCCTTTTGTAAAACGCTCTGACACCTTCGTGTAAAGTTTGCGCTATATAAATTGCATTAAATAAATAAATAAATAAAATAGACTGCACTTTCATTTCCCTCCCGTTTTCAAGAAATGAACCCCTTGTATGCTAACCCTTACCCGATCCTTCCTAACGCCCCTCCCCCGGCACGTTGTTCAGTGCCCCCTTCACAACCATTATTTGGCCCTCCCAGTATCAGCTGAGCGGAATGTGACATTAGCTGGTCTTGGCACCTGCACACAGCATTGGGCAGAATGCCAACTCCCCCCTGCGTAAGCTCTTGTGATCATCCCCATCTTTGGACACGGGAGATCATCTGTACCCTCCTTGAGCGGCACTGAATCTGGGATGCACCATCTGGCTCAGAATCCCCAGGAGGAGATTATAGCGCCTTAAGCTTCCAGGGACACCATTTTGAAATCAGCCTGTACAAAATCAAGGCAGAATCTTAATTAGGGGCTAATATCGTCTTCCTAATTTGTTTAGACACTCCCTTTATTATCCTGTGCCATTTTTTCTTATCCTGTGATCCTTCTTCTACAATTACCATGTGCAGTTTTATTGTTCTGCACCTTGCTTTCAGTTGCAATTGCAATTGCCTTGTGCTTTTTTATAGCTCTGTATCTTGCCCTCTTTTACAATTACCGTCCCCTGTTTTAATGGTATTATGTTCAAATTCAACTCATAGGTGTTAGAGACTTCACTTAGCTGGTTTATAAGGAAATATATTTTTTTTAATGGCTGGAGGTTCAGGTAAGGTTAGAAGTACTGCAACATCTCAATGACAAGTGGCTTAGCAAGGTTGCCGTGGGTCCTAACACAAGTAGGAAAAAAAGGCGCACCCTGCTTTGACAGTAAAAATAGCAATAAGTGGTTGACAGTAAAAAAATAGCTACAGGTAGGGTGCAGTGACTCCCGCGCATCCCCGGGCCCCAGAGCCACTGCACCTTCTGCCCAAGTGCCAGTTAGGCCCTTATCAAGGGAAATACTTAGTAATTAATACATCAGCACAATAATTCAGATTTCGGTTGTTTTCTTGGCCATGACATTACTATGCTACAATGTCCTGACCCGGAGGTAATTAATCGTTTCATAAAATTGTCACACACTTTTTTTTTTAACTTCATATTTGTATCCCGCTCCTTTTAAGTAAGTGGCCATGATGGAATCGGCCATTAGCATTCATGCGCGTGGGGGTATCGCACAATCATAAATTCTTATCGAATGAGCATCATTTCTGGGATAGATGCTTCTGTGTTCTTTGCCATCAAAGCCTCCCTGAATAAACAATTGTCCTCGGCTGTCACCATAACCCCTTGCGTTAATGGCTTCCTAATAATACATATCTTAATCTCGCACTTATGGCTGCCTAAATGCGACATTGGACTGAGCATTAGTTCCCAAAAATGAGTTCACATGGTTATAAAAATTCAACAAATGATCATCAGTGCGACAAGAGTGAGGTGCAGATGGAGAGACAACGACGTTTCCATTCCCACTTCACGAAAGTGACAATTCAGGTAAGCGCCTGGGAGTGGATCGTTTAACATTTCTCCGGAAGCAATATTAAGCCCAGAGAGGCTCTGATATGAAAATCATTTACTGCAAATTGCCTTATTTTGATTCACAGCCGGGCCCAATCTAGTGTGCGACGTTGCCGCTAATTGGTGGCTGCATGAGTGAAGCGAAGGACACGTAAACGTTTCACGGAAGAGATTAGCGTCCTGCATCAGATGACGGCCGCCTCAGACAGGTGCTGGGCGCTCCGCGGACTGTCGCGCCTTGCCTGCGGGGATCAATGGGCGACCTACATGCTGGCCGGCCCCGCCCCCAGCGCGAGGCATCTGACAGTCAGCTGGCGCGCTACCTGCGCTCATGCGGCGGTGCATTGTCCTGCGCCGGCCGCCCTCGGGCAGTGCTGTGTGCTCTCTCCATGTGTCTGAACAGTGGCAGGCCCTGTTGAGCCCGGAGTTCCCAGCCACCTTTATGTTCGCTATTGCGTGCGCACATGCTGCTTGTCAGGAAGGCTGTAGGTTGCGCACCACGTTATTTTTGTTTTATTTCTTCGGGGCATCATCAATGGTTTCTGAGCTGCATGGATGTCTTTTCATTTAGAGCTGCACAAGGCAAAATCATGCTCTAAAAGTGAGAGATTTTGTTTTCTACTTACACCTCGTGTTTTCAGAATGGCTGGTGAATCGTCACATGTTTTCACCTGCTTTTAATTCACAGAATGCTGGAACTTTGTTTAATTATTTCCAAAATGACGTTTCTCGCAGTGTTTCTTTCGACAGTCCCAGTTACCCGAATCCCTCATTGGGAACACATCTCCAACAACGTTACATCTTCACACCTGTTGCTTTGAATGAACAAACCAGCTGTGTACATAATTTATGATGGAAAGAAATGCTGACGGCGATCCTTAGATCCTGTTACTTCTTAATAAGTGGTTTGGATGGACGCTTTCTTATTATGTTCAGTTAAAATGCAGTGCTGGTCACTTTAGCTTGTAGCTATTGTGTTGCACCCAATTTACTGTGCTGCGCAGCTGACAAGGTCTGGCAGCTGCGAAGACAGAGGACTCCCCTTCCTTCACTGGAAGCCAGGGGCGGTGGGTGAGATTTTAAAGTGGTGGGGCGCAAACGAATTAGCATACAGCACCGTAGCGAGCGAGCGCAGCGAGCGAGCCCGAACCTCAAAAGGGGGGTTTGGGGGGATAACCCCCCCCAAGAAAATTTTGAAAAAAAAGAAGAAAAATCGTGCATTTTCAAGCAAATTTGAGAAAGCAGGAAGGTTAATAAAGCAATTGTGAAAGTGCAGTTATTACATTAATAGATGGCATAACATAGGTAGCTGCTTATTCAGTATTACCACAGAGCTTCATACATTCTGTCCTATTATGCTCAGGTGCTGAATTCAGACTATAAGACTCATGGAAATCTCAGCTCTAAGAGTAGAAGAAGTTGCACAGCAGTGTAATGGTTGCCAGGCTCGTTCCGCAGGAGCGTCAGGAACTTGAAGAAAAGTCCACAGTCTTCCCCTACGGCCTTCCGACTCTATTAGACTCTAGAGTAACGAATGGCACGCAAGGGGAAAACAGGGAAACAAAACAAGGAAAGGCGGGGGAAGAAAAACAGTCTTACAAACAACATACTGAATAAGACTCTAGAGTAACGAATGGCAAGCAAGGGGAAAACAGGGAAACAAAACAAGGAAAGGCGGGGGAAGAAAAACAGTCTTACAATATACTGAATATAAAAGAGGCAGCGCAATGCGCTGTTACCGTGATTCTGGTTGAGCTGAACTTTGTACACACACTTCACATAGGTCCACACAAGTACCCCAAATATAAATGGTATAAAGCAGTGTTTCCCAAACTGTGGTCACATTCCCAGGGGGGTCCTCAGGCAGTAATTTTAAAAGCACAAAAAAGTTCCTTGTAGAATCAGCAGTTTTCCAGCAACAATAAAAGTGTCAAGATTACGTCGGTGATTAATGTACCTGCTGGAGAGAGATGAGAGTTGTGTCAAGTGGCAGCTTTGACTTATCTAATGTAGCACAGAGGGTTAATATGCCTACTGCAAAGAACGTGTACCATGCATTTTGAAAAACATTTTTTATGTGCCTAGGTTAGTGGGTTACTGCTTTAGTCACAGATTCTTTTGTTACTGTGCAGTTCATAAGTGACAACCGTAATCTAGCACAGTGACCTATAAACTGTCATCAAAGAGCTGCTTGCAAGCTGCATGATACAAGTTAGAAACATATGTGGTGTAATCTACTAGGAATGCAATATTCCAACCTTGATTTTTATACAGCACTAAATACTGCTGATTGGCCATTTCTAAACGTTGAAAATAAAAAGTGAAGCTCTTACCCTATTTAGTGGCACTAAATTTAACAGCCTCAGAAGGCAGGGGCGTAACACAGGCCCCCGCATCCCCTGCAGTGCGGGGGGCCCCAAGCTCCAGGGGGTCCCCTCAGCACTACACTTCGGTCGGGGAGCTCCTGATAGAGTTCGGAGGGGGCCCCTCCACATACCTTGCAGGGGGGCTCCCTCAATTAGCGTTACGCCACTGTCAGAAGGATAAGGGGCCAATTTGGCTCTTTCAGGTTTCAAACTCAGAAAATGCAGGTCATACCACATGGCATCTAGTATTTAGCTCACTGATCCATCTTGTAATCTGTAGTTTGAGTGATGCCAAGTACTAAGAAATCTTTAGAAGCCCTATTATTAAAACTTTCTGGATTCCTATTGGAAATCCAAAGGAAGTCTCCTTATGGCAAATGTTATCTTCGAAAAATGATCACAAAATGTGTTTAGGAGTTAGAAGCATAGGAGGGACTGTTGGCTTCAATTTCATTGGCAGTTTGAAATGGCGGATGACGACAAAGGCAGCAGCTCAGAAGCAATCACACTGATGAAATAACAGACTTACAGTCCTTCTTAACTAGCATTTGCAAAGCAATAGGTCTCGCATTTGCGAGAGTATAAGCTATTGGCATTGTAAATGACAATGCCTTTTATTTATCTGTTTTGATAATTAACACATAAAAGGCATTGTCATTTACAATGCCAATAACTCAAAGTCCTGTAAATGCGAGACCTATTGCATTTCAAAGAAACGGACGCCATTGTCCCGGGCTGCTTGGAAAGTGCGCGCTGAATGTTGCAGGAAAGCATATCGTGCCTGCAGTAGGTGAAATTCATTAAAGAAAATAGTGCTTACAGACTAAATAAGACATACCGTGTAACAACAGAAGTAAAAGGGCCAGTCCTCCTGAGGACACAATGAACTTTACTGTGTGCATCTGGGTTATTGTATTGGGGCAGGAGGAAAGAAGGACGCACACAATTCATATTAAAATAAAATATTAGCATGTAGTGCCCTTAATCAGCAATAACATCAAACATTCAAAGTTACTTGAGCGTGAGTCAAATTTCACCGGAACAATTACTCGGGCAAAGTCATCTTTTCTGTTTAAGTTTTGGACTAAGCAGTAACAACGCGACATTATGCTTTTTTTCTGATCTATTGTTCTGCAGTAAATTATGTGATCTGTCTGGAAAGAGCCTTGATTTCTTGGAACGCAAATCAGTAATGGCAATTAAATCAATGTCACATTTAGTCTAAATTGGTAATCCAAAATATACTCATATCCTACTGATAAACAGTAAGGATGTGATCATTAATTATGCCTGGTAGTTAGTTGTTGACTTACAGCTAGAAATAAACCCTCCATAAACACGGGGAGGGTATGTTTTTGTCTAAAAGGTACAATGTTGTATATTCTCACAATGTCAATAGTATCTCACAGCAGTGCGAAGTCATGCCACACTGTTAATGTCACATATATATAGCTCCTCTCTAGCTCTGGGGAGCTGGATGGTCGCTCAGTGGTAGAAGGAGAAACTACCCCTGCACTGATTTACACAAGTGTCACTCACTTTAGGTAAAATAGGGGTGGAATCACAAAAAGCACTACAACCAAAGTTCAGCTGGCCCTCCAGCAAGATGATTACGCACTTGGCGGAAACTGCATAAGTACAAGTACACAAGAATGCTGAATTTGAGGAGATTGTCCTTTGTCCTTCCATCTCATTTTTCACCTAATGCTGCAGTTTGCATGTCACAAAGTGAAAGCTGTATCTCTGTGTTCTGTGCAGTTCTTTGCTTGGCATAGTATAGAAATTGCAGACAATATTTAGAAAAGCCTTGCGCACTACCAGTCATTGTGATGGTCTGCCTCTGAGTTCCGCTTGTAAATGCAAGCCTGTCTTATCCTTCTGTTTGGTGAGGACCCCAGACTGCTTTCAATGCAGAAATATAAAGCAGTATGAGCGAAACAAAGCTGCTGCATGCAGCCGAACACCCAACCGGTCTTCATTCTGGGGGAAGCGACCAACCTTCAGGGCTCCGATCCATCCCAGATAGTATGCAGGGCCCATTTTAAAATGCCTGGTGGCGCGTTTATTCACTGAGACTATAAAGGATTATTCAGGAACACCATGTGTTTTTCTATATTAGTTTTTGCAAACAGTTGGGCTTCTGGGAGGTAAAACCACCTTGGGGGTCTCTCGCTACTGATGGTCCATTCTATGTTGTTATAAGAAAGTTCGGGGCTACCTGTTCCACGAGCTCTATCCACACTGGCACGGAACAGTAGGTGGCGGTGCCCCCTATAACCCCGATGAGGGGCTAACTCTGGGCTTTGAGATACTCTGCCCTGTGGGAGTGACCTTTGACCCAGAAGGACTACTTTCCAGATCGGATACCTTCCACCTGGTAGTAATTATGAGCCAGATACACAAAAACTTTTTCTGTGAGTATGAAGTCATGGAAGCCTCTCTTGGGTACAGAGTGGTTTAATGGCAGGGCCTGCCTTCTGCCATGCTGACGTTTACCAGTGGGCTGCAGGACTCGGGGTTGTTTTTAGAGAAGAATAAGTTGCCATGCTCTAACCATGCTTCCATGGCCCTAGTCTGGTAAAGTCCTCATGGTTTGGTGAACACTTTTTTTTTAGCAGGCCCGATTTTATTTTTTCAGTTCGACCCAGAGTACTCTTGAATTCTGATGCCGGAATGACAGCGTTGTTATGTGATAGTCGTGCTTCCTACCGACCCACACGTGACCTACTCGCGAACAAGACATGCTTACTTGTAAAAAAAAAAAAAAACACTTTATGAATCAGGGCTGCTACACAGTGGAATAATAAAAGTTAATAAAGGAATTTTACAGGTTGGTATTTAAGCAATCGCCTGTACATTGGCGTCGTCTCACACTTTAAAGGGTCGGGAGGGGGGGGGGTTCCCGCAAGCATGCAATGTCACTGCCAGGCCAGATAACATGAGTGAGGCATGAAGGGGTCATGTCTGATGCTAACAAGCCGTGCACAGACAGCACCGGGTTGAGGACACACCCCGCGCCAGGGATTCACACAGTCTGCGGCTGCCCGTGCCACGGATTCACACAGTCTGCCCGCGCGCCACGGCCCCACAATGCACCGGGACTGGACGCCGCTTCCGCGGCAGACAGGGCCGCATCAGCAAGACGCAAGTGGCTCCCTCTGAGCAGATAGAATTAGAAAATGACATTTTAAAAGTTAAAACTCAAAAAGGTCACGTCATTGCGATGGTTTGTGCTGCGCACATACTAATCTATTACAGACTGGAGAAAGAGCCACGTGTCAGTCTGATATGTTGAAATATTCATCTCCTGCAATATTAATGTGCGGGGGCCCTCAGCAATATAGTATTATACTAAATACTTGTATCTTACCTATGGGAACGATTCAACGAACTAATGAAGGTCCTGCGCAAGCAGTAGCCACAGCACACACACCGTCCCTGTCGAGAGTGGAGACAGAGGGAAGTTAGTGAACCAACCCGACCGTTACTTACGTCACGCTCTCGGCATCCAATATGGATTGCCCGCCCCTGCGGTGACCGGCCAATCCTGGCGCAGTGGCGCTGCATGCAGCACCAGGATTGGCTTGGAGGGCACAGTGACTCCTCGCCCTGTCGCCCTTTTGCTGCCAGCGCTGCCGCCAGCAGGTCCTGCACCCCCCCCCCCCCCCTAGCTAATGGGGCCGGCCTGGGTGCGCATGCTCGGGCAAGTTGCTGCCCGAAGCATACATGCGGGGATAAAACACAGACGTCACCAGCCAGCCCGGCCCGCCCCCCCCCCCCCCCCCCTGCACACTCCCGATAAAGTCGGGTGCTGCCCGGCGCCGTGTAAATGCCTGGTAAGTAATTAATTATTTCGAGTTTAAAACTTTATTTATTTTATTTCTTTAACGCGGGTCCAGGGCTGGTGGGGCTACGCCCCTACGCCCCAATGGACGCACCGCGGCTGCTGGAAGCCACTTCTCTTTATTGGTCTTAGTGAAGGCTCTGGCAAGTAGCTGCAGAGTAGTGAGTACCTGAAAAGAGTGGCGATGGCGATGCTACCTATCGATCAGCAAAGATTGGATACCATACCCCCATCCTGCGAGGGGAGGTTTGAAGTTCTCAGAAGCAGGCAGGCCAAGTTCAGATGCAGATAATCCGCTTAATTAAGAGAGAGGTCTGCAGAGACCCCATCCACCAACAGGCAAGGGAGTAACTGACAAAGCGTTGAGCAAGAACACCATCTACTGTAGCAACCTTATCCTGCATTATGGATTGCTGCATCATAACAAGGATACAGAATGTCAATACAGAACGCCACATCACCTCCCTCACCCAATATTACACCAACAAAGTACAGGGGAGAAACCCATAATACATCAAAAGGGGCTCACCTGCTTCACATAGATTCTTCCCAACAAATCACCCCACACCCCATATACATATATACACTAATATTTGCACAACACGGTGAAACTAATGTACCCCTTACACACAATCTTATAGAGAACAAGATGCCCTTGTTTCATGTTGAGGTCTCACCATTTTCTTTTGTTCATTAGATGTCGCACCCTGAAATGGAGTGTGCAACTCATTGAATTTGTACTTAGCCACCCAGCTGAAGTGCCAAATTTTATGGTCACTTGTTTTCACCGCATTTGTTAACACTATAATAACCTTAATTGGTTGACTAAACTTAGATTCTTTACCATCCTTCTTAGGAGATTTGATCTTCACTCAATCTCGTACATACACCATGGTGCTCTCGACAACCTTCCTCACGTCATACCAATTCTTCCTCGTCAACATATTCTGTTTTTCTTCTCCTTCCATCCTTCAGTTTTCTCCACTTGCTCATCAGCCATCATCCTTCTCACAGAAATCCACATAGGAATCACCTCTATATTTGCAATTCTGCCTTTAAACAACTGGAAAGGGGATACACAAGTCGAAGAATGTAGAGTGAAACGATACTCCCATACCATTTTCCTCAATGCTCTTTCCCAGTTAGCACCAGTCACCAAAGCTTGTTGTAAGGTCTCCTTCAATACTTTTACAAACCTTTCCACGACATCATTATTCTCTGGGTGGTACAAAGCTGCCTTCTAATGTTTTATTCCTGTAGTTTCCAAAAACTCTTCCACCACCCTTGAGGTAAGTTGCTCCCCATTGTCAGAGAGCAGTGTGGAAGGAAAACCAACCCTCTCAAAAAACTCCTCCAAAGAAATTCAGGACAACTTCTGACTCAACAGAATTCACCACTTTAATTTCAGGCCATTGTGAAAACATGTCTACACACTCAAGAACATACCGATCATAAAACTTTATCCTCACTGGACCCAGGATATCAATAGCAATATCAGACCAGGGACCACTCACCTGCTCCCTCTGTACCATCGGTTGAGTTCTACACTTCAGGACTTTGTCACTGCACGAACACTCCACATAATTCCTCACCTCTCTCACAATGCAAAGGTCTGTAGTCGGTCACCAATAGCCTTCTCTGACCCTCTTCTTTGTTTTTGCAATGCCCATGTGACTCATGTGAACCTTATCCACAAGATTCTTTCTGAGGCTACTGGGAGGAATCAACTTGCTACCCCTCATCAACAAGCCATCCACCACAATCAATTCACATTTTGCCTGCCAATATCCTTTTTCACCATCATCACAATCCTTTTTTTCACACCACCCCGTGGATACCATCTTCATGACTTTCTGTAAGCCATCATCCTCCCTCAAACTTTCTCTCCAAACCTCTTCCGAAAAGATACCTTCAGTGATTGAACAAACATTAACCTTCTCTTCAAAATCCTCACTACCGAACCAATCACCTTCTTCCAGAATCTCACTTCCTCCATCACCCGTTCTAGATAAACAACTGGCCAAAATAGTGTTGGCACCCAGCAGGTAGGACACACCAAGCTAAAATTCTTGTAATGCAACCACCCATTTGCGTATTCTGTGTGAGACCAAATCAATACTCTTCCTTATAAACACCTCTTTCAGGGGCTTATGATCCATTTTGATTTTAAATTGCTTTCCCCACAAAAACTTTTTCAATTTACGCACGGCCCAGAACATGCCCAGACACTCCTGTTCTACCACCGAATAGTTGAGTTCAGCACCCTTTAAAGCCAATAGAATGGTCCTTTCCTTCCCATCCACCTTCTGAATAAGAGCTGCGCCTAGTCCCTTTGAGCTTGTATCCATCATGACATGCAACTCATCTCTGGGGTAAAAGCTTCCCGAATTAGGAGCTTTGCGCAAACATTGCTTCACCTCTTGAAACTCATGTGTGCCTTCCTGGCTCCTGATGAATTCTTTGTCCTTTTTCAATAAGTCCCTCAAACTGCATGTTCTCTCAGCAAAGTTTTGTACAAACTTGTTATAAAACTCAGCCATACAAAGAAATTTCACATTTTCATCCTTATTCTTTGGTGCTTGAAGGTTACAAATTGTATTTCCTAGAGTCGCCTTCAGTTTGATTCCAGACTTTGTTATCTATGACCTAAGTATTCAATTTCCTGGACATCAAATTTACACTTGTCAGCTCTTAACATCATACCAGCGTCACACAGCCTTGACAAGACCTTCCATAGACTGTCATCGGGTTCTTTTGAATCAACCCCCAAAATTAGCACATCATCCTGATATACCTTGACACCCTCAATTCCTTTAAGATGCCGCTCCATTGCCCTCTGAAAGACAGAGGCTGCCGATATCAGGCCAAAGACCATTCTTAGGAATTTGAAGGTGCCAAAAGGAATCACAAATGCAGTCAATTCTTGGGACAACAAGTGTAGTAATCGTATCTGGTGATAGGCCGAGGCTAGGTCCAAGGATGACAAATGCCTTGCACCATCAAGAGAACCCATCATTTCACTGATTTAAGGCAGTGGATGGGGATACACCACCACCGCTTTTTTGAGTTTCCTTAAGTTAACACAGAACCTGGCCTCTCCATTGGCCTTCTTGGCCATGATGTCTGGAGATAACCATTCTGTGCCTTTTACTATTTGTATGATTCAGTTTTCAATCAATTTGTTTAGCTTGGTCCTCATGCTAGCCTTTACAGTTAGGGGAACACCACCGACCTTAGCCGCCCTATGTGAAAATTTGGGTTTGAGTTTTATAAGATGAAAATAATTCTTCAAGCAACCCAGTTTATTAGCCAATACATAAGGAAATTCTCTTGTCCAAACCTCAACCTAAGTTCCAACTGACCCAGAACTGACTGACTGGCGGCATTTCTTTAACACCCACCAATGGACTCTCATTGGGATCTAAGTATACGTACAGATCGCACTGGTGAAACCAGCTGATCAAAGAGTCCCTTTAGACATAAACATAAACTTTAGCTGGAATGGTTCTATCACAGAATTCAATTGTGCCCCAGAAATATCCTAGTAAGTCTATGGGGTTCCCCCATATTCCTTTGATTTTACATCAGGCTTCATTAGTTTCACTTTTCCAAGCAGGTCCTGCTCAAAAAACTCTTTTGGAATAAGAGTAATTTTAGCACCAGAATCTAAAAGCAACTATATCGCTGATTGGCGACCATGACCACTTCCAACAGACCGTAAGCCACTGAACCTTTCACTTGAAGTATGTTGATCTTTTCCACACCGTCATCACTGAACTCCACCTCCCTCACCTTCTTAAAATCTTTTGTTGATCTACAGCAATTGGCAAAATGACCCTTTCGCCCACAATTCTTTCATGTGATTTTCCATCCAGGACAATCCTTATAATTTGATACATGCCCAGAATTACCACACCTGTAATACTTGCCTTGAAATGGTTTTGTCAAAGGCTTCATGGTAGTGGACGATTTATCTATTCCACCTTTCTCCTTTCCAAGTTTTACTACTACACCATTACCTTTGTCCTCAATATCCTTGACAACTACCCAGCATCCTTGCATATGACATCAACACAAACATTCAAGTGTTCAATTGTTTTAGCAATGGTAAAGACCTCTTGTAAAGGAGAATTATCATTTTGCACATCCTATCACTAGCCTTATCCAATGCACACTGCAACATCAATTGATCCCTTAAGCACTCCTCCAGAGATGCCCCAAAATTACAAGTGGATGCTAATTTACGCCATACAGTGATGTATTGTTCCACTGTCTCACCTTGATGTTGCATTCTCCTGCTGAAGTGATACTGCTCAAGAACAGCACTTACATTGAGAAGATAGTACAAGTCCAGTTTTTTTAGACAAAATTCATACTCTTTCAAAGTTGCTGCCTCCCCATCAGAGAGAGCCGAGAGAGGCTCAACAACGTCCTGCCCTTCCAGACTCAAGCAACGCTTAAGCAAAGATGACTTCCTCTCTGTGCTAAGGCAAGTCCCACATACCCGGGCATAATGGCTGAAAACATTCTTCCATTTTTGCCATATTATAGCTGGTTCATCTAGTGATGAGAAGACAAATGGGTGTTCTGTAACGTTCTGCATAATAGCACTATCACAGGTAGAAATAGTTGTCACAAGCTACATCAAGTCAATTCAATGGCTACAGCCAAAATACAGACTTTTAATCACAATAAATGTTCCTAGGCAGTTCACAGGCAGAGCACTACACCTCGAGTATTAGAAACAGCAGTGGCGGTGCGTCCATCGGGGGCGTTGGGGCATTGCCCCACTAAGCTGGACAGCCCCAACGCCTCCAATGGACGCACCGCCACGGCAGCGTCTGTTGTTGTATTTGAGTATTTCGCAGCCGAGATTGCAGTCTGTGGGTGTGACGTGTGTGTGGGGGCGGGGCTGCCGCTGACGTGGATAGCGGCGCGCAGCAGTCCAGAGGCAGCAGACAGCAGTGGGCAATGGTGCACATGTCATGTTTTGGGCTCTATTCTGCAATCCTGGCCCGAACATGCGCAGACGTGTGTGTGTGGCACTTTTAAATTTTGAGTAGTACAGTGGTGACTGGGACCCGAGGGTGCTTCTCCTAACGCAGGCCCCGGGGTCTCATTATGGGCAGGGACTAACCCTGCTCTTAAGCCAATCCTGGCGCTGCTGGCACAGTGGCGCTGGTAATGCAGCACCAGGATTGGCTGAGTCTATTCACCGCGTATGGTATGGCCAATCACACTGCGGCAATGTGAAGCCATGGCATGCAGTAGTGATTGGCCATTTCAGTTTCTACGCTGTTCGGCGCACCACGTCACCGCGCGCCAGTGCCTGCTGCCTGCCACACGAGTCGACACACACGAGACGATACGACCACGAGGTGCGAGGAGTCACGATCGGAGTCACGAGCCGGATCGAGCACGACGACGAGCAGCCGGCAGCAGCCAGCAGCGAGTCAGTCAGTTTTGACTCTAGTATGTATGTGCCGATTTGGTATTTCTTATATGTCGATGATGTATAATGAGCGAGGCGTCAGTGAACATCAGTGCGCCTTACAGAGAACTTTGTATGGCAGCAACAGAAGGTCTCGGACAAGCGGTGATGCAGGCCAGTATGAAGGGCCGCTGAAACCAGAGTGCATAAAACAGGGAGTGAATTTACGACAGAATATTAAACCGTTCCGATTCTGAGCAAAGGGATAAAGCGACACAAACAATACTGTAATAAAATAAAACTGACGCGATTTGCCCAGAATCACACTGACTGGGTGCCAGATTAGAAGCCAAGCCTCGAAGCACATGTAACCCATTCATCTTTATGTTTAAGTGTTCGAGCCCATCGTCTCACACTCACCATAGTATTATCATCAGCCCCTATTACTTCTAACATTTAAGTTAATTCATTCTTCAGCCCACCTCTCTTTGTTAGTGAATTCAACGATTCAACATTTTCTAACGAGAAGACTAGTCTGCAAAGAATCTAACACTTGGACGTGATTCAATGATAATTCATCACCAAATACGCTCGTAAAACTGACGGGTGAAGACTGAAGGACGAACTTGGAACACACCTCAAAAAGGAAATGGAAATAAAAGCGTCCAGTTATGAAAAAGCAACTGTGCGAGAAAGTTCTGGCAGTGGCGAAGAAAGATCACTTTTTACGAGGCTAACGCCCCCGCCCCCATCCTGGAGGAGTGCTTCGACTATTATGGCGGCCATGCTGGACATCGCCGCTTTAAAGGGCTCTTTCAGGGCGCTTTACAGCCATTCCCATTTGTCATTACAAAGGGTCATCGACAGCTTGTTGGCGGACTAGACGGACTCTCCCCGCCACACTTATAGGAGCCACGCGCGTGGAGACAGGCGAATTTTTGGGCGTTTTAAAACTGAATGCAGTATCTTTAGTATGAAACAAAAAGGAAATATTTATAGAAATGTCGCCTGCTATTGGCCAGACTGTGTTTGCTAATGTGATTTATGCAGGTGGAGGCAATGGGGGAAATAAAGCATGACACGTCCCCGACTCTCACAGAGCTCACTTGCTACCCAGCCCTCTAGCCCACGGCCACTAACCGCCAGCAACTGTGTACAAATTTGCAGTGTCTTAGAATCCCTGTCATTGAGAATTACAGAGAACACCAGTGAGGTGCCTGTTCTCCTCACCACTGAAATGTAAAGCGGTGGAAAATTCAGGCGATTTGATAAAAAATGCACTCTTGCAAGAATACGGGGACCTAGCGAGAGGGTCAAAGTTCCTGGTGACGCTCAAACGCATCCCTCGAGGGATTGGAAAACGTAGAGATCTATTATAGCGGTGGCAGAGAAAGAACAGAGTGCCAACTAGTCAAACAAGCCCCAAGGCGACTGGACACGTGGGTGATCTGCTACAGACCCCTCATCTTTACAACGTTAAGGGGGAGAGGGCGTAACTTGAGCTGTTGGTTTCCGGTCCTCGGCACGGCACTTAATTGTCAGCCCGGCTTTAGTGGCAATCCACCAATTGTGGCGCGGTCTTTTTATTAAGTTTAAAATGAGCAGAAGTGTTAATACGCCAAACTACGGAAAAATTGCCTGAATTGTATCACTTGAATAGTGCAATTGTGTGTTGGCACTGTCACTGGCAGGGGCAATGCCTGTGGATTGTGGAGGCTTAAGCGTTTGTATTTTTTTTGTAATGTTTGCAGTACACCGTCACGTCGTCACCGAGCCCTCCTTCGACTGAGGCCCAGTCAGTCCCTGACTCTTATAGTTGTAACATAAGAACCCCTGGCCTCTCCTCACGCGCATCAGCTCCTGCCTGCCTGCTGTAAAATGGAACCCGGGGGGCGTCTTGTTAAAATGTTGAAATAGCTAGGTAATATGGCCATAAGAAGTGCCATAATTGTGAAATTGTGCCGTTGCTGCATAAATGTATTTGTCCTTCCACACAATGTGTTTCTCATTTGCGTCATAATTCCAGTGTCCCATACTTAGTATTGGCTTCAGTGTGATCTACTCCTTAATTTAGAGGTGTAAGTCTTGCTTACCAGGGCTTTGAAAATCAATTCATTACTGTTTAATGTTTGTTGTCAGGATGTAGAAAGGAATGGTGAAGGGGGGGGGCAAAAGAAGAGACAGGGGAGAGAAAAGAGCATATGAAGTGCAAAGGTGAGAAACTACAAGACAGAGAGGGGTGAGATGGGGTAGGACAAGGTCAATAACTGCACTTTCTTCATTGCTTTATTAACCTTTCTGCTTTCTCAAATTTGCTTGAAAATGCACCATTTTTCCACTCTTTTTTCAAAATTTTCTCGGGGGGAGAACCCCCCCCAACCACCCTTAGGTTGTTCGGGCTCGCTCGCTACGCTCGCTCGCTAGGCTGAAGTATGACAAACATTTTACGCCCACCACTTTCAAATGTCACCGTCCGCCACTGAGAAACAGTCATTGTTGCCCCCATTTTCACTGTTATTCTCCAATTCACCAATTTCACCAGCATGTTATAAATCACCAAAGGTGAGTGGATCACCGAAGACACATTCTGTACCATGCTTTGCATAGATGAAACCAAATGCGTCTCTTACTGGTGAATAGCTTACAAGTCTCAACGGATGAGTGTATCATCATAGACACATTTTGTTATACACCTCACAGCGGAGCTAGACAACCAAAGGTGAGCGTATCACAGCAGACACACTCCGTGATACGCTTTATGTGAAAAATAGCAAAATGAGACTGACAGGTGAGCGTATCACCGAAGAAGCGCTCACGTTGTGTGACAGGTCCTCGTGAGCGTCGCAGGGTCAATCACCTCAAACAGCAGGAATGACATTATAAAGGCCACTGTTCTCCCCAAACTAAGATGACCACTGTGCATGTGACATCACCACGCACCAATCCCAGGATGTCTTACGCCGATGACGTGTTCCCATAATACAGCTACAGTGATGCTTCTTTGACGGAGAAGACAAGATCATGGTGCATGTCACACACCAACACGAGCCAAAGGTGGGTGCACCGCTCACACTAACAACTGCCACCTCGAGTCACGACTCACCATCCAAATGTAATTGCGTCCTCCAAGTCAGCAAAAACAGACAAAATCATGACAATGCCCTCCAGTAAAAAGTAAAATATCTCAGGAATTGGCAGGCTCAACAGAATGCTGCGTGGGATTCACACTCCCGTTTTCTGCTCTTGCTGTTCTGCTGGGCAATTGTCGTTCAGTAGGGCAAAATCTGCGGGCAATAAAATCCAGGTTGAGAAGTTTACTTAAAACCCAATGGTCAGAAGAAACTGCCAAAGTAGATCCTTTTCACCCACAGGGTATCTTCGAGTGCATAACACATAAGTACACCAGATGTAGTGTTGAGGTCTCTGCGCAGATGTAGATCTGAATTCTTCTCAAAAGAGATGAGTAGGTAGTGCAGCACATCGCTAGTCACCACATGTAAAGTTCAAAGAAGCAGGCAGGCCACGTTCAGATGTAGAAAATCCAGTTTCTTAAGAGAGGAGTCCTCCGAGATCTCATCCACCAACAGGCAAAGGAGTTACTGTCAAATGGTTGAGCAATAACACATTGTACTTTAGCAACCATCCTGCATTCTGCGTAGCTGCATCTTAACAAGGATACAGAATGTTAATACAGAACACCACAGGAGGCCAGAGTACCCGCACTCCCAGACCTCATCCATCATTGTGGGAGCCTCTCTCCAAGGGTGGTCAGAGAGCAGGCGCTCCCGTGTGTGCCCCTCCATGACTACTGGCATCCTTATAAAGAAATGCATAACATATTTCCATTTCACACACAGTCAGATGAATGACGTTGGCTGCAAAGAGTAGCTCAGTTTTAATAGAGTGCAGTCTGAGACTATTGCGTTTGTCACTGATTAACCATCTTTGAGTTGCTAGTCATGACTCAATGTTTTGTAGTCCCTGAGGGCAGTTCTGGATAGGCCAGGGGGATGAATAGGATGTCTGAGGTGTTGTTACTTGTGTCCTGAAGTCTAATCTGATATGAAGCTTTTTTGTTTTAGGTTTGGTGGCCATAATGTGATCATTGATCTCGAGATGCAGATTTAGAATGGGACGGCTACAATATGCAGCAGTGGGGTAACTCACAGTACAGTGAGAAAATAAGATAACAAGCCATCACATTGGATATAAAAGGTGTATATCAGTATGACAACACATTTGGTTGATAGTACATATAAGTGCAAAATACCTTTCGTGTGAAATCAGCATGAGTGTGGAAAATGTTAAGGAACATGTTACGTTTATTTGTAAAATCACATGTAGGTGCAAAATTGTCTGTGGTGCAATATCACCAGGAATGTGTGGTCAAGTGTAGGAGAACAAATCAAATTTAGGCCCAAAAAACTCATTCAGTTGCAGAATCTTTCTGGGTGCAACACCAAGCGTGTGAAACACGTTTACGTGCAAAACTAATTTAGGAACAATAATTCTATTTAGGTACAGAAACACATTTAGTTGCACATTTGCCATTGGTACACCATTACTTGGAGCACAAAGAAACCTTTTGGATCACAAACCAAATTCAGGTGCAAAGTTTCATTCAGGTTCAACAATCACCCTTGGTGCAACATCACCGATGGAGTTAATAATAGATAATGTCTATTCGTGCAACAATACATATATATATATATTCACTTAAAAAACCATAGGTTTCACACATGTTATAGTTAGCTGAAAATTTCACTCGTAAAAAACCAATGAAATTCCCCCGTTATAGTTACTGCAGGCAACTATAACTCACGCGACCGCAATCCTCTGCTGATGACGTCAGATATTACATCACTGTATTTAGACGCTTATTTACCCATGTCTTCTTCCATCAATCTTTAGCTATACATATATTACAAATATTTATTTTTCATAAAGACACATATGTCATCAGTGATGTAATATCTGACGTCATCAGCAGAGGATTGCGGTCGCGTGAGTTATAGTTGCCTGCAGAAACTATAACGGGGGAATTTCATTGGTTTTTTTACGAGTGAAATGTCCAGCTAACTATAACATGTGTGAAACCTATGGTTTTTTAAGTGAATTTGCAAGGTTTTTTAAATGCTAATTCGTAACTATAACGTGTGTGAAACCTATGTTTTTTTCACTGAATTTGTATGGTTTTTTAAATGCTAAGTAATGTATTTATAAATGTTTTTTTTTCAGGTTTTTCACCGTGCGCGCACCGTAAAATTATTTTCTTTTTTTTAAAAATCGCTCGGTGCGCGGTGCCCACGGGTCGTAGTGCGCGCACCTCGCGAATTTAAAAAAAAATAAAAAATTGTTTTTTTCTCCCTTGGGGGTCCTTCTGTGACCCCCTGACCAAGGCTAGGGGGTCAGTGACTGTCCACTCTGCCCCCTTTTTACGTTCTCCACCTTTTTTTTTCAGCTCCTCAGACTGCGAGAGACAAAATGGCGGCCGACACTTCCTGGTTTCGACCGATTCGAATGTTTACCGACATCTAACAACCAATCAGAATTGCGATCGCGCACGGCAGGGTGCGCGCACGGTGTGCGCATATAGATATTGATATGCTTTTAAATGCTATTTTCTCAGGAAATACTGAACAGATTTACACCAGACCTGCGAAAGGCACTTCCTTGACCTTATGGCTACCTCTCTGCCAAATTTCAAGTAATTCTGTTCAGCCGTTCGGGCTGTAGCTGTGTCTAAAGGTCCTACGGAAAAATGCATGGGGAAAACGCGATTTGGGACCCCCCCTTTTTCTCGGCCCCCACTTGACGAATCACCCCGAGACTTTCAGGGTAGGAGCTGAGCGGAGCGCCCCATTAGTTTTGAAAATTTCGGGAGGATTCGTCAACCGGCGCCAAAGTTATTCAAAATAGAATTTTGAGATTTCCTATGGAAACTAGGTTGTAACTATAACTATCTACTGGCGACCGCCAGTAGATTATATATATATATATATATATATAACCAGATAACACAGTTGTAAATTTAACCGACATGGCTTTGACTCCGGATGAAGAAAACATTCTTGCTTTAGGATTATCGTATTGCAAGACAACCAATTTTGATTACACTCAAGCAAGAATAGACCTTTATCAATTTACACGAAAATTGAAATTGCGTAAACATTTCTTTAATACTAAGGAGAAAATGATCACGCAAGACCAAGGAGCAAGTACCGAGCAAGAATCAGAGAATCTATCTGTAGCAGATGCAGCCTTCTTCAAAGACATGGCGGAACTCGAGCAGGAATGTTTAACACAGGTACCTAGCTCGGATGTAACAGGAGCAATTTTGGACTACAATGTATCTACATTTGTGTCAACACCTTTTCGGCCCAAATCTATTTTTAATCCTCTTATGCCAAGGGACAATATTGATATTTTTGCAGATAAAATGATTCAGGAACTTAGAGTTTTGGCAATTGAGAGTAGCAATACATTTAACATGTTGAAAAACAAAGAACCAGCTGGATATTCAAAGACAATGCAAAAAATCAAAGCACGTTCTGACATTGTGGTACGTTGGTCCGACAAAGGAGGGAATATCGTACTTTGGCCCCTTGATATGTACAATAAGGAAGCTTTGAATCAACTTTCAGACACAAACTGTTATGTACGGATCAGTGCCACTAATATCATCAGCACTAAAGAAAGATTCCATGGATGTTTATATGAATGGAAACGAAATGGGTTAATAACTAAAAATGAACTTGATTTTTTAAAGAATGACTATCCTGTGACACCGCAATTATATTTGCTACCAAAAATTCATAAAAATGCAGAGTGTCCTCCCGGCAGGCCAATCATATCTGCCATTGGGAGTTTATTTGAAAACACCAGCAAGTTCATAGACTTTTTTCTGCAGCCTTTTGTATGTACTTTACCAGCTTATATCAAAGATACTGGCGATTTCCTTATGAAGATTTTTGATTTTAAATGGCAAGAGGATTATTTGTTTGTTACACTAGATGTACAGAGTTTGTATACTAGTATACGACATCAGGATGGCATGAGAGCTACCAAACATTACTTGGACACAAGAGATTCAAGTTTACACGAACATACAGTGATGTTGTTAAATATGGTGGAGTGGTGTTTAACCAACAACATTTTTTTGTTTGACAGGCTTGTATATAAACAGGTTCAAGGTACAGCCATGGGTACTTGCTTTGCCCCCAGCTATGCGAATTTGCATATGGGCTGGTGGGAGGAGCAAGTACTCATGACACAGTGCAATACTCAAATGTGTGAAAATGTCGTTTTATATCAACGTTATATTGATGACATCTTTATCGTTTGGAAGGGCAGTGAGTCGAGTGCCATTGATTTTGTGAATGTGATCAATACCAATGATTTAAACCTTAAGTTCACAGGCACTATAGATAAACAGTCCATTGTGTTTCTTGATTTAGAACTTTACACCATGAGAAACCGTATACACACACGTACACACCGCAAACTGACATCAGGGAATGCCATTTTACATGCTCAGAGTTTTCACCCTATTAAACTCATTGAAAGCATTCCCTTTGCCGAGTGCCTCCGTATGAAGAGGAACTGTAGCACCACTGAGAGCCTTACTCTAGCAACTAACAATTTGTGTACAAGACTCAAGAATAGAGGCTACAATGAAAAGACTCTTAAACTAGCCAAAGAGAAGTGTCAAAATATTGAAAGAAAAGATCTTCTTTTCAAAAACAAGGGCCGAAAACTAACCTTAGGGGAAACAGCCCAACAGACACCCAGGCTAATTATTGGCTACAACAGTTTCCATCAGAGATTTAGACAAATTCTATACAGACATTGGCCGATAGTAAGATGTGACCCTGTTATAGGTCCTTCATGTGCTAAGTTCCCCCAGTTAACTTTTAGGAGAGCTAAGTCCATGAAACAGGAACTTGTATCAAATGCTCCTGTATCTGATAAAGGTACCAGCTGGCTAAAAACCCAAAGAGGATTCTTTAAATGCACAAAGTGCAAAGCCTGCCAGTACGGAATCAACACTAAATCCATCGTGACCCCTCTTAGAAAAACTCCCATTGAGATCAGGGAGCACTTCACGTGCAAAACTGAATTTGCGGTGTACGTACTACGTTGTACATGCAACAAGATGTACGTCGGTAGCACCATTCACCCGGCACATGTCAGAATTCTGCAACACTTAAGGGCAATTAACAACAAAGACCCGACATACCCAGTTGCTCGACATATCAACAGAGTACATGATGGTAAAGCAGAAGATTTGGTATATTTTGTGGCTGACAGTATTAAGAAAAATGTCAGGGGTGGAAATAGACAACTTGCACTAAGTTGGAGTCACGATATTTAATTCAATTAGATTGTAAGATTCCTAATGGCTTGAATGCTGATGAAGCTTTAAGTGTTCATCTATAAATTCTAACTGCTTCTCCAAAAAATCCTTGTAACAATCCTTTGAGTCTTAATCCAGTTTTTTTGTTTATTGGCTTAGCTAAATTGTTTAATACGTGCTCAGCAAGTCCCCCTACGTTAATACATGGCAGCTATAGATAAATACCATGTGGCTTCATTGTTTTTGGTCATCAATACTAGATTTCTTATACAGTGCTTTATAAATGCCCACTTGGGCTTTATTTCAAATGTTTACTAATAATGCACTGTGTCTTTGGGAATTTTTCCCGCATTAATACGAATAATGATGGACTGATGTGCCTCTTTTTTGAATACTTTGTATCGCTATATTTTTCAAAGTGACACTTGTCTGAGGAAAGACTTGTTTGATAACAGTATTTCTTTCATGTTAAATGTTTGTGATTGGTTGCCAAGTAATCGGGGGGCGTGTGTCATGTGCACGTAATCAGCTTATAAGCAATGTATGTGAACTGGGTCTGACACAGTGAGCAAGGCGGACTTGTTCGCCGAAACGCGTCTGAGCCACAGCTTTTTTGAAATAAAGCATTTCTTTAAGAATCATCCCACGGAGTCGGTGCCTGATTCGTATGCATGGAACCCGGTTTGGAGCTAATATATATATATATATATATATATATATATATATATATATATATATATATATATATATATATATATATATATATATATATATATATATATTCACTGAAAAAACCATAGGTTTCACACATGTTATAGTTAGCGGAAATTTTACTGATAAAAAACCAATGAAATTCCCCCGTTATAGTTAGTGCAGGCAACTATAACTCACGCGACCGCAATCTTCTGCTGATGACATATGTGTCTTTATGAAAAAAAAAAAATTTGTAATATAGGTATAGCTAAAAATTTATGGAAGAAGACATGGGCAAATAAGTGTCTAAATACAGTATTAGCATCAGCAGAGGATTGCGGTCGCGTGAGTTATAGTTGCCTGCACTAACTATAACGGGGGAATTTCATTGGTTTTTTATCAGTAAAATTTCCGCTAACTATAACATGTGTGAAACCTATGGTTTTTTCAGTGAATTTGCAAGGTTTTTTAAATGCTAATTCCTAACTATAACGTGTGTGAAACCTATGGTTTTTTCAGTGAATTTGTACGGTTTTTTAAATGCTAAGTTACTTTACGCCATTCGTGGCGTGCGCGCCCACTTAACGCAGTTCGTTCCGTGCGCGCACGGTGCGCTTCGCGCACCGTGCGCGCACAGTGAGCACGCGGTGCGCTTCGCGCACCGCGCGCCCACTTTACGCAGTTAGTGCCGTGCACGCACGGTGGGCACGCGGTGCGCTATGCGCACCGCGTGCCCACGTTACGCTAGATGGGCCATGTACGCACGATGCGCTTCGCGCACCGTGCGCACATGGAGGACATATGATGCACTTCGTTTTGAAAGGTAATATTTCACTTTTTCACAAATGTTATAAGCCATGCACAAATGGTGCCCTTCAGGAACCATTTGCACACGGGGTGGGGAGAGTGTGGATAATTTTTTTTTTTAAATATTTTTTTACCGTACGCGTACGGTAAGCGTAATCGGCGAAATTAGCGAAAAAATAAAAATTCGGTTTTTGGCCTTGGTGGATCTTTGGGGACTCCCTCAACATGGCTAGGTGTTTTGGAGCTGTCCAAACAGCCCCTTTACATGTTTTTGTGCTTTGTGTTTTAATCCACACTCTCAGTGCGAGAGAGAAAATGGCGGCCGCAGCTTCCTGGTTTCGGCCGATTCGAATGTTTACTAAGATCTAAGAGCCAATCAGAATCGCGCTCGCGCACGCCACCGTACGCGTACGGTAAGCGTACCGTAAGCGCACCGTAAGCTGGCTCAGATATATATATTGATTTAAAGGCTATTTTCTCAGAATCTACTGAACAGATTTACACCAAACCTACAAAAGGCACTTCCTTGACCTGGGGACTACCTCTCTGCCAAATTTCATTAAATTCTGTTCAGCCGTTCGGGCTGTAGCCCTGTCTAAAGGTCCTATGGAAAAATGCATGGGAAAAACGCGTTTTGGGACCCCCCTTTTATCTCAGCCCCCGCTTGACGAATCCCCCCGAGACTTTCAGGGTAGAAGCGGAGCGTAGCGCCCCACCTATTTTAAAAAATTCGCGAGGATTCGTCGACCGGCGCCAAAGTTATTCAAAATAGAATGTTGCGGATTTCCTATGGAAACGTGGTCCTAACTATAACTACCTACTGGCGACCGCCAGTAGGTAATATATATATATATATATATATATATATATATATATATATATATATATATATATATATATAAACAACATTTAGCACACAATGTTTATGGCAGACAATGTTTTTCACTAACAATATCCTTGCAAAGTAAACAGAAGTGTGGTATCATATTCAGGTGCAAAAGAAACAAGAATGTGTTTACTACATAAAGTGGGAACAAACCAAGTCTGTCATATTTCCTTTCTTTTTTGCTCTCTACTTTACTGTAAAATGCAAAGGGTGAGAAAAAAACAACTCTCATGCCAAAAAAAGACAGAAGCCCTAATGATCAAATTACTCACCTTTGGTCTTTCTGTTGAATACTCTATTTAACCACTGATTCCTTACCTTTTTAATAATCTCCAAGCATCAGACTGGATCTAGAAACTTTAAAACAGTACTCTTGTGTGCTCCTAAGTTGGGGCGTGCAACTCTCCTCCAATGTCGTTCAGCTCCGTAAGTTATGAGCAGAGCTACATATAAGCATCACCCATGTGCGCTGATGTCAGTTGCTTTCTTAGGCTGTCAGTATCCTGAGGCGCACAGCTTATTGACAGGGTGCATAATCAGTGAGCTGGTCTCTTGTTCCTGACCTTTTTAGATGGAAAAAGAGTCCAGTTAGGAGAACGGGGAAGTGGGAGGGTTTGTGAGAAATATTCAGTTAGATAGAGTATTCACCAGAAATATCATTACCAAACGTAAGTAACTTGTTCTTCTGATGGATACTTCTAACTGCAGATTCCTCACCTTGTGAATAGGTACCATAGCTAGACCTCACAAGCTGGCAGTCTGCGAACTGGCTCAAACCTAAAAATCCTGCAGAACTGAGCAGACAAAACTGCCCCTCTTGACAGACCTGACTGTCGAGGAAGTAGTGCTCCGTGAACGTGTATTCCGACACCCACTGAGATGCTTGACAAATGTCCATGATAGGCACTCCGCTTGCGAAAGTAGTGGTAGCAGCTTTGGGACTGGTTGAAATGAGCCTGTAAGCCTTTTAGAGGCTGCTTTTTACTGATGCATAGCAGATCTTTATGCAGAGAACAATTCATCGAGAGATAGTTCATTTTGGCACTGCCTTGCCCTTCTTTGCTGTGGAAAACCCTACAAAGATCTGATAGTCCGCCTGATGTTCTTTGGTGCGATCAATATATTAGCTTAGTGCCAATTTAAGGGCCAAAGAATGGAGTCTCAGCCGGCTTGGAGGCATTAGGTGGAGAAAAGAATAACAGAAGGTTATAGCCTGCTCAACATGAACTGGAGTGACCACTTTTGGTGCAAAGGAAGTTTGGGTCCTCAACAACAACTTATCCAAAAATAACTGTAGAAGGTGGGTTGACAGAAAGAGTCTGCAGCCCACTCACACATCTAGCCAATGTAATGGTGAAGTGAAAAAACATCTTCAAAATCAGACATCTCAATGGACAACTGTGCTACAGCTCAAAAGGACAGCACATTAGAAACGTGAAGACTAATTTGAAGTCCCACTGAGGCATCACAAACGGTTTTGGTGGAAATTAATGTTGCTAACCTTCCAAAAATCTCATTACAACAGGTGAATTATTTAAAGACTCCTTATCCAACAACCACAGAATGCTGAAGTAGCCTCTAAACGTGCCCTAAAAGTAAGTCCTTGATGGACTAGTTACTGAAAAACAGTAACAGACAACTTCTCTTGTAGTGAGCCAGTTTGTTGGATCCTGCACCAATCTACAAATTTGCACCAATGACTGGCATACACTGACTTTGTAGAAAGACACATTGCTGCCAAGATGACATCAACAACCTCAGGGGGAAGGTCAAAGGACGTCAACTGCCACCACTCAATCTCAAAGCATGAAGATGCAAATTACACACGCCTGGATGCAGTACCCTGCCCTGCTACTCTGACACAATATCCTCCCACAGCAGCAGCGATTGGAGGGCAGTAGCTCATGCCCAGGAGTTCCCGGTACCACAATCTCATGTCCCAATCTGGCACCACTAGAATGACTGGGCACGGTTGTTCCTGATCTTCTTTGGAACTCAGGAGATGTAGTGGCAGGAAGAATTTGACGATTCCCGAGCTCCACTCTAGATGGAAGGTGTTTAAGAGAGAGAGCTGCCTTGGAAACTTTAAGCACAAAAGTGCTAACATTGCATACTCTCAGCTGTGGCTAAAAGATTAAGCCGTGGTTTTCCCAGTTGCTGGAAGATGCCATACACCACCTCCGAGTGCTACTGCCATTCATGATGTGATGAGCTTCAGGCACTGAGTTTGCCTGTCCTGGCGTTTAGGGATCCTGCCAGGTGGTTTACCACCAGAGAAATTCCTTAGCAGTCCAGCCCCTTCCAGAGATGCTGTGCCTCCTGACACAAGGCCAAGACCCCTCCCGCTCCGGTTATTGCAGAACCATAGTGCAATGATGTCCATGAGCACCTGCACCAGCTTCCTCTGATGGTGGGCAGGAAGGCATTCATAGCTAAATGAATTTCCCTCAACTCCAACATATTGATGTGGAGTAGAGTCTCTGCCATAGACCAGAGGCATCTGATCTTTACCTTTCCCAGATGGCCTCCTGAACCCAGTAGTGATGCATCCATGACTGCAGTCGGCTCCGGGTGGGGTAAGGAGAGGTGTCTACCATTGACACCATTGTGGTCCAGTAGCCACCACTGCAGGTCTTTTGCAGTTTCCTCTGAAATCTGGATACAATCTGAAAGATTCCCCCAATGTTGTTCCCACTGGTATTTGACGTCCACTGCATCACCCACATGTGTCACCTGGTATGTTTGGCCAGCAGGATGCAGGAGACCAACAATCCCAGGAGTCTCAGAATAATTTACACTGAGACCCAGGACTGTAGGTGAAACATCAGGATCATGGTTTGAATGTCCAGGACTCTCCACTCTGATGGAACGGCACAGAACCATCTCATACCCAGAATAGCTCAGATAAATGGGAGGGTCTACTGAGGAGTCAGGTGGGACTTAAGTATGTTGATAGTGAACCTTAACAATGTTAGGAGGTTTGCCCATTGTGTGGAGGTGGTTGACGACTGCCTGAAGTGAGCCTGCTCCAGCAGTCAGTTGTCAAGTTAGGAGAGTAGTGACCCGACCTCCAAAGGTGTACAGTGACCACCACCATCACTTCTGTGAACACCAAAGGGACACTGGTGAGGGCGAAAGAGAGCACCTTGAACTGAAAATAATCCTTGCCCACAATGAAGCTTATGGTAGTGCTAATGGGCCTGCAGAATGGGCATATGAAAATATGCATCGTGCAGGTTCAGTGCCACCATCCAGTCTCTGGGGTCTAGCACAGACAGAGCCTGGGCTAGAGTGAGCATCTTGAATATGTCATTTTACAGGAATGTGTTGAGAGAGTGAAGATCCAAAACAGGACAAAGGCCTATGTCTTTCTTCGCACAAGGAAGTAGCTACCTCCGAAGCTGGAACCCTCTCTGTGGCCAATTTGACCAAAAAGGCCTGAATTTCCTGCTGCAGTATGGAAAGATGATCCCCTGTTTTCTGCCAGAATGGTGATGGAAGGTGCGGTGGAGTAGAAAGAAATGGGAGGACTTAGCCCAAAGGCACAATTTGGAGAACCCATTTGTCTGAAGTGATGCCCTGCCACTCCTGGAGAAAATATCTAATCCTGCTTATGACATGGTGGCTGTGTGGCAGCAATGACACACTAAAGTAGTTTTGCGGCTGTGGGTGCTGGTGGGGAGGGGGACTGAGCTGCATGATGTCCCTCCTCTCCTGGGCTTTGTTACTGAGAATTGGCTAAACTGAAACCCTGACTCTACCCACAGTGGGGAAATGTGTTGCTGTAATTGTCTGGTGGGTAGTAGAAAGACCCAAATAACTGCTGTGAACCTGCTCTTCTTAAACAGTCCCAGGGTCAAATCTGCTGTCTGCTTTTTCGCCAAGGAGTTGAGAGCTGTCAGTTGGCAGGTCCATCAGGGACACTTGGACATCCCCAGAGAAGCCCGTAGACCTCATCCAGGCATAACACTAAAGTGCCAAACTGATGTCCATTGCTTTCCCAAGCTGTCAGTTATGTCCATGCCAGATCGTATTACGATTTCACTGCATCATGACCATCCTGATAGCTTCAGTAACAAACACCTTAAGGTCGCCTGGAACAGCCAGTAAGTCTTGTGCCACTGTATCCCATAGGGCATGGGAACAATGACCGAGAAGACAGCTTGTGTTCACTGACCTCAGAGCAAAGCTCATAGAGAAGAAAATCAATTTGACAAATGTCTCTATCTATTTTGACTAATTATCAGCAGAGTGGTATGGAAGGAACTGGGATTTACTTTGCTAATGGATGACTGTGCCATCAAACTCTCTGTTGTCAGATGGTGTGTTAGAAAGGATGGGATGCATGGGGCAGGAGGATGGCTACCAGCAATTTGTCTATTAACAGGTAGCCCTGAACAAGATTTTGCCCAAGTGCCCAAAATGGTGTCATGAGAGCCTCATTGAAATGCTGTTGAGGATGTACGACCTTGTTAAGTACCTCAGGTAAGAATTTACCTTCATATTGGTGAGCTGTAGGGGTAAGACTTCTGCTGCCCTCTGCATAACAACTGAAAAGGAGGCACTTTCCTCTGTAGCAGAACCAGGGGGTGATACAAGGCCAGTATCTGGAGAAGTTTCCAGACCACTGGCATCTTGGAGTTTTTCATACAAGATGTCCTCATCATACTGTCGGATATAATGATCCTCATCATCATAATAGTCATTATCAGTGTGTAATAAAAGATTGTGTAACGTTTGGGCTCTACAGTGCGGTAAGGACAACATTTTGGAATCAGGAGGATTAACTGTTGGGTGTGTGCCATTCAGAGCTGGGCACGGCCTGGTCAAGGTTGTGGCGGATACTGCTTGTAGTCGGATAGCACAATGGGGTCTAAACACTCCTCAGAGTTCGGAGGCACTGGCATTAGCATTGATGTGAAATGAACCAGCGTAGAAGGTGGCACATGGAATCACAATTAGCTTCGGAGCCAGTGCTGATCCCAAGGCGGGTTCGAGGGTCATAAATGGCACCAAGGGTGGACATACCAACGGAAGTCCTACTGCAGATCTTTGGGGCCCAAAGGCACACCAGAGGAATCCAGTAAAGTGCCAAATATACAAGCGGATGTCACCAACAGGAAGGATTGTCTGTTGGATGCGTGGAGAACGGAACTGGGCACAAGCTTGGTCGAGATCATGGTGGATTCTGGTCGGAGTCGGTTAGCACAATTGGCTGTATATCCTCCTCTGGCATTGGTGTTGTTAAGGGAGGTGGTGCAGAAGGTGGCACCAGAAACAGAGTCAGCACTGAAGCCAGTGCTGAACCTATTGTGGGTACATGGGACACAGACAGCGCTGAGAGCTGACCTACCAGCAGAAGTCCTACTTGAGGACCTGCTGAACCTTGGGGCCCAAAGATGTGCCAGAAGGAGCCAGTAAAGTTTTGAAAATGCACAGCATGGCCTCTCTGAAGGCCTTTACTTGTGCCACATAGCTGACAGGCCCAGAAAATCAGGATTCACAAGGGCTAGACTTGGAATTGGCTCTAATGGAAATTGGAGGGGAGACCGGGAGGCATGTAGACACCCTCACGTGCACCCTGGAGTCTGAGAGTGTCAGGAAGAGGTCCGATTCCCTCATCAACCTCGTATGCTTACACATACCCAAAAACTATGATGCAATGATGATCTACTGCAAGATTGACTTCTGGGATGGGAAGGGACCTTCCTTTCGACTTCAACCAGTTGCGTTAGGAATTCTTCTTGTGTTTGGTGATGTAAAGTTTGACCTCACTGTTTCATATGGCCTTCGGGTTCATTTGGGCATAGACATCACAGAACCTCCGGCTCCAAAGACACACTTTGACACAGTCCCCATACTGTTTGAACCCTGTCGTCTTAGGGGGTGACATTTTCCCTTGCACAGAAAGTGTGTTGGTGTTGAAGACCAAGGAGAAAGCTCTAGACCTGCTCCTGAATGTGCATAAAGAAAGGAACTGATGTCAGCACGCGTGGGTGAATCTTATATGCAGCTCCACTTCTCTCTTCCGCAGTGGACCGACGTAGGTGCACAGCATCACGATGCCACCTACCGGTGTACTGCTTTATTGTTTCCGAATCCAGTCTGATGCTTGGGGAATATTCAATATGTGAGGAATCTGTTGTAAGAAGTATCCATCAGAAATAGTTAATTTGCCATTCCATGATGCGTTAGGGCCAGATGGCACAGCAATATTGATTCCTTAATTTCAGTTAATATTTTTCCTCACAGATGATGTATTTGGAAGGTGTGAATGTATAAGGGAAAGGCATCAGGTGTGTGACATTTATTTTCAATGCGACTTTTTGAAATATTCAGAGAACTGAGATTTTAATATTACACGATTCCAAGCCTGTCTAGTTTCATGTTTCATTGACTAAAGGATGCTGCAGATAAACTACTTTTCTGTTCACTACTACACAATGGATAACTTCACAATGCTCATGTGGGATGAGCGAAACTGTGAAATGCAATTGAAATAAGAAACCTCTGGTGAGGTCTGTCCCAAACAAGCTAATTGCTGAAGTAGGCTGATCCATAGTATTTGTGTGTTGATGACAAGAGCTCTGTTAGACAACTAAACTGTAGTAAGACATAAAATATAGCATGCATATTAAAGTTTAAAAGTGTTAAAAGGGTAAGAACTACTAGTAGGGTTAAGTAAGGGTGGTGGCCATAGCCAGAAAATTAAAATAGCCCCTGCTTTGAAAAACAAGCAAGCTAGACAAGTGAGCCAAACTCTTGCAAGAACAGCTTTCTTGTCTTTTCTATCCATGCATCTATCCATTCATTCTTTCACCCTTCCATCCACCTGCCCTTCACTTTTACATTCTGCCATCCATTCATTCTTTCATCCATCATTCAATCTTTCCTCATTACATCCATCCATTCATCTATCCATCCATCAAATCTGCCATCCTTCCATCCAATCTGTCATCCGTCCATCCATCTATCCATTCACTCTGCCATCCATTCTTTCATCCATCCATCCACCAATCCATCCAATCACTCTGCCCTCCACCCATCAACTCTGCCATTCATCCACCAATCCCTCAACTGTGCCATTCATTCATCCACCCTGCCATTCATCCATCCACTCATCCATCCATCCATCCATCCACTCTGCCATCTCCCCATCCACTCACTAACTCTGCCATCCATCCATCCACTCCACCATCCATCCATTCACTCAGCCAGTCACTTGTCCATCCATCCATCCTTCATCCGTCCACTCTGCCATCCATCCTTCCATCCATTCATTAACTCTTCCATCCATCCATCCACTTTGCCATCTAGCCACACATCCAGTCTACTATCCTCCCATCCATTCTACACTCCATCCACCCATCCACTCTACCATCCATCTATTCACTCTGCCATTCATCCTCCTGTTCTTCCACTCTGACATCAATCAATCCACTGTGCCAACCATACAGCCATTCATCCACTTTGCCATCTATCCATTAACTCAGCCATCCATTCATCCACTCTGCAATCCATCCAGTTACTCTTCCATCCACTCATCCACCCATCTACTCAGCCATCTATTTATTCTACACGCCACCCACCCATCCACTCTACCATCCATCCATCCATCCATCCATCCATCCATCCATCCATCCGTACATCCATTCTGCCATCCATCAATCTACTCTGCCATCCATCCATTCATTCATCCATTCTGTCATCCATCCATTCATTCATCCAACAATCAATATACTCTGCCATCCGTTCATTCATCCACTCTACCATCCATCCATTTACTCTGCCATCCATCCATTCACCCATTCATCCATCTATCCATCCATCAACTCTGCCATCCATCTACTCTGCCATCCATCAATCCAACCAGCCACTCATCCACTTTGTCATCCTTCCATTTACTCTGCCATCCATCCATCCACTCTGCCACCCATCTACTGTGACATTTATGTATTCTCTCTGCCATCCAGCTATCCATTCACTCATCCATCTACTCTGCCATCGATCTACTCATTCACTGTGCCATCCAGCCACCTATCCGCTCTGCCATCCATCCACTCTGCCATTCATCCATCCATCAATCCACCCATCCACTCTGCCATGCATCAATCAATCATTCTGACATCCACCAGTCCATTCGTCAACCCTGTCTATATCCATCAACTCTGCCATCAAGCCATCCATCCACTCTACCATCGATTCACTCATCTTTTCACTCACACATCCATCAATCCTTTACTCTGCCATCCTTTTGCCTGTCCATCCATCCATACATACATTTAGTCTACCATCCTTGCACCTATTCATTCACATATACATTCATTCATCCATCCATCACTTTACTCTGCCATCCTTTCTTCTGCCCATCCACCTATCCATTCACTCATCCACCTATCGTTCACTCATCCTTTCACTTACTCATTTATCCACATTCTCATTCATCCACCCACTCATTCATCCATATGTTCTTCTTTTCACTCTTCTTTCCAATATTCCTTCTTTCTTTCCCTGTTCTGTTTACCCAGTTGTCGTTGTTCATTGCTCCTGCTGTTCTTTTATTGATTGTATTCCAGCGTTAATGATGATCTTTTGTCTGCCGAGCTGCAGACAGAAGAGACCTAAAAAGCAGTGGCGGCTTGCAGAGGGAGTGCTGTGGGGCGGTGGGGTGGGGCAGGGGAGGGGCAGAAGGGGGGTAGTGGACTCGGACATACGACAGACAGGAGTAAAGTAAGTAATGAAATAAATAAACTATTTACCTTGTGCTCGCTGCATCGCCAACTCGGCAAAGCAGCGAGTGGAAGGTAAATTATTTTATTTATTTATTTACTTACTTTACTCCTGTCCGTCGTATGTCCGAGTCCACTACCTCCCAACCTGTCCCTCCCCCGCCCCACCGCCCCGCAGCACTCCCTCTGCGAGCCGCTACTGCTAAAAAGAACACCCCACCCCCCATGTAGTTGCTAATGCGGGGGCTTCACAACACCCCTGGCTAGAGTTACCATTATGTACACATTGTTAGAGTGATCGAGTTAGTGCGAGGGTTAAAGTTGGCTTCAGGTTTGAATAAGGCTTAGTTTGGAATTAGGATTTGGTTTAGGGGTAGTTTTAGATTGAGGGATATTGTTAGTGCTAGGGTGGATGAGTACGGTTGAAATGCATTTTCTTCATAGAGCAACTCATCAGCGACATTTCCCTATGTTAGTCCTTCAAGTGTCCATTGACATTTTCCCATTCCTTGAAAGGAGTCTTCATAGTGGGTTCTTCATAAAGGTATTTGTTCAGAAATTATTCTTCATTCCATCAAAGATCCAGGCCACTCCCCATAATACCTGCACAGATCTGCTGGGATTTTTGAGGTGGAGGAGCATTGAGAACTGTGGAAATGTAAAGAAGTTGAGCGACATTAAAAGCAATATGAGAGGTGGGAACTGGGGAAACTGAAGCACAGCCAGGGCCAGACGAATCTAGAGATGCACATTATGAGAAGCAGAAGAAAACATTCTCTTAGGCAGCGGAAGGCCCTTTATTGGAAAGTGAAAGCCCAAAACCCTGCAAGAGATGAGACTGAGAGTCTGTTTAATCTACTGGATGTTGCTTCGTGTTATGTGAGTGGGACTGGAAAATATTTCATTAAAGGCCTTTGGACTTACAAAAAGGGTGTGTGAAGTTGCAAACATTTTCTGTGTTTTATGTAGAAATGAAAATGATGTATATTTTTTAAATTATAGTGTAGCGGTTGTCTGTGCGAAGAATATATGCAAGGTATGCCCACATGTATAAATATCATGCAAGGTACCTATGCACTGCATTGGGAAGGCAAGCGGCATGAAAAAATGAACTTGAAGTATGTTCTTGGGACTAAAAGTTATATAAGATATTTGCTGAATGATTTGGGCGGTCATCTGCATGACATTTTGTACTTGAACCAGTCACTGTCATGAAAAGTGTATGAAAAACATGTGCATGCTATACATAATTTACAAAAATAAACAAAACCCGATAATTCAGATTCATGCAAG
The DNA here is from genome assembly GCF_964204655.1 of Triturus cristatus. Lineage (NCBI taxonomy): Eukaryota > Metazoa > Chordata > Amphibia > Caudata > Salamandridae > Triturus > Triturus cristatus. The sequence continues at coordinate 791,080,756 of NC_140581.1, read as the reverse complement.
ATTAGGCATGTGTACAAAATTTGGCCCAGGCATCCTTACAATAAGCACTAAAGCACAGTCACATACTACCTTATCACCATTGGGTATCTCTGATGGTCTGTCGAATAAGGCATTTTCTCTTTTCAATACTGGCTGTGATCAAAATACATGAACAATTCAGTGGTAAAAATATGTTAACATCCAAATATACCTGTTTTATGCCTACTATAAATTCACAAAAGGGATTCCTGTTAGGCGGAACAGTGTCACCTTATGGTTTGTTGGGGCCTTGGGCAAGATATATTTTGGGGCCCCCTGTTTCGAACAACCTTCAATACCCAGTTTCTGCATGATACCAACAAATATTGAATTATACTTTAAGCTTTCAGAAGTGGGCTCAAACTGAAATGTGTCTTACTCAGATTCCAAAAATCCTTAAAATAACACTTGTTAGAGAGAGAGAGAGTGAGAGTTAAAAGTAGGCAGAGGGAAAGAGAGAGAGGCTGAAGTAGAGTATTAAAAGTAAGATAGAGATAAAAATCACTTTCCCAGAGGGGCCCTTGGAAAGTGGGGGCCCTCGTCAATTGGCCATTTTGCCCATGCCTTACAACGTGTCTGACTTGTGGAAACATATCTACATGTGTGGAGATCTCGGCAATCAGTGCGGAGTTCTTTCATCCATAAATCCCAGTCATGGCTGGGAAAATGACCATTCCAAGGCATAGTTAGCCTTGCAAGTGTGTGAACACCAAAAACATCTGTTTGTGGCCATTCACGAGTTTCTTTCATTGTCCTTTCCACCTTGTAAAAGCCAATGTCTCCCCTTTTCCTGTCTTCTTTTGTTTCCTGTTTACCGTAGACCCTCCTATACTTTATTTTCCTTCCCCTTACGTTTATATAATCAGGCTCACACCCACTTCTATTTTCTATATTCTTATTCATATGCTTATCCTGACTGTTGTGCCACACTGAGTGATGCCGTGGATTCTGCTGCTGGAGCAGGACTGTCATTCCCACCAGCTTCCCTTAGTATTGTTCTGCTTCCATACATGTAGTTTCCCATCAATTTGGCTTAAGATGTCTTCAGCCCCTTTTGTATTACTATTGCTTTTGCTGATGTTAGTTTCTAATGTATCACTAACACTTCTCTTGGGAAAACCTATTAGTAGTTTGAGTCAGGTTTGCTACAGATAAAACTGTGCACATAAATAAATAAATAAACACATAAATAAATAAATAAATAAATACGGGCTGGCATAAATCCCTTTCCAGGGTGGGAAAAGAAATGGTTGCCTGCCAGAATTGGTAAGGGACTAGGTGAGGGTTTTCTCCATTAAAAAAAGATAGTTCATTGTGAAGAAAAAAAAGGCAAAAATAATGTGAGTTGACATCCCATTCCCGCAGTTTGGAGTTCACCGCTATGCATAGCGGATAAGCATCCAGATGAGAATATGAGTGGGTCTTCACAGGAATTTGTGTGGATTCCTGTGTCTGATCTAGCTTTCATGCATATTCCTAGGAATGCTTGTAAATCCCAGTAGTAGTAAACCTAAATCTCACAGAGGTGTACATTTGTGAGGAGTCAGATCACTCTGATCACTGTTCCAAATTTGGGTAACATTGTGAACTGAAAAGTGCCCTCTTTACCTTCAGTTATTAGGGCTAGATCTAAATCCATTTTTGGCAAAATTGAATGTACAGGCATAAATATAATCTGATTTTGATTCTGTGAATTAGAGTCCTTTGAAATACACAGAGTGATAATTTTTCCACTAAGTCGATTTTAGGTGCCCATGCAATAGAAGACCCTAGCCCATATCGCTTATATGGCATCTGTTGTACTAGTTTGCAACTTTGCCCTCTAGTACATTTTATATCTCTTCTGGCATGAGAATATCATATTCTCTGAGGACGTGAGGCCATCTTTAGAGTTACATGGTAAAATCTGAATATCTTTACACTGTTCTCTGCATTTGGATGGATTACCTATGCAGTTTAATATGCCAGTGATCATGATTAATTACTCATAGAGTTCTTCTTTGTAGCCAACAATGTTCATTCTTAAGCATCGCCTGGTCATGATTTGAAGATGTGTATGTTTCAATGTGTCCTCTTACCTCCAAATCCCTTTGTGTATTCAGCTGGCCCAAGATCTGAATTTGTTTTTTAGGTTGAGCCTAGCGCAGCGCGCATGCGCTTCACTAGGTAAACAACCTCTTGGAATCACTCTGGACTTTTCACACGCTTGTGCGTGTGTTTTTTGTTCAGGCTTTATTTCTATTGGGCTTTGCGTGCGTCTTTCCAAAAAGACAGGAAAAGACAGCACGCAATTGGGCAAAGGCGGGTGCATGTCCCACCTTTCCCAGTAAATGTATCCGCCCACGGACTATGGCTTGCTGTTAAGAGCAGGGGCGCCATCTGTTCAGGATCATGTTTCTAATATGTGCGTTCGCGGTCGCCGCAAGGCCGCGCTGGTTTGTTTTTCTCTTGGGGTGAGCTGTTGTATGTTTGTTTATATCTGCTTACATCCTCTCTCTTTGGTCTTAAAACTGTGTATGCGATTTTGCTAAAAACATGTGTGCTTTGTTTCAGCTCCACAGACATTATGCGTTCTCTTAGCTGCGTCTTGCTCTTTACTCCGTTTATTTAACTAACGGCGGACCGGTGTAATGGTTTCAAAGTGCGAGGCTCGTATATGTGACACTGATAGTCTGTGCTGCCTGGTGCCATGGGTTTATCGCTGCATTGCCACTAACACCAGGTCTACTTGGCTCCAGACATTCCTTCTCCTTCCTTTCTGCTGAGTTAGAGATATTTTTTAGTTGATTTTAAAAGCAAAATCAAGAAGCACATCATATATATGTCTGCTTATGAGAGGGCATGGCTTCCTAGTCCGATTCCAAGTACCCTGTGACCTTTAACCCAGACAATGGGTAGCAAGGACGCCAATAGCCCGTATGCAAGGAAAAGGCTGCTCTCCTGCTAGTTGGATAGTAAAAGACAGAAAGAATCAGGGTGCACTGCCACCTCATACTCTGGGGGCACAGCGTCACTGCAAACAGCAGCTGCACTGCTGACAGTAGCCTAGCGCCTTTACACCACGTGGTACGTCTGGAGTGCCCTCAAATCGGAACCTTCTTTCTACTTTCAATTTGATGTTAGTGTTACAGACTTTTGTATTCATCCTGGGCAACAGTAAACACAAATTTCAGCAGCATTTCAGGCCAAAACGTTATATCCTAGGTGACGGGGTGTCATGTCTTGTTCCCAACATTTGTACAGCAAACTGCTATCATTTTTACTCTCAGGGGATGGGTGCCAACATGAATGTGGGGCAGGCGCCGAGAGGAGTCAAGTTGCCCACTCATTGGCAATGTTTGGCTTAACGGCTAGAGCGGCCGACTTTTAAGATGGGGGACCAGGTTCGAGTCTGACTCAAAACATCCAGTGATTCTGGACAAATAACTTAATCTCTCCGCGCCTAAAAATGAATGCGTCCGTCTGTAATGCAACTGGTGCTCATGTAAAGCGCTCTGATACCTTCGTGTCGAGTTTGCGCTTTATAAAACTGCTAAAAAAAAGTTGGCGCTGCACAGCTGCTGGGTGGAATATATTAGTTTAGCGCATTATCTGTATTAATGTAGCTCAAGATCACTTGCTGTTTATTGCATTCTGCTCTGTTGCCCGGCCTAATAAGGCTGCCTTGTTGAGACGCATTATTACCAATTACACAGCTGCATGTGGTGTTGTGTGGGTGGCGACGTGGCATGTTTAATCGGCTTGCTTTTAATGGTTTGTGGGGGGCTGTGATTTGCTGTTGAGGGTAAAAAGGCAATGGGCAATTGGTGTTTAAAGGGGCAGTAGCTACGTCAGCCCATTATAGGGTTTGGGAACTTGGACTAAAAAAAACATTACTTACTTCATCGCCAGCACCTCATGTGAATAAATCTTTGCCATGCCGCCTGCGAGGGGGCCATGAGAATTGAATTACTTATTAAACTGCGGCCTTTTACTCTCAACAAAGTGTGTATTGGTTTTGTTAAAGGTATGATCAGGGTCTGGGTGTTAAACTGGTACTAAGTAGGTGAAACCGATGTCCAGACAGCATTAACAAGTGTAAAAAAAGACAGAACAATTAACTAACCCTATCAGAAAATGTGCCAGATGATGCCACATAATTTGCCATTTCTTGCCACTTAATTTAGTCAATCCTGCCACATAATTTAGCCGTACCCTGCCGCACAGTTCCAGGGGCCCTGAATATGATGGTTTGGCACACACCTAAATCAGGAGCTGAGCATAGTGTGTTCCACTAGTGACTTGTCAGCTCATTAAGCGATGGGGAAGCTCTTGACAGGTCCCTGGTGGTAGATTGTTCTAGAATACTTCACATGTTCCTGCTGGTGTACTTACAGTATGATGTGTTGCCACCATTTGCACACACCTGCATTTTTCCACATGAGTGGAAGATATGTTTTTTTAACAGACATCTCTTCTGGTCGAACTGCATAGACTGATAGTCTGCACTGACTTCTGCAGCCCAGTGTTACCACGGTACATTACAAAGCATGTTTCTGTCCATGACAAACAGGGATCGCGTCCTTAAACATCATAGGGTGTAAAATTGTGTGGCCGGATTATTAACAGGATAATGTGCTGCATGGCTAAACACTTATAAGGTCCCGAAGGTGAGACCTATTGGCTATGCCAATGCTTGTTGTGTTTAATTGTCTCTTGGACATATGCATTTTGCAAGTTGTGGTCAAGTTAAATGATAACAATCCTGTATATCCTTTACTTGTCATTATCAACTAGTGGGACAGCTGACATTGTCAGCCATAGCCGTAAAACTGTGATGGGTTAACTGTATGTATTAATAAAGCGAAACACTGCCACACAGACTCACCTTCATAAATGCACTAGAGGTATTTGGATAATTGCTTTGGAAAACCATGCCTCTGGTTGTAGCATTCCATAAGTTAAGCTTTCTGTTGAGATAGATGAGCAAGTTTAAGGATCATTATCTGACTTCTATCTGTCTGTGATTCCTTCAGCACGCAGAACATGTAACCTTGCTTTGCCCTGTTTTTCCATGTGGTAAAAAAACTATTAAAACAGTTCTCTAATTCAGGTCCCTAGCTAAGGTTTGGCTGAAGTAGTACTGTACTGTATTGCCATTTATATAGGGTTTTTCATATTATTTGCAAGACCCAACGTTCCTCAGAATTGTTGATTATGTCACGAACTTTGTTTCACCAAAATAGTTTCGAACAACCAGCTAGCCTAGAGCCTTGACAATGCACCACTCAGATAGATTTGTGCCCTCACAGTCGGTCGCTCCTTACCTCTGCTCCGCTCTGACGACGCCTGCTGCCTGCCGCCGCCTGCTGCCTGCCGCCGCCTGCTGCCTGCCGCCGCCTGCTGCCTGCTGCCGCTGCCTCTCTCCCTCAGGTGGGGAACACCTCCTGCTCCCCGCCGGACGCTAAGCTTCTTGGCGCCTTTTCCCGCCGCCGCTGCCCCTGGTGAGTCGCTCCTCCCGCCGCTGACCCCAGACCCGCCTCCCCTCGCCTCCCATTGGTCGCCCAGCCTCCCGCCTCCCAGCCGACCCTCCCACCCGGCTACCTACTTATGACGCCCCCTCAGCGACCGCGCAGCGGACGCGCGCAGCGGGAGCGCCGATTGAGCACCGAAGGTAAGCCCGTCTGCGCCCGTCCGCGCCTGGACCGCGCCCAGCGCCAGACCCCCTGGCCCCCGCGTCCGCCAGCCCCCCCGCAGGACCTACGATGCCGCCACACTCATCGCACTCAACACCGCCCGAGCCCCCGGGTGCTACCGAGCATCCCCGCGACGCACCTATGGACCCTTCAGCTGCAGAACCTGCAAGTTCACCTGCCTCCAAACCTGCACCGCACCCGCCAAGCCAAGCTCCAGCAGCAACCTCAAGTGCATCCTGCTCAACACCCGCTCCATCCACAGACACGCCGTGGAACTCTGGAACCTCCTCGACACAGCATCTCCAGACGTCGCCTTCCTCACAGAAACCTGGATGAACGACTCCTCAGCCCCCGACATCGCCATAGCCATCCCGGACGGCTACAAGATCATCAGGAAGGATCGCGTCAACCAGACCGGAGGAGGTATCGCCATCGTACACAAGAGCACCATTCGCATCTCGACTGACTCCATCGACGTTTTCAACGCCGCCGAACACCTGCACTTCCAGATCCACACCGACCCCAAGACTACCCTCAGAGGCACCCTCATCTACAGACCCCCGGGACCACGCGCACAATTCTGCGAGGACATCACGGACTTCATCAGCCCTCACGCCCTCCCCTCCGCCGACTACATCCTCCTCGGGGACCTCAACTTCCACCTCGAGAACAACAATGACCGCAACACCACCGCCCTGCTGGACAACCTCGCCAACCTCGGACTCCAGCAACTGGTCAACACCCCCACCCACTACGCCGGCCACACGCTCGACCCCCTCTTCTCATCCAGCAAACACGTCACCTTCAGCCACTCCACTGGACTTCACTGGACTGACCACAGCTGCGTCCACTTCAGCTTCAGAAAGAACACGGTCCACCATCACCCGAAGCAGGTTCCCCACAGAAACTGGAGCAAGATCACCGCCGACCAGCTCGCCACCTCCCTCAGCCAGAGCCCACCTGTCAGGACTACGGACCCTAACACAGCAGCCCTCGACCTCACGCAGTGGCTGACCTCCTGTGCCGACGACCTCGCCCCACTGAAGAACCCACTCACCAGGCCCAGAAGCAAGAAGGCCCCCTGGTTCACCGATGAACTTAAGGACTCCAAGAAGGCCTGCCGCACCTTCGAGAAGGCCTGGCTCCTCAACAAGACCGCCGACAACATGACCGCGCTCAAACTCGCCACTCGCAGACATCACCAGCTCATCCGCACCACCAAGAAGAAATCTCTGAAGGAACGACTAGACAAGAACGCCCATGACAGCAAGGAGCTCTTCAACATCGTCAAGGAGTTCTCCAACCCCAGCACCGGCAACAACGACATCACTCCCTCACAGGACCTCTGCGACTCCCTCGCCTCATACTTCCACCGCAAGATCGCCGACATCCACAACAGCTTCGGCATTCCCCCCCCGCACCCATCGGTCGAACCTACGCACCCCGCCGCCACCCTCCAGACATGGACCGAGGTGACCCCCGAAGACACGTCACGCATGATGAACACCATCCACTCCGGATCTCCGACCGACCCGTGCCCCCATCATGTCTTCAACAAGGCCGCCTCTACCATCGCACCCCACCTCCGAGACATCATCAACACCTCCTTCAACACAGCCACCTTCCCGGAGAGCTGGAAGCACGCCGACCAACAGCGGACCCGACCGACCTCAAGAACTTCCGCCCCATCTCGCTCCTTCCTTTCCCTGCCAAAGTCATCGAGAAGGTCGTCAACAAGCAACTGGCAGCCTTCCTCGAGACGAACGGATCCCTCGACCCATCGCAGTCCGGATTCAGAGCCAACCACAGCACCGAGACCGCCCTCATCGCAGCCACCGACGACATCCGAGCCCTGCTCGACAACGGTGAAACAGCGGCACTCATCCTCCTAGACCTCTCCGCAGCATTTGACACTGTCTGCCACCGCACACTAGTCCAACGCCTCAACGACACCGGCATCCAAGGGAAGGCTCTGGAATGGATCATCTCATACCTCTCCGGCAGAACACAGAGAGTACGCCTCCCTCCGTTCCGCTCCGAGGCCACCGAAGTCATCTGCGGCGTCCCGCAAGGATCGTCGCTCAGCCCCACTCTCTTCAACATCTACATGAAACCCCTCGCTGTCATCGCACGCCAACACAACCTCAACATCATTTCCTACGTCGATGACACCCAGCTGATTCTCTCCCTCTCCAGAGACCCCGACACCGCCAAAGCCAGCCTACACGAAGGGATGACAGACGTCGCTGAATGGATGAACATCAGCCGCCTGAAATTGAACACGGACAAGACAGAAGTCCTCATCCTGGGACCATCGCCCTCCGCATGGGACGACTCCTGGTGGCCTCCGGCACTAGGCACCGCACCCAAACCAACGGACCACGCACGCAACTTGGGCGTCATCCTGGACTCCTCCCTATCGATGGCCAGACAAGTCAACGCCGTCTCCTCAGCTTGCTTCCACAACCTCCGCATGCTCCGGAAGATCTTCCGATGGATCCCGACCGAGACCAGGAAGACGGTCACCCAGGCTCTCGTCACCAGCAGACTAGACTACGGAAACACCCTCTACGCCGGTACAACAGCCAAGCTTCAGAAAAGACTTCAGCGTATCCAGAACGCTTCCGCCCGACTCATCCTGGACGTCCCCCGACGCAGCCACATCTCGTGCCACCTGAGAGACCTGCACTGGCTCCCTGTCAACAAGAGGATCACGTTCAGACTCCTCACCCACGCACACAAATCCCTCCACGACCTGGGCCCAGGGTACCTCAACGACCGCCTCACCTTCTACACGCCCACCCGCCAGCTACGTTCCGCGAACCTCGCCCTCGCCGTCGTCCCTCGCATCCAGAGAGCCACCGCCGGAGGAAGATCCTTCTCCTACCTGGCGGCTAAGACTTGGAACTCCCTACCCGTCCACCTGCGGCTGACCCAGGACCACCTGGCCTTCAGGAAACAGCTCAAGACCTGGCTGTTCGAGCAGTAGCAGACCCCCTTCCCCAAGCGCCTTGAGACCCTTCCGGGTGAGTAGTGCGCAATATAAATTCCATGATTGATTGATTGATTGATTTTAAACAAGCTTATTTCTATAAAAAACAAGAACAAAACGAATGAATTGCATCTTTTCATTTTGCAGACTAATTGCTAAGAGGCTTTGCACAAACAGCGAAACAGCACCTAGCGAATTCCTTTGGGTCTAGAATATGGCAAGACTGAAGGGACCTATATATAATCTACTGACGTCTATGGTGTCCCAAAAAATATTATCTGAAGAAGATCAAAAGATATATATATCATGTCTTAAATATTGTGCTGTCAAAAATCTTGAGTCAGGATAACATTGGAAAGATTATATATTTATTCACAATTTATTCATATTGTTATTAAAATGTTGTGGTTTTTATAGTTGTATGTATATTGTTTTTAAGTATATTTTGTGTATGTTATTTTAGCATAAATGTATTTTTTTTTTTAAATGTTTGTATTTTTTGTATAATAATTTAAGAGTTGATGTTGGGTTTATAGGGGATAGAATTAAAATAAATGTACATTTTTATTTAATAAGATTTTTATGTTTATATTTGTTGTTGAGTGACTTTAAAAAATATAAGATTATTAATTTTTTTAAATTATATTTATTTTCGTTTTCTGTTTATGATCATTTAAAAACAATCATTTACATTTTGTAAATATCTTTTTAATTTTAGTTTTAATATTTGTATAATTGTCAAGAATTAATTTTTATTTGTAATATTATGTATGGAAATAAAGGTTTTCATTGTTTTTCATGTATTTTGTGGTTTAAAATAAAGTTGTGTTTGTAATTTGTGCTTGTTAATTGGGAATGAAAATTTATGTAATTTGATTTCAAAAGTTAGAATGTTGTTATATATATTTTTTAAATTATCTTTTTACTTTAGAAACTTAGCTATTTCAAATTAATTATAGTTATAAATTATAAAGTTAGAGTAAACATGTATTAATTTTGTTTGGCACTACTAATTTATCTTATTTACGTCATGTGGTTTACACTTTTGGGGATAATTAAAATGGCTTTCCACAAATTATTATTTTGAGTGTAATGTCTGTTCTGGGTGTAGTTAATTAGTAACCCTACCTATCCAACTCTTTACCCAATGTGGTTAAACGAGAAGTGGGAATCGTAAACAAGCCCTCACACCCAAAGTCCAACATTTTGCCCATTGTGGTTAAGTTTGGAATGAGTGTAATAAATCTGACTTCTACAAAGTCAACCACTTCCTCCAATGTGGTAAAGTATGGAGTGGGAAAAGCAAACAAATAAGTTTGATCCTCCCCCCTCAAAAATCCAACACTTTCCTCAATGGAGTTAATCGTTGCGTGGGAATAGTACACTTGCATTGTGTTGGCTTCAAAGTCCAACACTTTCTTAAATGTGTTTATGTTTGGAGTGGGAATTGTAAATCTGACCACCCCCAAAGTCCAACATTTTACCTAGTGTGATTAAGTTTGGAGTGGAAATAGTAAAACTGTGCCCCTCAAAATCCAACACTTTCCCACATGTTGTTAAATATGGAGTAGGTGTAGTAAATTTGACTCCTCCAAAGTCCAAAACTTTCTCCAATGTTGTAAGGCTTGGAGTGGGAATAGTGATATGAAACCCCTCCAAAGTCCAACACTTTGCCCAGTGTGGGTAAGTGTAGAGTTGGAACAGTAAATGTGACCACCTAAAAGTCTTCAAATATCCCCAATGTGGTTCAGTTGGAGTGAGAATAGTCAATTTAAATCCTCCAAAGTCAACACTTTCCCCAATGTGGTCTGGTTTGGAGTGGGAATAGTAAATTTGAAATCCCCAGAGGTAAGATATTCCCCAATGTGGTTTATTGTGGAGTGGGCATAGACTCCTCCAAAGTACAATTTCATCAATGTGGTTAAGTTTGAAATGGGTGTGGGTCAGGAATATCGAAGCCAGAATATCAACAGGCCATAATACCAGGATCAGAATATCGAGGGATACAAGGTAAGTTTACATAGAATTTCTTTACCTAACTCCACATATACATACCTTAGTGACATACATATCTTCAAGAGAGGTAGATATGGAGTTTAGAACAGTAAATTAATACCTCCCACTGTGCACTTAGGTCTTTGATATTTTGTCCCTCGATATGGTGACCCACCGATATTCTGGCTTTATTGTTTCCTATCACAATCTTTGGAATGGGAAAAGTAAATTGGACCTCTCTCCACCCCTCCTCCCCACAAAGTCCAACACTTGTGTTCCTGTTTGGCTGAGAGTAGTAAACCTGCTGCCCCACCCACCCCTCCAAAATTCAATGCTTTCCCCAAAGTGGCGACGTGTAGAGTGGAAGTAGTAAATCTTGTTTCCAAAGTCTAACACTTTCCCCAATGTGGTAAGGTTTGTAGCGGGAATAGTAGGTTTGAACCCCCAAAATCCAACACTTTCCTCATTGGTTTTAAGTTTGGAGTGGGAATAGTAAATCTGACCCCTTCAAGTTCCAACACTTTTCTAAATGTGGTTCAGTTTGGAATGGGAGTAGTAAATTCGAACCACCCAAAGTCCAGCACTTTCCCCAAATGGGTTACGTTTGGAGTGAACTAGTAAAATTGTCCCACACTGAAAGTCCAGCACTGTTCCCAATGTGGCAACATTTGGAGTGGTAACAGAAAATCTTACCCCCCCCCCCACCAAAGTCCAACACGTTCCCCACTGTGGTTAAGTTTGGAATGGTTGTGGGTTGGCAATATTGAAGCCAGAATATCAACAGAACAGAATATCATGACTAGAATATAGAGGGACAATATATCCAAAGGTTAGTTTGTAAAGATTTTCAATACCTAACTCCACATATACGTACCTTGGACATAGATATATATCAAACAACAGATCAGCGGGTCTATCAGACTCTCTAAAGAGAGTTCTTAAGCACAACCAGTACAAGCAACAAACTCCTACTAAAGCATGGAGGAGGTCCTATTTAAGAGGAAGTAATCCCATCACCCACCGAGGTGGGATGTTTCTTCGTCTGGGATCTCCTCTTGGCTGCAAATCCTAGTGCAACCAAGGGCTACAACCCTCTCACTATGAGGGAGGAGCACAGGGATGTTTTGTTGATCAGTTGATCGGATCTCCTAAAATCCGTTTGATGTGAAGCAGACAAATGTTAGGGAGGATGGTTGCAGTGCAAGGGATGTGTAAGGTGATGTTAAAAATGGCTACCAAGAGAAAAAAGAGAGTTTAATGATTAACTCTTGGTGTCAAGATTAAAAAACATTGCAAGCGAGGTCTGAAAAAATTGTCGAACGCACTGGTCTAAACAAAAGGTCTACATGTTTCAGCCATTATGATCGCGGCCTTCCTCAGGACCTAGATGATTATTGCTACTGCAAAAATATGTGATCAAAATAGTAGTGTTGTGAAGAGAATGATATAACCTACAAACACCTGTCGTCTCCTTTGTGAAGAATCTACAGGGTAGTTGTTGTCACCTGTGAAAAGAAAAACAATGTGACACACTAAAACATGATAAAGTGGAGAGATAACATGTTAAAAACACTTGTACTGTACTGTGTGCTCTATTTGTTGGAACAACTTCCGTGCCAACCAAGTATTCACAACGCAACGGTAGCATGCAATAGTCACCAGATAACATGTCAACTGGCCGTGCAAAATTCAACGCCACCCCGCAAAAATGCAAAACGCGAACACAAAAAAACATGCGACGAGGCCAACGCGGTACAAAAAGTTGCGAAAACCAGCCACAGGCCTGCAAAGACCACACGTCTGGCGGGCAAATGCACCACAAAAAAGACAGCAACAACACACCAGAAACAAGCCAAAGCACGTAGCAACATGGATGCAAACTGACCCGGCGCAGAGTCGAAAGCGAACCCCACAACCCCCACAGTCCACCAGCAAGGAACGTCGGGGAAGGCCAAGGAGAAAAGGAAGAGGAAGACAGGGTGCAGACCGCAGGAAAACAAGACCAGCGTCACGGAGGTGACAGAACACTACCTGCAACTGACCCACAAGTAGACGACCCGGAATGCAGTCGGAGTGCCAAGGAGGCCAAGAGGCGCAGGCATGACATGACAACTGAAACCAGGCACAAACCCGCTGCCAACAGGAAGCAGCAATGGCGACAGGAGGTGGCAGTCCAGCAACACAGGAGGAGCTGGAGGAAACTGAGGCCACAGTCATCAGTGTGGAGATGGTGCAAGGAGTAGGGAGTACGGACACAGCTCGAGAGGACCTGACACAACCTCAACAGGGACTGGGGGTACAGGGGGAAATGGGCACAATGGCACACATGCACAACGAGGCGTAGCACACTGCACACCCACAATCACCCAGGATCATGTCCCTCATCCCCTTGGCACACTGCAGCACACACACATAGCAAGAACAGCCCACCCACATTGACGACAACGTGGTACAATGCGCATAGCTGACACTGCAGAACAGAGGACACAACTGGCTCCGCTCATGCACAGAAACATGCCTACTACATCTGACAGAGCAGGAAACTGTGAAATGGAAATGTACGCGTACGACCTCACATCCGTCATGTAGTCCAAATGTACACTGTTCCGCAGCAGGATTCAGCACCTCACGAACAGTCACATTGTACATTGTCATACAGTCTGCATGAAGACCAGAACAATGCGCAGACATACATGTCAACACAATGTCAACATACATCTCCCCTTCACATTGCAGAGGGGCACACACCACCTCCAGCAGAGCACACAAGACAACCCATGCCGGAGAGGACCACAACACCTTCGACACCGACACCCTACAACAGTCCATGGACATCCCACGCAACCCACCAACAGGACCCAGGCAGACAAGCTACTCAGAGGAGGACACAGAGCCTACAACAGACCATACAGCAGGAAGCACCTGCAAGCACAGCTGGCTCACGACACTTTACCCACCCACACATGGCACCCCGTTGCCATGTGTCAGCACGCCAAAAGGAGGTGGCTGAACAGGCGTGGTTGGGGTCCGAACCTATGGAAGGCGAACTAGATCACATACGTTGGTGTCCATTACACTTCAGGGACCACCCACACCCCACAAAGGAGACACACACAGCCATAGAGACATATGCAGATGCACATTCACAGTATGGAACCACACCCAGGGGCACGCAAATAGCAGTCACACAGCCATGTCAGCTCTGCCTACGACGGCCCAGCCCACTCCCCTTACGAATTGAGTGGGTGACAACAAAACTACATGGCCAAGCTCCAACGCGCTGCCTGTGGTGACATGTCTGCATCCGCTGTACACAGCACAATGCAATGTCGTAGGGGCCAGGGCCATCATGCATACAACAAGACCACAGAGACACATGCAGATATTATGTTGAACTGGCTACGGGCACGTGACGCCTGTGCTGGATGTGTGTGGGGTGAGTGTAACCCAGCCCACACGGAGTGCTTGGTGCAGGCAACCATTTGAACAGTGGACACCAGTGCAACGGAAACTGAAAACACCTGCATAACAGAGTAAAATGCTGAGCAACATGGAGGGAGACGGAAAAAGTCCAGAGGATACACAACATGCAAACAGAAGTGTCCATGAGTTGCAGTACACTGTGGTTGGGGCACTAGAGATGAGCGCACTCATGTGAAGAAAAACTGTCCCTTCGAGATATTCCTGATGCAGATGTAGTGTGGCGTGTGAGAGCTGCATCAGCTTCCTCAACAACGTCCCAGGTCTCCCACACTGCTTGAGATGAGATTGCCTCTCCGTGCTCACTACACCACTGGATTCAAGCTAGCCTGGCTGAAGAATGGTGATGCCCTGAAACCGGTCCCAGGATGCTTGTTTCCGGTCCAGGGAGGACATGGCTTGGCAGTTCGGGCTGGACTGTTCCCACAAGGAACAGGGTCAAGACTGATTTGCATATGGCAGGGTCCAAACTGGGGTGGTGTGGTGAGCAAAAAAATAATAGATTAAACCCAGATCTTTGTGACTGGGGGTGAATGTTTGCATTGTCCAGCATTCCGTCCATCAATTGTTTCTTTTGCATTTGTCGCCCTAAGTGGGGAGGGTATGCCCAGACGTGGGTCCCGTGCTCACTTAACCACTGGATTCAAGCTAGCCTGGCTGAAGAAGGGTGATGCCCTGAAACCGGTCCCAGGATGCTTGTTTCCAGTCCAGGGAGGACCTGGTTCGGCAGTTCTGGATGGACTGTTCCCACAAGGAACAGGGTCAAGACTGATTTGCATATGGCAGGGTCCAAACTGGGGTGGTGTGGTGAGCAAAATAATGATGGATTAAACCCAGATCTTTGTGACTAGGGGTGAATGTTTGCATTGTCCAGCATTCCGTCCATCAATTGTTTCTTTTGCGTTTGTCGCCCTAAGTGGGGAGGGTATGCCCAGACGTGAGTCCCGTGCTCACTACACCACTGGATTCAAGCTAGCCTGGCTGAAGAAGGGTGATGCCCTGAAACCGGTCCCAGGATGCTTGTTTCTGGTCCAGGGAGGACCTGGCTTGGCAGTTCGGGCTGGACTTTTCCCACAAGGAACAGGGTCAAGACTGATTTGCATATGGCAGGGTCCAAACTACGGTGGTGTGGTGAGCAAAAGAATGATTAAACTCAGATCTTTGTGACTGGGGGTGAATGTTTGCATTATCCAGCATTCCGTCCATCAATTGTTTCTTTTGCGCAGCCTCTCCACAGCACAAAACACAATTAGTAATGGACGATGGCTTGCGGGGCACTGAGTCTGTGGCACCTGGAGTGCTGAGCAGGGTATCAGTTTGATGATGGCATCCACGACAGGTGTTTATCAACTCCGTAGGTTTCTCAGGACCAACGTTTTGACTCTAGCAGATGGCGGTTGGAGGTTGTCCTGGCGAAGGTGGCGTGTGCCTCCTGCGGTGATGTGACGTTGAGGCCACTCAGGACTCGATTTGATGTGTGAGCCCTGGTGGTCCGCAGTTGAGGCCGAAGGCAGCGAACAGCGCAGGGCCACATGCACATGGCGTAGATGACCCCAGGACCACCATCACAGACAGGGTCCCTGATGTGAGCTGCACAGAGTTAGCGGCCCCGGATGCACAGCGGCCGGCACAGACACCCTGCCACAGGATGGTGACTTGCGGTGCAGTCAGATGGGCCAGCCTCTTTTTTGCCACAAAGTCAGTATCACCGCCACGATGGCGACCACAAGCCCAAGTGCATGGACTCAGTCGCCCCCCAAAGTCCAAACAGAAAGTGACCATGGGTCTCGGGGAATAGACATCTTGGCACAGGGGCTAAAAGGGGATGCAGTCTGCGATGAGGCCTGTACAATGACATGAAGCCTTCCATAAACATACCAAGGCTGATTTCAAAGGTGTGTGTGACCTATTCGATCGCAGTGAAGGCCTGGGGCAGCGGTCAGCAAGAGCCCACAGCCAGCTGTCGTTGGCTCGCGATGCACAGAGTTAGTAGCAACAGTGCAGTTGTCGGTAGTGTTCGATCACCTCCGTGATGATGATCCTATTCTCTCCAGGCTGCAACGCGTCATCCTCCCATGCCTCTCCTTGCGTGCGTAGATATGTAATCTGCCATTGAATAATCAATGTTCAATTCCAGTTCTGTGACCTACTCATGCACAGCGTAGGCCGAGGGCAATAGTCCGCGAAGGCCAACAGACACGTGTGGTTTTAATGCTATGCACAGACTTGATGGCACCCCATCGAAGGGAGTATAGTGACATGAACTCTGCCTTAAATAATGTTCACTGCCATGATGTAATCAAGACTCAGTTGCAAATGTGTGACCGTGGTGTAGGCAGGAGGCGGCAGAAGAGTACGTCAACGAGAAAGGACTAAAGCGGGCCTCTGTCGTGGAACCCGTGATGGTCTGAGGAGGCTGCCAAGGTTGCGGGCTTAGGGCTTGGTGCTTGCGCATGCACGTGGTGGGCCCTCCATGACACACGCCGGTGTCGGCAGGTGATCAGTGTGGCCTGGCGTGCAGGGGCGGGCCTGACGAGTCCGGGGTCCAGCTGTTCGGGGTACGACATGCACACAGGATCGCAGGAAACTCCGCTCATGAGGATGGCGTCATCCTCGTGGCGTGGTGAGTGGCGCCACCCTGGCAGAGAAGTTGGGCTTTCCAGAAGAGGAGCACGCCCAGGGCTACGTGCTTTTTATTCACACCCCTAAGCTGGCCTGGTGTACGCCGGGCCATCCCACTCCGCTCACGCTTACGTGGGGGATAACGTAACAGGCAATATTTCCGCAAACTCCCCCACTGGCCGGGGTCACATGGTTGCGTCCACTGTCCACTACAATCCATACACCAGTGGTGTATGTCGCCATGGATATGGGTGTGTTCTGCATACTGTGGTCTGTCCAGCACATCTCCGCCACTCTTGGCATTGTGTAGTTTCCCAATCATGGTTCTCCTGCATCCTTCACACATGCCTGGTTGCCACCTCTCCCCACAATTGGCTATTGTGTGGCTTAGGTGCCATGCCATTGATGGCTCATGTTCACGGCTTGCCAAAGGTTTCCATTGTGAGTTGTCCTGTCGTGTCTGGTGAGTGGGCATGTTGTTTTGCATGTTGTTCTTGTTTTTGTGACGTGTGCATTGCCAAAGTTGTGAGTTGCATGGTTGTGGAGTTGAGGTGAGTGGGGTGTTCATTTTGAACTTGCCAGGGGGCTGTGCATTTCCCTTGGTGCCATCCTGGGGACACTGGGTGCTGATGGACTGTCGGAGGATGGAGGAATCGTGCACAGTGGCTGGTTATTTGGAGGCAAGATTGGTGGAGGTTCCACGGTGTTTGGTTGTTGCCTGCATATTGATGTGAGACGTGTGCTTTCTGTTGCGGCGATTGTGTGCTGTGTCAGCAGGGGGCGCAGGTATTACATGTGTGCTGCGAATTGCCCCCAACACGTGCGTGCATCCAGCTATGGCATATGGTCCTTGCTTGCTCTCCAGAGCATCCTGCGCATTATGTTTGACATATGGGGACTGGGTTACCAGGCTGTGGTGATGTCCAGGACAGGTGTGAGTGATTTGGATGTGGCTGACTGTGTTACTCCTCCGACTGTGGTGGCTGTTGGTTGGGGGGTACCAGGGGCCTACAGGTGCAGCACAGCCAGCAGCTTAGTGTGGTGTGGGATGTTGGTTGTCCACTGTGTTGGTGCCGTCGGCCTGTTGGGCATTGTTGGTCATGATGCGTGTGATGGTTGTCCTTTTGAGCCTGTTTTGGGCAATGACATTGTTAGGTGTTGGGTCTGTAAGGCTGGTGTGTTTCCTGGGGGTCCGCTGTCTTTGTCAGCGCTGCCTAGGTGGTGGTCCGGGGGAGGGGTGTTCCGGATGCTGTATGGGGTCCTGGGGTGGTGGCGGTGGGTGTTGTGGCCCTCTTGGGTGTCCAGGCCGCATGACCAGTGGCTCCATGGCATCTACTGCCCTTCCGATGTGGCTGTGGGCTGTGCTCCCTTTTGTGGTGCAGGCTGTGGTCCAACTTAGCACCAGGTCAGAGCAGATGTTATTTTCCTGCTGCTAACGCGCCTTATCACCGGTTTTGTGTTCTTATCACAGTTCTGTCTGGTCATTGTTAATGTTCTGGAGTTGTATTGTCGTGGCATTTGGCACGGGAACGCCTACTCTGCATCTCATTAGCGATAGTTGCAGGCGTCATCTGTGGCGATGTTTTTTGCGGCTTCTATCGCGGTTAAACTGGTGCTGTGGGCTGTTAACACCAGGTTGTGAATAGGGCGATAAATTTATCGCAACTTTGGCTGCGATAAAGTGCCGTTAACTCTGCGATAGTTCTTTGTGAATATGTCCCTTAGTGTATATACATTTCTCTTTTTAGGAATGCATTTTACACATGCTAGTTCTAGATTACTTTTTTTAGGCATTGTAATACAGCAAATAATACTGCAAATATTTTTTTATGTTCTTATCACTATTTTTTTGATATATATATTTTATGTACATTTTTTCATCAATTTCTGTGGATTTGAAGAATTTTCTCATTTTCGGTTCTCTGGCATGTTTTCAGATTTCTTTGATTTTGTTGACTTGTTTTGTCATTTTGGCCTATTCACAGTGAGTGCAGTTACACTTTCAAATTGCT
Source organism: Triturus cristatus (assembly GCF_964204655.1). Lineage (NCBI taxonomy): Eukaryota > Metazoa > Chordata > Amphibia > Caudata > Salamandridae > Triturus > Triturus cristatus. The sequence goes on along the minus strand of NC_140581.1, from coordinate 791,061,962 downwards.
GGTCTCCCCTTACGTTACTTAGTGGTGAGGGGGGTGTTTAAATTTAGTTAGGCTAGTCTGTGTTACTGGATGTTGTTTCAGTGTATTTTTATTTTAGTATGGTATACTGGTACTCAAAGTACAGCCAACGGGCCTCCAGTACCCCAGCAGAGATTTCCTTTTGGCTCGCTGCTCATCTTCTGTGACCCTTGTAAATTGGGAGAGATAGTTCTTCAGTTCGTTATTGACTAATTCTGTTAAGCCAGAAACATTCTTATGTGATTCTGGACTTAGTTTCTATTGTTAGTTCGGCTCATTTTAAGAGCAGCTTTGTCCTGCTTATAGAACAAGCAGATATAATATTTAGAAATCATTATTAATAAGGGCCATATTTATGACCTAGGGGCATATGTATCAAACGATTTTGTATTTGCAAATGCTGCGAATCGCAAAAAAACAGCGTTTGCGAATACAAAATCGCAAAATGAGATGTATGAGGCATTTCAGCAGCGCATTCTTAAGGAATCGCTAATTTTGCGATTTCTTAAGTTTGCGTAAGCATTTAAGAAATCGCAAATTGCGATTCCTTAAATGCTATGTAACACGCACCCAAGTTGTGCGATTTCTCCTTAAGATATCGCAAATTACCACCAACTTCAAGTTGGTGGTAATTTGCGATTTCTTTGAAAAATGCACTTTTTGTCATTTTTCAAAGTGCCATGTGGCGCACATACATGCCCTTGTGGCATGTATGTGCGCCATATGCGCACACATGCTGATTTCAGGGGTGCATCAGGGTGTCATCATGACACCCTTGCACCTTTGAAAATATTCTCAATTTGTGATTAGCAAATAGCGATTTGCAAATTGAGAAATACTTCCCATTCATTGCTATGGGCCTCCTGGCCCATAGGAATGAATGGGAAGGTATTCCTTAATTGCGATTTCGCAATTTGCTAATCGCAATTAAGGAATTTTAAGAATTCGCAAAATTTGTGCGAATGTTTAGATACATCCCGTTTTGCAATTCTCAAATAGCGATTCTCAAAAAATCGCTATTTGAGAATCGCAAATGGAGATGTTGATACATATGCCCCAAAGTCTCGTGGCAAGCCACCATGATGTGCTGTGTGACAGAGAAAGGGCAAGACTGCACTGTATTTGAAAGAGTACAGTGCACTCCTGCTTTTATCCCTGCACTGGTGCCTTTTTGGCTACCTAGCACCAATGCAGGCACCCTTACACCATGGTTCAAGGGTGCCTTTATTTTAAGGAGGTTTTAATTTGTGCAGGAAGGGGCACATTCCTGCGCATAAACAATCCCCGGAGGCATTTCCTTTATCTATGTGTCCTGCAGGAAGAAGAATATTTTTATTTCTCCCCGTTACTCATCACCTGGTAAGGCGTAGCATTTTGGCTCATTCCCAGGTCTACCACTTTTGGTACATCTAGGAATGCGTGAAAATCCATGGATGTTGTCTGGGAACAGCCACGCAACACCCATGGAATGCCTCCAGGTCACAGAGTAACACAAATTGCTACGTTACTCTGCATTTATGAAGCCACTCAGTGCCACGCAAAGTGTCCTTGCGTGGCTTCCTAAATCAAATTTTGGGCTAACGTCATGAATGCACCATGTTGCGTGGTGCAAGCACGAGGCAACCTCACTCATAAATATGCTCCTAAGTGTTTGTGTTTTAGGGAGGTTAAAAAGTGCTGTTGTTTAGTGCAATATTTTAGGTAAGGTCCTTTGCTTTAAATCTAAAAAATTTACACACTAAATGAAAGAGGTCATGGAGCCACGCCCTCGGGAACGCCTCATGGTACAGGTTTCTCAGATTAGAATGGACCGAGCAGCAGTTTCATTGTTGATTTGAAAGGAAAGATGTCACCGAGTCCATGGCAGTCCCCCTGATGGACGAGAGAGAAAGATATTGATGTTGAGGGTGTAGAAAGCCACTGAAAGATGCAAAAAGATCAGGCCGACACCGTCATTATGCAGCTTGACTCATATCTCATCTTGGACTGAAACAGTAGTAAGCTTTGTGCTACAACATGGAGAAACCCAAGCTGTAGATGATCTCATAGATGATTGCTTTTAATAATATGCTGAAACTGGCTTGTGACTGTATTTTCAATAAGTTTTGAAATATAGGGCAGCATTGAACTAGGTCTGAAGCTTGCTGGCTTCTTCGGACTAAGCATGGGCGACTGTAGTAAAAGATTAACAATTGCAGTTTTACAATCAATGCTCATAGCTGCTGAGGCCAGCGCAGTACTGATGCAGGAACAGATGTTCAAAAGGCTGACTTTATTTAGGTGGGTGTAAACCCATAAAAATACTGTGAGTTAGCCCCTTTGATTAGTTTAAGTCTACCATTCTTACCAAGGTGTGCAGCATTCATCGTTAAGGAAACATAACTTAACTTATACGTACTTGTGCTCAGGCAGTCAATTGAATCTTAGGGGATATTCTCAAGAACGGGCTATGATTATCACCAACCTAGGTTAACACAATTTTACAAAACGCCGTCTATCGCGGGAAACTAATGGCGTGTTAACGGTGTATTCTCAACACGTCGGCAACAGGCGAGAGTTTCCCGATAACGCGCCAAATGTCCGCGTTAAAATTACCGGGACGCCAATAAAAAAGGAAACCCGAACGTGAAAAAAGTGGCGATGGGACCAACAGCGATAAAAATATCAGCGATAAGCAGCGCCAGGGTTGCTATTCCCACGTCAGGCAGGAAAAATCACCATAAAAGCTGCAATAAATAAATAAATCTAAAAAAAAACACAAAACCCAAACAACTGAGAAGCACCATGGAGGAAGCTGGAGCAACTACAGAGGCTAACCAGAACCCCACAAACCCCCCGGAGGACCAGCCAGGGACCTCGGGGGAGGAGAAGGGCAAGGAGAAGAAGAAGAGGAACCTGCGATTCAGTCCGCAGGAAAACAAGATCCTGATTATGGAGGTGATAGAACACCACCAACAACTGTTCATCACCTCCACTGTGTCATTAGCAACTAAAAACGCAATATGGCAGTCCATCTTGGCCAAGGTGAATGCAGTCGGAGTGAAGTGCCAAGAAGCGCTGGAATAATGTGAAGCGCCAAACCAAGCTGAAACTCGCTAACAACCGGAAAGCAGCAATGCAGACTGGAGGTGGGAGTCCAGCGCCACAGCAGGAGCTGGATGAGATGGAGGAAATGGTGTCCACAGTCATCAGTGGGGGGATGGTGGCAGGAGTTGGCGGACTGGACACTGCCAACATGACCTGACCCAACAGCAACAGGGTGAGTAACGACCAGGGACTGGGGGGACGGGGGAGATGGGCACAATGGCACACATGCACAGTTAATATAGCACAGTGCACACCGACAATGACTGTGGATCATGTCCCTGATCTCCTTTGCATACTGCAGCACACATAGAAACAGCAAGTAGGCCCCCGTCGACAATGTGCCCAGAGGGGGCCCTCCCCACACATCACTAATCTCACAACAAACCCATGCACATGTGCTGAACCCAGCAAAGCTGCGGGTCCATGAGCCACACTGACAATGCAAGTGACACTGCATGACGATTAGCATGGCTGCAGTCCAATTATTATGACATAGTGCACGCCACGACACTGCGGTGGCTGAGTATGGACCACATCCGTAAAGGAGCATGTCACACTCTGACACATCCACGTGTACAAACAACCCCTGACGTCATCTCCCTTATGTATATGTTGCTCATGTTGTGGGACTTGAGTCTCAGGGTGCATCTCTGCATTAGGGTGGTTCATATTTGTCCCCAAATGACACCCGAAATTTCATATCTGAACCCAAATGACACCCAAAATTTCATATTTGACCCCAAATGACACCCGCAATTTCATATTTGACCCCAAATGACGCCCTGTTGTCTTTTTTTGAACACCAATGACAGCCTTCATGTCATGTTTTTGTACACATGTGATACGCTGATGAGTGGGATTAGGTACTACATTTGACACCCTGAAATGGCATTTCGAATACGTGACACCCTAAACAGCCTCTCTGTACTGAGGTGACATCCCCACCATCTATTTGCTATTCGTGAGATTGTTAGCACTTAATGTTGCACTTATACTTGTCAGGGTGATGTGCTAATGCACAGGACTGACATGCACACAGGGAATGTGTGTTGCAATGTATTTATTTGCACATGCTGTTCATGTGGTCATTTTTTACTGTTCCATGATTACTAAGGGCAGTCTCATTGGGACGTACTCATGCGAAGAAATTGTTAATGATTGTGTTCCTTCGAGCTATTCCTGCTGCAGCTGCAGTGGGGTGTGGTCCACCTGCCTCATCTTCCTCATCATCGTCGAGTGCATCTGGTACTTGGATCCATGGCGCATTGGTGCGTACACATATGTTGTGCAATGCACAACATGCATTGATCATCTTGCACACTATTTCTGGGCTGTACAGGAGTCTTCCACCTGTGATGTTCAGGCACCTGAAACGTGACTTCAACGCGCCAAATGTGTGCTCAACAATGCACCTGGTGTGTTTGTGGGCCACATTATACTGCCTCTGGGCTGGGGTGTTCAGTGCTCGGAGGGGTGTCTTCATCCACGGACAGAGTGCATGTCCTTGATCACCTGTGAGAGGTAAGTGAGATCAGTGTAACTTGGTGGTTCTGCATGCTGTGTTAGCAGACTTACAAGTTTTGTAGTGTGTGATTTGTGCGACTTTGGGGTTCATGTTTGCCATGTATTGCTTCTGGCAAATGTGCAGGGTTAATGTGTATTACGTAGCCTCACAGCTGCTCCTCCCTCCCCCTGAGCCTATTTACTTGTGTGCACTGCGCGGTTGCATCACTTGTACTCCTACGGCACACCATTGTCATGCCTGTCTGCACATGTCCGCAAGCCTGACAACAACACTGTAATGTTGGCCGTTGAAGGTGGGCGGCCACTTGTGTGTAGACCTATGATAAGGATAGGGCGGGCACAGATGTAGAGTTCAGGCCTGTCTGAACTTGCGCTGCGATTGAGGCTAGGCCTTTGGCTTATGCTGCGGCAATGAAGATACACACACAAGAGTTGGCATGTATGAGCCAAGACCCCGAGCGGTCTTGCGCTCCTTTATTTATCCATTAGGGCGAGCACGCCGTCTGGGTGCATGCTATCACCGCTGGGTGCCAGACGGGTCTGGGGACCAGCGCCTGGGGTGCAGCAGGCACACAGGATTGCTCAGGCACCACCGGTCAGAGCTGCAGCCTCGTGACAGGGTGAGGGGCGCTGCCCTGGCAGACACACCCCTGCAGGCGATGACGAGATGTGCGCCGGGTGGCGTGTGACGTAGCCACCTCGTCGCCGGTGTAAATTTGGCCATTGAAGGTGGCTGGCCACGTGAGGGTAGGCCTATGGTCAGGATATGGCGGACACAGAGACACACCCAGTAGTTACTTTGGTGGCCATCCTGGAAGTGAACCACGCCGAGAGCCCTGGGCTATTAATTCACACTCCTACGCTGGACTGGCGTACGTCGGCCCAGCCCACTACGCTTGCGCTTACAGGGGGGGCAACATAGCTACATGTCCAAGGTCTTCCCCACTGCCTGAGGTAACATGGTTGCGTCCACTGTCCACAACACTACAAACACCAGCAGTATGTGTCCACATGGACATGTCTGTGCTCTGCATACTCAAGACTGTCCAGCACATCACCGCCACACTTGGCATTGTGTACATTCTCATTCATGGGTCCATTGCCTCCTTCACACATTCTTGGTTCCCACCTCTCCCCACATTCTGCAATTGTGTGGCAGAGGGGCTATGCCTTTGTGGATCGTTTGTCTACATGTCTGGCCCCTGTTACCACAGTTACTTGTGTTGTCGTGTCTAGTAGGTGGGCATGTTGGTTGGCATGTTGTATATGATTTTGTTACGTGTGCATTCCCACAGTTGTGAGTTGTATGATTGTGGAGTTGAGGTGTGTGATGTGTTCCATTGGTACTTACCAACGAGCAGTGCATTTCCATAGGTGCCACCCTGAAAGCACTGGTTGATGATGGACTGTCGGAAGATGTAGGAATCATGCACACTGCCTGGGAAGTTGGCGACGACATTGGTGAACAGCCCCCGGTGGTCCACTATTGCCTGCACAGTGATGGAATGCGTGTGCTGTCTGTTGCGGTAATTGTGTGCAGTGTCGGCAGGGGGCACAAGTAGGACATGTGTGCCGTCAATTGCCCCCAAGACGTGCGGGAAGCCAGCTATGGCTTAGAAGCCTTGCTTGGTCTCCAACCTGTTCCTGCGCAGTGTAGGGAAAGTGAAGGTGCTGGGGTATCCATCTGATGATGGCATCCAAGACAGGTGCGAGGAACTTTGATAGGGCTGGCTGTGAGACTCCTCCGACTCTGGCAGTTGTTGGTTGGAAGGTACCAGAGGCCAACAAGTGCAGCACAGCCAGCAGCTTTGTCTGTGGAGAGATGTTGGTTGTCTGCTGTGTTGGTACAGTCAGACTGTGGGCAATGTGGGTCAGGATGCGGAGGATGGTTGTCCTTTTGAGCCTGTAGTAGGCAATGACATCCTCTGACGTTCAGTCTCTGAGGCTGGTGCATTTTTGGAAGGTCCATTGTCTTGTTCTGCGCTGCCTCATGGCAGTCTGGGGGGGGAGGTGGTCCTGGGGGTGGGAGTGTTCCTGGGGCTGGTGACGGTGGGTGTTTTGGCCCTCTTGGGTCTCCAAGCTGCATGATTAGTAGCTCCATTACATCTGTTTGTCTTCAGATGTGGCTCTGGGCTGGGCTCCCTTTATACTGCAAGTTTTTGTCCTACTTAAGACCAGAAAAATGCAGGTCTTTCTTATGTCCCTGCTGCTTACGTGCCTTATCGCCTGTTTTTGGACTGAATCACTGATCTGACTGCTTGTTGAAAATATCGCAAAGTGGTGTTATCGTGACTTTTTGCACGGGAATGCCTACTCTGCATATGGTTAGCGTTAGTTGTCGCTGTAAGCCTTGACGATGTTTTTAGCGGCAGCTATCGCAGGTAAACTGACGATGTCGGCTGTTAGCGCAGGCTTGTGAATAGGGTGATAAATCTATTGCCACTTTTGTGGCGGAAAAGTGCCGCTAATTCAGCGATGAGTCCTTGAGAATATGCCCCTTAGTTGCCTACTTAGGACTGGAGCATTAGTTCGCCTCCTTTGTATCTACTCCTGTCGATGATGTGTCAACATGAGTACAACTGACCTGTAGGACAGCATCTGCAGAGATACGTCAAGCAATCAGAAGAGTAAATAAAAAACTACTGTTAAAATTAGCATGTTTATTTGATTTACAGTTCCACAAAATAAAAAACTGACAAATGGATGAGCCCCAATACCTTGAATTCCCGAGTTAGCTGTATTAAATTCCTGTTAGACTATGAGGTATGAACAGTGTGTAGGCACAGCAGTGCAAACATTTCACAGAACCCTCTTAATTTCCATTCAGCGCAGTGTGTACTTCCCTTTACTGCTTTTGATGATAAACTTATTAGCTTGGAGTTAGAGAGACAAAGGGAGCTATCACTCTAATCTAACGAGGCTGGAAGATTTCCAGGCTGAGTTATTAGGAATGCACAGCATCAGCATCAGGGGCTGTGATGCTTTTGGGGTCAGCCTGACCTGCTCAATTCTGTTCTTTTAATTCTCTGTGTGTTCAGGTTCCTGCAACTGTTCTTTGACAGAGGAGGCACAAAAGAGGCAAATTATTTTACATTATTGCTCTTATTACACTGCAGTCATGTTGTACAAATTACTATCGGTGAAGGGGGCAGATGGCAGTGCACCTCTCTGTTGGTTCGCACTGTTCCCTAAAGGGTATTCTGTTCATGGGGTGATCTGTTCATTCACCTCTCTTATATTACTGAACAAAACATTTCCAATGTTTCTTGCCATATTGTAAGAGACAAAACGATTTTCTCCATTCGTGTGTATTTGGGCAAATGCTTTGCACCGGACGAATAGAAAAAAAACTGTGCCCAGATGCACAAACAAGTTCTACTTGAATTTATTGGTCCTGGGGCTGCAGAATCTGCTCAGAACACAACAAATGCTCACTACTTTGCAGGTGCACATGTTCACAAACTTTACCCTTCACTTTTATGCTGGGAGGAAGTGCGAGCAAGTATCAAGAATACTTATGGACAGGCAGACTCCTCTATTGCTGGGTCTAACATGATTCCCGAACTTCCAGATCAACCAGTTAAGGACCATACCTCGATTAAGGTTTGGAATTTGGCTATATGTCCTAGGAGATAGCAGTGCAGCATGGGTGGCATGTTACATTGTTGCATTTATAATGTGTAATGAGCTCATATCATGTGCTGCACTGCATTCAAATGATGTCATAATGTGCAAAAAATTGTCCTGGGGGGTGTGGCCAACTACTATGGCCGACCAGACGTGTTTCTAATCGGCTCCGTCCCTGGCTCCGTAACTATTTATGAAGTAAGGCATAACGGCCACACACCGGAGGTATTCTTGCACACCCCTGGACAAGGGGATGCCACAAATCGCTGAGGGAACCCCGGTTGCGTACCTGTGAGAGAAGGAGATCGCTTTAGCAATCGGCAAGCCTGCGGACAAAATGGCGCCTTGCACCGTGGCGATCTTTGAATGGCGCTCCGCCTAAATCCTCCAGACTCCTGTTGCTGCTGCGGTGGGTCAATACGGCTCTTGAAAGCAGGTAAGGGAGCTCCCTGTGTACCCCTAACACTCTATTGCGCCCCAAAATTAAGGCAGAGACAGCGGGAGGTGATCGTGGAGTGGGAGCCGCAAGATGGTAGACCTGACGCGGCGAAGAGGGAACGATCGGCGGTGGCACTGACTCCTGCTCTGGGGACGCGCCGGCTACACGAATGCGGGTCTCGTGTCCCCCTCTCTGCGAGACATCACGGAGCAGCACACGGATTGCAGAGCGCAACGGGGGCCTGAAAATCCGATACGCTGCAGGTGACGGAGCTGATGAGGAGCGGGTCCTGGAGGCACCATTCAGTTAGCCCTCAAACGGCAAGTACAGCACAAAGGGAGGGGGGGGACAGATGCGTGTTAGCTGAAGAGATCCTGCGATCAGGAGATATTCACAAGGAGGGATACCCTGGGGTCCCCCTGCACGATCTTGAGGAGGCCTGTGGCCTGACCCTAACATGGCCGGCGAGATGGGGAAGGAACTACATTAAAGTGCACAGGCAGCACCTCAAGGGCTACTAAGCGGGCCCCACAACATTGCAAGGGCAAACCCTGAGATACACTGCATCAGGGGACACAGCGAAGGCACCGTGGGGATCCATAAGGTCTGCGGGACAGCTGGGTCGAGGGCTGGGCAGGACCCCTACGAGGGAAGAAAAGTGGCCTGGGGCCTCCTGGTAGACACAGAAGCTCCGCACTGGTTCTACGACAAGGAAGGGGCGGCCAGGAGCTGACCAGGAAGCGGATCCCCTTATGCCACCCAAAAAGACCCCCAACAACAGGGTCTCTAAATACTTTGCCGCAACTGACACCGGAGGGACAGGTGGCGAGGCAGCATCATCAACGGGGATCATGGCGCTAACTGGGGAGGACCTCCTGTCTTCCTTGCGGGAATTCAAAAAGGAACTTCGGGAAGACATCAAGGCTGACATAGATGCTTCCTTTGAGTTATTCCGGGCCGAGATGAGGGAGAAAATTGTTTCCCTGCAGGCAGATGTAGACTCAGTGGGTACCCGCACGTTGGACCTTGAGGTAAAACATCAAGAGCTGGCCGATCGCCTCACAACCTTAGAAGACGGCTCAGCGGACTTGGGTGGCCAACTGCGAGCCACCTTGCTTAAATGCGAGGATTTAGAGAATCGGTCTCGACACGGCAACATCCGAGCAAGAGGGCTGGAGGAAGATTGCGAGGGCTCGGACCTGGAGGCGTTCATGGAGGGCTTGTTCTACTCGGTTTTGGGGGAGGATGCCCCTGAGGTTTGGCTTGAAAGAGGCCACAGAGTGGGGCCTCGCCTGCCGGGGGAGAACCGGAGGCCCCGTGATGTGCTGGCGAAGTTCAGCTCGTTCAAGACCAAGGAAATGGTTCTTCAAAAAGCGAGAGCTATTGAAAAGGTCACCATCCAAAATGCTACATGTGCACTCTACCAAGACGTGGCACAGGCCACGCTCCTACGGCGTCAGCAATTCCGCCCGGTTACCAATTTTCTGAGAGGGAAGAGAACCAGATATCGATGGACCTATCCATTTGGAATAGCCTTCCAATGGGACGACAAATATCAACACTGCACGGAGTTGAAAGAAGCTGCAGACTTATTGGGAATCGAGATCTCCTCCTCACATGACAAAACCTCTTCACAAGACACGGAAGGTGCACGGAGGCGCAGGCGACAGGTTGGGGGGCCTAGGCGGACAATAGGCTCCGGTGGTAAGAAAACTACAGATTGAGGCCAATGACGGACGACTCCTATGCTGCCTAAAACGAAGCTCCTGGGGGGCAGGGATAACCTGAATTGCCAGGTCGACAAAGTGAAGCCAGAGGGCGCGAAGATCTTACATCTACCCTAACTGAGATAGGTACGCGACAGGATGCACTCGTGACCGACCTCTCCGCCTTGTTCTTTCTACTGATGCGGTACCTCACGAATCTTTGAGGAATTGACGGATCCCCAACTGTTATGTAGATGTTTAGAGGCTGGACGGAGAGAATGACTTGCTTTTATCTTGATTATGAAGCTCGTGCCAGGCCTCTTCGGTTGGGGGAGATCGGACGAAGCCATGGAGAGCTGGATAGAGCGGAGGACTTGCATGTGTTGTCCCCTTGGGTGCCTAGATGCCTGGACCTTACAAGACGACCCGGTCCCAGATTCTGTCTTTGGGACCACTTGGGAGCACAATGCCGGTTGCGAGAGGATGAGGAATCTGTCCTATCTCTGCTGCGGTAAGAGGTGTCCAATTGGAGGGAGATGGTGGTGGAGGACTTCCATTTCTTCTGATCGCCTGCAAAACCGCTGGGACTCTTTGTTTGGACTGTTTTTTGCAGGGGTCTTTACTCATATGTTCACTGATAATTAGCTGTATATTGTTACAAAGCATATGTCTTGATTTTTGTTCATAGAGGGGTAGGTTATCGGGAATGGTAATGTTCTCCGAGTGCATCTTGATAGGGAGATCCCCCTCTAGGAGGGAGATTCTCCACACTCGTTTTCATTGTTTGTTCTGGTTAGTTAATTTAAATCGATGTCATGGTGCCTTTTTATATTGTTTATTGGACGGGGGTGGGAGGGAGGGGGCCCAGGAGCTACACTCGAGCAGAGATCCTCCCCTAGGGGGTAAAATCCCAACCAGTCATTAATGGCGGTCAGGACTATAACCTGGAATGCCCGGGGCTTGAACTCCCTTAACAAACACCACCGCTTCTGGAAATACCTGCTGGATCACAATGTCCAGGTGGCGGCTCTTCAAGAGACGCAACCCAAAAGATCCGAGGAACACCGGTTGCATCATAAAGCTTATCCCCTTATATTTAGGTCTTCTCACTCCACCAAACAAAACGAGGTGGCATTGCTGTTTCACACGGGGGTTCCGTTCCAAGCACAAGACTCCAAAACTGACAAAAACGGGAGGTTCCTTATGGTTCGGGGAGAGCTCAGGGGTCGTCCATGCACATTTGCAGTCTTCTATGCAGCTAACTCGGGCCAGCAGGACTTTGTTCTCTACTTCCTTACGACTTTGGAGACTTCCGCTCAGGGGGATATTCTGATATCGGGGTCTTTAATCTTGTTTGGGATCAGGTGTTGGACTCGACACACTCACAGAGAGCTCCGGGGGGGGGGCTCTTTGGTATAGCACTTAAGTGACAGCTTAAGCTCATGGGGCTGGTAGATGTATGGAGAGAGGCCAATCCCACGGTCTGTGATTATTCTTTCTTCTCCCATTCCCACATAACCTACTCCCGTATTGATCACATTTTCATGAGCCAGTCACTGCTTCCCTCAGTGCTGCAAACACACTTCCACCCGATTTGCCTGTCAGATCATGCCCCCTTAGAGATGTCGCTCACTTGGCCGAATCCGCATCAAAAACACGCACGCTGGTACTTCCCCAACTTCCTCTGCAGGGATAGACTTCTCCATGATGACCTCCACAAAACTATTAAGGACTTTCTTGTTCAGAGCGACCCGGAGGCTACTTCCCATGCAATCACCTGGGACGCTCTCAAAGCAGTAGTCCGAGGTACATGCATCGAGTTGGTCACTACCTTGCGATCGCAGCAATCCAAGGAACGCCTCCAGTTAGAACGGGATTTGGTAGCTGCAGAACGGGCCCATAAGGCCAACCCCTCGTTCAGACAATGCGGAAAGTTACGGCCCTAAAGGGGAAACTTCAGGCCATTTATACCAACAGAGCAGAAAAAAACATCTTATGCCTACAGTCCAGGGGGTATATGGGAGGCAACAAAGTGGGGCCCTTACTAGCATGTCAATTACGGGCTAAACAGGAAAGGGAATATATCAAACTTATTGTAGATAAGGATGGCATTTCTCACAAGATGGAGGAGGGAAAGGCGCAGGCTTTTGAGAAATTTTACCGAACTCTCTACACCTCGGAGTTCCCAGAAATGCACGTACAAGCGGAGTACTTAGATCCCTTGGACCTCCCTCAAGTTGCTGCCAGTTCCAATGACGATCAGGCACAACCCATAACCAGGGAGGAAGTGCAGAAGGCGATTGACTCCCTTAAACTCCAGAAAGCGCCAGGGCCGGATTGTTTTTCAGCTCATTTCTATCGCACCTTCGGCCGGAACTCGTCCCCTTTTAAACTCTGCTCTATAATGTCATTGCCTCTATGCAACAAGTCACCCCCTCTATGGGTGAGGCGATCGTGGCAGTGCTTCCCAAGCCAGGCAAGGACCCCACAGCCTGCTCTTCTTATTGCCTGATCAGCGCTCCTAAACCTCGATGCAAAATTTTACTCCATAATTCTGGCCACCCGTCTCGAATTAATCCTTCCCGGCCTTATAGACCCAGACCAATCGGGATTTATTAAGGGTCGACAGACTCATGATAATCTGTGTTGCATTATCCATTTAATGGAAAAGGCCCAGAAGAAAAACATTCCAGCAGCGCTTCTCTCGCTTGATGCGGAGAAAGCTTTTGATCGCATGGAATGGTCTTTCTGTTTAAAGTCCTTCAGCGCTTTGGCTTCAACGAAGCTTTCATAGGGATGATTCGAGACAATTATCACTTTCCTACCTCCCGGGTCCTGCTCAATGGAGTTGCTTCCCTTCCTTTCCACCTGGCCCGTGGAACGAGGCATGGTTGCCCACTATCCCCCCTCCTTTTCGCCCTGAGCATAGAACTTCTGGCCCACAGGATCAGGGGGAATCCGGACATACGGGGGATGCGGTTTGGCACAGACGATCATAAGATTTCGCTCTTTGCCGATGACGTGCTTCTCCCAGTCTCGGAACCCCTGATCTCCCTGCCGGCTATTCAAGAAGAGCTGGTGATGGTTGAGCGGGTTGCAGGGTTTAAGATTAATCTAACAAAGTCTTTCTTACTGAATTTGACCCTCCACAAAGCCGAGTGGAGACGGGTGAAAGAGGTGTCGCCTTTTTGCTGCACCACTAAGGAGATCACCTATCTAGTGAAGCTCACCCCCTGTATACAAGATCTCTATAAAGCTAACATCCCCTGCCTTCTACGCCAGCTAAAAACTGATCTAAGTAAATGGAGCGTGGCATACATTACCTGGTTGGGCAGAATTATTGTTATCAAGATGAATGTTCTCCCCCGCTTGCTTTACCTCTTTCAGGGGCTGCCTACACCGGTAGAGGTTGGTCTCTTCAGGGGGCTCTGACACATTTTTACTAAATTTATCTGGAAGGGGAAGAGGGCGCGCCTACCCTATGGCCTGTTCACGAGACCACGCAAAGAGGGGAGACTGGCGTTACCGGACTTTCAAGCATATTATCAGGCGGCTCAATTGCGGGTAATCACAGAATGGTCACTGCGAGCCTCAGAGAAGCATTGGCTTCACATAGATAGACAGGTAACGGGGCACACCATCTGGGATCTCTTATGGAAAATGGAAAACAAAACGGGACAGACCACTCAACGCTTACATCAGCACACCCACTTCTGCCACCTTAAGGGTTTGGGATGTCCTTACCAAAATGTTACACCTTACGACCTTCCCCTCCCCCTAAACACCTATCCATTTTAATGTTGCATTCCCCCCAGCACTACAAGAGGGTTCTTTTGAGGCTTCGAGGGAGGGAGGGTGCTACATGATTTCTCATCTATTTGACAAAGGAGATCTCCTTACCTTCCAAGAATGCAAAATACAATTCGGGCTGACTGCCAAAGAAGAATTCCACTACTTGCAGCTGAAGCATTGGGTTCAGCAGCCCCTGATGCGGTTGGCTGCTACCAGGGCTCTGCTCCCCATTGAGAAGTTTGCCCAGTCTGGGTCCACCTCCAAGGGGTGCATCTCCTTCTTATATGCTCTTATACAAACTCTGAGACCTAAATCGACCCTGCGTTTTAAACGCTTCTGGGACTCACTTTTGGATTCCCCATTAGCGGACAAGCCATGGGAATATGTCAGTAGGGATATAGGGAAATACAATAGCTCCATGTTCCTACGGGAAGCGCATTATAAGCTTATGTATGATTGGCACCTATACCCTCAGAAACTCCATAAGATTTTTCCCACTGCATCGGACAGGTGCTGGCGGGGGTGTGGCTTGCTAGGCGACTTCCGGCACACCTGGTGGGATTGTCCCTCCATTCAACCTTTCTGGAAGGAGGTCTTATCCCAAATTAAACTTATCCTGGGCTATCCTCTTCCCAGCTCTTTGGAACACGTGTTACTGGGGATACGGAATCCCTCCTTGAAACGCCAAACACAGAGTGATAGGTCGGTCATGTGGCTTTGTCTAGGGGCAGCCAAAATGGCAGTGGCTGCTGCATGGAAAAAACAGGAAGCACCATCTCTTACCCAATGGCATGCAAGGCTGTGGCGGGCGTTGGCGCTGGAGCGCATGGTGGACAACGTTGACGATGCCAGAAAAGGCTTCGACTATATTTGGACTCCTTTGGTGAGCTACCTTTCGGAGGGGCTCCCACTGACGGCCTGCGCCCCACGGCTTAGGGCCCTCAGCTTGTTCCATATCTAATCACTCTGCAGCTCTGGGGGCATTGTCCAGTCCAAAAGCCACCCGAGTAATGGACCCAGTAATCCTACCCTCAGGTTCACAGTATTATGATTTGCACCATGATATCATAGTTTTGTTCATCTTTTAATTATGTTTAAGTTTCCTTTTCAGGTTTCTCTCTTAAGAGGGATGATAGAAGTTCTCAAGCAATGGACTGATTGCAACAGGTTGTGATTATGCTGATTTTTTTTTTTTGTTAATGCTTATTTGCCACAGACCTAGTGAAGAAGCTGTGACTGACATGTGAGATCTGTAACTCTGGGCTGCCTTTTATTTACTTGACTAATGTTGCATATGTCATGCTTTCTGTTGTACTGTCAAAGAAAATTCTAATAAAAAGAATTTGAAACAAAAAATTGTCCCTTGAAGTTGCCTGCTCCTCAATGGCAATATCTTTACATACATTTCCACTGGTTTTCTAGGTGTGGGCTGTCCAACTGGGTGCTGGGATTTCTCTAGCATGCTGCGGGCTAGGCACAGCTATCAGAAATGAGTGGACTGCCACGTTCCAGCCAAGAAAGTCCCTGCGGACACATTCAAGCCACGGTCCTCTACAAGTGGCTGCACCAATCTTGGAGTCCTTCTCACTCCCCAGACTGAGAGCAGCACCCTCACGACTGGAAGGATAAACAAACTCTAGAGGAAATTGAAGCACATGTAAACTCACATACATGTAGAAGGTTTTAGCTGAGAGTGACTGCAGGGAGTGGTGTAACGCAAAATGATGCCCCGCCCCCCACCCCCCGAAAATGTGATGAGGGACCCGACGTCTCCCAGATCACACAGACATTCATTGGTCTTGGGCTCAATGGGGACCCCCGAACAGTTCCTCCCCCCCTACTCTGCAGGGGCCTGCTCGGGAAAGCAGAGTGGCTTTCCTTGAGCGTTTAACCATTTTTTATTCCATTCCATTGCACACATTCTGCAAGGCATGCAATGGCATGGCTTAGAGAGTGAGGGCCCCCCCTCCCACACCACGGGGGTTGCGTAGGGATCCGTTACGCCCCTGAACGCAGGAGCAAAAAGATCTACATTTGTGAGTTAACTTAATTGTGGGGGAAAAACATCTGCACAGATACTTTTGTGGGGGGCTTTTTTTCAGCAAAGCAAGTGAAACATCCTCTCTAGATTAATTGACCTTTTTCATTTTAATGATAAAGTTACAACATCAAATTGATTTTCATGTGTGACAAATGTACTTTATTATTTGCTCCGGCGACTGGTGAATTGGACCATACCCTTCATCTTCCCACACTAATCAGTTGCATGTGGTTTTCCAGTTGTTTATGTTTTACTCATTGTAAATCGTCTTTTCTTATGTGCCAAAATCTCTCTCATATGTCACCTCATGAACTATTTCTAACTTCTCTCCCACTATGGTTTCCCTTGATAATTTTCCCTCTATTGCCCTTCTACACCTGCCGTGGGCTCCTTTTTTGGGGGGGGAGGGGGAGTTTTATATAGCGGGAACTTGACCCAAAAGTATCAGAGCGCTTTACATGAGCACCAGTTGCTACAGACTGACACATTCATTTTTTTGTTAGGCATGTGGAGATTAAGTGATTTGCCCAGAATCACAGGATGTTCAGCATCCCTGCCGAGATTCGAACCCAGGTTAGGCAGGCATGGCTCGTATGCAGTGGTCATGAGGGGGGGCCCACAGGGGTGGGGGTTGTCACAGGGGTGTCGCGTGGGTGGGTGGCGGGGGGGTTGAAACCTTTAACTTACCTTAAGGCCGGGTCCCGAATCTTCTCTACTTCTGCTCTCCTGCCTCCGACAGGAACAGGAAGCAGGCAGCCAGGCTCCTTCCCCTAAGCCAATCAGAATGTTGCAATATAGCGATGTGATTGATCTGAGTACCCTGACACGGCGCTCAGCTAGGGGCTGGAGGGGTGGGCATGTTCTCCATGCAGGCTGTTTTGAAGCCTGCGTGGAGAACAGGAAAGTGCGCATGACTGTTTTGGGCGGCCTGAGAGGGCCAACCAAACCGTTACTGTGCACTTAGGAGTGGGCAAACCACTCCTCCTCTGCTCCCAGAGCAGCACCGCCCACCCGCAATGCAGACGGACATGAACCATAAAATGATAATAACTAAGTTATCATAATTTTATGTTTCTAAAGTTGGCACTGCTGTGAAGCAGTGGGGCAATGCTCCTCCACCATAGCGGAGGAGCTGCCACTGCTCGAACCCAGTTCCGCAGCTTCCAGGTTGACCGCTCTAGCCGTTAGGCCACATCCTCTCCTTGGGCTTAGTTCCATGTCCTCTTGTTCTTAACAATTTTCAGGTTTCATTCTCTTTGTCCTTCTCTGCTTTTGTGCCTTTTTGACCCTATTCTGTCTCTAGTCAGCCAACCCTTCCTTCATCCTGAACTCCATGCCATCCTTTATTTCTCACTTTGGCTGTCATCCTCCTCCTTTGTTTGTGTTTTGTTGGCTTTGTTCTGTTTTGCTCTCTCCTACAGACAACGTTATCTGTCTGGCGAGAGCTTCTGTCAACACACACGACATTCAAAACACAGCATACACATAAGCATTCATTTTTTTTTTTTATTGAAATTCTTGTGTCAGAGTTACAATTTAACAATAACATAGGTTGGCGAACAGAGAATAAAGATAAAAATGGCATGAAGAAAATAATTTACATAAATTGGCGAGCAGAAAAATAAAAATACAGAGCAACATGAAGAAAATAATTTACGAAATGCAGAATTTGACCATTACTCAAAGTAAAGACTCCAAATTCTATTGAACTTCATAATCCCACCTATTCGCTGTGCATATCGCATTTCAGTCTTTCTAACATTTCTAATTTTTTGGAGCCAGGCATTAAAAAGAGGAACTTGAGTTGACTTCCAGTTCTGCAGCACCAATGACCTTGCAACTGCCATTGCATTGAATAATAGTTTGACCATCTGTTCTGTTAAGCCAAGATCAGAATCGTATCCATACAATATTAATTTACCATTATAAGTAATCAGAATCCCACAATACTTTTGCAAATATTCGAATATCTCATTCCAAAAAGGCGTAATTTTAACACAGTAAGCTATAGTGTGGGACCAGTTTGCGGGAGTATATTGCTGGCATCTAAAACAGGTGGCGGAAGTATTAGCGAACATTTTAGCAATGGCAGCAGGAGTACGATACAGGAGCCATTTACTGAAGAATAGCATTCTTCTCCAATTAGATCCTCGAAGAACACTAAAATTCAGTTTATTTATAGTTTTCCAAGTATTAATAGTAAGTACGTGATTCTCCTGTTCTTGCCATTTTTTAATTGCTTTTTGGCTAAGATCGTCCTCAGTATATTGTGCTAAAAAACGTTTCCATACCCCTGGCTTCCTCGTCCTACAAGTCGTAAACAGGTCGTCCCATAACTGATTGGACGAACCAATGCTTACTGGCTCCACTTGTACCAACGTTTTAAAAATTGAAACATACGAGCCGAGTAACATAAAATTCCCTGGCATAATAAGTTGCATCTCTCGAGGTAACAGCCATGTCCCCTCCCTTAAGAAATCTGTCAAGGAATGAAATCCCAGACGCGCCCATTGTAGTGCAATGTTGACTTCAATTTTCATTCCCAAAAAAAGGAGAGCATTTCTTAAGGGGGTTCTAATATTATATTGCGGGAGAGAATATCTTTTAAGAAAGACATCACGACGCTTAAAGAACCAAAACATCGTCTTGTATCGAGTAAGTTTCGGTAATTTGGAAATATGAAGCGGAGAAGGGATCTGAACCTCATGACAAATTTTGTCAAAAAGAAAATTAATAAACACAGTTGGAGTCTGCATTCCAGATTTAAACCGCTCTAAATATTGGGCAAAATATGCGCTATAGTAATCTTTAACATTGGGTACAGCTAGACCTCCCAATTCCGTATCGGCGTAGAGAATCCGCATTGCTATCCTGGGACTTTTTTTTGCCCATATAAAACCTGAGAATAGTGATTGCACTTTTAGGAAGAAACCACTGGGCAAAAAACAGGGAATGGCAGAAAATAAAAAATTAAATAACGGAAGAATAGACATTTTTATAAGTGCCACCCGCCCCAGGATGGAAAATGGCAACGAGTCCCATCTACTAAATAAGGATTGTACCTTACGTAGAAGAGGATCAAAATTCAACATAACTAAATCGGAAACCGAAACAGAATACATAACGCCTAAATACCTCTTCGGTCTTGAATTGATACAGCCGAGTAAGTCAGTATGTAGCTCAACCTCGCCCCCACCACAAACTAATATTTCAGTTTTTTTTTATTAATTCGGTAACCACCCAGAAGTTCGAATTCTTCGAAAAGCTGAAGAGCGACAGTTTGAGATTGAATATCCGACTTAATCAGAAGCAAAATATCATCGGCATATAGTTTGAATCAAAAATCAAAAATCAAAAATCAAAAAAACACATAAGCATTCATATACGTACATACACATAAAAGAACAGCACTTTTAGCCATTGGTTACCATGTTTTCAACTGGCTTTAGGCATTGGCTAATAGGATTGTCCATCACGATGGCATCATTCCACAATATTTTTTAGATGTCACAATCCTAACAAAGTTCCTCACAAACATATATACACTAGCATAATTCTCTATCTTTCCCCTGAGGGCGCCAACCACAGCGCTCTTATTTGTCTACTGAGACTCCTCCCCTTTGTTGCTTCCCCCCATTCTGATCCCTCTCCCTGTTTTTTAAAATGTTATTATTTTTTTGAAGACCTGGAAGCTGCAAAGTGCGATTAGGCCATTCACTTGTCTTTTTAAGACAGCCACAAACATTAGTTTATAACTTTACTCTACTGTTTTTAAATGGCCATCGGCCATGCTAGAATGAAAAAAAGAAAATGTCTGTGGGTACATCGTGCATGTGTAATGACGCACCAGCAGCTATTTCAGCATTTTTTGATGACCATTGCAGAGTTGTATAGTAACAAAAATGACGTTTGAAGAGGACCGATGCAAGTAAGCACTGGCTAAGCCATATGTCTACACTCACCTTTTAAAGACGACACATGTTGCTTTGCCACAATGTTTTGGTGTTGCCAGTAAGTCGCTTGTTTCCTTTATTTTTCTTCTTTTGAACCCTCTTGTGAAACTTGCTTTTATTTATTTAACAGTAAAAAAGAACAACATCCAACTCTCTTACCTCTCCTCTAGTATTCAACTTTTTCCTTTATTCATTGTTTTTTTATTTTTCCATAGTATTTTGGATTTTTTATTGTAGTAAGTAATCATATGTTAACACAGACAAATCATAGAGAAAACAGGGTAACCTGCTAATGACGGCAGCCAGACGCAGCTGGTTACGATATGTGATGCCTAGGGGTCAAGCAACACCATATGCACCCATGCTACCACTGGAGATTCTACCGGGCTCATTTGCTTGCCATGACCGCCCGGAACTAGAGTCCTGGGCAGCGGTGGGGTTGGACACCTGGGGCTACTTATTCGTAGATTCACAATCACAGAGGCTTGAAGGGTTAATTGAGGACTTTGGAATATCACGGGGTACTATCATGCTTTACGCGCTACTAGCACGATAATTCCTCCAAACATGGGGGAACGTTGATAAAGAACCTGATAATTTTCAGATACTGCAGACCTAACTTACGTATGGTAAAGGTAGACATGCTGTGACAGAGATTTATAGTTCCCTTAGATCCGATCTTATTTCCCTCCTGGCACCACTTCGTGCATATTGGAACGAGTTGTCAACTTCGATAAAAGTGATAAGCAGTGGGCACAGTGTACAGGGTACCCTAAAATCATATCCACAAACGCTAGACTGAAATATACACAATTTAATTGCTTACACCATACATTTTTAACACCACACAGACTAGCCCGTATGTACCCCTCCACTGTTGACGTATGTCCTCGCCGCTCAACAACGAACACAACGTTTCTCCACATGGTTTGGCCATGCCCTCACCTTAGCATCTATTGGAATGAGGTAGCGGTGACACTAGGGTAAGCAACTAACACCACAATACCTGTGCAAGGCCTGCACTTTTTACTTGGTATCACCAAGCGCACTGCTACACGAAAAACCTTAACCTCTTCAGTGCCCATGACGAGATAGTCTCGTCATGGGGCACGGTTGCGCTGTGCCCATGACGAGACTATCTCGTCATGAACCCCACCCACTAGTGCAACGCCCGGCACAGGAGGGGGAAAGGGCGTGGCACTGAAGGGGTTAATCCATTTTTGGACCTAGCTTTGGCACTGGCAATGCGGAGAATAGCTATGTCGTGGAAGTCCAGTGCCGCTCCCAGCACATGCACTTGGCTGTTGGATCTCCGCAGGGCACTGGTGGCAGATTATATGGCGCAAGCACTGACGGCACCCCATAACCCCCCACAGAATAACCTCATGCAATGGCAAGAACACATGTCGTTTGTGGAATGCAGATTAAATGCACCCAGCTCAACCCAGGGATGAGAAGGTTCCTCGCTCTGGGCATTTGTTACAACACGCTTACATATAAGCGCGGGCAAGTTGGGCCCTTCCTCAGGTGGGACCTGACTGGGGAAGAGCTCAGACTACCGCGTGTGTGCGGTGGAGCGATGCGTGCCGCAGTCCGCCTCCTCTTCTCGCTGTTCTCGCTGTCCCTAAAATGTGCACTCCTAAGAGTTACACTAGCTCATACATGGTCTGAGTCGCAAAGTACGTGTATATTAGTTGAGATCGTATAGTTCTGTGTTATCTGCAGTCTGGTTGGTTGGAAAATATAGAGACAAGGAAAGTCTATTGCTTTATTTGTTGATTACAATGTTGTTAGCATATAATAACATTCACAAAATGTTAGTTATGTTTCCTGTCACCAGCATGCAATGCCACCTGGTACCCCACCAAGTGTCAAGTTAGTAAATGTCACTGTGATGTTTTGTATAATGAAGCTGGCAAACATTGTCCTCTGCATAACTTGTGGAAAACCAATAAAGACGATTTAAAAATTAAAAAAACACAGAGACAAATCATGATTTACCGATTTGTCAACCTAGCATGAACAGCTTTGCAGGATGTACAATGGTATTGGCAAAACTGACAAATTGCAAGACGCCAAAGTCTTGGTCGCACATCTGAAAACATCACATTTTTAAGAAAGTATTTTCACTTGACATAAAAGCCTTTCACATCTGCCAGTTGTTGTGGCAGTCGAAGTGTGCATTCAGCGCTCCCCTGATATAGACACTGATTTATCAGGCCACCCGTATATCTTAAACAGATGTGCCTTTGGTAGTCCGGGAAGATAAGACACAGTTAGAAGTAGTCTCTTCCTACAGTTGACAGTTCTGTCGAAAGGTAAAGGCAACCTGTAATTTGTTTGGGACCTGATAACAAGAGCGTGTGCACAAACAGGCAGATTAAGAGGGATTTTCTTCAAACAGCACCTTGCACCTTTGATGGCCTGGCCTGTGTTTACTGAGCATTAACCTGCCTTTGGCGACCATGCCTTAATTAGTTTAAGGTCAGCGAAGAGAACATGTTAGTGTAACCACAGCAATCAATAATCTCTGCAGGTAGCAATGCCGCGGCCTCTCCTTGTTTCCAAGTTTCACTGCTCACCTCATTTAACACGTTAAATGTCACATTGGAAGCCCGAAGAAGGCTCCAGACATTTAGTAACGAGACAGGTTTTAATTAGCGACTGCTCTGTGATCATTTACATTTGCCAGTCTTTCAAGCCTCTTTGCCAGCAGATAGTTTTTGACACCTCTCAAATAACATTGATCATTTACAAAATATTTGCAAAATTCATTTTAGACCATTTTCGTTCAGTGGTTTCAATTTAGATGTGTGTGATAACGTTATACATATATAAAAAACCAAAAACATAAAGCACAAAAGGAAGTTGAAAATGAAGTGCCGCTCTCTCCCTCCAGGCCTCCCATCCTTTGCAGACATGCCATAAAGAGACAAGAGCTGCTTAAAATTGTACGGCTTGTGTTCCTCTGCCAAACCGATAGCCATTTTACAAATGAACATAAAATATAGCCCTTAGTAAGCACGGGTTTTTTAGAGTTTAGCTAAAAAAAAGAGTCTCCCACACAAAAAGCGTAATGGCATGGCACTTTTAAAAGCTATACAGCAAAAAACATAAAACTACGTGCCAAAATCCCTTCTGAAAAGCAGTAGGACCACAATTATGTAGTCGATCATAGGCACCAGCGATTTATAAGGCCTGCTAATACAGTGTTATGTTATGCCTGACCGTGGGGTTAGCCAGGCGCTTTGCAGGGGTGCAGTCAGCTGTCTCCCATCTGGACCTAATCGAAGAGCCAAGCCTTCAGCCTGTTGTGGAACTCAAGAAGCAGCGAGGAGGTTCCGAGGTGCTGTGGCTGGTCATTGCATGCCTTAGGGGAGATGTACCAGAAGGCGTGACCTTCGACTCTGCTTTTGTGTATGCAGGGTACGTGTGCTCGTGAGAGTTCGACTGAGCGGAGGTCATGGAGGTCGGTGGAACTGTATGCTGCTATTGAGGTAGGTAAGGCCTATTTTGTGCAGGGTTTTGTATGTGTCCGTGACAATCTTTAACTGGGTGCCGATTGTGTATGGAGAGTCAGTGAAATTCCTGGTGGTGTGGGTTAATGTGAGTGTAGCGAAGGAGGTTGAATATAAGCCTTGCGGCAGCTTTTTGGACGGTTTGGAGTGTTCAGGACCCATTGTTTGATTCCTGCGTAGATTGCATTGCCGTAGTCCAGTCTGCTAGTTATCAGGACTTGTGGTTCCTCATGTTATCTAGTAGCCACTTGGAGATTTTTCGTACCATCCTCAGAATGTGGAAACAGGTGAAGTGTCAGTTGTGTGTCATGTGTGTAGGAGAGTTTGTTGAAGTGCGATCTGATGGAGGTCGGTCATGTAGAGTTTGGGCTGAGAGATGATCCTTGGGGGCTCCACAGATGAGGTGCTTGGCTTTTGACATGTAGGGTGGCATGCTGACTTTTTGTGTCATTCCTGTGAGGAAGGAGTAGGTACAGTCGAGGGTGCCTATTTTGTGTTGTCTTCTAATCCGGGTGAAGGGGACACTGTGTTCAAAGCCGCTGAGAGGTCGAGTAGGAGGAGGGCCTCTGTTTCACCTCAGTCCAGGATCATCATTATGTCATCTTTGGCTGCAATGAGAGGCTGTCTCAGTGCTGTGATTGGATCAGAAGCCTGATTGTTTGGTGTCTAAGTGTTGATGTGTGTTGCAGAGATAGTGAACAAGCTGTTTGTTGACTAGCTGGGTGGGGTCTGCCGCTGGTTTCTTTAGGAGTGTGGTGACAACTGTGTGTTTCCAACACAACAAATGGCTCAGATCCGACCTCCAACAGAATGCACAGCAGGCTTTCTTAAGTCCCCTTATGTTTTAGGAGGTTGAACCTTCATGCAGAGCTCTTCTGGCATATCACTTTTGGCAGTTCTTTTTAACATCAACTTCCATTGTATTTGACATCTAAGTAAGGACAAGGTGGGCTGCAATTCAATGATGAAGAACATGGTCTATATAACATTTGACCAGAAACCCACCTCAGTTGCTGACCTACAAGGTGCATTTAGGGACATTAAAAGCTGGATCAATAATAACATTTTCCAACGTAATCACTCCAAAGCAAAGGTGTTCATTGTTCGAAAAAAATGGAGGGTGAATTTAATGCCTCCTGATATCTTTAATCAAATATGAGTTCCTCTGAAGTTAAATGCCTGGGCATGGCGTTCGATTCTGATATGACCCTCTGAACACAAATGGGGACAATTGTGGATTGCTGCTTTCACTAACTGGCAGAGTTATGACCTTATGACAGCTTTTGCTTTTCTTCAGATATGTGATCCTGGTGGTGGAGAGGGCCATTAATTTGTGAGTAGACTACTTCAACTGCCTGTATTCCTGTTTGGCAACCACTCAACAAATTGCTTCCAATGGGCTTGAGATGCTGCGGTTCAAGTAATGAAATGATTTTACAGAAGATATCATATTTCATGAGATATCTTCACCGACTACCCATTCGGGACAGAAATTGACTTATACATAGTTGCTAGATGTAAAAGTGTACTAATGGTTTGTCCCCGTCCCCCATTATCCCCACGAACTGGCCTATCCGGGTTTTCCTTTACTGTGCAAGCGAAGAATTAAGGATTCAAAATAAAATACTACTATGCATCCACTGTAGCAAGGTCAAAGGAGGCAAAGCATTCTCTGTCTCGGGCCTGGTGATGTGGAATTTTCGTCTGTAGAACTAACGGTATGTGCCCAATCTGTGATTCTTTAGAATGACCCTAAAAACATACCTGCTTTAAGGTAAATTAATAAGATCCTAGCAAAAGACCATGGGCTATATTTGTGTAATGAAGCAATCAGTAAATCAATCACTTGCACCTACCTGCCATTTCCGAGCTGAGATATCTGTGATTGAGAAGATCTCATGAAGGATTTGAATTGTGTAAAATGTGATATACAAAACCATAGCCATACCCAAACCCATATAAAAATTCACCCATACAAATGCTATACCATCAGATATTACAATCCTCATATTGCTTTACAAATCCCATCCCTTGAGATGTAGAATGTTTCAAAATAGCCATTACAAACGTTTTAAAATGGTAAGGACCTGTTCACCTGCTCCACTCTTATTGATGTTTGGTCTTCTTCCGAACACACTTCCCAGTTTGTTATTGAAACACAAATTACTTACATATAAAACCCAGCAACTGGCCTGCTAAAGATAAAATGAAAAATTTAACATTACTGATGTTCTTAAGCGTTGTTTACTATGGTTGGTGCCTCGCATGGGTGTACACCAGGTAGCCTTATATCCTATTTTACAGCATGTAGCATATCACAATGGCCATTTCACCACTGGCCTTCCTTTTTAGTGCCTATAATTAAACTTCTCTTACAAATGCATCTTCCACCAACCACAACAATATCCTCAGCTCAATTCTAATGTAAATATTCAATACCTATAGTAGTGAATAATGTAATATAAGAAACTCTTCTGTATGCCTGCCCGACTTGGATGATTAATATCATGCAATAAGGTACACAATATATAAAGGTACAAAATTGAAATAGGTGTGGATTTTGCCTTGTGTGACCCTGTAAAGTACCCCAAGCTATACAGTGTATCTTGACCTACAATGGAACTTAAGCATTAACCCAAATAAAACATTTAATATGCTCTTGTGTTTATGGATCAAGAGAAGCTGAAATAAGGTAAACATTTTTGTGTTCAGATGTACTAGTATCAATTCTCATACTATAGCCTTTCAGAAGAGAAGTTTTTCGAATAGCAGCAGCAAATATTGTGGAAATACACATCTTTCTAGAGTTCCTCAGTTACTCAAAAGTGGGGGGTTATATGAAACTGGAGGGACCTTAACATGGCAAATAATGTCTATTGAGAAATAGAAGGTCAAAGAAAGATGATCAAAATATTTTTTTTCTTCGAGAGCCAAATTGTTTGCAGATAGTTGCATCAAATGTGATTGATGAAAAGCACCCTAAGCACCAATTTAGTATTATCTGGTGTTGTAGGAAGCCATCTTGGCTGTGATTGAGTTTTGGAGGTATTACTTTAGAATACACATCAGCCAGGATTTTGATGTAAATTCTCTAGACCAGATAATGATAAATGTATTGGACTTTATTAAGATGAGCTTGGCAGTGAGATTTCCGATGATCAGAAATTAGGACATTCTGTTGAAAGATTTGGGAAGAAAGTAAACTTTTTGTCTCAGGGCATAATTAGATCATCTAGCAGTTCATAGATTTGGTTTACTTTATTTAGTATCCCATAGCTGGTTGCAGTATGTATGGCAAGAGGAAAATATGGTCTATGTCTACTTCATATGGGAAAAGACGCTAAGGCTTAACATGTTGTTTGTATTCAATGTGACCCACTATAGCCACGCTTGTTCGTGTATTTACTACCCATTCTAACCATGGGACAGGATATTGACCTTAATCAAGTTCACAAACAACACCATGGCATTTTTTATTCTTGAAGGAAGGCTGGGAGAATAACATATCTAACGTGCTCTCTTTGTAGCACCCTTGTCTCTATTGCATGTTATGTTATTTCATGCCTATTTGTATAGTGCACTAATCACCTGTGAGGGTAAACAGGCACTTTCACAGGTGGGTAGGTAATGGTCTCCCAAAGGTAAAACTATTGGAAAAGCCAGGTTTTCAGCTTGTTGCAGGAGTCAATAAGCAATGAAGAGGCTCTGGTGTGCTGTGGGAAGTCATTCCATGCTTTTGGGAAGATGTACAAGAAGGATGGACCTCTGGCTCTGTTTTTGTGTATGCCGCGTATGTGTGCTAGTGAGTGTCAGTTGAGCAGTGGTGTCTGGGAGGATAGCGGAAGTGTATGTGGTTGTTGAGGTAGGTGGGGCCTATGTTGTGTAGTGCTTTATATGTGTGTGCGAGGAGTTTGAATTGAGTGCATTTGTGTATGAGGAACCAGTGGAGTTCTTTGAAGTGTGGAGTGATGTGGTTGTGGTGAGGTAGGTTGAGGATTAGTCTTGCTGCAGCATTTTGGATGGTTTGAAGCCTATTCCGGAGCTGTTTGGTGATTCCCGCAGACAGTGTGTTTCCATAGTCAAGTCTGCTGGTAATCAAGGCCTGTAGGATGTAGGAAAGGGTTCTGGGGTTTAGTTGAAGGTCGAAGTTGTTATAGATCATTTTAATTTAATTGCTGAAAAATTCACATTGATTGTTGCCTATGCCTTGCGATTGTGTTATACTGTTTGTGGTAGAAGCTGATGCAGGGAAGTCTTTGATGATTCAGAAGATCCCCTTGCAACTGTTGGAGCTGTTATCTATGCGCTTGGCTAGGACCATCTTTTTGGTTTCTGTGAGCTGCTTGTGATAGCAACTCAGTGCCACTTTGAAGGTGTCCTTGTCTGTTTCTTTGGGACTCGTTCTTCACCTTCTTTCCAGTTGTTTGCAGTGTTGTTTGGTCAAGTGTAGTTCCTCAGCTTGCCAGCTTCTGGGTTCTATTTTGATTGATGTGTTTATGGGATGCCAGTGAGTCAGCGCAATCTGTGATACACTTGTCGAGCTGTTTGGTGTTGTGGTTTAGGTTGCTGGAGGGGTTTGGCTTATTCATGCGCAGGGTGTGGAATCAGTTTGATTTCGAGATGCTGCTCTGGCTGCATCTGACCAGTCTGGTGGGAGTGGGTTTCCTTTGGTGGGGGATGTTGATTTGGAAGTGGGCAATGGCATGGGGGTCCCGTTGAGAGGTGTTGTTGCAATGATTTGGATGCAATTGAAGGAGGCATAAACAGGGTCAAGTGCGTGTCCGGCAAAGTGTGTGGGTCTGGTGACATGTTGTGTCTGTCCGAGGTTTTCTAGGCTTTTGACGAGTGTGATTGAACTGGGATTGTTCCGGTCTTGCAGGTGGAAGTTTAGGTCTCCTACTAGAATGTAGGCTTTGAAGTTGATAATGAGAGGGGTGACGAAATCTACACTGTTGTTGATGAATCTAGCTTGTGGTCCTGGAAGATGGTAGATGAGGGTTCCATGGAAAAAGTCTTGTTTTCTGTGATTGAGCTGCAGCTAATGGTTACTCTGAAAATTATTGTGATTCCTTTTCCTGGTTTGTGTTTGTGGTCCTCTACTGCTATTTTGAATCTTGCTGGGATGGCCATGGTGATGTTGGGTGCTGACTCGGCGGTCAGCAATTGTTCCGAAAGGAAGAGGAGGTCTGGGAAATTGTTGCCTAGAATGTCCCAGATTTCCATGTCATGTTTGTTGAGCAAGCAGGTGCTGAGGAGCATGCATGATAGTTTGCCTTTGGTTGTGTGTTTGCTGATGGGAGTAAGAGGTGTTCTGTGTGAAGGTTGGATATGTGTGGGTTTTGCTGGTATGGTGGGTGAGTTGTTGCATGTGAAGCGACAGGGGATGCAAGTGAAGGCTCCTTCTGTGTTGTGCAGTGCAGTGCAGTAGCAGCGGTGGGAAGAGCGTCCAGGGTTGACTGATCAAAGGAACACAAGGAGTACCAATGGGGAGCAGTTGGACCAGGGTTCATGTCACTGGGTGCGGTACATGTGTGGACGGACCCAGATGGACTTGCCTTTGATGTATCCGCGCTACGGCTGTCATTAAGTGGTCCTGGTTGGGGGGAGGAGAGTAGGGGGAGGTGGGTGGGGCTTTGTAATAGCGCGGAGTGAATAGAAGGAGCAGGAAGGAACAGTATATGAGTAGGGAGAGGGGAGAAGGCTCAGGAGGGGGAAGGCAAGAAAAGGAGCACAGGAAAGGGACACCTAAAAGAGATGGCAAAATAGCACACAAAAAAGAGCCAAAAGAGGCAACCTTCTGAGAAAGTCATAAAGGCAAGAAATAAAACAGTGAAAAGGCAAAAAGAGCAAAGAATGAATGGCAAAGAGTGAAAGGCAGAAAGAGAAAAGAATGAAAAGGTTCAAAGGCAAAAAAGCAAAAAGTGAAATGCAAAAGAGCAAAGAGTGAAAGTGCACAACGGCAATAGAACCATAGAGTGAAAAGGGAAGACAGGGAAGCGGCAAAAGGAGCACGAGGTGGAAGGCACAGAGGCACAAGAGAGAAAGAGAGAGAGAGAGACCGCTTATGAGAGCGGAACATGAGGGGGTTGTCTCAAGGCACAGGAGCTGGGTACACAAGGGCCTAGACTAGTCGGAGGACTGGTCACAGGTACGTCCAGGAAGGTCTGGGCGTGGGCACCTGCGTAATGGCCGGTCCAAGCTGCTGCTGCCATTAAGTAAGTCCTGCGAGTGGGAGGAGTGCAGGGAAGGTGGTCGGGGATTAGTGGGATTGCGGGAAGCCACTTCTGTCACTGGTAAGGCAGCCAGGAACAGTTTTTCATTTGAAGGATGTCTACTGCAATTCATGTCCTTGTGGTGGACAGCTCTACATTCTAGCTTGCCCGTGGTTATTACTTAAGATACTATAGCAGATTCCAAATACAGGAAATGCATTCCTCTATGACCTGTATGTTTATGGCACACTCCATCCATTGGAATGCTGTATACAACGATGAGATGCTTAGTCTATTGCACTCTGTCTCATTATGAGGCGCGGTCTTGAGTTCCGGAGTTGAAAGTGGGCGATTTCTTCCCTGGTCTGATGGGCACTGGCCACGATATACCCGCGACAGTCACTAAGGTGGCAAGTCTTAGAAAACGTTAGCCATACTTTAACACCTCAGCATTAACAATTTAATCGGACAGAATCTAATTGGTTTTAATATTTCACATTGTGCGTCCCTCTGATGTTTGCGTTTAGAACACCAATAAAAACGTGGAGGGTAAATATTCTTGCAATGATATCCGTGCAAGGCTCGTCTACAGCACGTTTTGTTTCCCATTCAGAATCAGTCGTACGGCCTCTTTCCAAATCTCCTTGCTTTTTTTTTAGGTCTCGCGTGGCGTTGCAGGGCAAAGCCCTGCTCCGCGAGAGATTTTGTAAGAGAGGACTTTCAGAAGAGGACTTTAACCCCGCCCCTCATTTCCATTGGCTGGCGTCGCCGTTTATGCTAAACGGTGGCCTGCCATTGGAAATGAGGGTTTTCTGGAGACGCCCTTTTGCCTCCGAGCCGACTCGGTGGCCTGCTTTGTGTCTGTCGCAAAGCACTTTCTTATCTTTATGGGGCCATATGTTTCTAATTTGAAACACATGGCCCCATAAAGACAAGCAGCGCGGTCCTCTTTCACTTTCGTGACCGCGCTTGTTTTTTACCCCTTCCTCACAGACGGGCATCAGACTGTGCAGAGAAATGTGAGCGCCGGTCGGGGCTGGCCCCCTCCGCTCCCTCTTACCTATCCCGCAGACAGATGGAGAGTTGGTTTCGCCTTGTTTAATAGTGAAATTGCCAGTAACCGCATTCTGTCTTAGTGTGAACATTCAAACAGGTGTTCAGCGAAGGGACAGAAATTCAGTCAGATGGGGTCGCTTTAAGAGCGAGGTGTCGAGCTCCCTCTCGGTACCTTCGCTGTAAACAAACCGAAGGGGCGGCGCACTTTCCCGTGACCTTTGGCGGGGTTTCAGGGTCATGTGCCGCAGTCACTCAGTTTAGTAACAACTGTCGCTTCACGGCAGAGGCAGGGGTGGGCTGAACATATTTCTTTCTGTCCTGCACGTATTAAACATTAAATTGCACTTTACGCTGTGGGGTGACGCTGCTTGTGTATTTCGTAACTGCTGTGGTATGTACACTGACACTACGGGTCTACAGGCTTTTGTGTGTTGATAAGTGACATAACAATCAGATCGACTGAAATGGCAGCCCCTGCATTGCCGTCTCCAGCCTGTAATCCCAAACTGGACGGATGTCTGTACATTGCTGAATTGTGTACAGCATTTGCTCGTGAAACAGATGTGTCTAAAATGCGCCCTGTACGCACTTTTCTGAAAAGTCAGTGTGAGCCCGGGCTGCAGAGTACATTGTTGCTGTCAGATATCTCTATGTTTATTTTGTAGCAAAGTGAACTTTCGTGCCCGTTTCCGTCACTTAAGTTCCCTGCGCCATCCCCACCACCACTACCGCCCACCCATCGCTGCCTGTTAATGTTAGTGGTTCGGCGCCATTGCCGCTGTTTCCCGTTTATTTTGAAAACACATTCCATTGACAGTACGATCGGCACTTGCAATTTTGTTTTTTGTTTTGGAGGGGCCCTTACTGAATATCCGCAGCATTTTCTTCCCTGAAACAGCAGTGGCTTCATTTTCATTTTCGGGTTTCTCAGAGCAGAAATCCGTTCGATATCATTTCTGTGTGGCTGCAGCTGCGGTCTTACTTTTCGTTTTACAATTACAGAGGAAGAGTTTATGACTCCACCGCTGAATGGCGTCAGGCTCAGCTTGCTGGGTCTGTGGCGTTAGTGGGTGGGTGACAGATGTAAAGTAGTAGTAAAATGTCGCAGCTAAGCTGCATTTACCAGTGCTTTTCTCATAGGATCGTATCTGATGACCATAGTGCTATTCTGTACGGGTCGGAGTCTATAATATTTCAAAAACCTCTCATGCATGTGCAGACTTGAGATTTCCAAGCCCCGACCCGAAATCCATGCACCAAAAAAACCGATATTTTTCTGTCTTCCTCCTATAGCCGTAACAATGAAGTGTTGCGTTGTCTGAATTGCTTACAGTGCGCAGGCGCGTGAATGCGGCTGCTGTGCGATCCCTGCTAACTTAACAATGTTTCATGTTTTGTTCTCCCTGAAAAACAGATGTTGTTGCATGACCACTACAGAAAATTGCTGCTTCTGCCTAATGTAAATATATCAGACTCCTGCAGAAGGGCTGGCAGTGCTCATGAAATGTACATGAGCCAAGAGAAAAGGTGTTCTTACTCTGGCCCGTTACATTTAGAGCAGCGCTCATCAGCGTTAGCCCAACGAGCATTGCAGAGCAGTGCTGGTACTGTGCTGTAGAGACGCCAGTAGGTGCATCAACTCTGCCATAAATCTATCATCCCAGCCAGCGCCTGCTTGTTTGCGCTTGAGGTGTGTACAGATCATTTATACATCTCTGAGTTTCTTTGAGGTTATGCATGCACTTTAGACTGAACAAGCCACAAACAGTGAGCAGAGAGATTCTCTCTCTCTCTGACTTGCTTTGTCCAAAATTCTTGCATTAACAAGGAGAAATTCTGAGTTATATGTTTATATTCAGACACATAAATGTAACAAAACAGGTGTTCTGCTCTGCGGAGCGCGGTTTATGATACCGACCCTGGTGCTGTCAATCATCTCAGCTTAGGACTCGTACCCCCCAGGATGGCCCCCGGCCCTTCCCCCATCCAAACCCACAAACCAATGCTTGATGACCAGTGCTGTGGGTTAAAAGGCCATGTTTATTACAAATCATCACACAAACATGACAATATATAATTCATACAATTTGATACGATATGGATTTATCAAATTCAATTGTTAATCAATATTTATATTTAAGTTGCCCCTAGCTTCATGCTACATCCGCAAGTCGGGCAGAACTCAATTTACTTACACGAAGAACGTTGTCTATTGCTCCAGCACTAAGGGGCCTTCTGGCTCGCGTCCCCCAACCAACTGAGAACCACGCAAGGCGCAACCCACCTGCGTCCTTGAGGGGTGAGCCCCTGTCATCTGGTCTAGGTCCGCCACCTGAGGGGCCCACCCCTCCACCACCAGGCTGCCCATCGGGGCTCGTAGGGAATAACCAGGGGCGGATGCCCCATGCCCTATTTTTAAACTGGCGCCCTTGCCCCCAGCCGGTGTCCCATTCTCTCTGGGGTGAGCTTACCGTCCCTCCACCTCAGTGCTGGCCTAAGGAGTATGCAGGAGGACTCCCGTTAACAATGTAAAGGCAATTTATGTGGCCTCTTTACCGCCACAAGGGGGACCAGGGCAGACCGCCCTTCGCCCTCCCCACCCCAAAGCAACCTCTGAACCCCTAGGTTCCCATCAATCTTCAGGCTTGGAGCATGTCTGATTCAAATGCCCTGATTCGTCAGTCTTGTTACCTCTGTAATGCAGGATAACCAACTCAGGGGACTGCAGTCCCACATGGCGGGCCCAACGCACGGTCAAGCGACTCAGTGTCTACACCGATTATGGCAAACATACTACCTCCATCTTGCGCGGTGAAATACCCGGCTATCTGCGCCTGTCGCGGCCCCACTTCTGATTCCAGTGACCAACCATCCTTGCTCCCTTCGCAGCGGGAACTAGTCTAGCATGCGATATGCTCTAACCATGCGCAAGTCTGCACCTGATACTTGATGGGCATATTTACCCCCCTGAGCATCACCCAGCCGTTACAGGACCCTTCTTAATATACTCAGGTTATGACCTCCCGTAGGGAGTGAGCCTGTCTACCTTAGAAACCCAGTGCCCATGAACTGCAGGCCTCCCATTGCCCCGAGTCCCGAAGCCCCCACTAGTCTGCTCCGCATGGGCGGGTCCCCAAAAACAATCCCGCACCTGCTGCGGGTAGTAAGGGAAGTTTGTCGCCCGAAGGCGTTGCCCGCATTCTGAGTCCCCCAAGTTTGGCAATGAAAAGTGCCCACCATCAGTTGTGTTCTTGTGCCAGGTACAGGCTAAATGCGAGCCGCCCCAAGTGGGGCTCCAGACGGGCCCTTTCTCCCTGCTGACACCCCCAGGTCCTGAAAAAAGGCCTAAACGCTCACCGTCCTGACCTCTGAGTGCGCTCACAAGGGATGCCCCTCCCAACTACTACAGCCGAGCCGTATAGCTGCTGCTTGAATGGAGGCCTGTTGGACCCTTAATTACCACCGGTGTTATATGCGCAGCCTAGTCCCTAGCCCAACACAGCTGCTCGGAATGGCCAAACTGCAGGTGTAGCTGGAAGTGACCCAGCGTCCAACCCTACCCCGGGAAAGAGTGGCCGTCTATTCCTGTGGGCCCTCTCTTGGTCAAGTGGACAGCGAAGCATGATAAGGCATCCTCTACCCACGGGTGCCCTACTTGTTTCTAAATCACCCATGAGAACGGACCTCATTCTTCATCCCCTCCGCTTGCTGAAGCCACCAAACACCATCCGATGCTGTGTCCGGCGCCCTGGTGTTTCATGATCTCAACCTTAGCAAACGGGCCCAGCGCGAGCCCTCGGGGGACAAAGAGCTTATGTTCATTTGCATGCCTTCTGAGTGTGCCTGCAGGGCGGGCCCCCCCGACTGTGCTAGGGCCAGACCCAAACCCCTAAAAGTGGTGTCGCGACCCAGCAATCTAATCCCAACTGCAATTGCAGCCCCTCACAAACCAGCCAAGGGGGGCCCGTGCAACTACCAATTCATCCATGCGACACATACGTTCTGCCTATTCTGTGATGCGTAAGCGCAGAAGATACCGCATACTGAAAAGATGGGGCTAGTCCCCTGAATTAACTCAATGCTTAGATACGTGGCCGAGCCGGACCTCTTCCTTAAGCCTAATTATCCTCAAAATTGGCAGTACAGCGATGTCATCAAGCAATGAACCGCTGACATTGCAAGAAACGGCAAAGATGGGACCACTCGAAAAGAGTAAGATGATGCTCAGGTAGGCCAAACAAGACACTTTTCTTAACCCTAATTATCTGACGGAAGGGCATCCGACCCATTGGTATCCAAAATGTGAACTCCTGTGCTCTTGTAACCTGAACATACTGCCCGGGTGTCCCCAATCTACGAGGCACGCTGTCCGTCTATTGCTGACACTGGAAGGGTCCGGCGGCACCCGTGATATGGGGGGGGGCTCTGATCCCATGAAGGAAAACAGGGACACGGCGTGCTCCAAGCCGGCGTGCCTACATACATGTGTAAAACCCCCCGCACATGAATGCCCCCCCCCCCCCTGGAGGCAGTAATGCCGCAGAAGGTACTAATAAACCCAGACTCCCAGACCTGAGCACTGTCCCGACTGCTACCCCATACCCTAGTAGGTCTTGCTAAGGAGCTACCGTGAGAAGTAACTACCCTGACCATTTTTTCCCCGAGCCGGGAAGGATACTGACTACCGCTCATTGAAATGGAAAACTCCTGATGGCACCTATCACAACACACTGCTAATACCTAAGATTAGCCATCAGCAGTAAACGCTGATAATACCTGATGTACTGAGCAGTGGAACATCTGTGAGACCGCAAGGACTACCAGCAATGGGCAGTAAACAGTATGCCGTCAATGAACCCTAACTACCAAGTAAGTATTGCTAGCCCCCCGCAATAAACCCACTGCCATGCTGTTACTGGCCCTACTGAGCTTTGAGCAGTCTACTCACTGTTACTACAGCGTACCCTACGAAGCTCCATCAATGCCAATGCTTCCAGCCCCGTGCCGTACCCCCAATGTTCACTCTGTGAGCTATGACTCCTAGCTCTCCGCAGTAACTAAACTGCTAATACTGGCCGAAAAACAGATTCTCAGTGCTGCGCCAACCAGCAAGCATCACTCTTTTACTGTCTGGTCTGTTTAGTCAGTACCTCAAAAAAGCCGTAAAACCCCCTTGTGACCAAAATGTCGGCACTGAACGGTAGACGTAACGCTGATAAGGCACTAAGCCATAACACACCGCTAGTGCTACCTACATCGAGCAGTGAGCCCCCTGCCTGCCCTGGCCATAATACACTGCCCCTCCGGCCGGTCCCGAGCCACTGAACTTACAGCCGGTACCATCCTGCACTCCACCCTGGCCCATCTGACATGCTGTGGCGATGCAGCTAAGCTACCCCGCCCTCCCAGCACCGATCCTCGAGCCGCCCGCTGGGGCATCACCCCCTCTGTGTGCCATGCCAACTTCCACCCCAGGACACCCTGCCTATGCATCACAACCAACACGATTAGCCATGTAAGCACCTGAGCGCCCTCCCTGAACTCCAATTGCACCACAGGAAGACACACAACACGCGGAATTCCGTGATTTCAAGGATCGCAACATGTCGCGCTTTCCCACTGACGCTCTAAACTCGCTCGTAAACCTCACGGATAAAACAACTGCCCCTAAGTTGCGCGTCGGGGTCACCGGTCCTACATGCCTCGCATTACCAGGTATCACCAATATGTAACTATCAACCAACACTAGCGATCTACCGCCCTATTACTGTGATGGCGGACTGCACGTTCCACTCCTCGAGCCCGTTGGCGCCACCACCAATACCATCCCAAGCTGCCGAACCGGCAGCACCCTGTGACGTGCATGGCACCCCTCTGCGGAATGGGCGCAATTCCTTAATGCCTGAGCCAGCGACCCTACGAGATCAGGAGCGGTGCCTTTATATCATTTGTCTCCCGCCCGGCATGGCTGAACAATCTCATCTGCTATTACCCTTAGTGGTGGGCGGTCTGCCCCGCCTTGAGGTCCCGCACAGCCACCTCAAGTCACCAAAGTGCCAACGATCTCGCTTCCGGGCCACCATGGGTCGCGAGAGGGACAACCACCCCGTTGCACCGCGGAAGTTTCCCACAAACATCCCCAGAAGCACTCGCTCTTCCATACCACCCTCGCCATTGCCGTCAGACTGGCCGCATCATGCGCAAAACAAGAATACATTTATACGGCATTACTGTGCGGCAATCAGTAATCCCTACCAGCACCAAAACCATGCAAAACGTCCTTCTACACCCACTGCGCGTCCGTGCCCCCAAACCCAGAAATCGCCACCAAGACCTACTAGACCGTGTCCCGGTAGCCCACCCTCAGTCGTAACCACCAAGGCCACCACAGGGAGACGCAAACTACAATACCGCCCCTTGGCAGGAGTCCGCCCCCACGCCGCTCCGAAGTCGGGACGGCCACCAAGGAGGCCCACGCCTGGAAGACCAAGAAACATGCCCCGCACAACCGACCGCACCAAATACACCCATCTCACCGGAGATCCTCCTCTCCTCGATCCATGTATGCCCCCAGTGCCCAATCAAGAAGCGCACCGATGCCTCTGATTAAGCGGAGCCACGCAGCACTAGCCACCTCTGATTCACCAGCTGTTGCACCATTGCGCACTCGAAAGCCCTCTGTCTCAAATCGTGACCAAAATTGTGACAAACTAAAGCACTGGGCCAATTCAGGCTCCCTGTCCATCGTTCTCTCGTTTCGCCCGGCATACTTCCCCAACACACTCTCGGCAAATGGCGAGATAAATCTATCACAAATCCCAGGGAGTGCCGATACCACCACAATCACTAGTTAAAGGGTTAACGGGGAACTAGAGACCACCAATGCGTACATCATTTAAAGTACGTTAGTCCGCTCTCTGTACCGGGCAGCCGAAGGGAAAAAAGGGGGAGGCGCAAGGGATCACCGTATTACAGCCCCCCTTTCGGTCTTAACTTATTCAACACACCTCCCCCGCGACTGCCCACCACAAAGACCAAGGACCCCCACCCCTTACCTCCATGTGCTACAAAACACCACCACTGAAAAGCCTGCCTGAGCGGGAAGTCCCACCGCAACTGAGGATCACCATGAGACGCTCTACTCCCAAGGCCCTGTTCTCTCCAGTCCGCAAAGCACACGATCCCGACCAGCTGTCCTACGACCTTCGGCGGCCCCAGACCGTCTACAAACACCATCTAAGAAAGAACAAGACAGACAATTCTCCGCTGAGATTAAAGGAGACCCCTGCATACCGGGGCCGGCGCAGTAGGAAAGAGAGGGCGAGGACAAGGGCAAGTTGCCCTAAATAGGCCCACGCCCCCTCCCCCCCCTCGGGGTGCCGGCTCCGGACGGAAGTGACGTCCCGACGATGCTGACCCGGAAGTAATTCTTGCTGCAGTCCCGTTTGCTCCATTGACGAGAACCAACCACCAAGGGGGGCGTGACCGGGTGCCCGGGGGGCCGAGTCCTAAGTGCGCGCTTTATTATATTTCGCGCTTGGCAAAGTGCAGCTGCCAACGTGCTGTACTACCTATCCAAAGTGCAGCAGTCTGAGAAGCCCTTGCTCTGGCCACCACCATTGCAGCCCTGGCACTGTCCCATTACTGAGCAGTCTGCTTTCCGTTGGCTCTACAGATGCCAACGCTAGGTGTTCTCAGTTTAAGCATCAGCCACTGGACAGGTGTCATCCTGTTTGCACAGCGACTTATGTGCCTCAAAGCTTTACAATAGTAGTAACAGTCGCATTAGACATCAGAAACCCGAAACGTGGGATATTTAACATCCGTTATAAGATAATATTTAGACTTCAACTCCTCAGAATACAGGATCATTTTTGAGAGAAAATTTGAAAAAAGATGTACACAGGAAATTAATGACTGCAGTCTGGCTCGTTACAGTCACATAACTGCGGCCCAGCATCCAGTCCCATCTGCTCTTAATGTATCCCCGCAGCACGAGATAGTGCTTTCACACAGCACAAGTGCAAATCAGATGACAAAAAACTGAAATACTCTGGTCTGAAAATGTACACTTCTATAGTTACAAAAGCGTTGACACCTGTAAATGTTTTCTTTGTGGTCCGTGATGTAGAATACATTTTAAGAGGACGAGAAATTGAGGAAAATACAAGGAATTGGTTCATTATAGATGTTACAAAGTATTTTAGAGGAACGGTATGAGGGTCTGGACGCACAGGACACCCCCTGTAGTAAAATGTGTCGTAAATTCAGCAACACTGCTCTATACAACACTTCCTAGTACACCAGTAACCACTGCACCGAGTGCCCTTCTCCAAAATGCAGTACAGATAGGACACAGAACTGCATTGACATGAAACACACCACGCATTGAATTAAAAGTCCCTGCTTTATTTAATATGGCTGCCACCCAATTACCTCTTAGTCAAGAAACTGAGCTTCAGGTGCAAAAATACATTTATGGAAAACTCACTTTTAGGGGTGTAATCGCACCTAGTGCAACATCAACAGGCAGGTGGCTACACCTTTGGAAGCAATAATCACATTTAGCGACAGCAATCACATTTAGGTGCACAAATATATTTAGGTGCAAAATAACTCTTGTTGCAGGGTTATCAGGGTGTTATCCTCGGTGTTGTGCCACATTTCGGTGTAAAATCACTCCATACGTAAAGAAAATGTGATACTAAGATTCTGAATTACGTTAAAAAGTTGTGCATCGCTGTGACACAACATTATCTTAAGACCACATTCAGTTACAAAATTCTCTTTGGTTCAATTACTATTAGTGTAAAAACCATTTAGAAGCACAGATCACATGTATGTGGAAAATCACATCTAGGGGCAACATTACATCAAGTTGCAAAATCCTCATAGGTGCAATTATCACCAGACGTGTCTTGATACTTTTCGAGCACACATACACATTCATTATAATGTTTGATGCTTTCGTTCACCTCCAAGCACTGCAGTGGGCACGACTCTACGCCACTCTTTTACAATCTGTTCCACTCCACTACAATATACGCAGTCCCACTCTATGCTCTACACAACTTCACTCTACACCACTGCGCTCTACATCACATAAGTACTATGCACATAATTCCACTGCACACCATGCCACATATTTACACTACCCAAATCCACTCCATACCACACAATTCCATGCCACACAACTAACAATTTCAGGCCATCCCACATAATTCCACTCAAACCACATACATCCACTCCATAACACAAGGGTAAAAGACATTATTATTTACAATGCCAATAGCTCTAACTCATAAAAATGCGAGACCTGTTGCATTTCTATTGCTTTTTTTCTTCGCCTTGCGAGAAGGCTCTCATGCTCCTGCCTGGGCACAACCAATCGTTCACGCACTCACGCACTCAGGCACGCACGCACGCACGCACCAAAGGCACTGGAGAAGAACCAGCACGTGCTGCCAACTCTTGCAACCTGACCTGCTTTGCTCCTGCTGAGCCTGCCAAACACGAGCTGCTCACTCTGCAGAGCTGGCGGCTTTATTGCTTTAAAGTTTGTCTTACATGTGGTCATTGAACATGCCACCACTGCCAGGAGGAGTGTGACATCAGCACAATGGTCCGCAGCCCAGGTGCCACAGACCCATTTAATTGCAGTGGTGTCACTCTGTCACTGCCACACACCCACGGTCGAAGAAAGCCTGCAGCTCCCTCGTCGAGGGTGATTGACCACAGTATTTCAGGTTATCGCTTTGTAAACGATGTAATGCATTATGGTATAAAGTGGGATTCGGTGACCTTACACACAGTTCCAGTAAATATCAGGCACGGCTAATGATATCACTCACTACAAGTACAGTACATTTTCTACTTCTTCATAAACTGATGACTCTCTTTATTTATTCATCTGTTTTTTTAAACACACATCACAAACAAAACCACATTTGTGCGCTCATCAAGCAACAGCCATGCAGGGCAAGTAAAAAAAGAAAAAAAACAGCTTTTTTAAACCCTAT
This sequence comes from Triturus cristatus, assembly GCF_964204655.1. Classification (NCBI taxonomy): domain Eukaryota; kingdom Metazoa; phylum Chordata; class Amphibia; order Caudata; family Salamandridae; genus Triturus; species Triturus cristatus. The sequence goes on along the minus strand of NC_140581.1, from coordinate 791,020,970 downwards.
CAAAAGGATAACAGAGAGTGATTGTTCCCATGTTGGAGCGATGTTGGTTGCAAAATGTGGGACCTATTTACAGAAAATCTCTGTTTGGCCTGGAGATTGACATTTAGATCAAAGCGCCATTTGAAGAGACAGATCCCCACACTGTACACCATGCCATCTTCTGTTCTAACTAGGTGACAGTTCATGGCAAGGGCCCAACTAGACTTGATTTTCGGAAAGGGGGTGGGGGGGTAAACTCAGTCAGTGGGGTGGGACAATCATTTCAAGCAATGTAGGTGAATATATCTTTCTAGCCAATATGAGGGAAAGACGTGCCAAACTGCAGTTTAATTATATTAGACAAACACAATCTTCTTGGGAGTGACAGACTGGAGTCCGTATTTATCTCTAGATCCCTCACTTAGGCTCAGCTGTTTGGTGGCGGGCCTACTTGCTGAGGCCCTGTTGTTGATGGGCGGTGTTTGATCCATTTACTGCATATAGATATTTCGATGTGTGACGTGTTTATTTTGCTGTAGATTGCGGCACTTTATAGTGAACTTTGTGGGATTATTCCGTCTATCACTTAGGTATGAGTCTGAGTCGATAAGGGCAGAGTGTGAGACTTCAACGGCACCGATTCATCCGCCCATGTGAAGACCTCCTCTGGAGTATCGAAGAATAAGGTCTGTGAATTGAAGACAACCCTCTAGCGAGATGGATATAACAACATGCTTGAATTTTGAGGTCTCTCAGGAGCCATATTGCCACAATGAATGATTGACACTGTTGCTGTACCATTTTCGTGTATTCTGGAAATATAATTATGTGCTGCACTTGAAAGAGGATCTTGTCTTCACTCCGTGCATATTTAAGGACTGCATCCCTGTCCATGCAGTTGAGGATTTTGGTGATCCCCGGTCGCGGTCTTGCCCCAGGAGGGGGCTCCTTCAGCAGTGCTCTGTGGGCCCTCTCCACCACAAAGCACCCCCAAAGGGAAGCCGATGAATCGCAGATTATTGCAATGAGGTCAATCCCCGGCGTCTTCCACCCACACCGCCAATTCCTTCGCCACAACCGTTAGAGTTTTGACTTTCTTCTGTAGGGCCACCACTGAGTCTTCTATGCCTAACACCTTAGTTTCAGACTTTTTGATCCGCTCCACCGTTTTCGGGAGATCCTGGGAAAGCAGGGTGACATCAAAGCCATCCATGCCTATGTTAGCATCCAACATATCCTGGGATTGTGTAATGGCCACCAGTAGCGCTGAGTTGTCTGGGCCTGAACCCGTAGGCCCACCCAAGTCTGGAGCCACAGCTCTGGTAAACTTGTCCATCGTGGTTTGTTTGGCCATCATGTCCAGAAGCCACACTCATGCCAGCCTTCCCGAGACCCTGTGGGGTGGCGCGAGCAGTTGGAGATGGGCGGTCCTCACAGCCACCAACTGCAGATGAGAGTAGAGATGGTCCCTAGCACAGGGCTGCACCTGATGTATTCCTTCCAGCCTCAGCCAGTTCCTGGCCGCAAGCCACACTAGGGCCGACCTGACTGCTTCTGCAACCAGGGGACCAGCCACAGCATGGCCCCCTTACAGAGGCTTGCGCCGAGTAACGTGGACACTGTCCCAGTCTCTAGCCAATTGTTCTGTTGTCACATGGGAAGGGGCTCAATGGAAAAACACTCCTCCAATGGTGAGGGGTCCAACTAAAAACGCTCCCTCTGGCCCCCTCTGGCCCCCTCAGTGTGCCCCTTCAAAACGTGCTAGGGGACCCGAAGTTCATGTTATGCTCCCGGGCCGTCACTCCGCTGGGCGTGGTTAATGACTGCTGCAGTCCACCGCCGTCAAAAGGCTCAGTCCTCAGTAGTTGCCACACCAGGCCACTGTCTGCGACCTCTAGAATGATTCCGCCAGGGCCCTTCAGTCTGTTTTATGCTCTGCAGTAGGCCCCGACAACCCAGCTGCATCCGGCGCTCCCCATCTACTCTGCTGATCCTGGGATAGGTGAGGTCTGAAAATAATTGTCATGTAGTCAGGATGTTGGCTGATAAAGGGAGTGACTGAAGGGAGCTTGCCAACAGTGGTGGCATGTTGGCTCGCTAGTCCACACGCCTCTAAGTAGTGAGTTTTGAAGCATCATATTGAATGTGTTCCAACACTTGTGAGATGTACTTTTTATGTCTGGCTATCATCATACCTGGTGTGACCAACAGAAAAAGCTTTAAGAAACCCAACCTTAAGAGAGCAGGAGCAGGTCCTTGTGCCAGCTCCCCCTGCAACAGTTCTCCTGTCCAGCTTGACCGCAGCCCGCTGCTCTCTGTCTACCTCCTGCCCTCTGTTTGTGCCTCCTCTGCTAATTTCTTGCTCTGAATTGCCTTTTCAACTTGTTTCTGCCCTCTGTTTTGCCTTTTTCTGTTTTTCTGCCTTCTGTTTTGCCTTTTCTGCTCATTTTTTTGCCCTCTGTTTTGACTTTTCTGCTCATTTCTCTGCTCTCCATTTTGCCTTTCCTGCTCGTTTGTATGCCCTCTGTCTTGCCCTCTTCTGCTCTGTTATACCTTTTCTGCCCTCTGTTTTGCCATTTCTGTAAAATTTTCTGTACTCTTTTACCTTTTCTGCATGGTTTTCTGCCCTTTGTTTTGCCCTTTAATGCTCTGTTTTGCCTTTTCTGCTTGTTTTTCTGCTCTCTGTTTTGCTTTTTCTGCCCGCTTGTTTTTCTGCCCTCTGTTTTTCCTTTTCATGCTCGTTTCTTCCCTCTTCCCACCGCTTCGTCAAGACCTGGCTATTTGAAGGAGACCTCACACCCCAGTACCCAGATACTCCCAGGGATGACAGTACCACACTATACAAATGCGGATTGATTGATTGAAAGAGATGTTGGCTCCTCTGACATGTTTACCTTCACTGCAGCATTTAATTGGGCAGAACTTGTGTGGTGCTGCCGAGTAAGAGTGCAGTGCTTGTTGCACTTCTATTGACTCCTCAGTGGTGTTCCCCCACCTAACAGGGCTACCCCATTAAAACAAAATAATGTGGCAGTATGCAAGAAGAAGACCCCTCCACAATGATGTGATAGTATTGGCTAAGAATATTACCTTGTGAGCCAACAGCAGTATGACTGATAGAAGTATTGGTGAATAGAGCTTCCCAACAAGGTAGTTCTTCAGTCCAAAATGGCTGCTATGTCCAGCATGTTGACGCAGAGGAATCTGAGCCTGTTTGCTTTTTCTTCTCCATTTGCATTAGTGACATTCAAAGCAAAAATGTTTGTTTTGCCCAACATTCCTTGCACTCCAGAAGTGCTGCTTATTGCAGCCTTAGCCTGCAATCCTGTGTCACAACATCCTCCTCCCAGTCCCTCCTTCTACACCAACAAACAACCTCACTTCACTCTCCTTAACTTCACTGGCTCCTCCATGGACTTCTCCCATCTAACACATTAGCTGTAGCCTCAGCACGCTCTCTCCTTTAATACCAGCCCCAGCAGAGCTTCATTGCTATGCAGACCAACATGGCCCAGATCATGGCTTCCGAAGCAGCAAAAACAACGTCTTCTCATAGATGACCCCCGCTCACCTTTCTTCACATTATTATGTTATGAAGGCCAATGGGGCTCAGTGAAAGGCCAACAAGTACCTCTTGATCTATAACTTCTTGCCCTACATGCACCACACCCTTTTCCTGCAGTCCCAGTCAACTCCCACAGCAGCTCACAGCCTCAGTTGCAGTGCATCATCCTTAGCTTGTTGTGCTGCTCCCTCTCCTGCTGCCTTTGCCTGCTTTCACCGCTCCCTTTTGACTGATCCCCACAGCCTAACACTAATCCCGGCTTCCACACCAACTTCCACAGCCTCAGCTCAATCTCCTTTCCCATACCATCCCACAGTCATAGTACACTCTCACCACTTGCCTTATACCTGTAGTTTCAGATGGAACTGAATAGGCAACAAGAACTTCAGGAAGAACAGATATTCTGTGACTGCATTTGTAGACATGTGTGCATGTTTTCAAGAGTTCAGTAATTTATTGTGCTGTGTTACAGGTGTGGTCTGGAAGTGCTGAGTGATGGTGAGTGGGGTAAGTGCAGGGTGATCAGTGTGAGTGCAGGGTGAAAGGAAGTGCGGGTGAGAGGTGTAAGTGCAAGTTAAGCGTTGTGCTTGTGTGAGGACTCAGAGACCAGCATGCTCTTTTGAATGGATGGGGAGAGTAAAAGGTGAGCCCGTGTGAGTAGAGGATGACTCATGGACCTGTGTGAGTGTAGTGTGAATGCAGGATGATTTAACCGTAGACACTACAAGTAATTCACCTTACCCTTGGCAGTTGGCAAGTGCAGATTCAGGTGTAATTTTATTATAGTTATCCAAGCTGATACTGCAACAAAATGTCAGCCTTTTGGACATGCCGAAAGTTACTTTTCGGGAGGTGGAAGAGTCATTGATGGCCAGACCCAGATGCTGAGTCCTCTTGGAACTTCGGGCCAAGACTTCTTGTGGATTCTGCCATCCATGCTCTTATATCAGTCACAAAGCCACTTCTCCTTCATCTAGTGGCTAAATTGTGCACTGTAAAACCAGGAAACCTGGTTTCAAACACCATTTACTTACTAGACAAAATCTGTTTTACCTTAGGCAATTACCTTATTTCACTGTGCCTCCTTGTCTTCTATCATCCCTTTTAACGGTACCTTAGAAAAACTACTTTTAGCATGTGCCCTCTGCAAAAACTTTACTTTTATATGTTTTAATAGACTTTTATGTTGCTCCATATGTTCGAAAAATCTAAACGGGGTTCGCAGGACAACTGATTTGCTTCTTTATTCACTACTAGCCAGGGCCACTGGTATTATTCAGCAGAGGAGGACCTCATTATCTAGCAGTGTTGACTAAATTATGCATCAAGAAAATGCTAATTATGCGGCTTAATGCGGCACATTTTGTGATGGTATTACCTCATTATTTTGTCATCTTACACATGGTAACACTGTATCTGAAATATTTCACCTTATCAATACCAATTTAACACCTAAATACAGCTTTAACCACCTTAAATATGACAATTCAACCTTAGTGAAGAGCCTTCCGGAGCGCAAGAACACATATCGCCTTGTTTTTAGTGCAATTTGATCCGTTTGAACTAGAAACAATTTTTTGGGTCAAAATCTACCGGGCCTGATTCATAGAACTAACTTAAGACAAGATCCTAAAATTACTACTTTTGGTATTCATAGAAGGCATTTAGTAGTAGAAAGACAGACTTAAGACAAACTTAAGACAAACTTAAAACAGACTAAAGACAGACTTAAGACAGACTTAAGACAGACTTAAGACAGACTTAAGTTAGGATTTTGTCTTAAGTTTGTCTTAAGTCTGTCTTAAGTCTATCTTAAGTCTGTCTTAAGTTTGTCTTAAGTCTGTCTTAAGTCTGTCTTAAGTCTGTCTTAAGTCTGTCTTAAGTTTGTCTTAAATCAAACTTAAGACAAAATCCTAACTTTACTACTACTAAATGCCTTCTGTGAATACCAAAAGTAGTACGTTTAGGATTCTGTTTTAAGTTAATTCTGTGAATCGGCCCCACAGATTATGCAGCAGACAAAGGATTATGTTGCAAATGCAGCAAATACAATATTACTCGAAAAAGGCTTGAATTGCATAATTTCAGTAGCCCTGCTAATAGCATCGTCATAGCAGGCATAAATGTTTCAAAGTTTCTGATACATTTCAGTCAATACAGAAATTAATTTTAGTTTACTTAAGTGAAACACTTCCAAGTTAAAGAAATAGGGCCCGATTTGCAATGGTAAACTTAGACATTTGTTCTAAACTTAGACCAACGTCTAGTTTACGACTTTGGGAATTCATATAAGGCATTTACGAGTACTATCTTTATGTCTGCACTAGGGCCGGATCTCTGACCCAAGTGTGGACATAAAGATAGTACTTGTAAATGCCATTTGTGTCAAGGCAATAAAAAATTTGTCGTTAGTGAGAGAAAAGTGATGTAAGTCCAATTAGCGGCAAAAAACAAAATCATGTTAGTCAGCCCAATGTCACGTTTTGTTTGCCTCTAACGACAAAAAAAGCCTATTAATACACCACTAATCAAAAAAAGCAATAGAATGCTGAATGGAGCAGCCAGGGCCAAGTTCAGCACAGGTCAACAACCCCACCAAACCCCCCAACAGCCAGGATGACCAATCAGAGTCCCAGGGGAAGAGGAAATGTAGAATCAGGGCTTCATTTATGAAAAGAGGAGCGTCGCTGGGGGAAAAACAGTGATGCAGCACATTGCATATCGCCATCCTTGCGACACCATGGCAGCTGATGTCTGGATGCATGGACAGTTTCTGGGGCCTGTAGACCTTGCTGGGCCTGAGTCTGAGACCCGCAGTGGGAGGCGGTGGTGCTGTGGAGTCGTGGCGGCCTGACTGTACAGGCAGGTGGTGTCCGGCCCAAGCCTGTGGGCTGTGGCGGTAGACATTGAGGTGTCAGTGATCGCCCTTACATGGTGGAGAATTTTGGCAGGTCGCATGGAGATACATTGCTGACCTGTGTGAGAAGACCGCCTGTCGCCCCTTGGAGCTGTGATCGTTAGAGGCGCTTCTGCGCACTGACGTAGGGAGGTCTGCATTACATAACACGTGCCACCACTACATGGGGGTATATGGATGAGATTGCCAATGCTGAGCCACTCCTCTCTGCATCTCAGGGCAGAGGATGTGGCACTGCCCGAACGCTGTGGAGGGTGAGACCCCTGAGCTGTGCCAAACTTGTGTGACGGGAGTGCTGCAACTTCACGCCTAGGGGGGCCTGTTGCATCATGCATCAGGAGGTTCTGCAGCGGACTTGGCGGTGACTGCTGTACCCAGGCTTGTGAAATCTCACCTGGCTGAGGCTCCTGCTGGCTGAGTCACAGAATCAGAGAGAGCGCAGTGGATTGAGCCTGGTGTTGATGCCCAGGTGAGGAGAAGGTGGGACAGGAGCGTAGGAGACCCAGGAGTCAAGTGGGGCCCAGGCCTAGTGCCTGTGGGTGGCGCACACAGTGCCCTGAGCAACCCCTGCACTGCGGTTGACCTCCATCACGAGGGCATCACACAAGACTGGTGGGAGACTCCACTAACTGGCTCTAATCACTGATATCAGCTGTTGGTGGCTGCGGGTGCTAGGGGCAAGGGGGTAGTTTTAAGTACAGGCTCTTGGGTGCACAGCTTGATCTCCCGTCACTCACTGGGGCATTGGGGCACATGGAATCTGGTTGCCACTGTTAGATGGGAGAAGGTGACCGTATGGTGCTGCCTTTCCTCACCCCCTGGTAGTGAGCTCTTAGGTGTTCGGGGGATTTCCATCGGTGCCGCCCGAAAGAATATTCCTGGCTAGCATGCACCTGACTAGTGGAGAGGAGCCGGCTGGCCACACTTCACTGCACTGCATGTAATACATAGTGCCTGGGCGTCTGGCGCAGTGATGGAACACCTGCAGAAGGGGGCAGCGGCAACATTTGCCTGCTCCTCCGTGTCAGTGAACAGAGCGGCTGGTGATTGCTGGCCACTGGAGCGGGTGACAGTGGACAGCCTGAACTCCAAACTAGACTCTGTACTTGCAGTGGGCACCTCCCTCGAACAAACAGTCACTTCCTTTGAGGGCTGCATAGACAAAATCACAGTTGACTTCATCCAGGTACACGACATTGAGCAAGACTGGCCAAAGTCCCCCTGAGCGCAGCACTGGAGGTGTAGCAGCTAATGGGACGTGTGAAGTCACTGGCAAGAACAGCAGAGGATGTGGAGGGCCGCTCCCAGCATAATAACGTGAGGGTGTTGTGTCTGCCTGTGGGAGCAGAAAGGGCTGATGCAGTGGCATATACGGAGACATGGTTGCGTGACCTACTGCAAGCAGTTGAGCTTTACCCATTCTTTGTTGTGGAGCAGGTCCATCGAGTGCCGGTGAGCCGCCCACTGCCGGGGACAGGTCCTAGACCCTTTCTCTTCTGCCGCCTACCGGGATCGTGGCACTGTCCTGAAGGAGCTACGCAAGCTGGGGGAGATGAAAGTGGATAACGCCACAGATTTGTGTTTCCATGACTATGCCACGGAGCTGCAGAGGCAGAGGAGCTTGTCTCTAGTGGTTAAGCAATGCATCCAAGAGTTGGGCATCAAATACTCCCTCCTCTTTCCGTAAAGGCTGCAAGTGATCTCAGATGTTGACACACAAATTATTGACACCACTGAACAGGTTTGGACCTGGCTGCAATCTACTGGTTGCCAGGTGCTGCGGACAGGGAGTGTAGGGTCTGCACAATAAGCTGTCATTCGTGGAGCCAGTCATACTGGGAGGCGTAGGAGGAGCAGGAGTCCACGCCACAACTACAAGCCACCCCCAACCTGCAACACGTTTTACAAGAGAGATGGATGGGGGTGCATGCGGTGGCGACGATGTGCAATCGCACTCTGAAACAGTCACATGTTTAAAGTTCAGATTGCGCAATGTGCCACAGCATGTTTACAAGGCCACTCAAAGCCACTTTACGTGGCTTTTCGTCGACTTGTAAATATGTGCCCCTTTCTCGCATTAAACAGAGTGAAAGGGGTGTTCATTTGGTGTTGCTGTGGGAGTACCCACACCAAACCAATAGAATCTGAAGCATTCCCAGGTTTACAAGAAACCGCAAACCTTCTGAATGCGTCAGAATCTAATACCACCCCAAGGGCGACGTTTGGGAGGCGCTACGATGTTAAATGTTTTAATTTCTCCTCTTTTTTCACTTTTTCAACGAGTGCAACATTCTGCAGCACAAAGAGAAAGAGAAAATACCTTCGATTAATAGGTTTTGTGCAGGTAGGTTTCCCTTCCTGCACATCATCAATCAACTCCGCAATACAGTCACCCTTGCACCATGGCGCAAGGGTGCCTGCATTGGCGCATGGCAGCCATTGTGTGTCACCTTAGTTAAAAAATGCAGGGGAGTTATTCATGAGCCACTTCTGACAGTTTAACACCGCTGGTGTGTCAGTTTCGTGACATACTTGCAGCATGAATTTGTACCATGTAGCGCCGTATGTACAAAGTGATGCATCTAAGGCATACGCTTGACCTTGTAAAGCCCTGTGCCACAATATACCTGCGTCAGGTGTGATGTATGCAGGCTGGGCGTTCCCACGCAACAAGCCTCGTAGGAGTGGTGCAGTTAATCCATCAGATTTCAGAGCAACAATTCTAGGACACCACTGCATAAAAAACCTTACGCCTGCCTCTTGGCAGCCATAAGGGTGACACAGTGCCATAGGGATAGGATGGTGCCATGCATTGCTGGATTTGCGTCATGCTTGCGACACAACTGCAGCAATGCATGACTTTAGCGCTGACAGATACGTCGGGATTCCAGACGTATCTGTCATTGATTGCGACATGGAGTGCCATACAGTAAATACGGTGCAGCCGTGGTGTCGCAACAACAGCGCAGTGAAAAGTGTCAAATTGCTGTTTTATCGCAGTAATGCAACACTTTTTTATGAATGGGGCCCAGGAATGCGCACTATCTTATTGATAGGGCACATTTCTGACCATTTGTTGTGGCTCAGGGCAGCGCAGCAATATTCCATGCAGCGCTATCCTGCACCCAGACGTCTTGTATATGGGCCCACGTGTTTGAACCAATTTTAAGACCAGCTATTTTCTGGCCTTTAAAAACTGCCTCTAATTGGACTGAGCGGCCGTTTTTGGGGGTTATCGACGTACTGGGAATTCCTTGTAAATGTAGCAAACTGTGTTTAGCAGCAGTTTTTTCACAGGAACGCCTACATTGCATCTCATTTTCGTTAAGTCCAGTTAACAGAAGTGGCGATCTTGCAAATTCACGTTCGTGCTGGAAAATTGCCACTAACTGCAGTTAGCGGCAACTTGTAAATAAGGTGATAAAAAAAGCTGCAGTAACGTCAAAAAATTGATGCTATGGTTAAGTTCTTGTAAATATGCCCCAAAGTTACTCAACCGTTACCAAACACACCTCCTAACAGATAGCTAAAACTGTTGGCTTTGTCAATGCTTGTTCAGTTTGTTATCGATTAACATGTTGTGTCTCTGGAAAACGCCTAAATAAGGTATTCCAATAATGGAATTTAGAATTGATCTAGGGTGTTCCTATTACCTTATGGGAATTCATGGAGAGAAACTACAGTACTTTGTGGAGCTGACACATATGAAATGTCACTCCTTAACCACCCAAGTGATGTGGGGACTATGGGCTACTACAGCACAATCGAAACATATAAAGTTATGTTGCTGTTGATCCGCGCACTTTAAAATATCTGATTCATTTAGGGAAAAATGAAAATATGTTTCTTAGAAAAGTGTGTTTTGGAATGTGTCCCTGTATTTCGATTATACCTTTTGTATATCTTTGGTACAGAAGGACTCGGGTTACTTAACATTTACAGTGTGCCCTGTGCCATCAATCACTCTAACACTGGATCAACAACAAAGCACCCTTTACTACAGTGTGGGTCACGAGCCATCACTCCCTGTTCTCGCTCACTTACTGTTTGTAACTAAGCCTCTGCTGGTCACGCTGTGCTGGTTTATGAGCCTGGCCTGCACACACTGCTCAGCTCCATGCAAAGTCTGCACAAACGACCTCTTCCAAGAACGCCTCTGCCGGGGGGGCTCCGAGAAAGGCCGCCTGCACGCTTCTCGTAAAGCTCTTTCGAAAGATTGCAATCTTAGGCGGTATGATAGAGATTATTAAATCAGGCTGAAGTCCGCACAGCCTTCGCTCTGAAAGGCTGACACCCTGCCTGCTAATGGCTGTTCCTTCTCCTCTCCCTGCCTGCAGGGAAACAGCCATACCCGGAAGCTGCAGAGTAAATTATCTAAACTGGAGGAGCACCAGTGTCATTGTGAAACGCAGAGAATGTGCAATGTAGGGAAAGCAAAGTTAAAACATGCACAACAAGAGCAGTGGGTACTGCAGAAAGACATATGGTTATATGTTGGTGTCTACTGTTTGACCATGAGGGAGGTACTCCATGCAGGTGGAATCCACACCACCACACCACAATTTTTATGAAATGTCTCTAATTACAAAGGCAACCAGCTGACCATGCCGACTTACTGGAAGGGGGTGGTGAGGCGGGGAGTGGATTAATTAATTTGAAAAAACGTACTTTATAATGGCCTCCCCTGCATCCTCTTTCTTCTTCCTCAGCAGTCGCCCGGGAGCAGGAGGGACCCTGCACATATGCTCCCCTGAGCCAATCAAAACACTGCAAAGCAACGTTCTGATTGGTCTGAGCGCCGTGGATCGGCACTCAGACCGGTGCAGAGAGCCTGTGCATGTTCCTGAACAGGCTGTGTAATGCAGCCTGGCAGGAACATGCAAAGTGCGCATGAACTGTTTGGCTTGCCCAAGAGGGCCGGTCAAACAGTTAATGCGCACCTTGAGAGTGCAAACCACTCCTCCCCCTGCGCTGCCCAGCCGCGCCCTGCCCCACACTGCACACAGACCACTGACTCAGTAGGAAAAATAAAAATGAGAATAACGATACGTAATTGTCATTTTATATTTCCTTTTTGCGCAGTGGGGCAATGCTCCTCCGCCTGTGGTTTTGCGCAGTGGGGCAACGCTCCTCCGCCTGTGTTTTTGCACAGTGGGGCAATGCTGCTCCGCCTCTCGAGGATCCGCTACTGCAGACTTCAGCACGGTGGTGCAAGCACCAGCACAATTATGTATTACGCCTGTTACCCTGCAGGACCAGCTAGCAGGTGGACACCCAGGTACTGGTGAATACAATGTGTCTCGTTGAAGTACGCATGCGGTACCGGAAAGGGATCATCCTTTTGTCTGGGGTGCTTCAGGCAATGCATTTATATTACTCATGCTCTCTTAAGGGGGGAAAAGGTTAGTACTAGTATGAAGTGTTAGGCTGCACACTAGCCCACCGGATTTCAAGGATGTGCTGCGCTATCCCCCACAGAGTGAGGCAATAGGGGTGGAGAAACCAGTTTCCAGAAATCAGTTTTATCCAGAATGAAGTCTGGCTTAAAACTTGATTCATCTGTTCCCTTCTCAAGTCACCATTCGCCATTCATGTGTAAACAAGGGTAAATTATACCAGCCGAGCCCTAGATGCATGGACTCGTCCTCCTTTACTGCAGAAACATATTTCTTTATATTCAATTCACTTTATATTTCTGCAGCACCCCACTGTGCATGCAATAGGTAGTAGTGAATTTCTCCCTACTTGCACGACATTCTTCATTAATTGCATTAATTCCTGAAACCACAAACCACAACATAGCCATGATGATTCAAATATCATGGATCCCATCTGATTCCTGAATCATCTCCACAATGACATAGTTCTATATCCAGGAAGCAGATATCTCACTAAACCAACACCCGCCCAACATCTTACAGCTAGACTGATTTGAAGGGACACTGTGAAGCCTAACAAAGCACCAACATCTCAGTTATCCCATACACACGCCTGACGCTGCACAATACACGGACCAATCCTCAGTTGGCGGGCGCCTGAATTGGTAAAGAGCATTGGCTATGCACACCAGACCACGGACCATTGCAGCTTACTCAAAATCAAATGCATACATGAACTAGTATTCACACTCATGGTCTGGTCTATGACAACATGATTAAGACCAGAGTGTGAAGGCAGAAGAAACAGAAAGCACTGCACAGCCGTATTAATGGCAGTACAGAGCTGTACAATGCTCTACTAACATTACATAACATACATAACATGACATGACATGACATGACTCAAGACCACACAACACCACATAACATAACATACGCCACGTCACGACACATGACATAACATAGCATAATCTACTTGAGCTGCATCAAAGAAGCAGGGCCCTGTGGCGGCCACGCGGCGCCATTTGCGCTGATTGTACAGCGCGGAACAAGCTCCTGATGCTAAAAATCTGTGCGAAGTGCCGATTCTGCCTGCTCACGGAACTCCACGGAATGAAACCCCACAAGCTTCGCCCACTCCTTCTCATTTTTTTAAACCGGGGCTTAATTTTCATCCTCATTTTTTCGTCCAGATCATAAGAGAGAAAGAAGAAGAAAGAGAAAGGTTAAGAAACAGTTGCAAGAAGAAAAAGCATGGATAAATAGGAACCTGAATGAGTAAGATAAAAAGACATGAAGTGTAGGATGGTAGAAAAACAAGGGATGAGGTGGAATCAAAACTAGGAAGTCTTGATATTCGGCAACAAGAGTATTTGGCACCACTGGCAGCAGGCTTTTAAGAAAAACTTTGCTCCATTGTACTTATATTTTAACAACAGAGGTAGAAAGAAAAAAACCGAAGCACGATTAGAATCCATCTATCTTGCTTTGCAAAACACTTTTTGGTGTGCAGTATTTACTTTGCCTATGCTTTTAAAATTGTCCCGCATTGGCACAGCCAATAGCAGCAATTGCCCATGCGACAAGTGTATGTGCTATACTTTCCACAGTACCCCCATGTTGTTATGTGGCTGCCATTTTGAAACTATAGCAAATACACTTTCATGGTGGTTGGTCAGAGATAGTGACTTTGCAAAAGCTGGCGCAATTTAAAAACATCCTCTACTGTCAAAGCCAATGGTGGTGGCCAGCGTGGAGTAGAAAATGGGTGGCGAGAGATGGCAGGGTAGGGACAGAAACAGTGCCTATTTTGAGCCGGGGCTTTCTGGTGCTAAGCACTGGCACTTAATTGGTTTCCGGTGCTTGGCACCGGCACCTAATTGTCAACACCATACATAGAACAGTCTACCACAAGGTGGCCCTGCTCATCCAATTTAGAGATGAGCAAAACAATGGTTGTTTTGGAATACAATATACATTAAAATTGTAAATACCTGCCTCCCCAGCCATTCCTTTAGCTTTGGGGACCTGGAATAATTTGAACTGTTGCATTTACTTGCAAGAGAGATGATTAGTAGTTGTTTTGGCAGCGATGACTAGGGCGATGGGTGGTGCAAGCTGCAGTGGCCTCCTGGTCAGAGCCCTGGCACTTAATATTTTACAAACTAAGCACTGAACAGAAAGGTGGGAAAGAGAGGGGAAGGATAAAGGAGGCGAGAGAGAAAGAGAGAGAGGAGGAGGAGCTACGCAGCCATGAACAGGGAAGTGAAATAAACAAGAAAGCAATCAATTCACCAGCAAAGGGGCTAATCCAAGATCCACTCTATGTAGTTTTGTCTGTAATGCCATCTGTAATGGACAGCTTCCTGTAGCGAGTCGGTAAAAGGTCCATAAGGATTGTTTATATTCTGCAGTTTCGACTCCTTGGGTCCGATTCACAAAGAGTCTGCGCAGTCGTGGCGATACCTCCGCATTGCAGTTTCTCATTGTGGAGGGTCCGCCACGAGTGCGGGCCCTCCCGCCCCGACTGCCAGGTCTTCGCCATAAGTGCAGAGGCCCTTCGTGACTCGGGTCCCTTGTCTTTGCCCTACTTCTACAGTAGCTAATGGTTGGCTGTTGTGGGGTTTCAGATTGGACAGCGGGACGGGTCATCCCTGTGATTTCAATGGATGGCAAAGGAGCCTGAGATCACTTCTGCTACCCCTGGGATTGGTGAATCAACGCCCATGATAATTTGCCACAACATCATTGTGTCCATTTAGTGTATCAGGATATGAAATAATTTCCCAGGTTCCCTCTCACTCTTGCCCTTCGGACCATTACGGCTTCGTCTTTTTAAAGTAATATTTGATAGCATCGGATGAAAAAGAAACCTGATAACTCCACTTTTCTCAAAATACCCACCCCCAGCTGCAAACTAATTTTCCCTCAGTCACATTTGTTGAAAGCTGACCATGTGCAGAGCACATAATCATTCGGTAAGGCCTATATTTAGCATCTGAGCCATGGCCCTTCTGTTTGTGTGCTGCAGTAGCCTTTCAGTATGTGGTCTATTTTGGGTTCACTGCTGAAGTTAACAATAGAGCCTGCTGTCAGTGGGGTGTCAATAGGGGCGCACGAGAAGGGTTCATCAAGTGAATGAACTCTGCTTCTCATGCAACAACATGTTTATTATCAGCCTTTTCTATTAATAATTTTCGGATACTCCACCACAAAAATACAGATATTTGTTAGATCTATTTTCTATGAGTCATTTTTCTTGCCCTTTGCATTTTTCTCGGCAATTTCATGGTCTTAGTTAATTTGAAAAACTAGGAACTCGTGTAAACGAACAAAGATTCACTATAAACCAATCAAAATTGATACTCATTTTACCATCCTCGGAAGGAAACAAGTGTTCTCAAAGGCAAAAGCTGTCACCTATGCGAGAGCTATTGGCTTTCCCAATGTGTATTAGGCATGCTGTGTACCAGCGTGGCTGCTCTTCAGCATGACTAAATGTTAGTGGCTTAGAGGACAGTGTCATTGAGTGGTGTGGTGTGACGTGCAGTGAAGTAGAGGGAAATGGAGTAGAGTGGAGTGGCATAGAGTGAAGTGTCATAGAAAGGAGTTGCGTGGAGTGGAATAGAGTGACGTAAAGTGGAGTGGAGTGTTGTAGTGAGGATGGGCGTAGAGTGTTATCGAGTGGAGTGGCATAGAGTGGAGTGGAGTACAGAGGAGTTGAGTGTCATAGAATGGAGTGGCGTAGAGGGGATTAAAGTGTCGTAGAGTAGAGTGGCATAGAGTAGTGTGGAGTGGCATAGAGAGGAGTGGCATAGAGTGACGTAAACTAGAACGTCGAATAGTGGAGTAGAGAGTCGTAGACAGGAATGCAGTAGAGTGTCATAGAGTGGAGTGGCGTAGAGTAGAGTGTCTTAGAGTAGAGTGTTGTAGAATATAGGACCACAGAGTGTCATAGAGTGGAGTATCATATACTGTTGCAAAGTCTCTTATAGTGTTGCACAGTGGAGTAGAGTGGAGTGGCGTAGACTTGAGTGGAGTGCCATAAAGTGTAATAGAGTGGAGTGGTGAAGACTGAAGTAGAGGGGAGCGGAATGGTGTAGAGTGAAGTGGCATAGAGTGTCAGAGTGGAGTGTCGTAGAGTGGAGTGTTATAGAGTGGTGTAGTCTCGTAGAGTGGCATGGCAGAGAGCAGGGTTGCATAGAGTCAAGTAGAGTGGGTCTGCGTTGAGTGGAGTGGAGTAGAGTGTCATTGAGTGACACAGAGGAAAGTGGCGTACAGTGAAGTGGGATAGAGTGGAGTAGAGTGTCATCGAGTGGAGCGGTATAGAGTGGAGTAGAGTGTTGTAGTATGGTGTAGATTAGAGTAGAGTGGAGTGTAAATTGGAGTGGTGTAGAATGTTGCAGAGTAGAGTGGCTTAGAGTGTCATACAGTGGAGTGTTGTAGACTGGAGTACTGTGTCATAGAGTGATGTCGAGTAGAATGGAATAGCGTAGAGTGCAGTGGCATAGAGTGTAGTGTTATGGAGTGATGTAGAGTGGAGTAAAGTGGAGTGGAGTGGCTTAGAATGGAGTAGAGTGTCATAGACTGAAGTGCTGTAGGGTCTAGTGTCAAAGCGGAGTGGCATAGAGAGGAGTAAAGTGGCTTGGAGTGGCATGGAGTAGATTTACTTAGAATTGAGTAGCATATCGTAGTGTAGAGTGAGACTAGAGTGTTGTAGAGTGGAGGGATATAGTGCTGAGTAGAGTGGCAGAGAGTGGAGTGGCTTAGAGAGGAGTGGCATAAAGTGGAGTGACGTATTATGGAGTAAAGTGTCGTATAAATGGAAGGGAGTAGACTGTCATCGAGTGGAGTGGAGTGTTGTAGAGTAGAGTGTTGTAGAGTTTAGTTGCATAGAGTGTTGTAGAGTGGAGTGCTATATAGTGTTGTAGACTGTCATATAGTGTTATAGAGTAGAGTAGAGTGGAGTGGCATAGAATGGCATAGAGCCCCATAGAGTGAAGTGGCATAAAGTGGAGTAGAGTGAAGTGGTGTACAGTGGAGTAGAATGGTGTATGTCAGCGTGACATGGAGTGTCATAGAGTGGAGTGAAGTAGAGTGGATTAACATTGAGTGGAGAAGTGTCATAAAGTGGAGTGGCAGAGAATAGAGTGGCGTTGAATGGAGTAGAGTGGCGTAGAGTGTCATATAATATGGGGTGGCATTGAGTGGAGTAGAGTGTTGAAGAGTATCACAGAGAGGAGTGGTGTAGAGTGGAGTGGCATAGAGTGTCGTAGAGTGGAATATCATGCAGTGGAGTGCCATAGAGTGGAGTGGTGTAGAGAGTCGCAGAGTGGAGTGGCATAAAGTGTCATAGAGTGGAGTGTTGTAAAGTGTAGTCATGTGTTGTAGAGTAGAGTGATGTAGATTGGAGTGGCAAAGAGTGGAATGGCGTAGAGAGTAGTGTCATAGAGTGAAGTGTTGTAGAGTGGGGTGTCAGAGTGGAGTGCGTGGAGTGGCATAGAGTGGCGTAAAGTGGCGTGGAGTGGCATTGAATGGAGTAGCTTAGACTGGAGTGGCATTAAGTGTTGAAGAGTAGAGTGGAGTGACATAGAGTACAGTAGAGTGGCATAGAGTGGTGAAGTGGCTATGAGAGGAGTGGCATAGAGTGGTGTAAAATGGAGTGGCACATAGTGGAGGTAAGTGTCGTAGACTGGAATGGAAGAGTGCCATAGAGAGGTGTGGCATAGAGTGGGGTAGAGCGTTGTAGAGTAGAGTTTTGTAGGGTGGAATGGTAGTGTCATAGAGAGGAGTGTCATATAGTGTAGTTGAGTGCCGTATATAGTTGTAGAGCAGAGTAGAGTGGAGTGGAGTAGAGTGTCATAGAGTGGAGTGGCATAAAGTGGAGTAGAGTGGCGTGGAGTGGCGTAGAGTAGGGTAGAGTGGAGTGGAGTGTCGTAGAGTGGAGTATCATACAGTGGAATGTTGTAGAGTGGAGTGGTGTAGAGTGTCACAGAGTGGAGTGTCATAGAGTGTCGAAGAGTGGACTAGAGTGTCATAGAGTGGAGTGACAGAAAGAAGAGTAGAGTAACATAGAGCTAAGTGGCTTAGAGAAGAGTGGTTTAGAGTGGCGGAAAGTGGAGGCGAGCATGGAAGAGTGCCGTAAAGTGGAGTGGCATAGAGTGGAGTAGAGTGTCATAGAGTAGAGTGTCTTAGAAAGGAGTGTCATATAGTGTTGTAGAGTGTCGTATAGAGTTGTAGTATGGAGTAGAGTAGTAGAGTGGCATGGCATAGAGTTCCATAGGGTGGAGTGGCGTAAAGTGGAGTAGAGTGTTGGGGAGTGGTGTAGAGTGGAGTAGAGCAGAGTGGAGTGTTGCAGAGGTGAGTGGCATAGAGTGGAGTGTTGTGGAGTATCATGCAGTGGAATGTTGTAGAGTGGAGTGGTGTAGAGTGCTGCACAGTGGAATGGCATGGAGTGTTGTAGAGAGGAGTCGTGTGTCATTGAGTAGTGTGATATAAAGTGGAGTGTCATAGAGTGGAATGGCATAGAGTGGAGTGTTGTGGAGTGATGTAGAGTGGAGTAAAGTGGTGAGAAGTGGCATAGAATGGAGTAGAGTGTCACAGACTGACGTGTTGAAGAGTGTAGTGCCAGAGTAGAGTGGCATTGAGTGTTGTAGAGTGGAGTGGCGCAGAGTGGTGTGCAGTAGAGAGGCACAGATTGGAGTGGCATATTTTATTTATTTGAAAAGTTTAATATAGTGCGACTGTGACCTTTGTGGGCATCAGATGGCTTTACAAGTAAATGAGGCAACAACATAAAAATCTTCAAGCATAGTAAAAGTACAAACAGGATCGGAGGATAAAAAGCTCAAAAGGCAGAAGTCTGATGATCTAGGCCAGAAATTTGTTCATAAATAGGAGTTTGACTTTTTTCTTGAAGGCGGCATTGAGTAAAGTTAAGTGGTGTGGAGTGGCCTGGAATGGAGTAGCTAAGAATGGAGTGGCATAGAGTGTCGAAGAGTGGACTAGAGTGTTATAGAATGGAGTGACATAGAGAAGATTAGAGTGGAATAGAGATTGGAGTGACTTAGCGCGGAGTGGCATAGAGTAACATAAAATGGAGTGGTGTATAGTGGAGTCGAGTGTTGTATACTGGAACAGAAGAGTGTCATAGAGTGGCGTGGCATAGAGTGGAGTAGAGTGTTGTAGAGTAGAGTGTCATATAGTGCCATATAGTTTTGTACAGTGGAGTAGAGTGACATGGAGCGCAGTGGCATAAAGTGGAGGAGAGTTTAGTGGTGTAGAGTAGAGGAGAATGGCATAGAGTGGATTTGTGTAGAGTGTCATAGAGTGTAGTGTCATAGAGTGGTATGTTGTGGATTGATGTAGAGTGGAGTAAAGGGGAGTGGAGTGTCATAGAATGGAGTAGAGTGTCAAAGAGTGAAGTGTCAGAGTGAGTGGTATAGAGTGTTATGGAGTAGAGAGGTGTGGAGTGGTGTGGAGTGGCATGGAGTAAAGTGTCGTTGAGTGGCGTAGACTGGAGTACATTAGAATGGAGTGGCATACAGTGGAATGAGGTAGAGTGGAGTTAAGTGACATAGAATGGAGTGGATTGTGAGTTGCGTGAAGTGGAGTGGCATAAAGTGAAGTAGCCTGAGTAGATGGGAGTGGTGTAGAGTGACTCAGAGTGTTGTGCAGTGGAATGGCGTAGAGTGGAGTGGGGTATAGTTGAGTAAAGTGATAAGGAGTGGCGGAAAGTGCAGTAGCATAGAGTGTCGTAAAGTGGAGTAGAATTGAGTGGCGTGGAGGAGAGTGCCACAGAGTAGAGTGGCATACAGTAGAGAAGAATGTTTAGAGTGAAGTGGAGTAGAGTGGTTTATTGTGTTATAGGGTGCAGTTGCGAGTAGAGTGGAGAGGTGTAGAGTAGGGTGGCATAGATTGGAGTGGCATAGTGTGGCATAGAGTGGAGTGGGGTAGAGTGGTGTGGAGCGGGGTGGCATAGATCGAGTTAGCGTAGAGTGGAGTGGCATAGTGTGCAGAGGCATAGAGCGGAGTAGGATGGAATGGCGTAGAGTGGAGTGGCTGAGAGCGGAGTAGAGTGTTCTATAGTGGAGTGGTGTAGAGTGGAGTAGAGTGTCATAGAGTGTCATAGAGTGGAGCAGAGTGGAGTGAAGAAGAGTGTGTAGAGTGGAGTGGCCTGGAGTGGAGTAGAGTCGGGTAGAGTGAAGTGCTGTGGAGTGTCATTGACTGGAGTGGCATAAAGTGTAGAGTGTAGTGAAGTGTCGTAGAGAGGAGTGTTCTAGAATGGAGTGGTGTAAAGTAGAGTAGAGTAGCATGGAGGGCATAGAGTGTCTTTGAGTGGAGTTGCATTGATTGGCATAGAGTGGAGTAACATAGAGTGGCATGTAGTGGAGTGGTGTAGAATGTAGTAGAGTGCATTGTCGAGTGAAAAGGCATAGAATAGAGTGACACAGAGTGCCATAGAGTGGAGTATCGTAGAGTAGAGTACCATAAAGTGGAATGGAATGACATACAGTGTCATAGAGTGTTGTAAAGAGTGAATAACTGAGCACTACATTGAAGGTGTTAAGAAGCCAATCGAGATGGGGGCATGGCCAAGGCGCGGTCCAAGATGGCCCCGCAGCTTTGAAGCTCCGCAACCCGATCCGGCATGCATTAAATAGCCCGCAAACCATTAAGTCTACCAATAGGGAGACGAACACCGCTGACCCCATGAGTGCCTCCCAAACAGAATGAGCCCCGCAGCTTTGAAATCGGAACGATAAATCCTGAGATATACGGCAGCGGCGAAATGGGCTCCGGACCCATGATAGCGGTGCCGCGAATCTGCGCAGCCGGGCGGAACACCAAGATGGCGAAGGCGATTACGTGCGGACTGGACACCGGGGTGAGGCACAGTGAGTGTGCGGGGCGGGACGGCTACTTACAGCATCCACACTGATCGCAGCAGAGTGCGGTGCTGGGGCCTGTCGGCTGCCTGCGGGACGCGTTGCAAGATCTCGCCGGTACGCACAGAAAGCATGCTGGGACAGGGCCCGCGTGTCTCCCCAGTTGCGGCCCCTGGGCCTATAATCATGACACAGCATACAATTGCGGGTGTTGCTTCTGGCTGTGTCCCACCCGCACTTGGCTGCTTTGCTGTCTCCCCGCCTTCCCCCCGAGCCTGCTCTTACCTGCCACCCTGGCCTAAGATACGAAGAACTCGCTCCTGCCTGGATGCCTGCCTAGCTGTCCTCATCTGCCTGCTGTCCATCCTGCGCCATCTTTGAGGTGCAGACAGTCCCCGTCTTCACGTATTGGCCACACACGCTGCAGCCAGCGCACCATTTAGTGTCAGGCCCCAGAATTTTCAGGGCTACAACGCGCAGCAACCGGGGCCAGACCTGACCACAACAGGCCACCCGACTTGCACACGAGTACGACTGGCTGAGGCTCAGTGCCAGTGTGCCATTCCACTGCAGGACCCACGGGCTCTTCACACTGATCACAGGCGCCATCATCATTCCCTGCTGCTTGGCTACCCCTGACCCGACTGTCATCGACTGCGTGTCTCGCCTGACCAGCGGCATGGGCCGCAAAGACCGAAAGCAAAGGCTCCTTCCCTTCGAAAAGGTCACTGAGACTGACCCAAAGGTTTGTACAAACATGGCAGATGGGGGTCACAGTGCGGCTCACTCCGAAGACACTACTGGTCAAATAGGCTCACTCCTGCAGGAGATGAGGGCTGGCTTTAAAGCCCTGGATGTGAGATTTGATAATCTGGACAAAACTATTGCTGACCTGGGCTCAAAGATTCAGGCGCACGACAGGCGCCTGGACGTAGCAGAATCTCACATATCTGACCTGGAAGACGGAACTGCGCATTCCCTCAAGCGACTTGACCACGTGGAACGTATTCTTAAAGATGTCGCCATCAAGAATGAAGATGTGGAAGCACGCAGCCACCGAAATAACGTTCCCATCATAGGAGTACCTAAGTCCACAGCAACAGGCCACATGGACACTTTTGTTGAGGTGGTTCTCATTGATCTTTTAGGCAGAGACTCCTTCACCGCTGGCTTCGTTGTGGAGCGCGCTCATCAGACATTGGAGGTCAGACCCAATCCTGGTTGTCAACCCAGGCCCATAATCGCTCATGGAGCGATAACGATTAAATTCTTTAGTATGTATTATTATGGCACGTCCTTTTGAGAGCATGAATACCATTTAAAAAAAAAAAAGACACATCATGAGATCACAGTTTAAAAAGGACGAGTGCACAGACTTTTGCCAAACATCTTCCCTTTTCTCCAAGGCTCGTCATGGGAGTATGAATGCGAGTGCTCGTTTGCTGTGAACATTAATCTGTAACCTTTTGGGGCACAATAGGAGTGTACAAATACTTCCTTTATGTATGAATGTATTGTACCATAAGATGTATCTTGCTAGGAGATACATATGTATGTAAGAATGTTGAATACATGTGATACTGGGCACTAGAAATCACAAGGAGTGTTCTTTCAGATGATTATGAGTAGAGGATATTTACCAAATGTTACCATTACCTACAACAGAGTTGCACAAGAGAAATATATCACAAAAAAGCTTAAAACATTCCACGTGATGGTGATGTGAATAGATAACGATAAATGATGAAAGCCATGATTTATCCAAAATATGTTTCTTTTCAGGTTCTTAAGATATACAAATGATATATTTTTGTCTCCCATAACAGGGAACAAAGGACAGTGTTTGTGACTATCAGGCATATGTACATTTATTCTATCACCCATTGAGGTATAACAGGGATCGGTTTTTGGACCTGAGGAAGAAAGCCAAGGGGATGGCTTCTGAAACATGTCGACCTTGTAGGAGGTGACACATTATAGTACACCATCTAAACCTCCCCACTTTTACTATTTTCAGCCAGGGAAGACAATAAAATATTTTCATTCCACTAGCCAGAGAATGTTTAACCATCTCACATTTTCTTCTCACGATCCCACGCATTTTCGACAGTCCCACGGAGGTTCAAGAATTTTGTCGAACCCACAGACAGAACAATCAGCAGCCTGGCAAGGACCGCAGACTTTCTCCGCCTCATAGCAGCTCCGATGCTAGCATGAAACTATTTTCTGGGTCGGGCACTGGTTGAATTGCATTAATTGTGGAAACATTGGGATTTCAGTCTACAGCATACAGTTTTTAGGAGGCCGGTCGGCTGTAAGGGCGTTGCCACCCCCAATTGGTGTACACTGAAATTTTGTTTGTGAATCATGAATGTACCTATATTGGGCTTTTTGCATTTCTTTGGTAATTCAATTGGTACTATGGCTTTCTACGATAATGTTGGTATGGCCTCTCTGGTTGGGAGGGGAGGCTGGGTGGGGGCAGAGGGGGGTATTTTGATTATATGTAGTTTTATTTGGTTCTTATTGCGTTTGGGCACAGTCATGAAGAGTAACAATGTATGTTTGCATTTATTCGGTTCTCATTTTTCAATCTACGCATGGCCCAGTTAGGATGCATTGATGGTCCCTATGATTTGTCACTAATGACTTGGAATATTCGCGGATTAAATGATACCACGTATTGCATTATTTAATCCGTCATAGGGTAGACGTGGCTTTTTTACAAGAGAAGAGACACATTTTCCCCCATCTGATCGTTCCCACTTTGATTCTAGCTGGGGTGCCCATAGGTATTTTGCAAACTTTAGCAGCTATGCCAGAGGCACTGCCATTTTAATACGCAAACAGGTCCCATTTAGCTACCGCACAACTATACATGACAAAGACGGTAGATACATAATAGTGGCAGGGACTTTGATAGGGCATAGTGTTGCACTGGTGTGTGTGTATGGCCCTAACAACGATGCTCCTGATTTTTATTATTCCCTGCTCTCCCAGCTCCTGAAACTCGGCCCTGTGACCCTTCTACTGGGGGGCAACTTCAACATTGCTCCAAACCAGGCACTAGATAGCACTTCACTGGCTCCCGATCCCAAAACACACGCGCGTAGAGCTCTTCTGTCCCTGCGCGACCAGCTGTCCTTAGTAGATGTGGGACGGGCGCGAGACCCAACACACACGGACTTCACTCACTATACCAGCTGTCACACCACCTGGACATGGATTGACTTTTGGTTGACCTCCCCTTGTATACTTCGTTGGTGTCGCTCAACCCAGACACTCCCTCAGACATATTCCAATAATTCACCAGTATTATTGCGACTTGCGGTTCTTAGGCCTGAGGGCTTCGAGAGACAATGGCGCTTCCCTAGCCACGCATTAGACGCCGATCTCTTTCAACACGATATTCTGGAAGCCATTGAGGAATATTTTGCCATAAACAACGGCTCAGTTGACTCTGCTGCGGTACTGTGGGAATGATTTAAAGCCTACATTCGGGGGGTGTATTTCAAAACATGCTGGTGTACTCCGTAATTTACATATGACTCTACACGCCTGGAACGCGAACTAGCCGAATTGGGTGCTGGGCTGTTACATACGCAGAACCCTGAAGTTGAACATAAGCAGGTGACCCTGCTGTCGATATTTAGAGACACGGCTGACCGGGAGGTCTTATACATGGGGAAATACCACAATGCAAAGCAATACGGGGAGGGCGAGCGCCCAGGTCGAGTACTGGCATAGATGATAAGGCATCCATACAGCAAGGTATTTGTTTCCCAATTGCAGACTTCGACAGGCGAGCGGCTAACTAGAACAACAGAAATCCAAACGGAATTTCTATCCCATTTCAAAGCGCTATATACCTCTAGAACTGGCAGTGAGCACAATGCACAGGACTCATACCTGTCTGAGGTTGCTATTGTCTGTCTTGAGAAGGATATGCAGGATTTCCTGGCGGTTCCCATCTCGGAGCTTGACGTTAGTGCCGCCATTGATGCTTTGTGGTCTTCTTCCGCCCCCGAACTGGACGGATTCTAGGGCGATTTCTACAATGCCTTCTAGGACCTATTGGTCCCGCAACTACTAGAGGTTTACGCGGAGGCCTTGGAGAAACAAGAACTGCCGCCCACCCTCTGTGAAGCGGTTATAATTCTCCTTCCCAAACCTGGCAAAGACCCACGGCTTTGTGGCTCGTATAGGCCCCTTTCGCTCCTCAACTTGGATTATAAAATTCTGGCAAAGGTCATTGTGGGTCGTCTCTCCCAGCGAATGGAATTTATAATTTCCCCGGCCCAATATGGTTTTATACCCCACTGTTCCACATTGTTCAATCTACGAACGTTGTTCTCCACCCTGCATAGGATAAACCCTGAGGTGCCCGCGGCCGCTATATTACTAGACACAGTAAAGGCCTTCGATTCACTGGAATGGCCCTTTTTTCTGTCCATTATGCAACGCATGAGGATGCCTGTTGGCTTTGTTGCTACTACAGTATTGCTCTATAGCCGCCCCACGGCTCGGCTCAGACTGAACGGAAAATTCTCCAACCCCTTTACATTATCACGGGGTACGTGATAGGGCTGCCCGCTCTCACCTTTATTGTTTATTTTGTCCATGGACCCACTGATCCGCCATTTTCAAGAAAAACCCCAACACAGAGGCCTACAATTCAACACAGGTCCCTTGCTAGCATCCTTATATGCAGATGACACAATTCTTTATGTTAGAAATCCACAAGCTAACTTAGATCCCCTCATGTGGGAAATATTATGTTTCGGCTTGTACTCTGGCCTAGGCATCAACTGGCACATGCCGTGATCTTCCCTCTCACCACCAGCACGAGGACATGGGAACCTGAGTTCCCACTGGAGTGGTGCACAGAATCCGTCAAATATTTGGGTATACACGTACACCTTGACACTGAACAGATAATCCGCCTCAACTATGGCCAGGCTATGCATACCCTAGAGGCACAAATTGACAAGTGGCTCAAATTATCACTCTCCATAACGGGCCGGGTGGCTCTGGTCAAGATGATTGTACTCCCGAAATTTTTATATCTTTTTCGCAACATTCCTATCCCCCTTCCAAATTGATTTTTCTTGCCACTCCTATCCTATTTGATACGACTGGTTTGGGGCGACAGGGGGGCCAGAGTGCGCTGAAGGGTGATGACCCTTCCCTACGAAAGAGGGGGCTATGGAGTTCCTGACTTACAGCTCTATTATTTAGTTGCTCAATGCAGCTACACTCAGGCGTGGTATCACCCGGACGCCAGAATCCCCTATCTCTGCCCGGAAGCTGATCTGGTCCTTCCTGAGACACTAGCTGCTATTCTTCCTAGAGGCCTTCCCCGCGACCCTAATGACATTCAAACAGTCTCCACTACCAGCTGGGCCTGGAAGAAACTTAAGCGGATCACAAACACGTCTACCTCCATTCTGCAGCTTTGCTACTCCCTAATGCACGATGGTTAACGATCACGAGGACACGTCTCATACAAAACACTTTCACGAAATATAATATTACTAAAATAGGCGATCTTTTCTCTGATGGCCATGCTTTTTGACTCAGATGACGAGTCTAGATTCCCCGATGCCACATTCATGGACAAGTTTGTGCTATTGCGGGTTCGCTCTGCTCTGCGCACAGCCTTTCCCGACTTTCCCCTTGAACCCCAATCATACACTCCACTAACGATGGTCATTAAGAGTAAACGGGGTATCCACCTTATCTCCAAGCTATATAAATCCTGTGCAGCACTTGTCCCACTAAATGATGACAAGATTCGGAGAGAATGGGGGGAGATTTGGGTAGCCCGATAACAGACGAACAGTGGGCAACATGCTGTGCTGTCACGAGAAATGTCTCCCTCAATAGTCGCCACAAGTTGATTCATTTCAAATTTCTCCATAGAGCATACGTCACTCCGGCTAGAATACACAGAATAGACACCTCCAAACCACACAACTGCCACAAATGTTGTGCACCACACGGGGACTTTGCTCACATTGCATGGACCTGCCATCGCATACACTCTTATTGGATGGAAGTACATAAAACACTAGGCAGCATGGTTAACTTACCAATAGATCCCCTGCCCGAGATTGCCCTCCTGGGATATGTAGTAAATTTCCCCAAAAAAACGCGTATGTTTGCGGCCATTTTTTTATTATTGGCTAAGAGAGAAATTGCCATCCATTGGGGTAGCAGGACCGCACCCACAATTAAGGACTGGATGAGCAGCTTAGCCTCTTGCACCACGAGAAGTGAAGTTTATGCTGCCACTATTCCCTCTACCTCGCGACCCAGGGACATATGGGGCCCTTTCAGAGCCTACCGTTCATCTTTACAGCGAGACTTCCCCTCTCAGGTAGAACAGGGCATGGTTCCCACTGGGGTGGGTTAGATGGAACCCACATCATAAATCAGGTATTTTGCGCTCAACACCTTAAAGACATCTATTATCCTTATACTTAGCATAGCCTTTGCAGCGGGTACCGGAATGAGATAATTATTTTTGGGGATGACTAGTGTGCACTTCCGGGGGTTATGACTATTACATATTGATTTTTGACATGTTTTTCCTAACTGCGGCAAGCATGACATGTAAAAATTCCTTTATTTTCCTGGTAATGACTGTGTATATTCACATGTATCAAATTATGTTATGATAAAACGCTAAATAAAGTTTACAAAAAAAAAGAGAAGCCAATCGAGATTCTGTACCTCAATCAACAAGGCTAGAGGGAAGGTAGAGTTCCTGCATGGCCTGACAAGGTGGAGTTGGGCCTGTGGCTGAAGTGCCTTTTGACAATGTCCTGCTTGAAGAGAAGTAAATTCATCTTTTTTCGGAACTACAGGAGGGGCAGTGTAGGATGTTGTTCCAGAATTTGAGCATGGAAACAGAGATCGTTTGTTTCTGGGTTTTATGTTTTGTGCAGTTCTAGGCTTTGTATCAGGCAATATTGCAATATTGCAGTATTGTGGCCCCAGTGTTACAATTACACCCAATTACACCAAATGTGTGCAATTTTTTTGCCAGGTAGAGCAAGGCAATCTTACAGCTTTGATTGCGGCACAAAAAGTCTTCAAGATGATGTAGGCTTAAAAGGCAGCCAGAGGTGATGGTATGAGACACTCTTTAGTGAATTCGTGGTGAGTTCTGGAAATGTCACAAAGGAGGATTTTGCCACTGTTGATGAGAGAAAGGACCATAGCTCATACACTACATCTAAAGTCCAGTTTGGCAAGGGGTGGATTCATTATACATGCAAGAGATGATTTGTAACAACCTAGCTGGCTTTTCATGAACGGGTTTTGAAGGAGACATCAATGGTGAATCCAAATAGCTTTGTATTCATGGTGCATTGTGCTGAGCAGCCATCCAGTTTTTTTTTGGGGAGCCAATCCTGGGTTTGGACTTCTCTACTGCTGTTGACGAAGAGGAGAAATCCTGTCTCTGTCAGATCCAGGCTGATGCTTGCCATCCATGCTTTGATGAGGAAGGCAGTCTTTGAGGTGATCTATATTCTTAATTATGAATATTTTAATGTAAATTTGGGACCCTTGCTTTACTGGCAAATCTTGATTCCATAGTTGAGAAGGAGGACTCTTAGCTATTCAATGCACAGGTTGAAGATTGCTGGAGAGAGGATGGATTTCTTTGACTGCACATTGTTAGAGGCTGGAATTTTAAGTCACCCATTAGTAAAGATTGCTTTCATCCCCCACTGCCAATGTTTTCCTGGAGGTGACAGAGAGTAAAAGAAATGGCCATATGTCTCATATGCGGACATAAATCCATTTCTCTGACGACCCTTATCCTTGGGCCATCGGAGAGGTTTGGCTATGGCGGTGACAGAGTAGTCACCACTGTAGCCAAACCTCAGGTCCTCCCACATCAAAATTGGGTAGGGTGACCATTATGTTGGCAGTAAGTATACTCCATTGTGATGGAGTATCCTTACTGCCACATATAAATCATCACCTTTCATATTAAAAGTATTCAGCAGTTCTGAAACTATCCCTGGTGCTAAACTTGCATGGCACAACTCTAACAAACAATTCCACACAAGGGTTCTTCAACAGAAATAAACAGGAACCCAAATGAGTCCTTGGAACATGGCCATACCCTGAAATGTATTTTTAAATATATTTTATGAAGTTAGATAAGGAGACTTGAAAGTTCCAACATTTTCCTCAAATTCTACTGAACAATAATATGATTATTAAGATGCTAGTTTTTGTAGTTAATAACTGTAACTGGACATGAGTATTTAGTGTGTGTAGACCAATTGTATTACACTGTAACCAACTCAACCAGTTCTCATCAACTGGACATTATTTATTTTGGCAAGATATTCAGGGGATTCAAAGAAGCTTTGGAAACCCATCTTTTCATCTCAGACACTATGCCCTGTTTAATGGTTGTTAGGAAAATATGTCGTCTAATTCTAACCATCGATATCACTAGATGGTCTCTAAAATTATTGTGTGATACAACATTTGTGGTTGAAACTGACCATTTACTTTTAGAATGAATGCAGTCAACAGGAAATCGAACATCAGCCGTGTGGGTTCATATACTCGCCACTGCTTCAACATGAAGAGTGTTGTTTCACCCTCCAGAATGGTATAAAAAGACAGTTTTCTTGCCTCAAGTCTCCAATGTAGAGCTTCAGGTGTAGGTTCACTGACACAATATCGTGGTAAACAATATAGTTGACAAAAATATCTTGTCAAAAATATTGTTTACCACAATATTGTGCTCCTGTACTTATAAAGGTAAAAACAAAAATAGTGGAAAGAATATTGTAGACACTGATATCGTACAAACATACACAAAAATATAAATTTTTTAAAACCTAAATAGAGTTTAAAGTAGTAAATGTTTAATATGCTAATATATACATATATGTAGTCTGAAATAATTAATACATATTTATTTTACATGATATTATTTTTTTAATATTTTACAATTATTACTATGAAAACACACACACACACACACATAAATAAAATAAATTAAAAAAACCATATATATATATATATATATATATATATATATATATATATATTGCACACATGCTGAATATTATTGTATGATAAAATAAACAGCCAATGTGAATTGCATATATACACACATTTAGATATACGAAGATAATTGTGTTTTTGAAGGTGTATTAACACTGAATAATTACAGCGTATTTTTGCACATGCGTTATTTGCACATTGAATGTTGCTTTATACTATTCTTGGAGACATGTTCTTTGCTGCTATTTTATATTATCAATATAATTTATTTATAAATTGATGGTGCATGATGCCAGTATTTTGTGATAAAAAATATATGTATTTATACTGATAAGTTTAGACACGAATCCATACTGTGCATGGCAACATAAAAAAAGAAAGAAAAAAAGAGAGAAGAAAAGAAAAAAAGCCTATACCTTTAGTATTTTGTCACTTTCTATCATCACGTGGTGCAAATGCAAAAAAAGACGAGAGAAAAAAATGAAAAGTGTATATATATTCGAATTGTACCGTCATTTCACTATGTGAACAAGGGCACTTGATGCCCGAAACGCGTCGTGAGGAGTGAAGAGTGATACAATGAGAAAATAAATTTCACCTGTGAATAACAAACTTTCGTGTGGGACGTGGCCTTTCGTGTTCGCCGCAAGGAGGTGCAGGAAGTGCTGTGATATATTGATATATATATATATATATATATTCACTGAAAAAACCATGGGTTTCACACACGTTATAGTTAGAAATTAGCATTTAAAAAACCTTGCAAATTCACTGAAAAAACCATAGGTTTCACACATGTTATAGTTAGGAATTAGCATTTAAAAAACCTTGCAAATTCAGTGAAAAAACCAAAAGTTTCACACATGTTATAGTTAGCTGGACATTTCACTCGTAAAAAACCAATGAAATTCCCCCGTTATAGTTAGTTCAGCTAACTATAACTCGCGCGCCCGCAATGCACTGCTGATGACGTCACATATTACATCACTCATGACATGGTCACTGACATCACTCATGACATCACTGATGACATCTCAAATGACATCACTGATGACATCACTGATGACATCATCCAGTGAATGTGTGTTTTTCTGAAAATTAAATATGTTTTATATATGTATATCTCAAGATCAATGGAAGAATAAATGGGTATATAAGTGTCTAAATGGATGCTTTGTTTTTGAAAAGTTTATTGTGTTACTGACTGATTAAGTGTATCATAGTGAATACATGGCTTACTGAGTAATGTTTAAATATGAAAATATCTGTATCAGTCTCTCACTTTGTGTATAAGTGGCTGCATGGGTTGGTGAGTAGCTTCATGGGTGTCTATATAGGTTATTAGTTGTTTTTTTGAGTATCAGTCTGAGTGTCTGTATGGTTCGGTGGGGGGTATTATGTAGTGCATAGGTGCATGAATGAGTGATTCACTCTTTGTATGTGTTGAAGACAGCATGTGTGCAGGACTGTATGGGTGGATGAGTATGTGAATGGTTGTGTTAGTGAGTGAATGACTGTCTCAATAGTGTCTTTATGAGTAACTACATATGTTTTAAACTAGTATATGTGACTATTGGTGTATATAAGTGAGTATATGTGAGAGTGAGAGATTGAAAGAGTTCCTGTATGAATAAGTATGTGTTTCTATAAGTGATTGTTTATAAGACTAAGTATGTGTAAGTTTCCGTAGAAGTAAGTGTGGTGGTGTGTGTATAACTGTATAAGCTAATAAATGTATGTTTGTTTCTTTATTAGCATGAGTGAGTATGTGTGAGTAACACTATGGATGAGTGGCATTGTGTAACAGGATGTATAGGTGTATGAGTACATATGATGAGTGAGTGCATGTATGAGTGACTGTATAGGACTGTTGGTGAATGAGTGGATGTGTATGTGGTTCTTAGAATTACTTAAGAGGTCCTTGTAACTGGTATTGGTATGTCCATTGTTTTGAAAATTTCAGTCTCTATTTTTGAATGTGTGTATCAAAGGTTATATTAGGGGAAGAGGAGGTCTGCCACTCTATCACAAGGATGATGTCATCAGTGATGTCATCAGTGATGTCATTTGAGATGTCATCAGTGATGTCATGAGTGATGTCAGTGACCATGTCATGAGTGATGTAATATGTGACGTCATCAGCAGTGCATTGCGGGCGCGCGAGTTATAGTTAGCTGAACTAACTATAACGGGGGAATTTCATTGGTTTTTTACGAGTGAAATGTCCAGCTAACTATAACATGTGTGAAACCTTTGGTTTTTTCACTGAATTTGCAAGGATTTTTAAATGCTAATTCCTAACTATAACATGTGTGAAACCTATGGTTTTTTCAGTGAATTTTTTAAATGCTAATTTCTAACTATAACGTGTGTGAAACCCATGGTTTTTTCAGTGAATTTGTATGTTTTTTTTAAATGCTAATTCTTAGCTATAACATGTGATTCCCATATTTTTTTTTATTTTATTATTTTTTTTTTTTTTATAAATTCTTATATTAAATGTGTTTTTTTTTAAAAAAAACAAGTTTTTTTAAAACTTTTTATTCTCTTAAAACACTATGTTTTTTTTCTTTAAAATCTGCAATATTGCAAGATTTTTTTTTTTTTTACCAAACAGGTAAGATATATTAGTATAACTTTGAAAATATGTTTTTTTTTTTTTTTTTTTAGTGCGCGTACGGTAAGCTTACGGTAAGCGTATGGTTTACGCAATGTCCGTAATTTATCTACGCTGTTTGCGTATAGTTACGCAATTTGCGTAGCCGCGCGTACTGCCCGTGGGGCGCGTACGCATGTACGCTACACGCGCACGTTACGCGGAAGTGTTGGGGAGTGACTGTTATGCGCATGCGCGCGAGCGCGTGTCTTTTTTACGCGCATGCGTACTTTTGCCGTAAGCGCACCGTAAGCGCACCGTAAGCGTACGGTTGGTCATGTGATCATGAAACACAACTTTTGATTGGTTGAAACTACTTTCAGTTCTAGAACTCTCCTACACCACACCCATTCCCCTCATTTCTGCTTGTGATCCCTTAGGAGAAGGAGCTGGGTTGTCTTTGTGATACGATGGCAGAACAGCAGAGCCCTTCTGAGAGTGAGGCTAGCAGCACTACCTTGAGGCAGAGAGCGAGGAAACAAAAGACCTCTTTCATATGGGAGTATTTTACTTTTCCAGAGGGCCAGCAAAAGGTAAATGCACCCTTAGTGACTTGTAAGCTGTGTGGCCATGTACTTTCAAGAGGGAATCCCGACAGGAAGTATTCCTTCGGGAATCACACCATGATGAGACACCTTAAGGATGTACACAGAAGGACACATGCTCGACTTACTGAAGGTAACCCTTCAGTAAATCAACCAAGCACATCCACAGCAGCTCAGCCTGGACCATCATCTGCAGTGCTGAGTCCTTCTTCTGCAGGTCAGGTGAGCCCTTCATCTGTGGGGGGAGCATCTCCTTTTTCTTCTCCTCAGGAAATTAACCCTCGGTTTCTGAGGGTTGAAATACGGTGCGCCACTTGTCATGATCTAATTTGTTATAGGGAGACCAGTATTTCCCTAGTGAACAATAAAATAGATCAGCACACTTGTCGTACCGTCTAATATTCCCATTCTTTCTTTCCTCTGTCCCTGCATGAACACAACGGCTCTTTTAAGAGCCAACCTTACCTTTCATCTATTTTTTATATATGTTTTTAAAACTTTTTTTTTTTTTTTTACCGTACGCGTACGGTACGCGTAATTATTATTTTTTTTTTAAAAAACACTAAAAATCAATTATCACATTACAAGGTCCTTGAGAGACTACAAAGAAAAACTGAAAATGTGATTGTGGAGAAGTGGAAAAAAGGGACCATGATATTTTTGACTTACCATACCCACTCAAAAAAATATTTATTCATTTAAAAAATGTTTTAATTGCTTTAAAAATGGTTCTAGTTTTCGAAAATTATCTATCTCAATCTGAAAAAAAAGAAAAAAGTATTAATATTTAATAAAACATTTTATAATACAGTACACATATTTACATATTTTTCCAAAAAAAAATTTGCCTTTTTTTTGCTGTTTTCAAAACGAAATTTCTTTGGCAATTTGAAAGCACACTTACTACTCTTTTTTTTGGCAAGTGATAAACACTTTTACAGACTGACACATTATGAATCCACTTTTCAGATTCTTAAAAAAGCACATGTCCAAACTGCTTTTTCAGACCAGCACCATGTGTAACCTGGTTGACTGCCTACACTCCAGCAAGGGCAACCAGCCTTAGTGATGCTGAATGTATTTGCATTACTGACTGAAACCTCAAACCCCACTCGCTTGTGAATACTGTGCATGATTCCACAGGGTAAGCAGCTAGGTGTGTGCTAAGAGTCTGCTTCTCCACCAAAAAATGGCTCCCCCTTTCCATCTAATGCAACTGTGAAATCACCAGAGCAATACGCAATAAATCTCTGCCTGTAATTCCTATATGCACACAGAGTCATGTTTTCACATTAGTCACAAAACGAAATTTCTTTGCCAATTTGAAAGCACACTTACTACTCTTTTTTTTGGCAAGTGATAAACACTTTTACAGACTGACACATTATGAATCCACTTTTCAGATTCTTAAAAAAGCACATGTCCAAACTGCTTTTTCAGACCAGCACCATGTGTAACCTGGTTGACTGCCTACACTCCAGCAAGGGCAACCAGCCTTAGTGATGCTGAATGTATTTGCATTACTGACTGAAACCTCAAACCCCACTCGCTTGTGAATACTGTGCATGATTCCACAGGGTAAGCAGCTAGGTGTGTGCTAAGAGTCTGCTTCTCCACCAAAAAATGGCTCCCACTTTCCATCTAATGCAACTGTGAAATCACCAGAGCAATACGCAATAAATCTCTGCCTGTAATTCCTATATGCACACAGAGTCATGTTTTCACATTAGTCACAAAACGAAATTTCTTTGCCATTTTGAAAGCACACTTACTACTCTTTTTTTTGGCAAGTGATAAACACTTTTACAGACTGACACATTATGAATCCACTTTTCAGATTCTTAAAAAAGCACATGTCCAAACTGATTTTTCAGACCAGCACCATGTGTAACCTGGGTAACTGACTACACTCCAGCAAGGGCAACCAGCCTTAGTGATGCTGAATGTATTTGCATTACTGACTGAAACCTCAAACCCCACTCGCTTGTGAATACTGTGCATGATTCCACAGGGTAAGCAGCTGGGTGTGTGCTAAGAGTCTGCTTCTGCACCAAAAAATGGCTCCCCCTTTCCATCTAATGCAACTGTGAAATCACCAGAGCAATACGCAATAAATCTCTGCCTGTAATTCCTATATGCACACAGAGTCATGTTTTCACATTAGTCACAAAACGAAATTTCTTTGCCAATTTGAAAGCACACTTACTACTCTTTTTTTTGGCAAGTGATAAACACTTTTACAGACTGACACATTATGAATCCACTTTTCAGATTCTTAAAAAAGCACATGTCCAAACTGCTTTTTCAGACCAGCACCATGTGTAACCTGGTTGACTGCCTACACTCCAGCAAGGGCAACCAGCCTTAGTGATGCTGAATGTATTTGCATTACTGACTGAAACCTCAAACCCCACTCGCTTGTGAATACTGTGCATGATTCCACAGGGTAAGCAGCTGGGTGTGTGCTAAGAGTCTGCTTCTGCACCAAAAAATGGCTCCCCCTTTCCATCTAATGCAACTGTGAAATCACCAGAGCAATACGCAATAAATCTCTGCCTGTAATTCCTATATGCACACAGAGTCATGTTTTCACATTAGTCACAAAACGAAATTTCTTTGCCAATTTGAAAGCACACTTACTACTCTTTTTTTTGGCAAGTGATAAACACTTTTACAGACTGACACATTATGAATCCACTTTTCAGATTCTTAAAAAAGCACATGTCCAAACTGCTTTTTCAGACCAGCACCATGTGTAACCTGGTTGACTGCCTACACTCCAGCAAGGGCAACCAGCCTTAGTGATGCTGAATGTATTTGCATTACTGACTGAAACCTCAAACCCTTAAAGTATTCTTTATTTTTACCAGTACACCTTAATTTATGGTGAAAACATAGTCCATATTATTTTACATGTTCTTCACATTTAAATTTCTCCCAAAACAGAAAATAATAAACACAACTTCAACAAAAGGAATCCCATTTCTATTATTCATTTCTTAATTTACCATATACATCCCCTCTCAAACTCTAAACTCACCTTTAAAATTAGTTAGTTGTGAAAGAAATGTGGCACTCAAACAGCAGATTATCAGAGCCAGGATCTCTGTTCTTTACACCTCTCTCCTCTCAGCAGAACCAGATAATGGCAAACTTTCCCTCTCTTTTTCCACACATATACATGTTAGTTTCAAATCTCAGTGCTTCCCCCTTTTTTTCAAATGTAATCACACATTTCTATTGGTTGAAAACCAACCCTTTTCCAAAAGTACCCTTCCCCCAACTTGACTTCTGCCTAGTACCCTTCCCCCAACTTGACTTCTGCCTGCTACCATAGCAACAGCTCATGGAACACTGCTGTGTGGAGTTAGGTCAGAAGTTCACCAAACAATGTTTCAATTCCACAGAGCAAGAGTGCTTGACTTTTCAAACCTAACAGCAAATCCATAGTACTGTTCTTTGGTAATACATTTTTCTGTACCAATACAAAACATGCTTCTATTCATTTACACATACAGCCTAGTTTTTATTGTAGAATGGTATGAAACAGCCAATCAGTTCTTTTTTTATGAAAAAAATATGTATGCCTCCATTTCCAAACTGTCTTTCTTTTCATATTGCCATTCTACTGAAAGACACCTCCTGAGTGCATCCAGTTCTCCTTTGAAGATGTTCACAGTGTGGATTGTAGGGCACAGCTATGTCTTCTGGAGTGAAAAGTATGCAGAGAAAACAGATATGGTGAGAGACCTTGCTTTGCCAAATGTAGACATTAAATGGATTGGTCAGAGAGGGTTAAAGTGGCACCAATTGATGCCATTGGTGAAATCCTTCATGCACATCCAACACCCTGACCTCATAATAGTGCACTGTGGTGGCAATGACCTAGGCCCTTTGACTGGGGTAGGTCTGGAAATGCTTATGAAGGACACCTTTGCACAACTGTTTTCACTTTTCCCTAAAACTGCCTTTGTGTTTTCTAACATATGCCAAAGGCAAAAATGGAACTGGTCCAATCATTTCTGTCCGCAGATTGACAAAGCAAGAAAGCACGTCAACAAATCTGTTTCTGCTTTCCTCTGTGACTATGGTATGGGTTCCATTTACCACAACAACTTGCGTTACGACATGCAAGACATTTATAGAGGAGAAGGTGTGCACTTCAATGATGAAGGGAACAGAGTCTTCCTCTTGAACCTTAGACTCTGCATCGGTACTTACTTGTAGGTACCACTAAAAAATCATTTCATAAACACAACGGCTCTTTTTAGAGCCCCCTAATATCTAAACACTTAAATCTGAATGTCATTTATTTTTTTAGTTGTTTTTTCTACCGTACGCTTACGGTAAGCTTACCGTACGCGTACCCCGCGATTTTTTTTTTAAATCAATAAATGTTGTCTTTGTACTTTTCTGTCCTTCTTTGACCCCCTTACAAATGTAAGGGGGTCTGTAACTCTCCTCCTTGCCCCCTTTTCAAGATATCCCTCTTTTTTTTTTCTGAGTGAAACACACGAAATGGCGGCCGCCGCTTCCTGGTTTCGACCGATTCGAATGTTTACTAAGATCTAAGAGCCAATCAGAATCGCGCTCGCGCACGCCACCGTACACGTACGGTAAGCGTACCGTAAGCGCACCGTAAGCTGGCTCAGATATATATATTGATTTAAAGAATATTTTCTCAGAATCTACTGAACAGATTTACACCAAACCTACAAAAGGCACTTCCTTGACCTGAGGACTACCTCTCTGCCAAATTTCAAGTAATTCTGTTCAGCCGTTCGGGCTGTAGCTGTGTCTAAAGGTCCTATGGAAAAATGCATGGGAAAAACGCGTTTTGGGACCCCCCTTTTATCTCAGCCCCCGCTTGACAAATCCCCCCGAGACTTTCAGGGTAGGAGCGGAGCGTAGCGCCCCACCTATTTTGAAAAATTCGCGAGGATTCGTCAGCCGGCGCAAAAGTTATTCCAAATAGAATGTTGCGGATTTCCTATGAAAACGTGGTCCTAACTATAACTACCTACTGGCGACCGCCAGTAGGTAATATATATATATATATATATATATATATATATATATATATATATATATATATATATATATATATATATTCCTCTACGCTTGCCCTCCGGATAAGAAGCACTCGAACACGAGCTCCAAGCATCATGCTTTATTCCCAGTATGCGCACAAATCAAATGTCAATTGCAATACAGCTCCGCCGTGATGAGTGCCTGACGCGTTTCAAGGTGAGTTCCACCCCTTCCTCAGAGGCTCCGGCAGTTTCCTGGATGTGGTGTGACACTCCCTTATATTCAAATGCCTAATTGCACGTCCTGATTGGACTTCTCAGTTACTCCTTCACACTGAGAATTGTGGGTGTTGTAGTGTCACCATTTTTCCCCAGGTTTTAAATTTACGCTGGCAACAATCTAAGCCCTCAATGGGCCTTGACATGAGGATGTGCGCTCATCCCCCGCTCATGTTCCACTTAGCGAGACCCCATTGCATATCAGATCTCCGTGGCCCCCTGCTTCATGGGGTGGTGCTCCTCGGCGGTTGGGCGACCGCCTGAACATAGTCCTCTACGCTTGCCCTCCGGATAAGAAGCACTCGAACACGAGCTCCAAGCATCATGCTTTATTCCCAGTATGCGCACAAATCAAATGTCAATTGCAATACAGCTCCGCCGTGATGAGTGCCTGACGCGTTTCAAGGTGAGTTCCACCACTTCCTCAGAGGCTCCGGCAGTTTCCTGGATGTGGTGTGACACTCCCTTATATTCAAATGCCTAA
This sequence comes from Triturus cristatus, assembly GCF_964204655.1. Taxonomy (NCBI): domain Eukaryota; kingdom Metazoa; phylum Chordata; class Amphibia; order Caudata; family Salamandridae; genus Triturus; species Triturus cristatus. The sequence continues at coordinate 790,982,207 of NC_140581.1, read as the reverse complement.
TTGCACGTCCTGATTGGACTTCTCAGTTACTCCTTCACACTGAGAATTGTGGGTGTTGTAGTGTCACCATTTTTCCCCAGGTTTTAAATTTACGCTGGCAACAATCTAAGCCCTCAATGGGCCTTGACATGAGGATGTGCGCTCATCCCCCGCTCATGTTCCACTTAGCGAGACCCCATTGCATATCAGATCTCCGTGGCCCCCTGCTTCATGGGGTGGTGCTCCTCGGCGGTTGGGCGACCGCCTGAACATAGTCCTCTACGCTTGCCCTCCGGATAAGAAGCACTCGAACACGAGCTCCAAGCATCATGCTTTATTCCCAGTATGCGCACAAATCAAATGTCAATTGCAATACAGCTCCGCCGTGATGAGTGCCTGACGCGTTTCAAGGTGAGTTCCACCCCTTCCTCAGAGGCTCCGGCAGTTTCCTGGATGTGGTGTGACACTCCCTTATATTCAAATGCCTAATTGCACGTCCTGATTGGACTTCTCAGTTACTCCTTCACACTGAGAATTGTGGGTGTTGTAGTGTCACCATTTTTCCCCAGGTTTTAAATTTACGCTGGCAACAATCTAAGCCCTCAATGGGCCTTGACATGAGGATGTGCGCTCATCCCCCGCTCATGTTCCACTTAGCGAGACCCCATTGCATATCAGATCTCCGTGGCCCCCTGCTTCATGGGGTGGTGCTCCTCGGCGGTTGGGCGACCGCCTGAACATAGTCCTCTACGCTTGCCCTCCGGATAAGAAGCACTCGAACACGAGCTCCAAGCATCATGCTTTATTCCCAGTATGCGCACAAATCAAATGTCAATTGCAATACAGCTCCGCCGTGATGAGTGCCTGACGCGTTTCAAGGTGAGTTCCACCCCTTCCTCAGAGGCTCCGGCAGTTTCCTGGATGTGGTGTGACACTCCCTTATATTCAAATGCCTAATTGCACGTCCTGATTGGACTTCTCAGTTACTCCTTCACACTGAGAATTGTGGGTGTTGTAGTGTCACCATTTTTCCCCAGGTTTAAAATTTACGCTGGCAACAATCTAAGCCCTCAATGGGCCTTGACATGAGGATGTGCGCTCATCCCCCGCTCATGTTCCACTTAGCGAGACCCCATTGCATATCAGATCTCCGTGGCCCCCTGCTTCATGGGGTGGTGCTCCTCGGCGGTTGGGCGACCGCCTGAACATAGTCCTCTACGCTTGCCCTCCGGATAAGAAGCACTCGAACACGAGCTCCAAGCATCATGCTTTATTCCCAGTATGCGCACAAATCCAATGTCAATTGCAATACAGCTCCGCCGTGATGAGTGCCTGACGCGTTTCAAGGTGAGTTCCACCCCTTCCTCAGAGGCTCCGGCAGTTTCCTGGATGTGGTGTGACACTCCCTTATATTCAAATGCCTAATTGCACGTCCTGATTGGACTTCTCAGTTACTCCTTCACACTGAGAATTGTGGGTGTTGTAGTGTCACCATTTTTCCCCAGGTTTTAAATTTACGCTGGCAACAATCTAAGCCCTCAATGGGCCTTAAAATGAGGATGTGCGCTCATCCCCCGCTCATGTTCCACTTAGCGAGACCCCATTGCATATCAGATCTCCGTGGCCCCCTGCTTCATGGGGTGGTGCTCCTCGGCGGTTGGGCGACCGCCTGAACATAGTCCTCTACGCTTGCCCTCCGGATAAGAAGCACTCGAACACGAGCTCCAAGCATCATGCTTTATTCCCAGTATGCGCACAAATCAAATGTCAATTGCAATACAGCTCCGCCGTGATGAGTGCCTGACGCGTTTCAAGGTGAGTTCCACCCCTTCCTCAGAGGCTCCGGCAGTATCCTGGATGTGGTGTGACACTCCCTTATATTCAAATGCCTAATTGCACGTCCTGATTGGACTTCTCAGTTACTCCTTCACACTGAGAATTGTGGGTGTTGTAGTGTCACCATTTTTCCCCAGGTTTTAAATTTACGCTGGCAACAATCTAAGCCCTCAATGGGCCTTGACATGAGGATGTGCGCTCATCCCCCGCTCATGTTCCACTTAGCGAGACCCCATTGCATATCAGATCTCCGTGGCCCCCTGCTTCATGGGGTGGTGCTTCTCGGCGGTTGGGCGACCGCCTGAACATAGTCCTCTACGCTTGCCCTCCGGATAAGAAGCACTCGAACACGAGCTCAAAGCATCATGCTTTATTCCCAGTATGCGCACAAATCAAATGTCAATTGCAATACAGCTCCGCCGTGATGAGTGCCTGACGCGTTTCAAGGTGAGTTCCACCCCTTCCTCAGAGGCTCCGGCAGTTTCCTGGATGTGGTGTGACACTCCCTTATATTCAAATGCCTAATTGCACGTCCTGATTGGACTTCTCAGTTACTCCTTCACACTGAGAATTGTGGGTGTTGTAGTGTCACCATTTTTCCCCAGGTTTTAAATTTACGCTGGCAACAATCTAAGCCCTCAATGGGCCTTGACATGAGGATGTGCGCTCATCCCCCGCTCATGTTCCACTTAGCGAGACCCCATTGCATATCAGATCTCCGTGGCCCCCTGCTTCATGGGGTGGTGCTCCTCGGCGGTTGGGCGACCGCCTGAACATAGTCCTCTACGCTTGCCCTCCGGATAAGAAGCACTCGAACACGAGCTCCAAGCATCATGCTTTATTCCCAGTATGCGCACAAATCAAATGTCAATTGCAATACAGCTCCGCCGTGATGAGTGCCTGACGCGTTTCAAGGTGAGTTCCACCCCTTCCTCAGAGGCTCCGGCAGTTTCCTGGATGTGGTGTGACACTCCCTTATATTCAAATGCCTAATTGCACGTCCTGATTGGACTTCTCAGTTACTCCTTCACACTGAGAATTGTGGGTGTTGTAGTGTCACCATTTTTCCCCAGGTTTTAAATTTACGCTGGCAACAATCTAAGCCCTCAATGGGCCTTGACATGAGGATGTGCGCTCATCCCCTGCTCATGTTCCACTTAGCGAGACCCCATTGCATATCAGATCTCCGTGGCCCCCTGCTTCATGGGGTGGTGCTCCTCGGCGGTTGGGCGACCGCCTGAACATAGTCCTCTACGCTTGCCCTCCGGATAAGAAGCACTCGAACACGAGCTCCAAGCATCATGCTTTATTCCCAGTATGCGCACAAATCAAATGTCAATTGCAATACAGCTCCGCCGTGATGAGTGCCTGACGCGTTTCAAGGTGAGTTCCACCCCTTCCTCAGAGGCTCCGGCAGTTTCCTGGATGTGGTGTGACACTCCCTTATATTCAAATGCCTAATTGCACGTCCTGATTGGACTTCTCAGTTACTCCTTCACACTGAGAATTGTGGGTGTTGTAGTGTCACCATTTTTCCCCAGGTTTTAAATTTACGCTGGCAACAATCTAAGCCCTCAATGGGCCTTGACATGAGGATGTGCGCTCATCCCCCGCTCATGTTCCACTTAGCGAGACCCCATTGCATATATATATATTATCTACTGGCGGTCGCCAGTAGATAGTTATAGTTAGGACCGTGTTTCCATAGGAAATACGCAACATTCTATTTGGAATAACTTTGGCGCCGGTTGACGAATTCAAAATAGGTGGGGCGCTCCGCTCCGCTCCGCTCCGCTCCTACGATGAAAGTCTCGGGGGGATTCGCCAAGCGGGGGCTGAGAAAAAAGGGGGGTCCCAAAACGTGTTTTCCCCATGCAATTTTCCATAGGGACCTTTAGTCCAAGGTACAGCCCGAACGGCTGAACAGAATTACTTGAAATTTGGCAAAGAGGTAGTCCTCAGCTCAGGGATGTGCCTTTTGCATATATGGAGTCAATCTGTTCAGTAGTTCCTGAGAAAATCAAAAGTAAAATCATATATATATCTGGGCGGAGCCTAACCACACATCTCATCCTGAGATCTGATTGGCTGTCAGCACTTCATCCAAGAAGTGTTGGCAGCCATCTTGGGACCAATATACATGATAGCACCTCATTAAAAAGCATTGCAGTTAATAGAAGGTTTTAAGACTTTAGTTACATTATAAATCATTTATTGTTGGTACCATACTCATTGAAGGAATTGTGGTGTGTTCTAAGGTGATTTTACCATGTGAAAAAGCCTTCTGCTGTGATATCATGAACCATGTTTTAGAGAAAACTATTTTCTCATGCTTTTCCCACAGAGGTTTGGAAGGTGATCTGTAAGCTAAACTGAGAGCATATTTTCTGTAAATTCACATTATCTTTCTCAGTCATGTGAGAATGAAGTCTGACATTCTCAGTAAAACATGTACATCCAACAAGGGCAGAGACTGTCAGTTGATTCCTTTGTGTTCTACTGCAGCTTCCCAGAGTGTTCTAAAGAACAACTAGAGCGCTAACAGTCTTACTTATGACAAAAGTATGGCACACCTGAAGCCATCTTGATTGGAATAAAGTGGTAACACTTAAAACATTTAATTTACAAAGGACCAAAATGAGGGGGTTCATTTTGCCATATAAATTATGATTAGTGCTGCAGAAAGAAAAACACATTTTGACTTCTAAAATCCTCTTTTACTTCATAAAAAAATTCTGACATGCAGACTGAAACATGCACTTTCAATACCAGCAGCAGATTTGCCTGGTGAGCAGTAGCTTTACTACAGTGATCTAATGAGCAACTAGAGTGCTAACATTCAGAATTTATGGAAAATGTGTGACACATCTGAATGCCTTCTTGATAGAATCAAAGTAAAAAACTGAAAGTATTTCCTACTGAGGAGACTGCAGTAAATGAGGAAATTAGGAAACTTCATAACAAATAAATCTCCCAAGATGGCCACCAGAGACAAAAGAGCCCAAATGTAGCCCAAATATCACCCAGATGTAGCCCAAATATAGCCCAATGACTGAACGTCCCAGAGTGTTCTTAAGATCAACTAGAGCGCTTACTGTCTTACTTATGACAAAAGTATGGCATACCTGAAGCCATCTTGATTGGAATAAACTGGTAATACTTAAAACATTTAATTTAAAAAGGAACACAATGAGGGGGTTCATTTTGCCATAGAAATTATGACTAGTGCTGAAGAAAGAAAAATTAGGGCATATTTTGAGTGACTTCTCAAATCCTCTTCTATTTCATTAAAAAATTCTGATATGCAGACTGAAACATGCACTTCTAATACTAGCAGCAGACTTCCGTGGTGAGCAGTAGCTTTACTACAGTGATCTAATGAGCAACTAGAGTGCTAACATTCAGAATTTATGGAAAATGTGTGACACATCTGAATGCCTTCTTGATGGAATCAAAGTAAAAAACTGAAAGTATTTCCTACTGAGGAGACTGCAGTAAATGAGGAAATTCGGAAACTTCATAACAAATAAATCTCCCAAGATGGCCACCAGAGACAAAAGAGCCCAAATGTAGCCCAAATATCACTCAGATGTAGCCCAAATGTAGCCCAATGACAGAACGTCCCAGAGTGTTCTTAAGATCAACTAGAGCGCTTACTGTCTTACTTATGACAAAAGTATGGCATACCTGAAGCCATCTTGATTGGAATAAACTGGTAACACTTAAAACATTTAATTTAAAAAGGACCACATTGAGGGGGTTCATTTTGCCATAGAAATTATGACTAGTGCTGAAGAAAGAAAAATTAGGGCATATATTGAGTGACTTCTCAAATCCTCTTCTATTTCATTAAAAAATTCTGATATGCAGACTGAAACATGCACTTCTAATACTTGCAGCAGACTTCCGTGGTGAGCAGTAGCTTTACTACAGTGATCTAATGAGCAACTAGAGTGCTAACATTCAGAATTTATGGCAAATGTGTGACATATCTGAATACCTTCTTGATGGAATCAAAGTAAAAAACTGAAAGCATTTCCTACTGAGGAGACTGCAGTAAATGAGGAAATTAGGAAACTTCATAACAAATAAATCTCCTAAAATGGCCACCAGAGACAAAAGAGCCCAAAAATAGCCCAAATGTAGCCCAAATACCACCCAAATGTAGCCCAAATGTAGCCCAATGACAGAAGTGTGCAAAACACTTATTTTTTGTGTATTTGCAGTTTTATATAGTGCAGACTTGTCAGGTATTGGAGTGCTTTACATGAGCATTGGTTACATCACACAAGATCAAATTCATTTTGGTTGAGGACATGGGGAGATTAAGTGATTTGACCAGAATCACAGAATGTTGTGCTGAAGCAGAAACTCCAACCTGGTTCCCCAGTTGCAAAGTCTGCAGCTCTGGAAGTAACACCACACCCTCTCCCCTTGGATGCAACATTTAATCAAGTGGTCAACTGGGTAAAAAAACTAAGATTACAAATAATTTAAAAGTTCTTTGTCGCTCTTTGAAAACTCAGAAAATATGTCCTCATTTTAGTTTTTTAGAGCACTAACAATAATTTTGATGCAAATAAGACCATCTCATATATGTAATTTCTAAAGGAAATGCTCTAGGCATTACAGTTTTGATTACATCAAGATGACGTCAGGCGTTCCACACTTTTGTAATAAATATAGAATGTTAGCAATCTAGTTGTTCATTGGGATACTGTTGAGAGGCAGAGGCCAGGGGCACGGACTCTGAAAATTGAAGGCAGGTAGGAGAGTGCAGAGGCAACAATTTGACCACACTAGGCAGGCACAAAGGGCATTGGCAGCACAACAGACTATGGAGGGCAGTGGAAAGGGGGGCAGGGGCTACAAACCAACAATACAGGACTGGCAAGAGAGGCTGTGGTGATGTAATAGACCATTGTGGGCAGAAGGAAGAGGCAGTGGTCATACAACCATACATGCCAACAGACCCGTTTCAGCCAGGAAACGTCCAATGTTTTTAAGCTCAAATGGGCTTTACTTGATCTGGTTCCTGTCTACAATCTTCTCTTTTTCAATGTAACTCAAAGGGGAAAATCAATACCCCAGATTTATTTCAAAATCTCCCTCTTACCAAGTTCAAAATGTTCGCAAGTATGGTACATTGGATCATGGTAGGCAGGAGGAATTGGGGTAGGGACATGGACTCGGATAACAGAGGACAGGAGGGACATTGAGAGGTGCACCAAACTGACCCTACAGGGCAGGCATCAGGGTTTGCAGCAGCACAATACACCACACAGGGTATGCGGGACGGGAGTGCAGCACAACAATCCATAGAAAGCAATAGGGAGGGGACAGGACCATGCACATGGACAACAGAGAACAGAGGGGAAAGAGGCAATGGTAGCTAGCTGACCATAATGGACAGACAGGAGAGAAAGCTGCAGCATAACAGACCATAAAGGGCAGGAGGGACGGATCAGGGGCATTACAATGGAACCGACAAGCCAGGAAGGAGGGAATAGAGGTCTGCACATGGAAACAGAGGGCTGGTGGCAAGGGGGCAGGGCAGGAGCAGCAAGATGACCATGGAGGTCAGGCAGGATGGGCACTAGAAACAAGACACACCATGGAGAGCAACAGTGAGACTGATGGCATACACACAGACCATGGAGGGAAGGTGGGAGGGGGTCAGGAGCAGCTAGCTGACCACACAGGGAAGGTGGGAGGGGCCATGGCAGCACAGAAAACCATGAATGGCAAGCGGGAGGGTTAGTGGCAGCACAATGGCTATGATGGGCAAGAAGGAGGGTGCAGGGGCATGCAGAAAGGACCATGGAGGATAGAAGGGAGGGTCAGGACCTGGCCACAGACAAGAGAGTTCAGGGGAAGGGGCCTCACAACAGACCGCGCGGGGCAGGCAGGAGGAGCAGTTGCAGCACAACAGACCAGGGAGGGCAGAAGGGTGTGGCAGTAAAATGGACCATGAAGGACAGGAGGAAGGGGATAGGGGCATGGCATGTGGACAGGCAGGGTGGACGTGGCAGGGACAGGTTACAGTCATCTGACAATGCTAGGCAGGTGGGAGGGGAGTGGCAGCTCAACAGAACACTCAGAGTAGATACGAGTGGCAGGTCCATGGAACATGGTGGTCAAAAAGGATGGAGCAGGGGCATGCACAAAGACATCGAAGGGCAGGGGGAAGGAGAATAGGGGCAGCAAGCTAAGCACAGAGGCTAAGCAGGAGGTCAATGATTGCCCATAGAATTGGGCAATGGAGGGCAGGAGGAGTAGAGTGGTACATCATGCTAAATGGAGGGCAGTGGCAGCACATCAGACCATGCATGGCAGGAGGGAGGAGGCTAGTCCATGGATTCAGATTACAGAGGATAGGGAGGAGGTGGATGGGGCAGCAAGCTAACTGTTCATCGAAGGTGGGTATTAGGAACTTTATTGTTTTTAAAATGTGTGTCTGTGCGAACTACTTAAAATATGAACAAGTATGCAGCATAATCTCACTTTTATTCAGGTAGAAGTGGACGTTTGGGACTGTGACTCCGGGCTCACTTGGCAGAAACATCCCCTGACCTTCCACCCCCCATCGCAAAATGTAATGCCCGTGAAAAGGGTAGGTGGACGCAGTGTTATATAGAACATAGTCCTGAGAGCACGATTGAAAATGAAAACTAGATATAGTATATGGTATAAACTATGCACCAAAAAGTGTGATATAAGATGAACCGGGGCGTGCAATATAATATGCAATACATTGTGCGCAATGACAGATTCATTGGAGAGCGCGGGATAGCACAGGCACTAGCGCTTGCCATGTGATATGCGCCTTGGAGTGTAATATGCACAGGGCAGTGTTGTGTAACCTAAGTAGTCTCTAAAGTTGTAATATAAAATATGTGCTGGGTAGTGTAACATTGCATATGCACTGTGACAAAGATATGGATCCCAGATTGTAATAAGTATGGCATAGCGCTGTGCTTTATAACATAGGCATCGAGGAAGGCACGTTAGATAGGGCAATATAACTCGTGCGAAGGCAAGTGTGGCATGACATATTCACGGGGTGGTGTTACAGTGCACATGGGCTAGAGAGTGTCATAGCATAAGCACTAGATGGTGGAATACAACACAGAGGTGTGTGGTACTCGGCAGGCAATGGTGGGTGTAACACAGCATTGGGCTCAGCCAGGAGCACGCTGTGACTCTCAAGTGAGGTTTGTCTCCTTTCCAGAGAGTAAAATAAAAAGTATTACACATCTGGCGGTGGATGTCTGTTTTGTTAACCGTGAGGGGGTTTCTTGCATAGTTTGGTCGAATTTTTGTCGAATCCCCTTTGAATGGCTTTGTGTGCATGTGTATTAAATGTGCCCGTCAATAGCTACCCATGTTTGTATAAATAAACGACAAGGGTGTCTACTTGGAGAGTACCCACCAGCGGGGGCGCCGGGATTAGGCACGGTAGGGTGTCAGACATGTCAGAGCTTCACTAGCGGTGTGAATACATTCTACGTGGATTCATTGTATGCATAGTCGCCTTTTAATGAATATCACGCAAATCGGCATGGTGATAGGTACATACGGTTTGTCCAGCAACACAGCCCCCCTCCTAAAGAATAAAAAGAAAAAAAAAAAAGGCCATGACCTGGGGGTTGGGGTCCCCGGGGCCGATTGAGGCCTTGGGAGGGCCAAATTAATTTTTTTCAACAAAAAAAATTAGGGTGCAGGCCCTGGGGGATGGGGTCCCCAGGGCTAATAAATTAGAAAAAGAAAGGGGGCCACACAACCCTCCTTCTTAAAAATAAATAAATAAAAGAACGGCATCGCGCCGGAGGCCATGCCCCCTTCTTGCAGCACTCTGCAAACTTGCCCCCTGGCCAGTTGTAAGTTGAAGAATTAATTCCCCTTCAATACTGAGGGTCCCTGAGGGCCAACTAGCCCAACAGGTATCTCCAGTATGCGCCAGGGAGCTGCGTTGCAGACAGGTGTTCTGAGGCCACGCCACTTTTTACACCTCCATGCAACGCAGCTCTGTGGCGCTTACTGGAGGTACCTAGTGGGCTAGTTTGACCCTAGGGACCCTTAGGATTCAAGGGGACTTAATCTCTCAACTCAGAACGGCCACTGGGCGCGTTTACACAGTGGTGAAGGGAGGGGACGGGGCCTGAGGTGACGTGTGCAAACACGCCCTGTGGCACGTTTTTAAGTTGGGGAAATAATTCCCTTTCAATCCTGAGGGACCCTGGGGTCCAACTAGCCCACCAGGTGCTTCCAGTAAGCACCACTGCTCTGCGTTGCAGAGAGGTGGTGCAGGCCGTGCCACTTTTTACACCTCTCTGCAACGCAGGTCTGTGGCGCTTACTGGAGGTACCTAGTGGTCTAATTGGACCCTAGGGACCCTCAGGATTCAAGGGGACTTAATCTCCCAACTTAAAATGGCTACAGGGTGTGTTTACACAGTGGGGAAGGGAGGGGACGAGGCATGAGGTGACGTGTTCAAACACGCCCTGTGGTGCGTTTTAAGAGGTAGTTTTAATCCCCTGCCCTATTATATACTAGGGGCTTACAGAGGAGGTCATGCTAATCACAGAGGGACCCCAACACATAGTGTGCCCTAGTGTATGTAGGTGTTTTCACTGTATTCTGAGTGCCTTTTAACATAGCACTGGCTCTAGGACTGCTTAGGCAGACTCAGTTACCACCAGTATCCGTCTGAAAAAGTTGAGGGTACAGGATGATTTTGCAACAAGGCTTCTTTCTGCTCTTCTGTTTGTTCTTTCTGCACGTTATATTTCTTCCTGCACTTTTCTTCGTCTTTGAGGACTTCTGTTGCTTCTTTCTGCATTTCTTTTTTTTCTTTCTGTGCGTTTTTCCTTCTTTCTTCACATGTCCTATCTCTGTAGGCATAGTTAGAAATTAGCATTTAAAAAACCTTTGAAATTCACTGAAAAAACTATAGGTTTCAGGCACGTTATAGCTAGGAATTCGCATTTAAAAAACCTTAGAAATTCACTGAAAAAACCATAGGTTTCAGGGGTGACATAGTTAGATCTGGAGGGTTCACGGATACTCCGCGGCCACAATCTGAGAAATGTTTTCATATCTCAGGAACTACTGAATAGATTTACACCATTTAACACCAAGAGTGATTTCTGAACCAAGAGCTACCTTTTTGCTAAATTTGGAGTAATTCCGTTCAGCAGTTCAGGCTGAAGCTGTGTCTAAAGTTTGGTATGGAAATTAACATCGAGAAATTTTGGCGCCCCTTTTTTTTGGTCCTCGCTTGCCGGATCACCCCGAAATTTTCAACACAGCAGCTGACCTGACCGGCCCCATTAGTTTTGAAAATTTCGTAAAGATTCGTCAAATGAAGCCTGAGGAGTCTTTTCCAATAGAAACAAACAATGTCCTAACTATAGCTACATACTGGTGACCACCAGTATATATATACATATATATATATTCACTGAAAAAACCATAGGTTTCAGGCACGTTATAGCTAGGAATTAGCATTTAAAAAACCTTAGAAATTCACTGAAAAAACCATAGGTTTCAGGGGTGATATAGTTAGCTGGACTTTTCACTCGTACAAAACCATAGAAATTCCCCCGTTATAGTTAGTTCAGCTAACTATAACTCGCGCGCCCGCAATGCACTGCTGATGACGTCACATATTACATCACTCATGACATGGTCAGTGACATCACCCATGACATCACTGATGACATCATCCTTGTGATAGAGTGGCAGACCTCCTCTCCCCCTAATATAACCTTTCATACATACATTCAAAAATAGAAATTACAATTTTCAAAACAATGGACATACCAATACCAGTTACAACAACCTATTCAGTAATTGTAAGATCCACATACACATCCACTCATTCACCAACAGTCCTATACAGTCACTCATACATGCACTCAATCATCATATGTATTCATACACCTATACATTCTGTTACACAACGCCACTCATCCATAAAGTTACTCACACACGTAGTCACTCATGCTAATAAAGAATCAAACATCCGTTTACCTGCATATTCAGTTATACACACACCACCACACTTACTTCTACAGAAACTTACACATACTTAGTCTTTTAAACAATCACTTATAGAAACACATACTTATTCATACAGGAACTCTTTCAATCTCTCACTCTCACATATACTCACTTATATACACCAATAGTCACATATACTAGTTTAAAACATATGTAGTTACTCATAGAGACACTATTGAGACAGTCATTCACTCACTAACACACCCATGCACACACTCATCCACCCATACAGTCCTGCACACATGCTGTCTTCAACACATACAAACAGTGAGTCACTCATTCATGCACCTATGCACTACGTAATACCCCCCACCGAACCATACAGACATCAGACACTCATACTGATACTCAAAAAATCAACTAATAACCTATATAGACACTCATGTAGCTACTCACCAACCCATGCAGCCACTTATACACAAAGTGAGAGACTGATACAGATATTTACATATTTAAACATTACTCACTAAGATACACTTAATCAGTCAGTAATACAATCAATTTTTCAAAAAACAAATCATCCATTTAGACATTTATATACCCATTTATTCCTCCATCGACCTTGAGATATACATATATAAAACATATATAATTTTCAGAAAAGCACACATTCACTGGATGATGTCATCAGTGATGTCATCAGTGATGTCATCAGTAATGTCATGAGTGATGTCACTGACCATGTCATGAGTGATGTAATATGTGACGTCATCAGCAGTGCATTGCGGGCGCGCGAGTTATAGTTAGCTGAACTAACTATAACGGGGGAATTTCTATGGTTTTGTACGAGTGAAAAGTCCAGCTAACTATATCACCCCTGAAACCTATGGTTTTTTCAGTGAATTTCTAAGGTTTTTTAAATGCTAATTCCTAGCTATAACGTGCCTGAAACCTATGGTTTTTTCAGTGAATATATATATATGTATATATATACTGGTGGTCACCAGTATGTAGCTATAGTTAGGACATTGTTTGTTTCTATTGGAAAAGACTCCTCAGGCTTCATTTGACGAATCTTTACGAAATTTTCAAAACTAATGGGGCCGGTCAGGTCAGCTGCTGTGTTGAAAATTTCGGGGTGATCCGGCAAGCGAGGACCAAAAAAAAGGGGCGCCAAAATTTCTCGATGTTAATTTCTATACCAAACTTTAGACACAGCTTCAGCCTGAACTGCTGAACGGAATTACTCCAAATTTAGCAAAAAGGTAGCTCTTGGTTCAGAAATCACTCTTGGTGTTAAATGGTGTAAATCCATTCAGTAGTTCCTGAGATATGAAAACATTTCTCAGATTGTGGCCGCGGAGTATCCGTGAACCCTCCAGATCTTGAGCCTGCGATCTGATTGGCTGCCAACACTTCAAACCAAGAAGTGTTGGCAACCATCTTTTGAACCGAGTCACAAGAAAAAAGATCAAAAACATTTTTAAAAAATAAGGAAAGGGGGTAAGGCAAAAACACCCTGACCCCCTAGGCCTGCTCAGGGAATCCCACAGGGAACCCCAGGGGGAAAACAAGCATTTTGTTAAAATTTTCTGCAGGGGTCGCAGTTGATCCGGTCCCAGGGGCAATTGAATTAATAATGCGGGGTCCGCTTGATCCCTCACAGCACCAGGGACCACCACCTCCCCAGGGCTAAATACATAATAGAATGTGTGGGGGCTTCAGCACCCCAAGCAGCTCCCGGGTCTGCCACCTCCTCTGGGCTAATGTCCCCCCAACACCCCAGAGGACCTCCACCTCCCCGGGGCACAAATTAAGTAAAGAGGGGGTCCATACAGACACTCATACACCCATACACCCACTCATTCTTGAATACACCTAGGCGTAAATATATATGACATTCTTAAACTTTTTAGAAACACTCACAGTTACTGGATGATGTCATCAGTGATGTCATTTGAGATGTCATCAGTTATGTCACTGACCATGTCATGAATGATGTATTATGTGACGTCATCAGCAGTGCATTGCGAGGGCACGAGTTATAGTTAGCTCAGCTAACTATAATGGCTGAATATCTTCTGGTTTTGTATTAGTGAAAGGTCAGCCTAGCTAGAACGTCCCTGAAACCTGTGGTTTTTTTCAGTGAATATATATATATATGTGAAGGAATCGAGCATCTGACCCCCCCACAGCTGAGCGATTACCGTAAAGCCTGAGGAACCTACGAAGAAACTCGAGTCGGAGGAACGGGTTGCTGAGCAGCTAATCAGGTAGGATACAGTGCGGCATTTGTTGGGGTAGAGAGGAGTGCCTAATCAGGGGGAACTTAAACAAGCATTGACAACAGAAGTCAAGTTTCCCCCACTTCATTGATAACTGTACAATTGCCATGTCGGATGACACGGTACGGAACAGAGAAGCGGCGGCATTGGATATATTTGATGATGGTACGCCCGCCAATAACTATGAAAACATGATCAGACCCAAGACTAGTCCTACAAATATCTTAAAAGAGAAATTCAAAATTTTGGAGAAAAAGAGCAAAGCAAAACAAAGCAAATGGTGGGAGTCCCGTTCGCTTCAACGGTATATTGATGTGGGGAGGGTTCCCATTGGTCTAGGAATATTTATTGCACCAAGTTATGAAAATCCTATATATATTGACATGATGCGCGAGTGGACAGAATGGAATTTAGATTCTTCCAAACGCTTGATATTGATTCTAATTAAGTACGCTGACATTGACAGGGCTGCATTGTTGGAAGAAATTAACAAACTAAAAGAGGAAATAGAGGAAATGGGTACAATGGAATAACGTACAAAATTATGTAAAGAAATGACAACGCGACTTCTAAAGGAGGAAGATTTGATAAAGGAACGTAAAAAATTCAAATTCAATCGTGATAAAATAGATTATGAGCGCGGTCAGATTTTCACATTTGCCGAAAAATATGAGACTATACGTTCATCAAAAGACAAACTAGTAATACCACCAAAGACAGGTGCGATGCAAGGAGGCACCACTGGTTCCAATTCGACGTTATCCGACCTCAGCTCCCCAGCTGAAAGCAGCTCTGACAATGAAAACTATGATGCGACAGGAACAATACAGACCAAACCCAATAGCCTGGTCCAGGAGTTGTCTTTTTTATATGACGACCGGAGACAGACATTACGCCCCAGAAAACCGAGGAACAACAAAGGAAATACAAAAACTATAGGAGGCGACAAAGAAGACAAGCGAACAGCAAACGGACCAAAGACCAGGAAACAAAGAGGGGGACGATGGTAGAACATATAACTGATACCATCACAGATGAAAATGACAAAACCATAATGAACTTTGCTAATGTAAAACTCAGCGATGAAGAAAAACGTATCTTAGGCCTAGGATTATCATTCTGTCCCAGAATAAATTTTAACTACGCAAAAATGCGCATGGATATTTATAAAACGGTGCGAAAGCTCAAGTTACAAAAATTCCATAAACTTGCCAGGAAAAGTAAGGAACCACTAGAGACCACGTTTAAAGGAGATGAAATCGGGAATCTAACACAAAGAGATGCTCCACTCATGGAGACTCTAGAAGAACTTTGGTTACAACCACAGAACATATCTGAAATGGCAGATACACAGGTGGAAATTGGGGCCAGTAATTCAATCTCTCCTCCGGAAAGTATAGACAAACACAGGACGAATTTCAAACCCAAATCTACCTTCAACCCGATAACCCTAAGGGACTCTATTGATGTGTTCCACGAATTGGTAACAGAACAAATAAAAAAATTGAACTACAAAATTCAAGGACAAAGTAACAAATATCGATGGCAAGATCGTAAATACAATAAGCTCATTGTCAAATTGAAGGAAAACAAAACCATAGTTATACGGAATTCCGACAAGGGAGGTGATAGTGTGATTTGGAGCAAAGCTGAATATAACAAGGAGGCATATGTACAACTGAATGACAGGGACTGTTATGCAAGAATGAGTAGCACAAACTTAAAAACTATTTATGCACAGTACTAACATATGCTACATGCATGGCAGAAGCAGGACCTTATTACCACTCAGGAATACACATTTAAAAAAAATGAATATCCAGTCATTCCAACCATCTATTTTATTCCTAAAACTCATAAGGGTCCACTTAAACCCTCAGGACGACCGATCATATCGGCCCGAAATAGCCTCCTTGAACATACCTCACAATATGTGGATTATTTCCTCCAGCCTCATGTGAAATCACTACTTTCCTACGTACGTGACACCAGTGACTTCCTCAACAAACTACGAGGAATAAAATGGGAACAATCATATATCATGATGGCCTTAGATGTATCATCGCTATATACTAGTATAAGACACGAAGATGGTATTGTAGCGATTGAACATTATTTAAACAAAGAACATGATCACTGTGAAAAACACAAGAGAATGCTCCTAGACATCATTTTGTTTTGCCTCACTAACAACATATTTATGTTCAACAATATTCTATATCAGCAAACCAGAGGAGTGGCAATGGAGGCCAGCTTCTCTCCTAGTTATGCCTGCCTACACATGGGGAGGTGGGAGGAGCTGGTCCTCAAAGCGCTACTGCAAAATGAAAACAGGGTGATATTGTGGCTACGATATATAGATGACTTGTTTGTCACATGGAATGGCACAAAAGACTCGGCCCTTCAATTTGTAACAGACATTAATATCAACGAGATTAATTTGCACTTCACTGCTACTATTAGTGAAAAGTCTGTTACTTTCCTTGACACTCAGGTATATATTGTCGATGACCTAATTGAGACCAAACCTTTTAGGAAACCAACATCAGGCAATTCAACCCTACATGCAGGTTGTGCACATCCACAGCATCTCGTCAACAGTATTCCCTATGGCGAGATGTTGCGGATGAGACGACTCCACAGCAATGACACTGATCTCAAACATGCCCAACAGGAATGTAAACTAAGATTCTTGGCAAGAGGATATTCTCATAAGACCATTGCAGCAGCCATCAGTAAGTCCATGGTTAAAACCAGAGTTGAGTTACTACAGTACAAGAAGGGAAACATGTTAGCAAGTGATACTGTACAAGATGCCAATGATGTGGTAATCAAACAAAATAATTTGAGGCTTATTTTACAGTATAGCAATCAACATAATCAAATCAAATCAATTCTACACAAAAATTGGCCATTGGTTTTAAATGATCCCATTATTGGGTCTGATTTACCTACCAGGTTGTCTGTGACATATAGTCGGGGTCCATCCATTAGAGACCAATTAGTAATACCAAATCCAGAAACAATTGATTCGACCAATTGGCTCTCAAAACATAAAGGTTTTTTCCGTTGTAAAACATGCAAGGCATGTCAACACGGAACTAATATAACGGAATATATAACCCCATTCAGTGACAGAAAGCATGTTATTAACAAGTAACTTACATGCAAAACTGATCATGTAATATATGTACTCACATGTCCCTGTAATTTATCATATGTGGGCAGCACAAAACTTGCATCCCACAAACGTATTCTGCAACATCTCAGGGCAATCAACAACCAGGATAATACATATCCAGTTGCACGCCACTTTAACCCCTTCGATGCTCATGACGGAACGGTTCCGTCATGAGCATCGGTTGAGCTGTGCTCATGACGGAACCGTTCCGTCATGACCACGCCCGCGCTAGAACCCTTCA
The DNA here is from genome assembly GCF_964204655.1 of Triturus cristatus. Classification (NCBI taxonomy): domain Eukaryota; kingdom Metazoa; phylum Chordata; class Amphibia; order Caudata; family Salamandridae; genus Triturus; species Triturus cristatus. The sequence goes on along the minus strand of NC_140581.1, from coordinate 790,964,680 downwards.
GCACCGCGGGGGAATCCGCGCAGCGCTGAAGGGGTTAAAGACGACCATCTCTCTAACAATAAAGAACTTAAATACTTTATCATTGATACTGTTCCACCAAGTAGACGAGGTGGTAATAGGGAGAGTGCCCTGAGGCGTTTGGAAGCCAGGTACATCATTGAACTTGATACCAAACAGCCGAATGGTTTGAATATAACTGAGGATCTACATACTTGCCTATAAACTTCTGTTCAAACATGATCCCCTTTGTGTCCAAACCATAACTGATTTACAGTCAAAATATTATCCAATTGTAGTACTATGTCAGCAAGAAATCTCAATTATAACGAGCTGATGAAGGAAACATAGAGCACGCTTTGTAACACTTTTTCTCTAAATGAATTTTCAAAAGAATTTTTAAATTGATACTTTTCTAAATGAAAAAACTGTTCTTCTGTTTTTTTAGTTTGATTAATTTTGGTGGCTCAAACACACTATCACAATTAGTTGTTAAGATAACTACACCATTTTATAACCACTGACCTATATATTAAAGTCCTTGTTAGATATTAACCTGACATAATTTTATAAGATCAGAATTTAAGATATTTAAAGGATTAATCTATTGTATTTTAATTCATTATTTATTTAATAATTGTCCATAATAAATATACGTAAGAACTTTTTACAATATTAAACATGACTGCGATTTTTGCACATTAGGTATATTAATAATCTGAATCATTAGTTTTACCACAGCTCTTGGGACATATAGTAATAATATATCACATTAGTGAATAAAATATGGCATTGAAAGAATTAGATTTCAATAGATGTCTAGAAGACAACAATTAAATCAATACTATATGAGGTGTCCATAAGACTATTATATCATGATTAATGAATGTCAATATAATTCAACAGTAATGATATAAATGACATTATCAATAATTCAGATTCATTATACTCTATGTGTGGCATATTATGATTAGTGTCAGGTATATCTTGGTTGATATTTAGGGGACTATGTTTAGCCAGTCTGACCCAGCACAAATAGCACTTGCACTTATTTTATATATGGACACTACACTAAGAAATCATTGTATTCACATAATTGTATATGCAATTGGACGTCAGGCATTGACAATTGTACATAATTCTATCAACAATCATGTAATAGACCTATTTGTTAGAATTACGACTTTTCTTTGCTGCTATCAATATACTTCATATCAGGAAATGTGTTGATGTGCAATTTGAAAAGTACACATATTCTACTATGGATAGTGTGACCATTGACAAGGACTGATCTTTGACAGCAAAGTAATTTTATAAATTTAATATATTTATTCAATGTTATAAACATGTCTATATATATGTATATTTATATTCTTATGTCTTTGTCGATTATAACAGTCAGTATATATTTTAAGTCTATTTACTATGTCTAGCCTGGTTGAAGTCACATGAGTACATACAATCTCTGCATTGTCACTTTAAAAATGAAAGGAAGCTTCGTACCTGTGTTATGTGATCAAGGTTCTTTTGAACCGAAATGCGTCAGGACCGAGCAGGGAATAAACTTTACCTTATGGCACTATTTTGTGGTCCGTCTCCGTCCATGCTGTAAGCTGAGGAGTGACGGTGTGCTTGAATAACTACCCACTGGCGGTCGCCAGTAGGTAGTTATAGTTAGGACCTTGTTTCTATTCAAAAAGCATTTTTTCTTTTCCCAATAACTTTGGCGCCGGTTGACGAATCATCGCGACATTTTCAAAACTAGTGGGGCGCTCCGGTCAGCTCCTATCTTGAAAGTTTTGGGGTGATTCGACAAGCGGGGGCTGAGAAAAAGGGGGGTCCCAAAACGTGTTTTTTCCATGTTAATTTCCATAGGATACTTTAGACACGGCTACAGCCCGAACTGCTGAACGGAATTACACCAAATTTGGCACAAAGGTAGCCCTTGGTTCAGAAAGAGAGATTTGTTTAAATGTTGTTAATCAGTTCAGTAGTTGCTGAGAAAATAAAAAAATAAAAGTTTCGATATTTAGAGGCACAGAGGATCCGCGGACCCTCCAGACCACGAGCTTTATTCTAATTGGCTGTCAACACTCCAAAGCAGGAAGTGTTGGCAGCCATCTTGTGCCTCGGCAACCGAGGCACTGGAAAACAGGGAAACTGGTGCAAAAAACAAGAAAAGGGGGCAGGGTAGAAATACCCTGACCCCCTAGGCCTGCTCACGGGGGCCCACAAGGACCCCCATGCCCCAAAAAAGCATTTTTTTTTTAAATCGGCAAAATGCGTGGAGGATCTGTGGATCCTGCAGCGAAAAAACATGCTTCATTATTAATTAGCCCCCGGGTGGGCCAAGTCCCGGGGGCAATGTTTATATTGTGGATGTGGGCCCAAGGGGGCCCCCAGCCCCGGACACCGCCACCCCCCGGGGCTTGTATTTCAAGTGGGTGGGGGCCTCCAAGGCCCCCCCAAGCCCCGGGGACCGCCACCCCCTGGGACTTTTCTTAAATATTTGCAGGGGGCACATGCCCCCCCCCGCAGCCCCGGGGACCGCCACCCCTGGGGCTTGTTTTTTTTAAAAGTAAAGACACTCTGTGGGGGGGGGCTCAAGCCCCCCCACACACCCTGGAGACCGCCACCTCCCCAGGGCACTAAGTATGTAAATTCGGGGGGTCTGTAAGCCCCGGGGACCACCACATCCCCGGGGCTTTGCCAATGTTGGGAGGGGGCTGCACGGCCCCCTTCCTGGAGCCTGTGATGGCCCTGGGGACCGCCACCCCCCAGGGCCGGCTCCTGCAGTGTCCCGAGGGCCCACCCAGGGACACTGCTGTTTGCTATGGCAGGGTGGGAGCCTCGCAGCTCCCGCCCTGCCATAGCAAACTGTGGTTTGGATTTTAGAAGAGAGAGCAGGAAACCTGCTCTCTCTTCCAAAATCCAAACCACATTGCTTTTCCACACGGGGAGCTGCATGCAAATAAAGATGGCCAGGCACCGGGGGCACACATGTCACCTCAGGCTCCTCTCCCTTCACCACTGTTCAAACGCGCCCCGTAGCGTGTTTTAAGAGGTACTTTTAATCCCCCTGCCCTATTATGTACTAGGGCCTTACAGAGGAGGTCATGCTAATCATAGGGGGACCCCAACGCATAGTGTTCCCTAGTGTATGTAGGTGTTTTCATTGTATTCTAAGTGTCTTTTAGCATAGCACTGGCTCTAGGCTTGGTTAGTCAGAGTCAGTTACCACCAGAACCCGTCTGAAAAAGTTGTGGGAACAGGATGATTTTGCAACAAGGCCTCTTTCTGCTTCTCTGTTGGTTCTTTCTGCACATGTCTTGCTTCTTCCTGCACTTTTCTTCATCTTTGTGGAATTCTGTTGCTTCTTTCTGCATTTCTTTTGCTTCTTTCCGTGTGTTTTTTCTTCTTTCTTCACATGTCCTACCTCTGTAGGCATAGTTAGAAACTAGCATTTAAAAAACCTTTGAAATGCACTTAAAAAACCATAGGTTTCAGGCACGTTATAGTTAGAAATTAGCATTTAAAAAACCTTTGAAATTCACTGAAAAAACCATAGGTTTCAGGCACGTTATAGTTAGAAATTAGCATTAAAAAAACCTTAGAAATTCACTGAAAAAACCATAGGTTTTAGGGAAAGTTATAGTTAGTTGGACATTTCACTCGTTATATTAGGGTGTGAGAAGATGCATCAAATTATCACATGGATGATGTCATCAGTGATATCATTTGAGATGTCATCAGTGATATCATCAGTGATGTCACTGACCATGTCATGAGTGATGTAATATGTGACGTCATCAGCAGTGCATTGCGGCAGAGCGAGTTACAGTTAGCTGAACTAACTATAACGGGGGAATTTTTCTGGTTTTGTACGAGTGAAATATCCAACTTTTTTTCAGTGAATTTCTAAGGTTTTTTAAATGCTAATTTCTAACTATAATGTGCCTGAAACAAATGGTTTTTTCAGTGTCAGTCAGTCAGTCATAATACTTTACTTCGATAAATCAATATCATAAAAAGACAGAGGAAATATATATACAGTCGATCAGAAAAAAAAATAATTAATACAGAGTAAGTTCATAATATATATACATGCATTTACTATTTACATGTGAATAATACAAAAATATATACTTTCTATAAAATCCAATCCTAAAAAAGCATTAAGAAGAGGTCAGTTAAAATAAAACAAGCTATACACATCTCTTTCATAAGATCTACGAATTAAAAAAGAAAAAAAAATGTATTCATGAAGTAATCATTATCAAATGGCAATATACGATTCATCTTGTTTAAGGACCCAAATACACAGGATTATCAGACAACAACCTTTTCTTGACCCTAATAGCCCCCACTAAAAAATTAGCAACATGAAATATTATCCTTGGAGTCTGTAATAGCTGGAGAAATAAAAGTGCTGGCTTGACCTGTATGAACCCAGCCTCCTTAAGAATCGGAATTAAATATTTCCTTCTTAAAGCCGTGAAGTGATCACAGAACATTAAAAAATGCAGTGTGTTCTGAATCGAGAAATTGTCACACTTACACGGCAAAGCGTTTTCGGGAGAACACCAAGTCGGAAAGTGACCCAAAGATAAGTGGATCAGGTTCAACCGAAAACGAGTTAAGAGGAAGCGATGGTAAGGCAAATTAACAATAGTTAAGTATGGTTCTGGGCCAAGATAAGTACACAGGATAATACCCGATCTTACCGTTGGTTTCTTAAGTTCTACTTGTTCCCTGTCTGACCGTAACATATCTCCCATCAAGCCTTTAATCAGGACTATGTCTTTTGCAGTTATTGTGGACGGGGAAAAAAAGAGATCTGGTCTCCCTAGCTTTACAAGACTGTTTTTAATGTAGGCCAGCCACGGTATTTTACTTGCCCTGTCTAGCTTCAAACAGTCTTTTAAGATGGTATGATTAAGGGGAATTTCTTGATTAAGCCAGATCCTGAGCCAGGCCAAGACAGGGGCCACTTTAATCAGGTCTGAGATGTATCCCATGCCAAGTTCAGAATGGACAATATATGTGGGAGTTGACTGGGGAACGGAAAGGACTGATCTTAAAAATTTGTTTTCGGTAATCTGCATACTTTCCGTAGAACAGTAGCCCCAAATAGCACTGCCATATGTAGCAATGGCCAGGCTTTTTGCTTTGTAAATTTTTAACAAGGCAACTATTGGTCTTGCTCCCAATTTTTTAATAAAGCTCTGGAGGGCAGAAGAGGATCTGGCGAGAGCAATATTTCTGTTTTTAATCTGGGGACCCCAGGTACCTCTCTCATCAAATGTTATTCCTAAATAGGGGAAAGTGGCTACTCTGCAGAGCTCTTGTTTGCCACATGTAAATGTTTTTATTAACTTGTTATTTTTTCCCTTGCCCATTATCATAATTTGGGACTTTTTAACATTGATCTTCAAGTCCAGAGTACCCATGAAGTCTTCAAAAGCATCCAGTAGCCGTTGAAGACCCACACCAGTTCGGGAAAGCAAAACAGCATCGTCCGCGTATAGGAGAACTGGGATACCAAGTTCGCCTATACGCGGAACATCAAGAGTTGCATCTTTAAGGGAAGGTTCCAGGGCGTTTATATAAACGGTAAAGAGGAGGGGAGCCAAAATGCACCCCTGCCTCACCCCTCTTTCTGACTTAAAGTTATTTGTACAACGCCCTTCCGAGGTAACTCTAACCACAGCTGTTAGATCAGAATGAAGGTCAGCCAAAAGACAAACAAGTGCCCTGTCCAAGCCTATGTTAAGCAGGATATTCCATAGCTTAGAACGATTTACAAGGTCGAAGGCGGACGAGAGGTCCATGAACCCCAAGTACATGGACCCCTCCCTTGCCCTCGTGTATTTTTCAACCAGTAAGTGCAGATTGAGACCTTGGTCAATTGTGCTCCTTTTGGGTCTAAAACCGTACTGAACATTTGACAAGAACCCTTTCTCACTTAGCCAATCATTCAGTCTTAATAAAATGACCCTACCCAGTATTTTCACCGATGAATCTATTAAGGAAATCGGTCTATAACAGGATGGGTCTTGCCTGTTTCCCTTTTTAAAGACCGGTATAATAATGGATTTTTTCCATGAGTCCGGGATTTTGTCAGTTGTAAGGACGTTAAAAACATTACATAAAATTTTAGACCAAAACTTGGGTGCATGTTTAAAAACGTCCCCTGGAACCCCATCAGGGCCTGGAGCTTTTTTTCCGGGGTCAAGTCTATTGCCCGTTCCACTTCTGCTGGTACAAAGGTGACAATGACCTTAGCGGTACTCGGTTCCCCCTCCTCCACTTCTGTGGGGGCAGCGATAATAACAGAGCTGTTAGGTTCTGTGTATATCTCACTAAAATGTTTAATCCAGCCCTCATCAGGGATATTAGCCTCTAGAGGAGTATTTGGGCCTTCTGAGAAAAGTGGCTGAGTTATTGTTTTCCAGAATAGACCACTATTTTTTAGGGTTTCTGGTTCTAGAAGTTGCGCTAGAGCATTGTCTTTCAAAACCCTCTTTCTTTCTAGGATTGTTTTTTTATAAACAGTCCTTGCACTAACTATCTCCGCGCGGATTTTGGGAGAGGCTTTCAGGGCTTTAAGTAGATCACAATGAGCCTTTGAGCATTTCTTATCGAACCATCTTTTACCCACTAACAGCTTCGAGCTAGATTTGTTCTGGAGGCTACGATCAATTTCTATGCAAATGTTATCAAAGGCCGCTATGACCTTGTTGCACTCGGCTCTATTTGCTAAACATATTGCAACTTCGTCCTCGGTCCTAGACAAGGCCTCCTGTAAAAAAGTATCAGGGACTATTTTTGTCCATTTCAACCTACGATTTTGGTCTTTTACCATAACATTTACTCCCCCTCTGTCTTTAGCTGATTTTAGGGAGATTACGTCTGTAAGCATCAGTTCTATGAGAACAGGAATATGGTCACTAAAAACTGATACCTCTGTATAATATTTAGACACATTATTTAACAGAAAAGAAGTCAAAAAAATATAATCTATAATGGTACCCCTGTCTTTTCCTTTAAAGGTAGGGGATCTGTTATTCCCATCCCCACTGCCTGATTCATGTAAATTCCATCTTGCCAGGAAGATTTCAAGAAGTTCACCTCGCCTGGTATGTTCTAAGTGCGTTAAGGAGGAGAGGGGGGGAGCATCAACATCCTGGCTAATACATGGTAGGGGGCATGGGTGTATGTTAAAATCCCCTAGTAATATTAATTCAAAAGTATTTACATTGGTACTATAGGCTGACAAAAAATTGTCCAGTACTTCTAAGTTTTGACTGGTACAATCATTAGCATGAGAATTATAAAAATTAATAAAAAGGATCTTGGCCTTATCTTGCGAAACAAGTTCAACAATCTGACAGTTATCCGAGCCAGATGAACATTGAGAAAGTTTACCTTTTATGTCCAATTTAAATAAGCTCAAAAGGCCCCCCTTGGGTCGTCCTGCCAAACTGCTTATAGCTGGGATACAAAAATGGCTGTAGCCATCCATGGAAAAACTATTCGTCAAATCCCAGGTCTCTTGTAAAGCAATGATATCAAAGGCCTTAAGTGACAATAGCCAGTCCGAGTTCCCAATTTTGTTCTTTATACCAGCAATGTTCCAGGTGGCTATTTTGAGAGATGAGGCTGGTAACTGGGTGGGCTTTCTCATGCCGTCGAAAAGTCAATCATTTTCCTCCAATGTGGACAAGGCCGTATAACGATTGTGGAGGGGAAGAATATTGTCCATCTGCCTGTTCGCTGATTGATGACCATAAGAGTCCCCACCATTATGGTACCCAGATACATTCACAGGCAGATTAAAAAGACAACTAGCCATTCCCCTAGTGGGACCATTACCATGATGTTCTGGCTGTTGGGGTGATCGTGGTTGGGTGTTGGTCAAATGACTATAAAAATAACCCAGGGGTCTAGCACAGACTAGGTTATCCTGGATGGGTAAAGAGGCAGCTCTTAGGAGGACAGTGGCAACATGTTGTGGATATTTAAAATTAACAATGATGCAGTCCCCTCTTATATTTTTCCTACCATTACCGATCCAGCCTACTCTACGAGTGGATTTTATGTCATTTGAAAAAGCCAGCGGAAAACCACATTTCTTATTCAGCCAAGCAAGTGTTTTATTTTTCAGAGCATCGTGGGTTTCCAGCCTAGGGTTAGACATGCAGGAGTCAACCTCAGGAACGTTAGTTAATACCACTGTGTATGGGACACACGGTGGTGGGAGGTTGACAGCATTATTGGCTGCATTATTCCTTCTGGGTTTATTGGTCCCAATAACTTCCCCCTCTACTGAGTTCTTCTGGTAGCTTTTTTGTGATAAATTAGATTGTCGTGAGGCTGGTGCTAATGCAGGTAGGGTACCCACTGATAGTTGTGTGGGTGGGTTGGTAGTCAGGGCATTTACAGCCCTAAGTGACTGAATACTGCCCCCGGGACCGCCCTCCCTGGTGTTAACAGTGGTATGGGATGCAGGATCCATTAAACTAAGGCCCGTGGAGCCCGATAGACCAGGTTGAGGGGTCGACAGGGAGGGAGGCCGAGTCAAATGAGAGTCTAGGAGACCTTTCAATCTGGTAACCTCTAGTGAAACTAAATCTAGCTTCTCCAACAGTGGGCTAATCAGAGCCTCTAGTTTGGACTGTAGGATAGAAGCCAAGTGTTCTAAGTGTGCTGGATGAAGAGTGCTTCCCTCCACATTATTAATGGGCTCTGACTCTGGGGTATCCCCCCTACTTAGCAAGGCTGGACTTTGTTTTTTCGGCTTTCGGATCGCCACCCTCTTGACCGGAACCTTCCTGCATGCACGCACCGTTCTACGCACCGGAGAAGGGGTAGACATATCCCTTGGACTGGTGGCCGGACTCTGGCTGGTACCAGGATCATTTGGGGTTACACGCTCTTCAGAGCTCACTAGGATAGCCAAGTCGTTATTTGCGTCTGGATTGTTGGTGTTAACACAGCCGCTATCTAGAGCGAGCATTGGCGTAGTGGACAAGGTTAACCTTGTTGGTGACGTTTCTGGGCTCGATCTGCCAAGTGAGAGTCTCCTGTCTTTATTAATCTTATTTACCACTTTGATAAGATAGTTATCCATTGTCCTGGTATCGTTTGTGGCAGCTATTTTTACAGACCTGGGCTTAGACATAAAATCAGCTGCCGGAACTTGCTATAGATAAGATAAGCAACAATGTCCTCACCATACGATATGCACTATCAAACACACAATACACCCAGCTGAGGGTACGAACGTACACCGCTAGTCTAAATGAAGTCTTACTTGCTAGTCCGTAGCCTTAAACGTGTAGGCCAAGGTCCGTGGCCCAGCCCAGCCTTGTCCTGCCCCGGACGGCCACAGACGGCCCGCCCTCTGCCCGGGCTCAGCCCGGCGACGCCCGCGCGCGTCCCGTGACGCGGAGGGAGCCGTGATTTTAGCGCCTCCGGGCGTGGAAGTGCCTGCGGGTGGGGGCGGAGTCTCCAGGAAACCTGGGAGCCGTAGTCCTATGCTCCCGACGTGTGCCAGGTAAGGAGTGTGCCTCTCGCGCCTCTCGCGCTCTCGTTCGCCAAGGGCTCCCGCTCCACCGAGGGAGCCGTTCGATTTTAGCGCCTCCGGGCGCGGAAGTGCCTGCGGGTGGGGGCGGAGTCTCCAGGAAACCTGGGAGCCGTAGTCCTGTGCTCCCGACGTGTGCCAGGTAAGGAGTGTGCCTCTCGCGCCTCTCGCGCTCTCGTTCGCCAAGGGCTTTTTTCAGTGAATATATATATATATCCTACTGGCGGTCACCAGTAGTCAGTTATAGTTAGGACCTAGTTCCCAAGGACATTTCTTTTTTTTTATTACCTATAACTTTGGCTTCGTTTGACCAATCTTCATGAAAGTTTCCCAAAAAAGTGTCAAAGTAGGTTCTGGTTGTCTTGGGAACTTTGGGGGTGATCTGTGCAGTGGGGACCAAGAAAAGGTTGGGTGAAGAAAGGGTGTGTTGTAATGTTAATAGCCATAGGTCAGCGTTGTCAAACCTACATCCCAAACTGCTTGACATAATTACACCAAATTTGACAGAAAGGTAGATGTTGTTACGCAGATTGTGCTTTGTGATTTGGTGCAAATGCGTCCAGTCGTTTTTGAGAAATTTAGGCTGAAAATTATAGATATAACTCTGGCCGCGGATATTTTGAAACAGTTTCGCAATTAATCACGGATGCACACACAAACAGGAATGCTCTGATTGGCTGGATGCAACCTGAACAGAAAGTTGCGGCCACCATTTTATCATCCGGGAATGGTTCCTGGGCTGAAGATTTGTGTGAAAGCCCACACAAGGGGTCAGGGTGGAGTTACTCTCACCCCATGTTTGAGAAATGGGTGTGTTAATGACACAAGTTATATGTCCAAAATAGATTTTTTTAATTGCGTGCGATATTCGTGATGACACCACAATTGGCAGTGTGACCCCTCCATGTACCGTACCGGGTACATTTCAACTATTGTGACATCATCGTGAATATTGGTGAAATTATATAAAAAATATATACACAATTGTACAGACTCACCTGTCACTGTCACACACATGTATGCACTCACAAACCCACCCAGACACTTAAACACCCATTCAAATACCCTACCCACTCACACACTTATACATTCAGTCACATACCCACTCAGATATTCATGCACCCACTCACATATCCATTCAGATACTCCTGCACCCACTTACAGACTCACTTGGAAAGTCAGGCATTCATGTACAGACCCACTCACAGACTCACACACCTACTTACAGACCAACTCACTCACTCACATGCATCCTTACAAACCCACTGAGACACTCATACACCCACTCACAGATACACTCAGACACTCATACACCTATTCACACACCCATACAGTCACTCAAACACTCAGTCACAGACCTTCTCAGAGACTTATGAACTCAGTAATTCACTCACTCATACACTAAGAAACTCACCCCCCCTCACAAACACACTCAGATATACACATACCCACTCACTCACCTAGTCAAGGCTTATGCATCAACTCACAGAGCCACCCAGACACTAGTCCTCCCAGTCACAGATCTACTCAGACACTCATGCATAAACCCATTCACTCACCCACTCAGACAGCTATGCTCTCACTCACAGACCCATTGAGACACTCATACATCCACTCATGGACCCACTCAGACACTCGCACACCCATACAGTCACTCACACAGCCACTCATAGGCCCACTCAGAGACTTATGCACCCAGTCAGCTATACATTCAGAGACTCATGTACCCACTCACAGTCTCACTCAGAGACCCACACATCCACTGACAGAACCACTCGGACACTCAATCTGCCAGTCATAGACCTACTCAGACACTCATGCATCCACTCACTCACCCACTCAGACACCCACTTAGACACTCATGCATCCACTCATAGTTCCAGTCAGACAGTGATATACGTACTTACAAATGCACAAAGGCACTCATGCACCTACTCACAGATTGAGTGAGAGACTTAAGCAAGCAATCACAGAACCATTGGGACACTGATGTACCCACTCATAGATGCATTGAGTGGGTCACGCATTTCGTTACAGATGTATTGAAAGACTGATGCACCATCTCACAGATCCCATCAAATACTAATACAGTGAATGAGAGACTTAGTGATACAGTAAAGCATGCAGTCATAAATTACACTGAAAAAGTTATGAACTGTGTTATAGAGATATTAACGGAGTTGGACATGCTATTATACAGTCATTTAGATAGTAATGTGTTTAGTGTATTGGTTATAATCAATTTTGCAGTTATAAGTTTTGAATGTGGTGGTGGCTATTGAATATTTGCATTTGGTTTGTCATTTCAAGACGTATTTGCGGTGACCGCAGCTACTGATATCATCGGGAATACCTGCGTCACCACAAAAAAGGAAAATCTGTTTAAATGGTTGCTTTTATGCAAACTCCCTACAAAAATATGACTATAAACAGTGAAATAATAAACCCCTTGTGTCTAAAATACTGTAAAACGTGTGCATATATGTGTTTTGCACCCCTTAAAAAAGGCACGATCATCGTGGTTACCGGAGTCATCGCAACTCTCAGTGTCATCGCGAAAATGGAAAGTATGCTTCAAACACAGTTTTTTTAAGTTACTACAAATATATGTGTACAAACATGATCTTTAAGTTATTAATGTGTGTATTGAAATAGTTTGAATACATTTTTAAGTTAACATTTTTTAATGTGGTCATTGTTATTGACTGTCTGCTTTTGTTTTGTGTTTCGCAACCTGATCATGATCATCGTGACGTCGCTGTGAATTTCAAAGGTTCCAAAACAAATTTCTTTGATAAGAAAATGAACACAATATTGGCCTCTTGTGTGGCTCTGACAAGAGGCTTTGTGTTGAGAGTGTGTATAAGACAGCTACAGCTAAGACTAGCATCAAACATCAGTTAAAACATCTGTATATGTGTGTTTTAGAGTTTCTGAAAAACACGTGATTTACGCGACTATCGACGTCGTTGCGATGCCCGGCGTCACCATAAAAACGGAAAATAGTCTTAGTAGACGATACTTCTTGAAACTCACTACAAAAATATGAGTTTGAAAAGTAAACTAATAAAGCTCTACTGTTAAATATATTGTAGAATGTGTCTATATATATGTTTTACACTTTGAACAAACCAGTCGCTCTTAGCGACTACCGACCGCACCTCGATAACATCAATACTCGCGATTCTAATTTTTTTTTGTAAACGTGGTTTTCTTCTAAATTGATCGTAGAACGAAAAGTAAAAACAATATCTTACTAAATATTTAGACTTCAACTTTATTTAAAAAAATTCTTTAGATGTATTTTTCAGGATGTGAAATACATTTGCTGATCACAGATTCTCCAAGGTAAATGCGACAACGTTGTGCCAACTTAAAAAAATTCTTACAAGTAAAACCATTTATTAATGTGCTTTCTAATAAACACATACCAAATCAAAAAAATAATGGTATATAATATAAATGTAATATCCAATATCCAATTATAGAAATAAAATATGAAATATCAGAGGCTCACTTAAAAAAATGGACGCTACAATTAAGAAACATATAGGGCCCCATGGACCACCACCACCCCAGGGCGGGCCTGTACAGATCAAAGGAGGAGGGGCCCTCCTGGAGCCAATAATGACCCTGTGGAATACACACCCCCAGGACATTGCAGGGCTATTTCCCAGGGTGCCCAGGACATAGCTGTTTGGTGTGACTTGGCAAGAGCTTTGACAGATCCAGCCAAGTCAGAGCAAACACTCTGCTCCCAGCAAGTGAGAGCTGACAAAATGCTCTCAATGATGAAAGTGGAGGTTTTGTCTGTTTCCCTGCCCACTGTCAAGTGGGCAGGGAAACACATGAAAGGATTGCCCTCCCAGACAGGAAGCATGTTTAGCAGCTCCCTGTCTGTGAGAGCAATGCCGGCTCCCTAATGTGGCAGGGAGCCGGCTGGAACCAGAGGGGCTTTGAGGCTCCTCCCACGGTCCTGGGAAAGAAAGCAGAAAGAGGTAAGATAAAGGTCAGGAATGAGCAGAAAGAGGCAAAATAAAGGTGAGAAAAAACCTTAAAGAGGCAGAATAAAGGTCAGCAACGAGCAGAAAGAGGGAAAATAAAGGTCAGACATGAACAAAAAGAGGCAGAATAAAGGTCAGCAATGAGCAAAAAAAGGTAAAATAGAGTTTAGAAACAAGCAGAAAGAGGCAGAAAAAAGGTCAGAAACAAGCAGAAAGAGGCAGAATACAGGTAAAAAACTAGCAGATATAGGCAAAATAAAGGTCAGTAATGAGCAGAAAGAGGCAAATTAAAGGTGCGAACAGTGGCGGCTGCTTCTAGGCAGTAGTGGTGAGGTTAAAAAAAAGAATATTGCACTCACCAGCCAGCCACCTGTCCTTCTGTTCTTCTGTTGAGGTCAGTAACAAGCAGAAAGTGGCAGATTAAAGGTCAGCAACAAGCAGAAAGAGGCCAGATAAAGATCAGTAATGAGCAGAAAGAGGCATAATAAAGGTCAGAAACACACTGAAAGAGGCAAAATAGAGATCATAAATGAGCAGAAAGAGACAAAATAAAGATCATAGACGAGTGTAAAGAGGCAAAATAGAGGTCAGAAAAGAGCAAAAGAGGAAAAATAAAGGTCAGCAACGAGCAGAAAGAGGCAAAATAAAGGGCATAAGTGAGCAGAAAAAAGGAAGAAAATTAGTGGAAAATGAACGGAATCCACTCAGGTACTCAAGCACCCAGTCACAGAACAACTCAGACATTGACACACCCCTCCAACACCCAGTGAGACACTAACTCACGTACTTACCACACACCCAATGAGACACTCATGCATTCACTCACACACTCACTCTCAAATGTCACAGGTTACAGTTAGGAAATAGCATTGAAAAACCATAGGAATTCAGGAAAAGACAAAAGGTTACAGGGATGTTATAGTTAGGGAATATAATTTAAAAAACTTAGAAATTCACAGAAAAAATCAAAGGTTACAGGGATGTTATTATTAGGCTTGGATTTCACTCACGCAAAACCAGTGAAATTCAGCAGTTATAGTTACCGGAGCTAACTACAACTTACTTTCTCGCAATGCACTGCTTATAACCTCACATACTACATCACTCATTACATGGTCAGTGACATCACTGATGACATCTCAAATGACATCACTGATGATATCATCCAGTGAGTGTGTTTGTTTTCCAAATGTTTCTCAGCGTTAAACATCAAGGTACTACAATAGTAAAGGTAGTATACTTTCTGTACTACTAATGAGTCATACTATTTCTAACATATATTTTGTGAGTGTCTGTTTGACTGTGTATGTCTGTGTATGAGTGGGTGTCTGTATGGGTGTGTGAGTGGCTGTATGGGTGTATACTTGGGTTTGTGAGTAGCTGTGTGTGTAAGTGAGTGGCCGTGTGAGTGACTGGATAGATGAGTAAGTGGATGTGTCAGTGGCTGTATGGGTGAGTGAGTGGCTGTGTAAGTGGTGGCATGGGTGAGTGAGCAGCTGTATGAGTGAGTATTTAATTAAGTGAGTTGGTGTGTGAGCAGCTGTGTTGTAGAGTAAGTTTCTGTGTGAATGGATGTATGGGTGAGTGAGCGATGTGTGAGTGTTTGTACGGATGTGTGAATGGGTATGTAAGTGTTTGTGTGGATGTGTGAGTGAGGTTGTGAGTGCTTATATGGGTGAGTAAGTGGCAGTGATAAGTGGCTAAATGGGTGAGCGGGGTGTGAGTGGATGTATAGGTGAATAAGTGGGTGTGTGAGCAGCTGTATGGGTGAGTGTGTGGCTATGTAAGTACCTGTTTGGGTAAGTGACTGGCTGTACGAGTAGCTGTATGAGTGAGTGAGTGGTTGTGTGAGTGGCTGTTTCAGTGAGTGAGTGAACATGTGAGTGGGTCTATGGATGAGTGAGTGGTTGGGTGAGTACTTGTATGGGTTTGTGAATGCATATGTGAGTGGTTGTGTGGGCATGTGAGTGGGTGTAAGTGAGGTTAGATAGGGGAGTGAGTGCTTCTGTAGATGATGTCATTAGTGATGTCACTTGAAATCTCATCAGTGATATCATCAGTGATGTCTCTGACCATGTCATGAGTGATGTAATATGTGATGTCATAAGCAGTGAATTGCAGTGCATAAGTTATAGTTAGCTCAGATAACTATAACTGCTGAATTTCACTGGTTTTGTACGAGTGAAATCTGAGCCTAACTATAACGTCCCTGTAACCACTGTTTTTTTCAGCGAATTTCTAAGGTTTTTTAAATTCTATTTCCTAACTATAAAGACCTTGTAGCCTTTGTTTTTTTCAGTGACTTTCGAAGGTTTGTGTAATGTTGTTTCCTAACTATAATGCCCCTTTAACCATTAATCTTTGACAGTGAGTGTCTGAGTAGGTCTGTGAGTGGATTTTGAAGTGTCTGAGTGGGTCCGTCAGTGGGTGTGTGAGTGTCTGAGTAGGTCTGTGAGTGAGTGCATGAGTGTCTAAGTGGGTCTGTGAGTGGGTGTGTGCGTGGGTCTATGGGTGAGTGCATGAGTCTCTGGGTGGGTCTGTGACTAAGTGCATGAGTTTCTGAGTGGGTATGTGAGTGAGGGCTTGGGTCTCTGAGTGTGTCTCTGGGTGAGTCTGTGAGTTGGTGCATGAGACTGAGTGGGTCTGTGAGTGGGTGTGTGAGTCTCTGAGTAGGTCTGTGAGTTGGTGTGTGAGTATCTAAGCTTGTCTGTGAATGGGTGTGTGAGTGTCTGAGTGGGTCTGTGTTTGGGTGCATGAGTCTCTCAGTGGGTTGGTGAGTGGGTATATGAGTGTCTCATTGGATCTGTGAGTGGGTGCATGAATCTCTGAGTAGGTGTGTGAGTGCTTTCTGATTTGCCCTCTTATGCCCTGTTTTTCCTGATCTGCTTGTTTTTCTGCCCTCTATTTTGCCATTGCTGATCTTTTTTCTGCCTCTGTTGTACCTTTCCTGTTCTTTTTTCTACTCTCTGTTTTGCATTCCCTGCTTGTTTTTCTGCCCTCTGTTTTGTCTTTCCTGCTCATTTTCTACTCTATGTTTTGCCTTTTTTGTGCGTTTTCTACCCTCTGTTTTCTGCTCTTTTTTCTGTATTCTGTTTTGCCCTGTCTGCTCTCTGCCCTCCCTTTTGACTTTTCTGCTCATTTTCTGGCTTCTGCATGGGGGAGAGGGCCCATGCGCCCCCCTCCCCAGGCCTAGTTCAGCCCCGGGGACCCCATCCCCCAGGGCCTGGCTATTATTCAATGGGGGAGGGGCCATGCGACCCCCTCCGCTGGCCAAATTCTGCTCCAGGAACCCCATCTCCTGGGGCCCAGCTATTATTCAATGGAGAGGATGGCCGAGCAGCCCCCTTCCGAGCTGATTTCAGCCCTGGGGACCCCAACTCCTGGGGCCTGGCCTTAACTCCCACCCTGGGCCGATTTTGGCTCAGGGACCCATCCAGCGGTCCCTGCCGGCTCCCCGACCTCTGTGGGAGCCAGCATTGCTATTCCACACAGGGAGCTGCTGGAAATGCATTTCATCTCTTTACCTTACTGCATGTCTGCAGCTAGGGAAAGCGATGAAACCACCACCTCCCCGGGTGGTTTCATCGCTTTGCCAGCTTCCGCCCGCTGGAACCATTGTGTTTGCTAATGGTTTTAAATGTTCATTGTAGCCCCGGGGAGGTGGTGGTCCCAGGGGCTGGGGGTCCACGCAGCCCCCCGCATTACATGTAGCATTTTAACTAAAACCCTGGGGAGGTGGTGGTCCCTGGGGCTCGTGGGTGTCTGTGTTCCCCCCATTCATTTTATTTATTGCCCCGGGGAGGCGGTGGTCCCTGGGGCCCAGGGGGGTCTGCATGGCCCCCTGCATTACATTTAGTTAAACCCAGGAGGGGGTGGTCCCGGGCCCTGGGGAGGTCTGCATGCCCCCCTTTTACATTAACATAAGCCCTGTGGAGGTGGCGCTGACCAGGGCACAAAATTGCCCATGTAGAAAGGCCAGGTGCGCCACCCTACTTTCCTTTACTTAAGAAGATATGCCCCGAGACTAGGCCTACCAGGGAGCTTAATTAAAAACAAGCCCAGGAGTCTGTGCTTGTTTTTTCTTTCTATTTGTTCCACAAATTGCACAAATTTTGCAAATTCACAGCAGCATTTAAAAAAGAAATTGTTTTGACCATGCCAAGATCCCTCTGGCACTCCAAGACCAGAGCTAAAGGATCAGGGTATTCTTTTTTTCTCAAGTTTTTTCAAGACTCGACTGAAGCTGAGTCCCAAGATGGGCGCCAACACTTCTCAGTTGAAGTGTTGGCAGGTAATTTGAGCTGTGCAGATCTCTGCACGAGCTTGTTATTGTTCACGAATTAGCAGCGATCGCAGATATACAAATTTGAATTTCCTTGTATTTCACAACAACTTCTGAATGGATTTACACTGAATAACTGACAGTGTGAGCTGCAAACCAAAATCTACCTTTCTGCCAAAATCGGTGTAACTCCGTCCAGCGATTCGGGCTGTAGACGTGTCTAAATCTTCTATGGGAATTAAAATGTGAAAAGTAATTTTTTTGACCCCCCCCTATTTTCATGGCCCCCGCTTGACGGACCTCCCCAAAACTTTCCATGCACAACAAGAATCACGGCACACTTTTTGGGGATAATTTTGTGCAGATTCGACAAATAGACCCAAGGTATAGGAAAGTCAAACAACGCAAAGGCCAGTAGCTAATATATAAATATACATTGGTCACCAGTAGGTAGTTATAGTTAGGACCCTGTTTCCATAGGAAAAGCTTTTTTTGACTCATATATATTATATATGTGTATCAAGGTCATGGGAACGCGACCGAAACACATCATGTCAAGTTGCACAGAATAAAGTTGCACTGAAAACTGGATATCGGTAGCACGCTGTGGTCTGTACCTGTGTGTCTCCTTTTGACTTTGGAGAATGGGACGGTGATTATTCATATATATATATATATATATATATATATATATATATATATATATTCACTGAAAAAACCAAAGGTTTCAGGGGCGTTATAGTTAGGAATTGGCATTTAAAAAACCTTAGAAATTCACTGAAAAAACCATAGGTTTCAGAGGTGTTATAGTTAGCTGGACATTTCCCTCGTACAAAACCATTGAAATTCCCCTGTTATAGTTAGTTCAGCTAACTATAACTCGCGCCCCCGCAATGCACTGCTGATGACGTCACATATTACATCACTCATGGCATGGTCAGTGACATCACTGATGACATCTCAAATGACATCACTGATGACATCACTGATGACATCATCCAGTGACTGTGTGTTTCTGTAAATTTTAAATATGTTTTATATATTTATAGTGAAATGCCTGTGGAAGAATGAGTGGCTGTACAAGTGTGTGAATGGATGATTTTCTAGGTGCGTAACTGACTCTATAAGTGAGTCATTAAATGTATCCTACTGCAGACTAGTGACTAAACTGTGTGAATGTCTGTATGTTTCTGTTGTTGGTGTATAAGTGGCTGCATGGTTTTGTGAATAGCTATATGAGTGTCTATATGGGTTATCGATTGGTTGTCTGAGTATCTGTATGGGTGCCTGAGTGTTTGTGTGGGTAGGCTGTGTGTGACTGTGCATAGATGTGTGAGTGGGTGATTCTATGGGTGCATGGTTTTTAGAGTGCATCTGTGATGAACTGTATGGTTGAGTGAGTGTATGTATGGGTGTGTTAGGGATTGAATGTATATCTCAGTGGTACATTTGTGACTAACTACATATGTGAAAGGCAGTATATATGCGTGTAAGAGTATATAAGGGGGTATATGTGAGAGTGTGTGATTGTGAGAGTGGCTGTATGGATGAGTGTGTGCTTGTATCAATGATTGTATAAGAGCGTAAGAATGTGGTACTATTTTTATGAGTAAGTGAACTTGAGTGTGTATAACTGCATAGGTGAGTAAATGGGAGTGTGATTAATTATTTGCATGACTGACTAGGTGTGACAGTACCTCTATGGATGATTGGTGGTGTGTGAGTGTCTATGTAGGTATATAAATGCATATGATAGTCTTGTACGGAGTGACTGTAAGTATGAGTGACTGTACATGTGAATGAGTGGAGGTGTATGTAGACCTAAGAGCGACCATTGACCTTAGGGTAGGCCGCTCCCCCGCCTCCGCAGCGCCACCAGTGCTTGCCTGCCTCAGTGTTGCCTAGTTCTGCCTGTGTGCCCCTGTGACTGCCGCTCCCACTTCTCTCCTTGGTCCCCGAGTGCGTGGCCCCAGAGTGCCCGGTTCCCTCCTTCTATTTTGTACCCTCGAGTGCCTGCCTCAGAGACTGCCTGGTTGAATGTAATTCCACCTTTTTTCTGTATCCCCGAGTGCGTGGCACCCCCCTGTGCGCCCGGTGCCCCTGCTCGTTGTGCTTGTTTTTCTCCGCCTTTTTTTCTCGTCCTTTTCCCGCCTTTCTCGTCGTCCGCATCGCTTCTTCCCCTGTTCTCTCGCCACCTTCCCAAAGCCGTTTTTTCCTCGTTTTTCCCGCCGCCCGCCTCCCGCTTTTCCCGCCGTTTTTGCGCTCCTCAAGCGTAATCCCATTGGCCCACCTACCCTCCCGCCTCCCGCCTCCCAGCTGACCCCCCTCCCCGGCTACCCCATATATGGCGGCCACTGAGAGGCCGCGCAGCGGACGCGCCGATGGCGCGCCAATGGCGCGCCTAAGGCAAGCCCGTCTGCACCCGTCCGCGCCTGGACCGCGCCCAGCACCCGTCCCCCTGGTCCCCACGACCCCCACCCCATCCGCCACCCCCGCCTGACCTAGGACACCACCACCCTCACCGCCCTCAACCCCGGCCGCACACCCGGCTGCTACCGCGCTACCCCGAAGCGGACCCACGGATCCTTCACCTGCCGCAACTGCCGCTTTACCTGCCTACGAACACACATCGCACCCGACAAGAACGACTCCCCCGGAAACAACCTCAACTGCATCCTGATCAACACCCGATCCGTCCACAGGCATGCCATCGAACTATGGAACCTCATCGACTCAACAAACCCGGACATCGCCTTCCTCACCGAGACCTGGATGATCCCCTCCTCGACACCCGACATCGCCATAGCACCGGAGGAGGCATCGCCATCGCACACAAAAGCTCCATCCGCATCTAGACCCACGTCGACAACTCACTCCCCGACGCCAAACACCTCCACTTCGCGATCCACAGCGACCCCAAGACCACCCTCAGAGGCACCCTCATGTACAGACCACCAGGACCACGCACTAAGTTCAGCAAAGACATCGCAGACTTCGTCAGCCCACACGCACTCCCGTCCACTGACTACATCCTCCTAGGGGACCTCAACTTCCACCTGGAGAACCACACCGACAACAACACCACCGCCTTACTGGACAACCTCGCCAACCTGGGACTGAAACAGCTAGTCAACACCCCCACCCACTACGCCGGACACACGCTTGACCCCATCTTCTCCTCCAGCAAACACATCTCTTTCAGCCACACCACCGAACTCGCCTGGTCGGACCACAGCTGTGTCCACTTCAGCTTCAAGAAGACCACCGCGCACCACCTCACCCAGCAACCACCAAGAAGACAGTGGAATCGAATCACCACGGAACAACTCACATCGACCCTCTCTCAGAAGCAACCCACCAGCACCACAGACCCCAACGAAGCCACCAACAACCTCACGAGCTGGATCTCCGACTGCGCCAACCTCCTGGCCCCCCTGAAGACCCAAGCAAACACCAACAACCACAAGAAAAACTCCTGGTTCACCCCCGACCTCAAGGACTCCAAAAAAGAATGCCGCACCCTCGAAAAGACTTGGCGCCTCAACCAGACCGAGGAGAACATGTCTGCTCTCAAGAACGCCACCCGCCAACACCACCAATGCCTCCGCGCCGCACGAAAATCAGCCTTCCAGAACAGACTAGACAACAACGCCCACAACAGCAAGGAACTATTTGGCATCGTCACAGAACTCTCCAACCCCGACGCAGAAAACAACTCCATCCCTCCCTCACAGGACCTCTGCGACTCCCTCGCAGCCTTCTTCCACCACAAGATCACCGACATCTACAACAGCTTCACCACAACCAACACAAACCCACCACTGGAACCCGCCACCGACAACACCACCATCCTCACCTGGAACCCAACCACCACCGAGGAAACCACCCGCATCATGAACTCCATCCACTCAGGATCACCATCCGACCCCTGCCCGCACCACATCTTCAACAAAGCCGACAACATCATCGCACCCCACCTCCGAGACATCATCAACGCGTCTTTCACCACCGCCACCTTCCCGGAGAAATGGAAACACGCCGAACTCAACGCCCTCCTAAAGAAACCAACAGCAGACCCCACCGAACTCAAAAACTTCCGGCCCATCTCGCTCCTACCGTTCCACGCCAAAGTGATTGAGAAAATCGTCAGCGCTCAACTCACCACCGCCATGGAAATCAACGACTCACTCGACCCCTCACAGTTCGGCTTCAGAGCTAACCACAGCACCGAGACCGCCCTCATCGCAGCCACGGACGACATCAGATCCCTGACCGACAAAGGAGAAACCGTGGCCCTCATACTCCTGGACCTCTCTGCAGCCTTCGACACGGTATGCCACCATACCCTGATATGTCACCTCAGCAACGCCGGCATCAGAGGCAAGGCCCTGGAATGGATCATCTCCTTCCTCTCCGGAAGAACCCAGAGAGTCCGCCTCCCCCCCTTCAGATCCACAGCCACAGAGATCATCTGCGGCGTCCCCCAAGGATCCTCCCTCAGCCCCACCCTCTTCAACATCTACATGACCCCCCTGGCGAACATCGCACGAAAACACGGACTCGACCTCATATCCTACGCCGACGACACCCAGCTCATCTTATCCCTCACCAACAACCCCACCTCAGCTAGAACCAGACTACACGAAGGCATGAAGGAAGTAGCGAACTGGATGACAGACAGCCGGCTTAAACTGAACACAGAGAAGACAGAGGTCCTCATACTCGGCCCTACACCCTCCGCCTGGGACGACTCCTGGTGGCCTCCCACCCTGGGCAGCACTCCCCAACCCACCGACCACGCACGCAACCTCGGCTTCATCCTGGACTCATCCCTCTCCATGACCAGACAGGTCAACTCGGTGACCTCGGCATGCTTCAACACCCTCCGCATGCTCCGCAAGATCTTCCGCTGGATCCCCACCGACACCAGGAAGACCGTCACCCACGCCCTCGTCACCAGTCGCTTGGACTATGGGAACACTCTGTACGCCGGCATCACCATCAAGCTGCAGAGGAAACTGCAACGAATCCAGAACGCTGCTGCACGACTCATCCTGAACATACCCCGCCACCACCACATCTCCGGACACCTGAAGAAACTGGCTCCCAGTCAACAAGAGGATCACCTTCAGACTCCTCACCCACCCACACAAAGCCCTGCACAACCTCGGACCAAAACTCATCAACCACCGCGTCTCCTTCTACACTCCTCCGCGCACCCTACGCTCGACCGGACAAGCCCTGGCAGCCGTACCCCGCATCCGCAAAGCCACCGCCGGAGGAAGATCTTTCTCTTTTCTGGCAGCGAAGACCTGGAACTCCCTTCCCAGCCACCTTCGCGCAATACAGGACCACCTCTCCTTCAGAAGGCAGCTCAAGACCTGGCTCTACGAGCACTGACCCCCCCTCCCCCCCAGCGCCTTGAGACCCTTACGGGTGAGTAGCGCGCTTTATAAATGTAACCGATTGATTGATTGATTGATTGATATGTAGTTATTGGTATTGGAGTATCTATGGTTTTGAGAATGAACATCTGAAATTTTGAGTTCGTGTATCAACGGTTAAATCAGGGTGTGAGAAGATGCAGTAATTTATCACATGGATGATGTCATCAGTGATGTCATCAGTGATGTCATTTGAGATGTCATTAGTGATGTCATCAGTGATGTCACTGACCATGTCATGAGTGATGTAATATGTGACATCATCAGCAGTGAATTGCGGGGGCGCGAGTTCTAGTTAGCTGAACTAACTATAACAGGGGAATTTCAATGGTTTTGTACGAGGGAAATGCCCAGCTAACTATAACACCCCTGAAACCTATGGTTTTTTCAGTGAATTTCTAAGGTTTTTTAAATGCCAATTCCTAACTATAACGCCCCTGAAACCTTTGGTTTTTTCAGTGAATTTCAAAGGTTTTTTTAAATGCCAATTCCTAACTATAACGTGCATGAAACCTACGGTTTTTTCAGTGAATTTCAAAGGTTTTTTAAATGCTAATTCCTATCTATAACTTATCTCTGAAGATATCATGAAAAGCATTCTTTTTTAAAAGTAGGGTGCACATTAGTTTTGTGGAAAAGCATCTTTGTGATTGGTTAAGAAAAAGCAGTATCAACGTGGAGTACATATCATAGGATAAAATTTGCTCAGCTCAACCACACCTGCTACTTGCATTTAGAAGGCACTGTTCGAACTTAAAACAATCGTCAAATTTTAACCTGCACGTGTCATTAAATGTTCAAGAAAATGTTACAAAAAAAATCGTAAAGTTTTAAAAAATTTATGAACTTTTAACCTGCACGTGTTGTAGAATGTTCTAGAAAGTGTGTTGATAGAATACGTTGCACTTCTGACTTCTATGTGTTGTTGAATATTAAAAAAACGGTTCATATGAAAAATTAAAAAGAAACCAATAGAGAAGTTTTGAAACCTAAAAGAATCAAGGAACTATTCTAATTTATTCTTTACATGTATTTATGTGTGCAGCAACAAAATTATAGACACAACAGCACCAGGAAGAAGAAGAAGCAGGGAGTGGGGGGATGAGGGGAGATGGGCAGAATGGCACACATGCACATTTAAGTACAGCACAAGTATAGACAAACAATGGCCAAAATGAAACACACCAACAAGGAGCACAAGTCACACAACCCGCCAACATCACACCACTGAACGAGCATAGAAGTGAAAACCACGCTGCATTCATACAGGATGTGTACAAAGGCCAGTCGTTGGTGTTGTGGGATGTCTGCGACCGTGGTCATCATGGATGAGATGCCCAGCATGTGGCACATGGTCGAGTTCACTGTGTGTTATGTTGCCAAACGGCTGCTCCTCCCTCCCAGGGGCCCCCGCACTTTGTACGGTGAGCTGTTGTATCTCGTGCACTCGTACGGCACGCCATTGTAATGCCTATTTGCGCATGTCCTGCTACATTCCAACAACAACATCACAGTGCAGTTTGGAGGTGGTACATGCCCCTTTACAACACCGACTGCTGCAGCTCTTGTAACAAGTCACACCAGAACACAGAGACACACTTACCACACTTCCTGTACACGGACATGTCCGTGACACCCCGCTCCCCTTGCCAGATAGGCACACCCCTCCACTGACCTGTGAATACCAGACCAGCACACACCAGTTGTGCATGCAGGAGGATGCGTACATAGCTACACATCCAGGCTCACTGCCAACGCTGAGGTGACAGCACACTGTGATGTTGCAGGGCTCGTGCCTATCATGCTAAGACAATGACCACAGGGACACACTTACTAAGATATGGGTTTGGGGGGCATTGGCGGTCCTGGAGTTGTTGAGATGAGTCTTCTGGCCCTCATGGGTGTCCCTGTATCATGCTCGTTGACTTTATGGCACCTGTGGGTGTTCTGGTGTGGCTATTGGCTTTGTTCCCTTTCATGGTGCAGGTAGTTGTCCTGCTTAACACCAGCAGAAAGCAGGTGTAAAATCCCTGGTGCTAACGTGTCTTCTCGCCGGAATTTGTTTCGCATTGCAATTAGTGTGAAAGTTGTGATGTGATTTTTTTCGTATGCAGAACAATATACGAACTGAGCAGTGTATCTCGTCAAGATCCAGCACCTGACGCACTATTCCCAATCAATATAAATACAATGAGATTTCTTAATAGATTTCGTGTGTACACTGTAAGTGCAGCCAATACCTCAGTGCAATACAATACAGGATTTTAGTATTTAGAATAAATCGCAAAGGTGCACCTCATGTCTTTTTGCATGGGAACGGCTACTCTCCATTTCATTATCAGCACTTTAACGGAAGTAAAGTTGAGATAAATCTAACACACTATTCAGAAGTTGGTGCAAACTACAGATATCACTAGTATTCCAGCGATAAGTGCCCCAAAATTTAACACCATGGTGGACTCCATCAAATAACAGTAATAAGAACAAGAAAGAGTCACACAGCAGTTAAGAGAACAACCAAAAACATTATTAATTTTTTTTTCAAACTTTATTTTTTATAATAATAAATATATAAACGATAAACTATTTTCAAACTTTATATTTTTATTAACCCCTTCAGTGCCCATGACGAGATAGTCTCGTCATGGAGCACGGTTGCGCTGTGCCCATGACGAGACTATCTCGTCATGAACCCCGCCCGCTAATTCAACGCCCGGCACAGGGCGGGGAAAGGGCGGGGCACTGAAGAGGTTAACATAAATATAAACAATAAACTAACAAACAAAATGTAACAACAATAATACACAACAACAAAGCAGAACACTCCTGTGGGAACCACGGATGTTGACGACAGACCTGGAAAATCAAAAAGATTGTTAAAAAAAAAACAACATGGTATTCTTAACAAAATACCACAAGAAACAAATCACAGATATATAAAATGTATACAGCTGACAAAATTTTATACGTTTAACTTACAAAAACTGTAAATGTTGCCGCTTTAAAATATTTACCGAATCTGAGGACATTGTTTTGCAGAAGGCACCACACCCACAACGTTTTTCTTCAGTGGTGAGGAAATTTTTTACTTTTCCCAAGGGGCAAAC
Source organism: Triturus cristatus (assembly GCF_964204655.1). NCBI lineage: Eukaryota > Metazoa > Chordata > Amphibia > Caudata > Salamandridae > Triturus > Triturus cristatus. Next base: position 790,938,260 of record NC_140581.1, on the reverse strand, counting down.
AAAGACTAACACCACCTTCGTCACTCGCAAGATTTGCCAAAGAGTTCTGTTACGAGGGGATCCTAACAAATAATACTCGTGCGGCACAGCAAGTATGATGAAACACCTAAGGACCCTTCATCCAAACAATCTTGCATGAGAAGAGTGCAAACAGATGAGAAACACTCCTGTACTGTATCTGTAAAAAACAATCACAAATAAATGTATATTAATAACTTTCAAATTTATACTATTCCATTACTGTACAAACACATTTTATATAAAAACTGACTAAGAAACTATAGCCCTGAACCACAAGTGTGACGATCGTTAAAACACTACATGCATAGTGCATACTACTTTGAAGCAGTTCATACCCTAAAGCCTACCTCACTAAAAGACTACATGCTAACTGACTAAATGATTACAGTACTATAAGGAGACACACTGGGTAAGTGACAAGGTGTTTGCTAGAAGAGTATGAATACTAACTAGAGAATTGAAGGTGTGAAAAACAACTGTGTAGGTGATTAGAGGCCTGCATCAATACTGCATAGCCATTAAAGCAGTCCATGTGCTAAGGCCTGACTCACTGCATGACTACTTGGGTACTGACTGAATGATTAGAGTACAGCAAGGAGAGTGCCTAGGCAAATTTATAAGTGCTAGGATTTTCGCACAGGGAATGGATTAGTACTTGGTACTGAATGAGTCACTAGAGGAGTGCAAAGGCAGTCACAAGTGCTGGACTGTATGGATACTGACTAGTAAATTGAAAGTGTGAAATACAAGTGTCTAGGTGGTTAGAAGACTGCATGCATAGTGCATAGGGGTTTGAAGCAGTCCATGTGCTAAGGCCTGGCTCAGTGTATGAATACTTAGGCACTGACTGAATGATTAGAGTACTGCAAATATAGTATCTTGGTGAATTGATAAGTGTTTGGGTTTTAGCACAGTGAATGGATTAGTACATGGTGCTGAATGGGTCACAAGAGGACTGCAAAGGGAGTGACAGGGTATTTCCTGGAAGTGTACGGATACTGACTTAGGAATTGAAGGTGAGAAAGACAATAGTGTAGGTGCTTAGAGGACTGCATGCATAGTGGATAGGGGTTTGAAGAAGTCCATATGCTAAGACCTGGCTCTGTGCATGAATACTTAGGCAGTGACTAAATCATTAGAGTACTGGAAAGAGAGTGTCTTGGTGAATTTATAAGTCTTTGGGTTTTGGCACAGTGAATGGATTAGTACATGCTGTTGAATGGGTCTCCAGAGGACTGCAAAGGAAGTGACAGGATATTTCCTGGAAGTGTATGGATACTGACTAGGGAATTGAAGGTGTAAAAGACAAGTGTATAGTATGTTAGAACACTACATGCATACTGCATAGACATTTGAAGAAGTCTATTTGGTACTTAGAAACTGACTAAATAATCAGACTACTTCTAGGACAGTGCTTAGATAAAACTTTTAAATGTTCAATTCTGCCACAGTGAACAGAATAGTACATGGTACTGCACCTTAGTGTCAAACCCTGACTCATTTTATCAATGCATAAGCAAAGACTAGTTTCTAATGCTACTAAAACTTGACAACATGAGAGGTTTTAAATTAGTTATCTGTCAGCAAATACACGATGTTACCAAATGCCTCTCTCACAGTGGTTCTCAAATGCACACAGACTCACAGTGTGATTCTAGACAAGCACCACTATCCCTAGGAGTTTACCAAAACTCATTCACTACAGTGGAAGTGGTAAGCGAACTGCACACAATCTTCATATTTCAGGACTACACTTTCATGTCAAAGCCTGACTCATATAATCAAAGCATAAGCAAAGACTGGCTTCTAATGCTACTAAAACTTCACAACATGACCGGTTTTAAAACAGGTATATGTCAGCAAATACACGATGTTACCAAATGCTTCTCTCACAATCCTTACCCAAATGCACACAGACTAACAGTGTGGTTTTAGACAAGCAACTCTATCCTAGGAGTTTACCAAAACTCATTCACTACAGTGCAAGTGGTAAGGGAACTGCACACAATCTACATATTTCACAACTGCAATTTACTGTCAATGCCTGACTCATATAATGAAAGCATAAGCCATAACTGACTTCTAATGCTACTAAAACTTGACAACATAACATGTTTTACAACACTTATCTGTCAGCAAATCCACAATGTTACCAAACACTTCTCTCACAGTTGTTCCCAAATGCACACAGACTCACGGTGTGATTCTAGACAAACAACACTATCCCTAGGAGTTTACCAAAACTCATTCACTACAGTGGAAGTGGTAAAGGAACTGCATACAATCTACATATTTCACAACTACACTTTAATGTCAATGCCTGACTAATTTAATCAATGCATGAGCAAAGACTGGCTTCTAATGCTACTAAAACTTGACAACATGACAGGTTTTAAAACAGTTATCTGTCAGTAAATACACAATGTTACCAAATACTTCTCTTACAATCCTTACCCAAATGCACACAGACTCAGAGTGTGATTTTAGACAATCAACATTATCCGAGGACTTTACCAAAACTCATTCACTACTGTGGAAGGGGTAAGGGGACTGCACACAATCTACATATTTAAGTACAGCACATCAGTGTCAAGGCATGACTCATTTAATCAACATATAAGCAAAGACTGGATTCTAATGCTACTAAAATTTCACAACATGACAGATTTTAAAACAGTTATCTGTCAACAAATACATGATGTTACCAAATGATTCTCTCACACTGATCCCAAATACACACTAACTCACAGTGTGATTTTAGAAAAGCACCACTATCCCTATGAGTTCACCAAAACTCATTCACTACTCTGGAAGAGTTAATGGTACTGCACACAATCTACATATTTAAGTACACCACGTCAGTGTCAAAGCATGACTCATTTAATCAACACATAAGCAAAGACTGGATTCTAATGCTACTAAAACTTGACAACATGACAAGTTTTAAAACCAGTTTTCTGTCAGCAAATACACGATGTTACCAAACGCTTCTTTCACAGTGGTTCCCAAATGCACAAAGACTCACAGTGTGATTCTAGACAAGCACCACTATCCCTAGGAGTTCACCAAAACTCATTCACTACCGTGAAGAGGTAAGGGAACTGCACACAATCTACATATTTCACGACTGCACTTTAATGTCAACGCCTGACTAATTTAATCAACACATAAGCAAACACTGGATTCTAATGGTACTAAAACTTGACAACATGACAGGTTTCAAAACAGTTTTCTCTCAGCAAATACACGATGTTACCAAACACTTCTCTCACAGTGGTTCCCAAATGCACACAGACTCACAGTGTGGTTCTAGACAAGCACCACTATCCCTAGGAGTTTACCAAAACTCATTCACTACACTGGAAGTGATAAGGGAACTGCACACAATCTACATATTTCACGACTGCACTTTAGTGTCAATGCCTGACTCATTTAATCAACACATAAGCAAAGACTGGCTTCTAATGCTACTAAAACTTGACAACATGACCGGTTTTAAAAGAGCTCTCTGTCAGAAAATACACGATGTTACCCAATCCTTCTCTCACAGTGGTTCCCAAATGCAGTCGCCAGTAGGTAGTTATAGTTAGGAAATATTTATTTTCCATAGGAAATCCGCAACATTCTATTTGGAATAACATTGGCGCCGATTGACGAATCATCGCAAAATTTTCCAAACTTTTGGCCAGCTCCGGTCCGCTCCTATCCTGAAAATTTCACGGTGATTCATCAAGCAGGGACTGAGAAAATAGGGGGTTCCAAAATGCGTTTTCCCCATGCATTTTACCTTAGGACCTGTTGACGCAGCTACAGCCCGAACTGCTGAACGGAATTACTCCAAATTTGGCAAAGAAGTAGTCCTCAGTTCAGACTCATGCCTTAAATGGTGTAAATCCATTCAGTAGTTGCTGAGAAAATTAGAGTTAAAAAGATATATATATCTGGGCGGAGCCTAACCACACATCTCATCGTGTGCTCTGATTGGCTGTCAGTACTTCCTCCAAGAAGAGTTGGCTGCCATCTTGGGACCAATATACATGATAGCACCTCATTAAAAAGCATTGCAGTTAATAGAAGGTTTTAAGACTTTAGTTACATTATAAATCATTTGTTGATGGTACCATACTCATTTTAGGAATTGTGGTGTGTTCTAAGGTGATTTTACCATTTGAAAAAGCCTTCTGCTGTGATATCATGAATCATGTTTGAGAGAAAACTATTTTCTCATGCTTTTACCACAGAGGTTTGGAAGGTGATCTATAAGCTAAACTGAGAGCATATTTTCTGTAAATTCACATTATCTTTCTCAGTCATGTGAGAATGAAGCCTGACATTCTCAGTAAAACATGTACATCCAACAAGGGCAGAGACTGTCAGTTGATTCCTTTGTGTTCTACTGCAGCTTCCCAGAGTGTTCTAAAGAACAACTAGAGCGCTAACAGTCCTACTTATGACAAATGTATTGCACACCTGAAGCCATCTTGATTGGAATAAAGTGGTAACTCTTAAAACATTTAATTTTAAAAGGAACAAAAATGAGGGGGTTCATTTTGCCATAGAAAGTATGATTAGTGCTGCAGAAAGAAAAATTAGGGCACATTTTGAGTGACTTCTCAAATCCTCTTCTATTTCATTAAAATATTCTGACATGCAGACTGAAACATGCACTTTCAATACCAGCAGCAGACTTCCCTGGTGAGCAGTAGCTTTACTACAGTGATCTAATGAGCAACTAGAGTGCTAACATTCAGACTTTATGGCAAATGTGTGACACATCTGAATGTCTTCTTGATGGAACCAACGTAAAAAACTGAAAGTATTTCCTACTGAGGAGACTGCAGTAAATAAGGAAATTAGGAAACTTCATAACAAATAAATCTCCCAAGATGGCCACCAGAGACAAAAGAGCCCAAATGTAGCCCAAATATCACCCAGATGTAGCCCAAGTATAGCCTAATGACAGAATGTCCCAGAGTGTTCTAACGAACAACTAGAGCGCTGACAGTCTTACTTATGACAAAAGTATGGCACACCTTAAGCCATCTTGATTGGAATAAAGTGGTAACACTTAAAACATTTAATTTACAAAGGAACAAAATGAGGGGGTTTATTATGCCATAGAAATTATGATTAGTGCTGCAGAAAGAAAAATTAGGGCACATTTTGACTTCTCAAATCCTCTTCTATTTCCTAAAAAAATTCTGACATGCAGACTGAAACATGCACCTTGAATACCAGCAGCAGACTTCCCTGGTGAGCAGTAGCTTTACTACAGTGATCTAATGAGCAACTAGAGTGCTAACATTCAGAATTTATGGCAAATGTGTGGAACATCTGAATGCCTTCTTGATGGAACCAAAGTAAAAAACTGAAAGTATTTCCTACTGAGGAGACTGCAGTAAATGAGGAAATTAGGAAACTTCATAACAAATAATTCTCCCAAGATGGCCACCAGAGACAAAAGAGCCCAAATGTAGCCCAAATATCACACAGATGTAGCCCAAGTGTAGCCCAATGACAGAATGTCCCAGAGTGTTCTTAAGAACAACTAAAGCGCTTACTGTTTTACTTATGACAAAAGTATGGCACACCTGAAGCCATCTTGATTGGAATAAACTGGTAACTCTTAAAACATTTAATTTAAAAAAGGAACACAATGAGGGGGTTCATTTTGCCATAGAAATTATGATTAGTGCTGAAGAAAGAACAATTAGGGCACATTTTGAGTGACTTCTCAAATCCTCTTCTATTTCATTAAAATATTCTGACATGCAGACTGAAACATGCACTTTCAATACCAGCAGCAGACTTCCCTGGTGAGCAGTAGCTTTACTACAGTGATCTAATAAGCAACTAGAGTGCTAACATTCTGAATTTATGGCAAATGTGTGACACATCTGAATGCCTTCTTGATGGAATCAAAGTAAAAAACTGAAAGCATTTCCTACTGAGGAGACTGCAGTAAATGAGGAAATTAGGAAACTTCATAACAAATAAATCTCCCTAGATGGCCACCAGAGACAAAAGAGCCCAAATGCAGCACAAATATCACCCAGATGTAGCCCACATGTAGCCCAATGACAGAAGTGTGCAAAACACTTATTTTTTGTGTATTTGCAGTTTTATATACTGCAGACTTGTCAGGTATTGGAGTGCTTTACATGAACATTGGTTACATCACACAAGATCAAATTCAATTTGGTTGTAGACATGGGGAGATATAGGGGCATATTAACAAGGGCTTTATCTCCACTTTTTTGGCTTTAAAAGCCAAAGAAGCGGAGATAAAAATATCACCCTATCAACAACAGGGTGCTAACATGCAAAATCGCATGTTAGCACCCTTTTTCACTATGCTTCCCTTTGCATCTCTAATGAGATGCAAAGTGGGCGTTCCAGAGCAAAATAATAGGAGAAATGTTGCTAAGCGACATTTCTCCTATTATCAAGCTTCATGCTAACCCTGTTAGAGACAAAAAAAGCAGCGCTAACCACGGTTAACGCTTCTTTTTTACATCTGCTAATTTTCAGATTTAGCCATGTAATCCAATGGGAGGTGGATTACATGGCTAAGTCCATCATGGGCTATCAACAAGGATATCCCTATCCTTGTAGTTTTATCGCTGCATTACCAGCGATAACCTCCCAAAATGCCACTATCGCTGGATTTTTAATCGCCTAGGCGGTTAGTGTTAATAACGCGATAACCAGGCGATATTATCCAGCGATAGCGGGCGTTAAAATAATTAACGCTAGGGGCCCTTAGCGTTAATTTTCCCTGTTCCTTGTTAATATGCCCATAAGTGATTTGACCAGAATCACAGAATGTTGAGCTGAAGCAGAAACTCCAACCTGGTTCCCCAGTTGCAAAGTCTGCAGCTCTGGAAGTAACACCACATCCTCTACCCTAAGTGCAACATTTAATCAAGTGGTCAACTGGATAAAAAAACATAAAGATTACAAATAATTTAAAAGTTCTTTGTCGCTATTTGAAAACTCAGAAAATATGTCCTCATTTTAGTTTTTTAGAGCACTAACCATAATTTTGATGCAAATAAGACCCTCTCATATATGTAATTTCTAAAGGAAATGCTCTAGGTATTACAGTTTTGATTCCATCAAGATGACGTCAGGCGTTCCAAACTTTTGTAATAAATATAGAATGTTAGCAATCTAGTTGTTCATTGGGATACTGTTGAGAGGCAGAGGCCAGGGACACGGACTCTGAAAATTGAAGGCAGGTAGGAGAGTGCAGAGGCAACAATTTGACCACACTGGGCAGGCAGTAAGGGCAGTGGGAGCACAACAGACTATGGAGGGCAGTGGAAAGGGGGGCAACAAACCAACAATACAGGACTGGCAAGAGAGGCTGTGGCAATATAATAGACCATTGTGGGCAGAAGGAAGAGGCAGTGTTAGTACAGCCATACATGCCAACAGACCCGTTTCAGCCAGGAAACGTCCAATGTTTTTAAGCTCAAATGGGCTTTATTTGATCTGTCTCCTGTCTACAATCTCCTCTTTTTCAATGTAACTCAAAGGGGAAAATCAATACCCCAGTTTTTTTTCAAAATCTCCCTCTTACCAAGTTCAAAATGTTCGCAAGTATGGTACATTGGATCATGGTAGGCAGGAGGAATTGGGGTAGGGACATGGACTCGGATAACAGAGGACAGGAGGGACATGGAGAGGTGCACCAAACTGACCCTACAGGGCAGGCATCAGTGTTTGCAGCAGCACAATACACCACACAGGGCATGCGGGACGGGAGTGCAGCACAACAATCCATAGAAAGCAATAGGGAGGGGACAGGACCATGCACATGGACAACAGAGAACAGAGGGGAAAGAGGCAATGGTAGCTAGCTGACCTTAATGGACAGACAGGAGAGAAAGCTGCAGCATAACAGACCATAAAGGGCAGGAGGGACAGATCAGGGGCATTACAATGGAACAGACAAGCCAGGAGGGAGGGAAAAGGGGTCTGCACATGGAAATAGAGGGCTGGGGGCAAGGGGGCAGGGCAGGAGCAGCAAGATGACCATGGAGGTCAGGCAGGATGGGCACTAGAAACAAGACACACCATGGAGAGCAACAGTGAGACTATGATGGCATACACACAGTCCAAGGAGGGAAGGTGGGAGGGGTTCAGGGGCAGCTAGCTGACCACACAGGGAAGGTGGGAGGGGCCATGGCAGCACAGAAGACCATGCATGGCAAGCGGGAGGATTAGTGGCAGCACGATGGCTATGATGGGCAAGAAGGAGGGTGCAGGGGCATGCACAAAGGACCATGGAGGATAGAAGGGAGGGTCAGGACCTGGGCACAGACAAGAGAGTTCAGGGGAAGGGGCCTCACAGCAGACCGCGCGGGGCAGGCAGGAGGAACAGTAGCAGCACAACAGACCAGGGAGGGCAGAAGGGTGTGGCAGTAAAATGGACCATGGAGGACAGGAGGAAGGGGATAGGGGCATGGCATGTGGACAGGCAGGGTGGAGGTGACAGGGACAGGTTACAGTCATCTGACAAAGCTAGGCAGGTGGGAGGGGAGTGACAGCTCAACAGAACACTCAGAGTAGATAGGAGTGGCAGGTCCATGGAACATGGTGGGCAAAAAGGATGGATCAGGGGCATGCACAAAGACATCGGAGAGCAGGGGGAAGGAGAATAGGGGCAGCAAGCTAAGCACAGAGGCTAAGCAGGAGGGCAATGGAGGGCATGAGGAGTGGACTGGTACATCATGCTAAATGGAGGGCAGTGGCAGCACATCAGACCATGCATGGCAGGAGGGAGGAGGCTAGTCCATGGATTCAGACAACAGAGGATAGGGAGGAGGTGGATGGGGCAGCAAGCTAACTGTTCAGAGAAGGTGGGTATTAGGAACTTTATTGTTTTTCAAATGTGTGTCTGTGCGAACTACTTAAAATATGAACAAGTATGCAGCATAATCTCACTTTTATTCAGGAAGAAGAGGACGTTTGTGACTGTGACTCCGGGCTCACTTGGCAGAAAATCCCTGACCCTCCACCTCCCATCGCAAAATGTAATGCCCGTGAAAAGGATAGGTGGACGCAGTGTTATATAGAACATAGTCCTGAGAGCACGATTGAAAATGAAAACTAGATATAGTATATGGTATAAACTATGCACCAAAAAGTGTGATATAAGATGAACCGGGGCGTGAAATATAATATGCAATACATTGTGCGCAATGACAGATTCATTGGAGAGCGTGAGATAGTACAGGCACTAGCGCGTGCTTTGCGATATGTGCCTTGGAGTGTAATATGCACAGGGCAGTGTTTTGTAACCTAACTAGTCTCTAAAGTTGTAATATAAAATATGTGCTGTGGAGTGTAACGTTGCATATGCACTGTGACAAAGATATGGATCCCAGATTGTAATATGTATGGCATAGTGCTGTGCGTTATAACATAGGCATCGAGGAAGGCACGTTAGATGGGGCAAGATAACCCGTGCGAAGGCAAGTGTGGCATGACATATTCACGGGGTGGTGTTACAGTGCACATGGGCTAGAGAGTGTCATAGCATACGCTCTAGCTGGTGGAATACAACACAGAGGTGTGTGGCACTCGGCGGGCACTGGTGGGTGTAACACAGCATTGGGCTCAGCCAGGAGCACGCTGTGACTCTCAAGTGAAGTTCGTCTCCTTTCCAGAGAGTAAAATAAAAAGTATTACACATCTGGCGGTGGATGTGTGTTTTATTAACCGTGAGGGGGGTTTCTTGCACAGTTTGGTCGAATTTTTGTTGAATCCCCTTTGAATGGCTTGGTGTGCGTGTGTATTAAATGTGCCCGTCAATAGCTATCCATGTTTGTAGAAATAAACGACAAGGGTGTCTACTTGGAGAGTACCCACCGGAGGGGGCGGCGGGATTAGGCACGGTAGGGCGTCAGACACGTCAGAGCTTCACTAGCGGTGTAAATACATTCCACGTGGATTCATTGTATGCATAGTCACCTTTTAATGAATATCCCGCAAATCGTCATGGTGATAGGTACATACGGTTTGACCAGCATGTCCTAGGTATTTCTATAAATATATATATTTTTTTAAATAATAAAAAACAAAGGCCGGCCCCTGGGATGGGGTCCCCGCCGGGGGTCATAAGTGGCCTCAGGAGGGGGGCAATGCAGCCCCCCTCCTAAAGAATAAAAAAAAAAAAGGCCATGACCCGGGGGTTGGGGTCCCCGGGGCCGATTAAGGACTTGGGAGGGGGGCTACGCGGCCCCCTTCCAAATGTATTTTTTTCAACAACAAAAAATTAGGGTGCAGGCCCTGGAGGATGGGGTCCCCAGGGCCAATAAATTAGAAAATGAAGGGGGGCCACACAGCCCTCCTTAAAAACATTTAAAAAATAAAAGACCGGCATCGCACCGGAGGCCACGCCCCCTCCTTGCAGCACTCTGCAAACGCGCCCCCTGGCCAGTTGTAAGTTGGGGAATTAATTCCCCTTCAATACTGAGGGTCCCTGAGGGCCAACTAGCCCAACAGGTATCTCCAGTATGTGCCAGGGAGCTGCGTTGCAGACAGGTGTTCTGAGGCCACGCCCCTTTTTACACCTCTGTGCAACGCAGCTCTGTGGCGCTTACTGGAGGTACCTAGTGGGCTGCCCCCGCTTCATTTAAATGAGCCCCCGGGTAGGCCAGGTTCCGGGGGCAATCCTATAATTATATTGCGGGGGCCTGCGGGGCCTCCGCAGCCCCGGGGACCACCACCTCCCTGGAGCTACATAGATTAGGAGCAGGAGGGCACATTGCCCTCCCGCAGTCCTGGGGAGCGCACCTCTCTGAGGCTTGTTTTGTAATTTTTGGGGGGCGTCCGAGGCCCCCCCAAGCTCCGGGGATCGCCACTCCCCGGGGCTTTAGTTAAATATGCAGGGGGGGCTTCGCTGGCTCCCCGAAGCCCCAGGGAACACCACCTCTCCAGGGTTTTGAAAATAGAGGGAGGAGGGCTGTGCAGCTCCCTTGCTGGAGCCCTTGATGGCCCTGGGGACTGCCACTCCCCAGGGCCGGCTCTTGCGATGTCCCGGGGAGCTCACCCCTGGGACGTTGTTGTTTGGTATGAGAGGGTGGAAGCATGTCTTGCACACTGTCATAGCAAACCCTGGTTGCTTTGTTGAAGCGAGAGGAGGAAAACCTGCTCTCGGTTCAATGAAGCAAAGCAGGATTGCTTTTGGGCAAGGGGATCTGTATGTTTGCAGGTCCCGTTCCCCAAAAGGAATGCCGGCTCCCGCAGAAGGCGGGGAGCCGGCGGGACCGTGGGAGCATTGGGGCTGCCCCCACAGGCACCAACAGAGAGGCCAGGCTCTCAAAGACCATCACCGAGTTAACAGCACTTTATCACAGCCAAAATGGTGATAAATTTAGCGCACCATTCACAAACTGGTGCAAACAGCCCATATCACCAGTTTACCAGCCTCAAAAAGCATCGTCACGGATGACCCCGGCAAATATTGCTAATGAGATGCAGAGCAGGCGTTCCTGTGCAAAAAGCAGCGAACACGCCACTTTGCAACTTTCTCAACTACCAGCAAGATTGGCGAAGAGAGTACAAAACAGGTGAGCACCAGGAAGTTTAGACATGCTCTAACCTGGTGTAAAGTCGAACTACAACATGCAACATGAAATGGAGCCCAGGCCACAGCCACACCTGAACGACAACAGATGCAATGGAGCCAACGATCTTGCAGCTTGACCACCCCCGCCACCAGCCCCTTGTCTGCCATCCCCCCTGACCCCTCCCACGACAAACAAATGTGACAGCAACCTTACGAAATCTGGGACGTAACAAATCGGGTGATGTCGCACAATTATAATAAAAAAGATGCATGTGAGGTTGGACAAACGAGAATTTCAGTCATCTATGGATTTACATATAAAACATTTTATTTAAGCAAAACAACTAAATAAAAGTAGGTACAGCCATGGCGTGTCATCCCTCGACAATCTGTGAATCACAGCCTGAAAGACAAAAAGCAAGATATGATTGTGCGTTATACGCCCATCAAAGGAGAGATAGAGAGAGAAAGAGAGAAAGAGTGAGAGAGAGGAAGAAAGAGAAAGAAAGAAAGAGTGCGAGAGAGAGGAAGAGAGAGAGAAAGAGAGAAACAGTATGAGAGAGAAAGAGAGAAACAGTGTGAGAGAGAGGAAGAGAGAGAGAGAGTGAGAGAGAGAGGAAGAGAGAAAGAGTGTGTGAGAGAGAAAGGGAGAGATGGAGAGGGAGAGTAAGTGCCTACACTGCGGACAAAACCCTCACAGCTCACCTTTCCGCCACCGGTGTGTATCCAACCATGTGCCAGGACATAGTGCAGCCCTCAAGCTCACTCATCTGAAACATAGTATAGAATCAGTAATGGCAGAGTACATACAACTGCACACGCCGAAATCGCTGTCCCGCCCCTGCGCACCTAGGCTGCTGCACCCAATCCACTTCCACCATCCAGAGGTGTCTGCCCACCCCTGCGCACCCAGGCTGCTGCACTCCATCCACTCCCACCGGCCAGAGGTGTCTGTCCACTCCTGTGCACCCAGGCTGCTGCACCCCAACCACTCCCACTGCCCAGAGGTGTCTGCCCGCTCCTGCTCACCCAGGCTGCTGCATACTATCCACTACCACCACTCAGAGGTGACTGCCCGCCGCTGCGCAAACAAGCCTCTCTGTTCACCTTCTACCACCAGCGTGTGTCCAAGAGGGCCCACCACATGCCGAAGCAACCTCCTCAGTGGTGGCATACTCGCAGTCCAGCCGAGCTCACAATTCAGATCGGGTCTTGATTGCCAGGATGGTGTATCAAGGCCACACATCATCTCAGGCTGCACACCCACTCAGCTCTGGTGGCACTGACTCAGTGGAACCCAAGTCATCGCCACGGGGCGGGAGGCCCATGTCGGGGGGGTCGACAATCTGTGAATCACAGCCTGCAAGACAAAAAGCAAGATAAGATTGTGAGTAATGCGCCCATCAAAGGAGAGAGAGAGAGAAAGAGTGAGAGAGAGGAAGAGAGAGAGAGAGAGAGTGAAAGAGTGTGAGAGAGGGGAAGAAGGAGTGAGAGAGAGAGATGAAGAGAGAGAGAAAGAGAGAAAGAATGTGAGAGAAAGGAAGAGATGGAGAGGGAGAGTGAGTGCCGACACTGCAGACAAAACCCTCACAGCTCACCTTTCCACCACTGGTGTGTCTCCAACCACGTGCCGGTACATACTGCAGCCCTCAAGCTCACTCCTCTGAAACATAGTATTGAATCAGTAATGGCAGAGTACATACAACTGCACACGCCTTCATTGCTGTGCTGCCCCTGTGCACCCAGGCTGCTGCACCCCATCCACTCCCGCCACCCAGAGGTGTCTGCTCGCCCCTGCGCACCTAGGCTGATGTACCACATCCACTCCCACCGCCCAGAGGTGTCTGCCCACACCTGCATACCCAGGCTGCTGCACACCATCCACTCCCACCACCCAGAGGTGACTGCCCGCCCCTGCGCAAACAAGCCTCTCTGCTCACCTTCCGCCACCGGCGTGTGTCCAAAAGGGGCCACCACGTGCCGAAGCAACCTCCTCAGCCGTGGCATACACACGGTCCAGCCGAGCTCACAATTGAAATTGGGTCTTGATTGCCAGGATGGTGTATGAAGGCCACGCATCATCGCAGTCTGCACACCCGCTCAGCTGTGGTGGCACTAACTCAGTGGAACTCAAGTCATCGCCACGTGGCGGGAAGCCCGTGTCGGGAGGGATCTACAATCTGTGAATCACAGCCTGCAAGACAAAAAGCAAGATAAGATTGTGCATCATGCGCCCATCAAAGGAGAGAGAGAGAGAGAGAAAGAGAGAGGAAGAGAGAGGGAGAAAGAGTGAGAGAGGAAGACAGAGAGAAAGACAGAGAGAGTTAGAGAGGAAGAGAGAGAATGAGTGAGAGAGAGAGGAAGAGAGAGAGAAAGAGAGAAAAAGTGTGTGAGAGAGAAAGGAAGAGATGGAGAGGGAGAGTGAGTGCCGACACTGCAGACAAAACCCTCACAGCTCACCTTTCCACCACCAGTGTGTCTCCAACCACGTGCCGGGACATACTGCAGCCTTCAAGCTCACTCATCTGAAAAATAGTATAGAATTAGTAATGGCAGAGTACATACAACTGCACATGCCTTCATCGCTGTCTCGCCCCTGCGCACCCAGGTTGTTGCACCCCATCCACTCCCACCACTTAGAGGTGTCTGCCCAGCCCTGTCAGGCTGCTGCACCCCATCCAGTCCTGCCACCCAGAGGTGTCTGTGCGCACCCAGGCTGCTGCACACCATCCACTCCCACCGCCCAGAGGTGACTGCCCACCCCTGTACACCCAGGCTGTTGCACCCAATCCACTCCCACCGCCCAGAGGTGACTGCCCGCCCCTGCGCACCCAGGCTGCTGCACACCATTCACTCCCACCGCCCAGAGGTGTCTGCCCGCCCCAGCGCACCCAGGCCTCATTGCTCACCTTAAGCCACCTGCGTGTAGAAAAGAGGGCCCACCACGTGCCGCTGCAAGCCCCAAGCCTGGGACCCACAGACAGGCCACCCTTCACAATATGCAGCCCCGCTCCACAGGCCAATAGGTCTCACATTTGGTGCTGCGTCTTGATTTTACCATGGCAGAGGACATACTAGTGCACCCGCCATCATCGCAGGTTGCACACCCGCTCAGCCCTTGTGGTGCCACTAACTCTGTGACCAGTGAGGCCACGCCACTTGGCGGTAGGCCCCCACTGTTCGATGGCTCAGGCCTACACTGCGGTCCAGCAGGGCACACAAAACCTGACCTGTCCGGACTGCCGGGACGGGGCATAATCGCAGGCTGCACACCCACTCAGCACTTACAGTGCCCCTACCTCAGTGCACCGAAAGTCACCGTCCCGTGGCGGTGTGCATGTGCCGGCCGCAGTGTATCCGGTGCCACCAGGTCGGAAATGGAAATGGCATGGAGCATGTGTACCCGGTCCTTTTTATTGGCAGGGTCACGTGTCCTGTGACGCCTGTGCTTGATGGGTGTGGTGTGGGTGTAAACCAGCCGTCAGGGAGTGGCTGTGGCATACTGACAACTAGACCTGTGAGCAGCAGATCCCTACAATGAAAATCTGGGCCATGTAGAGTTGTTGTACCTCCCTGTATGCATAAGCGGAGTGGGCTGGCCTGGCGTATGCCAGTCCTGCGTGAGGCTGTGAACAATGACTCCGGAGCTCTGGGTGTGGTTCCGTCCTGGGCTGTATGAGGAATCAACTGATGCGGGTGTCCCTGTTGTAGTTCTGCCGCCACCCGGGCCGCAAGGGCCAATGTGTCACCCTGTAACCCAAGTCCCAAAACATGGCCAACATGGAAGGTAGGGGGAATCACTGACCCTACATTCATCCATACTTCCACACATGAAAGATTGTGCACATGACATATCTGTGTGGATATGAATGTTTATTGCACATTCAGTGGAGTGTTGCAGCTGCAGCAAAACAGGGCCATGCAAAGACCAATTTTCCATTTTTGGCACTTGTAGGGCAGCCAATTAAAGCCAAGTTCATGCTCGGGGTTAGGCTCCGCCAACATATGTCCTTATCCAATCACTCCGCCAATTCCGAAGCACTTATAAATTCACTATACACTCTCCTTGTAGGACTCTAATGATCCAGTCTCTACCTATGTACTCATACAATGACTGAAACAAAGTTACATAACCGAAGTTTTCCCCACTGCCAGAGGTAACACTGTTGTGAGCGCTGTCCACAGCAGAATGTAATGTGGTAGGGCCCAGGGGCAGCATCATGCATACATAATGAACACATTGCTACAGTTAGATATATAGTGGAACTGGGTATGGGCACGTGCGCTCGACCCCTTTTTATTACCAGGGTCACATGTCCAGTGACGTCTGTGCTGGATGCTAGTGGGGTGAGTGTAAGCCAGCCCTCAGGGAATGGTTGGTGCTGGCAACAAGTACAACAGTAATCATCGATCACACACAGAGATTCAATCATAAAGCGTCCATGTCTTGTGCTGCACTAAGGTAGGGGCACCAGATGTGAAATAATACACAAAAGATTCTATCGTAAAGGGTCCATGAGTTGTGGTGCACTGAGGTAGGGGCATTAGAAGCATTCCGCGTGTGCACAGCTAGCGATGATGCATGGTCCAGGAGGGCCGCACTGGTAGCAATGTCTGGTGCCTACTGGACTGCGTCATCCGCAATCACAACTCGATCTGAATTGTGAGCCCTGCTATCCGCAATGTAGATCGAAGGCAGTAGTCAGCACAGACATCAAGGAATGCTTTTTGTCACTTCCTCTTGACAAAATCCGAGGACATAGAGTAAAGTTCTGTCTGCAATTAATAAATCATGTCTCAATGTAAATTGTGTGCTCTGCTGACCACAGTGTGGGCGTATGGAACAAAATATGAAATATGTATGGACTACATTGTCGAAATATCTAGGTTTTAGGGACGTTATAGTTAGTTGCCTACTGGACTCTGAAATTAATGAATCAAGACTGAATTTGAATTGTGAGCACTGCTGACCACAGTGTAGGCTGTAGGCAGTGGTCAGCAAAGGCCCACAGCCACGTGGCGTTGACTTTAGCTGCACAGATTGGATTGGTCTTCTGAACCTATTATAGTCTCTTACACAATTTGCATCGATACTAATTTTGAATTGTGAGCCCTGCTGACCGCAGTGTAGGCCAAAGGCAGCAGTCAGGAAGGGCGCTCACCACGTGGCGTTGACTTGAGCTGCACGAACTTAGTGGCACCTGAAGCACTCAGCGTGTGCGCAGCCTGCGATGATGCATGGTCCAGGCGGGCTGCACTGGTAGCAATGTCTGTTGCCTACTGCACTGCATCATCTGCAATCGCGACTGTATCTGAACTGTCAGCCGTGCTGACCGCAGTGTAGGCCGGAGACAGCGGTCAGCAAGGACAGACAGCCACGTGGCGTTGACTTGAGCTGCACAGTTAGTAGCACCAGAACCACTCAGCATGTGTGCAGCCAGCGATGATGCGAGGTTCGGGCGGGCCGTAGGGGGAGCAATGACTGTTGCCTACTGGACTACGTCATCTGCAATCACGACTCGATTTCAATTGTGAGCCCTGCTGTCCGCAGTGTAGATCGAAGGTAGTAGTCAGCACAGCCATTGAGGAATGCTTTTTGTCACTTCCTCTTGACAAAATGCGAGGACATAGAGTACAATTCTGTCTGTTATTAGTAAATCAAGTCTCAATTTAAATTGTGAGCTCTGCTGTCCGCAGTGTAGACTGCCATTCAGTGTTCCTTTGGACTTGCAAGATGAATTTGGTCATTGCAGTAAAGCTATAACTGATATAAAATAAGTTATTGAAGCAAGGATACTAAAAGGATATTATGTAGGTTTTAGGGACGTTATACTTAGTTGCCTACTGGACTCTGCAATTAATGAATCAAGACTCAATTTTAATTGTGAGCCCTGCAGACCGCTGTGTAGGCCGGAGGGAGCGGTCAGCAAGGGCCCAGAGCCATGTGGCTTTGACTTGAGCTGCACAGAGTTAGTGGTACCTGGAGCACTCAACATGTGCGCAGCCAGCGATGATGCGTGGTCCGGGCGGGCCGCATTGGATGCAATGTCTGTTGCCTACTGGACTGCGTCATCTGCAATCGTGACTCTAGCTGAATTGTAAGCCCTGCCAACCGTAGTGTATGCCGGAGGCAGCGGTCAGCAAGGACAGACAGCCACGTGGCATTGTTTTGAGCTGCACAGAGTTATTGGCACCTGTAGCATTCAGCGTGTGCGCAGTCAGCGATGATGCGTGGTCCAAACGGGCCACACTGTAGCAATGTCTTTTGCCTAATTATTTCTGCCTCAATAAGGCCTCGTGGCGGTGACTTGTGGTGCACAGAGTTAGTGGTACCTGAAGCATTCAGCGTGTGCGCAGCCTGCGATGATGCGTGGTCCGGGTGAGCCGCACTGGTAGCAATGTCTTTTGCATAATGAATTCTGCCTTACTAAGGCTATGTGGCGATGACTCGTGGTGCACTGAGTTAGTGGCACCTGAAGCACTCAGCGTGTGCGCAGCCTGCGATGATGCGTGGTCCTGGCGGGCCGCACTGGGAGAAATGTCTTCTGTCTAATGAATTCTGCCTCAGTAAGGCCATGTGGCGGTTACTTGTGGTGCACATGAGTTAGTGGCATCAGAAGCATTCAGCGTGTGTGTAGCCAGCGATGATGCGTGGTCTGGGTGGGCCGCACTAGTAGCAATGTCTTTTGCCTAATTCATTCTGCCTTGATAAGGTTACATGGAGATGACTTGTGGTGCACTGAGTTAGTGGCACCTGAAGCACTCAGCGTGTGCGCAGTCTGCGATGATGCGTGGTCCGGGCAGGCCGCACTGGGAGCAATGTCTCTTGCTTACTGGACTGCGTCATGTGGAATCGCGACTCGATCTGAATTGTGAGCCCTTCTGTCTGCAGTGTACATCGAAGGCAGTAGTCTGTACATACATAACTCTGTGGTGCTGTACCGCTTGGTTCCTGGGGGCCTGTGTCGAGGAGGGCAGCAGTCATGGCAGCGGCCTCGTGGCTGGGTAAGGGCCACCGATGTGGCAGACACATTCGCCTTCCCAGAAGTCCCGGCCTATTTATTCAAACTCCTACGCTTGAGTGGTGTACGTTGGACCAGCCCACTCCGCTTCCGCTTACAGGGGGGGACAACAAAGCTACATGACCGAGATCTTCCCCACTGCCTGAGGTAACATGGTTGCGTCCACTGTCCGCAACACTACAAACACCAGCAGTAAATATACACATGGAGAGGTCTGTGCTCTGCATAGTGAGGTCTGTCTAGCACATTACCGCTACACTTGGCATTGTGTGCATTGTTATTGATGGGTGACTTGCATCCTTCACAGATACTTGGTTGCCACATCTCCCAACATTCAGCTATTGTGTGGCTGAGGGGCCATGCCGTTTTGGAAAGGTCCGCTGTCCTGTTCTGCGCTGCCTCGGTAGTAGTGTGGGGGGGGTGGTCGGGGGGAAGGTCCTGGGGGTGGTGGTGGTGGGTGTTGTGGCCTTCTTGGGTGTCAAAGCTGTATGATCAGTAGCTCTATGACATGTGTTGGTCTTCAGATGTGGCTCTGGGCTGGGCTCCCTTTCATACTGTAGGTAGTCATTCTGCTTTACACCAGTAAAAGGCAGGTGTTAAATTCTTACTGCTAACGCGGCTTTTCGCCTGTTTTTGGATCTCATCGCAGATTTAGCTGGTCGTTCAAAATATCGGGAAGTTGTGTTTTCGAGTTATTTTTGCAAGGGAACGCCTACTCTGCATATCATTAGCGTTAGTTGTCGCTCTCATTTGTGGTGATTTTTTTAGCGGAAGCTGTCGCTGGAAAACTGGCGATATCGGCAGTTTTCACCAGGCTGAGAATGGAATTGTAAGCAGCGCAATATCTCGGAAAGCAGAAGGGAATACCGGACACGCACAGTAGAGTTTTTTCTGGCTCTTTATTTTTCTATGAGGCAGTCTTTTTCGGGAGCTTCGTTTTGTCATTCCCATAGGACCCAAATACTGTGTACAAAGTATTGATGCCCGTCAATAACACACAAACAAAAAAGAAGGAAATAAACAGCTGGGGATCCTCATCTCCCACTTGACTGTCTTCTTTTGGGGCTTCCGAGGTTTGGTACCTGAATGTCCGTTAGTGTTGTTGTCCCTCAGCCCAGGCAGCCCAAAACAAAGAGGAAGGAAAAACGAAACCGGGATTAGCTCCAGGTCCTCTCTTTTGTCTTTAAATGCTACCACCACCAGGACGCCGTGCAAGGGAAACGGGGGTGGGGGAAATGGCGTGTAGGTGCCTTGTGTCGGGAAAGTGCACAAACAAATCACGCGTGCCCTAAGTTCCCGTGCCACCCCACCACCACCAGAACGATCCCTTTATTGCCCATTGACTTTGGGCCACGATCCGGGATCAGGGCCGGGGCGTTGGGACCCGGGGCGTCCTCTCCCTTCTCTGGGCCGTCGGGTTTAACCGCACTTTATGCCGCTCCTGGGGTCTTGGATCTTCCTTCAGGACTGCCGCTGGGCTCCTCTTCCAAATCGCTCTCCACTCTTCTCCTTCTTCTCCTTCTCTCTGACATCTTCCCTGTCACTCTCCCTAACGCGCTCTCTGAGACTTGAATCTTCGCCCTTTTGTTGCTCAGCCTCTGTGACGTCAGGATGTCTTTGTTCAGTTGACCCAGCGCCGCTAGACCGCTGGGCACTTCCGGTGCAGTTACTATGTCCAGTCCTGGTTCACTCCACTTCCGGTCTGTCGGATCCTCGGAGTTCTCACACATCTCCCCCCTTAGGAATGGACGTTGGGGCCATTCAGACGATGGGTGCCGGGATGGGTAATCGACACTGACTTGCCTCGAACCCGGAACGTGTATGGTCTGAAATGAGAAAGGCTGTAAGGCGAGAAACCATCGCAGGATGCAGGGATTAGTGTCCTTATTGTTCACAAGCCATGTGAGGGGGGCATGATCTGTTAGGACAATGAATCTCCTTCCCAACAAGTAGTATTGTAAGGCCTCTATTACCCACTTTATGACTAAACATTCCTTTTCTATCATTGAATAGTGGGTTTCACGGGGAAAGAGCTTCCTACTGATGTATAGTAGAGGTTTCAGGTCGTTATATGGATCGGCTGGCATAGCACAGCACCCAGACCGAGGCCCAAGGCATCGGTTTGGAGAACAAACGTGTGGGTAAAATCAGGACAACGTAACACAGGGGCTGTATAGACGGCTTGTTTTAGGGCACTAAAACTCTCCTCATGTTCAGGAGTCCAGGTTTGTATGCGTGAGGAGTGAGCCTTTGTCAAGAGGTCAGTTAGGGGGCTGGCCAGGGAAGAGAACCCGGGTATGAACCTACGGTAATACCCTATAAATCCCAAAAACAAATGTGTATCTTGTTTCATTGTAGGTCTAGGGATAGCCCTAATGGCCTCTATCTTGCTCATTGGGGGTTGTATGTGACCTTCCTGAATCATGTACCCTAGGTATTGGATTGTGTTAGTACCCAGTAGAGACTTCTTTGGGTTGATGGTAAGGCCTGCCGCTTGGATCGCCAAGACATTTTCCATATAACATAGGTGTTCCTCCCAAGTCGGGCTAAAACTGACTATATCGTCAAGATAGGCTGCAGCGTATGCGCTGTGGGGTTTTAGGACACTATCCATTAGTCTTTGAAACGTAGATGGCGCCCCGTGTAAGCCAAAGGGAAATACCTTAAACTGGTAGAGGCCGGAGGGGATTGCAAACGCCGTTTTTTCTTTGGAGTGAGGTGATAAAGGAATCTGCCAATACCCTTTTGTGAGGTCAAGGGTTGACATAAACCTGGCCTTTCCCAACCGTTCAACCATTTTGTCTATTCTGGGCATGGGGTATGTATCGAAATTGGTTATTGCATTTACCTGTCGGAAGTCGATGCAATAACGCAGACTGCCGTCTGGTTTTGGCACGATTACCACTGGGGAACACCAGTTACTTTGGGAGGGTTGAATTATATCAGCCTTGAGCATGTCGGACACCTCCTTCTCTGCTACTTCCCTACGGGCTGCCGGAATGAAATACGGTTTCTGCTTTATGATTTTTTTCTCTAGGGACACTATCTCGTGATGCACCATGGTGGTTAACCCTGGGTTGGTGGAGAAAAGGCCTGGGAAAGACCTCAACAGGGTCTCTAACTGTGTTTTTTGTATGGGTAACAACACCCCCCCAGTGAGTACCGATTGGGCCGCTGCCTCCTGGATAGATAGGAAGGGTATCTCTAACTGTTTGTCGGTACAGGTAAGGTAGGCGGATATTGTTGCCAAGAGGAATGGCTGTGGTGCTTCCCATTTTTTTAATAGGTTTACGTGATATATTTGTTTGCATCCAACGCGGTGTGGTAGTAACACGCTATAGGTGACGGGAGTCACCTTCTTTTCTATCACGCAGGGTCCTTGCCACTTCATCAGTAATTTATCCTCAGTAGAGGGTAGCAACAGGAGTACTTTCTCCCCCGAGTTGAATTCTCTTAGATGGCTATTCCGGTCATAGTATCTTTTCTGTGTCTCCTGGGCCTCTTTCATGTTATCATGTACAATACCCCATAAGTGTGTTAATGAGGACTCAAGGTCCGCGGCATATTGCAACAGGGTTTTTCCTTCCTCATCTTCCCCCTCCCACTGCTCCGCCGCCATGTCCAGTAGGGTTCTAGGCTTTCGCCCAAACAGCAGCTCAAAAGGGGAACACTAGGTGGACCTCTGCTCATGTGTCCGTAAGGCAAAAAGAACCAGGGGTAACTTCTGATCCCATTCTTTCCCAGTCTCTGAGATAACCTTGCGGAGCATGTTTTTGATTGTTTTGTTGTAGTGCTCCACAAGGCCATCTGTTTGAGCATGGTATACAGAAGTCCTGATTCTATCTATCCCCAGTATTGTACATACTTGGGCCATCAAACTTGACAAAAAGGGAGTCCCTTGGTCCGTTAGGATCTCGGACGGGAATCCTACTCTAGAAAACAGTGAAATCATGGCTTGTTCTACAGCGGGAGTGGTCATGCTTGATAGGGGAAAAGCCTCGGGGTAACGACTGGCATAATCTACTATAACCAGGATATAGCGGCGTCCCCTGGCCGAGGGAGTTAGGGGTCCTACCAGGTCCATTCCAACCCACTTAAAAGGGATGTCAATGATTGGTAGCGGCTGTAGTGGGGCTTTTATTACAACCCCGGGATTGGAGTACTGACAGCCAACACAGGCAGCACAATGTTTTGCTACGTCTCTATACACACCTGGCCAATAGAATTTCTCCAGGAGGTCGTTACCGTAGTGCCCTCCCCCTATCGTAATATTGGCCAAAAGCAACACATGCTCCCAGAATGTGGTTGGTACAATCAATTGTGTTTTAGGCAGCGGATCCCCTTTTACAACCCTATACAATAGTCCCCTTTTTACCATAAAATAAGGTCCTACCTGTCCCGGTGCTTGTTCATGGACCTGCTCCCAAGCGTGCATGAGCGATTTGTCCTCCCTTTGGGCAGTATGGAAGCTACTTGGTTTTGTTCCATCAGGGTCTGTGAGAGAGAGAGGAAAGGCAGGATGTGACATCTGTGACTGTGTATAGCCCCTTTTCTCCCGTCGTTTCTCCTGTCTGCTTTTCCTGGCCTTGACAGCGGGGGTTTCTAAGTCAGTCTCGCTAAAGGGGGCCTCTTGTAACCAGGTCCTGGTGTTCTGTTTTGCTCCCTCCAGGTACGCCTCAAACTTAGGGTGGTCGGTCCCTATAATGACCGCTTCAGGCAAGGAGGTGGGGATCGTTATCTACCTCTAAGAGGATTTCCGCCACGGGATAGAGCTCAGTGTCCCCATGTGCGCAGGTTTGGTGTCCCTTAGCTGGGGAAAGGGAGATCAGTGATTCGTCTACTATCGTGACATGACACCCACTGTCATAGTTAGTTGAACATTTCACTCGTACAAAACCATAGAAATTCCCCCATTATAGTTAGTTCAGCTAACTATAAATTGCGCCCCTGCAATGCACTGCTGATGACGTCACATATTACATCATTCATGACATGGTCAGTGACATCACTGATGACATCTCAAATGACATCACTGAAGACATCACTGATGACATCTTCCGCGTGAAAATCTGATGCACCTCTTCACACTCTAAAATAACCTTTGATACACTCACTGTAAAATACAGACTACCATTTTTGAAACCATTGACACACCAATAAAAGTTACTACATATGTACTCACTGATTCCTAGGTCTACACACACATCCACTCATTCACCCATACAATCACAGATACATGCAGTCACTCATCAATACAGCACTATCATAAGCACTCATACACCTATACATGCACTCACACACCACGACTCATCCTGAGTTACTCACACACGTAGTCAGTCATGCAAAGAATCAATCACACTTCAATTTACTGACCTATACAGTTATACACACACCACATTGATTATTCAAACAGAAACAAATGCATACTTACTCTCTTATGCAATCACTTATACAAGTACACACTCATCCATACAGCCACTCTCACAATCACTGACTCTCACCTATAGTCATGTATATACTTCAACTTGCACATACTCTGCCTTTTACATATGTAGTTACTTGGACATGTACCATTGAGACATCCATTCACTCACCAACACACCCATACACACACTCACCCACCCACACAGCTGTTTCCACATGCACTCTTGAACTTATATGCACAGTGAATCAACCACTCAAACATCTATGCACAGAGTCACACACCTTCCACCCACCCACACACACACTCAGGCACCCATACAAATACTCAGGCAACCAATTGATAACCCATATAGACACTCATGTAGCTACTGAGCAACCCATGCAGCAGCTTATACAACAACAGACAGACTAATACAGACATTCACACAGTTTAGTCACTAACCCATGCATTCAGTAAGACACATGTAATCACTCAATAAACAGTCAGTCACGCACCTACTAAATCCTCCATCCAGACACTTATACACCCACTCACTCTTTATTACACCTTGGCATATATATAATACATATTTACAATTCAAAGAAAAACACTGTCACTGGATGATGTCGTCAGTGATGTCATCAGTGATGTCACTGACCATGTCATGAACGATGAATTATGTAAAGTCATCAGCAGTGCATTGCAGGTGCGTGAGTTATAGTTAGCAGAACTAACTATAACGGGGGAATTTCTATGGTTTTGTACGAGTGAAATGTCCAACTAACTATAACGTCCCTGAAACCTATGGTTTTTTCAGTGAATACATATAACATAAAAAATAAAACCATTTAAAAATAAACAATTTAATAGCAAAAAACATATTTGAATAAGCAATAAGTAAAACTTTAAAACCCCCATAAACATTAAAATAAATTTGTCAGAGTGATGTCCTTTTTAGATCTAAACCTGGCCAAACAAAGAAAACCATGACTCATAGAAGGTTTGCAACCTTTGACACAAAGTCTAATGTAATTCGGAAAACTATGAAGCGACACTGGAGTTTACTGCTAACTGATCCTATAATAGGGAATCAAATTGACAAAGCCACATAAATTACATACAGGAAATCTAAATCCCTGAAGGACCGGCTGGTCCATAGCTATCAAGAAACCCCTACCACCACCACATGGTTAAATGTAATGCTTGCAAAGCCTGTAGAAACAGCAGAAATAGGGATCACTACACCATCAAGGGCACCAAAATCAGAACTAAAAAGATCACTAACTGTATCACCTGCACAAGTGATTTTGTAATCTATGCAATAGAATGCCCGTGTGGCTTAACCTACATCGGGAGCACTAAAGTGCAGTTTAAGACTAGAATCTTACAGCACATGCGAGCAGTTATTAATCTTGATTTTAACTATCCCGTAGCTAGGTATTTTTATGAAAAACACCAGAATAATTCCAAACTAATTCAATTCCATGGGATTGATAGGATCATGCCACATCCCAGTGGTGGCGACAGAGAAAGACAGCTACAAATAGCAGAATCAAGATATATAATCGAGCTCAATACGAAAATCCCACATGGACTCAATAGTGGGGAGGAATTGGCAACACACATCGGCCTATGTTGACTGTATCCATCTTTCATGACTTTTGAATTGCTTTAATGAGCTGTCTTTTATTCAAAAAGAAAAAACTTTGGGATCTTGTCCGTTCTCCTTCCTTCTCTGATGTATGTATGTTTCACCAACAGCTATGACTTTTAGATTATTCACTACACTTTTTTAAAATGGGGGACATGTAGCTGGCCTGTAATTGGGATCGCAGCAGCTTATAATTGTAATGCTATTTGCTTGACGATGTTTCATCTACAGTAAGGTGCATATCGTATCTCGATAATGATCCTGGGTGGGTAGCCTATCCATACCTTCCCATTTGGGCCTAGAGTGGGCTGTAATCATCCCTCTATCTACTTTTACCCCTTAATATCACCTTGTGTAAATAATTTTTCATTTTTTCACTTGTCTGGGATGGGGCGCACACACTCACACTGGAACTGCCCACTCCTTTTCTTGCCTTACCACTAGCCTATTGATGGTCCTTTGAGTCGGATATAGCTGCCCTCTTTTAGGTACTTTACCTTATATTGGCTCAAGCTGGAACAGAGAACATATCAGGGTACATTACCATACACTAATAATGGATTTGGTCTGTGAAATATGAAATATTAGGTACATTACCTTATATTGTTTCGAGCTGGAACACAGAACCAATCAGGGTACATTACCCTTCAATAATATTTGATTTGTTCCGTAAAATGTGGAATATTGGGGATCATGTTAAAATATATATAAATTGTTTATTACATGGAATTATCATTGTATTGGAAAATATCCCATGCCCTCATTATGCCACCAATTTCAGTGGATGTAGGAATTGGTTTTCGTATACAAATTGATAACGGATTTTGTATTACATTCACATTGTTCCTGACTGTGCTGCCTAATTTTGATTGTCTTTCATGTATTCTGAAATTTAAATTTTAGACTATCAAATTTATATTCAGCAATGGCTTCGGCACATCCATGAGCTTTAGAGTATTTCTTCTATGTTGATTATGGGCCGATGGAATTATCGCACTGGCGATTTTAATTTATTTTCATTGTTTAATTGTTCCGTATTTCCTCGTGTTTTATTCTATATACATGAAGGGCTTAACATGTTTTCTTTGCAAATTTGCATTTGTTTGTGGTAATTGCTTCGACATGACAGTATTTTGTTCATGTTCATCAATCATGAGTTGTATTTCTATAGGAGGTTGAGCGCAATTCCTCAAGTTGAGAAAGGCAGCACCGAAACGCGTTGTTGTTTGTGTGCACAATAAATCAGTGTACCGTCCTCTGGTGTGCCGCTGGACTTCTTGGTGGGATTTCCTGCTATGTTCCTGCTTTCTAAACTATTGACGGGTGCTGCCCCCGTCCATCGGCATCGTAGGTTGGGGAGTGGCCTTTTGCAGTGTTATTCGTGAGAGCTATATATATATATATATATATATATATATATATATATATATATATATATATATATATATATATTATCTACTGGCGGTCGCCAGTAGATAGTTATAGTTAGGACCGTGTTTCCATAGGAATCCGCAACATTCTATTTGGAATAACTTTGGCGCCGGTTGACGAATCCTTGCGAAAGTTTCAAAATAGGTGGGGCGCTCCGCTCCGCTCCTACCCTGAAAGTCTCGGGGGGATTCGTCAAGCGGGGGCTGAGAAAAAAGGGAGGTCCCAAAATGCGTTTTCCCCATGCAATTTTCCATATGGACCTTTAGTCCAAGGTACAGCCCGAACGGCTGAACAGAATTACTTGTAATTTGGCAGAGAGGTAGTCCTCAGGTCAGGGATGTGCCTTTTGCAGGTCTGGTGTCAATCTGTTCAGTAGTTCCTGAGAAAATCAAAAGTAAAATCATATATATATGTGGGCGGAGCCTAACCACACATCTCATCCTGAGATCTGATTGGCTGTCAGCACTTCATCCAAGAAGTGTTGGCAGCCATCTTGGGACCAATATACATGATAGCACCTCATTAAAAAGCATTGCAGTTAATAGAAGGTTTTAAGACTTTAGTTACATTATAAATCATTTGTTGATGGTACCATACTTATTTTAGGAATTGTGGTATGTTCTAAGGTGATTTCACCATGTGAAAAAGCCTTCTGTTGGGATATCATGATTGAGAGAAAAATATTTTCTCATGCTTTTCCCACAGAGGTTTGGAAGGTGATCTATAAGCTAAACTGAGAGCTTATTTTCTGTAAATTCACATTATCTTTCTCAGTCATGTGAGAATGAAGTCTGACATTCTCAGTAAAACATGTACATCCAACAAGGGCAGAGACTGTCAGTTGATTCCTTTGTGTTCTACTGCAGCTTCCCAGAGTGTTCCAAAGAACAACTAGAGCGCTAACAGTCCTACTTATGATAAACGTATGGCACACCTGAAGCCATCTTGCTTGGATTAAAGTGGTAACTCTTAAAACATTTAATTTAAAAAGGAACAAAATGAGGGGGTTCATTTTTCCATAAAAATTATGATTAGTGCTGCAGAAAGAAAAATTAGGGCACGTTTTGAGTGACTTCTCAAATCCTCTTCTATTTCATTAAAAAATTCTGACATGCAGACTGAAACATGCACTTTCAATACCAGCAGCAGTTTTCCCTGGTGAGCAGTAGCTTTACTACAGTGATCTAATGAGCAAAAAGAGTGCTAACATTCTGAATTTATGGCAAATGTGTGACACATCTGAATGCCTTTGGAATCAAAGTAAAAAACTGAAAGTATTTCCTACTGAGGAGACTGCAGTAAATGAGGAAATTAGGAAACTTCAGAACAAATAAGTCTGCCAAGATGGCCACCAGAGACAAAAGAGCCCAAATGTAGCCCAAATATCACCCAGATGTAGCCCAAGTATAGCCCAATGACAGAATGTCCCAGAGTGTTCTTAAAAACAACTAGAGCGCTTACTGTCTTCATTATGACAAAAGTATGGCACACCTGAAAAGTATGGCACACCTGAAGCCATCTTGATTGGAATAAACTGGTAACACTTAAAACATTTAATTTAAAAAGGAACACAATGAGGGGGTTCATTTTGCCATAGAAATTATGATTAATGCTGAAGAAAGAAAATGAGGGCACATTTTGAGTGACTTCTCAAATCCTCTTCTATTTCATAAAAAAATTCTGACATGCAGACTGAAACATGCACTTTTAATACCAGGAGCAGACTTCCATGGTGAACAGTAGTTTTACTACAGTGATCTAATGAGCAACTAGAGTGCTAACATTCAGAATTTATGGCAAATGTGTGATATATCTGAATACCTTCGTGATGGAATCAAAGTAAAAAACTGAAAGCATTTCCTACTGAGGAGACTGCAGTACATGAGGAAATTAGGAAACTTCATACCAAATAAATCTCCCAAGATGGCCACCGGAGACAAAAGAGCCCAAATGTAGCCCAAAATCACCCAGATGTTGCCCAAATAGAGCCCAATGACAGAAGTGTGCAACACACTTATTATTTTGTGTTTTTGCAGTGTTATATAGTGCAGACTTGTCAGGTATTGGAGTGCGTTACATCACACAAGAACAAATTCATTTTGGTTGTAGACATGGGGAGACTAAGTGATTTGACCAGAATCACAGAATGTCGAGCTGAAGCAGAAACTCCAACCTGGTTCCCCAGTTGCAAAGTCTGCAGTTCTGGAAGTAACACCACATCCTCTCCCCTAAGTGCAACATTTAATCAAGTGGTCAACTGGATAAAAAAACATAAAGGTAACAAATAATTTAAAAGTGCTTTCTCGCTATTTGAAAACTCAGAAAATATGTCCTTATTTTAGTCTTTTAGAGCACTAACCATAATTTTGATGCCAATAAGACCCTCTCATATATGTAATTTCTAAAGGAAATGCTCTAGGTATTACAGTTTTGATTACATCAAGATGACGTCAGGCATTCCACACTTTTGTAATAAATATAGAATGTTAGCAATCTAGTTGCTCATTAGGATACTGTTGAGAGGCAGAGGCCAGGGGCACGGACTCTGAAAATTGAAGGCAGGTAGGAGGGTGCAAAGGCAACAATTTTACCACACTGAGCAGGCAGGAAGGGCCGTGGCAGCACAACAGACTATGGAGGGCAGTGGAAAGGGGGGCAGGGGCAACAAACCAACAATACAGGACTTGCAAGAGAGGCTGTGGCAATGTAATAGACCATTGTGGGCAGAAGGAAGAGGCAATGGTAGTACAACCATACATGCCAACAGACCCGATTCAGCCAGGAAACGTCCAATGTTTTTAAGCTCAAATGGGCTTTATTTTATCTGTCTCCTGTCTACAATCTCCTCTTTTTCAATGTAACTCAAAGGGGAAAATCAATACCCCAGTTTTTCTTCAAAATCTCCCTCTTACCAAGTTCAAAATGTTCGCAAGTATGGTACATTGGATCATGGAAGGAAATGGGGTAGGGACATGGACTTGGATAACAGAGGACAGGAGGGACATGGAGAGGTGCACCAAACTGACCCTGCAGAGCAGGCATCAGGGTTTGCAGCAGCACAATACACCACACATGGCATGCGGGACGGGAGTGCAGCACAACAATCCATAGAAAGCAAGAGGGAGGGGACAGGACCATGCACATGGACAACAGAGAACAGAGGGGAAAGAGGCAGGACCATAATGGACAGACAGGAGAGAAAGCTGCAGCATAACAGACCATAAAGGGCAGGAGGGATGGATCAGGGGCATTACAATGGAACAGACAAGCCAGGAGGGAGGGAGTAGGGGTCTGCACATGTAAACAGAGGGCTGGGGGCAAGGGGGCAGGGCAGGAGCAGCAAGATAGCCATGGAGGTCAGGCAGGATGGGCACTAGAAGCAAGACACACCATGAAGAGCAACAGTGAGACTGTGATGGCATACACACAGACCATGGAGGGAAGGTGGGAGGGGTTCAGGGGCAGCAAACTGACCACACAGGGAAGGTGGGAGGGGCCATGGCAGCACAGAAGACCATGCATGGCAAGTGGGAGGGTTAGTGGTAGCACAATGTCTATGATGGGCAAGAAGGAGGGTGCAGGGGCATGCACAAAGGACGATGGAGGATAGAAGGGAGGGTCAGGACCTGTGCACAGACAAGAAAGTTCAGAGGAAGGGGCCTCACAACAGACCGCACGGGGCAGGCAGGAGGAGCAGTTGCAGCACAATAGACCAGGGAGGGCAGAAGGGTGTGGCAGTACAATGGACCATGTAGGACAGGAGGAAGAGGATAGGGGCATGGCATGTGGACAGGCAGGGTGGAGGTGGCAGGGACAGGTTACAGTCATCTGACAATGCTAGGCAGGTGGGAGAGGAGTGGCAGCTCAACAGAACACTCAGAGTAGATAGGAGTGGCAGGTCCGTGGAACATGGTGGGCAAAAAGGATGGAGCAGGGGCATACACAAAGACATTGGAGGGCAGGGGGAAGGAGAATAGGGGCAGCAAGCTAAGCACAGAGTTTAAGCAGGAGGTCAATGATGGGGCATAGAATTGGGCAATGGAGGGCAGGAGGAGTGGACTGGTACATCATACTAAATTGAGGGCAGTGGCAGCACATCAGACCATGCATGGCAGGAGGGAGGAGGCTAGTCCATGGATTCACACAACAGAGGATAGGGAGGAGGGGGATGGGGAAGCAAGCTAACTGTTCAAAGAAGGTGGGTATTAGGAACTTTATTGTTTTTAAAACGTGTGTCTGTGCGAACTACTTAAAATATGAACAAGTATGCAGCATAATCTCACTTTTATTCAGGAAGAAGAGGACGTTTGTGACTGTGACTCCGGGCTCACTTGGCAGAAACAACCCCTGACCCTCCACCCCCTATCGCAAATTGTAATGCCCGTGAAAAGGGTAGGTGAACACAGTGTTATAAAAACATAGTCATGAGAGCACGATTGAAAATGAAAACTAGATATAGTGTATGGTATAAACTATGCACCAAAAAGTGTGATATAAGATGAACCGGGCGGGAAATATAATATGCAATACATTGTGCGCAATGACAGATTCATTGGAGAGCGCGAGATAGCACAGGCACTAGCGCGTGCTATGCGATATGCGCCTTGGAGTGTAATATGCACATGGCAGTGTTGTGTAACCTAACTAGTCTCTAAAGTTGTAATATAAAATATGTGCTGGGGAGTGTAACGTTGCATATGCACTGTGACAAAGATATGGATCCCAGATTGTAATATGTATGGCATAGCACTGTGCGTTATAACATAGGCATCGTGGAAGGCACGCTAGATGGGGCAATATAACCCGTGCGAAGACAAGTGTGGCGTGACATATTCACGGGGTGGTGTTACAGTGCACATGGGCTAGAGAGTGTCATAGCATATGCACTAGCTAGTGGAATACAACACAGAGGTGTGTGGCACTCAGCAGGCAATGGTGGGTGTAACACAGCATTGGGCTCTGCCAGGAGCACGCTGTGACTCTCAAGTGATGTTCGTCCCCTTTCCAGAGAGTAAAATAAAAAGTATTACACATCCGGCAGTGGATGTGTGTTTTATTAACCGTGAGGGGGGTTTCTTGCATAGTTTTGGTCGAATTTTTGTCGAATCCCCTTTGAATGGCTTGGTGTGCATGTGTATTAAATGTGCCCGTCAATAGCTACCCATGTTTGTATAAATAAATGACAAGGGTGTCTACCGGGATTAGGCACGGTAGGGCATCAGACATGTCAGAGCTTCACTAGTGGTGTAAATACATTCCACGTGGATTCATTGTATGCATAGTCACCTTTTAATGAATATCACGCAAATCGTCATGGTGATAGGTACGTACGGTTTGTCCAGCATGTCCTAGGTGTGTCTATAAATATATATTTTTTTAAAATAATAAAAAACAGTGGACAGCCCTGGGGATTGGGGTCAAAAAATATAATTAGGAGACAGGCCCTGGGGGATGGGGTCATCAGGGCCAATAAATTAGAATAAGAAGGGGAACCACACAGCCCCCCTTCTTAGAAAATTAAAATAAATAAAAGACTGGCATCGTGCCGGAGGCCACGCCCCCTCCTTGCAGCACTCTGCAAACGCGCCCCCTGGCGAGTTGTAAGTTGGGGAATTAATTCCTCTTCAATACTGAGGGTCCCTGAGGGCCAACTAGCCCAACAGGCATCTCCAGTATGCACCAGGGAGCTGCGCTGCAGACAGGTGTTCTGAGGCCAAGCCCCTTTTTACACCTCTCTGCAACGCAGCTCTGTGGTGCTTACTGGAGGTACCTAGTGGTCTAGTTTTGACCCTAGGGACCCTTAGGATTCAAGGGGACTTAATCTCTCAACTTAGAACAGCCACAGGGCGCGTTTACACAGTGGTGAAGGGAGGGGACGGAGCCTGAGGTGACGTGTGCAAACACACACTATGGCACGTTTTAAATTGGGGATATAATTTTCCTTCAATACTGAGGGCCCCTGGGGGGTAACTAGCCCACCAAGTGCTTCCAGTAAGCGCCACTGAGCTGCATTGCAGTGAGGTGGTCCAGGCCGTGCCACTTTTTACACCTCTCTGCAACGCAGCTCTGTGGCACTTACTGGAGGTACCTAGTGGGCTAGTTGGACCCTAGGGACCCTCAGGGGCCTGAGTTAACGTGTGCAAAAACACCCTGTGGCCTGTTTTAAGAGGTAGTTTTAATCCCCCTGCCCTATTATATACTAGGGGCTTACAGAGGAGGTCATGCTAATCACAAGGGGACCCCAACGCATAATGTTCCCTAGTGTATGTAGGTGTTTTCACTGTATTCTAAGGGTCTTTTAACATAGCACTGGCTCTAGGACTGGTTAGTCAGACTCAGTTACCACCAGTATCCGTCTGAAAAATTTGAGGGTACAGGATGATTTTGCAACAAGGCTTCTTTCTGCTCTTCTTTTTGTTCTTTCTGCACGTTATCCTTCTTCCTGCACTTTTCTTCGTCTTTGAGGACTTCTGTTGCTTCTTTCTGCACTTCTTTTTTTTCTTTCTGTGCATTTTTTCTTCTTTCTTCACATGTCCTATCTCTGTAGGCATAGTTAGAAATTAGCATTTAAAAAACCTTTGAAATTCATAGAAAAAAACATAGGTTTCAGGCACGTTATAGTTAGGAATTAGCATTTAAAAAACCTCAGAAATTCACTGAAAAAACCATAGGTTTCAGGGGTGTTATAGTTAGCTGGACTTTTCACTTGTACAAAACCATTGAAATTCCCCCGTTATAGTTAGTTCAGCTAACTATAACTAGCGCGCCCGCAATGCACTGCTGATGACGTCACATATTACATCACTCATGACATGGTCAGTGACATCACTCATGACATCACTGATGACATCTCAAATGACATCACTGATGACATCATCCAGTGAATGTGTGTTTTTCTGAAAATTAAATATGTTTTATATATGTATATCTCAAGGTCGATGGAAGAATAAATGGGTATATAAGTGTCTAAATGGATGATTTGTTTTTGAAAAATTGATTGTGTAACTGACTGATTAAGTGTATCATAGTGAATACATGGCTTAGTGAGTAATTTTTAAATATGTAAATATCTGTATCAGTCTCTCACTTTGTGTATAAGTGGCTGCATGGGTTGGTATAAATATATATATATACATATAAATATATAACATAAAAATAAAACCATTTAAAAATAAACAATTCAATAGCAAAAAACATATTATTTGAATAAGCAATAAATAAAACTTTAAAACCCCCAAAACACATTTACTAAGAATACTATAAACATTAAAATACATTTAAAAATAAAAACAAATTGCATAAAATATATAAATTTTATAAATAGTTAGTGCTATAAAATCTAGTTAACCAATATTGGAGGCTATTAAATATACTGTTGCCACTCTAGTTTATGCAACAGTAGGAAAGTGTTGGACTTTGGAGGAGGTAGATTTACTATTCCTAACCCAGTCACCACAATAGTAGGGAAAGTGTTGGACTTCGGAGAAATTAATTTTACTATTCTCTCTCCAGTCTGAAGAACAGTAGGGAAAGCATTTGATTTTGAAAGGGTGAAATGTACTATGCCCACTACAAACAGCGCAACAGCAGGGAAAGTGTTAAAATTCAGAGGGGTTCATTTTACTATTCAGACTGCTGTCTAAGCAAGAGTAGGGAAAGTACTGTTCACTTCACATTACATGTATGAGTTACTCCAAAAATGTGGAGAACAAACTAAACTCTTAATATAAAAATTGTTAATTAACATAAAGAATATAAACATTTCAAAAACTAAAAACAATGAATCAATGTACGTAATAATTATCAATTCATAAATAATTTGTATTATAAAGTATAACTAATGAAATAACTATTCCATAATTTACTTAAAGTCAATTAAATAAGTAAATAATAATGAATTGTTAATTAATATTACTTAATTGATGTCCCACCCTAGACCTCTACAAACCTAACATCCAGAAATTAATATATAATTAGAATAAATGAATATTCCATATTTTACATAATTAAAAATCAATGAAATAATTTATTAACACTTAATAATAAGTTGTTAATTAACCATAACTTTATTAACTTTCCACCCTAGACCCCTACACATCAGGTAGCCCACAATTAAAATATAAGTAATATAAATAAATATTCCATTAGTTACAGTATTAAAATTCAATTAAATATTTAATTACCAATTAATATGTATTTTTTGATTAATTATTGCTTAATTAACTTCCCACCCTATACCCCTGCAAACCTAACAGCCCGCAAATAACATATAACAAAAAAAAACAGGATTACATAATTTACATAATAAATATCAATCATATAATTAAATACAATTTATTAATGAATTCATGATTAAATATTATCTAATTAACTTCACCCGCTGACCCCCCACAAACCCCAAATCCCACTACAGCGCTATAAACTACTATTGAAAATTAATTTAAAAATTCTAAATCACTTAAAATGGCATACTACATTTGATAAAAATGTATAACATTTATATAAACAATAGTAACACATACAATTAATATATCAACTTAAACACATTAAAATATTCAACAAACTATATTTTCAACTACTATATTACTGAAAACAATATTAAAAACATCGATATTCTTTACAACAATATTACTTAGCTGAAAAAATGATATTCTGGTTAACAATATTTTTGCATCATGGTATTTATGTATCACAATATTCTAATTCCGTTACTTCTGTCTCCCAATATTTACAACTTTAGATTTTGTCAAAACACTGACCTGTGTATTCCCAGTGACATCCATCTCTCTTCCCAGAGATTACATTGTGGATTTATCAAGTGTGCAGTAGTGGATCATATTTTCTAGTCAGCACATAGTGGGTTGCAATTTATGTAGCTATCCTCTCTACGCATGAGGCGATGTTAGCCTACTTCCATGTTCGTTATGTAGCTGGAAGTGTAGTTGGGTGCCAGCAGCATAAGGAAGGTTCCCCTATTACTTTTCTAAATGATATCCTGCATAGATGTTGAACTGTAGGCTGGAGACTGATGGTCCCTCAGGTACACTGGATGCTACAGTATGAGATCATGACTCCATTTGTCAAATCTGTACTTTTTTATGTGGCTGGAAAGGCCTGCAACTATCCATGGTAGATCAGGACACCCCTGTCCAGTCACTGATCATTCCCAGTGGTCTGCTACCATTGGTATATAACTTTCCCAGTAGGTCGGTGGACTCAGAACTGATTTTTGTTATTTTCAACAAGGAAGAGCTTCTCTCTGATGATGTCATGGAAAGATGTGGTGCCACTTGAGATCCTAAAGCCTAGATGGTGATCATGAAGAGTAAGGTTTTATTTTTGTGGGGATTAAGTTGTCTTGTATGCTTCCTTTCAGTGGATTTGTTGGTGTAGGGTAGGGGCAGGATTCTGGTTCTTCAGGTTATTTCTTCAAGGAATGACTAATAATCGTGTAATCAGAGGCTGGGGGGAATTCTACTCAGAAAAGATGCACTGATCTTTTTTTGATGTTTATAATTATCAATGGAAGGTATTGCTTCATGCATGTGGCTTTACAAGGCTCGAGTCAGGTTAAATTATTTGGTTTTGACGGTCTTTTTAGCAGCCGCGGTCGGTAGTAGGAGTTCCTGCAGGGCGGTGACGTTGGGAGGGGGAGGGGCAGGGTGGGGGGTAGTAAACTATGGATTACGGAGGTTTACAGGTAAGTAAACATATAAATTAATAAAACGAATTTCGTTGCGTGCACTGCATCGCATTTGGGGATGCAGTGCACGCAACAAAATTTGTTTTATTAATTTATATGTTCACTTACCTGTAAACCTCCGTAATCCATAGTTTACTACCCCCCACCCTGCCCCTCCCCCTCCCCACGTCACCGCCCTGCAGGAACTCCTACTACCGACCGCGGCTGTAAGAGTAGTGAGGGAGGTAGGGCTAGTGACTATGAAATCACTGATTTTGGTTGTTTTGGACTCTAGAACACTTGTAGGTCTTTGAAAAATAGTAGCAACTTGTTAAAATAGTTACCGCCATTAAAAACATATAATTATTTTAAGCCCTGAGCAATTTGCAACAATAAAACCAATAAGAGGGTAGGGTTTGCCGTTTGACATGGAAAAAGGGTGAGCAATGAATTTATAAATAAACATTTTTTTCCATGCTTGCAAAGTCTTCTTTCTTCATAAATTATGATGCCAGCCTTCTTTATGTCTCGGTACGAGGCCCGCTCTCTCCCCAGCAGCTCCGCTGTGCTCTGCTCCGCCACTGATCATCAGAACCCCACCGTGTAGTGTTCGAGACCACTCTGTGCCTCGTGATTTTGTTCCTTACATTCTGCCATTGTGGCCATCCATCTTGCTGGATTGTGTTTTTTTCACTTGCCTTTTTTCCTTTCCTGCTGTTCCCGCCGCCGCCTCTGCCCCCCTGACCCCTCCCCCTGACCGCCTGCTCCCACCTCCCAGCTGCACGTCCCTCCCCCCTCCTCTACTTAATGGCGGCCGCTGCGCGGTCGCGCAGCAGATGCATGCAGCGGGCACACCGCTAGCACGCCTAAGGCAAGCCCATCTGTGCCCGTCCGCGACCCGACCGTGACCAGTGCCAGGGACCCTGCATCTCAAATCACCCACCGCTGAAGCACAGCCACCCTCCACGCCCTCAACCCTCGCCAGACAAGACACACAGCCAGTTCTCCTGCCTCCACTGCCGCCACACCTTCACCACCACCCCGGCCTCCAACACTGGTGACGCCAACACCGCCAACACCCTCAGATGCATCCTCCTCAATGTGCGCTCGGTGCACAAACACGTTGTGGAGACCTGGAACCTACTCGACTCTCTCTCGCCAGACATCGCCTTCTTCAAAGAGACCTGGACCAATGCCTCCTCTGCCCCCTACAAGAACACCGCCATCCCGGACGGATACAAGATCCAAAGGAAGGACCGCCCCAACCACCTGGGAGGGGTCCTCGCCATTGCCCACAAGAACACCCTCCGCCTCACCACCTCCAGCAAATCCTTCCCCTCTGCTGAACACCTGCACTTCCAAATCCTGACCAGCCCCAACTCCACACTCCGCGGAACCCTCATCTACAGGCCCCCCAGCCTCCGGACCCCATTCGCTGCCACCATCACCGACCTCATCGCATCCCACGCCATCACCTCAATGAGCTACATACTCATCGGAGACCTGAACTTCCACCTCGACAACCCCAGCGACCCCAACGCAGCCACCCTTCACAATGACCTTGCCAACATCGGACTCAAACAACTCATCACCACACTCACCCACAGGACACACCCTCGACCACATCTTCGTGGCAGGAAACAGCGTACACTTCAGCCACACAACGCAACCCCCTTGGACTGACCACCACTGCGTACACTTCACCATTGACAAACCCAAGGTACCCAAACCAGCCCCACGCCCACCACAAGGGGAACTGGAGCAGGGTCATTGACGAGCAATTCAACTCCACCCTCACCCGAATCAACCATACCTCGACATCCAACGCCAACGTCGCAGCCAGAGCACTCCACACTTGGATCTCCAACTGCGCAGACGAGCTCGCCCGCTACATAAACCCAACAAACAATGACCCAGGAAAGCTGCCTGGTTCACCACCAATCTCCAAGAAGCCAGACGCACCTGCAGACGCCTGGAGAAGAACTGGAGAAACACCAAGACACCCGAAAACTACACCCCCTACAAGGACGCCATGACATACTACCACAACCGGATCAGAAACACCAAGAGGACTTTCATCCACAACAAAATACTCGCCAACTCCACCAACTCCAAAGAACTCTTCACTGTCATCCAGGAATGCACCAACCCCCGCAGTAAAGCCACAGACATTACCCCATCCTAAGAGCTCTGCGACAAGCTTGGCACCTATTTCCACCTCAAGATCAAGAACCTCTACGACAACTTCGCCGACCATCCACCGGACAACACTGCCGCCCCACCCCCCAGACACACTAGCCAGCCCACCATCTCTTGACTGGGGGAGAAGGTATGCATTGTCAGCATTCCGTCCATCATTTGTTTGTTGTAACGCTTTTCGCCCTAAGTGGGATGGGTATTCCCAGACGTGGGACCCGTGCTCACTACGCCACTGGAGTCAAGCTATCCTGGCTGATGACGGCTGATAGCCAGAAACCGGTCCTAGGATGCTTGATTCCGGTCCAGGGAAGACATGGCTTGGCAGTTCGGGCTGGACTGTTCCCATGAGGCACAGGGTCAAGACTGATTTGCATATGGCCATGTCTAAACTGGGGTGGTGTAGTGGGCAAAAGAATGATGGATTTAACCCAGATCTCTTGACTGGGGGAGAATGTATGCATTGTCAGCATTCCGTCCATCATTTGTTTGTTGTAACGCTTTTCGCCCTAAGTGGGATGGGTATTCCCAGACGTGGGACCCGTGCTCACTACGCCACTGGAGTCAAGCTATCCTGGCTGATGACGGCTGATAGCCAGAAACCGGTCCTAGGATGCTTGATTCCGTTCCAGGGAAGACATGGCTTGGCAGTTCGGGCTGGACTGTTCCCATGAGGCACAGGGTCAAGACTGATTTGCATATGGCCATGTCTAAACTGGGGTGGTGTAGTGGGCAAAAGAACGATGGATTTAACCCAGATCTCTTGACTGGGGGAGAATGTATGCATTGTCAGCATTCCGTCCATCATTTGTTTGTTGTAACGCTTTTCGCCCTAAGTGGGATGGGTATTCCCAGACGTGGGACCCGTGCTCACTACGCCACTGGAGTCAAGCTATCCTGGCTGATGACGGCTGATAGCCAGAAACCGGTCCTAGGATGCTTGATTCCGGTCCAGGGAAGACATGGCTTGGCAGTTCGGGCTGGACTGTTCCCATGAGGCACAGGGTCAAGACTGATTTGCATATGGCCATGTCTAAACTGGGGTGGTGTAGTGGGCAAAAGAA
The DNA here is from genome assembly GCF_964204655.1 of Triturus cristatus. Lineage (NCBI taxonomy): Eukaryota > Metazoa > Chordata > Amphibia > Caudata > Salamandridae > Triturus > Triturus cristatus. The sequence continues at coordinate 790,898,208 of NC_140581.1, read as the reverse complement.
CGATGGATTTAACCCAGATCTCTTGACTGGGGGAGAATGTATGCATTGTCAGCATTCCGTCCATCATTTGTTTGTTGTAACGCTTTTCGCCCTAAGTGGGATGGGTATTCCCAGACGTGGGACCCGTGCTCACTACGCCACTGGAGTCAAGCTATCCTGGCTGATGACGGCTGATAGCCAGAAACCGGTCCTAGGATGCTTGATTCCGGTCCAGGGAAGACATGGCTTGGCAGTTCGGGCTGGACTGTTCCCATGAGGCACAGGGTCAAGACTGATTTGCATATGGCCATGTCTAAACTGGGGTGGTGTAGTGGGCAAAAGAACGATGGATTTAACCCAGATCTCTTGACTGGGGGAGAATGTATGCATTGTCAGCATTTCGTCCATCATTTGTTTGTTGTAACGCTTTTCGCCCTAAGTGGGATGGGTATTCCCAGACGTGGGACCCGTGCTCACTACGCCACTGGAGTCAAGCTATCCTGGCTGATGACGGCTGATAGCCAGAAACCGGTCCTAGGATGCTTGATTCCGGTCCAGGGAAGACATGGCTTGGCAGTTCGGGCTGGACTGTTCCCATGAGGCACAGGGTCAAGACTGATTTGCATATGGCCATGTCTAAACTGGGGTGGTGTAGTGGGCAAAAGAACGATGGATTTAACCCAGATCTCTTGACTGGGGGAGAATGTATGCATTGTCAGCATTCCGTCCATCATTTGTTTGTTGTAACGCTTTTCGCCCTAAGTGGGATGGGTATTCCCAGATGTGGGACCCGTGCTCACTACGCCACTGGAGTCAAGCTATCCTGGCTGATGACGGCTGATAGCCAGAAACCGGTCCTAGGATGCTTGATTCCGGTCCAGGGAAGACATGGCTTGGCAGTTCGGGCTGGACTGTTCCCATGAGGCACAGGGTCAAGACTGATTTGCATATGGCCATGTCTAAACTGGGGTGGTGTAGTGGGCAAAAGAACGATGGATTTAACCCAGATCTCTTGACTGGGGGAGAATGTATGCATTGTCAGCATTCCGTCCATCATTTGTTTGTTGTAACGATCGTCTGACAACACGGCCTCAACATCGTATACTACACAGAAGACACCCAGCTCATCCTCTCCCTCACAAAAGACCCCACCACTGCCAGAATCAACTTCCAGAAAGGAATGCAGGACGTCACAGTCTGGATGACCAACAGCTGCCTAAAACTCAACGCCGAGAAGACAGAAGTCCTCATCCTTGGAACCACCCCCTCAGCATGGGACAACACCTGGTGGCCGGCCGCCCTCGGAAGCCCACCAACCCCCTCGGAGCGTATCAAAAACCTGGTCATCGTATTTGACTCATCCCTCAACATGAACCGACAGGTCTTCAACATCCTCCCCATCCTCCGCAAGACCTTCAAATGGATCTCCCTGAGTCCAGGAAGACAGTCACCCACGCACTCATCACCAGCAGACTATACTATGGAAACGCACTCTACACCAGCATAAAAAAGACCCTACTCCGCAAACTTCAGATGATACAGAATACCGCCGCCATACTCGTCCTCGGCATCCCCCAACATGAACATATCAGCCAACACCTAAGAAGGCTCCACTGGCTCCTCGTGGAGAAAAGAGTCACCTTCAAAATCCTCACCCATGCCTACAAATGCCTACACAACACGGGGCCCAAATACCTCAATGACAGAATAAACTTCCCCGTGCCGAAAAGAACCCTCTGATCTTCCAACCTCGAAAATCCGCGCATCCACAGAGATCAGAGCAGGCCTTCTCTCACTTCGCTGCCAAAACCTGGAACGAGCTCCCAGCAGACATCAGACACGCCCCCTCCCTGAACACCTTCAGGAAGACTCTCAAGATCCAGTTCTTTGGCTGAACACATCCGTGGACCCCCTCCCCCTAAGCTCCTTGAGACCCTCTGCTAGAGACCCCCGAAGTCCCTTTCTGGCTGCCTGTTCATGGCGTTGGTACCGCCATGAACAGACAGTCAGAAAGGGATATCTTAATCCCTATGGCGGTGCCTGCGCAGGTACTGCCCCCATTGTAGGGATTAGGAATCCGAATGCCATCCCAGTGGGATCTTTGATCCTGTCAGAGGTGGTGGTCCTACCCCCCATCTCTGTGGTCTGACCAGCTGCATTGTAATGCAGTGGCCGGACCAATACCCTAGATGGCGGGGGGACCGGCCGTAATCGTAATGAGGGCCTAACAGTGTAATTTTCACCAGTGTATTGCTTAGTACTTGTTGGCTTTAATGTCATTCTCATGTGCTTTTTTCTTATTTGTTGCCTTTCCTTCCTTTTCTTGCATTTGTCCCGCTCTTAGATCATACCTTCTTTAACCTTCTTTTGATCAGACGACTTGTATCCTTATATTGCTTTTATTCAGAGAACTCATTTTTTTGTTTTTCTTTCAGCACTTTGTTCATGTTTTCTTCCTGTCTCTTGTGAGCTACTTCTCCACTGAAACCCCTCTGTTCTTTCTTTGTTGTGTTTCCCTCCTCGCAGCTCACTGGTTGCTTCTCCTGCCTTCCCCCTGTCCTGTGGCCCCCACATTGTCCTTGGTGCATGTCTTTCCCCTCCGTGCTCGACTGGAATTTCTCTCTTTTGCTACTTTTTTTTCAGTTCTTCTCTTTTTAACGTTTCCACGCATTAAGGTCCTTCGTTGCCCATCCTACCCCTCGCTGCTGTCTATTAATCTTGCACCCCTACATAGCTCACCACTCACCTCACTCGCTTTCATTTTTTTTGTTAAACTTTTTTGCGGGATGGTAATTGCTGTTTACTTCTTCGCTGCTTCTTTTTAAAAAAATGCGTTTTGTCACATGTGAATGTTTTTTTTTTAATTTGCTCCCCCAGAATGGGTGACCCAATCTTGAAACATGAATAAGAACAAAAAAAACACTAAAAGTCTGTTGCTTCATACTGCATGCACGTGCATGGGTGGTGATGCATGTTCATTCATGCGTGATGGCACTGGGGCTGCTGGGTGTCATGACCCATGCTTGATGACATTTTCTGATATGTCCTATAAGTGCCCCTTTTGGCATGTTGAACTTTTATTTTCAGTAATTTTGTAAACAACCCCAAACACACTAAAAACAAAATGATTCAGTAAAATGAGGGGCAGCAGAAATGACATGAAGCATTCTTTTTACCCACTGATGACACAGCAGGGTTGACTTCTTGGCCAAACTTTAGTCCTTCACCAGCCTCCCATTTCCTGCTAACGCGCTATAGTACGGTAGAAGTGAAAGCTATAGACAGGTACAGGTTTTATAGAGTCTTCTTTACTTTCTATAATTGCCTGTCTCTTAATGACCCCTGTGACAATGGGTATCACCGGCTGTTCACTGCGTAGCAATGGACAAGCCAGGAGTAGGCAAGGGGTAGCAGGTGCTACCCAGTGGCGTAATGCAAGATGGTGCCCCCATCCTCAGAGTGTGAGGAGTTACCGTAATAAAAAAAGGTCTTGAGGACCTTCTTGTGAACCTGTGCACTAGTTCTTGCACTCGGCAGATGTGCACATGAATCAGCTGGTCGCCTTTACTCGAAACCTTACCTTTTCTTGCTACCTTACTTATAGCCTGCACTAGAGGCACGTGGGCCCAGATTCACAATGGTTTAGCGTCAGGTTAGTGTTAATTGTGTAACGCTAACCCGACGCTAAACTTATTTGGAGATTATCAAACCAATGCTAATTGGTATTAGTGTTGGTTTGTATAGAAAAGTAAGGCAAAGCAGAGCGAAATGCTGCTTTGTATTACGTCAAGAGGGAGTTACATGGGTGGGTACATGGGCGCTCCCAGTCAACCAGCCATGCTTTTTGACACTAAACCCTAGTTACTACCATTAATCTAGACAGGGTTTAGTGATAAAAATGAACGCAGCCGTCAAGCAGGCTTTAAAATGAGAAATGTTTTCCTTTATTTTCCGACTTTGCATGCATGCTGCACAGTGCAGCACACATACAAAGTAGGAAATGCTTTGAAGTAGGAAACATCCATTACAACGCAGTCATTACATCGCACTGCTTTTACAACGCAATTGCCTTTACATCGCATGCCATTACAATGCATGCCATTACATCCCATGTCAATACAACGCATGCCATTACAACGCATACCATTACAACGCATGACATTACAACGCATTATAAGGTAAGTTATGGAGATTTTTTTGTTTTAGGGTGGGTATGGGTTTTGGGGTAGATGGGAATAGTTATTTTTACCCCTACACTATCCAACACTTACCCTACTGTTGCACTCACTGGAGTGGGAATAATAATTTGTACCCCTACACTATCCAACACTTACCCTACTGTTGCCCTAAAAGTAGTATGCGTTGTAATGGTATGCGTTGTAATGGTATGCGTTGTAATGGTAGTTTTTTTAAATGTGCTGTAATGGCATGCGTTGCAAAGTCATGCGATGTTATGGTAGTTGTAAAAGCATGCGTTGTAATTGTTTGCGTTGTAACGTCATATATTTCTTTGAAGTGTGTCCAGGCATAGCATTTTGTTCCAGAAGGATACCCTTCCTGTATAAAAGCTATGGCAGACTCAGGCACGCACCCTAGCACTATGGCACTAAGGTGTGTGCATGGTAGCTAAAATCAGTGCCAGTCCTGTGAAGTGGAGAGGGGAGGAGAGAGACATATCTCTTAGAATATGGGGCTCTCCTGCTCTCTCCCTGCCACACAAGGCAGTGCAGCCTCTTTGGGGTCTGCGCTGCGTTCCGTGACAGTTTTCAGAATCTGGGATTTATTTTGAGCAGGTCATTGAGTTTTTGAGAGCTCCAGGGCAGTGAACATCTAATTTAGACATTTAAAAAAAGGCACATTTTCTGAAGAAATTCATGGCAAGACGGAAGGTTTTCCTGTAACTGTTAAGTTATCCTCGTGTAACTCGGCAACAACTTCTTTCGTGGAACATGCCGGGGTCTGTTTACATGAACTCCTGTACACTCTCGGGGGTGGGACCTCGCAGGGAACGATTGCAGCAGGAGCCAAACAAGCCTGGCTGCGCCTGCGGCCTCCATTGGCTGCCGTGAGATGTAAACAAGCGAATCAGCTGGCCGAGGACGCCTGCTGGAGGTTACGTTGCGCACTGAAGGGAGGTGAATGCTTCGCAGGTGACATCTGTTTAGAACTGAAAGGGAATCTGGTGTTTGTGGGGCTCGTTTTCACGCTAACCCACTCACGACATTTATTTTACAGTTTGATAAACACCACACGTCAGCAGCACGTGTTTTTGCAAGATGGACTGTGTGTGTGTAGCACTGCGTTGAAAAGAAACACAAAGTTCATCCCGCTAAATGACAGCAAATGGACAGGTCCACCCGTGAGTGGGTGGATTATGCAATACAGGTTTCTGCTTTGCATTCTGCGAAGTTTTGTAACGATTTTCTTATTGGGCAAGAAGTCACAGAGTGCACAGAAAAAAAACAAGCATTTATAATGCAATGGTCTCGGCATTGTTAAAGTTAGAGCTATTGGCATTGCTCATGACACTCTCAAATGGGAGACCTATTGCATTTGCACCCACACACACAAAGCCACCCACACACACACAGAGCCACCTACATACACAGAGCCACCCACATACACAGAGCCACTCACCATCAATCGTAAAATAAGCTAAAGCTGGAGACAAGGTCGAGAGCAGACGACCAAGACTCCTGTCCTTGGCTCCTGCGCAGCAACACACTCAAACTACAGCATCCATCACAGCCCCGGCACAAACAAACTGCCAAACACTCCCAATGAAGAGCTCCGAGGAGCACACAGCCCTGGTCAAGGACAGGTCCAGCTAGCAGAGAGGCGAACACGAGCAACGCCTCGAAGACCTAAGCGCTCTCGTGCAAACACAAGGTGCATTAAATCGTGCAGCTGTGTTACTCACTCTATGGCCCCGCGTACAGCTGCCAAGCAGCTTTCCGTGATCTCAGCCCTCAAGAGCCGGGGTGACTTATGGCGAGAGAGAATTACTTCACCAGCTGCGACCTCCTCAAAGGAAACGGTAAGGCATTAGCTCGTGTACAAGTAAATGATTCGTAGAGCCCGGGGGTACTCGGTCCGGGTCACTGACGGGGCCGGCACGCCGAACGGAGCCGCCTTTAGCTGCTTCCAGGCTCGAACCGAACGTTCCAAGTCTCGTGCACCCACAGTGTAGTGCCTTACCCCACGTTAAAGCACTACACTGCTCGTCTGTGATAGACATATGCAATTGCAATTAATACTAGCGTGCATCTGGTTTCTAACATTTTATTCCTTAATGTAAGATTTTCAGGGAAATTAAGTGAGCTGCCCTAAAATCACACAATCTTAGATGAAATTGGGAAGTCTGAATTTGTGGGCTGCTGGTAGCAGGGCGGTCAATGTATCATTGAGAACACTTTCCCGCCTGTTTAGCCTACATGTTTAATACAGACTAGGGGTTCTGTAATCAAGGAGAACGAACATCTTTGTCCTACTAAACTAAACTTCCACGTTCCGCACCTCATTTTATATCCCCTCAATACTTATTAATCCCGCGTCAGAGCCTCGTTCCATTTACAGTGCAGGCTGGGTTTGCGCTTCATTCCCAGTTTTGCAGCTGGCACCACTGCACACTGTTGAAATCTACAGGGCAGTAGGCAAGGGGCAGTTGTGCGCCCTCCTTATAATGGCTACCAAGTGGTCCAGTGTGATGGGTGACACATTTAGCCAGTTCTTTGATCCCAACCGAGAGCACTGCCAATTAGATCTTTGAGCCCGCAAGATCGATGTTCTAAGCGAAACTACAAGCCCCAGGATGCAACTTCTAATCGATCATTTGCCAAATACGCATGTAATTCCATCTGGGCAATAATCGTTCAGTGCTATGGGAGAACAGTAACCCTCTCCAGGTAGGCGATTGATTCCCTCGTCTGTAGCCAAAGATTCTGAAAGGGATTACAAGTGTTTTGATTCTCATAAAATTGTCTTGTGTTTTTTTATGCGGCTGTCATGTAGTCCCGTCATTCCATGCGCCTTCAGTTGTAGTTTCGCGCTCACAAAAGGGTAAGTAAAACTACAAAGACCAGAATGCATAGCAAAACACCCCACCCGACAGCTCTAGTTAATCGACACAATGTTGGGCGCACAGAACCACCCTAACCTGGCAGTTGTGGGTGTGTGTATGGATGGCAAGCGACATCTTTTGACACTCACCGATGCGGCTTAAGCTCTCCGACAAAGTTCTCCTTAACTTTTTCATGCTGCTGTTGTGGGGCGCGGTCTGCGGGAGAAGGTTCAGGTCGCACATCTAGAGCCGGCGCTGATGCGGGGCCGCAGTGGTCCGGGGTGATGAAAGCCGGTTTCTGCCGCTCCTCCGCAGCCTCTGAACACCAGCCGGGGCTCAGGGCCATGGAAGAGGAACCCCGCCTGCGAGTCCGCTCTCGGGCTTCTGAAACACCAACATGGATTACCAGTTTCAAGGTCTGAAATAGGGCTCCATTGCATTCTATTACACAAAACAAAGTAAACGTGTGATGAAGGCCAAATGACTGACAGTTGTGCCAAGGCAGCTGGTGCGCTGAGTGCTACCTTGTCCTAGCGCTATAGTGATCCCTAAAGCTGGATATATGTAGGATCCATAATTGCCAATCCCAGCTGTGCAGAGTTAGTCTTTCACCTGACAGAGCAAGATGTCCGCTCACGAAGACCCATGTTTATCTAGCGTGTTCACTCGCGCAAAGCAACATACTGCAAATGATAGCGTCGGTCTACTTCCCACTTTAATCGGGTGACCTCCTCCTTCCGTGCCATTAAAGACATAGTTTCTAGTCCTGGGTTTTTGTATGCCAGCCTAGTGTTTTAGTTTTGATGTGCTTTCGTTGAACTATTGAGACTGACACAATTGATATCAATGATTTGTTGGTGAAAAACTCAGAACTGGAGCAAGTATCTGTGATGACCTGGATTCAAGTGGTCACCATATGTTCCAGTGACCTACGTTGGCAGCGCTAAACAGCGTATGCGCCAGAATAAACGTTTATGAAATGGGGCTCAAGAGCAGATGAGTATCTGTGTATCTGGTATCTCGAAGCATGTTTAGAAGCTGATACACACATTGAATCTCTTCATGTGCAACATGACGATAAAAGCAGAATCCAAGAGCAGGAAAGAAAAGGCGCGAAGACCCCGCAGCTTTACCAGCTTTTCCTAAGTGACTGGCGCTTGCGACTCATAAACGCTGACTTCGTCACCTCGGACACGCAGCTACAAATAACTGAGCGGCGGGTCAGCTCCATGAAGGGAATGTTATCAGTCTCGAGCGCTCAGTTTGCGCAGTTGCCGGATTGCTTTTGTGGCGGGGTGACGGGCCGGGGGATTAAGGAAAGCTTCTGGAGTGTGCCGGAGATTGCCGTGAACGAGGAGCAACCCTCGCCACGAGGACAGACACTACGACTTGGAGCGTTTTGGAAATAATTGATTGAGGAGAGGCATCGTCTTTTCATTGATGTCACGCGCATTGCAAATAGTTACTGTATTAACAGGCGACCAGGAAATATCACTCCAGGTTAAAAAAACAAGGCAGAGCAAAAGGCACACCACGCCTTTCTCCGAGGCAGAGCAGAAATGCCTCGGAGAAACGCAGCGTCCTTTTCGGATTCAGGGGCGTGTTTTGCTGTTGTCACCTCCCTGAGACTTCTCGCAAAAAACACACCCCCCGATCCGAAAAGGACGGGGCCTAATAGGAATGACTGACCTCGTCTCCAATGGCTGGCCAGCATTCAAGAGGCCAGCCAATGGAGAACAGGGGAGAAGAGGGGCGGGTTCAAGCCCCTCTTCTCCGCCCCTCTTCTCCAAGTCATTAAATCTCGGAGCGAGACTGCGCAAGCGCAGCCTTCGCAGCCGAGACCTAAAAATCCGGGACTGCATGATTTACTCATTGGGCCTATGACATATGAGAACTTTGAAAGATGTCCAAAGATATGCACAAGGAAGTTTCTTAACCAAAAAGGCAAGTGGCCTTATTCCAGTTTGCTCAGTACGAGCTCTTGGGCATCCTAAGTAAAACATGTGAGCCTCTCTGGATCTTGGCTGACCTTCAGTATCATGTAAAGGTGGGCGAGCCAATAAATTAACAGGGAGAGCCAAGTCAAGGGTGGGCTCTGACTCTAAGAGCCCGTGTACGAGCCGAGCCTTGAAAATAATATTTTGGTCATGTAAATCATGAGAAAAGCATGATCTTAGAATATAATAAGAGGTCTTCAAAAAATGTATATTTCCTTAACACACAGAAGTGTTTCTGCTTTGAACATCAGATTATATCATTGCATTGAGAAGTATTTATTAAAAGTGAGAGAATGCACTAAGAATTTGTTTTTCCCTTGCTTGGAAGACAATGCTATTTGTTAACTAAGAGGCAAGTCAGTTGTCATGTGTGCTCTATTTGTGGCTTTGATTCTTATAAATTAACCCCTTCAGCGCGGCGCGGATTACCGCGCTGTGCTGATGGGTTCTTGCGCGGGCGGGCCCGTGACGGAGTGGTTCCGTCACCCGCACAGCGCGACCGACCCGCGTGACGGAACCACTCCGTCACGCGCATGGAAGGGGTTAAGAAACACTATAGGCTATTAAAAAACAGAAGGAGAGGTTTTTGTACATTGCACCCTGAACTCGCTTATTGGTAGGTGCTCTCAAATGTTATAATGAACAAAAAGGAAGCTCGTTGAAAAATAGTATTTACCTAGGATCACACCGTTTGGTCAAGCAGGGAAGCCGGCATTGATCTCAGATTTCCAGTTTCACACTGTGCAATTCAACCACTAGATGGATATCTGTTCATGGCAGCAAAGCTTTATGCATTGTCTTTAATTCTTGGAGGGTGAGATTGAAGTGTGGGTGACTGGTGAATCCATATTTTATTTTGACAGTTTTTCTGCGGAAGGACTTAAGAGCCCTTCACAGCAGACAAAGACTATGGTACACCTTGTTTTTTCAGCACAGGATCACAGGATACTGAGTCGAGACCTGGATTTGAAACGTGTTCCCCTTGTTGTGTGGTCGGCAGCTATAGCTCAGCTAGTTTTGAGCTCGAGGTTCCAAGAGGACCTCGCGCTGAACCAGAGCCAGGCTTCTGGCTTGAGCTTTCAGTGCCTCACCCACTTCTACTATCCAGCACCCCTATAGCTTCCCACATTAGTGTTTTTTTCCTGTTCAGGTTCCTTGTCTTCCTTTTGAAAAGCATCTTGCTGATAATGTGATAAAGTAAGCTATGCCAATGTATCTAACACGTCCTGGCCCTGGGCCTCCACCGTGAGTTTATCTCATACCCAGTTTCTCTTTGGCAAGAAAAATGGGTGCCAGCAGTCTGATCTCTCCAATAATAATGTCAGATGTTAAATATGAAGAATGCCTTTTCAGTAGGACCAAAGGACATAAGCCGGGATTTGTGGCCAAGCTCCACGGTAATATGTTATTTGTCCGGTATGTTCACTATCCTTGTTAGCTCTTCGAGATGCATGCCAGCCTTCTGCACCTGGACTATAAAGGACAAGGAGATAATTTATTTATTTATTTTATGATTTTATATAGCGCTGAATCACCCCAAGGGGCATCTCTTGCTATAATGCCCAGCATTTTAGCAATCGAGTTCATAGTGATGCGAACAGAGAAAACAAATGGGGAGTCATCGATGATCTGAGTTGAACTGTTGAGTCTGCTTGGGCGAAGTCTCCCCGCCATCCCCAGATACAAATTGGTGAGGAAGCCTCCTGGACCACCAAAGTTCTACATCCTCTCTTAGCCTTCAATGCCCGGTAGGAACTCTAGGGTCCTATCTATATTGGACATCCGAGGTAATCCACAAGCCAAATTCGAGCCATCACAGACAAAGCTGTCCTTACACCCATAAAATGAATGCAAATTGACATAATGCACAGAAGTCATCAAGCAACTTGGTGAAACAATGAAAGCACCCACTAGAGATTTAAAAGGGGTGCGGAATTTGCCACGCTCAAGGCCATCTTCCTCAGTTAAACTAACGCCTAACTCGAGGAGGGACTCAATTTTATTTTAGCAACTGGGCTATGGCTATCTTTATTACTACTGCCCGTTGCTTGTGTTGGAGTGGGTGTTGAACTGAGGGGGCATATCAACAAGGCGGCACTATAAAATTATCGCCGCCTTTGCGTCCGATTTCACACAAAAAGCAGCGCTAATTTTATCGCTTTATCAGCAAGGTCACGCTATCATGTGAATCCTTGCCTTAGTGCCCTTTCCCGTAACGCCCACCTTTGCATCTCTAATGAGATGTAAAGTGGGCGTTACGTCCCAAAATAACTGGAGAAATGTTGCTAACCGACATTTCTCCAATTATCAATGGGCACGCTAACAAGCAAAGCGATAAGAAAAGTAGCGCTAACCTTGGTTATCGCTACTTTCCTTATGCCTGCTTTTTCTTTGACTAAACAATGTTAGCCAATGAGTGGTGGATTATAGGGGTGAGACCACCCAGCCCTATCAACAGGGATATCGCCGTTTTCCATGGAACATCGCTGGAAAACCAGCGATGTTCCATGGAAAACATCGCTATCACAGGAATAACTCTCACCTTTGCGCTATGCGGTTGTAATACTGCGCTAGCATGGTGACAATTATCTGCGATAGCCAGCGATAAAATTCCTCACGCTAAGGGCGGCCAGCGATAATTATCGCTGCCGCTTGTTGATATGCCCCTAAGTGTTGCGGAGGTTAAAATGGAAGTAATGGTATTGATAGTGTTCCTAGCAGTGACAGGTGTGTTCGGCAAGCAACAAGCACATAGTTGACCTTCTGATTATTCTTCCATCCTTACATATTTGCTTTACGAGCATCTTTGATCATGCACACATGGGCGGTGCACAAGGAGCCAGTTATTTTTGATAGTATGGTGCCATATAAGGTAAAAGGGATGTTACAGTGATTGGCAGTTAGGGTAGTTGAGTTAGTCAAAATACTGTCTCGCCTGGCCATGGCAGAGATGCTAAGGCAATAAAATGTAATAGTGCAAAAATGCAAGTGTATTATGAAAACTTTGAGTAAAATTACATAAAATTGGACAAAGCGGGAAGAGAGGATTGGAGTCACTGAAGACCATGCTAATCTTGCAGAAATTCAGTTTGTGGAGTGCAAGTTGTCTCAACTCGTCCATTACCAGGCTGTCTCTCCTGCTGTTTTATGGCACTATATAGCTCTTGTGCCCTCAACAATCCTCCTCTTAGGCTGGCACTAACCTGACTTAAGTTGGAAGTCGTAGGCACTCCAGGCGCTGCCTTCCTCCATCCACGTTACTGCATATCTCTTAGCCTCTGGGACACTGTCAGGCTGAAGGACTGGAAGTGGTGCTTACTGTCAGGTCGTGTTCATGTGTGAGGAAGCAGTACCTTGAGATCATCTACACCAAGAGTCTTCCAGCAAAGGAAATCCTTCAAGTCAACGTGGGCCCTAAAAGGATTCAAGCTACATGTGGAGAGGGAACGTGTTGCACAGTAGTGCAATGGCAGTGAACTGCATTTCCCAGAAGGCCACAGAGCCTCACACAACCAGAGAGGCAGCAGTCATCTTGGATCATAAGGTATAACTTCCCTTCTGGTGCTTGGCATCCTTTCTAGGCAGTTTGCGCTGCACTGTTGCTGAAGCAACACCACGCTACATGGGTGCAAGTTTTCAAGCATCGATGCCTCGAGTTCCCAGATGATTAGATTAGGAATATTTTGGCGCACATAGTAGTATCCTCAAATCATGCGTGGTTCGAAAATAAACGTAAAACTATTTTTGAATATTTGTTAAGATTCTAAAGAATGTTCTGCTAAAGCTCCTGTGCCAGAACAGGACTAAGTCTAGAAGGAAATGTGATACAAATATACAAACGGTAATGCACAAGTATAAAATAATGAATTTCCTTTATGCAGATACATTTGCAAGTGAAGGGAATCACAAAATGCTGATGTTGCACTTTACAGTTTACAGTAGTCAAGTAACAACAATATAAATTTTCCGCATAAGAGTGCATAGCTACACAACATGAGTACGTTATTCTAACTAATGGAGAGGTGTACATTTGTATATATCTAGCAAGATATTTGTGTATCTTTATGTTTAGCTGTCAGGAGTTCCCGGTAACATGTCAAAGCATAGAGAGTTGGTTATACAAAGATATTACAGTGGTATATCATTTCACAATTATGTTCATTTCGTGGTTATGTTCAGTATTCCAAAGACAAGTTACTTAAGGAGTCTATGTCTTGGAGAGCGGCACTATATCCTGCAGCCTTCCTTGACCCCAGAGGGGATGAGGCAGAGAGTGGAGTCTCATGCCTCTGGTTTCACTCTTATCTCACCCCCTGTCCCTGCTTCTCCCACTGGCTCTCAGGCTCTAGTGTATGTGGTCGCTGGTGGGGATGGTGAGAGATGGAAAAGAACGTCACTTCCTTTGGATATTCTGCACAAGATTAGTGCAAATGATGACACACACCCTGGCACTGGCCGCAGCAGCTGCCAGCTGTCCGATGCTGCCCGGGCCCAAAATCACCTGCCGTGCCTGTCTGTGCAGCAACTGCTCGCCCTGGCTTCCTGAGATCCATGACTAGGCAGCGGGCAGTGCAAACAAACCCGTGCAGTATTTTGGGTCTGGAGACACTAAGGACTCCATGCAGCAAGAGGAGAGGGCATGAGAGAGCTCAACAGCTTCAGCGGCAAGTGCCATAGTGCAAGGGGCTCAGCAGCATCAACAACTCTCCATCCTACTCTCTTGAACATGCACCATAAGCAAGTATTTTGGCACAATTTAGCAATTTGCGCTAAAATTCTAAAATTGATTGTGCAGACAACGTTCCCCAGGAAACTCCACATACATTGGTTATTACCTGACTAATATTTCCTTGTTTTCATGTCTTTAAAAAACATAAACTATCACCCCATTTTTCATTATACCGTCCGACTTCAATAAGATATTGATGCTGGGTTAGAACCAATGCCTAGCCCAGAATGTGCCAAAACAATATATAGTTTGAGTGCACAGAGAGATGAAAGGGGTACACGTGTGTCAGTCACTTAACAACAATTGTTTGTAAAATACTCCTACATACGTGCGCAAACACCCCGGTGGTAATAGGGTTAAGAATATCACTTCCGCCCTCACTCTCAATCTCTCTTATCATGTGTAAGGACGGTCAGGACTGGTGGTAATATCTGACACCTGAATGCCCCTTGGCTGTTCATTTCCTTCATTGCTATATTAATCAATGTGTATATTTATGTGGGTTGGTGAAATTGTGTGTTTATTTGAAGACAAATCTTTCAGCTGACTGATCTGAAGAATACGGTTCACTGTATTCTTCCACTATGTCTACAGGCCCCTGCTTCTCTAATGGTGCACAGTCCTATCACTTTAGACAGGGTATGCTTATGTATATTTGAATTGGTCTATAAACCTTTGTTCTGAGGAGGCTGCTGAGAAGGGCTGAACAGGTTTCCTAAAGGCTGCTGTAGTTTCTATGTGTGCTGTTCTACTTGTATGGACATCTCAAATGCTGCATGTATGACACGATGAAGACACAACATGAGGTGTGTATAAAGCACGATAACAAAGACAGGGAGTATGTCATCAAAGTAGGGATTTCTAGAAAAGAGACAGTGTGAGGACTGACATATTTTGCAAAGAGATTTGTCTTCAGTTCATTTCTGAATTGTAGGAGTGGAGGTGCAAACCTTATTTTTAAAGACATGTTCTGCTATGTACTAGGCTTATAGCAAAAGTAGGCTAAGCCTCGTTGTCTTTTGATTTTTCCACTTTGTAACTTCTGGTCTGGCTGCATTCTGACTCCTTGGATTGTATTGGGTCCCAGAGATGTTCAGTTTTTTTAATCATGTGGGATGGTGTGCTGTTTGTTACTTCAACAATATTATCACGGGGTGAGGCCACTCACCCATAGATGTTCACGTGAACTAGAATCCGATGGTCTGCTGTGAAGGTAATTCCATAGTTCAGTCAAGGTACTAAGTACTTGGGTGTTCCCTTCCACTTGAATAATGTTATGGTTCTTAATGAGTTGCTTTACGTTTTGGGTGCAATTCACACTTTCCCTGCAACACACGTTTCTTCATGATATTGCACCTGGTGCCCAAGTTCTTGGCACAGGAACTGTGCAACTCACAGCATTATCTATGGAGGAGGGTATCTGAAATAAGCATACTAGAAGTTTTATTTGTGTTGTTTACATAAATGCAGGTTTTACACCTGTTATCTTTAAATCTATAAAGGGAGGTATGTTTTATGTAATGTATGGAATGAATGTCTTAAAAAGTCTTGACATTTGTTGAGACTTCTTTACTGATGTTTAAAATGTTTTTCCACAGCTGTTTCTCCAGTCTATCCATCCTCGCTATTAGCCCACATGTCCTAAGACATTGAAAGGCAAAGAAGATCTTTATCTGTCTTGAGTCATAATGCATCCAGTGGAAGGAAGATATCTGCAGACCGATCCCATTTCCAGGTCTCACTTACACAGCGCACGCGCCGTGTTGCAAGATGTATTGTTTTCAATTCAGTGGGCTTCCAACCTGCCCACAGCATATCATTAGTGGTTTTCATTGTAATTTTCATTTGCAATCTTTTGTTTTCTTAGCTTCCGTAGGCTACCCTTCCTTGTTTGAGTTAGCACCTCCCTAGAGCATGGACCAAGTTCATGTGTTCCTCCTCGTCTTTTTGCAATGCACTTTTTTTAAATTTTATTAGTATTTTGATATTATTCCAGGACATTTGCTTTGCTACTTTAGAGACAAATGACTTGTTATTTATGATGCTTTCACTCTAACTACTGTCTTTATTGATGCTTTAGTTACCTACACCCACAACTGTACTACTCTATGCCACTCTACTCCATGTTACTCCACTCTTCTCTGTGCCACTCAACACCACTCCACTCTAGCCCACTCCACTCTACTCTACTCTACTGTGTGCCGCTACGCTACTCTACTCTACACCACTCTACTCTACACCACTCCTCTCCACACAATGCCACTCTATTCTACCACACTCCCTGCCCCTCTACTCTACACTTCTCCATTCTATGCCACTCTACACCACCTTACTCTATGCCACTCTGCACCAATCTACTCCACTCCACTCTATGCTGCTCCACTCTACCGCACTTTGCACCACTTAACTGTACACCACACTACACTACTCCAATCTACCCCACTCTAATGCATGACACTCTACTCCACTCTACCCACTCTACTCTAAACCACTCTACTCTATGCCACTCTAATCTATGCCACTCTACGCAACTCCACACAGTGTCACTCTATGGATCTCTGCACCACTCCACTCTCTGCCACTCCAAAATATGCCACTCCACGTCTAGCCTCTCTACTGCACTCCACTCTACTCAATGCCATCCCACCCCACTCTATGCCACTCCAATCTACACCACTTTACTCTGTGTCCCTCCATGCCACCCCACTCTTTGCCACCCCACTCTATGCCACTCTAGTCTAAGCCACTGTAATCTACACCATTCCACACCACTCCACTCTACTCTAGGCCACACCATGCCGCTCCACTCCTCTCTACTCAACGCCACTTTACTTTACGCCACTCTACATAACATCACTCTGCACAATTCCACTCTATGACACTCCAGTCTACTCTATGCCACTCCACTCCACTCAGCACCATTCCATGCCACTGTACACCACTCTACTCTACACTATTCCACTCTATTCTATGCCTCTCCATTCCACACAATGCCACTCTACGGCACTCAATGCCAGTCTACTGTATGCCACTCTACTCTAGTCCAGTCTATTTTACTCCAGTCTGAGCTACTAAACGCCACTCTACTACGCCACTCTACTCTGTGCTACTCTATGCCAACACACTCTTTGCCAATATACTCTATGCCACTCTACTCTACGCCATTATGCACCACTCTATGCCACTCCATTCCACTCAAGGCCACTCTACATTACACCATTCCACTCTATGCCACTTCATGCTGCTCAATGCCACTCCACTATCATATTCGCTACTCTTTCCTCCCCCTCTCTTTCTCTACACTACACCACACTACACCACACCACTCCACTACTCTACGCCACTCCACTCCACTGTACACCACTCTACTCTGTGCCACTGTCCTCTATGCCACACTACTAACATTTAGCCATGCTGACCAGCAGCCATGCTACTGTATAACATGGTTAAAAGTCATTGGCAAACCCAATAGCTCTCACATAGGCGAGACCAAACTAGTTTTGCCAATGATTATAAAATGTAGTAATTTTGCTCCAAAAATTGTTGTCAGACCCACATGAAAAGGGGATTTGATATTTCGTTTTTCTAGTTGCATTTGCGTTTTTCCTATTCAGTTTACTTTTTGCATTTTCTGCATAAAAATGTGTTAGTTATAAAGCAATTATTATTATTTGTGAGGTGTAAAGAAATGTTTATTAACAGTTTTAAAATTAATATATGTATTTTAAAACGTGTTCTTAGGTGCAGACCCTATTATCTCATTACACTGAAAGTCAATTATAATGGTATTTCAAATAAGTAAGGTTATTGGTCAAATAGGGTTATTTGGGTGAAAGAAAATGGTGGGGGGTTAAAACTGAGCTTTGACACTCATCACAAATATTTCCTCCATGTTCTAAGCCAAAGTAAAAGGTCCCTTCATGTTTCCTTGTCCTATCTCTGAGGTATATTGTATCTGTTACAGTGGTCTTTGCAATACTATCAATTGCATTTTATCTCGTGGTGTGGTTCGGTTTGCTGTGCAATGCTGAGTACATATATGCCCAATAAAAGTTAACAATAACAAAGAAAAGATGTATTTAGTTTGGCTGTGTCATACTGGTTTGAATATGTTGAGTCATAGGTTTTCTTTGCAACTTTCTACTACGAATGTAGGAATGTTTACAATGTTCAAACTATTGAAGGTAAATATTGCTCAATAAAAGAATCAATAAAAAAATAACTTCATAAAACCGCAACTTCTTCATATTCGTGCTTATCTTCAGACTGCGATGTTCAAAGATTAAAGCAATTTTTCTCCAGTTGAAAACAGTTTACCTCTATGTGGCTAAATCACCGGATAGTAAAGAACCATTTTTGGGTGTCTCTTATAGTTCTGTAAGTTGTAGCAGCATTGAAAAGAATCTTATAAACGTAATCACCCTGCTGCAAGTGAAGCGAAGGATTCCAAAGCTATTTTTCTGGCATCTAGTCGCTCAGTGCTGGCTCGCTCTTCAAGCTAGGTTGGCACTTAATTTATTAGAACTAACTGACTTTCACTGAGAGATATTTTGGCAATAAGATGAAGTCATATGTGGGTTGCGACTGTAATGTGGCTTGTTTTAGCTTTCACCTAAGATTCTCACTGGTGGATTTTGACTGACTATCAGTCAATCAGAATGCTGTATTTAAAGATGTCTGTGACGTGGAGGACTTTCTCAGAGGGGCCAATTGGAGTCAGGAACACAAGTGACTAGGGCTTGAACACTGTTTCTAAACTGATCATATTTAAAGTCCTCGCTCCCTTTTTTGTTCCGTATAGGTAGGTTCTGCTGTGGTATTGATTTTTTCCACTAAATCCTGCAAAGTATTTATTTAGAGATCTTCCATTGACAGGTAATGTAGTATGTGTCTCCCTTTTTACTTTTTTAGGCCTGACCACAGCACAGCTGTCTGATTCCTTATAGTTACTGATTCTTTAAAATATACATAAAGTGGATGTTGGCTACATGATCATCCAGTTTACCATATCTCCTCACCGCATGCTAATGTTTTCTTTGTTGCTATAATTCCTCCTTCTATAGAGGGACTGGATTGTAATGCACCAGGGCTATTTTACTGGGCTGGCTTTAGCGGTGATAGCACCTAGTATGACAATGTATGTTGGTGCCGCCCAGGCCCCTGTGACATCTTTCTCTGTGGGTGCATTCACTACCTCCCTCCAATAGTGCCCCCCACTGCTCCTTAACCCCTGTCTTTCATTTATTTAATTTCTTTTAGAGTACTACACATGCCAATGTAGGGTTTTAGAGCACTTTACATCACACACACACACATATTATAAAGAGACAGTGAGAAATGTTACCTAAGAAATTAGGGCCACAAAGTTTAGGAGTCACATATCATCCATACTGGTAGGCGTTATATGTCAAAAGTGCTTAATCTTGAGAATTGAAGGGGCAGGTTTGTTAAGTCTTCACACAGAATAATAACTAAAGTTGTTGTGTTGTGAGCCATCTATACTGAAATATGGCATTGTTGGTCTTTCTCCTATCACTGGCTCACCTTACGCCAATGCCCACACCTTAGTACACTAGTTCAAGGGTGTGTATGTGAGGTTAAGCACAGGTTTTTACTGGAAGGCTACCCTTTAGTTTTTAGTTTTGTAGTGGAAGGGTACCCTTGCAGTACAAATGTCTATGCCTTAACAAGGTTTAACACTTTATCACTTTGTACGTGTGGTGAACAGTTATGCCTGCCTTGAAGAGGTGTAATTTGTTTATGCAAACCTTCTTCTACCTAAGATATTACATAAGGAATAGTATCAAAATTCATGGGTTGTTGCATGGGAACCCCCATGTACGACCTCATGATACATCCCCTTGACACCAAGTATTGCAAAATAAACCATAGTGGTACTTCACATTACTTTAGGACTACTTTCCGACACAATTCAGGATTTGAGCTGGAAATAAATCCCAAAACAACAGTTTGCACCAGATTTGTGTTACTTTTGTGATGCAAATCTGGTGCGGTGTTAGTAAATCAGCCCCACAAACTCAGGATACATAAGGCACCACAGTGATTGAGGTTGTATATACTAATACAAATATTTTACTAACCAAAGGAACCCTTTTATAGCAACCTTAGAATGATGACAGATTGAGAAAAAAGCAAAAAGGTACTAAATCTTTGCCTTGCAGTTTGCATGGAACAGTTTGATGCGAGTTCATAGCTTACTGTGGTAGATTACAATGATGGTAACTTAAGACGTTGAACAGCGCTGTAACGTAGCAGGTTATGTGCATGCTACAGACAGGGACATTTTAAAGGTTTTGGGGGCCCCAGGCCAAACATATTTTGGGGGCCCCTGGTCAGAACAGCTTTAAATTTATGATCAATTTTCAGCTTTCACATAACTTCTTTTACAATGGTTACTGACACTAGACAGGCAGACTGGTCCAAATTCCAAATGTGTTTCCATCTAATATTCAGGGATAGTGATGTATGTTTTCATTCTTGTAATATAGCAGCAGCTCACTAATATTATTTCACATAATCTCAACAATCCACTGCCATTTCGCATATGTGAGGTCCTGTTTTGATCTAAAAGGATTTTTTTTTTATAGATGTTGCATGGTGTTGAAAAACATAAACGCAACATTTCTCTACAAATTGACTCCCACACGTTACCTGTATTAAAAACAAATTAAAGGAAAACGGTATTCAAAATAATGAATGTTTTCAAATATTCAAGGTCAGCATGGCAGGACTGTGTGGAGATCAGAGCCAGATCTATCAGGGGCCCCCTGAAAGGCTGGGTCCCTGGGCCCGAGCCCACTTTGCCCATGCCTTAAAACGTCTCCAGAGAGATATGGATCACTTGACATTTACATGATAAACTCTCAGCAATTTAAATGAGCATTTTATCCACCTGGAGCTTATAGCCATTAAATCAGATGAAAACTCAGACAGTGAAGTGCGGAGGATGTCTTCAGGGCTACTTTTCACTATTCCATTACCTTTGTTAGAAAAAGGTGAGCACTGCTCTTTGGTAATGGTAGAGGTGAGGGGTGGGACTGCAGCTACTGTTGTTCAAGGTGAGGAAGTGGCACTGCTACTTTACATCTCAAAAGTACATCGAATCATCAACATCAAATTACGAAAGTAATCATTTTTTTCACTGAAGAAGGTTTTTCTTAAAGTGTTAGTCAGGACTCAAAATGGAAGCCAGACATCAAGGGCTTTTGTCTAAAATAGTCTTCTTTGTAGTCCCCATTTATCTAAGGATGCTTATTGCGCTGGTATTATTTTGTAGCTGTAATACATTGAAACAGTTCAATATAATCATGTGTAGAGAGGTCTGGCCTTGGCTTGAGGGGGCTGATGTTTGTTCCAACAAACCTCCTGTGTTATTACTGGGTTAAGGCATCAGCCAACCTATCTGAAGGAGGTTCTTTCAATCACGGACTCCTGCTACCTTTCAACATTGCTCTGGTATTTATTTATTGGAAAGGTTTTATATAGAGCTGGCTAGACCCGGGGGTATTAGAGCGCTTTACATGAACAGAGGCAAACGGAGCTAGCCTCCATTGAGTGATTGAACACCTCTCCACACTACACATTAGTAGGAGTGTTGCCAACCTTGAGGCAGCCTAAGTGCCAGATTCCACTCCTCGTTGTGAAATATGCGTGTTTGTGAGGCATCAAGTAAGTGATATATCCGCCACTGGGTCTCATCAGGAAGCGCATGCATGCTAATTCATGGGACTAGATGTCAGCCATCAATTGTGGTGTGTGAGGAGCATCCAACACACATTTACACTGACTGTCTGTTTAAAGTGAAGATGCCAAAGGCTGTACCTGAACAATAACCACCGAATCTGCCCTCCACATTATTATATTTAGCAGGATGAGTCTCACCTGAGGCAGTAACCGCTATGCTGCAGTGTGCTGGATTTGGATAAAATAGCTTACTGAGGGGCATATTATCAAGACAGGCGATAACATTAACGCCGCTTTAGCGGCATAAAACTGCCGCTAAAACGGCGATAATGGGCTTGATAGTATGCTCTATGGAATTCCAATTGAAGCTCAGGTTAGATGTCCTTCACATCTAACATGGGCTTCAATTGGAATTCCATAGAGCATATTATCAAGCCCATTATCGCCGTTTTAGCGGCAGTTTTCTGCCGCTAAAGCGGTGATAATTTTATCGCCAGTCTTGATAATATGCCCCGGTGATAGTCTCTCATTGATAACATCTGTATGTAATCTAGAAGTCACACCTTTGAATCACAGCA
Source organism: Triturus cristatus (assembly GCF_964204655.1). Lineage (NCBI taxonomy): Eukaryota > Metazoa > Chordata > Amphibia > Caudata > Salamandridae > Triturus > Triturus cristatus. The sequence goes on along the minus strand of NC_140581.1, from coordinate 790,876,161 downwards.
AGAACGACTCTGCCTTTCATCTTTAAGAGGATGATGAATGGAGTACCATTAAGCTGTGTCACAGTAGTACATTCTATGTGTAGCAGTATGAAAATACTAAACTTCAAGGGCTGTAGTAAAGCAAGGTATTTTGTAGAAGAAAGACTGCCTTCACCTATGTTATTGTGTGACTTGCTGGGAGTATTGCATTGTATTGCAACATTTACATAGCACCTACTACCTTTGTGTTGGGCTTTTAAGTACTTACCTATATAGGCAGCATGCCACATTGTGTAGGGAGTGTGGTGAGAAGTATGTTGCCTTTGTTTTGATCCCATGTGGGAAGTGTTTACATGTTGCGTGTGAGTTGGACACTGAGCTTAGCAGATGGATGAAGAAGTGTGAGGGAAATGCTAGCTGGTTATGGTTTTCAGTAAGCTGGCATCTTTGAGCAGCTTTCCAGGCCCCTTCATGGTATTTCTTAGGATCATAGTCCAGTTAGCTTATTACTTCCTTGGGTTGCCCGCTCTGGGATATTTTGTTTAAGGTTTTTGCTCTTCAGCAGTCAAAGGAAAGATGGTGAAAACATCTGAAGTAATGGACTTTGTCAATATCATCACATATCTGTTTTTGTTATTGTACGATATCAAGAAGCGGTGATATTATGTACCTTGTTGGGCTGTGCAGTTTTGGACTAAATTAAAGTCCTCGACTGTCCAGCAGCTCGTGGCACATCTCTTCAGTTATTCCATGCATGTTCAGTTGGTGACGGGTGGTTTATTGCTGTAACCTGATAAGCAACTGGATGATTGTCATGACCCATAGTAGTTTTGCTTTATGTGAGTGTAAGAGTGTCAAGCAGTATGAGGGAATTATTAGGCAGCTTGTATGAACGGCAATTGACATCCCGACCACTGACTGTTAAGGTATTAGTGTGGGCCAGGAAGATTATATATTGCATTGCAATAGCATCTATATAGGGCTTAGCACCCTTGATGATTCGATGGAGTGCTTTACCCAAGGTTAGTGGTTTCTCAGTGGTTATTTTGGTTATTGGAAATAGCATTGTCCTCTTGCATTTACTTCAGTTGCTATGTGCTAGGTTAAATTAATAGCAGATAGGTGTGGTCTTTAGTGGGAGAGGGCAATTGTGAATGTGTGCACATGGTTGGTGGTATTCATAGATGAACTGCAAGAAATTCGTTATAGTTGGGTTGCAGGAGTATGAATTTTAAGGGATAGGTTGTGATCTTTGAAATGAGGTCTGGTCAATTTGAATAAACACAAAAAGGTACCTGTACTCAGGGAGAGGAGACATGTAGAGGATGGAAAGTAAGTACAGGGTCATTAAAGAGAAAAGAAGAGGCAACAAATGAAAGTTTTAAGTCAAAGTAAATTTTCATGGGAATATAGAGGGAGATTTTTTTGAAATTGCATACAATCTGAATATGCAAAACTGTTGAAAGAAATAGCCCTCTGTTCATATAAAATAGTGCAATAATAGGTGTTTTTTTACAAGCACTAGAATTAGGTGAACAGACTATCCCCTGAAAGGCTACCGCCAAACCTCAGCTTCAGCACGAATAGCTGATCAGCTCAAGGGCTGGTAGCATAAAGTAATTTCTGGACCCCTATATGGCATAATATCGAGAGATTTGAGCTGCACTCAAAGGCCACAGTAACATCATGATCTTAGCAATGTGAGAGAGTATACAGGGTAAATAATCCTAACATTGGCAAGAAGATTCTGCAAATACCGGAGCAGACGTCTTCTGATGCTCGCTCTAAAGTTTGGCTAAAAGTATTAATTACAAAAGTGAAGTTGAATCCATTTTGGATAACCCTGTTGTGCCACAGCACGTTTGGAGTGACGATAGCTTCCCCAGTCAGTGGAAGTGTATTGACTTCATTCCTGCAGCTGGAGGGTGAAAACTCAGACAATGAAGTGAGGAGGATGTATACAGGGCTACTTTTCACTATTCCATTAACTTTGTTAGAAAGGGGTGAGCACTGCTATTTGGTCATGGTAGAGGTGAGGGGTGGGACTGCAGCTACTGTTGTTCAAGGTGAGGAAGTGTATAGTCCAGGCCTGCCCATTGTCTGTCCCTAAGTGCTGCTTCAGAAAGTTTCATGACAGGCAGGAGCAGGGCTCACACTTCATGGTGATCATATTGTGGGTACTTCTGGCTTGGAGCCTGGCACAGTCCCACTTGCTGTCAGAAGAACCACTGTGCACAGAGTCAGGGACCCTAAGAAAGACATTTGAAAAGAGAACCAAAATGGCTCCCCAACTGCTCAGTTGAACAGCGCTGTAACGTAGCAGGTTATGCGCATGTTACAGAGAGATATGGATCACTTGACATTTACATGGTAAACTCCCAGCAATTTATATGAGCATTTCATCCACCTGGAGCTTATGGCATGAGTGCCATTAAATCAGGTAATAAAATGAAGTTATCTTCAATTAAGTTTGTGATGTGTGGAAGGGTAATAGAAATATCAACACAGCTATTAAGACTCCAATCCCAGTTGGCTAAGCTTGGCTGCTATGAGATGGGTGCATTGATATACAAATTTACAAAGGTGTTTCTACAGGTCTGCCCACGCCTTGGACGCTCTACTCTTAACATACAATTTCCAGGGATCGTGTGATCTTCTGCAAAAGATGTGAAACGCGTCTGCCCCCCAAGTTCCATGCTCAGAGAACATCCAAAGCACTAAGGATTATTCATTTCTATTAGAGTGTTTTGAAAACATCTTAATTTGACGTCATTTTACGTACTGTGAACGCTGTTACTAAGAACTGGACTATATGTACATATGACGTATTTAAATGCAATGTGTTTCTTTTAAATTACTTGCTAAATGCCGGATCAAAGAAGATCTCAAAACAATTTCACTGAAATCCTGTACCCAAGTTACCCATTACATACCAAAACTGGTAGAGTATAGAAACATGCGAACCTCAGTACTAGGCACTACAAAAACATTGTACACTACATTTTGCATATATTTTATATTGGTGTGTGAATTTCGGCAGAGAATATACGCCTCACAGACCAGATACACGCTGCCCCTCTCCTTTTGGAATGTATTGGGCAAGTTTGGTTTTGAAGCACAAAAAAGTAAAAGAATATATATATATAAAATGGAAATCTGGGTCTTGAAATATTAATTTTACCTTCCCACTTAAATAGATGCTCGACCTGGATGAAAGCAGTCTCTGCAAACTCACACATCTCTGTATCAGGTGCACAACCCCTATGAGTATAAAAGTGCTGCACCCAGGAGTGCAGCAGCAAGCCATTTCCCCCCACACAAGCACCCACATGAAAGGCTTGCCCCATATAACATTGATGTTAAACTCTTGGCCTTGTAGGCCGGTGCCCTGTACCATGCTGTCCAGGCCTGTCACCTCATCCATGTTGGAGGCCTTGACGCAGCGGCTACGCACTCTTCTCATGTTCCGCTTGATGTCCATAACTTTAGTCTAGGTATGCAAAATTGTGTACACATTTTTACTAACATTTTGAGAAAACTAAAATAAGCACAGCCAGAGACTGGTTTGAACACAAAATGCCCAGGCGCTACACAGACTCGGGACGTGCCGCACCTATGGCGGTGCTACAGTCCCCACTGGAAGGGGCAGGGCTGGTATGGCTGTAGTTGATGCTGCCGGAACTAGCCCCTGAGCACGACCGGGCATTGGTCCACCTGGCGTGGGGACCCCGGAAGCACATTAAGCACTTCCTGGGGCAAGGGAACTGGTTTGCGCAGGACACCGCCCCTTTGCCCCTTTAAAAGGGGCGGTGGAGCAGTGATGTAGTCTTTCTGCATTGCTCACCACTCCAGATACAACGTGCTGAACTGCCCCAACGGGTGCTAGAATTTAAACTAATCTCTCTCTTTTTGTCTTTTTGTGTTCCTTTTTCAGCGTTCCAGCGTTGGGATCGCGGCGGCATTTTGTTTGGTGGAGGTGCAGGAGGAGTGCTTCTGGGCCAGCTGGGAGCCGCACGGGCTTGAGTGTATCACTCCCCTGACCTGCATTTGTAGCAATTACGGTGGCAGCTCTAGCGAGGAGGCCCAGTAGAGGGGGACTTATTAGACTGTGGTGGTCCGCATTGGGCTTTGTGTTTGGCTTTTATTTTGATTTTGCGGTGCCTCATTTACTTACTCTTTTGCCCTGGAGGTTGGGAGCGAGGAGGCCCAGGTGAGGGGGGAGTATTAGGCTGTAGTGGTTCCCATTGGGGCTTTGTGTTTGGCTTTTGCTTCGCTTTGCGGTGCCCCCTTTACCTACGCTTTTGCTACATCAGGGGCATTTTACCTTGGTTCAAGCTTTATGTTTTGCTTTTGCATCACTTTGCGGGCCCCATTACTTGCGCTTTGCTACATCAGGGGCATTTTTACCTTGGATATTGAAGCTGCCCACTCTCTTTTAAAGCTATCCTGGCTGAAGAGGGGTGAAACCCCGGAACCGGTCCTGGAATGCTTGTTTCCAGTCCAGGGAGGACCTGGCCTCTCAGTTTGGGCTGGACTGTTCCCATAGGGCACAGACAGGGTCAAGAATGATTTGCAGTTGGCTGGGTCCAAACTGGAATGGCATGGTGAGCAAAAAAACGATGGATTTAGGCCCAGATCTCTGTACTGGGGTGAATGTATGACATTGTTCTGCATTCTGTCCATCAATAGTTCTTTTGCATTTGTCACCCCGAGTGGGACGGGTATGCTCAGACGTGAGTCACGTGCTCTCCATGCCACTGGAATCAAGCTATCCTGGCTGAAGAGGGGTGAAACCCCGAAACCGGTCCTAGGATGCTTGTTTCCAGTCCAGGGAGGACCGGGCCTGGCAGTTCGGGCTGGACTGTTCCTATAGGGCACAGGGTCAAAACTGATTTGCATATGGCTGGGTCCAAACTGGAATGGCATGGTGAGCAAAAAAATGATGGATTTAGGCCCTGATCTCTGTACTGGGGTGAATGTATGACATTGTTCTGCATTCTGTCCATCAATAGTTCTTTTGCACCGCTCTCTTTTAAAAGCGCGAGTATGGGGGAGTGAATGTGATTTCTGTTGAGCAAGGTGGGCTAGGTTGCGAACCTGTGGGGGCACGTGTAGGAAAGGCGGTTTTCGAGATTTGTGTGGGGGTGCATATTTTGGAACGCACAGGTTTTACTGGTAGAGGCATTCAGGCAGCGTTTAGTAGGCAATTTTTCCGTGGAGTTGGTTGTAGATTGTGGGCTTAAAATGTCGTCCAAGGCACAGAGAGGGAAGAAGCACACACGTATGGAAGAGATGATGGAGGTGATGATGCGCAGGATGGAGGCCATGGATCAGTCCTTATCGGGGTTGAGCAGCCATCCTCGGGTGAATGAGCAGGAAGGGGCAGAAGATAGGCCTAGGAGGGCTGGGATAGCTCTTAGAGCAGCGTTTCTGCCGATGCCCAAGAAGGCTAGGGCCAAGCGGGCGGGGGCAATAGCCAAGACCCACTGTGGGTACTCGTGGATGAGACCCCAGGGCCCTCAGGGACAAGTAGAATGGAATCAAGTGAGGAGGCAAGGGCGCATGGGCCTTTGATCCTAGGGGACTCCAAGCGAGGTGCCAGCGAGGTGAGTGAGTGCAGTAGAAGTTCCTAGTCAGCCTGATTTAGTGGCTAATTTGGCTGCGGTGCGGCCATGGTTAACCAACTTTGGTACATGGACTCCTTCTGCTGGTAGCGGGGCCAATCTGTTGGAAGGTAATGATATGGAGAAGGCCAGGAAGCTGGTAGCTCAGGTAGAAGGGTCTGGGCAGACTGGGGCCCAGCCTGGAGCTACAGGGGCAGCAGGGAGTAGCTGTGCAGCCCCTAACATGGCTGAGCACAGCAACGCAGAAAACATTACAAGTACTCCTGACTCAGCAAAAGCCAGTACAGCAGCGGAGGGAGCTCCAAACAAGAGGCATGACACAGCAACTTCAAGTTTAGCACAATTGCTGCAGGGTTTAGGTTTGGGGGAGATACGGTCTCCGCAGGAACATCTGTGTAGGCACATTTCACGGGAGGTGAAGGAAAATATATGAAAAGGGGAATATGTGGACATGTTTGATTTGCTATTCGACAAGCCTAAGAGGGAGGAGGTTAAAAGGTGCAAGGAGTGTGCGCACTCCAGGGAATGTGGCCACTGGCCTTACAAGAAGAAGATATAGGAGACTTTGGTCAATTGGATCAAAGGTTTCCAACTATCAGGCAATTATGGCAGAGCGCTTCACTGGATTAGGCCCACAAATGGCCTGCTACCAGAATAGGATTGCTTGCGCGTACAATGAGTACGGGGGCGTGAGGTGGAAGGAATATGATAAGCAGTATAGGAGGTCGAAGGCCACTGACCCTGATTTAATGTGGGACCCGATCGATCTGACTATGTGTTTACGCCAAAGAAAGCAGGTGCGCACGGACACCACCCCCGGGCATTCCTTTCATACAGGCCCCTCGGGCAACGTGGGGGGGAGGTGGGAAAAAAGGGACATGTTGGGACTATAATAGGTGAACCTGCATCAGGCCGCCCGGGGCATGTAAGTTCAAGCACACTTGCTCTTTTTGCAGCCCTCCCTCTCACCCCGAGTCAAAATGTTTCAAGAAATCAAAGAATGGGGGGAAGAAGCAAGACTGATGGCTTACTCCTCTGGAAGACTCTTTCCCCCGTGAGTTTAACAGCAATGATCCCATGGCTTAATAGGAACGTCAGTCCAGCAACAGCCCAAATTCTTTTTGAAGGTTTTCTGGAGGGTTTTCAGATACCAGCACCGGGATACCTGAGTGTTCCCTACTGTAGTAATCAGCAGTCTTTGAGATTGAACAAGGCGGTGGTGGCAGCAAAGTTTGGGAAGGAAGTGAGGTTAGGGAGGGTGACTGGCCCATTTGAATCAGTACCAACAAAGGATTTAGTTTGCTCACTGCTGGGGGTAGTGACCAAAAAGGACCCGGGTGAGTTTCGGCTGATACATAACTTGTACTCTCCCACAGGGCAGTTTCTAAACGAGGCAATCGACAGCAACTTATGCTCAGTTAAGTAAGCCACATTTGACCAGGCGATTCAAATGCTCCAGGAGCTGGGGCCTGTCACCCTCCTAGCAAAATCAGACATAGAGTCAGCGTTCCGCCTACTGCTGGTACACCCTCAGGATTTCCATCTGCTGGGTTTTCAGTTTGAAGGAAGTTACTATATGGACAAGTGCAAGCCCATGGCTTACTTAGTTTACTGTTCATACTTTGAGAGGTTCCGTTATTTTCTTGAATGGGTGTTCTGGCAGGAGACGGGCCGTCAGTGGGTGCTGCAGTACTCAGATGATTTCCTCTTACTTGGCTCCCCAGGCTCCCCAGAGTGTGGCAAGGCATTGAAGTCTTTCTGCGCACTGATGAATGAATTTGGGGTTCCGCTAGATCCAGGCAAAACTGTAGGGCCAGCTAAGGTCATTGAATTCTTGGGTATTGAGCTAGACTCTGAACTTGGGGTGTCTCGACTCCCGCAGGGGAAGGTTTCTGCCTTTTCCCTCATGCTCCATGTTTTGGTGCCATTTTGGGTCCAGCATGGTGTGAGCAGCGTTGGCCCTCGGCCTGGGTGGAGTCCGGTGTGATGACCAACATAGGCCTCTTGGAGCTGTTCCCTATCCTGGTGGCATTGACCATTTGGCCAGAGCAGCTTCACAACCAATCAGTCATATTTTGGTCCAACAACATGACTGTGGTTGAGTGCATTAACTAGGAGTCACCTAAATGTAAGATGATTCTGCGGCTGTTGAACGAGATAGTGCAGCAATGCATGAAACTGAATGTGTTTTTTAGGGACAGAGGTAGTCCCAGGGGTACTGAATAAGGCAGCTGATGCTCTGTCTCATTTCAAGGATGATGCGGGCTTATGAGGAGGCTTTTAGGACCTATTGCTCTTTCCTTGGCGAAGGTTGGGAGGGGGTGTGGCATGAATCCTCCACTATCCGATCATTCTGAGGGACTTTGAGGAAAGGGGGGCTTCTGCAGCATGCTCGCGGCACCATGTAGCGGCAATTTCCTTCTTTGCAAAAATACGGGGCCACCAGGATCCAACCAGCACCTTCATAATACAGAGGGCTCTGAAGGGATGGCAGCGGTTGCGGAGGTCCCAAGCCGATGCTCGGCGCCCTATTGGCATGGGTACACTTTCAGCATCGTTGGGGTCGCTGGAGAGCATAGGTAGGTCCACCGAGGAGGTTCATCTTTTCAGGGCGGCCTTCGTACTAGACTTCTATGGCACTTTCAGGGTGGGGGAAATGGTTGCAAGCAATACAAGGGATTGGCAAGGGGGCCTACAGCTGGCACACGTGCAGTTGCAGGAGAGTTCTGTGTACCTATCGATTCCACGGTCAAAAACGGACCAGGCTTACAGGATGGGGGGGGGGGGGGGGTCACGTCTTATTGCACAGGGCGCAGTGGTGTCCCGTGAGCAAATGGAGAAATTCCAGGCTCATAGACCTCGGGGTGCTGTTTCAATTTTGCATGTGCCTATCGGATGCTGCGCCGGCAAAGAAAGGATTTCCTCCCATTGATCTCGATTAGCAAACTGTGTAACATTGGTACGTATGTACCTGGCTGTGCCTCAGCTACTTCTACTAAATAAAACATTGGGAGAACTGAACGGCAGAAACCGTTAAGTGCTATTTATTTAATTGGTTTTATAGCGCCACCTTGTCGAGTACAGGCTTCAATGCGTCACTGTTAAAAACTGTGCAGTAGACTTGCACTAATAGGCAGATGCCTACCCAGTGTGCATATTTCGAAGTTATTTTCCTGCATCCAGCGTTTGTTTGGGGTTCAGCCTTAAATCTAACGGGAGAGTGACGTAAGACAACAGCGTCAAAGTGGGTGGCAGGTACATTCCCTCGTATCTCCCCCTCCCGCCGCAGCAGCTGTTCATACCCCGCTTCACTCACAGGACAAACAGCTCAGTGGGGACTCCTGCGGCGAGGCCACGGGGAGGTCACGGCCTGACCTTCCCCTGACCAGGACACGCACCATCACTTATTTCACAGAGTGGGCGGCGCTCTACGGATTCGCATCCAGGAGTGAAATGTTCGACCGTTTATTTGGCTGTTTGTCACTTTAAATGCAGCTCTAAAACCAAGCCATGCAGCCAAGAAGCTCTTGTTAAACAAATACTGAAAGGAAGAGCGATGCGCACCAAGGTGCGCTCTCCTTGAGGTGGGTGGTGATTTGAAAAAGAAGCACCCGGCCTGCCAGCGCGTGAGAGGAGTTCATATGGATGCGATCAATACGCGGCCTAATGGACGGCGCAGCATCGGTCACTCTGACGAGATGAGCTTTCTTGCTGTGAGCTTAGTCACCAGGCCACTGAGTCAGTGCACGGGCTGACCTGTCAGGCACAGCCAATTGCAGGGAGCCCGGCACTCAGGAGAGCAGGAGCTCGCGAGCAAATCTTCCTTATTTGAAAAGTGAGTCATTAAAGCTCAGTTACTCGCGGGAGATCAGCAGGGACGCAGCATGAGGGCCAGGCAGGGAGATGGAAGTGCGGGGAACGCAGATGAGGTCACGCGCCCCTGGGCGGCACTTTCTGAAAATCACTAACAGCCCCCAATAGCACAATTAAAACTGCTGCTTGAAAAGAAGAGACCTCGCATCTCTCAGCAAGCTGCAGAGTCTCGTGTGCTGTTGGTATGAACGCTCTCTTAACCGCTGCACGTGCAGCTGACACACTCAAGGTTGCTCTAGTCTCTTCACCAGTATCGATGCTGTGCCCCCCCCACCTCCCGTGCCTGTAGCACGTGCTCCATTCAGCGGCGTAGTTGGGTTGCCATGGGCCCTAGTGCAGGCAACGTACCTTGGCCCCCTAAATAGGATGACATCTCAGTCTGTAAGCTGCCCCCGACCTTCTTCAACCTCCTTGGTCAGTGTCTGCATCTGCCGTATGAAAACTCACTATCACTCTCATACACACACTATTGTTTTTACACTCTCTGTACTGCATTTCTGCAAGGCAAAGCCATAACCCTGAAAAAATTACCAAAGCCAATAGGTTTGGCCGTGGTAAAGGGTATGCACACAACAACATAAGCAGGCACCCCACGCTGACACCGAGGCACCTCTCTCATCCTGCATTCACACAGGCCTAGGCCTCAGACTGCATTCACAGAAGAACCGCTTTCAGCCTATAGACCGCTTATTCTGCACTCACATAAACACACTGCTCACAAACGGGTTCACTGCGCAATAGACAAATGGAAAACAAAGGGGAAGATGTCCCAGAGGTGCCCGTCCTTTGTGATTGGGTTGAGTCAAGGATCATCATCTCAGTTGTCCTTATAAATGGGAAACCTCTTACCCATTAAAACATAGTCCATAGGGAGATGAAGGGCAAAGCTGAGTAGCTGTATTGCACGTTATTTGTTTGTAGTTCAGATACATTCATGAGATCAGCATTCCTGGATTTTAGAAAAGTAATTTTTTATTCCATATATCTAGTGAAAGTTCCAAGATGTGAACCACAATGTGAAAAGAACAGCCAAATCATGTTTCACCCTGGGGTTTTCTGAAGCCGGAGATTCGGTAGTGAGGCAGAGAGAATCAATGATAGTCAAAGCTAATTGCAAAGATCTCTAGAACGGTCCTGGTAGTCAATTACAAATCCAGAAAAAAGGGCAACAAGGCAGTCCCAGTAGTGGTCCGTATCTCAAACGGAGCCAATCAAAAAGGTCTAGATGCGGGTCTATTGGCCACTACTGGGACCGCCTCATTAATAGGGGTGTAACTTCGGGGGGCGGGGTCCAGGGTGTTACACCCTGCAATAAATGTATTTTCTGAGAAATACTTGGGTGCAGAGGCTTTGAGTCGGGTACAGTGAGAGGTGTCTGTCGAATTTCACCAGGACGTTTACATACACGCTACACGCAGACAAAACACACACACACTCGCTCCCTCTCTGTTTTGGAAGGTCGAAAAATGTTAGTTATTTTTCAAAACATTATGGGGGATATTCACAAGGAAGTGGCGGAGAGAAACGTTAGCCTTCTTGGCTTAACGCCTCTCTCCGCCACTTCTGAAACGCAAGGCTGCCCCATATTCACAAGGATATGGTGCAGCCTTGCGTTTCCCCCTGCGATGGCGCTAAATTTAACAACTTAGCCCCAACGCAGGCACCCTTGCACCAGAGTGCAAGGGTGTCTGTGTGCAGGGGAGGATTGTTTATGTGTAGGAAGGTGTCCCTTCCTACACATAAACAATCCTAAATGCAATTCTATCACTTTCATGTGTGCTGCTTTATGCAGCACACATGAAAGTGACAGAATGGCATTTTAAAAAAAGGTTTGTTTATGTACAGGAAGGGACACCTTCCTGTACATACACAAACCATGGCAATTTGCTTTTTCCATGTGTGCTGCACAAGGCAGCACACATGGAAAAAGCAAAAACGAGGAGAAATAAAGCATTTCTCCTCGTTCGCCTGTTCAAGACCAGGATTTTCCTGGTCTTAAGTTTGGCGCTGCCTCCTACTTACGCTGCCCTTGTGAATAGGGGGCAGCGTTAAAATCAATGGATGTTGCGGTGGAACGCCCACCACAACATCCATTACCCTCCCCTTTCACACTGAATACAGCGTGAAAGGGTGCCTTATTCAAAAGGCAGCATCAAGCCACATTAAGTGGCTTAACACTTCCTTGTGAATCAGGCGAGGCCCGTATCGCCATCACAACTTCACTGAAAGTGGCGTTGTGGTGGCGATAGGTGCTTTTGAATATGCCCCTATGTTTCTCGTACCCAGCACTCCTACCAATCTACACCTCTCCCCCTTTCCACTCCCCTTTAAGTCCCTCTCATGCACTCTTTTTGTCGCATAATGTATTTGAGCTTAATATACTTATGTAAATGTTGGAAAATCTGAAGCTCACCCCCACCCCCCCCTATTTTACTGACCAAGCTACGCCCCTGCTTGTTACTGGGTTTTCTCAAATCACACTTGATTACCAGGACCGTTTTAGTGAACTTTGCGGTTAACTTTGACTATAATTGATGCCCAACGCCTCGATATTGAATCTCCGCCTTAAGAGAGTGGCAGGTCTGCGCACCAGAAAGGGGCGAAACACATGTTGGCTGTTCTTGTCACATTGCAGTCCACATTTTGGAACTTTATCCAAACATAAGGAATACAAAATTCCTTTTCACAAATCTAGAACTATTGATCTCATGAGTGTATCTGAACTATGAAAAATATAGCTACTCGACTTCGTCCTTCTTCTCCCTATACACCGCCCAATAGGAAGGAGCAAAGTTTGGACAGTCGGCAGCATAGCAGACACAGCTTGTTTATCTGGTGCATCCATCCACTAGAGCAGTTCAAAGGTCTTGAAGTAAGCTACACTGAAGCCTGAATTCCCACTGAAGTTATCGGATCTCCCATCAGTCACACTTGAATGAGCACTGTAGACTATGTGAGTCTGGTCTTGTGGACTTTTGTGAGTAAGAGTCTTTGCATAAGCAAAAGTCCCATCTGCCTTCTAAAAACGAGGAGATTGCTTTCTTTATAGTGAAAGCGTATGCTAAAATAAAATATATAAATAAAGAAAAACGAAATAAAACAATGTGGGAAGTAAATGTGGGCAGCACAATTAAAAAGTAGAGCTCCACACTCGTCTGCCACCTTGTAACAGTTACAAATGCTAGAGTATGCAGAATACCATTTCAAGATGGGGGGCTTGATTTTGAAGCTTGCATCAGTGATGCATCGTGTTATGCCTGGTGCTCTGCATAAGAACGTTGAGGTTTAAGGACAGCTGAGCTGCCGCTACTCTCATTGCTTAATTAGCACATGTCTGCTTTTGCAGGTGAGCTGCTGGGGGATGAGCTAAAAAAAATGTTTTCTGAAGTCCATAGTTAAAAAATAGTAAGCAGGCAAAATACTGTCACTCGGAATACCTGACATCCTGAAGACAGGTGATTATCTACTGGGCAGAGCCAAACATTGGGCACAAAGCCAATGGCTGAAGAGGGCTGAGCCACTGCTCAGTTGTATATATGCTGATCTGACGGGCTGAACTGATATGTGAATGACAGTCTGTATGATGAACAACTGAAATGGGCTAAGCAAGATTTTATATTATTCTTGAGAAAACATGAGACTGGAGAGACAGCTGAAACAGTCTTTTGGTTAGACCTGAAACACACAGAAATAGATGGAGCACATTTAAAATTAACTTTAATGCGCATTCAGCTTTGGAACTCCAGCCCTCTCAGGGCTCAAGAGACTGTTGTAGTTGTGTCCCCTCCCATTGCACAAGCTGCACCACTGGTAGTTATAAAAAGAAGCTGTTCTTGTTGCCAACATATGTTTATACTCGCCCCACCCAGAAGCATAGCAAAGGTGCTACAGGCCCTCATGCATGTAAGAATAACTGATCTCCTGTCCATTGTTTAACAGTGAAAGACATTCTAATTTGGGGCTCAGAGTCCATCCACAGACCGAGACCCCAGCACAACTGCACTTGTTGCACCATTGATAGCTACAGCCATGCCCCCACCCCAGGTAGCCGTACCACAGGAGAAAAGGAGGCAAACACTTTACTGCTCTGATGTGACAAAAGTATGTCCCTGCTGAGATAGTCGTGTAAAAATAAGGTCCCCTCACCATCAGAGCGGGAACCAAAAGCAGCACTGGAAAAGGTAGAGATAGCAGCCCCTGTTCTGCGCAGTGCAATCACAGCGCCAAAGCTTTATTAGGGCTTTGGGGTGGGAGGCTGGGGAAGTCTTGACCAAGAAATATATGAACAAGATGGGACTAATGGTGCATTTTAGAACACAATTTTCTTCATCTACTGCCTTCATATATTGCCTTTTTGTGCATCCGTAGAAATGACCCACTGTAGTACCCATCGTTTAGGTGGCTGCACTAATGGATAAAATGTACAGCGACATGATTACCATACTTATGTCAATAATCCAGATTTTGGGTAATGAGGCAACACGACAGTTATACCACTGTAGTAAAACGTCTCAGGAGGGGGAACGAATGAAAGTATGAGGTGCGGGGTGCACTGTCTCACTGTGGACAAAATGGAGTGCAAAACAATTGCTCATACGCACAGAAGTCTACATACATTTCTCCTGAAGGCATTGTAAAGAGAGGACTAGTAAAACAAACCAATCACTCAAGCAGATTGAAAAATAATAAGCCCTCCCCTCTGTACACTCAAGGAAGATAAGGCGTATACTGCCCAATCTAGCCATGGAAAATCAATTATTGGAAGTGGCCAGATTAAGCCCATGGCACAGGGGACTATTTATGTAGCTACTTCAGTTTTAATATCAGGCTCATTGGCACCCATAAAAATATCCTTTGTAAGTGCCAAGATGGTCTATTGTGCAGATCAATGCATGGGTGCCTCATGGTAAGTTTGCATATGGAGGGTGGTATGTTGGCATAGAGCTGGCACACCTGGAAGGCCCAACTGCCATCTCTACTCTCTTCAACGAGAATGGCAGGTACAAGTGTTAGTAAACTGGCCAGGTAGGTCCAGTTACATAGAAGTACACCTCACCCAATTTCAGGAGCATATTTACCCAAACAAATTCAAAAGTTCATTCATACATGAATTTTTATTTATTTTTCAAAAAAAAATTGTTTTCTAATTTGGGAAACAATGCTTAGAATAATCTAAACCCGGAGCAGAAAAAAAATCAACATATGTGGTTACAGGAAATCAAAGTACACAACTTAAAAATGCCAACATTTCCTACTGTTGCTTCCTGTGTTTCCTTTCCTTTCTTACCCCAGTTGTTAGATTTTACATGGTGCTTGGCACACTTAGTTGCGCTTCTGCCCATCAATAACAAAATGCTTACACACCATGTACAAAGCACGAGAAAATGGCCTTTATCTTACTAAACATATCTGTATAACCATTTTATACAAACAGTTGCTTTTCAGGACTCAGAGCGTACATGTACTCTTATTTGTTAGCATAACAATAATAATAAGATGTTATAAACAGTGTTTCATCCCACAGCTTTGCTGACTTTAGTTACTTTAAATAAAACATTGTAAGATGTTGTGTTATTGGTTAAGGGGAGCAGGGGGGTAAAAACCCTACTAAAGCAAACAAACACAATCCTTTTTAGGATGAACCACAACAGTCCCTAAATTAACCTGTGCCTTATCCGCCGGCAGCTTGGCACAAAAGGAGTCAGGCTTAATTTAGAGGCAAAGTGCAAAGTATTTATGCAGCACACAAACAGTAATTAAGTGAAAACACAGCGCAAGAGATATCCCAAATCAACTTAAAAAAACAGAGGATATGCTAATGAATAAAATGATACTAGTACAACTTAAATCTTATCTGTAGAACTGGAGATATTGAACTTCAAATGTTTAATAAAAATAGCGCCAAGAAGCAGAAAGCACAAGTTGGATCGGCTTTGTGTCGTCCAGCGTTGGTTCTGACCATACTGTGTAACGAGGTGTTGCGGGGCTTTCCGCCGCTTCATGATGGATTTAATGGAACCTACGGTTAATCAAGGAGGAGTGCTCTCTGATGCCAGTCAAGTGTCCAGGCCCTAGGGAGGCACCTCTTGGGGATCTGGGACACACTGCAGCAGAGTCCAGTAGGGCTCAGGCTGACTTAGTTGCATGTCTGGGCAGGCCCAGTGCAGCAGGTTAGCAGGGCAGTTGCAGGGAGGCCTCTGGAGCTTGTTGGGTCCCTGTAGCTCAGAAATGGAGGTCAGCCAACTGACCCTTGGAGTCACTTAGGATAGCCTGGGATGAAGGGAGCAGTTCCAGTCTTCCTTTTCACAGAGCAGGGCAGGGCTCAAGAAGCAGGACAGTCCTTCTAGGGAACACGGCAGGGATCAAGGTGGGACTCAAGCAGCAAGTCAGGTTCTGGGAAACAGGGCAGGCCTCAAGCAGGAGGGCAGCCCTCTGGGGAACGAGAGAGTCCTCAAGCAGTCCTCAATCAGTCCTGTCAGTACTTCTCAACTCTTCCACAGGACCAAGAGTGTCCAGGAGTGTAATGAAGAAGTATTCTGAGGGTCCAGTATTTATACCTTGTGTCAGCCTTTTGAAGTGTAGGAATTCCTGAAGCTTTCCCTTCCCCTGTCAAACCTCCAAGAAGTCTGATTGACAAAAGGCTAGAATTGGGTTCCTTTGTGTGCGTGTGTCAGAGGCAGCCCGTTGCAATGTAAGTGAGGCAGGGAACAGCTCCACCCCCAGGAATCCACACACGATGCCCCATCATGCCAACACCTAGCCACCTTTGTCTCACTGTCTGGGAGGAATACAAAAAGCCCAACAGGTAAGCCATTTTACAGTCATGTTACCCAAGACATTGGCAGAGGAACAAAAAAGGTTAGGGCAGGAAAACACCAACTTTCTAAAAGTGTCATTTTCAGAATTGTGACTTAAAAATCCAACTTTACCATTAAAGAGGATTTAAAATTTCAATTAATTTGAGTATAAACAGGATGTTTCCCCCTTTTCCAAAGCACAAGTTAGAACTTATTAAATATGTTAGGGTAACCCAATATTATCTTATGGGAGAGATAGGCCTTGTAAAACTTAAAAACACATGTCTTAATTTTACAATTACAATGGACTCTGCCCTATGGGCTTTTTAGAGCCTACCTTAGAGGGGATATATGTATTAAAAAAGTAGGGTTAGGCCTTGCAAAAGGTATATTTTGCCAGGCCAAATCGACAGTTTAAACCTGTACTACATGCTGCTTTGGTAGGCCTGAGACATGTTTTAAAGTGCTACTGGAGTGGGTGGCACAATGTGCGCTCCAGGTCCACTAGTAGCATTTAATTTACTTGTCATGGGTATTTGCAGTAGGACATACCAGTAAATTAAATGTGCCAATCAGTTAAAGGCCAATTCTATCATGTTTTAGGGAGAAAGCACAAGCAGCTTAGCACTAGTTAGCAGTGGTAAAGTGCACAGAGTCCTAATGCAGACAAAGTGAAATAAAAAAAACAGAAGGGATGAAGGCAACAAGTTTGAGGAAAGGCCTCACCAAGGGAGTCAGGTCTAACACGCATGTTATTATTACCCAGTTGTATAACACTTGATGTACAACCTTGAAAGGACTAAGGGCTAAGTTAGACTTGTAGTTAGTTGTAAACATAGCCTGCTGGCCACAGTAGATGTCAGAAGTGAGTATTTTACACATAGATCCAGCTTCCCAGCATTTTGGGAGCATATGTGTGAAACATCCACTGTAGTTACTTTTACATTTTTAGGTCGAAGTCGCAGCTGTCTGGTTTGCTAAAGACATCTTGGGGGTCTTTCAGAAAGCTGACCTAGGAATGCATTCTGCCTGTTTCTTGCTATTGGCTTTGTGGTTTGCAACTCACATTTTCTTGCTTTCCATTTGCTTGTTTTATGTACTTTAGGCTGTCCAGATTCAGTTCATCCCTCCAGTTGCCTAAACCGTATTTATGGTACTCTTACATGAACTCGTTTTCTGTAAACAGGCCTTTAAATCTTGTTCTTATCTCGTCACGCTTGCTTGGCATTCAAAGACTGAGGTCAAATATCATATGCTGTCTTATACTTCCAATTGCTTCCTTTCTGTAAACAGACCTGTAAATATTGTTCTTATCTCAACTGATTTGCTGTGCATTCAAAGACTGAGGTCAAATGTCATATGCTGTCTTATCCTTCCAATTGCTCCCTTCCTGTAAACAGGCTTGTAATTCTTGTTCTTATCTCATCTAATTATTTGTGCATTTGAAGACTGCGGTCAAATGTCACGTGCTGTCTACCGAGGTTGCTTTTTTACTTTTCTTTCTCTGACTTCAATGTGAGAGGATTTATGTACAATCCAGTATCCAACAATCTTGTTGGATACTGGGGGTAGGAAAAAGTTTTTTTACTCTACCTGGTTCCAACACTGAAACCATCCCTGAGCTCCTCCCACTCAGAGAGGGGAGTTGTAGCCTGCATTGTGACTAGGTTCACAATGCGAAATGCGACCCTATGATGAAGCATCCCACCTTCGGGTGGATGAGGGTAACCGTCCAATAAAAAGGACACACAAGCACTCCTCCATATCACTTAGACCCAGGGGCCTTTTTTGTGGTTTTTGATTACGGTGAAAGGAAGTCGTCCCCTGCTTGTCTATAAATCTCCTCAGGCCCTCTTCTGTGTGATAGTCATGCTGTACACCACCCACGCAGGTGAACAACATGGCTAAAACACATCGGCAAAGCCAATAGCTGTTGCATAGGCGAGAACTATTGGCTTTGCTAGTGCTTGTTATACATTTTCAGATGAGGAGTTTACAGATTTCCTATAGGCAGGTCAGGTAAAATTCAGGTTATCCGTATGTAATATGTACACTCCACCTGGTCATCTGTGGATTTTCTGGTGTAGAAGTTGTATTAGCCAGAGGTATGCCTGACACTGCCTATTCTCAGTTTAGGTGGACTCTGTGTTTTGCTAGTCTTAAAATAGTGAAAGCAATCCTAAGGCCTGGAGAGAGGAGCAATGCCCACCCCAACAAGCCAATAGCAGTTGTGAGCTATTGGCAGGGTCAGCTTGGTCCAGTTTGTTAAAATTTGTATCTAAATGGCGGGAAAGGTATATTTCTGATGTTTCACCAAACTTTAGTGAGGCTAATCCAGTTCCATGTGACAGACCACTGCAGTTTATATCCTCTTGAGTTCAGTTTATCTTTCCATAATTTAGGACTAAGAGTTCAGGACCGCTCCTAAGACAGGGTATAATGATCATTGCTTCTCTACCTAGTTGGGTTTGTTTCCACATTTACTAATAAATAACCTGGTTCCAAGGACACTGGTTCTTGAAGGTTAATTTACCTTTTAATCATATAGTGCCCTACCCTAGGCAACATGTCAGGTCCTGGCCTGACCGTGACTGGGGAAAACACTTACACTCTAGTCTACCCCCCAACCTCTCCAAAACCACTGCTAAATCATTCAAGCACGCCACCCTAAAAAGCCACCCTGGGACGCTGACATCCGACCTGCGCTACAGCGCAGACATCGGCATAGTCATTAATGACCTTATCTTCTACTCTAGAAGAACCGCCTTTTGGCGCAAAACCTTTGTGCACCTTCTTAATGTCCGCTTAACCAAGAACATTCCTTACGGCAGTAATCTCACAATAGTGCCCTCCTCAACCCAGAGAGCTGACCTCACCTTCACCCTCTACAAAAAGGGCATCATTCTGATCCAAGCCTCAACCAATAACCTCAATAAATTTGCAGACCTTTTCACCCTCCTCAGAAACCATGTGCACGACACCGACAGGGTAACTAACACCTGCACCTATGACCCGCCGTACGGCCAGCCTAACGTGCCTAGCCACCCACATACCCCCTCCAAGGGCTTCCAACACAGCTCATTCTATCCTCCCCAGCTTGTCTCCTGACCCTGACTACAGAATCTCTCCTACACCTTTGATCTCCTCCTACCTAACACCTCCCACTGACTGTGAGACTGGTACATTCCCAAAGTCCCCCGTTTCAGATCGAGTTAGCCCTCTAAGGGTTCTCAACACTGATCACGCTAACCTTTATAGCACGTCCCCCGGCACCTCTAACAGAGTCGCCCCTAGACCTCTGACCACCTCCATGCCAGCCATCCACCTGAACCGCGAGTTTGGTACGCCTTCAAAGACCCCCGATTCAGCTCGAGCCAACCCTTTTCCCCTTCCACCTATGCATGCCGCTTGTACTGCTCCTGAACCTCTGCCCCCCTGCCCTCTAGCACCTTCCTCGTATATTGATCTCGAAACTCTGCACTCCAGAGCGACCAAACTAACTCAAAGCATCCATATCTCCATTTTGGACCTAATGAACCTCCTTCACCTTGCCGAACTCTCCCTTGCTAACCTGAAGCCCCCACTGATATCCACCCCCCCCATGTCACAGAGCCTCCACTACCGCACCCACTACTGCTACCCTTGAGACACCTTCGATCGCGCAAGCAACCTTGCCACCTTTCAGAGGAGGAATCCCGAGCCCTCTCTTACAACCCTACCACTGCCACTTCTATTCCACTAGACCTCACGGAAAACAAAATCCTAGCCATCCTCCAAGACCACAACTCTGTACAAGTCACCCCTTGTCAACTAGTTGCGAGTTCTGAACATGCCATCAGCATGGTCACCATCAACCCCAACAGGTCAGCTGCCCAACGTAACAGAAGTGTGGTTAAAAGCAACTTTGCGCCTGTACTCCTGTCCGCCCAGACCCCTGACACTCCCCCCCACTTATCTGGTCTCATAATAAACTGCCGATCGGCAGTTAAGCATGCCGCCGATATTGCTGATCTCATCCTGAACAAAAATTTAGACCTAGCAATACTAACTGAATCGTGGCTCAATGAATACTCATCTCCTTGCCTGGACCTACTAGTCCCTCCCAACTACAATATTGGTAGACTGGACAGACAATCCAGCAGGAAAGGAGGAGGCATCACCTGCATCTACCGATCTAACCTTCTTGTCTCGGAACTCACGGCGGACACCACTGACTCCTGCGAATACCTCGCCCTCTCCATTTGCAGCAACTCAATACAACTGTGCAATATGCACATCTTTTACCACCCTCCAGGCTTGAACGACTCTTTCACCGATCACCTCTTGGAAATTATCACATCTAAGATTTCCTCCAACGCTAAAGAGATTTTCCTCGGTGATTTCAACCTGCATTGGATCGATCCTAAGGATTCTCATGTCAACGCCATCAAAGACCTCCTAACTGATCAAGCCCTGACTCAATCCTTTTCACTGCCAACTCACTCAAAAGGGGCCACCCTGGACTGGATCATCTCTAAGGAATCTTCAGTCAAACTTATCTCCATAGACTCATGTGACTGGTCTGACCACCACGCCATTGCCTTCCTTTTACCCGGGACCCACAAGACAAAGGCACCGCAACCGGTGATTCCCAAACACTGGATCAGAGACACCAAGAACCTTGACCACAGGAACCTAGAGGCTCGCTGTAAATCTGACCTCCCCCCCCGCACATAACTATGCTCAGTGACCTCAATGATCATTACTCAGCGACTATATCGATCATTCTGGATGACCTTGCCCCACTAAAACTAAAAAGAACACAAATCAAAGACAGAAACCCATGGTTCACTGGTTCCCTCAACATGTAGAGGAGATCCCTCCGGCAATCCAAAAGACTTTAGAGACAGCACCCCTCTGCTTCGCATCTAAAACTTCTCCACCAGGCGAGAAACGCCTACAAGAAGAACATCTTCAATTCAAAAAAAGAATACTTCAGATCGGAACTGGGGAATGCCAAGAATAGACCCTGCAAACTCTTTGAATTGGTCAAACACCAATCAAATAAGCTGGCTAAAACAATGAAAGAAACTCCTAAGTCTCTAATATCATCTGAGAAGTTCTCCTCTTTCTTCGCTGATAAAATCACAGCCTTAGGAAATGAACTCAGTGCCGCTACATATTCTCAACACCTTCCTGACCTGTCCTTTCTGTCCGCGCTACCCACACTGGCCTCACCTAAAAATCAAGCACCCTGGACCGACTTCAAGTACTATGACGAAGACTCCATCTCTAAAATCCTCCCTACCTTAAACCCGAATAATCACTTTAATGACCCCCTACCATCCAACTGCCTCGCTGCCGCCACCCAATCCATTGTTCCTATCTGGACTGCAATAATCAACGCCTCTCTCCAACAGGGATCGATTCCTGACTCTCTGAAAGCCAGCCAAGTCCTCCCCATTTAAAAAAAAATAAACATCGCTGGATCCAGCCTTCCCTGACAACTTCAGACCTATCTCCAATATCCCTCTGTTAGCCAAAGTGTTAGAGAAGTGGGTTCAACAGCAACTAAGTCAACACATCAACAACTTCCACCTACTCGATGACTTTCAATCTGGATTCAGACCAGGGCACAGCACTGAAACTACCATGCTCCACATCGTGGACGACGCCCTCCAAGCCCTAGGCCAAGGCAAAACCTGCCTTCTAATCCTCCAAGATCTATCCTCGGCCTTTGACACTACTCGAACGCATCAAACTCAGGATGGGTTTGGGTGTGAAGTTCGCTTTCTAAAAAACACTAAAAATAAAAAAATAAAATAATTTTAAGTTACACTAATGCATTGAAATATTGTAAACAGCAGTGTTGGAACACTTATTTCCTCTTTCTGTACAGCTGACAGAGTCTATTTGCATGGACATCTTTGTATGAGCAAATTCAGGAAATCAGGAAAAGCAAGGTGTCTGTCATATTGGAGGATAGTGACTCTGTTAAAAGATAGAGCCCCGCCACCACCAAAGAGGCTAATGTGTTTCACTTTCTGTTAGCTCCATGAGCCCCAAGTTTCTGGTCTGCATGAGTAACAACCTTATCACAGTTACATCTCAATTTCGCTTTGAGGAGGCCATACATAGATCACTTGCAAGATAATGAAAGTATTAGTGAATGGGGAGTCCAGTTTTATCAATGAATGCGCACCATGCATATAAATCAGACTGGAATACACAATTCATGATCATCATTGAACACGCCTCTGATTGCACTTCGGAATTTGGCAACAATACACTGATGGCGTTATTCCTGGTCTCCTCATGTGTACAGAATATGATCAAGAGGTCACTCGTACACTAAATGTACCAATTAAGATAATGTGTGCATTTGTTTCACATGGTACCCCAGCCTCTATATAAATACAAAAGTATGCAGTTCCTCAAGAGAGATATTAATGAGTTGAGAGATGTATGAGTCAACAAGGTCAGGAGGAGAATCCTCCTTAAGGAAAAAGACCCTCACACATCTGGCAGACTAGCTGTCATATATCGTCAGCACGTGGCCCAGATGTCAAGTTTCATCATTAGGTCTGCTCCGAATCGGGGCGGCGCTGCAATCCCCGATCGGCGACCTCAGTGGCTCTCAGCACATCTCTCAACTCATTAATATCTCTCTTGAGGAACTGAATACTTTTGTATTTATATACTCCTACTCGGGCTATGTATGCTGGACCTATTATAAATAGCCCTTGTTCCTTCCTTTTTTGGTTCACCCCAGCCTCTATATCATGGGATAGATCCATAAGATGCTCTCATAGCTCACGTTGGGAGTTGATGCCAACATTCCTTGGACAGGGGGTGCCTAAGTGATGTAGCAACACACAACAACCACATCTACCACACATGTCGCTGATAATACTCACAAATGTATATAATCTATTGAGAATTCAGAGGGCATGAGAATGCAAAATATTTTGGATGATTTATTTGACATGCATCTCAAAAAATGTGAACAGTTTGATGTGAGACATGTCATATCTTAAGGGCAAATAAGAGGCTTAATTTATTTTAGGAATTTTAAAAGTTTCTTGTTATTCATGCCATTCAAAAATAAAATTGAAACAGGGCTTCAAAAATATTCTACAAACACAAATGCCAAACACGTGTTTCGCGGCAAATACACTTAGCATTTGGCTTCATCAGGGCTGAGTATCTTTAAAATCTAGAATTCAAAAATCACTTTCT
Source organism: Triturus cristatus (assembly GCF_964204655.1). NCBI lineage: Eukaryota > Metazoa > Chordata > Amphibia > Caudata > Salamandridae > Triturus > Triturus cristatus. The sequence goes on along the minus strand of NC_140581.1, from coordinate 790,852,670 downwards.
AAAAATTTAATTAAGAGACTTAATTGATGTTTTGGTCACCTTATTGCAATTTTTTCACAATGTGACTACTGCCCATTAGTATCATATTTTAGTTGTACGATTAAACGGGACAAATACCCATCTCTTAAAATGCAGTTTGCAAGTAATATCAGACTGGCAGCAGAACAATCCCTTGGCGGACCCATTGGATATTAGTTGAACATCTCAATCTTGTTCTTCACAGGGAAACATCACCAGGTGCTGGAAAAAACAGATTTATACATGCAGGATAACACCATCAGTCTCCAGTGAAGACTTCATGCTTCCATAAGTAAATATTTCTAGTACCACTAATAGTGCTAAGCGGCCTGCGACTGTATCAGAAGGTGGAGTAGTGTTTGCATATAACAAGGCACACTTCTGAGACTGTGTAAGGTGTGATGTAGACTCTGAAGTTCAGGTGATCACGAGGGCTACGTGAAATTCAGACAACACTAGGGAACATAGGGCCATATGTATGAAAACGCATTTTGCGATTCTCAAATTGTGATTCTTAGGGAATCTCAGTTAGAGAATCGCAAAATGTAATGTATGTAGGATTTGCTAAATATTTTGCGAATCCTACATATTCCTTATATGCGAATCGCAAATTGAGATTCGCAAATAAGGAATACCTTCCTATTCATTCCTATAGGCTAGAAGGCCCATAGGAATGAATGGGAAGAGATTCTCAATTTGCGATTCCCAATTAGAGAATCGCAAATTGAGAATGCAATTTCAAGGTTGCAAGGGTGTCAATAAGACACCCTGTTGCACCCCTGAAATAAGCGTGGCGCACATACATGCCCTAAGGGCATGTATGTGTGCCACATGGCACTTTGAAAAATGCAGAAAAGTGAATTTTTCAAAGAAATCGCATATTGCTACCAACCTGAAGTTGGTGGTAATCAGCGATTCCTTAAGCCAAAATCACACAACTTGGGTGCTTCCTACATTGCATTTAAGGAATCGCAATTTGGGATTCCTTAAATGTATTGCGAGTTCTTATTTTGCAAGTGGGTTTTTGTGTGCTACAGTGCACACTGCCTAAATTGCGATCGCAAGCGCTGAAATTCTGCGAATTTCAGAATTTGCGATCGCAATTTGGCTTCATACATATTGCCCTTATTGTGTTTACTGCACAATAGGAACAAAGAGGGGTGACCATTACAAGGTCAAATTATGGACCTGCTTAGCAAGGTTCTCATATTTATTGGTAAGTGAGGCCATACAATGTGTCAAATGGGGATATGGTTCATTAGTCGTAGATGGAACTCAGTGTGAGCAACACCAGATTCCCTTGTGTGCTGCCACTAATGGGCGGTTCTGCACATGATGGTGTGCGCCACTCTGCATTACAGCATGGCACTTCTCAAGATAAGCTTTAGTTTTCCAGGGAGTTCAGAATGCAGGTCACCTCAAGACTCAATAACAAGGCTTACCCAACGACGTTTAAGGACATTTTTAGATGGAAAAAATGGATATGTTGCTGATAAGGAATTGTTTTGCAATCTGGTCTACTATAAACCCGCAGTTATCCGGATTGTTTCCAGACTAGTGGCATTTGATTGACTGTCCTAAGTCCCAGCTGCCTCACATTGCATATGACGGCACAATTACAATCATGACTCGAGGTCTGTGGCTCACTGGTGGAACCATGTATAATAAAGCAGTACGATTTGTTATCAGAGAACATTTGATAAAGTTGCTGATTCAGCATATTTTCTTTCTCTGTTGAACATACTTTAGGCAAGGTTAGTCCAGAGTGATTAATCTATTTCAGAAACTTAATGAACACAAAATCCATGGAGTAGTTCTGTACACTGGCTGGACTCGGTGCTCCCCCAGGGCCTGCTGGGGCTTCTGTGCCTGAAAGGAATGTCTAATTATTGTGAGCTGGAGGAGGGTTTTTTCCAAGTGGCAAAAAGACAAGATGTAAGCAAATTGTTTCAGCTTTTTATTTTTTATTGCCTTTAGATGAAGACTAAGTCTCAGCAATATCTACTAACTGGTTGACTCAGTGAGGCCAAGAATTGTGATCGTTGTTTTCAAGACTTCATTTATCAATTATATTGCAAAGAGGAAATGTAATAAGCAAACAATGACAAATCAATAGGTGTCCCTAGGTTAGTAGAGGAGTGAAATGTGAAAGTGTGAAATGGCTACAATGACATTTCTGTTTTTGTATACGTTTTATTTTATGAATACATGAATTTGAAATATGGAATAAAAATATGACAAGCATTCGATGCTTCACGTGAGCTTTCACAAAAACAATTAAAAAATGCAAATGTCTGCTGTTGTGCAAAGCATCAAACTTGAAAATGGTCCAAGCCTGGATTTTTGTGTTTTTTCGCATTTTTTAAAATAATTGTTATTGGTACAGTGCAGTGGCATGCCCTACAGAGGGGAGGTGTAGTCATAGATTAGTGCAAATGCTTGTGCCCCGCAGAAGCATCAGATGGAGTTGTGCTCACACGTGGGAGATGTGTGCGGCTCGCTGGGGTTGTGACATCAGGGGAGGTGGCACCGGGGCCCAGAGGCCTGAGGGGCCCACTGAACTCTGATTATTGCCGCATTTAATAATTCAAGCAGCAGCCAGCGGGCCTGTTTCCTTCCTTGCACTAGAGCTAATGACACCATGTCAATGCTACTGTATGACAGCTTTGTGCAGATGGATTTCAGAACCTGTTCAGCCATGTGCTCACATCTGGGACTCAGCCTTGGGAGGCAAACATTCGCTCTACTGTGTCATGGAGGTTTGGTACAAGGCCCGCAGCAGGACATTCACCAGCTGCCAAGAGGACCGCGATGTCAGGAGGGCAGCATCCCTGTATCACTCAGTGATGCTGCTAGTGGGGTGATGTCTTAATGTCTCCAGGTCTCCAGCCCCCTTCTGTTCCAACAATTGCAAAATACATTACAAAGTCATTTTAGCACCAAGGAGACCTCCCAGAATGCACGAGAAGCAAAAAAAACAGATGTGAAAGATAAAAATATCAAGAGTCAGGAGAGTGTTCACTTGGGGAATTAATGGCAATAACAAATCCCTACGGGTTAGGAGACGGAGATACTGCAGCCAAATGTATGCAGCAGTAAAAGAAACCCAAATCCCCACCCTAGTAACTGAATTGCGACTTTCATTGTCCCAGGCATCGCTGCTGCTGAGGTGACAACTTCCACTTAGAGTCAGAAAAGCAATAAGAAACAAGTCTACATCTAGTCCTGGCGGATCTCTACTGTTCAGATGTTCCAACCTGGTCACTTTTCCAGTTTACGGTGTTTCACACAATCATCAAAGACAACTATGTAGCAAGGACTTGGAGATTAGTGAGAACTCTCTCTACATTTTAAAAAGAAAACCATCTACTAACCATCAACTACTGTCTGATCTCGCAGTGAGACGTGGTAGGAAAAATCTCTGGCAAAGCTCCTAGTCAGCCTCATTTTGGACTCGGTCATTGCCAATGGCTGGATTCAAGACACATCTGAGGAAAAACGAATCAAGCGATAAGGTGGTATATGTCCAGCTAAAGATGTATCCTTGTTTATGACAGTCCTCATCCTGGAGGTGGCCTTCGACTGCGTCGATCCAAATCTGTTGTAGGATGCTTTACAGCAGCAAGAGATGCCAGAGTGGATGATTGACTCTCTACAGTTCCTGCAAGAAAAAAACTAGAATGACGAATGTTAGGTATGGAATAACTGGTGAATGCACTGATGTGTTCCCAGTAAAGATTGGGGTAACCAGAGATGGGCAACAGCCCCCATACAGATTACTTTGTTTAGAAATTATGTGAGAGACTACTTAGGTGGCCTAAACATTGACACACTAAAATGGAAGGTAAAAAGCAAAAGCAATACTCCTGTTTGCTGACAATGTAGTCCTTCTGACATTTGTTTTTAAAGAGTTTTATATAGCGTGAACTAGACCCGAGACATCGCTTTACATGAGCACCAGTTTCGTTACAGTTGGACACATTCACTGAATTAACGGAAATTTCAATGCGTCACATACTGAATGGCCTTGAGAGCTACTGTGGTAATAAGAACCTGACCATTAACTTCCCAAAGTGTAAATTCACAACCTTGATATCACCAGTGGCGGCTGGTGACGTTTTACAGTGGTAGGTGCAAACGTTTGAGGGACGTTGACTTAGGAAGCATGCAAGCCCTGATAATATTTGAGAGGCTCAGGGCAGGGGGGTTCTCTTGCTGAGAAAATGTTGAAAAAAAGAAGAGCAAATAAAACATGTTAAAACAATTTTTATAAAGAATTTGGTGAAAAGCAAAATAAGTTTATAAAGCAATTCTGAAGGTGTTTTCTTGAACTATCTCAAAACCTTTAAGAGTCGTCGTGATTTCAGGTGAAAATCTGGGAGAATGCCCAATATCGTGTAGTGGTAAATATATTCACAATTTAAACAGAGCCTGTGCTTTGCTGCAGGTCATTACCCCTGTGCTACTTTATGAGAAGTCACAGATGTGACTAGAGTGTAGACACATCTCACAGCAACTGCATTAATCACCAGATTTTTTTTACTGCTATTACTGAGTGGAACTAACTTGCTGGATACACAGATTTCTACAGTGTATCCATTAATCCCATAAAATGCAGTCTCTTGTGACCAATTAAGTCATCCAGAATAGAACTTGACCAGTGATCTATCATTCAACCCATCAACCCATCCTGAGATGATCCCACAAACTCCTATACCAGTTCACCTTAGTGTTAACTCAGTCTCTGATCACTGTTCGAGTCTAAAAGTTCACCTTGTGCCACTCAAGGCTAGGATGAACCACCACAGTACTATGGCAGTGAATGGACCTGAGCCCATTCAGCCACAGCACTAGTTTGACAGAGAAAATGAATGCATCTTGAATGAAACTATTACATTATGTTACCAGTGCATCTGAGCTCACCAAGTCCTGGGGGCACAACGCTGCTCTCATAATGGACGGTAATCCATACACGACTGGTCCCTCCATACTGCCCTGCCAAGCACCTGAACCCAGACACCTCAAACCATCAGTTGTTGACGCCACCATGTTGCTCTGCAGATGCATCTCAATCGAACAAAAATAGGGACAAGTGCACAGCTTGACAAATGCACCTCATCGACTTTGGAATTAAACCACCCTATACTTTGACAAATTATTTCTGATCTACCTGTTTAGGGGGCACCACACTCCTCTGTGAAAGCAAAGTAACACATTTCGGAGTGGGAGTAGGCAACCCCACATTATTCTGTCAATGCACCTCAAGACACTTAAGGCTAGAACGTAAAAGCTACTATATCACTACATGTGAACCCATGCAGGGTTAGGAATATTGAACCACTCACCCAGCGCACCTCCACCCACCAAGAGCCAGGGCTCAGCACAGCTCTACTATTTAAAAAATACCATTTGCTTTGCAGCATTAGGCATTGTCCTTTGCTTCTATGAGAGAGATAGACTGCCTGTGGGTCAATATGCAATATGTTCAGCCGCGGCCCATGCAGGTAAGCGCGATCGGGGTCGGGGGCGGGGCGGTGGAAGCCGACATACAAAGGGATGGTGAAAATATAATAAATAAAAAAACACTTACTTTGCTCTTGCCACATCACTGACTCGGCGTTGCGTCAAGCGCAAGGTAAGTGGCGTTATTTATTTATTTTCACGATGCTGTCGTATGTCGACTTCCACCCCCGTACCCCCCCCCCCCCCCCCGCCCCGCCGCACTTACCTGCATGGGCCGCGGCTGAATATGTTTCAAAGAAAAGTGGGATCAAATCCCTGCTTTCCCACTGAACCAGATTGTGTGATCCTATGCTAATGAATTTACTTCACATTGCCTCATTTAAGTTCAGCATGAAATCGAGACTTCCTTGAAGAAATGTAAAACCTGCACTATGTAAAAACCATCTTATGAGTATTTTTTTGCAATTGTCTATAGCACCAACTCATCCTGGAGGGACTGGAGCGCGTTACATGAGCACCAGTTACATTACACAAGGGCACATTCACATTTTGTGGGCACAGTGAGAAAAAGTGATTTGCCCAGAATCACAAGATGTTAATCGAACGCCGAGACTCTAACCTGGTTTCTCAGCTCCAATGCATCGCTGGCCATTATGCCACAGCCTCCCCAACAAAGGCCTTTAGGAAATAATGTGTTTTTAATCTAATAAGTGTGTTGAACATGTTTTACAAGGCGTTTCCAGACCGCTGGCTCAGCTCTCACTCTGATTTTCTTTGTGTGCACTTATGTAATAAAATAAATGGCCTCTGTATTGCAGCCACCGCAGCCCCCGTGCAATGAACACACAGAAAAGCAGGGGAAGAATACGAATAATAAATAAACGGGACCCCACACTGCCTCACCACAAGAGCTATTTAAAGCAATTTAAAGGTGCCCCTCCTCGACACATTTATTTTGGTATCTGCAGCATGATGCAAGAGTAGGGTCAAAAGTATTTCTCTGCACGTTGAAACAACTGAAAGGGCTAAGATAATTTTTGGGGAAATAGGAGAGCTAGTATGTGAGAGAAGTTGGAATGAGAACTGCAATATACAAGGGCTGATACTTACTCTAAGCTTAGTGTGATGGACAGCCTCATGCCAGGGGCGGTTTCTACATTAGGGCTCCGGGGCTGCTTCCCCCTGAAATTCCTACATATTCCCATACAAATATTAAATAGATCAATGTCTTTAGAGATAAGATTGTATCTCTAAACAAATTGAAGTATTTAAGTCTGGGCTGTCTGTCCCAGGCTGCCTGCCCTGCCTCGAATCAGGAGGCTGAAGCCAGGTAGTAAATAAACTTTCTGAACTGTGACGCAGGCTTACTGGTATAAAGTCCTTCATTGCCATTGTAGTCTATGGCATTATCCACTATAGGCCTGTGACGCTTTCAGCGTCATGGTTTCGGGTGTTGGAATTTCTGTTCCTGCGTACGCACAGCCGTCCATCATTCACAGGCATAGATCCCCCCCTTTCCCATTCGTCACACATAGGAGTGGAAGCAAGCACGTGCTTTGGTGCCTTGTTCTCGGTAATTGTTAGTGTTAAATTGCTAATCTTCTATTATGTATATTGTGCTGAAAACACTCGCCATGCTAACCTCCCCCACTATGACACCCCAGGTTCTGGCTGCACGTTGCTGGCCCTGAGTGTTAAAAACGTTAAGGCAATGCATGTCAGCGAATTAGTTCCTCTCTTATTTCATGTTTTACTTAATCTTGCCTTCCTCAAGAGTTACCTATTTAATCATGTTGAGTTTCTATATTTTTCCCCTGCATAATTAGAGCCGTGCAAGGTGTTTATGAGGGGCTTTGATTGAGAGCTGACACTGAAGCCAAAGAAAAGTGCCTGTCAGTGGGCTGGCCACTCTGCTGAGCACACAGAAGAATGGTCATGTATTCCAGTTGTAATTGCAATTCTGCGCAAATGTGTGTGAAAGGGGTGCACAGATGGCAAAATATTTACAGGGCAAAAGCAAAAGGAAATAGATTGCCTAAATGTGAGTGAGTGCGGTATATCTTTGGAAATGGTGAAGTGAGGGAGATGCGAGGAAGTGCATTGAGGTAAGAGTGAATAGAGGAAAGAGAGGTGGTTTAAGATGTGCAGATGGACGAGATGTGCAGAGAAAAAGGGCATACATATCAACATAAAGCACACATTACTGAAGGCCAAAACCCCTTTCACTCGCCTCAATTCAATTGAAATTTCAGAATTGAAACATTTTCAAGGTTTATTATTTATAAGAAATCCTTGCTGTTACTCATTTATCTTGACAAAACCAATCATACTGACAGGTTTTTGGTCTAGGTCAGTTGTTGTGTTACATATCTGGATGCAATTACATCTCAGAGAGAATCCAAAATACAGGTCGGGTAGCACGCTGTAGGAATCACAGAAATGTATTTGACATGTTCCCTTTTAGAGAGCCCCTACATTTTTCATCCCACTTAAAGACCTGTCTTCACATATTTCTATATGACTGATTCCAGTCAGCAGATGTGGGTCCTTCCCAAAGCCTTGTTAGAGCATTTTAAGAACACGATTGAAGCGTTCTACCATTCCGTTGGTTTCAGGCTGGTATAAGGCACAACTCTTGTGCTTGATGCCATGTTAAACCAGGAACTGTTCCATTTCTCTGGAAGCAAACTGAACGCCATTGTCAGTTAATATGGCACCAGGGATGCCTTACCTGGCTATGAGTTTCTGCAAAAACTTCTTCACATGCTTAGTTTCTATGTCTCATTTAACAGCTATCTCTAGCCATCTGGAGAACAAGTCTACCAGAACCAGGATATATCACTCAGAGCCCAAGGAATAAACAGGACCAACAATATCCAGTCCGACCTCTTTCCAAGGACCATCAGGGCGTCTCGCATAACCATGGGTTGGACCTTCGGCTTGGCTACCCTCTCGCTCAAGGCACACTGCACACAATCCCTAATAATAGGCTCTACCTGCAAATCCATTCCAGGCTACCAATAGGACAACCTCAGCCTTTCCTTGGTTTTTGACATCCCCTGATGTCCTATATGGGCCAAGGTGACGAGCTCTTGTCTGAGGGTAGACGGAAGAACTAACCTCAAACCCCTGACTAGTAGACCACTGTACTCAGAAAGCTCATCTCTTGCATGCCAAATGTTTTCTAATTCATCCTTGCTTTTGGGTTTGGTCTTTCAACCAGCCTTGACACGCTCCAAAACTTCAAGTAACACACTGTCAGTGCTTAATGCCTAAAATCACCTTTGTCGGTGATACTGTCACCCTCAATGTAACAAACCATGTCCTCCCGCCTCCTGTTCACAATCATCACAATAACCTTGCTCACCACTATCAACCAATCGCGACAATGCATCAGCGACCTTATTCTCAACTCCAGGCAGGTAATTGATCTCAAAATCATAATCCTGTAGCTCCACAACCCACTTGGTGATCCAACTAGACACTGCATCGATGCCCCTTTTTAAAAAGATTTCACACAAAGGCTTGTGGTCAGTCCTGACTTCGAACACACTGCCCCACAAAAGGTTTTTGAGTTTCTTTATGGACCAAAACACAGCGAGGGCTTCTCTTTCTATGACAGAATATCTCAATTCAGCCCCTCGCAGACTCCGTGACAGAAAGAAGATTATGTTATCCTGTCCTTGGTTCTTTTGTAGCAAAACCGCACCAAGACCCTTCATGCTAGCGTCAGTTATCAAAAATTATTTCTTTTTGGGATCAAAACAACTTCATTTAGGCTCGGCGTTCAATCTCTCCCTCAGATTGTCAAACTCATCCACACAACCCTGGTCCCATACAAACTCGCACCCCTTGCGCAGCAGTGACCTCATCTTTACACACAGAGAGGCAAAGCCCTGAACAAACTTGCTATAATACTCCGCCATCCCCCAAAAATTCATCATTTCCTCCTTATTGGCAGGGGAATGCAGCTTGCAAATAGTATCAACAAGGTCCACCTTGGGCATCACACCACCCGCAGAAATGGAGTGACCCAGATAATCAATAGATTCTTTCCTGAATTTGCACTTCTCAATTTTGACTGTAAGATTATAGTCATTGAGTCTACTCAAAACCTCCAGACCCGTTCATCATGCTCACTATTGTCCCTTCCAACGATCAATATATCATCTTGATATACCCTTACCACTTTCTCTAAGGCTTGCTGAAAACCAAAGCCACTGAGACCAGGCCGAACGGGAGCCTGGCAAAGCGAAAGGTTCTGAATGGAGGCATGAAAGCCGTAAAGTCTTTCAAGTCTTCACCCAATTTAATCTGATGATACACAGATTTCAGAACAATGGTACTAAAGACCTTGGCACCTTGGAGTAGCATCAACATATCTGCAATCTTCTGCAAGGAGTAGTGATCTACCACTACATGTTTGTTTAATTCTAACAGGTCCACACACAAACGTAAGGAGCCATCAGTCTTCTTGGCGGCTACCACTGGAGCAAGCCAAGGGGTGGCTTCCACCTCCTCAGTTATGCAATCAGCTTTCAATCGTTCTAACTCACTTTGTACTGTCTCTTGCACTGCAACAGGGACATTGCGTACCTTGCTGCACACAGGTTTGGCACCCTCAACCAGCCGCACGTGATGTACATAATTTTTTAAGCAGCCAAAGGAAACTTCAGTTTTAGCATTTGTATGAAATCCTCAGAGGAGTCACTTCCCACAGAAGAGATTAAGTTTGCGTTGAAATTCTCCCTTAATTTGATAGGGGGCGAAGCATTCGGATGTAGGATTACACCAAGATCTCTCTGGTGAAACCAGCTTAATATGCTGTCCCCTTTTGGAGAAATATACACCTTGGCATTGATTATTCTGTTATTGTATTCCAATGGGCTACAAAAATAACCTAACAGCTTGATGGGTTCACCCCCATAAGCACGTGGTGTAATGTCAGGAGGACAGACTTTTACTTTGTGCTTGATTTTCTTCACATAGAACTCTTTAGAAATCATGGTGATTTTAGCACCTGAGTCAAACAAGAGACTTGTGCTCTCACCTTGCACCAAGACTTCATCAATGGGACCATTCTTACCCTCAGTATTGCCAGTGACTTGTAGCAAAATGTGACCACAATCAAACTTAGTATTCGTATCATTGGAGTATTGGGCTTCTCCATAAATTTCATTGACCTTTCCCTTATAGGGTTTACCTTTACATACCGCCGCAAAATGACCCTTCCTCTTACAATTGCTGCATGTCACTTTCCAACCTGGACATAGTTTGTCATTAGCTAAATTACCTAGTTTGCCACAACGATAACATTTAGGGTGAGATGTACAGGACCTTCTATTTCTCTCTACATTAGATTTCTTTTGTTCATGTTCTCTAACTACTTTTTGGGGTTGCATAACAATTAGAACTGAGTCTTTTTCTTTATCACCATTCTTTTTTATAACTTCTACACACTTGAGAGAATGTTCGATCCTTTTAGCAATAACCAGAACATGACATCCTCAAGCGATGGCTCATCTTTTTGCTATAACTCCTCTCTCACACGTTCGATGTTGCAACCCAACATGAATTGGTCCCTGATTCTTTTGTCTAGGGTGGAGCCAAACTTACAAGATGAAGCTAATTTTCTCAAACAGGTTATATAATTTTCTATGGACTCACCTTTGAGTTTGTTTCTGCGACCAAAATGGTATCTCTCAAGGATGGTACTGATTTTGGGCAGGTAATGTTTGTCTAGCTTCGCAATACAAATCTCAAATTCATTTAAATCAGGCTCATGTATTTTGGGAAGATGGTCAAAGATCTCTTGGCCTTTTGAGCCTAAACAATGCAGCAGTAAAGCTGTTTATCCTCAGCGCTCAAGGAGGAACCACAGATTCTCACCTTTCAAAGACTTTACGCCATTTCTGCCAGCGTATGGGAGGATCACCGGTGCTAGACAGAAAGAAGGGTGGGGCAGTAACATTCTGCATTTTGCTAATTAACTAGAGAACAAGAGTAATGTGATCTGAAAATAAATAATAGTTTCCAAAATGACAGTTAGTCTAAACAGACTTTAACTCCATGACATATGCAATAGAGTGTGTGAGTATTACAGAAGAGGCACACACCGTGCAAATCCAGCAATGAGTCATGCAGAAAGTGTGTGTATCACAGTGACGACATACAGTTTATTAAAGGAATCCAATGTGTGCGTGGCACAGAAGAAAGATGCCCACTGTAAATCACTTTCCAAGATGCCTTAGAAGTGTGTGCGCATCACAGAAACGATGCGCAGCAATGACTTTGTTGATGTTGCGTCTCCTAGCAACACAACCGTATTGCACTGCACTGAAGAATGACAAAAGTGTAACATAAGTGTGTGCGCATCACAGATACGATGCGCAGGAAAGGCTAATATAAGCATTGGTGTTACGTTCCCTAGCAACACAAGGTTATTGAATTGTGCCGAAGTAAAACAGAAGGAGCCTACGTGATGAGGTCCTACGATGGTCCAAAAGTTGAAAGGCTTGTGAGCGTATCACAGAGGTGAAACACTAAAAGAAGATCCACCCAAGGGAATTGCAGACTCCTAAGATGGCTGCCACGCAACGTGAGGAGGACCGTGAGCACGTTGGCATGTGGCTGGCATCAGTAGAGCTCCAGAAATGGAGGAGAGGATGGGGATTCCAGTTCTACGGCGTCAAAGAGCAGAGTCTCGAGTGCATACCAGCATTCAAAAGGTAATAATTTGCTGTAACGCTGGTGAGACTTTGAAGGAGGAGTGCGAGTGTGTGCGAAGCATGAGGGTGGCCTTATTGTTAAAAAAAAAATGATGGTTGAATCAACAGAGTTGTTGCCATTTTAAAACCATACACTTGTTACCACACATCTCCCTTCTTTTCAGAACACCTCGCAAAAGTAGCGTTAGAAGTAGAAAGAGGGAGCGCTGCCAAGTCCAGGGGAAAGTTACTGTGGTCAAGTGGCAGCGAGTGGGCAAGTCACATGAGGGGCAGTTCCTCTGGATGAATAAGCAGTGAAAAAAAAATTATGATATCCGCAGCGCTTTAAAAGTAATAATGTGTAAAAGTACCTCAAGGTGGGTTGGCAGCAGTCCAAAATTCTTTGAAATCGGTGCTTAAGCTCAGTGATGAAAAGCTTAAGGTAGATGGTGTTGAGATCCTTTCCGGTTAATCCCGTCCTCTGTTGCCAAATGCAAAGTCAAGCTTCACACAAGTTGAAGTTGGGAAGAAGGTTTATTCTTAGGATAAGGATCCCATCCATAGGAACAGTGCAGACAGGCAGGAGGTTCAGCTTCAACTGACAGCTATTTACATAAATACATTCCAAAGCTCCTGGCAACAGCCTAGAATGCCACCCCAACTTCTTCAGTAATCAACTAGACCAAGCCAAGAACCGTCCCAAAAAGCTATTCGAACTAATCAAAGCCCAAACCAAGGGAGTTCCCCGACACCCTACCCAATTGCGAGGAATTTGCCTCCTTTTTCACTATGAAGTCAGAAACCATAAAAACTGACCTGCTCAACGACCTTTTTTCCCTTACTGACACGCAGAAGAGCACCTCACTGCCCCGACAGGTGCCACACTCAAATGCTCCTCAAAATTCAACCTTAAAAACAACGCATCCTGGTCCTCCTTCTACACTTACAGTGAAGATACTATACTAAAAACACTAACTGTGTTCAATCCATCCAGCCACTTCACAGACCCTCTTCCCGCTAACTACTTAAAAGACTTCATTCCACTGTTACTACCTCTCTGGACCAAGATTATAAATACATCCCTCCTTCAAGGAACAATCCCTGAAATCCTGAAAACAGGTCAGGTATCCCCTATCCTAAAGTAACCAACAGCCGACCCATCGGATTTAAATAACCATCGCCCGATATCCAACATCCCCACTCTTGCCAAGCTCTTGGAAAAATGTGTTCACACGCAGCTTAGCAACCACATTGATCAATTCAACCTGCTCAACCAATTCTAATCAGGCTTCCGTGCAGGTCACAGTATGGAATCAGCCATGACCCACATAATAGATGATGCACTAAAAATCCTTGTCCTCGACGAAGCCTGTTTATTAATCTTACTTGACATGTCATCGGCATTTGACACCGTCAAACACAACAACCCGCTAGAGCTCCTGAAACACAGAATGGGATTATCTGGATCTGTGCTTACTTGGTTTACCTCTTTCCTCCAAAATAGATCTCAAAGATTCAAGGTCAATCACTCCTTATACAAATAGTTCTGAGTTGGAGGGTTTAGTAACTCAGGAAATGTAGCGCTCTGCTAGTAAACGTGTGTGTCAGTGGGCACCGAAGTGTATGGTGCAGCCAGGTAAGGGGATAAGCGCTATAACCCCTCAATATCGTATAGGAAAATCCTACATGGTTACAAAGTTCAACAGAAGCCTGGGCACACATAAAAGTAATTAAACAGTGTGAATGTGTTTACTACATTTCAATGAATTAGAACCAAAGGTCAAATGTCCTTATTGGTAGAAAGCTGCTATTTCTTTTATTCCATTTTCATTAGAGCAAAACAGAAAGCAGCCAACACGTGTTTCGTCGCATTTGGAAATTACTTCCGCGACTTCCTCAGGGCTGTGTGGTGAAAGAGAAAATCTTGGTAGTCGCTCCGCTAATGTAAAGTCCTAGAGTGGTGAACTGTTAGATCAAAAACACAGTGATGTCGGTGATTCAAAGATCTGGTCTGCTGTGGTCCATACCCAGAACTAAGCAGACTGCAGTGAGAAGACCGAGCGCACACGCTTTAGATCCTATTCTCATACACAACCGCTTCTTCAACCTGAAGAAACTCACGGCAGACCAAATCTTTGAATCACTGACATCACAGTGTTTTTGACCTAACAGTCCACCACTCTAGGGGTCATATGTACGTAGCCGAATACCGGTCGGTAACGGCCGATTTTTGGTAATTATACCGTTACCGACCGGTATTTAGGCTTTTGACATGTAGGGGGCTCATTTCTGTATTCGGTAATTTACCGAATCGGTAAAATTACCGAATCGGTAATTTTACCGATTCGGTAAATACCGAATACAGAAATGAGATGTAGGGGGAGTGTGTGGTGGGTGTGGGGAGTCGTTATTTACCACCAACTGTAAGTTGGTGGTAAATGACAAATGACTCTGTAAATGCATTTTTTAGCCCTTAGATGTGTGCAATGTGGCAGACACACATGCCCTCAGGGCATGTATGTGTGCCACATGTGCACACATGCAGAAATCAGGGGTGCAACAGGGTGTCAATGTGACACCCTGCCACCCTTGATTAAGCTCCCCCCATTACCGATTCCTATGGGCCTCCTGGCCCATAGGAATCAATGAGATACAGGTTGCCATTACCGAATCGGTAAATACCGACTCTAAAATACCGACACTTACCGATTCGGTATTTTTTTTCCTACATTACATTTACCGATTCATAAATACCGAATCGGTAACATTCGGTATTTATGAAGTGGTAAATGTAATTTACCTACATAAGGCCCTAGGACTTTACATTGGCCAGCTGGGTTGGAATTATCACCGGCAGAGCGACTACCAAGAATTTCTCTCTCACCATACAGCCCTGAGGAAGTCGCGGAAGTAATTTCCAAATGTGACAAAACACGTGTTGGCTGGTTTCTGTTTTGCTCTAATGAAAATGGAATAAAAGACAAAGCAACTTTCTACCAATAAGGACATTTGACCTTTGTTTCTAATTCATTGAAATTTAGTAAACACATTCACACTGTTTAATGACCTTTATGTGTGCCCAGGCCTCTGTTGAAATCAATCCTTACCCAACCCCGTCCCAGTCACGTTAGGAGTACCGCAGGGGTCTTCCATTTCACCCACACTTTGCAACCTTTTCATGGAACCACTCACCGAACTGCTCAGTCTCTCCAATGTCCACTTTCACATGTACGCAGATGACACCCAACTCTACATAAAGATCCGCTCACTTGAGGACATCAACTCGACGCTACAAAAAACTGAAACATGGCTGGCCGAAAACCATTTGAAACTAAACTCCCTCAAAACTGAATTCCTCTTAATCGCCCCTCCCCAAACAATCGTCCATCATCCTTGACTAGATTAAACACCTAACAGCACTCAAAGGGCAACCTCTCATTGTCGACACAGCGAACTCGCTGGGAGTGACGCTGGACAAACACCTAAAGATGCAGAAACATATCAGCGCCTCTACAAAAGGAGCAAATTTCCACCTGAACACCCTGAGAAGACTGAAATCCTTCCTGCCAGCAAACAACTTCAAACAGGCAGTTCAAGCCCTAGTTATCCCAAGAGTGGAATATGGGGTTTTAGCCCTATGCTGCCTCCCCAGACGGCCCCGCTAAGAGCCTCAATGAACTCAGCTGCTAGACTCATCACAGGCTCAAAAAGAAAATGTCACATCTCCCAAGAACTTAGAGCCTTCAACTTGCTACCGTTCAAGGCTAGAATTCAACTGAAAATCACTTGTATGACGCACAAGGCCTTACATCATGATACTCTGAGTTATCTAGCTCAGAAACAGGTACTCTCTTGTGGTAATAGAGCCTCTAGGAGCTCGAGGAATCTTCTACTGAAACCACAACGGTTTGTCAAGAAGAAAAATTAAAACTGGACCTTCTCAGGAATGGCTCCCAGGATCTGGAATGCTTTTCCCACAGAAACAAGACTGAACCCTTCAACTGCCTCATTCAAAAAAGAAGTCAAATCGATTCTCATGGCTACATTTACTTGAATTACTTACTTATCACTGTAATATAATTACGCGTCTGTATTAGTGATCACTTTGTATCTGAATCACCTATATTTTTATTTCTCAATACTTGTTCCCATATCCAACATCTGCCCTGTAAAGCGCTCCGATACCGGCAAGGGTCTTGTTCGCGCTAAATAAAACCTTCAAATAAATAAATAAGATGCTCTTGATAATAGCTCCGATGCCTGAATAGTGCAATAGTGGCCAGGTTATCTAATATCAAAATAATAAAGAATTCCTGACTTGTTTTCTGATAGTAGCAATGGTGGCATGTCAGTCTGGGAATGGGGGCTCTCATTGAGCCTGGCAAATGCTAATCATGCAAGTCAGGCTACCAGGTTTGCCAGGCTGATGATCTCACAGCCCAGAAGGCAGTGACATCATCAGTCCAGCAAAGCCCTGTGAGGATCCTTCCCTGGTGATGACGGGGTGGGTCACTGATAGAGTCAGCCCTGGGAGCTGTAGGTTTAAGCCCTGGAACATCGGGGACTTATTGTCAGTCAGTCATGCTGCATCCCACCCTTTCCCATCTTGTCAAAGAGTGAGGTGGATCAGCAAGTCTCACTGACCCCACCCTACTCTGTAATGAATTAGGTAAGATCCTACTCTCATTTACTGACCATTGACAAGGTTAGCCAACAACAAAAAGCTGCAGGATCTTCCCGTTCTTTCTTCACTGCCAAAGTCTTAAGCTCCTTCCTGGGATGTTGTACTTCTCTCTCCTGCCACCTACTAGCCCTGTTTTCTACCATCATTGCCTGGAAGGTAGGTGCCTCGTTGAATGTTTATTTATTTGTATTTATTTGTATTTATTTTGTATTTATTGAGTTTTATATAGCGCTGGCTAGACCCGGAGGTATCAGAATGCTTTACACGAGGATTAAACAGTGTTACAGCGTTAAATCAGTTACAGTTACATTTGTTACTAGTGCATTCCATGACGTAGAAAAACTAAACCGATGGAGTAAGGAGGGTAATAGGGGGAACAGTAAAGGGGATTGAGTGCAGATCAGGAATTAGCAGAAAGGTCATGGAGTGAAGAACAGTAGGGGACAGTAGATGCAGAGGGAGAGAAAGGAGCCTCAAGGTGATCATGCCCCTTGATGCGGGAGAGGGCAGGGAACACAACGGGGAGACAAGGAAAAAACAATGTCCAATGTCCGGCTGGGCAGGTGCCGGCCGAGGAGGTGAATCCCAGAGCCAAACTCCTCTATAGCTACATATGATAGCTCCACCGGGTATCAGCCAAAGGTTAGATGCATGTGTGTAAGTGTGCGTATGTGTGCCATGTATATGCTCATGAGTAGGTGCATGTGAGTATGTGCATGCCTATGTGCAAGAGAATATGTGGATGTGATTATATGTGCCTGTGGATAGGCCTGCGGACAGGTGAAAGGCAGAATGTGCGCTTGTGTACTCGCCCCCAAATTAGTTACATTTACATGCCTTCACTGGAAAGAAGAGTAAGTGAGTTCAAAAGGAGAAGGTTCCATGTAGCTGCCAACATCTCAAGCTGAAAGGATCCTTCATTCAATCAAATGTTGAACGGCCAAGGATTAGAAACCCCATTCTAAATAACCTAATTCCAGACAAACAAAACATAATAACTAATGTACAAAATTCCTCAAGGTGAGAATCTAGAGGCGCTACCAGCATTGTTGAATTCCAAAGAGGGATCAGTAAAATAACCCATGACTGTACATGCAGACTACGTGTGAACAAAGAGACCAAGACTAATCTGCAACAGAAACATTTTGTGAAGAAGGTGCATTTATATGTAACACTGCCGTATTGAGGAGACCTAAATCATGTTTTATTTGTTCGTCCCCCACTACAACGATTACATAGTTTATTAAGACCTGTATTTTTAAAGAATAACATTACTACAGCAGAGGAGGCCTGTAATTGTCTTTTAGCCCCACCATCTGAATTAGTGTGTTTTAAAGTCTTCAGTTTTTTTAAACAATTTCTAAATATTTTTTAAATATTAGTATAATGTAGACTACATCTCCGTTAAATTAAATATACCTGTCCATAATGATGGGTAGCGTGTTTTGCACACTACAAAACGAAGCCTAGACCAAGATGTATACTATGTAACACTTGTACACCCCCTACTATATGTTTTGTTCTCATAGGTCATATTTGAGTGTTGCACACTCTCTTGGATTACAAATGGATATAAAGGAAGATGTTAGAATATTGTTTGGGGATATAGTATACTGTAGTTTTTTATTATTTATAATTGATTGAGTAATGTCCTAATTCATGTGTACTTTCACTTTATATATTAGGTGATGTGATTTAATGGACTCGCCTTTGTCTTTTCCTAAATAATGTCCCTAAATTTGATTGTATAATGAAATTATCACTGTTGTGCTCTTATTTGTATTTTATTATAGCATTAATATGAGGATGATTTGATAAATTGAAATTTCTTCTTTTTACTTTTATATCTTTTATGTGGAACTTATTGGAGTTCCGAATCATAAATTAAAATTGAATTGAATTGAGGTGACTAACAATTCAAACCTGTGACATTTCCCATATATTTGAATACTGCTGTTGTTACCTACTAGAGAGAAAGCTGAACTATTTGATTTGTAGGTAACAATTAATGATACACTGAGTGTGAAATTGAAATTGAGATATTTCTTTGCAAGTGCAACTTAAACTGGTAGCACCCGAAGACATAGACCTGTCCTTATCACCCAAAGGTGGAAGAAGGGAAGTAGCGGTTTGTTGACATTTTACTTCAGTTATAGCTGCAGCTGCATGAAGTCGAGCTGATCCCGAATTGTAGACTCCTACCATGCTACCAGAAGCAAATGACACATCACCTTTACATAGTAAAAGAGAACATGTACCTGCTCCTACGCCGCCTAGGCCTGGCCCAACTACTGTGTCTCCGACTAACAGGAACCTATCGCAAAGCATGACTACGTTATAATTTCCACCAGCTCCAACTGGACCTAGTTCAAAATACATACAGGAACCAAGACTGAAGTAGCCGTGCAGACATCACCAACACCATCTTGAAAGTCCAGACAACTTTCCAGTCACACAATCAATGATTATGGTGCTGATGATGATTGTGATCCTGACTGTCTTCCTTCCTATTTTTCCATGTGGGAAGTCACATTTCACCCAACATCAATGACATTGAATCTTAGCATAATGACACACAAGAAGAATTCCTCAGTTGAGCAAATGGCATAAAAAGATATATTCATTGGAAATGTTGCCTTTCCGGTAGTGGTGCTGCAAACCATGCCCGTGTAGAATGTGTAATAGAACCATTCCCAAAGATCATTAAATGTCATGACAAGTCACCATTTGGTCTCAAGAAGGTCGCCACATGCTAGTGCACATAACGCGTACCTGCTGAAGGGCACTAGATTCAAGCACCTCTTGCACGACAAAGAAGAACTTGCTTTATTCCACAATGGACTTCTGTGCTTAAGTGAACAACTCAGCACTACAGAGACTGAGCCTGGTTACTGGGTGACTATAATGCAATCTTGGCCTTTCATACGACAAGAATAGCGGCAATTAACATACTGAGTACGTTACCTTGAGAAAACTCTATGCTGCAACATGCCAATGTTTAATTGAAAGAGTAACACAATTAGTAAATACATCTCTACGGATTATGTTTCTATTCCTCTGCCTAAAATAGTCATTTTCAAGGTTAAATTCCCCGCGTCAGTACCACCGCATGTTTAATGTATAGGAAAAAGAAGCAACTTATCTTATTATATGCTTACTCCTCCACTGGCATTAACATATGCATACTCGTGTAGCATATTTATTTCTGTTTCTAAGAATTTCCTTTCTGCACCACACTGGAAATGTGACATTTCTATACTCTTAGCAATTGAAAAGCATTTGTTAATGAAATGGAACATTTCCACCAACTATTTAATGCTCATTTGACAGCTAGAAAGAAAGCGCGCTTGACATAAATGTGTAGTTGTCAAAATGCGGCGCTTGCGGATGGACAGATTTCACTATTTCCATGTTGGTTCAAATTTCCAGCAATGACTTACCAAGCGCCAATCATTTTTGAAAACAGCTCAAACTACATCGGATAGTCCTAAGCATATGAGAAATATCTTGTAAACGACTTTCTGATTTCATGTTCATAAAATGTATAGAAATGTACATGAAAATTATCCTCAATACGATTTATATTTGTGTCTTTCTTATAGAGTGGAATGTATTTCAATCTGATTGGCAATTTGAAAAATCCTTAGATAGTTAAAGGAATGTTTGTATTTGAAATAATGAGCATTTCTATCTATGGGACTTTAGCTGCTGCAATTTGTTTCACTTAAGTATGTGACCTCCGTGGCAAATAGGTCGTAAACTATATGTATTCGATATGGCAACACGGAATTTATTTTAATTTATAGTGCCTAGAATTCTACAAAAGGCGCACCACAACATCGAACAATGCAATTATACCTAATTACCAAACTGCTAATCCAATCAATCAGAACACAAAAAACATAACTACATTATTTAGCAGTTGAGCACTTACTCATTTAAAGGTTGCCGACCCCAAGCAGCTGTATTATGGATGTACTGATGAGGCGGTGGGAGCACTTTTGTAAAAAACTGATAATACAGGCTCTCCACAATGCACCGGCAGCATCACGAGCAAGACAGATTTTTTTTATCCTCCAAAGAAAAAACTCTAAAGCATCGATTTGTTTTTTAATGCTAAATCTATGTCCCTGAACCACTGGGAAATGTTTCCCAGCATCTGTCGGACAATGATTGTTTTTCTCTTCTGGGATTACCATGCTGGACAGGGAAAAATATGGTGACTATGAGCTTGGAAAGCCCGCCCTAATTTTGTCTGAGCCAATCAGCGCCATGTCTGTCACCAGATTCAGACAGCTAAGTGTGTAGGGGAACTGAGGTTAGGCAGACTGCAGTGAAAGGACCTGCTGGGTGAGAGCACGCTCTACAAATCTGCATACCGCAACAATGCATCTTAGCATACACTTGGATCGAGAAAATAGAATAATATTTAATGCTTCTCAATCTTGAGGTGGACACTTTGGTTGATGAAATCACAATTTTTTGTGAAACTTTTGCAAAATGAAATGAAATTTCGTGAAATTCACTTGCCACTATCTTTCAAATACATTTAATAAGATAGCATACCTCACATTCAAATGTTATGAGACTGGTTCAAGGAAAAAATGTCCCCCACAAGACATTTTCTGCTCAAACTAGCCCTTGGGTAAAGGTTTTGTGAAATTTTTCACCTGCATAATTGTTGAAATTTCACAACATTTATGCAGCGCAAATAAGCAAATTATGAAAATTTCAACAGCATTCGAAAAGTTCTTCCTCAGCCCCGAAATAATGCATGAGGTCAATCCAAATCACCATAGATAGAGGCCAATAGCTGCACTACATTCACTTCCAGCAGATCCACAATTCTAAACTAAATCCAGTGGCCTCGTTATGAAAGAAATTAGATATTTATATCCTCACATGGCTGTAAATGTTCTTGTTTTGAAAATTCATCAAACTTTTTCAGGTTACTGCAAGATAGGTTTTTTCCTCACATTTCCCAGGGTGTCCCTCAGCCTCTGCAGCCTGCGGTGAAGGGTGCCTGACTCCCCTGTCTGGCTGCGTTAGGACCTGGATGGTCCATTACATATAACCTTTGATTGTCGAGTTGCAAACCACACCTCTCCATAAAAGAAACCTAATAGCAGGGACATTGTAATTCTGTAATTCTGCGGCGTATAACACATAATTATGGATTTGGTGCCTTTGCTACAAAATCCACCATCTACAGCATAATCTGCAGATCTCAACAAAAAAGTGTTTCTAGGTCACACAGTTCAGAAGTTACAAAAAACGTGGCAGGATGTGTCCCCATACAGTAGAAAGCCTGTCGCAAAGCTTGACTGGTCATCTTTCAATTGCTTATTGCTGTATTTGAGTGTTAAACTGGTATTAATAAGGTGAACTCTTTGCCCAGTCTCCCTATATGTAATAATGTCAAAATAATGAAGTAATGCTATCACAAAATGCGCCGCATTAAGCTGCATAATTTGCCTTTTCCTTCCACATAATTTAGTCAACCCTGCAACATGATCTGGGCTTCTCCTGCCACATAATTCCAGTGACCGTGACTACGCACCACCATTTTAGCGATGTGCAGCATACAAAATAAACCTGTCCCTTCGAAAGAAGTCTTTAATGTATAAAAACATTTTGACAAGCATCCTACCTTTTACAGTTGTTTACATTTACGTTTTGTTCTTTTCTCCCTTTCTTTTATCTGTTTCATTTTAATATTTACCTCCTTCTCTCTCTTTTTTGCACCCCTTTTTCCTTTTCCCATTCATTCCTGTACCTCTGTCTCACTTTCTCTCCCTTTTTTCTTTTCTTTTCCAAACAGAGGGTAGTGCCCTCTTTTTGAACTACAAAGAGTCCTTCCTCCAGCATAGTTTTGGACTTCTCCTCTTACCTGAGACCCTTCCTCACCCCTTCTTCTCTTCCTTTTCCCCCACTAATTTAATCCTCTCCTATCAGGTCATCCAGCCCAGGTGTCTCTTCAAAGATTGGACGAGTTCCCATCTGAGTCAGGTAGGGGCCTGTTAGGGCCATAATCACCAACTCTTCCATTGCCCTCTCCTTTTCTTTATCCCTTCAGATTCGATCCTAGATAAACCCCACAAATTAGTGTTTGTAAAATGTGGGTGCCAATTTTTTGTAGTTTGTGAAAGTTCAAGCAATAAATAAAGATGGCTGTAAATTCTGTATTTTTCTTGTCACATTTGCTCCGCTTAGAAGACGGAAGTCAAATGTGAAGCTATGTCTTCTGAAAAATTGCTACTTATTATTTTAAGACAGGGATTGGTGTTAACAAACTCCTCTCACTTTGTAGATTGAGAAAGATAAGTAAAGTGAATTAAGTGACAATCTTGATGGGGTAGAATGTGTGTGTAAGGAATGGCTGTAGGATGTCATTTTTCCTAACAGACAACCTAATGTAGATACCTGTAAATAACCTGTTCACATTCAGCAGTCAGGAAAGCAAAAGATGAAGCACATTTGTTTCGTGTGATGGAAGCAAAGATTTTAATAGGATCAAAAAAAAACAAGACACTTTATTTGGTGATGCACAAATGATAAATATTAACTGACACATGATTTCCTTGCATTATCACTTGTGTGCAGCATAGTTTTATCAGTAAAACTGTATGTGCAAATTTAGTGGCCATTACAATGGAAAATGTGCTGTCTGTAAATTACAGTGTGCTGCCACTCGATACTTTAGGGGCATTAAAAAAAACTGCCCACCTCATGTCCATCAAAGCTAAGTGGGTCGCAAAAGTTTCTCATTCCAAAAAGTTGATCATGGGTCTAAAAAGATTGGGAACCAATACCGTACATTATTCCTTTGGTGATTTTACAGCATCTCCAATGTGTTGCTATTCCACCGCTCCTTGGCAGACTCCATATAATACAGCTTGGTGATTTAACAGTTCCTCCAGTGTGTTGCTCCTCTTTTGCTCCTGTTTGGATACTATATAATACTCTTTGCTTATTTAACAGTGCCTCCTATGGGTTGCTCCTCTATTGCGTCTCTGTTACGACAATCTAGCCACCATACGATACTTGTTGGTTGCTCCTCTGTGGCTCTCGGGTAGAATCCATCAGTAGCAGCCTGTGGAGGGAATGTCGCGGGGCGGTGGGGCGGGGGAGGGTCAGGCTGGGGGGTAGTAAACTCTGGCTCACAGCCGACCGGAGTAATGCAAATAAATAAATAAATAAAACAAATTTCATTGCGCGCGCTGAAACGCCAAATGCCCCGCAGCACTCCCTCCACTGGCCGCTACTGGAATCCATATAACACTCTTTTGTGATTTAACAAAGGCTCCAATGGGTTGCTCTTCTGTTGCTCCTGTCAAATCTGTCTGCATTTATTCTCACATTCTAGAACACTCATGCTTACGTGCAGGAACACTCAACGTACTCTGCACCAACCACATCATGAAACCTCACACATCTCACCAACATGTCCCACACCAGTTAAACCACAAAAATAAGGTTTTGAACCAGGCACCTTAAAGTACACCCAAGAAAATAATGTTAATAGGAGCACTTGATGGCCTATCTAGGGGTAGGAAGCAACATCTAAATAATGTTACAGGATCTCCTATGTAAGTGCTTTATATCTAATTAAGGGCGAGAAAAGTGCTAAATACCAATACAGTCCAATGCTCCTCTTATCATCGCAGAAAAGTGACTCAAAGTTGGCACAGAATCTCCCTTGAGGAGCTCATTACTGCCAATAACTGCCTCAAACAAAAGTCAAAAAGCGCCTCAGAAATCCAACCAAACGTTGATGTAGATGGAAAAAAGGATCAAACATTCAATCTCTAGCTTTTAACACGTTTGCCACACTCATGATTAGAACAAGACAATGACTCGCTCTGGGCATATGAACAAATACTGTGATGGCATCTGACGTCTTACTGCCTCATGAGCCATAGAAGTGACTATCACATACGTCTCGCTACATTTTCTAAGCACTGCCACTTTGTACTCTGTTCGTCTGGTTACTGCCTTGTTTGGGGCAAAAGAACAACCGCTCTGATGTTAATTAGGTGCACTTTATAAAGTAATCAAGTGTGCTCAGCTGCTCTTTTTAAGCACCACCACTTTCAACATGCTTCTTTTCCACTATTATGGACAATGTTGAAATGGACCATTTACTAGGAACAAGAATGGGTGTGGCTCTAGTCAGCAAGGCTGAGCCAATAAACATGAAAAACTAAAGAAAATGCCAATGCTGACGATTGTTTACACTACTTGACTGTAGAAGAAAAATAAAACAACTACGTCTGTACTAATTAATAGTGTTAAAAAGGGATCTTCACATGTGCTCAGCTGCTCTTTTTAAGCACCACCACTTTCAACATGCTTCTTTTCCACTATTATGGACAATGTTGAAATGGACCATTGGCATTGGTGTGTACACTTTGAATGATTTAGTATTAGAACAGTGGTCCTTAAAAAGAGCAGTATGGTCATAAGGATAAATATAGACTCCAATCAGTGCTATATTAAGAGTGTCCAGCCGGACAGTCAATTTAATCATTCAAAAATTTCAAAACCACACCTATAAACACATCAATATGATGGGACACAATCCTGCATCCTACATAAACACATGACAAGTACACTTTAGGACAGGAACATATGAGGCAAGAAAGGGTAGCTTGTGGAATATTGAACACAATTTCTAACAAGCTTGAGGAAACAGTAAATACACTTTTTTTAATCAGATTCAATGAATGTGCAAACTGTTTACATTAGTTGATGACGTTTCGATCCTATTTAAAAAATAGTAGGATCATCATCAGGACAGTAAGGGTGCAAGCCTAAATAATTAGAGATTGCCTGTAGGAAATGAGGAGAAGGGAAGGAGATTAGGGAGCGTCTAATACAGACCGAAAAACATTGTGCTGTCCAGGGGGTCAGGGACCAGCCCTGGTGTAAAGCAACCGCACCGTGCTCGTGACTGAACAACCGTTATTAAAATCACAAGAAGACTTACAGCAAGGCAATAACTGTGAACGGAGATGGCTGGTGTGAGTGAACGTGAGCGTCAGGGCTACTTTATAGATTAAGATGTAAGTGGAACCAAGCGCGGAACCAAGGACGCTCGCAATCATTCATTAGAGGATAGTGACAAGCTAAATAATCTGACCGGTACAGGCATGAGCAAGGTGAAAAGGCCTATAATTGTATATAGGCCGAGTGCCCGCATCGCATATGAGGTGATGCTCGCTCGCATCATTCATTCCAGGATAGTGACAAGTGAATCAATATGAGTGGAACAAGTGTGAGCAAGGTGAAAGGACCTACATATGTGTATGGGCCAAGTGCCCGCATCGCGTTTAAGGTGACGCTCGCTCGCAAGGGAAATTGACTAACCTCAATTAGGCTTGCGGAAGGTTAAGCCGCATACGCATTTGTTGGCGGTAGCCAAATTATTCGGATTTTCTGTGAAAGTACAAAAACTAAGCGTGAGATAACGGAAATACTGGATAACATCTGGCAAACAAGGAGATACCTCAGCGGGAATTCTCACCTGAGGATGAATAACCTGGCGTTTAAACTGTGAAAAGAACAAGTTCCAAAGCAGCACGTGGCGATGCACTACAGGGAAAAGGAGGAGAGGGTTGATGGGGGAATCATATGGACGGACTAGCAAGCAGTCGGGTGACTATGCAAGGCAGTGCGCTTACCATTATGTTGTTTGATCCAAGGCTCGATGGCAAGGATAACCATCGGCCAATGGAACACTCCTATTTATGTGTTGAGTGACAGGTGACTCAGAAAAAACCAGGGGGGTGGCCATATTGGATGAGGGTTTTAAGGAGTATGGAAGACAGACTTGATGTGGTGGAGGAACTACTAGAGAGCCAATTGATGGCAGTGAACAAAATTAGAGGATAAAAGGGAATTAATGCATACCGAACAAATTAAATTTTTTAGACAACAGGAAAAATTAGGAAAAATTACCAAGCAACTTGAAAAACAGGGAGTACTTGGTGAAGTAAGGTAAAAATGTTCAGGAACCATGTTAATTGCAAGCCACAACACAGTTAGTGGTAAAAGTATGCAAATGACAAACTTGAAGCACAAACAGTGAATGCGGAGCTTGGTGCTTGATGGAAGGAGTGGTCTAGAGCAAGGTGGTCCAGTCCTCATTCCTGTTCTGTCCATTCCTTTTTATTTTTTTTATTTTATGCTTTACCAACAAGTTACAAAGTCGATTATTTCATCATCAAACATCGACCCCCTACCCCGGGTCCCGGTAAATAAATTCTTACAATACATACTATATTCACAAGTAGTGAGGCACAATCTCCAATTATTAATAAAGGTTACAATATTATTTAAACAACCACAAAAGAAGTAAATGAAAAGACATATTGATTTAGAAAGGAGAGCGGGAGTGTAGAAAATAGAAGCAAGAGAAGGCAGGAGTGGGCGAGAGGGGGCCAAAGGCCTGGGGGAGGAGAGCCGGAGGCAGGGGGTGGGGGGGCCAAGGTAAAAAGACAAGACATACATACGTCAGAAAACAATTCATTATGCTTCTTAATCATTCAGAGTATCAAGCCATTTGGTCAGAGGATTCCAAACCACCAGGCCCTTTTTTTTTTGCCCATCTGCCCTTTTTGGGTAGATTGCCCTCTCTAATCTGTAGGTAGCGAGCAACCTAGCCTGCCATTGACCAAATGAAGGGGGATTTAAATCTTTCCAGTACGTAGCGATACATATCCCCAATATGGTCATTGCAACAAACAATAGTGCGCCCCCTTCCTTAGGTTCAATCTGATCATATAGTCCTAGCATAATAGAGGTTGGCGAGAGTTGGATATCTAAGAAAAGAACTCTGCTTAAAAATCGTTGTATTTCTTTTAATAGCGGGTCCAGCTTTGGGCATGTAGCGAACATATGCACGGAGTCCGCACTATATTCCATGCAGCGCGGGCAAGTAGTTCCAAGACCAGTTGCCCATTTAGCAATCCTGTTAGGGGTAATATACATAAAATAGCCCGTTTTATAAAATTGCGCTTGCAATTTAGGTGATAACAGGTATGCTTGCACAAAACCCAAAGCTGAGCGAAAGACGTTAAGCGGAGCATTTAATTTCTGCTGCCATTTCGCGTCTATTTTACTTAGATCATTAGGTCGTCGTTCATTCAATATGTAATAGATAATTCCTATTCTTGGTAAGTTAGCCCTTAGCAATTTATCTATAAGCTCAACCGCAGCAAACTCAGCGGGTCCCCCAGTTTTATCTAATAAATATCTCGTGATAGCATGATACTGAAAAATCTGATTATTATTCAGCTTATAACAAATTTTCAAATCTTCGAATGGCCGAACACGGCCAGAGCTAATCAGATCTCCTAATCTATAAACACCTGCTGAGTGCCATTGTTGAAGATATACATTCTTAAATATTAATGGCAGATTATCGTTGTTCCTGGTGGAGGTATAATAATTCAATTTGGCTAATCCAAATGCTTTATGAATATTGCAGAAGACCCAATAAGCACAAATCATCGTTTTAAATCTGACCTGTTTGTAATAACTAAATTCCCAATGTCGCCAAAGGCACCCCCTTATGTTTTCCCCTAGAAGTAAAAAATAAGGAGAAGGCAGTCCTGAAGAGTTTGTAATACGATCCTCATGCAGTAGTTCCCTGCTATATTGCAGGACAGCAGCCCAATAATATAGTTTTAAGTCGGGGAGTGCCCAGCCTCCCCTGTCCCTAGATAAAGAAAGAAATTTAAAAGCCCTTCTCGGTTGTGTATAGGCCCAAATAAACTGAGAAAAAATGTGCTCAAATACTCGAAGCACGTGATTATTAAAAACAAGCGGGATAGTCCGAAAAAAATTAAGTAATTTAGGAAAATATGTCATTTTTAAAACATTACATCTCCCTATAATAGTGAGATGTAAGTTATCAATTTTCCAGAGTGATTTCCTCGTATCAACTGCCAGCGGAGTCAAATTCTCTGCCACCAGCATGTCCAGGTTTGACACTATATTAACTCCTAAATATTTAGCTTTCTTGATAATTCTGTTGTCCGCCCAGGTTATTTTTTCATTAATAACAATCTGTGTTTTTCTTCTATTCAGGGCATATCCATAGATTGCCCCAAATTCTTGGGCGTTTTGCTCCAGGGCCCTGATAGCTGATTCAGGTACTGGAGTTATTATAGCTACGTCATCGGCATAGGCCCTGATCTTTGTCTCTATGCCGAACCTACACACTGGTAAAATTGCCGGATTTAATTCAATTCTTTTAATCAGAGGGTTGATATAAAGGGCAAAGAGTAGAGGCGAGCAGGGACACCCCTGCCTCGTTCCTCTTGATATCTTAATTTGTTCTAATAAGTGCCCATTAATTAGTATTCTGGCCGTAGGATTTTGATATAGTGCCTGTAACGCTTGAACCATCCTAGGGCCAAAGCCAATCTGCCGCTTGATAGACCAAAGGAATTGCCAGGAGACCCGATCAAACGCTTTTTCAGCGTCCAGGAGGATTAACGAAATCGGGTCTCCTGTCACTTCTGCAACATCGAATAAAGTAATGGTCCGGCGAACATGCTCCGTAGTACCTTTTTTCGGGATAAATTTGTGTTGCCAGCGGGATACTAATGGTTCAATATTTGAAGAGAGTCTAGAAGCAATAACTTTAGAGAAAATTTTGGAGTCAGTGTTAATTAATGTTATGGGTATATAAGAAGACATCTCCAGAGGTGATTTATCCTTTTTGGGAAATATCACAATTTTCGCAGATGACCAGGAACTTGGCGGCGGAGACCCTTCAAGGATAGATCTTACTACATCAGTAAAAAGATCCCTTATTTGATGCGAGAAAACTTTATAAAATTCGACTGGTATGCTATCCATACCAGAAGCTTTACCATCTGGGAGGCCAGCTAATGCCTATGCGATCTCTTCCCAAACTGGAGGGGTTTCCATTATATCATGTGTATCACTGTTAAGTTTAACTATCGGTGTTGTCTCTAAACATTCCCTGATCTTAATTTCTCTATCTTCAATTGATCCTACCGTTTCTTCTAAATACAACTTCTCATAAGATTTCTTAAAAGCTTCCTCTATTTTCTTAGGATTGGTAGTTAACCCCTCAGTATCAGTATTAATTGACGTAATAGTGTTTGCAGTTACCTGTTGTCTAATACAGAAGGCAAGCTGGTGGCCAATGCGTTCACTACACTCATAACATTTTTCTCTCGATGCTGCCCATTTAATAGCAATTTTTTCTGTTAAAACCGTCCCAGTCTCTGATTTGGCAACATAGACCATTGTCTGTGCCTCTACTATTCCTATTCCAGCTTGAACTGCCTGTATCAATTTTTTTTCCGCCTCTATCATCTGTCTTTGTAGTAAGTTAATTTGTGTCTTTTCCCTTTTGTTTCTCCTAATTGAAATACGTAGCGTCTCCCCCCTAATGCCAGCCTTAAGGGTGTCCCACACCACCATTGTGGATGCACTTCCTATATTTATACTCAAAAACTTCCGTATCCAGCCGGCCATATATTCAAATGTCCAGTTCGAGCTTGACCCTCAATTGACCCAAACCTCCAGAATAAATATAAGGGGGTTGTGATCCGAGACTAATCGGGGGGCACTTCAATAGAACAATCATGAATCAATACAGATGAGACAAAAAAAGAATCCAATCTAGCTAACGACAGGTGAGGGGCTGAGAAAAAAGTGGAGCCGTTTTGATCAGGTTTGGAGTGAGCTCATATGTCATTTAGACCATGAGTGTTTATTAGATTAAGCAGGGCCCGATACACTTTGGGCTTCCTACCTCCGTACGTCCAAGATTCATCCGAGTCCCAGGAGCTAGGCAAATTTAAATTTAGATCGCCACATAAGATTACCGGGAGCGGTCAATGTACCAGTTCTTCGTTTACATGGTTTATCACCCCTGGATTGTCTAGATTGCTTGCATAGACAGAACGGATCCTGAATACAAGATTGGGAGATAGAGTACACCTAACAATTACCCATCTGCCTAATGCGTCAGATTTTACATGATTCTCCACTAAAGGTAGTGTTTTCCGGATCAGAATCCCAACCCCCTTTACCTGAGCACCCTGCGAAGTTACGCCAATGACCTTAAATCCTAAATAATTCAACAAGAATTTCTGACCCCCTTCAATGTGAGTCTCTTGGAGACATGCTATATCCATCCTCATCAATCGTAGTGCTTGAGCAGTTCTTTGCCTCTTCAGAGGATCGTTCAGGCCACAAATATTTAACGAAACAATTATAAGTTTATTTATTGAGTTCACTGTAATGTTTTAAACCTAACCCGAATGTGATTACCAAGAACCGAATCCCTCCCCCGCCCCCACAAATCCCCAGCCCGCCCCCTCCCCCCACCAGGTCCCCACCGCCTGCCCCTCCACACAACCCCCCCTCCTATACATCCTTGCAAGTGTGGTTTTTTCACTAAGATATCAAATCAAAAACTTTTAGAGAGAACAAAACCAGCCTTTTAACCTTTAGCCCCAGTGCAATAGTTATGGACCCCAATTCCCCCCCCCCAAAAAAACAGTCAGGGAAACCCTGAATGATGGTGAGCAAGTGTGAGGCCCTAGCCGCCGCCCCACTCAGAATTTTATCCATTATTCACAGAGATTGGGCTAGCCTAACCTTCAAAGAGTGAGAAGAAAGAAAAAAAGAATACAGGTAATCCTATATAGAAGAAAGAGGGAAAAAACAAGAAGAAAGACCCTAATTCAGGACACCCCGTTACTTTAAGTTTAAATTTAGAAAGTCCGTGTCAGAGGCAACATGTCTCATTTTTTCTTTCTCCCCACCATTTCTTTAAGGTACTCTCCAGCTTTAATTTCAGATAAAAAACTTGGGTAGAACCTTCATGTACTACTTTCAATCTTGCTGGGTTCATCAAAAAAACTTGTGCTCCTTGCTGTTGTAGGGGAGTTATCAATTGGCGCAGTCGCCATCTTCGATCGACGGTTGTATGGCAGAAGTCTGGTTTAGAAAAAAACTTTATTCCATCTACTTCTTTTTGGGAATTAGGCCTGGCCTGATCATATACTAGTTGCCTCAAGAGAAAATTCCCCTAAAAAAACTAAAATACTCTAGGTTTATCGCTTCCAGAGTTAATGCCATCTCGTCTTTGCTGCAGGTTAAAAGGGAAGCGGTGCGCCCTTTGAATTTCCTGATCCCAGTTTCAGCTAGTCTGTGAGGGGAAAGCGGCCCGAAGTATTTTAACGATATATCCTCTGGGGTCGTCACCCTCAATGCCCTACCGAAACCCTAATAGCCTCAGGTTATTCCTTCGGAGCCTATTTTCCTGTTCCTCTAGTTTAGTCATCAGTTCAGTAAGACAAGCCTGGTGGGTAGCTCCCTGTTCTTTTACTTGGGACACTTTGGTTTCAAGAGTCTCTGTTCGTCCTTTGACCATTGAGACTCGGTACCCAATATCAGAACAGATTTTACTTAATTTCCTGATAACACCGTGGAGTTTCTTGGATGCTCCCTTAGCAGCGAGGCTATCTGTCCTTACTTCTTTCTGAAACTGCTTGATGGACTCAAAAATAGATGACAAGGAGGGTTCAGACGGATTTTCAGTAGTTAGCAACAGGCTTGCCCCTTGCTGCAGATTGGGGGCCCCCACAGGTAGAAGCCTGTGTGAGTCCGAGTAGTCTCATTTCAATTGGCTACGTCTTTTATTCCTAGCTTTCTTTTTTTGGATAGTTCTGGAAGCGGAGTCAGATTTATTTCCTTCAGATGTACTGCTTTCTGTAGAGCTGTTCCAGTTAAAGATCCTTCTGAGACAGAAAAAAACTTTTCATTCACTAAATCTGGAGTCTGTGGGTCTATCGGTCTGGGGCTCGAATATTCATGACCTCTTTCCTCGGTCTCTCTGCCCCCCAAAGGAGCCTCCCATATAGCTTCAGGACCAAAGGCAGTGGTAGCTATGGTGGCAGCGGTAGTGACGGAAGGAATGACATCACTAATAGCGATAGTGGCGAGATCTTGGACACTGAGAGTAGACTCCAATACCCATTCGGTCTCGCTTGCCGCAGTTTCTCGGCCAAAATTATTCATAGCTGCTTGATCCAAGTTCGCCTGATCAAATGATTTTTGGTTAGAAGGTCTTAAGTTGGTTGATTTAATCCCAGCTTGGCTGCTGAGTTCAATAGAGGCAGGAATAGGCGCTGACGGCGTTTTAAGAATAGTGAAGTGCTTAGTAATGAATGGAGAGTCCCCAGCGCTTCCCATTGTATTCTCCTTTAAACCGTTCACTCCTCCAAGCCTCCCCATATTTTTTTTGTTTATCACTGTATCCCTTTTACCTTTAGGCGGGTCCATTTTGTCCACGTTTTTCTCCGCTCTCTCTTTCTCCCCCGATTCCTCATGAGTTGTTGCAGTCTTTAACTTGAGAGTTTTTTGTCCTTGAGTAGTCATTCGTGTTTGCTGCAGCCGCGCTTCAGACTCGCTGTCTCAGGCGTCTTTCTCCGGTTTCTCCCGTTTCTATCATCGCTGCCCAACAGCCTTAAACAGTCACGGACTCTTTAAAAAAAACCGGTAGAAACTCGGCCTGTACTGCAATGGAGATGCAGTGTGACCGAGACCCAGGCTCGCAGATTTGCCCTTCTGTAGCTGCTCCGACCGTGGACAGAGGCTCTGGAAGTCCGGATCTCGGATGTAGCCTCCGCTGAAACTACCACGGACATCAGCCAGGTGGAAGTCTTTTCGCGATCAGGTCAGGTTTACCAACCGATCACAAAGACCATCATGTAGCGAGTGCCGTGACGGCCGGGAAAGGAAACACTCACACTAGCGCCATCTGCTATTCCAAAACCCCTGATGCTGTTCATGCGTATAATAAGTTTAAGCTCCTCTTTATTCAGGAGTTGTGCAATGTCTCCACCTCTTGGGGGTTGTTTTACAACGTTCCTGACTGTCCACTTAATGTCATCTTCATTGTGTCCTGCCTCGGTAAAATGGTCACTAAAGGCGCGTTGGGAGTTTTGCAAAAGACACGCAATTGATGGACGGAATGCAGAACAAATCAAAACATTCACCCCCAGTCAAGAGATCTCGGTTAAATCCATCATTCTTTTGCTGACCATGCCACCTCAGTTTAGACCTGGCCATATGCAAATCAGTCTTGACCCTGTGCCTCTTGGGAACAGTCCAGCCCGAACTGCCAAGCCAGGTCCTCCCTGGACCAGAAACAAGCATCCTAGGACCAATTTCAGGGTTTCACCCCTCTTCAGCCAGGATAGCTTGATTCCAGTGGCACAGTGAACCCAGGACCCACGTCTGGGCACACCTGGCACACTTAGGGCGAGAAAGCAAAAGACACACAATTGATGGACGGAATACAGAACAAATCAAAATATTCACCTCCAGTCAAGAGATCTGGGTTAAATCCATCATTCTTTTGCTTACCATGCCACCCCGGTTTAGACCTGGCCACATGCAAATCAGTCTTGACCCTGTGTCTCATGGGAACAGTCCAGCCTGAACTGCCAAGCCAGGTCCTCCCTGGACCAGAAACAAGCATCCTAGTACCGGTTTCGGGGTTTCACCCCTCTTCAGCCAGGATAGCTTGATTCCAGTGGCACAGTGAGCCCAGGACCCACGTCTGAGCATACCTGGCGCACTTAGGGCGAGAAAGCAAAAGACAAAACAATTAATAGACGAAATGCAGAACAAATCAAAACATTCACCCCCAGTCAAGAGATCTGGGTTAAATCCATCATTCTTTTGCTCACAATGCCACCCCAGTTTAGACCTGGCCATAGGCAAATCAGTCTTGACCCTGTGCCTCATGGGAACAGTCCAGCCCGTTTTGCAGTGCACTCTGCTCCTGTGTTGTCCGGTTCGAATCTTCACGTTTTGTGTTGTTTGGCCAATGTAAATAAGCAAGCAAGGACACTGAATCAAATAAATGACATTGCAAGTATTACAGTTGGAAAATGGCTTTGATTTGATTGACACATTATTAAAAGTAAAATCCTTGTCTTCTAGAGTAAGATCACAAACATTACAGTTGCCGCATTTGGCATGCCCAATTAGAGGTTCAAGGCCCCAGTGTGTATAAAGAGTAGTGGAGGGTCTGGAGTTGGGAAGAGCAGCCCGTACCAGGTGGTCTTTGAGATTGCGGCTTTTGCGGAAAGCAAAAAGAGGACGCTCAATGTTAAAATTGCCTGCGTTCACAGTAGGCGAAAGCAGGATTTCTCTTGGACAATACCAGGCTCGCTTCTGTGCAGTTCGTACCAAGCGTTTAGGGTAGCCATGTGCTTTCAACTTGGTAGATAAGATTGATGCTTCACGAAAATAGTCCTCTTTGGTGAAGCAATTATCCGCAAAAATTGGGAGTAAGGTAAGGAGTCACGTAGTGCCCGTGGGTGATTACTTTCGTAACGAAGCAAGGTGTTACGCTCAGTTGTTTTTCTGTATAGTCTGGTTAGCAGTTCACCATTGAAGTGGAATAAGGTGAGATCGAGGAAAGGAACCAAAGATTTGTCATGAGTGAGGGTGAAATTGAGACCTAGACAATTATTATTCAGCCAGTGTAGAAATTGGTCGAGGGTCTCGCTGTTATTGTGCCAAATCATGAAAATGTCATCGATATACTGATGCCATAATGTGACGCCGGTAAAGAAAGGGTTAGTGGGAGATAAGATGGTAGTCGTTTCAAGGTGGTCCATGAAAAGTATAGCTAAGTTGGGGGCGAAAAAACGGCCCCCTTTGATGTACCTTTGACTTGTTGGTAATATTCCTTCTCAAAGGAGAAGACATTTCTGGTAAGGCAAAGTTCCAGTAGTTGCAGAATGAACAAAGTCGGGACAGTGTGGGGGCGAGGCCTGGAGGAAAGCACTCCCTGGATCACCGTCATCGCCGGAACTTGCGGGATGTTAGTGTGCAAGGATTCTATATCCAGTGTACAGAGTATATCATTGGTGGGGTCAAAAGGGTGGTGTTCGACTAAGTTAATCTTCGCCATACTGTCCCTTACATAACATGCAGTCCCAGGTACAAAGTCTTTGATAAAGTAGTCAGCGTATTGACCCAAAGGTTCAAGTATAGAGCCGCACCCCAAAACTATCAGACGTCCAGGGGGGCATGTGAGGTTTTTATGTACTTTGGGAAGTGTGTTGGCGCACTGGCATGCATAACATAAACACATGACAAGTACACTTTAGGACAGGAACATATCAGGCAAGAAAGGGTAGCTTGTGGAATATTGAACACAATTCAATACACACTGAACTATTGAGATTTTCTTAGATGTCTGCGTTTACATGCATTTTTTCTGCTCAATCCCTCACCCACTGCCATTTCCAACACTCCCTCGCGACCACCATCTACGTTCTCCCCCTCAAGCAACATGATCCCAAGCGAAATATCCACATTCGAAAAATTACTATTGAATGATTTGGTCACACTTGAGAGCAAGAAACGTTTCATTCCATACAATATTTTCCTTAGTGAAAAGAAAGCTATTGATTCTCTTAAAAGAAACAAATCTTTAATTATCAAATCTGCCGATAAAGGCGGTGGGATTGTGTGTAAGAGACTAATGAACTGCAATTTGAGTAGTCCTTTGTTAATGTTTATGTATAGCTTTGGAGGCACACACGTGCAATGAATTACCTTCTGACGTTGAATATGGGCGGGAATATATAAGAAAAGGCTTTTAGCAGAAAAAATTCACTCCCATCAGAAGCGTTTTTACACGCTGTGAAGGAACGAAGGAATGTTTCATTTTAAATAACATGGGGACCCACCAATTATGGTAAGCGCACATTAGTATATGTTTGTATGTAGGTCAGTGATATAGAGTGTAGAGATGTGCAGCACACAGTGGGGTAGATTCACTGGGATACAAAGTGTTGAATTTAAACAGAAGATCAAGGAGGGAATGTTTCTAAATACGGGGTAAATTACTGTATAAATGGTTTGTGATTCCGGTTTTAGATGTATAATTGAAAACGTTTGTTTCTTTAAACGCAATGAAGTGCTTAAACACAGTTAAATATGTCAGCTAAATATTCGTTTCTGTATTTGTAGAGGCCCCTGAAGAAGGGAATTTACTTCCCGAAATGCATTGGGTTGTTTCAATAAACGTCATGGTATGTGGAACCCAATTTGGACTCCTGAGCTTTTGTGAAACTCTAACGCCCACCAAAAATTTTGTAAAATGAATTGACCACTAAACAAGAGTTAAGGATTAAAATGGTTTAAACAATGAAGAATAAAGCAAGATTAAAGCAGAAAATAAATTGATTCATTTGATTCAAATTAAAAAATGTGGCAGTGCAGCCTGGCGGAATCGGAAAAGGGGTTCCTTGTGAAAAAATCAGTATATCGATGACATTTTCATGATTTGGCACAATAACGTCGAGACCCTCGACTAATTTCTATGCTGGCTGAATAATAATTGTCTAGGTCTCAATTTCACCCTCACTCATGACAAATCTTTGATTCCTTTCCTCAATCTCACCATATTCCACTCCAATGGTGAACTACTAACCAGACTATACAGAAAAACAACTGAGTGTAACATCTTGCTTGTTACGAAAGTAATCACCCACGAGCACTACGTGACTCCTTACCGTACTCCCACTTTTTGCGGATAAGACGTAATTGCTTCACCAAAGAGGACTATTTTCGTGAAGCATCAATCTTTTCTACCAAGTTGAAGGCAAGGATTTTACTTTTAATAATGTGTCAATCAAATCAAAATCATTTTCCAACTGTAATACTTGCAATGTCATTTATTTGATTAAGTGTCCTTGCTTGCTTATTTACATTGGTCAAACAACACAAAAAGTGAAGACTCGAATCGGACAACACATGAGCAGAGAGCACTGCAAAACTCCCAACGCGCCTTTAGTGGATAATTTTACCGAGGCAGGACACAATGAAGATGAAATTAAGCGGACAGTCATGAACGTTGTAAAACAACCCCCAAGAGGTGGAGACATTGCACAACTCCTGAATAAAGAGGAGCTCAAACTTATTATCCGCATGAACAGCATCAGGAATGGACTGAACAGGAATGAGGACTGGACTACCTTGCCCTAGACCACTCCTTGCAGCAAGCACCAAGCTCCGCCTTCACTGTCTCTGCTTCAAGTTTGTCATCTGTATGTTTTCACCACTAACTGTGTTGTGGCTTACAATTAACATGGTTCCTGAACATTTTTACCTTACTTTACCAAGTACTCCCTGTTATTCAAGTTGCTTGGTAACTTTTCCTAATTTTTCCTGTTGTTTAAATTTTTTTATTTGTTCTATATGCATTAATTCCCTTTTATCCTCTAATTTTGTTCACTGCCATCAATTGGCTCTCTAGTGGTTCCTCCACCACATCCGTCTGTCTTCCATACTCCTTAAAACCCTCATCCCATATGGCCACCCCCCCGGTTTTTGCTGAGTCACCTGTCACTCAACACATAAATAGGAGTGTTCCATTGGCCAATGGATATCCCTGCCATCGAACCTTGAATCAAACAACATAACGATAAGCGTGCTATCTTGCGTAGTCACCCGACTCCTTGCTAGTCCATCTATATGATTCCTCACTCATCCCTCCCCTCCTTTTCCCTGTAGTGCATCACCACTTTCTGCTTTGGAACTTGTTATTTTCACAGTTTAAACGCCAGGTTATTCATTCTCAGGTGAGAATTCCCGCTGAGCTATCTCCTTGTTTGCCAAATGTTATCCAGTATTTCTGTTATCTCACGCTTAGTTTTTGTACTTTCACAGAAAATCCTAATAATTCGGCTACCGCCAACAAATGCGTATGCGGCTTAACTTTCCGCAAGCCTAATTGAGGAATAGTCAATTTCCGTTGGGAGCGAGCGTCACCTTAAATGTGATGCGGGCACTTGGCCCATACACATATGTAGGTCCTTTTACCTTGCTCATGCTTGTACCGCCCATATTGGTTCACTTGTCACCATCCTGGAATGAATGATGTGAGCGAGCGTCACCTCATATGCGATGCGGGAACTCGGTCTATATACAATTATAGGCCTTTTCACCTTGCTCATGCCTGTACTGCTCAGATTATTTCGCTTGTCACTATCCTATAATGAATGACTGCGAGCGTCCTTGGTTCCGCGCTTGGTTCCACTTACATCTTAATCTATAATGTAGCCCTGACGCTTACGTTCACTCACACCAGCCATCTCCTTTCACAGTTATTGCCTTGCTTTGAGTCTTCTTGTGATTTTAATAATGGTTGTTCAAGCACGAGCACGGTGCGGTTGCTTTACACCAGGGCTGGTCCCTGATCCCCTGGACAGCACATGTTTTTCGGTCTGTATTAGACACTCCCTAATCTCCTTCTCTTCTCCTCATTTCCCACAGACAATCTCTAATTATTCAGGCTTGTACCCTTCCTGTCCTGATGATGATCCTACTATTTTTTAAATAGGATCGAAACGTCATCGACTAATGTAAACAGTTTGCACATTAATCGAATCTGATAAAAAAAGTGTATTTACTGTTTCCTCAAGCTTGTTAGAAATTGTGTTCAATATTCTGCAAGCTACCCTTTCTTGCCTGATATGTTCCTGTCCTAAAGTGTACTTGTCATGTGTTTATGTAGGATGCAGGATTGTGTCCCACTGTATTGATGTGTTTATACTTTTAGGTTTGAAATTTTTGAATGATTAAATTGACTGTCCGGCTGGACACTCTTAATATAGCACTGATTGGAGTCTATATTTATCCTTATGACCATACTGCTCTTTTTAAGGACCATTGTTCTGATACTAAACTGTTACCCAAGTCCTTATCTACCTTTCGGGTTCCCTTGTGTTTTTGAAAATACACTTTGAATGATGGCATGGTGGACCCAACAGCATACAGTATTTTTTAATATAAGGTTTAAAAGTGTCCTTTGACTGTGCACATGCTTTTTAACTGTTCCCACATTATTTGCTTGACTTTTCAAGCATGGCCACTTTTACCACAAACGTTTTTGCAATATTATGGACAATGCTGAAATAGACTATTAGCACTGGTGTGTATGCTTTGAATGATGGCATTGGATGACCCTGATAGCAGACAGCTTTTTAATATATGTTCACAAGTGTCCATTGACTGTGCACATTCCTCTTATTTGCTACTTGCACTTTTATTATGTAAAGGTTTTAATTAAGTGTATCATGATTAACAAATAAATACAATACAACACAATGCAATGTGCTGGGGCTATGTCCATTGCAACCATGCATCTGATTCACAACTTCCAGGCCACATCATGCTTAACCCCAAACATTCTGAACAATGAGTGTGAAAAACAGAAATCTAAGACGTGGTCTGAAAATGTGATAGTTTTCATTCATCATTGAAAAGAAAACAAATGACAGCAATCCAAGTCAAATGTAAAGCCACTATTGACAAGAGAGACTTTCTCTAGTTTTTCTTAGAATATTTTATCTATCATCTGATATTTAATGGGATGCAGCTTTTGTACAGTACAGCGTCCTCCACCACAGTAACCTCTTTGTGCAGCTGTATTTTTCGAAATGGAGGCTCCAGGGGCAGACTCATTCAGCTCCATCTCCCTAATCACCGTATTAAGCTGTATCAAGCTTCATTACTATGAAAACTATGCGACTTATCTTCCCCCATCTGGCATGTCCACACAAGGTCCAACTACTAGCTCTCTTGTTCTGTCTAAACTTGATTACGCCAATAGCCTTTACCACAGATCTTCTTTATCAACTTCGAAAAGACGGATTCAAAACTCTGCTGCCAGTGTACTCCTACATGTAAAGCCACAAGCACAAATCTCCCCTGACTTGATGGGCATACATCTGTTACCAGTTGACAAAAGATCCACATTCAGACTGCTTTGTATCACCCACGAAGCGATACATGGAACAGGGCCACGTTTCATCAGGAATCAAATTACCAAATACATTCAACAAATGACCCTCTGCTCCAGATTGGCACCTCACCTCAAAATCCCACCATGCAAAAAAAAAAAAACATAGGTGGCACATCCTCCTCTGTTCAAGTAGCCAAACTAAGGAACTCACTATCCCCAAACAGAAGATCCACGGATAACTATCTTATCTTCAAAGACTACTCAAGAGTTGGCTCTTCCCTACATAACCCTCATACTCAAACACAAATGTAGAGCACATCCTTGTGTATATAATTACTTAATATGATCATATGTATGCATTTAGATATGTGTATGTCTTTATATAAATATGTATAATAATTATGTTTGTAAATATATAGATATTCTTTAGGTCTGCCTAACAAATGTACGTATTACTTATGGTTATATTAGCTTAACATGTACATAGATCATGGCATTGATTTGTTTAAGTTATTTGATTAGATGCTTATGCTTCTCCATTTATTTATCTATCACAATATGTAAATGTCATCATAACTATTTATCTACAATTGCTTAACTATTGAATTATTGAAAAGAAAAGAACACACAAATAAATGAGCTTAAAGTACAGCAACACTTGAAAGTCTGAGTTTATTAAATACAACATAAATCTTGACATACGACCTTCCTTATGCATATGTACCTTCCATGTACGTATGTATCTATATATTGCTACTTTACTCCTACTGATAAAAAACAACAACATTTTAGTCTCTTTAATGCACTTCCCTATGTTTCAACCTATACCTCTCTCAATATATCCTCTACCTCCACTCTCTGACTCCTCCCAAACCTCATTTACTGCTAAGATCTCCCGAAAAACCCTTTCTAAATTCTTCTCTCAGTTGTACCTCCTTAGACTCATCCGAGACCTCATTTTACTTCTATGATCTTCCTAATACATTTCTAGAGACACTTCCCTCCTCCATCTCTCCTTTACATCCCATACCTCCTTCTACTATTATGATCTCCCAATTTACACTTTCTAGACCCTTCCTTCCTCTATCCCATCCATTATCCTTTTCAGTCCCACTAACAGATTCACATGTCCACTGCTCAAATTAATTCGTATTTCCCTATACTAATTCACCACTTATCCTTTTTGGGTTCCGGAGTAGGCAGCTACTTGCCGAAAAGCACCTCATCAGGGGTAGAAAGTGCTAAACAAATACAATTATAATTAATTCTGAATAGAGAGATTTGATGGGACGGTGTGGTAGGAGACTGCCACCTGCCAATCCACTTATTTCCAACAGAGCTTCAAACATGTCAGAGGGCATCAAAATTCAGATTTAAGGGAGTAGCTGTCTCTGGGCACGATGGGATAAGCCCTGGTACCTTGATCCCAGGGCTGACCGGCCTAGGCTACCAGTGTTCTAGCCTTTCTGTAGGCCACAGGGACTGATGCTACGGGCCGTTGGATGAGTATGTCTACGGAGAAAACAGAATAGACTCAATCTCTGTCATACATAAGTTCTGGTCCTCTCTAAATGAGGCGGGCAGGACTTCAGTTTGGTGAAGAGGGTTCACTGATGCTGTTGCAGGGTAGTACATTCTCTGCCAAACTTTAGATCAGGCCCTTAGTTACAATTGTGCCTTGTGTGGAGGCTCTTTTGAGATTGTGACTTCATTGTGACTTCATTGTGTAGAACTGTGCAGGAGTGCAAATATATGGCTGGAAAAGCTCAGCGCATATCCCAAAAGTGCTAATGCTGATTTTATGGTGGAGAGGTGTGGCTCACTGGTTAGAGGCGGCAGATCCGCAAGCAGAGAATCGGCCAGGGACCAGGGTTCAATTCCCGACGCGGCAGGGTCATGGACCAGGGTCAAAACGGACTCGATAATTCTCGCCTCGGTACCTACTCTAACCAGGAACACACTCGGCAACTCTGGGCATTAGCTTGCCTCATCTCCACAACGGCCCCCCACATTCGCCGGGGATGCCTGGTTTCACCTTTGAGATACCCAGGAGGGACCATCTCACAGGGATAGCCAGGACGGGTTCCCCAGCGGTCTACAGCGCCACGACGCCTCAGGGCAGCAGTGCACTTTACAAGACACATACATTTACATTAAATTGCCTTCTGAGATTAATATAAAGCCACACATAAACTATGAAAAAGCCGCCCTCACACATCGTTGTGCAGTGGCGCTCGAGCGGCGTCTACAGCGTGCCAGGACAGGCGGATCTGCACATGGGCCGTCAGAACGCTGATGCGTCATCAGATGCAGTGTGCTAGTCACCAAAGAAAACTTCTGTGTAAATAAACGCTGCCGCCTGTTTGCTTCAAATGTACCTTTGTGTCTGCTCGCCTCCTCAATACGTTTCCAGACAGTTCAGCAAGACTAAAAATAAAAGTATTACAAAACCAACCAAAAGCTCTTGTTTTCAAAGCCGTAAATAGCTAATGAACAATGGCTTCCTTTTAACAAATCTGACAAACGTTGCCCCAGGCTTGTTGCTCTCTTCTGGGCCTGGTGAGAGGAAAATACCCGCTGACAGTGTTTTTTTCCACTTCTGGCATTACCACACGAAGGAAACCGGGGCCTCTTCACAGATACTCATTTAATATGTTCAGAAAGCACAGTTCTGTTTCACGTCTGGCGAACTTTTCACGATCCACACGAACATTTTAGATTGTTTTTATTACCGTAGTGCTTGATCTTTTTTTATACAACACCAACTTGCACAGATAGCCTAAAGCTGATAACAGATTCTCCATAATAGGAACCCAACACATTGTAT
The DNA here is from genome assembly GCF_964204655.1 of Triturus cristatus. NCBI lineage: Eukaryota > Metazoa > Chordata > Amphibia > Caudata > Salamandridae > Triturus > Triturus cristatus. The sequence continues at coordinate 790,809,141 of NC_140581.1, read as the reverse complement.
TGCTGAAAAAACGATGGAAAGCTGATTCAGCACTTTCGGGATTATTTGCACCAAAAAGTTTTCTGCCATGACTGAGTTGCCATGCTTATCTAATTTGTTTGGTTTACTTATAGAAAAACCAGCCAGTGTCTACCAGTTTTGAATTGGGAACTAAGGTTCATATTTACGAGGGCCTTGCATCATACTTGCACCATGCAGCGTGGTACATGCATGTTGCTAAGCCCCAAGTCATATTTATGAAGCTACACAAAGCCACTTTGTTTGCCTTTAAAATGGCTTCACAAATATGGAGTCATGCATAGCAAGAGGAAAAAGCCTGTATGGATTGTTTTTGTACAGGAAGATGTAACGCAGACACCCTTACACCATGGTGCAAGGGTGCCTACATTGGCACTAGGCTGCCAAAACGGCGCCAGTGCAGGGAGAAAGGACAGGAATGCACCGTAATGGATAAATACAGTGCTTTCATGCCCTTTCCCCGTGACACAGGGCAGCACAGCAAGGCAACTAGCAAATATGCCCCTAAATGTTTAGGGTTCTGCAACCATAAATATTTAAAATAATGATTTATTTCTTTTTACCTTGGCAGCTAAATTAACTGTGATATGTTATGTTATTTTATGGTATGCGATGTTATGTTAGGGCGATCTGTAGAACGACTATTACAGAGGAAGGCATCCTGGTGCTGAACAGGAGTTAGTAGAGCCAAAGCTAGCACTTGCCGGGATTACTCAAAAAGCCGATCTTCAGCTTCTTGCGGAATTCATATGTGTCGCGGAGGTCATTGCACGCTTTAGGAGTGATGTAGGAGTAGGCTCAACTACCAGATCTGGTATTCTGTATGCGTGGGATGTGTGCAAGTAGGAGCCGGGATGAGCGGAGGTATCTGGAAGGTATGTGAAAGCACATGTGATTGTTAAGGTATGCTGAGCCATGTTATGTAATGGCTCAAAAGTGTGGGTGAGGAGTTCGAACTGTGCTCGCATGTGTATGGGAAACCAGTGGAGCTTCTTCGGATGTGTTGTGATGTAAGTCCGGTGTGGGAGATTGAGAGTGATCCTGGCTGCCAATCTTTAGCCTTCTGGGGGAATTTCTTGAGATCCCGCCATAGAGAGTGTTTCCGTAGTTGAGATTGCTTGTGACAACTGCTTGTGTGACAGTTTTCTGGGTGCTGATTGGGAGCCAATGGAAAACCTTCCTTAGCATCTTTAGGGTATGGGAGCATGAGTCAGTGACGGTGTTGACTTGGGCAGGTATTTGCAGTGGTGTGTCATCCGTTTGTGTTCCTCTGTGTACAAACTAGCCTGAGGTCTAGATTTTGTTGTCAGCATATCAGCACATATATACATTTCTTATCAAAAATGCACGTTTCCTTATAAAATGTTAATAGTTTGTTGTTAGAGGTATACAGAACTGAATGGTATTCAGAAACATACCGGATCCATCTGCTACAGCCCAATGTCCTGATTCATCAAGCAGAACCCTTTGTGCAATCCTTCAAAACATTAGGCTACAATCAATAGGTAGACGCTTCCCAACCAACAGTCCCATAAGGTACACAACATTGTAATCTGGCAGAAGGGCTCCATCATCCATACTGCCATGCAGCTATGAGTTGGGAGGAGGCAAGGCAGATCCCCACAGCACTGTTTAGTGCTGACAGTTATCCCACTGCACAGGACGCAATCTGGAAGAAGAACTTCAACGACTTTACTGCCAAGCATCTGTGACCCCTGTGGAGGTGGCGTGGCAGAGCCTCACAGCACTATTTAGTACTGAGAGTTATCTCGCTGCACGGGGCACAATCTGGCAGAAGGACTCCATCGTCCATACTGCTCTGCAGCTATGTCTGGTAGGAAGCAAGGCAGAGCCTCACAGCGCTTTTTAGCGCTGACAGTTATCCTACAAGTCAGGATGCGATCTGGCACAAGGACTCCATCGCTCATGCTGACCTGGATTTGTCACCTGGGAGGAGGCAATGCAGAGCCTTAAGCGCTATTTAGCACCAATAGCTATCCCGCTATGTGGTACGCACATGGGTCGCATTCGTACGCTGGCCGGCGCTAAGACAAGGGCCAAGAGCTGACCCATCTGTGCCCGTCAGAGCCCTAGTTAGGCTGAGCTGGGTCACATCTTTTTGCTCAAGGCTAAGTGGCAAGAGTAGAATGTGGGCTCGACTTCCCGCTTATAGTGATAATGGGTAAGAGAAAAGTCAGTAACTTTAAAGGTGGAAGTAACTCATTAGCTCTTGCCACTCATTGTATTACAGACTACCTTTTGTCAGTCATGGGGGCTATAAATACTGAACTTAAATTGGTAGAGGAAAGGATTGATTTGGTGCAGCGCCAATTTAAGGACTTGTCCTCGGCCTCAGAGTTCCCATGCCTACTAGACTGTCTAGCCCACCACATAATGGGGTCAGCCCTCTTATTAATAACATTGACAGCGGGATACCAAAGACAGCAGCTACTTCCTTGCCAAATCTATGTATTATAAATGATTCACAGGTGGATATTTTTTAGCTTAATACAGCCGGCACCAATTCATCACTGCCCAAAAGGGAAAGGAAAGAGGTGCATGGCAGATCTACTATGATGCTCGGAGGGCCACAAAAGACGGGAAAGCTCAGCTAATGAGTGCCTTACATCTACAGTAATCTGCAACTACAAACTAATTTATGAGAGTACCATACATCCTTCTTTAGGAGGCTGGAGGACATGTTACACAGCTTCCACCTGGAAAGGCCGGATTGTTTCAATAGAATGGAGGTAAAAATACAAACTCATATCCAGAAAACATGGTGCCATTGTGGCACTCCCTCTATTATTAGTACAGCCAACACAGTGATGAACAGCGAAAGAAACTACTCATACCTGTAACCCCAAGCCAATCCAACCACAAATAGATGAGCCCCCTGAGTTGGTTAATTGCACCAGTCATCCTGTAATATCTATTAGTAGGAATAATTGTGCCTCATCTCAGCTTTTATTTCCCAAGTCAAATAGAAGAGGTAAAAACACAGGCAATAATGTCCATTTTCATTTACCACCAGATTGCACGCCCTATGTCCTGGTCCTAATAAATGTCCCTCCCTTGGCTGCTGACAAGAAAGATCAGGAGTCCGATCTAAATGTTAAGGTGGTTTATTGACTAAAAAAGAACTCAGGGTGGTCCAATGATTTGTTCGATTACATTTTTTTAGTTGGGAGAGTTAATCAGGTTGGCCATGATCTGGATCCTAGGAATGGTAACTATGTAGTGATAGATTTTAGAAACCATGGTTTAGTGGGAAGTTTGCTGTATTCCCTAAGTCACTTGATCAATCAATATGGTGGCATCCAGGGCTATATTTCAAGATGCTACATGCAGATCACACAGACATGATAATAATATTATTCCTAACTCAATTGAGGAAAGGGGCCCAACAATGAAACAAGGAACCTCTGAAGAACTCGATTGACTCCGTCCTTAGGGATACGTGGGAATAGCTGTCTGACAATGACATTTGGTGGAACTTATGATCAGGAAGTCAGTTCAGTTAATTCTTTATTAATGTTTAGACACAGTCTTTAAAAAATACAGTTTTTAAAAGCAATAAAAAAATATATAATTATACCATATAAATACCAATTCATCATAATACACTATTATATTTTTAAAAAGAGGTTTCAAAATCAATTAGCGTGGCCTATAAAAATGACAACAATCAATTAAAACATGAAGGTTAAGGTTATGATACGGCAGTCCACATGTGCAGTTATTCTCTTGAACTAAAAGGGCATCAAATTTCTCAGCTCTTACATAACGCACATTTAATCCTGCCCGGAACTTTTTAATAGTAGTAACCGGAACCGGGCATCTGGTAATGCCGATAAATACCGGAATACATTCATATTTTCCCATGAATCTAACATGTATTTTGCAGATGGTTTGTTCCTTACATATTTCAAGTCCGCCAATCTAGATTCTTTTTTACAGGTTGATTTTAATTCTGCTTTAGAGATTGGTGCTTTAGTTATTTTTAATTCTAGTTTTAAGGTTCCTGCACTGTCTTCCAATCTTTTCTTTAACTTCCTTGCACACTTTAATTCTCTGCTTTCTATTTCAGTGACACAGCAGGCTGATATCTTTGGGACCAATAATTTTTCCCAAAAACGAAGAGTTGATTTATAAGATAGGAAGTTCCAGGCTTGCAATTTTGCTTTTAATCTTATTGCCTGGAACATTGCACCTTAAGGCAGGGTCAACAGGTTTTTCAAACATTTGTTTTCACACATGTCCCAACTTCCCTTCGTACTAATGACAACAGCTCGGCCCTATAGAGACATTGCGTGGGGACCATTGCGTTATAAGCGGTTAAGAGGGGGGACCAGGAGGGGCCACCATAAGTCTTTTTAAAGTGGACAGGTTCCCCTGTCGTAGCTAATGCCTTCGACTCCACTGATTCTTTATGTAAGGTCCAACTCAGCTGGCTGGTAAATGTCATGCTCAGATACTTATAGGAGGGCACAACCTCTACTCTACAATTGCATAGCTGCCATTTATAAAGTTAACTTTTTTCCCCAAACATGATTATCTTTGTTTTTCCCATGTTTATATTCAATTTATTAGTCTCGCAATGATGATGACACTTTTTAAACTTCCTCTGCAGGCACGACGCAGAGTAGGCACGACACATGTCTTCCTCCCATTTTCGGGGAAAATGAATGTGTCGCTGTCAACTCTACCGGTAGATCAGCTAAAAATAGGGAGAACAATGTGGGAGCCAGGACACAGGCCTGCTTTAATCCATTTCCCAAGGGCATTTTCTCAGAGAGGGCCCCGTCTAAGTCAAGTTCTACTTGAACCCAGTTCCCAGTATGCAATTCCTGCAGAATTTCTATTAATGGACAAGAAATGCCCAATCGTATTAATTTCGCCCAAAGCATTCTAGGATCAACCAAATCGAACGCTGAACTAAAATCAACAAAGCAACAGAATAAATTACCTGTTGTTTAGTTTGCCTTCTTCCCCAAAGCCCAAAAACTGAAGCAGTGATCTATTGTGGAGTGCCAAGCTTTAAAGCCTCCCTGTTCCATTGGGATGATACTATTTCCTTTTATCCAGTTCTTTAAGGCCCTTAGTATTACTTTGGAGCACAGCTTTGCATATACATCCAACAGACTTATTAACCAGTAATTCCCTGGGTCTTCCTTAGTTCCTTTTTTATGTATAGGTTTAATTATTGCACCCTTCCAACTCGGAGTAATTATCCCGGTCTTAGTTATGTGGATAAAAACTTTGGAAAAGAATCCAGCCCACCACAAGTGATTTGACTTAATTATAATTGCAGGCAGGTTATCTGGTCCCACTACCTTTGTTAATTTTAAGGAAGTTATCAACGTATCTATTGATTGAATAGAGAATGACCCCAAAGGCCTCCATACCTACAGTTGGCCAGTCCTTCTTCACCATTATCCCACTTGGCTTATAAATATTGGTTAAGAAGGGTACCCAATCTGCTTCTGGCACCATACATTTTGCTGGAGTGGCAGCCATACCAAATCCCTTTTGGACCAATTTCCAGAATATTCTCGTATCCTTTTCCTGAAGTGTCCTCATCATCACATCCCAGTTCAACTCAAATAAAGCCTGCTTCTTCCTCCTCACCAGAGCTTCATATTCCGTTTTCTTGCAGCGCTAAATTGCAGCTAGCTTTGCTTTACAGCACACTCTTTATCGAACCATTGTTGATTTGAAGTTTGGCAGAGCTGATCCTTTTCCCCCCTCTTATTACATACCCTTACTACTGGTATCAATCTCTTTACTACCTCTGCAATGATAGTTGCATACCAAGCACCATTAGGCTCTCCCATTTCCCTATCCTGGATCATGTCATTGATTGATTGATACTGCATTAACTGCTCAATATATCTCCCATGAATTCTTGTACTTAAACATTTGGGGAAATCTAGAGCCATTGGAATAGCTTCATCTCTCACTAATGGAGCTATCTCTATATCTAATTTTAGCCCGCAATGATCACTTCCCTTTTGTCTTAGCATCTTAGCACCATAAATCTGCTGCAGAGATTACAATACCATGCCTGTATTAACCCTGGGCGTAGTTTGCGAAGTAGCACTTCGCGAAGCTACGCAAAGTGTACTTCGCACTACGCGAGCTACGCGAGCTACGCGTAGCACTTCGCGAACTGCGTAGTACCTTGTTCGCATTGTGCCAGATGTCGTTTTCAATGATTGCACAGTGCGGACAAGCAACCGGCACTGTGCAATCAGTGAAAATGGCATCTTGCACAGTGCGAGCTGTAGTTTTCTGCTGCTCGAGTAGATTTTTACTCGAGCGGCAGCTTTCTCAACGCGAACTGGTAGTTTCTCATCGTGAGCGGTCGCGAGCATACGCGACCACTCGCAATGAGAAACCTGACCTCCTCGCGTTAGGAATCTCGCCGGGATGTTTATTTTCCATGCTCGCGATCGCCAACTTGATGTTGCTGATTGCGAACAAGTAAAAAGTCTCGCCGGGATGTCATTTTGCTTGCTCGCGGTCGCCAACTTGACGTTGAGGACCGCGAGCAAGCAAAAAATGACCGCAGCACTACGCAACACTACGCTACGCGTGTTCGCACTGTGCTACGTGCAATTTGCGTAGTGCGAAGTAGCGCGGATTCGCAAACTACGCGAGCGTAGCGTAGTGCTTTGCCCAGGCTTAGCCTGTATGAACATGTAGTCAATGGGGCACTGTTGTTTCCCATATAAAAACGTTTGGTCTGCTGGTTCTTCCTCTTTGAAACGGCCATTTAGGCATACAAACCCTATTTCTGCCAAAAAGTTGACCGTAGTCCTATTAAACTTCGACTGAACACATTTTGGAAAATTTGGGGTTGGGATACTGTAACAATCTAGCGTAACTGGGATTGCAGAGTCAGCCTTCCTTAGATCTAAATGCAGATTAAAATCCCCTAATAACAGAATCGGATATTCCCTCTGGAGCTCTTGATTTACCAGGTCTCTCTTAAACATTTTCCATTTCCTAGAGTCCTTCTGATTTATGTAAACATTCTCAACTATCAGTTTATTTTGTTGTCGGGCCCCCTGCCTAGAGATACAGCAGACATGCCAAGACCCAATCACTACTTGTTTAAATTTGTTTGCCCCTTTACTAGATTCAGTAGATATCAGAGTCATTAGGCCTCCTTTCACCCTCCCCGTACCCGATTTGGTTCCATCGTTCCTAAAATTCATGAAACCATTTTGATGAAAATCCTCACCCACCAGCCATGTCTCCTGGAAGCAAATTCTCTCATTCCCCTCCCATATCTCTATAAGATATGCTGTTCTTAGTAAATTCTTTAGTCCATGTACATTCCAGGAGACAACCTCCAAGACGGCCGACAACCCCCTAGTCTAAATCTTCCTCCCATGAGAAAGTTGACTCCCTCTCAATGTTTAGATGCGCAAACCTATTGCGTACTGGGACCAGATCAGAAAAACACTCTCTTTCCTGGGATGAGATAGTAACTTTTAGGGTTCCGTAGTTTGTCCCCACCCACCGTGAAAGGTTTATTTCTTTCCCAGTCACCAAATCTTGCTGTGCTTGGCTTAAGCCTGCATGGTTTGACAACATTGGTAGTTTTGAGAGGTAAGTTTCCACCTCCGCTTCCTGTACTAGTCTTCGACCTAAGTTGTTTAACTCATCACTAGCTTCTAGGACCAGGTCAACAACCACTGGTGATGTAAAGCAAACTTTCTTTATCCCTCTCTCTGCTTTGGAATGAGTGAACAATATATATTCTATATCATTTGATGCTACCGCCTCCAGTGCCTTGCAGTGTGAGAATAGTGACAGGATGCTTGACCTTTTCAGGGGCTACTTCCAGATACACATATTTTGTTCATGATGGTGTATGCATAATATATACCTAGTCTAAATTTTCCACAGGTCTTAGAACCCTTCGTACCTCGAGGCTCTCTATTCTCTTGACACAGGGTCTGTTTTCTTGGGGCTTCTATTTGGTATGCACTTTTCTTTGGCCTAATGCCATCCCAACCGTTGACTGGTCTAACATTACTTCCTTCCCCGCCCCTCTTAAGCCTTGATGACTCTTTGACACATTGGGCACAGATGGTGTAGCTGACAAACAATTTTGGTTCTGTTTATGCTTTTTTAGTAGAGATCTTGCTTTTAAACGCCGCCTCCATTTCTTCCATCTCAATTTATCTAAACGCAAGCACCTTGCCCAACCACTACTCCTCCTCCTCACCAACATGGGACTTTTGGACACATAAACTGTTGTATGCATTAGATGCTGGTTGGGCAATTATCGGTCTTACTAATGAGGGCATGCAAGCATTCATTTCTTTTAATTCTGATAATAGGTCCTTTAAAACCACAGCCTCTGCTCTCAGTGTCTCATTTGTGGCTAGTGATGCTTCAAATAGTCCATGCAGTGTTTTCTGCATCAGCAAAAGTACATACAACATAGGAGAGGGCCCTGACAGTAGAGAGTCAAAACTTTCCCCGGAGACCCCCAGGGTATCTCGGTTTCCTCCACACGAACCTCCTCTAATTATTTTAGGATCTCCTAGTAGCTCCCTCATCGACCCTGACTCTGACTCTTCTCAAGTGCACGCAAAACTGAGCTCCAATGGTAGAAACAGGCAGGGCGAAGAGGAGAGCCTTAGATGGATTCCACTCAAGATACCAGTCAGTTCATGAGACTCTTCAACAGAAGTTGCTAGCACCTCCACTAGAGTCTCCCCCAATGCAGCCGCTTGGCCCTTATTTATACTGTCTACTACCACAGACTTAAAGTGCTTCCCCATAAAGTCCTTAATTGAAACTGCCAACGATTTGGCTGAAGGATGAGATTTGGCTGCCACTAAATCTGGTGATCCCGAACACCCTTCTGGGAGCCTGTTAGGGGAGGGGGAGGGTGCACCTTCTTTACTCAATTTACTCAGTTTTTCCTCCTTCTTCTTCTTTACTTCCTTCTTCTCTTTTACTGCATTCTTTTTCTTCAAGGGAGGCATCCTCCTTTACCGAGTTCAAGCCTTATGGCGCAGCTTAACAGGCTGTTTTTAACACAGTCGATGTTACTTCCACCACTTGCAGGCATTTGTTACCTAAAAAGTAAAAAACACTTTTAGGGGATTTCTAGATTCCTCACTTACTGATTTTACTTTACCAGCTATATCCGCTATAGCCCCCCCCCACCCCAGGACAGCAGGAAAGCAGACAGATGGTATGGGGTGGATAATCTAAGGAGAATCGAGCAAGGAACAACTCTGCGAACACCGCAAACTCAGCGAACACAGAGCAGTCCAAGGAGCTCAGGGGCTCAGCGAGAATGGGCAATCCTCCGTTGCACACAACGCAGTTTCAAGAGCTCGGGAGGGTGGGCAATCCTCTGTTGCACAAGCCGTTGCACAAGCCACACCAGCTTAGTGCCGGCCGCCTCCGCACAAGACGGAATTTCCACAGTACTAATCCCCCCAGTAAATAAAAAAAAAAAAAAACATTTTTTACATGCCTCACCGGTGAGGGTGAGGGTGAGGGCTCCTCTCCTCTATGTCTGCTGTTCACTGCTTCCTGGGCCTGCATCTGGGCCCCGGAGTAGGATGCAGGGGTGCTGTGGAGTTGCAGGCACGTGGTGGTGGACATTGAGGTGTTGGCAATCACCCTTACCTGCTGGTGAAGTCTGCCAGGTTGCATGGAGACACGTTGTTGACCTGTATGAGAAGACCTCTTGGTGCCCCTAGGAGCTGTGAACAGTAGAGGCGTCCGTGCGCACCAATGTTGGGAGGTCTGCATCGCATACCACACACCACCACTACATTGTGGTACACGGAGGAGATAACTAATGGTGGGCCACGCCTCTCTGCATCACTGGCCGGAGGATGTTGCGCTTACCGGTCGCTGTGGAGGGTGAGGCTGCGCCGAACTCATGTGGCAGGAGCGCTGCAACTTCACGCCTAAGGGGGCCCTATTGCATCACCTGCATCCGGAGGTTCCACAGCGGACTTGGCGTCGACTGCTGTACCCTGGCTTGTGAAATCCCACCTGGCTGAGGCTCCTGCTAGCCGAGTCACAGATTCGGAGAGAGTGCAATGGATTGCGCCATAGTGTCAATGCCCATGTGAGGAGAAGGTGGTACATGTAGCGAAGGAGGCCCGGGGGTCGAGTCGGGCACAGGCCTAGCACCTGTGGGTGACGCACCCCCAGCGGCGGGTCATGCGCTGTGGTGGAAGAGCGTCGCCCCACTGCTTTCAAGCAGTTCAGGAAGAGGAAACATAACATGATGCTAACTTACTGATGTACTCATGCTATGTTTCCTTTGTGGGCGGGAGGGTGGGGGGTACTGCACTACCCACCGAGCAGGGCTGGGGTGGAGTGGTATGCCCACTTAAGTATGCAATGACTGGTCGGCCCTCTTAGGCTGCCCAAAGCAGTTATGCGCACATCCCTGTTTGCAATGAAGGCTGCATTACAGCCTGCATGGAGAACATGCCCACCCCTCCAGCCCCTGGCTCGGCACGGCGCTCAAGAACAATCACAATGCTGCATTGCAGCATTTTGATTGGCGTAGGGGAGGGAGCCTGGCTGCCTGCTTCCTGTTCCTGGAAGCAGACTCAGGACCGTAGGAGCACAGAAGACGCGGGACCTGGCCTCGAGGTAAGAATTAAAAGAATGTATATTTACAATCCCCGCTCCCCACCACGTCCCCACCCTGTACAGGGTCCTATCCTGCATTTCCCGCCTCCCAGCTGTCCAATACCCCACGCAGCACTACATATGGCAGCCGTTGTGCGGTCATGCACAGCAGGCGTACCACTGGTGTGCCAAAGGCAAGCCTGTCTGCGTCCGTCCGCCCCTGGACCGCGCACAGCTCCAAGAACCCTTCCTCTCGGACACTCCACCGCTACGACACCCGCACCCTCCTCGCCATCAACCCTGCATGACACACCGCCTGCCATCTAGCAACATTGTATAATTCTCTTGCACCCTGCGCCTGTCGAAAATTCAAATGCACCTTCTGCGACATCAGTACACCAGCGCCTCCTGCCTCCCAGCCGAACAAGAGCGAAGCCAACTGCATCCTCCTCAATGTGCGGTCCCTCAACAAACACACAACAGAAATCTGGGACCTGCTCTACGCCGCCTTTTTAGATATTGCCTTCGCCACAGAAACGTGGACCAACCTCTGCTCCGGACTGGACATCGCCATCACCATCCACAATGGCTACAGATTCACTCGCACGGACCACCCCAAGCGGCCAGGAAGAGGCATTGCCATTGTTTGGAAAAGGCACACTCCAACTGACCACGCACTCTAATGACCTGACGGTGACCATGGAACACCTCCACTTCCAGATCTGGACCAACCCCAACACCACCCTCAGCAGCACCCTCATCTACAAGCCGCCTGGGCCATGAACTCCCATTCACCAATGCCATTGTAGACCTCATCTCACCCCAGGCTCTCCCATCCACTGACTGCATCCTACTCTGAGACCTCAAGTTCCACCTGGACAACCCCAGTGACCATAACACCACCCCCCTCCTGGGGAACCTCGCTAACATCAGACTCAAGCAGTTAGTCTTTGCAGCAACCCACATAGCCTGACACATATTTGAGCCCGTCTTCTCCACCAGGGGAAACTTCAACTACAGCCTCACCCCAAGACTCTCCTGTACCGACCATTATTGTTTACATCATGCCTTCACCACGCCCACTGTACAGCATCGCCATCAGTGCCCCCCCCATCGCGGCTGGATCAAGGCCACCGAAGAACTTCCCGTCAACTCCCTCAGCACCACCACTCTGCCAACGCCTACTAACGACAACACCACAGTGCACAGTCTCCACCGATGGATCTCCAACTGCACGGACACCGTGGCACCCCTCAAGAAAAGACCAGGCAAACAACACTCCAAGAAGGCCAACTGGTTCACTCCCGTCCTACACTACTCCAGACGCCCTGCAGACATCTCAAAAAGTGATGGAGCCACAACATCAATCAACTCCACAACACAGTCACCCTCGTACTATGGTGCAAGGGTGCCTGCATTGGCACATGGCAGCAATTGTGCGCCAAGGTAGGGGAAAAAGACAGGGGGGGGTTATTCATGAGCCCCTTCTGACAGTTTCACCCTGCCAGTGCATCATTTTCTTGACGTACTTGCAGCGTGATTCTTGCACCACGTTGCGCCATGTTTGCAAAGTGACTCATCTATGCATATGCGTGACCTTGTAAAGCCCTGTGCCACATTATACCTGCATCAGGTATGATGTATGCACGCAACAAAGCCTCATAGGAGTGGCACAGTACAATCCATCAGATTTCACTGCGACTATTCTAGGATGCCACTGCGTCAGTACCTAACACCTGCTTCATGGCAGGCGTAAGGGTGACGCAGTGCCACAGGGATAGGCTGGTACCATGCATAGCTGGAGTTGCGCCATGCTTGGGACACAGCTGCAGCAATGCGTGACTTTAGCGCTGACAGATATGTCAGGATTCCAGACGTATCTGTCGTTAATTGCGACATAGAGTGCTGTACAGTGAATACAACGCATCCATGGTGTTGCAAGAAGGGCATAGTGAAAAGTGTTTCAACGCTCTATTTTCTCAGCGATGCAACACTTTTCATGAATGAGGCCCAGATATGCGCCCTATGTTATTGATGGTGCGCATTCCTGCCCTGTAGTTTTGTCGCAGGGCAGCGCAGCAACATTCCTTGCAGCGCTGTCCAGCACCAAAACCTTCTGAAATGAGGCCCCAAGTGTTTGCACCAATTTTAAGACCAGCTATTTTCTGGTCTTAAAAAACTGCCTCTACCTGAAGTTAGGGGCTGTTTTTTTGGCTTTGCACCATACAAGGAATTCCTTGTAAATATCGCGAAGTGGGGTTAGCTGCAGTTTTTGCATGGGAACGCCTACCTTGCATTTCATTTTCCTTAACTCCTGCTAACAGAAGCGGCGATCTTAAAAATGCACGTTTTCGCCAGAAAACTGCTGTTAACTGAGGTTAGCGACAACTTGTAAATAAGAAAATAAAAAAATAGCCGCCATAACATCAAAAAATTTACGCCACTGCGGCGTTAAGTCCTTGTACATATGCCCCTAAGTCCCAACAATTACTGAGAGCTATAGAAGCAGTTTTTTGCTTTCTAAGTCAGTAAAGGAGTTAACCCACATCTATAAGAGCAAATGTATCCCAGTGGGGCTTTATCGTGCTGGTATATGGGGCTACATTAATGCAGTTAGTCTCAAAATCATAGAGAATAGATTTCTCTGTCATTAATTATCCATCCTTCATTCTGTATCTTCGCTTATTGGCCATGCTGAACTGGGTCTGAACCACTTTGATGATGCGGTTAGCATTGCACCTTTAATGCTATGGTTTAAGATTTTGACACATTACTCCACTCTACACCATTCCACCCTATGTTACTCTATGCCACTCAACTCCACTTCACTCTGTGCCACTTCACTGTACCACACTATTCTGCACTGTACAACACTCTAATCCACTCTTTGGCACTCCACTCTACTCCACTCTATGACACTTTCCTAGACTCTATGGCACTCTACGACACCCCAGACCACAGCAGTCTAAGACACATCACTCCACTCTATCATTCATTATTCCACTGTATGCTACTCCAGGCTACTCTACTCCACTCCACTCTACTCTACTCCACTCCACGCTACCCTACTCTACAACATAACACTTCACTCTATGACACTTTACTCCACTCTATCGTATGTGACTCCACTTCACTCTACTCCAACCATTCAATCAATCAGAGGTTTGTAAAGCGCACTACTCACCTGTTAGGGTCTCAAGGTGCAGGGGGTGCGGCTCTGTTGGGGTCACCTGGAGTCAGGTTTTGAGGTTTTTCCTGAACTGGAGCAGGGAAGGACTTTGCCGGGGGTGGAGGGGGAGGTTGTTCATGGTCTTGGCTGTGAAGTAGGAGAAGGATTTTCCACTTACTCTGGTCCTGTAGAAGCGTGGGATGGTGGCCAGGGAGAGGTTGGCTGATTGGAGGTTTCTCTTGGGGGCGTGGAAGGAGAGATGGTTTTTGAGGTATTCTGCTCCGATGTTGTGGAGGGCCTTGTATGCGAGTGAGCAGCTTGAATGTTATTCTGCTTTCGACGGGGAGCCAGTGAAGATTGTGGAGGTGTTGGGTGATGTGTTTGTGCCGGGAGATGTCCAGGAGTAGTCTTGCTGCAATATTCTAGATGGTCTGGAGCTTGCAAAGGAGTTTTTGATGATTCCGGCGTAGAGGGCATTGCCGTAGTCCATTCTGCTGGTGGAAAAGGCATGTGTGCCCCTTTTTCTGGATTCAGAGGGGATCCATTTGAATGTTTTTCAAAGTATGTGGAAGGTATTGAAGTAGGCTGAGGAAACGCCATTGATCTGGCAGTTCATAGTGAGCGATGAGTCCAGAATGATGCCAAGGTTACGGACATGGTCCGTAGGGGTGGGAGGGTTTCCGAGGGCGGGGGGCCACCAGGTGTCGTTCCAAGCTGAGGGGGTGGAGCCGAGGATGAGGACTTCTGTTTTCTCTGAGTTGAGTTTCAGGCAGCTGTTCTTCATCTAGGTTGCAACGGCTTTCATCCTTTCTTGCAAGTTGTGCCTGGTGATGTTGGGTTCTTTTGTGAGGGAGAGGATGAGCAGGGTGTCATCGGCGTAGGAGACGATGTTGAGCATGTGGTTTCTAAAGATGGTTGCGAGGGGGGCCATGTAGATGTTGAAGAGGGTGGGGCTGAGGGAGGATCCCTGAGGTAATCCGTATCTGATCAATGTCGGTTCTGAGAGGTAGGGCAGGAGTCTGACTCTCTGTTTTCTGCCTGTGAGGAATAAGCGTATCTAGTCTAGGGCCTTTCCTCAGATGCCGGCGTTATGTAGTCTGGTGGCTAGTGTGCGGTGGGAGACGATGTCGAAGGCTGCTGATAGGTCTAGGAGGATTAGGGCAGCTGTTTGGCCCTGGTCGAGGAGGTCATCAGTGGCGGCAAGAAGTGCGGTCTCGATGCTGTGGTTGCTGCGTAATCCGGATTGGGAGATGTCTAGGACATTGTTGGCTTTGATGAAATATGCTAGCTGGGTGTTGACGGCCTTTTCTATGACCTTCAAAGCGAATGGAAGCAGAAAGATGGGCCTGAAGTTCTTGAGGTCTGTCGGGTCTGCATGGGGTTTCTTCAGAAGGGGTTGACTTTGGCGTGCTTCCAGTCGTCGGGGAATGTGGCTGTCTTGAGGGAGCAGTTGATCATCCGACATAGCTTGGGTGAGATGGTTTTGACAGCGCTGTGGAAGATGTGGGGCGGACAGGAGTCTGAGGATGCTCCAGAGTGGATGCTCTTCATGGTCTTAAAAGGTGTCTTCTGTCGTGAGCGGGGTCTGTTGGGTGCCGTCGCTGGGGGTGGGGGTTGAGGTGGTGCAGAGGTCTTGGTTGTCCAAATCCACTATACGATTCTTTAACCCACTCTAAGCCACTGTTTCACATGCCACTCTCCCCTCTCCACTGTACGGCACTCTCCTCCACTCTATGCAACTCCACTCTACAAAACTATACTATACTCTATGTCACTCTACGAGACGCTACTCCACCCTATTGCTGTACACTGCACTCTATAACTCTGTACTCCAATCTATCCTACTAGACTCCACTGTGCAACACTCTACCACTCTCCACAAGACTTAACAAGACATTAGGATACAGCACTCCATTGTACTCTACGAGACGCCACTCCAATTTATAATATTTTACTCAACTCTATCCTACGCCACTCCACTCTACTGCACTCCACTACACTCTACTCTAAAAGACGCAACTGCACTGTATGACACTTTACTCCACTAACACTCTACTCCACTCAATTGTACTTCACTCCACCCTAAGACACTCCAATGTAGGACACTATCCTCCAATGTACTGTATGACACTCCACATAACGACACTACACTCAACGACACTAGACTGTACGATTTAAGACACATTTTCACTAAAAATACAAAACAAAACATTCAGATTCAATTAAAACAAAAGGTTACATCTGTTTTTATAGTTAGGAAAAATGCATTTACTGTTCAGTGGGGGTAAGGCAAATTCTAAGAATGCCCTTAAAAAGAGAGTTGCTAAAGTCCAGTATTGGGAGGACCGTCGATTGGACTACCATTTTGAATTCATCAGCTGGGATTAGTGATTTGATCATTTTGAGAAGTTTGATTTGAAATTGGGATCTCTTAACTATAGCATTAATATGTGAATGCAGATTCAGAATGTTGTCAAGTAGAGTTTTAGCCTTGCCAAAAAGTAGAGGGGTAGAGCCAAGAAGATCTGAGGAGGCTATTCATGACTTTGTGGTATGGTTAGAGAGCGGTGGAGAGAATTGGAGCAACTCTGTTTTCTGGGAACTGATTTTGAGGCAGTGGAGCAACAGCCATGATTGGAGGACATTTTTGACAAGTAGCTAAGATCCATGGGAGAAGAGACTTAGATATAGTTGGGTGTCATCTGCATAGAGATGAAAAGAGATTGTTGCATTCTCCAGGAGGGAGCAGGGGGGCTTCATATAAATATTGAATAGTGTTAGAGATAGGATTGAGACTTGTGGTACTCCTTGGCACAGAGGCAGGGGGTTGAAGAGAGAGTTTGAAATCTTGACCTGTTGTGAGCTATTGGATGAGTAGGATTTGAACCAGTTTAGTACAGTAACTTTGATATCTGTTCAATCTTCTAGGGTTCTTGGAAGTGATGCGTGATTTACTGTGTCAAATGCTGAAGATACATCTAATAGAACTAGAAGACTGGAGTCTCCATTGTCCATTGTGTGGAGAGCGTCATCAATTATTTCTGGCATTGCGGTGCCAGTGCAACAGCCTGGTTTGAAGCCTGACTGGTGGTCATCAAAAAGGTTATTTTTCTTGATGTGGTGGGTAAGCTAGTGAGCCATGCAGCTTTCCAGTAGTCTGGCTAGGAAAGGGAGATTGGAGATAGGGCGGAGGTTGTTGGGGTCCTCATCTGGTTCAGAAGTTTGGTGATCTGGCCCGTTTTTAGTGCAGTCAGACACTAAGCCTTCACTAAGGGAGGAGTTCAGTATTTGGGTTAGAAAAGGAATTATAGGTGCAGTAGTGTTTTTGATGGTTTTTGCAGGGATGGCATCAGCAAAATAGAATGATGGTTTGATGGCTGAATTGGTAAAAGCTAGTGGAGGTTTGGTTAGCAGCTCGAAGTTAGATCAAGCTTCTTCAGATTTGTAAGGCAGTCCTTCCTGCAGAAGTGACAGCAAAGCTTTTGGGATGGATAGCTCACTTTTGTCAGTATTGCTGGAGAAGGGAATGGATATATTGTCACAGGTATCTTCGTTGTTAGGGAGATTCAGTAGAGGCCAAGGGGAGACATTGACAAAGCTAAAATCAACATAACTTAAAAAAGCATTAATTCCACTGTTCGGAGGGAGCCAGTTACTGTATTCAGCAGAAGAGTATGGAAACGGTCTATCAATGACAGTGATTCCTGCAGAGCCTGTTCTTGAGCATAGTTTAACCATGTACGAGTGTCGGTGGGTGATCCTCATTACGATCCAAGGCGAACTATTGTCCGCTCTACATTGATGATCCCGGTTTTACTGGAAAGTACCTTTTGCTTGGTAGTGTTTCTTTTGGCTTTTTGTAAGTGGAAGTATTGCAAGTCAATTGTAATCCTCACGTTGCTATAAATTGCTTTGTGCTACTTCATTGCCATACAGAGCCATGAACCTCTTAACTGCATAACTATTGTGGCCCTCTTCTTCCTGGTGGGATGTCGTGGGACTACTCCTTAGCCCCTTGCAGCATTCGAGTCGCTATCCTCAAAAATGTCAAGAAGTCTGCTGACAGCTGTGTGTATTCACCTCTCAAGCATCAGTTCATTGTATCGTGACACGTACGGTTATTTATAGCTCTCAAGAGGGGTCACAGCCAAAATCTGCTGTATGGGAGTAGCGATTTGCAGATTCAGATTATGGGCCATATGCATCAACCCCTTTTCCCATAGACACAGAATGGGCAAAACCCTTTGATGCATCTGGCCCTATGTATATTAGTGACTCTGATTCCACTGTACACAATCTACATAGCCTATTTTTTAGCCCTTCTCTTCTTTCATGCCAGTAACCTTTAAGCGGGACCAGGCCGAATCTTAAATTCATTAATTTTGTTTTCATATCCTTGGTCAGAATTTGGGATAGATAAATCAAAAGTAATCCTGGGTTGCATAAGTTAGCAGCCCAACTACCAAGGCCTTTTCCTTTCAGGGCTTCCATGTCTTGGTCCTGGGATATTAGCTTTGCTTGCTTCAAAAGCAATTTTGCAATGTAACATGCTGAGAGATGTCGGCCCATATATCATGTGTTCTAAATCTGTCAGCGAGCTAGTCATGTACCCACTCAAGTTTGATTCTTTTCCATTTATCACTTCCATAGAATATGTTTTAATTTGCCAGAGAGGGCCTGCTTAAGTTTCAAACTTTAAGCTAAAAACCTTGCATTTATTGTTAGCTGTTGGGAAGTTAGGAGAAATTCTAAATGTACTTGTAGAGTTTGCTATAGCGGATGAATTGATCTCTGTCTAGTCATTTGGCCATTTTACCTCGGACCATAACTATACCATAACCTATGATAGGTATCAGTTTGCTGGCCACTACCTATGAGTGCTTGTGACTGTGAACTCTGGATAGCTTTTTCTAGGTTTCAAAAAGCCCAAGTTAGGGAGTTGGCGCGTGCCTGCTGTGTAAGTATGTGTGCTGTATGGCTCCCTTGACTATCCAGCCATACACCTGGAGATTTGTATGGGGAAACCTTCTTGATTTGTTTCCTCAGCAGAACTATGCTTCACTCTTGATTATCTTTTGACTGACAGTCATCACTTTAGTTTTCACTGTGTTAATCCACAATTCACTGTATACACAGTATTTGGTCAAGCTGTTGAGGTCTCTGAGTTCCAATTTGTGTCTCAACTAATAGCACAGTATTGTCAGCATGCTGCAGCATCTGTATTTTGTGAGTGGCAATTTTCTGGGGAAATGTTCTTGCTTCTTATAGGTAATCTTTTATGTCGGTCAGATATAGATTGAACAGCAGGGGTGCTAACGTACATCCTTGTTTTAGGACATTGTTAGTGTCCACCATTGTAAATGTTGTCCGACCAGACATCACTTTTACTTTAACCCATGTGCCTGTATATAATGATGTAGGCCTTGAGTAGGGGAGATAGGATCTCCCATTTATTCAGTTTGGCTCAGAGCTTGCCCTGTCAAACAATGTCAAATACTGCAGCAAAGTCAACAAAGCAAAGGTAGAAACATTCATTTTTTGTCTGCGTGGTTTCTTCTATCAGATGTGAAATACAAAGCAGGTTATTCTTTATATGGTAGCATTTTCTAAAACTGTTTGGCATGGAGGAATCAGATTTTTTCCTACAGCTCATTTTTCCAATTCCTTATTAAGAATATTTGTGTGGCATTCTCCCTCTATGTCCAGTAATCTAATCAGCAAGTAATTCTGTGAATTTGTAGTGTCTCCTTTTTGTGAATTAGCACTAAAATTGAGCCTCTCCATTTTTCCAGAATTGATGCTCGAAAAATGTAAGATTGGAAAATACAAGATATTATCTCTGCCCATTTTTCGGGGGCACACCTGAACATGGCTGTAGGAAGGCCATTTGGCCCAGGAGCCCTCATTTGGCCCAGGAGCTCCAAGAGAGCTTCCCCCATGGTGCTCGAGGTAACTTTCTCTCTGATTCTTCATATGCACCTGGTGTATCTGCTTGGTGCTTTGCTGTTTCCCCATACTCACAGTGTTTACCCTGGCATTTAGTTGCTTGAGGGCTACTCAGTGTAGGAATTGATGCATTTTTCTCTTTTTCGTTCCCCAGCTGTGAGGGAGGGTTATCTTATTTTCACCCAGATTTCTGTTCTTATTTTTCCTTGACAGAGGAGGTTCCACAGGAGATGGCGGTTCAATGTCCGGCTTGATTCCCTGATCATCACTTGTGGCGTCCATGTGTTTTTTTTGGGGGGGGGGGGGGGGTTTGAGACACGTTAGTTTCGCATCGTGGCTGCTCCTGGATCACACTAGTGATAGTGAGTCGTTACTTTCTAACTTCAGACGCACTGGTTGGATTGTACAAAATGTTCAACATTGTGATAAATTGTCCTGCTAAGCATGATTCATTTTTGAGTCCCCCGCGATAGCTTGCATCTCACATGACCCTTGTCATTGAAACCTCTTTTTTTAAGTCTTCAATCAGGGTCCCCATTAACTCCGGAAGAGAACAAAGTTCCTCTATAGGAGTTTTAAGTGAGGTTTAGATGTGTAGGCTTACTTCCATTTGAATTCTGTTTTCTTTTGACATTTATATTAATTATTTATGCATAGTTTTTTGAAGGGCTATTTGAATTCAAATGTCATTGTACTAAACAGATCAAAGAGGCACAGGTGATTTCTGGTGATGTCAGCCAGTGTGATGTGCGTGTTGTTATCCAATTGACCTAATAAGCAGGTTGGCTTTTGGACAACCCGCTAGAAGAGAGGGATGTAGCAACTAACGTGTGAGTTCAAATAAATCAGATGTTAGTTTTGACCAGGAGGGGCAGATAAAGAGCCTTGTGTATTGTGTGACTTAGGCCCCGATTACCAGGTACACTGCAGCCGAGCGAGACGTTCTCATCTGGAGTAGTATTGCACTCTTAATGTACATCTACACTCACCCTCTTTAGCTATCAGTTCCACAGATAATTCAGGTAATATCGGGTTTCCCAGAGAAGGCAATAAGACTTTTATTGTTCAATGTCAGAAAACCTAAAGCCATTAACTACTGCACTTTATTGCACAGGGGTTGTTGCAAAGATGTACCTGTGTATTTCCAATAGCAACCCTGCACCCTGGGGAGTATAACAAGATCTCTGTTTGAGCTTCTTCCAAACAAGCAAATCGTATTCCTGCTTCTTTCTGATTACAGCTTAAAGTCCTCCCAGATGTCAGATTTTTTTTTTGTTTATAAATCTTTTTTTTAAACAGACTCGACAACAAGGTATAGTACCA
Organism: Triturus cristatus; assembly: GCF_964204655.1. Lineage (NCBI taxonomy): Eukaryota > Metazoa > Chordata > Amphibia > Caudata > Salamandridae > Triturus > Triturus cristatus. Next base: position 790,788,053 of record NC_140581.1, on the reverse strand, counting down.
CAAAGGTCAATTCAGAGGGTACAGCGAAAACAAATATACATACAAATACAATAAAATTATGCAGAGGAAATCACGGGGAGGGGGGGTACAAATGTTTCCACGGTATGCATTCCAAGGGGCCCATATCTTGGACCATTTACGGGAACAGCCCCGGGCCGTATATACAAACTTCTCTCTTAGCATACACCAATCAAGGTCTTTTTCCCAATCCGCAATTGTGGGTGCATTTGAGGGCCCCCAGAGCTGTGCGATATTCCTTTTAGCGATCATACATCCGAGTGTGACCCAGTCCAGATGTCAGAATTGGTCCTGATCAATCTGCAGAACGCCTGGAGCCATGCTGCAGATATTAAGCTCTCATCACGACCATCAATGTTACGGCTTATGGTCTTCCCTTGCATTTTGTCAATGCAGAAGAGCTGCCTGGGCTGTGGTGACCCTTTCTGTAATACTAATCTTGCTAGTATAAATGTAGAATTCTATAGCAGTGATTCCTCACTTGTGCCTCAAACAAATGAGGAAATTCCCTTTCCGTGTGTGCAAGCTCATGTAAAGATGGACACGTGTGATTTTTTTTTAGCCATGCTGTTCACTCTTTTGTGATTTTTTTTAACGATGCTGTTTAGTTTAGTCTGATGCAATGAATGGGAAATGCATGGAGTGCTCTAAATGCCTCCTACCCCTGAAGTATGCTCTGAGAGATGGTATGAAAGGTACTAGTGGTACTCTAGTCTCCTGGGTCCCTTACTGTATTACAGCTTACTTGCACTCCGTGGTAGTGCAGTTCTGGCAGTGCCTTTGCCTTCAACACATGCACACCAGCATCGTGATTCCTGAGTGTCCCCACAAGGCGGGATATATTCATTCACCCACTGTGCGGCCATTTAGTAACTTTTCACCGGCAGGGACGGCCAGCAGCTTACTTTTAATGAGCAGTGGGTTTGTGTTAGGTCTTGTGGGCAGTGAAACTATGTGACTGTGCCGCAGAATGCATCTTTTTCAAGCAATGCAGTACACAGCACTAATTTGCACAAATCGTTAGTCATGCAAAACAGTATCACAAGTGCTGTAAGATAATAAAGTCTCTTGGCGAAATTTGAAAGGAATGTATCCAGCACTTTAAACCATGTGAGAATTATCCTCTACTTTTTGCCCTGGCAACTGAATTGTTGACAGTTTATATGTACAAACCAATCTCCAAAGAGTTTCTTCAAGTACCTATTTTTGTACATTACATAATGGTGAACACTGAGGCGCCCTTAGCACATTACACATCACTGCAAAAGAGTTTCAGGAATTAACTCTAGTCTCTTGGAATCTGCAACCCTGGGCATTTAATGATCTTTAGGGCTGCAGGGAGCACCAAATGTGATGTTTAACTCGGAGTATGATGGACAGCTGAGCCCAGCTTTCAATCTCCTTGAACAACTTACATCCCCGCAGAGGGGAAAAACGTATGGCACCCGAATTCCTACATGAACGGAGAAAAAATACAGTAATATTTGTATTTGAGGCAGTTTGCTACGGGGTGATGTCCGTCTATAAAAGCACACGAGCAGATTTACAAGAAACTGACGCATCTGTACAGATGCTTCAATTTCCCTGCACGTCCACACGAAACCCTTGCACCACCATGGATGCTCTATATTTACAATACGGTGTACCATGGCGCAAGTATTGACAATTTCTGACGCATCTGTGAACCAAAAGTGATGCATTGCTGAAGTTGCTAATGAAAGTGACGCAAATCCAGCAATGCACCACAACAGATAGGTGAGTCCCATTTAAAAAGCCTGGCGTCATTCCTTACACCTGGTTTGAACAGGCGTATGGATTTTGACGCAGTGAAGGCGTGGAGTGACGCAGTGAAATATTGTAAATTTCACTGCGTCAGTTCTACATGACTTTTTGCGTGGGAATGCCCACCCTGCATACATTATACCTGACACAGGTATAATGTGACGCAGGGCTTTACAAAGTGACGCATCTCCCTAGATGCGTCACATTGTAAATGTCCCGCAATGTGGCGCATTCTTTACACCGCCGTTGCCTCATGTAAAGTGATGCAACGGCGGGGCAAAAGTGTCGCAAGCGACTTGTAAATCTGCCCCACAGATTTTAGAAGTGCTATGGCACAATGCAGTGGTAGGTAGCACTATACAAAGGGACATAAGGAAATATTATAGATTTACATTGTTATTGCAAAAGGCCAATGCTTTATATCTGTTTAGCCCCTCCAAGCCCCTCCAAGCCCCTCCTCATCAATGTGACTTTACCGCAGGCCTGCAAATATGCTCTTCTCAAAGACATGCTGATGTATCTGGTCTGGTTGATTTGAGTTTAGAACATTCTTTCACGATGACAGAGCTGACTCACAAAAAAGAAGAAAACAAACCATAGCCCATGTTGTAATGCGCCCTTTATTGAACTAAAATAGCTCGCCTCTGAAGTCTGGCTCAGCTCCACAAGGAAGTGTGTGTGTTTTTCTGGATGATACATAAAAGAAAAAAGGTATCACAGTTAGGGGTAAGAAGCTGGGCCAACTTTTCCTCTTGAAGTAAGGCAAAGATTATATTTGGCTTGAAAATCATAGCATCATCAAGAACTAAGAAAATAACAATTTTTTGGTATCAGCAACATGAAAACTCTTGAAGCTCAAGGCTAATTAAAACGTTGGTAATTGCGGCTGGCCTGAGTTTATTATTCCAAAGCTCTTCCTCTCGCTGACATAAATCAGTTTGAACTGACTGCACAGCAGACCTTTTTCTTGCCATGTCTTTATTAGCTGGGACTTTCACCAGTTCACACAAGGATAGTTGTACATTTCTAATGTTTTTTTTTTTTAACACACTTTATTAGTGACTGCTGTACGTCATGTGCTTACAACATATAACCATTCAAATACAGTCTTTTTGTTTTTCTCCCCTCAGGTGTCATTCATCTCCCCAGGCGTTTGTATCAATCCAATGTCTCCCATCTTGCATTAGAGGGGAGTCCCGCATATTGCATTATTACCCAAAAATAGTGCGTTTATTAAATTCAACCCCCAACTTGTCCCCATCCCCCCCTCTTATCCCACCCTAGCCCTCTCCTGGTCAGTCGAACTGTCGTTGCGTCCGCAATAACATGGAATTCATTATGAGAGCTATTGCTTCGGGGGTATCGCCTACTGGTCCGAGTCACAACCTTCCAACTCCTCAAGTCCTACCGGCCCAAATAAACTCACACTGATTGTTTTACGATGGCGTAGTGTCCGGTGTGGGGGCCAGGTCTATTGCTTCCAGTGCTATTAGCGTGGCCTCCCCTTCTATGGAGATATGTCGCTTCCTCAGCCCTCTCTCCTCCTCCCTCCTGATGGCCACCTCCTCCGCCCTGCCCCACTGCAGCATGTCAGCCTGCCATACCTTGACCGCTGGACCTCTGGGGGATTTCCATCTCATAGTGATCACCCTAATTGCTAAAATGAGGGCGAGATCCACAAACCTGATCTGCGCCTTCTGAACTTTAGAGCATTTGCGAAGGCCCACCAGACAAATCAGGGCATCGTCTGGGACCGGTAGATTTGTTGCTGTAGCTAGGGAATGCCGTACCCCTTCCCAGTATTCCCGCAGTCGAGGGCAGGACCATAGCATGTGGAGAAATCCCACCTCATCCTCTCTACATCTGGGGCAGCTATGGGGTGAGTCTGGGAACATACGATGGAGCCGCTTCGGTGTGAGGTACGATCTGTGCTGCACCATCGTCTGTATGAATTTAAGCCGCACATTGCGCAACACTTTTTTGGGATGCTCCAGAATGCATTTCCATGCACGGTCGGTGAGTTCCACCCCTCAGTCCGTCGTCCATTGCTCCCTAAGGGAGGTGAGAGCTGTTGCCGCTGTGTTCGTACTCCAGTATATAACCAACGCACGAAGTGTCTCCCAGGTCCCATATAATAGAGGAGGTGTACTAAGGCGTGCTGTGGGGGCTCAGTCCGCTGTAGGGCCCAGGTAGCTCTGATGTAGTGTGTGGTAGCTGCATGTAAGAGATACAGTCTTGGCTGCGCCCCCATGACTTGTAGGAAGGTATCGTGGTCCATCAATGTGCCATCACCTAAAAAGGCTCCCACTTCATCTTTCCCACTGTCCGTCCATGCCTGGAGTCTAGTCTGTGTGAGTCTCCCCTGTGGCGTGGGCATGCCTAATAGGGGTATATTCCCGGCGTACGGGGTTGCTACCGACGTGTAAGCCAGGGCCTTCCTCCAGTATACCAGGGCAGTCCTCAATAGTGGAGGGCAGTCAGGGGGAACACGAGCCCTCGGCAATAATAGGGTGTGTAGCTCCCCTCTGTGCAGCCTCTGTAGGGTAAACCCAATCTCGCCAAGATTCCTCCCCGTCGTCCAATAGGATAGCCACTGGAGTTGACTAGCATAATAGTATCCTCTGAAGTCCTGGACTCCCAGGCCACCACTCTGCGTCCCCAGCTGGAGCTTCCTGAGACTTATCAGTCTCCGACCCGCACCCCATATAAGGGTGAGCAACAGGCTGTCGAGCGTCTTAAAAATGGATTGTGGGAGATTCACCGGCAAGTTCACAAAGTAGTAAAGCAGATGAGGCAGCATCACCATCTTAGCAATGGTGATCCGTCCCATTACTGAAAAGGGCAAAGAGGACCAGAAGCCCACACTAGCCCGGAGCCCCGTTATTGCCCGTTGGATATTGCCATCTATCTGGTCCTCCTGCGTTCGATATACCTGTATACAAAGGTATTTAAATGTAGTGGGAGCCACCATGAAGGAGTAAGTGCCAAATCACAAACGAGTTACGTGTGCTGTTTCTTGGAAGAAATAGCATGTCGATTTGTCGGGGTTGATAGCCAGGCCCGATAGTCGCTCAAACACCGCAAATGTGTCCGGGAGGGGGCCGCATCAGCGGTAAGGTCTCGTAAGTATAGTAGCATGTCGTCTGCATAAATAGACAGTAAATGGTACACTCCGTCGATACAGATACCAAGTTGGGCAGCCGACCGTCGGAGTGCCAGGGCTAGCGGTTCTAATGCCAGCACGAACAGCAATGGGGACAGAGGGCATCCCTGCCTTGTGCCGCGATGGATGCTGTAGGCCTCAGATATATAGCAGCCCGTACGGGCCCTGGCCATCGGGGATGTATATAATAAACAGACCCATTGTAAGTATGTGTCTGGGAACCCCAAGCGGCGGAGCGTTGCAAACATAAAATCCCATGATAGGGAGTCAAACGCCTGCTTAAGGTCCAGTGCAATACATCCGGCCTGGTGGTGAGTCCTTGGGGTAGCCGCCATAATTGCGTGCAACCGTCTAGTATTAAGGGAGGTGCTGCGGTTTGGGAGGAAACCACACTGGTCACCGTGTATAAGTGCAGGGAGGTACGGTTGTATCCGGTTGGCGAGGGCCTTACTCAGTATTTTGTATTCAGTAGCCAACATAGAGAGGGGTCTATAGTTTGACATGTCCAGCCCGTCTCTCCTCGGCTTGAGTATAGACATAACCAGCGCCTGCATCGTATAATCTGGTAAGCGCCCCATCTCCATGGCCGTCTTATAGACGGCCTCCAGAGTGGGCACCAAGGACTCCGCATATGTAAGATAAAACTCGACCGGGAGACAGTCAAGCCCTGGCGTTTTATTACGGTTTAAGCCTTTAATTGCGGTTCGGATCTCCTGTAGGGTGATCGGTCCGTCTATATTTTTCCATACTTCCTCCGAAAGGGTCGGGAAAGGGAGGTCTTGGAAGAAGTCAGCAATAGAGGAGCCGTCTACCAAGGTAGTCTCTGAAGGCGGTGTTTATTTCTGCCTGTGTATGGACTACTTGGCCTGTCATAGTGCGAATGCTAGCTATAATCGGCGGGTCGGGTCTGTCTCTGACCATGCGGGCTAGCAGGGTGCCTGCCCTGTCTGCCTCTACATGTTTACGCTGCAAGTAAGTTTTATGGTCTATTACTCTCAGTATTTCTAGGGTTTCCGCATGTTCTATGTGAGCGGTTTGCAGCCTTTCTCGCTTTGTAGGGTCTGATATCACTTCCCTCTCCAGGGCATGTAGCTTATTCTCAATATCTTGCAGCCTCTGGTGTGTCTCTTGGCGGGCCCCCACCAATTGTCTTATAGTCGCACCTCTAATCACTACCTTCAGAGCATCCCATTCTATCAAGCGCGATGTCGCCGTATTCCAATTATCGGTTAGGTAATTAGTAACCGTGTCAGAAAGTGTCACGCGGAAGGGGGCGTCTTCGAGCAGGTATGGGTGTAGTTTCCAGGTGGGCACCGGGGTAGGCACCACGCCCCACTGAAGTGTGAGTTCTAAGGGGCTATGGTCGGAGAAAGTCTTAGCTAAGTATGTGGAGCTGTGTATTTTCTCTATAAGTGAGCTGGAGCAAAGAAACCTGTCGATTCTGGTGTGCAGGTCATGCACCGGGGAGTAGTAGGAGTATTCCTTGTGTGCCGTGTATAGACATCGCCACGCAAACCCGAGAGTGTCCACCCGCCTACCCACGTGGGGAAATGGTCCGTGATCTTACTAACGGTCGTGCCCTGGAGGGGGGGTGTGATCTGTCCCGGCCAATATCAAGCACTGCGTTCCAGTCCCCGCCCAACACCCAGGGGATTCCAACCCAATCATCCAACACTCCACTCAGTCGACCTAGAAAGCGGTCCTGATCAAAGTTAGGGGCATAGATACTCCCAAGGACCACCAGAGACCCATCGAGTGTACCCTTTACCAGTATGTACCGTCCCTGATCGTCTATCCGTCGTTCCAGTGGGACAAAGGGAACCCCATGACGTACCCAGATAGTCACCCCTCTAGCAATTACATTTCTAATGTTTCAAGCAAAATCAAGGCTTATTTTTGTATGTCTGCAGCAACATGGCCTCTCCTCAAGGCACCTAGAACATCACAAACGCGGCTGATAAGCGGAGTGTCCCCAATTCTATGTACTGGTTGCGTCTTTGACGCCCTTTGTTCTGCTTTGTAATCAAATACTTGATATAACAAAGCGTGTAGGCGTGAATGAGGTTACTGGGACAAACTGCATTACTGTTTGGACGTTTCCACAGAGACAAACTGAAAAAAGAAGAACCCACATGTCTAAAAGGATTCCTCCCCTTCCTCTCTTTTTCTCTCTCTCTCTCTCTCTCTCTCTCTCTCTCGCTCTCTCTCTCTCTGTATATATATATATATATATACAGACATATGTGTGTGTATATATATATATATATATATATACATACATATATATGTATATAAATATATATGTATGTATTATCTTACTGGCTGTCACTAGCAGGTAGTTATAGATAGGACCATGTTTCCATAGGAAAAGCATTTTTTGACTTGCCTATACCTTCGGCTTGAAGAATCTTCCTGAAATGTTCCCAAAAAAGTGCGCTGGTGATTGTTGTTGCGTATTGAAAGTTTTTGGGGGAACCGTTGAGCGGGGGATGAGAAAAAGGGGGAGCAAAAAAAGTGTGTTTCCAATGTTAATTCCCGTAGGAGGTTTGAAAACGACTGGAGCCCAAACTGCTGGATGGAATGACACCAAATTTGGCAGGAAGGTAGATTTTTGTTCGCAGATCACACTTTCAGTTATCCGGTGTAAATCCGTTCAGCAATTGTTGAGAAATGTAAGGAAATCCTAATTTGTATATCTGTGATCGCTGCTAATTCGCAAATGAGCATGTGCAGGGAAATGCAGAGCTCTGACTGGCTGCCAACACATCAACCAAGAAGTGTTGGCAGCATCTTGGGACTCTTGGGGCTTCAGCCGAGTCCCAAAAAAAGCGGTAAAAAAGAAAAGGTGACAGGATAGGCATATTCTGAACCGCATGCCTTGGTCTTGGGGCCCCAAAGCGACCACAGCAGGGCAAATGTTTTTTTTTTTAAATGCATCAAATTCGCAAAATTTGCATCACAAATGTAAAACAAAACAAGCCAAGTGCACCCACACTTGTTTTCAATAGGGCCCCCAGGTTTGCGATGTCCAGCGAGCATTTTGTTTAAAAGTAGGGGGCCGCATGGGGCCCCTCTCATAAGGCTCTTGGAGCCCTGGGGACCACCACCTCCCTGGGGCTCTATTTTTATAAAGAAGGGGGGTGAACTGGGCCCCCCTTCTGAGACTTTATAAGCCCAGGGACGACCACCTCCCTGGGGCTAAACAAACATTGAAGGGGGGTTTTGCAGACCCCCCTGAGCCCCAGGGACCACCATCTCCCCGGGGCTAAGAAAACATTGATGGGGGGCCCACACGGACCCCCCTGAGCCCTTGGGACCACCACTTCCCAGGGCTAAATAACACAATGGGGGGCTCGCTGATTCCTCCAGGCCCCAGGGACCACCACCTCCCTGGGTCCAAATATTCTTTTTAAATGGGAGAGGAGTTGCACAGCCTCCCTCCCAGGCCACAAAGGGCCTAGGGTACCATCCCCTCCCCAGGGCAGCCCGTTAACAAGAGAGGAGGGAGCAGTGAGGGCCCCTTCCTGGAGCAATACATGGCCCTGGGGACAATGATGCAGCGCGACTAAAACAAACCTTTACAAACGTCAAACAACTCAGGAAAACTCACACACCACTTATTCATCGGTGGGGCCCATAACACCGAAAACACACATTCACTCAGTTTTACGGATAAGTGACAAGCTGGGGAGCTGCAAGACAGCACGAAGTACCTTATTACTATTATTTTTCTAAATAATATCTATACACATTATATACATCTAACTCTAGAGTTTTCTGGTTTAAACATTAAGGTACTCTGTTGTTTTGGGTCGATGAACCAACTAGTAGGAATCAGTTGAAAGCGATTAAGTCCAGCTCAATCACAATTAAACCTTTAACATTTATAGATCATAACTTTAATTTTAATAACCACAGACTCAGTTTGACTTAGCATGACATTTTATCTAGATTCATTGAATAAATTGAATAAGTAAAATTTATTAAACAATTCATAATCATTAATTTCATAAGCGTTTCAAGTAAAGATTTAAAAGAAACTGAAAAATACTCATTACCCTTGGCCTTAGGGCGATGACGAGAATGGTTCACAAGAACATGAACCGCAGATCATAGGATAGGTTCCCAAACTGTTTGACTGTCCCTCTAACCTCCTCGGACATATTCCCTCCCAGGATTGAATCCCGCGACAGTCTCGTTCCTTTCTCCCATCAGAGTTCGAAGTTCAGAATCTGTCAAAGTCTTTTCAGCATCAAGGAGATAAATCGTCTCAACAGACAGCGTGTCATGTTGAATAGAAAATAAGCAAATGCCACAAGGTCATCATAAGCACCAAATTTTATACCCTTTCACTAGCTTGCTATACCCAGAATTGAAACTTTTTAGGGGCTGTGATTAATTTCTATTGGTCCATTGGAGGGCGGTGATGGTCACCTCATTGTCCTCCTTGCCTAAACCAGTTCCGTAAATTACATATTCATGCATCCTTGTGACTTGTCATTTTCCACCATTTGTAACAACTGTTATTATTAATAAATGCTGCAGTCCAAATTCTTCCATCCATTCCCAGGCTTTTGTACAGAGAATCTTGGCATTCACTCTTGTCCTAGGCCAGTGCGGCCTTAACACCTCTCACTCCAGGCATAGGCCACACTTGTGACTGTAACTTCCACTCTGCTCATGCGCAGGGGCCATCTTGATCACACATGATTACATCTCTCGGCAGCGGCCATTTTCTCAGCGAGGCCTAGCAGGCCTGAACGGAACCAATGTGAAAACAACATAGCAAAAATTAGACATAGAAAATAAGCCCTTCTGTTTACCACCCACCATTCTAATGACCTGTGTTAAGTATTACCTAGCATAAGCGACATTTAAAGCCATTTTACTTACCATCTGCATTCTTTGCCACAATATATTTAACTACACATGAAATACATGCAATTTTACTTCTATTTTATATTCAAAGCACAAAGCTATGTTAGTTTAATTTCACATCTGTAAGTAAATTAGATTTTGCATAAGCCAGTTAGTTTTCCCGCGTGTAGTATCTAAATAAAGGTGCATTGATTGATTAGTACATTCATTCAAACAATTAGTAAAATTAAGGTTATGAGGTCATTAACTTCGAAGGGGGTACAACCTTTTTGTATTTTCCCCTGCTACATCAACAACCATCCCTCAGGGCCAGCTCCTGCTATGTCCCAGGGTGCCCACCCTTGAGACATAGCTTTGACAGCTCTCGTCAAGCAAAAGCAAACACTCCGGTTCCAGTGGGTGGAAGCTGTCCAAGTGCTCCCAACCACTGGAAGTTGAGGTTTCATCTCTTTCTCTGCACACAGACATTGGGGCAGGGAAAGAGATGAAAGGCTGCTCTTGCAAGGAGGGAGCTGCCTTTCCAGCAGCTCCCTCTGTGCAGCAGAAATGCCAGCTCCCACAAGAGGCGGGGACTCAGCTGGGACGACAAGGGCCTTGAGGCTCCCCTGAGGTTCCCATGCTGCACACTGGGGGCCCAGGACACCCAGGAGATATGGCCGGCCCCATGGGATGGTGTCCCAAGGGCTGAAATCCGCCAAGGGAGGGGGGGCCGGTTGGCTCCCCTCCCCCATTAAAAATATGTACATCTTAAGGCTGGGCCCCAGAGATGGGGACCCGAGGCTGGAATCCGCCTGGGGATGAAGGCAGTGCACCCCCTCCCCCACTGTATTGTGGTTGGGCCCTGGGGTTGTGTGTACTAGCAGACCCACTGAGAGACTCATGCACACACTCACGCATACCACTCAGACACTCATACACCCACTCACAGACCCACTCAGAGCCGCATGCTCCCACTCACAGATCTACTCAGAGACTCATGCACCTACTCACAGTCTCACCCAGACACTCATGTACTCACTCATGGACTGACTCACACACTCCTGGAGGCACTCACAAATCCACTGAGATACTCTCACACCTACTCACAGACCGACTGAGACACTCTTTCACTCATACCCCCACTCTGACACTCACACACCCACTCACAGTCCCACCCAGACACTCATCACCCATTCACAGATGAACTCACAGACTAACGCACCCACTCACAGACTCACCCAGGCACTCATGCACCCCCTCACAGACCCACTGAGAGACTCATGCACCCACTCACAGACCTACTTAGAAACTCTTGCACTCACTCACAGGCCCACTCAGACACTCATACATCCACTCAGAGACCCATTCAGAGACTCATGCACCCACTCACAGACCTAAGAAAACAAAGGTTTGACGAGCACAGTAAGATTTCTTTACAACACCCACTCACAGTTCCACCCAGACACTCACACACCCACTCACAGACTCTCCCAGACACTCACAAACCCCCTCATAGACTCTCTCAGAGACTCATACACCCACTCACCGACCTACTCAGAAACTCATGCACCCACTCACTGACCTACTCAGCAACTCACACACCCACTGACAGACACACTCAGACATTTGTGCACCCACTCAGAGACCAGTGCACCCATTCACAGACACACTCGGCAACTCAGGTACTCACTCACAGACTGACTCAAACACTGCTGGAGGTACTCACAAACCCACTCAGGTGCTCTCACACCAACTTGCAGACCCACTGAGATGTTCATTCACTCATGCACCCACTCAGACACTCCCACTCCCACTCACAGACACACTCAGACACCTATGAACCCACTAACACACCTAGTGAGACACTTATGCAGCCACTCCCAGAGCAATAAAGACACTCACAGATCCACTCACACACCCCTTCAGATACTCACACACTCCCTCACACACCCACGAAGACACTTGTGCACTCTCAAATACTTACTCTCAAAGGTTACAGGTAACAGGTTACAGTTGGGAAATAAAATGTAAATTAACCCTAGAAATTCACTTAAAAAACCAAAGGTTACAGAGACTTTATAGTTGGATAGTTGGGAAACAACATTTTAAAAAAACCTTAGAAATTCACTGAAAAAACAAAGGTTACAGGGACGTTATAGTTAGGCTCAGATTTCACTTGTACAAAACCAGAAGAAATTCAGCAGTTCTAGTTACCTGAGCTAACTATAACTTATTTCTCCGTAATGCACTGCTTATGACCTCACATATTTCATCACTAATGACATGTCAGTCTAATCACTGATGACATCTCAAATGACATCACTGATGACAGCATGTCATGACTGTGAGTGTTCTGTAAATGTTTCTGATACTTACAGATACATACAAAGCTACAACATAAGTTAAATTGCTATTCTTTCTGTATTAGTAATTAGTCATATTATTTCTAACATATCTCACTGAGTGGCTGTGTGACTATGTATGTGTGAGTGGATGTCTTATTGGCTGTATGGGTGTGTGAGTGGGTGTGTGATTGGCTTTATGGGTGAGTTAGTGGCTGTGTGAGTGGCTGTATAGGTGTGTGAGTGGGTTTGAGTGTGGCTGTATGGGTGAGGGAGTGGGTGTGTGAGTGCCTGTATAGGTAAGTGAGTGGGTGTGAGTGGCTGTATTTGAGAATGAATGTTTGTGTCAGTGGCTATCAGGGAGAGTGAATGGGGGTGTGAGTGGTTGTATGGATTTGTGAATGGGTATTTAAGTGGTTCTGTGGGTGTGTGAGTGACTGCATGGGTGAGTGAATGGAAGTGTGAGTGGCTGTATGGGTAAGTGTGTGGGTGGGTGGGTGTGTACCGGTATGGGTGAATGAGTAGCTGTGAGTGTTTCTGTATGGGTAATTGAGTGAGTGTGTGAGTGGCTGTAATTGTGTATGAGTGGGTGTGTAAGTGTCTGTATGACTGGATGTGTGAGTGGCTGTATTGGTGAGTGAGTGGGTGCATATGAAGCTGTATGGGTGAGTTAATGGGTGTGTGAAAAGCAGTATGAGTGAGTGGATGTGTGAGTACCTATATGGATGAGTGATTGGTTATGTGAGTACTGGTATGGGTCTGTGAATGGGTATGCGAGGGGTTATGTGGAATTGAGATGTCATGAGTGATGTCACTGACCATGTCATGAGTGATGTAATATTTGAGGTCATAAGCAGTGCATTGCGGGGACATACATTATAGTTAGCTCTGGCAAATATAACTACTGATTTTTTCTGGTTTTGTACAAGTGAAATCTGAGCATAACTATAATGTCCCTGTAACCTTTTCTCTTTTTTTGTGAATTTCTATTTTTTTTATATAACGTCCGTTTAACCTTTTTTTTCAGTGAAAAAATATACATATATATATAATATACATGTATATTATATATGTATATTTTTTATATACGTATATATTATACATATATATGTATATTATATATGTATATATTTTTGTTAACTAAAAAACAAAGGTTACAAGGACGTTATTTAAAAAAAATCTTTTTGATGCTATGGCAAATATATATTTTTTACCATCATTGAGGAAGTGGTGGGGCATTTTGTCCCACTCAAGACATCAACTTTCATGAACCTTCACCCCTCCCCGCACCTAACTGTAGTAATATAGGCATTTGAATGGAGTGCACTCTTTTAAATACTACTTTGATAGATAATCATATGATAGTCAAATTTCAGGCTGTAATCTTTTCCGAATATTTTTATAGGGTCTTTTTCACATTCTGTTCTACAGAATCCTACATAACAAATTTACTGTAATCACAGTTATTTATCCTGTGAGAATAGCAAGGACCTCCTGCAAAAGTTATATAACAATTCCTAGGGTAGGGCAAATACTTTGGAAAACAATCTCTCAATGATGTTACTTGTAAATATCTATGCATTAATATTCTGCTGTGGATTTGACTATATGTGGTTTTTAAGGAGCCTTAGAAAAATAATTTAAAAATAAAACTTCAGTCGAGCACAACTCCTTTTCCTTGAATTTCTACAAATATCTTCTGCATCTTTCAGTAACATGACAGGAAAAGTGATTCGGATACCATTTGGTCGTGAGGTAAGACTGAAGAAACCTCCTATGTTTATGATGGAATATTTGTAGAAAAAATATGGCGTAAACTTGGCATATCCATTTCCCTTGGATACATTGCCTTCCCTTGGTGAGTGAATACAAAAGGATTTGCAATAGACATGTAACCATCAACTAATAAATGCACACTGGTTGTGTATTGGTATGGAAGGCACATTTCAAATTAACATATCTATTATTAAAACTTGGAAAACACTGACATATTTTGTAGATATTGTTGTGACGAAAATGTATTTTAACTGAAATGCTTCAAGTACAGAACCAGCGTTATAAAGTTATTTAAATAGAAAACAGGTCATTTCGTGGTAGTCTGAGAGTCAGTAGTATGCTTGTTTACTCATGCTTTATCTTAACCAATAGTATTGTACTTCAGTGGAAAGAGGTGTAAAAACATGAGGTCAAGGTTCTATCAACAGGCATGCTGTCCTGACGTCACAGTGCGCCCAACACAAAGAAGGAAAACACGCCCCTGCTCCGGATTGGCCGACTAGCGACTTGTTGTTCTTACTGGGCCTGAAGGTGCAAGATGAATGCATTAACCGAGGAACCTTGTACATCTGCACTGCCACACAGGTACTAGATAACAACCAAAGCATTGTTGAGCAACCCTTCTTTGCAGTCAACGAGGTGATACCAAACGATGACGTGCAAATCTCGCAACAAACAGTGTGGTACGAATTTAGCATCACAGGATCACACCAGGCCTCTCAAAATCCACATTAACCATGAAAAACACTGCTATCTGTTAGTACATAGATACTCAAAGTACCTCTACATGCGGCCTTAACACTAAAAAGATGTTAAATGAACATATTTATTTAAGGGGTCATTTAAGTTCAAGAAAGGAAGCACCTAGGGTGTCCTGCACCTCTCAAATTTAGAAACACCTTCATTTTTAAAGATATCTTGCAGCAAAAGTGCATAGTTATGATAAAGTCTGTGCAAAATTCAAAAAGTGTATTTCGTTAACATGCAGGACCATTTCACCTTAGTACATCAATATTATCAGTGCATAGAAAAGTATTTTTTTAAGTGATAATTTTCAAACATGAATGTAGAAACGTTCATTCCTCCCCCCACCATGACAACAGCCAATAGTGAACTAAGAGTCAAGTCAGTTGTTATGTGCACTCTTTGGGTGCTCTAGGTTCCTATTAAAATGAACAACATATAGTTTATTAAATCAAACACTGTAGAAGGTTTTGTACTGCACATTTCCTGAAGTTATGTACCTCAAGATCTTTATGTGATAGTAAAGAAAAAGGAGGGAAAGTGAAATAAAACAGTTGCCTAGGATGACATAATTTAGTTAAGAGGAGAAGCGAGGATTAATCCCAAGTTTTTGGTTTCACATTGTGCAGCTCACACACTAGATGTGTGTGCTTTGCTTCCCCTACACCCACCTTACCGTAAATCCACCCGGCCACTCTGCTGGCATCAAAGCAGCCATTGGTCACATCACAAGCCAAACTTTGTGGCCCCTGGGAAAATGTGTGTGAGTACCCATGTGTTAGTAGGTTATTTTTTTTAGAATATCAGATTCATCCAGGCATGCTTTATGCTGTTGCTTGCATTTTTACCAGGAAAATAATATGCCTTCTTACCAGGCATCAGGAAAGGTTTTCGCTTTTGGTTCCAAACTTGAATGGTAGCACACTCCATTTTGAGCAGGATTTCATGAGTGTTTTACTAACTTTCTGGAGTGAATCTAATAGCTCCAGTTCCAATGCAGAAAGAAGGAATATTGTTCATTTACACCATGCCATGCAGTAGTGGTAGAGGATCAATGTTTTACTAGGATTGTCATTTCTTTTAGCAACTGCTAGTCAACGGGAGGGTAGAAATATATGTGCTGGACCTTCTCGAGCAGCCTACTGCGTCATCCACTTGATTTTGAGCCACTTCCCGAGGGCTCATATTGTGTGTTATGCTGGTAGACGGTGATAGCATTTATCCCACACCCACGTGCTCATTGTCTTTAATTTATTAAATATAGCTGAGGCATACTGGGTGTGAGACAGGGAGACATTCTCTATATAATTCCAAGGAACCCATCAAACCATTTATTTTTACTGCACTTAAGGCTTTCTCTAACCATTGAGAGTTTAGAAGTGGATTCTGGTAAATTTTCCATGAATGGAAGCAAAGGAGCCAGTCTAGTTGGGTAAACAATGATGCAAAGGAGCCAGTCTAGTAGGGTAAACAATGATCTACTGTGGCCTGGACTCACCACACCCCAGCTGAAAGTACTTCCTTCAGGCTTCCTTTGACTTGTGTCTTCCTCAACATTGAAGTATGAGTCAACTGTGGAAGTATGTCATACATGTTGGTCACAGTATAATTCATAAGTTACAGAGAAGAGCCACAAGACCCCATCCAGGATAAACAAGCATTTACAATGCAATGGTCTCGGCATTGTTAAAGTTAGAGCTATTGGCATTGCTCATGACATTATTTTTGTTTTTAAAACATTTAAAGAAACGGCATTGTTATTTACAATGTCAATAGCTTAATCACTCTCAAATGCGAGACCTGTTGCATTTGCACCCACACACAGAGCCACGCACACAAAGCCACCCACACACACAGAGCCACTCACATAGAGCAACCCACACACAAATAGAGCCACCCACACACACAGAGTTACCCACACAGAGACAGAGCCACCACGCATAGAGCCACCTACAAAAAAAGCCACCCACACACACAGTGCCACCCACGCACACACAGAGCCACCCACAGAGCCACACAGTAACCTAAAAATTTGACACATATTTACTTTTTGCTGGATCAACTGACAAACCCCTCAACGGGCTCTATCAAGATTATGAGAAACCTTCCACCATCAAGGAGCCATGTTTCCAGTGAGCAGCAGTCAGGTTACATTCGTGACAAGGCTTGTACTTCAGGTGGCATTTGTACAATGCCTGTAATTTGAGAGGTGAAAGAAGAAGAGCGTTTTACACCCCTAGAAAATTATGAATTATCAACACCTTCTCCGTTAATAAAAAAAGTAACTTGCTCAAGATCACACATGGTGCCAGCGGCAAATAAGTTCATGACTCATAGGTGAGAAACCCCCCTACGTGTGTGTCAGACACGGTACACGTCAAATAAAGCTATATGCCCGAAGTTCACTGATTGTGGTGTTGCGCAGATAGCTTGGGAAAATAAAATGAAAGTGACTGAGCTGCTCCCAAGCGGCTGACACCTTCTGCGATTGTGCAAGTCTAGGTGTGAGGGGGGGGGGGAGGGTTGAGCGGGGGGTCACCTTCCAGGTGACAGCTGTGCAAGGGGGCCACTGTGGAAGGAGCTGGGGGCTTCAAACTCATCTGAAAGAGTTTTCGCAGAGCACGAATCAAGGCAGCGTCTGTTGGTCACACAAGGGGCAAGAGCCAGCGCGCAGCCAAACTGAAGCGCCAAGAAGGCAGGTGCTGCGAAGCGGGCTTCTCCGAATAATCACTTCTGCGCCGAGGCTGACCCGGATAGAAGACGCTGATATCAGGAGTAAATAAAAAATAAAAAAAAGCCAGTCCTGTTATTTATAAAGGGCGTCATACTGACGGCATTCAGTTTACGCCCAAACGCTCCTCAGTAGGGAAAGAGATGGCCCATGAACTTTAGAACGCTCGACGCTATCTGCAGGTCACGAGTTTGAATGCTGGAAAAGTCAGCTTGGCCGTCTATCCTCCCAGGGTCACTAAACAGAGGAACATCACATTGCATGAGAATAACACTTTACATTTCTAGTGCTTAGAAAAGGCAGAAGTGTGTGATATGGAGCACTAAAATGCCAAGATACAATTCAAACGCAAATGAGGTACAGCGACATTTACTGACAAATCACCCAAGCGGCAGGCCGCAGATTCTCCTGAGCAGGCCCATCCGTCAGAGCTGCGCGTCACGTCACTGGGTAGCTTCGGCCCGCCATGAACACCACCATCTTTAGCCCGAGGAGAGGGAGCGAGCGCCAGGGGGAGGAGAGCGAACAGCGCCAGCTGGAGAGGACAGGGGAAGGAGACCAGAGAAGCAGCCGGACACAGGAGCACCGAAGGAGCCGAGAGCAGGGGGAGGGGAAGAGCACCAGCCAGGCCGTGTGGACGGGGATGACGCCATGAACACCACCATCTTTCTCCGAGGTCAAGCAGTAATGCCTCGGAGAAACGCAGCGTCATTTTCGGATTCGGGGGCGTGTTTTTCTTTCTCTCCTCTTCCCATTGGCTGTAATGATTACATTCCGGAGGAGAGAAAGAAACTAAAAAACACGCCCCGAATCCGTAAAAGATGGGGCTTAAATGGACAGACACCCCTCTCCTCCAATGGCTGGCCTCTGTTATGTTATGTTATGTTATGTTATTTATTTTTTTGTATAGCGCAACGGTTACTCAAAAAGGGAATCCCGGCGCTTTAGGTAAGGTGAACAGGTTACAAAATAACACATATATAATTGTTTAGGAAGCCAGCCAATGGAGAAGAGGGGCGGGTTCAAGCCCCACTACTAGAAAACGTTAAATCTCGCGAGCGAGACTGCGCAAGCGCAGCCTTCGCTAGCCGAGACCTAAAAACGACAATGTGTCAAAGACATGGATTGCTAGAGTTATGAAATGCATGTTACAGCCTGTCATTTGTAATCTCATATGAAATGTGTCTGCACGGAGCCAACCAGCACATTTTTTTCTGTTTATGGACACATTTGATAAACAAAGGCTTTGCAAACCTGGTCAGAGAACGTTTTCAGGTCCCCCGGAATTATGTTTCAATTAGTTATTTGACTGCAATAGAATACAACATCAAATAATTGTTCAAGGGAATTACTGACAAGCAACAATGATTTATGGGCTTTAATATTCATGGAATAAAAGGTACAACACCCAGGAGTAAAACATTCAGCTTCTCCTCGAATCTCCCCTTTGCACGTTATTCCTGCTTTTGGATTACTAAACTCAAAGACAGTGTATACAGTTAATAGTTCCAAGACATCTGTAAAAAACGGAATACAAAGATTTTGTGTGTAGGACTAGACAGCAACGTTATGGCACTTAAGATAAAGCCAGGGCTTCCATATGCTTATTTCTAACGGGTCTATTTGTGATAATTATATATATATATATATATATATATATATATATATATATATATATATATATATATATATATATATATATATATATATATATATATATATATATATATATATTTTTACTTTTTCCAGCCATGAACTGCCTTCAAACTGCAGAGATGAGCACTGTTTTATACTGTATAAGGAGGTCCTTTTCCAAAGTTATGGCCAATAAATAACCGTAATTTGAGTGCAAATGCAAAACACTGGGTACACAAAATTGGAAGGGAAAAAAAATAAAGTCAAAGAGGACAGATTTCCCTAACAAGAACAGTGCTAGGAAAATCCCTGAAAAATGCCTACAAGAGCATATTGTGAATGCACATTGCTCAAAACCATGTGTGGGATCTGAAGCACTAATCCACCTAGACTCAAATTATCAATTACTGACTGAGTTGGAGGTTGGCAAAGGAGAGACACGTACTTTTTTTGGCAGATCTTCAAGGCCATCCACTTTATTTTGGTCACCTGTTGGAAATGGAAATACAAATGAACAGAGAACAGGCCCAACCAGTCAAGCTACAAAGCGTCAAATACTCCGACTGGAGATCGTTTACTCGAGGTTGCTCAGAGACTGCTAATAGACAATGATGAAGCGCAGAAGGAGGACACGCTTATTTCAAGATATCAGCGAGGAGGACAGGGTCAGTTTTTATGAAGAGAAACTTTATGGATTACAGATAAAATGTAATATTAACATGCGATCGTAAACCGAGCTGGCTCTTGGTACTTTATCGGTGAAAGTATTTCTTGCCCACGTCGCAGATGTCCTGATCCTACTGCAAGAACTTAGTCCCGTCAGTTAATTTACCACCTCATTTTGCAGTTAGGAATGGTTTGAGCACCAGCTCCAAAACAAATATGAGTTTACCATTCAGATCTGCTTGTGTTCTTAAACTGTATAATGTTCCGTTTGCTGCATGAAACCGTAACAAATTAAGCCAATATAATTTATTTCCAAGAAGGAATTGGAAGGCCATGATCAAAGTGTTATTTAGCAGGACTTCAAAGTTGGAAATCGATTTTTCATACCAGTGGCAATCTTTCAGTTGCATAAAAGCAGTTTGTTGGGCATTTCCCAGTCTGCAGTTTCAGCTACAGGAGCGGACAGCCTCGTCAAACCAGAGGCTTGTGACATTCTATCCATAGAGCGTTAACAATCCTAGGCAAGTTTTAAAAATAGTCTTTCTTCGTGGATGCGAGTGAAACCATGCAGGAGACATTTCAGGCAGCAGTTTCTGAATGAGGAAAAGTGTATTTCCAGGCGGAATGTAAGGGAGCAGACGCAGCTCCGGAACATATACCAGTAAGGTGCTAGCTTGACATATACAGACCTGGAGAATTTCATTATACTACACGCCAAACTCTGCATTAGTATGATAGTTCGGATTACTTAGTCAGGAGTGGGGGAACCTTTCACACATTTTAACTAAATCAGACCACAATTTTTTCGCTCAACTCTTTTAAAAAAGAACTTTTTTTTTTCTTTCAGTGAGATACGCCCTTTAGAGACTTATGTAGGTGTTAAATCAGTGTGCCATTCCATCAATACTTACATATTTTACTGGTACTCCCCTTTAATGTCGCCCGAGGCAAAAGTGTATTATGCACAAAATGTTTCAGAATTCATTGTGTGGTCTCTGGACTGACTTATAGTTACGAAGCAGCTTTGCAACAAAAACAACATTCATGTATTTCAAACTGACTGGCCTTCCATGCGAGCTAATAATTCCAGGCCACAATTCAGCAGTAATGTGAGCCGTTGACTATAAACCACAGAATTAGCTTTTCGACACTAAAATAGCAATCATGGTTCCATAATTCGATCCCAAACTATGGTAAAAGATTTTTCAACTATGAGCTAAACCACACAGGGCTGTACCCCATCTCGAAGAGTGGGGGCTCAAGTACTGGATACCAACAATCACTTCGAGGGCCAAATGTTGCTGTCAGAAGCAAACGAAAGTGTTGCAAAACCTTTAAAACATATGCCAACATAAGCAAAGCCTGTTAAATATATCCAAGGACCGATTACATGCCTTTCTTTGCTGGGCAGAGGACATGGGGCAGACTGCGACACTTGGACCGCTGGGAGTCTGTAGTTAGTCATGCATGGAGAAGCGTGACGTCAGCTAGTAAAAATTGAAAGGCCAGAGATAAAAGGTTGGGTGGTGGATAGTGATCATGGAGTATACGAGATAGAGACCCAGGGGAAGGGGAGAAAGTGATTCCCGAGGGGAGTCAAACAAATCGGAACACTGTAACGTGTTCTCGTCGAAATTAGAAACCAGTGATCTTTGCAGCGGAAGTAACCGTAATTACACTGATTCATACGAGGGGGCTGACTGTGTTCCCTGGAGGTCAATGATTCCTAAACAGGGAAAGAGGGCAGACTGATTCATGTGAGATAAGGGTACTCATTCAAACTGAGACATTAGTGCGTGCAACGGTGGCAAACGACTGACGACAGCAGGATTCCTAAAACGCTCCGCTGCCCTGAATCCACTCTCACCTTCTGAATCCTCTTCAGGGCCATAGCCGCCCAAACACACCGGCCGCAGCGGCTCTCTAAGGTTCCGCGGGGAGCGATGTAAGGAGGTGCGAGGAATGATACTCTGGAAGAGGCTGAACAGAACACGGGACGGCGGGCGAGATCTACTTCCGGCGAAACAGCAAGACCGGAGACACCACGCAGGAGCCAGCGTGGGAGTACGAAGGAGATCAGGTGAGGGAGCAACGCCGGGACACCACCGCCTTTCTCCGAGGCACAGCAGAAAATGCCTCGGAGAAACGCCACGTCCTTTTCGGATTTGGGGGCGTGTTTTGCTATTGTCTCCTCCCTGAGACTTCTCGCAAAAAACACGCCCCCCGATCCGAAAAGGACGGGGCTTCAACGGAGTGACTGGACCTCTTCTCCAGTGGCTGGCCAGCATTTAAGAGGCCAGCCAATGGAGAACAGGAGAGAAGAGGGGCGGGTGCAAGCCCCTCTTCTCAAAGTCACTCAAACTCATTAAATCTCGGAGCGAGACTGCGCAAGCGCAGCCTTTCGCAGCCGAGACCTAAAAAGAAATGGGATCACCAGAAATCCTTAACATTCATCACAGCCACAATCACTATAAAGTTCTTCCAGTGAATAGAAACACAGAACTCACACTGGTGGTGCTTTCCCACATAACAGATATATAAATTGGTGAGCTTGAGAGGAAATCTTGACTCTCCAGGCAACTTAAGAGAGGGCGAGAGGCCTATGGGAGAGAGACAGAGATGTTCATAGTCACTAGATAATTGGGCACACTCGCTCTCAGCCTTACAAGACCTTGAGATAGATCCGTTACCTTAATGAAGTGCAAAGAAAATTTTCCTCCCTACCAATAGAAGATTCCTCACTGCACATACCACTAAATTACATTGCAACCTGTTGTGAATATTACCTTAAAATACAATACCAACCATGTGTCACTAGTATTTTAGCATATTTGCAGCTAGCCTCAGCACTTCAACACAATGTCTGTATGTCTTTAACATTACTATATATAACTATCAAAGGAGAGAGAGGACTAGGTAGCTAGTCCGTATCCCCGGGGTTTATATGTGAGATCAAAAAGGACTAGCCTATTTGTGAATTTACATAGACTCGAGACTGTAAGGCAGGGTACAAACCATTTTGTTTGTTCATGAAGCCCTCACCCACCAACCTAGTTGGTGGCATGCTTCATCATCGGGCTCACCCAGTGACACCGAGTGTGTCCTGGGTGTGCTTCGACGCCTGGGTACAGCGGAGCAGGTATGTATCTGAGTGTGCACTGTAGTGACGTGAAGGTGACGATTTAAAAGCTATGCAGGGATCCCAGTACCCGAGGGTAAATTATATTTTAATAACTGGGTCACTGCTAGCATTAAAAAAGGCTGTTGGATGTTATAGGAATGTTAATTAGGGTTTCCTACATCCAGGTGTGGTCTACATGTTTCAGCCAGGCCTTTATGATTAAAACTGGCTTTCCTCAGGACCAAAGTGTGTAGGTGCAAATTACTTAGATTTAAGTGATTGTGTAATTTTGAGAAATGTGTAGCAGTGCTTTACATGTGAGAGGGGGATTCCCTCTTAGAGCATTACTGGACACACAACAAGTATGACAGGACACACATACAGGGGAGAGTCTCAGTATGGTTACATATTCACAAGACAGATTGATTGCCGATATCTATTGTGCTGTGTAGACGATAAATAAGCGGCAAATGGTGTAGCCATATTGGTGGTATGGCTAAGGTGAGAGTTATCATATGTACACAAAGTTTTGTGGTGGGCTAAGCATCGTAAGTGCATCAACACACAAAAAAACGGTGGAAAGTGCATGAAAGGAAGATCATCCTCACGTTGGCTTGTTGCCAAACATGCCCCATGGAGTAGTCCGGCAGAGGAATGGACCCTGGGAAGATAAAGGGTCCTTAGGGGGTTAGGTACCTGTGGAAAAAGAGCTTACCCAGCTTGTAGCTGAAGCGCTTGGTTTACTCACGATACTTTCGGTCAGTGTCTGCGTTGAGCCTCCAGTCGTCTCTGCGGCCTCCGTTGGGCTGTCCTCGGCCGTGTTTGTGCTTTAAATGCAGGCTGTATTATTCTGAACACCTGTGCGGGGAAGGACAGAGAAGACAGACTGTGCGAGGACACGTTGAGTCATGGCTGTACTGCACATGGGCGGGAGAGCAGTGTATCCTGTTGTGAGCATGCCCAGAAGAGTATCCTGCTGCGAGCATGCCCATGTGCGGGGGAGTAGTGTGCTCTGCTGTGAGCATGTGCGGTGCCGAATGTCGGCGCCTGCGCATTGGGATGGCTGGGTGAGCTGTACCCAGTGTACACAGATTAGTGTACAGTTGTAAAACAAAAGAGCGCTAACTGGGGAAAGAGAGGACTTAAAGAGCGCTGTGGGGTGCCAGGTGTGTTATAACTGGCCAATACAACAGGGGGACATTTAACTAGGAGGGGAATCAAGAGTAAGAAATTCATGTTTTTAGTGAGCTCCAGGTTATGGAGTCATTCAGGCCCAGGCCCGGTTGCTGTGTGGAGAGGCGATAGATCCATCTCTGTTCTTTGGTATGAAGGATCCGGTCATTGTCTGTTTGGTGAATGTCAAATTATTCAATGACAGTCCAGGACATGTCATTGGGGGTGTGGTGTGGTGTGCACTGAGGTAGTGATCTGTCAGTCTGCTGATGTTTTTGTCACACCTGATCGTGCTTCTGTGTTCAACCACTCTGGTCCTGATTTTGCGGGTCGTCATGCCCACATAACGGAGCCCACAGGGGCATGTTATGAGGTACACAAGGTTACTGGAGTTAAAGTTGGTGTGTTGGTGTTGTGTCCAGATTTTGCCAGGTTCAAGGTTGAGAGTTTTCGTTGGTTTGGTGAGATGGCACACACTGCAGTTGTTGCATGGATAATGTCCAGTGACTTTGGGAAGGCCCCAACAGTTAAGGACTGTGTTGTCCATAGATTTGGGACTGGCACATGGTCTTGTTGACACTAGTTTGTCTTTAAGGTTGTTGGCACGTTTGAATGCAAAGCGCGGGATCTCCCATTTTCTGGTGCCTGAATTGATTATCTTCCAGTGTTTGCGGATGATGCTGAAAACTTGATTTGACGCTGTATTATAGGTGGTCACACAGGTCATGGGTGGTGGCTCTTGGTCTTTTGTTAGTGTCTCCAATAGGGATTCTCTGTTTATATTGCGTACCCTTTAGCTGGTTTTGGCAATAATGGCCTTGGGATATCCACGTTCCTGTAGTTTGTGTGATAAGGTGCGGGATTGTCTTTTGTAGTCCTCTAGGCCTCTAGGTGGCTGCAGTTTCTGCGGATCCGCAGTAATTGCCCAAATGGTAGATTTTCCCTTAATGGTCTGGGGTGGAAGCTGTCAAATCGCAACAGTGAGTTCCTAGCTGTTGGTTTGTAGTGGGTGGTGGTGCGCAGAGTCCCTTGTTCTGTTCGAATGTTAAGATCGAGCCAGCTGGCCTTCCTGGATCTAATATGCTCATTTTTGCATTTCACATCATTCATCACGAGGTCTACCATTTTCAAAATAATCAAAAAAGTGTATTTAAGCTTGGTATGTTTTACTCAGTGATAAATCTTTAGTTTGCTTCCTGTGAGAATGGTTTGTGTGAGCTGAGCTGCCAACATCCCTAGCAATGGCCATCACCTCCTCTGAGCCAGTATGGAATTATTAGGTCAGGAATACCAAAACAAAGACAGAGAGTGAGCTTCCTGAATTACAGAACAATATGCTTGTTGTTTAGGTAAGGTATGCAGGCAGGTGCCCACCTCAAGAAACTCAGATGGGCACTTTAGTGCTAAAACAGCTTAGCTAGGAGTTCAGTGCTTGGAATTAATGAAGCACCCACACAATGTTGAAATTCTTATTTATATTTTGCTTATGAATTGATTGTATTGCCCCTTTTGCATGTGCTTTTGTAGTCACCTCTATGCATAGTATCTTCAGTAGATTAGGACATTAAGTTTAATAAAGTCTTTAAAACGTATAGTGTAGATTTCTTGTCTGTGTCCATCCACTGTGAAAGGAGATCCGGAGCTCACTAATAAACCAATAATCATGTTATCTCACTAGACTGCTCATTGCCTGGAAACACAATTCTTGTGTAATGCTTAGGTGGTTGCTGGGTACCAGTTGGTATGTTGGCTTTGAGCAAGTGCTTTGGCGAGAGGGTCTTGGGTTTCTAAATAAATGGGCCGTATTTGGCAAAGGTGTAAAAAACATATCATAGTGCCCAGTGGTGGGACAAAGCTTTGAGTAGTGTAGGTGACACACCAATAATTACTAATTCCGAAGATGTCTGTTGTAACATTGGTTTCTTCCTTCAGTTAAGGCAGGAGCTCCCTCTCTGCTGAAGGGTTTGTAAAGTGCTTGACTAGTAAAAGGCACTCCTTGATTTCATTTTTTAAACTCATTCTGAACTTGTACTGCAATGAAAACACAACCTGTTTTCATTAGGGTTAAATTTAGGGCACCGTTGACACAACACCACACAGGAAAAGGATTCCCTAAAGAGGTGGGGAGGGAGGAAATCATTTTAGTCGTAAATGGACATGCAGCGTATTTTTACTCATGGGTGGAGTCTGGTCTTGTAGATCCAAACATTAGGCATGTTCATAAAATATAAAAGGTTGCCCAATTCCTGCTGAATATGAACCTTATCTAAAGGTATGAACCTCCAGACGATCTCAGGAGCACCAAGCATGGTTTGGCAGGCATTTGTAAGCATTGTACTACATGGGGAACAATTATCATGAGTATTTACACTACTAAACATGGCACATCCTCTTTGACTATGTTACAAGAGATATTAAAACAAATACAAAATGAGCATGTAACCACTCTGGCTATTGATTTAGGTATGAAATTAATAGGGAATTATAAAACTGTGTCTTCAGTAGTTCTAGTAACGTTTGTGGGAAAGCAGCAGTGTGCCAGCTTTTGGATACTACACGTGCCCAAGAGTATCTGGTGGTGACTCCAGCTGAAGAATAAATACAGGTTAAAACAGCAGATGGACAAGTAAACTCTCCTGACAGGGTTTTACAAATCAAAGAGGACACATTGAGCAAAACAAAAGCTGTATTTTGGTTACACTTATCGGACACCTAAGACATCATTCGTGCAAAGAAGGACTTGCCTCCTCTTTTATAAGGGATGCGTCATGTGAAGCTCCTCCTCTGATAATGCAAGCATTTTCCTCCTTAGAACCTGATGAACTAAAGATAAAATAGGCTCTTGAATGGACTTTGAAACAGGCTGTGGTGTTGTATAGAAATGAAGTGGGGTGGGACGAATACTCTGTACCACATGTAATTCCCTTAAAGCGGGAGCCATAAGTTCAAGCCATTAAAGCCGGAAGCAACGCACGATAAAAGGTTCACGGTAGACCAATTACAGTATAAGGGTATAACACTGCATTATCGTTCGACCATGAACACTTTTACGGTGTTGAAACCAGAAAATTCTTATAGAATAATGTTAGATGATAGAAATGTAAATGCACACATTGAGTCCAAAACACTCACAGTACTGGGTTGATGACAAATTTAGTTAGGGAAAATTACAAACCGACACTGGATATTTCAGATGAGTTCTTTAGTCAAAATGTAAAAATGTAAATTGATACTTGTATAGCGCACTACTCACCGCAAGGGTCTCAAGGCGCTTGTACGAATACCGCTGTGGAACCCATCCTGGCTTTCCCTGTGAGGCGTCCACTCCTTGGCACCCCCAAGGTGGAGGCCAGGCATCCTTAGCGTTGTGGGGGCCGTTGTGGAGATTAAGCAAGCTATTGCCCAGAGTTGCAGAGTGGGACTCCATGATTGGAATGGCACCGAGGCGAGAATTATCAGGTCCGTGGAATTTTTGAGCCCAAGACCCGACGAGGCGGGGAATTGAACCCTGGTCCCGGGCTAGACCTCTGCATCAGGGTCTGCCGCTCTAATCATTGAGCCACACTTCTCCAAAATGTAGTGCCTGAATCACACTGCTTTTGCATTTAGCAGATTTCAAGACACTTATATGATTGTCTAATGGGTGATATTGTTAGCCCCCGGCTTTTTGTGGAAAGGAATAGGGAGATTTTACAAGGTGTGATCATACATTGATGACATCTATATCACAGATGATGACTTAACAGAGCACCGAGATAGGTTGGACAAAATACTGACTCATTTGGTATGATGTGGACATAAAATAAAATAAATAAATAAAAATGTAACATTGTGTATCTTAATGGAAACATTCTTGGATTTGAATTATCCACCGAGGGGCAAGCACTAGCACTGGATGTCTTGCAGAAGTGTGCTACTTTAAAACTTCCATACACACTGAGAATATTGCAAGCCCTGGTGGGGTTTCTGAAGTTTGGAAGAATGAGCTGGGTGAATTAATTCATCGATTTTTTTTGTTGAAAAATTAGACACACATTCACACTGCTGTCTTATGTGGATTGTAAATAGACATGTTAGAAACAGCATATTTACAGAGCATGACAACAAAAATAAGCCTAGTAATTAGGGTTGGTCCTATTAATCAGGCTAGATATATTTAGTTTCGGTTGAGTAACAGACAACCCTAATGCTTACAGATCTTACTTATATTCTACTGCAGAAGAATGATTCCCTTCTACTAAGAAAATTCTCACAGCTGTTCAGATGGCTATATTGAAGGAGTGTCTTCTGGCACAGGGAAAAGAGACAGAGATAGTTTCACCAATACCTACTCTTGAACGGTGCAGTGAGCCATGATGCAACATGCAAAAGTGGTAACGTTTGAATACAATGCAATACAGTTAGGACACAGGAATTTCTGCGGTATAAACAAACAATTCCATAAACCCTGAATATTGTACCCATACATGAGTACAAGAGCATGTTCATTATGATTGGCAGTAAGCAGACATATAATGCCGCTTATGATTCAGTGCTGGGAATTTTTTAAGATAGTGACTTCAAGGCGCTACGTACACACACTAAAGTTCTAGGGGGATTCCACAGATAGCAGAAATGGGAAACAACCATTACAACGCAGTCATTACAACGCACTACCTTTACAACACAGCTGTTACAACGCAACTGCCTTTACATCGCATGCAATTACAATCCATGCCCTTACAACTCATGTCACTACAACGCATGCCAAGAATGCATACCATTACAACGAATGCCATTACAACGCAATATAAGATAAGTAATGGGGATTTTTTAGTTTTAGGGTGGATATGGGTTTTGGGGTACATGGGATAGAATTTTTACCCCTACACTATCCAACACTTACCCTACTGTTGCACTCACTGGAGTGGGAATAGTAATTTTTACCCCTACACTATCCAACACATACCCCACTGTTGCCACAAAAGTATTATGTGTTGTAATGGTATGCGTTGTAATGGTATGCGTTGTAATGGTAATTTCTAAAAATGCATTGTAATGGCATGCGTTGTAAAATCATGTGTTGTAATGGTAGTGGCGATGTAAAAACCGTGTTGCAAAGGGATGTGTTGTAATGTCATATATTCAGCAGAAATATATGAGCTCTCACTTCTCTATGGAAAGCTGATCTATCAGTTCCCAAACTAATTGTGTCAGATTCAATTTTTAGTGTACAGGGTTCCAAAATCGACTTGCCATATTGGTGCCTGAATGAATACGGATATTCAAAAGGCAGATTGATAAAAATAAAGAATCCTTTTGGAAAGATAGTTGTTCTAATGTATTAGCTTATTGTGATCCATGGATCTTTTGATCCATGTACAACATACTATTGTCCATAAAAGTGAAGAAATTCATGTTTAAGGGCACAGTGAAGCTGATTTAGCTGTGAAGACAGAGGTGCAAATCTTTAAGGTGGCTGCTGTGACCCAAAGGTTATGGTACGCATAATGGCTACAATACAGGCGACATTGAAAGATGAGGAGCCTCCAGATTCTTTCTCTCCCAAATAATCTGGTAGCCTCAC
Organism: Triturus cristatus; assembly: GCF_964204655.1. Taxonomy (NCBI): domain Eukaryota; kingdom Metazoa; phylum Chordata; class Amphibia; order Caudata; family Salamandridae; genus Triturus; species Triturus cristatus. Next base: position 790,758,479 of record NC_140581.1, on the reverse strand, counting down.
CATAGAAAATATTCCTGGCATTAAAATAACTGGGTTGGGGATAGACATGTACCTAGTAAGAGAGCTAGATTATATCTGAGGAGGGCAGCTCATGAAGTGTTAGCTTTGGCTCATGCTGGCATCTGTGCTACTGTGTCATTGTTACAGCTGAGAGCTGAGAGCTATTTGGAGTTTGGGGTCGGGCTGCGAGTGGGCTCCAGTTTTTAGCCATTACTGTGTGACCATTTTAATTTTTGAATTGAATTATGTGACTCTGCCAGCATTTGCAAGTTTTAAAAAGTATTTTACCTCTGTGTGTTCTGCCCATCATAGCGGGAGCACCTCTCCCGGCTCTACTTTCCTTTTGGTGCGTGGTGCCCGTCCGTGCGAGTGGGCCCGCCCACCTACTTCCTGCGAGACCAGCGGTCTAGTTTTTCGCGCTTCCACGGACTATATAGCTCACGCTGGCGCGTGCGCGCCAAAGGCAAGCCCGTCTGCGCCCGTCCGCGCCAGGATCGCGCCAGACGCTGTGCCTTTGATCGCTAAGTATCCACTGTACTATACCAGGAAGAGGTTGATGACGTTACGGGTGAGAAGTACTCCCCAATGCACTCCCTTTCATGGGTCTGGGGACATGGGCAACTATCGCTGTCCGGGCTGTCAGTACCTGATGGCTAGAGAGGCCAATACTGATGGAGGAGAGTTATATTCTGGCCCAGATACGACCAGGGATTTAACAAGGGCGGAGGGTGGAGCGGAGACTGCACCGCATGTCACACAGAGCCGAGTGTTTAATCTCACCTCACAGGCACTACCAGATAATCACCTGCTAGGGATTCTCCTAAACGCACGCTCTGTGGTTAAACATCAGGTAGAATTGGAACTATTGCTAACGGCTCTCTCCCCTGACCTGGTGTTTATCACAGAAACGTGGACCAATGTGGCCTCCTGCCCGGATTGGAACTCGGCCATACCCCCAGGCTATGCACTACATTGCCAGGATAGGAAGGATGGCAGAGGGGGCGGTCTAGCTATCATCTATAGGGACCACCTGAAGTTACAGGTGGAGGTGGTTGAAAACCTGGACGCGGAAGCACTACAATTTAGTATCTTCTCCAAAGATACTACCGTTTCCCATGGGCTATTAGTCTACAGACCACCTGGACCAAGGGTCATTTTCTTGGGGGCCCTCCAAAAACATTTGGAGTCCTGTACTAAGTTTGGGTCGTACATTATTCTTGGGGACTTCAATTTTCATTTGGAGGCTAAGAATCTCTCGGACACTGCTAGACTGGTGGATAGTATGGAGGGATATGGTCTTAGGCAGTTGGTCTCTGACCCGACCCATATTGGGGGACATACGTTGGATGGTCTTTTTTCCAGCCATCCTGATCTTTTATATCTAGGAACTGAAGTTATTCCGTGGACCGACCATCGGGCGGTGCTTTTTAGTGTTGGAGTTAAGGTCAGACCTGGAGGAGGTCCACAGAGACCAGCTAAAATTATGTTCAGGAGATGGAGTAAAATTACACACTCTTCCCTTCTTGAGACTTTAGGTACTCCTCCCCCTACCCTGGACACTGACAATGACATAGCAGCTGCACAGTTTACCGACTGGATCGCGAACGCTGTTAATCAGGTTGCCCCTCTGCAGGTAGCCACTCAGAACAGACGTCCCTCGGCTGCCCCTTGGTACGGCCCAGAGTTAAAACGACTCAAGGTGGAGTGTAGGCGGCAGGAACGTTTGTGGAGAGTAAGTTATGACAGGATCTGTAAGCAGGCCTATGGTCTGGCACTGACTAATTACAAACTCGCCATTCAGAATGCTAAGAGGGAGTACTTCTCTCGGAAAATCTCGGAGGCAGGCAACTCGTCCAAGGAACTGTTTAAAACAGTTTCGTTCTTGGCGCTTTCCCAGCAGACGAGTCAGTTCACACCGGATCAGTTGTTTTGTGATCAGCTAGCCGATTTCTTTAAAAACAAGGTTACTGACATCTATGGTGATCTGCTTAATACTGTAGGTCCTCCGTCTCCCCCTCATGAGATATCCAGTTGCAGTTTGTCAACTATCCCTCCCTTGTCTTGTACTCAGGTTGAGACCTTTTTGGGCTCCATAAAATCAGGAGCCGCATCAGACCCCTGTCCGCCTCATATTCTGCTTCTGGCTGCTGATAAGATCTTACCTACCCTTACGGTTCTGATCAATGAAGTACAGGCCGCAGGACACTACCCTAGCATGTGGAAAACGGCGAGCGTGAAACCCCTTTTGAAAAAATCCTCACTTGATCCTGCGAAATTTTCCAGTTACCGTCCCATCTCCGGCCTTCCTTTAGTGGCAAAAATCGCTGAGAAGGCTATAAATCAGAATCTGATGCAATACCTCGATAAGAACGATATACTGGATAGGTCCCAGCATGGCTTCCGTCCGAATCATTCTACGGAATCGGCTCTTATTACCACAGCCGAGGGGATCAGGGATGCAGTGGACGCAGGGGGACGAGCGGTGCTCGTCCTCCTAGATCTGTCCGCCGCATTCGATACCGTCAATCATGAGGTGTTGCTCCAGCGTCTGAAGGAAGTTGGGATTGTGGACCGTGTGTGGGCCCTTTTGGCGTCTAGACAATCGGACACAAAGCCTACAATGGTCAGGGTTATGTTCGACCAATTTTTCCCTCCCGTGCGGTGTCCCGCAGGGGTCAGCGTTGTCTCCGACCCTTTTTAATATTTATGTTAGACCTCTGGCTAGTCTGGTCCGACGTCACGGCTTCACGCTGGTATCTTATGCGGATGATTCGCAGTTACTAATATCAACTGTCGATCATCCCGACCAAACCGCAGCCAAGTTTCATGCCTGCCTGATTGACGTGATGGATTGGATGCGCCGGAGTTTTCTAAAAATAAATACAGAAAAGACGGAAGTGATGGAGTTTGGAAAGGGTCCCTCTATCTGGAACTCCCTTTGGTGGCCAGCGGCGGCTGGCCAATGTCCCCTTCCAGTCACGAAGGTTAGGAAGCTGGGTGTGATTTTGGACGGAAAACTGGATATGTCTGCCCAGATTAACTGCCTAACATCATCCTGTTTTTATTTGCTAAAAACGCTCCGGAAAATTCTCCCCTACATCCCTCAGACGCTCCAGAAGACTGTGATGGCGGCTTTGTTTATGTCTAAACTGGACTATTGCAATGCCATGTTCTTAGGGATAGACAAGTTTCAGGTGGGAAAGATCCAGTCCCTACAGAATGCCGCTGTTCGGGTCATCCTTAATCTACCTAGGGGCTGCCCTACCTATGAAGGGAGGAAATCCCTGCACTGGCTTCCGGTCCAGCAGAGGATAGAGTTTAAGGCCCTCTGTCTGGTTCACCGGGCTTTTTTTGGGGGTGGTGCTAATGATGGAAGAGAGAGATTCAAACCCTATCTCCCGTCCCGTGCCCTGCGGTCTGCCAATCAGGGTCTTATCTGCATTTCCAGGTTTAAATTGGCTAGATGGGGTGGTCGCTCATTTGGTAGGCGTGCAGCCAGCCTGTGGAACCTTCAGCCTCTGGAATTACGGCTTCAACCTGATTATGTCCTCTTCAGGAAAATGCTAAAACATCACCTATTCAAAACCCAACCATAATCTTATCTGCTTTCCTGCCTCACTACACACACCACAGCGCCAAGACACCTCCGGTATTAGAGCGCTTTAGAAATGTCTTTATACTTATACTTATACAACTACAATACTAGTGGCCTCATTTACTGAAGAATGCAAAGAAGTATGTACAGCAATGTAATGATTGTCAACACATGAAGCATTTATGATATAATTTAGTGAAGGTGCAACAGAATTCGTGTACTAATTCTTGCATTTTACATCTTTCATCATGAAGCCTTCCCTTTTTAAAATAAGGAGAAAGGTATATTTAAGTCTGATATATGCATGTATTAGGCTGAGAGGAACATTTAGTCTGCTTCCTGGGTATTGAATGATGGGAGATTGGTTCTTGCCAGCTGAGCTGCAAATATCCCTAGTGAAAGCCATTGATTTTTCAGGGCCTGTATGGCCTTATCAGCTTGAGAACTCCAAAATTAAAATAGAGAGACAACTTTCTTAAAGTACAGAACACATGCTTATTGTTCAACTAAGTTATACAAGCTCAATGTCCCTCATGAATCTCAGATGACCACTTTGGCGCTAAGAGAATATGCGATGTTACATCGCATGTGGTACAACGCATGCGATTACAACGCGTTCGTTAAAACGATCGCGTTGTTACAAAACATACCATTACATTGCAAGTCGTTTCTACGACTTGCTGTAGCGGGCGCGCTGGACTTAGGAATAGTATAATTTACTATTCCAACTCCAGTCAGGAAAGTGTTGGAATAGTAAATAATACTATTCCTTAGTTTAGAGAGCCCTCTACAGCAAGTCGTAGAAACGACCTGAGTTGTAATGCATTTAGGAGTCCTAAAGTTAGGACTCCTAACTTCTGTGAATACCGAAATGAGTAAGTACCTTCTGTGAATACGAAAATGGTAGTAAGTTTAGGATTTTGTCTTAAGTTAGTTCTGTGAATCGGGCCCAAGATACCCTACAACTTATGTTACCTAAGATTGGCAATCCTTTCATTTTCCTCAATATGGTAAATATGTTTTTTATAAATGAGGACTGCTTGACCCTGTATTGAAACTATAATTGCTTCCTCATCGGGTCTCATCCTGAACCCTAAAACCTAAGATGGGCTTGACCATTTTCCAGGTAGCACTTTGGATATTCTCCTGCCCGGATCTTCTCGGAAATTAAAAATACCTCGGAATATCTAGGTATCTCTTTATTGATGGTGTTCCTGGTACGATTAATAAATACAATTAGTGAGGGTGTTTATAGGAATCGATGGCCCAACACCCTCTGTATCATCATCTTGTTTCAACCCTATTTAATGGCCCATCGTCAGGCAGAAAGGAGGACGTGGGGCATGATTAGGTACTGCAGGTGACATGATACCCTTGGCAAAAGTGTACCCTACTAGGTGACAAAAAAAAATTCCCATAATTGAGAATCCAGACAAATAAGTAATTGGGATACGGCTAGTAGCCCTTTTTTGTTGCAGGTTTTAAGTGTTTATATGAGTGTATATATCCTTACTGAATTAGTAAGGCAAACTGACGGACCTTAAAGATAAAATTACTGGGGCACAAAAAACCTAGTCCTGATGAAAGCCTGGGATGCGATGGGCCACTAAATTAGGGCTAATACATTTTGACGGTACAGAGGGTGTAGGGCCATCAATTGCCATAAACACCCCAACTAATTGTACTTTATCCAAAGAACTCCCTGATCTGTAAGATGTTGACTTAAAAAAGCAATTTAGTCTTCGGGGTCTACCACAGCATACCACAGTCTGGGCCTTGTACTCCCAGGAATTTTCCACTGTGTTTTATCATTTTAATGACAGTTGCTGGATGAGGTAAATAAACGAGATTTTCATTTGGAGTGTAGTGTGGAGCCAGTTTCTACAGGTAATCTGGGCCTTTGCCTTAGTAGGCTTGAAGTGGATGTGGGGAGCCTTTTATTGAATTCTGCCTTCCAATGGTTGGTTTTGAGTAGTGGAAGCACTTTTCAGTGTAAGGCGAACACGAGATTGATACCCATAACCAAAATGTTGATTTTTGGGCAGAATGAAGTTCAGAATGAAAAGGTATATCAAGGTTCCTACTTTTTCAATTGGATGAAAGAAATTGCAGTAAATCTGCCTCTTTTGTGTGGTCACTTCGAATTGTTTTCCTTTTGCATGAGCCTATATTTTTGCTGGCATTAAAACTCTGTGCCCATTATCTCTGCTTCCTAGTAGTAAAAGGCCTGTGCCCCCCTTTTAACCATGGTTAAATTGGCGTGTTACTGCTTGCACATTTAACTTGAAGGGGGATGGGGGCACACTGCTTCACCTCCCAGCACAGTTCACCCCTTAGCATCCTGGTAAATGCTGTTCCGTTTAAATGCTTACTTGAATTTTTTTTAAAGTGTTTCACCAAAGTTGGTTCAGGTTAAGGCTGTTAATCTCTAGACACATGTGTTTCTGGATATTATCCTTCATCAGTAGAGATAAAAATGAAATTCAAATTCATCTGGGGTTGCTGAGAAAGCTGCCACAATCCTTTCAGGTCTCTGTATCTCTCCCTGGCGCACAGGTGCATCTTCAAGAGCTCATCATCTCAGTGGATCAAGGGAGCCTTTTTAAACAGAAGGGAGATGGGAGGAGGCGTAAGCGCGGCCTCTCCAGCCGTGGCGCCGGATTTCAACACGCTCCGTGCTCCTGACATCTCCCCACGGACGGCTCTTTTAAGCATGGGCATAGCTGCTGCAGGTAAAGGCATTGAACTAACACTGATTTACATGACTTTTAGGTTAATGGGACAGTAAAGGGAGTTCTCTTCTGGTGGTCCGCGGCACTTTCCTTATTCCTCGAGAGGTATGTGTCAAGTGCACGCACCCTCTGGCTACGGTAAGAACGCCTTGGTGATATTCTTGCATAGTTTTAAATAATTTCAACCTAGATTTGACCGCAAAAAATGGCACAGCTGGTTCCAGGCTTCGGCGAGGCTGAAAGGAGACGCATGTGTTAGTGCTTTTCGGTTCGTCTTGCCGGCTTTCGACTAGCAGGTGTTCTCAGCCTTGGCTGATTTTCTCTTCTGTGAATGGACTTTCTTGGTGGTGTAGCTCGGCAGAGTTCGTGTTTAGTGGTCAGTGGGGGTAAGCTTTTACTGGTTTTGCTTTCCCTCTGGTTTACCTTTAGGACTATCCTGCCTGAATTGTAGGAATCAGGCTCAAGGGCGCAGGGGCCGTTTCTGGCAAGAGGCAATAATTAGGAGGCAGCATGGCTTGGGGGGACCAGGTTGTCCCCTTGTGGCTCTGGGGATCAACAGTTTCAAGCCGCATACAGCGTTGCCGCGAAGAGGCGGGCAACCGCTAGGATTTCCTTTAGGGGAACCTTGGGAAGAATCTGTTGTAATCGTCTGCCCCAAGAAACACTGACCAATGCCTCAATAGAAGGAGCTGACATAGAGCTGAAACCTCTGACTCCCCTTGAAACTGTTACAACAAACAAATGATGGACGGAATGCTGACAATGCAGACATTCTCCCCCAGTCAAGAGATCTGGGTTAAATCCATCATTCTTTTGCCCACTACGCCACCCCAGTTCAGACATGGCCATATGCAAATCAGTCTTGACCCTGTGCCTCATGGGAACAGTCCAGCCCGAACATGCCAAACCATGTCTTCCCTGGACCGGAATCAAGCATCCTAGGACCGGTTTCTGGCTATCAGCTGTCATCAGCCAGGATAGCTTGACTCCAGTGGCGTAGTGAGCACGGGACCCACGTCTGGGCATACCCATCCCACTTAGGGCAAAAAGCGTTACAACAAACAAATGATGGATGGAATGCTGACAATGCAGACATTCTCCCCCAGTCAAGAGCTCTGGGTTAAATCCATCGTTCTTTTGCCCACTACGCCACCCCAGTTCAGACATGGCCATATGCAAATCAGTCTTGACCCTGTGCCTCATGGGAACAGTCCAGCCCGAACATGCCAAGCCATGTCTTCCCTGGACCGGAATCAAGCATCCTAGGACCGGTTTCTGGCTATCAGCCGTCATCAGCCAGGATAGCTTGACTGCAGTGGCGTAGTGAGCACGGGTCCCACGTCTGGGAATACCCATCCCACTTAGGGCGAAAAGTGTTGCAACAAACAAATGATGGATGGAATGCTGACAATGCAGACATTCTCCCCCAGTCAAGAGATCTGGGTTAAATCCATCGTTCTTTTGCCCACTACGCCACCCCAGTTCAGACATGGCCATATGCAAATCAGTCTTGACCCTGTGCCTCATGGGAACAGTCCAGCCCGAACATGCCAAGCCATGTCTTCCCTGGACCGGAATCAAGCATCCTAGGACCGGTTTCTGGCTATCAGCCGTCATCAGGCAGGATAGCTTGACTCCAGTGGCGTAGTGAGCACGGGACCCACGTCTGGGCATACCCATCCCACTTAGGGCGAAAAGCGTTACAACAAACAAATGATGGACGGAATGCTGACAATGCAGACATTCTCCCCCAGTCAAGAGATCTGGGTTAAATCCATCGTTCTTTTGCCCACTACGCCACCCCAGTTCAGACATGGCCATATGCAAATCAGTCTTGACCCTGTGCCTCATGGGAACAGTCCAGCCCGAACATGCCAAGCCATGTCTTCTCTGGACCGGAATCAAGCATCCTAGGACCGGTTTCTGGCTATCAGCCGTCATCAGCCAGGATAGCTTGACTCCAGTGGCGTAGTGAGTACGGGATCAACGTCTGGGCATACCCATCCCACTTAGGGCGAAAAGCGTTACAACAAACAAATGATGGACGGAATGCTGACAATGCAGACATTCTCCCCCAGTCAAGAGATCTGGGTTAAATCCATCGTTCTTTTGCCCACTACGCCACCCCAGTTCAGACATGGCCATATGCAAATCAGTCTTGACCCTGTGCCTCATGGGAACAGTCCAGCCCGAACATGCCAAGCCATGTCTTCCCTGGACCGGAATCAAGCATCCTAGGACCGGTTTCTGGCTATCAGCCGTCATCAGCCAGGATAGCTTGACTCCAGTGGCGTAGTGAGCACGGGACCCACGTCTGGGCATACCCATCCCACTTAGGGCGAAAAGCGTTACAACAAATAAATGATGGACGGAATGCTGACAATGCAGACATTCTCCCCCAGTCAAGAGATCTGGGCAAGGGAGATATCTCATCACAATTTCTGGCTTTATTAATTCGCCTTTGTCAGTTGTTACTACTGTCTCTTCCTCGGTCTCTCACATGAGCCCTAGACGTCTTAAAGGAGTGCCTATTAGCGATCTGCCTCTGGTACAGCATACCCCTTGGAAGAGGGGAGCAGGCAGAGGCAAAAGTACACAAGTGGGTTTGGGGGTTGCACACAGACCAGCCATAGTCCCTCCTATAGAAGCTGCTAATCCAGATACTACAACTGAGTCTACGGTTCCACCAGTGCAGACTACGGGAGTTGTCGCCCCAATAGAAGGGAAGGGAGGTGAGGCCCCTAGCTGTTATACTCTAAGAAATAAAATCTTTGGGTCGGGGAAACTTTCAGACGATTCCACTGGGGTCCTGCCCGTTCCCAGGATTGGAAGAGCGGTTGTGAAAAAAACGAGTAAGAAGACAGGGGGTAAGACTTTTCTTATTTCAGATCTGTCTCAATCCTCTTCTATATCCCCACTGTTCAGGCCGTGGAAGGACTATACTCAATTGAGAATAACCTCTTCCCTTAGATCTTTCTTTAAGGTGCTCCCGTCAGATCAGCAAACCCGTCAAGCAAATATACCTCAGTTAGAAAGGCAGTTATCATTTTCAAGTGGTGTCTCTCTCCGGGAAAATTGCAGATCCTAAAATGGACAATATAGGAGAAGGAGAAATTACCGTGACTGCACAGGAAACTGATTTGAACTTTCCAATTTCAAATAGATTTCAAGCGTCATGTCCGAAGATCAGGCTATCTTTCCCGAGGAAGTTCCTCTGGCTTCCAAGCAGTTATCTCCTGATATTAGTCTGGATAATCCTCTTGAGTCGAATAGTTTCAACCAATCTGAATTGATGAAGATGCTAGGGAACCTTACCTCGGAGATCAGGAGTACATTTTCTATTTCGGAAAGGAATCAGGCAAATATTCAATACACTTGTGAAGCGTTGGAGGTGAAAGCCTCTATTACGGAGAGGATTTGTCTGATAGAAGCATCCGTTGAGGCTCTAAATAAGGAAGTAGAAGTAAACTGTGCTGAAATCCAATCCTTAAAAAGTAGTGAAAAATCGATGATGGATGAAATTGGAGCCTTCGAAAATAACAGCAGGCGTAACAACATTAAAGTGCTTAATGTCCCAGAAGATCTGGAGGGTGATAATATTAAAAGTTTCTTTATAGGACTGCCAAAGGAGTTTATTCCGACCATTGACTCCCTAGACCTGGAGGTAGATATTCAGAGAATCCATAGGGATCCATTCACATAAAATACCAATAGGACAACACCCAGAAGAACTTGGTGAACTTTAAAATATTCCTTCTGAAAGAGCGGATTTTATATGAAGCACTCAAAGCTGGCTCCTATACCAAGGGCGCCTGGTCTTTCCGAATCAGGTCGGATCTGTCTAGAATTATCCAAGACAGACATGGGGAACTGGGAAAGTTTATACCGAGTTTAAGATCATTAGGGGTGATAGCACAATTGAGATTCCCTGCTCTGCTGAAAGTAATGTGGAACAATAAAATGACCAACTATAGAGATCCGAAGGAGGTGGGAAAATTCATAGAGCAAATAAAGGATCAGGGTCGATGCTGATTTTTGTACTGTAATATAGTGTAATATATATGTTTTCCGGAGGGGAGGGGAGGGAGCTCGATTGGGCGGGTTATCATCAAGCCGAGGTCACTGTTAGGGAGGGTTCCCATGGGAGGCAGGGTAGGGCACAGCTCGAGGAAGCTATTCTTTACTTCTCTTTTTCACCGGGTGGGTTAGCAAATTAGGGAAAAAAGACAAAAGTCCTCATTTGTCAAATAGACAAGATAGCACAAATAAAAGTGTGTGGATCTGTTTACAACTTATCCTACTGGCACTCTTTCTTTAACTTCAATTAAACTCCTAACGTGGAATGTTAATGGTTTAAGGGTTTTAAGTAGACATAGGAGAATCCTCCAATATCGGCGTCAATCTGAGTTTGAAATTAACATCTTTTAAGAGACTCACATATGAGGAATGGAAAGGCATCTGTGATAAGCAGAGATGGGTTGATTTCTCCTGTCACACAACGCAATCTTGTTATACTAAAGGTGTAGCTGTTATTATTAAACATGCAGCTAGAGCTACTTTAGGTGAGGGTGAGGTGGACTCTAAAGGGCTTTGGGTCATCTGTGATGTTAAAATTCAAAAGGAGTGGTATACCATAGTTTGTTAATATGGACCTAATATAGACGATGAAACCCCTTTAACCATAATTTATGGTCACTTGATTCAATCTAACTATCCTATCATAATGAGGGGAGATTTTAACATTCTTTTGAACCTAGTTCTTGACAGGTCTAGCGGGGGGGAAAGTAGTCTCTTGAAAAATGTGTTTGTTTATAAAAGTATTGATGAGAGACCTAGGTTTGATAGATATTTGGAGGGAAAAATACAAGGGTTTGGGTGCACCGTCGGATTTTACATTCCACAATAAAAAGTACGGACATTGCTCCTGTATTGATTTCTTCCTGATTGACTTAAGATTGCTGAAATGTACGTCATCAAGTAGACACGTCCCGGAACATCTCTCCGACCATTCTACTGCTGCGTTAGTTCTCCAAATGCCCAAATGTGAATCTACGAGGATATGGACCTTTGATAGAACACTCCTCCTAGATCCCCTAATAAATGCACAGTTGAAGGAAGAAACACAAACTTTCTTTGACATTAACTTAATCTCTGCCTCATTGGAAATTATTTGGGATGCATATAAAGCATTTATTAGAGGGGTTGCGGTAAGTTTGGCTGCTAAGAAACATAAGGAGACTAGGAAGTTCGTATGGAAGTTGGAGGAAGATATCTTTAGAGCAAGATTTGAGTGTGAATCCCGTCAGAAAGGGCAATTGGATAGGGAGGAAGGTAGAGAGTTAACTGCTAAGAAGAAGTTATTAAAAGACCACCTGGACAATATATTTAGGAAACAATGGGAGGTCAGTAAGCTAGCTAATTATGAGTGTGGTGAGGGATGCAGGAAACTCCTCGCATGGAAGTCCCGGATAAATCAATCTAGGAATTTAATCAAAGAAATAACACTAGACTCAGGAGAGGCCTCTTCAGATAATCTGAAAATAGAACAGGAATTCGAGGTTTTTTTCCAGGACTTGTATACAGAAGACCTGGTCGTCGTAGAGCCGCAAATTAAGAACTATATTGAGGATATACCGCTCCCTCGCCTCATAGAAAGTCAAACAAGTCTGTTAAATCGAAATATTGATTTAGCAGAATTGAAGATTGTGTTGAAACATTTAAAGAAGGGTAGTGTAGCGGGAACAGACGCCATCCCGAATGAACTTTATATGGCGTTGGCTGAAGAGATTGCCTCGGTTCTTGTGACTCTGATCGATAGGATTTTTTCTGAAAACAACCCTATCCCCAAGTCATGGGATGAGGACGCGGTTTCTTGGATTCTTAAACCAAATAAAAACCCAAAGAACTGTGAATCATATAGACCTATCTCCCTGCTAAATTTCGATTACAAAATCTTCGCACAGATTTTAGCAGGGAGGCCGAATTTGGTAATGAGTTCCCTGGTCCATTCAGACCAGAAGGGATTTATCAGGGGTCGACAGCTTCACAAACTAATGCATGAGTTAATCGGGGCTATTGATTTTTGCTTTTGATGCGGCAAAGGCCTTTGATCGAGTAAACTGGCCTTTTTTAACCAATATGATTCGACAGTTTGGGTTGGGCGATTATTTTGTTAGAGCTATTAAAAATATCTATGTAACGCCCACTGCCAGACTTAGTATTAAGGTCAATCTCTCTAAATCAAGTAAGCTAGAACGGGGTACGAGACAGGGATGCCGGCTATCCCCTTTATTATTTAATTTATATATAGAACCCCTGGCTTGTAGCATTAGAGCTATTAATATTTTTACGCCTTTCAGATGGGAGGGTTGGGAGAAAAAAGTTGCCTTGTATGCAGACGACTTGATGATCTTCTCTAGCGATGCCCCTGCTATCTTACCCTGTCTGGAGAAACTACTGACGAACTTTGGAAGGATTTCAGGGTACTTAATTAATCCTCAAAAGACAGAGATTATGACTTGGAACACACCTTTAAGTATAGTTACAACAAAACAGCAAATCCGCTAACTTGGCATCCAAATTACTCATAATATCACTAAGACGGCCTTGGTAAATCTAGACCTTAAACGGAAAGAAATGGTTTTGTTATTAAATTCTTGGAACAGTCTTGCATTATCTATTTTAGGTTGTTCCAATCTAATTAAGATGTAAATCTTGCCAAAGTTCACTTTTATTTTTAACACGATCCCTTTATCGTTCGATCAGTCTGCTTTGAAAAAAGTACAAGGGTTAATAAATAGTTTTCTTTGGGCTAATAAGGGGGTGAGGACTGGATGGCGGAAGCTGAGATGTTCAAAGGTTGAGGGGGGTATTGCTAGTCTGGATCCCCACTTTTACTGTTTTGCCTTTCAATTGAAGAATGTAAGACCTCTCCTATTCAACTCTTCCTGTTTTCCGCCCCTGTTGGTAGCCATGTCTAAAAGTACCCCACAAGGGGGCGATGGATGTCTTTTTAAATTTGGACACCCAAAATTATTTTACAAAATTAAACTCAAGGTTCTAAGTTCGGCCTGTGAAGTTTGGTTTCAAATCAGGAAGATCCTGAAGATTTCTTATTATAGTGCAAGGGCCCCCATTTGGAATTCCCCAGGTACGCCAGTCTGCTTAAAAGACAGTCTATCCACTGTATTACAGGAGGAAGGTATTTTGAGTTGGGGCCTACTGCTTCAAGGGAACAAACTCCTCCCGTGGGACATGATGTACAATTCTACGAACCAAAGACTTGCAAGATTTAAGGTTTATCAGCTATCTAGCTGGGCCTCACATTTGGACAAAGTAAAAGAAGCTAATGTAGAACATGAACTCTCTCTTCGCGGCCCCCTATTTCAACAAAAGGAGGTTTCTAAATGGTATTGGCTTCTGATCAAGAGTGAACCCCCTTTAGTACCTATGGAGGAGTCCTGGAGAAGAGACCTGCCTTCGACCAACGTAACACACCTATGGCAAATATCAATGCGCACTTTATGGAATGTGGTCAAAGCTGCCTATCTTAAGAGGAACCATTTGTTCACACTCCATAGGGCATACTGGTCCCCGAAGAAGTTGGCCAAACTGGGAGGTGTTCATCGAAAGGTTTGTCCGAAGTGCGATTCTGATGATGCGGATCATTTGCACATGATTTGGCAGTGTACTTCTATCCAGGGCTTCTAGCAAGACATAGGTAAGACTGTCTCGGATGTTCTGGGGCGAGAAATTAAGGTAAGCTTAAGTTTGGTTATATTTGGGGTCCTGGAGGATAAGGGTGTTAGTTATAATTTGTCTAATTCACAGGCTTCTCTTTTATTTGTGTTGGTCCTTCTTGCCAGGCGTGAAATTTGCCTAAAATGGATTACACCACAATCACCAGTAGTATTACATTGGGTTGCCTCGGTTAGGTGCATTCATAATTTAGATCTGGCTAGTTCAGCAAGGAAAAGATGCAAAATATGGAGGAATTGGGTTGATTGGGAGAATATGGTTTGATATAATTTATTTTGCTATTTGACTTCACATACATAAAAGTCCAATGATTATTAAATAAGTGAGTACGGAGTTAGTGCACTTATTTAGTGGTGGTGAAAGGGCTTTACATTACTAATGAGATGGTAAAATAGTTTGTGAAATTCTGGAAAAGAATGTACAACCATAAAAGAAAGAATATAAATTGGTGGACAGAGGAAAAGAATCTACAACATTTCAGTCAAAATCATGAATAGTAAGTAAAATATGAAATTCAAAATTTCAAGACCAGTTTCAACCACAACCTCCTAAATAGGGAGATGCTATTAAACATGATACTCAAATTGATCCAATATCATAAGTCTTTTACATGATGACAAATAAGTTCTGCAAATGTTGAATTCTTAAGCCAAATCCTCGTTCTTAAAGCTGTTTAAGTTACTAAGGGGGCTATGTACAAAAAGTGTTTTTGCTGTAATTAATTAGCCGATTTGAATAATTGGCCCATTTCCAACCACAAAAAAGCATTTTCTTATGTACATATACCAAATTGCAATTTGTAAACTTATTACCGAATTGTAATTTGATTTAGAGATTCGGTATTTGAAAGGGGCAAGTTTATGGCTGCCATTCCAAATGCAGAATTGCAGTGGTATGTATGAATGATCTGAGAACCAATTACGGTCACAAAACATTCCTATTTTACCAACACCTCAAAGGAGGTGGTAACTATTTGCAAATGGGAAGAGGTTTCCAAGGGAACCTTCCCCTTTGTGAATGTTGAAACTATATTTTTTTATGTACATTTAATGGTCCCAGGGACCACTGCCTACTTATTGAAAGGAAATCACAGATATAGGGGTCTGCTAACCACAGCAGGTCACCATCCCTGTAATGGCTGCAATTCTTAATGGATTGCAAACTGCAACCTACCTCCTTAATATTCAGGAAATATGTCAATATGCGACCAACGAGATATTGCTATTTGAGAGGTGTACATTAGAAATTACAATTTGCTTATTGTAAATCAGTAAGGAATAACAATCCCTGAATTTTGTACACAAGGCCCTTAGATGCTTACCGGCCAGTCCACATTTGACTGCTTAGTAACTGCAGCAATAAAGGGTCTCAAATGATGCAGGCCAGGGAATACAGAAATATACCTAAAGGGCAACAGCAAACATTCAAACATTTGAACTGTGTGAATGTGAGAAATGCAATATGCATGCCATTGCAACTAACGCAAACCTTGAGCTCGCCTTCTCCGGTAGGGCACACAACTCACAACTACACTTGATCTCTTCTGGTTGACTGTGATCTTGCTTGTCAAATGTGAAATGCAGGATGACATCCTGACCACAAATGACTTCGACGTCCTAAGCCGTTCCTATTCCTAGATCTCTTCTTGACTTTGAAATTATCACTCACCTTATGATAAGTGAACTACTGCATGCAACAATAGGAATAATCCAGGCTCATGCTTCACTGGCTACACTTATTCCACAGTTAATAAATAATGTAAGAAACTTAATTATTAGTTGAGATGGTTAAGTACCCACTTCAAGTAGTAATCATAATCTTTGTCCGGGTGAACCCTTAAAGTCACTAAATTAACCTGAGTTCAAAACGTTGAAAGCTTTGGCCCAGGAAACTTAGAGGCAATGTGTAAAGTATTTATGTGGCACTAAAACGATAATAAAGTCAAAGTGCATAAAGAATAAAAGTCCTAACATGAATTTAGAAAATAGAGTACAATTTAATAAACAGAATGACACCAAAATGACAAAACTACATTAAGTGGAAAAAGCGATATAGATTTTTAATGTTTTAAGTAGGAATAGCACGAAGAATCACAAAGTGCCAGTGATAGTCAATGGTTGCAGTAGAACAGGACCTAGACTCAACTTATTGCTGACCATTGAAGAGCGCAGCCAGACAAACCAACTTGGTTCATCCTGGTCAAAGATTTTACCTCCTGACTTTAGTCTTTTAAGTCCCAATCCACCTCAGGAATACACTTTTAAAGACCCTAAAGAGCTCAGGGAAGGTACTTAGAGCCCCACAGGGTGGCAGGCAGAGGCTAACAGGAAGGTCAAGTCCAGGTCCAGTTGCCACCGGTCAGCTCAGCAGTTGAAGGAAAAGACCTCTTGAGCTTGTTATGCCCCTGCATCTATAACATGAAGTTAGACTTCTCGCATTTAGAGTCCACTTCATTGTACTGGGTACAAGAGGTAGAGCAGGTCCATTCTTCCATGCTCTTCTTAGGTCTCAGACAGCACGTTCCATCCTCTTCTGATCTTCGACAGGTCCGGGAGTGTTCTGAAGATGACACCTAACGAGGCCAAATTTATGCCTGCACGAGATAGCGGGTTGGAAATGACCCCTGGGGACGCTCTTACCAATGAAGTAAAGGGTCCGGGGCTAACCATTCCCACATTGGACAGTTAAATAAGCTCAAACCCTTCAGCCACACTAAACTTGGGATCTGAGGCCTGGGGTGTGAGCGTCGAGAATGTGCTATGGTAATCTGAGTGTCCTCCAACATCTAACACCAGAATCCTGTTTGGTGCAGTCCCTGTGCCCACAACAATTTCAGATACAGACGTCTGCTAGAACAAATCTGATTTGTCATCGACCAGACATGGAATACACAAGGATTGTTTTAGGAACCTGAAAGCAGAGGGGACAGAGTCTGGGTCACTTGCCAGTGACCAGGGACACGATAGTCCAATGCCCACAGATGTCGGGTGCTTCAGGTGAGTTGACAGGTGTATTGATTCTTCAGCCACGAGGTCCAGGAGGCATCGACGACAACCAGGAGCTGGATTCGAACTGTCCCACAAAGTCTATCGAGTGCTGCGGTGTCAGCGACCAGATTGGACCCAACAAGCCTTGGCAACGGCAAGTCACTTGGAAATAGAAAAAGGACGTCGGTGCAGACCAGCAAGGTCTGGGGGACTCACCCAGCGAAGGTAAGTTGGGGCACATCTGGAGCAACCAGGAAAGCCCAATCAGAAGAGGAATTGATTTCGTGGGGACCTACTAGCCAATGGGCTAGCGATCGTGAAGGAGCCTCAAGCGGTTGCACTGGAAACTGGCCCACGGGTCACTCCTGGAGTGGAGGCCAGAAATCTTCAGTGCAGGAGGTGCTCAAGGCTGGGGCTACCGGGAGCCCAAAGCACAACTTCGAGAAAGACCAGGAAGATGATGGATCAGTGAAAGATCACGTTGTCCAGGGGTCATGATTCCATGTCACCCACGATAGCAACGGGCCTCAGCTTTGCTGTGGACTCAGGGTAGCCTCAGAGAAGTCTGGAAATCCACCTCTGGGGATGCAGAGACTTCGGCGTCTGGCGGGAGCTTCAGAATTGCAGACCGGACAGTTGCTTCTTTGGTGCCTGCCAAGCAGGGGAGTCACTCCTTGACCCCAAGGGAGATTTCTTCCGTCTTCTAGACTAAATAGAACGTTGAAGGTCCAGGATATATGTTGCAGAGTTTCGTCCAGGGTAATCTAAAGTCGCAAGGACTGGTTTCCCATACTTATATTAATTTTGGGGGTTGGACATACTCTAGGGACCCACCTATGGGAGGGTTTGGAAAGAGGGGTGGTTGCACCAATTTCCTTTGTCCAGTTTTGCGCCAGAGCAGGGGCAGGTAGCCCCTGCAACCGGTTTGAACTGGACTATGCAGAGGGACTCCAAGTGTGCCCCCAGTGCAGGACTTCAAAGCACCAGAGAGTGCTCCCGCCCAGCCCCAATACACATCTGCTTGTCTGGGGAGGTGGTTACACCTCCCTGGGACAGGAAACCTATTGTCCAGGCCTCCCCTGCCGAAGTTTCGGTCAGCAGCAGGAGGCCAGACCCGTGTCTGTGGCAGTGGCATCCATTTTTTGATGCCAGGGCTGTAGAAAGTCTTTACCGGTTTAGACTAGTGTGAACATGTCTCTCCCTCTAGAATGCTACCCCCGCTGCCAGAACTGGCGGGGGGGGGGGTAGTATTCCAAAGCGTTTGACACCAAACACAACATGTTTCCATGCAGCCAGTCCAAAGTTAGCATTTACCGCGAGGTTATAATGCACTTAAGAGTATATGGTCAGGCTGCACCACAAACAGCATCAGAGGAGGTACTCCGAACACTGCAGATGGGCTCTGCTCATGCAGGGGCACCCTCTCACATAAAAACCAAGCACTCTGCCTTCAGGATTGTTAAGGCCTGCCATAGGAGTGACTTATAGGTTTTATATGTGTCTGCAATGGTAGTGATATAGGTCGCCTATACCACTGTAAGGGGTGCAAGCACCACCTTACCCAGTCTGCAGTAGCAGACCTGTGGTGTCATTTTGGAGTGCTTCCCAGGGGTGGCATAATACATGCTTCAGCCCCTGGTAGGCCTCTGAGGTACCTATGCCCTAGGTACATAGTATACCATATGCTAGGGCCTCATAAGGCACTCCAGAATCCAATTAGAAATGTACCTAATGTACATGGAAACCATTTTAGAGAGGAAGCAGCTAGGCTGGGGTCCTGATTAGCAGGGCCACAGCCAGACTAAGGTCGAAAAATAGTGAAACACCAGCAAAAAGTGGGGGTACCCATGTGAAGCATATCCTACTCTCCTACAGGGATGACTTATACATATTTAAAAGGAATGGGTGATTCAGTCCACTTGTGACATTTAACTTACAGGCCCTGGTTACACCTTGATACCAAATACTAAGGAAGTATAGGTTAGTTAAATCTGCCAATTAGGTGTATTCCAATGTCATCATGTTGAAAAAGGAGAAGCACAAGTCCTCTATCAATGGTTAGCAGGGGTAGAAATCACAGAGTTCTATAGCCAGCAAAAATAGGGTTCAGTATAAGGCTAAAAAAGGGCACATTTCCAACAAATATTTGACACTTTTATCACACAATCTACAATCTCTTCCCCCTTCTGCACTGATAATTTATAAGCACCCTCTCATGCATCCTCGCAAGAATTTGAAACTGATGCTCCTTATGTATTCTTATGAAACCTAGGTGTTTCAACATCATTGCTCTCGAGGACCTAACTGACAGCTGGCTAGCTTCCATCAACAGGTTGATGGCAAGAACTAAACTCAAGCTAAAAGGGACATGGAAGTGGTTGCTTTTTCTAAGTCAGGGCCTTATGCTCCAGCTCCACAATACATTCCCTATGCTCTGAGGTGTAACCGTCTACTAAAGCTCATCTACTAAAAACATTGTTGTTGCCCCCAAACTGACATCAGCACTAACACTAACATCAACTCTGTAAGGCAACATTCTTGCAAATCCATGACTCAGAAATTACCTCTGCTCATATCTCCTGAACACCACACAGATATAGGTGGCATCCTTGTCATTTTCATACTTCACAAGAATAATGTTTTCTATGCATGCACACCTTTCCGACTACGGACTTCAGAAAATCTAGAATGCAGCTTTAGTTTAAACAAAATATTCCAGTTTCCCAGATCTGGCTCAGAATCAAATCTGGATCTCTAATTGATAATCTCTTCTTGGCATAAATTAGTGCAGTTGGCCTACTGCTTCTGCCACTGGAACTTCACCTAAAAAGCAAGCTATGCGGCCCAGCCAGTTACATCAAATTTGTGTTACTCTCTTTACTCTTTGATCAAGGCATGTAGGTAGAGTCAACAGAATTTATCATGTCAAAGCTCCTTTTCTCTGGAAAGCCTTTACCCCTACGCCTGACGGTATCTATCCCTCTTCAGCTTCAAAATAACCCTGAAGACCTATCTCTTGCCTAACAACATCAAGCCATAATGCTGAAATTGCAGCCTCATTCTTTGCATCAGAAAACCAGTATTCACTGACCTTGAAACTCCTCCTTAGTAGAGCAGACACAGTCAGGTGTGTGCTCTACGAGTCCTGCTACAAGGCATACTTTTCCATGTATTTTCCCCTGATGATGATATGTTTATACCCCTTTTGTACTGTAGTTCATTAAGGTACACCAGTGCCCCCATCACTGTATAATGTGTTTTTCTCTAAAAGTAACAATGACAAAAATGATGATAACACAAGTAGTGTAAAGACAAGCAGGCCTACTGAAATTTTGGAATTAATTTCAGCCTTTAGCACATACAGGACTCTTGTATATATGCTGATGCTCACTGTGACATGGAATGCAATGCAGACCTGGCTCTGTAGTCTGGAGAGTCCCACCGTGTGTACCTCTTTTACTGAGTGTGACTAAAATCAGCTCACCAAGCTGTGGAGGATTGGCAGTGATGGCAACAACTGATTGTGTTTGCAGGACAGATCCTTTTACCTCTTGCCTTTACAGAAAGGGTTACTTACTGGCCTCTCCTGTTTAAATTGTCTGACAGCTCCTATAACAAATTTCTTTGCTTCACCAATGTGAGTTATGGATGGCACCTGTAGATTTACCCTATGTATGTGTGGTAGGACAAGCACGGAACATGTGTGCTGTGCTTGCCTGCTGCCACCCAGAAATCCAATCTGGATCTCCTATGTGAGTGCCAATTTAGATGGCAGTTAGAGGGTGTCTTCCTGATTGCAATGTGAAAGGCATGGCTCCTTGTAGCATTCATGAGGTCCTTTGTAGAGGGTCATCCTCTCAGTGGAGGTAGGAGAGATAGAGTCCATTTGAAATGTAGGGTCAGCCCATCTCTCATCCTGATCCTTTTCCCCCCAGAAGAGCTACCTCTGCTCACAGACTGGGAGGCTGCTGGATGGGAAATGCATATCCCTCTTGTGTGTCTTTGTATGGAGTTTCACTGTTCGGAAACTCCCAACCCCACCGTCCTGCCTCCTGGCAATAGGAGACAAAGATATTGGCTTGACCAGCCTAAGAGGAACACAAAAAGGACAAGAACTGCATGAAACTGATCTCAGAGCAAGTGTCCACACACGGAAGAAACTGAGGTCAGGACTGTCTTTAGAGCTGTTGGCGTCCGGTGCGACAATCATTTTTGGCGCTGACCCCCATGGCCACCACCTCACATTCCTTCACGACCACCAGGAAAAAGTGCCCCTCATCTCTCTCCATAACCCCTCTCTCACATACATTTAACTTGTTTTAAACCTCTGCTAAAGGCTGACTTTACTAATGAGAATGTAAATCGCCCCAAACAAACACTTTTCAGCAACATTAAAAATATATAATGAAAGACTGGAGGAAAAAAAAAAAAACGTCTTAACCTATTTTATGCAGCTCTTTGATGACAGTTCATAACAGTAACTGCTCTATAATAGGGTTCTATCTTGTGAACTGCAGTAACAAAAGGATCTCTGTGACAAAAGCACCAATCCACTCAGCTATCCACATACAATACAGATCTGTGGTCTGCGCAGTATGAGTTCTTTGCAGCAGGCATATTAACCCTTTGTACTACTTTATTGTGAGTCAAAACTGCCCCTAGACAAAACTATGATTTCTCTCTTTTGCAGGAACATTAATCACAAGCATTATCTTTACATTTTTATTGATGCCTGAAAACTGGACACACAAGGAACTCTGTTGAAGGTGTTTTTAAATTGTAAGTTATTGCTAAACACCCCTCCTCTGAGGTCAG
Organism: Triturus cristatus; assembly: GCF_964204655.1. Taxonomy (NCBI): domain Eukaryota; kingdom Metazoa; phylum Chordata; class Amphibia; order Caudata; family Salamandridae; genus Triturus; species Triturus cristatus. The sequence continues at coordinate 790,736,592 of NC_140581.1, read as the reverse complement.
CACCCAGTACAGCTGCACCAGTCGCACTGCCCTAAAGCCGGACTTGACTGATGTGCTGTCCGCAACCAAGAACTGTGGCATATATGAGAAATCTCACAGACACTGGGAAGTTATAATGTAAATTTGAAGTACCTATACTGTGACCACTGTCTAGCAAATAACCACCACCTTCAGAGAAGTGAGAGGAACATTTACCCCTGAATCTTGGGGGACTCTTGAATGTGTCTTTGCCCCTTTGACCTTGTTGAATTATCTAAGAGTAAAAGAAAAATAGTACTAAATTCCCACAAATAACTATGTACCATATTTTTGCCTGCTGCATTCTATATTTAGCTGTCTGCCATCATAAAGTGTTTTTCTTGTTTAAATAAAAACACTGGCTGGAAAATGAGCTATTAATTTTTTTTGTATGTTGCACTTGAATTCTGACTTCCTGTACCACCTCCCTGAATAATCATCATCATCATTTGTCTTTATTTCGGTCACTCGGACCATAAAAGAGTACAAAAACATACAATAAAATCATGACAGTATAAAATAGCATTATTTTCAGTTACGAATTTAACACAACACAATTGTACTAAAATCATCAAGTTAGTTCGTTCGACTGGAATAATTTAAGACAATGCATGCGAGTAAACCACATTGATGTTAAAAATTTGGCAACTGCAAATACAATTGGAGCCGACAGATCTGTTTTCAGTATTCTGAAAGCTGGGAAATGCTGTCTAAAGCCCAGGTTTCTAAGGAGAGGGCGGAGCCAATAAATCCTTGCTCTATGGTACGCTGGACAGAAAAATATAACATGCAAATCTGTCTCACGTGTGTGGTTGCAAACAGGGCAAAGAGCTGTGTGATCCGAGTGTGCCCAAAGAGCCCTATACGCCCTGATGGAAAGGGTACTGTAGCGCCATTGCATGTAGAGCTTCCTTGTAAGTGGCGGGCCCATATCATTAAAGATCTGCTCTAGGTGGTACGAGTCTTTAAAGGCCAGAAAGTGGGCGATATGGGACCCCTCCCGCACACTCATGATGGCAACTCATAAATTATGCTCATAATATGCCTTCGCTATAAGTTTGCGTGAGACCCTGGGGCATGCCGACTCTGGGTCATGCCACAGGTCTGGTCTGCCCAATAACTCGCAGATATGCTTTATGTAACTTAGCCATGGAATTTGCGTGTTTTTGTAGAGGCGCAAAATCTCTGACAGCTTCGCTCTGTAATTGGAAAGTTCTGGCGAGGACCATATTTTGCACCAAAATGTAAGGGGTTTAAGGCCCAGCTCCTCTGAGATTGGTCTTAGCCCCAGATCTAATCTAAGTGGCAAAAGAGGTGTGCTTACCGGCAGGGCTGCCAACTGTCTGAGAAAATTATTCTCCGTTACCTGGAGCTTCTGCGTTGATGTATGGCCCCATATTTCTGCTCCATAAGTGACGGCCCCTCTGGCCTGAACTTTGTAAATTTGTATGCGTGGACCAAAGGGCCTGTAGGTCAGTCCTTTGGTCATCCTAGCAATTCTACCCACCATCTGGGACAATTTCATGTTTGCCTTTATTTTATGGGAATCCCAAGTCATGGATTGGTTGATAACTGTTCCCAAGTATTCAAAGGTGTAGACCCTCTCTAATCTGCATGCCCCTATAGAGGGGCTCGCGCGCGTTGTGGGGGGTGGATTGAAGACCATATACTTGGTTTTGGCAGCATTGATCTCCAAACCGCGGTCCGCACAAAAACTCGCGAACCCGTCCAGCACCAGCCCATAGGAGATTTGGAAAGCAGCAGGGTATCATCCGCAAACATAATTGCAGGGACCCTGCTGCCATCCAGCTTGGGGGCGTCAATGTTACTCAGGGCGCTAAGATGGTTTATAACCCCGTTGACAAAGAGGCAGAAAAGGGTCGGAGCAAGGACACAGCCCTGTCTGACCCCCCTGTCAACGGGGAAAGCGTCCGAGAGACTACCTCCTCTGCCGTATCTTACCTTGGCGAAATTTCCCTGGTGCAATCTTCTCAGAATTGAGAGTATGTCTGCGGGAACCTCGAGTTCCGTTAACACCGCCCATAATTTGTCCCTAGGCACCAAATCGAAGGCGGCACGCAGGTCCACAAAAAACGTATAAAGGGTGCCGCCCTCGATCAGCACCGTCTTCCAGTATAGAAGATTCAAACGGAAGATTGGTCGGTGGTAGAAATGCCTCTTCGGAACCCCGCTTGGTATGGACTCATGATCGCGGTATCCTCAATCCAATCCTGGAGGCGATTTAGTATGAGTCTGCCAAAGATCTTCTGTGGCACATCTATAAGGCTAATAGGTCTGTAGTTGGCGGGGAGCAGAGGCGAACCCTTTTTAAAAATTGGGACGATCTCTGCACCCAGCCAAGTACCCGGCATAGCCATGCCTCCCTGGATGGCATTGAAGAGAATCGCGAGATAAGGCGACCAGACGTCCGGTTCCTGCTTAAATAAGTCGCCCGGCAACCCATCCAACCCTGGTGCCTTTCCTGATGCCAAGCCAATGACAGCTGCGCGCACCTCCTTGGTTGTGAACAGCTCACCTATCCCAACAGGGCAGTGGGGTTGGCTCGAATTTACCCTGTCATCCTCAGCCAATTTATAAAGGGACTGGAAATGGTCCTGCCATGCCTTAGCTGAAAATATTAGGTTCTATGGCGGATATCAATTCCTCCGAGCCTGTATTGACACAGCGCCAAAACTTGCGCGAGTCCGCACAGGCCAGGGAATTGGTAAGTTTGATCCATTTATCATGTTCCCACTCGCATTTTGCATTGGAGATCAAAAGCTTATAGGCTAGTCGCCTTGCCCTGATTTCCGCACTGCCCTTTCCTTCTTTAATTGAAATAATGAGATCGGTTTTTGCCTTGCGGCAAGCCCCGTTGTACCAGAGGGGGCCAGCTGATTTTCCAATAGGCCTAGTTAATTTTTTAGTTAGGGATTCAGAGAGTGATTTAGCAAGGGCAGCATGTAACTGGCCCAATTGCAGATGTACGTCCTCGGTGGTGCCTTTCGTCATAAGCGCCTCAACCTTTTCTAGTAGGGGGACTGCCTGCGCATATAGCTTAGATATCTTCACTGGGTGGGAAGCTATTAGCTCCCACTTCACTCTGCGCCTGTTATTCTCGTGGACCAGACTCTCCACGGTTGCCTCTCTATATTTCCCCTTGGACGTGGGCCCAGGATGATTGTATATTAATTCTAAGGCATTGTGGTTGCTGTCTTCCCTGATAGTGACCCAGAAATCTCTGATATGCGACCAAGAGGAAAGGGGAACCAGGACATAATCGAGCCGTGACTCGCTGCCGACTCTGTTAAAAGTGCATCTTGCCGGAATATCGGATTTAAACCTTCCATTGCAGGCCCGGAGGCCGTATTTTAAGGTGAGGGAGGTAATTTGTAGGGCCAGGGGGGACCATGTTCTTGGGGCCGGGGCCTGTGAGGGCGGTATATGCCACAGAAGGTCCTCCTCCAGAGCCAGGCCTTCCATAGTGCCTAAGAGGGGCTCATAGTGACAATTAAAATCTCCTCCTATGAGATAGGGGGTGCCCTCCCTAATATCATTCAAGGCAAGGGCAAGCTCCATAAAAGTAGGCGACTCCTGTTTGATATTGGTTGGCCTAGAATAGATATTTATCAGCAGGAGGCTTTGGGCATTTGGCCATTCTAGCAATACAGCGAGAATATCTGCCGTATTCGTTGGGAGGACAGCAGCCCTACAACCCAGGTCAGTGGCCACCCATATAGCAAGGCCGCCCGAAGGGCGCCCTCTACCTCCCCATGTTGCGCATGTTGAAAATGTTGCAAAGCCACTGTGGGTGATGTCTTCTCTTGCCCATGTCTCTTGAAAGAGACAAATATCTTTTTGCTCCATAAAGGAACTCCAGGCCGGGTTGTTCAGTTTATTAGCTAAGCCCGCCACGTTCCAGGATACAATCCTGAGGGGGGAAGAGTTATTTGACGCGGGGGGTGGATCTGGGTGTGCGGCCTCGCCCGAATCCATCCCCCGGAGAAGACTTGACCCAGAATTATTTCCGTGGATAGTCCACTCGGGTGGCATACCAGGTGTAGAACAAAGGATCCCAGGGCCTCCCTCACCGTTAGCTTGAGTGTACGCAGAATACTCCTCCTTAGGAAGTACTGATTGATTGTTGGGTGTTTTGTTCTTATTGTGGGTCATGACATCACCACCCTCCAGGACAGACGGTCAATCCACCATGTCTAAAATACTGAATCTATTATAAATTGGAAAATGATCAGATCTTGAACAACCTGTAGTCATGTAGTCCCTGCTAACCCCTGGGCCCCTTCTACCTCTTCTCCTATCTACCAAGTCCCAGCCTTCCTCATCCTGTTCAATACTTGTAGGCGGATAAAAGAATGATAGAGGGAGGGGTTGGATAGAAGATCCTTATGTAATATGCGACCAGCTGCATATGTATGATGCTGTGCGGGGGTCCCTGAAATTAATCAATACGCAGTCACCCAGAATAGTTTTTCGGTGTTTCCAAGCCACGGAAGTCTCCTCACCATAATGACCTCGCTATTAATACCTGAGGGGAGAGGCCTATTTTTAGAGAGCCAGTGGATGACCTTGTTTTTTAGAGCCTCGACTGGTTCTCTATTAGATGATTTAAGTTCGGGGATACCGGCTAAAATGACTGTGTAGGGAGCTGCCTCCGGCGGTAAATTGACTATCCTATGTCTGCTAACTTGACCCTGTATCCGTACTGCAGATGGTGTTGTCGTATTATGCGGGCTAAGAGTTGGTATGCAAGGTGGAATCAGGGGCCTAGGTGATTGAGGAATGGATTGTCTGGGGAGGTGTGGATGTGCAAACTTTTGTAGGCAACTACCTTCCCTAGCTAGGGGTGCTGTCGTAGGGGTCAGGTTTCCAATGGCTGTTTTAGAGGCATCCACTAGTTGGTCAATTCCTTTTTGGAGATTCGTTAGGCGTAATTCCAGGTTTGCGAGGCGATCCACTAGTGGAGTAAGCATTTCCTTCATAATAGATTTTATATCTGAAAGAGAAAAATCTCCCACACGTGGTGTAGCGATGAGGCTAGATAATCTGTGGCCCTGGATTAGAGGTGTATCTGACCCCATACAAACCACACCATGTTGGTTGGCTTCACCCCTCGGATTGTGCTTTGGGGTCTTAGGCCTGCGCCCCCCTGCAGTTTGAGCCCTTCTTTTTCTTTTAGGAATTGCTCCCCCCCGGTCCCCCTGCATTGGCAGCGTAGTTGTGTTGGTTCTATCGGTGGAAGGAACATCAGTAGAAATACCTGCTTTGCAAATAGTTTGAGCAGGGGGAAGCCTAAGTGGTGGAAAGGGTAGTATGCTGAGATCAGCAGAGGCAGAGATGTCACAATCTACAGTGGATGGAGACAAAATAATTGGCTCAAATGTCTCCGAAATACCCAGTTCCCCCCGCCATCGGTAGTAGTAGTTTCTGGCAGTTTTGCTGGGGAGATAGCATGTGCAAGGGGACCCAATGACGATCTTCTGACCCAGTCTATTTCCTGGGAAATACGCCTCTCTAGAGTTGTTATTTCATCGATCAACAAAGAGCCAGCCTTGGCAAAATACATGTCCAAAGTACCTGTGGGCTTTCCTGCAGCCTGCGCAGTTTTACTCCGGGTTTCTCTTACAGACATGTTCCGTGCTTCACTCCTCAGACCAATCCCTTGTAATTTCTGTCCAGCATAGGAGATTGGCCCTGTCCCTGCCTCTCCCGTACTCGAACGGCCTCAAACGGCCCACCCTTTGCCCGGGCTTAGCCCCGGGCGCTCCCGCACGCTCCCGCGCAGCGGAATCGAGGCTTCTTATGTCAGAGAAGTACGCAGGCAGGGGGGCGTGTCGTCCAGGGAGAGCAGCCCAGGTGTAGTCTATTGGGAACGCAGGGACTCCTGGACAATGGAGTCCCCTGCTGCTCGCAGCCCTGTCCAATGACGCTCACCCCGGTTGAGACAACCCCGTTCCAAACCGCCCTTACGGTGTTCAGTGGGCGCTGCGGGACCCGCGCAGCGGGTCCGGCGAGAAGCTTGAACAGGAAAGGCAGCAAAAGTCACAGAATGATCCCGCGTCGATCAGAAGGCAAAGGTGAATCCCAAGGATAGAGGCTTAGTGCTCCGCTTTTACTCACAGCTAAGCAGGGGGGCGTGTCGTCCAGGGAGAGCAGCCCAGGTGTAGTCTATTGGGCTCGCAGGGACTCCTGGACAATGGAGTCCCCTGCTGCTCGCAGCCCTGTCCAATGACGCTCACCCCGGTTGAGACAACCCCGTTCAAAACCGCCCTTACGGTGTTCAGTGGGCGCTGCGGGACCCGTGCAGCGGGTCCGGCGAGAAGCTTGAACAGGAAAGGCAGCAAAAGTCACAGAATGATCCCGCGTCGATCAGAAGGCAAATGTGAATCCCCTTTGCTGCCCTGAGAGTCAAGTAGTAAATGATTGTAATTGGTGATCAGTTTTTGGTTCAACACCAGGGTAAAGCCCCAGGGTGCCAGTGGTAAAATGCTCCCATTGTCACAATAGGAGCCCCTTAACATGGATTGCCTTAGGAGTCCTGAGAAAGGTCCCACAGCTTCAAATAAAGAAGAGGTCACAAAAACACCATGGAGTATAGACATTATTTTAAAGGTATCCAAGCCTTCGAAAAGCTGATGTCTACTTCTATCAAATGAATCAGGGAAAACATAAATTATAGGCAAATTAATGGCAATATTACACCTCAAAAATAGCTGTTCACCTTACTCTAAATGCCAACTCCTACAAAAACACGAGTGCATTCCAACATTACATAGGATTATGTTTTGAAAGAGTTTCATTTCTAATGTGTATTGCAAGCATGGAACATGGGTTCTCTATTTGGTAAAAGGTAGCCATATCTTCTGGAGTGAAGTGTGCCTCTCACAACTTGCTCCGAGGTGCCACTGAGCCTGTCCACATAATGGTACTTAAGCCCCCGTTTAATTTGTCAATCCTGCAGCGCTCTTCTATACACTATGAAACGCAGGTCATTTTTTTGACATATTTCTCTCAACGCTACGTGTTGAAGGTTTTTTCTCTTATATAGTAGCAGACTGCACCAATTTTTTTAAACTTCTATTATTTACGAGGGCTGAAGTTAGGGGACATTGTTCAGCCCCCCAAAGTGGGGCATGGGCCTTGTAGGCAGAGTAGGGGCAGGAGGAAGTTCGTTCTAAAGTAGCACGCCCACACACGGGTAAGCCATTGTGGCTGCTGTCTGCAATAGAGTTTCCCCTTTCTTATTTGATATGGTAAACTGCAGTCAACTTCACTAGCCGAGCTACTTTCCAACTAAATTCAATCTGTTCTCATGCTAAGACACCATCAGTTGTCCTTTTTCCATTTCATTGCCAGTTTCTCATTGACCATTACAAAAACACCTTTCTGTGCGCTGTATTTGAGTGTATTTTTAGACTACCTATGAATTGGCATGCATAGACTGCTTTGTTTCGCACGCTATTTGTTATCAATTTATTATCTTCTTCTCTTGTCGGTGAAGAATTACTGTTTGCTAATGAACGCGAGCACCCGATGGGATTTGTTAATGATCAGCTTCCAGAAGCTTCCACAGGCTTAGCGACGCTCCCCAGATTGCTACATAAAATGTCAAGCCTCGCTAATTCTGCCCCAATTGGATTAGCAGTAAAGTAAGAAGGTAACATAACTGAGAAGACTACCACATCAGATCCCTAGGGTTAACACTTCATCCTTTGGGGCTTTGTTAATTAATATGACATATTTCATCTAAATCGATGTGGCAGGATTCATAACTTACCTTCACGAGTAGGTGCAGGTGCATCAATTAGCGGTTGTTTTACATACATTTCATTCTTGCCTTGAAAAATAATCCACGACATTCTACTTTAGAAATTCAGGATATCACATTAAAAATGATCTTGATGTTTTTTAATGAGACGTTTTATATAGCGCTCAACCTCTTGCACACCAGAGTCAGGGAGCTTGCTTTAGTAATCATTCACCACAGCTACATCTTAGTGTATCAGACTTTTAGGATGCAGGGTTTCTGTATACTCAAGGTGAGGCATAGAGGCCAAACAAGGAATCTGTTGTCTGGGCATCAGTGCGTTGAGTATGATGGGTACTAAAGGCCATAGGTGACAATGAACAGGAGGGTTCTTAGCCCTTCCAGAATTTTGAGAAGACATCTTCAAGCCTATCCCCTCCCAGGGGCAAGTTCAACCCCCCCCCCCCCCTCCCCTCACCTTTAACTGCGTTCTTTTTAACCTAAATTACACAGCTTGACAACATGCTCTGGTGCCTTAAAAAGTTGCAGTTTATTAAAAAATCACATGGTTATTTATTTGCAATTCATTGGTTATTCACAATATCCATGATAACGCATACTTCATTGTCTTTGCCATTTAAGAATGTCCATTCATTGTCGCTGTGCACTCCCAGGCAGTCTATTGGTGGGAGGGCCTAAGCGTCAAGGGCCCCTTTGCGGTTCCAGGCTTCAGCTTGCTACCACATGGGTGGGTGTCCGCCAGGACTTGCCCGGGCTGCAAGTGCCGTTCTGCTTTGCCATGGATGCTTTGCAGGCCCCTCCCTGTTCCTACGGGGGCCCTGCCCTGTGGCATCCCAAGGATCCCGGGTAAGCCTTTTATCTATTCTGCCGAAGGCTGCTCCCTGACATTCTGCTCCCTCAGTCCCCTGCCGTGAGGCATCCCAAGGGCCCTGTGGGAGCATCACATCTTCTCTGCCATCGGATTTGCACCATCCTTAGCTCCCTATCCATGATAACGCATACTTCATTGTCTTTGCAATTTAAGAATGTCCATTCATGGTCGCTGTGCGCTCCCAGACAGTCTATTGGTGGGAGGGCCTAACCGTCAAGGGCCCCTCTGTTTGCGGTTCCAGGCTTCAGCTTGCTACCGAATGGGTGGGTGTCCGTCAGGACCTGCCTAGGGTGCAAGCACCGTTCCGCTTTGTCATGGATCCCTTGCTGGCCCCTCCCTGCTCCCCTGGAGGGCCCTGCCGGGTGGCATCCCAAGGACCCCTTTTGGGCCTTTCATCTATTCTGCTGGAGGCCGCACCCTGACATTCCGCTCCCTCAGTCCCCTGCCGTGAGGCATCCCAAGAGCCCTGTGGGAGCATCACATCTACTTTGCCATCGGACACTGTGTGAGCCGTCCATCTACCTCCAGTATTTTTATCTCTCTTTTTTCAAATTTTGCTAAGATTCTTCCTCCACGCTACCTACGGTTCCCCGATTGGAGGGAGCTCCCATTTCGCTCCTTGTCTTTTGTGGGAAACCCATCTTCTCGAGTACCCCATCAATGTTCAGCAGGAACATATGCATCCCCACCCCTGTCAGGTGTACTCCGTCTTCTAGGTGGTAGCAAGGGGACCTAAAGTTGATGAACCCATGCCTCACGAAACCCCAGCCATTGGCCCTACATGGCCTGGATTTCTCCACCACCCCCAGATCTAGTGACCCTCTCCATGCTTTACGCAAGATTATCTCTTAGAATACTATTTCTGCCGGGCATACCAACCTGGCCAAGGCCGTGCGTCCATCCGGACTGCATTTTCTCCAGGAGCCCTCTCCTGACTGTGGCTGCCAGGTCGTTTCCCCCAAGGTGGATCACCACTGCATCCGGTTTACCACCTTCTCCCATTGCTTCCCGCGCCGCGGGGAGCAGTTGATCCCATTTCATTCCTGAACAATCCAGCCAGCATGTTTACCCATACTCCCGAAAGGACGAAGATTGGTCTCCCTCGTGTTGACCCCTTCTCTGGCAGCTACCATGTGGGTGGTGAACCCCTCCATGTCTTTTTTGGAGTGTTCCTTAAGGGTCCCCCGAAAAAGGGGACCCCGCCTCGTGCCACTGCCACCAGGGCAACCAAGCCATGGGGGGGGGCTGTCCCTGATCCCAAGCTTATCCCTCGAAGCTCTGCTGGTAACTTCCCTGCCCCACCTGCCATGGAGATTGTAGCGCCCAGGGCGCCCTCATCGTTAGATTATTTGCCCCTAGCTGTGTCCCATGGTTCACTGTTTGCCCTGGTTCTCCCTCCACTGCTACTGCACGCTGCACCCCATTGCGCCTTCCCTTTGCTCTTGGCGTGCGATGCTTACCACAGCCATCATCTGCCGTGTTGCTCTTTCCTCTGCGCAACTCCTGAGGGGCTGCTGTGCTGGCCACAGACCCCTTGTCGCTGCTGCTGTCCTCGGTGAAAGAGCTGAGCACCATCTCGGGTGGTGATGCCGCCCTCTGCCTCCTGTCCTGGGCCTTTTCGCTCCCGCTGCCCTTCGGCTTTCCCGCATTCCCATCATTGGGTCCGGTTTTTGTGCTTTTCTTAAGGGCCGCCCCTTCTGGCTGCATGTCCCTTGTTTCCTGGTTTTTTTTAGGCGGTGCCGGGGAGGGTGCCTGTCTAGGCTTCTTCCCCTTCCCGTGTGCCGCTTCCTTGATTTGCTGGCCCATCCATGTTTACCCCTTTAGGGCCACCAGGGCCCTGGCCTTTTCCAACATGGCCTGCAGACCAGCGTCCAGATCTAGTCCTGCGTCTTCTTTTGGTCTCTTCCTGCCTTTTCTGGGGGGCTTTGGCTGCCCCTGCGGCTTCCTGAATCATGCTGGTAGTCTCGTCTCTCTTCCGGTCCCCCCAGGTCTTCCCGCCATCATGCTGCTGGGCACTTGCCTCTTTTAGAGGGGGGGAGGGTTACTACAGTGACCCAACTTGTGCCTAGTTTATTAGGAAATTGTCCTGGCTGGGCTGCTTGTCGTTGCGCTGTTGCTTTTCTGCTGTCCAATCAAATAACTTTCCTTATAATGGCTATTCAACGTCCCGGGTTAAACCTGCGGCAAACTTTATAATTCCTAGGGCTCCTGCCCCTTTAAGAGTTTTGCTAGTTGCTGGACCCGCCCGGCTTGTTTGCGGAGTCCTTTGTGCCCATTCTTTTAGTACCGGCAGCCTCTTACCCTGTCGGTAATTCCCAACCTGGACAGACAGAAAAAACACACTCCCCTTAATCCGTATGGGGCTCCTGCCCCTTTACGAGCCACCGGGTGCCTGCCCCGCCCCTCCTGGTTATGGAGTCCTTGGTTCTGTGTGTGTTTCTCTGGCCGGCCGCCTCGCTCCTGTTTTCTTCGTCCCCGGGTTCACTCCCTTTGATGGGGTGTAGGGCCGCACTCACCCGCACTGCGCCTACCAGGCCCCGGACATCTGGAGGAGGCCGTGGTGTATGGATGCTCCGCTGGAAAGAAGCGCAAGTCAGCCCCTCTGAGATATGATCCCCGGACCAAAGGGGGCCGTACGCTGTAGCTGGAACTTTCTTGCTGCCACACAGGGATGCAGGTCCGTGGTGAGGCTTGCTTCTGCAGGCAACTGGAAGCCTCTGTTCTGCTGAGGAGGGGAGGTGCTCGCCTGCACAGGGCCCTCCACTCCAGACGACCATGTCCCGCCGAGCTGTCCCTGAATAGTGCTTCACCCCGCCAGGTCTCGACGCTCCAACACAGCCGCTGAAGTCACGCCGCCATCTCACCTGTTCCGGTCCTCACGCCAGGTGATCCTCTGCACTCTTCGCGCCTCTCTGCCGGGGGGGGATTTAATGATTCACTTGGGCCCTGCGCCCCTTATTTAACCCCCCTGGTCGCTACCAATCTCGCCCCCGGCTTGGGTGGCATCCTAGCTTGTCCAGGGGCGATCAATTCTGGTCGCCCCTTTTTGTGGGCTTAGCGCCGGGGGGAGGAGGGCATGTTTCCCACCCCAGGTGGCGTTTGTCCCGGGCCCCCATCGGGTTGGGCTTCGCCTCCCCCAGCCCGGGTTCCGAGTTGTCAGAGGTTAGCATTCCAGAAAGTGGAGTATTGTGTGGAGCAGGATCTGGTACTGTTTGTGTTGTGTTGTGATGAGTTATGTTTTATGGATATTCCAGCTAATGTAATGATGTGCAGAGTTTACCAATACAACAAAATAGGTTGATATATTTAGACTTCTTTACGGAATCACCATGAATGGTTTCTACTTTTAAAGATCTGCTGTAAACCAAAATGCATAAACTTATATGATAACATTGCTTAATTGCCGTCTCTCAGTTCTTTTTGAACTTGCCTCAGTGGCTTGCCGGCAGGCAAGGATCTAGAGTCCATCACTGTGGGGTTTTTGCTGCAGAAAGTTTATGTAAAACACAAAAAGCAAATACGTAAGTGCACCTAGATGCTCGGAAGATACTCCATATCCTCTTCCTGTCCCACAACATTTATAAATGTCTACCTACAGTGAAAACTATCTATGAGTGTGGTACAAGTATTTACCACATAGTAGCCCTGTCACATGAATTACTCACAAACTCATAGTCACATTCCTACTACAGGTTTGCTGTACACCAATCCATTCAGATTTATTGCACAACAGTAAACACAATTGCCTATAATGTAAGGGCCCTGGCAGTCAGAGGTACTGTACTTCTCTTCCACCACCTCTGAATTTTACAACCATTATAAATCTGACTAGAGCGCTGCAGTGTGTCGTTTTTTGCTCTCCCAAAGGATTTTTATCCAGGGAACATAAAAGTAACAAGAATTGGCAATACTAATAAGTCTGGGTGACAGTCAATGCTTAATTTTTCTAGGTTTTCGCTAAACATTATTGTCGGGGAACTGCCAGCGCCTTGCCGATATATGAAAAATGAATGGCTAAATACCAAATAATGTTTTGACTCAAAAGGCTCACATTGTCACAGCAGTCTCTGGCATTGAAGGAGATTACTTTATGTGAGGATGTGTTTGTTGTGAAAGAGCAGAATCCAATCGCCCCCAGTGAAGTTAGCCAATGGCTAGAGTGGGCTAACCCAATTCCCTATGCTGTATACTTTTACTGGTGGAGGAAACATGTGAATGATACAAAAACAGACCGATGGATGAAGAGGATTGGCTGAAAGCCCCCTAAGTAAGAATATTGTATATATGGAATTTTTGTAAAATCGAAAAGCCTTGGTTAACACCAGTCCTAAATAAGCTTTTGCAAAGCAATAGGTCTCACATTTAGGAGAGTTAGTGGTGATAGCATTGTAAATTACAAAGTCTTTTACCTATGCGTTTTGATTCGGAGTGTAGTTGATATATGTATGGTGGAGTGGAATTATGTGGGTTGTACTGGAGCTGTTAGTTGTGGAATTATGAAGGTGAAATTCTGTGGTGTGCAGTGTATTCGTGTAGTGGAATTATGTGGAATGGCCAATAGATGGGGGTGAGAGCTGCACTGAATAGAAAGAAAGGAAGATAGAGAGGGATAGGTATTTGTTCAGGAAGTGCTGAATGAACTCGAGACAGAGGAGCAGAATGATTCTGAGAAAGAAGGGGTGAGCAGGCCAGAGACACATAATGAGGGAGAACCCGTGTTCGCAGAAGACATCCTAAGAAGAGGAGCAAAGTGTGGGTTTGAGGGACGGAAACTCCCTAGACATGCACACTGCCTAGGCTCGACTGAAAAATAACAGTCAACCTGTTATGGCTTAATTGGTTACAAAGGCTGCATGTGCTGTGGTTTATGTGCTGTGGTGTTTATTTTGTAAGTAGCTATGTGGTTAAGTGCTTATATGGATAAAGCACCTGCTGCAGAGATCTTTGTGTTCCTAGCACATTACAGGGGATAATAATAATGGGAAGATAATCCAGAACACTTTTTCAGCGGCAGCCCTATTGCTCACAGTGAGCTATGAACCAGCATGTAGGAGCTGCATGCAAACTGCTATACATGGTTAGGACCTTTTTCTTACAATCTGACATTATTATAAGGCTGCTGAAAAAGGTTCCTTTGAGTAGCAATAAGGGCTACTGGCATTAAGCAAGACTTCCAATATGTGGAATGCACAATAAGGTCATGCAAAACTTCTCTTTTGGTGAGATCGGAAAACTTTCCTGGAAAGACAACATTTGTGGATTTCAGCAGACAACCCAAGCATCATAAATAACACATCTCTAAATTGTACTCACAAGATCGCTAATTTTTCAAAGCTGAAACACAAGCATGAGATCCTAAAGAAGCTGTGAGACATCACATCCATTAAAAACACCATACTTATGAAAAGTGTCTGACAAGCTCAGAAGTTTAAATAGAAACCAATTCAAACAACATTAGCAAAGCCAACATGTCCAGGGGGCTGCTGTCCTTTTGGCTTCATCAATGCTTAATTTTGTGTATAGTTTTTGTATTAATGCATGCGTCGTATGAAAACAAGCATTGCCTAAAACCCGGTCTGCGTAAATGTAAAAGCACACATTGCACCCACATCCCTGTCATTGAAGGGACTATTATTATTCAGAGCAGAATGCCATCACATACAGCCAGTGGCTGACGGGGGCTGATCCTGTGCCCTAAGCTGTATGCTGTGATAGGTCAATACAAAATGTGAATAACATTATAGTAGACCAATGGATGAAGAGGGTCCACTGAAAGCCCGTCTATGTATAATGTACAGATATTTGTTTAACTGTACAATATATAGATTTATGTTTGTTGGAAAGTGGATTATTAGTAGGGGCAAATGTATATATGCCACTGGCAATAAGGCCACTAATACAGTATAGGGCTCAGAATAGGTCTTAGAAAATTATTCCCATGCTCAATCCTTGGTAGCTTGGTTACGAGCGGGCAGGCTTAACTTCAAAGACAGGAATGTAAAGCATTTAAAAACACCAAGTAAGTAAATAATTAAGACAAAATGCACAATAAAAATCCAAAACCAATTTATAAAAACAGGAAATATTGTTATCTTTAAAATGACACCAAAATGGCAAAATACCAATGGAGGGAACCAGAGATATGGCTTTTTAAAGATTTAGCACTATATAGCATAGAAACCTATAGCACCTTATCTGGACATCTGGTCGCGATAGACCGAGTCAAAGTCAACGTTTCAGGCCAACTGCAATGGAGTACTGCTCGGCTACCCCTCGGGGTAGGTCTCGGTCAAAGTTTTTACCTTCTGACTTAGAAACTTTTCTGGAGCTTTTCTTCCCGGGGTCTCTCGAAGCTCTCAGCCAGTCCGGATTTGGTGAGGGTTTACCAGATTGCCTTGCAACAAGTTCCTGGTCAAACTTATGGAAGTCCAACCTCCGGAGCATTCCAGCGGGACGAACCACGGATCCAGGCCGACTTGCGATTGAAGGCAGGCGGCTTGGCTTTTGAGGTTGCTCCCGTTCACCTTTTCTTCGTTTGGACTTGGATACTTTTACAGAGATTTTTTTTTCTCGCAGGGTCCCTCGATGCTCTACACCAGGCTGGATTCGGTGAGGGTTCGCCGGCCTCAGATTTCGCTCACTCCTGGTCAAACTCTGGAAGTAGGACCTAGAAAACTTTTCAGCGGGACAAACCTGGACGGCAGGCCGACTCAGGGTTGAAGGCAAACGGCTTGGCTGGCCAGGTTGGGTCTCATGGAGCTTTTTTCCAAAGTTGCTCCAAAGTTCTGGAACTTCTTCCTGAAGTTCCCCAAAGGGTCCCAAACTGTCTCAAACTCGCTCCAAGGGTCTGGAATCTCCAAGATGGTCCTTGAAAGTTGAGGACTTCAGTTCCCACAATACACATGGACAAAACCCTTACAAAGCCACTGGTAGTTCTCCAGGTTGAGGATTCTTGGTAGTGATATTCCAGATGTGCTCTGTTAACCTGTAGTTTGGTGGGAGTCCAATCTGTAGTCCTTTTACAGCAAGATAGTCCACAGGACTGTCGTTCTAGATGGTGCAATCTTCAGAGTGCAGACCTTAGGAAATGCACATCAAACTTCTCGGCACGACCCATCTTGCTTTCTTAGGTTTCAAGCAGCAGATCTGAGAGGCTCTGCCCCTCTCAGATACTTAGTCCAAGTTGTCTGGGTCAAGCAGGAAGTCACTCCTGTCCAATGGGGTGTAGGGTACGGCCCCAAGGTATGACCACTTCCTGCAGAGTGTGGCACTATTTTGTCCCAAAGTGCACCAATCCTTCAAAATTCATAATGGCGTATCTTCCAGCAGGGAGAGAGGAGCTGGCTAAACACACCCCTAGGATGGCTAATCTTCACAGTCTCTCTTCCATGCATCTGCTCATTCCCTCCTTAAGCCTAGCATCTGGCTGGGTTCAAAAGAGTAGAGTTGTAAATGACACTGGTGTCTTCCCCTTCCCTTTTGGTCCATTGTTTACGACTCCTCCCCCTGGTCTGGCATTCCTGTGTAACAGAACACTGGCCTGCCAGCAGAGCTGGTCAACCCTAGGGGCTCTTTATCACCTCTTCAAAGATGCCTGGCTAATCCACTAAACTCTGATCAATCAGGACAGACCAATAGAAGGCTGAATCTTGGCTTACAGACAAGAAACTCTTATAACTTCCTGTCTGTATATTTTAGGAAAAGTTCCACAATATCATATCTTTGGATGGGATTTTTAGCCTTCACCTATCAAGAGCTAGTAGTTAATAACTTCATGCCATGTTAACCTATGTGGCAGGGGATTTGCAATGAGATAAATGACTTGGGCCATTTTCCCAGCACCAGGGCTCATAAAAGCATATTTTATAAGTGCTCTGCCTATATCTTAAGGACCACCACCTCTGGAACACTTAGGGGAGACTGTAGGGGTTCTGAATATGTAGAAATATTGCAGATCCTCCCTAAACAGTGCTCCTAGCACCAAAGTCGATTTTGTGCAGCACTTTATCACAATGTGGGGAGTGAAATGTGCAATTTCACTTAACCCAGGGCATATAATGACGCCCCCTCACCCCTGGGACACCTAGGGGAGACTCCAGGGGTACCTAATATGCCCAAACATTGTAGGTTATCCATGTTAAGAGCCCCAAATGCCAAAGTCTAGTTTGGGCACAATTTACTTTTTAAAAGCAGTCCTGCAACACAGGGCTACTTTTAAACTGACCTCAGGCTCAGCAGTGCACACATGCAAGTACAGAAAGGGCTGCTGGCCTCTAAACTCCCATGCCCTATTATATGCTAGGGACTTAGAGGTAGTTTCAATCTCCCTTCCCTATTGTGTACTAGGGCCTTATAGGGTAGGTCATGCCAATCACAGGAGTACCCCAACCCATAGTGTACCCTAGTGTATATAGGTGTTTTCACTGTATTCTAAGTATCTCTTTCAGCATAGCACTGGCCCTGGGGCTGGTTAGGCAGAGACCAGGGTCAGTCAGAGTCAGTTACCACCAGTACCAGTCAGCAAATAGTTGGGGGGTGCCCAGGGCACAGGATGATTTTGCAATAATGTTTAAAAGCAAATGTTCTTGGCTAACACCAGACATACAAATGCAATACCAATGAATTATTAGCATTTTGCCAGTACAAACATTGACAATAAGGCGTTGTTGAACTGAATTTAATGGAGGTAAATTGAGTTGAAAGAGCAGTGAGGAGATTAAGAGGGGGCTAGGGGAGAGTTAAAAGGAGAGTCAGAAAAGAGTTTAGAGAGAAGTGAAGGGGGTACTGAAAGAGAATGAGACGAGGGATAGTCGGAGTGTTGGTGAGATGGGAGAAGATGTAAACCGAGGGGGCTGGGGGAAACTGCAGAAGTCAAGGAGAGAATTGAGAAATGGAAGGAGTCATTAAAAAGGGAGCGGTGAAAAGGTGTGTAACAAAAGCATGAGACAAAAAAAAGTAGGCGATAAACGAGGGAGGGCGGAGGGGCAGGAAGAGGGTCGAGGAGAAATTTGCGAGAAGGAGGAGGCAGAGAGAAGTGTAAGAGAAGGAAAGGTCAGTGTGGGAGAATATATTTAACAAGAAACGGAAAACTGGGAGAACTGAAGATAAAAAGGGAGAAGCAGAGGAGTGTTGCAAGGATTAGGGGTGGAGAAGAGAAGGGAAGGGGGAGCGAAGGGTGGGGAAGACTGAAAGCAATAGAAAGAACACATTGTCTCTATTTAATATGAGCAGCAGTTCAAATATAATGAAGAAGAATATTAGCAGAGAGACTTTCATATTTACAGCAATATACAAGGTTTAAATTGTGTTGCTTCGCGACAGTAGTTTTGCAAAATGTTTAAGCAAGAGCCTCAGTCTGCATGGCAGATTGTTTGTCTACCGTTAAAAGGGCAATGCGGAGCAAGTGAAAATAAATATAATTGAATTTAGTGCTCAGTCCGCGCTGGGCAATCAATATAGATCAAAAATACCTGCTATCCATGCAAAACTCTTCCATGTGTGTACTTATTAGTTTAATCACCTTCTGACCCACACCTCGGGTAGGCTCACGGATCCTTCCTCTTCCTCCTCCCCCTCGTCCATGGCTGGGCTGGGAGCCTGAAAGTGGCAAAGGCAAGTCTTGGACAATAGGCCTGGGCGGTAAATTTTGTTCCGTTCGCAGAATTTGCGATATTTTGACATTTTCGCATTCCGCGGAGAGCGCGAAAATTTCAAAACTTTCGCAACTTGCCGCGAAACGGAAGTATTTTTCTTGTTCGCGCAATAAAAATGCATTCTCGTGCGCGATCGCGACTTACCGGGTCCCTGTGTTCGCCGACGAGTTTTCCTATCCGTTCGTGCGCGCCACAAGATGTTGGATTGTTGGTAGCCGGTCGCGCTATCCCGCGAGAGTTTGTGATTGCGAACACGTAATTGCGATCGCAAACAGGAAATAAGCATCGCGAGCAAGATGGCCGCGCCCATTAGCGACCGCATGGGCAAGTTGGAGATATATATCCCCGCGAGCACGCAAAAACACATCACGAACGGGCGGGAAAAGCAATCTCCGCATCTTCGCCAAAGTTTCGCATGCTCGCGTAGATTTTGTGCAATTTCACGATAATTTGCGAAAGTCAATTTCACAAATTCCGCCCACCCTTATTGGACAACTGCAGGAGCACTGGCTGCAACCGGAGTTGAGGTAGCGCCGTGTGTGTTGCAGAGGCAGAGGACAGATTAACGGAGGGTGAGGGCTTCCTGAATATAGAAAAAAAATGCAAACACTATGAAGCGCACACAGCATCCAGTAAAAAACAAGCATTGGCATAGCCAATAGGTCTCGCCTTTGGGACCTGATAAGTATTTAGCCATGCAGTACATTATCCTGGGTGCTTAACATTTACTGTTCTTTAACGTGCGCTTTTAAAAGGTGCTGGGTAGTCAATCTAAAAACACATGATTTGTCCCCCATATGTGATTAAAATAAACAAAACATTTCTGATACATTATACATGTTGCAACATAAATATTAGCAAAGCGTAACTACATCATGTTTTAAACCATGCGTGCAACGAATGATCATGTCAGTAAAAATAAACGAGAATTAAATCATAATTAATAAAACAATTAATACAATTATGATACAATGAATATGAATTGTAAATTAACCTGTACATATAACAATGTCAACCAAAAGATTTCACGTGCAAGCAAACTCAAAACAATAAAACTAAATCGTCTAGTGTCAGCTGATCCTTCTCAGGTCATCACATGATGCAATAATCCATGTCCCAGCTCCCATGATACAACATCAGGAGCCTCCACATAGGGCTTGTGTGTGGGGTCCAGAAGACTTTTAGGATAATTACCAAGGAAACAGCGAGTATGGTAGGCTACAATTGTACATATGACTGTAAACATAGCCCCAGTGTAGACTTCAATTCTATGGGGGAAGATTTTGGCATAGAGATGTCTGTCCATCCCTTCCGGAGTCTCAGGCTACACCTACAGAAGAGCCCCATGCTGAACAAGCAGATCTGTACACATCGTCAGGGCACCCTACCCTTCCAGAGGCCCCGGTAACCGCCAGACTCATGTAGGTTCAGCCTTCACGTAAACAGCGCAGGCTTAACCCACTTCAAATTTTACCTATAGATGTCTCTTTCTTCGCAGCATCTCCTGGGCCGTGAGGCGTGAGCCCTGGCAGGGAGAGGCAGAGCCTGTCCGGCAGCTCCTCCTCTGATGCCTGGAGATGCGGAGCGCACGCGCACTGCAGGGGCTGGCAAGGGCTGCACTGCAGGGGCTGGCACGGGCTGCACTGCACGGGCTGGCACGGTCTGCACTGCAGGGGCTGGCAATGGCTGCACTGCACGGGCTGCACTGCACTGGCTGGCACGGGCTGCACTGCAGGGGCTGGCACTGGCTGCAGTGCACGGGCTGGCACGGTCTGCACTGCACGGGCTGCAGTGTGCATCTGGGTGGCTGGCTCTCTCAGTGCCTTACTTGTAACGTGCGAAAGACAGCCGGGCTGCAGAGGAGACAGGCAGGAGGGAAAAAGAGGCAGGGAGACGGCGCCTCGTCGAGAGATCGAGGAGAGGGGGGTTCAGTAGCGAGAGAGAAGGGAGAGGAAAAGCAAGGTGAGACAGAGGGAGAGGAAGGGAGAAGGTACAGAGAGATAGAGAAAGGAGGAAGGAGACAGAGCGCTGAAGAGAGAGCGCGCAAGAGAGAGGGGTGAGAGAGACGGGGCAAAGGAGACAGCGGGAGGGAGGGGGAAGAAGGTAGGGAGAGAAAAAACGAAAGAGAGGGAGAACAGTCAGGTTAAAGAGGCAGCTAGAGGGTAGAAAGAGAGGGGTGACAAGTGGAGAGAGAAAAAAAGTAGAGAAAGTGATAGGAGTGGTCGGCAGGGCCAGACTGGGAACCAAAACCGGCTCTGGCAAAGAGCTCGGACGCCCCCCTTCTCTCCCCCCCCCCCGGCTTGGGGGTGCCGCCGACCTCTTTGCCAGGGCCGGTTTTCGGTCGATTTTGTTACAGGGCCGATTTTGCAGCTATGCTGCAAAAAGGCCCTGTAACAAAAACAGCCCCGAGAGGCCCAAAACCGCCCCCCACCCATGAAGCGCACTGGGGGATTGCCCGGTGCCCGCTACGGCCAGTCCGGCCCTGGTGGTCGAGAGAGGAGAAAGAGGGGCATGGCAATACAGAGTTAAAGGAGAATGTTGACGTAGGAACATAGAGAGATAGCGACAGTATAGGTAAACGAGAGTGAGCACAAGGCCATACAGTGAGGGACGAAACAAGATGCAGGAGTTGCTGGTGTGCGCGTGCGGTTGCGAGCAGCAGCATATGTTTCTAATTATCGCGCCGGCGTCTGGGCATGATAATTGGAAACATATGCTGCTGCTGCGCGTAACCGTAAGCATTAGGCCGTGGGCGTGAACATGGGGAATAAAAGGTGGGACAAAAAAAGCCTTTGGCCAATTGCGTGCTGTCTTTGTTAAAAAGACGCACACAAAGGCGAATAGCCTGGGACAAAAGCAAAAGCACACACACAAGCGTGTGTGAGCGTGAGGTGAGCTTTCTGAAAGCCCTTACATAAAGTCTTCGCCAGAACAGCGCATGCGCGCTGTTACAGGCTCGACCTAAAAAACCGGGCACACAAAGGGCATTGATGGGGATGGATGGGAGAGGGAGGGGGAACAATGGCGTCTGTAGATTTCTTTAGTTAACCTGGCACCTGCTTCGCGTGGCGTCCGTGCAGCGGTGGAGGGAGGTGGGGGATGTAGCATATTTAAAAGTAATAGCCATTAAAGTGAAAGTGCAGAATGGGGTGCTTTATAAAAAAGAAATACTTTAAGGTAAATACGCTGAGCCACAGATAAAGAAAAGCAGTCGCCATGAAACTGAAAGACCGGGTTAAAAAAACAAACAGTTGTCACCGTAACTGAAACAAGCAGGAGGGAGGGGGAGGCAGCTATAGGACAGGGAGCAAGTGTTTGCATGTTCTCACAGCAGCTGAATACCGTGCCATACTCATTGCTGTAGCAGTCTGCAAATTCTGCACATGCAGCGGTGTCATGCCCTTCCCAGGACATGGGAGAACCACTGCTGTTACCGAACATGCACATTGCTCTTCTGTATCAGACCCACTGCGATGAAAGCACTGCGGCTGGTGCGGAGGGAGCCTATTTGAAAGAGAAAGTGCAGCATCCATTTCTGGCATGTCGTGGATTAAGCAAGTAAATTAAAAGTATGGATCGGAGCAGCCAGCAGTGAAGCAGCATATTGAGTGCAGGAATGCTTTGTTGCGCTGTGCAAACGTAAAGAAAGGCTTGTGGTTGCTTAAAGAAAAAGCAACTACACCATGCCTCCCGAGGCTGGACGCGAGGAGGATCCATTACTAATAAATATATATAAGCGGGTGCCGTGCTGAAACCTACAGCCTGGCGCCTGAGGCAGGACGGTGATGGGGAGCATACAGGAGGAGACAGTCAGCAGAGAGTGGAAAAGCGGACACCTTTGCAGGAAAGCATGTCGTGCCTGCAATTGGAGAAAATCATTGAAGAAAATAGTGCTCACAGACTGTAAATGAAAAATACTGAGTGACAAAACAAGTAAAAGGGCCAGTCCTCATGGGAGATTACAAAAGCAGAAAAGGCGATACTAAGGAGGGACGACGAATGGACAGTAACAGAAGCCAATTGAGGAGATGGGCGGAAGATGTGCAGAGCTTCAAGTCCAAAATCTGAGGACAGCATGTCTCAAAGAGACAGCGCAAGCACTGCCTAGGTGAGACCTAAAAAAGCAGTAGGTTATTGGTAGATGGTGCAGCCTTACATCCAGATAGAAGCAACTGCTGGTCTGAAGTCACATATCTTTACATATGTCTGGTTCAAAAAATACTCCCTGGTGGCAGTCACACTTTCTTACAGAGCATGATAGCACTCTACATTCCTTTGAGATACTAGACAGCTACTCAGGCCTTCCTACTTAGAGTAGAAACAGATCGGGAAAGTATGTGATGGTGGAAGATGTTATTGAACTGGATTGCCAAACTATGGAATACACATCCACTTAAGGAGGTGGCTCAAGACTCAAGACTGGTTATGTTGTGCCTGTATATACTAGCTCGTGCCCTGAGCACCTGACTGCTGATCGTGTGCTGGTAAGTACTTGCTAATATAACATATCAATACATAATGTAATGTAATGTAACACAACACTGTTCAGTACAAGACAACAGAAATGTGAATGTCAAGATTAGATTGCCACCATTATTTGCGAAACTCAACATACTTAACAAACAAAGCCCCACAACATCTGAAAACATAGATGGCACAACACTGTTGGATCTGCTGCCCTAGAACTCTCACCTAGTGCAAAGTGGAAACCTTATGCGATGTGGGACATTGATTTCTGACGGTAGTCCTGCAAGGGGCAATGGCACAGTGTCTGTGCTCCCACTCCATAATAGGGGTATACATTTGTGCCACAGTCAATCAATCAATCAATCAATCAATCAGTGGGTCTTGTAGAGCGCAGCTTGTCACCCCGGGATGTCTCGAGGCACTGGGTAGTTGTGCGATCCTCGATCGGAAAGGTGGTGGTTGAAATGCCAGTTCTTGAACTATTTCCTGAAGTCCTTCAGAGATGGGGAGGTGCGCAGGTGGAGCGGAAGGTCGTTCCAGGACTTTGCGGCGCGATAGGAGAAGGAGCGACTTCCGCAGCGGCTGCGACGGATGCAGGGGATCTGGGCCAAGGCGTGGGTGAAGGATTGGAGCTCTCTGGTCAGTGGAATCACAAGCAGTGGAGTGACTGACCATTGGCACAGTGTCGATATTCTCCTTTTGTGCATCAACCTCACACTCAAAGAGGGAATTAAAAGAAACAGTGGGCAAAAAGTATAGTAGTCACAAACATTTCACAGAGTTATGGCACGCAGACCAGCAGGTCTTTTCTAGACCTCTTACAGCTTTTCCATCTGTACGTGTCACACGCAGACAGCGTGGTTAAAATAACTTCATCGCCATTATTTCAGACCCACAGCCCACTATAGACAGGATACTCCCTGTCTGCAGAGTGACTAACGTGTCACCAATGACTCGCAACACCCCTGAGCAAACATCTCATGTGTTGTTGCCTCGCAGATTCCTATCAAATCTGCTTCCTCACATTTTCTATGAGGAATGTTCCCAAATGTGCACAGGAGTGTGTCATTTTCATGCTGTCTGCTCTTCTCCCACTGGACAATCAAAAGCCATCAGACCATGTTAGACACGGAGATGTTTTAAAGCATATGTGAAGGGCTCCCATCTTCCAAGGGGCCCCTGGAGAAGTGAACTTTCTATTTCATTTTTGTCTTCTCTATCTAAACTTCCCTCCCTCTCTGCTTACCTCTATCTCAGACCCCATACCTTTACACCTTATGTAGATTTTTAGGGTTGTATGCAAAACATATTTCAATTGTTTTTGTGTGACCCCGTTAAAGGTTCACATATAATATATTATTGTTTGGCATCATGTGGGCTTGAGTTAGCAGGAAATTAGTATTAAAATTGAAATTTGTTAGATTTAGGGGCCCCTAAAAAAGTCTTGCATAGGGCCTCCAAAAAACTTTAAGATTGAAATTGCAAATTGTATGTATATAGCACTTTTTGTCCCTAACGAGGTGTTGAAGCGCTTTCGGTGAGTGGCACGCTACTCTGGAACACAGGGTGGATAAGGGGTGGATTAGTAGAGCGAAATATAAATTGTAATTGGGGGTGGTGCACATGTGTGCCTGTTAGTTGGATGAATATTTGGAAAGGATTATGTGGGAGTCCATAGTAGCACGAGAAGTTTGGGTTCAGTCAGAGAGCGGAGGTGGAGGGATAGTCATAAGCAGGTATAGGATGAGTCACAGAGCAGTGGTTTGGGGAGAGTTGTAAATGTTTTTTTTCCTCCGTAGTATGACACTGGCTAGGCAGAACATCTCACATGCATCAAACAGCACAGGTATGCCTTCTGGTCATCTGTCATTATGTTGCCAACAAGAACAACCAACACTAAGACATACCAAACAATCACTCAACAGAACACATCAGACAGGCCTTATAATGTGGATCCAACATAGTTCTGATATGATATGAAGAAGGTCATCGCCAAACTACAAACAAGTTACCCCTAAAAAATAGATGTAATTCAGATCCTTTAAGATGTGCTTGTATCCACCCTACACCAACAAAACACATTAGACAAACCACTGACACTGACCATTGCCCAACAAAGCATGTAACCCAATAGTATGCAACCACATTGGTATATCCCTATTTTCAAATCAAAATACATATCAAAACAATTCACCAGTAAAGCACCGAAGCATGTCACACTCATACATGCACTGCATTGCTTTAAAACATGTAACCGGCTCCCAGAAAACAATTTTCTAAGGACGCACAATGGACAACCATGAAACCTAGTGACAAATAATCAAAGATTTTTAGCACATACATTCATAGAGAAAGCACGTTTCAGGGGTTTCTGACAGCCTATGACAGACCTTACCATGTGTAAACAATAAAACGGAGTGATAGATATTCATGAACAAATGTGGTGACATACAGCTCAAAACAAAATTCCCACAAACATACATAGCATAACGTACCGTTACGTAATGTCACGTAATGTAACATAACGTAACCTAACATATACATTTATTTCCTATGCTTTAAAGCTGTGGGAAGCACCAATGGGTCAGATAATAACATTCTCACATTCAGAAATTATCGCTAACCAAACCCATTCCTTTAGGTCATCTCAGAATCCAATGCAACGAGTCGTATGATAGCTACAAATACATATAAATACTTTTCCAATCCCAAATAGGCTTTAAGTATGAGTCCAACTCTTCTCCCCTGTGAGAAGTTGGCCTGGTATATGATGCTCACTAGTTAAAGTGATCACCTTGTACCATGCCAAGCAACCCTTATGGTGTGGTTGTAAGTCAACCTTTTCGGACTATCTGCCCTAGTGGTAGCGTAGGCTAAGCAGTCTTTGAGGCTAAACTCGTGAAGCGTGTTAAGCCAGCTGTTTTACCAAATGCAACCCCCTTTTATACCAATGAAAGGACACCACACAGATATATATTCAAAATATATATGTATTTATTTCTCAAAGTAACCCCTAGTCTCTTTATGAGCACAGGAGCACAAATCGTCAAACAAGATTACAGTAGAATACACAGAAGTTGCACTTTATATGGATAGGCCCTGGTGGCCGCTCGAACCATATACTAAAATAGTGGTATAAGTACCACGAACAGAAAAGGGAAAAGGCCTAGGGCCTCTAGAATCGCTGGGCCTACAAGGAGCTAACTTCAGTTAGTGACCAGGAGGTCCACGGGCGGCGTGTGCAGAGCAAATAGTCACACGCGTGCTCCCATAGGTTTCAATGGGTGCGTAAAAAGTACAAAGTTACTGCAAAAAGGATCTTCCGGATGGACTAGGAACTCAAGATTTGGAACACAGGCACTAGAGATGTAATACTACACTTGGGCACAGGTGTGCCAGCTTTACCTCACCCACAGGAAGCGGGTGCATAGGCCTCGAAGTGCGTCGGGTTTCTTCTATCTGTTCCGTGGAGCTTGAAGACAAAGATGCTGCAGGCGGTCGGTCAGGGAGAGATGCAGTGGATCCAAGAGTGGATCGGAGATGTTGAAGACCTGTAAGCAGAGGGGACAGTGTTCACAGTCACTAGCCAGTGACCAGCGTGGCACCAGGTGGGTACCAGGCAATGTCGGGTGCAAACAGGAAGAAAGGTGTAGCTTGTCTCTGCAGCCACGTGGTCCCTGGAGGTCGACGATGTCCAGGAGTCGGTTCACAAGCTGTCCCACGCAGGCTCTCGCTGTCGGCGGTGTCGGCAACTTGATCGAAGCAAACAAGCCTTGGCAAAAGCAATTGTTGTAGGAGATGAAATAAGCTGATGGTTCTGACCAGCAAGGTCAGAAGGACTGCTCCTTTGGAGGGGAGCAAGGGCCAGTCTGGAGCAACCAGACCAGCGGTGTATTTCTTGAAGTTTGGCGCCAAGATGGCTACTAGCCAGCGGGCCAGCAACCGGTTAGGCGCGTCGAGTGGCAAAATGCAGAAGGGCCCCACGCAGATCGTGGAGATGCTGGAGGGCTCACCTTTGGTGCAGATGCTGCTCGGGTGTTGGGCTTCTCAGATCCCAAAGCACAACTTGGAGGGAGCCTCGGTTGTTGCACTTGTCAGCTTGTCGTGGTCGTTTCAAGATGGCTGGCTCCACGTGTCTCGGTGCCTCCACGGGTCTCCTCTTTTCAGGGACTGTGGATCGGGCAGTGAGAGGTCTGGAGGTCCAGGTCTTGTCAGTCTCTGGGCTCGGGCTCCAGCGGGAGGCGGCGGCAAAGCAGACATTGAATCGCTGGATGGTGCTTGCGTTAGCAAGGTGGTCACTCCCTGACCACAGGGGAGATTTCCTTCAGTCTTCTGTGCAGCAGAATGTCGAAGTTCCCGTCTTCTTCTTAGTTTCAAGTCGATTCCAGGATGTCTGAAGTCTTAGGACACAGCTCCTACCTTTAAGCGGATTCTAGGGGCCGGACTACCTGCTAGGTCCCTCCCTATGGGTGGGACCAGGAAGGGGGGTGGTTACACCCCCAATCCTTTGTCCAGCTCGCCCCAGGCCCGGGACTGGTGTGCCCCAGGACCGGTTTGAACTGGCATATGCACCGAGGCTCCTTGTGAGCCACAGGCATGTCTGGTTTCTTTCAAGCCCTACCTGACCAATACACAAAATCCTGTCTGGGGTGGTGCATGCACCTCCCCTGGCAGGAAACCCTTTGTCCACACCTCCCAAGCTGGAAAGACTCCCAGCAGCAGGAGGGCAGACTTGTGTCTGTGGTGGCAGCATCCATTTTGTGGAGCTGAGGCTATGTCTGATTTTACCCGGGTTTCAGGTACTGTACATGTCGTGTCCCTCTAGAAGGGTGGAATGCTAACCCCGTCGCCAGAATTGGCAAGGGGTTAGTATTCCAATTCGTATGACACCTTACTCGACATGTTTTGATAAAGCCAAACCAAAGATAGCATTTAACCGCGAGGTTCATAATGCACTTAAGAGTATATGGTATGACGATATCTGGAAACAGTAGAAGGAAGTTGTTCCGACCACTGCAGACAGGCTCAGCTCATGCCAGAGCACCATCTCACATGGAACCAAGCACTCTGCCTTCAGGATTGTTAAGGCCTGCCATAGGAGTGACTTATAGGTTACCAGGTGTCCCATTTAAGGTTAGGTATAGGTATACTACACCTAAGTAAGAGGTGATTACACCAACTTACTCCAGCTGAGTGATCAGCCAGTTGTGTCAAATTGTTAGGCCAAGCCTGGGGTGGCATAATACATGCTTCAGCCCCTGGCAGGCCTTGGGTACACCAATGCCCTGGGTACCTAGTGTACACTGGTACAGGGGCTGACAGGGTGATCCACTTCCAATTGGTTATGCACCTAGGGTGCATAGTGTAAATTTAGTAGAGAGAACAGCAGGCTGGGGGTCTGATTGGCAGGCCCACAGCCTCAATATGTCAAAAACCAGTGAAGCAAAAAGCAAAAATTTGGGGTGACCATAGGATAGCAGACCCTACTCTCCTACACAACCCCCCCCCAAACGCTGGGACATTAAACTAGCCTTGACCAGTCTCGTCTTCATGTCCTAAGTGGAAGTACCTGGAGAGACCATCTGCATTCCCATGGTCAGTACCTGGCCGGTGCTCCACTGTAAAGTCCATCCCCTGTAGGGAAATGGACCACCTAAGCAGTTTGGGGTTTTCACCCTTCATCTGATTTAGCCACAAGAGGGGCTTATGGTCGGTCTGAATCTTGAAGTGAGTGCCAAACAAGTATGGCCTCAGCTTCTTCAGGGCCCACACCACAGCAAAGGCCTCCCTCTCAATAGCTGACCAATTCTTCTCTCTGGGGGTCAACCTTCTGCTAATAAAAGCAATGGGTTGGTCTTGACCATCTACATTAAGTTGTGACAGCACAGCTCCCACGCCCAACTCAGAAGCATCTGTTTGGACAATAAACTCTTTGGAGTAGTCAGGACTTTTCAGGATAGGTGCAGAGCACATGGCCTCCTTCAGGTCATCAAATGCCTTTTGACAGCTTACTGTCCACTGAACCTTTTTGGGCATCTTCTTGGATGTCAGATCATTAAGAGGAGTCACAATGGACCCATAGTTCTTAACAAACTTCCTGTAGTACCCAGTCAAGCCCAAGAAAGCTCGAACTTGAGTCTGGGTGGTTGGAGGAGACCAGTCCTTGATGGATTGTATCTTACTCTCCAGTGGTTGAACTTGGCCTCCACCTACAAGGTGGCCCAAATATACAACCTTACTCTGCCCTATCTGGCACTTAGTAGCCTTGATAGTGAGGCCTGCCCTTTGCAGAGCCTCAAGAGCCTTCTTCAGGTGGATCAGGTGATCCTCCCAGGTGGAGCTAAAGACAGCAATGTCATCCAGATATGCTGCGCAAAAGTCATCCAACCCAGTAAGGACTTGGTTCACCAGCCTTTGGAAGGTGGCAGGTGCATTCTTCAGACCAAAGGGCATCACCACAAACTGGTAGTGCCCACCTGGGGTTGAGAATGCTGTTTTGGCCTTAGACTCCTCAGCTAATCTGATTTGCCAATAGCCAGCTGTCAAGTCAAATGTGCTCAAAAACTTAGCAGAAGCTAGTTTGTCTATGAGCTCATCTGCCCTTGGAATAGGGTGTGCATCTGTCC
The DNA here is from genome assembly GCF_964204655.1 of Triturus cristatus. Taxonomy (NCBI): domain Eukaryota; kingdom Metazoa; phylum Chordata; class Amphibia; order Caudata; family Salamandridae; genus Triturus; species Triturus cristatus. The sequence goes on along the minus strand of NC_140581.1, from coordinate 790,707,171 downwards.
TGGTGACAGCATTGAGTCCTCTGTAATCCACACAGAACCTCATCTCTCTTTTGCCATCTTTGGTGTGAGGTTTGGGGACCAGAACCACTGGGCTAGCCCAGGGGCTCTCTGAGGGTTCAATGACACCTAATTCCAGCATTTTATGTACCTCAGCCTTTATACAGTCCCTGACGTGGTCAGGTTGTCTGTAAAGCTTGTTCTTTACAGGCAGACTGTCACCAGTGTCCACCACATGGGTACACCAGTCAGTTTGACTAGGTATCAAGGAAAACATATGTGAAAATGATTGTAGAACCTGTCTACATTCAGTCTGCTGATGGGCAGTGAGGTTGCCTCCAAGGGTCACTCCTTCAACTGAGCCATCTTCAGGGTTCTGAGACAACAGGTCTGGGAGAGGGTCACTCTCTTCATCCTGTCCCTCATCTGTAGCCATGAGCAAGCCCATGTCTGCCCTGTCAACATATGCTTTGAGCCTGTTAACATGGAGTACCCTGTGGGGACTCCTGGGAGTTCCTAGGTCTACCAAGTAGGTGACCTCTCCCTTCTTTTCCAGGATTGTATGGGGTCCAGACCATTTGTCTTGGAGTGCTGCTGGGGCCACTGGCTCCAACACCCATACCTTCTGTCCTGGCTGAAACTCAACCAAGACAGCCTTTTGGTCATGCCAAGCTTTCTGTAAGGCCTGGCTTGCCTCAAGGTTTTTGGATGCCTTCTCCATATACTCAGCCATCATGGAGCGGAGACCAAGTACATAGTCCACTATGTCTTGTTTAGGCTTTTTGAGAGGTAACTCCCATCCTTCCTTCACTAAACACAGTGGGCCTCTTACAGGGTGCCCAAACAACAATTCAAAGGTGCTGTAGCCAACTCCTTTTTGTGGGACCTCTCTGTAAGCAAACAGAAGGCAGGGTAGAAGGATGTCCCATCTTCGCCTGAGCTTCTCAGGTAATCCTTTGATCATACCCTTTAGGGTCTTGTTGAATCTCTCAACAAGCCCATTGCATTGTGGGTGATAAGGGGTGGTGAACTTGTAGTTGACACCACATTCCTTCCACATAGCTGTCAAGTATCCTGACATAAAGTTGGTACCTCTGTCAGATACTACCTCCTTAGGAAACCCCACTCTGGAGAATACTCCCAGCAGGGCCCTGGCCACAACAGGTGCTGTAGTGGTCCTAAGGGGAATTGCCTCTGGATACCTGGTGGCATGATCCACTACCACCAGTATAAATCTGTGCCCAGATGCAGTGGGAGGATCCATGGGACCCACTATGTCTATTCCCACTCTTTCAAAGGGGACCCCCACCACAGGTAGTGGTATTAGGGGGGCCTTTGTTGTGCCACCTGATTTGCCACTGGCTTGGCAGGTCACACAGGAGCGACAAAACTCCTTTGTATCTTCATTCATATGAGGCCAGTGAAAGTGAGGGACACGCCTGTCCCAAGTCTTATTCTGGCCTAGGTGTCCTGCTAAAGGAATATCATGGGCCAAGGTAAGAAGGAAGCCCCTAAATTGCAGAGGTATGACCAACCTCCTGGTTGCACCAGGCTTGGGGTCTCTAGCCTCTGAATAAAGGAGCCCTTCATCCCAATACACTTTATGGGTACCTTGAGCATTCCCAGCAGCCTCAGCAGCAGCCAGCTGTCTGAGGGGTTCAAGAGAGGGACAGGATAACTGAGCCTGCCTCAAGTCAGCCCTTGAAGGTCCCCCTGTCCCCAGAAACTCAACCTGATCAGGTTCAAGCTCTTCAGGGACAGTTCCTTCAGGGTCCTCCAGATCAGCTTCCTGGGAAGGCTGATCATCACTCTGAGGCAGGGGGGAAGGCACAGCCTTGACCCTCCTGCTCTTCTTCTTGGTAGGTACTTGGTCCATTGTTCCAGGATCCAAGACCTGAGGTTCAGTGAGGCACTTTTTGGCCTGTGACCTGGTCACAGCAAGGACATGTGATGATATACCTAACATCTCTGCATGAGTCCTGTACTCCACTTCTGACCATAGAGAACTCTCTAGGTCATTGCCCAACAAACATTCTACTGGGAGGTCTGCACTAACCACAACCCTTTTGAGGCCAGTTACCCCTCCCCATGAGAAGTTAACAACTGCCACACTATGTGAAGTAGTGGCATTGCTGGCATTGGTCACCAGGTAATTCTCACCTGGTATGTACTGTCCAGGGTCCACAAAGCCTGGTGTCACCATAGTGACACTGGCACATGTGTCCCTGTAGGCTTGAGCCACTTTTTCATTAATTAAAGGAGTCTGTCTGTACTTGCCCAGGTTACTGGGGCTCACAGTCAGGGACAAATCAATGTCCCCATCACAGATCAAGACTGCCTGTGTCAGGGTTCTGTCTAAGTCAGAATCTCCTTCAGTTCCCATAGTGATTCCCACTACACCCTTTGTCTGGGGACCAACACTGCTAACAGTAGTACTGGGAGCAGGTGCCTTAGGGGCAACAGTGTTGGGGGCTCCACCCTTTTTGCAATCACTAGTCCAGTGAGTTGTATTTTTGCAATGATTGCACCAGGGTTTCTTTTGACCTTCTTTCTTCTTTTTGGACTGTTGGGACCCACCCTCCTTAGCAGTAGTTTGGGGCCCTGTTGAAGACTTCTGGTCTTTAGGTTTCTGATCTCCACCCTTTTGGTCTGTTTTCTTCTGATGACCCCCTTGGCCCTGGTTCTGGTTCTTTTGCTTAACCCTGGTTCTGACCCATTTGTCTGCCTTCTTTCCCAATTCTTGGGGAGAGGTCAGATCAGAGTCAACCAAGTGTTGATGCAGTTGCTGGTTTTGACAGTTATTTAAAATCTGTTCTCTCATCATCAAATTATACAATCCTGTAAAATCAGATACCTTACTTCCCAGCAACCAACCCTCCAAAGCCTTAGTGGCACATTCAACATATTCAGACCAGTCCTGAGTCTGTGTCTTTTGGGTGTCTCTGAACATTAACCTGTACTGTTCAGTGGTTAAGCCTAACCCATCAACCAGAACACTCTTCAGGACTCTGTAGTTTCTGACATCCTCTTCTCTAACAGTGAGGAGTCTGTCTCTGCCTCTTCCTTCAAAGGAGAGCCAGAGGATTGCTGCCCACTGGTCTTCAGGAACCTGCTGTACTTTGCAGGCTCTCTCAAGAGCAGTTATCCATTTGTGGATGTCATCCCCACTTTTGTAGGGGGGCACAACCTTAGACAGGTTCCTATTATCAAAGACCCTATCTTTGTCCTTAGGGACAATGCTGCCACCAGTGGGTATAGACCCACTCTCTCTAGGTTGCCTAGCCTTGTTCAGTTTCTCTTCCATCAGGGCTACTTCTAGCTCCTGTTTCCTGATCCTCAGCTGGGCTTCCTGCATTCTGGCCTCATGTTACCTCCTCTGAGGGGTGGTCATCCTTTTCCTAGAGTGACCTTGAGAGCCTCTAGAGCCATGAGAAGCATTGGAGTCACCTGAGCGATTCCTTTGCCTCCCAAGCCCTGTGTTAAGTCCACTGGGGAGATCCAATGGGGTAAACCCACTGTCAGTCCCCAATAGCCTTAGTTTAGCTGGGCCAAGTATAACACTTGGCACTGGGCTAGTTCTCCCTTCATCATCACTACTTTCTGTATCAGCACCTTTATCACTCTCATCCTCTGTGGTATTATTGCCATCTAAGGGGTGACTATTGGAACTGGGTACCTCTGTAGCATCTTCAGAAGGGGGGCCTCCTGTTCCTGTCCCTAAGGGGGCTAACTGGGAAGCTTTCTTGAGCTCTCTCTGATTCTCATCATTTTGCAAGAGTTCTCTGAGCTCAGCAGAGGTAGGGTTCTTGGGCTGTTTAAGGCCTCTAAGAGTTGCCAAATGCCTGAGCTCATTCTGATTAAGGGTAGCAAAGATGGATGGTGCCCTCTGGGGGTCACTCTCAACAGAGATGGGTACAGTGGACCCCTCTGCCCCAGCCATTGCTCTTAAGTGTGGGTGGATGTGTTGCAATCTACCTACACTTGGGTTTACCTACTAAACCTATCTAGTAGTTGTAGTCAGGGTGTGCTACTCCCTTTGCTCTACAACAACTAAGTTCAGTAGAACTTATGTATATCTAATCTTGTTTTATATGTACCTACAGGTACCTATGTGATCTTTCAATTGGTAACCCAGAGATTACAATGGTAAAACACAGCAAGCTCAAAACCAACCGCTGCTCACCAATGTGAGAAGTTGGCCTGGTATATGATGCTCGCTAGTTAAAGTGATCACCTTGTACCATGCCAAGCAACCCTTATGGTGTGGTTGTAAGTCAACCTTTTCGGACTAGCTGCCCTAGTGGTAGCGCAGGCTAAGCAGTCTTTGAGGCTAAACTCGTGAAGCGTGTTAAGCCAGCTGTTTTACCAAATGCAACCCCCTTTTATACCAATGAAAGGACACCACACAGATATATATTCAAAATATATATGTATTTATTTCTCAAAGTAACCCCTAGTCTCTTTATGAGCACAGGAGCACAAATCGTCAAACAAGATTACAGTAGAATACACAGAAGTTGCACTTTATATGGATAGGCCCTGGTGGCCGCTCGAACCATATACTAAAATAGTGGTATAAGTACCACGAACAGAAAAGGGAAAAGGCCTAGGGCCTCTAGAATCGCTGGGCCTACAAGGAGCTAACTTCAGTTAGTGACCAGGAGGTCCACGGGTGGCGTGTGCAGAGCAAATAGTCACACGCGTGCTCCCATAGGTTTCAATGGGTGCGTAAAAAGTACAAAGTTACTGCAAAAAGGATCTTCCGGATGGACTAGGAACTCAAGATTTGGAACACAGGCACTAGAGATGTAATACTACACTTGGGCACAGGTGTGCCAGCTTTACCTCACCCACAGGAAGCGGGTGCATAGGCCTCGAAGTGCGTCGGGTTTCTTCTATCTGTTCCGTGGAGCTTGAAGACAAAGATGCTGCAGGCGGTCGGTCCGGGAGAGATGCAGTGGATCCAAGAGTGGATCGGAGATGTTGAAGACCTGTAAGCAGAGGGGACAGTGTTCACAGTCACTAGCCAGTGACCAGCGTGGCACCAGGTGGGTACCAGGCAATGTCGGGTGCAAACAGGAAGAAAGGTGTAGCTTGTCTCTGCAGCCACGTGGTCCCTGGAGGACCACAACGTCCAGGAGTCGGTTCACGAGCTGTCCCACGCAGGCTCTCGCTGTCGGCGGTGTCGGCGACTTGATCAAAGCAAACAAGCCTTGGCAAAAGCAATTGTTGTAGGAGATGAAATAAGCTGATGGTTCTGACCAGCAAGGTCAGAAGGACTGCTCCTTTGGAGGGGAGCAAGGGCCAGTCTGGAGCAACCAGACCAGCGGTGTATTTCTTGAAGTTCGTCACCAAGATGGCTACTAGCCAGCGGGCCAGCAACCGGTTAGGCGCGTCGAGTGGCAAAATGCAGAAGGGCCCCACGCAGATCGTGGAGATGCTGGAGGGCTCACCTTTGGTGCAGATGCTGCTCGGCTGTTGGGCTTCTCAGATCCCAAAGCACAACTTGGAGGGAGCCTCGGTTGTTGCACTTGTCAGCTTGTCGTGGTCCTTTCAAGATGGCTGGCTCCACGTGTCTTGGTGCCTCCACGGGTCTCCTCTTTTCAGGGACTGTGGATCGGGCGGTGAGAGGTCTGGAGGTCCAGGTCTTGTCAGTCTCTGGGCTCGGGCTCCGGCGGGAGGCGGCGGCAAAGCAGACATTGATTCGCTGGATGGTGCTTGCGTTAGCAAGGTGGTCACTCCCTGACCACAGGGGAGATTTCCTTCAGTCTTCTGTGCAGCAGAATGTCGAAGTTCCCGTCTTCTTCTTAGTTTCAAGTCGATTCCAGGATGTCTGAAGTCTTAGGACACAGCTCCTACCTTTAAGCGGATTCTAGGGGCCGGACTACCTGCTAGGTCCCTCCCTATGGGTGGGACCAGGAAGGGGGGTGGTTACACCCCCAATCCTTTGTCCAGCTCGCCCCAGGCCCGGGACTGGTGTGCCCCAGGACCGGTTTGAACTGGCATATGCACCGAGGCTCCTTGTGAGCCACAGGCATGTCTGGTTTCTTTCAAGCCCTACCTGACCAATACACAAAATCCTGTCTGGGGTGGTGCATGCACCTCCCCTGGCAGGAAACCCTTTGTCCACACCTCCCAAGCTGGAAAGACTCCCAGCAGCAGGAGGGCAGACTTGTGTCTGTGGTGGCAGCATCCATTTTGTGGAGCTGAGGCTATGTCTGATTTTACCCAGGTTTCAGGTACTGTACATGTCGTGTCCCTCTAGAAGGGTGGAATGCTAACCCCGTCGCCAGAATTGGCAAGGGGTTAGTATTCCAATTCGTATGACACCTTACTCGACATGTTTTGATAAAGCCAAACCAAAGATAGCATTTAACCGCGAGGTTCATAATGCACTTCAGATTATATGGTATGACGATATATGGAAACAGTAGAAGGAAGTTTTTCCGACCACTGCAGACAGGCTCAGCTCATGCCAGAGCACCATCTCACATGGAACCAAGCACTCTGCCTTCAGGATTGTTAAGGCCTGCCATAGGAGTGACTTATAGGTTACCAGGTGTCCCATTTAAGGTTAGGTATAGGTACACTACACCTAAGTAAGAGGTGATTACACCAACTTACCCCAGCTGAGTGATCAGCCAGTTGTGTCAAATTGTTAGGCCAAGCCTGGGGTGGCATAATACATGCTTCAGCCCCTGGCAGGCCTTGGGTACACCAATGCCCTGGGTACCTAGTGTACACTGGTACAGGGGCTGACAGGGTGATCCACTTCCAATTGGTTATGCACCTAGGGTGCATAGTGTAAATTTAGTAGAGAGAACAGCAGGCTGGGGGTCTGATTGGCAGGCCCACAGCCTCAATATGTCAAAAACCAGTGAAGCAAAAAGCAAAAATTTGGGGTGACCATAGGATAGCAGACCCTACTCTCCTACATCCCCTTTCCATCGATGCTTCGATTGAGAATAGGAGAACCTGGCACAGAGCTGAAAATCACCCTTAAATAGTTGGCGAAGATTTGAAAACCTTGAGATACACAAAATTAACTTAACTAAATTATGGGACATGTGTACAATGAAATGTCGGAGCGCAGAGCTGTGCCACATTCGGCAGCACCACGCTCCAACATTTCCAAAACGCAGGGATGCACTGTATTTACAACAATATGGAGCACCCCTGTGTTTCCATGGTGCTGACGCCAAAATGAGCTGCCTAGCACCAATGCAGGCCCCCTTGCACCATAGTGCAAGGAGCCTGTGTTGGAGGGAATGATTGTTAATGTGCAGGAAGGTGCCCCTTCCTGCACATAAACAATCAGTCAAAACTTGGCTGTTTAGCCTATAAGTTTTCCTCCCCTGACGAAGCTTTATGGTCTCGGGTCTGCCAGCGCCGGGACACTCTGCTTGAGTAGCTGAGCGCTTAACAAAACCCATAATGACATAACATAACATAACATAATGGTGATTTGTTACTTCTATGTGTGCTGCATTGTGAAGCACACATAGAAGTTGCAAATCATCATTATTGAATTGATTATGTGCAGGAAGGAACACCTTCCTGCACATAAACAATAATTCATGGCGTTTTACTCTTTCTGTGTGTGCTGCAGAATGTAACTACGGTGCAATGCCCTTGTAAACATGCCTCTAGGTTTCTTTCCTGACCAGCAAATGCAGTATTGTCAGTACATTCAGGATCAGTGTTTGAACCTGACCTAAATGTAATACTCTAGACATGCAAATAATATCTCCGTTTCTGAAGTCTGGGTTTGAGAACTTCAAAGCAGAGTGAGCATATTTATCACACTTTGCAGAAATATGAAGGCGTGCTCCAGGTGGTCTGCATTCCAGTCTTCCCCACTCACTGCCATGGAGTCATTTCTCAGAAACGCTTCTCAGTGCTATCCCTTTCAACTCCTTTCCCTTGAATTTAACATGTTCTCAAAAACTCCAAACTCTTTGAAGCTAATTAGAATAGTCGAATAGCCTGTTTTTTTTGCACTTGTAGCAATTGCCTAAAAGTTCATGTTTTTTTTTTATGTAGTGATTTAACCATTGGCTAATAATATAGTGAGCACTGTGCACAAAATGTAGCATTTTTTGCATAATTGTACATTTACCACATTTGCCACATAATCAATCGTCGGCTGCACAATCTGCAGATTTTAATAAAAAATTGTTTGTTTCTAGCACTTTCAAAGGTTACTAAAAACACAGAGACACTTGCCGTGCAGTGGCAGGCCCTTTGTAGAGTCTGACAGGTCACCTTTCTGTTGCATACTGCTATATTTGGGTGTTAATTTTGTACTAATGAGGTGCAACCAATGCCCGGACAGTGTTAACAACTGTAAAAATGGCAAAATAATGAAATAATATCACCATAAAATGTGCCATACTCTTCCAATCACTCTGCTGCATTATTTACTCAAACCTGCAGCTGAATTTGGCCAGCCACGGCCGCTGCAGGTAAGAGCGGTGGGCAATGGGGCCGGCTGGGGTAGATTTTGAGAGACGACCACGAGGGAAAATTACCTGCTCCTTCCTTATATTCCTGCTCGACAGTTGCGCTCCCTTGATGCTGGACTCCTCTCAGTCCCCAGAATAAAGAAGGCTAGGATGGGAGGAAGATCGTTCCGCTCCTTAACTGCCCGTAGATGGAACACCCTCCCCCCCGACTACGGGCAGAATCATCAGAACTGATTTTTCGGAAGGAGCTGAAGACGCTTCTCTTCCCCAAGGGCTAACTATCTGCTTTTGGTTTTGTTGGGTGGGTGCTGCTGCAATCCTTGATAGCGCGGGGACACACTGGTAAGTGTAACCAGGCGCTCTACAAATTCAGAAATAATAATAATAATAATAATTTTCCCTCACGATCGTCTCTCGAAATACCCCCCAGCTGGCCCCACCGCTCCACCGCGCTTACCTGCAGCGGCCTCAGCTGAATTTGGCCCTTCCCTGCGGCATACTGGCCCTGACAATATCATGCTTAACATCATTAACTGGAATTCACGTCCTCATTTTCATAAATGCTAATGAGTGACACCCGCACCAAGTCACTGATTTCTCAGTCCCTAGATGCACAAGCAGCTGAGATGCACCAATGCATATCTATCCCTTAAAACTCATAATCAGATATAACGCCACTTTAATTGAAATCATATTAATGGCTTAATTCAAATCTTAATCCAGCTTCTCTACTTCTTATGCTACTTATCTGTACATAATCTCGTCATGTTCTTAGCTTCTTACTTCTTATGAAGGAGAACAGTTGGACCAGTTTCAATATTTCTCTTTATGTTGTTCCTTCTGTAGTTCCATTACACGCCATTCACTGAGCTGGTCAACAAGGGGGCAACAGCTGAGCTTACTAGATCCAACTTTATGGCTTTATAAATCAGCTTTACTGGTGGAATCAGTGTGCAAGGCATGATGTGGTTGATCACAACACCACAGTATTATTTCATATTTGTTTGTCATGAGCAGCGCTCTCAAGGCAGCATTTTGGCCACTGAAAAATTACCACTTTTTAATCCTTGGTTAAAATCTTTCAGAAATGTTTAATTTATTCAAAATATTCCAGGACTGGATTAAAAAACAGTAAATAAGCACTATTTTGTGGGAAATTTCAATTTCCTAAAATTTTCTAGGACTAGAGTTAGAATAGTCATTTTGACCTCCCAGTTTTTGTCATGCCCACTGCTGCAATGGGGAGATAACAGACAGCTTCAGAATGTGGGGCATGGTAAGGCCAGTAACTTCACACGATGGACATCATCAGAAGATAAGGTATATTGTGGAGGATAACTCAGCCCTGTAGATAGCACTAAAAATGGTGCACCCCATCACTCTGGTTCCAAACATAATGACAAACTTGAAGCCCCTCCAGTGGACTTACAATCTGCAATGTTTTGCTCAAAAAGATACACTGATGGAAATATCACTCAATTCCACAGCAAACGTAGTAGAAACTCAGCAGGCTTCATTATAAGTTGGGCACAAATTGAGGAAACTGCACACCTGCAATGTGTAATATTTGGGTGCAGCTATAAGAGGGGGTGAAAGTACAGCACCATTTTGAGTTTGGGGTCTTGTATGGGGGAATAATGCCCAGCTACCAACGGGTACCAGGCTGTATTGTAAAGGCAATAAAAACAGGAATTCAGGAAAGGGCACTTTTGTTGACAACTACGTTTTAGTATTTGTGTATTCTTTGCTATTTGGAAGGGTGTGTCTACACTTTTATTCAAGCAGTGCATCTGTAGTTTGAGTTTACCACCTGCCACGTCCTTCGCCCCGTGCGTTGACACCTGCCCCACACATTGAAAAGGAAAATATTGCAGCACTCAATCAGTAAGGCTTTAACACCTGGAAAATAAACGACGCCTTGCTATTAAGAGCTCACAGACTTTGAGGAGTTTCCATTGGGCGAAGGGACACTTTCTGCCTGCCAAGTTAGCACAGCCTTTCAAAACGTTATTCCACTCGCCAGTTTCAGGTCTGCTATGACTACAGACGAGATTGCTTTTCTTTTTGTGTGTTTGTTCATTGTGTAGAAAATGTCATGTGCCTCAGGCAGTTTCCAGGATTATGGCTGTGTGCTTGTTGCGAGGCTCCGCCCCCCCCCCCTTCCTCCCTCCCAGTTGAACGCAAGTAACCACTGGGGTCACGCACTGCGATGGGAAACATGCAGTTCACAGGCTCCGCTGAAAGATGTTTCCGAGCGAGGACTTTCTCCCACGCAATAATAATACGCAACGAGAAAGTGAAAATCACAGAAAACACCACGGACTTCCCCTTGTGCCTGTCCTGCTTTTCACGACAGAAAAACAGTCGTGTTTTTATATAAAGCTTGTACATGCGATGACTGCATATTATTTTATGTTTAACTTAAAATAATTGGAAGAAAAATGGCTTTTGTAGACACCAGGGGGAGTATGACGGAGAGCTCTGGCGCAGCACAGAGCCGCGAGCCTTGTCATGCGTCTGCAGTTTGTGAATTCATATAAAACGATATTTCTCAGAATTAGGGCTTGATTTTCAGACAGTACAGGACGGAAATAGTGAGAAGGGTCTGTCTGCCTCTTTCTGTCTCCGAGCTGTGCTGTTTTACATAATGCATTAGCTCGGAGGAATATGCGGTTGAATTAATGCACGTCCACACTAGAGGTGCGTAAAACAGCCGCGAGGATCTCCTCTGAGCCAATGCAACCCATCTTGATGTGGCCCCAGAATCCTCTTCTTCTCCCAGAACCAAAGCACAGCTCCTATCACTCCTTGACTGTATGCTTCCCTTTGATCTGGTGCCGCGCTCCCTATTGGCTGTTTGCTCTATGCAAATGCCACATACACAGATACACCACATTTCCTATTGCGCATCATAACACGTAGTACAGTACACGAGGGCGTGCGAGCTCAAACTTCAAGGACCAAGACCGCCCGTGGTGAGGAAATACCCACTGCGACTTCCTACCCACTTGGTCAACCTTCTGGTAAACATGCTGTCCGAGTTCCCCTTTCTTCGTCACCGCGGACAGGCAGGGGGGTGGGGGGCGGGGGGGGGGGGATGTTGATTGTGGATGGGGACATTCCAGAGAGAACAGAGCAAACACTGCTGTGCACAGCGGAGAAAGCACAGCAAGGGTGCTGTACTCTCCAGCTACAAAGTTAAATAGGTCAAGAGTTTCCTGACGTGCAGTGTGATGATGGTGAAAAAACGCCCCTCTCAGAAAATAATGGCATGAGCTTGAAACCAATGAACGTCAGAGGTTGCGTCACTCACGACAATCCTGCAGTGTTTCACTGAAAGCAACACAACATGAAACTAATAAGATAGGCTACGGAGAATTCTGAGATACCACACCACATGTATAATTTGATTATATGTATGTATTTAGTTAGATATGTGCAAATATCTATACTACCTATGTATTAAAAATATATGGATTTTTTTTAGATCTGCTTAAAAATGTATTTATTACTTATGGTTAAAATATATATATATATATTTAACATTATCTTATGCTTAACATGTACATAGGTCACTGCAAAGATTTTGTATAAGTTATTTGATTATATGCATATGGTCTCTATTTTATTTATCTATCACAATATGTAAATATGATCATAGCAGTTGTATTTATTAGGGCTTCACTATTGAAATATTAAGGAAATGTAAAAATAAAATATAAAAAAAATATAGAAACACACATATAAATTAGTATTTATGTACAACACTTGAAAGTCTGAGTTTCTAACTGTCTATCCATACTTGCACATATGGAACTTCATACAATACAATTTAACATCACCGTATTATTTTCCTTATACATGTTTACCTTTTCTATGTATGTATGTATCTTTATATTTATTACTTTACTCCTCTATCCCTCCTTTGACTCATCCCAAACCTCATCTAACTAATATGATCACCCAAATCACACTATGTAGATTCTTCCCTCCTCTATCCCTCCATTATCCCCTTCAATCAAACTAACAGACTCACATGTCCACCGCTCAAAATAACAATTTATATTTCCCTATACTAATCCACCTCTAATCCTTTGGGTTTCAGAGTAACGTGCTGCTCACCGAAAAGTGCTTCAATGCCTCGTCAGGAGTTTTAAGCGCTATATAAATACAATTACAAATAGGTGCTGACACTATTGTACATGGTGTACAAAAAAGATAAGAGTCTGGGAGGGTGGGAAGGTCGCTAGCAGGATGTGGAACATATTTTAGAATAATGCCTTACCATGCACCATACACGCCATTAGTAACCTAGTAAACTACGTGCAGTGGTGAATTCCAGTACTGAATACTTGACCCAGCCTTATGTTACATCAATCTGATGGTAAACCACAGGACACCATCATATCTTAGTTAGTGCTACTATACTGCTCTGCAGACCAGTTTACTTCCAGATTGCAACCAGTGGCATACCACAAAATGATGGGGTCCCCCCGCAGAATGTGAGGAGGGTCTCTGATGTCTCCAGTTTACTTCCAGATTGCAACCAGTGGCATACCACAAAATGATGGGGTCCCCCCGCAGAATGTGAGGAGGGTCTCTGATGTCTCCCATATCACCCAGATATGCATTGCTTTGGTCTAAGTGGGGGGCCCTGAAGGATTAGGCCCCCCGAAAGCTTGAGGGTCCTCCAGTATCACAGGGCCTGCAGGGTTGCTTGATTACATTAAATATTTTCAGAAGTGCACCAGGCTGTCTTATCTTATCATGTTTAATAATGAGATGAGAACCCCAAATCTTTAAAATGGGTGAGTTCCCTGAAATGTATGTATTCATATTCTCAATCTACTTCCACGTGGGAACTGTACATCTGTACATCGTTGTGCAAACGATCAAAGTAAATATGTTTCGCTTAAAACATATGTAAAACACAGATTTAGAAAGAGCATTATGAGGCGCTATCTTGTAGTGTACTCATTCATTCATCACACAGATGGTGATTTTCTGGTTCAGTGGGACCCCTTACAGTCAGTTGGATGAGTGTGCGCTATACATGCCCCCCTATGCAGTGGCTGAAAACTGCTGCTAAAACGGCGATAATGGGCTTGATAATATGCTCTATGAAATTCCAATTGAAGCCCATGTTAGATGTCCTTATTATTTAACTTGGGCTTCAATTGGAATTCCATAGAGCATATTATCAAGCCCATTATCGCCGTTTTAGCGGCAGTTTTCTGCCGCTAAAGCGGCGATAATTTTATCGCCTGTCTTGATAATATGCCCCCATGGTCCTTTTTCACCTTGAAATGATCAATGCATTCGTTTAAGACTAGAGACCTGCACATTGTATGCTTTACATACTTTATCACGTGCTCATACGTCAGGTGCTCACTGCGTCATTGGACTCAAGCTGCAGATTACTGAAAATGCCCAAAAAGGCCAAACGGGTCTGGGACTGCTTGTGTTCCTGTCTAGACGTGACATGGTCTTTCAGCTTAGGCTGCACTGCTCCTGTTGCTGCAGACAGAGGCTGATTTGGATATGGCTGGTCTATGAATTGGCATAACGAGCAAAAAATGGACTGGGATGTGACCAAGTGTAATTTTGTATGGCTGCCCAGCATCTAACGTAATTTTTACGACTTTGCTACTAGACAGAGCAAGCTGTCTGGTTGTAAAAATACCTATTTTCAGCTTAGAGCGAGCTTAGAGTCCTCCTCCTGCTCACCAGTGGTTGGCTTTACTGTCAGTCTTATTTGCTTACTTTTTATTTGTTAGCTTGTGAGGGCTTTCCTTCCACTTATGTTTGTTCCTTCCCTGGAGTGTAGCCTCATTACTTGTGTTCTTTCACTACTTGCTTTTCACGCACTGCTTTTTTCTTTTTAGTGAAGAACTCCCTGAGAGTGTATGTGTTTTTCTGCTGTCTCCCTTGTTTATACTTGGCTTCTCTGCTTTGCTGAATGTTGCGCTCCCTCTCGTGTGGTTGTCCCCTGAACCTTGCTTTCTTGCTCATGTGCTTCTCCCTTGAGTGCTGCTTACCCCTCAGACCAGCTCGATCTCCATTGCTGCCCCTTCCCTCAAACAATGTCTTTATTTATTTATTAATTGTGCTAATGGAGGACTAGGCAGCTCATTGCTGATGGCTTGTCCACCGTAAAATCACTTTTTTTGCTACTCCCATCTTTTTTTTTTAAAGATAGCCTGGCACCTCTATCATTTTGAATGCACAAGGGAAAAAGAGCGGGCACAGTCCTACAAAATGAAGCGACCACGCTGCTGCACCTTCTTGCCTTTTTTTTAATAGCTTTTCATTATTCTGCACAGTATGTTGCTAATGCTATATAGTATGGCTAAAAGGCAGTTGCAAAGTCAACAGATTGCAAAGGCATGTGTAAAGAATGTGTGTAAGAGAAGGATTTAGACAGCCCTTTATTGAGACCTCCTGTAATGCACTTTTAAAGAGGCCTGCATCATTCACCACTATCCCACTACTGAGGGCACCACAGAGTTCTCACAGTTATTCTCCATTTTCAATTAGAGAATTTACTAAGACATTCACCAAACTCTGCAATGCACAAATAGATGTTGACGGACTGCTCTCCCTATCGACTACCAATTGACATATTATTCCTGTGCAGTCACTATTACACTATACACCAACAGAAGCATGCCATGCCTGCATGCCATATACGATAGGCCTCCCAACTCACATCCAGGCTTTTATGCTCTGCCCTGCAGAATCAGAATTCTGTGGTTTACTGCATACTATCGACTAGATTGAGCCCAGGGCATGTACTCTCTGTGTACCCATAAACCCCTTGAAGGCCATTGTTCTTGCCTGTAAAACTAGAGACAATAGATAAATCATCTGGCTTAACTGTGGACTGTGTGGTCAGAAAACCTGCTATCATATCCTTTTACCGCATTGTACCTCACTGTACAATTTGGAAGCACCAGAAAGTAAATCATCCCATAGTTAGCCTTGTACTGGAAAACCGTCAGTGATATGTAGTTTAACAGTGAGGTTTGTTGCTCTATGTGCAATAATACTATTGGCCATTTATAAAGTCCTTACCAAAATGTAACCTTCGCATGCTTAGCAATCTAATTTAGTTTTTTTCTTAAATCTTTCAAAATATATGTTTAGAAACTATGAATTTTAAAAAATGTCACTCAATACAGTGATGCAATGCAGTGCATTTAATCGAAACACGAATTTCAAAAACATAATTATTTGATTTCTTTTAAACAGTCTTGACATATTTGCTTGTCATGTATTGTTAGATTTCTAGGGGGGTGCTTACTCTTTCAATGGCGCAATTCCTGCTTTGGCTCTTAGGGCCAGACCAAAATTCTGGCTCAACTCCCCATTTGAATGCGATGCTTCGCCACATTTAGAATGTACGAGTGGAATCCTAAAAGACATGTAATCAGAGTTTCATAGCTCCTCAGTGGCTTTGTCCTCGGTGTGACACCTTTTGCTAGTTACATCTTTTTTTGCCAACAACTCTTTACATTATGGGATTTATTGCCGGCACTTGCTGAAAACCAAAACGGTAAATTCCATAATACAAAGTCTTATTAGCTGCATAACCAGAACTCACAGAAACTCCTCATATGTCACGGGGAGGGTTACGTTTGGTATTGCATATAAAATAAGGAATTAGGTTTAACAAGACTACTTTGTGAAATGTCAAAATTAAAAAAAAAATCAGTTTGTGATTGCTTTCCTTTTACTTTGTGGGAAGCAATCAAAGTTCGTGAGATTTTTGGAGGGATACCCTTTTCAAATGCAGATGCTTACATAAAAGTGCTAAAACACTAGGGGCCATATGTAGGAAGCCCAATATCGGTCGGTAACGGCCGATTTTCGGTAAAAATCCCGTTACCGACCGGTATTCAGGCTTTTGGTATGTAGGGGGCACATTTCAGGATTCGGTAATTTACCGAATCGGTAAAATTACCGAATCGGTAATTTTACCGATTCGGTAAATACCGAATCCTGAAATGAGATGTAGGGGGAGTGTGTGGGTGTTGTGTGGATTCGTTATTTACCACCAACTAAAAGTTGGTGGTAAATGACGAATGGCTTTGAAAAAGCATTTTTTTGCACTTAGAAGTGTGCAATGTGGCAGACATACATGCCCTTAGGGCATGTATGTGTGCCACATGTGCACACATGCAGGAATCAGGGGTGCGACAGGGTGTCACTGTGACACCCTGCCACCCTTGATTGTGCTCCCCCCATTACCGAATCGGTATTTACCGATTCGGTAATGAGGCATACCTTCCCATTGATTCCTATGGGCCTCCAGGCCCATAGGAATCAATGGGAAGGTATGCCTCATTACCGAATCGGTAAATACCGATTCGGTAATTACCGAATTTCTCCGAATCGGTAATATTTACCGAATGATTACCTACATACAAGTTACCACTTCTTAAATACCGAATCGGTAAAGTTCGGTATTTAAGAAGTGGTAAATTGTATGCTACCTACATATGGCCCTAGATTTGTTAAATTGAAGTACTGTTCAGTGCAATAAGAAACTGTAGGAAAGTACTCCTTTTTGGAGGTTACCCCCCACTTTTTGCCTGACTCTGAATGCAACTTTGTCTGAATGTGCACTTGGTCCCTGTTAATCAGCCTCCCAGTGCCTGTGTTCTTTCCCAAAATTGTAACTTTGTTTCCACAACTGGCACACCTCTGGCCCACATATAAGCCCCTTGTAAAATGCACCAGTGGTACCAAGAGCATTGGGACCAGAGATGATCTCTAAGGGCTGCAGTATGTATTGCGCCACCCTAAGAGACTCCTCACCAAACACATGCACACTGCCACTGCAGCCTGCGTGTTTCAGTGCAACTAAAAGTGAAGACTTGACCTGGCACACATTCCTGTGTGCCAGTCTTGCCAGCACTGCCGGTGGCATAGGTAAGTCCAGCCGCGGCCCGCGCAGGTAAGAGCGTTTGGGCTAGCTGGGGGGGGAGGGGCAGGGATTTCATCAAATGCCAAGGGAAAATTAATTATTTATTTTATTTCCAGTGGTCGTCTGTCATATCCCCCCCAACCCAGCCCCACCACTCTTACCTGCACAGGCCACAGCTGGGTAGGTCACCCCTACAGCAGGCCTTGCAGCCCTAAGGCTGGGTGCCTATAATGTCTAACTCTATTCTTAGGCATTATAAGTGCATAGTGAAGCCATATCGAGTGCATGAGCTGGGAGCTTGTCAATACAAGTTCCACAGCTCCATGATGACTTCTCCAAATCCCAAGCTGTTTGGCACCAAGCATCTCAGATTAATGAACCCACAGTGATGCCAGTGTTGGATTTATTAATAAATACATTCAGAGGGCACCTCAGAGGTCCCCCCTAAAACCCTACCCAACCGCTGGTGTGTAGCTGACTGGTCTGCACCAGACTGCCACTTCAAGACAGTTTTCTGACCCCCTGAGGTGGGAGTCTTGTGCTTCAGAAACAAAGCCTTCTCTGGGTAGTGGTGCTTCACACCTACCCCAAGCTGAAGTGACCCCCTCCTTCGAAAATCCTCCATATTGGTTGTGAGGATTTTAGCCAATAGGATTAGGGGTATGACCCCTCCCCAAAGGGAGTGGTCATACAAAAGGTGTAGCCACCCATTGGCTACTACCTGCCAGTACCTCTAACACCCCTAAATTGAGTACTTAGGGGCACCCCTGAAGCTTGACGCTCAGATTCCTGGTGACCTAAATAAGAAGAAGTACAGAAGAGTCATACCAGCAGTGAAGACTCCAGACGACAACTAACTTGGCCCCAGCCCTACTGGCCTGTCTGCAGCCCTCAAACAAACCTGTGCCAAAAAGCCACTCGTTCTGCAGGCCCAGGGACCTCCACAACCCTGGGAGGACTTCCTGCCTACCCTAAGGACCAAGAACTCCTGACTCTTAACATTAAACTGTTTGAGGAATACACTGTGTCCACTTTTTATAGTTGTCAAAATAGGGATATTGCAAAACATATTTTACTGCAAAAAAGTATCTTTGGTTCAAAGTAATAAACATTCAAAAAGTAATAGTTTTACAAACAATTGGTCTCGGATAAAGTCATTGAGTGTGTGTAATCATTTCTTGCCTGTGTGTGTTCAAATGCTTAACACAGCCCTCTGATTAGCCTAACTGCTCGACCACACTAGCACAAAAGAGAGCATTAGTATTATCTAATTTTAGCCTCTGTAAAATCTCTGGTGATCCACTTGCATGTGTATACCTTACTTTGGTATAATATATACAGAGCCAGCTTCTTACAGAAACCTAAGGGAATTTGAGAATGCTACACAAATAAACAAAATGAGACCCCCTCCACCAGGTTTAGGTTCTAGAGTAAAGTGAATAATCATAGTCCCACCTGTCCTATCGTGATCTTGTCCACTATAGCAGATGCAGAGGCTGTCTGAAGTCCTGTTGTCACTTGCAGTGATCGCCACGTCCTGCACCACCACCATCGAATACACTCTGGTGATGCACATCAAGGGGCATCAATTCCCCCATGTGCTGCCAGACACTGATGAACAAACACAGACACATTCGCATTCTTTTTGAGGAGCGGTGCATCCCTCTTTGTGGCTTTGATATGACCCGTGTCCCACCGTGAACTGATGCTGGCAGCTCCTTCTGGTCCACACATCGCTATACAGTGTCTGATTCTACAAGCCCCTCATTTAACAATTTGAAACATGGGTGCTGTTATGGAGTCAGAGGGGGTGTTTTTCTGGTGGGTTTTGTCCATAAGTATGTTTGCATACACTGACACTTCAGGTATTTCTTTGCATGTGCATGCTAGATGTCATGATAGCATTCGTTAATATATCTTTTGTAGGTAAAGCCACTCAGTGGTGGATCAGTCTCAATTATTAGAATTTTAACCCCACAAAACCTCAATCCACCTCACACCAATAGGAAACCAGCTGATTCTCCTCCCACGTAAAAATGTGTAAGTAGAAATCAAAGATCATAAAAGACAATATAAAAAAATGTAGAAATTGAAAGATGGGCTCCATTATCAGCGCCCATCCGGAATATACAAATTTGAGATCAAGAAACTCCAGTACATCTCCTGTATCTTTGTAGCAGCATGCCCATGAAAAAAACTACACAAAATCAGTGGCAGCTGGCATGGATTGGGGGTGGCGAGGCAGGGAAGGCAGTAAATTAACATAAAATGTCACTTACCTCCTTGCTGCATCTTCCTCGTTGCGTCTCTCCTCGTCCTTCCACTCCGGCTGTAACAGGAAGCACCCAGGCTCCCCTGAGCCAATCACAACACTGTAATGCAGCAGTGTGATTGGTCTGAGTGCCATGGTTTGGCACTCAGCCAAGGTAAGGGAGCCTGTGCATGTTCTTCACCCAGGCTGTAATGCAGCCTGGGTGGAAAACATGCTAAGTGCACATGAATGTTTGGCCGGCCTGAGACAGCCGGCCAAACATTCATGTGCACTTAGGGAGTGAAAACCACTCCTCCCCTACTCTGTCAGCAGAGCATACTCGCCTCACCCCGCCCTGCCCGCAGAGCTGCAGCAACAGGGGAAAATAAAATGATAATAACATTGAGTTATTATCATTTTATTTTTCCTTACACTGCTGAAAAGCAGTGGGGCGACGCTCCTCTACCTTAGCAGAGGAGCCGCCCCTGCACAAAGTCTTCCCTCAGTTCAGGAAGTGGGATGCATTTCCTATGGCATCATGCACTCTCAAGAACTCGGCGAAGTACTGGTAGTTCATCTCCAAAGCAAAGAACCGGGAGGGTTACCTCCTCAACCTCCTGCTTCCAAGATTCATCACTCTGGCCAGCTCTCGAGAGTGCTGTTATTCAACCTGCTTTCTCCTAATTTTGTAGCTGAACTCATTATTGCCAGTTGTGCTGCTACTTCGCTTAGACACCATTATCCCCTTAAAGTAGTCAAGATATATCTCCCCTTTTCAGCCTGTCTCCAGTAAGAGTCATCATCAACTACTCTCTGAAATACAGTATGTTGTTCAGTGACCTGAGGACCTCCTACATCGAACCCACCCCTAAAAACCAAGACTCCAACCTGGCAAATCAGGACAGCATCAGACCTATGGACAATGTATTGATTGGGAGTATACACCTTGAAAGAGCAGCCGCCATCTAGATCTCTACTTTTCTTTAAAAGACAACCCCCTCTCCCACCACCAAACCATATTCTGCAAATCATAGACTCTGAATCTGCCATGATCAGCCATTGAGATCTCATCAAGATTACTGTTGAAACACAGTCACCTCCCTTCTGCTACTGGACCCTCTGGTGAATCATGTTCTGGGGCATTGGAGTCCGGGGTCTCAGAATTACGAACAGTTGATTCCGGGGTGTGTGGAAATTTCCCAGGAATTGTCCTGGTGGCTCGAGGATCAGCACCTCTTGAGGGGCTCTCCTTTTGTGTCCTAGGAGCGGTTGGTACTGACTACGGATGCCAGCGAGCTGGGTTGGGGGGCTGTATTGACCCAGGAGTCTGTTCAGGGGATCCTGGCAGTCCAGGAGGCAGAGATGTCTTCAAATTGGAAGGAGTTGAAGGCGGTGCAGTTGTCCTTGACTCATTTTCCTCCTTGGGTCCTACAGCTGGATTTGCTGTTGAGGACGAACAATGCCGTGGTAGTGTGTTATGTCAACCACCAGGAGAGTGCGAGGGTGGCTTTCCTCAACTTGTTAGCGCAACAGATTTGCCAGTAGGAAGAGTTGAACTTGTCGTCTCTGAGGGCGTTGCATCTGCCGGGGGTTTTGAACTCAGAGGTAGATCGCTTGAGCAGGTTGTTTCCCACTCTGTTGGAGATGTGCTTGACGCTGGTGGTGTTTGGGGGGCTGACGGGGAAGTTCGGGGTCCTGGTGGTCAACCTATTTGCTGCCCTGGAAAACGCCTTGAGGGAGAGGCTTTCCTCTCTGGTTCAGTCGGACTCGGTGTGGAGAGTGAATATGCTGTCCTTTCGGTGGGAGGGGGGCTTGATGTATGCCTTTCCTCCAATTGCCTTGATTTCGAGGGTCCTGCTGAAGGTCAAGTTGGATCAGGCTTCTGCAAATCCTGGTGGCACCTGCTTGGAGCCACAGACCTTGGTTCCCTCTGTTGTTGAGGATGACAGTGGGTTCTTGCTGGTCGTTGCCAGTGGTTCCTTGTTCCCTGTCGTATCCTCCTCTGTCCCGGGATTGTCTTGTTCACTTGCATCTGGACGGTTGGCTGTTGTGAGGATGAACCCAGTGGCTATGGGGTGTTCTACTGAAGTGGCTCAGTTTATACAGCAGCCCCGGTGCCCTTCGACTCTTAAATCCTATGATCGACATTGGGTGTCTTTTCAGGGTTGGCGTCCGGATCGTGGATGGTCGGCTATGGAGATGGAGCCTGTGCATGTCTTGGATTTCCTGAAGGATGGCTTTGACTTGGGTATATGTATATCTGTGTCCTCCTTGCGGGCTCAGTGGATGGTGGTGAGGGCCTTTCGGGGTCCCCCCTGTGAACCTGTTGTTCCTTTGGTGTCCTGGTTGTTGAGGAGTTGTTTCCTCAAAAAACCTATGGTTAAGTCCTTTACGCCTGGTTGGGATCGTCCGTTGGTGCTGAGGGCTTTACAGTTTGCTCCCTTTGAGCCCCTGGGGGAGGTGTCTCTGCATTTTCTGATGATCAAGGTGTTTTATCTTGCCATTATTACTTCGGCCTGGAGAGTTGGGGAGTTTTGACGCCTTGCTTTGTTCTGAGCCCTTTTTGCATTTATTTCCAGATCGGGTCATTCTCCAGACGGATTCTCCCTTTGTTCCCAAGGTCCCCTCCTCATTTCACTGCTCAGAGGATCTGGTTCTGCTCATGTTCTGTCCTGATCCTCTTTCAGAGGATGGGGTGCAGCTGTACTTTTTGGACGTTAAGCAAGCTCTTGAACTGTACTTGGTTCGTACTAAGACTTTTCGTAAGGTGGAATCCCTTTTGCTGACTTTTGGCCTTGCGGGTCGGGGTCTGAAGCCTTCTGGTTCGACTCTCAGTCAATGGCTGAGGTGGGCTGTGGGGGCGGCGTATGAGGCTAGAGGGGTGCTGTTGCCTGGGTCAGTGCAAGGGCGATCGACTCAGGGTGTGGCTGCTTCCTGGGCTTGTTTTCAGGGAGCATCCATGGCTGAGATCTGCAAGGCTGCTACTTGGAGTGCTCCTCACACCTTTATGTCCCATTTTCATTTGGTGGTGGGTGGGACGGAGTCGGCTGGTTTTGGGGACCCAGTGTTGCGTTCTGTTTAGGTGGTGTGACTTTCTGCTTGTGCTAATAAAGTCTGTTTTCTGCTCAATGGTGAAGCCGATTCTTGCTTTGGTATCTGCTTATGAGGTAATGTCTGTGATGGGGAGGTCTGACGAGGAGGTAATGACTAATTACTTACCGGTAATATTCATTACTCCGAGTCGTAGACCTCCCCGTCACAGTCATGGTTCCCATCCCTCCCTCCCTGTTCGGCTTCTTGTGCTTGGTGGTACAGGATGTGCGGACATGGGTCCGAGGTTATGAGCCACAGAATGTGGGAGTGGCCTGGAAGGTAGGGATGGGCTAGCGGAGTTTTGCTTGGAAGTTCTGGGGGAGGAGCTATTGCTCATGAGGGAATGACTGTGACGGGGAGGTCTACGACGCAGAGTAATGAATATTACCAGTAAGTAACCGGTCATTTGTACATGTTGTACAATTTTGTGTGATTGAAATCCATTTCCTTTGTTTAATGGCACAATTTTTTCTCTTTTTTTGTTCTCTGTGCTAAAAATATTTTTCCCCATGGAGAAACCCCTTTCCTGACACCCCCAATAGTTTTCATTATGTTTCTTTTCTCTTTTCCATCTTTGAAAGGGGATTTATTACTCCTTACCCAGGAAGAGGCAAGAACAGAGTTTCAGAATATCTACAAACTTGGGTTTTTGGGTGCGGTAATATTATCATGGCAGTTCCCTTCAGTGAGAATTACTCACATACAATATTACATCATCGTGGTGTACATGTCGGCATGTTTGAGAGGGTTTACAAGGACAAAGTGAACATTCCCCAATACCTTGCACTCGTTGAAGGAGCGCCATTTTGCTTGACTGACACGTGTGAATGGCTTGGGGAATAGGACTCGGCGTATTAAACATGCTTTCCCAAGCCCCAAGCAAACGGGTAGAATTAGGGACATGCCAATGGCCCTGGTAGGAAGATGAGCGAAAAACAATGCTTTACAGGCAGCAAAAAAATGAAACGGGAGAGTTTGCAGCAGTGAACAGCTTCCTAGCAACAAATAATGCCAAGTCCTTCTGGGTTTCTGGGAGGCTGAGTCTGCAGATCGTGTTTGCTGACCAGTGTTGTGGAGACAGTCTCACAGATGATACAGCTCAACCCTGCCGAGCTTTACATCTCGTTGAAACCACTCTCGGCTGGATGCAGGCCCAGAGGTAAACTTTCCTTGACCTGCTCCTGTCCTCAGCAAATTACTTGCTGTGTTTTGCCGACGCTGCTGCCTGAGAGGGAGCCCGCAGAAGAGGGAGTGTATTGTTTTAAACTTTCTGCCGTCCTCCCGTATGTTTGTGTGCCCTGGTGGGATGGGTCAGGGCTCCTGCTGCATGGTTTGTATTGACGACGTTTATTTTGATGCCTGTGATTGTGCGCATCACGGTGTGAGTCACAAGAGTGAGTCAGCAAGTGGTGCTCCGAGACCAGACCCGCTAATGGTGTCTGTCTGTGTCTCTCTCTCTCTGTCTCTGTCTCTCTTTCTCTCTCTCTCTCTCTCTCTCTCTCTCTCTGTCTGTGTCTGCGTCTCTCTCTCTGTCTCTCTCTCTCTCTGTCTGTGTCTGCGTCTCTCTCTCGCTCTCTCTGTGTGTCTCTCTCTCTGTCTCTCTCTCTCTCTCTCTGTCTCTGTCTCTGTCTCTCCTTCTCTTTCTCTGTCCCCTCTCTCTGTCCCTCACTGTGTCTAAGGGAACCTTTGCGATGATAGTGTTGAAAAGCCTTTAAATGCCTTTCGTGTGGGTGAACATAAAAATGTACAACCCTGCTTGCTATGCATGCGTTCTGTAATATCCATAGAGACGTTGCAGGAATAACTAGGGGGCATATTATCAATACAGGCGATAAAATTATCGCTGCTTTAGCGGCAGAAAACTGCCGCTAAAACGGCGATAATGGGCTTGATAATATGCTCTATGGAATTCCAATTGAAGCCCATGTTAGATGTGAAGGACAACTAACCTGAGCTTCAATTGGAATTCCATAGAGCATATTATCAAGCCCATTATCGCCGTTTTAGCAGCAGTTTTCTGCCGCTAAAGCGGCAATAATTTTATCGCCTGGCTTGATAATATGACCCTAGATACCTTCCATGGGTCATATAGAATACAGTATGGGCACAGGGCTATAATGTCACACAACATGTCCCACCAGGACATTTGTATTGGCAATGTGTACTCTTGTCTACAAGCCCTCGTTGTAGGACACTCGTGCACTGCAGCTCCTAGCAAATAGACGTCACACTGTAGTAAGGAGAATTGTATCTCTCATTGAAAGGGTAGGAAGACATGGACAACCAGTACCCTTCTTATATCCGACACTGCAACTTTTTACATTTTGCTACCTCAAAAAATACAAACCACACCAGAAACTCCCAACTATACAAACGACTCCACTAACAAAGATCATACACGAAACAGTTGCACCATCCACTCCACTTCACTTTATCACACTCCACACCTCAGTCTGTCCGATTCAACTCTACCTGGAACGGTGCAGCACAGGCCGTCACAATCCTCAACTCACGGTTGTGTAGTTTCAAGCTTGGGGGCAGATCCTCGGGAGTACAGAGCGAATTCACACACCCCACAGATACACTTTGCTCTTAAGTGCTCAGCGCAACACACACACAAGCATGCGCACACACACGTGTTTATTGGGATAATGGTAGCAACAATGGAAAAGTCCATGACTAAATAAAAGCTCTTGAACTTGTTTTCTTTTGGCTTGCCTGCATCACTTTCAATTTCTCTTATTGACCAAGTCCCACCCACTTTATGCCTCAGAGCCAGAGGTGCAATTTAACTACTGCAAATGTTAACACCTTCCGACCTCAGGACGAGCATTTTACTTACATTTTCAGCGATTGACTATTTAGAATCCGATGGAAATATTTCCCCTCTGTATCATATAGCACTTCAATTCTAGACACATTAGGATCTCATGGTCTCGGATTGGTCAGGAGAATAGAATCCAGCTTTTCTATGTAATGGTGACTCCAGTGACTTTAGTCTTTCCCTGTCACGCTTTGGAGCAAGCTTCACGCTGCCCTGCAAACCCTGTAATCCCACTCCAGTGTTCACTTTACACTGCTGACAGTGCACTACTTGCACTGCATAATTCACACCCATCTCGCACTGCCCCGCTCACATTGTGATTTTTTTATGTTTTAGATTTCACCAATAAAAACAGAAAGCAATACAGCATTTCTTAAATTTTTAAAAGAGACATAAAACAGCATACCGCATGACTAAATTGCCTTTACAGCAGCTGTGCACAGAGGTACATTGAGACAGACACAACTGAGTAAATAATTCCCCAGCTGCAAAAGATGAGCTTGGGAAGCAGAAGGGCCTTTTTTGAGTCAGAAAGACCAGCATATCCTGCGAAAAACCTGGTGAAACGTGAACACGAAAAACGTCCCGGAAGGAACCAATACATGCAGTAATCTGAGCACAACTCAGTCTCTACATGTTATGCCTCATTCCGAGCTGGCAAACTCTGAAAAGGTGCACTTGGTAAGTATCCCATCTTTTGTAATGTTGGGTGTGGTTGACCTCATCATTTTATTAGGGCGCTTAGAATGAGCCTAGAGCCTTTTCATTTAAAGGGGTCAAAATACTGACATCCACAAATTAGGCTGATCCAGTGCCTAATTTGAGCCTGTGGCTGGGGAAAAGGGGTCCACCAACACGTATTTAAAGAGACAAGCACCTATTTTTCTGCACTAGATATTGATTGGGAGCAAGAGACGGAAACACACACAAACGCAAAAGAAGGGGAAAGACAAAGACGAGAAAACTGGCAATAAAGGAGAAAACAAGGCCTGGCATCAGCGGGATAACGGGGCAGCAGTGGCTGGTCGTGGATTAAAGAGGCCTGTAGTGAATTTAAGGCTATGCAGCCTTGGTATTGGGTGCGCCAATGTTTAATTGCACCGGCCGTGGGCTCCTTAGTAGAGTTTTGGTCATAGGTACTCATTCTTTCACAAAGTAAGCACTGGCTAATCTCTGTTTGGGAAACTTTAAATAGAAGCTGATAGCATGCCATTACAGAGATGAATGGGAGTCACTAACTTTTAGTTCAGTACATGTCAAAATACAATAGGTTTAGGGCAATAAAAAAATTGATCTTGAAAGTTCTTTATATCCCTACAAGTGTCTTTGTCGGATGTAGGGTCTGATTTAGATCTTGTGGATGGGTTACTCAGTCACAAAGGTGATGGATATCCCATTTGCTGAAATATAAATCCCATAGGATATTAGAGGATTTATATTTCGGCGGATGGGATATTCATCACCGTTGTGATGGGTAACCCGTGCACCAAGATCTTAATCAAGCCCTTAGATTTTTGTGGTGTCTGTATGCACTTTGAAATTTGTTGTAGTATGTTCATGTGTGTCACTTCCACATGAATGCCCCTTCTAGAATATTCATATATGGTTACCTCTGGTGGGGATTGCATCCTTGGATGCTGCTATTTGTCTTCACAGACTGACACCCTTGATATTCTTGTTGCCTGCCTGCCATAACCATTTTGCACATTCATGTTCAGTCAAATACATATTCACAAATTCAAATGTCACTATCCCGAGTTGATGCTGCATCATTCGAGTCACTGATCTATGGCTGTAGGTCTCTTGCTATGTCAGTGTGTGAACCATTACAAATTGGTTTGTTGTTTAATAATCAACAGACAATAATAATCTTGCACACAACAGCAAATGTGGAGAAAAGTACACCACCTGTTGGGACTAAACATCTAAATTTGGATTTCAGAATAGAAAACATGCACTCATTGATCCTGCCAGTGGTGCATTTTTGTATTTCTGATGAGCTATGGTTATGGTTTGCAAATCACCAATCATATATATGGAAGTGTGTTTACAGAAAATTGTTTGAGGCATCTACTGCTCCACGACTTAAGATTCCCCTCTACTTAACCATCAGCCATTTGCTTCCTGGGGTCTCTGAAAATGGCTGTGATTAAAGGTTGTCTGTGGACATAGCAGTGATATGTAACTGAATGCACAACAAGATCATGAATCCAATTAGAAGAGAGCACAACATTAGGCACAAAGTACTGACAAAAATGCAGGTGCCCAATACAAATTCTTATCTATTCTTCATCAAATATCAAAAGCACATATACCAGCCAATGCGTTTCGCTCCTTCTAACAATGCAGAACTTCTTCAGGGCTAATCTTGTACATATATTTCAATTGTATATTCTGATATCTATACTGTACTTTCATTGTCTTGATAATATAAGGAATTAGTCATGTGGTAATGACACCATATGTCTGGCTTGATGTTGATCACTTTCCAAACACTAGTGCATTAAGCCACATTTACATTCATGCAGTCAAAACAATGGAAATGCAGGATAGGAAAAATAAGTGATCATCACTCTATCCGTGATAGGACAGAACGACTGTCATTGTGATCTGTCATTGTGATCTGATGTCGTAGTAGCAGACTGGCCAGCATGTCAAAAGTTTACAAGGAATCGTAAACTAAGTGCTCCCCTGATTCTAAATAGAGTGAATGAGTTACAAATAGGCAGCTGGAGCACTTTCAATTTACAGCAATGTCACTGCTCTACCAAATTCTAGATGACGCTTGTAGGAAAGTAGGTTCTACTTCCATGGTTACCCCCACTTTATGCCTGGTGCTAAGCTGTATTATGACCAGTCTGACTGGGATCCTGCCAATCAGGACCCCAATCTATCTGCTTTCTCCCTAAATTATTATGTTGAGCACTTAGGTACACTCCAGATTCGATACTGGGGTACCTTTATCAGTCCCTACTATATGGTACTAAGGTACCAAAGGCATAGGTACCCCAGAGGCCTCTCATGGGCTGAAGCACGCATTGCCACCCATGAGAGACCATGCAAAATGGAACTACAGGCATGCTATTGCAGCCTGTGTAAGCTGGTGCATGCACCACTTACTAAAGATATAGGTTTACTATATCTAAGGGTCACTGCACTTATAACCTATAGGTCAGCCCTATCAAGGGCAGTGTGCTTGGTTCTAAGTGAGAGGGTCCCCCGCATGAGCAGGACACCCTTACAGCCTATGTATTCCATTCTCCTATGTTGTCAGTGAAGCAGCCATATACTATATAGAGGGGCACGCGT
Organism: Triturus cristatus; assembly: GCF_964204655.1. NCBI lineage: Eukaryota > Metazoa > Chordata > Amphibia > Caudata > Salamandridae > Triturus > Triturus cristatus. Next base: position 790,678,303 of record NC_140581.1, on the reverse strand, counting down.
AATCGCGCTGTGACCATCTTGAAAACAGCTGCAACGAATCCTATCATGTTTGGTATCAAACATGTTGGAATCATACCTCCCACACCCTAAATAGTGTGGGAGGTATGATTCCAAGCACTGGAAGAGCCCTGCGTTAGGCTCTCAGTGTTCCCAGTACCTGCATTCTAGTCTCGGACAGCACAAAATTGTTGCTGCAGACTAGAGACACATTTCTGCCTTCCTGCTGCTGAGCCAAGCTCGAGCAGAGGTAGGTAGAACAAGAGGCATCCTGTCACAGGGACCACCTCTCAGACCCGATTTAGTGTATTAGGGCTGGGTGGGTGTGCTTGCCAGCACCAGAAAGTCTGCATGAGGGGCACATTTGGTGTCCCTGCGCATAGTTCAGTTCAAACCAGCCCTGGGAGCCGCTGGCTCCCGCTGTGGTGCAAAACTGTCCAGGCACTCCCTTGGGAGGGTCCCTTGAATCTTTCCAACCCTTTCCCTAGTGTACTTAAGGACTTACCTGGATGTAGGTCTTTAGATTCGCCGTGGTACAAGATTCAGATCAGACACCATTTTACTTCTACTGTCTGGGACCTCTGGACTTCGCTGAACTTCGTTTGGGCCTGACTTCCTCTCCCTTCCAGTCTGCTGCATCATCTGTGCCTGTATATCATACAGGAACCCTCCAAGGCCAGTGAAGCATCAAGGACAACCAAAGTAATCTCCCTTGGAGTGAAGCAGTCACTCCCCTCCATTTGCATGCACCGCAACTAAGTCGACCAGTCTGCAGTTCCTGAGCTCCTCCGGACTCTGTAGGCTCTGCAACACAGGTAGTGGTTTTCCACAGCTCCCAAGGCCTGCTCTACCCTCTCACCAAGCTTGAAGTCAGTAGTCCTCGTGGGGGCCGCAATAACCGAACCCCTGAGTACCCCATCCAATTTGCAGTTGCAGAGGCTTGTTGACATCTTTGCAAGAAGATCTTTGGGCTCCAAGTAGCCCCGATCTCTAGCACCTCCAGTGACCAGAATCTTTGGCCACACCCACATCGTGTGCATCCTGGCCTGCATCTTTTGGTGAGCTGCTTGAGGTCCTCTCGCGACTCCAGTGCCTCAGGCCTGCTGGTCCACTTGAGGGTTACACTTGTTTCTTTTGGGCTTCCCTGATTGCTCGGGCCTGCCCTGACTTCCCTGCTTGTGGTGAGTCCCCTGGACATTGCTGGTCCCAACTTTGCTCCTTCTCGACTTCCTGCATGGGTTGCATTTGCCAAGGCTTGTTGGTGCCCCCGCCAGACACCGACCCCTCAGCACTCGACATCATTCGTGGGACAGTTCGTATCCAGGTACTGGTCTTCCTCAGCATCGCCTGGTCCTCACAGCTGCAGAGACAAGGTCATCGACATCTTCCCTGAAGCACCCGACATCGGAGGGCATTCGTCTTCCAAGTCTCCTGGTCACCCCTGAGTGACATAGACTCTGTCCCCTCTGCTTTCAGGTACTCCTCTTCAAGAATATATGTTTGGATTCCTCCGGACACTTTCTCTTCTTCCAGCAGCAGCACTTTCATGTTGTCCTCCATTGGGTTCTACGGCTGTTTCTGACGCCACTTCGCACATATGCACCCGGCTTCCCTGGGATAGGTAACTTGGGTATCATGGTATCTACGGGTGGGGTGGCTCTCCAACCTTCTGTCTTCCACGGGGTCTTTTCAGGGTCCACTGGTAAGGGTCCCTAATCTTTAAAAAGTCAACCGCAACTTGCACATAGAATTGTAAGGAGCACGAAGTCGTGTTCACACACTGCACTCGCTCTCCATGGGGGTCCCTATCTACTTACCTTGGGTTGTTCTGTGGGTCCCCAGCAATTGTATGTCCTCTCGATATTGTCCTGATGTGAGTCGTGGTTCTTATACCACTTTCTTAATATATGGTTTGGTCCCCCTGGGGCCCACTATGTATTTCGTGCTATTTACTGTGTTGCTTTGCTAAAGTATTGTGTGCATTGTGTTTATCTCCATGTTGGAGATACTGGAACATACTAGAGAGTATTATATAATAAATAACATTTTTTCATAAATACTTTGTGCGTTTCTTTTCATTTAATCTATATCATAAGATTACATTCTGGTGAAACAAGCTGATTTACACTCCTTCAAGACTAAGCCTGAAGGTTGCTCTCCACAGCTACCACTTGGATAACTTTCTAAGCTGTGGGGTGGGGCAGGGCTGGGTGGGGGGTAGTGGAGTTCGACATACTACGGGGAAATTGGAGAGTAACCAAATAAATAAATAAAAGCCCCCGCCCCGCCTCACCACCCCACAGCGTTACCTGTGCGAGCCACCACTGGTCTGAGACCTTTTAAATCACCATAAGGGTTGTCTGGACTGGTGCACGGTGCCCACTTATATTAGTGGACATCATATACCAGGCCATCCTCTCACAACACTCCTCAAGATATAGGCTAATGGACATTTCATACTTTGACCGGATACTATGATATGCATTTTTTGCTTTAGGGCACTGACAATATGATCTTGTGCACCACAAGTAATGCAGCAAATATTTCCAATGGGAAGCTTGTACACATGTTATACAAACCTTCATCTGTTCTTAGGTGGAACACCGTCTGTTTATTTCATGCATTTTCCACAAATTGCCTTTCTTTCCTCCACAGACTGTTCCCCTTTACTCAATGCTGCACAGATCCTGAAATTCATAAGGAGGCCCATGATTTAGTTATAAAGGCTTAGAAATGCTCAAAAACGCCCTGGTCGTTTACCACTGAGAGGTACAATAACTCCTTGTTTATGAGCTGTGGCCTGAACCTGTTGTAGGTTCCAAAGGCTAGAACGCTCAAGTCAAAGGTCTTCATCAGCGTCCTGTCTTCCTCTTTGCCAAATATCTGTCTTGCTACAGGGTATGAAAGCTGAAGGAATATTAACTTTAAGAGTGGTTCCCTGTCTCTTTATCTCTGTCGTTATTAATTCTATTTCTTTACCATCACATTTGTGTTACGTGTTGCAGTGGTTTAATTGCACAAAATGCTGCGGAATAAAAACCTATATTTTAAAGTACTTCCGAGTTGCCTGTGAAATATGGATTTTATCATCATACTGACAGAGCCCAAAACACGCTGCAATGCTTTAATAATGAACGTTTTCACATATACTGTCACTGAGAATGAACGCGGCCCAATAACATGGTGTTTTAAGCAACAGTACTAATAAGCATACTTCCACACTAAATACTTGGGCAAAATTTTAGTCAATTAACAAAGTATAGCGAAATTGAAATGATTATGTTATGATTAACTTATAGAGTGAAATATCTTCCCTACTAGTCTCCAAGCCTCTGTAGTGTGATTTATCTTCCTTCACACATTTAACCCCTTGTTTCCTGGTGTTTGTTAAGTACATTTAAAAAAAGTGCATGGAAAAGATGCCATGTCATAAACCATGCATGCAGATGTGTTCAATGTAATATGCTGTTTATTATATTTGTTGAATGTGGGGGGGGCATGACTCATCAGAGACATGGTCTCTCCTTTTTCATTCCTCCCTGTTCACCATGGACAGCTTCCTCTTTCGAATGGGTTACCAATGCTTTGGTGGAGTTGACAACTTTTCAATGGTGTGCAACAGCAATTGTGGTTACAGAACATTGATATATAGAATTATAAATGGAAACTGTGAGTTACAGGGATGTTTTCACCTACAGGCTCTGAGTGACATCAAATAGATAACGAGAAAAGTTCAAGTTGTCTATGATGTCACTGAGAACCCCAGGGTGAAAAACATCTCCATAACTCACAATTACCCATCTATCATTTTATGTTATGTATCCAGTGCTTAATTTCAGCCATGGTTGCCGGTGGAGTCCTCCAGTACACATATTTGGGCTTCCAAACTTTTCTGCATCTGACATTTATTTAGAGCAAAAAAGGGAAAAGCATACAAAGTGGAAACACTGAGGAAAAGAAAGACAGAAAACAATCAGCAAGTGAGAAAGTTGGAACCTACGAGAGTGAGATAAAGAGGCAGGGAGAGTCAAGTAGTAAATTAAAGAGGTTTGACGGGGATACAATATTGGCACATAGACATTTAATTGCAGCGGCCGCTGGCTGTTCAGTAGTGCTTTGGGCACCAGCACTCATTGTTTTACAAATTAAGCACTGCTACCAAACCGTTGATTCCAAACATATCTGCCCCTGCTGTTTCAAAATAGTAGGTTGAGGCCAAGGTATAATGGGTGACCCATGCATAATATGGACTCTCCTCCCTGTCCTTGATGTGAAAGATATACTTTACCTGCCATCCCTAACCAGCAACCATCACCTTCTGAGCCTTCCTTGCCCTTCCTGCAGCTGTGCTTTCTGCTTCAGTCAAAGTAGCTAAGCAGCCCTACACTGACAGCCGCTCAAAGCTTTCTGTCAGCCCAGCCTGCAAGGCCTTGATGATGTAGCAACAGTGGGCAACAAGTTTTGTTATCAGCTGTTGCTACCTCATCAGTGAATTACCAGATTTAGTTTCTGGTGTAACTGATAGAGGCTTCCTACAGAAGCTATACATAACATATTTCATATCTCATTGTGATTTTCAGTTAGAAGGAAGGTCCCTTCTATGACCTTTACTAATTGGAATTGGATCAAGCCAGTAAACCCATTGGTTTTATTAAATAGCAAAAATGGATTTACTGGATAGCAAAAAGCCTTTTTGTGGTCATAAAACCCTGTGATTTTGCAACTGGAGCCTACAATCGTTGTTACGTGTAGACTTTCTCTCTCTATGTTTTTCTGTCTAGACTCCAGGAAAATCTGTTTTATGACGAATTCCCTGATGACTCACTGTTGTTCTCCTGTCCCAGTATTCCTTAGGTGTGAGCCAGCAACAATTTTTACATTGTACTTGTGTTTCTCGTGCACAGCGTCTGCCTTTAGCCCTGGGGAGCTGAGGGAACAGCAGACAGTTGTGAGCTGTGTGTGGCTGTGAGTCACTTTCTTGCTGATTGATGGGCGAAACTGCCTGTTTCTCTGTAGTCTCGTTTATACTCAAGTCTAGCCCTGGCAATGCGCTGTTCCTAAGGGCGACTGGCCCATATTTTGAGAAGAGGGCAGAGAAACCACTAGATGCTGTGTGCCAAGAACTGAAGTGCGTCCAAACTGGCTTGTATTACAATAGGCCGTTGTTGGTGAGGCACAAGCCACAAATGTGTGCATTATCTTTATAAATGTTCAACATACAATGGGGCTTGTAAGAACATGCAAACGAACCTGGCGCCCATCAGATGCTTTGCTGTACCAGAGCAAGGGAATAAAGTCGCCTATTGAGCTTCAGAGGGATTACCTACCTTTCTTCCCTCAACATGGTTTAATTTTTTGCTCCGCTCATGGGGACTTATAATATATTCATCTTTGAATAAGAATAATGTACTGCCCTTTTCTAGTCTGGTTGACAGAAAACAGAGCAAAAGATTGCACTTAAATTCCTTAAAGTGGAATTAATACAAGAAAGCTGGAAAATCCGTATAAATGTTATTTGTGTTTGCACTGCATTTTCATTTTATTGTTGTGGCACTGGGGATACCAGATGTGAGATCAAAGCACTCTCAAGGGTAGGGATACTATAAGTACATTGAATGGTTATAAGCGGGGGTACAGTCAGTTAATAGAAGGTGGGACTCCAAAGTCTGATTATTAGCAGTGGGGATAGCTACATTCTTGCTGAAAAGGTGAGTGTGCAGGGAGTTACAGAATCTGAGGAAGTTGTTTTCCACCTGGAGAAAGAAGGATGCAGGTTTCAGAGGGATGAGCCTTGAGCTTTCCATGCTCTGCTACCAAAGCGGTTGTATCTTGCCAGGTATAGGGCAAGATGGTTTTAGGAGGCATTCCTTGACCATCTTATTTTTAGGGTTCACTCCCCTCAAATGTGCCGCGGTTCACCTTTAGCCAGATGCGCCGGGCACAGACAAGTTAATGGTCAGCCTCGAGGGCAGCTGCAAACCTGTGCCTGCCCTGGGCATAGTACATTAGGGAAAGGCACACATTACTTAAAGATGAATCTGGTATTTGAAGAAGCCGGCCCACCTTTCAGAGTGCAGGCAGCAATGCGGTCTGATTTTCAAAGGGGGACAGAGAGCCCCCTGCAGGCAGGTACAGTCAATGACTGCACCCACCTGCCGGATTGCTTGGGGGTCCATGGAGTCACCTTTATCCCTTTGAAAGAGGTCTCTTTCCTCAGTATGGCCCTAGTGTTTACAGGGAGGCTTGCATACAATCTGCTGGAGCAAGTCTATTCTCAGATCACTACAGCATGGACAAATGTGCTGCTTTGAAAGAGAAGCAGCAGGTTCAGGGTCTGTCAAAGCATGCAAAGATGCAACACGTGTTTTTGGAGAAATTGTTCCCTTTATGGTTGATCGACATGTCATTGGTGGGTACAATACACACATTCCACACATTTTGAGAAGCGGGAGTTGGTGAGGGACTTAGTTAAAGGAAGCCAGTCTGAAGGAGTGAGTGTGGAATGCATGTAACAATCAGCAGTATCTCAGTTTTCAAAGGGTTAAAACAGCACAGAAAGAGTGTGTCCAGTTTTTTATTCCCTTAGAGGAGACTGTCTGGGTCACTGGAGGCTTTGATGTGGCTGTGGGTGTAGTCCACATTCATAAGACAGCTCACATTGAAGTACTTACATTTATTTGCAATCGGTATCATTTAGAATGTAACAGGACTAGGAATGAGTGCTGATCCAATGTAGGTTATGTTGACTGAGCAGGACAGAAAGGAGGCTACTTTTACCTGAAGTGACTTTGAAAGTTGAAGTGTTATGGCGAATGGCAATGAATATGTATTTTCTGGGGACTGTAAGGCTGGTGTTAGCTCATTTTTACCCCCCTACATGATGCTTTAGACATCATAAATATACTAAAGTACTAAACAGTGCTACTAAAAAAGTACGATATGGTGCCATTTGTTGCGGAGAGAGCATGCATGGTGTATCAGGAGTGACAGTAGAGCAGTGAGTTAAGAACACAGTATTTTTAGGGGCATGGACAAGCCCAATGTGGCGATGGACACATCACTCGGATTCCCCGGACACCAAGGGCCTATTTCACTTTGAATCCTGGTATTTAAAGGGCAAAAACTTATTTGTGTGAACATCCGCTATTGCTCTCATCTTCCCCGCACCAGCGAAGTCAGGCTGAGCTGGCGAGATTGGTCGAGGCTTATTGATGCTGCCTGGACCTGCTGATAGATGAGGCTATCCCAAGATGGCATCCATGGAACTGACGTGTCTCTGAGGAGTGCCGGAGTTTGGAACGGTAAAGATCCTGGGGGCATGGAGTGCTAAATTCTAGCGCTGTCTGGCTAAATTGTGAGCGGTGTTAGCAGGAGGAGCCGGTAAGTTGGACCTGGAAGGTGCGGGCCTCTGGTACCTGATGTGGGACGCCGGAGAAGTGGGCCGATGCTCAGGTGAGACTTGCTCAGTGGACTCCCTCTTCTAGAAGCGGTGAGTGACTGATGTGCAGGTGAATGATGACTTACTGAGAGGAGGGTCCCTTCACCGGATAACGACGGACTGTTAGACACAGAAAGTGGTGCGGGCTGGGTTACAGCCTTCGGGTGCCTTACTACAAAGGCATGCCAAAGTTTACTCTGGGTCCTGTGAAGAAGGGCACAAGGCTCTGCCTGGTGGTGATGTTCTGTGCCTTGCGATTGTGCCACAACTTATAAATGACACTACAGCCATTGCACATGGATGACAAGGCACATGTCTGCAAACAGCCTCTTAGGTGCACATCTTGTGGGAGGAACTTTATAAGTGGGTCGTTCAAGCACATAGTAGGCCTAAATGTAACTCTCCCCATTTGGGTAGCTCAGAGCTGCCTGGAATCAATTTGAGGTGGTGAAAACATGTAAACCAGAGCAGTGCAGATGGATAAAGATGGTGAAACCAAATACTGGTAAACTGCAGAATACCGCTGAGCAATATTCTTCCTAGAAGGCAGCCGATGGTGGTAATGATGAAGATCCTTTTAAAGGACTCCAGAACACTCAGAAGGAAGGAACAGTCTGGCAAACTCAACACCATAAAACTAAGATACACTTGGTCGCAATTGATGTCGGCCACCTGTGAATAGACCATAAAAACTATCCAAAAGAGTAACGTAGAACAAATTTAAAATTGTGATGCTGAGACCTTCTGTGATGCAACAACATGCAAAAGAGTTGGCAATTGATAGGATTTCCTGAAAAAACAGAGGGACAATGCTCTGAATTATCCTTGGAGGATTGGCTGATAACCGACATTTATGATAGCAACCCATCAAAGCATGTGACATCTGGAAACAGCGAGACTCCGATGACATGAATGTGGCTTTGTATCGGGGTCCTAAGCTCAACCCAATCACTGTTGATGAGGAGGCATGATCTGATACACGCATGTGAATGGGATATTCATGCTGATTAGCTTTGGCGTTAAGATAGCAGGGACCACAGTGAGCAAAAAAAAGGGCAGAGGCCACATCCTGGTGCCTGGCGGTCCCACATGTATATGCCACCCTTCAACTAATATGTGAAAAGACAAGTTTTCAGTTATTATTTAAGTTGACAGGTATAATGGTGATGGAGCTTTGTCTACCCTAGCCTGGGGACGCAGGACTTACTTAACCATAGAATAGACATGGTACATGACTTGGTGGCATGAAGTAATCACACAACACCAACAACCTTTCTAAGGGGTAATCCTGATCTCACCTACTCCAGAACAATAAAGGTGCCAACATTTCCAGTACTCACAACCATAACACTAGATGCCTTAGAAATATCATGACCTCATATGGATTGTGAAAGTGTTGGACAATCCTGCTAAGAGGCATAGGATACACTCACAGTTGAAATGAAGAAAGGTCCACTTTGCATGCCTGCAAGAAATGCATCACGCAAAAATAGAAATTGCCAAGCTGTGTAAAAAGTGACATGGGCAACTTATGGCCACTGAATATTCAATGTATTCTAGAGGTACATTAAATTGCTTCGTATGGCTGATACACTATACTAGAGGGGGGAATTGGAGAGGGATCCCCTAATTACTGGCAGTATTTACGCTCCAAATGTGAACCAAATTCAGATTTATGACTGGATAGCCCTCACCCTTGTGAGATTTTGAGGTACTTCAGCAAGTGGGGAGGGAAAAGGGGGTAGATTATAACTCAGTAATAGACTGTAGTAAAGACAGGTCGATTTCCTCCACTAATGGCATGGCAGGATCACTGCACATAAATATGTACCATTGGCAACTCAGAGATAAATGAAGACTGATGCACCCTAGCGATCGAAGGTTCTCGTTTTACTCTCCTGTCCATGATATATATATGAGACTGGAACAGTTTTTAGGGAGTTCAGAGATTGTAACAAAACCCCAGAACAAAGAATATTTATGTTGCACTGAATCAGACCATAACATCTTCAAACTGTCCATGGAATAGTGCTATATGTTGCCAGAGATACAGATGTGTAGACTATTGTTGTAGTGCCACTGGGTGATTTATCTATGATTCACTTTATTTCCTGACGCGACGCCCAAGTTCATTTAGTTGGTCCTCAAATGGATCTTGAATCGTGCCGAGAGGGGTCTGATATAAAGGATGCAATCCAGTTGTCCAATGAGGACCAGGATTTGGGTAACTGACCTGCAAACTGGTAATTAGATCTATGTGTATATATATATATATATATATATATATATACCAGAAGGGTTCCTACGATACGAAGAACCAGAGGAAACACAGCGGGATTTGTAGGTAAGAACTTTATTCCAGCATGGCATGACGCGTTTCGGAAGTAATGCCTTTCTCAAATGCCTGCTGCAACATCGGCCCTTACAACCAGTCAGCTTTTAAATAGTTCATATCGTTTGTCCCAATGGTGCAGTCCAGGTGGGTTGAAATACCGTGACCAACCACTGTGGCTGCATCGGCAAACCACAGGACCCAGAATGCATCCCGGGTGAATGTCCAGTATTAACACACTGAATCTCTTCACGAGTCCTGGATATTTAAACGTGCTAAAGCTGAATGGCGACCCAGTTGCTGATGAAATAAAGTTCCCATCTGGGTCCCGCCTTACACCTCAACCGCATAAGTCCATTTGCAAGTTGCCCTGTAGTCACGGTTTAAATTATCCGAAAACCTCCGTGAAATCACGGGCTGCAGTCTGCAGCAGAGCCCTGCTGGTGGATGCAGTGTGCCAGAGATTATCAATACCTTGGAAGACAGAAATTGCCGTAGCTGCCCTTAATGTCTCTGGCCTCTTGGAAGGCGGGTCTCCTCCAGCGCGCTCGGGGCTTGCGCGCACAATGTGCCAGAAGGGTTCCTACGATACGAAGAACCAGAGGAAACACTGCGGGATTTGTAGGTAAGAATTTTATTCCAGCATGGCATGACGCGTTTCGGACGTAATGCCTTTCTCAAATGCCTGCTGCAACATCGGCCCTTACAACCAGTCAGCTTTTAAATAGTTCATATCGTTTGTCCCATTGGTGCAGTCCAGGTGGGTTGAAATACCGTGACCAACCACTGTGGCTGCATCGGCAAACCACAGGACCCAGAATGCACTCCCACTGCATCCCGGGTGAATGTCCAGTATTAACACACTGAATCTCTTCACGAGTCCTGGATATTTAAACGTGCTAAAGCTGAATGGCGACCCAGTTGCTGATGAAATAAAGTTCCCATCTGGGTCCCGCCTTACACCTCAACCGCATAAGTCCATTTGCAAGTTGCCCTGTAGTCACGGTTTAAATAATCCGAAAACCTCCGTGAAATCACGGGCTGCAGTCTGCAGCAGAGCCCTGCTAGTGGATGTGGTGTGCCAGAGATTACCAATACCTTGGAAGGAAGAAATTGCCGTAGCTGCCCTTAATGTCTCTGACCTCTATATATATATATATCTTCTAGACCTTCCGTGTATGAATTGCCTCCTGCTTAGTGAGAGTTGCTTCGTTATTTTCGGACCCCACAGAAACCGGTCCCTTTAAAATATCCTTCAGATCCTCCCAAATAATTTAGGAAGAAAACGAAGCCTTGTGCGGTTAAGCAAATTTATTCTCAATCAGCCACTTGCCAAGCGCGTTTCGAGTGCGCTGCACCCTTGTTCACTGACATAGAGATTTAATTTTCGCGGCCATTTAACATTACTACACACGTGATTTTCTAAACTACAACTTGAGTGTATGTGAAAACAGACTCGTAGTTTTTCATATCAACAATATTGTATGCCATTGACAATATAGTATATAACGCTTATGACAAACATAAAGCATTAACATGCATGTAATTTCATTGTGAATTGTATAAAGTATAAACATTCATAATTTCGTGTTAAAAATTAATTAATTGCAAGTTGCATTATCTATTTATTTTTGAATTGATTGTGCCCTAGTGGGCCATCGTATATAGGTGTTGTTCTTCTAGCCCTAGTGATCAATTGTCAATTGCAATACATAAATTCCTGAGAAAATACAAGTTCTAAAACTATGTGATTAAAAGTTACTTCTTTTGTTCTGATTTCTTTATACTAAAAACATTCCTAAGAACTAATTACTACAGATGCGTGTACAGATCTTCCTCAATTTTTAATCCATCTGGCTATGTCAAATTCAATTCTATTATATATCGTGATTCAAGTCTCCTCAGCTTCTTTTCTCTGTTGCCTCCCCTTGGGTTTTTTTCTATCGCATCTATCACGTAGTACGTTAATCCTTCAACTCTTTTTTATGAAATCTCTCAAAATGCCCCGCGACAGGATATGACCTGTTGCCATTTTTTATGGCTCTCAAATGTTGTAGGACTCTTTTATGTACCTCTAAGATTGTGCTGCCCACGTACCTCAAGCCGCAAGTGCACTGGAGCATGTAGACAGCAAAATCTGTTTTGCAAGAACATTTTCCTCTTATTTTCTTCATCTTTTTGCTTAAACCTGGTTTATAGGTTTCTGTGTTAACACCATGTGTGCAAGCTTTGCATTTGGTGCATTTCACAAAATCTTGTCATTTCGTTAACCATGTTGTCTTTGGTTTGGATTTTTTCAAAGTGTTTTTGACCAAAGTTTGTTTAAGTCATCTTGCTTTATGAAAGGAGATTTGAGGCCTACGGGAAACAACTTTGCCAAGGATTGGGTCATTTTTAATCACATGCCAGTGTTTGTTTAAAATACCTCTTAATTTGACATGCTGTACACTATAAGTTGTTATGAATCTACCTGGTTGATTCAAATCAATTTTTTTCTTTTTTCTTTTCTCTTCTTTTTTCTCAAATAGAATATCCTCTCTCTTTTTTTCTTTCACTTTAAAAATTGAATCTTCGATCCATTCGTCTGGGTATCCTCTTGACTTAAACCTATTCTATAACACTCTCATTTCTTTCTCTATCTCTTTCTCATTGCTGCAATTTCGTTTCGTACGTAAGCATTCACCATAAGGAATGCTCCTTTTTAAATTCAAGCTCTTTTTATGCAAGAGAGTGTTACTAGAAGATTTGATTTTAGTTCTTGAATTTATGGAACTATACTTCACACTTGGAAAGTGATTACAAGACCACTGCCCATTGAATATACATATAAAAATGCCTCGGACATTATGCTTTTCAATTTTTGCTTTTGACTGATTCATGGCCTATTTTGCCAGATTGTGAAGCGCGTTAATGATCTACTTAGATCTACCTATTCGTTTCAACCTATTTATTTGATGTGTGAGTGCCCTGACAAAGTCACTTTTGTGACGAAACGCGTAGGCTGTGTGCTGTTTCTCTAAATTGAACCAAACAAATGAAGGCACCTCTTGGATTATATTGGACTGGATTGACTGACTTCATTTCGAGTGCACCTTCCCTTTTCTTCTTTTTTCTTGAGAATAAATGTGCTTAACCGCACAAGGCTTTATTTTCTTCCTAAATCATTTGGGAGGATCTGAAGGATATATATAGATATATAAATCTATATCTATATATCTATATATATCTATATTCACTGAAAAAACCATAGGTTTCACACACGTTATAGTTAGGAATTAGCATTTAAAAAACCTTGCAAATTCACTGAAAAAACCATAGGTTTCACACAAGTTATAGTTAGCTGTACATTTCACTCGTAAAAAACCAATGAAATTCCACGTTATAGTTAGTGCAGGCAACTATAACTCACGCGACCGCAATCCTCTGCTGATGCTAATACTGTATTTAGACACTTATTTGCCCATGTCTTCTTCCATACATATATTACAAATATTTTTTTTTCATAAAGACACATATGTCATCAGCAGAGGATTGCGGTCGCGTGAGTTATAGTTGCCTGCACTAACTATAACGTGGAATTTCATTGGTTTTTTACAAGTGAAATGTACAGCTAACTATAACTTGTGTGAAACCTATGGTTTTTTCAGTGAATTTGCAAGGTTTTTTAAATGCTAAGTTACTTTACGCCGTTCGTGCCGTGCGCGCCCACTTCAAGCAGTTTGTTCCGTGCGCGCACGGTGCGCTTCGTGCACCGTGCGCGCACAGTGAGCACAGCGCCCACTTTACGCAGTTAGTGCCGTGCACGCACGGTGGGCATACGGTGCGCTACGCGCACCGCGTGCCCACGTTCGTCTTGATGGGCCATGAACGCACGATGCGCTTCGCACACCGTCCGCACACGGGGGACATATTGTGCGCATCGTTGTGAAAGATTTTCTATTAAATGCTCATTACAATTATGCCATGCACAATTGATGCCCTGCGGGCACCTTTTGCACACGGGGGGGGGAAAGGGTGGATTTTTTTTTTTTTTAAGAGTCCATTTATTGCCGTACGCGTACGGTAAGCGCTTTCGGCGTTTTTAAAAAAAAAAAACAATTTTAATTTTTGGCCTGGGGGGGCCTTCAAGGACACCATGACCAAGGCTAGGGGGTCAGGAGCTGTCTAGCCTGCCCCTTTTCATGTTATCCAACTTTGTTTTTCCACCCCCCCTCAGAGTGCGAGAGAGAAAATGGCGGCCGACACTTCCTGGTTTCGACCGATTCGAATGTTTATTAAGATCTAACAGCCAATCAGAATCGCGCTCGCGCACGGCACCGTATGCGTACGGTAAGCTTACGGTGCGCGCTCGGAGCGCGCTTACAGATATATATATTGATTTAAATGCTATTTTCTTAGGAAATACTGAACAGATTTACACCAAACCTACAAAAGGCACATCCTTGACCTGTAGACTACCTCTCTGCCAAATTTCAAGTAACTCTGTTTAGCCGTTCGGGCTGTAGTTGTGTCTAAAGGTCCTATGGAAAAATGCATGGGGAAAACGCGTTTTGAGACCCCCCTTTTTTCTCAGCCCCCGCTTGACGAATCACCCCGAGACTTTCAGGGTAGGAGCGGAGCGTAGCGCCCCATTAGTTTTGAAAATTTTGCGAGGATTCGTCAACCGGTGCCAAAGTTATTCCAAATAGAATGTTGCGGATTTCCTATGGAAACATGGTCCTAACTATAACTATCTACTGGCGACCGCCAGTAGATAATATATATATATATATATATATATATATATATATATATATATATATATATATATATATAGATAAGCCTCAAAACGACACTATACAAATACAGGATTATCACATCTGTACTTGATCTCCTGAAGAAATTCATTCAGACTAAAATCACACAAACAAATAATTCATTTAGGGTTATGCAGAACAATAAGATTAGAATCTGCTGTCCAGAGATCTCTCTATTTAGATTTCAGTCCCTCATTAATGCTCAATTGGAATGCACAATCAACAATCAAAGATGAGAAATAGAGAGACAGAAACAGGACTTGAGGATGGTTTAGTTTTATCAGTAATTTAAGAATAGTGAATAAATCAATATCAAGTATTCAAATGTAGGAGTGCAGAATAATCAAATGTATTCTTTTGTGGGGGATCAATTACCAAATCTTTAGAAGAGTTCAGGAAAGGACATGAACCATCTCAGCTCAAAGGTTCTCTCCCATGAGGAAAAGGAGTCTGGGAATTGGGCACCAAGCTTATGCGTCAGCCAATAAAGTCTGTAAAGAACGAATGATGTCTCTCAGTCTGCGAGGAGCAAGATCTCCAAAGAAAGAAGGAAAAAGGTCTCAACCCCCTCTTGTTCCGTCACCCAGTGTATATTAATTCACAAGTTCCGGGGTGACACCTCTTGGGTCACCTCATCTGGTCAGACCACTAAGACCATTGGTCAGTTTGTAAAGGATGATTGTCATGCAGCAGCAAGAAGGCACATATTATATCAAAAAGGTGGTGATCATCACCTAAGCCATCGAACCATCCAGTGTATATAGTTTTCAACAATGGTCTTTTTGCAGAAGCACATGAGTGAGTTCAAGCGGACAGTTATTCATGACAGAGGTTCCTAAAGTAACAAAAAGGTTGCAAGTTGTCGTAGTATGAGCCTGAGAACTCTCTCTATGAAACATAGATTCATTCCACACAGTAAGTTTATGAAGCCTTTTCATGAGAACAGAATCAAGCAAAGTAAGGAAAATTCAGGCCTAAATTGAATTTGGTTCAAGTATAGAATATGAGTAATAGAAATATACATTACATTTTAAGAGTTTATAGAGCCTTATATCTTTCATCCAATCTGATAGCACTCATATGCCATTTTTGTTTCATTGAAATTAGCATGTGTAACTATGGCATATTACTAACTTTTCAAAGTACCAATGTATAAAATCATTTCAAAACATAAAATGTTGTTATTGTTTCTAGTAATTCTCATTAGTACATATGTGAGGATTATTCTCTGAAAGTTTCGAAACATTTAATCTCATTATAAACGTGTAGCACCTTATTTTCGTTTCTCACTTGGTTCACATTTTCACGTATGCAAAACATGGAGTTTTAATTTGAGACTCCTAAAATACACACATATTGTCATCTAGATTACAATTAGGTTTGTTAATTCTTCACACATTGTTAATTAATGAAGATAGTTTATGAATCTTTTTTGTAATACGTGAATCACCACTTTAATTTTCCTACTACACGATAAAATATGACAATGCAATTTAGTGAATCACGAACCTATGTTATTGTAATGAATAAATCATCTAATCTAAACTCTTCTGCATGCTTTTACGATGCCGTAAGTAAGGGGCTTATTATGAGTCTGGCGGTCCATGGACTGCCAAACTCCTGGGGGTGGGACGGTGGCTGTCTTCCAACCGCCCTATTATGACCAGGGTGGTTGGGCCACCCTGGGACCACTGCAACTGTCAGGGATCACACAAGGAGGCACAACATGTGCCCCACCCTGTGTGCATGGACACAGTACCTGCCAGGCATGGACTGCAGCAGTCCATGGCATGCAAATACTGCCTTTGATGTTCCCATTACGGTGCCTATTTCATTGCACCGCCCTGGGAATGCTAAAGAACCGCCTGCCAGACAGTAGAAAACTCCTGATCTGACAGGCGGTTGCTACTCGGGGTTGGCGGTGCAGGAACGGGGAGGTACTGCTCCCGCACTGCCAAACTCATAATAACACCTTTAGTCTTTTCATGATCTGTTTCTCATAATTCTCCAACGTATATTTAGCACAATTAGTCCATGTTTGTCATTTTTCTCTCAAAGGTGTCGAAATCAGTTTTATGTGTCAGCTAGAAGGATTCAGATTTTTATCTGCATCATCACTATCAATTAAGACTCTGACGGACACTGAATATAGCGCAACACATAGAACACTACTTTACTGAGTGTAAAGGCACAGTGGAAGCACCTGCATTTGAAAGGGATGCATTCAAATTAGTATTTTGGGATATTACAAATTAAACCATCTATGGGATGAAGCTGACACATACCAAGTAAGTAAGGGAAACAGAGAATGCTATTCAACTTGCCTAAAATAACCTTTTAATAATCATAAAGGTATGGGTGACTTATTGGCTGCAAACACAAAATATAGCACCTTTTTAGGCTGGCTACGATTAGTGGATTACAAACAATACATGTATAGACAAACACTGAAGGCGACAAGGCAGGATGGCTGTTGGCCTTGCTATTGCTAATAATGCAGAAACGGAGAGGGCATCCATTTGGGTTGATGGTTCAGAGATAGGGGACATGGTGACTTTACAGAGAGGCAATAAAAATGCCTTACTACAATACTATAGACAATTGTTCCCAACTTCCTTTGACACCTCTAAGATACTCAAGCATACCTTACTGATATAGCCTTGACCTAATGAGTCAGGAAACCACCAGAAAACTGGATGAGCCCCTGATGCTGGCAGCAATAAAAGGGTTTATAGTTTGTGGAAACACTCATTCTAACTTGAGGCAATTGTTTTATGTTTTGGACATCTCCAAGGAGGCGGACCAAATACCTGTGGTCACCTCACTTCACATTGAGAAAGTCTGTATACTTTATTAATGTCCGTCAGAGGTAGAGTCTCAGTTACTATCATCCTCCTCCATTTGTTGTACCATTTTGTTGCTCCACAGATCATAATAAAAGATTTATGGGGAGAATTACACATTATTATATGGGAAACAGAAGGAAACAATTGTCTTAAACTAAGATGTGAATACCATTAGAAGAGGATGGTGCGAAAGTTCCTAATTACAAAGGGTACTATTTAGCAGCACAGCTGCAGTGAGGCGTCAAATTAATAGGAGACGCCCAAGCTTTTTAGCACATTGAGAACAGGCTCAGTGAAGGTTTTATTAGTATGCACAAGCTGATTTTGGTTGGAGAGGGAGAAACGGGTGATGGACCTAAGGCTATGTAAGTAGTTCAGCATTTAAGGCATCTGTGTCTGAGGCAATCAAATTACATGTTTTTTTACTCTCCATAAATACTATTATGGTTCCTGCAAGGACTCCGTATGCTTACTCTGACACTAGACAAGAGACTATGGGTGGCCACTGGAATAGTTAAGATTGGTGACCTGTACACAAATGGTATGTTTCATACACTAAACTCACGTATGGAGGAATACGAGATGGACACAGGACAGTTCCCGACCTATCATGCATGGCACAAGGCTCTGCCATGCCCACGCTCCTATATTTTATGCAGACTTAAATATGACCAAGGAGAAATGGGACACTCTGATAGGTACATCCCTTTCTGAAGATTGGCTTCCGGATCTACAGCACAATAAAAAAGTCTCTAGAAACAGCAGCTTTACATGTACAAAAATGAGCTCCATCAGACATCAGCACTTCAGCTGGATTAGTGAAAGTGTATCCATGGGGTCACTGATAGATGCCACAGGTGTTGGCCTTATAATGCTTGCACGTGGGGTGGAAGTCTAGTTAGGCCCCTGATGGTAAGTTGTAGATTTGCAACATATGTGAATGGTCTACCACAGAGCTCACCTCCCTGACAAGTTGAAAGGAAACAGCATATGATCAATTGAACATCATTCTGGAAATTATAATTGCTAAAACTAATGGAAGACCTCCATAATAAGTAACTGCTGTGAGACGGTTGTACCATTGATTCATGAACATCTCCGCTAAATGAACGATCACAATGTAGCGGTTTTATAAAAATGGTGCTTGTGTCCTCGACCCTGATAGTCTAGACATAAACACATAGGTTCAAGGTAGTGAGGACAACTATGCCGCCAACAGAACATTTTCGTGACATGTTAGATTGGACATAATTTAATAATAGAATTACTCTATTGATGAATATAGCTGTGTGTCTAAGAGTGAGGCTGTTTTTCTGTAATTGTTTTTAGGTCTCGCCTAGGCAGCGTGCATGCGCTTCCCTAGGAAGGCATTTAGCCATCAGTCTTCACTTTTCAAGCACTGCACTCGTGCTTGTGGCGGCATCCAGCTTGCAGGAGTGAGCAGCGGCATGCCACAAGCACGAGTGCAGTGCTTGAAAAGTGAAGACTGCTCTCCCAAGCGCGCGCGCACCGCTCGCCAGCCCGGTGAAGTAATAGATGGACTAGCCACTTTCACTCTATTCGCTTTGTGGGTTTTTCAATTAAGACCGGTTTCGATTTCTAGACAAGTGCCAGGTCTTCCCGTACACCTCACATCATTATTTAACGTCTAGAAACCTGTGAATGTTACAGCTTAATATGCTCAGCGTTCAAATACATTGTTAAAAACAAACCTGCACATTTTTCTTCACGTTGTAAGCAGTGGTAGTAGTATTTACACTGAACCAACCAGCATCTAGGAAACGATGATTACAGCGTTTCAATCACTTCAGCAGTTTCATCTGCACCGCTGAGATATGGTGGCCATGCATGCTAAATTATTTCCATTTGTGCACGTAAATCTGCCGCAGCAATGACTGAGAGCAAATACCCAAACAGTAAGAATCAGTTATATTCTAATATTTTCCACCTGAGCAAGAATGCAGTGTTAGCGTGTGCCTTCCTTTGTAATTTCCAGGAAAGAAGCTTCGCTCCTTCTCAGGGCCCCCCCCTTCCAGTTGTCTCCCTCATAAGATTACCCGCCCCCCCACTCAATCCTGACCCCAACCAGTCGCTCAGAGCAAAAACAAACACGACTACATGCAAACGTCCCCAGCGTTGCCTGGCCGCCACCGCCAGTCTGTTCTACGCAATACATTTTCATTACGGGCCCATTCCAATCCTAGTCTTGTAAGGTAATAACAGTGACCTCGGCAGTGGCGTTGTTCTCATTGCTATGTCGGTCGTTCGCGGCTAAAGTACCCTCTTAGGAACTTCATTCACACTAATGGATGCCTTTTCTCAATGCCTACTAAACAGTTTGCATACTAACCATTATTTACAGCCACGCACTCTGGCAGCACGAGATGGGGGTGACTTGAGCGGTGTGAGGTTCACTCTGTCACAGCATCATACGTCCAAGTGCCCTTATGTGCTGAACATGTTTGAAGGATGATGAAGACAAGCTCATGAATACAATGTTGAAGACGGCCCACAGGCTGAGCAAACAGTGGAGGGACTAATTATGATATGTAATCACAAATGACGACACAGGAAGTGAGGTCACGAGAAGTGACGCCTTGCCTTTTTAATATTCCTTACTTAATAGGTCAAGGGCCTATTTTCCAGAAACCGCAAAGTAACAAGCAAAAAGAAATATGAAAATAGAACATTTTTGGTTTTTCCTTTTTTTAAGTTACATTTATTTTCCATATATCAAAGGTGTTACTGAGCTCCGATTTGACTAAAAGTGAAAATATATTTAAAGCAGCCATGTGAAGCATGTACACTTCATTCTTAAACTGCTTCTAGGGAGTAATCAAAACGTGCTGGGTATATTTTTAACATTAAACTTGCTGTTAAAGTATGTCTGTTTCTTGCTGGTGTTCTTTATCTACCCCAAAAAGCACTTAACTTCACATTTGCAGTTCCTTAAACAGTAGAAGGGTTAATGGTAGCAAGTTCTTTGTTCTTGAAATACGAGATTAAAACATAACTCCTTATTGAGCCATTCCCTCAAATAAAAGGTGTGTGTTGCGTGCTTGCAATGAAGGGTCGTACGATACTCGTTGTATCCCCTTGCCAGTCCCTGGGGTAAGAGCTTGAGGGGTAAGCATAGCATTTTTACAGCTTGGGGAAACACTTGGCAGAAATTTGTGGCCTGGTATACAAGCATCTGCATAGCCAATAGGTTTCGCATTTGGGACCTTATAAGTGTTTAGCTATGCAGCAGTTGATGTTGCACCAAGGATATTGTGCTGCATAATTAAATACTGATAAGGTCCCAAAGGCGAGACCTATTGGCTATGCCAATGCTTGTTATAAACTGCTCTTGTTCCCATGGTTCGGGAGATATCCCCACCTCTAACATCACTCATCGCTTGAAATGTTGGATTTCTGTACATTCTAACTTTTCGCACTAATGCCATCAGAACATGATTGTATACATATATGTTCAGTAATGCAATAAACTAGGAACCATACAATGAAATCTCTAATACAGAGCAATTGAACACGATGTCTTCAATCTACTCGCAGCTTAAATTGATGCATAGAAATTGGTAACAAGTGAAGAACACCAGGCTCAAAAGATCTGCTCATTGGCTTATCTCCAGCGTCACCTTGATACTCAAACTGGCCTTCAGCATTTACTCAACCATTCACCAGTTTCTACTGATGCAGTAAATTTAAGACTTTTTGGTGTATTCTTTTCTTGATGGGCACATTTCTTATTCTTAGATAGAACCTTGAAACTTTACAATCTTTTCCTTGTGGTGTCCACACAGATTCACAAGCCATTGCTAATGTTTTGAGCCCCTATCATTTCAACAACTCCTTCTAAATCCAGAATATGTCTTTCCTATGGAGGACAGCGCCCATATCAGAGATGTGCTGGGAACCTCAGATGAGTGTGTGACCCTATGCAGAAGCCGGAATGAATCACTGGAGTGAAGATCAGAGATCAAGCTTCTTGTTTAATTGTCAATGCACAGGAGCCTTTACTGACAGGTGCACACAGGAAGCCTGCTGCATCCAACTGACACTTGTGGAACCCAGACCAATTTCTGCATAAGATTCTATGCAAGAATGTTAAAGCTTGTACTAAGCAATGTACCACAAAGACACCTGAATAGATGCATAAAATTGTACCCCGGACACAGAATGTAAAGGTCCTATCACAAGACAAGCTATGATGCAACAACCTGTTAGTCGGTTGCAATGATCTCCTTCCCTTCAAAAAAGGCTTACCAGAGTAGTCCTTTCCCAAATCATACCTACCCCTTCAGATCGAATTCTCGTACCCTTAAAAGTCCAAAATTTGTGTAGCCAGAAACTCTCGGAGCTTTGTGGTATCTCCAGCCTGCTGGAACCTTCTCCAAGCACTCCTTCTGTTCTTGCTTCATCTTGTGTTATAAGAAAGTTTTGATGGGAATGTGAACATGTTCCACGTGAATGTTAGGATTCAGACTAAGCGGTTACCCCAGGAGATGGGGCTGTGGGGCTCTTGCTGTACAGAGTGCCTGACAAACCCCGTTTCATCTACTATATATCTGCGGAGTATTTGTAACTATTGCAGACTGGTTTTGGAAAATAAATGGTTTCAGTGCCAGTCTTAACCACACCTTATCCCAGCTTTCCATTTCTAACTCCCTACACTGACAATCTCAGGCTTATAGAGGAAATGTAAACCTGACCCTGCTGTTACTGTAGCTGTGAATACAATAATCAAACCTCATCTAATAAAGGTATCTTGTTTTATAGAAGTGGAACTAACTTTAATGGCTGGGCACTTCTCTTATTTTTGTGCTGGTTTTAACTTTTGGTATCTTAGCTGTGTATGTATTGTTCAGGGGTGGACTCTGCATCTACTTTTCATGTCTGGTATCTTTAAAAATGTCATTAGAAATAATAGTTTCTGGTTAATATGGTGCTACATATAGCAGAGGGGTAGAAAGTTGACTCTGCCAGGAATGGAACTCATGACCTTCAGCCCACACCTTATTTTGGAACAGGTTATTGTTCAACTGACTGCGCCTTTCTTCCAGCTGCTCTGTGGGGCTAGTATCTCAGAAGTGTATTTATTTTTCATGGCTGATATCTTTGCTTTGTGTCTGCTTTTTATGGCTGGTATGTTGCTTTGGCTCCTGTTGCTGGTTGATTTCTTAGCAGTGGTTCTTTTCATGATGGGTGTTTCAGCTGTATTTTTATTTTCTCATACTTGGTATCTTAGCAATGTATCTAGGCCCATATTTATGAATCCTTTGCATTGTCCTTGCATCAGGCTAGGCGATGCAAGGACAACACAAAGGCTTAAGTAATATTTACAAAGCCACACAAGGCCTGATCTGCGTGACCTTGTGTGGCCTTGTTAAGGAATGTAACACAGGGCAGCTGCTTGCTCTGCGTTATGTTACATTTCAACCTAGGAAGATTTCCATGGGTGGAGCATGGGTGTTCCCATTCATCCACCCATGGATTTTGGCACATTCCCAGATTTACACAAACCTATAAACCTGGGAATGCGTCAAAATACTGTGCCTTCCCAAGTGAGGCATAACGAGGAGAAAAATCTTTATTTCTCCTGGTTAATTTCTCTGTCCATAAAGAGGAAAATACATCTAAGGATTGTTTTTGTACAAGAAGGTGTCCCTTCGAGCACAGAAACCTGTAAAGTAGGCCTCCTTGCACTATGTTTCAAGGGTGCCTGCATTGGTGCTAGGCTACATACAGTGCACGAGAGCAAGGACAGAGCAGAAATGTTTCATATCTTTGTAAATATGGAGCATATCTGCCCTCTCCCTTTTCACGCAACACAGCGCAGCAACTTTGCTTCATGTCCTGTGTTGCATAGAAAGTTTAGTAGGATATTATCTTAGAAATGTGTCTGCTTTTCATGGGTGGTATTTAAGTGGTTTTTCTACCGTCCATGCCAAGTATCTTAGCAGTGGTAACAGTTAGGAACTGTTATTTTAGTGGCCCTCCTTCTTACTTTTGTAGTTGGTAAAATGGGCATGACTGGTAGAACACCTGCAGTGAGTATTCTCTCCAAGGCTGGTATAGAAAATGTGACGAAGTGCTAAGGGTGAGTCCAAAAGAATGCTTTCAAGAGTTCTAATGTACCACTTTCATACGAATACTTTGTGTTCAGATGTACACTCAATTAATGTTATTTTTTCTGTTTTTAAAATGTTACTTTGTATGAGTGAAAGCCCGAGTTGACTTAGTAGGGAATGGTGTTTAACAGGTGCAACTTTACCACCAACAAAGAAAAACAGTAATCCACTTGCAGTGGTGATGTTTCAGAGAACCTTGCAGGCTAGCAGGAAGAAACACATCCCATTGAACAGGAGCTTAGGTTCTGTGCGATGGCACGAACAGAAACCATTTTGTGGGATACGGTGAAAGCTGTTATCCGGGGTCAGACTCATAGTTTTACCATCCAGTGGGAAAAGAAGGAATAGGCATAAGGCAGAACAGGTCCGCGCAGATTTGTTAACTATGGGACATGAATACTCGGAAGAAGTGGTTGAAGGTTCTCCTAAGGAAGCAGAACGAGTATTGGACCAATCAACAATCAACCGCATGAGTCTTCAGAAGGAAATTTGGGATACGTCCTACCAGGGATGGCGCATAAAACAGGCTCTCTGCTTTGAAAACAGTGAGGAGATGGGAAGATTCTCTCTTTTCAGATCAGAGACAAACAATCAAAGAATGCAAATGCTGGCATTATTGATTCGTCAGGTCAGGTGCGTCCCAGCCCGGGCACGATTCTATCTGCTTTTTGGTAATTCTATGCAGCACTTTATCAGGAGGAGAGCTCCCCTGCATTAGCAGCTATGGCGGGTTTCTGGCAGGGATAAGTTGACCATATTTAACGTCTACTTAGACTCTGATGTAAGAAGTTCCTATTACATATATAGAGATTAAGAAAGTACTGACGGAGTTAACCTCAGGTAAAGCATTGGGAAAGGACTCTATTCCCCTGTAGTTTTATAAAACATTCACAAATATTTTTGTTCCTAGATTTAAAGAGTTGGTTAACTCTCAAACTTTCTTGCGATCGGTACCCGTGTCCTGGGGAAAAGCATATATTAATTTTTTTTTTAAGGAGGCTAAAGATCCACTTTATTGCGGGTCCTATTGCCCAATTTCTTGAATGAATACAGGCACTGAAATGTATACTTGTATGTTGGCCAATCGCTTTTCCCCATAACTAAGCCAGCAGACAATCAGCAGCATGGCTTCATTCCAGGACAAGATACCACGTCTGATGTCAAGACAGCCATCTCTGTTCTGCACATAGCAGAAACATTGGGTGAGTCTACAGGAATGATCCTACTCAACGCCAAAAAGGCTTTCGACAGGGTAGCATGGGGCTTTCTCTTGGAGGATTTGGAAAGTGTGGGCCTGGGACAAAAGTTCAAAAGTGCGATTAAGACTCTCTACACTTTTTATCTGCTAGAATTGTTGGCATTGGGCAAATATCAGACAACATTGCATTTCAGAGGGATACCCGGCATGGCTGCCCCTGTCCCCATTATTGTTTGCACTATTTCTAGAGCCCTTTATCCAGAGATTGAAGTTTTTGGACACTATACCTCCATTGCACCTAAATCAGTTTACCCTCAAGGTGATGGTTAACGGGGATGGCATTGCCATCTTTACGTTATCTCCTGCTCAGGGCCTAATTGGTATTGAGGCTGCGGCAGCTGACTTTGGCACAGTATCTGGCTATAAATTGAACATTGGCAAAACTCAAATTGTAACTAGCTGACCCCTGTTAAGTTATGGAAGCCACCCACCTAGGGGTCTGAGTCTCCCCATGCACAGAGCGTGTGACAGAGTGCAATTTCGTGGGGTTATACTATGAATCTTTGACACTCTTTCAGAAATGGGACAAACTTCGGCTGATTGGCTGATTGGAAGCTGCAATCTTATTAAAATGACTATTCTGACATGGTTTCTATATCTTTTTCAGTCCATACCGTCCCATCTTCCTAAGAAATTCTTTAAAATGGTAGAGACCAGTTAGCAGGGATTCATTTGGGAGTATAAGAAACCTTGTTGGGCTATTTGGAATTTGCAGCTTCCTCAATATATGGGCGCCATGGATCTTCCTTCTTTGTGGTTGTATTTTCTTTTCACTTTTGGGCTGTCATGGGGATGACTGAATGGCAGCTATCTTACAAATTTCCAGAGTATCAGGCTTTTAGCTATGCACCACAACTGGCAATGGGTTTGATTGATAAAGTCTATTTCAGACACACAAGGTTTAAGACACTAGCGTTTTATTATAGGCTGTGGAATCTCTGCTTTTAATAAGTTCACCTCCCTTGGGAGCAACCCCAATTGACCTGTATTATTGCAAGAAAGGTATTTACAGTTTTGGCACCAGATCGACATTAGGTAACTTGGCCAACTGTTTATTAATGGCTTAGTGCGTCCTTTCGAGGAAATCCAAAGTCAGCAAGGGGCACGTCAACAGGTTTTTTCAGATACCGCCAACTTAGGGATTTTATCAGTAACTCGTCCACTAAGGATTTTTCTATGTACCCTAATTTATTTCTGGAGCAATTGTATCACCTGCCCAAACAACAGTCAATTGGTATTCTGCACAATAATGTTCTCCTCTTCAGCCCCAGTACTCAGTATTTACAACAGTTGGTAGATAACTGGACTAAGAATTCAGGTTTGCTGATGACCGAAGGGGATATCCGTCTTAGTGTTCTCCTGGCTCAAGGAATACTTAATGCGTCTCGACTGAAGGCCCATTTTTTAAGACATTATTTGATACCTATTATGCACCTAATAGATTGTCCAAAATGGGCCTACAGCCATGTTCTGTCTGCTTTAGGTGTTCAACGCCAGGGGCTGATGCTACTCACATCTTTGCTACTTGCCCCTCCTTGAGTTCATATTAGACCAGAGGCGTAGCTAGAGCTTGTGGCGCCCGGGGCTATCCCTCAGATTGCCGCCCCTGGGGGGGAGGGGAGGGGTTGCTGGGAAAAAAGGACAGCAAGCACTTGAAAGAGGACCGAGAGACACGTAGTATCGCCTCTAATAGTTACCTCGATCATGCAAGTTACATGCACATACATGACACGGTCCAAGGCTACACAGTTGAATACACCGGTGACTGGCAGTGACTGGCAGTACAAAAGAGAACACACAGACTGCATGATCTATCTGGGGACTCAGAAAAGCCGCATGTGACATCCATCAGAGAGCTGCGTGAACAATTACCTGGTAATCCCCTCAGCACAATGCAAACATGCACATACATGACACTGTTCAGGGATCCATCATCTACAGCTGACATTAAATGACCATTCATCATGGTCCCCCCATTAAAGCAGTGCACTTTGTGATCTGCATGGTACATGTTTTTTGCAGCAGGCATATAACCCTCTGTGCTACCTTTCCAGGAGTCAACCCTTCCACTAGACAAAACTCGTATCTCCCTCTAGGAAGAACATTAATCATCGAAGTTATCATTAAATTTTTATTGTTTCTGAAAATTGCTGGAGGCCAGGAATGTGGCAGCAAGTTTTTTTTAAACCATAATATACTTGCAAACACTACGCACCCACCCGAAATAGGTACCCAGTGCGGTCACACCGTTTGCACCGCCCTAACCTGCTCAAGGTTCATGTGACAGAGTCACAGTAACTGGATCACTGTTGCTCTAGGGCAGAGGTCTTCAAACTTTTGGATGCCGAGACCCCCCTGTCAACATTTTGAGGCCTAAGGACCCCCTTCTGACAAAAATGTCTAAACCTGTTGACTAAATCGCGTGGGATGAGAATGTAAATGAGGTTATGTGATGCCGCCTATTTTGGGATAGCATTGCTTCATTATTTTGACATTTTTTACACACAGTAACACTGAGGAAAGATTTCACCCAATCAGTACCCATTTATAACCAAAATACAGCAATTATCATCAGAAAGATTTCAAGTCAACCTTTGTGAAGGCCCTTCCACTCTGCAGGAATACGTGCTGCCACATTAGAAGCTCACCTGACCCTGCACGGGAGTAGCAGGGGTCCCTTAAAACCCTGGGGGTCTTGTGCAGAGTTAAGCAGTTTACCCATGCAGCTTTCCTCTCACCCCCTCCCTTCCATCCCTCTCTCCTTTCCTAACCCCGGATCCCTCTCTCACTTTGCAGGCCATTTTCTTTCACCCCTTTTTACAACTCCTGAATTCTCCCCATTCAACCTCTCACTTCACCTTTAATCACCTCTTGCCATTTTGTCTTTTCACTGCCCTCATCTCTAACAGTCTCTCACATTTATCTCATGGCCTCTCTGGCCCTGTCACCTCCCGTGCCCCTCAGCACTTCTCATTCACCTCGTCTCTCCATTCAAATTTTTGTCTATTTGTATCTTACACCTCTGCAGTCCCCCCATTCCTCTTTCACATCTCCCCTTTGTTCTAACAGAAGCCCCCACCTTTGGATCACACTCACTTCTTGTGTGTCCACACTTCTCTTCAGCAATTCACATTTCTACTCATCCCTGACCTCTTCAATCAAATTCTCTCACTCCCTTGCTGTCCTCTCTCATCCTCTCATCACCAAGCATACGGGTCGGACCCGTATGCTCCTCTCGGCAGGTGCCACTCTGCTTATTGTTCCCTAATTCAAGAAGGCATGAATTGTCTGTCTCGCTGTTTTGGTGCAGGCCGCGCAGTTAGGGAACGTGCACCCTCCTTTGCTTCGCTCCACCAAGAATCTATTATCCTTTAGGAAGATATAAAAACCTTTCTTTATGCTCTGTAGGTTACCCCATTTGGCTGGTTCTCCTTCTCCTTCTGTGTGTTTCTCATTTGCCTTCAGGCAGTAGATGGTTATTAGCCCCAGGACATCTTTTTGTAACAGTGGTGCACTACAAATGTAAATAATAATAGGCAGAAGCAGGGGAGCCACTAGACCAGAACTTCAGAGGGGGGGCTAACACTTCCAGTCAGGGCTGGTCCTAACGCTGGTCGCACCCGGTGCATCAGTCTTTTTTGATGCCCCACCCCCGTTTCCTCCTTCTCCATGAATTCCTTCACTGCCACTCACCAACAATGCACCGCATCTCTCTATAGCACCTTTCTGACAAACATTTCATTTGTTATAGCACTACTCATAGTTTACTCACACTCATTTCTGGGATCTGCATGGTACATATTCTTTGTAGCAGGCAAATTAACCCTCTGAACTGTGTGGGTGACAAGAGTGCCCATGTGAGTGCACGGTGAGCGATGCAACAGTGAGAGTAGGACAAGAGGAGTGACTGCAGGGTGAGTGAGGTGGCGTATGAATTTGGGTGTGGATGCAAGTTCAGATTGGGATGAATGAATGTATGATTACTGATGGGCTTTTTTGAGTGAGTTGCATATTGAGTAGTGAGGGGGACAGGTGATTGAAGTGTCACATGAGTGC
Source organism: Triturus cristatus (assembly GCF_964204655.1). Lineage (NCBI taxonomy): Eukaryota > Metazoa > Chordata > Amphibia > Caudata > Salamandridae > Triturus > Triturus cristatus. The sequence goes on along the minus strand of NC_140581.1, from coordinate 790,649,449 downwards.
AGGATGAGTAGTGTACTCGTGTGACTGCAGGTTGAGGTATAGGGTGAGCAGCACCAGTGTATTGTGAGTGCAGAGTGATCACTGTGAGTGCAAGGTGAGCGGGTGAATGGTGCGAGTGCATGGTGATCAGTGTGAGTGCATTGTGATCACTGTGGGTGCAGGGTGAGCGTGAAAATGAAGGGCGAGAATGAGGAATGAGTTGTCTGAATGCAGGGTGCATTCCCAGACCCATGAAGTAACTCAGCATGTTATTGACCGCGGCGTAGAGTTTAAGATCTAAGTTAAACTATTGCGGAATTAATCGGGGATCGAGGGTGAAGGAAATAAATAATGTGCTGATCCTGTAACAAACTTCCAGTCCTATGGTTAGGGTTGCCAGCAGATTATTTTGATGGCCCAGTCGGTACAAAAAAAGCAGTCACCTAAAGCGGTATTTTCAGCACTTATCTGTGCATACTTCCAACAGCAAATATAAATAGAAAGCACTTTTAATAGTGTTCTAGGGCTGCCTCAATGATCCATGACTGATAATTAAAGAGAACAAAGACAGAAAAGTTACATAACGAATGCATACATACTCTTTTATTTCTAAGTCTATTTAGTACCAAGTGGAGATCTTTGCAGGCTCTTTAAACAAAACACGGCAGGCATTTTTCTTTTGGCAAGCCTACTTTGTATTCCTTTCCTTGAAATGCATTCTCACACTACAGCAGTAAATGTGAAATACAAATGAAAGGAATAGGCTGAGTGGGGACCCATGGAGTACTGGAACCAGGAAAAAAACCTAAGCCTCTGTAACCAGTTTGCAAAGGCATGTAAAAATGCAAATGGTCTTTAAAGACCTGTGAAAAACACGGGGGTGCCGGAGATAAGACTACAGACACTGCCCAGCTGAGCCCCCAGCAGCTCAAGTTTCACTGCAGCAGCCCGGGCTGAGACACAGGACGGGGGAAGAGGTGGGGGGGGGGGGCTGAAGCCCTTGGGCCTGGGCAGAAGTGTGACTCGGAAGGCGCGACCCCCTTTGCATCACTCCACGGCCCCCCTGGGGGTCGCGCCCCACAGTTTGAAGACCCCTGCTCTAGGGTGCGCTGCTTCGTAGGCCTGTCCGCAAGACTGGAGATGAACTTCAGTATGGATTGTGGTGTACAGGCCTTCAAGGTTAACTCACAATTGACACCACTAGGGTACACCTGCTTGTGCTAAGACATCAAGCCTTCTAAGGTCTAGTGGGGCCTTGTAAGGTCTAGCATGGGAATATGCTCCCTCAGTAGAGTGGTCTGGTGGACTGGTCATGAAGGCTGAACCCAGTTCCCTAGTTCCAAATTCGACAGCTCTGGCCATAGTGCCACATCCTCTCCCCCACTGAACACCATACTGCCCCACTGAGAGAAACTCGCACTGCCTTCAGCTACAACCTAATTGTGCCCGCTATAAACACTTGGATGTGGCTCAATTCAAATTATGCACTTGATAAGAGTAATATGCTGCCTAAAAAAAAAAAGTAAAAGCAAACACTCATAGGGAATGCAAGATTAAGTAAAACATGCGAAATGTAAGCAGAAACAACATGGTTACCTTAACGATCTCTCACTCACTATTCAGAAATCAGCGAGTGGTTTTACCTGAAAAGTTAAGGACATGACTACAGGGCCCTGAAGGGAACCGTTTCAATGTCCATTGGTTATATCCTTAATAAACGTAAGCAGTATGGTTTAGAAAGACCACATCCCTAAACAGAGCCATGGTACACATTTTGTTTTCCAATCCATCCATCAACCAGGTATTGCAGTACCTCCAGGAATGGTGCACTTCCCCACCTGGGGACAACAATGCTGTTCAAAGAAAGACCAGAAAACAAAAGTAGCGCTTCACTGCAAAGTCTGTAAAGTGAGGCTGATGTGTTTGGGTGTGAATAAAACCAATCTGGCCACTTTGCAACCACTGTCTTGCTTCATTTAGTTATGTATTTATTTTTCATATTTAAAACCTTCTATTTCTCTCCATCCTGCTGCACTTTGGAATTGAAAAATGTCAGAAAAAGGGCATTTCCCGCAAGAGTGTTTTTCTTTTTTGGATCCATTTCACAGGGAAACAACTAAATGAAAAAAGGAAAGAGGTTGTGAACCGTTTCTTCAAGTTATGGTTTTCAGTAAGTGAGGAGCAAGACAGAAAGAGAGGGAATAATAGGAAGAGAGGGGGGGGACAGCTGCCAGCACAAAAAAGAAGAGGACATTGCCCGAGTCCTATTCCTTCTCTGCCCGTCCCCGAACGTCCAGGAAAGCAAGCCGAGCCTTATCTGAATGCCTTTGTCCGCCCCCAAAATAGTGCCGCCTGGGGTGGACCGCCCCCACCGCCCCCCCCCCCGCCCCCCCTAGCTACGCCACTGTATTAGACTTCCGTTTTCCATAGACTAAATAATTTGTTACGAGGGAATGCTGATTATGACTCTAGGCTAAATAATGCCCGGCCATTTGATCTCCATCCCATTCGATCTGACGACGATCTATTTCTATGCGATCTCAGTGGCCAGACTGTGCGTTTGCTAGGGCATCGCTGCAGCATAAAGAGCCTGATCCCAGGGCTTGCTAGAATGAGTTTATTTTTTCCTGTGGGCTGGAACTCACACCTATTCACTCTAATCCCTAGAGACTCGAATTTGTAAAATTCTGGGCTCCAGTTGGGGAAGGCTTTGCTCTTGGTATGCCCGACTACCTTTCTGAGATTTTAAATAATGTAATAACTATATGAATTTTTCTGGCTACGCATGTATGACTTTGTACATTATTATCATTTGTCGACGGCTTGGTGATATATTTGAACGTGTTACTATCTTCTTTTGTACTAGCTGTATTTTACCTGTTTCATACTTTTTAATAGTAATTAATATAAAGAACAGACATCATGGCCTCCTCAGTAAGCTCAAGAGTCACAGCATTTACTGGGTTAATCAAGTTAATTTTCTACTTATAAAGAAGGATTATACATTTTATCTGTGGTTGTTCCTTTTGTCAATATTTAAAGGACAAGTAGAGCCAGAGTTTTAAACTGGCGGTCTCCGCTTTGTCTGGTTGGAAGCATAACACGTTGTTGTTCCTTTTCAGGGAATAAAGGACATCCTGGAAAAAGTAACATGGACTCACGCCACAAACGTCAGAGCGACCTCTGGGCGGCTGAACCTACGCATGCAAATCTGTGTGCGTTTCACCTTTAAGGAAACAGGTGCAGGATTTTAATCCTTTTTTGTACCTTTACTTATGCTACTGATCTAAGTACAGCCCACTTTCTAAGAACTATTTATATCAAATTGCCTTTTCTTCTGCTTTTTGTGAGGACAGCAATAAACACATTATTTTTAGCATTTATTAAATGTAACTATATATCTATTTTATTGTATTTAATGACAACTTGCCATGCAAAGATTGTTAGTGAGCATGCACACTGACATCACCGCCCATGTCCCACCAGTCTCTTTTTCTCACACATCTCTAGCACTGTTACTTTAGTATGTTTTCTGAACAAGGGCACTCTTGGCTTAGACAAACCCTTGATAAAAAAAGGTGCCCCATCTAGCCACGTGGATTCAATTGAATGTACAGTGTTGCGCTAGGACTGGCCAACAATGGTGCAAAGCATTAGTTTTGCAAACAGACATAGCAATATATTTTGGACCAAACTAACCAATGTGATAATGTTCATTGCACCTAAGTGTTACAGGATGTTTCTGATTTCAGCATCTTTGCAGAGTTTACCAAGAACTACCTTTTCCATCATCGCTTGTCATCTGATCGGAGCCAGGTAGGAGTAAATCTTTCTCATATAGAAGCTACTTCACAGTATGGTCTTCTTTGGTGTAGAAAGAGGCACCATTTGAAAATGCTGACTTTTATATTTTACAAACTGCAGGTACCTCTCACTGTTTCTTATTTCTAGATTGTTGTGCAGATAAGTTTTTTTTCTAGTGATCAGTCAGGCTGCTAGATGAAATATATACCCCAGCAGGGGTGGCCAGAGTGATATTTTCCACTGGTGGCACTTTTTCGATAACCATCCAGCAATGATTTCACTACGGAGGCCAAATAGGGGAGCCAGGGGTAGCTGCTGTTTACTCTTTGGTCCTGGTGGCACTCTACTTTCTACTCCTCTCTACAGATTTACTACCATGTACTCTAGCAAACCTAAGTGATGCAAACAATAGTGTCAATCGACTTCCATCTACGATGGCTTTTAATGTGTGCACAGCTCTAAACTATATTGCATTACCTAGAGCAATGCCTCTGATAATCGATGAAAAAAGGGGGCGTGTGTTAGACTTGGAATCTTTTGGAGTGTTTCCCCTGAGTTTTTGCTTTCTGATCTCCCGGTTTTGATTCTGTTTTTGCTGGCGTAGTGTTTCTGCGCACTTTTCTCACTGCTGATCAGTGGTAAAGTGCAGGTGCTCCTGTGGTAAAATATGTTATGGATTGGTGTTTCCATGGTTGGCCTATTTGATTTATGTGTCAGTCCCTAGTAAAGTGCACTGCGTGTGCCAGGGCCTGTAAATGAAATGCTTTAGGTGGGCTGCAGCACTGGATTGTGCCACCCACACAAACAGCCCGTAAATGTGACTCTGACCTGCCATTGCAGAGCCTGTGTGCAGTCTGGTACTGCCATGTCGATGTGGCAAGTGCACCGACTTGCCAGGCCCTAACTTTCCCTTTTCTTACATGCCAGCCACCCCTAAGGTAGGCACAAGGTACCCCTATGGGCAGGGTGCAGTGTATGTGAAAGGTAGGACATGCCCTGGTGTGTGTGGCATGTCCTGATAGTGAATTACTGCTAATTCATTTTTCACTATTGCAAGGCTTCCTGTTCCCCATAGGACAGAATGGGGAGTTTGTTTATAACATCTTATAAACATAACTTGCCCGGGAAATTAGGTAGGAAAATAAAGTTTAGTATGCCTGAACTAAGAATCTAAAGATGCATCTTTTAGTGAAGGTGATTTTTACATTCTGTGTTTGAAAATACCACTTTTAGAAAGTAGGTATTTTCTTGCTCTGTCATCCAGTGTGCCTCTGCTAGAATGTGGCTTGACTGTCTGGGTTTTGAATGACAGAGGGCTGGGGAGCAGGAGTGGCTCCGGATAGTCTAGGTGGGTCAGGAAAGGGCTGAATAAATCTGGGCTGTATTTAGCGTAGGGGGAGGAGTTTTCCTTGCAGCTGAATGGGCCTGGTCTGCCTCTGACAAGGCCGTCTCCACCTCCTGTCAGGAAGCCACACCAGAGAAGGCAGAACTGGTTCTGGCTGGGCACAGACATTCTCTGCCTAAGAGATCAAAGGATTTTGGGATATAAATATTGGGGCCCAGACCCCTGAACTTTAGAACTCTTTTGGACCACGAAGACTGCCAAGATGAAGAGCTGGAGAAGTTGTGAGGAGGAACTACCACATTGCTGTGTGCTTTGCTGTGTTGGCCTGCAGTGGCTGCTTCTGTCTTGGGCAGTGAAAGGACTGGACTGAACTTTCTGCAATCTACTTTTGTGAGTTTCTCCAAGGGCTTGAGGTAGAGCTTGCCCCATGTTCAAGAAGTCTCAAGACCAGCAAAGACTTCAAGCTCTTCTGCCCTCAGCCCTGGGAACTCTGTGTTTTGTGCTGCAACACAAGAAAAAGCAACCCGACGACGTCGACAACGCCGCTGCCGACTCAGTGTCCTGACTGCACCGCAGAGGGCAAAGCCGCACCCTGACCCTGGTCTCACCGATGCCACCTGCTGACGCCACCACCAAGCTGCTGCTCGCACCGCGACCTGTGGACACCACACTTCGTACCGCATCGCTTCATGACGATGCCTAGGCATCCCCTACGATGCCGCTCCATTCCAAAATCTACGCCGCTGCTTGCACCGTGGTTCGTGGGCACCGCTCGTAAAGTTACACGACGAACCGCCCTCTTCCCGCACTGTAGCCTTGGCCTACCGACGCTGGTGCCATCGACTCCAGTTCGTCAACCGACGACAGTGCTTCAGCAACGATGAGGCCGCTGCTTGCACCGCAACCTGCCAGCACCGCGACAAGCACCTCATTCACTTCGCACCGCGACCTTGGTCTCACCGACGACGCCATCTGATGCCGCCACGAGCCGCTGCTCACTCTGAGGGCAATGCAGGCCAGCACTCCTGACTTCAATAGAGAGGAGTTCAATCTGCAATGCGTGTGACTTCAAGGGACCCGACTACTCCTGCACCGACCTCCGGAACCGACGTCTGAGGTCGCCGTGCTTTCGGAAGCTCAACGAGCGGTCACTGACGCCCTGCATTTCTAAAAGGTACTGTTTGCGGGTCTTCCTGACACCGTAGCTGACCCGCGATGCCGTGGTCAGCCAGAACTGTTTGGATTTGTTTGCTCACGATGCCGTGATAGGCCCAGACGGAGCTATCGACATCAAGGAACTGTTTTTCAAGAATATTTTGATAACTGAAGACTTCTAAGTACTGTATTGTGGATTTGTATCGTTTTTGGTCTTAAGTATATAAAATTATTGGATATTTTTCTAAACCGGTGTGGTGTCGTTTTGTATTGCTTACACTGTATTACTGTTGGTTATGTGCAAATGCTTTACACACTGTCTCTAAGATAATCCTGACTGTTCATGCGAAGCTACCAAGGGGTGAGCAGGGGTTATTTTAGGAGTATAACTCCCTTATCCTGACTCGGAAGAACGGTCCCTATTTCGACAAAGGTACTTACTTCTACCAACAGAGACCCCCATTTCTAACAGCGTGATAAGCCAGATACTGCATTTTAAGCAAAGCTGTACCCTCTAAATTCACATAAAGTAGAGTGGCCTAACTTTGAAGGTACAGAAATTACACAATTATTACCTGTTTTGCCCTTGGCTTGTTGGCTGCGTGTTGAGAATTGTACTTGAGAGTGTGCTTAAGTTACAAAAGACACTAAAGTCACCACTCACCCAGTGCTGTGGCACACGTTTAAACCCTGGTTAGCATCACACAATCAAGGCAGTGTTTTTAGGTCGAGAGTAACATCACTCGAGCTGTCGCTCAGCAGCCTGTTGTAGATGGTTTGTGAAATTAAAATCCGCCGACTGCTTGCCTTTGCTTTCTATTTGTTTGTACAAAAGTGCAAAAGATAGACGGTCCCAGTGGGACAATTTGAAAGAACACAATTATTTATGCAGCAGCATCCATTAAATCACTTGTACTGTAAAATTCAGCTCAATATTATTCATATTGAACATCAATCTGAATGCTCAAAATCCAGCAAAACATCTGGAACATACGTATACAAAAGAGAAACTGGGTACCACTGAAGCCTTTTGGAATTATGAATTTTGCCTACCACGTAACGCTGTCAACTATATTTCACGAGTAACTGGAAACCCTTGGATTTAATCTCGGTGCCCTGTTTAAAGTGAACACTTTTGAAAGAAACATAGTTGGAATGTGAATTTACCTGATAAGAAGTTGCCATCTGTCTGTTCTCTGAACTAGAGCCCACAGGCCCACTATTATCAGTTCAACCACCTAGCCAATGGTGGTTCACGGTACCCCTTCACAGTCCCGAGGAAGACCCCATTGTTAGGATCAAGGTCACCTACGTCTGTCAGGGGTCAAAACGTCAACATTTTGTTGTATATATGCCAGTGTGGGCAACAGTGCTGTTTTCATTGTGCCTTTTCAGCGACATAATGGCTGTTAATTAATTTGCTTGTATATAATTGTCATGTAGGACAAACCATTTCTTTTGTGAATAATATTGTAGATGTATATATTGTCACTCCCTTTCTGCCATCATTTAACCCTCACTTTGCACACAAGTCTTTCCTTTCTCCCTTCTACACATTCATGGCACTTTTGTAAAGGTATGTTCCAGATGTTTTGCTGGATTTTGAGCATTCAGATTGATGTTCAATATGAATAAATAATATTGAGCTGAATTTTACAGTACAAGTGATTTAATGGATGCTGCTGCATAAATAATTGTGTTCTTTCAAATTGTCCCACTTTTGAACTGTTAATCACCCAGGTCCCGGTGGTATAGCTGAGTTAAACCCCTTTTTAGGTCGAGGACTACCGGTCTGCCGAAGGCAGAACCGGAAGTCGGAAGATTTAATGTTTCCTAGAGTGGCTATTTAGCCCGCCTCTCTTTTTGCTTCTCCTCCATTGGCTGGCTTCCTAAACGGAGGCCCGCCATTGGAGGAGAGAGCCGTCCCTCCAAATAGGCTCCGTCTTTTTCAGATTCGGGGGCGTGTTCCTTGCTGTTCTTTCCACTTTTTAGCCACGCCCTTTTAGAACAGCAGGAACATGCCCCCGAATCCGAAAAAGCTACGAAGCTTCCAGCCGCCATTTTTTTGCTGTCGTCTGGCCGTGAGGATCCATCCGTCCGCGCCGTGTTGTTGTGCTGGTGGTATAGAGAATCTGCTCCTTCATAGTGATTCCCTTGTCTATCGTAACTGCGAGGATGTTTACCTCCTCACTGGGAGCGGGGGCCTTGCGTAGCTCCGGGGCCACCAATACAGACTCCGCAGATCTCGGGCTTTCCCAAAAAACAAAAATCTCTGTTTCCCCTGGATTCAGCTGGAGACGTTGTCTAGCATCGAGCCTTGAAAAGCCTTCGGATGTAAAGAGAATAAAAGTCCTCTCATTCCTATAGGCTCCGTGCAGGCTGCACCATGCACGCGTTGGGCATTATTGATTCGGATGCGCAATAATACCGCCCGGTAAACACCACATGTTGCTGTGGGATCGGCAATTACCGGTGCAGCGTTACTTCCACAAAACATGGGCACTGGGTAAAACCTGGGAGGGCTGAACCTGCTTAAACTGGTAGGAAAGAGGGGACGTGCAGGTCCTGGGGACACAGAGTCTGACAGCACAGATCATCCTTAATCCTAGCTCTACCTGACTTCCGAACCCGTCATGAGTGATCCTCGACACCTCAACATTGCCGACTTCTAGGAGCCCAAGAAGCTATTGGCATCTCCCTGCCTTCAGAGTACCTGGTCCCTGCTGCAGCACTGCCCCATCACCTCTCACTGCCCTTGGACACGGATACCTGTCAGGAGAGTCTCTGTGAAGCGATAAATTGGTCTTAGGTAGTGCTTTATACCACACTTCAGCCTTTATCACGCCCTGAAACTCACAATTGATAGTAGGCTCCTGGGAACCTTCCTCTAGGCTGCATAAGAGACTATATTTTCGGTAACTTCATGTTAAACTTGTTACGCAAAACTTCTGAAATTATATTACGCCACCTTGCTTAATTACACACCATTCCCAGCAAAAATGCAACATCAGCTCACAGGCAAATGCAAGAAAACACGAGAGGCTGCTCTTTCCATCACTTACGTTGTTGTGCTGTGTTTGCATTTTGCATCATTTTACAGCATTTTTGTAAATGTTCACCTAATTTTGCAAAACAAATTACACAGATTTCTCACACTGCTAATTACCAACCTAATAAGAATGAAAGGCTAGTTGGCCCTGCTAGTATTCAGGCTTCTTACCCGAGATCACAGAACACTTCAGTAGCAAGCATTTATTTCGCTGAGCCATCTTGAAAGCTTCAGATGCCCTCGGTGGAGGGGACTTGTGTATACTGTGCTGAGCTGGATGTGGGGGAGGAGGGGGGGGGGGGGTTCAGCCCTCTGAGCGCGGTGACGGAGGAGCACAAAGGCGTTGCAGCTTCTTAAGCAATGGGTTCCTCTCTGCTTTTAAGCAAAAATCCTTTATTTAAGTGTATCGCGACACGTGATAACCCGTATTTACATACCATTCCTCGACGTCACAACAACCGGTCCTTAGGAGAGGAATCCCGTTTGTAGGGTCGCCATGCTCAAATTACACCCCCACCCCCTCGCCTTCTCCTCCCAGCCACCGTCTTTCGAGTAGAAATCCAATTTACATACGCTGTCGTCTCATAAATACACGCCAGCAGCGCCTTGGCATAGCTTCACCGTCTTAAATTCTGAAGTGACGTTTGTCTCCGAGAAATATGCACTCCCATATATATGTCTGGATATTGTACATGATGTATGCGTCCTGCCAATAACTTGTGGTCAGATTGTGTCGAGGCCCACCGTCCTCTCCCAGTTTGCGGCGGGAGAGGGATTTAACATATCAAAGCTCTCCGCTCTGCTTCTTGTATGTGTATACCTGAGGTTGGTGTACTGTATACAAACATATATATAAGTAGCGTCATAGAAGCTGTGTGTGGTTTTGCAGGCCACACTACGACACGGGACTGTCCTGTAATTTCCAGTATAGTTAAGCGTATATGTGTGTGTTTTTACAACTCAAGTGTTCTCAAACGTGCATTTATTCACTGAGAAAACTGAAGTCAAAGGGGATTTAACACTTAGCGGGCGTACTTTGGGTCGTATTTTGTTATGCATTTTTGTGCTCTGAAAGGGGGATTACAGCATTGTAGGTTTAATCGCCAATGTTATACATTGCCTAGTATGATATTGTATTTACGACAGTATAGTCATGGGAGTATGTGTGGGAGTTGAGCAGGGGGGCTATAGAGTTAGGGTAGAAACTCATCTTGTACATTTCTTCTTTTGAAGTTTTTCATCTTTCACTACCATTGACCACCCCCTTTTCAACCACATGCAATGTTGGGGCTGTATTGTGGGTGTACATGTAATTGAGGGGTATATATTTTAAGATTGCGGTGTGTCTAAGAAGATAGCACAACTTTTAATCTGGGTTTGTGGATCGATTTTCGTTGTCTTTTGTGTTCCATGGAGTAAATTTGATTTTGAATCACGTCATAATCTGTGACCTACATTTTTAGATGGTAAATGCAATACCTGGGCCTGCAAGGGGGTGACATGCTTAGTTTGTTGATGTGCTCAGTGTGATTTTCACTAGCACTGGACAAAGTCTAATTTTAGGACCAAACATAAGTCGTTTCCTCTGTTTTGGTAGTATATCTGTCTAACTAGAGCCCACTGTGGTGAGGGCTTTGCCCAGGTTACATTTGCTGATGTCTTTTGAGTTTGGTGTTGGCGGGCACTAAAGTAGGCGGATGTTTGCATCCAAAATAAGTTGTTGCCCGTATGCCAGTGTGAGTCATGACTTTAGAGCTGCCAAGGTGCTCAGCGCGTGCAGCATGTTTGTGATTACCTTCCATGCAGTTTGCCATATCTAATGTTCGCAAACATTCCTAAATCACCAATTCACTCTCTCTATCTCACTACCTCACTCTCTCTCTCTCTCAAATACACTAAGTCACTTACACTCACTCTTTCACTACCTCACTCTATCTCACTTCTTCACTACATCACACTCTGTTTCTATCTTAATACCTCACAACATCCCTCATTACCTCACTCTCTCTTTCACTACCTCAATCTTTCTCTCTCACTACCTCACAACATCACTCACTGTTTCTATCTCACTACGTCAAAAAATACCTCTCACTCTTTCACTACCTCACACTCTATCTACCTCACTCTCTCTCACTACATAATTCTCTATACATCACTACTCCCCTCTATCTATATCACTACCTCACTATCTCACTACTTCTCTCTCTAAAAAGATCAATACCTCACTCTCTCACTACCTCACTGCTAATGCAATAGGTATCACATATGCAAAAAAAACTAATGCCAATAGAAATGACAATGCCATTTATTTAGGGATACAAAAATGATAAAAAAATAATGAGCAATACCAATAGCTCTACCTATAATATTGCCGAGACCATTGCATTGTAAATGCTTGTTGTAATTACCTTCTATTTGTTTGTGCCACTGTCCTTTAGAAATCCTTGCTTGCTACTGGGCAATGATTCCTCCTTTTCCCTAGTTTGTTTTTCCGCTTTCCGGCCACGGAGCACCGGCCAACTACTATCTCCTTACGCTTTCAGTGTTTATATGTTCCTCTGTGGACAACTTTCGTTTTTCTTGCCTGCTCATGTTTTGCACCATCCACTTACATTCCCCATGCCGTCCTATGCATCCCCTCACCCCTCCCACAACACTGCTTAGTGTGTTTTTACAGCTTATATATACATTAAACCAACAGCTGTGTCTGTACCAGCTTCAAATAACAGCTTTGGCACCAGAGCCGCCGGCCCGCAGCCCGCATCAATGTGGTACAGACCCTGAGTGCCCCATAGTCCTCTTTCTATTTGTATGCCTGTGCTGGCTGCAAACACACACATGGCTGCTGCAGGACGTTTCTTCTCCTTTGCAGTACTGCCACCACTTCCTTGCTATTTTCTTCGCCCGTCGGTGTAATAATACTCTCTGCAGTGATATTATACAAACTTATTTCACCAACGGTGGGGCTTTTTCGTCAGTTTGTAAAACATTTGTAGATCAAAAATGTAATCAACGCGCATGTCCAGGGGGGAGAGTTCCTGTACCGGGCACAGTAGTACCGGCAGAGTGTTCATCACGGTGCAATCAACGTATTTTTTATTTTTATTTTTTTAAAGTAAACGCTAGTGTCATTATTGTAGCATGGTACTAATGCAGTTCTGCCCACACCTCCCTCAGTGGCCTCCTCCTCCTGATTTTGTATTTTAATTCTTATTTCCGTTTGTTGAACTTTCTCAAGTAACTTCCGTTAAAAGCCACGCCCTGGAAGAAAGCGAACATGTGACGTTGAAAAGTTCTGTGTTTGCCTGCATGGCCGCTGTTCCCTGTCACTTTGATGGCTGCTTAGCTGCACACAAGTAGGTTGTGTGTGCCGCTGGTTGTAGGAGCCATAACTGGTGCTTCTGAGTTGCAGCAAGCATTGTGCAGTCATGTTCCGGAGGATACTGCAGTTGATAAGTCAGCTTACCTACCCGAGCCTCCCTTCACCTCCGAACTTTCTATTGTAATGCATCTCTGACTTAAGATCAAGCCATGCTGTGCGTTGGAGCTGCTTCACACACACTTTCATATGCCCCATAGCAGTCAGGAATTAAAATCAGCTCACCTACCTGAGCTTCTTCACCTCCGAACACTCCAATTTTATGCATCTCTGTCCTGAGCTTAAGCCAAGAAGGGCGCCGGAGCTGCTTCACACAATTCTGCATGCCCCATAGCAGTCAGGACTTTAGGTGTATATGCAACACATTGCTTCTCCTCCTGCCAGGGGCATCCATCTTTAACTGACAAGTGAGTCTATGCTTTATGCAACACGTTCAGACAGTGCTGGCTCTTTAACAACAATATGTTTCATTTTGGGACTTGTAGTATTGCTATTAATATTGTTACAAATGGTCTAAAATCGCACCAAGGGTTGATGGCACCGTGAACCGTTATCTCGGTTGGTTGAATTACCTACTTTGGATTCATAAAGCCAAAGGCGGTTTCACCTGATTTCATTACCGTTTTTTTCGTTTTGCTGTTTTCTTATTTTCTTTATTATGGGCCTTCATGTAAAGTTACTGGCTGTGTCTCTAAAATACAAGTCAACTTGTAACCCTGCTTTTACATCGACTGACTTATGTGAATATCCTACTTTGGAGTTTGGCTTATGTTTGAGGAGTTGTAATATATATATTTTTTAATGCTGCACATGGGTGAAAGACATTGTCATTTACAACACCAAAATAGCTCTAACTCAGACAAATGCGAGACCAATTGCATTGCAAATGCTTGTTGTTTTTGCAGCTGCATGCAGTGCATTGTAAATATGACAGAGCATAAACTTTGGCCGTTAGTGCAATATAGGGCTGGAAACATTTGCGCATTTTTGCTTCTGAATCTTGGTAAATCTTCCCCCATGATCTCAAGGGTCATGGGGCATCAGAAGGAACATAAAACAAAGTGGGCGATATCCAATGCTTATTAGCTCTTTGAACTTTCTACGGTCTTGCACCAACCCGTGAGAAAAATATGGGAGGTTGATCTCGGGTTTAGGATGTGACAAATGATCAACGTCTGCCTGGAGAACACACTTACACACAAACATGCATGGAAACTTGTGAAATTCCTCATCAGAGATGGAGACTGGCTGCTAAATGTGCAGATGAGACAGACACTGTCTAGGAAGTATACTCCTTTTTGCTTCACCTTTGTTACTTTTTTTTTGACTCCGCAGGGTTCCAGCCTTCAACTTACTTGCCAGATATCTAAATACAGACAAGTCCTGCGATCTGTGGTGATCCCTGCTTGACTGTGGAATCTCATCCATTATTTTGGACTGAGTGGACTTGTTCCCTTTGATCACTGTCTTATATTTTGTACATTTGTAAAGCGCACTATCACCCACAAGGGTATTCGGGTGGAGAGCAGGGATGTGTGCCTAACTTTGTCTGTTGTAGGTTGGTTAATTGAAAAAGCCAGGTCTATGGCTCCTTTCAGAATTCAATAAGAGAAGAGGAGGTTCTGATGTGGCGTGGGAGGCCATTCCACATTTTAGGAGCATTGTAGGAGAACACCATTGCTCCTGATCTGATTCTGTGTATGTGTGGGATGTGTGCGAGTAGGAGTCCTGCACAGCGATGGTGTCTGGGGGGTTGGCGGGTGGAGATTCGACTGTTGAGGTAGGTGGGGTCTGAGTTGTGTAGTGCCTTGAATGTTTATGTGAGAAGTTTGAATTGAGTTTGTGTACCGGGAGCCAATGGAGCTCCCCGAGGTGTGTCGTGAAGTAAGTTCTGTGTGGGAGTTTGAGGATGAATCTGACTCACGAATTCTCGTGATCTCATTAATTTTTCTGTCTGTGTTTCATAAAAAATGCAACAAAGGTTACAAATTTGAAGAATCTATCACAAGCTCTCTGTCTGTATTGTTGTGCTTTATTTAAGTCTTAGTTCTAATCTGTTTAAATATTTGCATATTTCCAACTCTTTGAGCTGCTTCGCATAAAGTGAGCACTGGGAGGTCTAAATTAAGGCGTGGTCTCTGCTACTGTTTTTTTGGCTGATTGGTTGCTTAAATAGTTAAAAAGCAGGCGCAGCACTCCTTTAAATATGTTTTGATTTTGGCTGTAAATAGCAGCATTTCTTAACATATCTAAAGTAAACAACAGATCATAATAACACACACAAAGCACAATTAAAACATAACAGGGCACACAGTAAGCACAGTCCAAAAGAACAATGCAATTGTAAATTGCAAATTACAACAGAACACATCACCACCTCACCAAAATGTCAGACAAAAATGAGGAATACTCTCTCCACACATTTTATCACCTCCAGAAACCTGTTTTCATGATACGGCGGCAGAAGGCAATTGCACCAGACACTGCCTTAACTTACTACTAAGGACGTGAAATAGCACCAGTCAGAAATGTTTTGTTATCTGTCCGCACATAATTTAGAGTTTGGGGTTTGTCAAGTTTTGGGAATACTGAACTGGCAGCTGACGCAAAACGAAAGTGCGAGGGGTAAAATTTAGGGCACTTTTTTTTAAAACGTACCTGTCTCTGCGCCGACGCCGATTGCTTCCTCTGTGTTTCTCTACCAGCCTTTGGAAATGCACAGGTTCCCCACCCAATCCAGACGCTGCTCTCATGGTATGAGAGCAGCGCCAGGATTGGTCTGAGTGGCCTGGTCTGTTGCTGAGACACTGACTGGAAGACTGCACAGCTGGATTGGAGAAAAGCCGCAGTCTTCCAGTCAGTGAACATGACGCGCACATTGTCTATTTGGCCAGCCTTA
This sequence comes from Triturus cristatus, assembly GCF_964204655.1. NCBI lineage: Eukaryota > Metazoa > Chordata > Amphibia > Caudata > Salamandridae > Triturus > Triturus cristatus. Next base: position 790,633,839 of record NC_140581.1, on the reverse strand, counting down.
GACGTCCGGCAAAACTGACATGCACACTTGTAAGTGCCCAACACTCCTCCCTGTAATGGCCCGACTCCACCCCGTACTCACGAACGCCTCAGCCAGAGCTAATCTTAGAAAAATAAAAATATATAATTGCATTATTATCGCTTTCTTTTTCTGTGACTGACTCTGACCAGTAGGACGATGCTCCTCCGCCATTACCAAGGAGCCACCCCTGGAAGACTGTGGTTTCATGATAGGAAGCAATAACTGAATTCTGTGTGTCTGCTTCTGTTTTAATGTGCGCTCAGGGGTGTAGTGTAGTCAGTGAGATTTAAGGGATTGTGAACATATGTTTTCCTAACTAAATTAGCAGTGGGCTGTAGGGTGGAGGGGTGAGCTGACCAAGGTGGGTAGACTGGTCAGAGCATGCACTTCTCGGTATTATACATGTGACGAGGCCTTCACTATGAAAACAAGCATTGGCATAGCCAATAGGTCTCGCCTTTAGGACCTTATAAGTGTTTAGCCATGCAACAGTTGCATAACTAAATACTTATAAGGTCCCAAAAGCGAGACCTATTGGCTATGCGGCCGCGAAAGTGATCGCGATCAAACATCAAAGCGGCCCGCACCCACGCACATGCACTGTAGCTCTAGGCTGGCCTGGTAGCACTTTTTGGATCCCTCTCAAAAAGTCTCGCCAGACCAGCGCATGCGCTGGGTCAGGCGAGACCTAAAAAGGTCAAACATTCCTCTTGGATACATTTTTAGATGAGTGGCCATGGGACCGTATGGGTGGAGACTAACCGTCAGGGACCTACTACGAGTAGCATCAGGGATAGGCACAGAAACACATATATTGCAACTCCCAGCCACATATCTCTTTACACATAGGAGCACAGCAAGGATGAGAAGCCCTGGTGGTTGGATTTGTTAAGCAATCAGGCAACTGGTGATTACTAGAGTGGGGCATCTCCGATCCCTTTACATGGCACTTGTTGTTGTATTTTCCTTGATTGAAGATAGGGCACACTTTTTTTTAAACAAATGTTGATTGATCCTTATGCTTGCCGCAAGCTGTAGGTGACAGCCGGAACGAGCCCAGTAGTGATCGATGCAGGGTGCATGAATCTTTTTTTGTTGTTTAAAAGGATAGACCTGAGTTCAGGGATGTTCCTTGATAGCCATCATCATTTGGTTCATCTCTGATTCTATGTAGCAGGCGAATACCCAAAGTAAGTAGTGATATAAAGAAATGTGTAAACCCATAAAATAGTTTAATACTTAATTTTCTTATTTCACATTTAAAAGAAAGTCGTACTATCAGTGAAACCAATATTAATATTTGGTGCAAAATTGAAATATTCTCCTTTTAAGTTAATGAAAGCTACTTTAGGTACATTCACTGTTAACATATAGGTTTGGTAATTTAGTTATTTTGATCGCAAAATGGATGACAGAGCCAGCTGGAGTTACACCTTAATGCTTTCGGATGCACACAGCTTACAACTGATGCCTTTATAGAGATGCCCGTAGCACCAAATACATACAAAGGGCCTCATTTATGAAAAGTGACGCATCGGTGCGTGAAAACAGCGATGCATCACTTTTCATTGCGCCCTCCTTGCGACACCAATGATGCGTCATATTTACAATATGACGCATCATGTCGCAAGGAGTGACAGATGCGTCAGTATTTCTGACGTATCTGTTGGCGCAAAAGTGATGCATTGCTGGGGTGTGTCATAAAAGTGACGCATCTCCAGCAATGTATACTTTCACATGGGGCAAGCCCCTTGTGAAAAGGCCTGTGTCAGTCGTACGCCTGCTGTGAGGCAGGCGTAAGATATTGACACATTTGCGTCCTAGAAGTGGCACAGTGAAATCTCGTAGATTTCACTGCGTCACTTCTACAAGGCTTACTTGCGTTGGTACGCCCACCCTGCATAGATTATACCTGGTGCAGGTATAATGTGGCGCAGGGGTTTACAAAGTGACGCATCTACCTAGATGCGTCACTTTGTAAATATGACGCAACATGGTGCATCTTTTACGCTGCTGGTGCGTCACAAAAAGTGATGCACTGGTGGCACAAAAGTGACACAAGGGCTCATGAATAAGCCCCAAAGTTTCTTCATATGCTGTATTTTTTCTTTACTTTTCATGTTCGCATAGAGCATTTTTTCATATGAATGAAAAACATATCAAATAACTGTTGATTTCCTGTTTTCCTGTAATTGGAGAGGGAATAAATGGAGAGAGTGAGCGACTCCAATACGTTTTAAAAGCAAAATGGATAAACAAATCTAATGACCTAAAAATGTCAAAGTGCTTCTCAACTTTCTTATGTTTGCAGAGCAAACTGAGAAGTTGACACAAGTTCATGCAGGGGCAAAGGTATTTCCTGCCTGATCTTCTGTCTGGACCTGTTGACTGAATTTGACACAATCAATCTTTCTACTACGAATTCATTGAGGATGGGGTAGATGAAAGTAGCTCTTAGCTGGTTCTCACCATGCCTAAAGAATCTGTGTCAAGAATCAGGGGATGCTCCTCCGCTTGAGCGGAGGAGCGTATCCCACACGCTAGAGCTGAAAAATAAAATGGTAATAATATTTATTACCATTTTATTTTTCAGCAACCGACCCGTCCTGAACTGAGTGACAGGACGAGGCGAGGCCAGTGCTGCTCAGTGGCAAAAGCAGGGAGCTGTGCGCTTTAAAACGCACATGTCCCTTTGGCCAACCGTCTTGTGACAGCCAGCTAGACATGCACATTTTGAAGTTTTCTAGCCTAGCTGCCTCAGACAGCTGGGCTAGAGAAAGCGCAGGCCTCCAGTGCTCTGATGAGCGCTGAGTGAGGGTGCTTCAACCAATCCTGGGGCTGATCTCATGCTGTGAGATCAGCACCAGGATTGGTTAGGGGAGCTGGCTGAGTCCCACGGAAGAAGACGACCGGTGGAGGAGGACGTTGCGTCGCACCTCAAGGTAAGTGTTTTGTTTTTATTTGTTTATTTTCTTTGCATCCCCATTGATCCCCACGCCACACCGCCATTGGTAAATGGCAGCCGCCACTGGTGTCAACATGTAAAATTGGCCTTCTCTTTCCCTTAGTCATCAGTATGAGCATGGACATTCTGCATCTTGGAGGCCCCCTTTCAATCAATTTTCCCCAGTTCTTCTCCCATGCCTCTAGTAGCATTGTCCATACTGCCGTCAATCCTGGCATGCCATTTTTGTGCAGGTAAACACAAATTACTAAAGGAAAACCTGTTCTCCCACAGACATTGCAACTGTACCATAAGTCCTTCACAAGTCTTCTACAAGTGACTCCAATCTAGATAATAATACACCTCTTTAACTCAACCCATTGTAACAGAGTTTGTTCAAATCAATCCATGAACTCTTCAGTGTCATCCAGGAATTCACCAAACCACCCAAGCAAAACCACGACATCACCCCCTCCCAGGACCTCTGCAACAAGCTCAGCTCCCACTTCCATCTGAAAATCAAGGGCCTCTACGACAACTTCAATGACCAGACACCTGACTCCCAAACCACTCCCTCCTCCAGCAATGCCAGCCAGCCCACCATCTCCTCCTGGACCCCAGTCACCACCAAAGACACCGCATCGACCAGAAAAGGCATCCCCTCAGGAGCCCCCATGGACCCCTGCCCCCGCACATCCTCCACAGAGCCACCTCCGTCATCGCTCCGGAACTACAACGCACCATCAGCGCCACCTTCGAAACCGGCATCTTATCCGATGATTAGAAATTTGCAGGAGTCAGACCCCCTACTAAAGAAGCCCTCAGCAGATCCCACGGACCTCGCGAACTTCCGACTCACCTCCCTCTTCCCCTTCGCGGCCAAAGTCACAGAGAAGACTATCAATGTCCAACAAACAAAATTCATCAAAGAAAACTCCATCTTCGACCCCTCCCAATCCAGATTCTGCAGCAACCAAAGCACCAAGACCGCTCTACTCACCGCCAAAGACGGCATCCGCACCCTCCTCAACCAAGGACACACTGCAGACTCCACAATGCTGGAACACAGGAAACCCCCCTCGACTAGCTCCGCTCCTTCCTCACCAGCACAATTCAAAGAATCAGACTGCCACCCTTCTTCTCCGAACCCACAGAAATCAACTGCGGAGTGCCCCAAGGATCGTCACACAGCCCCACACTCTTCTACATCTACATGGCACCCTTCACCGCCATCGTCAGACAGCACGGACTTAGCATAGTATCCTACCCGACGATAACCAGCTCATCCTCTTCCTCGCCAAGTACCCCATCAACCACCAGACTCAACTTCCAGGAAGGAATGAAGGACGTTGCATCCTGGATGAGTATCAGCTGCCTGACGCTCAACTCAGAGAAGACAGAGGTTCTTGTCCTCGGACCCTCGCCTTCTGCATGGAACAACACCTGATGGCTCACTGCCCTCGGAAGCCCTGCCACCCCCATGGACCACACCCGAAACCTCGGCATCATACTCAACTCCTCCCACTCCATGAAATGAAAGGTCAACGCCGTCGCCCCCACCTGCTTCAACACCCTTGGCATCCTCCGAAAGACCTTCAAATACATCCCCCCCGAATCATAGAAAGACTGTCACCCATGCACTCATAACCAGCAGACTGGACTACAGAAACGCCCCCTATGCTGGGATCAACAATTCTCTGCTCCGAAAACTCCAGCCCTTACAGAACACCGCAGCCAGACTTGTCCTCAGCATCTCGACACAAACACATCACCCAACACCTGCATAGCCTCCACTGGGTCCCTGTTGAGAAGAGACTAACTTTCAAGCTACTCACCCACGCCTACAAATGCCTCCACAACACTGGACCCCGATATCTCAACAACAGAATCTCCTTCCACGTACCCAGGAGGAACCTCCAATAGGCTGACCTCATCCTCGCTAAACCCCCGTGCATCCACAGAACAAGAACAGGTGAGAGAACCTTCTCCTACATCGGGGCCAACACCTGGAATGAGCTCCTGATCGACATCAGACGCGCCTCCACCCTGCACATCTTCAGGAAGACCCTAAAGACCTGGCTCTTCGAATGACTGGTGCTGCTCCCCGCCCCCCAGCGCCTTAAAACCCTCACGGGTGAGTAGCGCACTTAAAACAATCCCTGATTGATTGATTGATTGATTATGGTCATCTCAGACAGTGCCGCCTTGTGGCAAATTGTCACAAGTGCCGGTGTTGACAATTAAGTGCCGGTGCCGAGCACTGCAAACCACTGGCTCAAATTAAGCACTGAGAGGTACAACCACGGATTAAGCTCCTTTTAGGCAGTAAACTCATTCAAAGACTGTTTTCAAACAAGTGATTCAATCTTTGGTGCTGTTGAGGCTTGATTATGGAAATTCAATACAAGTCAAATTTCCCAAACTACATCCAGCCCCTCTCAAAGCCATATAAAACATCCATAGTCTGAACAATGTAGAAACCCAACTCTATTGGCTTTGGCAAGGTTTATGCAAGGAGTCAATCGGGGCGGCTAGTCTTTCATATCCTAATTGTTAAAGTTGTGTTGCATATTTAAGTTTGTCACTTTGTTGTGTTTGAACAGAGTTCTTTGTCTGGTCACACTTCAGATTGATGTGAGTTATTATAGGGGGTCCCTGTATGACCTTACCCATTCTGCCACTGACTTTGAAGAATAAGAAAAATCATCACACCTACAACACCCGAGAAGGTTTACAGTGGAATCAACATTATTTTCTTTTTCGAACAAAAAATTAAATCAGGTCTGTGTCATGTTTGGTGTGGGGTGGAGAACTAAATGTGTGAAATCAATAATCATTTGTTATTTTTAGGTCGAGCCTAGGCAGCGCATGCGCTGCTCTGTGAGGCATGCTGTACTCAAGTCCGGACTTGAAGCTCCGCCCACTCTCCACCCATATTTGTAATTCGCTTTGTCCTTAGTAAATGCTGGCTTCTGATTCGTTAATAGGCTTGTTAGTCCCTCCTTAGTACTACCTTGTCCTTATTTGCAACCTCCCATGAGGACTGGCCCTTTTACTTCTGTTTTTATTACTCGTAAGTCTTCTTTAGTCTATAAGCACTATTTTCTTTAATGAGTTTGTCCTACTGCAGGCATGACATGCTTTCCTGCAACATTCAGCACCCGATGCGCGCTTTCACTTTCCAAGCAGCCTGGCACAATGTCACTTCTTTGAAATGAAATAGGTCTCGCATTTACAAGTGTTTGAGCTAAGGGCATTGTAAATGACAATGCCTTTTATTTATGAGTTGATTGTCAAAACAGATAAATAGAAGGCATTGTCAATTACAAAGCCAATAACTTGAACTCTCGCAAATGCGAGACCTATTGCAGTGCAAATGCTTGTTATTGTACAGTGTTCACTGCTAGGCGATGCCATTCAGAGCTTGTTGAGGGACAGGATAGGTGTGTGGGGCATTTAAAGCGGACACAATAGAGCACTAATCCCCGTTTCAGAGCTCCTGTGTTTTGTTGTTCATTCATAGGCTTTGGGGCAATTATCAGGGACGCCAGGTTACCTGCTAAAGAGGTGGGTTTCCGGCCATCCAGAGTTTTGGAGTGAAGCAAATTAGGTGCAGTTCACATCAGACAGGACGTTGCGGGGCTAAGCTCTGGTGCAAGAAATTAATACGAAGAGCCACAGGCAAAATGAGAGTTTGCTGTTTGGGTGCTCCCCATCACCTACTATCAAGGTCCTCTCGAGGCTGTTTGTGGCAACTGGCATCATCATGTGGCATCTTGTGGTGCTGTAAGGAAGCTGCTTCTAGCGTCCTTTATGTTACACCAGCCCTGCAGCAAGTTGCTGAGTGCTGGGAAAAGAAACAAACTTGTGCCAAACCTATTATTGGCACAGATTAGTATAGTGAAAATGAGCGTCGCCTGTGGAAACAAGGGCGCAAAGCATTGAAAAGGTCAAAAACAAATGTAGCTCATATCCACAAACAGGAAAATCAAATGAAGTGCACAGAACCTCCAACCTGAACGCAGCGCACACACTTCTTGCAAACTCCTTCATTCAATTTTGTTGCAACTTTTTTTCTTTTATACATTTGATGAAATTGTGGGTATGACGCGCACGGATTTATCTAATATGACTCAGTCCTGGAGTCTTCCTAGTTTACAAATCCTTTGTGAACAAATCATCCTTTTGTCGCAGTAACATTCCACATATACCTTGCCTCCAGGAGACGTACCTTTGTCACTTCTGGTTGGGACTTGTAGAGTATATGCCCTGGTTGTTTAACCGTGCCTCCAGGAGTTGTGCCCCTGTTGCTTCTGGTTGGAACCTGCACAGTATATGCCTTGGATGTGTAACTGTACCCCAATGAGTTGTGCCCCTGTTGCTTCTTGTTGAACCCTGCACAGTATATACCCTGGTTGTTTAGCTGTGTCTCCAGTGGTTGTGCCAATGTTGCTGCTAGTTGAACCCTGCTCAGTATATGCCCTGGTTGTTTAACCATACGTCTGGGGGTTGGGCCCCTGTTGTTTCTGGTTGGAACCTGCACAGTGTATGGCCTGGTTATTTAACCATACCTCCATGAGTTGTGCCACTGTTGCTTCTGGTTGCACCCTGCATGCTATATGCTCTGTTTAGCTGTGCCTCCAGTGGTTGTGCCCCTGTTGCTTCTGGTTGGAACCTGCACTGTGTATGGCCTGGTTATTTAACCATACCTCCATGAGTTGTGCCACTGTTGCTTCTGGTTGCACCCTGCACGGTATATGCCCTGGTTGTTTAACTGGGGTTGTGCCCTTGTCACAGCTGGTTGGGCACTGCACAGTATATGCTCTGTTTTTTTAACCATGACTCCAGGGGTTGTGCCCCGTCACATCTGATTAGACCCTGCACAGTATATGCGTTGGTTGTTTAACCATGCCTCAGTGGTGTGCCCCTGTGACTTCTGGCTGGACCCCGCACAGTATATACCCTGGTTCTTTAACTGTGCCTCCAGAAGCCGTGCCCCTGTTGCTTCTGGTTGCACTCTGCATGGCATATGCCCTGTTTAGCTGTGCCTCCAGTGGTTGTGCCTCTGTTGCTTCTGGTTGCACCCTGCATGGCATATGCCCTGTTTAGCTGTGCCTCCAGTGGTTGTGCCCCTGTTGCTTCTGGTTGCACCCTGCATGGCATATGCCCTGTTTAGCTGTGCCTCCAATGTTTGTGCCTCTGTTGCTTCTGGTTGCACCCTGCATGGCATATGCCCTGTTTAGCTGTGCCTCCAATGTTTGTGCCTCTGTTGCTTCTGGTTGCACCCTGCATGGCATATGCCCTGTTTAGCTGTGCCTCCAATGTTTGTGCCTCTGTTGCTTCTGGTTGCACCCTGCATGGCATATGCCCTGTTTAGCTGTGCCTCCAGTGGTTGTGCCCCTGTTGCTTCTGGTTGCACCCTGCATGGCATATGCCCTGTTTAGCTGTGCCTCCAATGTTTGTGCCTCTGTTGCTTCTGGTTGCACACAGCACAGTATATTCCCTGGTTGTTTAACTGGGGTTGTGCCCTTGTCACAGCTCGTTGGGCACTGCACATATGCCCTGTTTTTTTAACCATGACTCCAGGGGTTGTGCCCCGTCACATCTGATAAAGCCCCTGCACAGTATATGCTTTGGTTGTTAAACCATGCCTCAGTGGTGGGCCCTCTGACTTCTGGCTGGACCCCACACAGTATATGCCCTGGTTCTTTAACTGTGCCTCCAGAAGTCGTGCCCCTGTTGCTTCTGGTTGTACCCTGCACAGTATATGCCCACATTGTACCCCTGCCACTTCTGGGTAGCCTTTACATAACATACCCACCTATCCACATGCTATCCACCCTATGGTCTCTCTATCTCAACTTTAGGATGCTGACCAGTCTTAAAATGGCAGTGTCTCTGCATCTGTCATCTCACACTCCACAACACCCTATTTGCACTGCTGTTTTCCTTACCATGTTTGATCATGTCTTTGAAGCTCAAGCACCGCATCCTATACCTGTCATACGTCTACTTCAGTAATATTTTCTTTGAAGTCCAAGGCTCCTTGGGGCAAGGTTAAGATAGCTCCAGATCTGTGGCAGGCTGCGACTTGACGTCCTTGATGATCTCTGATAGGTGCTCGATTAAACATTCTGCTTGGTGAGCCATGCTTCTTTGCTTCGGAAACATTTGCTGTTTTCGTTACTCCTAATGTTAGTTGCAATTAAATTCTTTTACCATAAATTACACTTCTGATGAGGGGCGCCAGATCCTTTCACACTTTTCTACTATACCAGACAACAATTTTAAACAAGCAACGGGTTATGCATGGGACAGGCATTCCAGACACATTCCCAGCCACAGAAATGTACAGAGAGAAAATGTGATCCAATAAAAAATAACTTCTGAATCAGTCACCGTATTGGAAAAAGAAGTCATCTGACAGACGCCAAAGGACATGCATGCCTTTCATGCCCCCTCCTCCCTCTCTGGAGTGAAAGGAGGCAGGAGAGTGGGTGAAAAATGACCCCTCGGCTGTTACTGTGGATCTGACTGGACTGGAATTTTAAGAGCTCCACGACGTCGACTTCATCGTGCAGAAATCCCTGGCTGGGAGCAGCTGTGTCAGGAGGGAGGAATGCAGACCACGAGCCTTGATCTTGACAGCACTCCGAGGTCTGAGCTGAGCCATAAACACACTGTAAAACGCGCCAGCCACACGAGAGGTGCAGCAGATTGGGAGATGTGATGTTATTTGGGTGATGTAATGGTGTGCTATGCTCTACTATGTTATTTTATCTTGTTTGCTGGCATGGTTAGCACTACTTTTTATTTGCAGGCATATGGTTATTTGTTTGCAAGGTGTCAAGTGAATCAACTAATATCGTCAAAAGGCCCACCGTGGACCAGGAATTTCTGATGATCTTTAGAACCTTCTTCACTAGCATTGATGGTACTTATGTTTACTTGCATGCACTTAGTTCTTTGTTTACATAGTGCCAGGGAATACAGGGCATTAGAAGTTATCAATGTATCCTCTTTTTTTGCTCTTTCCATGTGTGCTGCAGAATGACAGAAAGAGAAACTCGCCATTATTGATTGTTTATGTGCTGGAAGGTGTCCCTCGCTGCACATAAACAATCGTCCCTGCAGCACAGGCCCCCTTGCAACATGGCGGCAAGGTGCCTGCGCTGGCTCTAGGCAGCTTTTTTGTGGCATTGCAAGGGGAAACACAGGGGTGCACCATATTCTTGTGAATATGGTGCAGCCCTTAATTTTCAAAATGGAGCGGTGCACTGCCACATTTTGCGCTGCTCCGCGCTCTGACTTTTTTTTTGTAAATAAGCCCCTATGTGTCTTCTCTCCCTGCCATGGCTCCCCTAACCATTCTCATTAAGGCCAGCAAGGACACCCTCGCTGCCAGAGGTTAGGATCTTTCATGCCCCTGATCCTGCCTCCGAAACTCTGCACAAAGGTTTAGTGCTGTTCTGCCTCAATGGGCATCAATGACATTGAGAACAAAATGAAAGTACTGCTCAAGCAAACTGCCAAGCAAGTGCTAATTGCACCCCCCTGCCATCAGATTCGTAGGACCATGCACACCCACAATGGGAATGCGACAATCAATCAATTTCTTGCTTCGCATGGACTGCATAACCACACCTAGACAGGCACAGCTGCAATACCTAAAACCTCAACATGAAAGAAAAACAGCCAGAGCTTTCCAGCATAATCATATAGAAAATCACGAGAAGGAGGAGTGCACCTCACACCAAAGTAATGTATGCCTCATCCTATGATTGTGGATCCCAAAGTCCTATGTAGACTACAATACTGCACCACTGGGAAACAAAATCAACATCGTTCAACTGTCCGTATGGATGACTGGTAAGTCACTAATGCACTCAAGTACCATCTTACTTGCCATTCCTTCTTCACCGAAGAACCACATAATAAACAAGCACAGAACGGCTTTCGCAACATAGCGGCCATCGCTAGCAAACACAGAGCCATCAAGAAGCCTTCTTGGTTCCCCTTTATCTATTTCATCCGCAAAAGATGCACATCTTTAACCTTCAGTTGGTATCTGAATCCCAGTCACCCTTTGCCCTATGCACCTAATGATTCCTGTGTTCAGCTGTTTTAGGCATGCTTCAGGCGTCCTGGCTGCCAGCATTGTCTATGCAGGAATGCAAAGGCCAGGATCCCCGTGCTATGTCTTGCTAGGTGAGTAGACCATATATGCACACAACTCACCACACTGCACCTCTGCACAATACCTCCAAAATTAATGCCGCTCACTTCCACCAAAGGTAGACCCTGAAGACTGATGGCAGGCATGGCTGGTACCACCCTACTACTGCTCATCTCACGGAGAATTGAGAAGGCATGATAGGCAGGGTCGGCCGGCCGGCTGGCACGCATAGCAGGTGTGGGGGCAGGAGCAGGGAAGGAGGGGCTCACGGGCTACTTTAAAAAAAACTTACGTTGCCTCTGAAGCCTGCGGGTCCAGTGTCTTCTCTCCTGCTCGCCTGTGTCCAACTCCGGGTCGGAACAGGAAGCAGGCGCAGGCAGCCAGGCTCCCACCCCTAAGCTAATCACAACACTCCAATAGAGCATTGTGATTGGTCTGAGCACCATGACACGGCACTCAGCCAGGGGCTGGAGAGGTGGGTATGCTCTCGATGCAGGCTGTAATGCAGCCTGCATGGAGAACAGGGGAGTGCACATGACTCTTTTGGGCGGCCTGAGAGGGCCAACCAAACAGTCATTGCGCACAGGAGTGTCTACCACTCCTCCCCTGCAGCTCCGCCCCCTCTCTCACTGCTGCAACAGGAGGAAAAAATAAAAGATAATAACCTTCCGTTATTTGTCATTTTACTTTTTCCTTTCTTTGCTGATCCTGGGCATGTGGCGACGCTCCTTCGCCTTAGTGAAGGAGCCGCCACTGATGACAGGGTACATATCAAGAAGTGATTCACCTTCATGTTGCTCAAACAGGTATTCATATCTTTTAATCAGGATCTTTGGAGGAGTCAAATTAAATCACACTAAACAGACCCACCAGGAATTTATCATTTTGCTTCAAGCCAAAGATAACAAAATCTGAGCATTTGCAAAATTGTCGTACTTTTTATAAAAGCCCATTCAAAATCTAAAACAAATTCCTTGGTTTTACCCTCCTTTTATTGACCATGTGAATTGACGTGGCAAAATAAAGGAATTTGAAAAAAAAAGAGATGTTTTCTTGTTTTCTACTGTACCGTCTTACCTGTGACACCACCTTGGAAGCTGAGTCCACCTCCATGAAGTGTCTGCCACGCCTGGCAGGAGGATAAGACTGGGAGAGAAGGTATGTAAGCACTCCAGCCTCCTTTGGCAGTGCTCCCCCTGCTTTCCCCCTTGACACTCACTCGTCTGCATCCCGTGGCTCCTATACTTCCTCCCTCCCCCTCAGGTATCTCTTCTCCTCCACCCCCGTTGCACTTCTGTGGCTCCCACCCTCTCCTGTGGCACCCTTTCTACTACCTCGTGGGACCTGTTCTTCCCCCTCCCAGGTTGCCCCTGATCTCTACCACGCCCTCGCAGGCCCCACTTGTACTGCACCTACCTGTGACACCTGTTCGCCCCAATCACACCTCTTTTCTTGCCACGCCCCGAAAGCGGCGTCCAGTTTCTTGTGATCTGAGTCCCCAACCAAGGCACCTGCTTCGAATTCCATTACCCATGTGAGGAACATAGTGCTGGAGGGAGCTGCTGCTGTAGCCCTGTCTGCTCTCATGACACCTTAAATTAGGATGGAAGAAGGGTGAAAGGAAATACAATAACTGCTCCCCTGCACCGTGGGCTCTGTACTCTCGCTTGCACCACACTCCCTCTTTCCAGCTCTGTCCTGGTTGAGGGACGGTGCATCTTTTCTGGCTCAACATACATTCATAACAGACTGCACACAAGAACACAAAGCCAAAGCACTGTTCGCCAGTTTGGTCTCAGAAGAGAGCAGGGCTTGTCTGCACACAGAGTAATGACTATTGCTGCCATCACTATTGCTTTGGGATGTCTCCCTAATGGTCTGATTTTCTCTAAGTGGCTGTGCAAGCACATCCTACCTTTGCAAATAATCAAGCATTTCACCCAGCACAGCCAGACTCATCTTGCACTTTTAAGAGCTGGTCCATGAAATGGGCTTGTGGAGTACCTGCCTAGCATGGCTCACTGATTTGCTGTACCACAGTTGCTGCATTTTCCCCCTTCCAACTTCTGACAGTCACTTAACTCCATGTGGCAATGTCCAATCCTTAGGCGTGTCTGTCTGTCTTCCTCCCAGTGCCCCCGTGATCTATCAAGTGAGGGCTGGCAGGTGGCTATCAATGTCCTATATGTGAGGGAGATCGCGTGGATGCAGAGCGGGGACAGCTGAAGTTGATATTCCAAGGGTGACTCATCGCTGAAGTCATGTAGCATGTCTCTGTGGTCCCTGAGTAAGGAAAAGAAATGTTGGATGCTTCATGAAAAAGGAAATGTTGGCTCTTGGTGACCAGTACTTGTTTAAAGTTACATATTGCTGACACATAGAATGCCCTGAGACATTCAGGCACTTTTAGGTCATGGTCTTCAAGGTCTGTTTGGTAAGTACGCTGCCCATGTTGTGTAGCACAGTGGGGGATGTGTGGGTGAAGTGGAAGGTTTCTGTAAGAAGGGTTCAGAAACTTTAGAGCCCCTCTAAAAGCCTGACAGGCTGAATACCAGGGTATACAGTAAACATTGAATATTAGGTTATTGTCTGTGGCCGTAGCTGCAAGTTAAATGCAAAAAGAACAATTGATGGACAGAATGCTGTCCAATATCAAACATTCACCCCAGTACAGAGATCTGGCTTAAGTCCATCATATTTTTGTTCCCCACGCCTTTCCAGTACAGACCCAGCCTTATGCAAATCAGTCTTGACCTTGAACAGTCCAGCCCGAACTGCCAGGCTAGGTCCTCCCTGGACGATTATATGTCGTTAGAACGCATGCGATACATCGCATGCCATTACAACATGATCATTACAATGACTGCGTTCTTACATCGCATACGATTACATCGCAAGTTGTTACAACGACTTGCTGAAGGGGGTGCGCTGGACTTAGGAATAGTATAATTTACTATTCCTACTCCAGTTTGTGCAACTGCACGGAAGGTGTTGGATTGTAAATCCAACACCTTCTGCCCCCTACAGCAAGTCATTGTAATGACTTGCGATGTAATCGTATGCGATGTAACAACGCCGTCGTTGTAATGGCATGCGATGTATCATATGCGAACTAAACAATGTCTCCCTCCCTGGACTGGAAATAAGCATTCTGGGACCGGTTTCGGGGCATCACACCTCGTCAGCCAGGCTAGCATGGGACCCACGTTTGGGCATACCTGTCCCACTCGGGGTGACAAAAACAAAAAGAACAATTGACGGACAGAATGCAGAACAATGTCAAACATTCATCCCAGTACAGAGATCTGGGCCTAAAACCATCTTTTTTTACTCCACATGCCTTTCCAGTTCATTCACAACCTTACACAAATCAGTCTTGACCCTGTTCTCCATGGGATCAGTCCAGCCCAAACTGCCAGGCAGGTCCTACATGGACTGGAAACAAGCATCTTGGGACCGGTAGCTGCAAGTTATTCAGGCGTGGTTTTAACAGGTCTAATGCTGTGGTTGAAGGAGGAGTCAACTGGAAGGAGATGAAAAAAAGGTCTTAGTTTCAAGACAGCGTTTTCTTGTTTCACATGTACATCATGCCCTGCAGACTTTGTTGGGATACAAAGTGTCGCCTTTGGATACACCATGTCATTACAACCCAGTCGCCACTGCAGAGATTAACAGACACGAAGTGTGTGTATCGAGATGACCTTGTGGCTGGGAAATACTCTTTATATGGGCACAGTAAAAAAGCAATTCATTCCTTGGTAAGTACTTAGCTACACGATTTCACATTTGATCGTGTCACTTGAGATCTGTGGAGCTACCCAGATGCCCCCTGAATACCTGTCTAAAATTGGCACTTCTTCACTGGCAGTTCACTGGTGCATTTAGAATTATTGGCCAAAGTACATGCATCCATGCCGGGCTTTTGCTTTTGGTGGTAAAGGTGTCCTTCTGAGATGATGATGATGGATATCAGATGAGGGCTATGCTGGGTCATTGTTGGTAACATATTTAGGTCATTTCCATCTCTGCGCAGCTGTGTTGGGAGCAGCTGGCATGTGTCTTCATTTCAATCGTGATTTCCATTGTATGTAGGCTGAATCCGGGGTGAGTGGGGTTTTGGTCAATGCTAGCACTGCATAGAATGGGTCTGAGTTGGTAATCACATATGGATTTGGCAAACATGTCTGTTTGACACTCAAAGAAAACATTCTCATAAGACCTTTATTTCATTTGCCCAGGAGTACCCCGCTCGTTCCTTTATCTTTTTATATGGAGCTCAAAACGATTGGTGATTTAGCTATTCTAAAACCTCTCCTCTTCTGAGTAAGAATGTGGTCAACCCTAGAACTATCCACCTCTAGCTATGCCATGGAAGAAGTATTGAATTCAGGGAATTGTAATTTCATCCCATGGCTCTCACACATCAATTTACATCTTAGTGGCCTAGGTTTGAGCGTGTATTGGAGCAAAACCTCATTGATAAACAACATTACTAAAGCTGTTGTTAAAGTGGCATTTTGGAAAAGCACGAACAATTCACATCATTGCAATGCCAAACCAGGAGGATTCGTGGATGAGTTCTTATCTATTAAACCTGTACCTGCCTTGGAGCCATACATGGATGTATATCTGCCCCCTCAGGCCCGCACATTGTTTATAAAATTCAGGCTGGGCACACTGCAGGTCAATACCTTTACCTGTAAGCGGAAACTAATTCTAACTACGGGGCATATCAACAAGCAGGCAATAACAAATTATCGCCGCTTTTGCGGCCGTTTTCGGCCGAAAAGCGGCGATAATTTTATCGCCTAATCAGCAAGGTCACGCTAACGCGTGAAACCTTGCTTTAGCATCAGGATTTCTAACGCCCAGCTTTGCATCTCTAATGAGATGCAAAGTGGGCGTTCCTGACCTGGCATGACAGGAGAAATGTCGCTAAGCGACATTTCTCCTATCAGCAAGCCCCACACTTTGAAGCATAGTGGCAGGAAAAGTAGCGATAACCCCTGTTATCGCTACTTTCCTTACGCCTGCTTCAGAACTGACTTAGCCATGATATCCTATGGAAGGTGGATATCATGGCTAAGTTTGTGAGTCCATATCAACTAGCTAACGTGAGATTATCGCTGGGTTTCCAGCGATAATCTCACGTTAGCCTGTTAGCGCCAAGATTTTTATCGCTGATGAGATAAGCGTTGCTAATAGCACGCTATCTCAGCGATAAAAATCGGCGCTAGCCGGTGATAATTATCCTGGCGCTAAGTGCGCTCAGCGATAATTATCGCCGGTTGTTGTTGATATGCCCCTAAATCTCTACATTGTGCACTTTGTACCTATGCAGTTGAGGACGTAGAATATCTATGAATTTTTTGCCCAGGTATGCAAGACCAAGGCGGACCTGCATAAGACACTTTGCGTTTCTTTGGGCCTGAGACATTTCAAAGTGACTTACCGAATATTTCGATCAGACAGTAACGCCTCCATAGCCTTTGGCTTGGCAGCTTCTTGCCTGCAGTTTGGTTATTAGGAACATCATTGGGAATTCTGTTACAGTTTCTGAATTAATTGTTGTTTACCGAAATGCTGTTTTAACCCTTTTGTTGGTCTTACGCGGCACGGTGCAATTAGCATGGAACTATATTACATTAATTTATTGTGCACAGCTTTTTATAGAAAAACTTCATGAATTATTTGCCCCGTGAATTATCACGCGTGTGATCCTGGTTGTTGGATTGTAACATGATTTAATACTGTTTAGACAAACGTTGCTTGTGAAAGCATTTTAGCCAACTGTTTTAGCACTTGTTTATATATTTTATCAGTGTTTTATTTATTTGGGTTTGTTGTACGACTTGTTTTATGAGCTGGTTTCCGAAATAAACATATATTACTTATGACTGGTAAACATGTCCCTTCTACTATTTTTGCAGCCACCTTCTGCATAACTCTGTGTAGGTCAGGGGTACCTTCGGCTTGGTGAGTGCAAGGAATCTCATAAGCAATCCAAAATAGAATTATTTTATCACAATTAGTGATGTTCTGGGGAAAATATGCAGTGTAGGCGTCGGTGGATTTATGAGGAGGGAGGGCTGCATGCAGCACACATAGAAAAAGCAAAACCGAGGAGAAATATTTCTCATTTTCCACTCTAACCCCTGCTATTGCATGCTGTTAGTTTTTGGAACTGCCTCAGATTTACACATCCTCGTAAATCTGGGGCAGTGTCAAAAAGCGATGGGTGTTGCAGTGGAACGCCCACAGCAATACAGATTGCACGCCCCTTTCACACAAAAAAGTGCATCAAAGGGTACTATATTTACAAAGTGGCGTTAAGCCACAAAAAGTGGCTGAACGCCGTTTTGTAAATATGGAGAAGGGCATAGCGCCAACTGAACGTTGCTAAAAGTGATGTTCTGGTGGCGCTATCCTCTTGTAAATACATCCCTAATTTCTAAATGCACTAGTGCCATTTCTATTTGTTTCCATGTGTGAAATACCTCATGACTGGCCTTCACCGCGAAAGTTCAAGGATTTGTTTGGCAGCACGAGGACATCTTTCGTCACACCCGCTAGTTCTAATGGGGGCTGAGTTTACTGTGTGCGTCTGTGGTGGGAAGACCCTTGAACTCGCAGATAAACCTCTGGCTAGCGTGTTTTCGTACGCTGCAAAGATTGTTTTTTCACGTTATCTCACAACCAGTATGTTCTCTGATGTGTAGATCTTGAATCCGGCATCAATGAACATTTTAAAAAGTGCTTGTCATGGCTGTTGCGTCACACACGTGGCGGCTCTGATTGGAGGGTGGAAGTCCTCCCATCCCCTGCGTCATTTTAAGACAAACTGTTTTATCCGTTTGAAAGCAAATAATGTTAATTTTAACGTGGACTTTTTCATGCTCGAAGGGCTGGAGCTAGGGGGCTTGGGGCTAGGAGGTTCTTTAAAATATCAGATGATGCGATTCCATGTCAGCCTTTAATGCAACCCTAATGATGTATGATGCTCACCATATACTACATTTCTCACAAACCACCGTTTGTTTATGGTGTATGTGCTTATAGTGTCTCAGAGTGCTCTGAAATACTTGTAATGCAGCACGTTAGCCAGAGCTTTACTTGTAAAAGAAAGAGTTCTGGTGCCCACGACTCTGCTCAGAAGCCTGCGGCTGGTGCGATTGAATGTTGCCACCCTATTGCAGGTTCCTGCATACTTCTGTTTTGTCGCTTTTTGCATCCATCTGTTTTGTGTGTTTTCCCTCTCTTGCTCTCTGATGCTGAAAAATAATTTAGCGTTTTCCCTCTCTTGCTCTATGATGCAGAAAAAAAATGCCCAAACATGAGTGCCGGTGGTCTCCACTAGCAAACACCGGCTCAAATTGAGTGCCCTCCACCATCAACCACTGGCTGAAATTAAGCACTGAATTGTTAGCACAATAAAAGTGACCAAAAAGAGATATATTATAATTTAGAACGTTGTCTGACATGTAGCTCCCGCCCAGGTCTAGAACAGAACACTATCAGCAGATAAATGTGAGATGCGGTCCGTGATGTACCTCAATCACAATGGACTTTTCAATCCTCTTCCCGAGCCAGGACAAACTGTTACGTGAAACCCAGGAGCGCCCCTGGAATGGCTTGGCCTTAAACTGGCACAAGCAGGTCAGAGAATGAGCTGTCAATGATGTCCTTCATTCCTTTTACTCCCAATCTCACTAGGGCCAAATTCATTCCCAATAACTCTGGATCTTCTCTTAATCCTGCCAATAAGAATCATAAAGTTGGTGACTAACACCATTTCCTACCGCATTGCCAAGGTCTGCAATGTCTTTTAGTATCCTGCCCTTTTCCCACATCTTGAAACAGGCAATTTCCTCTCCTCTTTTGATAAACACCCAATGGTGGACCTTCCATTTTCTCGATTTATCATCTGAATTCTGCTCGTACTTTTAGCTCCAAGATCGTGGAATCCATTGGGAACTGTTAACTTTCTGACTATTTTGAACAACAAACCCTTCTGAATCCCGCTCAATCAGGCTTCCTCTCGGCTCTTAGACTTCAATGAGGACCGATAGCAGCTATAGACAATCTCTTGTATTCTTGATTCAGGAGGAAGGATGGAACTCTCCTGGATTTCTCAATCACAGTTGACTTAGTCTCTTACCCCAATCTTGTGTCCATATTTTCTGAGATTGGGATAGTAGGTATAGTTCTAGGGTGGTTGGCCATTTTTCTCATAAGTAGGGAACAAACAGTAAAGTCGCCACTCTTCCATTCGTCATTTTGGGTGCTAGCCTACTAAGGCCCAAATGAGTCCTCTCAGAGTCCAGCTCTTTTCAACCTCTATATGACCCATAGCTTCTAGTCTTCTGTTACGCAGATGACCTACAGCTCCATCTTCATCATTCTAAATCATCTCCACGCCAATTCCAAAACTGGTGGATGGTTCAAATTGGATGCAAGAGAACCATTTGAAACTAAGCACCAATAAAATGGGAATTCTTATCTTCAAGAGCACCCACTTCATCTAGTCTGACACCTTACACCCCTCCTCGGTGGGCTCTCCCCTTCACCCAGGGCATCAAGTTGACAAATTAGGGATCATCTTTGTTTAGCATCCCCCTTCAAAGCTTAAATTGTTAAATTCTGGTCTTCTCATTTCTTAATTTTGAAGACCCTTTGTAAAATCAGTTCATCTTTTCCATCTGACATTCAGAAAGCTCTTACCTCTTCCTGATGTATCAGTCAGCTAAAACTGATACAGAATTCTGTAGCTCTTCGAGTCCGCGGTCTCCACCTTGCCAGACCACATTTCTGAATCCAATCCATGACTTACCAAAAAGGATCTTATTTGGAAGTCTATGTTTGTACAACAGAGCAATTCATGACACTGGTCTCTTGACCTGTTTTAAAAGCTGAGTACATTCTTTGCCAACTGGCTGACTCTTTTCTGGATCTGCCTTATCAGGACAGGGGAAAATGCATTATCTTATCTGGCATTGAAAATCTGGAATAGGTTGCCCACCCATTATTACTCTCCGACGAGTAACCTTGTCTTTCACAAGGTTCTGAAAAAATTACTGCATATACCTTTGTCTCTTTTAACCCTTCTCTTGCAGTTGTACTCTCCAAATCCTGCTGCCCAGGATACCTCATAAGGCATTATTGTCATGCTTTAGAAATTAAAATTCATTCATTTATTCATTCATTCAATCAGAAATCAGTGTGACTTGTGGCTGCATCATTCTTGAGCCATGAGGGGTTTTCTGACTCAGCACAGAGCTGAGGGTCTAGCCAGGTATTTCTGTGAGTTAGTGCCTTATTTTCAGATAGTACAACTCAGAAACAGTGGACTGAGTGTGTCACTTTCCATTCCTGAGCTGTACTGTCTAAAAGTAAAGCACTTTACGCTCTGCAGGCGTATAAAACAGGCACTCGCTCTGCAACACGCCAGAAAAGTTCATCATGATATACGTGCCCAATTTAGTTCTAAATGGGTACATTGTTACTACAGTATTTGCAGAATTGACCTCTCTTAAATGCTCAAATACATGGTGGACTTGGTTGGCCACAGATTCATGGGACGTTTCTCATTTGCATGTAGGGTAGTCTCCATTCCTAGAGAAAAATACCAGCCATCTGTTCACGTTTTAAGATTCTACAAAGACCTGGCCAGGTTCTTAAGTTGAACTTTATACGAAATCCTCTGTATTCATTTTTAACATGCCTCTGTTTCATCTAATTTATTGATCAATCAAGGGTCATTATGGCAGCTGTAAAACACATTTAAAGTGTTTTCTTCTAACATTTACTATGTACTAATAAAGGGGAACTATTCTAGCTTTAGGTGATTTTTCTTATTTTTGTACCTGTAGGGACATTAAAATACCAGTCAGGCCGGTTTAAAACATGCCTGTTAGCAACCTTATTTGCATAGGGATTCCTCCAAGGAGACGAGTGGTGTCTGGCCATACTGCACACATCCTTCATTAATGCGTATGGATGTATGCAGGGGTGTTTGTAATGGTGCGAACCGAACTTCTAAGCACTACACAACAGAAGGAGGTGATTGCAAAGTGTGTGCAAATAAGACTTATTTTCAAATGGGACAGTTTTCTTTATATGCATTAAATTGGGGTCACCAAATGTGCTGGTGACTGTGCTTCTCTCGTGAGGAGCCCTTTTTTCTAGATTTCACATTTTCCCACATGGTGCCCCCTTTGAAGGGGGTGTTTCAATCAATCAATCAAACAGTCTTTATTTCGACTTCAAGTCATAAAAGACAATTTAAAAACAAAACTCATCAATATTTACAAAAACACGTTTAAAAAAAACATTTCATCATTAGACAGTTCTAATTTTTTGGACTGTACATATAGAATTCATGGTACTAATGCTAGGAGCAACATGATTTGTTTTACTGCATAAGTGGTATTCCTAATCGACCAGTTAAAAAAATAAATATCTGCTTTCCATAAAAAAACAATACTAAAAGAGTATAAAAAAAATTCCATCATTATACTGGTTTACATTTAGGGCGGCTGAAGGGCTTTCAGTTTCCCGGCTCTAATTAACCACATCCATTTCAAAAATTTAGCTATGGCAATCACTATTATTTCAGAGCTATCGGATTGAAATAGTCTTAGTGCAGAGATCCCCGTCTTGATACCCTTCTGAATGCAAACTGCTCTGATCCATCTTAGGCGGGGGGCCTTATATACTGGGCAAATAAACAAGATATGTGCTATGGTTTCTCGAAATATCTTGCAGAAAGGGCACATTTGATCATTTTTATTAGATGCCCATTTGCAGGTAATCGTGTTCAATGGAAGAGTACCTACCCTGAACTGGTGATATAATTTCCTATCTTGAGGCAGTGTGATCAGATCCCAGTACTCCTCATACCTGATCGAATGTTTCAACTCCAAAAAAACCTTGGTATGTGAAGGATTTGTATGTGACTGGAATTCCACCAAAGATATATATGTCCAGTAGGCCTCTTTCAACTCCTGTTTGGTGGGGATTATTGTTCCCTGTGGATTGTCCCATAGATCCCCCATTCCTAAGGACTTTAAAAGGATTTTTACCTTTCTGAACCAGGGAATTCTTTCCCCTGTATCCATATTACGCGTCTCCAAAAGTGCCAACGCATAGTGGTTCAGTTCAGGGGTGACCCACAGTCTTCTCCAATAAGCAATTGGTCTAAATCTACAAATATTTTCTAGACTCTGACACCCCAAGTCCATGCGAAGAGGTATTAATGGTGTAGATTGTGGGAGGCCTGTGATACAGCGAAGGAACCTATTATGTGCTTTTTGTAAGCCTGCTATATCAGACATCCCCCACAATTCAGCTCCATACAGCATGGAAGATCTTACTCTCGAGTCGTAGATTTTTAATACTGGGGCTATGGGTTTGGTGGCTGACAGCTTAAATTCTCTGAGCAATGCGCCTGAAAGTTGCGCATGTTTGGAGATTAGATGGGCCACATGTGGCTTCCACTGTAACCTGGAGCCCAATGTGATGCCCAGATAGTTAAAGCTGTCAGTCTGCTCTAGTAGTTCCCCATTCATAAAAACTCTGCCCTTGATAATCCGGTGCCTATGCATTGTCATAAATTTAGTTTTGGAGACATTAACAGAAAGGCCGAAATCATTACAAAACTTTTCAAAGCAGACTATTGCCTTCTGTAACCCTTCCTGTGTTTTAGACAATAAGAGGGTATCATCGGCAAACATCAGAAGGGAGACGGGGATGCCATTCTGTTTAGGTGGATCGGTTGTAGAGTCTTGGTAGTATTCAATAACTTTATTTATATACAATGTAAATAATGTGGGTGCCAGCACACATCCTTGCCGGACACCCCTTTCAGTTGGGAAGCTGTCGGTCACTTGGCTCTGGTTACCCCACCTAACCTGCGCGTAATTATTTTCATGTAATGTAATCAGAATAGCAAGTAATTCGGGTGGGATGCCCTGGTCACGGAGCGCTCTCCACAGCCTGTCTCTCGGTACTAAATCAAAGGCAGCCTTTAAATCAACAAAGGCTGCATACAATGTGCCTCCCCCCAGAATCACCCATTTCCAGTATATTGTGGAAAATCTAAAAACTTGGTCCACCGTGCTGGTCAGGGGTCGAAAACCAGCCTGTAAAGTGGACATAATTCCTGATTCCTCAATCCAGGTCTGTACCCTGAGAAGGACCATTCTGGCCACCACTTTTTGAATACAGGCTATTAAGCTAATTGGCCTGTAGTTTCCCGGGTCAGCTCGGTCACCCTTCTTAAAAATTGGTACGATTTCAGCTCCCCGCCATAGATCTGGCACCATGGTGCCTTTAGCCAGAGTGTTCGCCAATAATTCGATATAAGGGACCCAGACTGATCTACTATGCAAGAACACGTCTGCAGGGATTTTGTCTAGGCCCGGAGCCCTACCTTTAGGAATTAAATTGAGGGCACATTCGACATCTTTTTTGGTGAACACTAATGTAGTAACTGGCAGAAGGGGGCTAAGAGAAGCCAATACGGGTGGCGGGACATTATTCGTATTTGCAAACTGGGATTTGAAGTGCTTAACCCATTTTTCTGGTGGGACATGGTTAACCGGGGCTGGTTTTTGGTTTCCCATGCCCCACCTCACAAGATGCCAGAAGTCCGTTGAATCTCTGGACTGACTGGCTACCAATAATTCGTCCCAGTATTTAGTGTCCCAGGTTTTTTTCGCCACATTTTGCGTCTTTTTGTAGTGGATCCTTGCCACCCTTATAACTTCCCTATCGGTGGATCGCACAGCATCAACTAAGGATTTATAAGCGAGCCTACAATTTTTATCATACCATGATGCTTGTTTTTTGTTCCCCTTACCAGGGTGCTTTTTCCTGGGAATATTAAAAAAAGAGCTAAGTTTAAGAAAAAGGGTCGAATGAGTGTGAATTACCTTACTGCAGCAGTCCTCAAAGTCCAGCTGCCCCAGCATTTCAATGGTAGCTTCATTTACCATTTCGTTCATTTTATTAATCAATTCAGGCTTGCACAGACACTCTGCCCATCTAAGCCGCCGAGTATCATTGGTCAAGATGATATCGCCTATCGAAACTACATGTGTTGACCCCTGCCCTTTGTATAACTGCAGCTCAAGGCTTAAAGGGTTATGGTCACTTTCAATACGTTCTATAACTATCATGTCAAGTATGTTGGACCAAAATTCAAGATTAGCCAGTATATAATCTATTCTACTGGTACACAATCCATTATTAAAAGTAGGGTTGCCCTGCTTGTCACCTCGGGTCCTGCCATTCACTGCTCTCAAACCATACTCAAGACTAAAAGTCTTGAGTTGTAGGGCGGCCTGGGTCCACCGTTTGATAGGGGCGAGGCTAAGACTGGGAATCTGCCAGCAGACATCCTCTGCCTCCGTAAGCTCCAGGTCAGTTTGATCCAGGGGCTCATAGGAGCAGTTGAAATCACCACAAATTAGCATATTAGCCCGTCCCTTCCAAATATTAACATAGTGTCCCAGTGTCGTTACAACTTCTGAAGGCTTCCCTCCTGGCTTTCCTCTGGCATATACATTAAAAATAATGAGCTCGCCAAACAGTGAAGATTTCAGCTTAACCGCCAGGATATCCCTTGAATCAATTTCAAGTTGTGAAATAATAAAACCATCATCCTGTTTAACCCAGGTAGTCAGTCCCCCCTTGGGTCTCCCTCTGTTTGTTTTCGTTGCAGGTATTGCAAAGTGGAGATACCCAGTTCTATGTTGGGGTTCTAAGGCCCAAGTTTCTTGCATGTTTACTATCATGAAATTGTCAATAAAAATAACCCAGTCACTGGAGGTCAACTTGTTTTTTAAACCAGCCACATTCCATGAAACTAGAAACTGACTCTCCACATTACAAATTGTGTCATTTGGGACAGTTACAGAAACTCCTGTGCCGTTGATATTCCACTTTTCACAGGACTTATTTCCGTTACCCTCTCCCGATTGATCAGCATAGCATAATTTATCTTGGGGGTTGCTTAGCATGGAAGAGCCTGTAGCCCCAGCATAAATCTCGTGATTATTTAGACCATAATTAAGTGTGTCATTTAAGCGGTCTCCTTGAGTAGTTAGTTTTATGCTACGAGCAAGGTTAATTGATACATTGATAGTAACACTAGCCGGAATGAAACCTCTATCGGGTATACTTAAATCAGTGGGTGAAACCCTGTCCAAAGTCTCAGCCATACCCACTGGCTCCTCCCCGGGTGGCTGTAAACTTCAATCACAAGTATCCAAACCACTAAGAATGTTGAACCGGTTAGAAACCTCCAGTGGGGTGAAAGGTACTGAGTGATCCCAGCTCCTATGTACAAGGAAACCTGGCCTAGTAGGTACCATATTCCACTCAAGGTCTTCTGACGTTATAGCTGAGTTCCTGAAATTAGACACATCGGGAAATTTAATATTAGGTAGTATGTTGGCCCTAGTCTGGTGGGAAAATACAGAAGATCGTGGATAGAAATAGGTCAGGGGACGTGGAGTAATGCAGCTACCTGGGTTGGCCCCTGGCCAGCTCAGGACATGACGTACTGCATTTCGGTCTCTAAAGTTTATCACAACCACATCCCCCCTAATATCTTTAGGTCTACCCCCCAACCATTGGAGCCGGCGTACATGAATTATTTCGCCATTAATGTTGCTAGTGATCGGCCTATGTAGTGCCAGCCAATGTACTATTTTATTCTTTAATTGGGAGAAACCTTCTATCTTATTTACTGAAAGCTCAGGAACCCCCGTTAAAATCACTACATAGGGGACAGCCTCAGGTGGGAGATCCGGTAGGGGACCCCTAGGCTGATTTCCTTGGATCTGCCTCCGGCCTCCCTCCTCAAGTCTCTGTAACCCATCTGAACAATTACCCGTGTCATTAGTGATATTGTTTTCAGGGATTGTGAGATGGGAAGTTGTAGTAACTGACGCGTTACACACAGGAACATTTGGCTGGTAGGTAATACTGTTACTCGCAGTAGGATTAGAAATCGGGACTGGCACTTTTATTAAGTTACTACCAGGGGACAGGTCGCCTAGTGACGGATTAGTGGAAACTATGTTTACGGCTAACCCGTTATCGCTTGATGGTGGACGAACTGTAAGAACAGGATTTCCCCTGGATGAGTGTGCTTGGGCCTGATTGGGTTCTGATTGAGCTTTTAATTGTAAAGGACAAGACTTCCTATCAAGGTCTGCTTCAATTTTCCCTAATCGGTTCTCAATTTTTTCCAACCTTTCTACAATTGCTAAGGTATAAGAACGCAATATCAGTTCGAAAGTGTCCACAAGATTACTAGTGATTTCGATATTGGACCCATCATCTTTAGGGCAATGTTCGATGCTGTGTGCCACCTCTATATGTGCAGAGGTCGGCGCTAGTATGGGAACAGTGTCTGACCCTGGCACGTCCTTAGTAGTTACAGTAGATTTAACTTTAGAACTGGAGGGGGTCGCCTTCTTCCCAAAGACGGTGTGGCTCATCCTTTGTTTTATAAGTTCCATCCCTTTACGTCTCCTCTTAGCAGGTGGTGGAAATTGCCTTACTTGTTGGACAGCTTTCTTAAGTTTCTTAGACTTACGGGAGATAGGTGACACAATATTCAAAGTTCCTGGAGAGCTGGGTAGGTCAAGTGACGATTCAATAGTAGCTGTTCCAGTAGAGGAAGTACAGGATGCTACACATTCTCTCAACAGGAAAGGTACACCTTCTGTACTTAGAGTATCATCGACAAGGACAGGTACAGGAGTACAATCGTTTGCAGGGGTAGCTGTGGAATTGTGCTCATGCAATGCCCTGCTTTTAATAATTTCAATAGAGCGTCTGCGTTCCAGCCTTCGCTCTACTAGGGAAGACTCGATTGTCCCTGTAAATGGAGTCTTGATTAGATAATTATCCAAGGTACCATTCTTTACAGTTCCCAGTCTCTCAGCCATGGCAGGAAATGGACTCGGCATGCTTGTAGTCATAGTGATAAATATATCAAATGCTCGATTTGCCGCAATATAAAAGAAAGAAGAGTAATTTCAACTTACAATGGGATGTATTCCTAGTTCTCAGCGTCTATGCAGGGTGCTGTGCCGGGGCCGGTCTCGTCGGTCCACGGAGGGCCACAGAGGGCCCGCCCTTTGCCCGGGCTTAGCCCGGCGCGTCCCGCTCGCGTCCCGCTCGCGTCCCGCGAAGCGAGTCTCCCAGTAATTTATGGCGCCTCCTGGCGTCACTACGTCGCGCCGCCGCTGAGGCAGCCGGGAAATGCAGTCCCGGGGCGGCGACGCGGAAGATAGCGTGCACTTCGTTGATCGCTTTGACTCTTGGCGGTGTCGGCGGTAATGGCGTGGCGTGGCCCAGCAGGTTTCAGGTGAGTTTTGGCAGCCCCCCCGCTCCGCCGGTCTCCCAGTAATTTATGGCGCCTCCTGGCGTCACTACGTCGCGCCGCCGCTGAGGCAGCCGGGAAATGCAGTCCCGGGGCGGCGACGCGGAAGATAGCGTGCACTTCGTTGATCGCTTTGACTCTTGGCGGTGTCGGCGGTAATGGCGTGGCGTGGCCCAGCAGGTTTCAGGTGAGTTTTGGCAGCCCCCCCGCTCCGCCGGTCTCCCAGTAATTTATGGCGCCTCCTGGCGTCACTACGTCGCGCCGCCGCTGAGGCAGCCGGGAAATGCAGTCCCGGGGCGGCGACGCGGAAGATAGCGTGCACTTCGTTGATCGCTTTGACTCTTGGCGGTGTCGGCGGTAATGGCGTGGCGTGGCCCAGCAGGTTTCAGGTGAGTTTTGGCAGCCCCCCCGCTCCGCCGGTCTCCCAGTAATTTATGGCGCCTCCTGGCGTCACTACGTCGCGCCGCCGCTGAGGCAGCCGGGAAATGCAGTCCCGGGGCGGCGACGCGGAAGATAGCGTGCACTTCGTTGATCGCTTTGACTCTTGGCGGTGTCGGCGGTAATGGCGTGGCGTGGCCCAGCAGGTTTCAGGTGAGTTTTGGCAGCCCCCCTGTAGTTCTAAGCACTACACAACAGAAGGAGGTGATTGCAAAGTGTGTGCAAATAAGACTTATTTTCAAATGGGACAGTTTTCTTTATATGCATTAAATTGGGGTCACCAAATGTGCTGGTGACTGTGCTTCTCTCGTGAGGAGCCCTTTTTTCTAGATTTCACATTTTCCCACATGGTGCCCCCTTTGAAGGGGGTGTTTGATAAGGGATAGGAACGTTGGCATACATTTCTTCACTCCTAACAATCGGGGCCGTTCCCAGACACACACTAACACTGCAGAGGCTCAGGACGCTTGCGCATGTGGGTGGCGGCAGCCGCGGCACTCCAAAGGCGAGTGGTGGGCTACCAGGAATTGTCCCCATCCTGTGATTCTACAGTAGGTCACTACCGAAGCGCGAGCAGGGTCTGTGGAAAGATCCACACATTACATAACCGGACGGCTGCCCCCTTAAATGCACCAGTTGCATCACGCAAAGTGCACTTCGTTATAGGTAATGTCGGGTTGATAATGCATCCTTTAGGTAGCATCTTCCGCGTGCGCTGCACGTCGCTAATATAATCAGCTCTGGCTGGTAAGAGCTCGCTCTGCTGGTTTAATGCACGGTGCAAATAGCTCGTTTGATCTGAAGGGTCAATACAATGTTGTTGAGCTATGCGGCCCCGTATGAACTTGGCTGTCCATAATGTCATCATCTCGATGTAAACAACGTTGGCCAGGCCTATAATGTAAAAACAAGATGTTCTCTCAAATGAAGTAAATGATGAAAACATTTTTCAAACTGCTGTTCTAAACCTGCACTCATGGTAAACAAGCAACGAGGCCATATAGAGGGTTGTTTTTTGTGTACATTGACAAGAACGTATTTCCGTCCTCTCAAAACAGCAATTGGCAAATCCAATTACCCTGGTCGTGTGCTCATGGGGTAAATACATTTCGATGTGAGGAGATTTGACATGGCGCATGGCTGTCTTGGGAAGCATGGCCCAGAAAGTGGGGTGCCTCTTTGGGGGAAAGTGGGGGGCTGGGGGTATCGTAGTGAGTGGGTCTGGGTGAGTGGGTATCAGTCTGAATTGAGGGAGGCAAGAAGATGATGTTAGTGTTGGCACTGCAGTGGTGAATTTTATTTTGCAAATAAAACATACTTATTGATAGCAGTAATGCTACATTTGAGCATTACTGTCTACAGAGCCGGGCAATACCAGAAGTAAATAGCCCTCACACAAGTACTACCCAACTATTGAGCTATTCACAGAGTGCTCACAAGCAACTCTGTTCTGGCTTATAGTTTATATTGGAATCACAGGACTGTGACACTCATTGTACTCTGAGCAAGCAGAAGGATATTTCCTTTAAATAGCGATTGCTGAGTTATTGGCGTTGCCAGTGCTTATTTGCATTAGCATTAGCAAACAAAAAAAAGGCAAAATGACTGCTACTGTATATAGATATTAGATCCTGCCAAAACGCGTGACAAAGGCCACATCAGCATGGAATAGAGCGTGGTTTTTTACAAGCTTGCGGTATCGGTGTCCAGTGTGAAGCAAACTGGAAATTAGAATATATATATATATATATATATATCTATAAATATCTCTCTCTCTCTCTCTATATATATATATATATATATATATATATACATTTAACAGTGAGGGGGCTAAACGGAGTAGGGAAGGCATTGGGAGGGAGGGTAAAAGGGAGAAGTGGGTAGCGGGGAATGGAGGTGGGTATGGAAGCCCACAGGCCTGGGGTTAGGGGGGAGAGAGATAGACAGGGCAGAGAACAGAGAGAAGAAAAAGAGAAGGAAGGAAGGGGAGAAGAGAAGAGGGGGGAGTGGGGCGTGAACAGGAGCGGGAGGAGGGTGAATGTCCATGGATAGCGGGTAGAGGAGCATCTAGCACTCCCACCATGGGCTGGTAATACCTAGCGCCCACTGTCCTGAAGGGAAGGTGCCCAAGTGAGGAGGAAGGTCTCTACCTTGTCCTGCAGGTTATAGATGACCACTCATATGAGGCTGTCTGGTCCATATTCGAGATCCATTTGCGATAGGACGGGGGTATGAGTGAGCGCCAGTGGCGGAGGATGCAGTTCTTGGCCGTCGCAAGCTCCATATGAATTAGGCAGCTATCAGGCCGTGAGAAGTCCAGAGAGTCCGAGAGGTCATGCAGTAGGATCAAAGTACAGGGCAGAGGGGTTGTCACTGGAAGGGTCTCATTGAGAGTGTCACCAGCCTCCTCCCAGAAGAGTCAGAGCATGGTCCCAGAAGAGTACATAAACCAGGTCGTATTTCGTCTGGATTCTGGTCTGCCACTTAATGTGGAGACTGTTCAGTAGGGGTAAGGAGAATAGATGGCAACTCAAAAGGCTGTGGAAGCCAGACATCACCCCCCAGAAACGACCCCAAGCCCTGAGGTAGGAAATCGCATTAGACGACAGAAGGGACCAAGGGCTTATGCCCAGGTGGCAGGTGAGGTAATGCCACAGCTGAAAATACCACCAGGACTGGTGGGTCAGGAGGCTGTATTCCTTGCTGAGCGTTGCAAAGGGTTTGAGGGTCCCTTGTCAAGCACTTGTTGGAGGGTGTGGATGCCCACAGAGTGCCACATGCCCCAGTTCAAAATCTTGCTGGTGATGTGGAGGCTGGAGTTAAGCCACAGAGAAGCATGGTCATGGAGATGGCCGTCCACCTCGAAAAGGCTGTGAGCCCTCTGCCATGATTTGGACTTTGCGTGGAGCATCAGGTTTTTGGGACCTGGGATAGGGCAGACCAACTGGGTCCGTTCCACCATCACACATAGCGGGGGTCCGGTGTCCTGGGGAGCATGTAGATGAGCTGTGCCAAGTGAAGGTCCAGGGTTTAATGTTCAACCGAGGGGAGACCCAGGCCTCCACAGGAGCGATGGGCCATGAGTTTGCTGCTGGTCACCATGGGGCGGGACGACCCCCAGATGAAAGATCGTATGCCCTTGTCCAGTGCCCACAGCAGTGAGAGGGGAGCCAGCAAGGGGAGCATGCCAAAGGTGTAGGTGTAACGTGGCAGTGTCACAATCCGAGCCTCCTGCACCCTGCTCCATAGTGATAGGCTGAGGTGGGCCCACTTCTCGAAGTCCAATTTCATGCATACCAAAAGGGGGTTGAGGCTGTCTGCCACCATGCAGCTTGCCCACTGTTTGATGTAGACCCCCAAGTACTTTAAGCGCGAGGACTTCCACTGAAAAGGGTAGTTGGAGACGGCAGCTCAGGCGGTCATCCGAGACATTGGCAGTGCCTCACTTTTGTCCCAGTTGATCCGGTAACCTATGAGTGCGGCAAAGGCAGAGATTACTTCCAATAGGGCTGGGAGGGAGCTGGAGAGGTCTGAAAGTGTGAGCAAGATGTCATCGGTGTAGAGATAGATGGTCAACGTTGCCCTGGGGATTGACAAAGAGAGGCCGCATGAGGCTCCATGGTGAGAAGGAACAGGAAGGGTGACAGTGGACAACCTTGCCGGGTCCCCCACAGAACTGGGAACGGTTTCAAGAGGAAACTCACACAGTTGACCTGGTCCCCCAAATACCAGAGATTGTTGTCCGGATCCGGTATGCAATTGGGATTTTCTTCCACATTACAAAGTCAGTGCTCCACCGCCTCCATCTGGTTGTGAAAGTCTGCTATGTTGGCCCGGATCGATCTTGATTCCCCGGTGAGATCCAACATCTTACCGTCCATATTCTCCAGGTGGTTTCCGACAGTGGAGATCTCCTGGAGGATGTGATCCATTGTGGGGTCCAGGGATGGGTAAGATGAAACCACAGCGGACGGAATGGGGGATGTCAAAGGTGATGCAGCCATGGGGCGAAGGGGCGAGATGACCTCCTAAAGAGTAGCTGGCAGGTTGCCTTACTGGATTGTATTGCTGAGCTGACAGGTGAGGAGGGAAGG
The DNA here is from genome assembly GCF_964204655.1 of Triturus cristatus. NCBI lineage: Eukaryota > Metazoa > Chordata > Amphibia > Caudata > Salamandridae > Triturus > Triturus cristatus. The sequence continues at coordinate 790,601,767 of NC_140581.1, read as the reverse complement.
GGCCCGGGTGCCTGGTGAGGCTGGTGAAGGTTGCAGATGGCAGGAAGAGTGGATCCCGTCCACTGTAGACAGTGCCAGCAGGTCACAGGTGTAGATAAAAAGGCCGAGAGGAGAAGCAGGAGCTCTGCGGAGGAAGACACAGGCCCTGGGAGTACAGTACATGGGAAGAGCATCTCCACAGTCCAGTGTTCAGGGGCACAGGCCCCCAGTGGTGGAGGAGGATGATGGGGGAATGAGAGGCACCCAGGAAGGAGATGGGCCACAGGCCACACACCCCGGCGCAGGGAGCAGTAAGTCCAGTTCATCCCTGCTTGGCTCCTAGGAAAAAACAGGGAATCTATGGGTGGATCCCAGCCGAGAATGTGCACCGTCTGAGGGTAGAAATACTGTGATGGTCACTGTGGGGGGGGGGGGGGTGTTCCTCAGCTAGGGCATCACACTGTGAAAGCCCGCGCTCTCTGGTGGGCTGCTGAGGCAATCGGTCCTGCTGTCCTGCAGTCTCCTGGTGACCTCGATGGGCTGCCAGTGGGCCTGAAACACCTTCCTTTGAACACTGGAGCAAAGAGCAAATCGTGCCATCCCTGCGCGGGCTGCTTTGGGCCTCCCGGGGCAGTGCTGTGGGTCCGCAGGCGGAAGGTGTTCGTGTTGACTCCTGGAGGGCCACCGTTGTGCAGCAAGAAGAGGGCCTGAAGATGGTGTCAGGGTGGCGGAGTAGTCTGTGCACATGAAGCAGTCTTGTGGCCCCCCCTAGAGCTGCCGCACCTCCTGGCTCTGCAAAAGGCCCACTGGTGGGGGAAAGTGGTGGATGGTGCTTCCTGGTCTGCAGCTAGAAGGCCGGGGACACCACGAGCAGGATCGGCAAGCATGGAGGAGTCAAAGAGGTTCTGCGGGCCGTGTTGAAGCTGCGCAGCCCACCTCAGGTTGGACGCATCTTTCCTGGTGATACGGTAGGCCCTCCTGCAGTTAGGGGAGGACCCATCGCATGCAGCGGGTCAACGGACTGCTGGCTGCATGAAAGTTGCCAGGAGGAGGGTTACAGGGCAACAGGAGCCGGCTCAAGAATAGCCCCACAGCTCCTGAAACAGCACGGCCGTCCCCAGGGTTGCTCCAGTGTGCGGAGCTCTCCTAAATGGCGGCCATCTTTGGTGGTGGCCAGACCACGCTCCCTCTAGCATTCATTTTTAACACAAGCAATATCAATATCTTATCAAATCTTTAAAAAAAGTTTCATAAATTCATGCGACGATCTCTGCACGGATTAAGGAGGTGTCTGTTAAGAGTCCAGAAACTCAAATGTGGTTGTAAAGTAACTTCTAGTCATACCTTTACAGTCGTGTTTGATGGATTTACTGATTCACCCCCTATGTCAGGTGTTGGGGACATGTAAGGCTACACTTTTAAGTAGCTTTACACTCGTAGATGAAGAAAAGCCCATAGTAGTAAAGTTACTCTAAAGTGTAAGAGTAAAGTTAGATGTGAAGATTTACTCATGTAAATTTATCTTTGTGAATAGGATCCACAGTATGATATTGTTGACAATAGGTCTTCAGGAACAGGCAGGTAAAGTTGCCCGTAGGTGAGACCTAAAAATTAATTTAGCACATTTCAGCTGTTTATTCAATTCCGTCTTTCTGATAAGACGTTTGAGAAAGTTAGCACTCCCGCTACAGAAATAGGCCTAACATGATCCTGAAATTAATTGTTAAATAATGTTTAATAGATCCACATGTCCACCCACGGCATAAACTGATAAATAGGAGCAGCAGAGCACTTTAAAAAGAACATGTATCTATAATGGCCAGCATGTCATACTTGAGGTGCTGTACAGAGCAGAGTATTGTGTAAATGTAACACAATTCAAAATAAATTACAAAAACAAAATGCAATAAAATGGGGATAGCAATATGAATTTGGTTCAGTTATAGATAGCATACTGTACAATTATGTTTTTAACTTACAGATTTTTGTGGGGGCTTCCATATTTTTACACCATAAGCTGCAATGAGATACAGTAATCCTCCCACAATTTGTCAATTTCCGTTCACATATTATTGGTTGGCAAGGATTGTAACCCATGCTTGCTGGTGCCAAGGTCAAAGTGAGTATTTTTAAATCTGTGGGAATTTCACTAGCACATTGAGGAGTTTCCTGTTTTGAAAAGTTCTAGAGTTGATATTTAGAGTTCTGAGATCGAAGAACATAGTGGTCCAGACATAGGCCTGGGTTGAGTTCTGCTATGTGGAACTCCACGAGATACCTAAAAAACTCCATTGCGCTATGCAGAGTTTCGCAAGCGGTGGAGTGTGATACGCCGTGCTGATTTTTAGTGCCAGGTGTTGGTCCCATGCTGTAAAATCAGCACAAATGGCACCACACACAGTGCAGGAGGTCGCTGCTTCTTTCTGCTGATCAAGTAGATATTCTACTTGAGCGGCATCTTCCTCAATGCGAGCTGAAGGTTTCTTAATGTGAGCAGTAGCGGCCTACTGCAATTGCCCGTGATGAGAAATCTCGCCGGGAGGTGTCTGGAGTAAGTTTTCCTCGCTTGCACTTGCCAACTTAATGTTGGTTAGGTGCGCAAGAAGAAAAGCTCCCCTCAGCGCCACTACCCACTACGCAGAGTCTTTTGCAACTCCACGCTCTATGCGGAGTGGGAAAAACTCCACAAACTCCGTGAGCAGAGCGGAATTTCATGTCCAGGCCTATCCAACACACAATATACCCAGTGCCAGTGGTGGCTAGACATTTCAGGAATACATTGCTGATCTCAAAATATAGTTCTACAGATGGGAATTGGATCAAAACGCTGAGGCAAATGGCAAGTCTCAAAAAGTGCTTCATTACTCGAGGAAGAGAATGATGCATGACATTAAATCATATTTTTGTAGTTGCATAATAGCTACTCACCAAACATATTTATGATCATGCCTTCTTTATTTGAAGTTGGTAGCTTCAAATGTTGCTACTGAGAAAACAGTCTGCAGCAAAGCAAGTCTAATTTATCAGTAATAGGTCCTGGTATTAATCAGCGATGAAGTCATGGATAAAAAATATCCTCCATGCCAGATATCACATTTCATATCAGGTGAAAAATAGGAGGCTTCCATCTGTGCCTGTGATTAGTGAACAGGAACACAACAGCAGACTCACCATCTAAAAAAACCCACTGAATAATAGTAATTGGTGAAGTAAATAAAAATATGTAATCACTGAAGCGGAAAAATATTTTTGCACCCATTCACAAAGGGGAAGAGGTCCCCTGGGCACCCCTTACCATTAGCGAGTGGCTTACCACCGACTTGAAGTAGGCGGTAAACTGCGAGTAGCCTGCAAACACAGGGATGGTGGCCTGCTGGGGACAGCAGACCACCATGTCTGTATTTTTTATTATCCAATAAAGCAACTTTTTTTTTCAAATGCAACCGGTTTCCTTAAAGGAAAACAGGATGCGTTTAAAAACAAATTAACATTTTCTTTTCATTTTTTAAGGATTTTTTTCTGGAGAATGTTTGATATAAAGGTTCCTAGAAAGAATGACCATGAAAATAATCACTGTTTCTGGGCTAAGCAGCACATGTTAGATTGAATAAAAAGGGAATAAAAAACAGGAGGACACTATTTTAATAACTACCCTGGATAAGGCAATTGTGCTTGCAGTTTGTTGACCCTGCTTACATAAATTCTAAAACTATTTGATGTGTATTTCCTAAACTTGAAAGCTGAATTATTCCTGCGTTTTTCCAGCACTAGAACGGCCAGGTAATAATTTAATTCATTTCATATGTCTTAATCTGATTTATCGCCAGGGTGTTATATTATTTCCTCTCTCCCTCACTCTAATAGTCTCTTCACCAGTCAGTTCATGTTTATGTGGGAAGCACTTCATTGCCTCTGTGACTAGGCTGCGCTGTACATAATAATGGTACATGTAAGAAATTGATTATTATGTGGGGTGGGTGGCTACCCACCTTAAGGAATAATGACAACTCTAATCAGGATGAACCCTCACAGTCATTAAATTAACCTGAGCTGAATCCTCTGGTAGCTACGGCACAGAGCAGACAGGCTTAGCTTAAGGCAATGTATAAAGTATTTATGCAGTATCAAAACAGTAATAAAGTTAAAATTCAAAACAATAAAAATCCTAAGCCTATTTTAAAAAATTGAGTAAAGTGTTCTCAACAAAATGGTAAAAAAATGACAAAAATCCAATATGAGGAACCAGAGATACAATTTTTTACATTTTGAAATAAAAATAATGAAAAAAAGCACAAAGCGCCAATGATGGTCTCTCGTCTCGATAGACCTGGACCTAGGCGCAATTTGAGGTTGACCGTGATGGAGCTCAGGTCGGATACACCAACCTAGTTTGGCCTGGTCAAAGATTTTAACTTCCAACTTAGTCCTTTTAATCCCAATCCGCCACAGGAGTGCAATTATAAAGCCCCCAAGACCTCAGGAGAGGCATTTAGAGATGTGTAGGGGTGTCAGGCAGAGACCAACAGCATGTTCAAGTCCAAGTGGCAACTTGTATTTGCAGGAAAAAGCCTCTTGTAGCTTGAACAGGAGGTCATGCTTATGTCCCTTGGTGTCCCCTTTTTTGTCCTGGGTACAAGAGGGGACAGGCCATGTCCTTCAGAGCTCCTCTCAGGTCACAGACAGCAGGTCCAGTCCTCTTCTGATCTTCTGCAAGTTCAAGAAGGGTTCTGAAGTGGGTGTCTGGAGGTGCCGCATTTCTGCCTGGCACAATCTACTGGGTGGGAATGACTTCTGAGCATGTCCTAATGAATGGTGTAAAAGTTCCAGGGGCCAACTCTTCTCACTTTGGGCATTTTCAAGATGGCAAAAGTCTTTAGCCACCCTGAACATGTGCTCTGAGGGTTGGATGTGTGTGGGCAGTTACTATGGTAATCCTAGTGTCCTTCCAGTTTGAGACAGCCACTGTACCCCCAACAAACCTATAGACAGAAGTCTGGTAGGACAAAAGAAGAGTCCTTGAACTACCAGGCAATGAATCCACAAGAATAGTTTTGGCATCGTGTTCTCTACGTTTTCAAGTGTGCCCCAATTGTTATATGTAAACCCAGCTGATCTATCAAGCAGGATTCGACACGTAAGCAGGATTTAGCACTGAAATGTCAAAAAGGATGCACACATCCACCACCCTGCACATTCTGTAAAGTTCAGAGGAGTCATCACTGCCTATTCAGCTCAGCCTGTTATTTGCTCCTGGGATGCATTTTATTCCATTTCACACCATTCAAGGCTAATTATTGGCAGAGAGAAGCTGGAGAGCCAGTGCAAATTAGCCCCCAGGAACATCATGCAGAGAAAAGGCAGCTTTCTAAAAGTTATTTTTCCTTAACATTTATTAAAATCAGACTTTACTATTGATTTGAATTTTTGATACCTATTAAAATTGTTGTTTAAATATTTTTATAGCTGATCCTGTTCTTGATCTACCCTCTGGTTTTCTAAATAGGGCAGCCTGTACAGTGAAAATAGTTATTTGGTGCTAGTCACTGTAAGGACATGTTAACATTAAATTTCAATATATCCTATTTTTAAATACCTGCCTACATAGGAGTGACTTATTAATATTTAAAAGACAGGTTTTGACCTGGCATAATGGTTTATTTTGACATGTCCAGTTGCAGTTACACACTGCTAGAGTCAGACTACAATGGTAGGCCATGTTTCCCTGTCACTGTAGTGGATGGCACAAACGTTGTGGCAGTCCACTGGTGGCATTTAACGTTCAGTCCTTGGTACACTTTGTACCATATACTAGTGACTTATAGGCAGGTAAGATATGCCAATTATTGGGTTTGCCAATTCAACCATATTTAAAGGGGAAGCACAGGCACCTTACTACTCATTAGCAGTGGTAGCTTTCAAACAGATCTAAATCCAGCACAAATATAGGGTCCAGCAAAAGGTGAAAAATCCAGAGTGACCATGCAGAAAATTCAGATTTCCTATTGAACATATTGATGTGCTAGTCACAATCAGGTTCAGCCAGTACACAGATCATAAAACATTGTTTATTAGGTCTCCCTTACCTAAAAGTGCAAGCTGTCTCATTGAGAAGGGTGTGTTGTGAACTCACAGTGGGTTTACAGCCCATCCATTGTTTACCATTGGTTGGCTTTAGTGTCACCTAATTTGCTTGCTTTTCATTTGATGGCTTACCTTTCTCATCTTGTGTTTGTCCCTCCCATGGAGCACAGCCTCTTTGCCATCCTTTTGATCAGCCTACTTGTGCAATTCCAATGTTAACTTTAGGGATCTATTTTGCTCATTTTACGGCATCCAAGTGACATCAGCTATCTTGGATTACTAAAAAAAGGAAAATGGGGAAGCATGTGCACGCCTACATAATGACGCTTCACTGTGCCTTACCATTTTTTCCTATTTTGTTTTTTGCCAATGCTGTGCAGTATTGCAAACTACACTGGCAAAGCCAATAGGACCAAAAGGCAAGTGTGTAACAAACAGGTGTACGTGTAATCCAGTTCAATGGTTTTTGTTTTAGTGATCTAACAAGCATGAGAGTCTTAGGTGAACCCATTAGAATTCAAATGTCTGCTCTAGGAGATACAAAGAAAGGGAATATTTATACCTCTGTACCAGGGTATCTGAAACAATTAAGGGACTTATTACAAGTTCATTGGATACACCGCCGTAGCAGCCGCGGCGTCGGATTCACCGCTGCCAACTAAGCGATCATCCTGCCGTATTACGATGTTGTCAGATTGCTGCTCTAAAGTCCTCCGGAGCGCTGCCTAGCCAACAGTCCTTGGCCGACCACAGTGGTATTGGTGGGGCAAAGCAGCTGTAATAGGGTGGTACAGAGAAGTTTCACCGCCAACTGAATTACAAGTAAGCTTTCCGACACGCCGACCGTGGGGGTGAGACCACTTACTTTTAGTCATCGGAATCAAAGGTTTTCGGGTACATACTCATCCATTTCCTTTTCTCCCCTTCATTCTCTGACAGAGATCCCTTCCTCCTGGTCTCCCCTTCACAGCAGCGTCTTGACCTCGAAGAAAACTTTTGGCGCCGAAATCCAGGTAAGTCAGTTTTGTATTATTTACCCATTGACTAGACTGGGCACTTATGGTCCAGCCTCCAGCAATGGGTAGTAGGTATTTTTTCACATGTGTCACGCATGTGAGTAGGTTTGACCCTTGTGCAGTCAAAATATACCCATCTGCATCAACAAATATGAAAAAGCATTCACCGCCCCCTGAAAGACTGTCGCTGGCCCATCGGGAACATCGTAATACAGTGGACAGGAGACCTTTGCCCCGGCGGTCTTCTTTGGACCGCCATTGTGTGGTACAGCAGTCGGACCACTGAACTCATATTCAGACCCTAAGTATGCATCTTTCAAAAAGTGGAAAGGCTACAGACCTGCCACAGGTAAAAGGGGTGCCAACTCATTTCATTAGCAATGGCATTTTAAGGCATGGCTAAGGTGGGCAATTATCTAAGGCCCGCCCCGCCTTCCAAGGGGCCTGTTAAAAAGTGAACTCTCTCTCTATCTAACTATCTGCTGTATATTTCTCTAGCTCTATCTTTAACTGAATATTCAATGCTGCTTGACATCATAGGGCTTGAATTTGCAGAAAAAAGGGAATAAAATACGAAGGTGTTTCCAACAGGGGCCCCTAAGTATGTCTTACCCAGGGCCTGCAAAATCTTTAAGATGACACTGTTTATTAATGCTGTTTTGCTGATAATGTTTCAAAAGACTTAAGAAACCTGGATAGGGAAACTAGGCATCCCAGATGTGCTGGGACAGTCTTGTTTTTTTACAGGCTGTCCCAGGAGATTTAGACAAACTTAGCTCATGTTCCAGTTTTTAGAGATGATCAACTGAAAGGTTTTTGTGCATTAAGGTAATAGGAGTTAGCAGCTCTTTTCAGAACACAATTTAATTAACACCCATGAGGCTGGATTTAAAAGTGTCTTTTAATTTAGTTCCTTGGTACCTCGCTGTCTGTGGTTGTATGTTGATACGCGCAGTCATTTAAGAAATGTTGTGCCCCTCGGCTGATGTAAAAGTGCTGTCATTCTTTTATATTTTCTAAATGTCCCTTTTTTTGTTTTTAAAATCTGCTTACTCCACCTGAATCCAATCACGCTTTTAAGAAGATAGGAGTAAAAACACAGTACTGTGTTTGGGTACTAAGAAAACTGGAATGGACTTTGCTTTGGACTAGTCTATGCTCAATTAGCTCTGAAGAATGAGGACAAATATGTTCTCAAATTTTATTTTCAAACGTTTTTCAAAATCTGCCAATCTACTTTGGGTTCTAAACGGCCGCATCAGCTAGGGCATGAGAAGAGACTCTCAAAATGGCAATTTAGTGCCATCTAGTGGAGGAAAGTCTTAAAACAAACTTTAGCCGCAGGCAATATGTGACAGGTGCACATAGGTGTGTACGTTTGCAGTATTTAGCGATGTGTAATCAGATGGATTCGATGTAGGCGCTCTGTCGAGAGTCATCCGAAAATAGTAACAGACGATACACCGCCCACTCTAAACATATGAACGCGCTGTTGTCAGTTGTTGCCAGGGAGATTAAATGTTGTCAAACAAGTCCCCAAACTTCGGAAAGTTTAATAGTTAAGTATTTCATGGTCTTGACCGTCACCCTTGAACCTGTCACAGCAATGTTTAGATGACGACACCGCACATCATATCATAAATAGCGTTACAAATGTATGTCAATTATGACATCACAAAAAGCACACTTGCTGACATAATTGAACGCATCATTGATCACATCGCACAAGCCCAAAAAATTAATTCAATATAGAAATCTTTGTTTATATAGAAGTGGAAATTACATGATCAAGCATTGAAAAAGACAACCATTTTGATTTTGTATAGTGAACAAAGGTCTACAGGCGCCAGTAACGCAGGGTCCCAGGGAGAGATTATGGGGCAGTGCAGTTGGAAATGGGACAGAGCATGCAGCATACGGGTTTTTTACAGCAGGATGCCAGGGAGAGATTTAAGGACAGTGCAAATGGAAGTGGGGCAGAGTACGTAGCATACGGGTTTTTGACTGCAGGATCGACAGGGAATGATGGGAAAGTGGGTGGGGACCAGTGTAGGGCTCAAGGGCCACGAAGCAGTGCATGACGCATCACGTTTTGAGGGTGGGCTGCCGGCAAAGTTTTGGGAGACAGTGCGGGATGCAGGAGAACAGCAGAGGAGAGATCAAGGGGAGCGCACCTCAGCCTTCAAGGTGGTAGGGGGCAGAACGAGTCCTCCTGGGTAAGTGGCAGTGCCAGTTACAGTGGCAAGGGGAAGCAGACTGGTACTGCAAAGGGCAGGTTTGATAAAATGGCTGCTTGTTGTGTTCACAAGGGCACGTGGTCCGAGGGCTGCACGAGGAGCTGGAATGACAGCTTGCACAAGAAGGCTTGGAGAAGGTGGGAGCTTCATCGTTTCATCGCTTCCCTGTCTTCTCCCCTCCTCTTTAAGAGCTGACAGAGCTCCTGGAATACTCTTACACCCACCCGATTTTAGGAACATTTGCATTGCATGGCAATATCGTTTTTAGAAGCCACTAACAGGTGTTAAAATGTGAGTTTATTCAATGATTTTGCACGAAGCTTTCATTTATCAAATCTACTCACATTAGAGAATGTGGTACCGTACTGCCCTAGTTTTCCCAATAAAGCCCAGGCTTCATGACCTTATATCATTGGCAGACCATGAGTTAGGACGGGGGTCTTGTGCCTGCCAGCAGCCACTCTTGCTGAAACCTACAACCAGCCTCTTTTTAATTACGGATGAGGCAACCCATTCCTTAGGCCTAGAATCTGTGTTAGTGATGTAATTTATATATTACCACCCTAGTTTGTAAGCACCAGAGCGCTATAATGTTAGCTTTACGGGGGCAGCAAATGCAACACTTTATATCCAGACACAGCAGCGTAAATGGTCACCAAACCAGAGTTTTTCCAGAGGCATAAATAATGATGAGTCCAAAACAACAGAAATTGGAAACATCCGAAAGCCTCCCTGTGGGTGAGTTCTGGGCATGTTTGTCTGGAGTTAAGTCTTCTGCTAGCCTTGGAAAGGTATGCCGCCCTGCCATGTTAGGTTCTTTCTGATGTGCCCTATGTGGTACCTCCTTAATATACTCAACTTCTCTTCAACATTACATGTCCTTATTCCATTTTTACACCAAACTGTACAACTTCTGAGCTACGTCTCAATATGTTTTTGTGTGAATAGCCCACGACACCACCCGTAGCCCATAAATCTTTCTCATCAAATAGAATAATTTACCTACTACCCATCAATACCATAATCCTGGTCTTCCCTGTCTATTCTCTAGTCGATACCATAAGCCTCGTCTAGTCACCCAACAGTCATTTGCATGAATTAAGATACTGCTACCTCCCAACACTGGCTGCCATCACATACACATCCCTGTGACTTTGCCATGAACAAACTATGGTAAGGCATGGAAGGGTTTCTTCTGAAAATAGAAGAATAATCCCACTAAATTAACCTCTAAACTTGGGGTCCACAGTAGCGTACTACTTGCCAGAAAGCACTTCAATGCATCCTCAGGGGTAGGAAGTGCCAGCTCTGGTGGCACATGGTGAGACAATCTTTCCTGGATCCCCCCCTCAAGACCTCCTCATCAGATTTCCTCACTACCACCTAGCAAAAGTGGCCCTCTTCTCTCCGTAGCCCCTCTCTCACACACATTTCATATGTTTTAAAGCACTGGTGAAGACTGGCTTTACTAATCTACTCAGCTATCCACATAAAATACAGATCTGTTCTTTGCAGCAGGCATATTAACCCCCTGCGCTACTTGATGATGGGTCAAAACTGCCACTAGACAAAACTCCACTCACTATCTAGCAGGAACATTAATCACAAGAGCTGCTTCAACATTTTTATTGTCGATCAAAAGCTGGACGCAGAAGGAACTTTGCAGCAGATACTTTCAAATCGTAAGTTATTGTTAAACACAGCGCCCCCCTCGAGGTCAGTGCCCTGTGCAGCCACACTGGCCATGGGAAGTGCTATATAAATGCATCTACAAAACAATACAATACATCTCATACAATGCAGGTCTGGGACAGAGAGCAGCACAGGTTGTTGAAAGGTGCAACCAGGGGTCAAATGGAAACACGAGCTCCAGGTCTGGGCAAACAGTGTATGGTTCAAGGAGAAGAAGCATAGGGTCTGGGGTGAGCAGTGGAGGGTCATTGGGTGGACAACGCATGGTCCAGAGAGGAAGCTGCGGTGTCCAGGGAGTGCATGCTATGGTGAGAAGGCTGCTTTCAGGCAACAGGAGTGCACTGCTCGCTTCCTCGCAGAAAAGTTACAGCAGGACAGCAGCAGTGATAATTCGACTCCTGCACAAAAAATTTACGGTTTGGCTTGCTGCAGCATATGCTTCTCTCTCTGGCAGGACAGGTACACATCAGGCACCAAAGAGCAGGACAAACTCCTCTTCCTTCACAGAAGAGGTACGGCACGACAGCAGCAGTGTAGCCTTTCCTAACACCCTCCCAGGCGATGCAGAGGGATCATGCCTGAAGCACCATCGGTGTCCTTAGGGTGGCTTGGAAGATACATCTCAAGTCTCGAGCCTCGCGATGAGCTGCGCCACATGTAAGCAACCAGGACCGGACTGGCCATAGCGGGCATCAGCCATTTCCCCTGGAGGCTGGAAGGATGGAGGCCGGTTTTACAGCTGTGGGGGGCAGTTTTGTTACTGGGGGCCAGTTTTGCAGCCCACCCGGGGTGGGGGTGGTGTGGTAGTACAATAACGATTACATCCCCCAGAATAATTTCAGCAGGCCAAACATGCCGAAATGTATTAAAAAATGCCTGATTAATACTGGTACATGCAGACTTTGGTGCGGTAAGGACCACAATTCATGTGCTATGCTCCATATTAGAGTAAAGACTCATAATAAGCGGTATTTATCACATCTGATAAAAAGCAAACTTCACAGTTTTGTTATTTATCAGGTGTGATAAACATCGCACCCCACGCCAGGCAACTCGGAGCGAAGGACTAAGGGTGTTAATAGCATACAGGCCTGCCAGAGGATTCAACTAACTCCAGAGGAATCCTACCTGCACCTTCTCTGACTTATGCTCTCACAACATTAAAACTGCCAACATCTCAGTTCAGTGACAAACCAGTTCTGAACATGCATTAATCCCCGCCCTGCTATCTAACCTGTGTGCCATCTGCAACCCCATAATAAACCCACATCAAACCCAAATCCAAAGAAAGAGCGGAAGTTTTTTATAAAACATTCAAATCAACCGCATCAAAACTCCCAAGCTGGACATCACAATCAATAGCCACACTCCATAAACTCGTTAGTCTGAAAAAAGGAAAATTAGAAAGCAAAAACAAAAATAAAAGGCTTAAGAGTGAACAGGATGAACTGCAGTCTCGTACCACAGCAGCTCAGTTCTCGCAGAGTAGTTTCTACTCTACTTGAGTTGGGCCTGGATGGAGCTTTCCAGCTAAGAAGGTTCTTGAGATGTGCAACTTGCAAGTGTTTGCTTCTGCCTTGGTCTTTCCTGGCTTGCTTGGTATCATCTCTTTGGTCAATCTCAGAGCCTGAAGCTCAGAAATCCTCCTCTGTCTAATAGCTGCAGACGATCATGAAAGCATTCTCTGTCATTTTGCCCGGAATTCATTAATAACATACCGAAGTGTTCAAGGTTCAGAGTCCATATCAATCTCGCTTCAAGCATCCACTGGTGTGTTGCAGGCGCATTTGGATTATCAGACTATACAAAACTTTGAATATCCTTTAAAATCCCTTGTGGCATTTGGAGCGCCTCTTTAATCGCACATAAGAATCTTGCACTGGTTGGCTGAGCCTATTTGATCCCATCCGAAACATAGACTTCTGTCTCCGGAGGACTCTCTCATATCTCTACTAGATACCATTGATGTGCTTCTCTTCTTCGCAGGAGACATGGGAATTGAGCACCACATCTTGGCACCCAGGTGTGTTGGTAAATTTGTAGAAACCACAATGCACTCCAGGACTTAAATATTGTGGTTTACAAAGCAGGTGGTGACCCAGAGGAATGCAATCAGAAAGCTAGCAAGACGATCAACCCTTCATGAGATCTTGAGCACGCTCGCTTCATATGAGACGAAAGAGAGTTACTCCGGAGATGAACAAGAAGATCACTCTCTCACAAGCTCTTGGGAGAAGTCACTGCTAATGAGAACTATTAAAATCAAGCATACTTTGTAGTGCCTGAGCCCATGGATAGTTCTCCATGCCATCAAGCCATGTATATTGTTTCCAAGAACTGATTCTGCAGGGTCATTTGGAGGGAGCACTGTTGTTTCATCGGCAAGGTTGCTGGAGAGGGACCAGCAGTGCTGGAAACACGATCGGGCTTGAATTTCCTGTGGCTTTGTGGCCACCACCCTTACAGTCACCACCACTGGTCAAGATCTATGTGCTCCTTTGACAAAGGCACTGAGCAATATCAGGTGCGGATGGAGACGTATTGTGGCAAGATTCAGATTTTCATTTGCTTGGAAAGAGTTTTGGGTACTTCATCAAACTTTATCAAATGTCCCAAGCAACAACTGTCATGAGACAGAGAGAGCTTCCTCTGTCTAAACAGCACAAATGTTGAGGATCCTTATTTGAGTCCCACACACAATCGAGTTCTATGTCCCCAACAGGAATTTACGGTCGAGCCATTCAGCCCTGGCCAAACCCAAACGAATCTATAAAGCCAGAACAGGCGGTCGCGCTTTTTCCTACCTGGCGGCCAAAAGGTGGAATGATCTACCTACCGACCTAAGACACACCACAAACTACTTTCAGTTCCGAAAAAAACTAAAAACACATCTTTTCCCCAAAACGTAACCTTCCAGCATATGCCTCTAGTAGTCTCTCCTGGTTCATAGCGCCGTGATATCCCTTGGGATGAGTGTTGAGCTCTATAAATACCGTAAATAAAAAAAATAAATTTTTTTTTAAAGACCTATAAATATAGGGCACCCCTCTGACAGCAGCTCAAAGGGGTAAAAACATAAGGATGGTGCGTGGCACAGGCGTTACCTTTGCAGTGGTGAAAGGTGACAACGTCCAGTTTTTCATGCTTCGCAAAAGTATCCCACTTGTTTAATCACAACACAGAGTGAAGTGATCCAGAGCCCTGGCAGTAGTACAGCTTCCTTACTGAACCATCGTTTGCACAGGTTTGCTAAAGAAACGTATGGACAGATTTCAAAGACTACAAGACCAGCTAGCCAGACTGTTACAACCAAGAATGGATACTCATAGATTTTAAAAGATGTAGGTTTGAGAGGTTTAATCCCACCAGGAGCAGCCTCCTTGCTGCTCAGCCCATTCCTTCATCTGACACTCATCCAAACACACACCCTCAACATTCTTCATGACCTCACACGCTGGCTGGGCAGCAGGGACTTGGAACCCCGGGGAGGATGCATAGTAACCGGGACAAGTCACAACACAGACTATGTCTAAATCTTTGGAAACAAAACCTGGTGAATCCTGCCTTGAGCTCACCCCACTGGCTCCCGGTGGAGTAACATGTTAAATTCAGGATTCTATACACCATTCGTAGAGCACACCCGTTCTTCCCGACCAGAGCCCTCCGATCTTCCACCTCTAATCTGATTCTAAAAGCAGGGTTCAAAAGACATATACATGGAGTCAGATATCTCTGGGTAGAAGGACCAAAACTGTTCAATAAACTATGCCCGAAACCTACGTCAAACAGCACCTACCGCTTGGACACAGGACAGTTCAGGCTGAATTATCATAGAGGTATTTGCTGTGTAGAGAGGGGCAACTGAACAAAGCAAGAGTCCTCCTTCCACCCAGCTATAACCTAAATACTCATGTACAGCCACTCAATTACTGCTGCATGTCCAGAAGATGACAGTACCCTATAAGACCTGAAGAAATAAAGACTAAATTCAGAGCTAAAACATAGCGTTTAGGATTTGTATGCCACAGTTTAACTTTGTAATGTCTTGTTAAGCAGCATCAGTAAACAATAGGAGGCCAACAGTCTGCTGAGTCCCCTTTATCCTGCTCTGTAGCAAATTTCCAAGCTATTGTACGAGAGAAAGCTGCCTTGTGTTAATGAAGTCTTATGTTGACGGTGAAGGAGGAAATGGGCAGCTACTCTGATCTCTTGAACGCTATTGCAGCTCTTTACACCCTAAAGCCTGGTATTTTCTATGGGACGAATGAGTGAACATTCTGACCACATTGGGTATGGTGCACATCTTTCTTTGCTGGGTGGAATATATCAGATGGCCTTTTATGTTTTGGGGTGTGTGCTCATGAATTGTGGGAGGGCTCACTCTGGGCTACAAGAGGCTTTGTCATCTTGGGTTTATGTGTCAATGAACATTCTGTAGGCATTACAAAGGGTCCACTGTAGCCTTGTAGTGTGGTAGGGGTGGCTCCAGTGGAGTAATCTCATTGCATCAAGTAAACCTGCGTGCAGGGTATCTCCATGGAGAACCTCTAGAACGTTACCAGTAAGAGTAAAGGATCATAGATAATGCATGGTACTTAGGTGGAGATAGGCGCGTTGCTTGTTTACTTAATTTGACAACAAGTTTCTTGTTCCTCCGCTTTCGCAGATTTTATGCCGCAGTTTTGACGCGGGCGCCTGTCTTTACAATGGTAGCGTAAGAATAAAATCCCTCGCAGCATAAGGATGAGTTACAGTGCACACATATGACTATATCCCTGTGACTCTATGTGTATGTATATCAGTGGTGTATGTATATATGTTTTTAATTGCATAAGAATGCATGTCACTCACTTTATGCTGAGGAATGAGTGACACTGTGCAATTTGGGAGTTCTTCATTGTGCTCCAAGCATGTTTTTTCACCAATATGTAAAAGATATGCGAAATTTGACTCCCTGTAGGAAACCCAGGGACCTCCTACTTACTTTACATTTTCGCCCATCTCTTTCAGGTTGGATTAAAAAAGAACCGTAAAGGGTTTACCCTCTACTAGGTAAACATATTGTATATTATTCTCATGACTACGTGTGAACAGGCCGGTGAACAATTGATACCCGAACCTCCATTCCCATCCCCTAGCAAGGGTAGGGATAGATTTTCTTCTTTTCCAATCCACCCCCAGTCCTGATGAAACGCCATGGATTCCTTCAATTCTTTGTGGACCATTACAGCATGAAACATGCTGACCCACATCATTTGCACTTACCGCTAAATTCTATTTCCTCATTGCTGAAAATTTACAACTTAGATACTGTTTTTAACCTAAGCAGGGGGACCCAGGAGTAAAACTCACCCTCAGGGTACCTGCGAGGTATTTTTAACCCAGCATTTCACTTGTTCCACACACCTGTACTCACTATCACGCGATTCTACTAAAAGATCTCCACCAAAGAGCCCTCTTGCGGGGCCCATGGGGTACTGCAACGCTGACCCCACGAGGAGCAAAACGCCCACTGATGAAGCATGACAGCTTTACAGGTGTGTGAGGGCACTACATCCTAATAAGGAAGATCTTCCCCCTAGTACCGACAATCAAACTGTATTACATAACTCTTTTAGGAAGTTCTACACCCATGTGTTCTACATACTTGCTCCTGGGAGCAAGGGTACTGGACCTTTATCTGCTCCCCGTCCCTCTCGATAGTGGTTTTTGTTCCTCCATTTTGCCACCAGTGAGGGGCCAGCACAGTAAGACAAAAGGGTTCATGAATGAAGGAAGGAGAGACACTGAGCTGGTATCTGAACACTGTTAGGATGAGGCAGAGGGCAAGACAAAGAAGCAAAGGGATTGGAATTAAGAAGGAATGTAATCTGAGAAACTATCACATGGATATTAAAAAGAGCGCGCAAAAACAGAAGCCCCCAGACGGCAGTTAGGTAAGGGTTGGAATCTTGCTAGGAGCAGACCAGGTCCTGAATTTACAAGTGAAACTGGGCTAGGACACATCTAACATTCCTTACATTATATAATGTGATGTGCTCGCATTGCTCACTGGAGACATCACTCCATGACACAACAGTCCTGTTACCTTCCCAGATGCTTGTTTTTTCAGTCCCTGACAATGATATAATGTCCTTTTTGTAACTCACAAAATGTCCCGACCAAACTTCCTGGTTGCTCTTCAGCCACTTCTGGCATCATGGGTGTAGTGTCTGAGCCAGAGGTGAGTCGCGGACAAGTTACATCTCTCGCCCCCCTCTCTCATGGCTAAGGACGGAATATTCAGCACCTATCTGAACACAATAAGGTAGCAAAAGAGCACCACAGAGTAAGAACAGGGCCGGTGCAAGGATCCTCTCCACCCCAAGAAGGGTCTATTTTTTATGTTGTCCTCTCCTAGCAATGTGTCCACATCTCATTCTTGTAAAGTAGGCAGTCAAGGTCACTTCTGCTGATGGAGCCCCAGGGAGCCACCTACAATCACCTACACTGCTGAACAGCCAGAAAAAAGAAATTGAGCATAGATTGCAGAATACTTTGTCGGAAATAAATTGTTGCTTTGAAGGTGGCAACCAACTGACAGTGGAATCATCTATTTCAGATACCTATGAAGATGTATTTAAAAACATACATTTCACGTTAACCCATTAAACCAAAAATCCGTTTGATAATATAACCAGTTCCATATTACAACAAAAGAATCCATAGATAGAAGATGTTTTCTAACTACACACACAATCTTTTCTCAGTCAGTGTAGGAATTGCATTTTAATAGGGTTTGGGAGTATTCTTGATCATTTTACAATAAATCAGAAATGTTGTATCAGGCTGCCCACGGTCTGTTCGAGCTCTTAATTTTTATCTTGACTAAGTCGACATGCTGAAACATTGCCCACCGCCCATTAGTGACATTAAGGATATTTAAGTGATAATAATAATTGAAATACAGGGCATTGTTGCATTAATAACAATTAATAGGGATTTAGTAAAGCTCACAAAAAGGAGCTTCTCGTAACAAAAACGTGGCATCAGTGTTGGGAAGGAAACAAATTCAAAACTTAGGGGTCTATTAGGATGGGGGTGGATCGCCACCGCCCGTATGGCGGTGGCGATCTGCCCGCCTAACATTTCCCCCCCACCATATTACAATGGCGGTGAGGACCCAGGCGGCCGAAAAGAGCGTCCTCCAGTTTTCCGCTGGTAGGCAATCCCCCCGATTAACTACCGGGCGGAAAAGACCTTCAATATGGTGGCGGTGCCTGGAAGGCACCGCCATCCATATTACGATGATGGCGGTCTCATGCCTTTCCATGGCGGAGACTCCGCCATGGAAAGGCATGCGGAGAATGCCTTTGGGGGCCCATTGTGGGCCCCCAGGGGATTGGGGAGGTGGGTGGCTGCACTTGGGGGGTACCCATGGTACCCCGACATTTGCATGCACAAGGTGACAGGTGCCACGGGGTGCCTGTCACATTGTGCATGCAAATGCACAACATGCCCTTTTAACATTGTGGCGGGTGCTGAATACAGCACCGCCCGCCACAATGTTAAATATACAGGATGCGACCGCCATGATGACGGTCGCATCCTAATTGACACAGCGAGACCGCCGCAACACTGGTGGCCGGTCCCAGCACCACTAGGGTGGCGGGCAGACTGGAGTCCGCCCACCATCCTAATAGACCCCTAAGTCCTTGTGCACTAAAGTTCGGCTTTCTAATGTTATTCACTCAACAATTTAGAATCTGGACACATGCTCTATTAACTACAGCACAAACAGCTTTTTTCCATTTAGATGGCTCATTTCCAGATTACATTAAAGTAACACTTGCTGATTCTTTATTTGAAATTGGAGTTAAATATTGATATGCTAGTAGACTGTCATCCCAGGACATGATGGTAGATTTTTAGGTCAGGTGTTAGCCAAGACCTTTTATGTTTAGCTGAATTATATACATAATGTAGTTATTGCAGGGGCTTTCAGGTACCCCTCTTCATCCATTGGCCTGTTGTTGTGTCAGTCACATTTTTTCCACAGCATTGGGCAGTGGGTCAGGAGAATGTCAACACACAAAGTAGTTCCTTTTTGTTCCAGAGACTCCTAGGACAAAATGTGCTTTTTGAGACCAACAAATATTTTTGTTTTTTCCATTTTTTTAATGTTGCAAGAGTCTTGAAATGGCCACTAAATTTGCACAGACATACAGTTTTACTGATAAAGCTATATAGACAATATGTGGAATTTGGATTTCAGCGAATATTTACAATTTACACATCACCAAATAGTGTCTTCATTTCTTTTGATCCTATTAAAATCTCTACTTCCATCAGACTTCAGGATTACAAAAAATGTGCTTCATGTGTGCTTTCTTAAATGCTGATATATTCTGAAATGTGTCCAGTTCCTTTACAGATATCTATATGTTGTTGTATGCTAGAAAACAATTACATTTTTACGGCCTTTCCTTTCACACTTCCAGCACTCCAGCACGATTGTCACCTAGTTCACTTTATAAAATTCTCTTATTTTGCAGTCAGAGAAAATAAAGTATACACCAATCCCCATGTTAAAAAAATTGGCCGAATACATAGTTAGACATTTGACCTCTGTGTTGGAGGCACAGCTAATGTGACATGATAAACACAAAATGTAACAGCATTACATTTCTCATTCACCTTCTGAATTCCAGCATGTTTTTAGGGGTGCTGCAGTTCCTCCCCCGCCCCTACTTCCAGTGCCTAGGTTCAGACAACAGCACCTTGGTGACGTTCACATATCACTGATATAAATGTATACAGTTAGTGCTAAGATGTGTGTGTGTCAGTTTGACTCCATGATCACAGGTTTAAATCCTGGCAAGTCCGCTTAGCCCTTCATCCTTCTGAGGTCAATCAAACGGGTAACAATACGTTGGGTAATAAACACCAGTTATCTCTCAGTAGTGCCAAAACCCCACAAGGTGCACGTGCGCTCTACAATTATGCCTCTTATGTTGTGTGTCTTCACACTCCATAAAGGGGCGTGTGGTGTGCCACAGGGTCCCTGGGTGTAGGCTGTATGCATCAGGAGGAACTACTATGCTATCTTTTCTCCAGCTGGTACTTTAGGCAGGTGTGGGTTCGCATATGAGAGGCCCATACAATGAGCTACGTCAATGGAGAATGCAGGAGGGACTAATAACCACTGGGGGTTCAAAAGATTGATACAAAGAAGACCTGTGTTCCTTTCCAGATGCAGGGTTTTATCAGAATAAAGATTTACAATAACATCTTCTATAAAGTGTAGCACAGAATACCGAAGTGCTCTGTTTCTAAGCACTGTAAATTGTAGGTTCAACTGTTCTCCCAGTTGATAATGCTCAGTTTATTCACTTCTGAAGTATGAATGGTTAACTTAGGATTCATAGTGTTGACCCTGATAGGATGATAGCACATAAACGTCATCACCGAGTTCTGGCCACACTGAGCGATCTTACTGGGTTTTAGGGTCTGTTCCCCAGTTTCTTCTTATCCCCTCCTCTGGTTCCTGGTAACTTTTGGAGCCCAACAATCTTGTGAGGATGTCTGTTTGAGGTGATGCCAGTGGAGTCACCGGGATGAACCTAGATAACCAGTAGACACAGTTTTAACCGCAAGGCCCTAATAGGTCAAGGGTCGTCAAATAACTGGACATGGAAAATAAAGATGTATTAATTTTAATGTGGCCCTATGAAGAGAAGGAAGTGGGCTATTGTTTGGAATGGGGCAATTCATTTGGACAGTTGCCCATACTAGAGTGCATTAGATTAGGTTTGCCCCGAGCAAGAGTAATCACACCTAAAACAATATTTTCACTACTGACTTCCTTCATTTTAAACTATGGCACAAGCTGAGGCCGTTCTTTAAAGCCAAACTTGTAGCTTCTCTATTGTTTTCTTGGACACTTATTCGGTGTCTCCAAGTTATTCTGTTTGTTTAAAGAATTAAATAAGCTACTGGTCAGGGTGCAGCTAAAGGAGTAAAGGAGAGCGTACAATTCGTGTAATTTGCTTTTGCATAATTATGTGAAATTTTGGGAAAAGTTATCTCTAACTATGTAAAATGCAGATATAAAATTTTGCTCCACATTTTAGCTCTAAATGCATCCTTGAGTTCATTATGGGCACAAGGATGCATTTTGTGCTAAAATATCATTCCAAAAACATTTTTTGCCCTGGCAAAGAGCTCGGCAGCACCCCCAAGCCCCGGGAGGGCCGCCGAGCACTTTGCCAGGGCCGGTTTTGGTTCCCAGTCCGGCCCTGTATATTGCACTGGCGTAGTTGAAATGTCGTCTGGGCCTACTGAGGATCAGCCTGGATGGAGCCTTCTCCTCTGCCAGCATAACAGTCCCTGGCATAGGCATCAAGACCCTTTATGGGGCTGTGTGGCAACACTCATCCAGGTGCCTGACTTCCCCAATGTTTCTGTTGTCTGATACCAGCATCAGGGAATGGTCTCTGTGGAGCACCATGTGTCGAGAGAGTTACATCACCTTGGGATTGGTGGGTTTATGAGCTTCATCCTGGTTGTGTTCATGGTGGTTGCATCCCCACCACCTGTAGACTGAGCAGCGTCAATGGTAAGGGAGGGGATGCTACTATGAGGAGGTTAAATCCTGAAATTACAAACAAAGCTGGGCTAGGACACATCTAACATTCCTTACATTATATAATGTGATGTGCTTGCATTACTCACTGTAGACATCACTCCATGACACAACAGTCCTATTCCCTACCTAGATGCTTGTGTTTTTCGGTCCCTGAGAATGACGAGGTGTTCTTTCTGTAGCTCACACAGTGTTCTAACCATGCTTCCTGTTTGCTTTGCTGATGCTTTTCCATCATGACTGGATCCACTTCTGTAGTGTCTGAGCAAGTGGTGATTCATGGACAGGTTACATGTCTCAGTCCCCTTCGCTCCCCCGCCTCATGACTGGCAGTGGTGTAAATACCTAAGAGCTAATCATACGGCATCTATTTTTACATCATAAAGTTGTAGCAAGAAAAGGACATTATGTAATAATGTGTAATTGAATGAATGAATGAATGAATGAACATGATCTTATAAATAGTGCAGCTGCTCCAAAGAGGGTCCCGAAGCTAAAAGACGCATAAATCTGAGGGGAAGCAATGATGCATGTACAGATAGCCAAGTCTGAGTTTTTCCTGATAAAATTCTGAGGATGAGCATTGAAGATTAAATGAGAGCTTGTTCCAGGCAAGAGCAGCATGAAAAGAGAAGGAGCGACTGACTCTTCTGACTCTTCTATCCTGCCTTACCCTTGGAACCACAGCGAAGGCAGCCTGACAGGAGCATAGTGATGCACTCGGGTTTCTAAATATCAAGGCCCAGTCCGAAAAAAGGCCCTTTGGGCCAGTATCAATTTGTAGAGAATACACAGTCAATGCAGAGAGCTCAGAGTATGGGAGACTGATGTCCGAAAAGGAAGCTTGAGAATGAGCAGCAGCATTCTGAACAATCTGAAGTCTCGTGATCAAATATTCAGGAAGGCCCAAGTAGAGGACATTGGCATAGTCCAGCCTAGATGTAATAAGGGCACGGACAACAATTTTCCTAACATACGAAGAAACTGAAAACATTTGTTTGAAGCGCAAAGCAGACTAAAACAGGTTCCACCACTGTGGACACCTGCGGTTAAAAAGATAACTGATTGTCAAATTCAACCCCAAGATTTTTGACCATCGCTGAAGGGGAAGTCCGAGAAGGGGCTCTATCAGGCCAAGTGTCTGACCACAAGTCCGGTTTAAATGTCCCAAATAAAAATACCTCTGTATGGCCTATGTTGCACATTAGGTGATTAAGACACATCCATTCAAAGACAAAGCAGAGACAAGACTTAAGAGAGCAACTATACACATCCCCACCCTTTCTAAAGGAGAAGAGAAGCTGAGTGTTGTCAGCGTAGAAGTTCACTTTAGCACTAAAGGATTCCACCAAAGTTGCAAGAGGAGCCAAGTAGACATTAAAAAGAGTTGGACTCAGGGCAGAGCCCTGAGGCATGGCCATGGAAAGGGAATTCAACCCGGAGGAAAAATGGGGCTAGTCAGACGGACAGACCTCTGTTCTCAAGAAAATATGTAATCCAATCTAATGCTAGCCACCCCACCCTGAAGGAATGCTAATGATGGAGAAGCACTGTATGACACAAGAAGACAAATGCAGGGTAGAGATCCAATCAAATCCAATGATCCAATGATAGTTAGATGAACTCAACTAAAGCAGTCTTAGGATGCAGCAGCTTATTGATTTCCAAGTAGTTCTAGAGGTGCTTATTAATCAATTTCTCACAACTCTTAGCAAATGCTGAAAGCAGAGGTATGGGTCTGAAATTTGCCAAGACTCTGGGATGAGTGAAAGGTTTTTAGAAAAGGAACGAGCTTAGCATGCTTTCATCCAAAGGAAACTGAGAATGTGGACAAAAAGTAGTAAAAAGGCTCATGCAAGATGGGTTTAACCACATCCACGGCCTAAAAAGATACATCAGTGGGGCAAGGATCACCAGTTCACAAATGGCAGTTTTTGAATCAGATAGAGAAATATAAGACGAATGAGGATATGAAGTTAATATTATATTATTTGAATGTCAAAAGAATCATTTTGAGTAGAAAGCTGCAACATAATATATAATGTGAATTCATTTCACCCAGGTTAATTTAAGGGTTAAATATTTATTTTGGCTGTGAACTGGCAATGTCCATGAAAATAAAAGTAGAATTACCTAGGGCTCAATACTGAAATCATCATTTGTAGCTTTAACCAGGTGCCTGGAGATGAATGGCAGGTGAGGGGATGTAGACAAATAGGTTTTTGGGTGCTGATGGGGCTTGCTTTTTGGAGTTGCAGAGTAAGTAGAGGTTGACCCTGATACTGCTGCACGATGCTGCAATTAGATCTCAAAGATACGTTCATATGTCATAGAGAGATACACCTTATTGGCCACGTATTTGGATTTTTTTGTTTGTTTGAAAGCCGCCGTGTCAAAAGACACATTATGGCTTCAATGTGGACCCATTATTGGGTTTTAACAACTGAACAATAGGATCAAAAAGTTATGTCTAGTTTGGTGCGTAAACAATTGTCCCTAAAATAATAAGTCAAATAAACCGTAATGAAAGCCAAATGTTAATATCATATACAAATAAAATGCAAAAAAGCAAAATTGTAATAAACAACTGTGAGGGTGCTCTCTAATAGATAAACAGAGAAGAGTAATTGCAGTAATTATGTGATGCAACGTCACGCACTAGTAGGCAGGGGGGGTTGAGATGGCCGAATCATAACTTCGAGGGGTAGGGTTTACTCATTGGGCTCGCAAATGAAAAGCTGAATAAGGGCCCAGAAATTGTCCTCTGGGGCCTGACAGCCACAATGAACTGCTGTCTATTCAGAAATTCCTCACACTGCTTGAATCTAATCCAATGCAGATGTAACCTTATTTTGGTAAGCCCCATCTGACCATTCTTGGATACACTTTCCCTGGTTGACTCGCTGGACGCGTGTGGCTTTAGCCAATTGGTAAGCAGTCCAACTCATCGAGCGGGTCATATTTTAGATGGGGTGTTCTCCAACGACCCGAGGTTGTCAGTCGGTCCCCCCTTACGGCTGATTTGGTCAGACCATCTGGCAGTGCCCTTAGAACTAGCAGTTCCCCTTGTAGGGGTGCCTAAATTGAGCTCCATCAATAGAGTACCTAAAAGGTGCTACAAGAATATTACTAACGAATCCCTTATTCCTTTCATAGCGGCTAGCTCACATTCCTCTACCAAGAAAGTTGGTGAGGCTGCACAAGAGCTCGATAATTCCATCTCTAGAGCGGTTGATGTGTTAGCCCCCACTTCCCTTCAGTATGCAGCAAGACGTAAACCTTCTGCTCCGTGGTTCTCTGAGCCATTAAGGCAGGGCGTTAGGAGACAGGAAAGGAAATGGCAGAAATTCTGGGACCCCAGGGAAAGAGAGACATATAAACATCTGCTGCGAGATTATAAGGCCAGGGTGATAAAGGAAAAGCAGGAGTTTTTCTCTAATCTCACCTCATCCCTTTCGTCATCTAAGGAACTTTTTAAGATTGTGGATTCCCTCTGTTCTCTTCAAGTGCCTGATCCTGTGGTAGGGTCGCAAGAGCTGTGCAATAAAAACTCGGAGTTCTTCCACAATAAAATTGAGGACATCTACCATGCCCTGGAATCACAGAGGAGCACTTTGGGTATTCATTCTTCCTCGGCCTTGGAAAAAATGGGTTCGTGGAATAGAGATCCGTCTAAGAACCTTACTCATTTTCCTCCGCTGTCCCTTGAGGAGCTTGAGCTTTTGCTGAAAAAGACAAAATCAGCCTCTCCTCTGGACCCTTGTCCCCTGAAAGTGCTGAAATCATGTCAGGATACGTTATTACCTCCTTTGCTGGAGGTAATGAACAATGCCATGGCACAGGGGACCTTTCCAGTAACCTGGAAAAAGGCGATAGTGAGGCCCTTGCTTAAGAAGCCCACCTTGGACCCAGAAATACTGAAAAACTTCCGTCCGATATCTCTGCTGCCCGCTCCAGCTAAAATGCTCGAATCCCACCTTAATTTTCATCTGTCGGCCTTTCTGGACTCCTCTGGTTATCTGGACAACTCCCAACATGGTTTCAGAAAATTCCATAGTACGGAGTCGGCACTTACTATGGTGGTGAACAACATCCGACTGAAGGTGGACCAAGGTCAGACCACTCTTTTGGTCCTATTGGATCTTACGGCAGCCTTCGACACCCTGTCTCCCTCAACTTTAACATCTCGTTTGAGGGAGTTAGGAGTAGCGGGCCCGGCCCTGAGCCTTGTGTCCTCTTTTTTAGAGCTAAGAAAGCAGAGGGTCAAGATTGGAGAGCTCCTCTCCCCTGCTAAATCCCTGCAATGTGGGGTTCCGCAGGGGTCGGCCTTGAGTCCGACCCTGTTCAACATCTATGTGGCCCCACTTGCTAGGCTTGTGACATCTCAGGGGATGGAGGTGGTGTCATACGCCGATGATACCCAAATTATGGTGTCCTTAGCTCATTCGGCCTGCACCTCCACTCTCAACTTCAGGAACTGCATGCAAGCAGCTGCAGAATGGATGATTCAAAATTCCCTGAAGCTGAACGGCGAAAAAACAGAGGTGCTGATTTTTGGTAACAATCAGGATATCTGGTCCAATGAGCGGTGGCCCCCATCTTTGGGAACTTGCCCTATGCCATCTTGTTCGGCTAGGAATCTCGGCGTTATATTTGACACCTCACTGAATATGACTCTACAGGTTAACAGAACTGTGGCCACTTGTTGGGGGGTCATCAAGATTCTGAGGAGAATTGTTCACTATCTCTCCCCTCAGGCTCGTAAGCAGACGGTAGTTGCACTAGTGGGTTCAAGATTGGACTACTGTAATGCTTTGTATGCTGATATCAACAAGGGTCTTATCTCTCGCCTCCAGGTGGTACAGAATGCCGCAGCAAGATTCGTTATCGCCGCACCCATTTTGTCCTCGGCGACTTCAGCCAGAAAAAGTCTGCACTGGCTTCCAATCCAGCAGAGGTTTTCTTTTAAACTCCTGTGCTAAGTGTTTGGAGCCCTTTTCTCCGGATCCTCTAACGCACTTGGCTCTTTGCTAACCTTCTATACTCCGAGCAGGAGCCTGCGTTCTTCTGAGAAGAATGTTTTGGTAGTTCCCCGGGTAAAGAAAGTCAGATGGGGTGGTAGAGCTTTCTCCAATTTGGCTCCCCGTTTATGGAATGCCCTTCCCGCAGAAATTAAGGCTCAACCGTCACTAGTCCAGTTTAAAAAAGCGCTCAAAACATGGTGTTTTATTAAGGCCTACCAGTAAGCAAGTCCATTCTATCTATCTAGCTTTTGGTTAGGCGCCTTGATGCCCATTGGGCTGAGTTGCGCTTTATAAATCTGTTTTCATTTCATTCGTTTTCAGGTGATCTGGAAATATTTGTATGGAATTATGATGTGTCCTTGATAGAGAATTTAAATGCTCGCTAAAGACATTAAAATGGCAGAAGAGGTTTCATACCTGGTGCTAAGCAGTTCACCATGAAAATATACAATAGTGATGGATGGAATGCTTGAATTAATTTTAACCACTGGTAATTACTTAGAGGCACATCCCACACCATGTCATGTCAGTTTGGACCCAGCTACTTGCAAATTAATCTTGACTCTGCTCTAATCAGAACAGTCCAGCCCTAACTGCCAAGCCAGGTCCTCACTGAACCAGAACACAAGCAACCCAGGAGACCAGATTTGCCCTAGTTATGGTCTCATATTACCCGTCCCGCTGAGAGCAACAAAATAAAGTATACAAAAAAGGGATGGATGAAATGCTTTTAAGCCATCGTTAGTTTGCACACCATGTGACCTCAGTCTGTACCCAGCTAGATGCAAATCAGTCTTGACCCTGCTTCATTTGGAAAAGTACAGCCCAAACTGCCAAACCAGGTCCTCCCTGAACCGGCACACAAGCAATGGGCTCTTCAGGCTGGTACAGCTTGGTTCCAGTGGCACAGTGTGCACAGGGCCCACATCTGGGCATACCTGCCCCACTTAGGGCAACAAACCCCAGTATGCAAAAAAGTGATATATGGAATGCTTGAATTAATCTCAGCCACTGGTAATTACTTGGGCCACATCCCAAGCAATCGTTATTTTGCACACCATGCCACCTCAGTTTGGACCCAGCTATATGCAAATCAGTCTTGATCCGACTCCAATCGGAACAGTCCAGCCTGAACTGCCCTGAGATGTGGCCCCGGGTAATTACCAGTGGGTAAGATTCATTCAAGCATTCCATCCATCACTTTTTTTATGCTTTAGTTGGGCAGTTCATCATAGTCAACCAAGAAACCTCATGAACCAGGCTTCACTTTGGGTAAAAGAGATTGTCTAATATTTAAAGGATATCATCTATGAGCAGTTGTCATTTGATGTTCAAAGCTACAGTAATTTCAAAGAAAGCAACCTACTTATTCAATAAGACCATCATAGCATGACGTGAGGTGACATGATATGGCATGAATTTGTAGGACATATTTACAAAGAAATGTCAGAGCGCAGAGCTGTGCCAAATTTGGCCGTGCATGCTCCGACATTTCCAAATAGCAAGAATACGGTGCACTCCTGTGTTTTCCCTAGCGCTGGCCCTAAAATTAGCTGCCTAGCGCCAATGCAGGTGCTCTTGCACCATAGTGCAAAGGTGCCTGCATTGCAGGGAATGATTGTTTATGTGCAGCAAGGTGTCCCTTCCTGCAAATAAACAATCTATAATGGTGATGTGTTACTTCTATGTGTGCTGTGTTCTGCTGCACACATAGAAGTAGCAAATCATAATTATTTAATGATTGTTTATGCACTGAAAGGGACACCTTCCTGCACATAAACAATCATGAAAGGTGTGTTGCTCTTTCTTGTTTGCTGCAGATGCAGCATACATAGAAAAAGCAAAAATGAGGAGATATAATGTGTATTTAATATGTATTTTTCCTCATTACACCATTCGAATGCCTGCTCTTTTATGGTGTTAGTTTTTGGAGCTGTCTCAGATGTACACATCTTTGTAAATCTGGGGCAGTGTAAAAAAACAATGGGTGTTGCGATGGAATGCCCTCAGCAACACCGATTGCATGTCCCTTTCATGCTAAGCGATGGGTTTAAAGGGGCCGTATTTACAAGGCAGCGTTGAGCCACAAAAAGTGGCTCAACACCGTTTTGTAAATATGGAGAAGGACTTAGCACCACCAGAGAGTCACTAAAAGTGACGTTCTGGTGCCACTATCCATTTGTAAATATTACCCGGTGTCTGCCAAGCTATGTAGACCTGACTTAATTTTCTGATCTTCTGTGGGGTGTTCTGTGTAAACCTGAACTGCTTCTCATGCTACAGTCAGTTCTGGATACCCCTTGAGCTCCAGGTGAGAACTATAAAATATAACAAAAAATATAAGAAGCACATTCCTAAAAATAGCATAACGTCATAGCTTGCCATAGCATTACCCTCCACACTCAGTCACCCCCCCCATTATAAGTCTCAATATTAACTATTTTATTGGAGCCACCTCTCTTAGGAGTTCTAAAACTGCTCTCTTAGAATCGCCAGCGTTCAAACAATGCGCACGATTAGTCGGCCCTTTTCTGGTAAAGCGCCAACAATCTTCAATCTTTAATTCTGTCCCTCCTCCCATCCGTACAAACGCTTCATCCTCTGCTTTCAAAAAGCACCCTAAATGTCTTCTCTGCCACCCTCACCTCCAGGTGTGATATGCACCAGACCATCCAGGCATTCACTACTTTCTCCTGTTTCTCTTCAGTTTGCCTCGATACTCTACATTTAGTAACCTTCTCGGAATGTTCTATTCAGAAGCATCTGATCTGATGCTCATTATGCTTATCTATACATTAAACATACTCTTTTCGTAGTACAGATGCACTTGTTCTTTTTGTTAATGCACATTCTAATTTCCAGTTTCTTTTACTTTATGTTCTGACTTTCAGTTTTGTTTAAATTCTTACTTCTTATGCAATCAGTTACGACTATTTAATATTATGTGTATACATACAGGGTTGTGCAACACTTCAAAATCTTGCAGAAACACCTGGCTATCATAAGAACTCTAACACCTTGGTGGCCTGATCAGCGCCATAAAACTCAAAAAGACAAAAAATGAAATTGAGACAGCCGAGAGCATGTCAAGTATTCTTTTCTGCACAAAGTGCTATAAAGAATTTCCATGCATGTGAAACTCATGCTCTGAGCATGTTTGCTTTGCGACCTGAAGTACTGAGTGAAAGTCTGCCCAGTGTGCCCGCTAACAGGGACTTCTGCAGGAAAACATGACGTCACATCCTGCTCCAGGCACTGCAAGCCTCGCTCCCACTGCCAGCATCGATCTCGCGCCAGAGGATGTTCTGTATCTGTGCAGGGTCACCGCACTGGGTCGTGTGCCGCCGGTTAAACGTTTATCGCTGACTCAGCGGCTCTGAGAGACATTGGGTCGAGCGGCGATGCCCTAGAAGGGAAACATGTAATTTGCCCACACAAATGCCACAAGGTTGTCCTGGCATTTCCTGTCAGTCCTATGCGGTGATATCATGATGCCACTTGAATATGCTCTTACATTTCTGCCGAGGGCGAGGACGGGCATGCACGTGCTGCCCGTAGTATTGCAAAAGTCCCTGGCTGCATTCCTTTCGTATGCATGAACGCAAGAATTTTAATTGCTGCCTGATACTAATGACTGCATATGTTTTTGTGTAAGGAGCCAGCTGCAGGGCTTTGATTGTTCTCTGCTATTATCTTATGGAAGTCCGAGTATTGAGTCAGTTATGCAATTAACTCCCTCTCTCAGCAGGTGGCTTCAATAAAATTGGTCATTGTTGGATATAATGTATGTAGGTGTGTTAAAATGTCAACGAATGAATCAGTTTATACATGATGCATTTCACTTAAAAAAAGCGTCATCTAGTGTTAAGGAAGCTTCTATGCAGCATAAACAGCAAGGTAGATTTTAGATGCACCCCGAGTAAAGATGTCATGGATCCACCCCACCCACTGGGAAGGCTAACCAGCATTCTAACCAGCATTCTAACCAGCATTCTAACCAGCATGCACTTCTAACCTATGAGGATGCAGAGCTGAGTCTTAGGGCCTGGTAGGGTCCTGGATCCTTCCCTGATAGTTGGCTGATCACATGTCCTCATAAATCGTGCAGCCTACCCAGATGTTTCTTATATACTCGGGAGAAATAGGGAAAATGTCCCAAGTCCCAAATCTTCAGGTAAAGTTCGAGATTCGGGGCACGACTGGTAGAAAATAAAGTCCTCAAACAGCTTTCACGAGAAGAAAGACTGAAGAAGTGAACACGAAGGTTTGGGGCAGATGCAAGGATTGGACCACGAAGACCGTCGGTGTATCTTGGGGCAGGGGGAGTAACGACATGTATGAATGTGTGGACAGCACCTTCAGTGGTGCAATAAGACAGCTTGGGGGGTTACGCCACACGCTGCAGAGGTTGTCTGCACCAACAAGTCACAGATACTACTGTGGGTGAGAGCACAGACTGACGTCCAATCAAAGTCGCTGAATTGAGTACTACTGAGATAAGTAATAAAAACTGTGTTCTGCGTAAGTGAGTAAAACACTGGGATTCATCTACATGTTAGTCGTTCAAACACAACAAGAGACAAGTCAATCTGGCTTCCCCTTAAATTCTATCAAATGAGTACATTTAAAAACAAGTGTTAGCAAACCATTCACTTTGTGGTATGTATTATATAAAGGGTAATATTCATAACCTCTGTTCCCAGTGACTGACCTCAATAATATAGACCAGTAAGCAGCTTAACCTGATGCAAAGCTTAGTGACTAACCAAGTTCCAATCTGTATAGGGATGACTCAGCCTTTCTTTCTTCTGGAGATGTTAAAATGAGTACCATTGAGTTGGATAATAATAATAAAGCTATTGTCATCATCACCATCGTCATGCACTTATATAGCGCATGCAAACCCCATATGGGAATCTGAACAGTAACAACTAGATTAGGATGAGATGACCAAGTGGTGACAACCTAGAAAAGATTCCTCATTCTCCTGAGCTGCTGAGATGCCGCTCATCCCAGATAGGTAAAGCCAGAGAGATCCATAAGGCAGTAAAGAGGCATTACATCTACAAACGAGGCGTGGGCAGGAGGCACTTATCCTCGGAATGGAGCGAAGGGCCTGGGGTATGTGCTGTAAAGGCTGCCTCAGACAATCTAGGGAGCCTCTAAAGATGGCTGTGGAGTCATGGCGAGACCTGCAATTTAAAGCAGAAAGACTATTCTGTTTTTAATATATGCTACATAAATTCTCAGTATGCTGCGCCTCCTGTTCTCGTGGGCAGGGATGACTCTGACGTTCATCATCAGTAGTTACCTGAATGAGAACCAGTGAGTTTGTCAGTTACTGTTTCTGTCAGCCAATGTACATCTTAGTTGTGCTGCAGGCTTTATATTAGGATCAACGTTAGACATGGATCTCTGCAGTTGTCACTTAACCCACCAGGCTTTCCTTTGAAGAGACATTGTTGGGGGAAAATAAAGGGTCGCATCACAATGTTTTCCCAATTTGCACAAGGACACTTTGTGCATGTCTCTATTCGCAAAGGACGAACACGGACATACAAAGTGTACACTTAACATGCTATGTTATTGTGAGACAGCACGTCCAGGCTGACACTGGGGCAGAATCCAAAACATCCCTTAGACAGGAACACATCTGCATGTTGTGTGCTCTCCGCCGGCATTGCTTCACAGGACTGCTTCAACTATCCCCTGGTTACAGGAAGGCGCGAGGCAAACAAGCGACAAATATGTCCCAGGCCTGCATTGCACAACGCTATGCACCAGAGCTCGTGCGGGGCACGGGCAGCAAGTGGTTCATTTCATTTACGGCCGCTCTACTGTGGCCATTAATTATAAGTACTCTGTGAACTCCGCGGGAAGACAACGGGGCCAGAAGGAACATTTCCAACCATTATATCCCTGCGTGATGGTGGCGACCATCCTTTCACATGGGGAATGCATTGCCGGACCAAGAAATACTGGGTCCTTTAAGGCCTGTTTCCCTAAATCTGGGGAACCCAATGCAGAAATGTACCACCTGTTATCAGCAGGTGATACATATTTGAGGGGGCACATATGGTGGCCAGGGGTTTGGGGGTGGGGCAGGCAGGGGATCTGAGGAGGGGGGAGTCAATGACCTCTCTAGGGACACGATCATCGTTTGCTCCGATTTGCGGACATTTCACTGCAGGACAAACACTGACAAAACTCACGGTTCTGGTGTTTACCCCGCAGTGATTGCCCCCCCCCCTTTTTAAGGGTAATGCCCCCCAGTCCCTCACTGCCCAACCCACCCTTCTCAGAGGCATTTCGCCACCACCACCAGCAGCGCTGCTTAATCGGGCACTGCAGTGCAGGCGGTGATATATGTCAGTCGGCAACATAAACGCAGAACAAAGCCTGCATAGCGTCTCTTCCTCCTGCTGTGCTGCAGGGGCGGGCCTTGTCTCTGCCTACAGCCCTCGCCCCGCTCCCAGCCACGGTTTTTCTGACTGAGGATGTGCATCCCATAAAACTGGGTACAGTGTCTCTGACTCAGAAACTTGGCCCTGGCAAACCCCATATACTTCGCAAGGATGGTATCCCCATCAAGATCCCACTCAGGGCAACTTATAATGGAAGCCTATATATGTGGCATGAGATTCAGCCACATGTGCTAGGATGATCCTTTTAAAACTATGCACCTACCCACAGTACTTGCAGATCAATTCACAAGAAATGCAGAATTCTATGCCATCGTGGGCACACACCAAGGGGCAGATTTACAAGCCCCCTGCACCACCAGTACGTCACTTTTCGTGACGTACTGGTGGCGCAGGGGGCTCCTCCACATTTACAAAGACAGGAAAAGCCACTGTGCGTGACTTTTCCTCCCCTTGTAAATATCGCCCCTTCACAGGCAGCACTGTGCGTTGAAGGGGCGTTCCTATGGGTGTTGCCGTGGGTGTTCCCACGCAACACCCATGGAACAAGACACATCTCCAGATTTACGAGAAATCGTAAATCTGGAGATTCGTCTGAATGCTACGCCACCCTAGAGGTGGCGTTGCTAGGCGCAACGAGGAGAAATGTTTTCATTTCTCCTCGTTTTTTCCTCTTTCAATGCGTGCTGCATTCTATAGCACGCATTGAAAGAGGAAAATGCCTGTAGTGATTGTTTTTGTGCAGGAGAGGTGCCCCTTCCTGCACAAAAACAATCTCCCCATGACGCAGGCATTCTTGCACCATGGTGCAAGGGTGCCTGCACCAGCACATGGCTGCAGTTTGTGTGCCAGCGCAGGGGGAAGCACAGAGATGCGGCATATTCTTGTAAATATGTTGAATACCTGTGCTTCGGAAGTGCCGCAGCGTGGCACAGCCAAAGGGCTTGTTGTGCCACTCTGCGGCACTTCCTTGTAGATCTGCCCCTTCGGATTTCACTGAGGGATGGAGTTGCGAAACATCTCGCTGCTCATGCTGATTTCTAGCACCGGGAGCCTGTTACGCACTGTAAAATCAGCTCAAACTGCACCACGCAGCATGTCAGAGGGTGCTGCTTCTTTCTGCCGCTCAAGTAGAATTTTTACTCGAGTGTCAGGTTTTACAATGTGAGCGTCCGCTTTCTCAACGCGAGCGGTAGTGACCTGCTGTGACCACCCACATTGAGAAATCTCGCTGGCAGGTGGTACAGTGCTTGATTTTCTCACCTGCGCTCCCTAACTTACCATTGGCGAGCTGCATATGACAAAACACTCCATCATGCGTATTTTTTCCTAAATTCTGTGCTCCAAGCTGAGTGCAGAGCTGGCAAAACTCTGCAAACTCCGCTGGAGGAGCAGAATTTATCAACAACCCCTAATTTTCACTAGTAAATAAAGGCAGATCTTAGTTCTTGTAATCCATATCTGTCATATTCAGTCACAGATGGCACTTTTTGTGTACACATAGTCCAGTTAAGTGCAAACAAATATAACAATTTAGCTCGCTTTCTCCAAACTTACATTGGCTCTCCTCAGACTCTTACTGCTTCTCATGAAACATTGACTTTATCAAAAAATGTTTCTATACTTTCATCTCATATCACTTTCAACCTCCCACGCCACACTCACATTACACCACACCCGAAGGAGCACCACTGGCTCCCCATACACAAATGGATACAATGCAAACTCCTCAACCACACTTTCAAGGCACTACACAACACTGGCCCAGCATACCGCAACAATCGCATCCGCTTTCACAAACCTTCCAGAAACCTCAGCTGATCTAGATTTCGACTTGCACACATCTCACGTATACTGAAAATCAGATAGAGCAGTCAAGCTTTCGTCTGCATCTCTCTTAAAGCATGGAACGACCGGCCACTACACATAAGAGCCTCCTCCTCACTTCTAGAATTTCACAAGAAGCTGAAGACATGGTTTTTCGAGTAGTCCCACTAGGCCCTAGGTGTGGCTAGAATCACACTGATCAGCGCCAGGATACCCTCCTGTGGGTAGTGAACTATAAAAGTCTGCAGAACATAACAAACATAACATGTTTTACTGTTACCTTTACAATTATGAGCAATATAGGGTTAGTCCTCGCACTACGCTCTGATTAAATGCTCCTCAATGCCTCCAATTACGTGGGAGCACCCATCCAGATTTTTTATACCACTACCCAATGGGGAGCGGGGACTCTAGCAGAATCAAAGGAACATCTTCATACAACAATAATAGGTAGGGGGGGCGTGGCTTGGACGCCGAACAAGATGGCCGCCTGAGACCGGAGCTCTCCCGTACCGCGGCGGACTTTTCATCTTTTTGCCGTTATCCGCGATCATTTCGGCAGATTTCTTGTGGCTCCTGTAAGCGGATGACTTCGTGCTGAAGATGTGACTGCCAGACTTCGTTTTCCTGCAGTTATTCGCCCATTCATGTCTCTCGATGTAAGTCCCTCAGCGCGACCGCCATCTTGTATTATGCGCGTTGTCCGCGCGTCGCTGAGGTGACTGCTGACATGCTCTTCCTGCTCTCCCTCCAGTCACTGGACTTTACTCTAGGCAACTAAGGACCTCTTCTTTGTTTTGCGCCCTGTTAATGAGCTATGCTTCCAACTTACTCCTCATGTTGGCGTTCCGTCCTGTGAGACCTCTGCCTTCACGCTCCCCTTGCAGCCTACCACATGCGCTGTGCTCTTCAATGATAATTTACTTCAGTTTCAAGGCGTAAGACTCATACCATCATTTTTCCGTCTTTGTGCTGCTTCCTTTTTGTTGCAATTATGTTCACCAAGTCTTAGTGCGCATGGCTTTCGCGCCCACTGGTGACCTCCTTGTTACTACTGGAAACACTCTTTGACATCTGCTGCCATTACCTCTGAGGCCGGAGTTCCTTCATGGTTTTTTCTGGTGTCCTTCACTACTTCTGCTGATCGCTGGGCTCTTCACACCAGACATATTGACATTCTCTGCTTTTTGAGTGCAGGTCGTTGGCTTGCTTCTTTGTCTTCCTGCCACAGGCACATTTAGGCTTCTATGGGCAAGCTACGCAACCCGAAGTTTGTCTTTGTGCCCTCGAAGACTCCGCCTTCCTCCGCCTCTTCCTCATCAACAGGCCATTCTCCTCATCCTCCTTTTACAGATCAAATGGCGACAACATCCTCCATCCGTTCTTCTCCATCACAACTTACCTCCAGCAAGTCTTCTCCTCCTGCCTCCTTACCTAAGCGCTTGAAGCAGGACTCCTCTCCTCCTCCATCCGAGTCATCTCCACCCCCTATATCTATGGAGTTGATACTTGAGGAGATTCGCGCTCTGCGCCCGTTCGTGGAGGAGACTAATACCAAGATGCAGCTTTTTGAGGCTAAATGGTCAACTATGGAGGCTCGTGTTTCTTCTGTGGAGCAGCAGGTTCCAGAAATTCAGTCAAACTCTCAACGCATTTCCTCTCTGGAAAAATCTCTTCTCGCCCTTCAACAACACACTGAAGACTTGGAGAACAGGAACAGGAGGAACAACCTACGCATTTACGGCCTACCGGAATCCCTGGAAGGAGATGATCCTGTCACGTTTTTCTCCTCTTTTCTCCTGAAACTCCTAGACCTTCCCGCTACTACCTCTCTCAGTATCCAACGAGCCCATAGACTTGGCCCTCGCTCCTCCTCTTCAACCAAACCACGAGGGGTCATCATCCTCTTCCTCAAATTTACTGATCTCCTTCTGGTACTATCTACAGCTCGAGCGAAGCGCCCAGTGTCCTGGATGGGACAGAGAGTTTTTCTCTCTCAGGATGTCTCTAATGTCACTGCTGCCAGAAGAAAAGAATTCCTATCTCTTCGTGCTCCTCTGCGCTCTATTGGTGCTAGATATGGCCTCTTTCACCCCTGTACCTTCAAGGTAACTCATCAAAACAACACCTGGACTTTCCAAGATCCGGCTGAACTTAAGAATTTTATTCACATTCACACCAATGCTGGCATGGACACATCCAATCCCCCTACTGGTTGATTACTTATCTGCTTGGTTTTTTCTCCCTACAGGTTCTTGCTGGAATTTTTTCCCTCCTTGGTCTGATTCTTCTTCTGCTTGATGTGATTATATAATGGTTGTTGTTTGGGTTTTTGTTTTGTTTCGTATATGATGTCTATTTTTGTACTGTTTATCTCACCATGATTTCTGCATAACACGTTTCTTTTTCCCTCCCCTAGAAATCCTCTTGTATTCCTCCTCGTATCATATGATTCGTCTTCCTCATATTCCGTCCCGGTGCGGTGTGTTGCTCTCCGGCTTAGGAGGCCGTTCTTGTCGAATCCTCCCATACCCCATCGTCGTCATCTTGTCATCCCCCTTCCCCCTTCAGGTATGTTTTCCTCAGTCATCCGTTTTGGATATGTACTGTCTCTTCTTCTACTTCTCTTTCCCTCCCTTTTCCTTTGTTCTTCTCTTACTGTATCTCCTGACTTTCTTTTGTCTTACCCTTTTCTCTCACTCACTTGGTATTGTCCTTTATGGCGTTCATGGTTTTATGCCTTTTCTCTGTTTCTTGCACATTTTACTGTTATTTAATTCAAAGTTATCGCATGGAATGTGAAAGGTTTTGTTAACCCTATTAAACGACAGAGAGTGCTTTCCCATCTAGCCTCTTATACTCCTGATTTAGTTCTTTTACAAGAGACTCACCTTTCTGAGGCGGAGTCTCTTAAATTAAAGAGAGGCTGGGTGGGAACGGTTTTATTTTCTCCTACATTTAATAAAAAGAATGGTGTGGCCATTCTGTGTCACAAGAAGCTCAAATGTAAAGTTCTCTCTCAAGAAAATGATACTGAGGGTCGTTGGGTCTTAGTTAAGCTGTTAATCAATTCTGTGTCCTTGACTGTTTTTAATGTATATGGCCCCACTCATCCTGATTGTAATTTTTGGCCTCTAATAACTTCTAAGTGTTTTCAATACAATGATTCCCTGTTCATTTTGGGGGGGGATTGTAATCAAATTGTTGACCCGTTTCTTGATCGCAAATCCTCTGCCCGCTTTACCCCACACAAATCACATACACAATTCCTTGACACTATTTCTAAATCTCACCTTCTTGACTCATGGAGACTCTCTCATCCTGATTCTTTGGACTATTCCTTCTTTTCACCTCCTCATGCCTCTTTCTCTCGGATTGACTACATCTTCCTTTCTCAGTCCCTTTCTCAAAATCTTCTTTCCTCATCTATTGAGCCGATAGTTATTTCAGACCATGCTCCCATAGTCACAGTTCTTGATCTTCTTCCTCCTCATCCCAAATCCTCCCGCTGGCGTTTCAATAACTCTCTTCTTCTAGATCCCCTTTTTTCCTCTTCTTTTCTTTCCTTTGCTACCGAATTTTTTCTACTCAATTCTGATCCCTCCTTGCCCCCTCACGTTATTTGGGACTCTTTTAAGACTACCGCTCGCGGTTTTGTGATTGATTTTGTCTCAAAGAAAAAGAAGTCTTACCTTAAGAAACAGAAAGACCTTCTCTCCCATATTAAATCCCTGGAGCATAAATTCTACACCTCTTCTACTAAAACGGTTTTACCAGACCTTATACGCGCCAAAATCGATTTTAACAAAATCACCACCGATAACGCTTCCTCAATATTACTTCGCAGCAGCGCCCGCTATTACGGAGGCCGCAACAAATCAGGTAAACTCTTGGCCAATTACCTTAAGTCTCGCAAGGAGCGTAACCTGATTGATTCGATATATTCTACCGATAATCTTCTCTTGCATAAGGAGCAGGATATTCTCGCCCAATTTCAACAATTCTACCAATCTCTTTCTACTCTTGAGTCCCCCCTTCGACTGCTCTTATTCAATCCTACTTGGATAAAATCCCTTCCCCCTCCACTTCTCATCTTAACTTCCCTGATCTTGAACTTGACCTTTCTATTACCGAGCTGGATAGCGCCTTAACATCTCTAACCAAAGGTAAATCTCCGGGTCCGGACGGTTTCTCTGTGGAATTCTACCTACATTTCTCAGATCTTCTGCTCCCTAAACTTCTCTCCCTCTTCCAATCCTTCTTTACCTCTGGAACAGCTGCCGGTACCTTTCACGAGGCTACGATCTGCCTAATACCTAAAGAGGGTCGCGACCCCCAACTCTGTAAGAATTATCGCCCAATATCCCTTGTTAATGTAGACTATAAATTATTTGCTAAACTTCTTGCCCGGCGCTTAGACCCTTTTCTCCCGCATCTCATAGGTAAGGAACAATGCGGATTCGTAAAGGGTAGACTCACCTCGGATAATTCCCGCCTTTTTCTCAATGTTCTCAATAAGGTACCTTCTCTCAGCATTTCTTTAGCGGCCATCTCGGTTGATGCTGAGAAGGCTTTCGATAGGGTAGATTGGTCCTTTCTATTTGCCTCCCTGCGTTGGCACGGTTTTGGTCCTAATTTTATTTCTCTTGTTTCTTTACTTTATTCCTCCCCTAAAGCATCGGTTTTAGTTAATGGTCATCTATCCCCCTATTTTCCCCTACAGCGCGGTGTCCGTCAGGGTTGCCCCTTGTCCCCTCTACTTTTTGTTCTAGCCTTAGAACCATTCCTTACCTCTATTAGAAATAACATATCTATTTCTGGCTTCCCTTATGACAAGACTCATTTGAAACTCTCTGCGTATGCGGACGACATCCTTTTGTTTATTTCTGACCCTGACCAATCCATTCCGGCCTTACTACTTGAGTTTAATTCGTTTTCCCAAGTTTCTGGTTACAAGATTAACTCTGATAAAACTGAGATTCTTCCCCTTACTAAATTTTGTCTCCCCCACCAGTTTTCGACCACTGGTTTTGCATGGAACTCCTCTAAAATCAAGTACCTTGGAATTTGGTTCTC
Source organism: Triturus cristatus (assembly GCF_964204655.1). Taxonomy (NCBI): domain Eukaryota; kingdom Metazoa; phylum Chordata; class Amphibia; order Caudata; family Salamandridae; genus Triturus; species Triturus cristatus. Next base: position 790,561,789 of record NC_140581.1, on the reverse strand, counting down.
TAACTCCATTTCTTCATCTATTCGGTTGAACCTGTCTGCTGTACTATCCCGTATCGATAAGTTGTTCTCTTCTTGGAACCCTCTCTTTCTCTCATGGTGGGGTCGGCTGGATTCGATCAAAATTATGATATCCCCCATTCTTATATACATCCTTTCCATGCTCCCCATTCATATCCCTGATATCTATTTCAAACGCATTGACTCCTGTCTCTCTAAATTTCTCTGGAATCATAAAAAATCGAGAGTTGCTCTAGTTGCTCTTCGTAAACCGAAATCCAATGGCGGAGTCAACTTTCCGGATTTCCGTCTCTATCATAAATCTTTTTCTCTCCGTCAGGCTTCTAATTGGCTTGTTCTTGCACCCTCCCCTCTTGCTCCTCTTTGGCTCTCTATTGAACGCTCACTCCTCTCTCCTTTCTCCCTATCTGAAATTGTGCATTTCTCCGCTAAGAACTTAACCACTCCTCTACCCCTTTTCAAGCACACTGCTTCTCTCCTACATGCTCTGGTCCGTCCTGACCCGGTATCTCGCGAATCCTTTTTGGCCTCCCCTATCTGGTACAATTCGCTTATTCTCCTCAACAATCGTCCTATTTGTTGGACTGTGTGGAGATCAAAGGGTCTGATGTGGGTTAACCAACTTTTCGATGGTTTTCTCCCATGTTCTTTTCCTCGATTCCGACTTCTCTTTCACTGTCACCAGTCTTTTTTCCGCATGATTCACTGTCCTCATGGCCATCATACTTGATGTTTATTATTCACTCCCCTTATCATCCTCTTCCGTATCCCATTCCCCACTTCTTCAGATCCTGTCTACTCTTCCTAAAGCCTCTCTTATTTATAAATTCTTCTCCTCCCCCAATCCGACCCGCCCGAAATCTAAATTGGAACTTGCTTGGGAGCTTGATTTGGGCTGTGACTGGTCTATAGCTGTTTGGGACAAAGTTTGGGTCAGGTCCTTAAAAATTTCCCGTTCCGCCTCACTTACTCAATCTATGTTCTTTCTATATCATAGACTTTATCTCTCTCCTGTTTCTATTTCTCGTTTTTCTCCTGATAAAGACTCCACCTGTTTGACCTGCTCTGCCCCTAATGCTGATCTTTTTCATTTACTTTTTCTCTGCCCTTCTGTTCTCGCACTTTGGGATCAGGTGTGGTCTCATATCTCTCGTCTATTTTCCATCTCTATTCCATACTCTATCCCTCTTCTTTTTCTAGGTAGTATCTCTGACACTCTTGATATTCCTTCTCGCTCCTCTGGTCTATTAGATCTTATGTTGGCTCTGGCTTTCCAACATATTTCTTCTAATTGGAAGGATCTCTCTAAGCTCTCTATACAATGTTGGTGGAATTCTCTCTGTCACTATCACAGGCTTGATGTTCGTTTTGCTGCTGCCTCCACTCCTACCCTCAATAGAGATTTATTTTGGTTGCCTCTCACAGCATATCTTGATCGCATGGCTCTGAAATCGAAATCTATCTCTCCTTTATCCTCTGAGAATTTCAAACCCCCATAAGTGACTCTTTCTCTGTCCTTCTTCTTCCTCTTCTTCTGTCTCTACCCCTCTTATATATTTTACATTCGCATTTCTCTTTCCTGCCTTTCAATTATTCCCTACCCTTGGCTTATTTGCTCTTTCTATTCTACCTACTTTCTCTCTGATCTCTTTATCTATTCTTCTCCAAACGCCTCATATTTACCTCTCTCTTTCTCCTTTCCCTTCCCTCTCTTCTCCTCCTTTTTTCTCCTCTTTTCCCCTTTTCCTCCTGGTTGCCTTTAAAATTTTACAAAATGCTTTTTAATTTAATTTCCCTCAGGTTTCTTATATTTAATACATGATGATCCTCCATTTTCTCTCTTTTGATTCTGTATGACAATGTTCTTTATATGATCTGTATTTTGTTGTTCACTATACTTTTTCTTCAATAAAGCATTTCAAACATAAAAAAACAATAATAGGTAGTGAACTGTGATGGAGTAATAGCAGGAAAGTTCTCTCCTGTGCCAATGAGACATGCCTACAATCGACACTAGTTGCCAAGTTCAATATCGTCCTGCTCCCTTAAACCCTTATAGATTTCTCCTTTTTTGCAACTAAAAACACAGGCAAAAATGGAATTTGTGGCCTCTGTCCTGGAACTCTCTTCTAACTTCCTAAAAAAATCCAATTTCTTGAAGTGTGCAGAGTTCCTGGCAAACACCTCAAAGTGTTTGTAAGAAAACGTTTGGAACTTCACACTGCAGTTGTGAAACAGAGAGGATTCATACAAACTAGGGGTGGGCGGAATTTGCAAATTGAACTTTCGCAAATTATCGCGAAAATGTTTAAAATTATCACAAACAAGCGGAAATATCGCGAAGATGCGGAAGTTTTTTTCCGGCATGTTCGCGAGATTTTCTGCATGGTTGCGGGTCGCCAACTTACCCATGTGGTTGCTTGCGGGCGCGGCCATCTTGTTTTGAGTTGTCCCGCGGTGCATGATCGCGAGAAGAAAGACGTGATCACGCGACGCATGACATCACTGCGGGCGCGAACTGTCGCGAGACAGCGCAAATGGCTAAAAACAATACAACATCTCATGGAGAACGCGACCGGATCAAGAAAACTTGTCGGCGAACGCAGGGATTCAGGTAAGGCGATCGCGCACGCGCGAGAATGTATTAATTTACAGCGCGAGCAAGAAACAAATTATCGCCAAGCTGCGGAAACCAGAAATTTTGACATTTTCACGCTCTCCGCGGAACGCGAAAATGTCAAATTATCGCAATTTCCGCGAACGGAACGAAATTTTCGCCCAGGCCTAATACAAACGTCCAGGTCCTGCATTATAATGGATATTTAAGTGAAGCAGAGAGGCCGCGCTTCGCAGTCAGTAATGTAGGGCGAAGACTGAGATAATAGCTTCACAGCTTACTCACACAGAAACAGACAGACACACAGGGCCTGGTTCACAAAGGTAAACTCATTTTTTAGGACTTTATTTTGTTCCACCCACTTCGGGCGCCCCGCACCTCACCACCTCCCTCTTACAAAGAATACACCCCACAACCCTACTCTCCCCCCCATGAGAAGCAAACAGACCACACAGGTCTGTTGAGATGAGGGCAGCCTCTACGTCCCGTCCCTGGAGTGAGAACACACTTTACTTATGCAATTTCCACAAAATTCTGTGCTTAATCAGAACACGCCACTCATGTATACATTGGATAAAAGAAAAAACATAATATACACCACCACCCGATTATCTATTCACCGATAATGTTTAGGTTTGATCCACCAGGTATATATTTTGCTAATATGTTAAGTCCCAGCCGAATGCTAACAGTGTGGTCGCCCCTGGCTCTCCATTGTTATTTATGCATATCTGCCAAATATTCCTTTGCTTTGATTTCGGATGTGAACACCCACGTATTGTTATTCCAGACCACCTTCAAGCATGTTGGGTTCAGTAAAAAAGCCTGCACCCTCTTCTCCTGGAATTGTTTGATTAACTGGCGGAGACACCATTGTCGCTTAACCGTAATATGGCGAAAGGAGCCGTCCCCACAGTTCTCTTGGCATCAGGCCGTGCTTTCTCATAAACTCCCTGTCTTAATATGTAATTTCAAATGAGCACCAGGATTGCCCATGGCTTTCTTGTGGCCACTTTGGGATGCTTCGGAACCAGGGTAACTCTATGAGCCTGCTGAATCTCTTGGGTCCAGTTCCAGCCCACCAGTTCAGGGAAGGCTTTTTAAAACAGCTCCACAACGGGTCCTTCTTTACCTTGTGCCGCTCCTAAGACCCGCAGATTTGTCCTCCCATGGCAGTTTTCTTGGCCTTCCAAATTCCACTGGACATCAAGTAACTGGAACTTGTGCACCTTAACCTGTCCTGTAGCCCCGTAACATCAGTCTATAAGGCCGAGGCACTATGGCAGCGCATGACTTGGCCACCGTGTGGACCACCTCTTGCAGGTTGCAAGTTGCAGCTTGAGCCTGCGACTATCCAGCCTGGTTTCCTCTCTGTAGGACATAATGCATTGGTATATTGATTCTAGAGTTGGTATATTGGCATTAAGTGATTCATGGGAGCATTCTGTCATACACTCTACTAGCTGATCTGTTGGAGAGTAGTCCCATTTCAATCTTTTCCCAGTAGCTGCCTGCTGTGTATTCTTTTTTGTGGTTTTACGAAAGGATAGCATTGTACCCTCATCTCCCGCATCACTTAGGGCACTATCACTAGACTCTGTGGTTAGCTTAGAGTCCACCACAGACCATTCTGTACCATCCGACAAGGAAAAAACGTGCTCATTTCCTTTCAGATCTGAGCCGGCTTTCCTACCACTATTGTGGGGGCTTCTAACTGGTCTTCTAGTCTTGTGAGGATCAGGGAGAAGGCATTGTTCTTTCCTGCCACCTGTGCTTATCCTCCAATTTACCGATTAGACCACAAATTGGGAAACTCATGCAATTAATTCTTGCATCAAGCTGTGTCTGTTCTAACTCCATTTCAATAGTTTTGCCCTTGTTGTTACCAACAGTGCAAAGATGGTGGTGTCAATAGCCTTAAAACACGACAAGCAACATTTGTTCTTATATCTTTATCAAAATAAGTGAAAACAAGTATTGGCAAAGCCAATAGGTCTTACTTTTAGGACCTATTGGTTTTGCCTGTTGCTTTTGGCACTGCTGAACAGCATCAGGATGCTGTGTAGCATTGTCAAAATAACAAAATATAAAAAGGTGCGGTGGTGGTGGTGTCAGTCCACTGAATCAAGCATGTGTCAGGACGCAAGCAGACGCCGGCGGGATGATGCAGGTGCCATATCCTTTAATTTTTTTATTTACTGATCCAAGATGCCACTTTGGGATATAAAAAATAAGGATTTTTTTTAACATGTAAAAGTACTGCAGGTGCTGGACAGGGGTCTCTGGTATCAGAAGAGCAGGTGGGAGGATGATGGGGAGAAGCACAACAGGTAGAGAGCACCACAGAAGCACATGAGTGAGAGAGAGCAACACAGAGGGTGTGGTGAGGAGAGAAAAGCACATTGATATGAGATAGCAACACAAAGCAAAATGGAGGAGAAAAGCAGTCAAGGAACACACATAAAAACACATGTACTTATGGATCGAAAAGAAACAAGAAAGGGTGCACAGTGCAGAATAAAGCAGGTGGACAAGAGAAAGCTACACATAATGGGAGTGGACAGAGAAACACAAACGAGAGACAGCTGTAAAACACATGCACTCTTGTGCAATGCTTAAGCAAAAGGAAAAGAAGTAGTTTCCTAAAAGTGAGCAGTGGAAACACTCAAGTGAAAAGGCAATGTTCCAAAGTATGGACAAACATAAGATGGACAAGGCAAGCCATTGAATAAAAAGTAAGCAAATAAGAGTGACAATAAAGCCAAACACTGGTAAGCAGTGGTCAGGCTTTAAGCTCACAGTAGGATCTTGTTAAGCTAACAATATGTGTCTTGCAACCAAACAGCGAGTGCTGTCTGATAGGCTCGACCTAAATATACACAAATATCATTTGCACCCACTTTTCTACTAGCATGAGAATCTAAATAATCCTGTGATTGTGATCAAAGAATCAAATAGACATCCTTGTGGGTCTTTATAGCGCATTGCCAAACAGAAATATCTCTCATAGAGATCTTTTTGGGGAACTTGTCTTACAAAATGACATACTTTGTACATTGCCACCACTTTCAAGAATGTGCAGCTCCTTAGGACCCAATTTGTTTGCATAATGTATGTGGAGAAATGTAGCTCTTTGCCCATTTTCGCCAATCATGAGCACGCACGCATTAGATAATGTGTATTTTCTAATGAACTCTGTCTTTTTTAACTTTACCTTTACACGACTTTAATCAGCTAATCTCAGGGTTACAGGGTTCTTGAGAAATCCCCCATGTCAATAGGATCACTAATTGGGACTATCAGAGGCCATTGAGGCCTTGGGGTTCATTGGGCATTTATGAGTAAGTAAAGTAAAGTTTTCAGATCTTCCAGATAAGTGGCCTTGCGATGGATGCTCAGATGCATGCGCTGCTCTGCACACTAACAGTACATTTTGTTTTTGTGCTGTGATGCAGAACACTCCTACAATATTATAGCAAAATTGTCTGAGTAAGTGCCAAAGTAGTTTGCTCCATCTCCGAGTTAATAAGCCCCCTGTGTCATGATGGAATCCTGAAAGTGTTTCTAGACTCTCGTACAATGAGTTATTTGTGTTCCATTTAATAAATGATGCTTCTTGTCACTACTTCGAATCAGCTGATTTTCGTCAGCCTGTTTTAGCCATCAGAAATGTTCAGAATGTTTTGCTGAGATGGACATCAAGTTTTGTTTTCACAGTTACTTAACCATTTGTTCGAGATTCATTACAATGTGTCCTAAACGCCTCCCCATCCCCCACCAAACAGGAAGAAGACTACAAAGTACTTCCATTTTAGTGACCGACCAACAAGAGGGAGGCCCCATGGGAGAGCTTTTGGTGTACAAACTTTAAGGAGGCTTCAGATCATATCTACTTTGGAGAATGTCTCAGAACAACTGTGGACAACAGGTCACTATTCAACGAAATGTGTTTAATTTGGTAGCTGAAAACACATTCTAATACAATAATCTGATTTTAGAAGGGTCTTACTCCTGAAGAAATATGGTTAGTGGCAAGATACCAGTTCTGTAGAGGGATTGTCTCCTATTCCCCAACATCCCAGCATCACAGAACCGACGAGCATTCTCTTACATCGCTCCTAAAGCGTGGACCGGCCTCCCCCTCCACATCAGATGCTGCTCCTCTCTTCTTGAATTCTGCAAGAAGCTGAAGACCTGGCTTTTCAATTAACCAACCCACAACAGGCAGAGCTAGGCAGACACCCCTGCTCAGCACCAGGGTACCCTTGTGGGTGATAGTGTGCTTAACAAATACACATTACACAACCCACCATACTGTATTATGACCAGCTATGCGGCAGTGTTGTCAGTGATGAAATTACCACCAGAAGAGGACATCTTTTTCAGCTCTTCAGCAGTGAAGATGGCAGTATATGTTACTGCTAGAGGAATATATTTAGAGTGCTGTAAAATAATACCACCAACCGGCATTAAAAGTGTGGCTTGAAAAGGCGGTGTCAGGAGTGCTGCTGCAAAGGCCAGTTCCTACTTATTATCTGTCTGAGTGTGAAGCAACAGGGCAGACCTGCGCTTCAGGTGCTGAACACTGGGCCCCGATTGCGCAATTTTGAAGACTAAGAAAGAATGACATTGCAAAATCCTTCTGGCTGCACACTCTGTTCGGATTTTTACAACGTGGTTCACTGCTCAATTTCTACCGTGCATAGGGAAAGAAATCCCTCAACCCGGAAATGTATTAGTTCTTTATAAACACGAGTCTAATACTGACTGGCAGCCCCCAGTGCACAGTTGTCAGCTACCTTTGCAGTGTTTATCACGATTCACATTACATTGCTCTTTAGCTTTTCAAAGAATCCAAACGATTCCCCTTATTTGCAGTTCTTTCCAATACATTTTTGACAAAGCGGTGCATTGGCGCATTCTCTAAGTGTTCCATTCTATACCATGTGATGTTTCTGCGCTCCAGTGCATTTTGGAGTAAGACCTTCATCAGGGCGCAGATGACGGGAAGGCAAAAATCTTAAGAAATATCTTCTGCCGTAATCTAGGTGATTTTCACCATGCATTGCTCTGGTCACAATGGCCCAATCAAACAATTGGACGCATAGCACCACATATTTAAACCACAATTTATTATTTGTCTTTGTGTATGAGCTGGGTTGCATGCTCAACCAATCACACTCAATGTGAGGCCAGCAGACACCTCCACAGTGCAGACTGCCAGCCCATCCATGCCCATGGTGAGCCAGGCAGTTGCACCTGCAGCCTATTACAGTTTGTCCTCAGAGCATCCTCTTCGCTGCTGGCTTGACCTAAGTCATGCAGGGTCCTGTCTAAGGTAACTCTGGGCAGCTTGGGCAAAGCTGAAAAGGTTCAGCAGGAGGTGCCAGAGTGAGAAGGTAAGCTGCTTTAGGGAAGGAGTCTGCAGGAAGGAGTGAGAGGGCAGCAAAAGAAGCAGGGGTAGAGCGCGTATCGACAATGGAGTGTAGGCTCAGAGGAGAGCCGCTGAGGAGTGGTGAGAAGAACTGCATAAAATGAGGGTTAATAGCTGGGGATGCAGAAGCAAGAAAGAATATAGAATGGTCACTGGGAGTGGTGAGAGGAGAAGGAACGATGTAAGAGGAAAATGGAGAGCTGGATAGGAGACCAGCATTCATAGAGAAGCTAGAGGGTGCTGGTCGTGTGGGGAGAAGGAAGGAGAGATGAAGAGAAAGAGAGGAGTGAGAGAGTAGAAACTACTTGGAGAGGCAGAATGGAGCTGCTGCTAGGGCTTGATAAAAAGCTGTAAGTGCAGAGGAGAAGGGAAGCTGATGCAGGTGCCTCGCGAGGTGTGAGGGATAACTGTAGGAGCAGGTAGATCAGGAAAGGGACCGTAGAGGAAGATTGGAATCTAGAAGGGAGACTGCAGCAAAAGAACAAGAGGGAAGACTACAGTTTGAGAGAGGGGAATGAACTCCTGGAGGATGGTGATAGACCCTAAGGAGTTATGAAGAATCTCGCCCCCCCACAGCCCTTTAAATCCATCAATAAAGTTTGACTGGAGTCTTAGCTGACGTAGATGCTGAGAGAGGTGGGGTTCAGCATGGACCCTAAGGAGTCATGAAGAGTCTCGCCCCCATCATAGCCCTTTTAAATCCATTTAAAAAGTTTGACTGAAGTCTGAGCTGATGTACATGCTGAGAGATGTGGGGCTGTGCAGTTACTAGGTGTGAGAGGCTGGCCTGGTATATGATGTCCACTAATTAAAGTGAGCACCCTGCACCAGTCCAGACAACCCTGAAGGTGATTTAAGAGGTTTCAGACAACCTTAGAAAGCTATCCAAGTGATAGTTGTGGAGAGCAGCCTTCAGGCTAAGTCTTGAAGGAGTGTAAAGCAGCTTGTTTTACCAGAATGCAATATGTATTTATTATGTAATACTCTCTAGTACGTTTCAGTATCTCCTACATGGAGATATACACAAGGAACAGAATACTTACGCAAAGAAATGACAGTAAATAGCACAAATACACAGTGGGCCCCAGGGGGTGACCAAACCATATACTAAGAAAGTGGTATAAGAACCACGACACAAGAGGACGTAGAATCGTTGGGATCTCAAGGAACCATCCACGGAGGACGGGTGCAGTGTGGGAACACAACCGCGTGCTCCGTACAACTCTTTGAGAAAGTCGTGATTGGAGTTTTAAAGATTAAGGAGCCTTCCCAGTGGACTACGAAGAAACCCCATGGAAGACAGAAGTTTGGAGAGCCACCCCACCCGTGGATACCAGAGTACCCAAGTTACCTAACCCAGGGAGGCCAGGTGCATAGATGTGAATTGGTGTCGGAAACTGCTGTCGAATCCAATGGAGGAATTCAAAGAAGAGCCGCTGCTGGAAGGGAGAAGAATGTCAGTTGGAATCCAAACATGGATTCTTGTCGAAGAGTACCTGAAAGCAAAGGGGATAGAGTCTGGGTCACTTGAGAGTGACCAGGGGCTTGGTAGACGAAAGCTCACAGATGTCGGGTGCTTCAGGATAGTTGACGTGACCTTGACTCTGCATCTGCTGGACCTGGCGATGTTGAGGACAACCAGGAGCCGGATACGAGCTTTCCCACAAAGGATGTCGAGTGCTGAGGGGTCGGTGTCTGGCGGGAGCACCAACAAGCCTTGGCAACAGCAACCCATGCAGAAGGTCAAGGGAGTGTACGGTTCGGACCAGCAAGGTCCAGGAGACTCAGCACACACAGGGGAGTCAGGGTAGGCTTGAAACAACCAGGGGAGCCCAGGAAAAGCAAAGTTGATCCTCAATTGGACCCACGGGCTGGAGGCACAGGAGTCCCAAGAGGACCTCGAGCAACTACACAAAACGACAGGCCATGGAGCCCACGGTGCGAGGGAGTCAAAGATCTTTGCGGAAGGAATCACCGGAGGTTGGGGCTACTCGGAAGCACATGCACTTGCAAAAGTAAGCGGTGCACAGGGGTTCGGGTAATGCAGTCCCCAAGAGGGATTCTGACCTCAAACTTGTTGAGAGGGCAGCTCGGACCTCAAGGGCTGTAGAAACCGACTTCCTGTGTTGCTGAGCCTTTCGGAGTCTGTAGGAGCTTGGGATCAGCAGACCGGTCAGTAGTGCTGCGGTGCATGTAAATGCAGGGGAGTGACTACTTCACTCCAAGAGAGAATATTATCAGGTGTCTTGGATGCTCCACAGTTCCTGCACGGATCTTGTATGGTGCACAGGCACAGACGAGGCAGCAGACTGAGAGGGAGACGAAGTCAGGCCCAAACGAAGTCCAACAAAGTCCAAAGTGCCCAGACGGTGGAAGTGCAGTGGCTTCAGTTTTAAATCTTGTCCACAATGAATCTAAGGTCCTGCAGCCAGGCCATTTCTTAGTTGGTCATCACGCGGTCGCGTAATGCCCCTTTATAGTAGTATTTAGCTGTACCACTGATGACCCGGGAGAATGGACGCCGTAGGCTTCAGGGGCACCCTCTCACTTAGAACCAAGCACCCTGCCTTCAGGATTGTAAAGGCCTGCTATAGGGGTGACTTATAGGTTTTAGATGCAGTGACCCTTAGATATAGTAAACCTATATCTTAAGTAAGTGGTGCATGCACCAACTTACACAGGCTGCAATGGCAGGCCTGTAGTTCCATTTTGCATAGTCTCTCATGGGTGGCATAATACATGCTGCAGCCCATGGGAGACCTCTGGGGTACCTATGCCCTGGGTACATGTAGACCATTTATTAGGGACTGATAAGGGTACCCCAGTATCCAATCTGGAGTGTACCTAAGTACATGTCGTAACAGTTAAGGGAGAAAGCAGATAGACTGGGGTCCTGATTATCAGGATCCCAGTCAGACTAGTCAAATAGAGTGTTACATAAAGCAAAAAGTGGGGGTAACCATAGGAAGCAGATCTTACTTTCATACACTAGGCCTGGATGGAGTTTTTGGAGATCCGCTATGCGGAACTATTTGAAGTGACCAAAGAACTCTGCTGCTCTACACAGAATTTTGCAAGCAGCAGAGTGTGTTAGGTCGTGCTATTCGTGCTGATGTTTAGCGCCGGGTGTTTGTCCCGCGCTGGAAAATCAGCGCGAATGCCACCTTGTGTAGCGCAAGAGGGCGCTGCTTCTTTCTGCCGCTCTAGTAGATGTCTACTCGAGCAGCAGCTTCCTCAATGCGAATGGATGGTTTGTCTACGTGAGCATTCGCGATGATCTGCGACTGCCCGCTTTGAGAAATCTTGCTGGGAGGTGGTCTAGCATTTGAATTTTCCTCGCTTGCGCTCGTCAATTTAACGTTGCCGAGCGCAAGTGAGGAAAAAACTCTGCTCCGTGGAACTCTGCGTGCTCCGTGGAGTGTGGAGTGCAGAAAGCTCCACAAACTCACCGCCCAGGCCTAGCAGTTACATGGCATGCGTAACACTTAAGGTTGCTGGGAGGTGTTATGAGTTATTGCTGGAAGAGATATTGGGGAGCTTGTTGCTATGAGAGGTGCTGGAAGGTGGTAACAGAAGACCCGTTGGGAGGAGCATGAATGGCCTGTCTGGTAAAGCAAAGAAGGGACTGGTGACATCCCTTGAAACGTCCAAGCACCAGATGTTAATACCACATACCCTGTGCCTATATCACTTCAGTTAGGGTGGGGTTAACTCCTGCTCCTGCCCTGTTGGGTTGGAATAACAGCAAACCACTTCATCTCGGCAAGGGTGATGGTAGGTGAAATGCAGTTGTTTTTTCAATACATTGATTTGATTATCCTATACTGCAATTGTCTGGGAATGTAGTGTTTTGATCCGTGTGTTTTCTCTTCCCTCCCCCACACAGGGGCGTCTGCTGCTTCCGACGAGCGCACCTCCCAAGAAGTGCTGGCACCCCTGAGCCCTCAGTGGAGGCATTGTTCCTTGCAGGTTCAACGAGGCCCTTAGCTGAAGGTACACACAACAACAGCAGCTCCCGCTCTGAACAATGCGCCGCGCGGACGCTGCCAGGGGCTACAGAAGACCACACGAGTGGCAGGTACGCGCTGTACCAATGCCAAGTCACAATAAGCGTCCCTTGAACAGAATGCACCGGCTAAACCTCTATTCACAGGCAATCTTATGAAACGGCCTGCTGTTCGAAGAATGGAGAGTAAACAACAGCCAGTTTAGATTTGTCACGCGTATTATTTGAATGTTTGTAAGACTGCTCACAGGAATGCCGATTACATACAGGGAAGTATTCACTGGACAGCAAGAGACAATTGTTATTAAAAAACACATGCTTCGAGGCTGTGATTTCTGAATACATTTTCATTATCAAAAGAAGGACAAAAATGCGAGGGTAAGCCGTACTGGGCGCTAATTACACCTCGCGCTCCTCCGGAGGTGCCGGCCGGGTGGGCATGCGCAGTTATGTAAAGCGGGGCTCCAGAGTAACGTTGTGTGTCGTGTTACATAAATATGCAACGGAAGCTGACACACTTGTAAAGACAAACAACGACAATCCGGGCGGCCGTCCGCATCAGAGGTTTAGAATGCCAGCGATGCATTCCTGACTCCACGCAGGTAATTAATGGCTGCCTCCTCGTGTGTTTACACCCTTGTTCGAGTTGTGGCACGCTTTCCTGGCTACATTTGACATTGTGGCCAGTTTATCGCTCATGTGCCGGTCTCCGCTCGTGGCCAATTATTGCATTCCGATGTGCAGTGTGCACCAGGGCTGCAATATGAAGCAATTCCAGACAGGGCTTAATCAATGAAACGACGCTTTGTTCCTTCTGCTTCTTGTGCCAAATGTTACATGGGTGAGACATCAGTGGATTACAGACAGTAGGTGGTATAAACAAAAGGGGTAATCAAAGCAAAGAGATGACTGTCCGAGGCGGCGCTCGCTGTTTCTACATGTGCAGAGCTATGCACATGGCAGGAGTTTTATTATAATTTCAGCACTGGTGCCCGCGGATCGACAGGTCTTTTGGTAGTCAATGGCCTGTTATTTTGTGGAGTGCTTAGATTTCGTTTAGGATCGTCGGTATTGGGTCATGGGGCCCAGGGCCCTCTTAACAGCATTATAGGCCCCCGGGGAAAGCAGTGCACTGGGCCCTGCACACACAACCACTCACAGGAATAAAAATGTTTAATGGAAAATGTGTGTTAAATTCTGGTCTGCATGGGGCCTCTATGCTCATGGGGCCCCCGGGCAACTGCCCAGCGTGCCCATGCGTTAAGTATATGAATGGAAATGGGCCCCTGGCTGCTGTTTGAATGATAAAATACAGCAATTATCAGTGATCAGGGGGGCTTTCAGTTCTGTGGCAGAACTGGGAGGGCTCTGGTCTCCCCTGTTCAACTGAGGAAGAAAGTTCCTGAATATTGATGTGTGTACTGCAAACCTTCACCCACCTTGTCACTGCTTGGTTGGCATTTTTCAGCCCAATCACGAGGACAGACTTTAAGGACCTTGGTTTTCTGCATTCTTTGATTCTGCAGCCTGGGTATGTGGAGCCCTTACTGTTCAGGGCTTCATCGGCAATATACAGATTCTCGGATTTATGATGGAGAACCAGTGCTAAGGATTCAAGGCTTGTCCAACATGCTCAGGTGTCTTTCGATGAAAGAGGACTCCAGTCACTGTGTTTATTTAATAGGAAGGAGTTTAGGATTGGTGTGGTGTGGAAGGAGATACAAAGGTGCTCATTTATTCATATCTAAATAGAATAAAGGTAATATTACTTACATGCCTTCACATGTACATTTTCTCTTCACAATGTGGGTTTGAGGACATTGTGGAGCATATTTACAAGAAAATGGTACGGCGTCATTTAAAATACGCAGGGATGTGCCTTATTAACGAGAATAGGGCGTACCCCTGTGTTTTCTCTTGCACTAGCACTAAACATGGCTGCCTAACGCGAACACAGACACCCTGGCGCCATAGTGCAAGGGTGCCTGCGTTGCAGGGATGATTGTTTATATGCAGGAAGATGTCGTTTCATGCACATAAACAATCAATAATGGTGATTTACTACTTCTATGTTTGCTGTATTCTGCAGCACACATAGAGGTAGCAAATTGCCATTATTTAATGATTGATTATGTGCAGGAAGTTACAACGTTCAGCTCACAAACAATCATTAATGGTGTTTTGCCATTTCTATGCGTGCTGCAGAATAGACTAGAGAAAAAAACGAGGAGAAGTAAAAGTATTTCTCCTCTATTTCTCCTCATTGCACCAATCTAATGTCTGCTTTTGCATGGTGTTAGTTTTTGGTGCTGCCTCAAATTTACAGATCCTTGTAAATCTGGGAAAACGTCAGAAAGCAATGGGTGTTGCGGTGGAACGCCCACAGCAACACCCATTGCACGCCCCTTTCACACAGATACCTGCGTGAAAGGGCACCATATTTACAAAGCAGCGGTTAGCCACGCAAAATGGCTTGACAGCACTTTGTAAATATGGCACAGGGCATTGCGCCACTGGGACGTTGGAAAAAGTGACGTTTCACTGACGCAATCCACATGTAAATATGCCCGTGTGTTTTATCTCCTTTGATGGACCATCATTCCCAGTCTGTTAGTCTCTCTGGAACCTTATTGTCCAGATCTGTCCAGATCTGACTTAATTTTACATGCTCTTTTGAGAACCCAATTAGGGTAACCCCTTTCTCTGAAGCGTTCAACGATGTTGGCACTTTCCAGTTGGTATGCGTCATCATTATTACAGTTCCTTTTGGCCCTCAGCAGTTCCCCGTAGGGAATACTCCATTTCAGGGTTTCAGGATGACTGCTGAGGGCGCGGAGGACACTGTTGCCAGCTATGGATTTCCTAAATAAAGATGTATGCACTCATGTAGTAGAGCGGGGTTGGTAGACAGAGCACTGACCATTGCTTCAACACAACAAATAAAGTCCGCGGGTCTAAGCCAAACACTCATAAGAAAAGAAGCGACAAGTCAGCACATTCAAAAATGAAAGAAGTCCTCATGAAGAGGGCCAAGTCCCATCACCCACCGAAGTGGCATGCTTCATCATCTGGGACCTCCCATAACTACACCTGGTGTAGTCATAGAGCTACTACTCCTTCGATTACTGTAACAAGGAGGAGCTCAGGGATGTTTTGATTACTGTAGTTGGGAGGGTAGATTATCTCAGACTGAGAAAGCTGTCATAAGTGTGGTGAATCTAGATGCAGTGTGTAGAAAAAAGTGGTTTAAAATTGATCATCATTGGAAAATAAATTTTATTCTGTATCCAATGACACCAAACTAAAAACAGCAGAAATTGTAAGGGGAGCGCGTCCACAAACGTTATAGGGTCGCGCCCTCGTGGGTCAACATGTTTCAGCCAACCTGTGTCTACCCAATGACCGTGGCTTTCGTCAGGACCAAAAAGGTAACACTACTGCAAAATCGTGAGTGAGTGAAGAGTGAGGTAAAAGGAACAATACAACCTACCAAAGTACCTACTTATCTGTGGATATGTGGCACCGTAGTGATGTAACTTAATCACCCGCAAAAAGTCGGGGATGCACCTACACTCCTGGTTACTACTCAGGGCGTGAGGCAACGCTCTGTCCGTCGTTACCCCGGACTTCCTTCCTGGTTGTACCGAGCGTTAGTCTCTCTGGAACCTTATTGTCCAGATCTGTCCAGATCTGACTTAATTTTACATGCTCTTTTGAGAACCCAATTAGGGTAACCCCTTTCTCTGAAGCGTTCAACGATGTTGGCACTTTCCAGTTGGTATGCGTCATCATTATTACAGTTCCTTTTGGCCCTCAGCAGTTCCCCGTAGGGAATACTCCATTTCAGGGTTTCAGGATGACTGCTGAGGGCGCAGAGGACACTGTTGCCAGCTATGGATTTCCTAAATAAAGATGTATGCACTCATGTAGTAGAGCGGGGTTGGTAGACAGAGCACTGACCATTGCTGACAAACCTGACAATGAGGACTGTGACGATGACAAACCCAGAATGATAATGACATTTAGTTCTGACGCCAACAACATCAAACGCATTGTGACTAAGAATTGGGAGATCCTCAAAAGTGACAACGTCATTGGTGGGCTGATCCCTGATAGACCCTGTATCACATACAGGAGAGGCAGAAACATCAGGGACAATGCTCGTTCACAGTGACATTACCACCTATCTACAAAGACAACTACATGGCCTCAAGGGTTTTTACCCATGTGGCTATTGTAAAGCCTGCAACAACAGTAAATTTCACAAACAGATTAGGTGCAATGGAGTTAGCAAAGAACTCACACAATTTGTCACATGTAGCTCAACGTTTGCACATGCAAACTATGGTATATAGGAAGTAAGACATTCATGGCCAAGAAGCGCATTCTAGAACATGGCAGGTCCATTACCAACTTTGACCCCAAATATCCCGTGGCACGCCACTTTAGAGAGAAACACTTCTCCAATACCAAGGAAATGAGTTTCCTCATCCTGGAACAGATAGACAAGCATCCCAGGGGTGGCAATAGGGTGCTCAATTTGAGGCAGAGGGAGTCTAGGTGCATCATAGACTTCCAAACCAAACACCCGGTAGGACTGAACCAAGAGGAGGAACTTTCTATTCATTTGAAAGAACAGTAATGTTCCTGGGTTAACCAAGGGGCGGGGCTCTCATGCACTGTTGTGCCAACCAACCTCTAGGATGTGGGTAGTTCCTCCTGATTATCTTGAGTCTCCCCGTATATACCAGTATATACCAGTTGATCTTATATTCTCCCCCATGTGTTTTCTCTCAATTATCTTATTTCTTCTCTCCTCTTTTCTTCCATGAAGTGACCAGTAGAGAAATTGTAGTTTGAGTTTCTCAGGATTGCCACAGCAGAATAATTGTTGTAAACATGTAGTTACAGAAGGTTAGGTGATCCTGTTTTTAATCACTTTTTCTTTTGTTCTGTTCTTTTGTTCTCTTTTCACAGGAGGAAAGGAAGGGGCCCATTCACCAGTATTCACCAGCACTGGCCACCTAACCTTCTTCTCTCTTTATGAGCACAATGCCACTTTGGTTTTCACTTTGGTTTTCGTCGGCAGCTTTCATGTGTTCGTGGTAATTATACTGTTTTGTTTGGTCTTCCGGACCACAACCGGATGATGTTCAGGCACTGGCCGTATATCACATTGGGTCACTACAGTAGACTCAGGGCAATTGCACAACCCTAAGTGAGGCACTGTTTATGTATAGGTGTATTAGTGGCAGATACGCACAGATTACATACAGACTGTTTGGGCACTGGCCCTTAATCACAATGTGGACACTATATTATATCTGGTTACAGTGTGCTACCCTCAGCGAGGCATCGTCTGTCACTTGACATGGCAATATTATATTTCACAGCTTACAGACGACAGCACACCCGTTTGATACACACACATATTGCCATCAAAGTGAGCAATTTTGCAATTCTCCCACATGTGCAGCCATAAACGGGGATTGCATTGCATGTTGGGCAGCCTTCGTTTAATGTGCAGAAGGCTTGCTCGCCTGGTATCAGTCTGCTCAGACAAGATTGATGTCTTTTAAACTTTATTGACTACAATTTGCAACGTCGTGTGTCCGCTCCCAGACAATATCCTTCGGTGGGCGAGACTTCTCACCGGTGGGTGTTCGTCATAATCAAGACATGTGCAATTTTATTTTCATCTATATGAATGTGCATTTGCAGTACGACATTGTTTCTGTTTCTGTTTGGGGAACAAGCAGTTTCCTATCTGAAATTCAGGTCATCACTTGGTCACAGACAGCGGGCGTCAGGAATATTTATGGACGTCCCTTGTACAATTGCATATTGGACATGACACATTTGTATTTTACGCTTTTCACCATTCCAACATGTCGACCAAAGTCCATACGCATGTCCCTTTTTGTTGTTCATTCCCATGTACACTATAACTGTTGCTGTCATTGGTTGAACTAGTTCATGTGATCAAGCTTTCTTGCAAAGTGAAACGGGTTGTGAATAAACAGTGGTGGAGATTTACAAACATGGATTTTTCCTTTTCTGAGAGCGCGCTCATGAATGACTTTGGCTGAGGATATATATATATATATATATATATATATATATATATATATTCACACCAAATGCCACTGAACTGCCGAACAACTTTGTGGGCGGGTGCATCCTCCGTGACCGTGGCCGTCACGTAATATATTACCACCAAAAGGTCCCCACCAAAGAGACCAAGGAGCACACACGGTTACGATTCCTCTTTTATTCCTAGGCAAACGCGTTTCAGCGATTCCGCCTTCGTCAGTGCCATCACAATTTATTCCCCACATTTCACCAGGCAACATTGTCCCTTTTCATTGGACAGTCGCACTGTCACGATGGAAGAAGGACTACGGGTCGATTTCCTGAAAGTTCCTGCCCGTGTCGGCCATCTTAACCTGCTCATTTAAGTCCTTGTAGTAAGTTTAAATGTCTTTTTATACCCAATTTTGCATTTCAATTGTCAAATGAATCTTTGTAGATACACTCGATGCTGGCAAAAAGACATTATATGGCAGGTAAGTTCCATCTGAAGCGTGGAGCGAATCCCTCGCCCTGCCGTGCTCTGACCTTATTATGAAGTTGCTTCGCTGGGGTGCGATTGGTATCCTTCATCCCATCCGCTACAGTAGTGGCGACCTTGTGTCAACGAATGCAACAATCAATAGGTCAGCGGCGGTTCTGGCAGCTCCTTACTATTCACACCAAATGCCACTGAACTGCCGAACAACTTTGTGGGCGGGTGCATCCTCCGTGACCGTGGCCGTCACGTAATATATTACCACCAAAAGGTCCCCACCAAAGAGACCAAGGAGCACACACGGTTACGATTCCTCTTTTATTCCTAGGCAAACGCGTTTCAGCGATTCCGCCTTCGTCAGTGCCAACACAATTTATTCCCCACATTTCACCAGGCAATATTGTCCCTTTTCATTGGACAGTCGCACTGTCACGATGGAAGAAGGACTACGGGTCGATTTCCTGAAAGTTCCTGCCCGTGTCGGCCATCTTAACCTGCTTATTTAAGTCCTTGTAGTAAGTTTAAATGTCTTTTTATACCCAATTTTGCATTTCAATTGTCAAATGAATCTTTGTAGATACACTCGATGCTGGCAAAAAGACATTATATGGCAGGTAAGTTCCATCTGAAGCGTGGAGCGAATCCCTCGCCCTGCCGTGCTCTGACCTTATTATGAAGTTGCTTCGCTGGGGTGCGATTGGTATCCTTCATCCCATCCGCTACAGTAGTGGCGACCTTGTGTCAACGAATGCAACAATCAATAGGTCAGCGGCGGTTCTGGCAGCTCCTTACTATTCACACCAAATGCCACTGAACTGCCGAACAACTTTGTGGGCGGGTGCATCCTCCGTGACTGTGGCCGTCACGTAATATATTACCACCAAAAGGTCCCCACCAAAGAGACCAAGGAGCACACACGGTTACGATTCCTCTTTTATTCCTAGGCAAACACGTTTCAGCGATTCCGCCTTCGTCAGTGCCATCACAATTTATTCCCCACATTTCACCAGGCAACATTGTCCCTTTTCATTGGACAGTCGCACTGTCACGATGGAAGAAGGACTACGGGTCGATTTCCCTAAAGTTCCTGCCCGTGTCGGCCATCTTAACCTGCTCATTTAAGTCCTTGTAGTAAGTTTAAATGTCCCGCCCACAAAGTTGTTCGGCAGTTCAGTGGCATTTGGTGTGAATAGTAAGGAGCTGCCAGAACCGCCGCTGACCTATTGATTGTTGCATTCGTTGACACAAGGTCGCCACTACTGTAGCGGATGGGATGAAGGATACCAATCGCACCCCAGCGAAGCAACTTCATAATAAGGTCAGAGCACGGCAGGGCGAGGGATTCGCTCCACGCTTCAGATGGAACTTACCTGCCATATAATGTCTTTTTGCCAGCATCGAGTGTATCTACAAAGATTCATTTGACAATTCAAATGCAAAATTGGGTATAAAAAGACATTTAAACTTACTACAAGGACTTAAATGAGCAGGTTAAGATGGCCGACACGGGCAGGAACTTTCAGGAAATCGACCCGTAGTCCTTCTTCCATCGTGACAGTGCGACTGTCCAATGAAAAGGGACAATGTTGCCTGGTGAAATGTGGGGAATAAATTGTGATGGCACTGACGAAGGCGGAATCGCTGAAACGCGTTTGCCTAGGAATAAAAGAGGAATCGTAACCGTGTGTGCTCCTTGGTCTCTTTGGTGGGGACCTTTTGGTGGTAATATATATATATATATATATATATATATATATATATATATATATATATATATATATATATATATATATATAAGCACAAAATCCTGACCCTCCAATGCCACAGAGGGATTCTTTAACAGGTACGGACCACAGTCAATGTTGCATGCCAGACAATGCACCACAAGCGATTTCAAGGTTCCAAAAATCCTTCTTTAATTCATCAGACGAGTGTCCGCCTCAGACGCGTTTCGATCGCCTCCGCGATATATATATATATATCTCCGGCTCAAAACTCCATTACGCCGCGCAAAATGAAGGGACAGCACTCAGCAAGGTACACGGATCTATTTTATTTTCCGAGAGTTTTGTGCAGGACGGGTTTCGGCATCTGTTCCTTTTTCGACTAAATCAGCAAAGTGCATTTGCGTACAACATAAATATATCTGGTCCACATTGAGGTTCTTCCGGGTCAAACCTAATAAACATAGTAGACAGACTCAAAACAATAATGTGTATAGAGATGCCACAAATATAACAAAAAGGAAAAAATTCATTTCATACTTCAACTCGTTATTTGTTTGAGCCATTATTAACAAACAATTAAACTTATCGTTGTGTGCAATGCAGTACAAATAATGATGAATAATTCATTATTATATATGATTCTTCACAACAAACCTAAATAGATTACTGTATATGAGAGCACTCCTAATTGAGCCCTGAATGGGCATAAACAATTCCTTAACGTGGCGACTTTCTATGAGGGGGATTCTCAAATCCTGTCCCCAAGTTTTGGTGTCTGAGGGAGGTGAGGCAGATATGACAGTTGCCCACTATTTAATATATATATATATAACACCACTATGCATGGTGTGGGCGTGAGTTATAGTTAACTATAACTCATGCCCACAATATATAAATATATATTACTGAAAGTAATAAGTCATGCACTAAAGTAACTATAACTCATGCCCAAGCCATGCACAGTGTTGTCATTAATGATGTCATTTAAGATGTTGCAGTCATGTTAATAATGGGATCATAGAACATGTCATGAATGATGTAATATGTGAGGTAATTAGTAGGGCATGGAAAGGGTTTAAAATGTAGTTACTTTAGGGCACAATTTATACTTACTTGAAATAAATATAACTGATGAATTTCAGCAGTACAAATAATGATGAATAACTCATTATTATATATGATTCTTTACAACAAACCTAAATAGATTACTGTATATGAGAGCACTCCCAATTGAGCTCTGAATGGGCATAAACAATTCCTTAACGTGGTGACTTTCTGTAAGGGGGATTCTCAAATTCTGTCCCCAAGTTTTGGTGTCTGAGGGAGGTGAGGCAGATATGACAGTTGTCCACTATTTAATATATATATATATATATATATATATATATATATATATATATATATATATATATATATATATATATATATATATAACACCACTATGCATGGTGTGGGCGTGAGTTATAGTTAACTATAACTCATACCCACAATATATAAATATATATTACTGAAAGTAATAAGTCATGCACTAAAGTAACTATAACTCATGCCCAAGCCATGCACAGTGTTGTCATTAATGATGTCATTTAAGATGTTGCAGTCATGTTAATAATGGGATCATAGAACATGTCATGAATGATGTATTATGTGAGGTAATTAGTAGGGCATGGAAAGGGTTTAAATTATAGTTACTTTAGGGCACAAGTTATACTTACTTGAAATAAATATAACTGATGAATTTCAGTAGTTTAGTTTTTTCTGTGAATTTTTAAGTTTTTTTTTAACATAAGTGACATATTAATACAATTCTGATCTATAACATGACTTTAACTGCTGTTTTTCCTGGGAATTTCTATGTTTTTTTCAAACATAAAGTAAGATGTCCATTGCCATGCGCGGCGTGGGGTTGGGTGCAAGCGCCCTTTGATGTGTATGGCTTGACTTGTAGCAGAGAAGGAGCCTAAAATGTTCTCGTATCTCTAAATCGGGAATAATAACTCCCGCAGGGCCTGAATCTTGAATATCCCATATTTTCAATGCCAATGCCAGCCACTGGCTGCACACCACTGTTACTGCTATGGTACTAATAATTGATATGGGGCACCACAGATTGGTGGACACTGTCTCCAATGCTGAACTCTTCATTTACAAATCCTTGTTTTAGTCTAATTTGTTCAGAAGGGGCAAAACAAAAGTACAAGTTCTAGAAAGCATTATGTCATCACACAAAGTCTAGGACAGGAAACTGTATTCTTAATGACCAGGAGGGTGGTGGTCATCCTGATTACAGGTGATTCCTAGGGTGTGATATGTGATTGAACATTAGATCTGAGGGAAATCTATGTGTCATTTATAAAAGCTCAGTTTGACAGTAACACTACAAGAGGAGGCTGGAGCTCACTGGATATAGTCTGTATTAGATGCCAAGGAAGTTTCAGGCTAGACTCCTTGGGTGCAATACAAAAAGTGCCACTGGGGTGCTACAAGCACTGCCATCCCTTTATGTACCCCTGAGTACTTTGGTATTGCAAAAGGGACAACAGACACCTGCGAAGCCCCTTCTGCAATACCTAACTAATGTGCTACAGAACTATCCTGAGGGGACATTCCCTCAGTTCCAAGGGGTTGTAGCACCATTCTATTGAGAGAACTCTGCAGCAGTTCCATAATATGGAAGAGGGGGCTGAGGCAAAGGAGGTGTTACGAGCCACAAAGAGATGGCGCACAGTAAGTGAGCTCCTTGTGGCTACCATCTGAAATAGGGGAAAATTAGGTATTCACTTCTCTGCAGAGGGTTAGAGCGTGCAAATAGTCCAACTATTCCGGGGAGGAACATTCCTAACTGTCGAAACTATTAAAACCAAGAGGAACACACTATTCTAGATACATTTACATACTTTGTTTAAAATTTTCTTAGGGTTGTGTACCCAGCTTTCCGTAGTGAACCATCTGTGTTTACACCCCTGACCAAAATCATACCTTTGGAAGTCACTAGATGTTAGGGAGAGTCACTGAGAAATATATCTATTAAAGCTAACACATCATGGGAAACAGCTTTTGGAGTAGAAATCTCCAATGAGTGCTGGAGATATTGGTATTAAAAAACACACTAAGGATCTAAGGGGAGAGGCCCTGAGTCAGAGAACGTACTACTCCCTGTCTATATATGTACCTCACAACAAGTAAGTCTTGAGAAATTTAGAATCAAAGAAGAGGACTGCTCACAAGTCTGTTACAGTCTAGGTGTCGGACTGAGGGGTATATGCACAAGAACTGCAGCTAACTAGCATTAGCTTTACTTAGCGGCAGTTTTCTTAACGCGGCCTATCACCAAAAACTATCGCCCTGTTAGCGATGTATTTCCAATACGTCGCTACATGGCGATAGTTTGAGGTAGCCGTGGTGAAAACTGCAGCTTATACTGGCGTGAAAGCGATACAAATTCTGACGTTAGCGGGCGAAAACTAACGAAAGGCCAAGTTGAGGGCAAAAAAACTCACATTAGTCATCAGAACTTCACCTTTTTTGCCTCTAGAGGCAAAAATAGCCAATAAGTCCACCTCCAATTAAAAAAATAAAAGAAAAACAATGGAATGCAGAACGGAGCAGGCAGGGACAAGTGCAGCACAGATCAGCAACCTCCCCAAACTCCCCAACAGCCAGGATAACCAGACAGAGTCCCAGTGGAAGATTAAATGCAGAATCAGGGCTACATGTATAAAAAGAGGCGCATCGCTAGGGAAAACCTGTGATGCATCACTTTTCATAGTGCCCTCCTTGCAACTCCATGGCAGCCAAAACCTTAAAAGCACGGACAGTCCCTGGGGCCAGGGGTACTCGCTGTGCCTGCATCTGGGACCCGGAGTAGGATGTGTAGGTGCTGTGGAGTTGCTGGGTGCTGGCTGTAGCCATTGAGGCGTCGGCAATCGCCCTTACCTGGTGGTGAAGTCTGCCAGGTCACATGGAGACATGTTGCTGACCTGTGTGAGAAGACCGCCTGGTACCTCTTGGAGCTGTGAATAATAGAAGCGTTCCCGCGTACCAATGTAGGGTGGTGTGCATCACATACCACATGCCACCACTACACCGGGGTGCACAGAGAAGATTTACCAATGGTGGGACACGCATCTCTGCATCACAGGCTGGAGGATGTTGCACTGGACGGACGCTGTGGAAGGTGAGGCCCCTGAGCTGCCCCGAACTTGTGTGGTGGGAGCGCTGCAACTTCACGCATAAGGGGGCCCTGTTGCATCACATGCATCAGGAGGTTCCCCAGTGGACTTAGTGGCGACTGCCATACCCAGGCTTGTGGAATCCCACCTGGCTGAGGCTCCTGCTGGCTGAGTCATAGGTTTGGAGCGAGTGCTGCGGATTGTGCCACGGTGTCAATGTCCAGATGAGGAGAAGGGGGGACGTGCAGCGGAGGAGGCCCGGGGATCGAGTCGGCCCCAGGCCTAGCTCCTGTGGGTGACGAACCCCCAGTGGCGGCTCCTATGCTATGGCGGAAGAGTGTCGCCCCACTGCTTTCAAGCAGTGCAAGAAGAGTAAACATAACATGACGATAACTTTCTGATATTCTCATGCTATGTTTCGTTTCGGGGCAGGAGGGTGGATGGCAGGGCCAGACTGGGTACTGAAACCCGCCCTGGCAAACTGCTTGGCTGGGCCCCCCTGGGGTGGAGGGGGGTGCAGTCTGCCAGGGCCGGTGTCAGCCGATTTTGTTACAGAGGGCCGATTTTTCCGACCCCCGGTAACAAAAATTGCCCTTAGGGGCCCAATACCAGCCCCCACCCTGGTGGCCCACCAGGGAAATGCCCGGTGCCCTCTATGGCCAGTCCGACCCTGGTGGGTGGGGCTTCTCTACTCACAGAGCTGGGCAGGGGCAGAGTGGTATGCCCACTCAAGTGTGTAATAACTGTTTGGTTGGCCCTCTCAAGCTGCCCAAAGCAGTCATGCGCACTTCCCTGTTTGCAATGCAGGCTGCATTAGAGCCTACATGGAGAACATGCCCACCCCTCCAACCCCTGGCTGTATGCCTTGTCACGGGGCTCAAGAATAACCACAACGCCACATTGCAGTGTTGTGATTGGCCTTGGGGAAGAAGCCTGGCTTTCTGCTTCCTCTTCCTGAAAGCAGACTCAGGAGAGCAGAAACACAGAAGACGCGGGACCTGGCCTCAAGGTAAGATTAAAAAGAAATATATGTACAACGCCCGCTCCTCCTGCGTCCCCGCCCCCTTCTGTTTCCTTATCCTGTTTTCCTCCTCCTAGCTGTCCAGTCCTCCCCGCAGCACTACTTAATGGCGGCAGTTGTGTGGCCATGCGCAGCGGGTGTACCGCTGGTGTGCTAAAGGCAGCCCAAAGGTAAGCCTGTCTGCATCTATCCACCCCTGGACAGTGTCCAGCACCAAGGATCCTTCCTCTCAGACACTCCACCGCTACGACGCCAGCACCCTCCTGGCCATCAGTCCTGGACGCCATACCGCCTGCCATCTAGTATCACTGTAGAATTCCCTTGCTCCCTGTGCCTGCCAAAACTGAAAATGCACCTTCAGCCACATCAGCACACCAGTGCCTCCGGCCGCTCAGCCGACCAACAGTGCAGCAGACCGGCTCAACTGCATCCTCCTCAACGTGCGGTCCCTCCACAAACACGCAACAGAAATCTGGGACCTCCTCGACGCCACCTCTTCAGACATCGCCTTGTTCACGAAAACCTGGACCAACCTCTGCTCTGGACCAGACATCGTCATCACCACCATCCACGACAGCTACAAATTTACCTGCATGGACCACCCTGAGCGCCCAGGAGGAGGCATTGCCATTGTCTAACAAACCACACTCCGACAGACCACGCACTCTAATGACCACCATGGAACACCTCCACTTTCAGACCTGGACCACCCCAACCCCACCATCCGTGGCACCCTCGTCTACAGGCCCCGGCCCATGAACCCCCATTTACTGATGCCATTGTAGGCCTCATCGCACCCCAGGCTCTGCCATCCACTGACTATATCCTACTTGGACACCTCAACTTCCACCTGGACAACCCCAGCGACCAGAACACCACCACTCTCCTGGCAAACCTCACCAACATCGGACTCAAGCAGCTAGTCACCGCACCAACCCACATAGCCAGGCACACGCTCGACCCTGTCTTCTCCGCCAATGGGAAGTTTAACTACAGCCACACCCCCAAACTCTCCTGAACCAACCATCATTGTATGTATCAAGCCTTCACCACGCCCATCGTACACCACCGCCATCATCGCCCCCCCCCCCCCAGCCGCAGTTGGATCAAGGCCATCATTGACATTTTCAGCAACTCCCTCAGCACCACCACTCCGCCAACGCTCACAGATGCCAACACCACAGTGTGCAAACTCCACCGATGGAGCTCCAACTGTGCTGACACCCTGGCAGCTCCTCTGTGTCAGTGGACCAAGGATCTGGGGGCCGCTGGCTGCCTGGGACGGTGACAGCAGACACCCAGAACGCCAAACTAGACTCTGTACAAAGGGACACATCTAGGCATATGTGTGACCTTTTGAACCCTTATGCCACATTATACCTGCGTCAGGTAGGATGAGGTAGGGTGAGCATTCCCATCCAACAAAGCCTCGTGGGAGTGGCACAGTGAAATCTATGAGATTCCATTGCAACAGTTCTAGGACTCCACTGAGTCATACCATATGCCTGCCTCATGGTGGGCATGAGGGTGATACCGTGCCAAGGGGATAGGCCTGTCCCAGGCATTGCTGGAGTTGTGTCATGCTTGCAATGAAATTGCAGCAATGCCTGACTTTAGCGCCGACAGATATGCCAGGAATACTGACACATCTGTAAATCCTTGCAAAATGGAGCGACGTATAGTAAATACGGAGCACCCATGGTGTCGCAAGGAGGGCGTAGTGAAAAGTGTTGCAACGCTGTTGTATCGCAGCGATGCAACACTTTTCATGAATGAGACCCAGGACTGCGCTCTATCTTATTGTTGTGCGCATTCCTGAGCTTTTGTTTTGGCGCAGGGCAGCGCAGCAATATTCTTTGCAGCGCTGTCCAGCACCAAACCCTCTGAAATGAAGCCCCAAGTGATTGTACCAATTTTAAGACCAGCTATTTTCTGGTCATAAAAAAACTGCCTCAAACTGAACTTAGAGGCGGTTTTGGGGGTTTTGCACCATACAAGAAATTCCTTGTAAATATCGCAAAGTGGGGTTAGAGGCAGTTTTTGCAAGGGAACGCCCAACTTGCATCTCATTTTCGTTAACTCACGCTAACATAAGTGGCAATCTTTGAAATTCATGTTTTCGCTGGAAATTTGCTGCCAACTCCAGCACAATAAAGAAATAGCTGCCGTAACGTTAAAAAATTGATGCTATGGTGGCGTTAAGTCCTTGTACATATTTCCCTGAGTGTCCCAACCATCGTACAGGGAAGAACCTCTTTTAGGACAAGAACCCCCACTCACCCAGAGGTGACATGTTTCATCATTGGGTTTCCTCCTCACACCAGGGTCTCAAGGTCATTGGTGTGGCTACAGCTCTCCGGGCTACGAAGAGGAGCTGAGGTGTTCTCAAGAGATGAAATGAAGAAGAGGGTGGTGAGGGGCAGAGTGCAATGAAGGGTGGTTGTGAAATAAAACTGTCTCCCGGAGGCCAAATAATATTTATTACATGGTCTCCTGGGACAGGATTAAAAAGAGAGAGGACTAGGGGTTACCAGCAAGTATACCCCTAAAGTATGTAAACATGTTTCTGCCCTTCATTGACCCCGCTCGGGGTTCGGGGGCATTCTTCAGGACCAAGTAACTAGTCACTCTGCATAGAAAATATACATGTATGTAAGTATACTTTCCACCAAAGTTCAGTAGCCTGCTAGATCAGTCGATGGCCGGATTGGGAGGGGGTCCACAGTCAATCTGAAATAAACATTCAGAGATAAACAACACCATTAAGCATGCCGTGATGTGTCCTACTGAAGTTCCAAAAGAGGTTTTCATAACAAACAAAATTGTGCTAAGTGAAGTGCTTACTTGCCTAAACAAACTCTAACATCATCTTACCTGTTCAATGACGTGATAAAACCCCTCGCCAGCCATGTAGGTGACACCGCTTGTCACACAGCCACGGGTGAGAGAACCTAAGAGAATCAAAACAACACTCATCACAATCATGTACTTCTCAATATTATGCAAAAATAAAAATAAAGTTAAGATTAAATTAGTTGTACAAGGCTGTTCCTCGATTACTCAGGAATTATAATGCTGACATACAATGGAGTCTTGTAGTGCACTCAGAGACTGAGTGTGTGTGAACTGATTTCCATCAAGCATAGCCCAAAACTCTGGGGACAGCATGGTGTTGTATTTCAAAATAGTCAGAGGTCATGTAATTAAATAGAAAGGAATACTGGTGGAGAGGGCCAGTCCCATGCCTACCTATCAAGTGGTTTCAACAGGGGAGGAAGGGTAGGGAGGGCGCGCATTCAAAGAGATCAGAGAGAAAATCATCTACCAAGGTGCACGTCCCTGATTACGATTATCAGAAAAGAAGAAGTAGGAAGTATACACGGGCTTGCAGGCCTTTTTTATGTCTTATAGAATTATAAGGTATACAATCACGAAGAACTCTATGTACATCTGTGAGATCACAACCTATAGTTGTTATGAACTGAGAGTATACACAAGATCAATCGATGTAAATGATTAAATGTCTAGATCTCTTCATCAACGTATACAAATCAGGAGAGAATAATGGGTCCTAGACCAGGATACAAGAAGATAGAACTAGATTGATGAATTTAATGTTTGTTACTATAACATGATAAGAAATTTGGGGGTAATAAATGGGGTTGGAAGTTCCTGGCACTTCACTAGGAATGCATATGTTAGACCATTGCAAACAGAGCAAAACATTTTTTTTCCTCTGATAATAGTTGAAAATCCTGATACTATACAGGAACTGTTGGTGTTAAAGTATCATTATCACAGACACATTCAATAATGTCTCTCCTGTGACTATAGAAAGGTTGTTGCATAATTGTTTTTACTATAAAATCAGAACAACTACAGTTCCCAAAATGCCTCCTAATTGGCTGAGGAGGGAAACAAAATATATATCTTTGTGAAGAAAGACTCACCTACCGTGATAAAGACCTTGTGAGGATGAAACATGTTGGT
The DNA here is from genome assembly GCF_964204655.1 of Triturus cristatus. NCBI lineage: Eukaryota > Metazoa > Chordata > Amphibia > Caudata > Salamandridae > Triturus > Triturus cristatus. Next base: position 790,532,236 of record NC_140581.1, on the reverse strand, counting down.
AGAGAGTTGTATGTTGAAATAAATCCTTGAAATCGAGTTCATGGAGTGTAGCGTACTTTATTGTAATCCAGCGGAAGCGGAGTAAAATATACTTTCACAATGTCACCCAATAAACCATGAACCAAAACTACAGTACAAATCTGTTATAACCAAAGAGTTCGGGTCCATAGAAACTCTACAACCACTTACAAAACTTCAGGTCCCCGATAGGTCTTTATAGGAGCTAATAGGGACTCAGATAATAAGAGATGGATGCAATTTCCTCATGAGAAATGCCTATCCAATATCACTCTAACAATAACATGTAAAAAACACTCGGCAATAAGGACAAACTCAGTATATCTATCAAGGTACTTTTATCTAAACTTCAAATATGAATGGTCAATACACAAAAACACATTAGATCATCAGTACTTTGGTTAATTCCATGAATACAGGTAAAATCACAATAATGCAACATAGGTAAATACATCATAAATCAATTACTGGCGTAAGGAGAGGGAGAGAGAGACAAAGAGATAGGTACACATTGCAAATTCAGAATGGAATTCGGGAATTCATATGAACCTAGATCAATGAACTAATGCCAGCGTGCAAAAGTCTGTAAAATAGGCAGCCCTTCAATCAGAAAGGTATGGCCTGTGCAACACCATCAGCCAATGATGTACAAAGAGATAATCAGGATAGCTCAGTTCAGGGGAATCAAGGTTTGGACCGACAGTGTGTCACGTCCAGAAATGCAGGGGAAAATAGTCAGCCAGCCGGCAGTAGCAGCGGCAATATCAGTTCTCCCAAGATGAAGAGATCCCAAGAGAGTTTGTTTCTTGCCACAGAGTAATTATACCTCAAACTGTTCCCAGTTCCAACCTTCAAATGTTTCTTCTTCACTGTACTGTACAATACTTTATAGAAAGCATGTCATGACAGTCGCTATTATTAAACACTGTAGGTATGCTCTATATATGTTGTTCTGCTGATCCCTGGAGGAAATTAGTGTAAAAATAAAATGTGACTTGCAAGCCATGTTAGACTTGCAATTTTAGAATGGGTTTTAATTGATGCAGAAATGTTTTCACTTAGAAATGACACACAGAAAAAATGTTCCCACGTTGTAATGTAAAAGAAATCCCTGTAATGTGTTACTGATACACGCAAAATATTGCATTATTAATGAATAATGTAGGGAAATCTTACTTGTACATTTTTTTATAATATGTGTTAAAAATATTTTGTACTAAGCTACCATTCCTAAAGGTGTACATTTAGGTAGGCCTCAAAAGCCTTTTCTCTTGACTCTTGCTTGTAGCTCAATAAACGTTCATTTAGATCATTTGCTTATCACCATATCTTCTTTAGGAATTTGCTGACTCCTATCATGTGTTTCACTCAGTTTCCTCACCCCATATTAGATCATTTACCTTAATACAATGAGCCCTGCTGTGTTTTTTTATAATGAATAATGATGTAAACATGTTCTGCGTGCTTCATCAGAACATATTGCTAGTTTGCCTCCACATTTTCTGTTAGACCTTTGTCTTCACACTGAAAGACATAGAGCATCCCTTAGCTTAGGTAAGAAGGTTCTCATGGGAACTCTCCTCCATGTAACAACCTTTGCAACAGTGTTATACTATTGTATCAGCGTGAACGTTTACCATGGGGATCGGAGAAGAGACATTGGAAGTTTGACAACACCATTGGATGAGCGGTTTCAATTGGTTCAGAAGAGTCAACACCTAATAATGTTGATACATTATAGTTCGATTTTATATTAATGAGTGTTCCTAGGTAGCTAGAGTAGAACGAGATTGAGAAACCTTTGAGATGGACTTGATTGATAAAGCAGATCCTAATATGAGACTTAGAGATCCTTTCCTTGCCTTGCTACTCTTCTCCTGGAGAGTTGTACTTACCTGTTATCGCCAGCTATTGCTAAAGTTGACTTACTTTCCTTTACCTAAAATCTTTTTCAGATCAATGCTACTGCAGAGATCATTCTATTATTGACTGTTGCTACTGCAGATCTTGGGAACTTGGCTGAATTTCCAAAACGACCCTTCATGGGACGTTTTGTCTTATTCTTACATTGTTCTTTTCCTAAAGGAACGCTTCATGGGTTCTATTTAGAGTAGGATAGGTCCCTTATCTAGCTTTGTGATGCTTTCCTTTATGGAACACTGTGTATTGATTTTATGCTGTCACTAGTCAATTACTTTATTGATATTTTTGTAAACCGACTAATCCAAATAAAATGACAAACCCATACTAATCCTTCAAGATAAAAAAAGGTGTTGAAACTTTTTCAAACTCTCTTCATTGAATGAACATCTAAAATTCTAATTGCAGATAATTTATGCATTATCTATATTTTGTATTAGCTCCATTCATATCCAGTGGCGTATCCTGGTCAGTAAGATTGGAGAGGAGGGGTGAGCTTCAGATTATTCAACAATCACGCTGGCATTTATTATTAAAATATACTATACGACAACCAAGGTGCAAGAGAGAGGTCTAAAGGGCAGTGAAAGGGAAGAAGAAGGCAAACTAGTAGGAGTACCAAGTGAGAGAAAACACAATATTTTGCAAAACAACTATCATTTTCGAAGACTTTCAGAGCAGGCATGGAGAAAGTGTATGTTTGTTGATGTCTGTGTGAAATTTGACAGATACTTCACCATAGCCGACTGAAAGCACCTATACCCAACTATTTATCAGAAAATACACTTAATGGGGGGGTGTAACAGCCCAAATGCCCCCACATAGCTATGCCCCTGTTCATACCACTGCGATAAAGGTCTATTGACCCTGTTCAAAAGCCATCAGAAGTTCCCAAGGATGAAGTCTGTAAGTTGGGTGTTGAATTTTGAAACCCTTCTTGGGCTTTCCCACACCCCTTGATAAAGCCAATAGGCCCTCGCTTTTTATATTTGAATGTTTTGATCATTTTAAAAAGTCGGTAGGACTGCCTTGCTTAAAATTACACTGTTTATCAACCAATCCCCACGCACAGCCAAAGCAGTGTACAGTGGGGGGTTGAGCACCGGGGGGGGGGGGGGGCGGAGTGCAGGGTCTGGCCCTGACTTGCACAACAAGCTCTTTTGGTAGGCTAATCCTCATCTCCATCTTTCTAACTGTTTAGCCAAAGGCCATTTGTGCTGGGTGGTTTTGCACCTGTGGAGGGGGGGGCTGAGCGCACAGCTGAAAACTGAGCGCAGCGAGGGGTTGGGCACAGGGATTGTCCTCGACTCTCCCCACATAAGGGCTATTTCTTCCTGATACGAAATTAGGCATGTCTGTGACTTGTGATATTTAGGAAGTTATTGGGTGCTATATTAAGATCTTCTATCCTCAGATGCTTGTTTACTGGATGTAGCTTCCTCTAGGAGTTGATTCACAAGGGTTAGAGATAAGTTGCAAACAACTACTGGGAAACGGCATTTACAACGCGGGCTGAGCCACGCATGCTTGTTTCCCCACAAACAGAAACACGCTTGCCTTAACCACGAATATGCCTTAAACACGCATATGCGTGGTAAAGGCAGCGTGCGGTGTAGATGCTGGGATGGTGACAGGAAGAGGAACGATCGCGAGAGGATGCAGTCTGGTAGGTGGGGTTGGGGCTGGGTTTTAGGGGGGTGGGTGGTAATTGTTAAGGGTTCGGGGATAGAGTTTAGGGCTCATGTTTGGGGGTAGTTTATTTAGCTCAGGTGTGTCAGGTCTGTTTTCAGGGCTCGGGAGGGAGGTTGTTTTTAGGACTCGCGGTGGGTCGGGTCATTTTTAGGGCTCGGGTTGGTTGGGGTTGATTTTAGGGCTCGGGTTGGTTTCAGGGCTCGAGGGATCATGGTAGTGTTTAGGGCTCAGGGTTGTTTTTAGGGCTAAGTGGAGTCAGGGTTGATTTTAGGGCTCAGTGGGGTCAGGGTAGTTTTTGGGGCTCGAGGTGAGTCGAGTAGTGTTTAGGGTTCAGAGCTGGGGGGCTGGGGTGTGATCTTTACCACACATCCATTTTACCAGTCATACCTTTACCATGAAATTGTGTGGTAAAGGAATGTGTGGTAAAGGAATGCATTGTTACAACGCAAGTCGTTACAACAACTTGCACTGGATGGCGCTATACACTAGGCAATAGTATGATTTACTATTCCAACACCTTCCCTACTGTTACGTAGGCTGGAGTTGGAATAGTAAATCATACTATTCCTAAGTCCAGCAACCTCCAGCGCAAGTCGTTGTAACAACTTGCATTGTAATGCCTGCGGTGTAAACGTATCGCGGTGCGAAGACCGCGATGTAACGTCATATATTCGCATTGTTCAGATGCATTAGTTCAGGCAGTGTTGTAGAGGCACGGGTGGTTTAGCCATGCATGCCTCTGTCATACAATCATGACTACTACACTTGAGCACACCGGATAGTCATAGGAGCTATGATTTTTTCTAATTGAAATACATTTCCAACCTCCTAGTCCCCAATGCACACATTAATACCTGGATTTCCCACATACATGCACATGTGACAACAATACCCCTAATCGCGGACATTCAAAGACATAGACAGGATCAAGAAATACACCAGCATCCATATTTTTACAGTTTGGTGATTGCTCCTTCAATATCAACTTTTTTACATATAGTTCTCCCCTGAGTGCACACACTTAATTGAGCGATGCGCTTTTGCCCACTTTTTCCAGGGAGTAAGTTAGATCTATTCTGATAGGTGTCAATTTGAAATGTTTTAAAAAAATTGTATGGGGTACTCTGCATTGCATGTCCTTGGTCCCTAGCACGACACTCTCCTTTTTAGGCAGATGACACATTTGGAGAAGCCCTTCTCTGTGCACAATGTACAACTGCAGACATGCTGTAGTCGTGTTGGTATGCATTAGGCCCTTGTAGCGCGTGCTAATGCTGTGCAAATTTGTGCACTTGCCATTCTTCAAATAGTGGGCATATTTGACATCATTCCCTCCCTAGTGAAAAGCCTATTTTCAAACAAAGGCGTTTCCAGTAGGACATTTTAAAGGGTTTCGTCTGTTTTGTCCTTCCTTTAAACATCTTGGCCTCCTGCATTGAAAAATACTTGGTTTTATGATTTCTGGGACAAAGTGGTATGCAGACTATTCAAATACCACAGGACAGTTTTCGCAGTACAATGCTCCCACATACCATTTAAGTGAGTGTTAGGTTCTGCAGAGGGAGACAATACGGCTCGCTTTGCCTGTGGTTAATAAACAGAGCCCGGCCCGTGGAATGTTACAGGGAGTACACAGTGTTCCTGCGCCACGGTCTGTGTCCAGCTAAGCGTTCCCAGTCAGGAAAGGTCAGAAGACAGCGAGTCTGCCAAGGTGGAGATGGGCCCCTGCCAACCGAGAGAGGTACAGTGTTACCGTCCACGTGCCTGTCTACGGTGACTGCCATTTCATGCCTTTATTAAATATATGCGTGCAGCCTGGACTTACGAAAATAATTTTTATGACCATATTCGCTTTCTGTGAAAGTTTTCATTTTAAGATTCAAATCGTAGGCAAGGCTGGAAGTGCCTGTTAAATGGTTTACTAAAATCAGACGTTTAGCACCTGCAGAAACACAGCACTAAAAGTAATCGAGTAAAATGTATTTTTAAAGAAGCGTAAGCGAAACGGCTTGTGTGTTTTATTACACTTCTAACGAGTTTGTTTACACATGGTGTTCAGACTGGTGACTGGTGACTGGTGAACAGCATTTAATATCAATTAGTGAAAAGAAAATGAGATATGCAGCACAGCATTGGAAAATATTAATACTGTCCGTAATTATTAACGGACCGCCTTTTCCGGTTATGTACTCTTTCTCTCTGTTAGGCGAAACACAGATGTCTGTAGAGAACACTTGCAATTCTATTTTGCATATTCTGACACGTCATTCTCTTCCCCCAACAGTGTCCGCCTGTCTCACTTCCGTCTGGTATCTCTGAAAAATCCCATCCACCCTTCCTTTGAGCTTCAACATTTCACTCCCCTAACTGCCATTACTGCTTCAGAACTGACCACACCTGTTGCCAGTCCCACCTTAACTCAAACACCAATCCTTTATGCAAAATCACTGAAAAGCACCGAAATTACTGTGTGCCGCAGCAACTCCTGCTCCTCACGCAAGAAATCCCCTTATGTCAAAGTAACATGTAAATCTCAGAAAGGAAACTTTATTTTGAATGAAAACACAAGACATGCACCTGCTCGACGGTGCTCCCACATCTACCTAAGGAGAACACCACTTGCAGCAGTTCAAAAGTGATTCTTAATAGGGGTGGGCGGAATTTGCGAAATTCACTTTCGCAAACTATCGCGAAAATGTTAAAAATCTCCGCAAAAACGCGGAAATATCGCGAAGACGTGGAAGTATTTTTCCCGCCCGTTCGCGGTATTTTCTGCGTGATCACGGCTTGCCAACTTACCCATGCGGTTGCTCAGGGGCGTGAGATCTCAATCATCTCATACTCTCGCGGTGCATGATCACGAGAAGAAAGACGTGATCGCGTGACGAATGACGTGATCGCGTGACAAATGACGTTAATGCGGCCGCGAACTGTCGCGAGACAGCGCAAATGGCTACCAACAATCCAACATCTCCTGGAGAACGCGACCGGATCGGGAAAACTTGTCGGCGAACGTGGAGATTCAGGTAAGGCGATCGCACGCACGCGAGAATGTATTTTTTTACAGCGCGAGCAGGAAAAAAAATTCCGGTAAGATGCGGATTGCGGAAATTTTGATATTTTCGCGCTCTCCGTAGAACGCGAAAATGTCAAATTATTGCAATTTCCACGAGCGGAACAGAATTTTAGTCCAGGCCTAATTCTTAATACAAACTCCTTAAGCTCCAGCCCTCTATTATCTTTGAGCTTTCCATCACCATTCAGTATCAACCACCATAACTCACTGGCCACTTCTACTTCATGGACACTTTACCCCGATACCCTGTCCACTACCAGGAAACTTTTGATTTCACTGAAATTGAGACCAAGATGGGGTCCCACAGTCTCTCACTTCAGGTAATGGGGTTGACTTTATCCTAGAGGGATTCTTGGCTTTACACCCACATACATGCTCGTACATTCAGGTACATCTAGTTAGGGATGCATCGTAGGAGTACACATTTTATTACTGTCATGTATTTTATATACTTGCCTGTATTCATTGTTTTAGCATGATGGTAGAAATCTACCATCCTTTTACTCTGTAAGTGCTTATTACAATTTATATCTGTTACTGTGTAATGGTTGTTTCACCACACCTATTTTACACTAGAATGATGCTGATTCAATAAAAGCTTATTGAGAAACATCCCCACCATTTATTCTGTGGATCTCTCTGATACAAAGTGAGCATGAGTGACTGAGCGAAAAGTACACTGTTTCCACTATCCCTGATGGGACAGAGTTGTAATGTTCGATAGTTGCCAAGAACTATCCTCTCCTTGGTAAGAGGGGTTTCTAGTGGCACTGTGAGCTAGCTGGTCCACAGGCTAACATATTCGGTAGGGGTGTCTAGAATCAGTCTGACTCCAATCTTACAGTATAGGTTGTCTAAACCCGCAGATTCTATATAGAGTTATAAGTACTACACAACATGGTGCCGCCAACGTTGGTTTTGTAGTTACTTAACAGTCAAATCTGAGTAGTTCAGTTGTGCTTTTCTCAGAGACCCTTACTCACATTTTCCCAGAGACGTTTGGAGTGGGAAGGGAACTATCCGCCACAGCTGAGTAGCCTAAATTCCTATTTATTGGTTGTAGGTTTATCAAGCTTGAAGGACAAACAGTTCCTATTGTGCATAAAACCTTATCTCAGTTTCCTTGAAACTCTTACTTGAAACTTTTTGTCAAACAAACGGCTGATAAAAATGCTGCTGTGTGAGCACAGCTTGCTGCAGTCAGGGAAGAAGAAATAGAAGGGGAAATAAACATTTCAGAAAATGTTAGGTATGCCCTTACTCAAAAGCTAACAGACTACAGAGTCACAGCTAGGGGTGGGACGGTAACCTTCGTAATTGAGGCTCGCGAATCATATAGAACAGAGGTATTCTATTAATGGGTTTCATTCCCACAAGCAGATGCACAATCAAATACATTTCATTCTTACACTGAAAATGAAACACCAAATGAATACAGTCCGTATGAGGACATTGAAATTCCGTTCACCTTCCAGGAGCACATAAACTGGTTTAAAGGCGCCCTTCCCCATACAAAAGACAAAACAAGACTAGGTCCACTCGGAAAAGATGGAGCCACTTGGCCAGTCCTTGCGGCTTATACGCCGTATCCAGACACACAATGCCAGTAGCAGACCTACGTCTACTTCATAAAGAAATTATAAAACTTTGCAGAAACCTGACACAGTTCGTGAAGAGAACACTCACACTTCAGCCAACAAGCAGTACAAATTCAGGGTTCTACAACTAAAATTACACAACAAACGCTATACTCAGTTAAGCGTAGAATGCCCACTAAATGTGAGCAAATGCCATTCTGGATAGCTAAAAAAATAACACAGCTTGAGGCAGTATTTCCACACACAACCCCTCAAGAAAAACACAGAATGCTAACAATCTGCTTGCCAATGGGGATAGCTCCTGTACCCAATAAAACAAGAAGCGAAAAAACTGGTCAGGTAGATTTTAGATCAACTTGAATTCCAAGGTGTAATAGAACCTTGCACCTCTGCAATGAATAATCCTCTGTTTCCTGTAATGAAATCTGACAATGCATACCGTCTAGTTTTAGACTATAGACATCTGAACACATGCACTAAAACATTTGCTGTACAGAATGCACACAGTGCCCATTGATGAATAACATTGTGCGGAAAAAATTCAAAACAACACTAAATATCTCAATTGGATTCTTCTGCCAAAATATAGTGCCTTAAAGCAGGTATTTAACAGTATTTTTCATGCTATGTTTCCACATCAATTTTGTCGACTCCCCCAAGGGTATCAGAGGAGCCCCGGGTTGTTCAGCGCTAGGGTACTTCAGAATTTGGATGAAGAGGCATTGTCCTATGTGGATGATATTTATCTGACGGATGATGATTTACAGAATTACTTGACCAGTGTGAGCACCATAATTTTGGGGTTTGTCTCTGAAGGCTACAAATTCAACTTTAAACAAAATCTAAAATAGCCCACCTCAATGTCCTATTTTTGGGATACAAGCTATCAAGTGAAGGAAAAGGCCTGGCAGCTAACTTTTTAGAAATGTGTGCGCTGCTCCAACCTCCTAAATCTTAAAAAAACTTACAATCCATATTAGGATTTTTAAATTTTGGCAGAACATACAATTTGGATTACGCAGAAAAAGTAAAACCTTTCAATGACTTAATAGGACCTGATTTTTCAGTTAGGCACTGGAAACAAGAACACACAGATATCCTTTGTTCCCTACAAGCTGACATGATAGCTTCAAAACACTTGTATACACGTGCAAATGAACGCAATCTGGTGATCTGCGTTATAGCGGTTCAATCTCGCTACACTTACCTAACCTTCAATGAAGGCGAAACGGCACCCATAGCTTACAAATCACGTTTGTAAACAAATGCTGAAATGCACTTTGCTTCTACATAGAAAATCCTGACAGCAGTACAGACTGCTGTGGTAGGAGAAAGAGCACTGGCCCAGGGGAAACAAAAAATTGTCGTAACTCCAGTACCAGCCTTAGAGGCTGCTACAAGGGCAAGCGTTTCTAATGCTAAAGGATTACATCCAAGATGGATACAATGGGCTAATTCTCTCACTGCAACAGATGTAGAATACAGATATGACCCATGGCTAAAAACACAAGCATTCTTGCAATATGAACAAGAATATGCTCTCCCAAATGAAAAAATGCTCAGCCGGCCGTAGGGAGTAAACAACAATACAGCGTGCTTGTGCAATTGTAAAAGACCGTATGCGGGAAGGCAAGTACCGCCCCAGCGATACGAAGACACAGGGGCAGATTTATGTTTCCTGGCGCATCCCTGCAAATCAGCAAGGATGCGCCAGGAATGATGCGTCACGCAAGTTTACCCTTGCGCCACACATGATGCGCCGCATTTACAATGCGGCGCATCATGGCGCAGGAATAAACAGATGCGTGACGCATCCGATGGCGTAAGGTTGGCGCAGTGCTTCAGTTGCGTCGCAAGCGCGACGCAACTCCAGCACTGTTCCAACCTACCCTATCCCTAACATGGTGCGTCAAGCCTTACGCCTGCTTCAAGCAGGCACAGGGTTTTGGCGCATCAGCGTTGGGAAAGTGACTCAGTCAAATCTTATAGATTTGACTGAGTCACTTTTCAGGGGCGTTCCTGCGACGGAACGCCCCCCCCTCTGTCGACACGCCCACGTGAAACCTGACGCAGGTTTTACGTGGCGCAGGGCTTTACATCGTGACGCATCTCCATAGATGCGTCACGATGTAAATATGGCGCAACGTGGCGCAGGGTTTACACCGCCGCTGCGTCACAAAAGTGACGCAACGGCAGCGTAAAAGTGGCGCATCTCCAATATAGATCTGCCCCACAGTCTCTAGGAGATTGCACGGCTCAGCTGGCAGAATTAAAAGCCCTATTACTGGCACTAATAAATACGGCTCGAGAATTCCCCATTCTTATAGTGTGCGAGTCTTTTTACTATGTCCAGTCATATAACGAATATCTTCCCTACTGGGGTCAAAATGGGTTTAAGGACTCAAAAGGTGGCACAATTAAGCACAAAATGCTGTGGGAACAGGTAGCTGAGTTGAAAAACGATCTTTCAAGATCTCACGTGATTCAAATGCTGAGTCATCACTGTGATGGCGTTCCCGTTGAAGGGAATTCATTGGCTGATGAAGCCGCAAAGGGGGCAGTACGAACTGCTGCCATAGCTGCAATCACTCATTCAAAAACGAGAATAGACGGATAGATAATGGTAGCTGTCATTGCTTCACCCAAAAACTGCTCAGCCTTACCGAAAGGTTTTCCACTCAAGTACTTCTTCAAGTTAGATGCAAATAACATTCCTTATGCTCAGATTCCTGGAGTGGGGGATAGAGTAATACCAAACATAGATCGCAGATTAGGTTTAATAGTAGATGCACACGAGGGTCTAGGTTCTGCACACGCATGGATTACCGCAACAGTTTCTTTATTGAAACAACACTATTGGTGGCCTGGTTTAACAAAACAGATGAAGAATTTTGTCTTAAAATGGGACATCTGTCAGCAGATGAAGGGTTACATCCACCGTAGCATGTCCAGCCCAGACACCTTTAATAATATCAGACAGACCACTCGCGTGTGTCTATCTGGACCACTGTGGCCCCCTACATTTGGATGGGGCTTTCATGTATATCTTGGTGACAGTGGATTCATGCTCAAGATTCCTATGGGTATGGCCTCAGCGCTCGGCTGACGCTCGAACTGTAATAAAAGATTTGCGAGTCTTCATAGGGACATACGCAGTTGGCACATTACAGTCTGACCGTGGCCCCGTGTTTAGCTCTAGGGTTTACAAGGAAACCATAGAAGGTTTGGGTATAGCATTGTGGTACTCCTCTCCGTACCATCTTGAGGGAAATTTGGTTGTGGAGAGGAAAACCCGGGACTTAAAGCAGTCTTTCACAGCTTGGCTATTAGGTTTGGGTGGTAGTTGGGTCAATCACCTATATGGGGTACAGCGTTCCCTCAATAACATGCCAAGACATTCTCTCAGGAGTGTCACTCCTTATGAAGTCCTATTTGGGACTAGATTGTGGGTACCTGATCTCTATTGTGAAGGCACAGTGGCAGATGAGAAACCATTTGACATCAATAAACGTTTGGCTATTTTACAGGATCTGAATGAATCCAGAGCACTACTAAGCAACGTGCAAGTAAAACGGACTGCCACTGGGGAAGTCAAATAAGTCATGGCAAGACCTGTCTGGGTCCCAAAAGTCAGGGATCTACTCAGAGAAAAGATCGAGGACAAGAAAGAACTTGGCCAATCCAACAGAAAGCCTGTGTCACGATCCGCGCTCGGGTGGCGCTGAGTGACGCATCTCCTCTACCCCTGGACTACGGCGACCGCAAGAACTACATCCCCCAGAACTCCCGGCAGTTACCGTCCCACGTGACAGTTCACGTTGCCGGAAACGCTGAAAAGCGGCCAATTCCGGGGAAGCAGTGCCGATGATTCTCTGAAGCCTTCGGTACCGGAAGACCCGAGCGGATGGTTCTCCTCAGCGGCTTGAACTCCAGACCACGAGAGACTCCGACCACGCCTCTACTGCTTCCTGTTCCGCGCTCGGCAGCCTGTGAGTACTTGAGACAGGAACAGCCCGACTTTAGCCCCTTTCGACTTAGACGCGACCTCGGACCATCGAGGGAGAGCGCTAAGAGGCAGACAACGCCCTCGGATTTCCGGGCATCTCCACCTTGGGGTTTCGCTCCTCTGCTCCCGGCTCCTCCTGGAGCATTGAGTAGCAGCGAAACGCCGCAGGCAGCGCCCACGGATTTCCGGGCATCTCCACCTGGGGTTTCGCTCCTCTGCTCCCGGCTCCTCCTGGAGCATTGAGTAGCAGCGCAACGCCACAGGCAGCGCCCACGGATTTCCGGGCATCTCCACCTGGGGGTTTCACTCCTCTGCTCCCGGCTCCTCCTGGCGCATTGAGTAGCAGCGAAACGCCGCAGGCAGCGCCCACGGATTTCCGGGCCACAGCTTTCCCATAGTATCGCGCTCCTCGGCTCAAGACCTTGCTGAGCCTAGAGTAGCAGCGCAGACACCTGACAAGATCAACCTCCACCTCTTCCGCGAATCTGAACACCACAGCGAGGTTCTTACAGTTCCGTGACGTAACGGTGCCGGAGACCTTCGTGCGCTCGGAAAGGAGGAGAAGACAACCCTTCTCGTTCCCTCCACATAAGACGGAAAGAGACGACCGGTAAGAGAGCTACACACAAGGGGGAGCCAGGGGAAGGGGTACAGGGAGCCATCACTCATTGTGTGTTTGTCTATTTCACAGATCTCCCGCCCAGCCGTCCCTATCCGTCCTTCCCTCGCTCACCTACCCCTTTCGTCCGAGTGTATTACACATCCGCCGGACTAGGGGCAGATGGGAGGTGGACCCCTTTTAGCTTCAGCGTCATCCTGAGGAGCGAAACCAGTGGGACCCCGACAGAATCATCGGCCCACGAATTATCTCCTCCCGATCACGCTGTCGTAGACCATGACCACCTTAGAGGACGTGGTAGCCGCTCTGGCCCTAGTGCAAGCAGAATTAGCTGCTTCTCGTTCAGACACCGCCGCTCTACATACACGGATAGATCGGCTCCAAAGGAACCCCTTCGATGCAGGAACCCCGTTCCAGTCATCAACGCAACCTGTAGTGGTAGAAATGCCCACACACGTCCCGTTGGCCCCTCCTGAACGCTTTCATGGAGACATACAGAAGGTGCAAGTCTTCATGACCCAAGTACTGTTGCATTTCCATTGTAAGCCAAAACTCTTCCTTACCAACCAAGCCCGGGTAGCCTTTCTCATTTCCTACTTGGCAGGGGATGCGGCTCAATGGGCGGTTCCCATAGTCCGTCGTGACGAAGCCCTGTTGTACGATTGGGATGCCTTCCGCATCGCCTTTGAAAGAACCTTTGACCGCAGAGCTGATACCTTCTCGGCTGACCGAGACCTGCTGAAACTACGGCAACACCCCAATGACTTCCTAGGCTACCTCAACAACTTTCGTCGGTTGGTGGCAGAAACCGACTGGCCAGAAACCAAACAGTCTGCCATTTTCTACGGAGGGCTAACGGACGAACTAAAGGACGTCATCGCCCAAATTGATCCCCAACCCCAAACCTGTTCGGCGATGGTGGAATTGGCCGCCCGTTTGGAGCATCGGCTCAGAGAACGAAAAGGGGACCAGAAACGGAAAGATAAAGCACCGTTCTCCTATGACCATGCCCGAGCTTCGGAACAGGCGGCCTCCAAGTCTGAGGCCATGGAAATCGGAACAGTGAGAGCCTCGCTAACCCTGAGCGAACGTGATCACCGCCGTAAACAAGGCCTGTGTTTGTACTGCGGGAAGAAGGGGCGCTTCCTTCGAGAATGTCCGGTGAGACCCAAGACGAGCAGACCACGACCCGGACAATCTGCTATGGCCACAGAAGAAGGAGCCGCGGGAAACTCCAGAGCTTGAAGGTACCGGAAGGGAAGCCTCCAAGCCACCACTCCATCCCTTCCATGGAATCCGACACCTCTCGAGAACCAGATCACTTCTTCATCTCCCTGGAAGCAGTGATAGACCAGCAAACACAAACCATAAGAGCCATGATAGACTCCGGGGCTACCGGATGTTTCCTGGACAAGCAGGAAGCAGAAAGGCTAGGGATTCAATTAACGCCCAAGGAACAGCCCGAACTCGTTTTTGCGGTCGACGGGAAGGAACTGGAGTCGGGACCCATCCGATTCGTCACCCCGTTTCTCTGGATAACCATAGGAGGGGACCATGGCGAGTGGCTGCAGTTGAATATAATACAAGCTCCCCGCTGCAACCTGATCCTAGGTTTGCCGTGGTTACGAAAACATGAACCTACTATCGAATGGTCCACCAACACCATCTCGTTCCACTCCGCCTCATGCCAACGACGGTGCATCAGCCCTAACCCACACCCGAACCCGGTCCGAACCTCTGCTCAACATGTGGCAACTGCCGCGGAAAAGGACGTGAAGCTCCCTACCTGGTATCTACCCTATAAAGAGGTGTTCAACGTGCAGATGGCGGAAGAGCTACCCCCGCACCGAGAGTATGACTGCCGCATCGATCTAGTGCCAGGCGCGGTTGTTCCGTGTGGTAGGATATACGCCCTCACCGGGCCAGAAACACTCCATTTGAAGGAGTATCTAGACACCTACCTCCGGTTGGGGTTCATCCGTCCCTCCCGGTCGCCCGCAGCGTCCCCGCTCTTCTTCATCCCGAAGACCAGTGGTGAGCTGAGATGTAGCATCGACTACCGCGCCCTCAATGCGCTGACGATTAAGAACAGATACCCCTTACCACTGATTCCGGTTCTCTTGGAGCAAGTCCGCGAAGCGCACATCTACACCAAGCTGGACCTCCGAGGGGCGTATCATCTGGTGAGAATGAGAGAAGGCGATGAGTGGAAAACCGCCTTCAAAACACGGTTTGGACTCTTCGAGTACTTAGTGATGCCCTTTGGACTGTGTAACGCCCCGGCGGCCTTCCAGTTTTTCCTCAATGAGGTACTACGAGAATTTCTGGATAGGTTCGTCGTGGTGTACATTGACGACATCCTGATATTTTCCACCACCCCGGAGGAGCACATTGTTCATGTCAGGCTCGTGCTACAAGCATTGAAAACCAACCGCCTCTTTTGTAAACTCACCAAATGTGAGTTCCATGTTACGACAGTGGAGTTTCTCGAAGTTCACCTAACCCCCACAGGACAGGTCATGTCCGTCCGAAAGGTGCAGGCGGTGGAACAATGGCCCCAGCCCCAGTCAGTCAAGGAAGTCCAAAGCTTCCTTGGCTTTGCGAATTTTTACCGCCGGTTCATTCACCACTTTTCTCACCTGGTATCACCTCTCACCAGACTAACGCGAAAGAA
Organism: Triturus cristatus; assembly: GCF_964204655.1. Taxonomy (NCBI): domain Eukaryota; kingdom Metazoa; phylum Chordata; class Amphibia; order Caudata; family Salamandridae; genus Triturus; species Triturus cristatus. The sequence continues at coordinate 790,516,633 of NC_140581.1, read as the reverse complement.
CGTGTCGTTCCACTGGTCTCCCGACGCCCAACGCTCGTTCGAACAGCTCAAGACGGCCTTTACATCTGCACCCATCCTGAGGCACGCCCGGCCCGAGCTCCCCTTCATCGTGGAGGCAGATGCGTCCGACGTCGCCGTGGGAGCTGTCCTATCCCAACGCCATCCGGACACCGGCCACCTCCACCCAGTGGCCTACATGTCCCGGAAATTGAACCCCGCCGAACGCAATTACTCTGTGTCCGAAAAAGAACTTCTTGCGATCCGGGAGGCGTTTGTGGAATGGCGACACTGGCTCATGGGAGCTCAGCACCAAATCACTGTTTTCACGGACCACAGGAACCTCCAGTTCCTGCGATCAGCTCGACATCTCTCTCCCCGGCAACGTAGATGGATGTTGTTCTTCGCAGAATACCACTTCATAGTCACCTACCAGCCTGGCTCACAAAACCAAAAAGCCGATGCCCTCTCCCGGCAAGGTACGACCAACATGCCGACAGTGGAACCAAAAAGGGCTATCCTGTCCCCAAGTCAAGTGGTAGGAGGGGTGACAACAGACACCTTTCTGAGGGCAGTGAAGCGCGGACTCGCCACATTCTCTTGGAGATCTTGGTTAAAAGGACACAAGGAATGGAGCCTACGACATGACGTCCCCATGTGTGGCTCCAGAATGCTAATCCCCACGCTTCCTCTGCAGAAGCTCGTTTTCCATTGGTGCCATGAACTACCCTGTGCAGGGCATACGGGAGGAACGAAAACCCTGGAGAAGGTATTGAGACAGTTCTGGTGGCCGTCAGTGAGACCAGATGTTTTACTATGGGTAAAACGCTGTGACGTCTGTTCCCAAATGAAATCAGACCATCGTAAACCACAAGGCCTCCTACGTCCACTTCCTACACCCCAGACACCATGGGAAAGAATCTCTGTGGACTTCATCGTTGGATTGCCCAAAGACCAGAACTGTACCGCTATCGTGGTGGTGATCGACTACCTTACCAAAATGGGACACTTTCTACCATGTAAGCAGGTACCCACGGCAGGGGCATTGGCAAAGCTCCTGTTGGTGAACGTGGTGCGACTCCATGGCCTTCCTAGCGGCATTGTTTCAAACAGAGGGTCCCAGTTTACGGCGCGGTTTTGGAAGGTCTGGTGTGCCGAACTGGGCATTCAGTCATCTTTGTCCACCAGTTTCCATCCCCAGACCGACGGGCAGACCGAGAGACTTAACCAAACCCTGAAACAATTTCTCCGGTGTTATGTGGACAAGGCATCAAACGCCTGGGTGGACTGGTTGTGGGTTGCCGAGGTCGCCTACAACGACTCCGTCCATACATCCACACAACACACCCCTTTCTTTCTTTCCTCAGGGTACCATCCTCGATTCACCCCATTTCGACTCCCTCACACGAATCTCAGCGTTCCAGAGGTACAGGACAGGCTTTCGGCGATTCGCTTAACCCTCACCAAGGCCCGTGAGACCCTGCGACTGGCCAAAGCCCGATACAAACTTCATGCGGACAAACGTCGCAGACCCGATCCTGTGTACCATAAAGGGGATAGGGTATGGTTATCCGCTAAAAACATCAAATTCAAACATCCCAGCGTCTTTAATCCGAAATTCATAGGTCCTTATCCCGTGGTGAAACATGTCAACCCGGTATCGGTGCAACTGAAGCTCCCGACCCATTTACGCATTCACCCAGTCTTCCATGTCTCCTTGCTTAAACCCTCGTTCAGTCCAGTGCGTAGGATTCCCGCTCCCGTATGGGTTCGCCATGAACGCGAGTACGTGGTGCAACGCGTGCTGGACTCCAAGACTGTTCGGGGTAGACTCTGGTATCTTCTGGCTTGGAAGGGGTATGGCCCGGAGGAGAACTCCTGGGAGCCCGCTTCCTCCATCCATGCTGCTTGCCTGGTGGCGGCTTTCCATCGCAGGTGTCCTGGTAAACCGGGACCAGTCCTCAGCGCCTCGTGAGGGGTGAGGGGGTATGTGCTGTCACGATCCGCGCTCGGGTGGCGCTGAGTGACGCATCTCCTCTACCCCTGGACTACGGCGACCGCAAGAACTACATCCCCCAGAACTCCCGGCAGTTCCCGTCCCACGTGACAGTTCACGTTGCCGGAAACGCTGAAAAGCGGCCAATTCCGGGGAAGCAGTGCCGATGATTCTCTGAAGCCTTCGGTACTGGAAGACACGAGCGGATGGTTCTCCTCAGCGGCTTGAACTCCAGACCACGAGAGACTCCGACCACGCCTCTACTGCTTCCTGTTCCGCGCTCGGCAGCCTGTGAGTACTTGAGACAGGAACAGCCCGACTTTAGCCCCTTTCGACTTAGACGCGACCTCGGACCATCGAGGGAGAGCGCTAAGAGGCAGACAACGCCCTCGGATTTCCGGGCATCTCCACCTGGGGTTTCGCTCCTCTGCTCCCGGCTCCTCCTGGAGCATTGAGTAGCAGCGAAACGCCGCAGGCAGCGCCCACGGATTTCCGGGCATCTCCACCTGGGGTTTCGCTCCTCTGCTCCCGGCTCCTCCTGGAGCATTGAGTAGCAGCGCAACGCCACAGGCAGCGCCCACGGATTTCCGGGCATCTCCACCTGGGGGTTTCGCTCCTCTGCTCCCGGCTCCTCCTGGCGCATTGTGTAGCAGCGAAACGCCGCAGGCAGCGCCCACGGATTTCCGGGCCACAGCTTTCCCATAGTATCGCGCTCCTCGGCTCAAGACCTTGCTGAGCCTAGAGTAGCAGCGCAGACACCTGACAAGATCAACCTCCACCTCTTCCGCGAATCTGAACGCCACAGCGAGGTTCTTACAGTTCCGTGACGTAACGGTGCCGGAGACCTTCGTGCGCTCGGAAAGGAGGAGAAGACAACCCTTCTCGTTCCCTCCACATAAGACGGAAAGAGACGACCGGTAAGAGAGCTACACACAAGGGGGAGCCAGGGGAAGGGGTACAGGGAGCCATCACTCATTGTGTGTTTGTCTATTTCACAGATCTCCCGCCCAGCCGTCCCTATCCGTCCTTCCCTCGCTCACCTACCCCTTTCGTCCGAGTGTATTACACATCCGCCGGACTAGGGGCAGATGGGAGGTGGACCCCTTTTAGCTTCAGCGTCATCCTGAGGAGCGAAACCAGTGGGATCCCGACAGCCTGTACCTGTCCTGGCAGTTGAAGGAACAAGAACAGTAGTTCTTCCCCCTCCAGATGGAAAAAAAGAAAAGAGATTTGTCTCCATTGATCTGATCAAACCACACTATGTGGCCAATACTGAATAGTAGGCCTTGTGGGCTCCTGGGTAGCCGATGCACTCCTCTCGCTACCATACAGGAAGTTCAGACAGAAAGACTAATAACATTCAAAGAGTCACCAATTCGAAGTGATGGAATTTCCAACAATGAAATGGAACTCGTTCCTCTGGAAACAGAACTTCAAACTACAAATGAAAGACAAATATCAATTCGGCCTAACACTGATGTCTACATTAACATGGCTCAGCAAGAGACACCTACTAGTTGAACAGCATCTGCTCAGCTACCAAGGATCGATCAAACTGCATCTAGCTACTTCATCGATTTTGATACCTTCTCTCTTGATCCCAGTGAACATGAGACAACGCCAACTCCAGTTTCCCGTAAGCAACACATTTGTGAATTCTACACTTTTATGATATAGACTTACTTAGTATCACCTTGGATTCTAGCTCTGGATAATATATGGAATATTGTTTTTTCTGTTTTGGATTGGCATAGTGACTGTCCTCTGCTTACTCATAAGTGGAAATTATCTCTCAGAATGCTCTGCAGTATCCAAAATGAACTTGGTCCTGAAACTTCATACATCATCTCACCGTGAACAAATAGACTTGTTTTCCGTGAACATCACAGCTGTTCCAATTCCTGATGGTATAGTTTGGGACAAGGTTGAATATGATATATTTGGCCCTACTGAACGTTTGAAAATACCACATTTATTTAAAATATTTCTAAATGATATCATTACCTTCAATACATTTTCCAATGATTGGGACTTTGAAACTGTAAATAATATGTTGTCTGATTTGGAAAAATCTGTGGCATTTTCAAACAATGAAATGTTAGAAGACACATATGACTTTGATAGTATGTACTGTTACCATCATCATGGTCGTCACTTTTTGCACAAATCGAATAGCCCTCATAATGTTTTTCACATACCACCAATGGGAACATTGCCCAACACTGCCGAAAGTTAGTTAAAAAACTTTTGCACAAAAATGTTCATATTTTTAAGGGGTTTAACACCTCTGACCCGACCTCATTTTACTATAAAGTTGCACCTACACCTTCAAAGAAAAATATCCTAACACCAAACAGATTTATTCTGCGTCCTTTATTGCCCAACTGTCTGAACACAAGACACAAAATCAGTCTGCTGTTCTAAGGAATGGCAAGTTCACGGAAGAGATGCACTATTTCGAGTGTGCCTCACTACACAACAAATAATATTTCTGAATGAACCTGCACAACAGACTTCCTGTCTTCGACTAGCCAGCAACAAGGACTTGACAATACCACGGCATCCCACACCTTCACATATCAATTTTACATCATGTGGAGGGAATACAATAGATGACATCATTCAGTACACTACTTCAGACACCAATTGGAAGGGATGGTTAGTTTGGCCCACAGATACAAACAGATGTCAATCAAGATTCAAGGGTTTGGTATCCATAAGCCTGACCCACGATATATCCAAAGAGAACATCCGGGGTAATGACATCCTACAGTGTTGGGAAGTTGTGCCTCGATTGGCTAAAAACCTCTACACTGTCCCAGGTGAAACAGCACTTATCCTTACTCTCAGATGAGGTACATCTAAGGGATTTTTTATTAGGTCCCCGAAAGTCACGTCAGAAATGTTTCTATTATGCGGTCTATAATGAACTCTGGAAAATCTCTCAACAAGAAGCTGCAAAGAGACTCCATGAAATAGATAAAATTAACCTAGAAAAGGCATTGGCTGTAGTTGCATTGGTATAATTACATTAACATCCAGGATTTATTCACTGGGCAACATTATATCTTCTGCTATTGATATACTAGAACAGGACTTGTCCATTCAACAACACGGACAATCTCAACTACGTTCTATTATGTTATTGAGCTGGACGCTGCAATCATTGCGCGCTGGTTATGAGCCTTGGTGATTGATCAACAGTAAGTCTCTATTTTCAGCATACAATCTAACTGAAAAACAGATTACAATTCCATAAAGGGGAGCAAAATATACAATGCTGCGTATTGAAAAACTCAACAATTTACCTTTTACTGTGGCAGAGTCACCATCCACAGACTAGTTAATCAATGACCATATAAACTACTGGTCACTACTTTCCAGTCTCAATATTGCCTAGAACAACGACAGGCAGGCAGATATGAAGCGATGGGTAGGGAATTCATCAACGAATCTTGGGAATTGCGGGACAGATTTCGATACAGGAATAGGGACACAGAAGTGTTTCTTAGTGGTACCAATTGCGAGAATTCCTTTAGCGGATCTCTCATATACCAGGATATCATGCTTCATGGGACCTGTAATGGTTCAGTTGCTAACTTATCCTGCCACTTGAAAGGATCCCCAGCTGCCATGATTAATCCTGTATTTGAGTTACTTTCAAATTGGAGTTACTTGATGCTGAATAATCAAGGCTGTTGTGAGATGCTCCGGGGCATTGCTTATCTTGTCACTGTAAACTCCAGGGTTACTTGTTGTATGCAAGTATTGTTTCCACCGACCCACACACTCAGGGAGGTGCCATTATGGTCTTCGTTGAATGTTTCCTTTATACGGTTTGATACTCTGAGCCGAATGAAAGCCATGCTTCTACAGCAAAGCCCGCCCGAGAAACTTATAATCGCCAGGTTGCAAGGTCCTTTGCTGAGATACACGCACTGATATAAACAAACTGCCCTTTCCATTTCACAGAAATGGTACAATGTATCCTTAACATGTCTGATACGATGGGTATTGTCCACCTATTTAAGACCATAGGTTCTGAACTGTTAAGCACCTTTCAGACAATCCTCGGAGTTGTTTATACCCTCCGTATTCGGAAACATTTTTAGAGGGTTTCCGCTGATCGTGTTTGTAATAGCAGGTATCCTGATTGTCCTTTTTCTGCTACGCAGTGGACATCCCAGTCACCAAGGAGATGAAACACACACTCTTGGAGCGCCGATACAGTGATCGCATGGTATTCCAGCTGGGCACACCTCGTCTTCAAGAACTGAGCGAGTCTTGGTTCTTGTCATTTAGACCAGTCTGGATCAACTGTATTCTGCATGTCCTCCGATGCCTGTTCGGCGGAATAGAATCTGTGTTGGATCTCTGTCTAACACTTCCAACAATTGTGCCACCGGACGTCATGCCTTACTGGACCCGACAATTGGCACATGTTCTGCAGTGTCCTCAGCATATGCCAATGTTGATGTCTGTCTCCTTGGTAAGAGGGGTTTCTATTGGCACTGTGAGCTAGCTGGTATACAGGTTAATGTATTTGGTAGGGGTGTCTAGAATCAGTCTGACTCCAATCTTACAGTATATGTTGTTTGAATGCACAGATTCTATATAGGGTTATAGGAACTACACAACATTACACCTTTCTGTTCCCCAGCTGAACCTCCAAATCTGCCTATTGCAGGTCCTCAATCTTATGTCTTCCCATGAGTTAGCATACATCATCTAAAAATCAAGCCCTTCCTGCCTCCCATTCAACTTGTTTGACACCAAATTCATACAAAAGCTGCTGAGCATCTCATACTCCTCTTCAGCTACTGGCTCCAGAGAGACTGCTTTTTGTCCTCCCTCAAACCAATCTCATCTTGTCAAACAGCTTCTCCAGCCATCTATTTTCGGATGACACTGAAATAGTTTTATCTTTCGCCATGCTTGCCAATGTTCCACTGCACCAAATAAAAGACTGCCTCCCTCCAATCAGGCACCACAATGCCTTATGTTCATTCCATCCGAAACAGAGATAATAAACTTCCCACTCTCCACAACCTAGAAAATGTTTAACCACAACATCACTGACTCCATCACCACTTCCTTCTCTGCTCATAATTTGGGAGCACTTTGGCAGCACGATCTGCCTCACCTCATTCTTCATCCAAACTATCACTGAAACACTCTGTTGCCTGTTGAAAGCCTGCAAAATCTCGTCCTGCATCAAATCTGTTGACAAAACCCAAATCAACTCATTATAAACCACAACCTGGCTTTCTGCATTCTTATTCTAGGATGTATCCTAGGCTCAGTCCAGCCTCTAAACCATGTTTTAATGTTTGTCACAAAGACACTGTCAGCTTCCACAATCCACCTGCACCTCGATTTGACAAAACCCAGTAGGTCATCTTGTATGAACGGGCCCTCTTCAAGGTCTTTAACCTCTTGCTGACACCGTTTTAGCCTTCCTCCCCTTCCCAGCAGCACCTCTGTAAATAAAGCAGTTAGATCTGATTCATAAAGTTCCATTACCTGTAAGTGCAATACAGGCACTGAGCACTTACAGGTACAAGAGAGGAGGTAGAAAAAGAAGAGAGGGCAGGCATGAAAACGAGATCGTGGAACAGGAGAAAGTAGATACTGTCAGCATAATCAATTTATCTCCCAAAATACTAACAAACAATGACGAAGCTCTCCTTAAAAAAGGTCTACATTTTTGTCCCAAGAGTCACGGGGATGTGGTGGATCTGAAAATAGACTTGTTTAAATTTATTAGAAAAATGAAAATCAAAAAGCATTTCATGTTTGATAATGAAACAAATAAAAGAAATACTGTTGATCGACAATCACATCCATTGAGTGCAATAACTATCCAGGAAATCATTGATACTAGGTTACTTTTGTCACTAACAGATTGTGAGGATGAGATTACAACTGCAGATATTGTCATGCGGGGTCTAAATGTGATAAGTGATGCACGAGTGGAAAGTGGTCTGAGAGAGAAGTCCAAATGGACACCTATCCTACAAAGTGGGAATAGTATAGATATTTTCTATAAACTGGTTAACAGTGATTTGGACAGATTTGATTCGAAAAAACATACACCACACCTAAGGAATGACAACCTGACACATGGGGAAAGACAAGCACTTAGCAAGCTTAGGACTGATGACAGCATACTCATAAAGGAGGCAGACAAAGGGGGCAATATCGTCATTATGTCAAACACAGACTATGATAAACAAATTCTCTCACAATTGGGAGACTTAGAATGCTACGAACACATTACCACCAACCCTATCTGGAAACTTACAGATTATATCAATAAACACTTAAAACAATGGTATGGCATGGGTATTTTGGACCAAGACGAGTACAGCTATTTACAGGTCAACAAACCAAGATTTCCATGTATATACACACTGCCAAAAATACATAAGAATCTACCCTTCCCACCGGGCAGACCGATTATTTCAGGGATAGAAGGCCCCACAGAGAGAATGTCTGAATGCGTCGACATTTTCTTGAAACCATTGGTATGCAACCTCCCATCATTTATACGAGATACCAAACACATCTTAGGACTCATATCGGACATCACGTGGGAGCCTGACATGACACTAGTAACACTAGATGTTACAGCACTTTACACGAGCATAAGAAGAGAATGTGGATTGAAAGCTATCAGAAAAATTCTAAGCACTAGATCTGCAAGCACATGGGAACACACAGAGATGCTGATCACCATGATTGAAATTATCCTTGACAATAATTTTTTTCTGTTTAAGGATAAATGGTATCGCCAAAAACAGGGAGTTGCCATGGGCTCCAGATTCTCTCCTTCGTACGCCAACCTCTTTATGGGATGCTTTGAGGAGGAGTGGATCTGGGGCCAACATGGTTGTGAATGGTCAGAGTTCATCCTCTTTTGGGGCAGATATATTGATGACTGCCTGATGATCTGGACAGGAGATGATGGAAAACTCATGCAATTTGTTGAACACCTCAACAACAACACATGGAACATTAAATTCACACATGAGTACAGCAAGGTGAAGGTAACATTCCTCGATACAGAATTGTATATAGCTAACAATCAGATTAACAGCAGATTGTATCGGAAGGACACAGCGTGCAATGCAATACTACATGCATCTAGCGCTCACCCCAGGCACCAGATCAATGCAATCCCTTATGGGGAATTTGTCAGAGCCAGACGCAATTGCAGTCTGGACTCCGACTTCACAAAATGTACTGAAGAAATGATGAAACGCTTCAAGTCAAGAGGTTACAACACTAGGACACTCAAAAAAGCGGAATCTAGGATCATGAGGATCAAAAGAGAAATGACCCTCAGGGATACTACTAGCAGAAAGAAAGATGATAACAAAGTCAGGTTCATTACGAATTTTAATAACCTTTCGGATGTGCTAGTCAAAAGCCTAAATAGACACTGGCATATCCTAAAGAAAGACGAGACCATGACGGGGGTGGTTGGCAACAAACCAGAGATCACCTATAGAAAGGGGACCTGTCTCAGAAGTCTCCTCAGCCCCAGCTATCCTACACCCGCAACCAGTAGTAACTGGCTGTCTACACATATGGTGGGCTTCCACAGATGTGGACACTGCTCAGCCTGTAAATGGGCGTACAACAAAAAATTGGAGTTCATAGGTCCTAACGAAAGACGCTACAAAATTCGTACGAATATCAACTGTAACACGAATTTTGTAGCATACATCATTGAGTGCAGATGCTGCATAAAGTATGTGGGTAGCACGATACGTCCCTTGCGTGTCAGAATAGGGGAACACATGAGGGCGGTTAAACAGGGCGATCGTAGATACCCCATTGCGACACACATCCTGGAATGCCATAAGGACTTCTTATTTTATGGTATAGAGCAAACCATGAGGAACCCCAGAGGGGGTAACAGAGAACTTATGCTTCGTAGAAATTAAGCATCCTGGATCCTAAAACTACGTACGACTGATATAGGGATGAACGTTGATGATGAGATGCACTATTTTCTGGGCAAATGAAAGTTAGGGATTATTTATGATCACACTGAAGTACCATCTCCTGCCATGAATAGAGTCTATCTTTGCGTTCTGCTCTTTTCTTCCTTTTCTGTGTAAATATTGACAAATGGATTCTACATGATTGAAATTCTGTAAATATTATGTTTGAAGATGTCACTCACTCATGCACTTAGCCACGAATAATCACCACATTGTATAAGTCGTTCCTAGTATACACATAGCGGTATGTTCAGTCGTTTCTTTTATAAGGACTCCCATAATTTTTAAAGCCGGTAAATACAAATATCCACAGGTATATTCAGTGCCTCATATGTATATGATTTCTCAGACATATTTAACTTGAACATACGGATATCTACGAGTGCAGCCCTTTCCTTAGTGAATTATGATGCCCATTTAGCATTTTTTTAGACAGTGTACTCATTATTTTTCGGGTACTATTTCGCTCTCATTTTCAAATTAACGTCATGCTTCAGGGGCCTACTGAACATAAAAAATAATAGAATTTATTAACAGATTGCCAACTGATATAGAACTCTTTTGGCCCCATTATAAGTCACCACGGTCTCTTATCAGTCTCGGTTGTTGCTCGTGCTGGGTTACCAATAAAGTTTCCTTGTTTATGTGACATTTTGGGCTTATCCTGACCCAAGATGGCTGCCACTCTATCGAATGTAATATTCTTACTAAAGCTCTTATGGGATATACCCGTTTGCTTATGATTAGTTTCACTATGTGAATTATGAGAAATACGACGAATCCTTTTATTTATGGGATGCGCCATTCAACATTTTATATCTTTGTACACCCAATCGCGCGGTGTATTCGTTACTAGAATTATACTTTATAGGTACACGGAACTCTTCCCTTTGGATTATCAATACACGGGAGTGACAATGTTCGCATTAGTAATATCGGACATCCCGATAGCATCAATCTTTACCAGCTCTAATATGGCGCCTTTGTAGATATACCTTGTATATAGACATACAACCGATTTTCGGTCATGTGACTGCTGAGCCTACGAAAAACACGCCGAGTAACGTTTACCGCTAACTCGGATTTGGAGCCAGACGTGGATAGGGGCAGCTAAACTTTGCGCTTACTTTCTCATCTAACCGGAGGTAAGGAAAGAGCCCTCTACGGCTCACATATTGATAGGTGGCTGTATTTACTTTTTTGATTGGGAGCCATTAATTTGACAGTTAGAATAGTATTTCTTATGCGGAGACTATTTATCTCTCTGTTTCAGACGGGGAGAGAACTTTAAAATACTGAGCACAGTTGATATGATGTAAGCATAGACCCTGCAGATGCCTGCCCCCCCTGTCGCTTGAATGTATGACCTGGAATTATCGTCATACTAGATGTATGTATATTTTTCTTGACATATATTTGTCAGTAGTCTTAATACTCTGCAATTGTCCTTATACTTGGTTACTAATCGCCACATACATTTTTCTGCCTGGTCTTGAATATTACAGAATTTTGTGTATAAGACAGTGTTCAGGTTAGTGTTTTTTGACTTCCTCATCACCGTAGAGTTTATCACTTGAGCTATTCATACTCATAGCTAGTTTGCATATGATTAGCACCTGCCTGTATACTTCTTGGCCGTCCTCTTAGACTCAGTCATACCGCATGAGATATCTGAAAGACATCACATGGAACGTACCACCATCACATATAGAATTTTTCACATATGACACTCACATGCTAAAATTATCCATGCCAAGACAATCACCAACTGATATGATAAGGCTAGTACTCACCGATTTCACGGTGCAAGTTAGTACACTATAGCCTTGTGATACCACCACCTGTAACCTATAATATTCACACCTACCCTGGGAGCACATTTGTTTACGATGTTAACAAATGTTTGCAACATCTTTAATAACATTTGGATTAATGTGGATTACCATATCAATTTGTACCTAGCCGTGAACAAGTCGCATGTATGATATAACTAAAGGCGACGAAACACGTGTTGGCTCAGGAACCACTGTGAAGACTGTGAAATCACTATGAAAATGAAAAGATTAAACTGAAGAAATTCACAAGAAAAAGACGAAGATTTACTTTTTGTGCTACATGCTGATTTGTATTATTATCTTTGCCAACTTTATTTCTGCGTGTGCTTGGGTACCTTTATGCTAACTTTGTGTTGTTTTTTGCGACAACTGTCTAGGGCGGCTGGTGGTTCTCCCCTACCTTTTAGCACCGTAACTAATTTGGAACCTTACAGATACCGGGTGCACTCACCATATGCGCCTATTTTCTATTTAACAATACCACTACCCAGAACGTAAATTATTCTAGGATGTATCCTAGGCTCAGTCCAGCCTCTAAACCATGTTTTAATGTTTGTCACAAAGACACTGTCAGCTTCCACAATCCACCTGCACCTCGACTTGACAAAACCCAGTAGGTCATCTTGTATGAACGAGCCCTCTTCAAGTTCTTCAACCTCTTGCTGACGCAGTTTTAGCCTTCCTTCCCTTCCCGGCAGCACCTCTGTAAATAAAGCAGTTAGATCTGATTCATAAAGTTCCATTACCTGTAAGTGCAATACAGGCAATGGGCATCATTGTGGTTGCATTAATTCTACCTAATATTGTGGGAACTCGGAGTAGTCTCTCACTTGTTATCAGATCTTCTCTCAATGAATTTAAATTGGCAATTGCACCCTGCATCCGCATCCTTGTAGTTATAGTGGGCCTGTTGGCATCAAAAATGGTAATAATCAGGATCAGATTGTCTATTATGCCACTCTTACATTTCAATAGTGAACTGCATCCTAGGGAGTTGCTCCGATAGCAGTGTGGGTTGCTAAGACACAACCATCCCCATGGTCCCATTCTACTCACAGCTTCCTGTGCTGTGGAGCCAGATTAAGCATTTTGGCCCGAGCAAATTTTGGTTTGCTCCTCCAATCCTGGCAATACCTTTGAATAGCTCACGTCTTATGACACTAATAAAACTTAGACTGCTGTTCTCTTACAAGCTTTCCTAATGACCACAAAACTCTACCAAATTTTGTTTATGTGTGGATTCCACTGGAACACATTAGCTGAATAACCAGATCCTATTATTCACTGTTGTAAGAAATTGAACTATTTGTTGAAGGGGGTGAGAACCCGCTTTAAACAATAATCACATTCCTTGTCGGAGTGAACCATATATAGTCACCAAATAAACTTGTGCTTAACCATCTGGTAGCTTGGTACAAAAACAAGCAGGCTTACTTATAAAGTATTTATGCAGTACTCAAACAGTAATAAAGTGTAAAAACAACACAGCAATATTTCCAAACTGATTTAGAAAATTAGACGATGTATTAATAAATAAAACTACAACAAAACAACAAGAATCCAATCAGTGGAACTTGAGTTATGAGCTTTTAACGTTTAAGATAAAAATAGCAGCAAATTTCAGGCATCTGGTCACATCACACCTGGGCAAAGTCACAAGTTGAAGCGGATTTTGATGCTGCGCCGGTCTAATACAGGATCAGGTGCAGCCCTCAGGGAGTTGTACCTCTTGTCCTTGTTGCGAGGACTGCATGGCGCTGTCAAGCGAGGCTCTGCATCGCACTGGGTTAGGGCCATCAAGCTGCTAATCAGGATCTGTGAGGTGCTGTGATGCGAGGCCCTTGCATCCTTCTTGCACAAAAACAATCCTGCCCATAAAACAGGCACCCTTGTGCCATGGTGAAAGACTGCCTGGGGTGGCACTAGTCAGCCACAAATGTGTCAGTGCTAGGAGAGAACTGAACTGCACCATAATATCATGAATATTATAGAGTTAAGCTCTCTCCCTTTCACCTAAGGTAATGCTGCAACTTCTCTTGCAAAAACAACAATTGATGGACAGAATGCAGAACCATGTCATACATTCACCCCAGTACAGAGATCTGAGCCTAAATCCATCGTTTTTTTGCTCACCATGCCGTTCCAGTTTGAACCCAGCCATATGCAAATCAGTCTTGACCCTGTGCCTCATGGGAACAGTCCAGCCCGAACTGCCAAGCCAGGTCCTCCCTGGACTGGAAACAAGCATCCTAGGACCGGTTTCGGGGTTTCACCCCTCTTCAGCCAGGATAGCTTGATTCCAGTGGCATGGAGAGCAAGGGACCCACGTCTGGGCATACCCTTCCCACTCGGGGTGACAAATGCAAAAACAACAATTGATGGACAGAATGCAAAACAATGTCATACATTCACCCCAGTTCAGAGATCTGGGTCTAAATCCATCGTTTTTTTGCTCACCATGCCGTTCCAGTTTGAACCCAGCCATATGCAAATCAGTCTTGACCCTGTGCCTCATGGGAACAGTCCAGCCCGAACTGCCAAGCCAGGTCCTCCCTGGACTGGAAACAAGCATCCTAGGACCGGTTTCGGGGTTTCACCCCTCTTCAGCCAGGATAGCTTGATTCCAGTGGCATGGAGAGCAAGGGAAGACATGGCTTGGCAGTTCGGGCTGGACTGTTCCCATGAGGCACAGGGTCAAGACTGATTTGCATATGGCCATGTCTGAACTGGGGTGACGTAGTGGGCAAAAGAACGATGGATTTAACCCAGATCTTTTGACTGGGGGAGAATGTCTGCATTGTCAGCATTCTGTCCATCATTTGTTTGTTGTAACGCTTTTCGCCCTAAGTGGGATGGGTATTCCCAGACGTGGGACCCGTGCTCACTACGCCACTGGAGTCAAGCTATCCTGGCTGATGACGGCTGATAGCCAGAAACCGGTCCTAGAATGCTTGATTCCGGTCCAGGGAAGACATGGATTGGCAGTTCGGGCTGGACTGTTCCCATGAGGCACAGGGTCAAGACTGATTTGCATATGGCCATGTCTGAACTGGGGTGACGTAGTGGGCAAAAGAACGATGGATTTAACCCAGATCTCTTGACTGGGGGAGAATGTCTGCATTGTCAGCATTCCATCCATCATTTGTTTGTTGTAACGCTTTTCGCCCTAAGTGGGATGGGTATTTCCAGACGTGGGACCCGTGCTCACTACGCCACTGGAGTCAAGCTATCCTGGCTGATGACGGCTGATAGCCAGAAACCGGTCCTAGGATGCTTGATTCCGGTCCAGGGAAGACATGGCTTGGCAGTTCGGGCTGGACTGTTCCCATGAGGCACAGGGTCAAGACTGATTTGCATATGGCCATGTCTGAACTGGGGTGACGTAGTGGGCAAAAGAACGATGGATTTAATCCAGATCTCTTGACTGGGGGAGAATGTCTGCATTGTCAGCATTCCGTCCATCATTTGTTTGTTGTAACGCTTTTCGCCCTAAGTGGGATGGGTATTCCCAGACGTGGGACCCGTGCTCACTACGCCACTGGAGTCAAGCTATCCTGGCTGATGACAGCTGATAGCCAGAAACCGGTCCTAGAATGCTTGATTCCGGTCCAGGGAAGACATGGCTTGGCAGTTCGGGCTGGACTGTTCACATGAGGCACAGGGTCAAGACTGATTTGCATATGGCCATGTCTGAACAGGGGTGACGTAGTGGGCAAAAGAACGATGGATTTAACCCAGATCTCTTGACTGGGGGAGAATGTCTGCATTGTCAGCATTCCGTCCATCATTTGTTTGTTGTAACGCTTTTCGCCCTAAGTGGGATGGGTATTCCAGAACGTGGGACCCGTGCTCACTACGCCACTGGAGTCAAGATATCCTGGCTGATGACGGCTGATAGCCAGAAACCGGTCCTAGGATGCTTGATTCCGGTCCAGGGAAGACATGGCTTGGCAGTTCGGGCTGGACTGTTCCCATGAGGCACAGGGTCAAGACTGATTTGCATCTGGCCATGTCTGAACTGGGGTGACGTAGTGGGCAAAAGAACGATGGATTTAACCCAGATCTCTTGACTGGGGGAGAATGTCTGCATTGTCAGCATTCCGTCCATCATTTGTTTGTTGTAACGCTTTTTGCCCTAAGTGGGATGGGTATTCCCAGACGTGGGACCCGTGCTCACTACGCCACTGGAGTTAAGCTATCCTGGCTGATGACGGCTGATAGCCAGAAACCGGTCCTAGGATGCTTGATTCCGGTCCAGGGAAGACATGGCTTGGCAGTTCGGGCTGGACTGTTCCCATGAGGCACAGGGTCAAGACTGATTTGCATATGGCCATGTCTGAACTGGGGTGACGTAGTGGGCAAAAGAACGATGGATTTAATCCAGATCTCTTGACTGGGGGAGAATGTCTGCATTGTCAGCATTCCGTCCATCATTTGTTTGTTGTAACGCTTTTCGCCCTAAGTGGGATGGGTATTCCCAGACGTGGGACCCGTGCTCACTACGCCACTGGAGTCAAGCTATCCTGGCTGATGACGGCTGATAGCCAGAAACCGGTCCTAGAATGCTTGATTCCGGTCCAGGGAAGACATGGCTTGGCAGTTCGGGCTGGACTGTTCCCATGAGGCACAGGGTCAAGACTGATTTGCATATGGCCATGTCTGAACAGGGGTGACGTAGTGGGCAAAAGAACGATGGATTTAACCCAGATCTCTTGACTGGGGGAGAATGTCTGCATTGTCAGCATTCCGTCCATCATTTGTTTGTTGTAACGCTTTTCGCCCTAAGTGGGATGGGTATTCCAGGACGTGGGACCCGTGCTCACTACGCCACTGGAGTCAAGCTATCCTGGCTGATGACGGCTGATAGCCAGAAACCGGTCCTAGGATGCTTGATTCCGGTCCAGGGAAGACATGGCTTGGCAGTTCGGGCTGGACTGTTCCCATGAGGCACAGGGTCAAGACTGATTTGCATCTGGCCATGTCTGAACTGGTGTGACGTAGTGGGCAAAAGAACGATGGATTTAAACCAGATCTCTTGACTGGGGGAGAATGTCTGCATTGTCAGCATTCCGTCCATCATTTGTTTGTTGTAACGCTTTTTGCCCTAAGTGGGATGGGTATTCCCAGACGTGGGACCCGTGCTCACTACGCCACTGGAGTTAAGCTATCCTGGCTGATGACGGCTGATAGCCAGAAACCGGTCCTAGGATGCTTGATTCCGGTCCAGGGAAGACATGGCTTGGCAGTTCGGGCTGGACTGTTCCCATGAGGCACAGGGTCAAGACTGATTTGCATATGGCCATGTCTGAACTGGGGTGACGTAGTGGGCAAAAGAACGATGGATTTAACCCAGACCTCTTGACTGGGGGAGAATGTCTGCATTGTCAGCATTCCGTCCATCATTTGTTTGTTGTAACGCAACTTCTCTTGCTGCACAACTTTGCATGAAATCTTAGTAAACATGCCCACTTGCTCTTCCCATCCAGGATAAATGCCCCACTATTTACTTTGATTTTTAAAATTTCTCTTTGCACAGCTTACCACTTTGTGCAGTTTGGGTTTTGCTAACAAAAAAACGCTGTAACATTGTCCCAGTATTCTCGGGTGGGTTTATTATAGCAGAGTTTACTGCCCAGGCCTATTAAGAATATATTTAGAATTGTCATATTCATAGTGCAATTTTGTAATCGATTGGGAGGAGACATTTGATAATGTGGGGTGGCTGTATTCACTAGATTTGTGCTAACACAGAACCTGTATTTTCTGCAGCCCTTAACTCGTGTACCACTGGCTGCACGCTCAATTCCACCACTATTACTGTGCAGTCCGGAGCAGCACAGTTTAATCTACTTTCCTAGTACAACCCACCAAACATTATTTTATAGCGACCCATATCTATAAAAGCCATTCGCCGAATATAGTAAAATATTCTGCACAGAATTACAATATATTAAGATATTTATTGCACAAGGTGAAAGAGGACTATTGCTGTACGACAGACTCGATGATTACAAGGAGAACAGGGACAGCCTTGCTGTTCATGTTCTCAGTGCAGAGAGGAAGCCTGGCCTGGGAGGGGATGGACTGGGTCAAACTCATCAGAGCGAACATCCCTGCTTCTCCTCAACCCTCCAAGCTTGTGCTGAGAAAGATTATTAGGGCAGTCAGTTGACCCGAGCCGGAGTTAGATTTAGGGCGTTGTGACCTGTGCGGCTGCACTGGGCGCTGACCTGGGAAGGGGGGCACTGACCGCAGGGGATCACTGTGTTTAGCAATAATCTAGGATTTAAAAGCTCCTGCTGCTTCCTTGTGTGTCCAGCTTTCAGGCAGCAATAAAAATGTCCAAGTAACTCTTGTGATTAATTTTCCTGCTAGAGAGAAAGAGCGAAGTTTTGTCTAGGGGCAGTTTTGAATCGCCATAAAGTAACGTAGAGGGTTAATATGCCTGCTGCAAAGAACACATACCAGGCAGATCGCAGATTTGTATGTTATGTGGCTAGCTGAGTAGATTGGTGCTTTTGTCATAGGGATCCCTTTGTTACCGCCGTTCATCAGATACATCCCTAATATAGAACAGTGACTGTTACGAACTGTCATCAAAGTGCTGCATGCAGACTGCATAAAACATGCTAGAATGTTATGTTTCCCCCTAGTCTTTCATTATCTACTCCTAATGTTGCAAAAAATGTTTTTTTGGGAGTAGATATACATTCCTATTAGTAAATCCAACCTTTACCAGCGCTTTAAAACAAATTAAATGTATGTGAGAGAGGGGCTATGGAGAAGAGGCTCACTTTTGCCCAGTGGTAGTGAGGGAAGCCAAGGAGAAGGCCGGCGGGAGGAGGGGGGGGGGGGGTCAAACATGATTGCCACACCAGGGGCCCCCAGTGCTAAAGCCAGCCATGGCCCCAGCAATGTGAAAGGTGACTTGTGTATCTGCTATAATTGAACTTATATTCCTTTAATATGATGCTGAGCCATCTATAGCAAAAACAATGCAATAATTAACATAAGCACGTTTTATATATAAGAAATAAACACAACAGATCGCCTTCTGGATTTAAGGACAAGGGCGTTCAACTGCCAGTTCATATGAGCTCCGGTGCAGCTGCCTTGAGGGCCCAAGAGGAACTCAGAGCACAAACAGTGCCCGGAACGTCTGGTGAAGAGGACATTTCACAACACTTGCGAGATTTTGCACAGGTCATCCACAGATCTGCCCAAAGGGTGCATAAACAATGACACAAAAAGTAGCCTCACCCTCCACAAATACCAGAACAATTTACAGCATTGGATGGGAAACACCTCAATCTCTGAGAAATTATAAAGAATGTGAAATCTTCCGAGAAGTGACGTAACGGTGCTTTTGAAGCAGAAAATAAATATTTTGCTATCCTGTGGGGCTCTTATTCAGAAGGTTCCAGTGGAACTTCCCAGCCAAGCAGTGTGCATGATGCCAGCATTGTTAATACACCAGTAAGACATTTGTGCGCAAAGCCAGACGTTACAGGAAGGCGAACATGTCAACATAAGCAGAGCTTTTCTTGTTCTTCAGGTGAAATACAGTTCATTGCAAAGGAAATGGGCCACATTTGCAAATCTTGGCTTTTTGCAAAATAACTAAAGAGTAGTTCCACGGTAGCTAATTTAGGGTCAAAGTTTTGCCAAATGAGTAGTCTTATAGTGCATTGGTCAAGACCCGATGCTCTATTATTGTGCTATAGTTCTGATAAGGATCTAACTTCTAACTAGCTCGGTCTATCACTACATGTACTGCAAAAGGAGCCTTCTGACTCACCACATGAGGAAGCAACTTACATGCACATTCTGGCTCAGTTTCTCAAAGACGACCAAGGGCAGAGTGGTGAACAAAGGCCTTTTTTAAGTAAAAATTGAAAATATGTCATGGAACATTGCACACACATTTACCATAACGTAGTGCTACTGGTCGGAGGAATACTATGGCATGAAACAGGACCTTGCACAGAATTGTAATGAAAGAACTCACCTTGTGGACACATTGTTGTAAAATAAACTCAAAATGTGAAAACGTAGAATATTAGGAAGTGAGCTGCTGCATCCAGAAGATATCACCTTGAACTTACCTATTGTCTGGTTTATGCCCTAAAACAGGGATTAGGTCAGAATGTTGTGTAGGGGTATCATTTTTTAATTATAATTGCCTTAAGCAAATAAACAATAGCTCATCAACAAGGTCACAAAATCTTACAGTAACAAATACAAAGCAGCTCCTATGCTGCACACAAAGCTGCTACCATGCTGCACCCTCGCCACACACAGTAGCAGTCCGTGCAGGTAAGAGTGGTGGTACGGTGGGGCCGGGTGGGGGGCATTTCGACAGATGACGAAAAGGGAAAATTAATTAATTATTTATTTTCCCCTCGTGGTCGTCTATTGATTCCCCCCAACCTGGCCCCACTGCTCTTACCTGCAAAGGCCGCAGCTGCTTACACACTCGGTAGTTTTAAGATAACCATTGAATCTATCAATCAATCGATCAATTAGGATTCTTCTGAAACACAACTACTCACCCGTGAGGGTCTCAAGGCACTGAGTGGGGGATCTGCGGTTCAGTCGAGGAGCCAAGTCTTGAGGTCCTTCGTGAACTGCGGCAGTGATGTTGATTGCGTTGATGTAGTTGCCGTTAGCCTATGCCATGAAGAAAGATCTGATCAAAGATCCAAAAGGACTGTCTATAAACTCAATGAAATGGTTCTGCGGTACAAGTCCCGAGCTCTGTAATGCTGGTTGAGATGGTGGACTAGTCAGACCGTGGAGTATGCTGCTGGAATATTGTGGATGAAATTGTGTTACATAAAATTGTTGTGGCCGAAATATCAAGTACCAAAGAATCGTGAAAGTAAATATATGTTTGTAAGTATAGATTTGCTATATTTGAATCCACATATATTTACCTTGATAATATTTATGCCTTCAAGATACCTTGATGTGGAGTTATAAATAGTAACCCTTTATATACAAGCATACTTACCTCAACAATATGTTGGTTCTTGATATTCAGATTTTCAGTCCACAATATTTTCGAAGGACCATATTTTTATCCTATATATTCAGACATCCAAGCCAGCCTGGGTATGATCAGAAAGAAGAGTATGTTGCATGGAGTGCAGCACAGTAAAAAGGCCACAGGCAGGTCTAATGGGATCACGGTAACAGATTTCCATAGCGTGTGTAGAGAGGGCACAAGCCTGTTTGAGAGGGATATCGGATTTTATTTCAATTTACAAAAGTGGATGATCCAGCGCTCAGGGACTAAACAATTTCTAAAGACTAGACCCAATTTCCATTAACCAACAAGCCCCTTTACGCTGGGTTAGTTGTAATTCTAAAGACTAAACCAAACTTACCATTTCCCTATTTAGGTCTCACTAATTTACCAAATATGGCGATTAGATCTTTGTAATCTGACAGGCTAGACAAATTAATAATCATAAGTAAAAATACAGTAATAAAGACAGACTCATTTGTAAATTTGTAATATGTATCTAAATAATAATAATGTGAATTAAATCTCAGTACATACAAGAAATACAGATTCAATCATGGCTCTTCACTAGGCAAACAACATTAGAAGCGAAAATGATACATTCAAAATTAATGACAGTACATTGAGGAGTGGATAGATGATGAGACAAAATACATTTGCAAAAGATTATGCAAACTTAGATATCAGGCTAATACTAACCCAATTAGGAAATACTGTCACCTTGCCGGGGCAACAGCATGGGCCCATCAAGTAGATCTGAAAAGGCAAGTTCTGTAACGCGAGAAGGACAGCAAACCGATGACATGAGGCGATCTCACCCCAACAGTCAGCGGAAAAAGTCTACTGCACCACCACCTAAACTCCTCCCCCCAGAGCACCTCAATTATACCCTAAAACCCAAAAGACCATCCCATAGATGTATCAAACTCGGGCTCTACTAGTGATTTACTTGGCTATGAAAGGGGGTGTATGGTCACTCCACTGTCAACACATACAAAATTCTCTAAGAGCTATTGTTTAGAAACAGGCTATGACATCAACCACATAACCCAGGAAATATTCTTAATTTCATTATCCACATTTTCTCTATTCTAACAACAAGTTAAAACATTGTATATCAATCTTCCGGTTTTGCGCCTTTCTGCAGAGGAAGTTTCTCTCCATTCATAGTAATGTCCTTTTGTTCAGAATGTTGGCACATTCGTGAGTCTCTGAAGGTCACGTTCAGGCTCCTTCTCTTCTCCTGCTTGCACTTCATATTTTAAAATATTTTTTTCCAATTTTCTTAACCGTTTTAAACCCTAACCCGACATGCAGAACGAAACCCCATGCTTTGTAGTCTATAACAATGCAACACATAACATTTATTATTTCATGAAACTCTGTTCTCTGTGCACCAACCCAATGCTGCATCTATCCCTGTGCAATCCATGTTAGATTAATTATTTTATAATCAGCCAATAGTAATAACTCTGCAACTAAAGCAGCATTAGTCATTTTACTTACATTAGCCATTAAACAAGTTTTGTGGCCTACTCGTCAATTTAGTTTCGCGCTTGCACATAAGCATTTCACTCATGTTAGTGTCTTTCATTAGTTTTCCCCACTGCACACATTTAATAAATGTGAGGGTTCAATCCGAGCAGGTTTTATATTTATTCGAAAACCCTGCTCCATCATGGGCAAATGACGATTGACATCCTTTTTGATAACTTTAGCAGCCAAAGAAAAGGTGAGATGTTCCACAGGTTGCTCATGTTGGTAGGGTCTGCAGAAGTCTTCTTTAGTAGCTGAACAACCACGTCTTTTTTCCACTTTAGACTCAAGTTGACTAAGGAGCAGAATTATTATTTTCAAGAGTAAGAGGATGGAATGCACTGGTAAAATATTGAGTTTCAAGTAGTAGAGACTAGGTAAATTGAGAGAATGACTTCTCAGTAGATGCAGACAAAGCTTGAATTGTTTTGATTTTTTTCTCACCCCAACAATCAGTAAAATATTGAGTTTGAGACCCTTTCAGAGTCTGTTTCTGTGGTTTAAGAGCAGCGGCATACATCATTTTCAAAGCAGGGTTTTAATCATCCCACCAGTCAGCCAAGCACTTTGCCGGAACATTTATCTAAGGCTGAACATGCAGAATAACAAGGAGATGATGGCTGAATGTGGTGTCACAAATATGTTCACGATGTAATGATGTCAAGGTATTTGGTTACCCAAGGCTGAACATTTATAGATCTGGTAAAAGGTGAAATGAGTGCAGATATTCGGGTTCAGGGCTGGGGTGTAAGGCAGAATACTAACCAATGTAGCTGAGGCATCGAATGAGATCATGGGCATAGTGCTAAGGCATGAGATTGTGCTGAAATAAGTAAAGATAACCTCAAGTATATGACCAGCTCCATGTGTGGAGGAAAGTCACCTCTGAGTGACAGCTATTGTTGTCCTGACGTCAGGTGAGTTCTTAGGGGCAGCATGTTCAGGAACACGAGCTCATATAATAAAATCACTGGGACTCAAGAGGGGAAAGCTAGTTTACAAAAATATCCTCAATGTCAGTAGGTGGTTCAGGAGGGCTATAGCCAAGCACAGTGGTATCTGACAATGAGGGCAAAACGACAAAGTTATAAGCAAAGGTCAGATGGAGTATATGATTTTAAAGGCAATATGTGAAAGGCAAACTTTTCATTGGCTGTGACTGAAACCCCTCCTACAGATTTTTCAGAACGAGCAATATCATGGGTTGTGTACAAGGAGACCCGCTAGGGTAATATCTAGGTGAGATTAGTTGCAGATGTTATGTTATGGGAAGTTTGTAAAGCGCACGTACACCAGCAGGTCTCTTGGCGCCGAGTTTAGAGCCACCACTGAAGCTGTATATAGCTATAGGCTTGAGTGACGAGCCAGGTTTTCAATTTTTTTCTGAAACACATGTAATAAGTTGTCTAAGATCTAAGTCAGATCTAAGTTTCATCGCCATATTTTGCTCTTCACTGTGAACCTTACGATGCATAAGGGATTAAGCATGTGAAGCTATGCTCTGGTGTATGCAAAGCAGGCATCCACAGACTTGATAATAGGGGTGGGCGGAATTTGCGAAATCCACTTCCGCAAATTATCGCAAAATGTTTAAAATTATCGCAAACAAGCGGAAATATCGCGAAGATGCGGAAGTTTTTTTCCAGCATGTTCGCGAGATTTTCTGCATGGTTGGGGGTCGCCAACTTACCCATGTGGTTGCTCGCGGGCCCGGCCATCTTGTTTTGAGTTGTCTCGCGGTGCATGATCGCGAGAAGAAAGACGTGATCGCGCGACGCATGACGTCACTGCCGGCGCGAACTGTCGCGAGACAGCGCAAATGGCTAAAAACAATACAACAGCTCATGGAGAACGCGACCGGATCAAGAAAACTTGTCGGCGAACGCAGGGATTCAGGTAAGGCGATCGCGCGCGCGAGAATGTATTATTTTACAGCGCGAGCAAGAAACAAATTATTGCCAAGCTGCGGAAAGCGGAAATTTTGACATTTTCGCGCTCTCCGCTGAACGCGAAAATTTCAAATTATCACAATTTCCGCGAACGGAACGAAATTTTCGCCCAGGCCTACTTGATAACATCCTGGCTACACGTGGACTTGGCACTATGTATGGTGGTGAGCGGACAGGCACAAACAGGCGTGCTTTAACCGTGCCAAAAGGGTGCTAGTGTGCATCACTAAGTAGGCTAGACGTCAATAACACAGGAGCCCCTCATGGAGCCCTGTCAGACTTGGAAATGCGAAGGGAAGAGTCCTGCGGGGAAGTAAAAATAATAAAATAACGAAATGCCAAACAAATGCCCATCAAAATAACAGAAAAAGCCCAAACAAAGATTTATAGTGTGGTTTTAGATTCGAAATTACAACAAACCAAGCATTCAGGTAAAAATAAATTAAAAAGGCAGGTTGGAATCACCGGGTGAATAGCGGTAATCTGCATGCCCACTCTTCGGGCATTCTTGAATAAAGTGCTCGTCAGAAGCATACATGCCAATCATGTATGCTTCTGACCAATCGATCCCTTGAGAAGAGAGGAAGCAAGATGGCGGCCCCGTAACGGACGCCGACGCAGCAGAGCAGTGAGGGCAATGAGCTAAGCCCCCAAGGAGTCCTTACAAGCAGCCACGGTTCCTTCGAGTCCCGCTATGCCAACGGCACTTACCGGGTGTCAGCTGCTGAAACAGGCTCTTCGTTTTGCCTTGGCCGCGTTCGCAGCTGCTTTCTCTACCGCCTACAGAATCCGCGAGCTCCGCGGAAACGAAAGGAGGCGGAGCCAGGTCCTGAGGCAGCGGAGAGCAATGACGGGCTATTCACGGCTTGGGAGGTCCGACAGAGGCAGCCGAGGAGGTCATTTGCTGGGACTGGGACTGAGTCTGGGAGTGCTGAGAGCGCAGAGGGCTATCATGGCTCCTAAGGTGGCTGCGGGGTCCAAGTCAGTGCCTTACAGGAAAAAATCACAAAGGGAAGAGACTGAGTCGGAAGGAGGTGAGGACATACAAGGACCCCAAACTTTACCTGTACAATCTAAAAAAAAGCAACAAGTGGCAGGCAGGACCCGGTTGGCGGCAGCTTCAATTGCAGACATTTTCCCCAAGGCTGATAGGGAAAAGGAAAAGGAGAAGGGAGCTAAGATAGTGGGGGTTGATGCAAACCCCCCGGTGGATACTACGCCTAGTAACTCCGGCGCGATTGTGGAGGAGGGTGCTGCCCCAACTATTCCTTCCGGTATACCTTTAGTAAATGTCGCAGGCCGGTCTTATGCCTCTGCAGATATTGTGGCTGCCCCCAACGAGCCGGTCCTCGTGGATATTACCGGAGCTTCCCTAGATACGGGGAAAGGGTGCAGTGGTATATCGGAAAACCAGCCAGGGTTAGGAGCAGAAGCAAATACTGAAATTCAGAAAACTGATCCACCACCAACTGGCACAACTACCGATAAGGAAAAAGTGCCAAGTGAATACTATTTTTCAGTATCCGATGGTGCGTGGTCTGAAGAAGAAGAAGAACATAGCTCCTATCTGGGCTCAGATTCTGACTTAGAGGATGGTCTCCCGTCAACTACCGTACGGCCCCCGGTGGCTAAGAGCCAAACTCTGAAAATAGGTCATCCTTCCCGAGAACTGAGATGGGATCACACTCCTGACTTAGCACTGCAGGGAGGACCGGCGATGGACAGCTCCAACCGTCACCTTTTGGAAATTATACATCAGGAGATTCTCGCCCATAGAGAAGAAACGCGCCAGGATACTCGTAAAGCTCAGGCTGCCATGAGGAAGATGCAGGGAGCAGTAAGGAAACTATCGAAAGCTTGTATTAACACGGCCGATAGAGTCTCGAATTGGAGGACAGGGTGGTATCCACGGAGGCCACCAGTAAAGTTAATGCCCACTGCTCCCAGGTTACGGATCTACAGTGGAAAATGGAGGAGATGGAGAACAGGCTCCGGAGAAATAACCTGAGGGTCTTGGGGATCCCGGAGGGGAGCGAAGGGCCGGACATAAGGGCATTTATAATCAAGCTTTTTGAACAAGCGTTTCCTGAACTGTCAAGCTGGAATTGGGCTAATGAGATACAACGAGTTCATCGTACCCCTTTTAAGATCCGGTCCAACTCTAAGGAAGGCGATAAACCTCGAGCAGTATTAATATTTTTTGGCAACTTCATTTTGAGACAGTCCATTGCTGAAAAGGCTAGACCAGACGCCAGGAGGAATGGTGATGGGTTTTCCTTCTTTGTCCGTCCGGATTACTACCACTCGACCGTGGAAAGAAGATGGCGTTTGAGGGAAATGATCAAACCATTCCAGGAGAAGAGAATCCAGGCCTTTCTTGTTAATCCGGCCCAGTTAAAAGTGGTTAATGATGGGAGGACCCTCTTCTTTTCATCAGAAATTAAAGCAAAGGAGTACCTGGTCTCTTTGGATAGGAAGACTGACTAGCTGGTCGACTGAACTCTGGGTGTCAAGTAGTCTCATATCGGGGTCATTGGTTTGTGGCGTGTCTTGTTGAGATAAAACTGGTAAAAGTAGATATTGTCAAGCTAAGGGGCATTTAAGGGTTTTTAGATATTTGGTTTTCCTAGCTTTGTCCTCACTCACTCACTGCAGCACCATCACATGCACAGACTTAGTCTGAGCGCTTCACCAAGGAGGGTCCGGGTGAGGGCTAGTGTCTGGGGTGGGGCTCACACTGCTGGGGTGGGAGTTCAGGGTGGTTGGGAGGGAGGTGGGGGTGTAGGGGTCAATGGGGGAAAAATAAGGGAAAAAAATTCAGTTTGTTTCATCTTGTTTATCTTTTTTTAAAATTCTTTTTCTATTGTTCTGTTTGGTCAGATATTGGTGTCAGTGATGCAGAGGCAGTTCGAAAAGCAGGTTTATTGTGCTGTTCTTCTCTCATCTTTAGGTGATTCGCATTAGGGTTTGTTCTTTAAATATAGGCGGGCTGAATGACTGGAGGAAACGTTTAAGGTTGGGTCACTTTACCAAGAGTAACAGAATCGATATTCTCTGTCTTCAGGAGACCCACCTCCCATGGTCTAAAAGAAAATTGCTGTCCCTTAGCGGCTTTGAGCTGGTGGCCTGTTCTACCCAATCTTCTACAATTAGGGGTGTCGCGATTTTAGTTAAAAAAACTCTGGGTGGGGTTAGGCGGACTAAGTCGGATAGCAATGGTAGATGGGTTCTAGCCGAACTCGAAAGCGGCCCGACACTTTGTGTGGTGTATGGTTCAAATGAAGACGACCCGGAGCTATTTGATTTTTTAGAACTAGAACTTGCATCCTTACAAAGATCTAATCGCCATATTTGGTAAATTAGTGAGACCTAAATAGGGAAATGGTAAGTTTGGTTTAGTCTTTAAAATTACAACTAACCCAACGTAAAGGGGCTTGTTGGTTAATGGAAATTGGGTCTAGTCTTTAGAAATTGTTTAGTCCCTGAGCGCTGGATCATCCACTTTTGTAAATTGAAATAAAATCTGATATCCCTCTCAAACCGGCTTGTGCCCTCTCTACACATGCTATGGAAATCTGTTACCGTGATCCCATTAGACCTGCCTGTGGCCTTTTTACTGTGCTGCACTCCATGCAACATACTCTTCTTTCTGATCATACCCAGGCTAGCTTGTATGTCTGAATATATAGGAGAAAAATATGGTCCTTCGAAAATATTGTGGACTGAAAATCTGAATATCAAGAACCAACATATTGTTGAGGTAAGTATGCTCGTATATAAAGGGTTACTATTTATAACTCCACATCCAGGTATCTTGAAGGCATAAATATTGTCAAGGTAAATATATGTGGATTCAAATATAGCAAATCTATACTTACAAACATATATTTACTTTCACGATTCTTTGGCACTTGATATTTTGGCCACAACAATTTTATAACACAATTTCATCCTCAATATTCCAGCAGCATAATCCACGGTCTGACTAGTCCACCATCTCAACCAACCTTACAGAGGTCGGGACTTGTTCCGCAGAACCATTTCATTGAGTTTATAGACAGTCCTTTTGGATCTTTGATCAGATCTTTTGTCCTTTCTTCATGGCATAGGCTAACGGCAACTACATCAATGCAATCAACATCACTGCCGCAGTTCAGGAAGGACCTCAAGACCTGGCTCCTCGACTGAACCGCAGATCCCCCACTCAGTGCCTTAAGACCCTCACGGGTGAGTAGTTGCGTTTCAGACGAATCCTAATTGATCGATTGATTGATAGATTCAATGGTTATCTTAAAACTACCGAGTGTGTAAGCAGCTGCGGCCTTTGCAGGTAAGAGCGGTGGGGCCAGGTTGGGGGGAATCAATAGACGACCACGAGGGGAAAATAAATAAATACTTAATTTTCCCTTTTCGTCGTCTGTCGAAATACCCCCCACCCGGCCCCACCGTACCACCACTCTTACCTGCACGGACTGCTACTGTGTGTGGCGAGGGTGCAGCATGGTAGCAGCTTTGTGTGCAGCATGGGAGCTGCTTTGTATTTGTTACTGTAAGATTTTGTGACCTTGTTGATGAGCTATTGTTTATTTGCTTAAGGCAATTATAATTAAAAAATGATACCACTACACAACATTCTGACCTAATCCCTGTTTTAGGGCATAAACCAGACTATAGGTAAGTACAAGGTGATATCTTCTGGATGCAGCAGCTCATTTCCTAAAATTCTACGTTTTCATATTTTGAGTTTATTTTACGACAATGTGTCCACAAGGTGAGTTCTTTCATTACAATTCTGTGCAAGGTCCTGTTTCATGCCATAGTATTCCTCCGACCAGTAGCACTACGTTATGGTAAATGGGTGTGCAATGTTCCATGACATATTTTCAATTGTTACTTAAAAAAGGCCTTTGTTCACCACACTGCCCTTGGTCGTCTTTGAGAAACTGAGCCAGAATGTGCATGTAAGTTGCTTCCTCATATGGTGAGTCATAAGGCTCCTTTCGCAGTACATGTAGTGATAGACCGAGCTAGTTAGAAGTTAGATCCTTATCAGAACTATAGCACAATAATAGAGCATCGGGTCTTGACCAGTGCACTATAAGACTACTCATTTGGCAAAACTTTGACCC
Source organism: Triturus cristatus (assembly GCF_964204655.1). NCBI lineage: Eukaryota > Metazoa > Chordata > Amphibia > Caudata > Salamandridae > Triturus > Triturus cristatus. The sequence continues at coordinate 790,487,151 of NC_140581.1, read as the reverse complement.
TAAATTAGCTACCGTGGTACTATTCTTTAGTTATTTTGCAAAAAGCCAAGATTTGCAAATGTGGCCCATTTCCTTTGCAATGAACTGTATTTCACCTGAAGAACAAGAAAAGCTCTGCTTATGTTGACGTTTTCGCCTTCCTGTAACGTCTGGCTTTGCGCACAAATGTCTTACTGGTGTATTAACAATGCTGGCATCATGTGCACTGCTTGGCTGGGAAGTTCCACTGGAACCTTCTGAATAAGAGCCCCACAGGATAGCAAAATATTTATTTTCTGCTTCAAAAGCACCGTTACGTCACTTCTCGGAAGATTTCACATTCTTTATAATTTCTCAGAGATTGAGGTGTTTCCCATGCAATGCTGTAAATTGTTCTGGTATTTGTGGAGGGCTAGGCTACTTTTTGTGTCATTGTTTATGCACCCTTTGGACAGATCTGTGGATGATCTGTGCAAAATCTCGCGAGTGTTGTAAAATGTCCTCTTCACCAGACGTTCCGGGCACTGTTTGTGCTCTGAGTTCCTCTTGGGCCCTCAAGGCAGCTGCACCGGAGCTCATGTGAACTGGCAGGTGAACGCCCTTGTCCTTAAATCCAGAAGGCGATCTGTTGTGTTTATTTCTTATATATAAAACGTGCCTATGTTAATAATTGCATTGTTTTTGCTATAGATGGCTCCGCATCATATTAAAGGTATATAAGTTCAATCAATACAAATATAGCAGGTACACAAGTCACCTTTCACATTACTGGGGCCATGGCTGGCTTTAGCACTGGGGGCCCCTGGTGTGGCAATCATGTTTGCCCCAGCACACCCCCCCCCCTCCCGCCGGCCTCCTTCTTGGCTTCCCTCGCTACCACTGGGCAAAAGTGAGCCTCTTCTCCATAGCCCCTCTCTCACATACATTTAATTTGTTTTAAAGCGCTGGTAAAGGTTGGATTTACTAATAGGAATGTATATCTACTCCCAAAAAAACATTTTTTGCAACATTAGGAATAGATAATGAAAGACTAGGGGGAAAACATAACATTCCAGCATGTTTTATGCAGTCTGCATGCAGCACTTTGATGACAGTTCGTAACAGTCACTGTTCTATATTAGGGTTGTATCTGATGAACGGCGGTAACAAAGGGATCCCTATGACAAAAGCACCAATCTACTCAGCTAGCCACATAACATACAAATCTGCGATCTGCCTGGTATGTGTTCTTTGCAGCAGGCATATTAACCCTCTACGTTACTTTATGGCGATTAAAAACTGCCCCTAGACAAAACTTCGCTCTTTCTCTCTAGCAGGAAAATTAATCACAAGAGTTACTTGGACATTTTTATTGCTGCCTGAAAGCTGGACACACAAGGAAGCAGCAGGAGCCTTTAAATCCTAGATTATTGCTAAACACAGCGATCCCCTGCGGTCAGTGCCCCCCTTCCCAGGTCAGCGCCCAGTGCAGCCGCACAGGTCGCAACGCCCTAAATCTAACTCCGGCTCGGGTCAACTGACTGCCCTAATAATCTTTCTCAGCACAAGCTTGGAGGGTTGAGGAGAAGCAGGGATGTTCGCTCTGATGAGTTTGACCCAGTCCATCCCCTCCCAGGCCAGGCTTCCTCTCTGCACTGAGAACATGAACAGCAAGGCTGTCCCTGTTCTCCTTGTAATCATCGAGTCTGTCGTACAGCAATAGTCCTCTTTCACCTTGTGCAATAAATATCTTAATATATTGTAATTCTGTGCAGAATATTTTACTATATTCGGCGAACGACTTTTATAGATGTGGGTCGCTATAAAATAATGTTTGGTGGGTTGTACTAGGAAAGTAGATTAAACTGTGCTGCTCCGGACTGCACAGTAATAGTGGTGGAATTGAGCGTGCAGCCAGTGATACACGAGTTAAGGGCTGCAGAAAATACAGGTTCTGTGTTAGCACAAATCTAGTGAATACAGCCACCCCACATTATCAAATGTCTCCTCCCAATCGATTACAAAATTGCACTATGAATACGACAATTCTAAATATATTCTTATTAGGCCTGGACAGTAAACTCTGCTATAAAAAACCCATCCGAGAATACTGCGACAATGTTACAGCGTTTTTTTGTTAGCAAAACCCAAACTGCACAAAGTGGTAAGCTGTGCAAAGAGAAATTTTAAAAATCAAAGTAAATAGTGGGGCATTTATCCTGGATGGGAAGAGCAAGTGGGCATGTTTACTAAGATTTCATGCAAAGTTGTGCAGCAAGAGAAGTTGCTGCATTGCCTTAGGTGAAAGGGAGAGAGCGTAACTCTTTAATATTCATGGTATTATGGTGCAGTTCAGTTCTCTCCTAGCACTGACACATTTGTGGCTGACTAGTGCCACCCCAGGCAGTCTTTCACCATGGCACAAGGGTGCCTGTTTTATGGGCAGGATTGTTTTTGTGCAAGAAGGATGCAAGGGCCTCGCATCACAGCACCTCACAGATCCTGATTAGCAGCTTGATGGCCCTAACCCAGTGCGATGCAGAGCCTCGCTTGACAGCGCCATGCAGTCCTCGCAACAAGGACAAGAGGTACAAATCCCTGAGGGCTGCACCTGATCCTGTATTAGACCGGCGCAGCATCAAAATCCGCTTCAACTTGTGACTTTGCCCAGGTGTGATGTGACCAGATACCTGCAATTTGCTGCTATTTTTATCTTAAACGTTAAAAGCTCATAACTCAAGTTCCACTGATTGGACTCTTGTTGTTTTGTTGTAGTTTTATTTATTAATACATCGTCTAATTTTCTAAATCAGTTTGGAAATATTGCTGTGTTGTTTTTACACTTTATTACTGTTTGAGTACTGCATAAATACTTTATAAGTAAGCCTGACTGCTTTTGTACCAAGCTACCAGATGGTTAAGCACAAAGTTTATTTAGTGACTATATATGGTTCACTCCGGCAAGGAACGTGATTATTGTTTAAAGCGGGTTCTCACCCCCTTCAACAAATAGTTCAATTTCTTACAACAGTGAATAATAGGATCTGGTTATTCAGCTAATGTGTTCCAGTGGACTCCACACATAAACAAAATTTGGTAGAGTTTTGTGGTCATTAGGAAAGCTTGTAAGGGAACAGCAGTCTAAGTTTTATTAGTGTCATAAGACGTGAGTTATTCAAAGGTATTGCCAGGATTGGAGGAGCAAACCAAAATTTGCTGTGGCCAAAATCATGAATCTGGCTCCACAGCACAGGAAGCTGTGAGTAGAATGGGACCATGGGGATGGTTGAAATGTAAGAGTGGCATAATAGACAATCTGATCCTGATTATTACCATTATTGATGCCAACAGGCGCACTATAACTACAAGGATGCGGATGCAGGGTGCAATTGCCAATTTAAATTCATTCAGAGAAGATCTGATAACAAGTGAGAGACTACTCCGGGTTCCCACAATATTAGGTAGAAATAATGCAACCACAATGATGCTCAGTGCCTTTATTGCACTTACAGGTTATGGAACTTTATGCATCAGATCTAACTGCTTTATTTACAGCGGTGCTGCCGGGAAGGGGAGGAAGGCTAAAACTGTGTCAGCAAGAGGTTGAAGAACTTGAAGAGGGCTCGTTCATACAAGATGACCTAGTGGGTTTTGTCAAGTCGAGGTGCAGGTGGATTGTAGAAGCTGACAGTGTCTTTGTGACAAACATTAAAACATGGTTTAGAGGTTGGACTGAGCCTAGGATACATCCTAGAATAAGAATGCAGAAATCCAGGTTGTGGTTTATAATTAGCTGATTTGGGTTTTGTCAACATATCTGATGCAGGACGAGATTTTGCAGGCTTTCAACAGGCAACAGAGTGTTTCAGTGATAGTTTGGATGAAGAATGAGATGAGGCAGATCGTGCTGCCAAAGTGCTCCCAAATTATGAGCAGAGAAGGAAGTGGTGATGGAGTCAGTGATGTTGTGGTTAAACATTTTCTAGGTTGTGGAGAGTGGGAAGTTTATTATCTCTGTTTCGGATGGAATGAACATAAGGCATTGTGGTGCCTGATTGGAGGGAGGCAGTCTTTTATTTGGTGCAGTGGAATATTGGCAAGCATGGCGAAAGATAAAACTATTTCAATGTCATCCGAAAATAGATGGCTGGAGAAGCTGTTTGACAAGATGAGATTGGTTTGAGGGAGGACAAAAAGCAGTCTCTCTTAAGCCAGTAGCTGAAGAGGAGTATGAGATGCTCAGCAGCTTTTGTATGAATTTGGTGTCAAACAAGTTGAATGGGAGGCAGGAAGGGCTTGATTTTTAGATGATGTATGCTAACTCATTGGAAGACATAGGATTGAGGACCTGCAATAGGCAGATTTGGAGGTTCAGCTGGGGAACAGAAAGGTGTAGTGTTGTGTAGTTCCTATAACCCTACATAGAATCTGTGCGTTCAAACAACATATACTGTAGGATTGGAGTCAGACTGATTCTAGACACCCCTACCAAATACATTAACCTGTATACCAGCTAGCTCACAGTGCCACTAGAAACCCCCTCTTACCAAGGAGAGAATAGTTCTTGGCAACTATCGAACATGACAACTCTGTCCAGAGGTCGAAGTGGTGGGAAAAAAGTGGGGGAACTGTGGGCGGAGAATCAGAGGGTGGAATAATCCGAGGATTGGGTCAGTGGGCGGAGTCAGAGGTGTGGCCTGAAAGAGCAAAACATCCCAATTTTTAGTATTTGTTTGGCATTTCACTTACAGCTTATTTGGTCATTTAATTCAACCAATGGATACACATGTTTATTTAAGGTTTAATATGAGTTATTGACATTAAAATACATTCACAAAGTGGGATACGTTCCCAATCACAGAATGTCTCAAATAGCTTAAAAGTGGAATCACAAGCCATTTGTCTCTGAGCCATGGAGTTTTTGTCAACAGCACTTCTCCCTTTTTCCACAAGAGCAGTTCAAACATGAATGGCAAAATATCCTAGTTTGCAAATGTGTTTTCACATAAGCATGGCTCTGCCACATTTGCCACATAAAACATCATCTGCTGCATAATCTGACGATTTTAACTAATAAATTGTTTGCAGCTCACACGGATCAAAAGTCACTAAAGAATGTGATTTGTATTGCTGCGAAGTGGCAAGCCTTTTGTAAACGTTGACTGGACTCTATTCTCACTGCTGCATTTCTATGTTGCACTGGTTGTAATAAGGCAAAATCTTTGCACAGACTGTTAACGTGTAAAAATATCAAAATATTAAAGCATCAGAAAATATACTGCATTACGCTGCAGCCTTTTTTATGCTGCATAATTTAGTCAAAACTGCAGCATAATTGTGTCCTCCATTGCTGCATAATTCTACTGTCCCTAAAGCAGGCAGCACATGTTAAAAGTGCTTGGGCATGAAGCAGGGAGGCCTTGAATTTTGCAAACTTAGTTTGGTGTACTTGCAAATACAGTAATAAAGACAGACTCATTTGTAAATTTGTAATATGTATCTAAATAATAATAATGTGAATGAAATCTCAGTACATACAAGAAATACAGATTCAATCATGGCTCTTCACTAGGCAAACAACATTAGAAGCGAAAATGATACATTCAAAATTAATGACAGTACATTGAGGAGTGGATAGATGATGAGACAAAAGTTTCAGAGAGAAAATACATTTGCAAAAGATTATGCAAACTTAGATATCAGGCTAATACTAACCCAATTAGGAAATACTGTCACCTTGCCGGGGCAACAGCATGGGCCCATCAAGTAGATCTGAAAAGGCAAGTTCCGTAACGCTAAACTCCTCCCCCCAGAGCACCTCAATTATACCCTAAAACCCCAAAGACCATCCCATAGATGTATCAAACTCGGGCTCTACTAGTGATTTAATTGGCTATGAAAGGGGGTGTATGGTCACTCCACTGTCAACACATACAAAATTCTCTAAGAGCTAGTGTTTAGAAACAGGCTATGACATCAACCACGTAACCCAGGAAATATTCTTAATTTCATTATCCACATTTCCTCTATTCTAACAACAAGTTAAAACACTGTATATCAATCTTCCGCTTTGCGCCTTTCTGCAGAGGAAGTTTCAATCCATTCATAGTAATGTCCTTTTGTTCAGAATGTTGGCACATTCGTGAGTCTCTGAAGGTCACGTTCAGGCTCCTTCTCTTCTCCTGCTTGCACTTCATATTTTAAAATGTTTTTTTTCCAATTTTCTTAACCGTTTTAAACCTTAACCCGACATGCAGAACGAAACCCCATGCTTTGTAGTCTATAACAATGCAACACATAACATTTATTATTTCATGAAACTCTGTTCTCTGTGCACCAACCCAATTTATTTATTTAGCAGACTTGTAACGCGTATAGCTGCCCCAGCAATGGGGCGTCCCAGCGCGATCAGAGACACGGGAGAGTGGTATGTCAGGAGGGCGTTATGCAACGGAAGGGTAAAGCCAGGTCTTGATCGCCTTGCGGAAGGTTAAATGAGTCTGGATCTCTCTAATAGATAGAGGAAGCCGGTTCCAGAGTAACGCCGCAAGACAACGAAATGAACGCCCCCCCGGCTTTTGCTCTCACAACCCGGGGGACAATAGCCAGCAGCTGATTGGACGATCTAAGGGATCGCCGAGGCATTTAAGGTTGGAGTAGCTTAGTCAGTCCCAAAGGAGCCAGTTGAGTAAGAATTTTATGTGCGACACATAAAGTTTTAAATTGAATTAGTTTCTCAACAGGCAACCAATGTAATTTGGGTAGGATGTGGGCGACCGACGCAGATCTCGGGAGTGCCACTAGCATACGTGCTGCGGCATTCTGGGTCCTCTGCAAACGCAGGGTACAAGATTTGTTAGCCCTGAGATATAATGCATTTCCGTAATCCAGTCTAGACAGTATTGTAGCCTGGATGATGGTCTGACGAGCTCTAGGGGGAAAGAAGCCCAATATTGGCTTCAAGCCGCGCAGTAGGCCAAAACAAGTCCCAGCCACAGCTTTGGCTTGCGTATCGAACGTCAGCCCACTATCAATCCAGAAACCAAGGTTTTTGACTGCTTCTTTGGGCACAGGGGCTGGCTTAAGACTGTCTGGCCAACAGTAATCAGACCATAGATCCCGGTCTTTTCCAAATAACAACACCTCAGATTTGCTGGCGTTTAGTTGCAGGGATTTGTTAGCCATCCAGTCTGCCACCTCTACCAGGTCTTCCCTGAATCTGCCTAAATTGGCGTTGTTCTTCTTAGAGTAGGCAATCACCAATTGGGTGTCTTCAGCATATGACACCATTGACAATCCCCTCTTCCGAGCCACCTGGGCCAGAGGTTGCATATAGATATTAAACAAAAGGGGGCTCAAGATGGAACCTTGAGGCACTCCCCATTGTAAGGCACACCACTGGGATTGAAATGGTGGCGCCCAGATCTGGAAAGATCTTCCTGTCGGAAAAGCTCGGCACCAGTCAAGAGCCAGACCCCTCACTCCGATGTCATATAGACGCTTCAGCAGAATTTCATGGGAGACCGTATCAAAGGCGGCACTTAGATCAAGAAGAACTAAGGCCGCCGAGTCCCCAACATCCAGTATCTCTCGGATTTCCTCCGTCACTGCCACCATGCAGATTCTGTGCCATGTCGGGCACTGAAACCGTTCTGCGACAGGTCAAGGATTGCGTTCTGTTCAATGAACTCAGTCAGAATAGTATGTACATGTAATTCTGCAATTTTTGATAGAAGAGGAAGTTGCGAAATGGGGCGGTAGTTACCCGGCTCAGCTGGGTCCAAAGACGTTTTTTTCAGCAGAGGGATGACTTTCGCATGTTTCCATGTTGCTGGTACTGTAGCTGAATCTAGAGAAAGATTCACCAGTTCCAGATATACTGGCAAGATAGATGGCATGACTTGACAGAAGAATTTTGGGGCCAATGGGTCAGTTGGTGATCCAGATTTAATTTTTTTACACAAGATCTCCAAACCTGCTAAAGATAACACTGGAAAAGATAGCAAGCTATTTGGACCTTGGGAGGCCGGGACAGTAGGCCAGATCTTCGTATCGGGATTGGCCGTTACAGGGAGATTTTGATATATTTTTTCCACTTTGTTGATAAAATAGTTAGCCAGCTCATCACATTGGCTATTAGAGGAGATAGAAGAAGTCCTGGCCACATCACCGTTCTTCATATTCTTAAGCAAGGAAAATATTGTTTTAGATGGGTTAGAACTCGCTAAGATTGTATTGCCCACATACTCAGCCCTAGCTCTCCGGATTAGCTTATGATAGTGATTAATGGCCGCTCGATAATTGGATTTCCCAGCTGCATCGTACGAGCGTCTCCACGTACGTTCCAGCTGTTTGCAATGCTTTTTTGCCTTAGATAGCAACTCGTTGAACCAAGGTTTGGATTGGTCCCGTTTTATCCTCGTCGGCTTAGCTGGTATACAACTATCCAGACCTGCTATTACCCAGTCATGGACTAGTATATCCGCTGCCTCCAGATCTTGCGTTAATTGAGGCCTATGGCTAGACCAATGCTGCATCCATCCCTGTGTAACCCATGTTAGATTAATTATTTTATAATCAGCCAATAGTAATAACTCTGCAACTAAAGCAGCATTAGTCATTTTACTTACATTAGCCATTAAACAAGTTTTGTGGCCTACTCGTCAACTTAGTTTCGCGCTTGCACATAAGCATTTCACTCATGTTAGTGTCTTTCATTAGTTTTCCCCACTGCACACATTTAATAAATGTGAGGGTTCAATCCGAGCAGGTTTTATATTTATTCGAAAACCCTGCTCCATCATGGGCAAATGACGATTGACATCCTTTTTGATAACTTTAGCAGCCAAAGAAAAGGTGAGATGTTCCACAGGTTGCTCATGTTGGTAGGGTCTGCAGAAGGCTTCTTTAGTAGCTGAACAACCACGTTTTGTTTCCACTTTAGAGCTTAATTACAAAGATCCACAATGGCAGCGGTCAGTTTTCAAGGATGGGGGGTACTCAAGTTGACTAAGGAGCGGAATTATTATTTTCAAGAGTATGGAATGCACTGGTAAAATATTGAGTTTCAAGTAGTAAAGACCAGGTAAATTGAGAGAAGGACTTCTCAGTAGATGCAGACAAAGCTTGAGTTGTTTTGATTTTTTTCTCACCCCAAAAATCAGCAAGAAAATCACAAAGTATAATTTATGTGTGGTTCAACGGATAGAATGAAAAACATGTTTACCATCTCAAAGACATCACTAGCATTGCTCTTAGCTGCTTTAATGTAAGATGCAAACTATTGAGTTTGAGACCCTTTCAGAGTCTGTTTCTGTGGTTTAAGAGCAGCGGCATACATCATTTTCAAAGCAGGGTTTTAATCATCCCACCAGTCAGCCAAGCACTTTGCCGGAACACGCAGAATAACAAGGAGATGATGGCTGAATGTGGTGTCACAAATATGTTCACGATGTAATGATGTCAAGGTATTTGGTTACCCAAGGCTGAACATTTATAGATCTGGTAAAAGGTGAAATGAGTGCAGATATTCGGGTTCAGGGCTGGGGTGTAAGGCAGAATACTAACCAATGTAGCTGAGGCATCGAATGAGATCATGGGCATAGTGCTAAGGCATGAGATTGTGCTGAAATAAGTAAAGATAACCTCAAGTATATGACCAGCTCCATGTGTGGAGGAAAGTCCCCTCTGAGTGACAGCTATTGTTGTCCTGACGTCAGGTGAGTTCTTAGGGGCAGCATGTTCAGGAACACGAGCTCATATAATAAAATCACTGGGACTCAAGAGGGGAAAGCTAGTTTACAAAAATATCCTCAATGTCAGTAGGTGCTCAGGAGGGCTATAGCCAAGCACAGTGGTATCTGACAATGAGGGCAAAACGACAAAGTTATAAGCAAAGGTCAGATGGAGTATATGATTTTAAAGGCAATATGTGAAAGGCAAACTTTTCATTGTCTGTGACTGAAACTCCTCCTACAGATTTTTCAGAACGAGCAATATCATGGGTTGTGTACAAGGAGAACAGCTAGGGTAATATCTAGGTGAGATTAGTCGCAGATGTTATGTTATGGGAAGTTTGTAAAGCGCACGTACACCAGCAGGTCTCTTGGCGCCGAGTTTACAGCCACCACTGAAGCTGTATATAGCTATAGGCGTGAGTGACGAGCCAGGTTTTCATTTTTTTTCTGAAACACATGTAATAAGTTGTCTAAGATCTAAGTCAGAACTAAGTTTCATCGCCATATTTTGCTCTTCACTGTGAACCTTACGATGCATAAGGGATTACGCATGTGGAGCTATGCTCTGGTGTATGCAAAGCAGGCATCCACAGACTTGATAACATCCTGGCTACACTGGACCTGGCACTGTGTATGGTGGTGAGCGGACAGGCACAAACAGGCGTGCTTTAACCGTGTCAAAAGGGTGCTAGTGTGCATCACTAAATAGGCTAGACGTCAATAACACAGGAGCCCCTCATGGAGCCCTGTCAGACTTGGAAATGCGAAGGGAAGAGTCCTGCGGGGAAGTAAAAATAATAAAATAACGAAATGCCAAACAAATGCCCATCAAAATACCAGAAAAAGCCCAAACAAAGATTTGTAGTGTGGGTTTAGATTCGAAATTACAACAAACCAAGCATTCAGGTAAAAATTAATTAAAAAGGCAGGTTGGAATCACCGGGTGAATAGCGGTAATCTGCATGCCCACTCTTCGGGCATTCTTGAATAAAGTGCTCGTCAGAAGCATACATGCCAATCCAGAGCGGAGAGCAAGGCACCGGTGTAGAAGGTAAAATAACAGCCGGGTGAAAGAACATTAGCTATAGAGCAGAAACTCCATGGGTCTCGGATGGACTGCTCTTGTGTGGCCAAGATGACAGATTCATAGGAAGAATTCGACTAGTACTTTATCTGGAAGGATATGCCATGTTTGGAATTCATGGCTATGCCATTTTTCGAATCGTTGACTATGCAATGTTTGGAATCCACGGCTATGCAATGTTTGGAATCCATGGCTATGCCATGTTTAGAATCGATGCCTATACCATGTTTGGAATCCATGGCTAGTCCATGTTTGGAATCCACGGCTATGCCACGTTTGGAATCCACGGCTATGCCACGGTTGGAATCCACGGCTAGGCAATGTTTAGAACCCATGGCTATGCTATGTTTGGAATCCACGGCTATGCCATGTTTGGAATCCATGGCTATGCCATGGTTGGAATCCGCGGCTATGCCATGTTTGGAATCCACGGCTATGCCATGTTTGGAATCCACGGCTATTCCATGGTTAGAATCCACGGCTATGCCATGGTTGTAATCCACGGCTATGCAATGTTTGGAATCCATGGCTATGCCATGTTTGGAATCCATGGCTAGGCCATGTTTGGTATCCACAGCTATGCCACGGTTGGAATCCACGGCTAGGCAATGTTTGGAATCCATGGCTATGCTCTGTTTGGAATCCATGACTATGCCATGTTTGGAATCCACGGCTATGTCATGGTTGGAATCCACTGCAATGCAGTGTTTGGAATACATGGCTATGCCATGTTTGGAATACATGGCTATGCCATGTTTGGAATCCATGGCTGGGCCATGTTTGGAATCCACAGCTAGGCAATGTTTGGAGTCCACGGCTATTCCATGTTTCGGAATCCACGGCTATGACATGTTTAGAATCCATGGCTATGCCATGTTTGGAATCCATGGCTAGGCCATGTTTGCAATCCATGGCTAGGCCATGTTTGGAATCCATGGATAGGCCATGTTTGGAATCCATGGCTAGGACATGTTTGGAATTGCTTGGAAAGTCAAAAATGCTCACACAAAGAAACATAAAAAACCTAGCATGCCAACACTTCTTTTTTTAAAGTGGACACTTTTAGATGAAGAGCTTGTAAGACCTGCAGTACTTAGCACCGTCCCACTGAAAACAAGAGTGAGTGGAAAAAGGAAAAGTTAGCTACTGAGCGAAACGGTGACTTAAGTAATCAAAAGCCAGTTTCCAGATCTTTCCTAAAATTCAATAACTGAGGTTACTTACAAGGCTGGAAAAGGAGGATCTTCCACAGATTAGCCATTGCAAAACAGAACGTTCTAGCTTCTCTGGCCAATCTAACCATAAAACTAGGTCCCAGAGAAAGATAAGCAGGCCTAAGGGTGCAAACAACCTCCTACGACGGAGATTTGGTGGCTGGGAAGTTCTGAGTTTCCAAAGACAGTTTTATGAACAATTAGCAAAGCCTCAAGTGCAGGTTCTTTCTTGAGGCTAAGCTAATAAAGAGAAATGCCAAGGTCCAGGGGTAAATGAGTATGGAAGTAGACATACAGTTGACCCAATGACCAGAATACAAATGCACACTATATTGAAGGTAAGCGAGGACATTTGCCATTGTTGACTGACTTTCCTACTACCACTGGCTATGTATGGTACAAGAAAACTGATGAAAAGTCAGAAGGTAATTATGGAAGGGCGACTTGAATGTACAAGGGATGTTAATTTAGTTGATATAAAGATTGGTGTTAAGTTTCCTTGTTATTTTTAAATTGGTTGTGGATCAAAAAATCAGCAAATTGTAGTTATTAAACTGTCCCTTTTTCTTAAGAACAGCTGCAGAAATATACTGGGAATGAACAAAGGGCTATATTTAAGAATAGGAAATGATGCAGAAATGTGTGCATAAGACAGATGAAAAATAACCGGAGCATGCGATTGGAGTTGTGCCCACAAAGTCACCCATTTTCCATTAATCCTAGACATGTAGAGACTTCATACTGTAGAAATTCTCCAAGCACAGAGGTAGAGTAATTGTATATCTGGCCCTTTTTGCAGGGTTATCCCCAAACAATTTGCCTTCGTCCTCCGGTTTTTCTGACCTTCTTTTAGTTGACTTAAGGACTCTAGATACTTTACCACTGCTAACCAGTAGTAAAGTGCATATGATCTCTCCCTAAAATGTAATTCTATTTGGTTTCTCCATGATTGGCATATTTGATTTACTAGTAAGTCCCTAGTAATGTGCTCCATATGTACCCAGGGCTGTAAATCACTGCAGCACTGATTGTGCACCCACATGAGTAGCCCTACAAACATATCTCAGGCCTGCCACTGCAGAGCCTGTGTTTGCAGTTTTAAACTGCCGTTTAACTTAAGCAAGTGCACCCACTAGCAGGCCCAAATCTTCCCTTTTATTGCATGTAAAGCTCCCCTAATTTAGGCCCTAGGTAGCCCCATGAACAGGGTGCAGTGAATTTAAAAGGTAGGACATGCATGTGTGAGTTTTACACATCCTAGTTGTGCAAAAATAACAAAATTCGTTTTTCACTACAACAAGGCCTATCTCTCCCATAGGATAGCACTGGAGCTGCCTTGTAATATCTAACAAGTGTATATTCCTATTGGGAACAGATAGACAATTAGAGTTTGGTGTCTCTGGACTCACAATTTAAAAGCACAACTTTTAGTGAAGTTGTTTTTTAAGTTATAGGTCTGCAAATGCCATTTATCGAAAGTGGGCATTTCTTACTTAACCATTCTGTGCCTCTTCCTGTCCCTAGAATACATGTCTGGGTTGGATGACAGTTGGATTTTGTGAATTCACTCTATATAGTCACACACAGAGAGTTGAGGTGTGCCCTGCATATCCTGATGGCTCATCACCATGTTCCTGAGCTACAGTGGTGGGAGGAGCTGACACTTGCACCTGAATAGCACTGTGATTGTCCCCACACAAAGAAGTCTCCACCCCCTGTAGTGTGTCTGGAGCCAGGGCAAGGAAGGACAGGGTCTTTTGCACTAAAAAGACATTTCCTTGAAGTCTCCTTTCTTCAAAGGCTAAAATGGGTATAAGTACTGGACCTCTGATACCATATACTCAGGAAACTTCTGGACGGAGGACATTCTGCCGGAAAGAAGAGCTATTGTGCTGCCAGGAGGGACTTCCACTATGCTGATTGCTTTGCTGTGATGGTCTGCTGCCTGCTGATTCTGTCCTGGGAGTGAGAGGACTGGACCTTGCTCTCTACATCCTGCTTTTTAAAGTTTCTGTAAGGGCTTGAGTTGAGCCTGCCTCCTGTTGGAAGTCTCAGGACCATCAAAGACTTCACCTGTAGCACCTGGGTACCTCTGTTAAGAAAGCCCTGCTTGCCAAGTGGTGCCAAATCTAGTTTCTGGGCCCTTGGAAGTGAGTTTAAATGCTACAAGAAGAAACCGATGTAGATCGACTTCGGAACCGGCGACCGTCGGCACCAAAGCCGTAGTCCCCGCTCAACGCAACGACTGTGACTTACAAAGCAGGCTCCGCGGGCATCTGCGACTTCATGACTTTGCACCGCAGCCAGGAACCAACACCTCACTTGCTTCAATGACGTCTCACTTCCTTCTTGCAACGCGCTGACATGCCAACAACCTGTATAGCAGTAAGGAACCAATGCTGCACTTGCCTCCCCGACGCCTCACCTCCCCTGAGTCTTGCATCATCTTTGATTTCCAACGCATACAATGTACTGTACTGGGGTCTGCGTTACTCCGGACGCTGGCCCTCTCTCCATCGAGGACGGATGGACTTTATGGAGTCGTCAACATCAAGTGCGACTTGATGCCCCATTGGAGCTATACTTGATTTAATCTTTGAAAATTCTTATCTTGACTTGTGTTTGTTGGATGTTTGTCATTGTGGTCTAGTTTTACTAAGATAAATACTGGCCATTTTCATAAAACTATGTGGAGTACTTTTGTGGTGTTTTCACTTTGTGTGTGTGTACAAATAATTTACACATTGCCTCTGGGGATAAGCCTGACTGCACTTGTCAAGCTACCAAAGGGGTGAGCATGGGTTATTCTTAGTGTGTAACTTACTTACCCTGACTAGAGTGAGGGTCCCTACTTGGACAGGATGCAAACCACTGCCAACTAGAGGTCCAATTTCTGACAGTAATTTATGGAAATATATTTATTTTTTATTCTTGGCCAATATCTTCCTTGACATTTCTTGCATTCCTTTACCTTGCACTCTGAAAATAGCATATAATGTTGCGCCTTCAGATATCCCACTCAAAGGACCCAACCTCTAAACTGAACATCAAAATGTTGGATAAATCCCCAGTCAGTATTTAAACTTTCAGTTAAATAAACAGTCCATATGATGGAACCTCCCTTCAGATGTTGATGCACTGTTCTTTCTTTTGTAAAATGTTTGCAGCTTTTAAATGCAGATATTTATTACCTATTTTAAAAGATTAGGGCTTTCGATAATGTAGACCAACCTTTTATTATCTTTGTATGTTATCTGATCCAGTTGTGTGTTATTGCATGGTTTAAAAAATAAAATGTCCTGTGACGGTGGAATTCTGTGAACATTTCATCTACCTTTATATATAATTTTTTATGAATTTATTTGATGTGGTGCAGTCTATTTTAATGTGATGCTTGATATGTTTATGATCATTACAAATAAAGAGAAAGAAAGATAGAAAGGAAGCAAGAAAGAAAGGAAAGAAGAAAGAAAGAAAGAAGGAAAGAAAGAAAGAAAGAAAGAAAGAAAGAAAGAAAGAAAGAAAGAAAGAAAGAAAGAAAGAAAGAAAGAAAGAAAGAAAGAAAGAAAGAAAGAAAGAAAGAAAGAAAGAAAGAATTGTGTGGTGCCTCCTCAAACTAGATGACGTAAGTATTTATGTAGGTTTATGGCTTAAAAAGCAAACACCTAGCTACAAAGCAACCCATTGCTGTAGAACAGAGGGTATTTTTTCAATCATGTGTATGGGATACATACATGTGGGCATGGGGGATCAAATATAGGGAGGGATAAGGTGCAAGAGGGTAGAGTGCAATCTAAGAGAGGAGGCTGAGATTATTTTTTATTAACAGTGCTCATAAGACAATACAATACAACACCATGTTTGAGTATCACAGTGGGAGATAGTACAAATGTTATCTGGAAATTACACATAAGGGAAACACAAGTGTCCTCCAACATTACAAATTGACTACCCCTCCAAGAGAGTACCTGCTTCTCTATATTTGCGCCAGGGCGCCCATACTTTCTTCCATTTTTTCGTGCACCCCCTGCTTTTGTATACCGTTTCTTCCGCTCTGTGGCACCAGTCCAGGTCGCGCTGCCAATCCTCCCAGAGCGACGGCGCCTGCACCCCCCATCCCCTAGCAATGTTTCGTTTTGCAACCCCTGCAGCCAGGACCATCCAAAGTTCCACATATCTCGACCAATCAGTGTCCCCTTTAATTAAAAGTAGAAGCCACTTCGGGTCCATCGGGACTGATACCCCTGCAACCTTAGACATGGTATCTGTAACTTTCCTCCACAATGGAATGGTCACCGGACACTCCCATAGGATATGAAAGAAGGTGCCCTCTTGTTGACAACCTCTCACACAAGACGCCGACTGACATCTTCCCCATGCATAGAGGTGAGTGTAAGGATAGTAGGTACGATGAAGGATTTTAAACTGCACAAGCCTAAACCAAGAGCAGATAGTGATCTCTCTGGGACCCTGGAGCGGGTCTTGCCAGTCTTCCTCATCGAGGCTCCCAAGGTCCCAGGCCCAGGCCGCTCTGAGACTAACCGAGGGATCAGGTATATTATTTATTAATTTGCGGTAAATTGTGGATGTGGGTTTCTCTGCAATGGGGTCGAGTAAAAATCGATCCTCCATCGGGGAGTTATCCGGGATTACTGTACCACTCGGTATATGGGAGCGTAAGGCATGCTGGAGACGTATGTACTGATAGCTCTGTGAGTGATGTAAGCTGTACTCCTTCTGAAGATAGTCAAAAGTGCAGAGAGCATCCCCCTTCCAGCATCCCCTAGGTAGTCAATGCCAATCTGTTGCCACCCCTTGAACCCCGTCAGAATTGTCACCTCCCTCAAAAGTTCACCCTACCAAAGTGGAGTTCTCCCGGTTAGCTTGCCAGCCCAGCCCAGGAGCCGATTAGCCTCCTGCCAGCAGTGTAAAACTACCTTAGTGTGTTCAGGCCATGACCTCTGAGGTCTGCGGGCATAAAGAAGAGTTTCACAAGTGCCCCTTGGCATAACCTTCTGTCCACCCTATAGGCGGGCTCGTCCCTATCTGTGTACACCCAATCGTTGACCACCTGCAATTGTGAAGCCCAGTAATATAATTTAACATCTGGGATCGCCAACCCTCCGTCGTATACACCCCTGTGTAATTTGTGTAACGCTATCCTTGGGGACCTTCCGTCCCATAACAAGGTCTGCACCACCTGTGAGATCCGTTTGAATATGCTCGTGGGGACCGGATATGGAGTGTTCTGCAGTACGTCTCGACAGTGTGAGCATCTTGAACAGGGCCGCCCTACCCATGAGAGACAGCGAGAGAGTGCGCCAGTAGGCCACGTCGGCATTCAGGCGAGCCAGCTGGGGCTCGATATTCCTCTAAAAAAACTCCTTCCTGTTGCGCGTGACGTACACCCCTAGATATCTGAATCGCTCCAAGACCACCGGTGCCGAGCACCGAGACGGGACCCGAGGGGGAGAACCCGACATTGGAAAAATCACAGACTTCGAACAATTAATGGTATAGCCGGAGTAGCTGCCGAACAACTCGAATAAGTGCACTACTTGGGCAATCGAGTGGTATGGTCTTGCCAGGTAGAGGATGATGTCATTGGCGTAAAGGGATATAGGCTCTTCCCATTCGTCATTCGCCGCCAATCCCCAAATCGAGGGTTCCCTCCTGATTCAGTGGGCCAGGGGTTCCAACGCTAGGGCGAAGTGGAGAGGGGACAGGGGGCATCCCTGACGTGCCCCCTCCGCAGGGAAAAGGCCCTAGATACAGCCCTGTTGACACGTTCCCGAGCAGTTGGTCGTTCGTACAGGAGCCGTACCCAGCTACAGAAGATAGGTCCGAAGCCCAATCTCTGAAGTACCATGAACAAATACGGCCATTCTATGCTATCGAAGGCCATCGAGGCGTCCAGCGCCATCAATGCTGTCTGAGTGGCTCCAACATCTTCAGTCATGTATAGAACCCCATAAAGACGCCGAAGGTTATGATGAGTGCCTCTGCGGGGTATGAATACGGATTGGTCAACATGGACCAAATCTGTAACCACCGATAGCAGTCGATCCGCCAGGACTTTGGCGAGAACCTTGGCTTCCGCATTTAGCAAAGAGATCGGACTGTACGAGGCGCATTGGTCTGCCGGCTTCGCTGCCTTGTGAATCCCCACTATCATGGCCTCTCTTTGATCAGGGGGCAGGCTCCCACACTCTTGCACCTCCTTGAGTATCCCGAGCATAGGGCCTGTCACGATTGTGGATTGTTTTTTATAGATTTCAATTGGGAGCTCATTAGGACGAGAGGCTTTACCCGACTGGAGGGAGTTTAGAGCATTGCCGAGTTCCTCTACTGTGACGTCCGCCACCAGGCGTTCACACATTTCCTCAGATAGCATGGGAAGCGCAAAGTCACGTAGAAATTCTGCACAGTCCTCTTCAGTTCTAGTGCACACAGGAGAGTATACTCTCTCGAAATGAGCCGCAAAGGCCTCTGCTATGTCTGTGCTTGACAAGCATAGTGCACCCGCTGCGTACCGCACAGCGGATACCCACGAGCGCTCCCTATCTCGGTGCTCCAGCCACGCTAGTAATTTCAGTGCCTTATCCCCAACATCATAAATCCGGTGCTGTGTGGCCAGCGCATAGGCACGGGCCTCACTCTCGGCCAGAGCCCTAAGATCTTTCTGTTTCAGCTTTAGTCTGTGACAAAGTTCCACCGAAGGGGTCATAACAGTGTCCCTATCTAACTGCTCGATTTCACTCTCCAGGATCCGGATCTGAAGGGACTCCTCCTTTTTCTGTGCCCCAATTAGTGACTGGGCCAAGCCCCTCAGCACCGTCTTGTATGCCTCCCACAGAATAATCTGGGAGTACACAGACCTCAGGTTCTCCTTAAAGTACAACACAGACCCTTCCTGAATCTTGTCGCCAATTTCTGGGCCCCGGAGGCGCCAGGGATCTATTCTCGGAAAGGCCACCCTGTTTACGATCGGGCCCCTAAGGGTGGTACAAACGGGAGAATGATCCAAAATCTCCCGAGTCATATGTGTAGTGGTACCGAATTCCCCCATCTGATCCGTGCGGTTAAAGAAGTGGTCGATCCTGGAGAAGGACCCGTGTCGCACCGAGTTAAACGTATACTGTCGAAGAGAGGGGTTTTGCGCCCGCCACAGTTCACCCAGTCCCATGGCCGTGGCAAAGTCCGAGAGGCCCAGTTCCCCTTGCCTGCCTGAGGGGGCATTGGAGTTGTCAACTTCCGGGTACATAACTGCATTTGTGTCACCACCGAGAAGTAGTATTCCAGCAGGGAGGTTTGTCAGGAACACACTCAACTTGGGAAAGCACCCAGAATGGAGGCCATTGGGTATATATCAAGAGCAAAATATCAATGTGCGTACCTCCCATCTACCCGCCACTGCAGCAAAACAGCCCGCTTCATCCACCCACGTGTCCGAAATAACAAGAGGTAGGGTGTTACGTACCAGGATACCCACAAATCGTGACCCAGAGGTGAACCCAGAGTGTGCAACCATTTTGTAGCCAAAACGATCAGGGGCTTTACATCTATTCCCCCTCAGATGTGATTCCTGAAGAAGGACCACATCCGGGGAGTGCCTCTTTATGTGTTGCAGTACTAATGTACGCTTAATTTTATTGCCCAGCCCATTGACGTTCCAGGTCCAAACCTTTACCGTAGCCGGGTCACCCATCATATCGGAAACCTGTCCACCCTCTCGGAGAGACCATTGTCCCAGATGAGACCCCCCCAGCAATCCCCAGTGAGTGATGAATATGATGGCCTTGAGCAAACTCCCCATCCCCCCCAATTCCCCCAAACCCCATGAACACAACCATCCAAAACCCCAACTCCCCCCTCCCTGCCGCCCTGCCAGTTGAGCCCCAAACCTCCCACCATGTAAACTCGCAGAGTGCCTGTCGCCCCGGTAGTACAAATACAAACATTTGTGAGGAAACGTGGACTTGCAGACATTGGGAAGAGGTACATATCTGTTATTGAAGCATACACCCCATACTAAAAGTAGCGAGATAGCTCACATGTAGTAGTACGCCTACACATCACAGATCCCAGAGCCACATAGATAACATCGAGTCATTGCATATTGTGCAATGTTCCAGTCAAGAATCAGACCAAGAGCACCAGACCCTGCCACCCATCCTCCGTGGATCCATGCCGCCCTCCACCCCATAATCCAAGACCCAGAGGCAGGGTCATTCGAGGCCTACCGTCTGACACAACAGTGTTGGAATTGTCTCAAAGTCACGCAGCAGTCCGCTGCTCTGTGCCACTGGTGGTTCGCCCCTCATCGAGATCCGTGACTTCTTCCCCCCTGTTCGGTACCGAGCGTGGCTCTTCCCTGCCGACCAACAGTTCGCCAGCCTTCTAGCCAGTCACTGGCATCCGCCGGCGTATCGAAAAAGTAGGCTTTCTCGCCGTCTAGGATTTTGAGTCTGGCCGGGAAGAGCATCATGTATTTCACACCCTGGTCCCTGAGGTCCTTTTTCACCCCATCAAAGGAGCGCCGCTTGCGTTGAACTTGAAGCATGAAATACGGAAAGAAACAGATAGTGGCGTTTTCTCTGTGAAGATCTCCATGGGTATGCGCCGCCTGCAAAATGGCGTCCCTGTCTCTAAAATTCACCTCTGCACTTTAGTGATTAATGGAGGCCATGGTGAAGTCCGCTCGTTGTCAGGGCTGCATGCTCTCTCGCGGGCCCCCGGTGCATGTTCGCTGCAGGCATGGGACACACAGCTACTCGGAGATGGTCCGTTGTGGTCCTAGGTCACACTGCGGGGGATCAGGAGATGACTGGTGACCGCCGCTCACCAACCGCCTCTACACTCCGATGTCGGTGAGCGTCCTCAGTGACACGTCGGTGCACGGATTATGCCGGATTTTAGGGGATTATTCCCAATCTGCTAGCGCAGCTCACTTACTAACCCGTCATCTTCCGCGGCTGCAAGCCACGCCCCCGGGTGCAGTAATATTGATTTGAGGGAGTGAGCTGAAGATTCGAGATTGATGAACCATAGATGAGGAGCAGGGTGAGGAGGGAGGAAAGGAGAAATGAATAGGCAGTGCTGGGGCTACTAGTTCAATACTCTGTTCCAGTCAAAAACTCATAATATATTTATACATTAGACGTCAAAGACTATTGTAGAAAATCATTCAATATTTCAAAGAAAAGATAGAAACGATCAAGAAATTCTTTCCTGGTATTTTTAAAGTTTCCACATCAATTATTTTCAAAGTAATATGTACTTGATGCAAATTATTTGTGTTTATAGAAAACTGTATGTGTAGATCTGAAAAGCCTATCATGGCCACTCATCACTTCCTCATTGGAAAGGCAGGGAAAACATGTTGTGATAAAAATAATACCTAGGATGCTTGTTTCCGGTACAGGGAGGACCTGGCTTGGCAGTTCGGGCTGGACTGTTCCCATGAGGCACAGGGTCAAGACTGATTTGTATATAGCCAGATCTAAACTGGGGTGGCATGGTGAGCAAAAGAATGATGGATTTAACCCAGATCTCTTGACTGGGGGTGAATGTTTTGATTTGTTCTGCATTCCGTCCATCAATTGTGTGTCTTTTGCTTTTTCGCCCTAAGTGCGCCAGGTATGCTGAGACGTGAGTCCTGGGTTCACTGTGCCACTGGAATCAAGCTAACCTGGCTGAAGAGGAGTGAAACTCCGAAACCTGTCCTAGGATGCTTGTTTCCGGTCCAGGGAGGACCTGGCTTGGCAGTTCGGGCTGGACTGTTCCCATGAGGCACAGGGTCAGGACTGATTTGCATATAGCCAGGTCTAAACTGGGGTGGCATGGTGAGCAAAAGAATGATGGATTTAACCCAGATCTCTTGACTGGGGGTGAATGTTTTGATTTGTTCTGCATTCCGTCCATCAAGTGTGTGTCTTTTGCTTATGACTGAGGTCAAGGCAGGGTCTCTCCCCATTGATCCCTTCCCGCACTTTATTTTTACCTGACTAGTGTCAGTTTTATTTCCTAACGTCACCAAAATTCTCAATCAATATCTGGAGCAAGCCTCCTTCCCAGACGTACGAAAGAAAACAGTGGTGTTTCCACTTCTAAAGAAAGCAGGACTGGGAATATATGACCCAGCTAACTATCGTCCAATTTCTCAATTGCCTTATTTATCCAAAGTTTTGGAGCGCTTAGTTCATAAACAACTCACCACCTTCCTCGAATCCAACAACTTATTTGATCCTTCACAGACCGGCTTTAGGGCCAATAACAGTACCGAGGCTCCTTTACCAGCTATGTCTGATAATATTAGGTCACTAGTTGATCAAGGCAGAGCCGTAGCATTGATTTTGCTAGATCTTACCGTGGCTTTTGATACCGTGTCACATACTAAACTACTTCAAATCCTACACAAAAAAAGGGATCTGTTCTAAAGCCCTGTCATGGTTCGCCTCCTTTTTGAAAGATCGAACCCAAACAATTAAAATGGGATCTTGTACATCCACTTCAAAGAGCATTGAGTATGGAGTCCCGCAGGGAGCTACCTTAAGTCCCACACTTTTCAATGCATATGTATCCTCTCTGGCGGATATTAGTAGAAAATGGGGTTTTGACATCTGTTCATACGCCGATGATACTCAGTTGGTGATCCCCCTGATAAACAAACTGACCAATACCGAGGCTAAGAAAAACTTAATAAACTGTCTTACTGAACTCGCAGGCTGGATGTTCCAGCACTGTTTAAAACTAAATGGCGGGAAGTCTGAAATTCTGCTCTTCGGGGTTGCCCAGGCAATTTGGGGCAATAGCTGGTGGCCCCAGGCACCTCCCCAGAATCCAAACGTGTGGCAAAAAATCTGGGCATCATTTTTTATAACACCCTATCTTTGCAGGACCAAGTACGCACTTTGTGTGGAAAATCCTTTTCTACACTGAAAGATGATTACTTGCTGTTCAGGAAAAAATTTAAAACCACCCTGTTCCCCAGATGCTGATCCTATCAATTGATCAACCTGCACTGCACTAAAATCCGTCCTAGCGCCGTGATGTCCCTCGGGATGATTGATGTGCTTTATAAATATCAATTAATACAAATACAAATATTACAGCTACTGATTATCTGTGATTATCAGTTTATTCACTCATCTTCAAGCATCAAGCACATCAAGCACTTCTGTGTTACGTCTGGAAGTACAATCACTACTTTGTCATACTCTAAAGAGAGAAAAAAAATATATATATATATATATATATATATATATATATATATATATATATATATATATATATATATTTATATTATCTACTGGCGGTCGCCAGTAGATAGTTATAGTTAGGACCGTGTTTCCATAGGAAATCTCAAAATTCAATTTTGAATAACTTTGGCGCCGGTTGACGAATCCTCGCGAAATTTTCAAAAATAATGGGGCGCTCCGCTCAGCTCCTACCCTGAAAGTCTCGGGGGGATTCGTCAAGCGGGGGCCGAGAAAAAAGGGGGTCCCAAAACGCATTTTCCCCATGCATTTTCCCATAGGACCTTTATTCGAAGGTACAGCCCGGACGGCTGAACAGAATTACTTGAAATTTGGCAAAGAGGTAGTCCTCAGGTCAGGGATGTGCCTTTTGCACATATGGAGTCAATCTGTTCAGTAGTTCCTGAGAAAATTGCAGTTAAAGTACATAAATATCTTTAGGCGCGCACCGTGCGCGCACCGTGCGCGCACCGTGCGCGCACCTTAACGTGCGCGAGCGTAATTCTGATTGGTGGTTACATGTCAGTCAACGTTCGAATCGGTCGAAATCAGGAAGTGTTGGCCGCCATTTAGTTTGCTTTGAGTGCGAGAGTGAAAAAGGAAGGTGGCGAACGTGAAAAGGGGGCATGGTAGAGAGTTCCTGACCCCCTAGCCTTTATCAGGGGGTCCCTGAAGGACCCCGAAGGCAAAAAAAAACATTTTAAATTTTTTTTTTAAATCGCGGGGTGTGCGCACCGTGCGCGCATGGTGAAAACCCCCCCCCAATTTTTTTTTAATACGTAGTTTATTGCAAAATAAATATATAAAAAAGATAATAATAAATACCGTACAAATTCACTGAAAAAACCATAGGTTTCACACACGTTATAGTTAGGAATTAGCATTTAAAAAACCCTGCAAATTCACTTAAAAAACCATAGGTTTCACACGTGTTATAGTTAGGTGGATATTTCACTCGTAAAAAACCAATGAAATTCCCCCGTTATAGTTAGTTCAGATAACTATAACTCGCGCGACCGCCACTCTATCAAAAGGATGATGTCATCAGTGATGTCATGAGTGATGCCACTGACCATGTCATGAGTGATGTAATATGTGACGTCATCAGCAGTGGATTGAGGTCGCATGAGTTATAGTTATCTGAACTAACTATAACGGGGGAATTTCATTGGTTTTTTACGAGTGAACTGTCCACCTAACTATAACATGTGTGAAACCTATGGTTTTCTAAATGAATTTGCAAGGTTTTTTAAATGCTAATTCCTAACTATAACGTGTGCGAAACCTATGGTTTTTTCAGTGAATATATATATATATATATATATATGAATCCAACAAGCTGTCCCTGCAGGAGGAGCACTGAATAGCTGGTGCCGGCGGCGGGGTAAGGACAACCTCGCAAATGTATCAAAAGCAAGCTTTGAAAAAACAAAGACGCCGCACTCTTCCTGAATAGTTGAAGTTAGAGTTTTATTTTCTCTTCACCTACGCGTTTCGAACTATGGCAGTTCTTGGTCACGGTAGTATACATGAGTCCCTTTTCACTTTCGATATTTATACCAATTCTCCACTTTACCGACAATGAGGCATTATGGGTATGGTAGTTTGTTATACAAAAAATGTATGGATTACATTTGGGATTTAGGTCGAGTCTGAGTGACTATGTGGGCACTGATGTCATAATGTAATTGATGGTCCAAAAATTGCATATCACTATGTTCTATGCTAAGGTTGACACTTAGAAACACTTCAATAAGTGTCTAAATTTTGCGTTTAGTCGCAATTTGTATACACGAATCCTACGTGTATGTTGTCGGCAACCAAGGACTTACGATCTGGTATTGTGGCTAAGTGCCCTATATACCTCTATTTACCTTTTCATGACAAGAATGACCACACAGCGTTTCGGACAACGACAGCAATCCATTTCTATATACAAAAATAATGATCTTAGTGACCAGATACACATTAAAATATCGCTCTATTAATTCTAATATGTTGCAAAGAAACTGTTTTGGTAAGGTTTTTAGTCTGAAATATATCACCAATTGTACTTAAAGTTCTTATAAGTGTACGTAAAGTTCCTCATCTCCGTTCAATCCGCCAGGGATTCTGGTTTTGAAACGGATTATTAGTTTTGATTCTAGTCGTCTCAATTTTTGAGTCCTTTTTTTTTTTTTTTAAATTTTTTTATTTTCTCTCAAAAACAAAGAAAAATAACAACAAATATAAGCACAGTTTTAACTTACGTTGAGTACCCATTAATAGTTACAATACTTTCAATAATTTCTATTATTTAAATTCCAGCAATTCCACCAAGTTATTTCAATACTTTGTTTAAGCAGTGCGGGACTTTTGTCTCTCCTTCCATTTACTTAATGGCTCCCAAGTCCTTCTCCCCAGACATCTTCCTCTCCTTCCTTTCCGAGCAGAAATATTTTCCTCCATATTATGTACATACAACGTATTTGACAACCAAGTTTGAAATTCTGGGGGATTTTTATCCAACCAAGCCCTAGCTATTGTCAATCTGTAAACGGCCATTATAGCAAACAGGAATTCTGCGTGCTCCTGCTCTCCTTCTGCCACTCCTAACATAATCCAAGATGGTGAAAGAGGGATCCCTATACCCAAGGACCTTGCAAGGAACCCCTCTATCTCTTTAATCAAAAATTGAAGTTGGGGACATGTTGCAAAGATATGTATGCTATCTGCCTCTAACGCATCACATCGAGGGCAGTTAATTCCTACAGTCCCACCCCATCTTGCTATCCTTGCTGGCGTAAAATAGAGAAAATATAATGTTTTATAGTGCTGAGACTGCAAAGGGGCTGAACTTAATATTGTGCGTCCATAATTCAGAGATTCCAAAAACAAATTACTTTTAACTCCTATTTTATCTACCCATTTTGTACTAAATTTCTCTAAATCATCCTGATTTTCTTTCAACAATATTGCATAAAACGATCTTATCGTACAGTCCCCCATCAGCTTGATTTTCTCCATTATTTCTATCTTGGTAAAGCCTGCAGGACCTCCCACTTTGTTTCTGAAGAAACTTCTAATCTGTAAATACTTGAAAAAACCCCTATTATCTAAGTTATATAGAGCTCGCAGATCTGAGAATTGCATAAAACCATCCTGAGAGATCAAGTCTCCTATTTGCGTAATCCCCCTTGTTGCCCACTCCGCCATTGTCTGATCAGCAAATATTTCCGCTGGGAGTGATCTATTATTGCATATGGACACATATCTGTTATACCTCCCCATCTTGACTTTTTTTAAGAAAGCATTCCATACCACAACAGCCGCCTTAACAGTTTTAAACCTGGTTCTCTTAAAATAGCTAGAATCTATACATTTTAAAAAACAGTTGTAGGTATTTGCCCCTAACACAACTGCATAAATCTCAGTAGACATCTTATGCATTCTTACATCATCAATATTCCCCCCAATTAATCCTTGTATATATTGCAAAACAGTTGCCATATTTTTCCCTAGGCAGTGTCATAAACCTATAGGCCCTCCGGGTCTTACCATGTGCCCAGATAAACCTGCTACATATGGCCTCTAGGCCCTTAAACCAGTTGGCTTCAAACAACAAGGGTATAGCCCTAAAAAAATATAAAAATTTAGGTAAAACCAACATCTTAATGATGTTTGTACAGCCTACCAATGACAAGTGTAGGTTATTCATTTTTTCCAGCTCCTTTTTAACTTGAGCTGTTAAGGGTGCGATATTGATTTTAACAATCTTATCTACTTCCGCTGTAATCTGGACCCCCAGATAGTTTGCCACTCCCACCACTCTATCATCATTACACATTACCCACTGATTTTTAACTATCTGAGTTTTCTCTTTATTCAGGCTATATCCTGAGAACTGCCCAAATCGCACAGCTTCTTTTTCGATTACCCTGATAGCGTCCGAGGGCTTTGTCGTCAGGACGGCCACGTCGTCAGCGTATGCTAGCGTTTTAAGTCTACAACCGTTTAATATTAGCGGTGGAATCAGAACATTTCTTTCCAGCTTTCGTATATAGGGATCTAGGTAAAGAGCAAAAAGTAAGGGCGAAGAGGGGCAACCCTGCCTTGTTCCTCTCTGGATATAGACTGCGGATATTTGTCCTCTATTAACTCTTATCTTGGCCGTCGGGTTTATATATAGGGTCTGTAGAGCTTTAATAAATCCTACCCCTATACCATTCCATCTCAGAACTTCCCACATATACCTCCACGAAACCCTGTCGAATGCCTTCTCAGCATCTAGGAACAGGGCTGCCATGGGGTCTTCTAAAATGCTTGCTGCATCAAATGCCGTAATTACTTGTCTAGTATGTTGAGTTGTCCCTTTACCAGGGATAAATCCATGCTGAGAAGGAGTTACCAGTGATTCAACTACCCTAGACAACCTTTTCGCCAAGATTTTAGAAAACACCTTAATGTCTGCGTTCATTAAAGTAATAGGACGATCTGTTTTTATAGATTTCGGGACGAGGAAGGGGTCAATTTGGAAAAAGCAAACCACGGCGAAAAACAAGAAGAAGCAGAAAAACAAAGATATCATTTACGAAACCGAACAGTGATAAGGAAATAAATAAATCTATAAAAACAGATCCCAACTTGATAATCAATTTGTCAAATTACAACCTGACGCAAGCAGAACGTACATTATTGAATAAAGGCTTAACATTCTGCCCTGAAAGACATCAAGATGCAGTCGAAACCCGAATTGACATGTACAAGTACATTCGCAAATTAAAATTAAAAAAATTCTTTGCAAAGATACCTCCAAAACATAAAGAGTGTGAAATGGAGACAAGCTCAACTTCAACTGCACCACAAGAAGGGTATATTATTGCCGAAACATTGGCTTTAAGGACTGCATATGATCTTGCCCATGAAATCACTGAGTCAGAAATAACAGACATACAAGCGTTAGAAGAAATGGGCATAAATACAGACAATCATCCACGAACTGAATTTAAGAATAAATCAAAATTCTGTCCATCATTACATCCAGGAAACCGAATTGACACATTCCAAGAACTAGTTGTGGCAGAGCTAGAAGCCTTGGAAAATACAATCAACTCCAAAAGGGAAAATCTGTCCCCAGAAGAGCGTCAAGCACTACAAGCATTAAGAACCAACAATGCAATAGAAATAAAGCCCGCGGATAAGGGCGGAAATATTGTTATCCTCGACAGACAAGCATACATAGAGGAAGCAAACCGTCAATTGAAAAACGAAAACAACTATACACGTTTAAATTCCAATCCCATTCCAATGATGACTAGAGACATACACAATCGACTAAATGAGTGGTATGAAGATGGCCTACTGAGCGCAGAAGAAAAGAACGTTCTAACGGTAACTAATCCTGTAACACCCACGATATACTTCTTACCTAAAGTCCATAAAACTCTGCACAAACCTCCAGGTCGACCTATAATTTCCAGCTGTGGATCATTATATGAGAATATAGCGGACTATGTTGACCACTTCCTGATACCAATTGTTCCAACCCTAAACTCATACATCAGAGATACTGGTGATTTCCTGAGAATCTTAATGGAAACAGAATGGCAACCTGACTACTTATTGGCAACAATTGATGTTGTCTCGTTATATACATCTATTGATCATGAGATAGGTTTGACAGCCACAGCATACTTCCTAAAACAAAGACCTATTGGGGAACTGCAACACACTAATATGTTGATGGAAATGATCCAACTTTGCCTAAGAAATAATGTATTTCTATTTGACAAACAAATGTACTCTCAAAAGTGCGGTACAGCCATGGGAGTTTCCTTTTCTCCAAGCTATGCGAATCTCACCATGGGTTGGTGGGAGAGACACATAGCTTGGAGGGAGGAAAATGACCCATATACTGCGGATGTAGTACTATGGCTACGCTTCATTGACGACCTCTTCCTATTATGGAGGGGGGAGAAAGAAAAACTGGTGGAGTTCATCACAATATTGAATCAAAATGAGGTAGGCCTAAAATTCACTTTCAATATACAATCAACTGAGATTGAGTTTCTGGACACAAAAATCTACATTAAATCCAACAAGATTCATTCAACAGTTTTTAGGAAGAAAACATCTACTAACAGTGTCCTGCATGGATCTAGCTTTCATCCACAATCCTTGAAGCAAAGTATTCCGTATGGTGAATTCCTACGGATGAAAATGAATTGTTCTGAGCCAGAAGAGATGGAGAGAAAGTTTCTGGACACTAAACAAAGATTTGCCTCACGAGGATACAAACACAGCGATATCATACGTGGAGAAAAGAAAGCCAGACAAATAACAAGAGCTCAGACCCTCACTGTAAGAAAGAGAGATACAGTAACCACTGAAGAAAGACCGCGCCTAATTTTGACATACTCAAAGGAAAGCTACAAAATTCGAAAAATCCTATTGAAATATTGGAACGTCATCAAGAAGGATCCAGATATTGGACCTACAATTGGGAGTCAACCATTAATATCGTACAGGAAGGCACCGTCACTTCAAGACACACTGGTGAATAGCCACTTTGAAAACAAAACAACCAAGACTTGGCTTGAATCAAGACAACAAGGATTTACAAAATGCATGACATGCAAAGCGTGTAAAATAGGCAGAAATCTAAAATCCATCAAAGACTCACGAGATCGAACATTTGTAATTCAAAATAAGATCACCTGTGAAACCCAATTTGTAGTCTACTTGATTGAATGTTTCTGTGGCAAAAGATATATTGGGTCCACAATCTGCCCACTGAAAAAGCGCATTTTAGAACACATACGCGCAATACAAAATGAAGATATGACATATGCAATGACAAAACACCTACAGAGTCATACTGGTAAAACTTGGCAAGATATTAAGTACTCAGGTATTGCATGCATTAAAGAACATGAAAGAGGTGGTAACAGGACTCAAAAATTGAGACGACTAGAATCAAAACTAATAATCCGTTTCAAAACCAGAATCCCTGGAGGATTGAACGGAGATGAGGAACTTTACGTACACTTATAAGAACTTTAAGTACAATTGGTGATATATTTCAGACTAAAAACCTTACCAAAACAGTTTCTTTGCAACATATTAGAATTAATAGAGCGATATTTGAATGTGTATCTGGTCACTAAGATCATTATTTTTGTATATAGAAATGGATTGCTGTCGTTGTCCGAAACGCTGTGTGGTCATTCTTGTCATGAAAAGGTAAATAGAGGTATATAGGGCACTTAGCCACAATACCAGATCGTAAGTCCTTGGTTGCCGACAACATACACGTAGGATTCGTGTATACAAATTGCGACTAAACGCAAAATTTAGACACTTATTGAAGTGTTTCTAAGTGTCAACCTTAGCATAGAACATAGTGATATGCAATTTTTGGACCATCAATTACATTATGACATCAGTGCCCACATAGTCACTCAGACTCGACCTAAATCCCAAATGTAATCCATACATTTTTTGTATAACAAACTACCATACCCATAATGCCTCATTGTCCGTAAAGTGGAGAATTGGTATAAATATCGAAAGTGAAAAGGGACTCATGTATACTACCGTGACCAAGAACTGCCATAGTTCGAAACGCGTAGGTGAAGAGAAAATAAAACTCTAACTTCAACTATTCAGGAAGAGTGCGGCGTCTTTGTTTTTTCAAAGCTTGCTTTTGATATATATATATATATATATATATATATATATATATATATATATATATATATATATACGGTGTGCCAGGACCGACCTTGTGGTATTGCAGCAACCTACTGAGGGATTTAAGTCAATAGAAGGGGATAATGGTGGCACCCACTGAGGGAGTATAAATATTGGAACTACTGAGACCACAATGCACAGAGTGCATACGCCCACTGGGGCGGGACTGATAAATTCACCGTGAGTGCAGTGATACTGTTTGCTGCCTTCACTCCACAAAGCCTAGCCAATGATTAAGGGCGAAGGAACGCCCGAAACGCGTTTGGTGTATTTGAGATGTATTATGCTGGAACTACGATGTTGTGAGCCATGCGGTCCTACAGACAATAAAGGATTTTAACATGCCGTGTGTGGCCCTCCAATGCTGAGCATCTTTCATATGGAATATATATATATATATATATATATATATATATATATATATATATATATATATATTATATATATATATATATAGCTAGCTAGCTAGATAGATATATTTTGTTACATTGATTGAGATTTTTATATAGCCCTGCCTAACATGGAGAACACACAGGTCTTTACAATAAGTAAAAACATTTGAAAGAAGAGATCCGCTGATGAGGCATTGAGTCATTTTGAGCCCCCGATGCCAGTATATCAGCATTAATTAGCTTGTTTGGTAAGGACACCAGTCGGATGGATTAACACAAATCCACATTATTAAGCATTTGTGCCACGAAATGCTGTGCTTGAAAGGTTTCATTTTAAGTGTAGACAGAAGCATTTGCGTTCACCTTATATTGACTCCTTGCTTAACAGAACACTGTGTACCAAGAAGAAAATAGCAGGGGTAATTGTATTCTCAATTGTAGAACATATAATATCAAACCAATATTATACAATGAAATATTTTATCTGAATGATCTGTCTTTTGTCAAGTCAATATTAATAAACGCAGTCCGTAAATCTCTTTGCACAGGGACTCGATGTCCATTTCCCCGCTGACGTAGATTATTATTTTCTTATTCGTCAATTTAGCTGATGTGCTACCTCTGCAGGGACAGGAACTGAATGTAGAAGTACAGCCTGGTCCCTACTCATCCCCTGCTGCACCATTCAGGGAGCCTGCAACGCTCTTCTAGTCTTTCCTGGCCAGACACCCCAGCCCCTACCAGCCCTCCGGAAGACATTTTCCACCTGCCACGAGAGGACAAAAAATGTCAGTGGACTTGTCTCTGGAATCAAGGGAAAACTACCAGAAAGGTTCTACTTTTCCTTGGTATGTGTGGTTATTGCTCATTTCAAGGGTACACTTTGCAATTGCCAGGTTTTAGGTTGGCAGGCAATTTAGGGCCACATGTACGATCATTTTCTTTTGCAACTTACAAATCTGCAAAAGGAAATGTGCTATATTTTTGGATTTCCAATGGTGTCACAAATTACCTGCCTTATTAATATTCATGCATCAGGTCACAATTTGTGACCCATTGAGAATGGGCAGTAACACAGGGATGGTGGCCTGCTGGGGACAGCAGACCCCCATGTCTGTGTTTGCTTTTTAAATAAAGCAACTTTTTTTTTAATGTAGATATTTCTTCCAAAAAGAAAAGTGAAATGTTTCAGTTTCATTTTTTAAGAGTAGGCAGTGGTCCGTGGGACCAGTGCCTGACCTCAAAAATGTTTTTGCTGTCAATCACAAAGGGGTAGGGGTCTCGTTAAGACCCCATCCCGTTGGCGAGTGGCTTACCACTTACTTGAAGTAGGCATCAAACTGCAATTGTTTTGTGACCGCATTTTGGTCGCAAAACATTCATACATGCCCTTGCGACTCGCTATTAAGAAGGGACACCCTTGGCACGCCCCTTCATAATAGCGACTCGCAAACACTATTTTGTAAGTTAGTAATAGGTTACTGACTTGCAAAATAGGGTTGATACATGCTGCAACCCTTTTTAGTGGTCGCAAATGACCTGAATCTCCGTTTGCGACTGCTAAACACAGTCGTACATGTGGCCCTGTGTTATGTTATGTTATGTTATGTTATGTTATGTTAATGAGTTTTGTATATCGCTCGTGTACCCGAAGGTGTCTTTGCGCAGTCATGCATAAGGGAGATCAGTGAGACGGGCTTGGTACAAATATGTCCTCTAGAATGTTAAAAGATCCACGTTTTCCATGCTTTCCTGGAGTGCGAAAGTGCCGGGGAATTTTTTAATTTGAAGAGAAGGGAGTTACAAAGAGAAATGAAATAAAAAAGAAATGTATAAAACGCGATACAATTACCCTAAGGTGTCAAGGCGCTAGACCTGTACAGTCAAGCAGTACAGGTGACATAGCTTTTGCCACCCCAACGAGCAAGTCTGAACTGGGGCACCTCAATATGTTTTGCTCCTGAAGAACATAACGGTCTAGAGGGTGTGTACCAGCGGAATAATTGCCTACGAGCCACTGGACCAATATTATGAAGTGGCTTATGGGCCTTAAATGAGATCCCTTTTTTCATAGGCAACCAGTTCAGTTGGTTCAATCCTGTGGATGCTGAATGAAATTTGGGGAGGGTAAAACGCAAAGGGACTGCTGTGTTCTGTTGGGTCTGGAGTTTAGATTGCACTTTTTGTTGACATCCAATATATAAGCCATTGCAATAGTCTAATTTAGACAGAATTAAGGCAGACATGATAGATGTTTTCAGACTAGAGGGGATATAAGGTAAGATTTTTCTCAGAATCTTCAGAAGAAAGAAAAAATGAGGAAGCGGTTTGATTGATCTGATTCTCAAAAGAGAGTTTTTTTGTTAACAATGACACCCAGATTCTTAATTTGTTTACACTGGGGATGAAGTAGCGCCCATATCTGGTGGGCACCAGTCCACGGACCAAAAGTCAGTGTTGTTTCCAAAGAGTAATATTTTGGTCTTGCCCAAGTTCAATCTCAGGCAGTTTTCTGCCATCCAGGTTCCAATATTTTCCATACAGAGGCTGAATTGGGAGGCTGTACGTACCAGATTTCCTTTGACTGGCACAACAATTTGCCTGTCATCTGTGTAGAAAGCAACTGAGAATCCAAATGTTTTGATGAGTTTAACCAGAGAGCTGAAGATTAAATAAAGTAGGGCTTAGTGACGCCTCCTGAGGGACTGCACAGGGAAAGTTCCATGTAGTGGATGAAACGTTTTCTAGGGTGATGTATTGTTCTCTAGCTACCAAAAATGATGCTAATAGGGAGAGGGCTTTATCTCTGATACCAAGCTCATACAGGCGGTTAAGCCGAATGGCATGTTGACAGAATCAAACGCCGGCGAGAGATCCAAAAGTATCAAGGCTGCGTTATCTCCTTTGTCTATGATAGAGCTCATGCATTCTGTGGCAACTAGAAGAGCTGATTTGGTGCTATTTTGGGTTCAAAATCCAAATTGTGAATCATTTATTAAGTTGTTTTCCTTTATGAAAACCGATAGTTGCTGATTGAGAACTTTGCTAGTATTTTGGCTGGCAAGGGTAGCTGTGATATGGGGCGATAGTTCGAGGGTTCTGATGCTGGATTGGACTTTTTTGTATGAGGGAGAATCACTGCTTTGTTCTATAGTTTGGGGACAGTGCCTGCAAGTATACTGTCGTTAAAACTGAGTGTAAGATGTGCAGAGATGATCTCTATAGCAAGATGTAGCACTTTGGGTGGGCAAGGGTCATCTGGAGAGCCTGATTTAGTGCTAGACAGGGGGTTCCTGACTTGCTCTTGGGATGGGGGTATAAAGTTAGAGAAATAACATTGAGTGTGGATTTCTGGGTGGGGGTTTTGGTCGTTCGATGGTTTGGGAAAGTTTGAGAAAAACGTGGAAAAGACATCAAGTACTTTGGATTAGAAGGTTTTTGCTAGATCATTGCACATTTTTTTACTAGCATTGACCTGCTGTAAGAAACTAACTCTATATATACTGCACCAAAGTGAGGTACAGTGTGTATAGAGTCCAAGAGTCTCCAGAAGTTTGGCAGAGGTTAATGTTAGATAGAACCTTACTTTCTAAAGTGGTAGCTTGGTTGAGCGGTAAGGCAGTATCAGAGAACAGTGTAAAGCATTTGATGTACACACTCAGTCAGCAAATCGTCTCACACACTCAAGAACTGAACTCTAGGCCAATTGTTTTGTATAAAAAACATACTGTTGTTTTATTTCTAGAACCAAGCAAGCCTGGTACAGGTAAGCATATAAATACTTTGCAGTAGTAATTGTCTTGTTTGAACACAGTTCAGAATTGCAGTATAACTGGTACTGGTTTTGATTACAGATTTAAGAAAGCAGATTGCAACACATTGCAGGTACAGTACATTCAATTGAATGGGCTTTTTAAGAAAAATGCAGTTAATTACTTTTCAGATTACTTTTCTAACCACAGGACTGGATCCTAGATTCAGCCCTGGGACATTTCCTGAAAACAGGTGAGTACATGCGTTTTGGTTAAAGGTACGATTTTTAAGGAATATTATTGTATTTCAAAAGTTGACACAAACTTTTTCACATAGAATCACCAATGTTATCCTATGGGAGGAAATCTACTAGCAGGTAAATTACTTTTGCGTTACTTTTATAATCGAGTGCTGGACTCCTAGATTCAGCACTGGGACATCTACTTAAAACAGGTAAGTAATTACGTTTTTGCAGTTTGTACGATTTTTAAAGAATATTCTTGTATTTCAAAAGTTGACACTTGGAAACTTTTTCACAAAGAACCCCCAATGTTATCCTATGGAAGGAAATTCAATTCACAGGTAAGTTACTTTTTAGTTTCTTTTCTTACTCAGTGCTGGACACCTGGGTTCAGCACTGGGACCTTTCCTGCAAACAGTTGAGAAAATTTGGTTAGGTTATTTGTGCGATTTTTAAGGAATATTCTTAGTTTTCAAAAGTCGACAATGTTATCCTATGAGGAAAAATGAGTTATCGGTTTCAAGGTAAGTAATCGGTCTTTTGAGTTAAGGTTCTGGGGTTAGACTCAGGGGTCTCCCAGGGTCAGTGATGCACTGTTGTTTCACCCCCAGTGGCACTAGGGCGGCCGGGTGCAGAGTGTTGAGGCCCAATGTTATTCTATGGAGGGTAGGGGGGCTCTGGTTGGTGGCTGCTGGCAAGCAGGCCACAGGGTTGTGGGAGCAAAGCTCCTAGGGTTAAGCTCAGGGCACATTGGGGACCAAGTTAGCACCAAAGGGGCACCCTCAGTGGCGCTAGGGCAGCCGGGTGCAGGGTGCAGTTTTGATGTCGGCTGCCCTTTTGAATTCAATGGCGATTCTCCGGGACAAAGAAACACTGCAGGCTCGGGGACAAAGATTTTCCAGGAGTGACCACCACTTAGAGGGGTAAGTTGGGATGTAGAGGGATGGTTAGGCACCACTGGGTTGGGCACACAAGGCCGTGGGGCGACGGGTGCAGGGGTGCCTTTGGACATCGGATTTTCTTACACCCTCTGGTCTCGGTAGGGGACGTCTCCTGGATTGAAGTTGCAGGTGATGTCTGGAGGCTTGAGGCAGGTGAGGGGTCGCCGGATTTCGGGTCAGGATCGCTGGGGGGACCTCCTCGTGGTATTTCACTCAAACACAGGCCGGGCTCGGTGGGTGCAGAGTGTGCTGGCACCAGAAGCTGCAATTCAAACACGTCCGGTGTTCACGGGAGAAGCTTGGAAAGTGAATGCAGGCAGGTCCTCCGGGGTTTTTGAGGTTGCTGGCCGCTGGACACACCGGGGTTTCGCAAGAGCAGGTTTGAGGGGAGACAGGCCTGTAGGGCTGGGGAAAAGTCAGTGGGCGTCGTCCTCTTGTTAGCTCTGCATAGCTTCTCGTCTTTCTTCTTTTCTTGTTGATGCTGGATCTGAGGAAGGAAGGGGCGTTACAGGTAGGTAAAGGGCAGGGACCAATGGGTCCCTTCCCTGGGCTGGGTACACCCCCTATTCTGCCACTCTCCAGTGGGAGGGGGGCAGGAGCCTGTCCCTGGTTGAATGGGTCCCCCATCCTCAAGATGGCGGTGACTCGAGGTTGTGCTTCACCTCGCCTCCCCCACCTTAGGGGTGGAGTTGGCAGAGGTAGGCACACCTCTCTTCCTCACTTGTTTTTCCCGCCGGTTCTCCCGCCCAAAGTGGGGGGTAGAACCAGTGGGGACCAGTTGCTGAAATCAGCAAATGGTCTGGAGAGGCTCACAAAGAAGGCAGTCTTTGAATCTTCTCCTTCGTGAACCCTGCCCATCCTGGGGGAGGAGGCTTGGCACCTCGTCCCAGGATGTGCATTGTTTCAGGCCCCAGAGAGCAGCAGGCTCTCAACCCAGGGGTCCAGAAACATGTCAGGTGGTGGCAGCCTACGCAGCCACTCAGTCAGGTCACTGGTAGTTGGTCGTTTTTCAGGGGGCATCTCTAAGATGCCCTCTGTGGTGCATTTTACATTAAATCCCACACTGGCATCAGTGTGGGTTTAATGTGCTGAGAAGTTTGATACCAAACTTCCCAGTCTTCAGTGTAGCCATTATGGTGCTGTGGAGTTCGTAATGACAACCTACCAGTACCATATGCTCTTAATGGCAGCACTGCACTTACAGGGCCCAGGAATGGACCTGGGTACTGTAGGGGTACAGGGCTCATGCACCTGTACCATCACCACTGGCATAGGGCACCCAGCTAGAGGGGTGACTGATGTATGCCAGGGCAGTGGTTTGTGGGCATGGCACACAGGGATGTGGGCCATGTCGTCTCTTCGTTTTGTTCTGCACCCAGACACTCAGCCTGCAAAGGCAGTGTGTGTGTGTCAGGGTACAAGGCCTCTAAGGGTGGCACAATAAATGCTGCAGTCCTTAGGGGCCTTCTCTGGTCACAGTGCCCTGGTTACCTATGGTACCATTTACCAGGGGCTGACATGTGGCCAGAGATGCCAATTGGGTTTAGGCTTCAATGCAGTTTTAGGGAAGGAACACAAGCCCTGGGTACCTGATTGGCAGGATCCCAGGGCACACTCTGTCAAAGTACATCAGCAATTTAGCAAAATGTGGGGGCATACCATTCAAGAAAGAGGGCACTTTGTCACACCTGCTTATTTTGAAATATGTTCAACAAGGCTTTGATCACTTCAAAGCAGTTACCTGGTTAAGTTTTTTGCTGATTCAATTTTTCTGAGAAATATGCAGATTTATTTGCAAAACTCATTGATTTATAAGTTTTTTGATCCTCCACGTTATAATTTGATCTCCACTTCCATTCCAGTTTATGGCAGACCTTTTTCTGTTCTATAAGACTGGGAGAATACCAAGATTCGGAAGGGCTTTTGCGTTAGCTGATTGAGATGGTCAGTGGGGCTAGCGTACTTATGACCTTACTTAGCCAGGCATGGGAATTAGCTGCCATCGTGTCAGGGTCTGTTGTCGGGGTGGAAACAAAAAAAGACAGAGAATTCTATAAGATGGCAGGATTTATTTTTTGCCAAGGTCGAGTTTTGCTGGTCATTAAGAGAAATGCAGGGTGACCAGCCAGTTTGGTACAGGGAGGTCGAATAGTATCGCATGGTGGTCAGACCACACTAGCGGTAAAATCTCCTGGAAGTGAAGAGATGGATAATCTGTCTGTGACGATCCCGTTTAGGGTGTGTCTGGCTTTGTGTGAAACAGCATTAACTATTTGGCTAAGCCCAAAAGTAGCCGTATTGTTAATTAATCAATTGACCTCTGAGTCGCTGGAATTTTTCAGGTGATAATTCAAATAAGCAAGAATAGTGAAATTAGTGGTCTCAAATCGTGTTTCTAGATTGGGACCTAATGTTTCAAGGAAATTAGATTTTAAGATGGGAGGCCGATACAGAAGTATTCCGTTAAAAGTCTTTTTTGTGTCAAGATTCATCATAAAAGTAAGTGCTTCACATTACAGGTTATGCAGGAGTGTCATACAAGTAGCTGTGAAGATATTCCTAGAAATAATGGCGATTCCGCCACCTCTACGGTCAATTTGTTCATGGGTGATGATTACATATTGCACGAGGAGTAGCTATGGTTAATTTCGGACCTGAGGAAGCATTGGACCAGGTTTATATCTATCTTATGTTGCTCTATAAAGTCTCTAATTTCATAGCAATTTTTCACTAATGATCTTGCATTAATGAGGGTGCAATGGCTGGTATTAGTTCTTTGCTGCTTTTTAGTGGTAAGTGATGCAGGACAGCTTTTCCTCATATGAGGGTTTAGGGCAAAGAGAAATGTTGGACACACTAGGGGGCCTATTCTCAAGGACTTATCACCGAGTTATCGTCACTTTATCGCAGTCAAAGTGGCGATAAATTTATCGCCCTATTCACAAGCTGGTGCTAACAGCTGATATCACCAGTTTTCCTGCGATAGCAGCCGCAAAAAACATCGCCACAGATGACACCGGCAACTAACGCTAATGATATGCAGAGTAGGCGTTCCTGTGCAAAAAGCCACAACAATACCACTTCACAACATTCTCAACGACCAGCCAGATCGTCGATAAGATCACAAAACATGCGATAAAGTGCGTTAGCAGCAGGAATTTAACACCTGTTGTCAAGTCAACCTGCACCATAAAAGGGAGCCCAGCCCAGAGTCACACCTGAAGAACAACAGATGCCATGAAGCTACTGATCATGCAGCTCGGACACCCAAGAGGGCCACAACACCCAATGCCACCAACGGGGCCCTACCCCGGGCACCCCCGAGCCCCCCCCAACCCACCCCAGACAAAGATATTTCACATCAACTTTATGAATCATGAACAAAACAATTTGCCTGATGTCGCACGATTACAACAATTAACATTCATGTGTGGTCAGAAAAAGGAGAATCATTCGTTCACCATTGAAATTCCAAACAAAATATCACATTCAAATTTAACTCAAAACAACTATTTGGAAGAGTCATAGCGGGTCTTCCCTGGACAATCTGTAAGTCACAGCTTGCAAGATAAAATTCAAGGACAGAGAGAGAGAGAGAAAGAGAGAGAGAGAGAGAGAGAGAGAGGGAGAGTGAGGGGGAGAGAGAGAGAGGGAGAGAGGTTGAGAGATGGAGAGAGAGAGGGAGAGAGAGAAAGAGAGAGAAAGAGAGAGAAAGATTGTACAAAGAGCGCAAGGCCAATCGGGCTCTTGGCTCATATATGCCAACTGGTGTGTGTATCGCTATTGGTGCACCATAAGCCTAAGGTCAGGCCTCATCACATTTCCAAAATGCAAGCAGTAGTCAGACTGACATTAGGGATGAAAGCTCCTTTGTCTCAATACATAAGGCAGAAGGACATCTGCAACTCCGACCTTGGTGTTGAATGCGGCTGGCACCCCCTGAGAGAGATACCATAGCAGATTATGATGACTCCCACACCACAAACTGCGCTAATGAAAGACCAACGTTTCCACACCCCACACACAAAAGTCCCTGCTTGAGGTACTCCTGCATGGGAAGCCCTTGACACTTACGTACACAGCAACCCATACGTCCAAACGTTACTCACACATACAACTCATTGCTCCGAGCTGTGGCATATCATCCACATAACTGCCACAGGTCAGAAGAGTGCCGGTTCTACGAGACCCACCAACACAATGGCAGGACATCCCGGGCACATGCACAACCCCCGTCAGGTGGAACTGTACCGAGCAGGTATGCTGCATTTGTTGGGAGCACTGCCACTGGCAGTGTTGCGCATCAGTTACCGTCTGAGCTTCCGTCTTGCATATGTCACCTGCGTCCAGCCCTGGTTCCACTGTCGATCATGCACATTCGAGTGGCCCATGGATGTCTGCCTATCCAACACAACGGTAGCTGAACTGGATTATGACTTGTGTGTGCGCCCCCCTGTTGGCCCACGAACAAGAGTGAAACCATGATACCTGTGCATAGGATGCCATGATATTTTGCGTATGTGCTGGCAGTTGTGCATGGGAGATTGCACAAGTCCTTGTGTGCAGTGACCACATCGAGGCACTCCCCTATTGGGCTGTGTTGCGGATTGCTGAAACGGCGTGGACGGAGCACATCTGTCCAGACCAGTTAATGGACTGGCTCTCCCTCGTGTTCTTTGAACTCGACAACGATGTACTCTTGGAACTGATTGCCCAGGAAGCTGCGCTCGCATTCATGGACGCTGCCACAACTGATTGCAACCCAGAGCACAGGTCCCAACACCTTGTTGCATCTTGGAGGAATGATCACATATCCCACCACAACAGTGGACATGTCTGCATTCACCTGGACTCAGAATCAATGTGCAGGCACCTACGCGTGTTGACACACACCTGTGCAAGGTGAGGCAGTCCCATGGGCGGAGCAGCACAGCTTTGTTTGGCAACATTCCTAAATCTGACATACGGCTGGAGGGAGAGTACACACATGGCAATGTAGTACTACATGTGACCTTGTTGGACCCTTTCACCTACTCACTGTCAGCAGAGCACTCGGCGCAGTCCGGTGGTACAGCACTATGCAGATTCCATGGGCTGTGAGTTGTGTCCCCTGACAGGGGGCAATGAGCAGACGCATAACATCACATGACTTGTCCAGCAAGGCAAGTTGGGCTTAGACCGTTGCCATCTGTAATGAGTGGTATTCATTTTTGCCTCCCCATTTCTTGCACCTCTACATGTTCCTATGCTGCCTGTTAGTGTCTGAAGCATTGGTCTGCTTGTTGTGGCCCTTGTCTTGCCCGTACTGACACGCAAATGCTAACAAAGTCTACACAACTTCACTAGTGTTCAACTGTGATGAGTGTTGATTAGAATGACAAATTGTGTGCCTCAATGAGCATTATCCGTACACAGGGAGGGACTGACTGACGCATTTCACTTAGGGGGTGAGTCCCTATTGACAGCTCCACCTCTGTGAGCCCGACATTGTGGTTAGGATAGTTGCTGGTAGACCTGTGCTTTGACGTGTCTTCAGCAATGTGAGTATGGTGTCCAACTTCTTGCCATGTGGATCAATGTGATCCATCAAAACAGGCTTTGTCCACACAGTTGAGTGTGAGTAGGTATGCAAAGAGATGTTCTGTTGTCACATGTGATGGGGACACTACTTTAGGGCTGCTACAGAATGTGACATTTTTACACACAGCCCTATTTAATACATGGACGTGGGGCTACGTTGGGAGGTTGCAAGATTGTTGTTCATGAGCAATGAGGTCACAGCTAGTTCACACCTTCACAGTCATCTCATTGGACATGTGGGTCAGGGTCAAATATGCGCATTGATGTCGTTTCCCAGGGTGTACCTTTTAGGGCAATCAATGTCTCTACATTCATCTATACTTTTATACTTGATTGAACATAGACATGACACATCTGTGTGATTTGGAATGTTTAATTCACATTCTGTAGAGTGTCGGAGCTGGAGCAGTACATGGCCATGCAAACCCCACATTACATGTTTACCCAGTGGAGGGCCAACAAGAGTCCTTTGGGGAATGACAAGTTAATCGGAAGAGGAAGAGTACAGTCCGCAGTCTGATTGCAGTGTCATTGGTAACCAGAGCAAATATGGCAGTCCATGTCGGGGTCAAGGTGAATGTCACAGAGTGTTTCGGGGGACAGTGGAAGGTGTTGTTCCAGGGCATGATGCAGAGGGCTGAACCAGGCAGGAACAGGCCATATGGCAGGGATGAATGCTACAACCTCCTTTCTCACACAGTCATTACCATCCACATCTTACTCCTCTGATATGTCGTCTGTGTCCGGTGTGTCAGGTGTGTGTGGTGGTGTTATGGCTACATCACTGTGTGCCACTGACAGATGAGGGTGCGTAGGTGTTATGGCTGCATCACTGTGTGCCAATGACACATCAGGGGGTGGAGATGTGTGTGTCGAAGTTCCTGCAGCAGTCATCTGGGGCAGGCTCTGTGGCAGCAATGGAAAGATGAGGATCTGCAGGGCATGGAAGATCCCAGCTACATCTCGCTGGTGTTCAGCCGTGGCAGCCATCTTTCCAGCCTGCATCCGCTCCATGTTCTCCATTGTCCTCCGCAACTGTGCCAACTCTGTGCTGTCATCGCTGGAGCCTGTCTGACTAGACAGTTCTTGTATCCGAGTAATGGCTCCAGCGAGGTCAGCCAAGAGTTGTTGTAGGACAAGGAACGGACTGTAAGTGGTCTCTGATGGGATTTTTACACCCATGTATGGCATCTAGTTTGGCTGCCATGAGGTCACAACCCACCCGCACCTGTTCAGCCAGCTCCTTCTGGCAGTCTAACACACGGCGTTGGAATGCCATGTGTCTTTCCGTGAGGTGGTGTGAGCCAGCTGTGGTGGTGGGTGCTTCCTCTTGTGTGGTCTGTGCAGGGGTGGGGTTACCTCGATGCAGCTGGGCTGCCTTGCTCCTGGAGGTGGGGTGTGGAGGCTGTCCACGAGGCATTGGAGGGTGTCGGAGCAGATGGCCAGGGGGTCCTCTTCATCATCACTGAAGAGATGTCTGGTCTGCTCTGCAGGAGGTGTTGATTGTCCCTCTGCAATGTAAAGGTGTGATGCAGGTTAACAGTGTGTTCCATGTATGTTGACGCATTGTACATGTTTCAAGACAGACAGCATGAGAATGTACATTGTTACTGTTTTGGAGGAGCCGGCTATTTGATGGGAGACAGTGGACATTTGGACTACATGACGGGTGTGAGGTTGTACTCGTACATTATCACCTCACAATTTCCTGCTATGCCAGATGTGATTGGCCAGTTTCTACGCACAAGCGGCACCAGGTGTGTCCTCTGTCCTGTAGTGAAAGTGTTGCACTTTGTACCACATTGTCGTCAATGTTGATGTGCTGTGATTGCTATGTGTGTGTGCTGCATTGTGGGAGAGTTGCCCCTGCAGCTCTGATTTAGCGGCCCCTTATCCCTTTGAGGCTGTGTGCCTTTGACTTGTGTGCTTTTACGGTGCTGAGATGTTCGCTTCTTGGATCATTTGTGCTCTTGGACAGTTTTTGTACTCTTGTGCATTATTTGTCTGCAGATGTGTTGTTGACGTCAGGGGTTGTATGTGCACGTGGATGTGTCAGAGTGTGACCTGCTACTTTGAGGATGTGATCCACACTGGGCCACCTCAGTGTTGTGTCGTGCACCATGTCATGTATTTTGACTGCAGCCATGCTATCAGTCATGCAGTGTCACTTGCATAGTCAGTGTGGATCACAGAGCCGCTGCTTTGCTGGATTCAGCACCTGTGCATGCGTTGGTCATGGGATTGGTGATAGGGAGGGCGGCCCCTT
The DNA here is from genome assembly GCF_964204655.1 of Triturus cristatus. Lineage (NCBI taxonomy): Eukaryota > Metazoa > Chordata > Amphibia > Caudata > Salamandridae > Triturus > Triturus cristatus. Next base: position 790,442,996 of record NC_140581.1, on the reverse strand, counting down.
TGTGCACATAGTGGACAGGGGCCTACTTGGTGTTTCTATGTGTGCTGCAGTGTGCCAAGGGTATCAGGGACATGTTCCACAATCATTGTGGGTGTGCAGTGTGCTGCACATAATTGTGCATGTGTACCATTGTGCCCATCTCCCCACGTCCCCCCAGTCCCTGGTCATTACTCACCCTGTTGCTGTTGGGTCAGGTCAATTCGAGCTGTATCTGGACTCCCAACTCCTTGCACCGTTTCCACACTGATGACTGTGGCCACCATTTCCTCCAGCTCATCCTGTGGCGCAGGACTCCCACCACCAGTCGCCGTTGCTGCCTTCCTGTTCGCAGTGAGTTTCTGCTTGGTTTGGCTTTTCACATCATACCAGCGCCTCTTGACCTCCTCAACACTCCGAGTGCATTCACATTGTTCACTATGGACAGCCATATTTCTGTTTGTGTTGCCAATGACACAGTGGAGGTGACAAACAGTTGTTGGTAGTGTTCTATCACCTCCGTGACGATGATCTGGTTGTCCTGTGGACTGAACCCTGTCTTCCTCTTCCTCTTCTCCTTGCCCTTCCCCGAACACGGGGTTCCTTGCTGGTCCTCTGTGGGACTTGTGGGGTTCGAGTCGTCCTCTGCACTCTGTCCGTGTGCATCCATGGTGCTACGCAGTGTTTTTTGGTGTGTTTTTTTTGTTGATTTTATAGTGCATTTCCTCGCATGACGCATGGGAATTGCAGGCCTGTCGCTGGTTGTCGCTGATTTTTGTATCGCGATTTGGGGCCTTGCAACTTTTTTCACGTTCGTATTTCGCATTTTTTCGGCGTAACGTTAGGTTTTATGCAGTCATTTGGCACGTTATCGTGAGACTATTGCATGTACCACCGGTTGGAAATACAACATTAACACTGTGTTATTTTGTTGCGATAGATTGCGATGTGCAGAGTTGCGTTAAGCTAATTTTGCGATAATTATCACACGTTCTTGAGAATATCCCCTTATGGGTTTTTTTAACCTCCATTCCTGGGTACAGGGTGATGCAGGCCTTAAACTTGTTGGCTGGTTGCATTGATACCAGTTTATCCTTGGAGTACAGTCTCCTGTTAGTATGGTTGGTTCTCTGCACGGTGGAAGTAGGGCTTCTTTCAATGGGGCAAGCCCCCGGCGGACCGGGCAGCCACCCGAGACAGGTAGGTTGGAAGTTTCAATTAAAAGAAAGTTTGAGGCGTTTGATGAAAAAGATCCTTCCCACATAGCTTGTTAGGTATAACACTGAAACAAATTAAAATCAGAGTACAAACCACTCAGTACCAGACCATACCTGGTCTGACCACCATAATTCTAGGCGCCCTACCCTCCCCCACTCAGGTTTCCCCGCCTCTAACTTCTAATGAAGGCCTTCATATAAGGAGAAAAGAAACAGTTTAGCCAAAGGATGAAAAATTATGTTTTGTTTGCTCAATTAGAACGTGTTTTAAAGGTGGTACCTGCCCTGGAGTGCTTTCAGTCAGTTTCACACCCATTTAATGCTTCCGAATCACCATTTAAATACAACTAGTGCGCATCCCTCTTTTCCTTTTTTCGACACTGTACTCTGAAATGGATACCTCTACAGTAGGAGGTCAGAAGAGCGAGTCATGAGACCTATTGATGCTGGAAGACCAGTAAAATATTACCCTGTACCAGGGAGATACAATGAGTTGATGTGCGAGGATCAATACAAGAGATGCATAACCTAAAAATTAAAGCATTTCCGAATGTGTTTTAGTCTACTATCATTAGAGTGAAAGTGAAACAGACATTTTATATTAGCAGGATATCTTCCAGATCATTTGATGTTTATTAACCATGGAAAAATGCAAAAGGTAACAGGATAACCTGTTTTGGGTGATGGTAAAATGACTACATGAACCATCGTAATCCCTGACTGTTGCATCGCTACAGATCAGCCCATTATCGTGTCATCTGTCTTCATTCTGGACTTCATAAACAAATGCAATACCCCTCACGTGCCATATGTAAACCATCTTGGTTCAAAATCAAACAAAATAATAGTGTGCAAAAAATGAAGATTTTTTTGCTGTTGCAACTATCAGCTACTCTTGGTGGGAGATATCAAATGTTGCGCACAAACTGATAATTTAGCATTGAAGGTGCCCTTTAATATTATATTTAATGAAAAGTAAATTCAGTTGAGCCATATCCAAATCAGGACAGAGAAATCCTCAGCAGAAGGTTAATTGTGTCTTACCACATTCCACTTTAAGAGTCAGATGTACGACCATTCCCTTTTGCAGGTCGCAAATTGCAACGTTTTGCGACTTGCAATTTGCGACTCACAAAATGGAATATACGCCAGTGTCCAAGACACTGTTGTAATTCCTAATGGGGTTGCAAATGACCTGCCTCATCAATATTCATGAGGCAGGTCGCAATTTGCGACCCATTGGGAATGGCCAGCACTCGCAGGGATGGTGGCCTACTGGGTTCATCAGACTACCATGTCTGTGACTGCTTTTTCAATAAGGCAGTTTTTTTTTCAAAATGCAGCCCGTTTTCCTTAAAGGAAAAAGGGATGCGTTTTAAAAAAGAAAAATTAAACTTTTCTGTTTCATTTTTTAAGAGCAGGCAGTGGTCCATGGGACTACTGCCTGCTCTTAAAAATATGTTTGCATCCATTCACAAAGAGGAAGGGGCCCGTGGGGCCCCTTCCCATTTGCGAGTGACTTACCTCCTACTTGAAGTAGGTGGTAAACTGGGAGATTTTGCGACCGCAAATACGGTCGCAAAAGAATAGTACATACCATTCTGACTCGCTATTAGGAAGGGACGCACCATGACCCGCCCCTTACTAATAGCAACTTGCAAACACTATTTTACCATTTGTGACCACCAAAAATGGTCGTACATCTGGTTCAAAGGACTTTATTTGGCAATTTTGCCATTTCTTCAACATTATTTAATGCTGCAGATACGTCATTAGCTTATTTAGACACTAGTAGGGTCACATGTTCTCAAGTCCTCCTGAGGAACACAACTGAAGTGCCTTTTATGAGTATCCTAGTTTTTGGCCTGCAACAACCTGCCCAGCATCAAAGTTACTAATACTGTGAGCATCTGTAACTCCGGAGGGGCAGATTTCTTCCAATTGCAGAATAATGAGCAACACCATGCTTTTCTCTATTTCCTTCAAAGATTTTCAACTGGAGACGTCACTTGAATTTGTCAGGTGAAATCACAGGATGAAAAGCTCCTGAGCTGCGGTGTTCCATCAGCTGTATTCCTGATTGGGCCGGTAACTACCTATAATAGAGGGCATGGCAAAAAGCCTTACAAACATTGGAACTGATTCACAAACTGCACTTCTCAGCAAGTTTACACTTATGAGTAAGTTACCTACTGATTGAGCGTAAATTGTTGAAAAATGTTTACCTGTAGCTGTTCTCTCTTCTAACTGTATTTACGACTAATATTGATAAAGTTGATATGATAGTAAGTTGAGATATGGACTGGAAAATGTTCAACTGCATCGTAAAAGTATGTGGAGTGTTCGAAAACCTTGATTTATGCTTTGCAAGTATAAGAAAAATATTGACAAGAATATCCTGAGTGATAAATGTGTGATATAAAGAAAAATAAGGAATAAGATAAAGGTAAACGTGATGTAAATTAAAACATAATGTGTTGAAAAAGAAATTAAATATGCAAAATGATGCTTAGGGATTTGCTAAGGAATCACAAGTTATTGAAATACCAAATACTAATGTGTTTTGCGATTTGAATTCAATAATTAAATTCTGTAACATATAGAGAAAAACATGGAAAGTAGAAATGACACGTAAATAATGCACTTTTGAAATATATGTCTATGAGAAGATTTCCTAATTAATGTGTGACAATAATTCAGATGTAGAGCATTGTGAATGGTTTTTATTAATGAGTTTGGTTATAGTGTCATAATGATTAATGTGACAGTGATTCAGCTAAATTTCATGTAGGCCTGAAAATTGTTTTATTCTGCTGGCCTGTGCAAGAATATAGAAAAAGTTATACTGAGCTGTTATTCTGAACCTGTGAAGTTGCTTTTTAACAGAGGATGTTTCTTCTATCCGACGTTGTATGCAGAGACTGTGTAAGGATAGATAGCAAACCCAGGAAGAGTACTCAAATGTATGACAGAAAGTATCTAAAGCAACTTTTTTTTTAAACTTCCATGGGAAGGATGAAAGTTTAATAAAAATAAACTTTAACAAATCGGACGATATTCAAAATGGATTACCTAAACTTCCAGATTTCTTAAATGATGTATTGATCACATCATGAGCAGACCATTGACAGGAGCAATGAGCATTCAACAATTTGGCTAAAAGAAACATTTATGGGTGTAAATGGAGAACATATGGAGTATAATTGCCCAGCAAAGGAGGAGCAAGGGGCTTGCTGAATTTCTTATTATCTGCATGGTATGCTGAAGGACTGAATCCTAATTTTCCTTCATGCAAAACTCTGAATTGAAGTTTCATGACTGCAAACTCGAATCCTGCACTTTGTCGGCTGACAGAGTTAGCAGAGATTAACCTTTCAGCTGAAGGGTTACTGACTCCAATTGTGGCATTTTATGCTACAGGCTTTGACGGACTGAACCAAACTACCATACTTGGTTTGTATGATTCGAGAATTGGAATTCGAATTGTAATATCTTGAATTTTTCTCTCTCCCACTTTTCCACAGGCGAGTCACCGATGTATATGATCTACTGTAATGTGTATAAGACTACACATGTTTATTTGATGTAATAAAACTAACCACAAATGCATTTATTTCTTGTTTCTGTATATTCTAAAGAGTTTAAACAAATGTTTTTGTGAACTATCTTTATCGATTTTGTCTTATTCTTTTATTCATATTTCTCGTTTCACAATATATATTTCGTCATTTACAAAAGGAATGTTTGAAATAGTTATTATTGTTTTGATAATTTCATATTCCAGATCCTCATAACGAGATTGCCCCACATTCGTCCAGTTTCTGGTCCCTATCAGCTCAACCAAAGATTCATCGGAGGACCTTGTGTAAGTGATATTGTGGTTGAAATGAAGATATTATTTATGGGCCTAGTTAAGTGAAATTATATAACATGTTAAGAGAAAGGCTTTTGGCACACTTTACACAGGATCCCTACTCTTTGGCATTGACAAACTGCATTTTTGTAGTAACTTACACTTTTATAGTAAATCCAACACTAGACATTACCATTCACTGGTACTGCAACATTCTCTCATAGAAAAATATGGGTGGTAGGGACTTAATCCCCATAGGAAACAATGTTAAAAATAACTAAATTATTTAAACTAGTTAAAATATAAATAAATGCATATTTATTTTAAAAATATATACAAATAATACATTCATATTGTTTAATTTCAAAATATTTAATGACATATTTTGAATTTAAACGTTAATGTAAAAATATATAACATTGATTTATACATGCATTGTTAATTCCCTCATATACTACATCACCCTTGAAATGTTCTGTCACACAATTGCTAACATCACTGCAACATATGAAATGAAATCATTGATAACAACACTATGCATGGTGGGGCCATGAGTTATAGTTAGTTTAGGGCAGAGATTAAAGTTACTTGAGCTAATGATAGCGGGTGGATTTCAGTGGTTTTGTTCATGTAAAAACAGTGGCCGAGATCTCTCCACGACTGATGCGCCTCCGCCCGAGTGCGGAGGCTCTTGTGTATCAGGGTAAGTATGTTTTAACTGACATTTTCACCTAACTATAGCGTCCCTTTGGCCTTTCTTGTATTTTCAATGAATTTAGTTAGGTGTTGAAATAGAGTAAAAAACCAATATTTAAATACCAAAAACACTGATATTAACCAGTAACCAGTAACCAGTAAAGCTTAATGATCTAAGTATAACTTGCATCCCCGCCCTGCATTGGTTACCACCTCAGGTATTATATCACTCATGACATGTTACATTACATAATTGATATAATCACTGATGACCTCTCAAATTACATCATTGATGACATCACTGATGCTACAGCTGTGGCTAATTTCCTATTTACTTTAATAGGATTAACCTCTTTAGGCTTTACATGGCCCTCAATTTCTGGTAAAGGGATTAGGAAATATTCTCTTGCCATTAAAAAAAAACCTTTTGACAGGCCCTATGGACGACAGTCTGTGGGTTGGTAAAGTATGCTACACACATTCCTGAGATGGGTACAATAGCATGCAACCTTAGAGCCATGCTTACAATGCCAGTGTGAAATAAACCACCCTTAAGTAGGGCACCGCTACATTCTACATTGTCAAAGAATCTGAAATGGCACCAAATCTTCAGTGAAGTCCAGGAAGTAAAATTCCACACCTTATAAATATTGTTGCTACATAGAATTTGTTTATAGCACTCTATTACAAATATTTAAAATGGACACATGCACAGAAAGCCACTGGTTGATAATCTATTGTCAACAGAAACTTTGGCCTTTTTCACACATTTTTAGAACATGATTTTGCTTTAAAGCCACAAACTTACTTGAAACCTGCAACCCTCATCAAATGCACTATACTTTACCTTGTTTAACATGGAGCAATTCTTGCCCAATACCCTTAGTAGTTTGGAAATGGTGCACCATATAATTTTCCCCATGGACAACCACATTTGTTTCCAAGACTTACACTATTTCTTTGCTATGCACCCATATGTGTTCACACAGTAACTCTGTGCTGTATATGGCTATGGTGTTATCAGTGATGCCATTCATGATGTCATCAATTATGCCATTTGAGGGGTCATCAGTGATGCAATTAATGATGTAATTGAACATGTCATAAGTGACGAACTATGTGAAGTGATAATTACAGTACTTCTAAGAATATTGTCAAATAATGTGCTTGGCACCAATAGTGATCACATACTTAATGAATAGAAACAATAAGTGAGTGTGAGTATGTATATATGTGTACTGTATGAAAGTTTCTACTAGGCATAGGGGTTCCCTTGTTTTCTTTATCATTCCTTTCCCCACCCGTGCAGCTCCTCACATTACGAAGAGGAGCACTTATTTTTGGGTCAGTGCATCTTGATTTCGGCGTGGTAGCTGCGACTGCATTGTATGTCAGGAGCCATGTTTTTTGTTGTTATTCCTCCCTCTACAAGAGTTGCGGCTCAATTTAAGATGGATAATGGAGCAACTCAGAGTCTTCCAAAGCCAAGATAGCAGCCATATTTCCTGTTCCTCCTCTTTCACTTCTGATTAAGGAATTTCCTGAACAGACACTATAAAAGGGGAAGAGAATCAGCTACTAACTGCATAGCAGATGCAGTCAATTAGTAAATTGTTGTTGAGCTCGTAGCCCCCTTCGCCAATACTTTTGTCCCATTTTTCCTAGGGTTGGTTGTGTGTCTTTTAGGATTCATCCTTTCTCAGAAGAGTTCACCAATGAGATTTACTCTTTACTTATTTAAGTCTGATTAGTGTCTTCACATCTTCAAGCATCTTCAGTTCTGCTTCATCACCTTGCTCACTATCTATGGGCTTTTTTCCTTTGTCTTTGTCTTATGAAAGTGACCTTTTCATTGAGACACAAGCATCTACCACATTTGTATAATGATGGTAAGGCATAGTGGCTGCAGAAGAGAGTCGGTTTTATCTTGGTCAAGTAAGACCTAGGCATTTGGTACCGCCACAACAGCCTGCATTTGACACTTATATTCGCTCTACTGTGAATAATGGTCAATCTTGTCCTCCCCACACTCTAGCGCTGGATGTAGATACAAACAATCCATTGATCACCAAACAAACCATTTGTTGCTCCTCATGCTTTTTATCCCCTTCTCCATATGCATGCCCTTCATGTGTTATGCAAATAAATGTTTGCATACTAATCCTATCCATTCATACTAGCAAGTTGCCGCCCTGTGTAAGGACTCCTTTTGTGCCTGATAAAGACTTTTATTAGCAATAATGCCCATTTATATCAGAACTTATACATGCTCTTCAACCTCTATCTGGAACGCCTCTGCACGATCCTCAGGAACTCTGGAATACTATTTTATCTGTACACTGACACCACCCAAATCTACTGGAAAGTCTCATACCCAGATAACTTAAATTTCTTACCCAACACCCTGAAAATAATTCAGTTTTAGATGGAAAACAACCACCTCAAACTAAACCAAGTGAAAACAGAATTTCTCCTTATCTCTACAAAGAAAGCTAACATAACCAATTCAAGACTGGATGGCACTTCTCCCTGACCTGGAGTGCCTTCCATCCATCATTAAGAGTGCTAAATAACTGGGGTTTACCTCTGAAAGACATCTTAACCTCCAGAGGCCTATATCATCCATGGAGAAGAGTGTCCGGTTCCTGCTAAGGGTGCTTTTGGGGAATCAGGCACCTCATCCCAGAACTGGCCCTAAAATCAGTTGTCATTGTCATCTTTATTGTTTTGTCAATAAAAATCATAACAATCATTTGAAAAAGTGTAAAAAAAATACATTAGCAATGATAAAATTGCTTTTGAACAACGTTCAATATACCTTTTAAGAAAGCATTCAAGAGGGGGCGTGTCCAAGATTACGCCCATGTAGGAGCTGATTCCCAGAGCTCCGCGAGCAGCCCGGGGACCTCTGGTACTCCACATCGCAGCCTGGGAAGGAGAGGAACAGCTGTTGGGCGCGGCCCGCTGCCGGGGCTGAGCAGCATTAGGGAGGAGACACCTGATCTTGGACCGCAAGCGCCTGGAAGGGCGAGACACATGTTGTATGCAGCCTGGATGAAGCGCGCTCAATCCTGGGGCTTGAGCAAGGGGAGGACAGCCCCCCACCATCGCAACAGCATTGGTCCTGGTCACCACTTACTAGTGCCATAGGATGGCCTAGACCCCCAGCAAGGCAAGAGAACAGCAAGCCCTCAGCCACTGAGAGCCGCAGAGAGCAGTCAACCCTCCTGCAACAACTACAATGGATGGACCCTTCTCCGGATCCTATCACAGATTGACGCTGGCCAGTCACGAGAAACCTGGGCTAGCCACGGTGGGACAGACAGCTGACCAACCTGCTGAGCAGAGGGATCCCCACGTCTGCATAGGGGCTCCCCCAAGCTGAGAGTTGTTTGAAACTTCCCGGTAGGCTGCCTGCTCCTACTATTCTTACTCAGAGAGTGACGGAGCTCTGGTCAGTCATTTCTTCTCTGCATTGAATCCCCACCAGTGACATGGACTCTACTCAAACCACACCTTGGACTCCAAGTATTGAAGCAAAATGCTTTTCTCAGTTTCATTGCTCCCCCGCTCACCTGATGCTCGCAACTCCTCCCAATTGCCACTTCCCGCACACTGCCCACACAGCTGTGCTAGACCAGGGGACTCGTAAGAGTGAGGCAGTTGATGGCCTACCCCTCACACCACAACAATGGTTAAAGTGCTAAGCCTCATCGTCCAGGGCATCAATGCCCTGACAAGACATCTGAAACTACTTGAGATGCTGAAAGACTCTCAATGCGATGTATGCCTCTTGCAAGAGGCTCACCTCCTCCATAAGGACTGCAGCCTGCGAAATCTAGATCGTTCGATAGACAATACCTCTCCTCCAAACCTGGGAAGAAGGCAGGCGTGGCAAACCTCCTGGGAATGCATTTCCAGGGGCAGGTGCTTCAGGTGCACTCAGAGTTGTTTGGCCGACTCCTTACCTTACAACTCTCCCTTTACACTTGTACCCTTACTGAGGCCTGTTTCTATGCACCCAACAAGCAGTGGGGAGGGTACTTACATCTGCCGATGCTGATGTCTTAATTGGTAGAGACTTCAGTCTAGTTCCTTGTGCCCTCATGGACCTCTCAAGCTAATGGACGGGCCAAACTGGGGCATTCACCAATCAGGGCCTTCAGTGGTTGAGGGCAGTGGGCCTGACATACATCTGGTGATCCCAGAACCCCATAACGAAAGATTATTCTTTTTTTTCTGCTGCACACCAAACATACACCAGGATTGATTGCTTACTGGCCACCACCTCCCTCCTACCGGCCACCACACACACAGATATCAAAGTGGCGGCCCTCTCGGACCATGCTCCAATCTCAATCACTCTACATCTGACCCTTCCTCATCCACAATAACGTATGTGGTGACTCAATCCAAAGTTACTGGCTTATGAGCCTACAGTCAAAGAAATCAGAAACACCATGCAGGCTTACATCACCATCAATGACAATCCCCACACCATAATGACATTACTCTGGGACTCCCTCAGGCAAGTGGTTAGGGGGGCGTTCATAGTGGTGGCCGCAAAACAATAAGGACAGGTGGGACAAGCAAACTACATTAGAGGGCCAGGTGAGGGCTTTAGAGACTTTCCACACACAAACCAGTTCCCATAAGATAAGGCACCAGCTTACAAAAGCCAGGAAGCTACTTGAAGCGTTAGATATAGAAGCACTGGAACATGTCCTACTGTGCAATAGGCAAAAGTATTACACAGGGGGAAAAAGGAAGAGCGACTTCTCGCCCTTCAGTCACGAGCTCAGACCCAATGCCACAGCATTGCAGAGATTCAGGCCCATCTGATACCAGGGTACACCATGATGATGGTATGGCAGTGGAGTTCGAACGCCTCTATGCCGAACTGTATATGGCAGGTCAGCTCAGCCATACCGAGGTCTTTGTAAACATTGCACGGGCTCCCTTTGCCAGCTGACCTGAGAGTGATGCTCACCTCCTAGACAAGGATATAAAAGTGGATGAGGTGCTTTTGGCAATAGGGAAACTGCAACTGCATAAAACACTCGGCCAGGATGGGTTCACATCCACTTGTTATCAAATGTTTGCCACTCAGCTGGCACTAGATTTGACTAGGCTGTATACCTTTGTTTAATGCACAGGGAACCCTCACTAACAAGATGAAAACGGCAATCATTACAGTCATACCCAAGCCCTTGAAGGACCCAGCTTTCTGCTCCTCATACCATTGTATCTCTTTCCTAAATGTCGATGCCAAAAATCTTCAATAGCATACTCGCAGCCTGCTTAGGGCTATACATGCCTGGGTTGATAGACCCGGATCATGCCAGGTTTATTCCTGGGAGAAACTGTAGTGACAACAGCAAACACATCCTCCACCTCCTCGATAAAAAGAACACAGTCCCGTATTACAACCTTAATATTTTCGATCGCCTCTGTAAACTGAGTGCATTTGTCAGAACCACGTACCAGAGCTTGATCTTCCACGGGAGCGGAATAGCTGAACCTCACTTTCCAACTCCCTAACAACACTGCCAACTAGATATTAATCTGCCCACAGGGATGAGGGGGAAAGGGGAATGGGAAGAAAAGAGAGACTGCCAATGCGGTGCCACCTCTTGCGGAATATCCCTGGACTGGACTTCTCGACACCTGAAACCCCAAAGCACAAAATTACACCTTATTCAGACCCTCCCAACTGTAATAACTACTTGCACAACTTAAATGCTCCCTACTATTCAATACCTGTATTACTCAGTGGGATAGCTTCTCTCTACTTGTGGATAGAAATAATGTCCTGTAAATTTGTGCTTTTAAGATATATATAGTTGGCAATTCTACAGTCTTAACTTGTCCTTCTCTCTTACAGGATGCGGCTGACTTCGTAGAATGGTTGCCAAGGTTAAAGGTGGTAAGTACAAATATATATATTTATTTCTAGTTACTACGTAACGTTTCAATTAAACAGGCACTGTTAGTAGATGAATAGGATTAGTTGCGAGCAGTAAATTGTAGACTGTAACTGCGCGCAATGAGTCTTGCTGATTAGTCTCTTAACTATGGTAGTGTCTCATTAGTTAATGAAGGTTCTTCACTGAGCGCAATTGAACTGCTGAATTGTCTCTATCTAATAACTGCATGACAGCAGGAAGACAATTGTTACTGCACACCTTCTGTTCTGAAACAAGATTTCTTATCAAGTGTAGTTCAAGTTCCAATAGCTACTAATAAATTCTCTCATCCAAGAGCACTAATTGAAATGTAGAAACCGAAGCAAGACTCAACCGACAGTTAAGCGAGCTGAGTACCTCACAATTCCAATGAACTTAAGAGTTTTTAGCAATAAGGACACCAAGGATTTCCACAGAAGGGAGGAAACACTCAGTGCCCCGAGAAATACCCGATATCTCCAACGGAGTCTTCAGAAGATAAGTGAGGCCAAACAGACCTCCATGAATTTAAGCTGAGTAAGGCTGATACCAGAAATGCGAGCGAAAATCTCCTCACAGAAGTTTCCTGTCAAGAATAGACATGCTCACTCAAGTCACAGCTTCCACTTCAGAAAGACGGTTGAAGTGTGAAGCGCACCAGGTGCGCGACCACGATTACCTCAACAAACCTCAAACAGATGAAAACACTAGAATGCTAACTTCAGCTCATTAAGTGGCCGGTATCTTGGAATTCCGCCAAAGACGGCAGAAACTTTATTGCTAATCTGATTACAGGAACAGCTTCACTACAAGTTGCCTCCACGTGAATGGATTTTTCCTGAAAGAAGTCCCCTGCTTAACACTAAAATAGGGGAAAGAACGACTCAATCTTGAATAGGATCGCTCAGTCCTGACAGCATTGGCCCTTTCTCGGCTATTCCCAGAGATGAGAGGCTTGGATCTGTGCTTTTCAATCTGGGTATGGTCCAGCTAAGCTGACCCCTCTGCTTCCATGTGCGTCAACGGGCTGTTGTCCCTTCCTCCCTATGAGGCATCAGGGGTGTCCACTATCACCACTCCTATTCGCCCGCTATGTGGAATCCTTCACTGAGCTCATTCGGCAAAATCGTTAAAGGCATTACTATGGGGTGTCAGTCTCATAAAATAGCTTTTATGCAGATGACGTTCTGCTGACCATCACTCAACCTCGCTGCTCTGTGCCTCGCTGTTGCAGGAGCTTGAGATTTTTGGTAGAGTATCAGGCTTTAAGATTAATATGCAAAATTCTCAGGCCCTTAATCTCACCATCCCGCAGGGTGAGAGAACTCAACTTGAAACCATCTTCCCCTTCCCCTGGGCGACCCAAGGGGTTCAATGCCTAGGTATTCAACTATTTTCCATGCTAGACAAGATGGGGTACTCCAACTATGCAGCCTTGCTGACTACCTCCCATTCTACAGTCCATTATTGGCGAGGAGAACCCTTATCATGGCCTGGAAGGATTGCAACCATCAAAATCTACATACTACCCAAGATTCTCTACCTAATACCGAGGCTTCCCCTTCAGACACCCCCACATATCCTACAGAAGCTTCAGCAGCTTATGGAGACATTTATCTGTGACGGTAAGTGGCCACGTATGGCTAGGCGGGTGTTTCACTTGGCGATGATGGTGGGATACCACCTGGCAGCACAGCTGAGGTACCTGGTAGAATGGCAACGGCCAAGCATGGAGAAACACTGGTGATTTATAGACCAGGCTATTGCAGGTATACACATATGGGAAATCCCCTGGCTCCTCAAGAAACTTTGTCCACCGAGAGTCCACATTTCACCAGTGGTGAGAGCAATGGTTAGGACATGAGACAAAATCTACTTAGCTAAAAAGCTTTCCACACCCATTTCACCGCTCACTCCTATAATAGGGAATCCAGACTTTTCCCGGCACTACATGCTCTGTCGTTCTGCCCCTGACTGGAGGCTAACAGTTGAAGGATTGGGGACCTGTTTGATCTCAATGGCTTGCTGGACTTCTCACCGCTCAAAGTTGACTATGGCTTACCTGCCTGGGAATATTGGCACTATGCCGCTCACACCGCATGCAGATACTTGACGGTGGTGGCACGTCGTGCAACCCGATCTGAGCTTTCAGAACCTAATAGGGTGTGGATATTAAGCTGCATTATTAATATATTGCCATCGGTTTTTGTTCTACAATAATATAGGAGCAGTATGAGTGTTTCAAGAATATCTGGGAGAACTGATTCCCTCACACTTAGACTTTGATGTGATATTGCTGCAAATAAAACATAAACCCTGATGAGTCCTTTCAGAGGACGAAACGCATTAGCCGGGCTGTTTCATTGATGTTTTGAAGAATAGTAAAGAGAATTATTTTGAGACTTCATACTGCGGCTCCCATGTTATTTTGGTCTTGGAGAAGAGTATATTGGGATCAACATCCTAGAATTATGTGTTCTTCATGTAAGGAGGAGAAAAAAGAGAGCAAGCTCTTTAAAACAATTGTTGGGCTCTTGAGGCACTCCATTTTGTGTGTTTTTGCAGACTCCAGATAGTTATATTTCCTGACAGCATTAGTTGTCATACTACCCAAGTGCCAGGTAACATACTTCTTATTTCATTATCTTCTGAGGATGAAGACCTTAAGGTGATTTATCTCATTGTAGGTGTTTAGGGCATTCAGCGCTCATTGGAGTTCTGCCGTGGTATGGTCCATTATCACAATATCATCTGTATATTGAATGATATGAATTTAGTGGACCCGAGCATTGGGCGCACTAAACTGCCAGCTTCCATGAACTTCCCCAGATTAGCAATGTGTAGATTAAGAAGGAGAGATGCGAGAACACCTGCTTTACCCTTGCTTTAAGCCGCAGGTGGTGTATACATGCCCTCTGCCATTAGATGGAGAAATGGCACTCACTGAGTTCTGTCTCGTCCCCCTTATTTGTTGACTCTTTTGGTGGCTGGTTGGAGCACCCAGATCAAGGGAGTATGACTGAGTGCCTGCGTCTCCTGCACATCTCCTCTGGAATGATGAACGCGTTGGCCTGTCAACTGAAATTCCTCTGGTTGGTGGGTTTAAAAGCATTCCCCTAACTTCTTGCCCATTTTAATTCCTGTTAATTGGGACTGGCGCTAATGTATTCGATATATCCAACTGCATACACCTTTCAGTAGTATGTTTCTCTGTAGAACTATTAAGTCATACTATTTGGTACATTCCGGCGGTTTTGGCTCTTTCCTGTGCAGCCAGATTATTTGTCTTTAGATGTGGACCAAATATACGAAAAAGATTCAATGGGCTTGGTCCCACATTGGCAGTAGATGTGTTGGGTGCCACTAAAATCAGAGATCTCCTTTTGAATATTTGTTGTTTTTTGTCTGCTTCTTCAGTCTTTTTTTTCGCTCTTCTTGATAGAATAGAAACTGCCGGAGGGGCTGGTAAGGCCAGATTAACGGGGACCTCCTATGATTCAGCTTCCTCAGGTGGGTCAAGATTGGTCGAACTCAGAATGAGCCCCTCTTCAGCAGAATAATTAGAGGTTGTCAGAAGATTGTTTTTCACACCTGTCAGAACTGGTGGACCAGCTCTACCTGTTGGATACTTAAGCGATGTGCAGGGCACTTGAGTGTTAGGGTTGGCTTCATGGTAGTGTAATCCATCCCTTAGTGGATTAACCTTTGCACTTTTCACTAAGGTGGTTAGCATTTCTGATAGGGTGCTTAAATTATCTATTATGGCTTCTACTCCCCCATTGCCCTTAATTTCCCCTCCAAGTTACTTAGTTTGGTCCCAATGTCAGCCAGATGGGTAGACAGTGATTCTATTAATTCAATTTGAAGCTCCATCTTATTCGATTGTCAGAGCAAAATCCTGGCGATCGTGCCTTGTGAGGCAATGATGGCGATCAGAGAAGGGCTGGGTGCTAAAGGTTGAATGTCCTGGGCAATTCCAATGTTCATTTGGCCTCTTCACAAAATTGGAGTTTGAGCGAGAGTCTCTTCTACTTGGGCCTCAATTGTGGAGAGGAAGGTGGCCCAGTTCTTGGTCCGTTATACTTTCCCTCCTGGAGGGCATTAGCATTAGTATTGATGGGGATGGTATATCGCCTCTGTCCTGAGCCTGTGAGTAAGGCCATCTCGAACTTGAATGAATTTAAGCTGCTATCGTCAGCATGTTGTGCTTAGCTGCTACTACCGGCACTCCAATGAGAGCCAGAGTACTCTCTTATGTGGTGCACTGAATTCTGGCCTGTAATTGCTTCTCCATTAAAATTTCCCTCTAATGGTTCCTATCTACGTTTAAGGATATGTGAGGTTGAGATGGTATCTCCATTGTAGAATGCTTTAGGCTCAGCCTTGGGCATGAACGTGACCTGTGAGCAGTGAATCTGATAGTTGGCGAAATCGGTTAGTGGTTTAAGGGCTAGTTTGCGGGTTGGGTGAAGAATTGTGGTGATTGTGGCTGCTCCCAGAGGTGCAGGGTCTATGATATTATGAAAAAACTGCCTTATCAAACCATTTAATAATGTATTAGCCCCTAGAGTTCTACTTGAGCACCTTCTTTTCCCCTCCCTTTCATTGACCATTGATATTGGGGAAGTGAGGGGGGAAGTCAGTAAAGATGGTGTGTCTGCCATTTCCTTCTTGGAAGATGGCTGTTTCCTCATGGGCATTATCACTAAATTTACTAGTAGACTGAATAGACCAGATTTTTACGGGGGAATTCTCTGGACTCCAGATACCAGAAACAGGGTTGAATACCAGATGTGACACTTACGATCCCTCACCCTCTCCTCAGCACCTCTCACCTCAGCACCCCTCACCGTTACAGCTAAAACACCCTCTCGCCACAAACCTCCCCGCACCTTCCCTCTCCTTGATTTGGCGGCGCTACCACTAAAAGTCCTATAGAAGTGGGGCAGGAATGGGCTTAGCTAAAGTTGTACCTGGCAAGGGAGGCACAGCTAGGTTCAAACAGCGTTGGGCAGTAAGCAAGGGGTATGAGTGGGAGCTCCCCGAGAAGCACCCACAAGCCACACCCAGTTAGTGCTGGGCCACCTCCGTAGGGCCCCAGGCTCTCACTTGAGCTCACCTCCAACTGGCGACGTCCTCTGCATTTCTGCACCTCCGCCCACTTGCAACTCGGCTCTCTCACACTTCAAGAGTGCTCAGAAGTTAAAAAAGGGTGGGTGTGACCCTCCGAGGGTTCTTGAACTTGCTGCTTGTCATAGCGGGGACAAGGGGGCAGGCAGAGGGTGAAAGACAAATGCTAGGGAGTGTGGCATGATCCAATTCTTCTCTGGATGTAGCACAACAAGAATATAGAACTTCCTCCCTCAAGGCCTCCACCTTACCACGTCACAACACCTTCAAAAAAGACCTCAAAGCTCTCGTCTTTGAACAACACTTGGGTTAACTGCACATGCCTCGGCACATCCTCTTCAGGTTCAGCAAAGCTTTACCCAGCACAATCTATTGATGAACCTTACAAGGTACAGTATCCGTCCCATTGGTTGTCTCCTCCTGCTTTTCAGTGCTATGTTATGAGTATGTGTACTTCCCCATCATGAGGGGTACGCTGCCGCTCATTCCTCCTAGGGTAGTTCTTTGTATAATCCAGTTATTTACTTATCAGTTTCAAACCTATTGTAAAGTGTTCTGATGCCTCCAAGTCAAGTCTGTGCTATAAAAATTCACAATATAAATACATAAATAAATAAATGAATATGAGTTAGTGATGTGTAATGGTTGTTGAGAGGGGTTTGGTTGTATGCTGGTCTGAAAATGATAGCTATATACTTTATGCCAATCTGGTTCACATCTGGTTCACCATTGGACTTGTTCTAATTAAGAAAATTAGAGCCCTCTCATTGTTCATTCACTTTATGGTGGTAATTGACACCATGTAGCCGTTTCTTGCATTTATTGTCATGGTGAAGAAGATCTCATTATCTTTGGTGTAGGTTAAGATTCCATGCTGATTGTACAAAGCAGCTTCTTTTTAAAGCCTCAGCCATTCACTGAACCGAATAGTGGGAAAAGAGAAGCCCTATTGAAATCCCTTCCACTGTAGCTAAAATATATAACTGCAGAGCAGATAAAATGTATAGTTCGCGTGTCGTAATCCTCTTGCAATGGCTTGATCTATTTCCTTGTGACCCAGATATTGCAACAATCTCCTTGGGTCTTGTGAACTCAACTGTGTGTTCTTTGCATAATAGATAGCATTAAAGATAGCAGACAAATGAAGCATGATATGCATTGTTGTCTTTTGAGTTTTCACAAGTGAATCAGTCTCCCATTAACCTGAAGCAAAAGTGGTACAGTGCATTACATGAGTCTAAAATAAAAATATGAATTACCAAGTAAGTTGTTCACCACTTAACGTACTATACCTTGTGAGTGTTGGTTTTATTCTGAAAGTGTGTTGCCTGCCATCATAGAACTCTGACACAGATATCTTGTGCCAGCATCTTATATTAGAACATTGCCATGTTGAGAGCTCCATTGAAGACAATAGAGCAGCAGCGGCCTATATGAACTGGTATGGGCCCGCTGCTCTCAACATTCCAATGTCCTAATATACAGCCTCTGCCTTTCTCTTTCCCCGCCTTAGGCAGAGGAAAGAGAAAGGCAGAGGCCATGCAGGAGGACACACGCAGCCTTCACCCTTCCCTCCTCCTGTAGCTCAGAGGTGCTAGGGCTTCAGATGGAGGAAAGGATGAATGTTGCTCAACTGCTGGGTCTCCCTGGCTTGGCTGAACTACAAAAAGCAGTCCAACCAAGACGGGGAGACTTCAGCCCCTTTTCACAGCTCTTGCTATGAATTTTCAAAAGCTAACAGCTGTGGCTCCGTGTATGGCTGTTAGCTGTAGAACATTCACAGCAGCCACTGTGAACAAAAGCTTCAGAGCCAAGGGGATTTAAACCCCTCAGGCTCCTTGAGGCCTTTGTTTTACTAATTAGAACATTTTGCCCTGATGGGGTGAAATGCTCCAATAGCTTTATAGCCCATCGTAGCTGGGCTATACCATCCTTTAAAGGCCCACTTCCTTGTTAAAGGCCCGAGCCTTTGAATTGGGCCTTTAACCGTGTCTTTAATGGCCGGTATGGCCCGCTATGGTGGGCTATAAAGCTAATTTGGAAAACTGAAATGTTGAGAGCTCCATTGAAGACAATAGAGTAGGCTTCTAATGGCTGGTATAAGCATTCCAATGTTTGTCATTCTATTTCTCCCTTTTTAATTTCGAACTGTTGCAGTGCAAGCATGGTAACATTTTATTATACACTTACTCTCCTTACCATTCTAACCGTAATGGGTCCTTTATGATCAGACAATCTGCAACATTGCCATTTACCATAGAGGCAATGATCCTCTGATTATTCTTTCTCTACCGATCGGAAGGGTGGGGATTAGGTTGGCCAAAACACCACACTGGCTGTCCATGAAGGCAATTAATTGACAGCTAACACACACATTTGATATCAGATTTAGGTGCACTACTCATAAGACCATGGTATAGAGATAAAGACTAGCAACGGAAAGACTCAACCTCCCGAAGAAGTTAACTCGGACTAGAATTATGCAGACTAAAAAGTTCTACTATGGCTACAAAGAGCAAAAGAAGTAATACTTGATGTTGGGTTAAAGCTTGCTGAGTCTCCCTAGAAAGCTTTTAAATCATTTGTAAAATAGCACAGTATCAGTGGAAGAACAAACAAGACTCAATAATAGACTAAGACAGGTATTAGATTAATTTGGTCATTGTAGTAAAGATAGATTCAAAATCAATAGCAATAAGCAATCTTTTGAGAATTTCTGTTAAGAACAACACAGCTTGCATGAAAGCGCCAAACATTTAGGCAAGGCTTTATCAGATGGTTTTATAAAAATCGGTTTACAGAGTTACTGAGTCCCACTACCATTAATGGCAGAAGGATAGTTTATTTGTCTAACAGCTCAAATCCTACAAAGAAGGGGAAAGGTTTCAGATTTAAAGTCCAGTAAGGGCAAGTTCATTAGCATAGTACAAAAGAAATAATGGAAAATGAAAATTAAATGGTGCAGCAAAGAATGTTTCAGTGCTTCAGCTACTGACTGGAGCATTTACAAAGTAGTCCCAAAGTAAGCGGATAGTTCTTAGTAATCATCAAATTTTGATCAGCATAGCGTTCTGGTCTCATCGTAGGAAAAATCAGACTGGCGGTGCCCCCCCTTCAGGGTTTCCTCTTTTATAAAGTCTCTTACAAAAGTCCCAGTGTTGTAGCATCACACCACCATCGAAAGACTGTGATAGCCCCAAATTCACATAATATCACTTAGGACACTCACAACAGTAAGATGCTTTCCCATGCTAGTCATGAGAAACAAAAGATTTTGGAAGACCACATAGGCCTAACATCGGTGAAAAAAGAAAATACAAAGTATCAGTCTATAGTAGCAGCTGAAATCCTGTTCCCACAGGAATAATTCACTGTGAATGTTGAAGAAAAAGTTAGGAATGTCAAAAGTTACACATATAAAGAACAAATAAAGCAACATTTCAGTAGTTGTAAAAGGACTATTGTATTCGGTCGAGGAAAGGTCAGCATTAGAGAAAAAAGCATTTTCAAAAGAGCCTTTAAATTGGCTTTACACATTTCAAATACTAAACTCTAAATTAATATCAAATATAGTGTGATACAATCAATTCAAACAGGAAATATGTAAAACTTTCACCAGACATAATTACATGGCAATAGGTTAAAAATACCAGACTACCACAATTTTTCTCAATATTCATATAAGTATTTAATGTTCTAAATTCAGACCACAAAATTTGTTTTTCACTTTTCATAAACTATAGGAACTCTAGTATTATCACGTGAAATTTGAAGATCGTACCTAATTTCTGCACATTTGTGCACCAACATTTCTAAATGGTGCATTCTAACAGAAGGCATTAGAAACACTAAGCAACTTTATTAATAGCCCAGTTTTCATCAGTAAATGCTAATAAACAACATGCTCTGAAGTAATTCTCATTAGTGCAACTCGTTTATATGTATTTGTATTACTTTGTATGTATGTTTTCTTCATCTTACATTTCAAAGCACACTTTTACGGTGCTTCTACTACACTTGCCTCAGTTTCATGTGTCACTGTGTTTAACGTGTGCAAAGTGTACTGTCAGCTTTTCATGTCTTTAATCAGTAAATGTGTTGTGTGTTATGATTTTCAAAATCTTGCATGAACAGAAAATTCTCCCCTCAGTGGGTAGAATGCTCTAATAGCCTTATAGCCCTCCTGCCTCTGGCTGTACCTGTTGTTAAAGGCCCTCATCTGCAAAATAGACCCTCGCCTGCGGCTCGGGCATATAACTTGCGTTCAGGGCCTTTAATAACTGGTAAAGACTTTGGCAGTGGGCTATAAGGCACATTGGAAAGTTGACAGCTCCATTGAAGACAATGGAGTAGCTCTGGACTTTTATTGGCTGGTATAAGACTTCTGCTCCAACATCCAATGTTTGTGTTTATGTTTCTCCCTTTTTGATTTAGAACATTCTACCCTTAGTGAGAGGAAGGTTCTAATAGCCTTATAGCCCTTCTGCCTTGGGCTATACCGATTGTTAAATGCCCTCTCCCGCATTATAGGCCCTAGCTTGTGGTTTTGGTCTTTCACAACTGCTGTATCTCTCAGCAGCAGGCTATAATGCCATATTATCCACTCTTAGACATTGTATCATTGCAGTTTATAGAAGAAAGTTACATTCTGAGATGAGTTTGTCACTGCTCATCCTAAAACTCTCCGGCACTACACACTTTCCCCTGCACCCCACACTCACCTTGAAACACCCCCTAGATTCCTTATATTTCCTTGCCCCCATATTTAGCCACATATACAGCCCCTACACTCATGGTAAAAATCTAACTCTCACCCCCACCTCCCCATAAGACTTCCCAATCTTCACATTGGAAATTATAACTAATATTGATAAACTGACAAACAATTGCCACATTTCTTAGAAACTTATCATCTTTTTAGATTCAGCAGCAGTCATAGGTCATGCCTTTCCCATCATGTCCTCACAATACCCGTAAAAGCCAGAAGTCTTAAACCATTATTTAATTCCCCCTGTGAATCAGCCTAATAAAATGTATTATAGCCTTATAGCCCACCGTAGTGGGCTATACCGGTTATTAAAGGCCTGCTCCAGCGTTAAAGGGAGTGGGACTTTAATATAGCCCAGCTACGAAGGGCTATAAGGCTATTATAACCTTCTGCCACTAGAGGGCAGAATGTTCTATCAAATAAAACAAAGGCCTATTGCAGCCCGGTGGGGTTTAAATCCCCTCGGGCTCCGAGAGGCCTTTGTGAAAACAACATTGGAATGTTGCTTTGCTGGCCTTAACCGTCCCATAGAAGCACGGAGCACTCCATTGTCTTCAATGGAGTGCTCCACATTCCAATGTTCTAATTGTGAATAGGCCCACAATAAAGAAACTGGAGGTCAAAAAATAACTTTCTTAGAAATTTTACAGGCACTGACGCCCATTTCGAACATTTAAGGGTGCCACATCTCACCACTAGGCCACAGAGTGCTGTGAAGTAGAGGTGTGCCAGTAAACCCAGGCCAATATATTAATCTTTTTAAGTAAGAGACATTCAAAACGTAATTAGGCGAAAACAACAGCGAGCACAACCTGAAAACAGAGCAGGTTCTGAGGAAAAACAAATAGCCCATACGTGTTTTATTTTACTGGTAGTTCCACAAATTTAGTTGTCTCTCCTTCTGTATGTTTGCAAGGAGCAGCTATTGCGTGCTTCTAAATCATATACACAACGCTGAAACAATAACAAGGCGTATCAAGCAGTAAACACAAGAGTTCTTTTCCTCGAGAGGTGCCAGTGTGAGAGGAATCATGAAAAAGTTTGTTTGTGCACTTCTGCTTATCATTTGCATCTAGTTCCAGGGACCCAGAGAGGGCAGAGCACGAACACTTTTAATAAGTGGTGAAAACAAAAGAAAAGAGGCGGAAAAACAGCAGCTCCTAGGGATCTCATTTCCCAGAAGGGACTGGAAGATCTTCTTTTCAAGTGCATCGTTGCCAGCTACCCATGAGCTCAGTGCTTGACTGGGCACACAAAGAGCATAGCAGCATGATCTGCCCTCCTAAAGAAAGTGCTTGTCTTGGCAGCCTCGCTGGCAGACAGCCTGGCATTAGCAGGGCCGGGTACTGCAGTGTTCCGGGTAACACAAAAAAACAACTCACTTTATACACATATAACCTCCTGCCAAATGCTTGACGCCAGATTTGCTCGCCTGCTTTTCTGTTACTATGCTGAGGTTTATTTTGGTGCAAGAGGTTGTTTGGGGAGGTTTCGCTGCTCATGGAGGTGATGGTCATGGCCCTCATCCAGGACAGTAGTGGTGGGACTGGGGAGGAAAGTGACCTCGTTCCAGGTAAAGATTGTGCCTGTGCCATGCAGAATAAGCCTGCTCAAAGGTTTCCTTTCTGAATTTACCTTTGTTAATAATTGAATCTATGGGCTTTCTAATGCATGCCTGGCATCAGAGAGGGAGCTATGGCAATGCCATGATGTATGCTTCCTGGTCTGTGATTCTCCTACAGAATCCATGCTCTGGGCTTCACATTTCTTTTGTGTTTAAAAGACTTTATTTAACACACAAAGTACAGTAAAGGAAAGTATTGCTATAACAAAAGAAGTGCAAATACACTGTATAAGGACTTCCAAATATCTCAATAAAGTCTATATTTTACAAGGGGGGAGGTAACAGAAGGGAGGGAGAAAGATCAGATTAAAGGGAAAAGCATCATTTATGTAAGTAAAGAATAAAAGAAAAGGGAAGAAGAGAATAGAAGAGAATAATGTCCTCAAACACTATCATACTATACAAATTAGTAACTATGTAATCTAAAAGTATAGTAAAAAATGCAATAAAGTCATTAGAAAGAAAGTTAAAATATTCGTGGAGGTTGGAAATTTTCAGACAGGGTAGCATTAGTATTTGAAATATTATTGCCAGTCTGATTCAGAAACATAGGGGCTGATTACTATGCCGGTCGTACCATCTTCCGCGGTTCTGTCGGATGCAGTCGGACCACCGCAGTCTCGTCTGAAGCAGTTGCTCCGACCACCAGATTACAATGCATGTATCCTGCACTCCCACTGACTGCTGAAAGACCGCTGACTCTGACAGCTTTATCCCCACTACTGAGATGGAGGTCAGACAAAAACTGCATCCGAAGGGCAGTATGGGGATCTCCGACTGCTGTCTGGATTACGATGAGGCTTTCCAACAACCCGACCATGATGGTCCGACTGCCTGCCTTGAGTCATCGGAAACAAATGATTTTGGGTGCTTAATCACACAAATCTGCTCTGCTCTCTCTCGCAGTCTATGCCGTGGATCCCTCCCTCCAGGTCCCCCCTACACCTGGGCAGCTGAACCCCCGATAACTACGATCCTGTGGGCGCCGTAATGCAGGAAAGTCCTTATTGGCATGTATCCCCATTGACTGGACTGTGCACATTCTGCCACACTTCAGCAATGCTGTACATGGTGCACAAGGCGTACCTCCACATATGTCATGCATGTGTGTACAATTCACATGTTTCCTTTAAGTTTTGTGCCCCAAGGCAGTGACATATTTGAGGATATGTGCTCCGCAGAAGATGTGACCACCGCGGTAGCAGCGGTTGCATCACAATAGGCGGGGGGGAAGCTTCCAGGACTCGGAAGTCAAAAAGGGCTTGTGAGGTTGGCAGTTGAATGGTTGATCTGACCCCCATCATAATGAGGCCTATAGCTAACGGTAACCATAACAGTTGAACATTAGAAGAAGATAAGCAACGACTAGCATACATAGGATCTAATTTATGGTGTGAACAAAAGCAATCCCACCAAACCTTATATGATAAGTTAGCTGATGATTTCTAATTAAAAGTAATTTGCTGAAATGCAATTGCTTATAGAATGTCTAGTAATTAACCTTTGGGAAATGACAGGAGAAAGTGATTGGTTAATGTATCCAATAAAACGAAGAATTTTGAAAGAGTGCTGTATGTTCAAAATCTTTTTAATCTGGGACCAAACCCTATGTTTTAGGACAACAAAACAGCATGCGCATAAGGTCGCTCGTAGGAAAATCACAAGACCATTATTTAGAGCGCGGCGTCTGGTAGAAATTTGGAGCACAGGGGTAAAATATAATCTATGAGAAAGGAAAAACAAGGATTGAAGAATACTAGATGACCTAGAGTTGTATTAAATACATGACCAAACCCTATTCCAGAAGGAGAAATTCCAATCCACACCTAAGTCTTTTTCCCATAAAATGTCATCCTTGGATTTGGTTCAAGAAGGATCAGGAAAGGAGATACGTTTATAGAAGAAGTCCTAGGGCATGTTTTAATGAAATTTTTTAAATCAGATTCAAGGGGAACAGGAAACGGAGAGTGCTGTAAAGAGAAGTAGGTATCTAAAACTGCATTCAGAAGCAACAGGAAATGACTATAAAAAGATTGGGGACAATGATAGATGTTTCTGAATTGGGGATAAGAAATGGGTGCATCATTATGAAATAATAGATTAATCCACATGGGACGCTTATTCTTCCAGGTACGCCGAAAGAACAATCTCTTATTAATTTTAATGAATTTGTTACACCATGTTGGCATACTAAGGAATAGGAAAGGGATTAAAACAAATGAAAGGAACATAGATTTAACCAAAGAATGATATGGTGAAAAATGGGAGAATTATGGAATGAAGTTTTAGAGGAGAATGATAATGTTTCTGTGAAAGAGAAGGAATGAAGAAAAGCTTTTTCCACATCCAGCCATAATGGAGAAAAAGGTGAGACTAAGTCCAAAGTCCAAAAGGCAGCTTGACATAAACCAAAAGCCTTATGTTAACCATAGAAATCTGGAAAGTGTACTCCTCTGGATAATTTAGACTTTTGTAAGAGAGCTAAAGAAATTCTTGTTTTCTTATTATTCCATTGGAATTTAGAACGCATGGAATTGATTTAAAAAATAATAATTTTGGGATATGAACTGGGAGCATGGAGAGGGGGTACAGCAAGAGAGGAGCTAACATCATTTTAATAGAATCTAAGGACACCCACCAAGAAAGAAATGAGGCATTCCAAGACGAAAGAGCATTTTCAATTTTAGTAAAGAGTTCCTTGGAATTAATTTTAATGGAGTCTGCAATTGAATTTGTAAAGTAAATACCTAAGTATTTGATTTTCGATTAAGTAGCCTATTGAAATCCCGTAATCTGAAAGGGTTGAGTTAATGTATATTTGGTAAGTGGGAGAATTTCCATCTTGTCTTTATTAATCTTATAATCTGAAACATAGTGAAATGAGAGCTCTAAATTTAGGGCCAAAACCATGGCAGGTTAACAAATTGATAATAAAATCCGAATTGATTCCATCATATTCCTTTTCTGCATCAATTGTTATGGCCACAAGGAGAGATTTAAGAAAGGAGATTTGCAGAGAATATTAAGAAATAATCATGTGTTTTTCCTAATTTCAAAATTTTTGATGCGAGAGAGATTTCCTTAGATGTAATATTTACGCCTAGAGATTCAAAATTAGAGAGCATAG
Source organism: Triturus cristatus (assembly GCF_964204655.1). Taxonomy (NCBI): domain Eukaryota; kingdom Metazoa; phylum Chordata; class Amphibia; order Caudata; family Salamandridae; genus Triturus; species Triturus cristatus. Next base: position 790,416,660 of record NC_140581.1, on the reverse strand, counting down.
TATGACGTTAATATTCCTCAATGTTGAACGGATGAGCGGGAGTTTCAGGTGTGTATAAAGATTTAAAGAATGTAACTAATTATTTCAGGATGTCTTGATGATTTGTAATCAGGTGCCCTTGTGGAGATAATAACAAATCAATCGTACATCTTTGTTTTCTTACTTTCAAATAATTAGCTAATAATTTACCTACTTTGTTTTTCCCCCATAATAACATGCATTATTTCTAAGTAAAATGGAATTGACTTCATTAGTAGAAATAGTGTTAAATCAAATTTTAAAATCTAATATAGCCTTAAGTAATTGCTGAAGATCATCAGTCGATGTGGAATAAAAATATTGCTGCTCTAAGGAAATGATAGAGGAGAATAGTGAAGTATGATCTTTGATGTACCACTTCTTCTTCTTAGATACATAATCTAAAATAAAATTACACGCAGCAGCTTTACATGTCTCCCATAATAAGGAAGGGAAAATAATTAAATGAGAAAAATTAATACGCATACGATATAGATGAAGTAGAAAATTGTTCACCTGGTACTAGAGTGTTATTAAATCTCCATCTTTGCAAACTACAACAGGGAGGAACAAATCCAAGTTAGTAATGACTATAGCATGATCAGAAAGTACAATGGGACCTATGTGGAACTGTATGATAAGCTGTGATAAGGATTTAGAGATAAATATGTGATCTAGCCTTGATAGTGAGCCATGTGATGACAAACAAAATGTGTATTCTCGGGATGCAGGATTCGATAATCTCCCAGAGTCAACCAAGGCACCTTTTGAGATAGAGGAATGATATTGCTTGTGCATTTTATGACCCATGAAATGAACTGTTGATTGCCTATCTAGGAATGGATCCATAACTTGTTTGCAATTACCTCCCAGAATGAAGTATAAATCATGATATTGTGTACACATTCTTGCTATTGAATACCAAAACGTATTATCCGGTTGTGTGGGAGAATAAACATTCATAACAGTTAGGGGGATATTATCTATGAGAATATTAACAATTAGCCATCGACCCATATTGTCTTTTTCTTGTGAAAGTACAGTAATATTAAGAGATTTCTTACATAAAACAATAACTCAGTTTATCTTGTTAGGTGATGGGGAGGCAAATACAGGACCCACCCAACTCTGTTTAAGTTTTAGAGCTTCAGATTCAGTAAAGTGAGTCTCCTGGAGAAGAACTAAGGGGCTGATTCCGATGGCGGGCTATTGGAAACGTGACCGCCCAACAGTCTGTCAGCACTCCTGACATAGGCATTACTATGCCACCGCCACCATGGCGGTCACAATGTCTATATTTTGTGTTACGGCATGTGCTGCAGCCAGCAAGACATAAAGGGGACACTGTACATAGTCCTGCACTACGTGGCAGGCACCATGCGGTGCCTGCCACATGGTGCAGGGATATGTAGGGGGCACCATAGGAGCCCCCCAGGTCCCATGTCTGGGATGCAGGCATAAGGGGGGCCCTCTATGGCCCCCAAAGTCCCTTTGTGCCTGCATTCTCATGGAGGGTTACCAGCCAAGAAAAGGCAGGCGGAAAGGGACATTGTAATCCCTACGGCGATGCCTGGCACAGCCACCATTGTAGGGAATACAATTCCGTCCGACACACCAGTGGACTCAAGGAGCCTGTCAGATGTGTGGCGGTCGGTCTTTCCGACCGCCAACACACCGCCCGCCATCCTAATGTGGCGGGCAGGGATATTACTTAGGATGGCGGTGAGACCACCACCGATGGGCTGTCATGGCGGTCTCATCGCCATCCTTATCAGGCCCTAAATCAGGATTAGATTTGCCTAAATGGGATAATACCCTATATTTTTTGATCAATTTAATAAAATCTTTAAAGTTCCATGAGATTACTCTGAAATTGCAACAAATGCAAGAGGTAAAATTCATGAGGAAATTACAATAAAACTCAGAAATCTTATAGAGGGAAAGAAAGCCATTAAGAGAGAAACAAACTAGTAAAGAGGGGAAAAGAGAAAGAGAAGGAGGATGAAAATAGAGGGAGGAAATGGTGACCAAAAAAGGAGATAGTACATGTCAAAAAATGATGACTGAAAACACATATCTGAAGAGTAACAAAGGGGAAAATGAGGGGGTGACAACACAGGTGAAGATGACACATCCAAAAATGGTGAACTACATGCCACAGGAGGACCATATATAGTCAGGAGGGAAACAATATACTGCAAACATATATGATGAATCTGTTAGGATAAAAAGAATAACAAAGTCCTAACACCTGAAAGAACATATTAGTATACATATTGATTATAACAGCAATTCAAGGCAATAGAACAAATGAGAACTATGTCATAAAAAGCAGTCAGCATGTAGAAGGACCAGCTGTATCCGTGTTATCAGATGCATGAGTGTTGATAAACTTTTTAAGTTCCAATGGATCATCAAATGAGGTGGTATTGTTCTGATAAGTGACTTTAAAAGTGCAGGTATAGAAAAGACCATATCGAGCACCCAAAGTTTGCAATGCAGGTATAAGATTGTGGAATTATTTCTGTCTGATCGCAGTGGTATTGGAAACATCTTGAGACATGAAAATCCTCCTCCCCGACCAATTAATCTGCTCTTTAGAATTAGTTGCAGTAAGAACCTTCAATAAATCAGTGAATTCCAGGAATAGGATTATAACTCCTCTTGGCTTAGGACAAGAAGCAGAGGAAGAGAGGCGAGGACACAGCCTGTGAGCTCTTTGCATGGTAAGTGAAGTGGAAGAAGGAAAGTCCAACACCTTTGGAAGAAATGAGGTAAAAAAGGAAACTGGGTCACTGCTCTCTATTCCCACAAGGAGGCCGTGAATGCAAAAGTTCTTCCAACTATTCCTGTTCTCCAAATCTTCAGCACGCTTCTTTTAGTGGAGCACCTCTTTTTCTGAAAGCATAATTTTATTTGTTTCATCATGAAAGTCAGCAATCTTTTGCTCCGCCAGGGAAACACGATTTTCCATAAGAGTCATCTATGGTCAAGATCTTGGATGCGGTTCTTTGTCTCCTCAACAAAAAGGTACAGCGCTCAAATTTCTTATAACAACATCTCTAAAGAAATGGAAGAAGGAGACTTTTCTGGTGAAGGAGAATCGTGTTTTAAATGCTAGTTGGTTGAAGAGGGTGATGAAATTTTACTTTCACGTCGGAATGCAGTATTTATAGACTCCAAAGGCATTCAAGCGTCAAAGCCACTCAGGTTTCCACAAACGTATGTTGGCAAGCCTGTCAAAAATTAACACATATCCTTTAGAAATATAGCGCTCGCTCGATAAATTAAATAGGTAAAGTTCTAGAAACATTTTGCATGCTTGAGAAAATGTTTCACAGGATAATATGAGGGGATGTGCGTTTTGCCATTGCGCAATGCTCAAGCATTGAGATTGGGCTGAAGAAAATTCAAAATGGCAGCCGTAATCAGAACCGCAGCCGTAACAGCAAAGCAGAAGCCAGAAACAGCTCAAGTTCAGACTCAGTCAACTTCCAGGCATCCTCCAATGTTTCGACTGTGCTCGAAACTCGAAGCCTCCTCAAAAAATGCACTGGAGATGCAAGAAAAGCGGTGGTAAGTGGTCTGTGTGACAGAACTACCTTCAGGGCTGGCCATCTTAGGTGGCGGCAAAGCCACGTTCCCTGTGCTGCACATTTCTATAGGTCCTGAATGTTCCTTTGATGTACTTCTGTGTGTTTACAGCATCAAAAAGTGTTTTGAATCATCTGAAAAGGCATAATTTGGTGCTATTTAAGGTCTCTCAGTAAACACAGTGCCTCATTGATTGACAATTGATTTTCCAGTTGGGCCTTGATACCACCTGTAGAATAAGAGGACCAATAGTTGCACAGTTACAGGTTTACAGGTTCTAATTAATCCTACTTCGCACACTTAAGGCCTGATTTAGAATTTGGCAACAGGTATATCACAAATGTGACGGATACTCCGTCCACCTTATTATATAAGTGATACAGTATCCCCTGCAGTAAAGTGTAAGGATATTGCAAGTGACAGAAGAGTTCAATAACCACATAGAGGAATAAGGCTGATGGCCGAGTTCCTGTATAAGGGTATGGAATGCCGCTGAAGCACCTGCGCCCAGTGAGTGGTACAGAGACCTGTGAAGACTTTGACAGCATTTCCAGCACCCCCAAAACCTCCTGTTGCTCTCTACTAATGAGGGAATGAATCCAGAACTGCGTCTAGAGTTATACAGCACAGACTTGCAACAATGTGAAAAATTAAAGACTACTACCAAAGTAGGTGTTCTCATGCACTGCATTTACCATGATGCATTGGGGTAAATAGAGTTCTGGGCTTTGAGACAGTGTGCTCCCACCCTCCTTCTGTTATGTTATGTTATGTCATTTTATGTTATGTTACATTGTGGTATGTTATGTTGTATTATGTTATGTTAATTTGTGTGGCGCACTAATCACCCAAGAGGGTATCACAGAGTTTGCGGAGGTGTGTAGGTATGAGTTCCCCAAGGTGATTCTTCGAAGCACCAGTACTTCAGCTTCTTGTGGAACTCAGACGGAGGCTGTGGCGGCCGGCATGGCTCGTGGGTGGCTGGGCGGGCGCAGGGATTGCGGGGATAGGGTTGAGGGGGAAATACATTTTTTCAAAATGTACCTTGAGGCCGGGACCCATGTCTATGGTCCTGCTCCTGCTCTCCTGCCTCTGACTCCTGGAACAGGAAGCAGGCAGCCAGGCTACCTTCCCTAAGCCAGCAGCGTTGTGATTGGCCTGAGTGCCGTGACACAGCGCTCAGCCAGGGGCTGGAGGGGTGGGCATGTTCTCCATGCAGGCTGTAATGCAGCCTGCATGGAGAACAGTCATTGCGGAAGTAGGAGTGGGCAATCCACTCCTCCCCTGCTCTGAGAGCAGAGCAGCACCACACCGCCCACCCACCTGCATGCAAAGCAGCAGGCTACAAAGCATAAAATTATAATATCTCTAAGTTATCATTTTATGTTTCTACTTGGCACTGCTTAAAAGCAGTGAGGCGATGCTCCTCCACCATAGCTGAGGAGCCGCCACTGGGAGGATGCTCTGATGTGTTGAGGAAGGAAGTTCCATGTCTTTGGTGCGATGCAGGAGAAAGAGCAGTTTTGTTTTTGCAGATGCAGGGAATGTGTGCGAGTGAAAGTGAGTTAAAGCATTGGTGTCTGAGGGTTGGTGAAAGTATATGTGGCTATTCAGGTATTCTTGTCCTGTGTTGTGTAGGGCTTTGTTTGTGTGGTGAGAAGTTTGAATTGGCTGTGCTTGTGAATAAGGAGCCAGTAAAGCTTCCTGAAGTGCGGTGTGATGTGGGTGACCGTGTATGAGTCTTGTGGCACTGTTCTAGATGGTCTGGAGTCTGTGTAGGAGTTGTTTGAAGATTCAGGCATAGGGGTGTTGCCGTAGTCTAACCTGTTGGTGATGAGTGCTTCTGTGATGGTCCGTTTGGTATTCTGAGGCAAACTTTTAAATATTTGCATCATGCATAGGCCGTGGAAGCAGCAGGTGCACCTTGCATTGACTTAACCATCATATTGAGCTTGTTGTCTAGGATGATCCCTAGATTTCTAGCGTGGTCTCTTAGTGTGGGTGTTAGTCCTAGCTCCAGGTGGAGTCCCATGGGGAGGTCTTGTTGCCAAAGACAGGTACTTCTGTCTTATTGGAGTTGAGCTTTAGGCAGTTGGTTCACATCCAGTCTGCTACTATGGTCATGCAGTTGGTGAAGTTAGTTCTGGTGGTGGTTGTCTTGTCCGTCAGGGAGAAGATGAATTGGGTGTCATCGGCATAGGAGATGACAGTAATGTGATCAGATGATGTTGGCGAGCTGGGTTGTGTATATCTTGAAAAGGGTGAGGCTGAGGGCGATCCCTGTAGGACTCCACATATCAGTTTCTTGGTCTCTGATGTGAAGGGTGGCAGCCTGACTCTGTGGGCTCTTTCCGTGAGGAAGGAACAAATCAATTTGAGAGTGGATCCTTGTATGTAAGTTTTTAGGTGTCTTCTGATGAGGGTGCTATGGGAGAAAGTATTGATGGCCATGAAGAGGTCAATCAGGATGAGGACTGCTATTTCTCCTCGGTCCAGGATGAGTTGAATGTCATCAGTGGCCTCGATGAGTGTTCTGGTGCTATGGTTTTTTCAGAATCCTGATTGAGTGTTGTCTAGAAGATGGTGAAGTTTGAGGTTGGTTGTTAGTTGCTTGTTGATGGCCTTCCCAAACACGTTGGCTAGCTGGGAGAGCAGGGAGATGGGTCGGAAGTTGCTCAATTGATTGGGGTCAGCTGTGGGGGTTCTTGTGGAGGGCGTTGATTTCTGCAAGTTTCCACTCGTCAGGAAACGTGGTGGACGTGATGGATGTGTTGATGATGTGGATCAGGGTAGTGCTGAATGGTGATGTTTCCAGGATGTAGATGTGGTGGGGGCACAGGTCCACAGGCGCCCCTGAGTGGATGGTCCACGTAATTGCTGCTGTGTCATTTCTGGTGAGAGTTGTCCATTCGGTCATGTGGTCGTCTTGGTTGGTGGTGGGTGATGAGTTGTCTGTGGTTGGGTTGGTGTTTGAAGTTGCTGTAGATGTTTGCAATTTTGCTGTGAAAGAAGTTGGATAGGTTCTCGCAGATTGTTGGGAGGCAGTGATATTGACAGTGGCTGAGGGCGAGGTGAAATCCTTAATGAAGATCTCATTGCAGCTGTTGGAGCTTCCTTATACATGGTCCACTAGCTTTTTTTCTTAGTGTCTTAAATTTGCTGCTAATAGCGTCTGAGTGCAGCCTTGCATATAGTTCTTTTGGTGGTGTCGTGGCTGGCTCGCCATTTCCTTTCTAGGTGTTTACAGTGTCATTTGATATCTCTGAGGTCTTCTGTGTACCAGCTCATCTGCTTGTTTGATCTGTGGATTAAAATACTAATACTGTATCTCAAAAATAGGACAAGCTTGAAAAATAATTAAACAGCTATTCTTAATCTTTATTTAAATTTCAATTCAACGGTGACGTTAGATTTTTAAAACATATTAAGGTAAATTGACTTATAAAAAATTACCTTATGCCCTTAGTTAAAGATTATAACCTTATGGATGTCTGGAGAGTTAGAAACAGCATAAAGAGGGACTTCTCTTTCTATAGCCGTAGACATGGCCACCATTCCAGAATAGATTTTTTCCTTATTGATAAGTTGTTACTTGCGTCCGTTGACACTACTGAATATACCCCAGCTATCCTGTCGGACCACTCAACAGTGAAGTTAATCATTATTTTCAAAGTAAAAGAAATACAAAGGAGATGGACTCTAGATAGGTCTATGCTCCTAAAGGATGGGACAAAAATGGAACTGATAATTTTGACTGAAGACTTCTTTAATAATAACACAGGCTCAGCCACCCAACAAGTGGTCTGGGAAACATTTAAAGCTTTTTTGCGTGGTATGTTGATCGTGAGGAACAGGATGAGTAAAGAGAAGAAGGAAGAAGAGCTTCGTAAAATCAAATCGAAAGAGCTGGAACTCCAAGTAGCCTCAGCCAATCAATCCAGCATGAAACCTCTCCTGAAAAAGGAACTAGATGGCCTGCGAGCAGACTATCAAGCGGGCTTGGATAAGGTCCTCAAAGGTAGATGGGACGCCAGCAAACTTCAAAATTTTTCATATGGGGAGAAATGTGGTCGCCTTCTTGCCTGGAAATCTCGGATGGACAGAAATAGAAATTTGATCACTAGTCTAACCCGGGGAAGCTCGGGTATTGAAGAATTCGGGGAGGTCTCCGGTTATTCCATTAATAAAGATAAAACTGAAATCATGGAGTTGAACCAAGAGGTTAGTACGGTGGGAGCCAAGTTAAAAATGAGGTACCTGGGGGTCCTTTTGACCCATAAAATGGAGGACATCACTAAAATTAACATGGATAAGGTATCTAAGGAGGTTTGTGCTCTACTGCAAAGATGGTCATCACTCCCCTCAAACATCTTTGGGAGGGTCAATCTAATTAAGATGATCATCCTTCCTAAACTTACTTTCCTATTCAATTCCATCCCCTTATCTTTTAATACTGCATCTATCAAAAAGCTGCAAGGGAAACTGGGTTCCTTTATCTGGAATTCAAAATCGCCAAGGGTAGCATGGAAGAAGCTCAGGAGAACTTTAAAAACAGGTGGTTTGGCCTTCCCTGATCTATTGGTGTATTGCCATGCTTTCCATTTTAAAAACTTTAGACCCCTGGTGGGGGAGATAGAGGCAACATCGTTAGGTTTATTATTTCAAGCGCTGCTACGAGATGTACCACAGGGCCAATCACATTTTCTTTTTAAGTTTGGAGACCCAAAATGTTTAAAAAAAATAAGACTAAAGATCTTGGGGACAGCTATTAGAAATTGGGTTTTTGTGAGGCAGAAGCTTGATATTCCCTATTACTCAGTGCAGGCTCCAATCTGGGAATCTCCAGGAACACCGGCCTGCCTCGATGACCTACTATCTCGCCCTCTTAGGGCAGCGGGATTGAGTGTTGGGGAGATCTCCAGGTTGATTCGCAGCTTCTTAGCTGGGAGGCAATATCTGGTCTTACCGGGGGTACACTTACTAGGTTTAAATATCATCAGCTGTCCAGATGGTGGTTAACTAAGCCCTGGAATCTCAATAACCCTAATCCAAAATTTGATCTAGTATACAGGAAGAATGAGTGGAAAAATCAAATTTCACACTGGTACACAGCTATGCTAGAAGCCGAGAACATCTCTGAATCAGAGATACAAAAGCTATGGAATAATGTACTAGTATCAGAGAGTGCTGACTCGGTGGATATTTGGATTGATTCATTTACTATCTTGCAGGCTGTGGTGAAGCCGGCCACATTAAAGCGGAACCATTTGTACACTATGTATAGGGCATATATATCCCCAAAGAAACTTATGAAATTCGCTAATCTAGAATACCATTGCCCAAGATGTAGACTCCTGGTCGCAGATGATGTGCATATGCTGGCTGTTTGTCCAGAAATAAAAAATTATTGGGATTCAGTACAGGGCTTTCTGGGGGATGTTCTCCAGATACCAATGGTAATAACAACTAGCACTATTCTTTCCGGACTAGGAGTAGCTTATAATACTGACGATCTCAACACAAGGTTTATTTTCTACGTCATACTCCTTGTCAGGCGCGAAATATGCAGAGCCTGGAAGGATCCAATACCTCCTTCCTTTTCAAACTGCCTTAAACATGTTATTCTTACCAGTAAGTCAGATATGGCATGCAATCCAACAAGTTTTGATAAAATTTGGAAGCCCCTGGTGGCATGGCAAGACAGGTAAAGGAATTTGGTGTTCCTATGATTTATCCTGGGGCCTGTCGGTTCCTAAATCTCCCTAGTAACGCAGGGAGCCAGTTACGGCGTGAAAAGGAGTGGATTGGGAAAGCAGTGGCAACTTGAGGGATCAGGCATGGCTCCTTCTGAACTCGGTCGCTTAACATCAGGGCCGGGTAGGATTGACCTTTTCAGTTTGAGTTGCCTAAGCTCCCTTCAAGAATTCCATAACGGTATATGAGGAAACAAAAAAAAAAAAAAAAGAATTACCTTATGCCCACCTATAGTTACTGGAAGCTAATTTCCTTTAACTCTCTGGCAACACCCAGTTTATGCTCAGACAAGGAAGATGTATGAAAGAGGTGGGAAATTCCTCTCAGCTGCATGCAAAAGGCCGGCTTTAATGGGCAGAGATGGCTCCTCTGACTCCAATAGAATATACAAAGTGGAAGCTGTGGACATTCTGTTAACATCAGTGTCAGAAAATGCCTGACAAGTCTCTTGAGCCACATGAAACACTATGATTCACTTGAAAGATAGAGAACAGGATGCCTGGACAATTCTTGTGCAACCCCTGCCTGTTAGCTGAGGAACTCTGCATTTGCCCTACCAGACATCTGTCTCTGAGATGTGGGAGGACACAAGATTATCACTGTACACTTCCTACTCACATCCCCAGCCTCAGAGTTCAAGATCAGTGTGGCCGAAGACTCTCACCATCTTGGATTTTCACTCACACATTACATTTCAGACCTTGTTCCAGTAAAGCAAACAGGAACTACTGAAAAAGTAGCATGGGAACAATTTCTCGATTGGTCAGCAGGACTGGGAGTGTCTTAGGATATCCCCCACCCACTGGCTGGTGAAACCTACAAAGCAGGGCCATCACTAACCCTTTCTCAGAATACTGCTTGACCGGTAAAGGGATACCAGGTGGACTGAACCTGCTTTCACACAGGCAATCAAAATGCTCTTTCATATATTCATCGAAGTGGCATTGACCAGCTTGCTTTGCCAAACATAACAAAATAAAGAAAATGGTGCCTGCATCACTCACTAGGTGTGTGGTGACACCTGTATGTGCATATGTCATCAGATACATGCACATGCATATGTCATCATGCATATTTGTGCCTACTGAATGATGCTGGGCCATTCTGCTTTTTAACATGCTGTACAGCATTGCCAATAAGAAGTGGTAAACCCAATAGATCACAAAGGTGAGCGATAATGACTTTGCAAATGATGGTTAAGGCTTAGGTTTGCCAAAAATCGTAGCAAAAAGAATATAAATGGAATGAAATGGAAGCTATATGGCAAACTTGGTCAAAAAGTAATATATGTTGATTTAGGATTAATTAATTTAGGACGTGCAAAACTTCATGTAATAACTACATTTCATCTATTAATCATGCAGTTTACATATGAGCTACCAGAGACGTTTACGTTTGATGCTTCACCTTATTACATACATTATTATTCATATATTTTACATCAGTGAAGACGCACAAATAAGCATTGAGAAACAGTTTGGCTGGATTATTTCTATACATTTTAAAATAATAATGGAAAGTTTATTTCATTCAAATTTTGAATTCAATAAGGGACCATGTAGAATTATATCAGCGTGCACCTCAGACCATCAGAACATTTCGAAATAAGACTTAAGGCTTATTGTTGGTGTTTCCCAACAATAAATCGGGTCGATTTACTATTAGTAAATCCGACTCAAGGGCTGGCGAGCAGGCATTGCAAGACACCTGACCGTTCCCACTATGAAAATTATTGGAAAGTTACTCCAGCCAGGGGTAGGAGTAATTTACCTTCCAGAACAGGAAGAGGAAGTGATCACCCTCAGATTTTCTGGGGTTCTAATGGAAGCGTTTTATTTAGGGAGAGAAATGTTTAAACACGGAGAGAATAAAAAAGGGAAAAAATAACATGACAGGTGCAATAGTACTCTTGGAAAACTACTCCCTACATGGCTTTCCAGGCATACTATCACACCTGTTTTGTACAGATGTTAAAACACATTCGGGCCTGAGTCGTCTAAATGTTTGACTGCAGTACTGTATGGGCTTTTGTGTTTTACACAAACCACAACATATGAGGCCAAATGTGTCATTGCACTGGTTTAAAAAACTGGACACAATTTGTCACTGGTATATTTGCAGGCAGTGAGGAATTTTTTCAACCGACCTATGTACCAATAAATATGTCAGTTCACAAAATTCTGATTCGGAGTATGTCGCAATTCAACCCACACCACTATTATTTCTGAGGTAGTTTGCAATTTTTGGCGCAATTCGTGAAACAAAATGCAAAAAACACAAAAGCACCACAAACAGTCACTCCCATTCTGTTGGTTCTATGCGTTTGCTGTAAGTTAAAAACACCATCAGCTTGCTGTGATTTTTTTTTTTACCACAAATGATGCATAACTGTGCAAAGTAGCGTAATGACGTTGTTTCAGGAATTTCAAGTAACAAGCACCACATGCAAATCCGAAAAGTACGCAAATCGTGCTGGTATGATTTAAATTTTACCCAGGACTAGTTGCAATTTGTGACTCTTCCCGATTGGGCAAAATTACAGGGACTGTGGCCTGTAATCACAGACAACAATGTCTGTGATTGTGTTCAAATAAATGAATCCTTTTTTAAAAGCAGGTCATTTTTCTTAGACGAAAAGACGATTTATTTTAATTTTCTATTTCATGAAGAGTAGGAAGAGGTCTTATCAAGGAAATCATTTTTGTAGTGCTTCCCTCCGATTTATCCTGTTTTCCTTTTCTGGCCTCAGGACTGTTATACAACGTCAAAGCAATATTACTGCAAGTGTCTTCCCCTGAAAACAGGTGGTAATTGGTTTCTCCTAACTGCCTTTTTTTTCAATAAGACCATGGGAGAGGGGCGGTGCCAGAGAGCCGGCTACAAAGATGACTGCCTGAGTGAGCATCGAGCTCCAGTGGCCCGCCATTCAGATAGCAGCAAAACCACTGCCTCCAGTGTTATTGGGACCCCACAACGTGACTGCACCCCTGGGGGCCTCTAGGCTACCATTTGTGACCCTTTCGGACCCCGTTGAGGCCAGGGCAGCCTTGAGATGCAGAGAGGCCTAGCCGTGAGTGGAAGATGTGGGCCTGATCGTGGCTGGGGGTTGAGGTCTTGAAACTGCTCTGGCTACGGCTCAGGGCCTGTCGGAGCCATCGCTGCAGAAAGGTGGCTGAGATGGATGTGGTGCCATTGGGTAGGGGTGGTGTGCACCTCTGGTCCTGCTTCCTGCCGTGTAACCGTGCATCGGGTGGTTATGCAGCTAAGGGTGATCGGGCCAGGCTGTGAGGAGTGCTTCAGAGGGAGTCTGGCACTGCTGGTTCCCTGAACGCGCCTGCTGAGATGAGAGCGCTGATGATGAAGCACATTCGCAGGGGCCCGTCGAGGCCTGTGACCACCGTTGGATGGCCGGCCAGGCACTCTTGCGCCCCCAACTGGGGTACTTTGATCTGGCTGGCTCGGACTGCAGTTGCCCAGCTACCATTACTATGATAAAAGGGGTGGGTCAAACGGCCAAGGTACCTTCTTTCCCCTATTTGTGAATTATATTGTCAGCCTCCGCAGTAGGGCAGGGCCCTGTAGGCAAGTGCTGCACCACCGGTGCCCCCCTGCTGTTGCCCCCCCAGGACCCTACTGAGCTGTCTTGTGACTGGAGAGGGGGCTGCAGACTGCTAGGTGATTTGTGACCTTAACTGGGGAGCTGCTTTGAAGCTCTGAGATCCGCACAGGCTGAAACACACTGTGACTGCTGACCCGTATCTGTTATAGCTTGGACATCCCTCTGTTTCCCCATGGGTGGAGCAGAAGCCCGGGTGGCCGTGCAGGAGTGGAGAACATTGGGCATGGACACTGCTGCATTTGTCAGCGAGGTCTTTGTGGTATTTTGAGCAGCCACCTTCTGAGCTCACAGGCCCTTCCCGGTTATTGAAGCTTGCATCACCTCTTCTGCATCTGCAGCCCTCGCTTTGCGCCTTCTCATCATTGCCCTGCTGGTGTGGGGAAATCAATAGTATTAACCTCCTGTGAGAATTGGATGGCGAGCATGATGGGGAAAAATGACCATCGGAAAGCTAAATACAATTTGAAAATAAGCTGAGACACTAGCAGAGACCTTCAAAACCCCACTTCCATAAAATGATGATTGAAGCTCTTTTGCGTGAGATGAATGAGAGCCTATGATCCACAGATGCTAAAGTAGACATCCTCACAAACCAAACTTAGCCAAGTGGAAACACAAATATCAGATATGGAGGACTCGTAACAGCACTCTGAAACTACCCCTCACTTCACTCATGTGCGAACTAAAAGCACTGAAATCAAAGAATGAAGATTTTAGAAGGACAATCGCACCGCAATAATCTTAGAATTCTAGGCGTCCCTGAATCCACTTAGGTTGGTTCACTGACAAAATATCAAAACCGTAAATATCGTGGTAAAAAATATCGTGTAAAAAATATCAACCACAAAAGTATTGTTTTCCTATACCTATAATGTACATTACAAAAATATAAAAAAATATATTGTTTTAGACTATTATTGAAAAATATATACAAAAAAACGTTCTTTAATATATATAGTTAAAACAAAGTAAACATTAACTATATATGAACATGTAACAGTAATATCATCTAAATTAAATATATTTGAAAAATATCAAAATCCACATAATTAATTATGTACCTATTTAAACAAAAGCACACACACATTATATACTTATTTAAACAAAAGCACACACACACGTATTTATATATATATATAAATATATATATGTGTGTGTATGTTTACTTACACATATATAATGTAAAACTAAAATAAAAATAAAAATGTCAATTTATATCATAATTTACCATTTATTTTACATTTAATTATATATATCATGTGATCAAGACCCTTGCTGGGTCGAAACTCACCATGGCTGCTAAGGTCTTCATGGGCTAAAATAAAGACTTTGGAATCTGCAAAAAATTGTGGTCCGTGCTCCATCTTCTCTCTCTCTCTCTACATATATATATATATATATTTATATATATATATATATATGTATACACGGAAACATTTCCCCGATTCTGGAGTCCCCGACCCTTCAGGGCGGCCTCACGGGAATGGGCTCGGAGTAACCCATGATTCCAAACTAACCACAGTGTCATTGTCAAGTAAGAACTCTAAATTTACAACTTTGGTGAAATATTAACGAGAATCTTCATGACATTTATTCAAAATTGATTCAACAATGCACTGTGGGATTTGTATTTCGAGCATTCACTCACGTGATGAACATTTTAAAAGCACGCACTAATGCACTTTGCAATTTATTTGGTGGAACTTCCAGCTGTGAACAAGGCAATCGCCGAAACGTTAGCGAATGGAAGTTTGCTGTGCTGCCTGAATAAAAGCCTTGTTTCCAGCACTGGGCCTCACTTTTGTATTCACTGGATGGTTTTTTCATGGGTTACTCCGAGCCCATTCCCGCGAGGCCGCCTTGAAGGGTCGGGGACTCCAGAATCGGGGAAATGTTTTCGTGTATTCTAATTGAGGAGTTCGACCCACTCATGCGCCCAGCCTACCGAGGAAAGCTATTGCAGCAAATAAACGAGCGCATGTTGGAAGGGATTCGTGAGGGATTTCTCCTTCTACGATCGTGTTCGACAATGAGGCTTGCTTTCAGACAAAACGAACATTAAGAGCAACATTGCCTGGCTACTCTGATTAATGATTCCAAACTAACCACAGTGCCATTGTCAAGTAAGAACTCTAAATTTACAACTTTGGTGAAATATTAACGAGAATCTTCATGACATTTATTCAAAATTGATTCAACAATGCACTGTGAGTTTTGTATTTCGAGCATTCAGTCACGTGATGAGCATATTAAAAGCACGCACTAATGCACTTTGCAATTTATTTGGTGGAACTTCCAGCTGTGAACAAGGCAATTGCCGAAACGTTAGCGAATGGAAGTTTGCTGTGCTGCCTGAATAAAAGCCTTGTTTCCAGCTTTGGGCCTCACTTTTGTGTTCACTGGATGGTTTTTTCATGGGTTACTCCGAGCCCATTCCCGTGAGGCCGCCCTGAAGGGTCAGGGACTCCAGAATCGGGGAAATGTTTTCGTGTATTCTAATTGAGGAGTTCGACCCACTCATGCGCCCAGCCTACTGAGGAAAGCTATTGCAGCAAATAGGCGAGCGCATGTTGGAAGGGATTCGTGAGGGATTTCTCCTTCTACGATCGTGCTCGACAATGAGGCTTGCTTTCAGACAAAACGAACATTAAGAGCAACATCGCCTAGCTACTCTGATTAATGATTCCAAACTAACCACAGTGTCATTGTCAAGTAAGAACTCTAAATTTACAACTTTGGTGAAATATTAACGAGAATCTTCATGACATTTATTCAAAATTGATTCAACAATGCACTGTGGGATTTGTATTTCGAGCATTCAGTCACGTGATGAACATTTTAAAAGCACGCACTAACGCACTTTGCAATTTATTTGGTGGAACTTCCAGCTGTGAACAAGGCAATCGCCGAAACGTTAGCGAATGGAAGTTTGCTGTGCTGCCTGAATAAAAGCCTTGTTTCCAGCATTGGGCCTCACTTTTGTGTTCACTGGATGGTTTTTTCATGGGTTACTCCGAGCCCATTCCCGTGAGGCCGCCCTGAAGGGTCGGGGACTTCAGAATCGGGGAAATTTTTTTGTGTATTCTAATTGAGGAGTTCGACCCACTCATAAGCCCAGCCTTCTGAGGAAAGCTATTGCAGCAAATAAATGAGTGCATGTTGGAAGGGATTCGTGAGGGATTTCTCCTTCTACGATCGTGTTCGACAATGAGGCTTGCTTTCAGACAAAACGAACATTAAGAGCAACATCGCCTGGCTACTCTGATTAATGATTCCAAAATAACCACAGTGTCATTGTCAAGTAAGAACTCTAAATTTACAACTTTGGTGAAATATTAACGAGAATCTTCATGACATTTATTCAAAATTGATTCAACAATGCACTGTGAGTTTTGTATTTCGAGCATTTAGTCACATGATGAACATTTTAAAAGCACGCACTAATGCACTTTGCAATTTATTTGGTGGAACTTCCAGCTGTGAACAAGGCAATCGCCGAAACGTTAGCGAATGGAAGTTTGCTGTGCTGCCTGAATAAAAGCCTTGTTTCCAGCTTTGGGCCTCACTTTTGTGTTCACTGGATGGTTTTTTCATGGGTTACTCCGAGCCCATTCCCGTGAGGCCGCCCTGAAGGGTCAGGGACTCCAGAATCGGGGAAATGTTTTCGTGTATTCTAATTGAGGAGTTCGACCCACTCATGCGCCCAGGCTACTGAGGAAAGCTATTGCAGCAAATAAGCGAGCGCATGTTGGAAGGGATTCGTGAGGGATTTCTCCTTCTACGATCGTGCTCGACAATGAGGCTTGCTTTCAGACAAAACGAACATTAAGAGCAACATCGCCTAGCTACTCTGATTAATGATTCCAAACTAACCACAGTGTCATTGTCAAGTAAGAACTCTAAATTTACAACTTTGGTGAAATATTAACGAGAATCTTCATGACATTTATTCAAAATTGATTCAACAATGCACTGTGGGATTTGTATTTTAAGCATTCAGTCACGTGATGAACATTTTAAAAGCACGCACTAACGCACTTTGCAATTTATTTGGTTGAACTTCCAGATGTGAACAAGGCACTCGCCGAAACGTTAGCGAATGGAAGTTTGCTGTGCTGCCTGAATAAAAGCCTTGTTTCCAGCATTGGGCCTCACTTTTGTGTTCACTGGATGGTTTTTTCATGGGTTACTCCGAGCCCATTCCCGTGAGGCCGCCCTGAATGGTCCTGGACTCCAGAATCGGGGAAATGTTTTCGTGTATTCTAATTGAGGAGTTCGACCCACTCATGCGCCCACCCTACTAAGGTAAGCTATTGCAGCAAATAAACGAGCGCATGTTGGAAGGTATTCGTGAGGGATTTCTCCTTCTACGATCGTGTTCGACAATGAGGCTTGCTTTCAGACAAAACGAACATTAAGAGCAACATCGCCTGGCTACTCTGATTAATGATTCCAAACTAACCACAGTGTCATTGTCAAGTAAGAACTCTAAATTTACAACTTTGGTGAAATATTAACGAGAATCTTCATGACATTTCTTCAAAATTGATTCAACAATGCACTGTGAGTTTTGTATTTCGAGCATTCAGTCACGTGATGAACATTTTAAAAGCACGCACTAACGCACTTTGCAATTTATTTGGTGGAACTTCCAGTTGTGAACAAGGCAATCGCCGAAACGTTAGCGAATGGATGTTTGCTGTGCTGCCTGAATAAAAGCCTTGTTTCCAGCTTTGGGCCTCACTTTTGTGTTCACTGGATGGTTTTTTCATGGGTTACTCCGAGCCCATTCCCGTGAGGCCGCCCTGAAGGGTCGGGGACTCCAGAATCGGGGAAATGTTTTCGTGTATTCTAATTGAGGAGTTCGACCCCTTCATGCGCCCAGCCTACTGAGGAAAGCTATTGCAGCAAATAAACGAGCGCATGTTGGAAGGGATTCGTGAGGGATTTCTCCTTCTACGATCGTGCTCGACAATGAGGCTTGCTTTCAGACAAAACGAACATTAGGAGCAACATCGCCTGGCTACTCTGATTAATGATTCCAAACTAACCACAGTGTCATTGTCATGTAAGAACTCTAAATTTACAACTTTGGTGAAATATTAACGAGAATCTTCATGACATTTATTCAAAATTGATTCAACAATGCACTGTGGGATTTGTATTTCGAGCATTCAGTCACGTGATGAACATTTTAAAAGCACGCACTAACGCACTTTGCAATTTATTTGGTGGAACTTCCAGATGTGAACAAGGCAATCACCGAAACGTTAGCGAATGGAAGTTTGCTGTGCTGCCTGAATAAAAGCCTTGTTTCCAGCATTGGGCCTCACTTTTGTGTTCACTGGATGGTTTTTTCATGGGTTACTCCGAGCCCATTCCCGTGAGGCCGCCCTGAAGGGTCGGGGACTTCAGAATCGGGGAAATTTTTTTGTGTATTCTAATTGAGGAGTTCGACCCACTCATGCGCCCAGCCTACTGAGGAAAGCTATTGCAGCAAATAAACGAGTGCATGTTGGAAGGGATTCGTGAGGGATTTCTCCTTCTACGATCGTGTTCGACAATGAGGCTTGCTTTCAGACAAAACGAACATTAAGAGCAACATTGCCTGGTTACTCTGATTAATGATTCCAAACTAACCACAGTGCCATTGTCAAGTAAGAACTCTAAATTTACAACTTTGGTGAAATATTAACGAGAATCTTCATGACATTTATTCAAAATTGATTCAACAATGCACTGTGAGTTTTGTATTTCGAGCATTCAGTCACGTGATGAACATTTTAAAAGCACGCACTAATGCACTTTGCAATTTATTTGGTGGAACTTCCAGCTGTGAACAAGGCAATCGCCGAAACGTTAGCGAATGGAAGTTTGCTGTGCTGCCTGAATAAAAGCCTTGTTTCCAGCTTTGGGCCTCACTTTTGTGTTCACTGGATGGTTTTTTCATGGGTTACTCCGAGCCCATTCCCGTGAGGCCGCCCTGAAGGGTCAGGGACTCCAGAATCGGGGAAATGTTTTCGTGTATTCTAATTGAGGAGTTCGACCCACTCATGTGCCCAGCCTACTGAGGAAAGCTATTGCAGCAAATAAGCGAGCGCATGTTGGAAGGGATTCGTGAGGGATTTCTCCTTCTACGATCGTGCTCGACAATGAGGCTTGCTTTCAGACAAAACGAACATTAAGAGCAACATCGCCTAGCTACTCTGATTAATGATTCCAAACTAACCACAGTGTCATTGTCAAGTAAGAACTCTAAATTTACAACTTTGGTGAAATATTAACGAGAATCTTCATGACATTTATTCAAAATTGATTCAACAATGCACTGTGGGATTTGTATTTCGAGCATTCAGTCACGTGATGAACATTTTAAAAGCACGCACTAACGCACTTTGCAATTTATTTGGTGGAACTTCCAGCTGTGAACAAGGCAATTGCCGAAACGTTAGCGAATGGAAGTTTGCTGTGCTGCCTGAATAAAAGCCTTGTTTCCAGCATTGGGCCTCACTTTTGTGTTCACTGGATGGTTTTTTCATGGGTTACTCCGAGCCCATTCCCGTGAGGCCGCCCTGAAGGGTCGGGGACTTCAGAATCGGGGACATTTTTTTGTGTATTCTAATTGAGGAGTTCGACCCACTCATAAGCCCAGCCTACTGAGGAAAGCTATTGCAGCAAATAAATGAGTGCATGTTGGAAGGGATTCGTGAGGGATTTCTTCTTCTACGATCGTGTTCGACAATGAGGCTTGCTTTCAGACAAAACGAACATTAAGAGCAACATCGCCTGGCTACTCTGATTAATGATTCCAAACTAACCACAGTGTCATTGTCAAGTAAGAACTCTAAATTTACAACTTTGGTGAAATATTAACGAGAATCTTCATGACATTTATTCAAAATTGATTCAACAATGCACTGTGAGTTTTGTATTTCGAGCATTCAGTCACGTGATGAACATTTTAAAAGCACGCACTAATGCACTTTGCAATTTATTTGGTGGAACTTCCAGCTGTGAACAAGGCAATCGCCGAAACTTTAGCAAATGGAAGTTTGCTGTGCTGCCTGAATAAAAGCCTTGTTTCCAGCTTTGGGCCTCACTTTTGTGTTCACTGGATGGTTTTTTCATGGGTTACTCCGAGCCCATTCCCGTGAGGCCGCCCTGAAGGGTCAGGGACTCCAGAATCGGGGAAATGTTTTCGTGTATTCTAATTGAAGAGTTCGACCCACTCATGCGCCCAGCCTACTGAGGAAAGCTATTGCAGCAAATAAGCGAGCGCATGTTGGAAGGGATTCGTGAGGGATTTCTCCTTCTACGATCGTGCTCGACAATGAGGCTTGCTTTCAGACAAAACGAACATTAAGAGCAACATCGCCTAGCTACTCTGATTAATGATTCCAAACTAACCACAGTGTCATTGTCAAGTAAGAACTCTAAATTTACAACTTTGGTGAAATATTAACGAGAATCTTCATGACATTTATTCAAAATTGATTCAACAATGCACTGTGGGATTTGTATTTTGAGCATTCAGTCACGTGATGAACATTTTAAAAGCACGCACTAACGCACTTTGCAATTTATTTGGTTGAACTTCCAGATGTGAACAAGGCAATCGCCGAAACGTTAGCGAATGGAAGTTTGCTGTGCTGCCTGAATAAAAGCCTTTTTTCCAGCATTGGGCCTCACTTTTGTGTTCACTGGATGGTTTTTTCATGGGTTACTCCGAGCCCATTCCCGTGAGGCCGCCCTGAAGCTTCAGGGACTCCAGAATCGGGGAAATGTTTTCGTGTATTCTAATTGAGGAGTTCGACCCACTCATGCGCCCACCCTACTGAGGTAAGCTATTGCAGCAAATAAACGAGCGCATGTTGGAAGGGATTCGTGAGGGATTTCTCCTTCTACGATCGTGTTCGACAATGAGGCTTGCTTTCAGACAAAACGAACATTAAGAGCAACATCGCCTGGCTACTCTGATTAATGATTCCAAACTAACCACAGTGTCATTGTCAAGTAAGATCTCTAAATTTACAACTTTGGTGAAATATTAACGAGAATCTTCATGACATTTCTTCAAAATTGATTCAACAATGCACTGTGAGTTTTGTATTTCGAGCATTCAGTCACGTGATGAACATTTTAAAAGCACGCACTAACGCACTTTGCAATTTATTTGGTGGAACTTCCAGTTGTGAACAAGGCAATCGCCGTAACGTTAGCGAATGGAAGTTTGCTGTGCTGCCTGAATAAAAGCCTTGTTTCCAGCTTTGGGCCTCACTTTTGTGTTCACTGGATGGTTTTTTCATGGGTTACTCCGAGCCCATTCCCGTGAGGCCGCCCTGAAGGGTCGGGGACTCCAGAATCAGGGAAATGTTTTCGTGTATTCTAATTGAGGAGTTCGACCCCTTCATGCGCCCAGCCTACTGAGGAAAGCTATTGCAGCAAATAAACGAGCGCATGTTGGAAGGGATTCGTGAGGGATTTCTCCTTCTACGATCGTGCTCGACAATGAGGCTTGCTTTCAGACAAAACGAACATTAAGAGCAACATCGCCTGGCTACTCTGATTAATGATTCCAAACTAACCACAGTGTCATTGTCATGTAAGAACTCTAAATTTACAACTTTGGTGAAATATTAACGAGAATCTTCATGACATTTATTCAAAATTGATTCAACAATGCACTGTGAGTTTTGTATTTCGAGCATTCAGTCACGTGATGAACATTTTAAAAGCACGCACTAATGCACTTTGCAATTTATTTGGTGGAACTTCCAGCTGTGAACAAGGCAATCGCCGAAACTTTAGCAAATGGAAGTTTGCTGTGCTGCCTGAATAAAAGCCTTGTTTCCAGCTTTGGGCCTCACTTTTGTGTTCACTGGATGTTTTTTTCATGGGTTACTCCGAGCCCATTCCCGTGAGGCCGCCCTGAAGGGTCAGGGACTCCAGAATCGGGGAAATGTTTTCGTGTATTCTAATTGAAGAGTTCGACCCACTCATGCGCCCAGCCTACTGAGGAAAGCTATTGCAGCAAATAAGCGAGCGCATGTTGGAAGGGATTCGTGAGGGATTTCTCCTTCTACGATCGTGCTCGACAATGAGGCTTGCTTTCAGACAAAACGAACATTAAGAGCAACATCGCCTAGCTACTCTGATTAATGATTCCAAACTAACCACAGTGTCATTGTCAAGTAAGAACTCTAAATTTACAACTTTGGTGAAATATTAACGAGAATCTTCATGACATTTATTCAAAATTGATTCAACAATGCACTGTGGGATTTGTATTTTGAGCATTCAGTCACGTGATGAACATTTTAAAAGCACGCACTAACGCACTTTGCAATTTATTTGGTTGAACTTCCAAATGTGAACAAGGCAATCGCCGAAACGTTAGCGAATGGAAGTTTGCTGTGCTGCCTGAATAAAAGCCTTTTTTCCAGCATTGGGCCTTACTTTTGTGTTCACTGGATGGTTTTTTCATGGGTTACTCCGAGCCCATTCCCGTGAGGCCGCCCTGAAGCTTCAGGGACTCCAGAATCGGGGAAATGTTTTCGTGTATTCTAATTGAGGAGTTCGACCCACTCATGCGCCCACCCTACTGAGGTAAGCTATTGCAGCAAATAAACGAGCGCATGTTGGAAGGGATTTGTGAGGGATTTCTCCTTCTACGATCGTGTTCGACAATGAGGCTTGCTTTCAGACAAAACGAACATTAAGAGCAACATCGCCTGGCTACTCTGATTAATGATTCCAAACTAACCACAGTGTCATTGTCAAGTAAGATCTCTAAATTTACAACTTTGGTGAAATATTAACGAGAATCTTCATGACATTTCTTCAAAATTGATTCAACAATGCACTGTGAGTTTTGTATTTCGAGCATTCAGTCACGTGATGAACATTTTAAAAGCACGCACTAACGCACTTTGCAATTTATTTGGTGGAACTTCCAGTTGTGAACAAGGCAATCGCCGAAACGTTAGCGAATGGAAGTTTGCTGTGCTGCCTGAATAAAAGCCTTGTTTCCAGCTTTGGGCCTCACTTTTGTGTTCACTGGATGGTTTTTTCATGGGTTACTCCGAGCCCATTCCCGTGAGGCCGCCCTGAAGGGTCGGGGACTCCAGAATCGGGGAAATGTTTTCGTGTATTCTAATTGAGGAGTTCGACCCCTTCATGCGCCCAGCCTACTGAGGAAAGCTATTGCAGCAAATAAACGAGCGCATGTTGGAAGGGATTCGTGAGGGATTTCTCCTTCTACGATCGTGCTCGACAATGAGGCTTGCTTTCAGACAAAACGAACATTAAGAGCAACATCGCCTGGCTACTCTGATTAATGATTCCAAACTAACCACAGTGTCATTGTCATGTAAGAACTCTAAATTTACAACTTTGGTGAAATATTAACGAGAATCTTCATGACATTTATTCAAAATTGATTCAACAATGCACTGTGGGATTTGTATTTCGAGCATTCAGTCACGTGATGAACATTTTAAAAGCACGCACTAACGCACTTTGCAATTTATTTGGTGGAACTTCCAGATGTGAACAAGGCAATCACCGAAACGTTAGCGAATGGAAGTTTGCTGTGCTGCCTGAATAAAAGCCTTGTTTCCAGCATTGGGCCTCACTTTTGTGTTCACTGGATGGTTTTTTCATGGGTTAATCCGAGCCCATTCCCGTGCGGCCGCCCTGAAGGGTCGGGGACTCCAGAATCGGGGAAATGTTTTTGTGTATTCTAATTGAGGAGTTCGACCCACTCATGTGCCCAGCCTACTGAGGTAAGCTATTGCAGCAAATAAACGAGTACATGTTGGAAGGGATTCGTGAGGGATTTCTCCTTCTACGATCGTGTTCGACAATGAGGCTTGCTTTCGAGCAAAACGAACATTAAGAGCAACATCGCCTGCCTACTCTGATTAATGATTCCAAACTAACCACAGTGTCATTGTCAAGTAAGAACTCTAAATTTACAACTTTGGTGAAATATTAACGAGAATCTTCATGACATTTATTCAAAATTGATTCAACAATGCACTGTGGGATTTGTATTTTGAGCATTCAGTCACGTGATGAACATTTTAAAAGCACGCACTAACGCACTTTGCAATTTATTTGGTTGAACTTCCAGATGTGAACAAGGCAATCGCCGAAACGTTAGCGAATGGAAGTTTGCTGTGGTGCCTGAATAAAGGCCTTTTTTCCAGCATTGGGCCTCACTTTTGTGTTCACTGGATGGTTTTTTCATGGGTTACTCCGAGCCCATTCCCGTGAGGCCGCCCTGAAGCTTCGGGAACTCCAGAATCGGGGAAATGTTTTCGTGTATTCTAATTGAGGAGTTCGACCCACTCATGCGCCCACCCTACTGAGGTAAGCTATTGCAGCAAATAAACGAGCGCATGTTGGAAGGGATTCGTGAGGGATTTCTCCTTCTACGATCGTGTTCAACAATGAGGCTTGCTTTCAGACAAAACGAACATTAAGAGCAACATCGCCTGGCTACTCTGATTAATGATTCCAAACTAACCACAGTGTCATTGTCAAGTAAGATCTCTAAATTTACAACTTTGGTGAAATATTAACGAGAATCTTCATGACATTTCTTCAAAATTGATTCAACAATGCACTGTGAGTTTTGTATTTCGAGCATTCAGTCACGTGATGAACATTTTAAAAGCACGCACTAACGCACTTTGCAATTTATTTGGTGGAACTTCCAGTTGTGAACAAGGCAATCGCCGAAACGTTAGCGAATGGAAGTTTGCTGTGCTGCCTGAATAAAAGCCTTGTTTCCAGCTTTGGGCCTCACTTTTGTGTTCACTGGATGGTTTTTTCATGGGTTACTCCGAGCCCATTCCCGTGAGGCCGCCCTGAAGGGTCGGGGACTCCAGAATCGGGGAAATGTTTTCGTGTATTCTAATTGAGGAGTTCGACCCCTTCATGCGCCCAGCCTACTGAGGAAAGCTATTGCAGCAAATAAACGAGCGCATGTTGGAAGGGATTCGTGAGGGATTTCTCCTTCTACGATCGTGCTCGACAATGAGGCTTGCTTTCGGACAAAACGAACATTAAGAGCAACATCGCCTGGCTACTCTGATTAATGATTCCAAACTAACCACAGTGTCATTGTCATGTAAGAACTCTAAATTTACAACTTTGGTGAAATATTAACGAGAATCTTCATGACATTTATTCAAAATTGATTCAACAATGCACTGTGGGATTTGTATTTCGAGCATTCAGTCACGTGATGAACATTTTAAAAGCACGCACTAACGCACTTTGCAATTTATTTGGTGGAACTTCCAGATGTGAACAAGGCAATCACCGAAACGTTAGCGAATGGAAGTTTGCTGTGCTGCCTGAATAAAAGCCTTGTTTCCAGCATTGAGTCTCACTTTTGTGTTCACTGGATGGTTTTTTCATGGGTTACTCCGAGCCCATTCCCGTGAGGCCGCCCTGAAGGGTCGGGGACTCCAGAATCGGGGAAATGTTTTTGTGTATTCTAATTGAGGAGTTCGACCCACTCATGTGCCCAGCCTACTGAGGTAAGCTATTGCAGCAAATAAACGAGTACATGTTGGAAGGGATTCGTGAGGGATTTCTCCTTCTACGATCGTGTTCGACAATGAGGCTTGCTTTCGAGCAAAACGAACATTAAGAGCAACATCGCCTGCCTACTCTGATTAATGATTCCAAACTAACCACAGTGTCATTGTCAAGTAAGAACTCTAAATTTACAACTTTGGTGAAATATTAACGAGAATCTTCATGACATTTATTCAAAATTGATTCAACAATGCACTGTGGGATTTGTATTTCGAGCATTCAGTCACGTGATGAACATTTTAAAAGCACGCACTAACGCACTTTGCAATTTATTTGGTGGAACTTCCAGCTGTGAACAAGGCAATCGCCGAAACGTTAGCGAATGGAAGTTTGCTGTGCTGCCTGAATAAAAGCCTTGTTTCCAGCATTGGGCCTCACTTTTGTGTTCACTGGATGGTTTTTTCATGGGTTACTCCGAGCCCATTCCCGTGAGGCCGCCCTGAAGGGTCGGGGACTTCAGAATCGGGGAAATTTTTTTGTGTATTCTAATTGAGGAGTTCGACCCACTCATGCGCCCAGCCTACTGAGGAAAGCTATTGCAGCAAATAAACGAGTGCATGTTGGAAGGGATTCGTGAGGGATTTCTCCTTCTACGATCGTGTTCGACAATGAGGCTTGCTTTCAGACAAAACGAACATTAAGAGCAACATCGCCTGGCTACTCTGATTAATGATTCCAAACTAACCACAGTGTCATTGTCAAGTAAGAACTCTAAATTTACAACTTTGGTGAAATATTAACGAGAATCTTCATGACATTTATTCAAAATTGATTCAACAATGCACTGTGAGTTTTGTATTTCGAGCATTCAGTCACGTGATGAACATTTTAAAAGCACGCACTAACGCACTTTGCAATTTATTTGGTGGAACTTCCAGCTGTGAACAAGGAAATCGCCGAAACGTTAGCGAATGGAAGTTTGCTGTGCTGCCTGAATAAAAGCCTTGTTTCCAGCATTGGGCCTCACTTTTGTGTTCACTGGATGGTTTTTTCATGGGTTACTCCGAGCCCATTCCCGTGAGGCCACCCTGAAGGGTCGGGGACTTCAGAATCGGGGAAATGTTTTTGTGTATTCTAATTGAGGAGTTCGACCCACTCATAAGCCCAGCCTACTGAGGAAAGCTATTGCAGCAAATAAATGAGTGCATGTTGGAAGGGATTCGTGAGGGATTTCTCCTTCTACGATCGTGTTCGACAATGAGGCTTGCTTTCAGACAAAACGAACATTAAGAGCAACATCGAAAGGCTACTCTGATTAATGATTCCAAACTAACCACAGTGTCATTGTCAAGTAAGAACTCTAAATTCACAACTTTGGTGAAATATTAACGAGAATCTTCATGACATTTATTCAAAATTGATTCAACAATGCACTGTGAGTTTTGTATTTCGAGCATTCAGTCACGTGATGAACATTTTAAAAGCACGCACTAATGCACTTTGCAATTTATTTGGTGGAACTTCCAGCTGTGAACAAGGCAATCGCCGAAACGTTAGCGAATGGAAGTTTGCTGTGCTGCCTGAATAAAAGCCTTGTTTCCAGCTTTGGGCCTCACTTTTGTGTTCACTGGATGGTTTTTTCATGGGTTACTCCGAGCCCATTCCCGTGAGGCCGCCCTGAAGGGTCAGGGACTCCAGAATCGGGGAAATGTTTTCGTGTATTCTAATTGAGGAGTTCGACCCACTCATGCGCCCAGCCTACTGAGGAAAGCTATTGCAGCAAATAAGCGAGCGCATGTTGGAAGGGATTCGTGAGGGATTTCTCCTTCTACGATCGTGCTCGACAATGAGGCTTGCTTTCAGACAAAACGAACATTAAGAGCAACATCGCCTAGCTACTCTGATTAATGATTCCAAACTAACCACAGGGTCATTGTCAAGTAAGAACTCTAAATTTACAACTTTGGTGAAATATTAACGAGAATCTTCATGACATTTATTCAAAATTGATTCAACAATGCACTGTGGGATTTGTATTTTGAGCATTCAGTCACGTGATGAACATTTTAAAAGCACGCACTAACGCACTTTGCAATTTATTTGGTTGAACTTCCAGATGTGAACAAGGCAATCTCCGAAACGTTAGCGAATGGAAGTTTGCTGTGCTGCCTGAATAAAAGCCTTGTTTCCAGCATTGGGCCTCACTTTTGTGTTCACTGGATGGTTTTTTCATGGGTTACTCCGAGCCCATTCCCGTGAGGCCGCCCTGAAGGTTCGGGGACTCCAGAATCGGGGAAATGTTTTCGTGTATTCTAATTGAGGAGTTCGACCCACTCATGCGCCCACCCTACTGAGGTAAGCTATTGCAGCAAATGAACGAGCGCATGTTGGAAGGGATTCGTGAGGGATTTCTCCTACTACGATCGTGTTCGACAATGAGGCTTGCTTTCAGACAAAACGAACATTAAGAGCAACATCGCCTGGCTACTCTGATTAATGATTCCAAACTAACCACAGTGTCATTGTCAAGTAAGAACTCTAAATTTACAACTTTGGTGAAATATTAACGAGAATCTTCATGACATTTCTTCAAAATTGATTCAACAATGCACTGTGAGTTTTGTATTTCGAGCATTCAGTCACGTGATGAACATTTTAAAAGCACGCACTAACGCACTTTGCAATTTATTTGGTGGAACTTCCAGTTGTGAACAAGGCAATCGCCGAAACGTTAGCGAATGGAAGTTTGCTGTGCTGCCTGAATAAAAGCCTTGTTTCCAGCTTTGGGCCTCACTTTTGTGTTCACTGGATGGTTTTTTCATGGGTTACTCCGAGCCCATTCCCGTGAGGCCGCCCTGAAGGGTCGGGGACTCCAGAATCGGGGAAATGTTTTCGTGTATTCTAATTGAGGAGTTCGACCCCTTCATGCGCCCAGCCTACTGAGGAAAGCTATTGCAGCAAATAAACGAGCGCATGTTGGAAGGGATTCGTGAGGGATTTCTCCTTCTACGATCGTGCTCGACAATGAGGCTTGCTTTCAGACAAAACGAACATTAGGAGCAACATCGCCTGGCTACTCTGATTAATGATTCCAAACTAACCACAGTGTCATTGTCATGTAAGAACTCTAAATTTACAACTTTGGTGAAATATTAACGAGAATCTTCATGACATTTATTCAAAATTGATTCAACAATGCACTGTGGGATTTGTATTTCGAGCATTCAGTCACGTGATGAACATTTTAAAAGCA
This sequence comes from Triturus cristatus, assembly GCF_964204655.1. NCBI lineage: Eukaryota > Metazoa > Chordata > Amphibia > Caudata > Salamandridae > Triturus > Triturus cristatus. The sequence goes on along the minus strand of NC_140581.1, from coordinate 790,387,870 downwards.
CGCACTAACGCACTTTGCAATTTATTTGGTGGAACTTCCAGATGTGAACAAGGCAATCACCGAAACGTTAGCGAATGGAAGTTTGCTGTGCTGCCTGAATAAAAGCCTTGTTTCCAGCATTGGGCCTCACTTTTGTGTTCACTGGATGGTTTTTTCATGGGTTACTCCGAGCCCATTCCCGTGAGGCCGCCCTGAAGGGTCGGGGACTTCAGAATCGGGGAAATTTTTTTGTGTATTCTAATTGAGGAGTTCGACCCACTCATGCGCCCAGCCTACTGAGGAAAGCTATTGCAGCAAATAAACGAGTGCATGTTGGAAGGGATTCGTGAGGGATTTCTCCTTCTACGATCGTGTTCGACAATGAGGCTTGCTTTCAGACAAAACTAACATTAAGAGCAACATCGCCTGGCTACTCTGATTAATGATTCCAAACTAACCACAGTGTCATTGTCAAGTAAGAACTCTAAATTTACAACTTTGGTGAAATATTAACGAGAATCTTCATGACATTTATTCAAAATTGATTCAACAATGCACTGTGGGATTTGGATTTTGAGCATTCAGTCACGTGATGAACATTTTAAAAGCATGCACTAACGCACTTTGCAATTTATTTGGTGGAACTTCCAGTTGTGAACAAGGCAATCGCCGAAACGTTAGCGAATGGAAGTTTGCTGTGCTGCCTGAATAAAAGCCTTGTTTCCAGCTTTGGGCCTCACTTTTGTGTTCACTGGATGGTTTTTTCATGGGTTACTCCGAGCCCATTCCCGTGAGGCCGCCCTGAAGGGTCGGGGACTCCAGAATCGGGGAAATGTTTTCGTGTATTCTAATTGAGGAGTTCGACCCCTTCATGCGCCCAGCCTACTGAGGAAAGCTATTGCAGCAAATAAACGAGCGCATGTTGGAAGGGATTCGTGAGGGATTTCTCCTTCTACGATCGTGCTCGACAATGAGGCTTGCTTTCAGACAAAACGAACATTAAGAGCAACATCGCCTGGCTACTCTGATTAATGATTCCAAACTAACCACAGTCATTGTCATGTAAGAACTCTAAATTTACAACTTTGGTGAAATATTAACGAGAATCTTCATGATATTTATTCAAAATTGATTCAACAATGCACTGTGGGATTTGTATTTCGAGCATTCAGTCACGTGAGGAACATTTTAAAAGTACGCACTAACGCACTTTGCAATTTATTTGGTGGAACTTCCAGATGTGAACAAGGCAATCACCGAAACGTTAGCGAATGGAAGTTTGCTGTGCTGCCTGAATAAAAGCCTTGTTTCCAGCATTGGGCCTCACTTTTGTGTTCACTGGATGGTTTTTCATGGGTTACTCCGAGCCCATTCCCGTGAGGCCGCCCTGAAGGGTCGGGGACTCCAGAATCGGGGAAATGTTTTTGTGTATTCTAATTGAGGAGTTCGACCCACTCATGTGCCCAGCCTACTGAGGTAAGCTATTGCAGCAAATAAACGAGTACATGTTGGAAGGGATTCGTGAGGGATTTCTCCTTTTACGATCGTGTTCGACAATGAGGCTTGCTTTCGAGCAAAACGAACATTAAGAGCAACATCGCCTGCCTACTCTGATTAATGATTCCAAACTAACCACAGTGTCATTGTCAAGTAAGAACTCTAAATTTACAACTTTGGTGAAATATTAACGAGAATCTTCATGACATTTATTCAAAATTGATTCAACAATGCACTGTGGGATTTGTATTTCGAGCATTCAGTCACGTGATGAACATTTTAAAAGCACGCACTAACGCACTTTGCAATTTATTTGGTGGAACTTCCAGCTGTGAACAAGGCAATCGCCGAAACGTTAGCGAATGGAAGTTTGCTGTGCTGCCTGAATAAAAGCCTTGTTTCCAGCAGTGGGCCTCACTTTTGTGTTCACTGGATGGTTTTTTCATGGGTTACTCCGAGCCCATTCCCGTGAGGCCGCCCTGAAGGGTCGGGGACTTCAGAATCGGGGACATTTTTTTGTGTATTCTAATTGAGGAGTTCGACCCACTCATGCGCCCAGCCTACTGAGGAAAGCTATTGCAGCAAATAAACGAGTGCATGTTGGAAGGGATTCGTGAGGGATTTCTCCTTCTACGATCGTGTTCGACAATGAGGCTTGCTTTCAGACAAAATGAACATTAAGAACAACATCGCCTGGCTACTCTGATTAATGATTCCAAACTAACCACAGTGTCATTATCAAGTAAGAACTCTAAATTTACAACTTTGGTGAAATATTAACGAGAATCTTCATGACATTTATTCAAAATTGATTCAACAATGCACTGTGGGATTTGTATTTCGAGCATTCAGTCACGTGAGGAACATTTTAAAAGCACGCACTAACGCACTTTGCAATTTATTTGGTGGAACTTCCAGATGTGAACAAGGCAATCACCGAAACGTTAGCGAATGGAAGTTTGCTGTGCTGCCTGAATAAAAGCCTTGTTTCCAGCATTGGGCCTCACTTTTGTGTTCACTGGATGGTTTTTCATGGGTTACTCCGAGCCCATTCCCGTGAGGCCGCCCTGAAGGGTCGGGGACTCCAGAATCGGGGAAATGTTTTTGTGTATTCTAATTGAGGAGTTCGACCCACTCATGTGCCCAGCCTACTGAGGTAAGCTATTGCAGCAAATAAACGAGTACATGTTGGAAGGGATTCGTGAGGGATTTCTCCTTTTACGATAGTGTTCGACAATGAGGCTTGCTTTCGAGCAAAACGAACATTAAGAGCAACATCGCCTGCCTACTCTGATTAATGATTCCAAACTAACCACAGTGTCATTGTCAAGTAAGAACTCTAAATTTACAACTTTGGTGAAATATTAACGAGAATCTTTATGACATTTATTCAAAATTGATTCAACAATGCACTGTGAGTTTTGTATTTCGAGCATTCAGTCACGTGATGAACATTTTAAAAGCACGCACTAATGCACTTTGCAATTTATTTGGTGGAACTTCCAGCTGTGAACAAGGCAATCGCCGAAACGTTAGCGAATGGAAGTTTGCTGTGCTGCCTGAATAAAAGCCTTGTTTCCAGCTTTGGGCCTCACTTTTGTGTTCACTGGATGGTTTTTTCATGGGTTACTCCGAGCCCATTCCCGTGAGGCCGCCCTGAAGGGTCAGGGACTCCAGAATCGGGGAAATGTTTTCGTGTATTCTAATTGAGGAGTTCGACCCACTCATGCGCCCAGCCTACTAAGGAAAGCTATTGCAGCAAATAAGCGAGCGCATGTTGGAAGGGATTCGTGAGGGATTTCTCCTTCTACGATCGTGCTCGACAATGAGGCTTGCTTTCAGACAAAACGAACATTAAGAGCAACATCGCCTAGCTACTCTGATTAATGATTCCAAACTAACCACAGTGTCATTGTCAAGTAAGAACTCTAAATTTACAACTTTGGTGAAATATTAACGAGAATCTTCATGACATTTATTCAAAATTGATTCAACAATGCACTGTGGGATTTGTATTTCGAGCATTCAGTCACGTGATGAACATTTTAAAAGCACGCACTAACGCACTTTGCAATTTATTTGGTGGAACTTCCAGCTGTGAACAAGGCAATCGCCGAAACGTTAGCGAATGGAAGTTTGCTGTGCTGCCTGAATAAAAGCCTTGTTTCCAGCATTGGGCCTCACTTTTTTGTTCACTGGATGGTTTTTTCATGGGTTACTCCGAGCCCATTCCCGTGAGGCCGCCCTGAAGGGTCGGGGACTTCAGAATTGGGGAATTTTTTTTGTGTATTCTAATTGAGGAGTTCGACCCACTCATGCGCCCAGCCTACTGAGGAAAGCTATTGCAGCAAATAAACGAGTGCATGTTGGAAGGGATTCGTGAGGGATTTCTCCTTCTACGATCGTGTTCGACAATGAGGCTTGCTTTCAGACAAAATGAACATTAAGAGCAACATCGCCTAGCTACTCTGATTAATGATTCCAAACTAACCACAGTGTCATTGTCAAGTAAGAACTCTAAATTTACAACTTTGGTGAAATATTAACGAGAATCTTCATGACATTTCTTCAAAATTGATTCAACAATGCACTGTGAGTTTTGTATTTCGAGCATTCAGTCACGTGATGAACATTTTAAAAGCACGCACTAACGCACTTTGCAATTTATTTGGTGGAACTTCCAGCTGTGAACAAGGCAATCGCCGAAACGTTAGCGAATGGAAGTTTGCTGTGCTGCCTGAATAAAAGCCTTGTTTCCAGCATTGGGCCTCACTTTTGTGTTCACTGGATGGTTTTTTCATGTGTTACTCCAAGCCCATTCCCGTGAGGCCGCCCTGAAGGGTCGGGGACTTCAGAATCGGGGAAATTTTTTTGTGTATTCTAATTGAGGAGTTCGACCCACTCATAAGCCCAGCCTACTGAGGAAAGCTATTGCAGCAAATAAACGAGTACATGTTGGAAGGGATTCGTGAGGGATTTCTCCTTCTACGATCGTGTTCGACAATGAGGCTTGCTTTCAGACAAAACGAACATTAAGAGCAACATCGCCTGCCTACTCTGATTAATGATTCCAAACTAACCACAGTGTCATTGTCAAGTAAGAACTCTAAATTTACAACTTTGGTGAAATATTAACGAGAATCTTCATGACATTTATTCAAAATTGATTCAACAATGCACTGTGGGATTTGTATTTCGAGCATTCAGTCACGTGATGAACATTTTAAAAGCACGCACTAACGCACTTTGCAATTTATTTGGTGGAACTTCCAGATGTGAACAAGGCAATCACCGAAACGTTAGCGAATGGAAGTTTGCTGTGCTGCCTGAATAAAAGCCTTGTTTCCAGCATTGGGCCTCACTTTTGTGTTCACTGGATGGTTTTTTCATGGGTTACTCCGAGCCCATTCCCGTGAGGCCGCCCTGAAGGGTCGGGGACTTCAGAATCGGGGAAATTTTTTTGTGTATTCTAATTGAGGAGTTCGACCCACTCATGCGCCCAGCCTACTGAGGAAAGCTATTGCAGCAAATAAACGAGTGCATGTTGGAAGGGATTCGTGAGGGATTTCTCCTTCTACGATCGTGTTCGACAATGAGGCTTGCTTTCAGACAAAACGAACATTAAGAGCAACATCGCCTGGCTACTCTGATTAATGATTCCAAACTAACCACAGTGTCATTGTCAAGTAAGAACTCTAAATTTACAACTTTGGTGAAATATTAACGAGAATCTTCATGACATTTATTCAAAATTGATTCAACAATGCACTGTGGGATTTGGATTTTGAGCATTCAGTCACGTGATGAACATTTTAAAAGCATGCACTAACGCACTTTGCAATTTATTTGGTGGAACTTCCAGTTGTGAACAAGGCAATCGCCGAAACGTTAGCGAATGGAAGTTTGGTGTGCTGCCTGAATAAAAGCCTTGTTTCCAGCTTTGGGCCTCACTTTTGTGTTCACTGGATGGTTTTTTCATGGGTTACTCCGAGCCCATTCCCGTGAGGCCGCCCTGAAGGGTCGGGGACTCCAGAATCGGGGAAATGTTTTCGTGTATTCTAATTGAGGAGTTCGACCCCTTCATGCGCCCAGCCTACTGAGGAAACTATTGCAGCAAATAAACGAGCGCATGTTGGAAGGGATTCGTGAGGGATTTCTCCTTCTACGATCGTGCTCGACAATGAGGCTTGCTTTCAGACAAAACGAACATTAAGAGCAACATCGCCTGGCTACCCTGATTAATGATTCCAAACTGACCACAGTCATTGTCATGTAAGAACTCTAAATTTACAACTTTGGTGAAATATTAACGAGAATCTTCATGACATTTATACAAAATTGATTCAACAATGCACTGTGGGATTTGTATTTCGAGCATTCAGTCACGTGAGGAACATTTTAAAAGCACGCACTAACGCACTTTGCAATTTATTTGGTGGAACTTCCAGATGTGAACAAGGCAATCACCGAAACGTTAGCGAATGGAAGTTTGCTGTGCTGCCTGAATAAAAGCCTTGTTTCCAGCATTGGGCCACACTTTTGTGTTCACTGGATGGTTTTTCATGGGTTACTCCGAGCCCATTCCCGTGAGGCCGCCCTGAAGGGTCGGGGACTCCAGAATCGGGGAAATGTTTTTGTGTATTCTAATTGAGGAGTTCGACCCACTCATGTGCCCAGCCTACTGAGGTAAGCTATTGCAGCAAATAAACGAGTACATGTTGGAAGGGATTCGTGAGGGATTTCTCCTTTTACGATCGTGTTCGACAATGAGGCTTGCTTTCGAGCAAAACGAACATTAAGAGCAACATCGCCTGCCTACTCTGATTAATGATTCCAAACTAACCACAGTGTCATTGTCAAGTAAGAACTCTAAATTTACAACTTTGGTGAAATATTAACGAGAATCTTCATGACATTTATTCAAAATTGATTCAACAATGCACTGTGGGATTTGTATTTCGAGCATTCAGTCACGTGATGAACATTTTAAAAGCACGCACTAACGCACTTTGCAATTTATTTGGTGGAACTTCTAGCTGTGAACAAGGCAATCGCCGAAACGTTAGCGAATGGAAGTTTGCTGTGCTGCCTGAATAAAAGCCTTGTTTCCAGCAGTGGGCCTCACTTTTGTGTTCACTGGATGGTTTTTTCATGGGTTACTCCGAGCCCATTCCCGTGAGGCCGCCCTGAAGGGTCGGGGACTTCAGAATCGGGGAAATTTTTTTGTGTATTCTAATTGAGGAGTTCGACCCACTCATGCGCCCAGCCTACTGAGGAAAGCTATTGCAGCAAATAAACGAGTGCATGTTGGAAGGGATTCGTGAGGGATTTCTCCTTCTACGATCGTGTTCGACAATGAGGCTTGCTTTCAGACAAAACGAACATTAAGAACAACATCGCCTGGCTACTCTGATTAATGATTCCAAACTAACCACAGTGTCATTGTCAAGTAAGAACTCTAAATTTACAACTTTGGTGAAATATTAACGAGAATCTTCATGACATTTATTCAAAATTGATTCAACAATGCACTGTGGGATTTGTATTTCGAGCATTCAGTCACGTGAGGAACATTTTAAAAGCACGCACTAACGCACTTTGCAATTTATTTGGTGGAACTTCCAGATGTGAACAAGGCAATCACCGAAACGTTAGCGAATGGAAGTTTGCTGTTCTGCCTGAATAAAAGCCTTGTTTCCAGCATTGGGCCTCACTTTTGTGTTCACTGGATGGTTTTTCATGGGTTACTCCGAGCCCATTCCCGTGAGGCCGCCCTGAAGGGTCGGGGACTCCAGAATCGGGGAAATGTTTTTGTGTATTCTAATTGAGGAGTTCGACCCACTCATGTGCCCAGCCTACTGAGGTAAGCTATTGCAGCAAATAAACGAGTACATGTTGGAAGGGATTCGTGAGGGATTTCTCCTTTTACGATCGTGTTCGACAATGAGGCTTGCTTTCGAGCAAAACGAACATTAAGAGCAACATCGCCTGCCTACTCTGATTAATGATTCCAAACTAACCACAGAGTCATTGTCAAGTAAGAACTCTAAATTTACAACTTTGGTGAAATATTAACGAGAATCTTCATGACATTTATTCAAAATTGATTCAACAATGCACTGTGGGATTTGTATTTCGAGCATTCAGTCACGTGATGAACATTTTAAAAGCACGCACTAACGCACTTTGCAATTTATTTGGTGGAACTTCCAGCTGTGAACAAGGCAATCGCCGAAACGTTAGCGAATGGAAGTTTGCTGTGCTGCCTGAATAAAAGCCTTGTTTCCAGCATTGGGCCTCACTTTTGTGTTCACTGGATGGTTTTTTCATGGGTTACTCCGAGCCCATTCCCGTGAGGCCGCCCTGAAGGGTCGGGGACTTCAGAATCGGGGAATTTTTTTTGTGTATTCTAATTGAGGAGTTCGACCCACTCATGCGCCCAGCCTACTGAGGAAAGCTATTGCAGCAAATAAACGAGTGCATGTTGGAAGGGATTCGTGAGGGATTTCTCCTTCTACGATCGTGTTCGACAATGAGGCTTGCTTTCAGACAAAACGAACATTAAGAGCAACATCGCCTGGCTACTCTGATTAATGATTCCAAACTAACCACAGTGTCATTGTCAAGTAAGAACTCTAAATTTACAACTTTGGTGAAATATTAACGAGAATCTTCATGACATTTATTCAAAATTGATTCAACAATGCACTGTGGGATTTGGATTTTGAGCATTCAGTCACGTGATGAACATTTTAAAAGCATGCACTAACGCACTTTGCAATTTATTTGGTGGAACTTCCAGTTGTGAACAAGGCAATCGCCGAAACGTTAGCGAATGGAAGTTTGCTGTGCTGCCTGAATAAAAGCCTTGTTTCCAGCTTTGGGCCTCACTTTTGTGTTCACTGGATGGTTTTTTCATGGGTTACTCCGAGCCCATTCCCGTGAGGCCGCCCTGAAGGGTCAGGGACTCCAGAATCGGGGAAATGTTTTCGTGTATTCTAATTGAGGAGTTCGACCCACTCATGCGCCCAGCCTACTAAGGAAAGCTATTGCAGCAAATAAGCGAGCGCATGTTGGAAGGGATTCGTGAGGGATTTCTCCTTCTACGATCGTGCTCGACAATGAGGCTTGCTTTCAGACAAAACGAACATTAAGAGCAACATCGCCTAGCTACTCTGATTAATGATTCCAAACTAACCACAGTGTCATTGTCAAGTAAGAACTCTAAATTTACAACTTTGGTGAAATAGTAACGAGAATCTTCATGACATTTATTCAAAATTGATTCAACAATGCACTGTGGGATTTGTATTTCGAGCATTCAGTCACGTGATGAACATTTTAAAAGCACGCACTAACGCACTTTGCAATTTATTTGGTGGAACTTCCAGCTGTGAACAAGGCAATCGCCGAAACGTTAGCGAATGGAAGTTTGCTGTGCTGCCTGAATAAAAGCCTTGTTTCCAGCATTGGGCCTCACTTTTTTGTTCACTGAATGGTTTTTTCATGGGTTACTCCGAGCCCATTCCCGTGAGGCCGCCCTGAAGGGTCGGGGACTTCAGAATTGGGGAATTTTTTTTGTGTATTCTAATTGAGGAGTTCGACCCACTCATGCGCCCAGCCTACTGAGGAAAGCTATTGCAGCAAATAAACGAGTGCATGTTGGAAGGGATTCGTGAGGGATTTCTCCTTCTACGATCGTGTTCGACAATGAGGCTTGCTTTCACACAAAACGAACATTAAGAGCAACATCGCCTAGCTACTCTGATTAATGATTCCAAACTAACCACAGTGTCATTGTCAAGTAAGAACTCTAAATTTACAACTTTGGTGAAATATTAACGAGAATCTTAATGACATTTCTTCAAAATTGATTCAACAATGCACTGTGAGTTTTGTATTTCGAGCATTCAGTCACGTGATGAACATTTTAAAAGCACGCACTAACGCACTTTGCAATTTATTTGGTGGAACTTCCAGCTGTGAACAAGGCAATCGCCGAAACGTTAGCGAATGGAAGTTTGCTGTGCTGCCTGAATAAAAGCCTTGTTTCCAGCATTGGGCCTCACTTTTGTGTTCACTGGATGGTTTTTTCATGGTTTACTCCGAGCCCATTCCCGTGAGGCCGCCCTGAAGGGTCGGGGACTTCAGAATCGGGGACATTTTTTTGTGTATTCTAATTGAGGAGTTCGACCCACTCATAAGCCCAGCCTACTGAGGAAAGCTATTGCAGCAAATAAACGAGTGCATGTTGGAAGGGATTCGTGAGGGATTTCTCCTTCTACGATCGTGTTCGACAATGAGGCTTGCTTTCAGACAAAACGAACATTAAGAGCAACATCGAAAGGCTACTCTGATTAATGATTCCAAACTAACCACAGTGTCATTGTCAAGTAAGAACTCTAAATTTACAACTTTGGTGAAATATTAACGAGAATCTTCATGACATTTATTCAAAATTGATTCAACAATGCACTGTGAGTTTTGTATTTCGAGCATTCAGTCACGTGATGAACATTTTAAAAGCACGCACTAACGCACTTTGCAATTTATTTGGTGGAACTTCCAGCTGTGAACAAGGCAATCGCCGAAACGTTAGCGAATGGAAGTTTGCTGTGCTGCCTGAATAAAAGCCTTGTTTCCAGCAGTGGGCCTCACTTTTGTGTTCACTGGATGGTTTTTTCATGGGTTACTCCGAGCCCATTCCCGTGAGGCCGCCCTGAAGGGTCAGGGACTCCAGAATCGGGGAAATGTTTTCGTGTATTCTAATTGAGGAGTTCGACCCACTCATGCGCCCAGCCTACTGAGGAAAGCTATTGCAGCAAATAAGCGAGCGCATGTTGGAAGGGATTCGTGAGGGATTTCTCCTTCTACGATCGTGCTCGACAATGAGGCTTGCTTTCAGACAAAACGAACATTAAGAGCAACATCGCCTAGCTACTCTGATTAATGATTCCAAACTAACCACAGTGTCATTGTCAAGTAAGAACTCTAAATTTACAACTTTGGTGAAATATTAACGAGAATCTTCATGACATTTATTCAAAATTGATTCAACAATGCACTGTGGGATTTGTATTTTGAGCATTCAGTCACGTGATGAACATTTTAAAAGCACGCACTAACGCACTTTGCAATTTATTTGGTTGAACTTCCAGATGTGAACAAGGCAATCTCCGAAACGTTAGCGAATGGAAGTTTGCTGTGCTGCCTGAATAAAAGCCTTGTTTCCAGCTTTGGGCCTCACTTTTGTGTTCACTGGATGGTTTTTTCATGGGTTACTCCGAGCCCATTCCCGTGAGGCCGCCCTGAAGGGTCGGGGACTCCAGAATCGGGGAAATGTTTTCGTGTATTCTAATTGAGGAGTTCGACCCCTTCATGCGCCCAGCCTACTGAGGAAAGCTATTGCAGCAAATAAACGAGCGCATGTTGGAAGGGATTCGTGAGGGATTTCTCCTTCTACGATCGTGCTCGACAATGAGGCTTGCTTTCAGACAAAACGAACATTAGGAGCAACATCGCCTGGCTACTCTGATTAATGATTCCAAACTAACCACAGTGTCATTGTCATGTAAGAACTCTAAATTTACAACTTTGGTGAAATATTAACGAGAATCTTCATGACATTTATTCAAAATTGATTCAACAATGCACTGTGGGATTTGTATTTCGAGCATTCAGTCACGTGATGAACATTTTAAAAGCACGCACTAACGCACTTTGCAATTTATTTGGTGGAACTTCCAGATGTGAACAAGGCAATCACCGAAACGTTAGCGAATGGAAGTTTGCTGTGCTGCCTGAATAAAAGCCTTGTTTCGAGCATTGGGCCTCACTTTTGTGTTCACTGGATGGTTTTTTCATGGGTTACTCCGAGCCCATTCCCGTGAGGCCGCCCTGAAGGGTCGGGGACTTCAGAATCGGGGAATTTTTTTTGTGTATTCTAATTGAGGAGTTCGACCCACTCATGCGCCCAGCCTACTGAGGAAAGCTATTGCAGCAAATAAACGAGTGCATGTTGGAAGGGATTCGTGAGGGATTTCTCCTTCTACGATCGTGTTCGACAATGAGGCTTGCTTTCAGACAAAACGAACATTAAGAGCAACATCGCCTGGCTACTCTGATTAATGATTCCAAACTAACCACAGTGTCATTGTCAAGTAAGAACTCTAAATTTACAACTTTGGTGAAATATTAACGAGAATCTTCATGACATTTATTCAAAATTGATTCAACAATGCACTGTGGGATTTGGATTTTGAGCATTCAGTCACGTGATGAACATTTTAAAAGCATGCACTAACGCACTTTGCAATTTATTTGGTGGAACTTCCAGTTGTGAACAAGGCAATCGCCGAAACGTTAGCGAATGGAAGTTTGCTGTGCTGCCTGAATAAAAGCCTTGTTTCCAGCTTTGGGCCTCACTTTTGTGTTCACTGGATGGTTTTTTCATGGGTTACTCCGAGCCCATTCCCGTGAGGCCGCCCTGAAGGGTCGGGGACTCCAGAATCGGGGAAATGTTTTCGTGTATTCTAATTGAGGAGTTCGACCCCTTCATGCGCCCAGCCTACTGAGGAAAGCTATTGCAGCAAATAAACGAGCGCATGTTGGAAGGGATTCGTGAGGGATTTCTCCTTCTACGATCGTGCTCGACAATGAGGCTTGCTTTCAGACAAAACGAACATTAAGAGCAACATCGCCTGGCTACTCTGATTAATGATTCCAAACTAACCACAGTCATTGTCATGTAAGAACTCTAAATTTACAACTTTGGTGAAATATTAACGAGAATCTTCATGACATTTATTCAAAATTGATTCAACAATGCACTGTGGGATTTGTATTTCGAGCATTCAGTCACGTGAGGAACATTTTAAAAGCACGCACTAACGCACTTTGCAATTTATTTGGTGGAACTTCCAGATGTGAACAAGGCAATCACCGAAACGTTAGCGAATGGAAGTTTGCTGTGCTGCCTGAATAAAAGCCTTGTTTCCAGCATTGGGCCTCACTTTTGTGTTCACTGGATGGTTTTTCATGGGTTACTCCGAGCCCATTCCCGTGAGGCCGCCCTGAAGGGTCGGGGACTCCAGAATCGGGGAAATGTTTTTGTGTATTCTAATTGAGGAGTTCGACCCACTCATGTGCCCAGCCTACTGAGGTAAGCTATTGCAGCAAATAAACGAGTACATGTTGGAAGGGATTCGTGAGGGATTTCTCCTTTTACGATCGTGTTCGACAATGAGGCTTGCTTTCGAGCAAAACGAACATTAAGAGCAACATCGCCTGCCTACTCTGATTAATGATTCCAAACTAACCACAGTGTCATTGTCAAGTAAGAACTCTAAATTTACAACTTTGGTGAAATATTAACGAGAATCTTCATGACATTTATTCAAAATTGATTCAACAATGCACTGTGGGATTTGTATTTCGAGCATTCAGTCACGTGATGAACATTTTAAAAGCACGCACTAACGCACTTTGCAATTTATTTGGTGGAACTTCTAGCTGTGAACAAGGCAATCGCCGAAACGTTAGCGAATGGAAGTTTGCTGTGCTGCCTGAATAAAAGCCTTGTTTCCAGCAGTGGGCCTCACTTTTGTGTTCACTGGATGGTTTTTTCATGGGTTACTCCGAGCCCATTCCCGTGAGGCCGCCCTGAAGGGTCGGGGACTTCAGAATCGGGGAAATTTTTTTGTGTATTCTAATTGAGGAGTTCGACCCACTCATGCGCCCAGCCTACTGAGGAAAGCTATTGCAGCAAATAAACGAGTGCATGTTGGAAGGGATTCGTGAGGGATTTCTCCTTCTACGATCGTGTTCGACAATGAGGCTTGCTTTCAGACAAAACGAACATTAAGAGCAACATCGCCTGGCTACTCTGATTAATGATTCCAAACTAACCACAGTGTCATTGTCAAGTAAGAACTCTAAATTTACAACTTTGGTGAAATATTAACGAGAATCTTCATGACATTTATTCAAAATTGATTCAACAATGCACTGTGGGATTTGTATTTCGAGCATTCAGTCACGTGAGGAACATTTTAAAAGCACGCACTAACGCACTTTGCAATTTATTTGGTGGAACTTCCAGATGTGAACAAGGCAATCACCGAAACGTTAGCGAATGGAAGTTTGCTGTGCTGCCTGAATAAAAGCCTTGTTTCCAGCTTTGGGCCTCACTTTTGTGTTCACTGGATGGTTTTTTCATGGGTTACTCCGAGCCCATTCCCGTGAGGCCGCCCTGAAGGGTCGGGGACTCCAGAATCAGGGAAATGTTTTCGTGTATTCTAATTGAGGAGTTCGACCCCTTCATGCGCCCAGCCTACTGAGGAAAGCTATTGCAGCAAATAAACGAGCGCATGTTGGAAGGGATTCGTGAGGGATTTCTCCTTCTACGATCGTGCTCGACAATGAGGCTTGCTTTCAGACAAAACGAACATTAAGAGCAACATCGCCTGGCTACTCTGATTAATGATTCCAAACTAACCACAGTCATTGTCATGTAAGAACTCTAAATTTACAACTTTGGTGAAATATTAACGAGAATCTTCATGACATTTATTCAAAATTGATTCAACAATGCACTGTGGGATTTGTATTTCGAGCATTCAGTCACGTGAGGAACATTTTAAAAGCACGCACTAACGCACTTTGCAATTTATTTGGTGGAACTTCCAGATGTGAACAAGGCAATCACCGAAACGTTAGCGAATGGAAGTTTGCTGTGCTGCCTGAATAAAAGCCTTGTTTCCAGCATTGGGCCTCACTTTTGTGTTCACTGGATGGTTTTTCATGGGTTACTCTGAGCCCATTCCCGTGAGGCCGCCCTGAAGGGTCGGGGACTCCAGAATCGGGGAAATGTTTTTGTGTATTCTAATTGAGGAGTTCGACCCACTCATGTGCCCAGCCTACTGAGGTAAGCTATTGCAGCAAATAAACGAGTACATGTTGGAAGGGATTCGTGAGGGATTTCTCCTTTTACGATCGTGTTCGACAATGAGGCTTGCTTTCGAGCAAAACGAACATTAAGAGCAACATCGCCTGCCTACTCTGATTAATGATTCCAAACTAACCACAGTGTCATTGTCAAGTAAGAACTCTAAATTTACAACTTTGGTGAAATGTTAACGAGAATCTTCATGACATTTATTCAAAATTGATTCAACAATGCACTGGGGGATTTGTATTTCGAGCATTCAGTCACGTGATGAACATTTTAAAAGCACGCACTAACGCACTTTGCAATTTATTTGGTGGAACTTCCAGCTGTGAACAAGGCAATCGCCGAAACGTTAGCGAATGGAAGTTTGCTGTGCTGCCTGAATAAAAGCCTTGTTTCCAGCATTGGGCCTCACTTTTGTGTTCACTGGATGGTTTTTTCATGGGTTACTCCGAGCCCATTCCCGTGAGGCCGCCCTGAAGGGTCGGGGACTTCAGAATCGGGGAAATTTTTTTGTGTATTCTAATTGAGGAGTTCGACCCACTCATGCGCCCAGCCTACTGAGGAAAGCTATTGCAGCAAATAAACGAGTGCATGTTGGAAGGGATTCGTGAGGGATTTCTCCTTCTACGATCGTGTTCGACAATGAGGCTTGCTTTCAGACAAAACGAACATTAAGAACAACATCGCCTGGCTACTCTGATTAATGATTCCAAACTAACCACAGTGTCATTGTCAAGTAAGAACTCTAAATTTACAACTTTGGTGAAATATTAACGAGAATCTTCATGACATTTATTCAAAATTGATTCAACAATGCACTGTGAGTTTTGTATTTCTAGCATTCAGTCACGTGATGAACATTTTAAAAGCACGCACTAATGCACTTTGCAATTTATTTGGTGGAACTTCCAGCTGTGAACAAGGCAATCGCCGAAACGTTAGCGAATGGAAGTTTGCTGTGCTGCCTGAATAAAAGCCTTGTTTCCAGCTTTGGGCCTCACTTTTGTGTTCACTGGATGGTTTTTTCATGGGTTACTCCGAGCCCATTCCCGTGAGGCCGCCCTGAAGGGTCAGGGACTCCAGAATCGGGGAAATATTTTCGTGTATTCTAATTGAGGAGTTCGACCCACTCATGCGCCCAGCCTACTAAGGAAAGCTATTGCAGCAAATAAGCGAGCGCATGTTGGAAGGGATTCGTGAGGGATTTCTCCTTCTACGATCGTGTTCGACAATGAGGCTTGCTTTCAGACAAAACGAACATTAAGAGCAACATCGCCTAGCTACTCTGATTAATGATTCCAAACTAACCACAGTGTCATTGTCAAGTAAGAACTCTAAATTTACAACTTTGGTGAAATATTAACGAGAATCTTCATGACATTTCTTCAAAATTGATTCAACAATGCACTGTGAGTTTTGTATTTCGAGCATTCAGTCACGTGATGAACATTTTAAAAGCACCCACTAATGCACTTTGCAATTTATTTGGTGGAACTTCCAGCTGTGAACAAGGCAATCGCCGAAACGTTAGCGAATGGAAGTTTGCTGTGCTGCCTGAATAAAAGCCTTGTTTCCAGCTTTGGGCCTCACTTTTGTGTTCACTGAATGGTTTTTTCATGGGTTACTCCGAGCCCATTCCCGTGAGGCCGCCCTGAAGGGTCGGGGACTCCAGAATCGGGGAAATGTTTTCGTGTATTCTAATTGAGGAGTTCGACCCACTCATGCGCCCAGCCTACTGAGGAAAGCTATTGCAGCAAATAAGCGAGCGCATGATGGAAGGGATTCGTGAGGGATTTCTCCTTCTACGATCGTGCTCGACAATGAGGCTTGCTTTCAGACAAAACGAACATTAAGAGCAACATCGCCTAGCTACTCTGATTAATGATTCCAAACTAACCACAGTGTCATTGTCAAGAAAGAACTCTAAATTTACAACTTTGGTGAAATATTAACGAGAATCTTCATGACATTTATTCAAAATTGATTCAACAATGCATTGTGAGTTTTGTATTTCGAGCATTCAGTCACGTGATGAACATTTTAAAAGCACGCACTAACGCACTTTGCAATTTATTTGGTGGAACTTCCAGTTGTGAACAAGGCAATCGCCGAAACGTTAGCGAATGAAAGTTTGCTGTGCTGCCTGAATAAAAGCCTTGTTTCCAGCTTTGGGCCTCACTTTTGTGTTCACTGGATGGTTTTTTCATGGGTTACTCCGAGCCCATTCCCGTGAGGCCGCCCTGAAGGGTCGGGGACTCCAGAATCGGGGAAATGTTTTCGTGTATTCTAATTGAGGAGTTCGATCCACTCATGCGCCCAGCGTACTGAGGAAAGCTATTGCAGCAAATAAACGAGCGCATGTTGGAAGGGATTCGTGAGGGATTTCTCCTTCTACGATCGTGCTCGACAATGAGGCTTGCTTTCAGACAAAACAAACATTAAGAGCAACATCGCCTGGCTACTCTGATTAATGATTCCAAACTAACCACAGTGTCATTGTCAAGTAAGAACTCTAAATTTACAACTTTGGTGAAATATTAACGAGAATCTTCATGACATTTATTCAAAATTGATTCAACAATGCACTGTGGGATTTGTATTTCGAGCATTCAGTCACGTGATGAACATTTTAAAAGCACGCACTAACGCACTTGCAATTTATTTGGTGGAACTTCCAGCTGTGAACAAGGCAATCGCCGAAACGTTAGCGAATGGAAGTTTGCTGTGCTGCCTGAATAAAAGCCTTGTTTCCAGCATTGGGCCTCACTTTTGTGTTCACTGGATATATATATGTATATATATATATATATATATATATATTATCTACTGGCGGTCGCCAGTAGGTAGTAGGTAGTTAGAACCTAGTTATTATAGGAAAATGGCAACATTCTATTCTCAATAACTTTGGCGCCGATTGATGAATCTTCGTGAAGTTTTCAAAACTAACTCTTGGTTGAGATCAGCTCTTATGTTGAAAGTTTATGGTTTATTCGTCAAGGGGGGGCCAAGAAAAAAGGGGGGTCCCGAAACGTGTTTTTTCAATGTTAATTTCCATAGGAAACTTTAGACAACGCTACAGGTCGAACGGGTGAATGGAATTGCCCCACATTTGGCAGGGAAAAGGGTCTTGGTCTAGAAAGCACGCTTTTGTTTATTTTTCTGTAAATCCGTTCAGTAGTTTTTGAGAAATATCAAAATTTACAGATATCGATATTTGGGAATTCTGCCATCTGATTGGCTGAGGCGTTACGAGCACGAGCTTGCTGCTGATTGGCTGCGAGTGCTGTGAGCGTTTGTAACTAGGAAGTGTTGGCTGCCATTTTGTGATTCTGTTGAAGTGAGTAAGGGGGAAAAAGTGCAAAAAATGTGGGAAAGAGGAGGGTAGGAGCACTGTAACCTTTGTGGGGTGTTTAGGGTGTGCTATAGAGGGGGTGCGCAGTGAACTAATCATACTTACCGGTGTGAAAGTTCTAGGCTATGAAAATTAAGTGAGGTACTGTCTTGTGTGAGGTTTCTAAGGTGAGCTTGTGCGCGACTCAAGGATTAAAGCGTGAGCCCACACTGTGTGTCTTATGCTGTGAAGTCATGTGCCCTGGCCGCTGCGGTACAGTTGTGGAAGTAGTGTTAGCATGTGTTTATACCTACTAGGATGAACTACTGACCCGTAGTGGTGTGAAAGTCCTGGGTACAGAAAATATGTGAGGTATTGTCTAGAGTCTCATGGAAGGAGGAAGTGTTGTCCGCCATTTTGTTATTCCGTTGAAGCGAGTAAGGGGAAAAAAGGGCAAAAAAGTGGGGAATAGGAGGGTAGGGGCACTGTAACCTCTGTGGGGTGTTTAGGGTGTGCTATAGAGGGGGTGCAAAGCGAACTACTCATACCTACCGGTCTGAAAGTGCTGGGTACGGAAATTAAGTGAGGTATTGCGTAGTCCGATGCTGCTAAGGTGAGCTGCTGCAGGAGTCGGGGTAGAAAGCGTGAGCCTAAACTGTGTGTCTTATGGTGTGAAGTCATGTGCCCTGGCCGCTGCAGCACACCTGTGGAAGTAGTGTCAGCATGTGTTTATACCTACTAGGACAAACTACTGACTCCTACTGGTTTGAAAGTTCTGGGGTGCGGAAAATACGTGAGGTATTGTCTAGAGTCTCATGGTGCTAAGCTGAGGTGCTGCCGGAGTCGGGGATGAAAGTGTGAGTCCAAACTGTGTGTCATATGCTGTGAAGTCATGTGCTCAGGCTGCTGTGCCACATCTGTCAAGTAGTGTCAGCATGTAGTTATACCTACCCGGAGGAACTTTTGTTTTGAACATTGTAATTTGTGTATGGTGCTTAGGGGGTGTTATACAGGGAGTGCGAAGGTAAATCAGCGCGTATCAAATCAATACGGTATTTGTAAAGCGCAAACTACTCACCGCTATGGGTCTGAAGGCCCTCGAGGCCGGCGAGGAAATTATGTGAGCTATTAAGTGAGCTATTGCCCAGAGTCACATGGTGCTTAGCTGAGGTGTCCAAAGGTGTCCTTCATTAGCATTTCCTAACCTGCCCCAGTCAATGTGCCTAGGTCATTTCCACTACAATGCACAATCATGAGGTCATGGTGTGGAAGATGCAAAGAGGTTTTAACCAAAGGTAGCAATTGGTGCAACTTCAATCTTCTATGTGTAAACCATTTAATGTCCACATTTTGTAAACCTAGGTCTAAGTCAATACGTCTGTGTTCTGCATACCTCTTGCACCTGAAAATATAGCTATGTCCTACGATCCACACTAGGATTGTGAAGGTATGTTTATGTTTGGGGGGATTTTATATAGCGCTCTATCGCTCCGAGGAGCATCTTGGCGCTAGGTTCAATTTGTGTGGTTCGTAGGCAGAAGGGAGATGTAATAGACCCTAAAGTAGATATTAGACCAGGGTTTTGCAGGTGGAGGCAGTTAGGTTATAAATCCAGGTTTTAATGGCTTTCCTGAATTTGCTCTCACAGGAGATTTCACGAATTTGAGGTGGAAGTGTGTTCCAGGCTCTAGAGCCTTTGACCGCCAGGGACTTTCCCCCTCTAGTGGCCAATCGAAACTTTGGAATGGTCATTAGGTTGGCCGTAGCAGATCTTAGATGACGTCCGGGGTGGTAGCGATTAAATTTGTTAGTCAGGTAGGTAGGGCCTCTTTTATGGAATGCTCTGAAAGAGATGATCAGTAGTTTGAATAGGATTCTCTTTTGGATAGGGAGCCAGTGGAGGGTGTCAAGTGCTGCGGATGCTGAGGATTTTCTTGGCATTTTTAGCACCAGCCTTGCTGCAGTATTTTGCACCATCTGCAGCTTATGTAGGAAGGCCTTGTTGGCACCCACATACAGTCCGTTACAATAGTCCAACCTAGATGTAATCAATGCCACCGCTACCGTTTTCCTTGCTGGTAGGGGGAGGAAGTCAAAGAATTTCCGAAGGCTTTTGATGATATTGAAACAGGAGCCAGCCACTTCACTAGTCTGTTGCTTGAAGGATAGTGCCTCGTCAATTTTAATTCCTAAATTTCGGGCACTCTTTATGGTACTCGGCGGGGTTTCAGCATTAGGTGGCCAGCAGGTTTGGGGAGAAAACAGATTATTTTTCCCAAAGGGTAAAATTTCCGTCTTTGCAGTGTTGCATCTCAGGTGGTTTGTGTTCATCCACTCGAAAGTGGCCTTCAGACAATCTCTGAGGGAACGTTCAGCAATTGCCGCGTCCTCATCTAGGATTACAACTAGTTGAGTATCATCGGCGTAGGCTATTGAGCTGATAGCAAAAGAGGAGATAAGTTTCATTAGGGGGACCATATATAGGTTAAACAATATGGGGCTTAAGCTAGAGCCCTGAGGTACCCCAGATTGAACTTCTCTTGCCTCAGAGTAATGTGGACCTAGGAGAATAGTCTGTTTTCTTTGTCTGAGGAAGTTGGTAAACCATTTCAACACGGTGCCCCCTATGCCTGCACTACTCAGGCGATGAAGTAGAATATCATGGGACACCGTGTCGAACGCCGCAGAGAGATCCAGTAGGATCAGGACGGCTCTTTTGCCCTGATCCAAAGCGGCCCTGATAGTTTCCGTTGAGAAAATAAGGGCAGATTCAGTTGAGTGGTGAGAGCGAAAACCTGCTTGATTGGGATGTAGCAAATTGTTGTTCTCGAGATATGCTGTGAGTTGTTTGTTTACACATGTCTCTGTGAGTTTGCATAGTGCTGGAAGAAGTGATATGGGTCGGAGGTTTGACAGTGTCGTAGGGTCCTGAATAGTTTTTTTCTGAAGGGGTTTGACTACCGCGACCTTCCAGCATGCGGGGATATCTCCTGTTTGTAGGGAGGAGTTCAGGATTGAGTTTATAATTGGGTTGACCTCATCTTTTATAGCCTTGAGCAGTAGGGGTGGACAGGGGTCAAGAGGGGAGCCTGAATTCAATTTAGAGATAGCTTGAGCAGACTCGGTAGAATTAATCAAAGTATAATTATCCCATGTGGTAGTACAAGGTGAGTCTATTTGGATGGTAGGGTCAGCTGTATTTAATGCTGGTTGACTGATCTGTGGAAACTCTTTTGTAAAGTTTGTAATTTTCTGTTCGAAAAATTCCGCTATTTTGTCACAGAGGGCTTGGGACGGTGGAATTTCCTGTGATAGTATTTTGGGTTTTCTGAAGCCATTGACTATTTGGAATATTTCTTTTTGATTGTTGTTGGTCGATTCTATCAAGTTGGTGTAATAGTTAGTTTTCGCCAACTTGATGGAGGTATGGTAATTCCTCCTAACATTCTTATAGATTTCCCTATCTTCCTTTTTATAATGGCGACGCCATTTTCTTTCCAGGAGTTTCACTACTCTTAGCGTAGCTTTTAGGGATTTAGTGTACCAGGGAGCGGATTTTTTCCTTTGTATTTTGTTAGATTTGGCTCCTCCTGTTGTCAGTTTTTCCCCAATGGATTTCACCCAGTTGTTATAGTTTGCGTAATCAGTGCACACATTTCCCACTGGTGTTGGTTTTGCTGTCTGTACCCAGTTCATTAATTCCGGGTGCTCGATGATTTTTTTCCAGCAGGGGGTGGGATTTGTGGTGGTGGGAATTGACTTAGTTTCTTTATTGTTGTCTATTTTTAGATTAAAACTCATAAGTTTATGGTCTGACCATGTTTGGGTCAGAGGAGGATCAACAGTTAGTGTATTGATTTTCGAGCATATGCAATCTAATATATGCCCGGCATTATGAGTAGGCTCCTGAGTTAGAATCGTCAAGCCTAGTATGGTCAATATGTCTTTAAAGTAAACCGTGTTGGGGTCATTGGGGTTATCCAAATGTATATTTATATCTCCTAGTAGAGTGAAATTGGCCGAGCGTAGAATTAGGTTAGCGAGAGCTTCCCCAAAGCTGTCCAAGAAGCGGGTAGCTTGTCCGGGGGGTCGATATATTAATAGACCAGAAAAAGTGAAAGAGTCATGGGCTTGCAGACTGAAACTGAGGCATTCAGCTTCTTTTATTTCAGATATTTCCGCAGTGGTGCATTTAAAGGAGTCACGATAAATTATGGCTAATCCTCCTCCACGTTGATGAGGTCGGTCCAATCTCTGAATTAGAAAGCCCGGGGGGAGGGCATTAACTATATCGGGATTGGTCCAGTCTTTGAGCCACGTCTCAGTTACCATTAGGCAGTTGAGATCCATTTCAGTAATGAGGTCATATATATGTTGAGCGTTCTTGCACATGGAGCGTGCATTTATAAGTGCTCCCTTAAGGGTCCTCCCAGTATTTTTAAGGCGTTGTGTCGTGGAGGGTAATATGTGTTGCTTGCATTGTGGGCAAGAAAAGGGTTCAGTCCATTTTTCTACCACGATGGTTTGGGGACAGTTCAAAGAATGGGTGTTCAATGATAATAAGTAATCTTTAGTGGGTGACATGGGGGTAAATGGGACGTAATTTATGGCCCTAGGCCCGGACTTAGCGCGGACGGGCGCAGACGGGCAGGACTTTGGCTTGACTTCGGCGCCACTCCGGCGCCGCTGTTCGCGTCCGCTGCGCGGAGGTGTGCCTATCTCCTTTTGTAGTCTCGGCGCTGGGGACTAGAGCGCTGGGACTGGCTACTTACTCCAATATGGCCGCCACTGATCTAGTATAGCGTCAGGGTCTATGGCAATGTATCCGAGGGTCAGGGGAGTGCAGAGATGCTAGGTTCGCTATTAAAATACGGCGCTAAACAGAAATAACGGGAACTTTCGGATTTGTATTAAAAAGAGAATGCTGCGAGTGGCCTAACACCCGGCTTTCCGCCTCAGGTGTAAACACAAAGAACACAAGTCTCGCGAGTGCTCGCGATGCCTCCTTTTGTAGTCTCGGCGCTGGGGACTAGAGCGCTGGGACTGGCTACTTACTCCAATATGGCCGCCACTGATCTAGTATAGCGTCAGGGTCTATGGCAATGTATCCGAGGGTCAGGGGAGTGCAGAGATGCTAGGTTCGCTATTAAAATACGGCGCTAAACAGAAATAACGGGAACTTTCGGAATTGTATTAAAAAGAGAATGCTGCGAGTGGCCTAACACCCGGCTTTCCGCCTCAGGTGTAAACACAAAGAACACAAGTCTCGCGAGTGCTCGCGATGCCTCCTTTTGTAGTCTCGGCGCTGGGGACTAGAGCGCTGGGACTGGCTACTTACTCCAATATGGCCGCCACTGATCTAGTATAGCGTCAGGGTCTATGGCAATGTATCCGAGGGTCAGGGGAGTGCAGAGATGCTAGGTTCGCTATTAAAATACGGCTCTAAACAGAAATAACGGGAACTTTCGGAATTGTATTAAAAAGAGAATGCTGCGAGTGGCCTAACACCCGGCTTTCCGCCTCAGGTGTAAACACAAAGATGTCTGTAGCTCATGCAGTTCCTTGGTAGAATAAGAGATATGTTTAAAGATGGAGAAGTACTTTTTTTTGCCATACAAAACGATACGTGATTGGGAGTTGAAAAGCATTCTTTTTTAAAAGTAGGGTGCACATTCGTTTTGTGGAAAAACATCTTTGTGATTGGTTAAGAAAAAGCAGTTTCAACGTGGAGTACATATCCTAGGATAAAATTTGCTCAACTGAACCACAGCTGCTACTTGCATTTGGAAGGCACTGTTCGAACTTAAAACAATCGTGAACTTTTAACCTGCACGTGCCATTAAATGTTCGAGAAAATGTTGCAAAAAAAATTGTTAAGTTTAAAAAAATGGATGAACTTTTAACGTGCACATGTTGTAGAATGTTCTAGAAAGTGTGTTGATAGAATACATTGCACTTCTGGCTTCTATGTGTTGTTGAATATTAAAAAAACGGTTTATATGGAAAATTAAAAAGAAACCAATCGAGAGAAGTTTTGAAACCTAAAAGAATAAAGGAACTATTTTAATTTGTTCTTTACATATGTTTATGTGCGGAGCAACAAAATTATAGACACAACAGCACCAGGAAGAGGAAGAAGCAGGGAGTGGGTGGACGGGGGAGATGGGCAGAATGGCACACATGCACAATTGAGTACAGCACAAGTATAGACAAACAATGGCCAAAATGAAACACACCAACAAGGAGCACATGTCACACAACCCGCCAACATCACACCACTGGACGAGCATAGAAGTGAAAACCACGCTGCATTCATACAGGATGTGTACAAAGGCCAGTCGTTGGTGTTGTGGGATGTCTGCGACCGGAGGTTATCATGGATGAGCTGCCGAGCACGTGGCACATGGGTGAGTTCACTGTGTGTTACATTGCCAAACAGCTTCTTCTCCCTCCCACGAGCCCCCACATTTTTCTACGGTGCGCTGTCATATCTCGTGCACTCGTACGGCACACCATTTAATGCCTATTCGCTCATGTCCTGCTACATTCAAACTACACCATAACAGTGCCATTTGGAGGTGGTGCATGGCACTTTACAACATCGAGTTCTGCGGCCTTTATGGCAGGCCACACCGGAACACAGACACACTTATAGCACTTCCTGTACACGGACATGTCCGAGACACCCTGTTCCCCTTGCCGGATAGGCACACCCTTGCGCTGACCTGTGTACTCCAGACCAGCACATGACGTTGTGCATGCAGGAGGATGCGTGCATAGCTACATATCCAGGCTCACTGCCAACACTGAGGTGACAGCATACTGTGATGTTGCAGGGCTCGTGCCTATCATGCTAAGACAATGACCACAGGGACACACTTGCTCAAATGCGGGTTTGGGGGGCGTTGGCGGTCCTGGAGTTGTTGCGATGAGTCTTGTGGCCCTCGTGGGTATCCCTGCATCATGCTCATTGATTCTATGGCACCTGTGGGTGTTCTGGTGTGGCTCTTGGTTGTGTTCCGTTTCATGGTGCAGGTAGTCGTCCTGATTAACACCAGCAGAAAGCAGGTGTAAAATACCTTGTGCTAACGTGGCTTATCGCCGGAATTTGTTTCGCATTGCAGTTGGTGTGAAAGTTGTGATGTGATTCTTTTCATGTGCAGAACAATATACGAACTGAGCAGTGTATCTCGTCAAGATCCAGCACTTGACGTACTATTCCCTATCAATATAAATCAATGAGAGTTCTGAATTGATTTTGTGTGTACATTGTGAGTGCAGCCACTACCTCAGTGCAATTCAATACAGGATTTTAGTATTTAGAATAAATCGCAAAGGTGCACCTCGTGTCTTTTTGTACAGGAACGGCTAGTCTGCATTTCATTATCAGCACTGTAATGGAAGTAAAGTTGAGATAAATCTAACACACTATTCAGAAGTTGGTGTAAACTGCAGACATCACCAGTATTCCCACAATAAGTGCCCGAAAATGTAACACCATGGTGGACTCCTTCAAATAACAGTAATAAGAACAAGAAAGTCACCCAGCAGTGAAGAGAACAAGCAAAAACGTTATTAATTTTTTTTAAAACTTTATTTTTTTATAAGTATATATGTAAACAATAAACGAAAAACTATTTGCTAAATTTATTAACATATATATAAATGATAAACTAATAAACAAAATGTAAAAATAATAGAAAACAAGAAGGCGGAACACTCCTGTGGGGACCATGGATGTCAACGACAGAGCCTAGAAAATAAAGCACAAAATAAGGACGTGTGTAATGGGCATATCAAAGGAGAGAGGCACAGAGAAACAGAGAAGGAAAAAAAAGCCAGAGAGAAAAATAGAGGGAAAGAAAGAAAGGGAGTGTGAAAGGGAGAAGGAAGAGAGAGAGTTAGAGAGATAGAAGGAAAAGAAGGAAGAGAGAGAGAGAGAGAGAGAGAGACAGACACTGCCGCCTCTGCGCATCCACGAGCAAATAATTACCTGGTGCCACCGGAGTGTGCAGCATTGGGCACTCCACATGCCCGTCAAAAGTCATCCCAGATATGTCTCTGAGTCCTGAGTAATGAATGGTGGAGACCACTTCAGGTGCTTGGCGGATCGCACAGATGTCGTTGAGTCCTGAGTCATGAATGGCGGAGACCACATCATCTTCTCCACGTCCCGGCAGATCTCACACATGTCGCTGAGTCCTGAGTCATCAATGGCGGAGACCACATCAGCTTTTTGGGCCACTAAGCCTTTGGAAGTTAAGTTCGTGCTACGTGGTGGTAGGCCCCTGATGGCCATATGAGCTTCTGGTGGCACTAACCCTGTGCATCTGAAGTCCATGCCAAGGGGGTGGTAGGCCCCTGACGGCTATACAGATCAGGGTGCGACTAACATTCTGCGCAACTTTTCAAAGACTCTTTATGGTTGAGACACGTGGAGCGTCTGCCATCTAGTCAGCACCGGCAATAAAGGATGTGACGTTGTCGATCTATTATATTTTCGTGGTCACATGGCCTGTGACGCATGTGCCTGATGGGTGTGGTGTGTGTGCAAACCTGCCCTGAGGGAGTGGCCGTGAGATGTTGAGAAGTAGACCACTGACCTGCACACCAACAGCGAGTACGCCTGCGACAGGTAGGTATGAGGGGCCAACGTCAGAAAGTAATCGCAGTGGCGTGGCGTACGACGGAACAGGGCAGGGATAGCTACAATAACGCGGATGGCTCATAGTATTGCGTCTGTGAGTCGTGCGGACTGGCCGCAGCTGGCCCTCTGCAAGCCTGGGTGCGAACTGTTTATAACTCACACTACATAAACATTGAAAAACCATTTTGTGATTCAGTCCGTCAGCTGGCATTTGTCCGAGGCATTTGTGAAAACATATCGGAGTTCTTTCTGTGATAGATACCCCTTTGACGCTGCCTCTCCCCACATCAGCAGGTAACGCACCCTCTTCCCACATTACCATCATACCCCCAACAACCTTCTTGGGCCTGGAAGTGTCCCTGTGCGGTTGGACAAAGATGAATCTTAGACATGTATAGATTTACGTATAAAAAAAAATATTTAAAGAAAAGAACAACAAATAATACTGAAGGGAGTCTGGTCGCTGCCATGAAGTTGGGGTCACTGCCATTCAGGACTCAGGACATAGTTACACATGTGGGATCGGCTTGTGTTAAAGAGGGTTAGTGGGACTACGTGTCGCGGCCTTGCATATCAAAATATGCATCACTGATCGAAGAGAGTGTGGTGCTGTGGTCGGTGCCACGGACTTGGGGTCACTGCCATTCAGGACTCAGGACAGTTACACATGTGGGATCGGCTTGTGTTAAAGAGGGTTAGTGGCAGCAGAAGTATTGAGACTGTATGAGCCTGTGATGATGCTTGGTGTGGACGTGCCGCATTGGCAGCAATGTGTCTTGGCTACTGGACTGCGTCATGTGGAATCAGGACTCTATCTGAATTGTGAGGCATGCTGACCGTAGTGTAGGCCAGAGGTAGCGGTGAGCAAGGGCCCACAGCCACATGCATACGTTGGTGGCCCCACCGGCCTGCGTAGTGGAGATTCAGTGGCACCACGTGTCACCGGTCTTCCATATGCAAATACCCCTCACTAATCGAAGGGAGTGTGGTGCTGTGGTCGCTGTTACGAAGTTCGGGTCACTGACGTTCAGGACTCAGGACACAGTTACACATGTGGGATCGGTTTGTGTTGAACAGGGTTAGTGGCACCACGTGCTGTTGTCCTTGCATATGGAATATGTCTCACTCATGAGAGGGAGTCTGGTGCTGTGGTCACTACCACGGACTTGGGGTCACTGCCATTCTGGACTCAGGACACAGTTCCACATGTGGGATCGGCTTGTTTTAAAGAGGGTTAGTGGGACTACGTGTCGCCGGCCTTGCATATGGAAATATGTCTAACTGATCAAAGAGTATGCTGCTGTGGTCGCTGCCACGGACTTGGGGTCACTGCCATTCAGGACTCAGGACACAGTTACACATGTGGGATCGGCTTGTGTTGGACAGTGTTAGTTGGCAACACATGTCCAAAATTCAAATTGTGAGGTCTGCTGCCCGCCGTGTAGACTGCTGAGTGTTCATTTGTACTTGAAAGTGATTTTGAACATAGTACTAAAGCTATAACTGATATAAAAAATGTTCAAGAAGAAAGGATACTAAAAGGATATTATGTAGATCTGAGGCCTGTAATAGTTACTTGCCTTGTGGACTCTGTAGTTAATGAATGAAGAAATTATTTTCATTGTGAGCCCTACTGAGTGCAGTGTAGGCGTATGATGAAAAGATGAAATAAGTATACAGTACATTGACAAAGTGTTGTATTTTCTGAGAACAATCTTGATGGAAATTAGCATTTAAAATTGGAATTGCGAGCTGTACTGCCTGTAGTGTAGACTGCTATTCCATGTTAGTTTGCATTTGAAGATTAATTTGGTCATTGTAGTAAAGCTATAACTGATATAAAAAATAATATTCTTGAAGCGAGGATACTAAAAGGATAATATGTAGGGGGTAGGACTGTGATAGTTGCCTACTGGGGTCTGTAGTTGCATATGGAAATACCCCTCATTGATCAAAGGGAGTGTGGTGCTGTGGTCGCTGCCACATACTTGGGGTGACTGCTATTCAGGACTCAGGACACAGTTACACATGTGGGATCGGGTTGTGTTAAAGAGGGTTAGTGGGACTACGTGTTGCCGGCCTTGCATACCGAAATATGCCTCACTGATTGAAGGGAGTGTTGTGCTGTGGTCGTTGCCACGGACTTGGGGTGACTGCCATTCAGGACTCAGGTCACAGTTACACATGTGGGATCGGCTTGTGTTGAACAGAGTTATTGGCACCACGTGTTGCTGCCGTTGCATATGGATATATGCCTAACTAATCAGAGGGAGTATGCTGCTGTGGTCGCTGCCATGGACTTGGGGTCACTGCCATTCAGGACTCAGGACACAGTTCCACATGTGGGATTGTTCGGCTTGTGTTGAACAGAGTTATTGGCACCACTTGTCGCTGCCGTTGCATATCGATATATGCCTAACTAATCAGAGGGAGTATGCTGCTGTGGTCGCTGCCATGGACTTGGGGTCACTGCCATTCAGGACTCATGACACGGTTCGACATGTGGGATTGTTCGGCTTGTGTTGAACGGAGTTATTGGCACCACGTGTCGCCGCAGTTGCATATGGAAATATGCCTCACTGATCGAAGGGAGTCTGGTGCTGTGGTTGTCTCCTGGAGTTAGGGTCACCACCATTCAGGACTTAGGACGCAGTTCCACATGTGGGATCGGCTTGTGTTGAAGACGGTTAGTGGCACCATTTGTCGCCGGTCTTCCACAGTGAAGGCCAGAGGTAGCGGTGAGCTAGGGTCCACAGCCACATGCATACATTGGTGACCCAAACAAACCTTGTGTAGTACAGGTTCAGTGGCACCACGTGTCGCCTGTCTTCCATGTGGAAATACCCCTTGGTGATCGATGGGAGTCTGGTGCTGTGGTCGCTGCCATTTAGGACTCGGGACACAGTTACACATGTGGGATCGGCTTGTGTTGAACAGGGTTAGTTGGCACCACGTGTCACCTGTCTTCCACAGTGTAGGCCGGAGGCAGCAGTCAGCAAAGGCCCACAGGCAGGTGACGTTGACTTGAGCTGCACAGACTGGGAGCATGTGGTCTTCTTAACCCATTATAGTGTCTTACACAATTTGCGTCGCTACTAATCTTGAATTGTGAACCGCGTAACCCCAGTGTAGGGCGGAGGCAGCGGTCAGAATGGGCGCACAGCTACGTGGCGATGATTTATGGTGCAGTGAGTTAGTAGCACCTGAAGCACACAGCGTGTGCGCACCGTGCGATGATGGGTGGTCTGGGTGGACCGCACTGGAAGCAAAGTGTCTTGCGAACTGGACTGCGACATCTGCAATCGCCACTGCATCTGAATTGTGAGCGCTGCTGTCCGCAGTGTAGATGAAAGGCAGTAGTCGGTACAGACATAAGTCTGCGGTGCTGTGCCGCTGGGTTCACAGGGGGCCTGTGTCGAGGAGGCCCACGATTATGGCGGCAGACAGGTGCCAGGGTGAGGGCTGCCGCTGTGACAGACTCGTTGGTCTTCCCTCAAGTGAACCACACCTAGGGTTTGGCCTATTTATTCATACTGCTACGCTGGAGTGGCGATCGTTGGAGCAGCCCACTCCGCTTCCGCTTCCAGGCGGAGACAACACAGCTACATGACCGAGATCTTCCCCACTGCCTGAGGCAACATGGTTGCGTCTACTGTGCACTACACTACAAGTATCAACAGTATATCTCCACATGGAGAGGTTTGTGCTTTGCATAGTGAGGTCTGTGCAGCACATCAGCGTTACACTTGGCATTGTGTGCTTTATTGTTGAAGGGTGACTGGCCTCCTTCATATATATTTGGTTGCCACATCTCCCAACATTCTGTTATTGTGTGGCTGAGGGGCATGGTATTTTGTGAAGGTCCGTTGTCCTGTTTTGCGCTGCCTTGGTGGTAGTAGGGGGGTGGTGCGGGGGGGAGGTTCTGGTGGTGGTGGCACTGGGTGTTGTGGTCTTGTTGCGTGTCGGACCTGCATGATAAGTAGCTCTATCACGTGTTGGTCTTTAGATGAGGCTGTGAGTTGGGTCCAATTCACAGAGTAGATAGTCGACCTCCTTACACCAGTTAAAGGTTGAAGTTAATTTGTTACTGCTAACTCAGCATATTGCCTGCATTTTGGATCGCATTGCAGATTTGGGCGGTAGTTGCAAATATGGGGAAGTGGTGTTTTCGTGTTTTTTTTTGCACGTGAACGCCTACTTTGCATTTCATTAGCATTAGTTGTGGCTCTCGTTTATTGAGATTTTGTTGGGGTAAGGTATCGATGGAAGAGTGGTGAGATTCACAGTTTTCACCAAGTTGAGAATGGGTTGATAATTAAAAAACACAGAAAAAAAGATAGGTTTAATGAACATTATAATTAGAAATTAGCATTTAAAAAATCTTTGAAATTCACAGAAAAAACCATAGGTTTTAGGCACGTTATAGTTAGAAATTAGCATTTAAAAAACCTTAGAAATTCACAGAAAAAACCATAGGTTTCAGGCACGTTATAGTTAGAAATGAGCATTTAAAAACCTTTGAAATTCACTGAAAAAACCATACGTTTCAGGGATGTTATAGTTAGTTGGACATTTGACTCATATAAAACCAGAGAAATTCCCCTGTTAAAGTTAGTTGAGCTAACTATAACTAGCTCCCCCGCAATGCACTGCTGATGATGTCACATATTACATCATTCATGACATGGTCAGTGACATCACTGATGACATCACTGATGACATCTCAAATGACATCACTGATGACATCATCCAAGTCAAAATCTGATGCACCTTATCAGACCCTAATATAACACTTGATACACCCACTCTAAAATACAGACTATAATATTCGAAACCATGAACACACCAATACCAGTTAGTACATATCCACTCACTAATTCCTAGGTCTACACACACATCCATTCATTCACCCATACAGTCTCTCATACATACAGTCAGCCATCAATACAGCATTATCATATCCAGTCACATATCTATACAGACACTCACACACCGCCTCTCATTCATAGAGTTATTCACACACCTAGTTAGTAATGGAAATAATCAATCACACTTTCATTTACTCACCTGTGCAGTTATACACATACCACATCACTTATTTAAACATATACTAACACATACTTACACTCTAATACAATAACTAATACAAGCACACACTGATCCATGCAGGCACTCTCACAATCACTCACTCTCACATATAGTCATTTATACAGTCCAACACTCATATATACTACCTTTCACATATGGAGTTTCTCACACATGTACCACTGAGGCATCCATTTACTCACCAAGACACTCATACACACACTCACCAAGCCATACAGCCCTTCACAGATACAGACTTGAACACATATACCCAGTGAATTATCCACTCACACATCTATGCACAGATTCACACCCCCCACCCACCTACACAGACACTCAGGCACCCATACAGTTACTCAGACAAGCAATCAGTAGCTCATATAGATCCTCATTTAGTTGCTAACCAAACCATGGAACTGCTTACACACCAACTGACAACCTAAACTGTGTGAATGTCTGTATCAGTTGCTAACACATGAATTAAGCAAGATACAATTAATCACTCACTTATACAGTCAGTCACACACCTACTTAATCATCCATCCTGACTCTTATACACCCATTCATTCTTCAATACACCTTGGCATATATATATAAAACATATTTACATATTATAGAAACACACATTCACTGGATGATGTCATCAGTGATGTCATCAGTGATGTCACTGACCATGTCATGAATGATGTAATATGTGACGTCATCAGCAGTGCATTGCGGGGGCGCGAGTTATAGTTAGCTCAACTAACTATAACTGGGGAATTTCTCTGGTTTTATATGAGCCAAATGTCCAACTAACTATAACATCCCTGAAACCTATGGTTTTTTCAGTGAATATATATATATATTTTTTTACACATGAACGGCCACAGAGACATAAATGACTTAGTTACAGCGGAACATAAATTTATGAGAGAGTTAGTGGGCCTTCCAGTCTCCACCCCCATTAAACCACTACTTCATGATCTGGGACGTCGCTCAATTAAAGATATTGTCGGACTCCGGCCTTTACTTTTCTGGGTTCGTCTTAGAAGGACGCCGGAACTCAGTAACTACGCTGCAGTCCTTGACGAACTTATTGATTTGAATGGTTTTGGGGTGATTCCTTGGCTGAAAAATTTAAGGGACTTGGTAATCAATCTGGGGCTAAAAGAAGAATGGCTATTACAGCAGCCCCCGCCAAAAGATTTCATTAAAAAATTGTACTGGGCGAGGACAGAAGCAAGGGACTTGGGAAATCCCAAGTGGGGCGCTTTAACCGACCAATTTTTGATCCATAAGCCAGTACCAAAGTTGGAATCGTTCCTTGATTTTATCTCTACACCAAGAGATAGATCTTTGTTCCTTAAAATGAGGTTTGGTACGCTACCCCTGAATGTTTTTACTAGTAGCTGGAAAAATTTTAAGCTCCACCAAGCAGCTTGTCCGGGGTGCTCTAACCCAACAGAATCACTGGGCCACTTCCTGTTTGCCTGTAGGGCATACAGGGGGGCTAGGAAAAGATGGCTAAGCCCTGTTTGTAGAAAATTGGGAACTAGGCACTGTTCAGTGGCCCTTCGTATCCTAACAACGGATGCTACATCTTTGATGGTAATCTGTGGGGTTGCCAAATTTTTGGGGAAAGCGTGGCAAATACGAACTAAGCTTGCTCAAATGAATACCGGGTAGACCGTTAAAATGTGTAATGGTGCCGTTTTATGAATTAGCACTTTATTAATTAGCATCTTTTGGCCTTGACTACTTTTCCCCGGGCTTGTTGTCCTTTTTTATTCCTAATCATGAATTTTAAGAAAACTTATTTTTAAACGCTTCTTTTTAGTGTGCATATGTATACTGTTTTTAGCAAATTATGGTGAAATTGTATTTACTAAATCTAATTCGATATATGTTGTACTCTATTTACTTTTATGATACCTTGCTATCGAATAAAGTATTACTTACTTACATAAATGACTTGAATACTAAATGTATAAATGTAAATAGTATTGAATTGATTGTAGCCACTCTACTTTGAAATGAGATGGGTATAACAGTATTGTGAGCTAATGGGACAAAGGAAGGAGAATGAATTAATTTTAACCTTCCTTAGTGGCTGCCATGATGACATAGAGCATTATTTGTGTTTATCACTTTCTATTTCTATTTCTATTAACTAGAAGGAACTGCTTGTCCTCTCTCTATGTTGATTGTTAAGTTATTTTATTTTAAATATGGCGCTGTTTGTCTAAAACAAGTGACATTGAGGGAGGCGTGCAGCCGAAACGCGTCTGTCCGAGGAAAATACGTGTGACTAATAAAATTTGAGAAACTGACTTCGCCAGTGTGCGCCTCGTTCTGTGACCACTGAGGGAAGGTCACTTTTTGGGATGAAATTCACGTTTCACCAACGCGGAGGATTGCACCCGTGTCGTGTGGAGTGGCTGTAGGAATTGGATATTACGGCCAGCCTCGCCGTGCATGTCTCCGAAAGAATAGCGGAATCCATAGGGAGAAAGAGCAACAAAGGAAGCAGAGAGGAGAGTACGGGTGACGGGAAGATGTCGGAGGCTACGGGTCAGAGGACGCGAGGCAGGCGGCATAATCCCGACAGTGAGTACGACCTTCATACTTCCGAATCGCATGCAACAACGGCAGACACGTAGGCGAACCATTTGCAATTGAAGCGAGCAGTCACACGTTTAGATTAAACAGTAATGTTTACTGATCGAGAGAGAGAGGAAGCAGATGAAGGGATCTTTACTAAAAGCAGACGAAAGTGGAACCCTGACCTGAGAGGAGCAACCGGGGGTCCCGCAGCAAGCAGCAATTTGAAAACTCTATTTAACAGATTTGAGAAAACATACGAAAAAGAAACCCAGAAATGGTGGGAGGCGACCTCCCTACAAAGATATTTAGATTGTGATCGTATTCCGAGAGGCTTACGTATTTACACAACGCCCTCGTATGAACATCCAGACCCGCTACTCTCTATGTTGATTGTTAAGTTATTTTATTTTAAATATGGTGCTGTTTGTCTAAAACAACTGACATTGAGGAAGGCATGCAGCCGAAACGCGTCTGTCCGAGGAAAATACGTGTGACGAATAAAATTTGAGAAACTGACTTCGCCAGTGTGCGCCTTGTTCTCTGACCACCGAGTGAAGGTCACTTTTTGGGATATATATATATATGTTCCCTCACCACGCGGAACATACAGGAATGGACTCCACTTTTCTCAGTGCAAATTTCTTTATTTGAAATTCAGCTCGCCACCATGATGCGTTTCGTGCCTTCGCAGGTCTTAATCACATGACGCGGCTATGAAAACCCTCCTCATTTTAAAGTGACATGTGCAACATAAATATAAAGGACAGACAGCAGTCATATTTTAACGTCTCAATACAGATAGCAGCTCATTCACAATTTTTAAATCCAGCTTAATTAAAATAATGTTTACACACTGTGCATTATTCATACTGTGATATGAATACATTTTTAATTATTATAACAGTACATGTAATTATAAAACCAACTAAAAATAGTCGCAGCTAATGTATTCAATTCCATTTTTTGCATTCCCACACATGGTTTTCTCATTACCAACTGTCCTGAGAATTACTTTCTATGTATGCCAGAGTTATGATTGTTTCTCTAATACTGCCCCAGTGGGCCTACATTTCTGCTAAAATCTGAAGTGCATTGTTAAAATGCATAGTGCATAAGTGCAATACACCTACTCCCGGTGTCACCCTAGTGTGCAAGATTGCCTATGTGTACCCATCTAAAATACTGTGTCCCACAGGGGAAAGAAAAAAAGAGAGAGGATAAATATAGGGAAGATAAAGTGCAGCTGCATAGCATTGATAATGCACAAATACATGTAAAGCTTTACGGGAGTGTTACTTATGTGTTTTTCTTGCGCTGGAGATATTAGTACTGACTGTTATACAACTATACATAGACATCTTATGTCATATGGCCCTTATAGGCATGTGTATAGGTCTTCACTTTTATTTAACCCTAGTGATTTTTTAGTGTCGAGCTCAAGTATGTACCGGATCTCTAGTCTTCTCAAAACTGCCTCCTTGTTGCCACCTCGTCTCATATGTGGGTCTGAGTCCACCACATAGAACTTTAAGTGTTCAAAGTCGTTGCTATATACTTCTCTGAAGTGGCGAGCAATACACAATAAATTAAACACTGGCTTTTGTTTTTTTTTAAAACATACCAATTTAAATTGCACATAAATAAGTGATCAATATAAAAGAATGAATTTTACTAAACATATATATTACAAACATTACTAATTCAAAAATACAATTTTAAATACACAGACACATAATAGTAACATAATTGTAAACAATATAAACAAAACTATAAAAGTCTAGGAATAATAAATATGCTATTCCCACTCCAGTCTGTGCAACAGTAGGGAAAGCAGTGTATTCAGAAGGGGTAACATTTTATATTCTCGCTCCAGTCTGTGCAACAGTAGAGAAAGCATTGGACTCAGGAAAGTCAAATTTACTATTCCCTCTCCAGTCTGTGCAACAGTAGGGAAAGTACTTCACTTCAAACACATACCTACTTTAATACAAGTATTCATTTCATAAAATTATAAAGCTATTAACTTAAAATTATATATATTGAAGAAACAATTAAACAATTGAAATAATAATTTTACATTTTTTTAAATAAAGAATGCAAGAAAAAATTGTATTTAATAATTATTTCATGAACTTACCACACTATAATCACACATACCTAGCAACTCACATTTAACATATTTCTAAATTACAAAATAAATATAATTACACAATTAACATAATTAATTAACAATTCAATAATTGAAAAATAATTAATGATTTATAATTAACCAATTATTATTTAATTAGCTTCCCACTTTATACCCCTACAAACCTAACAACCTGCACTTAAAATCTAAATTCGAAAATTATAACAATTACACAATTAATGAACAATCAATTAAATAATTTATCAATGATTAAAAAATAATCAATTAATTAATTAACTTCCCACCCTGTACCTCTACAAACACAGCAACCCTCACCTAAAATATATATGAAACATTTATAATAATTATGAATTTTACATAATTAGTTAACAATTAATGAATTAATAATTTATCAATAATTAATACTTAATAATTAACCAATTATTATTGAATTCACTTCCCACCCTACACATCTACAAACCCTAACAACGCTCACCTAAATTATGAAGTACAAAATATTATTTACACAATTTATATACTTAGAAATCAAATAAAAAATTAATATTACATTTAAAATAATATATAAATTATTTATACTTAATTACCTTCCTACCCAATACGCCTACATACCTCACAACCCACTATAACACTATAAATTACTATTTTACAAATAAATAAAAAATAAAACAACTTAAAAATACAAACTATTCAAAAACATTAACAAAAATTACATAAACAATATAGAACATATACAATTAAATTATAATTTAAACGCATAAAGAAACTACAATATTGTTTATCTTAAAAATAGATATTTTTCACACTATAGTCATGATATTAAAAATACCATATTTCTGCAACTGTGGGATATATTCTCAAGAACGTGCGATAATCATCGCCAAAATCAGTTAACGCAATCTTTCATATTGCCGTCTATCGCGGGAAAATAACTCTGTGTCAATGTCATATTCTCAACACAGCGGTAACATGCGATAGTTTCCCAACAACGCATCAAATTTCAGCGATAAAAGTCCCTGGATGGCGATAAAAATCTGAACCCCAACGTGAAAAAACTTGCAATGGGCACAACTGCGATAAAAAATCCAGCGAGAAGCAGCGCCAGCCTGCAAGTCCCACATGTCAGGCGGCCAAAATAACTATAAAAGCAGCATCCAAAAACACAAACAAGACCCAAACAACTGCGAAGCACCATGGAGGTTTGCCGGAGCAAGTACAGAGGACAACACGAACCCCACAAGCCCCAAGGCAAAACCCAGAGAATCAGACTCCCTCCATTCCTCTGTGAACCCACACAGATCAACTGCGGAGTTCCCCAGGGATCATCGCTCAGCCCCACGCTCTTCAACATCTACATGGCCCCCCTCGCCGCCATCGTCAGACAACACGGGCTCAGCATAGTATCATACGCAGATGACACCCCGCTCATCCTCTCCCTCACGAAGAACCCAGAAGACACCAGACTCTGTTTCCAGGAAGAAATGAGAGATGTAGCCATCTGGATGAAAAGCAGCTGCCTGAAGCTCAACTCGGAGAAGACCGAGGTCCTCATCCTCGGACCCTCCACCTCTGCCTGGGACAACACTTGGTGGCCCTCTGCCCTCGGGAGTCTGCCCACCCCGACAGACCACACACGGAACCTCTGCATCATCCTCGACTCCTCCCTCACCATGATCCGCCAGATCAACTCCATTGCCTCCACCAGCTTCAACTGCCTTCGGATCCTCCGCAAGACCTTCAAATGGATACCCCCAGAATACAGAAAAACCATCACCCACACCCTCATAACCAGCAGACTGGATTACAGCAATGCCCTCTATGCCTGAATCAACAAAACTCTTCTCCACAGGCTCCAAACGATCCATAACGCTGCAGCCAGACTCGTCCTCGGAACCCCACGGTACAAACACATGACCCAACACCTTCGAGACCTCCACTGGCTCCCCGTCAAGAAGAGAGTAACCTTCAAACTGCTCACCCACGCCTACAAATCCCTCCACAACATCGGATACAAATACCTCAACAAGAGAGTCTCCTTCCACATACCCAAGAGGAACCTTCGCTCCGCAGACCTCGCCCTCGCAGACCCCCCCCCGCATTCGCATAAACAGAGCAGACAGAAGAGCTTTCTCCTACTTTGCAGCCAAAGCCTGGAATGAGCTCCCTGTCAACATCAGACGCTCCCCACCCTCCACACCTTCAGGAAGAACCTCAAGACCTGGCTCTCGATTGAACCGGAGCTGCACCCCCCACGCCTTGAGACCCTCACGGGTGAGTAACGTGCTTTATAAGTCCCTGCTTGATTGATTGATTGTTGCTCTACAGTGCCAATAACTCGGCGATAAGTCCTTGAGAATAAGCCCCTCAATATTTTTAACTCAATAATCTATCTGAATACCCTCAGGTTACCACAGAAAGCTCATCTTAGAGGGCCTGCTGGAATCCCAATTTTGTTGCAGTGCCTTTTCTGAGGTGTTTGTGGTGGAACAGGGCCCATTGCTCCCTGGCTCCCCAGCAAGGACAAACTCCCAGACCAATCATTGCACGCCTTTTGAACTGTACCTAATTCTCCACCTTTACAGAGCCTCATCGGATTTGCAATATGAGGGTTCCACCGTCTTTTTTTATCCAGACTTCTCCCCTATGGAGCAGGAGGCAGGGAAGTCAGAAACTACTTTGAGAAACATCTGTCACATTCTCTATGCTCTTTCCTGTAAAACTCTGAATGGAACATGATGGGAAAACGCTTTTATTCACTCAGCCGGCTCTGGAATTTAGGAATTCTTAAAAATGAATCTTCCTCTTATATACTGCACCAACATCCATCCAGGATCAAGATAAATGGGATGTGCGAATACAGATCTCAATGGGCATGGGGACACAATAGAGGTATCCCCTGTCACAGCTGATCTTTGCATTAGATATTGAATCACTGACCTGCTTTGTCCTTGATTATGACTGTATTGAGGTTTACAGATAAGGTATAACCCTCTTGTCATTTCTCTTTATACGAACGATATGGCATTGCACCTCAAAAAGCCAGAAGAAAATCTGTCCCCAGTCATCGTGAAAGTTATATGATTTGTGAGGCCACTCTGGTTTATTGATGAAGTGGAACACGTCAGATGTCTTCCCTCTCACAGACTTCCCTACCAGCCTTGCAATGGAATATCCTCACGAATGGTGCCCTGACAGCATCAAATACTTGGGAATGTTTGTCAACCATGTCCCTGAGCTGATTAGGAGAGATATTAGGGTGGGTATGGGCCAGCTTAAAGGTCACATAGACTTCTGGATATATCTCCCACTTTCCATAATTGAGAGATTATTGCTTATTAAAATGATTGCACTACTGCAGTTGTTGTGCCTATTTGCTAATGTTCCAGTGTGCCTTCCATGGAGCACTTTCAGCAATTGAGACAAATGCTCCTTAAATTGATCTGGGGCTGGCAGTCTTGGGTGAAATGGGGGGTACTAAATCACACTATGAAAAGTGGGGGCCTCGCTGTTCCAGACCTCTATGTCAATTATCTGATGGCCCAGGCACTCTACTTGAAATGCTGGGTTGTAACTACTTCAGTCGCTGTGCATGTCAGGGTTAAATGTGCAGTAGTTCGCTCTGGTTCACCACTGGGCTATGTTTCTGTGCAACCCATTATTGTGGCGAATGATGTGGATGTCATTGCCCACTCAGCTCGGCTTACTTCTGAATGGGATTTCTAAAATAATTACTTCAAGGTATCAAATTAATCATGGCATTAAACCTAACTTGATGCCCAAGTTAAATTTAATGTCACTTTTGTGTGAAAACAACTTTTAGAAAGTTGTCACTCTGTAGCCCAGTTGTCAAATGGCCTCACACGGTCGCTGGCACCAGACAGCCTTCTACCCTACTGAGAAGTGGGATGAATGACTCCTGGGCTCAGGAACAAAATTACAGAACAATCAAAAAGAACACTCTGCCTAAAAATGTCTTTACATAATGCAGTAAGTCACTGATATATACAAAACAGTCCTAGGTGGGGTACCTTTCAAATTGATAGTACAGAGACCTTATACGTTGGGGATATCATATTGCTTTTAATTTATCAACATAACAGACTAAAATGATTCACGAAAAAGTACCATCATCCTGAGCTGCCACGTACACATTTTCAGGCAAACAAACAAACACTGACTCATATGTACTTAAACATTCCATCCAAAAACAAAACATTAAAATGTACCAAGCACAGTCTTATGGTACAGAACAGAATTTAAATCACATAGGGACATTTAGAGAATAAATAATACTAAGGAGCTTCCAGAATTAGTTGATTTTCAATATATAATACTGATAGGGTCCATAATCAGGTTGATTCTCCAGATGACAAATGCAAGCAAAGGGAGCACAGTGGCTCCAGCGCCGACCTGAGTTTCGGTGTCAGACCCTAGTTCGGGTCACACCTTCTTCAGGGTGACAGTTCATGTGCACGCAAAGGAGATAAAAGGAGCCTGAATAACAATGCCCGGACAACAGTCAGATGCAAGAAAATATACAGGGTATACAAAATAATGAACGTGGGCATCAGGGGTGCAGTAAGCATGGTCAATAAAATCCAGGATGTAGTCAGCCCAGCCGAGTCTTCAAGATGCCTGAAAACTCCCCGAGGGGGTGGGGGGGTTAGTATTAGACACAAGGCCAGGTAGAAGAGTCCCAATGTAGCGATATTTAAAAGCTTAGACAAGACATTCACGGGTCAAAGGGACCTCCAGAAGAAAGAACAGCAATCTAGCAGCTGGGAATCCAGGGGCTCAGGAACAAAATTAGCCTGTTATAGAGGAAGATGTCACCTTCCCCTTCCAGGAAGCCACTCAGGTATTGGGCCAAAAAGGTGAGCTTCAAAGACGAAGCCACCTTTGGTGGGCAAATAGCGATCGCAGTCCTGAATGGTCGTCCCTTTGCTCAGGTAGACAGGATGGTGGTGGGAACAGAGAGGGGAGACCAGTGCCCAAGCTGGTTTTCCCATAGGCGTGTAGCCCACAGTTTTTCACTCCTCTAGGGTGTGCTGGCAAGCTTCTAACATCCAAGGACAGGATCAGACATATTGGCAGTGGGCAGAATAGTGCACGCTGAAATTGCTAGATACCACACATAGCTAGAAGTAGTTACAGGAAAGGGGGGGATCCTGGTAACCCAGTGACTAATGACCGCATTGTTCCCCTAGGGCACTTTCTGGGCACAAATATGGCACTCCTGGCACCCTGAACCTCAGATCACTGGCTCGAAGGAATGTTGCTACCGAGACCCAAACCAAAGAAGTGACTCCAAAGGTCCATCGACTGACCCCCTGGAACCAGTTCCAGGGCTATCAAAGCTAAAGAAACCCCATCTGGCAAGTTGGTAGTCCCATTCCTGGAATCATTGCCAACCGCCACTCCATAAGACCGGTCCTCAATGGGCAAATGTTGCACCGAGTCCGCTGGACTCTGGAGTATCATCCAAGTCTGGGTTTGTCACCCCCAAGGGACAAAAA
This sequence comes from Triturus cristatus, assembly GCF_964204655.1. Lineage (NCBI taxonomy): Eukaryota > Metazoa > Chordata > Amphibia > Caudata > Salamandridae > Triturus > Triturus cristatus. The sequence continues at coordinate 790,346,131 of NC_140581.1, read as the reverse complement.
GCTTCACCAAAGGATCCACTGTGCAAGGATCCTCGCTCACAGTGGACGGAGGAGACACATACATTATATACCAAATACGCCACTTACTGATTGCCAGTGACCAGCAATAAGATTTTTTCCATTTATAGTTAATATATCAATGTCAGATAAGAAGAAAAGACGTAAATACATTTACATATTGCACAAATATACTGCAAACAGTGATCCGCACTGCTTTTAAAACATCCTTGCTAATATAAATCGTATATGAGTATCCATTAAATGACAATATGCATATGGTCCACATTTGGATAGATACAGAGGAAGGAAAAATAATGTAAATACTTGTATACATTAAAAACACTCCTCGACATACTCGCTATATAGATAACACTCTGGTGCCGATCACGATCCGGTAAAAAAGTCCCCCGTGTGACTCGTATCGGGTCTTTTTACCGTACGAATCGTACAAGTGCCGTACGAACTGGCAATCACGATTCGCATGGTAAAAAGTCCATACGAACCGCACTGGGAATCATTCCCCACACGTCCTCGGGTCGGAAAATGTGTCCGACACGTCCTCGGACGATTTACCGTACAAACGTGAAAATCCAAGTCCGACCGAGGAATCACGATCCATCCCGTGCGTCCGAGGTTACAACCGTATGGAAAAAACACCGTCCGCACCGAACTCCTACAGCAACCATGGAGACATGTGCCCGCATACGCGCCCAACACTCCCCCCAGCCCCCGTACGTCCGACACGTACCCCCCGTATATGTATACCCCCACCCGTCTAGGTACACCCCATTACGTTCCAGTCGAACCCCCACCCCAGTACGTGTCATAGCCCCGTCTACCTACACCCCAGTACGTCCCAGTCGTACCCCATCCCAGTACGTGTCGTACCACCGTCAATGTACACCCCCCACCCCTGTACGTGTCGTACCCCCCGTGTACCTACACCCCAGTACGTTCCAGTCGTACCCCCACCCCTGGACGTGTCGTACCACCGTGAACCTACACCCCAGTACGTTCGAGTCGTACCCCCACCCCAGTACGTGTCGTACCACCGTCAATGTACACCCCCCACCCCTGTACATGTCGTACCCCCCGTGTACCTACACCCCAGTACGTTCCAGTCGTACCCCCACCCCTGGACGTGTCGTACCACCGTCAATGTACACCCCCCCACCCCAGTACGTGTCGTACCACCGTCAATGTACACCCCCCACCCCTGGACGTGTCGTACCACCGTCCATGTACACCCCAGTACGTTCCAGTCGTACCCCCACCCCAGTACGTGTCGTACCACCGTCAATGTACACCCCCCCACCCCAGTACGTGTCTTACCACCGTCAATGTACACCCCCCACCCCTGGACGTGTCGTACCCCCCTGTACCTACACCCCAGTACGTTCCAGTCGTACCCCCACCCCAGGACGTGTCGTACCACCGTCAATGTACACCCCCCCACCCCAGTACGTGTCGTACCACCGTCAATGTACACCCCCCCACCCCAGTACGTGTCGTACCACCGTCAATGTACACCCCCCCACCCCAGTACGTGTCGTACCCCCCGTGTACCTACACCCCAGTACGTTCCAGTCGTACCCCCACCCCAGGACGTGTCGTACCACCGTCAATGTACACCCCCCCACCCCAGTACGTGTCGTACCACCGTCAATGTACACCCCCCACCCCTGGACGTGTCGTACCACCGTCCATGTACACCCCAGTACGTTCCAGTCGTACCCCCACCCCAGTACGTGTCGTACCACCGTCAATGTACACCCCCCCACCCCAGTACGTGTCTTACCACCGTCAATGTACACCCCCCACCCCTGGACGTGTCGTACCCCCCTGTACCTACACCCCAGTACGTTCCAGTCATACCCCCACCCCAGGACGTGTCGTACCACCGTCAATGTACACCCCCCCACCCCAGTACGTGTCGTACCACCGTCAATGTACACCCCCCCACCCCAGTACGTGTTGTACCACCGTCAATGTACACCCCCCCACCCCAGTACGTGTCGTACCCCCCGTGTACCTACACCCCAGTACGTTCCAGTCGTACCCCCACCCCAGGACGTGTCGTACCACCGTCAATGTACACCCCCCCACCCCAGTACGTGTCGTACCACCGTCAATGTACACCCCCCCACCCCAGTACGTGTCGTACCCCCCGTGTACCTACACCCCAGTACGTTCCAGTCGTACCCCCACCCCTGGACGTGTCGTACCACCGTGAACCTACACCCCAGTACGTTCGAGTCGTACCCCCACCCCAGTACGTGTCGTACCACCGTCAATGTACACCCCCCACCCCTGTACGTGTCGTACCCCCCTGTACCTACACCCCAGTACATTCCAGTCGTACCCCCACCCCTGGACGTGTCGTACCACCGTCAATGTACACCCCCCCACCCCAGTACGTGTCGTACCACCGTCAATGTACACCCCCCACCCCTGGACGTGTCGTACCACCATCCATGTACACCCCAGTACGTTCCAGTCGTACCCCCACCCCAGTACGTGTCGTACCACCGTCAATGTACACCCCCCCACCCCAGTACGTGTCGTACCACCGTCAATGTACACCCCCCACCCCTGGACGTGTCGTACCACCGTCCATGTACACCCCAGTACGTTCCAGTCGTACCCCCACCCCAGGACGTGTCGTACCACCGTCAATGTACACCCCCCCACCCCAGTACGTGTCGTACCACCGTCAATGTACACCCCCCCACCCCAGTACGTGTCGTACCACCGTCAATGTACACCCCCCCACCCCAGTACGTGTCGTACCCCCCGTGTACCTACACCCCAGTACGTCCAGTCGTACCCCCACCCCTGGACGTGTCGTACCCCCCTGTACCTACACCCCAGTACGTTCCAGTCGTACCCCCACCCCAGTACGTTCCAGTCGTACCCCCACCCCAGTACGTTCCTGGCGCACCCCCAACACAACCTCCTAAGTACGGAGCGCACCCCATGCCCCAACATCACAACCGCATGTACGAGTCTTACAAAGCCACACACAAGGACAAAATCGTACAACCAAATGGCCCATGTACACACCGTACACACGCTCAAAACGCACGTACACAACCAGGACAAAATAAAACAACACAAGAATACACCATTCGAAAGGCACACAGCCACTAAACATGGCCAACAACCACTAAAATAACACAATCACTGACCTGCAACTGCCAAAAACAAACAGAGGCCCAATACACCACCACTCCTTATAACACACCCACCCAAAATTCAAAAACTGCCACACCCACCCATGGACCAATAAAAAGGGCCCACACACACAAACCATGAGCCTTTGCAACAGACTCACTGCTGCCAGACACCACAGAACCAGACTACAAGCTACACCACACCTTACACTTGCACACCTTCACACGACCACCCTCACAAACTCCCTCTCATCACATTCACACACACACACAACCATCCACACCCCCCCCCCAACATCCACACCCCCCCCCACACCCACACCATCCCCACCCACACCCCTCACCATGCCCACTACCAAGAATCCAAAGTTCAGTCACCGAGAGTTGGAGGTCCTTGTTGATCAAATCCTCAGAGTCGAGCCACAGATCTTTGGAACATTGGTCAGAAGCACCAGCCAGGCAGCCAAAACAGCCATGTGGCAGACCATCGTCGATGCTGTGAATGCTGTTGCGGACACCAGGAGGACCAAGCAGGATTGCCAGAACAGGTGGTACGATCTGCGGAGGAGGGTCAGAGCCAAGAGGCAGGAGGAACACGACCAGGCTAACGCCACCGGAGGAGGGCCCTCCCGCAGAGCCGTACAGTACCATCCCTGGGAGGAGAGGGTGATGGCCATACTGCCGGTGGAGGCAGTTGAAGGAGTAGAAGGACTCCGAGACCCGGGTGAGTACACAAACAACGCACCTCACATGGGGGGAACTGCAACCACAACCAAAATTAATAACAGGCACGCAACCACAACAAGCCATCGCATTACTCAACCACACTCCATGAGCAGGCACATGCCACTGCTGCCACCATGCCCCATGCACCCAGCTGGACAATGTCAAGTCACAGGCCACAGAAGACAACAACACATGACACGGTAACCCGGATGGCGGGAGGCTGGGCACCAAGAATCACATAGTGCGACTCCAAAGCAGACAACAATGCCCTCTGCCCATATGGCCTAGGTCACAGCCAGACAAACACTGTGTCCCAACACAGGAATGACTTGCCAGCAAATGGCGGACGCCTTGCATCAACACATGGGGGTGAAGGCACTGTTTTGCACATGACAGCAGCTAATGAACAGCCAACAGTGTGAAAGAGTGGCAGCACACACCACCACAGCAGCAGCGCACAGACACACAGCAGACAAAATGGGTGCCTGGAGATCAGAAACAAACTCACATCAACAGGCCAAGGGCCACTCAAAGATCTGCTAACAGTGTGTGCCCAGGAAGCTGGGCCAAGGTGACAGAGGGTGACACACGGAGGGAGGGAGAGGGGAACAGAGAGGGAGGGAGAGGGGGACAGAGAGGGAGGGAGAGGGGGACTGAGAGGGAGGGAGACGGTCAGAGGGAGGAGGCTGACACACGGAGGGAGGGAGAGGGGGACACAGAGGGTGGGAGAGGGGGACAGGGAGGGAGGGAGAGGGGGACTGAGAGGGAGGGAGACGGACAGAGGGAGGAGGCTGACACACGGAGGGAGGGAGAGGGGGACACAGAGGGTGGGAGAGGGGGACAGGGAGGGAGGGAGAGGGGGACTGAGAGGGAGGGAGACGGACAGAGGGAGGAGGCTGACACACGGAGGGAGGGAGAGGGGGACACAGAGGGTGGGAGAGGGGGACAGGGAGGGAGGGAGAGGGGGACTGAGAGGGAGGGAGACGGACAGAGGGAGGAGGCTGACACACGGAGGGAGGGAGAGGGGGACACAGAGGGTGGGAGAGGGGTACAGAGAGGGAGGGAGAGGGGGACTGAGAGAGAGGGAGACACAGGAAGATGGACACAGGGAGGAGGCTGACACACAGAGGGAGGGAGAGGGGGACAGAGAGGGAGGGAGACACAGGGAGAGCAAATCAGTCCTTTGGTGTGTGTGAATGTCTGCTCGTCAGCAGGTGGACTGCGTGCATGTAGACAAGGGTGGCCAGTGCCAGAACCCCCCCTCTTCATCATGGCAAAACGCAGGGCCATGTTACAACCTGTACACGAGCACAAGGACAGCCACCTGCATCATATAAGTGTGTGGATCCACTCCATGTGCACATGTACAGTGCTACAAGGAAGGCGCAAATGCATAGCTCGGCACACATGCACACTCCACTGCTGACTGCAGTCACACTTGACGCAGCAAGTAAGACTGTGCCACACATAGTGAAAGGGGCCAAATTGGTGCCCAAGGGACACACACATGCACAAGTGCACTGTGAGTGGAATGCAAGACAGATCCTAATTCCAAGAGGAAATGTGCCAACTTTGTAACGGATGAAACATGGATGTTGCATGGATCCAAATTAACATTGTCTCTCTCACACACAGGTCAACGTCGTGCTGCACCCCCCAACACTGGGGGGGAACACTCACAGGACCCGGATCTGCAGGAGACCGATCCCACCGGCAGCGACCACTCTCACCACTCTGCGGACGACCCCGACCGACCTGGCCCCTCTGGTGTCCAACCACCTGCAGCACCTGCGTCAGGTACAACCGTGCCAACCACCACCCCCACTCCTGCCACATCCCAGGAGACACCCAGGATCCCTGCCCCAACACCACAATGCAGCCAGGCTCGCCAGGAGGGACACGGTGTCCCGGGCACCCAGGAGGAGGCAGGCGACAACGCCAATGCCACCCCTCAGGGGTCCCGGAGACCCCATGTGCCCACAAGTGCAGGCCAGACGCAAGTGGGCAGGGGTGGCGGGAGTGGAGGACGGCGGAGGCGCGAGCCTGACCAGTTGGCTGGGGATCCGGTATTTTCCCATGTCCGTAACATCCTGGACTCATACCGGCAGGACACCACGGGCATGGCCCAGGTTGTGTCCGTCCTCGAGGGGATCAAGGTCCAGCAGGCCCAGCAACATGCGGAGCTAATAGCCTGTCTACAGCTACACCAACGGAGGATGGAGGACAGACAGGCTCAGCAAGTGACGGCGTCCCAGGGGATTCACGCTGAACTCCGTCGGATGGCCGACACCATGGCCGACCCTCCCTGTGCCAGAAGGCGGAGAACATCACCACCCACAGGGAGGGATCATGAGGAGGAGGAGGAAACATCCGACGGAGCATCCCAGACGTCGTCACGGCCTGCTGCAGAGGTTCCCCGCAGGAAGCCGGGTCGTCCACGGAAAGGACCGTGAGGGTGGCTGCTACATCACCATCTCCCAGGACACCTGGCCTGGCACCTGGCCCACTGGAGCAACAGCATCACAGCATCAAGAGACATTCTCTGCCACATGGCCCTGCTGGTCACTGGCTGACCAATGTTGACAAAGACTGTGGCATGGACTCTGAGGATTTCCAATGGCAAGGACACCAACTCCCCTACTGAACTTTGGATTCCCTAATCCCGGAAAGGCCCTCACTTTGCCCCCCCCCCCCCCAATAATAAATCACACTATTAAGAGTAGATGCCTGCTGGTAGCATTATTACCTAACATGTGTCTTGTACAGTCTAGACATGCCTGAGTCATCTGTTCACTTCAACCATCCACACCCTGGGGCCTGAGTCTGGCACAGGACACATGGGTCACAGTTTTCTAGGCAAGACAGACATGGAGCACCATACACACCCGTGATGGTCAGAACCAGCTGAGGGGGTGGCCGAACAACCGTGCTGACAGACACATTGAGTACAGCAACAGTCATGCGCAGAGGTCAGGGATCCTGGCCCGTGTCCTGGGGGGCACCCAGGTACATGTAGACAGGTGGCAGAACCATGTCCTGCAAGCTTGAGTCCGGTGGATGCAGAGAATGGGGTCATGGACAACGTTGGATGCATGGGGATGGCACATGTCACAATACCCACACAGTCATGGACATCATGCCCATTACACAGTCTCAGCACACACACACAGCTTGCATCTTGCCACTCGACACATTGACACATAGCCACAATCAGGGAATACCATGCCAGACATGCAGGATGCACCGTGGCAACACACCAGCATTGACTGAGAAGAGGCACCTTGGAGGCATAGGGACACCTTTAATAGTCATGTGTTTGGGATTGCAGAGGCAACTTGAAGTACACATGAACACATCATGTGGAGTAACATGTGGCTCCAACACTGGCACCCCCCTTCTGCAGCACAAATGCGTGATAGCCATGGAACTGGCACACAAGTGTCGGATAACAGCTAAATACCCACAGCTGCTCACGGAGAGACTGCCATACACCATACATCCGCTGATGTGGAAGTCCCACGCCATGTCAAGACAATGTTAACCGTATGTGTCCGAGGGCAGTGTCACACACATTGATGCCTTCATCACAATTCACTATCCCATCACTGATGACTGACAACCAGGCAGCCCATCTATTCAGGTGTACCCAGCTGCATGTCGTGTCCCATGGGGATGCCACATGTCTGCAGAGGAACCAAACCCCGACCGGGGCAGTGTGCACACATCGTGAACAACTGCCACACCCAATACACCCCAGATGCATCCCTTACCCCATGGAGACTTCCAAACGTGTCCGTGCCTATAACGCTGAGTCAGCCCACGATGCCATGTCCATGAGGAATAGCAGTGCCACAACAATGCAACCAGAAGACGGCATGCGCAGGTACCTGGGGAAGAGAGACACACAAGAAGTCAGCCACAAAAAGCACAGCCACTTGCATGTGCATTGACTCGACACATGTATGGATGACAACATGCTAGGTCACAATTATGAGTGTGGAAATACTACCATCACTGCCACCATCACTCCAGTGACACACCCACACACACCTCTGACTCACGTGCCATACATGCAGGTGGAGACACGCATCACAACACATGCCACACGGGGACCAAGGCGTGCACACTCAGACACTGGTACTCACCACTAAGCAAAGAAGTCGCGTATGAGCCGAGTCCGGATGTCCTCTTGCGGCTCCACATCCTCCACATCACTAGCCCCATTGCCAAGCCCTTCGTCCTCCACGGGTGGATGGTCCTCGTCATGTTGATTCAGGATGAGTGGCACAGCTCTTTCAACTGCCATGTTGTGCAGCATGCAGCAGACCATGAAGATCTTGCAGACCTTCGCCGGGGCATATGGGAGTGCGCCGCCGGTCTTGTGGAGGCACCTGAATCGGCTCTTCAGCATGCCAAACGTCCTCTCTATCACTCGCCTTGTCCGGCCATGGGCGGTGTTGTAGCGGAGCTGGGCCGGCGTGATGGGGTTGCGGAGAGGTGTCAGCAGCCAAGGCATGTTGGGATAGCCAGCGTCCCCTAAATGGAAAGCACATGGATATCGTTAGAACTGGCGAAGCGGTAGTGCTGCTCGGCCAAACAGAATACAGGACAGACAGACTGTACCCACCAACAACACATGCCCGTTCGTTGCGCAGCTGCATCATCATATCAGGCATCCCGCTACGCCTCATGATGTAGGCATCGTGTGCTGATCCTGGAAAACGAGCACAGACATGTGAAATCACCATGTTGGACAGACACACCACAAGGGCATTGATGGAGTGGTAGTGCTTCCGATTGCGGTACGCCACCTCCCGTGCGTGTGGTGGTACCAAACCTACATGTGTCCCATCTATGGACCCAATGACATGGGGCATCCCTCCCAGGGCATAGAAACCACGCTTGACCTCAGTCATCTGTTCAGGGGTTGGGAACTTGATGAAGTCATCCAGGTGAATCAACATGGCCTCCAAGAAATCATGCAGCACACCGCTGAACATGCTCTGGGACATGCCACCAACATGAGCTATGGTATATTGGAAGGTACCCGTGGCAAGGAAATGTAGGGCAGCCATTACCTTCAGCTGGGGTGTCAGTGCCGTAGGATACCTGTGCTGCGGTTGCAGGTGTGGCGCCAGTCTCGCCGTCAGCTCCAGAATCAACGGTTGGGTGAAGCGGTAGAGCCGGATCGTGTCATTCTCCTGCATGGTGGCCAAGTCTGGAATTCTTCGGGCAACAGGAGGCGCTCTGCAGTAATTTGGAAGTGACAAGGAAGAGTGAGTGCACTACGAGAACAACTCATGTCTACTGAGCACATGTAAATCTGGCAATACACACATGCCACATAGGGAGTCAGGCATGTGCTACATGCCCAGGACACGTATGGATGCAAGGTGACACTCCTTCCAAGACCCAGCTACACACGGTGATTGAGAACCTCCCCATGCCACGCCATGAAAATAGCTGTGTCCCAGTGCAAGTGCACTGCCCGACGCAAGACAGGAGTGACATACACCCACACATTAGCAGAAGTGTGATGCCGATTGCAGAGACTGGCAGCGGAACACTTGAGCCACAGGTCACATGACATTACACTAGTCCAGCCCACACACCTTGCCATGAAGGTGCACATGTCATGACTCCCCACACATTCCTTGTGAGTTTGCTGACATGGCCTTGTCACGCTACTCCGTGTCCCTTGCATACATGTGCACCTCACATCCGATAACACATGTGGCATGGTGTTGGGAACAGTGTGCAATGACAATCTACACACAGCCACATGTTGGTTGCTGCAACGGCTGCAGCTTTTGAGGGTGCTACAACATCAACCCGATGTAAATCCCGGACACATATATGGCATAGTCACATTGTGCACTGTGGGTAGTGATGAGTCATGTGTCATGACCCCTGTACCGGGCATAATGGGACACTTCCGTGTGTTGGTGTCCGTGCCATGCCAGTGACGCTCACCCCAAGTGCGCAGTCCCACATGCACACATGTCAAAGGAGTCAAGGGCATGCCTGGCACACATTGCACCCTCACACAGTACACATGTACACATCTCATCATACATCTGGTGCCTTCTCCACTCAGGAGGCATGTTCCACATCACAGCCTGTGACACCTGTGCCCCACACATGTGGTAATGCACAGACGATGCCTTGATGTCCATTCCTGGACAAGTATGTCCATCCATGGACAAGTATGTCCGCCCTATTCCTACATGTGTGTCGCCTATCACCACAGTGATGTGTAAAATCCGCCGTACTGCTGCTGAGAGGGCCTGTGCATGTTCCCAAATCACTGTGGGAGTGCTGCCGTATGTGTACCCATCGTGATGGCGAGCATAGATGCGAGTGTACGGTCCGTACCACTACGAGTACGCATACGCGTGCAGACCCATAGTGATAGAGAGCGTAGATGCGAGTGTTCGGTCCGTACCACTACGGGTACGCATACGCGTGCAGACCCATAGTGATAGAGAGCGTAGATGCGAGTGTACGGCCCTATCACTATGGGTCTGCACGCGTATGCGTACCCGTAGTGGTACGGACCGTACACTCGCATCTACGCTCTCTATCACTATGGGTCTGCACGCGTATGCGTACCCGTAGTGGTACGGACCGTACACTCGCATCTACGCTCACTATCACTATGGGTCTGCACGCGTATGCGTACCCGTAGTGGTACGGACCGTACACTCGCATCTACGCTCACTATCACTATGGGTCTGCACGCGTATGCGTACCCGTAGTGGTACGGACCGTACACTCGCATTTACGCTCTCTATCACTATGGGTCTGCACGCGTATGCGTACCCGTAGTGGTACGGACCGTACACTCGCATCTACGCTCTCTATCACTATGGGTCTGCACGCGTATGCGTACCCGTAGTGGTACGGACCGTACACTCGCATCTACGCTCTCTATCACTATGGGTCTGCACGCGTATGCGTACCCGTAGTGGTACGGACCGTACACTCGCATCTACGCTCTCTATCACTATGGGTCTGCACGCGTATGCGTACCCGTAGTGGTACGGACCGTACACTCGCATCTACGCTCTCTATCACTATGGGTCTGCACGCGTATGCGTACCCGTAGTGGTACGGACCGTACACTCGCATCTACGCTCACTATCACTATGGGTCTGCACGCGTATGCGTACCCGTAGTGGTACGGACCGTACACTCGCATCTACGCTCTCTATCACTATGGGTCTGCACGCGTATGCGTACCCGTAGTGGTACGGACCGTACACTCGCATCTACGCTCTCTATCACTATGGGTCTGCACGCGTATGCGTACCCGTAGTGGTACGGACCGTACACTCGCATCTACGCTCTCTATCACTATGGGTCTGCACGCGTATGCGTACCCGTAGTGGTACGGACCGTACACTCGCATCTACGCTCTCTATCACTATGGGTCTGCACGCGTATGCGTACCCGTAGTGGTACGGACCGTACACTCGCATCTACGCTCTCTATCACTATGGGTCTGCACGCGTATGCGTACCTGTAGTGGTACGGACCGTACACTCGCATCTACGCTCTCTATCACTATGGGTCTGCACGCGTATGCGTACCCGTAGTGGTACGGACCGTACACTCGCATCTACGCTCACTATCACTACGAGTACGCATACGCGTGCCGACCCATAGTGATAGTGAGCGTAGATGCGAGTGTACGGTCCGTACCACTACGGGTACGCATACGCGTGCAGACCAAAAGTGATGGAGAGCGTAGGCATGCATGTACGGGCCGTTGCCATGCATTTGGGGTGCCCTAGGGCCCCCACACGCACCGTACCTGTGTGTGATGCTCCAAATTACATAGGGGACAAGTATTAAGGCCTACATGCATGCTGGTTGTCATGGAGACCAAGTTCAAAATTCAAAATTGTTCTGGAAGGTGCACAGCAGAAGTCAGTTGGGATTTGTCTACTTTGTTGCAATGTGTTTGTGGGGCTGACATCATGCAGGAGAATGAAACCGATCGAGAACCCACAGACTGCTAGGTTTGAAGGGATTGGTGGAAACATAGGATGCAAATGTGAGTGACCAATCTCTCTGTACTCCTGTGCATGAGACTGGGCAGAAGGGCACATATAAGGCAGCCAGGTCCCATGAGGGAGCACTTGCCTGCACATCTTTGCATTCGTCGACCCAGCTGCTGCTACTGATTCCCTGGAACCATGTCAAGGGCTGTGGAGAGGACACAGCCATTCACCCTGGAGGAGAACATGGCTCTGCTGGATGTGATCCTCCCACAGTACTCCATGCTGTATGGGCGACCAGGTTATCAGGTGAGTGCATAGGCCACTGCCACAGACTGTCCCTATGTGGTGACTGTGACTTCTGCCATTGCGTCCAGGTGTAACACACATGCCATGTACTGTCGGGGGGTCCCAGGGGGGGGGTGCCTGATGTCTCCCAGCAGTGCCCTGAGACAGGAGGGGTGGGTGTGGAGTCCTCCCAGCAGTGCCCTGACACAGGAGGGGTGGGTGCAGAGTCCTCCCAGCAGTGCCCTGAGACAGGAGGGGTGGGTGCGGAGTCCTCCCAGCAGTGCCCTGAGACAGGAGGGGTGGGTGTGGAGTCCTCCCAGCAGTGCCCTGACACAGGAGGGGTGGGTGCAGAGTCCTCCCAGCAGTGCCCTGAGACAGGAGGGGTGGGTGCAGAGTCCTCCCAGCAGTGCCCTGAGACAGGAGGGGTGGGTGCGGAGTCCTCCCAGCAGTGCCCTGAGACAGGAGGGGTGGGTGTGGAGTCCTCCCAGCAGTGCCCTGAGACAGGAGGGGTGGGTGTGGAGTCCTCCCAGCAGTGCCCTGACACAGGAGGGGTGGGTGCGGAGTCCTCCCAGCAGTGCCCTGAGACAGGAGGGGTGGGTGTGGAGTCCTCCCAGCAGTGCCCTGACACAGGAGGGGTGGGTGCAGAGTCCTCCCAGCAGTGCCCTGAGACAGGAGGGGTGGGTGTGGAGTCCTCCCAGCAGTGCCCTGAGACAGGAGGGGTGGGTGTGATGCACAGTGTGAGCCTTGATCATTGATTGTGACATTGCCATCATTCCACCTGTGTACCCACTGTGGCACGTAGGGCTTTTTCCCTCACCAGGGGATGATGTCCCTATGACAAAGGTGCAATGCGTTGGCTGCATGACATGCCTTGTTGTTACCAGCTAATTTGTACCCATATGTCTCTCTGTGACATGTGGCTGGTGTATTGATGTGGTGTCACTTGTTCCTCCTCACAGGTAGGCGCCACTGCCAAGGAGCAGATCTGGCTGACCGCCGTCAGTGCCGTGAGGGGTGTGGATGGTCGGAGGCGGCGCCTGGCCCAGGTGAGGAAACGCTGGCAGGATATCCGGTGCTGGACGCGGAGGATTGCACGGCTCCTGCTGGGGGACTCACCTGAGAGCCACAAGAACCGCGGCCGCCGCCGTCTGAGCCACCTCCACAGGCGTGTGCTGCCGGTGGTCTTTCCAGACCTTGAGAGGCGCTTACAGGCGATACAGCAGCCGGAAGGGGGTAGGTACATGTGTGTTTGTTGTGTGTCACCGGCATTTGTAAGGGCACAGTAGCATGAATCCACTGGCAGGGTTTAAAGGTGCTGTGCAGATCCTGTTTGCCCCAGTATAGCGCTGTGCCCCTGCCACCCTTCCCCTCCTTGCAATGTGTTCCCTGGTCTGTGTGTAGTCACTCCTTCACAGGGTAATGTAGGCTGGCGCTTTGTCCACGGGAACAATGTCTGTAGCATCATGTGTGGGGGTGGTGTGTAACAGGTTGTGGGACCTTGCCTGTGCACTGTCAAGTTCACTGCATGTGGGTTCCATGTCAGTTGGCACTGATGCTGACTCCAGACATGGGAGTTGGTCTCTCATGTGTCATGCCTTACAGCGCGCATGTCCTATGTAGTGGCCTGTGACATGATGTGCATGAGTGTGCGATACACATAGTGCAGGGATGGTGACGTGTGTTGCAGTCATTACCATTCAGTAGCATGTAGTTGCGTGCCCACTACTGTCCCCTGGGGCACCTTTTCCTCAGTGGTGTATGTGTCATCATAAACGTGGCCACTGTCAGTGTCTACAGCGTAAGTTGTGCTCTGTGCCATTGTCCCCTGTCACCATGTATATAGACGTGCTAATTTGTACAGGTGTCCACTGTGCAGCCTGACCTGATTGTCCTTCTTCATACTCACAGTTGCCAGTGCCTGTGTGTCTTGTTATACTCATCTGAGGATGGGCACTGGTACCTCATTATTTGTACAGGCGCACCTTGGCTGTTTGGCGTCCAATCTTGCTTTTTGCCTGCCCCTGTGTGTATCACCCAGACCATGAGATGTTGGTGCCACCTGTGTCTCCACAATTTGCCTCGTGTAGGGTCTTGTTGGGGCGGGCAATGCCTATGTGTTAAATCCTGATTACCACTTGCTGGGTCTGGGCAGTGTGTGATGTGCCTGGACACACACGCAATGTGCAGTGACCGAGTCATGTTGTGCATGTTTTCAGCATTACCTATGCAGCATGTGTCTCAAGTTCATGGATATGGTCCCTGGTCATCGGTATTTTCGCCAACGCTGTGTGGTGCAGATGCAGTGCTGGATTGTCCCCAGGGCCTGGGTGCTATGTCAGACTCCTTTTCCTGTGTTTAGCTATTGTCTCATGCTCTCCATGGTATTTCAGTGGCATGGTGGCTCAACCAACTGTGTGTTTCATGCCCTACATCGGTACCCTGTTCAGTAGATGTTAGGGATCTTCCTTTTCAGGCCATGCAATGTTACCTATGTAGATTGGACTCATGTGACAGATGTGTACAGGTGTCTGAATAATTTCTGTCTCTCCACCCTGCCCACAGCATCGTCGGGGGACACAGAGGGAGACATGGACACAGACCAGGCGGAGGGACCGAGCACCAGTGCCAGCCGTGACATCGGGTCTGGCACATCGAGTGGGACAGAGGCGGAGGAGAGTGTGGCCGAGGACCTGTCGACTGGCACATCAGACTACGAAGCTGACAGGTCCGGGGACGATGTCTCCGAGTGGGCGGAGGCTGCACCAGCAGCTGACAGCGGAACAACACCTCGCACCGCCCCCTCAGTTTCCACCAGCCGCCTCCCACTTGCTCGTGTCCCTTCCCAGCGTGCCCGGTCACAGCATGTCTCCTTCCTGCCAGGCACCGCACCCCCTGCCCCTGTCTCCACTGCTGCCGCCAATGCTGAGTCTGTGGACATCCAGCGGAAACTGCAGGTTGGTCAGGCTGCGATCCTTAATGTCCTCCATGCCCACGGCAAAACCCTCACCAACATCGAGGCTTTCTTGGAGGGCATTCATTCATCGCAGGCTGACCAACGCAACTTGCTGAGGTCCATCGACTCCACACTGACTGCAGCAGTGGGTCTCCTGCAGCGCGACCTCCCCCCACCTACCCCTGCCCCATCCACACTTCCCACTCCCATGCCTGTCACACGTACACCCAGACGTCGGCATGCACCCACATCAACGGACACGGGCACCACACCAGCAGGGAAGGTCCACCGCACTCCTCCTGACACGCACACACAGGGTGAGGTAGGCACACCCACTGGGTCGGGGGGCAAACGTGTGACACGCAGCCATAGTGGGAGTCCGCATTCCACCCAGTCCACTCCCTCCAAATCCCCTCCCCTCAGCTCTCCTGGCCACATCTCCCCCAAGGACTCCTTCATGGGCGCTCTGTCCCTGAGCCCCACAGTTACACCACCACGCAAGCGGTCAAGGAGGTCCCCGGTCAGGGTGGTTGAGTCTCCCCCCCTGTCTCCACCCTCCCCCGGTGGCGCTGCGACCCATCCCTCTGACCCCCCCCCCTCCTTGGGGCCTGAGGTCCCTTCGGGTGCAGGGGACTCCCTGGAGGACCTTGCAAAGGTGTGTAGTGCCATCCTGGCCGCCGCCTTTGGCACTGACCCACCCCCTGTGGTGGACTCCTCCATCCCTGCACCCACAACGCCGCCCCTTTGCCCTGATGTCCCTGCGGTGCCTGTTGCTCCCCCCCCCCTGATGCCCTCACCAGTGTGGAAGACGATGCCATTTGACTGTGCAGGCAAGGTAGGGGACACGCATCCCACTGTGTCCCCCATCCAGCTGAGAATCATTGACTGCCCTATGGGCTTTGTGAAGATTGAACTGCCTGCGATCCACGGACATTGTGCTCCTGCTGAATAAAGCTTAATTTTGTTTTCATTATCACACTACTGCTATGCTGGTATTGGTGTTGGTGGGGCTGCTACATGGTTTTGGGTGGTGTGTAAGGGTTTGGGTGTGTGGGATATGTAGTAGTGTACTGCTCATTGGTGGGACCCTGTGATCTGTGTGCCATCACAAGGTGTTGGCTAACTTTCTTTGTTCATGTAGGCAGTTACTGCATGGTGCACTTGTCCAAGGGTGTATTCCTTCCTCTGTGTACCCAGCTTTCTTCCCTGCAGGGTGTTCCCAATGTTTAGCGCAGAGCTGTGTCTACATGAGCTGTGTGTGTGATGGAGCCCTTCTACTTTGGCCATGCATGCAGGGCCATGTCTCCACCTGCGACAATCGTGGCATCCTTGGTGATCACTGTACTTGTGTGTGGAGTCTGTTGACATGAGTTCATGGGGACATGTTCCCTTGTAGCCAGTATGCATGTGGATAATTCTGGCCTCACACACATGTGTCACACCCCTCCAGTCTCAGGGCACTGCTGGGAGTGATAGGCCCCCACCCCTCCTGTCTCAGGGCACTGCTGGGAGGACTCTGCACCCACCCCTCCTGTGTCAGGGCACTGCTGGGAGTGATAGGCACCCACCCCTCCTGTGTCAGGGCACTGCTGGGAGGACTCTGCACCCACCCCTCCTGTCTCAGGGCACTGCTGGGAGGACTCCACACCCACCACTCCTGTCTCAGGGCACTGCTGGGAGGACTCTGCACCCACCCCTCCTGTCTCAGGGCACTGCTGGGAGGACTCTGCACCCACCCCTCCTGTGTCAGGGCACTGCTGGGAGGACTCCACACCCACCCCTCCTGTGTCTGGGCACTGCTGTGAGGACTCCACACCCACCCCTCCTGTGTCTGGGCACTGCTGTGAGGACTCCACACCCACCCCTCCTGTCTCAGGGCACTGCTGGGTGGACTCTGCACACACACCTCCGATTTCTGGATATGTGCGCTTGGCACATACACGGTGGGGGTACGCACAATGCATTCGAGGTGAGGGTACGAGTCTACTGACACTGGTGTGGTGGGGGTATGCTCCGTACGTCCGCGGGTGTGGGTACGGGTCGTACTTACACTGTTGGGCAGGGGGGTACGCTCCTTGCATTCGCGGGTGGGGGTACGGGTCGTACTTACACTGTTGGGCTGGGGGTACGCTCCGTACGTCCGCGGGTGGGGGTACGGGTCGTTCTTACACTGTTGGCATGGGGGGTACGCTCCGTACGTCCGCGGGTGGGGGTACGGGTCGTACTTGCACTGTTGGCATGGGGGGTACGCTCCTTGCATTCGGGGGTGGGGGTACGGGTCGTTCTTACACTGTTGGCATGGGGGGTACGCTCCTTGCATACGCGGGTGGGGGTACGGGTCGTACTTACACTGTTGGGGTGGGGGGTACGCTCCTTGCATTCGTGGGTGGGGGTTCGAGTCGTACTTACACTGTTGGCATGGGGGGTACGCTCCATGCATACGCGGGTGGGGGTACGGGTCGTACTTACACTGTTGGCATGGGGGGTACGCTCCTTGCATTCGTGGGTGGGGGTACGGGTCGTACTTACACTGTTGGCATGGGGGGTACGCTCCATGCATACGCGGGTGGGGGTACGGGTCGTACTTACACTGTTGGCATGGGGGGTACGCTCCGTACGTCCTCGGGTGGGGGTACGGGTCGTACTTGCACTGTTGGGCAGGGGGGTCCGCTCCTTGCATTTGCGGGTGGGGGTACGGGTCGTACTTGCACTGTTGGCATGGGGGGTACGCTCCGTACGTCCGCGGGTGGGGGTACGGGTCGTTCTTACACTGTTGGCATGGGGGGTACGCTCCTTGCATACGCGGGTGGGGGTACGGGTCGTACTTGCACTGTTGGGCTGGGGGGTACGCTCCTTGCATTCGCGGGTGGGGGTACGGGTCGTACTTACACTGTTGGGGTGGGGGGTACGCTCCTTGCATTCGTGGGTGGGGGTTCGAGTCGTACTTACACTGTTGGCATGGGGGGTACGCTCCATGCATACGCGGGTGGGGGTACGGGTCGTACTTACACTGTTGGCATGGGGGGTACGCTCCATGCATACGCGGGTGGGGGTACGGGTCGTACTTACACTGTTGGCATGGGGGGTACGCTGCATGCATACGCGGGTGGGGGTACGGGTCGTACTTACACTGTTGGGGTGGGGGGTACGCTCCTTGCATACGTGGTGGGGGTAGGGTCCATACATATCCGTCCCCACGCTATGTGATGTTTGTGCGGCCCGTACCCAGGCCTTTGCCACGTGGGTGCGATCCGTCCCGCCATTGTTGGGGTGACGTGTGTGGGCGTGGTCCGACTCGTACCCACGCTCTTCAGGCGTGGGTACGGGACGTACCTGTCTGGTTGTGTTGCCGGTTCGCGTGGTGACGGACTTCCGTTGTGGCGGTCGCTGGCTTATCAGGACACGCCCCCACCCCCTCGTGGTGACCAGGGCATGGGAGTCAGGTATGTCCAGGCCATGTGTGGTGTGTGACTCATGTGGTTGTTTTGTGGCCTGCCCTGGTCGTGCCACCCCCACCCCACCCCACTTTCCCCCCTCCCTTAGTTATTCTGACCTTCTGCGGCGTCTGCGTCGTAACCTGTAGAGGAGGTGTACTGCTATGAGGGCAGGGATGACTCGTAGGTTCGGGTCCATGTCTGTCCGTCGCGTACTGGTCCTCCTTGTTCGCGGCGTCGTCTGTCCGTCGCGTACTGGTGGTCCTTGTTCGCGTCGTCCTGATTTCCCGGCAGTTTTTGGCTGCCGCAAAATATTCACCGTGCGGGGTGACGTCGGTGCGAATCGTGATTCCTGGGTCGTGAATGGCTGGCTGCGTGCGTCCCGACGTCAGGTCGGCGCTTTCCCGGATCGCATTGGTAGGTGTTTTTTGTTCGGTCGGGCTTTTTTACGAATCGTACGGTAATGGTGTACCCGTGCGAATCGTAATTCCTTGTTTGTAAAATTTGACGACCGGGTACGCGTCGGGCGGAGATTATGCTCCGTCCGACGGTTCGTACCCGGTTTTTGCCGGATCGTGATCGGCACCTCTGTCTACGCAGGAGCATCCATCAGTAAATAGAGAGCCTTCGCCCATACCCACAACGGAGAAAGTTGAGACGGTTTTTCCTGATGAAGGCAATACTGCTGAAAACCCGCGTAGTGTTCTTATCTACCGCCTGCCTTGGAAATCTCTTTAACAATTTACCTTCTCCATCTCTTATGCTGTCATGTATTACAGAATTATGTATTTTTAGATACTTTTTGTAACTGTTTGTATTCAAATTATACGTCTGTCTATGTATGTTCTAAGATTGTGCATTATTACATTGTATAGATAAATCTACAGTCATATTTAAAACACTTTTTTACTGAATTAAGTTATCAAATGAATCATTCAGATTTAGATTTAAAAAAACATAAATAATAAAACAATGAAAAAAGATTTTAGAAAAATAGAAAGGATTTTTTGTTATGTTTGTATATATATTTTTGGCGTTGCACTTTCACAGATATTTATGTTGTTAAATTTATAGTCTGTATTGAATCACCAAGAACAACTGTATAACTTGTATCTAGCTATACTCTTACCCTTTATGTAATCCTCCCTACAGCTAGCAAGTCTCATTGTTTTCCGTAGGGGTCTCTTTTTCCCAATCCACTGTGCAAGGAGACCAGTAGCCCAGCAGTGGCTGACACTCTACTGGCTTAAACAGAACTTCAAGGAACTCTGGCCTCTGTGGCTAAAGTCACCCTACCTCATCCGTGGACCAAGGAATAACTGCAAGGACACCCACGTTGACTGAACAGCACCCAGTGCCTCCCAAGTATCCTACATCCCTAGCATCAGGACTACTCCATTAGTCTATAGCGGTTTTGATGTAAAGCATGGAAATGGATTTGAGAATGCTTTTTTGACCAGGTTACTTTCCAAATACTCCTTAGTGGCCCCCCTAACCTTCACCCTGCTGCATTTGATCACCCCACTTCAGGCCAAAGTAGATGACCACAACTCTCAAACTTTTCAAAAGTTCCTAAACTTTATGGTGACAAATGCTTGTTTGTGCTGTGGACTAAAGGGCTGAGATTTATGTTATACTTGAAAATCTACATCTCCGGAACCCTCCAGTGGACTCTGCTCATCTTGGTGTCTAAAAATTCACAGATTTCTTTTGTATTGTGTTACTTTCCTATTTCACCACTTGGTGCTTCTAAATTCTTTACACTAATTCCTTTGTTTAAGCCTTGCTGTTCAAAGCCACAGATGCCCAGGGTTGAGTGAAAGGGTTTAGTAAATGAGCCTGATTGGACCCAAGACAGTTTTGCGAGTGTATTGCACAGTATGGTCGCGCAACCATTCCATTTAATACACCACAATCCTCACAGGCACTGTGAAACAGCTGTGCAGGTTGGGTATCTATGGGTGACCTTTTTGAAGGAGGGTTCTTTTTATCCCTCCAGATCTTTAAATATAAGAGAGGGAACTCAGCATTAGCCATTCTACTCTACCATAGGCTGCACTCGGCACCCAGGGCTGTGTTTAGAGATTTGGTTGATTTATTCGTTTTACAGAATGAGATGTTGAACTTGCAAGTATCCCCCTTGCCTCAGCTTGTACTACTAGGGGACACATTTGCTTTCCCTCCATCTGCTCACTGATTTGTCTCCATGGCATTTGTTCCTATTTGCGCCATGTGGTGCTCGTATGGATGCAGAGAAAGGTCACCTCAAACACTCATTGGCTTCCTTACATGACTTACTGTAGCGAGCAGGATGAGATGTAAGCTGAGGAGTTTCATCCCACAGCCTGCCCTAAGGACCCCTCGGACCCCCTCAAGTCCTATTTACAACAAACAAATGATAATTTGTATGAGGGTTTCTAGGAAGGTCTACAGTAAATTGATAAAGTAACTGCTTAAAAAGTGAGGTAAAGTGAGGAGGTGAGAATGCAATAGGAACATTGTCTGAATAGGGTGCAGGGAATTCTTCAATTACTAGCGAACTCACAGGTTCCAAGATAGAATATCATTCAAAACAATATTGATTCCCAAAAATATTGATAATAGATTATCGATTCCCAAAATATCACCATTCTATAGTTAACCAAAAAAAACGCAAATATCCATGACAACATTCTCACCATCAAAAATATCTAAGTATAACAATATCAAAACACACAATATCATTTACTGTTTAAATATATGCACAATATCAAAAAGATTAAAACAGACAATATCAACTACATTAATATTTTCAAAAATAAGGGAAAATATTTTTTTTAATCATAGTTTTTTTAAATAAAATAAATGTATAAACTAACAATAAAAAGTAAATAATACATTAAAACAACAAACACAAAATTATTCACATATATAACCATATCCATTCACATGCACTACATACACTATTAAAATTAATCACATCTTTAAAAAACTTTACAAGAAAAAAAATACATACACAACAACTAATTAAAAAATATTTAACATTTTAAATATATTAATAATACAACAATACATCCACTACAAACATTTAAAATTAAAACAGAAAATGTGATTGGCGTCCACTAAAAAACGAAATAACAAAACAGAAATCAAATTCAGGATGAAATAGCTAATGAAATTTACCACGATACATATGAGCCAATAACAATATAAACCTAATTAAGTGAACACTATAAAAAGAACACAAAAACTACCGGAAAACAACACTCTGCGGATCTGCAAGAAGAAATGCCAGAAGGAAGACCAACAAAATAACAAACCACCTTCACAATTAAGTTTAAAAATGAACTGTAATGTAACCTAACATAATTTTAAAATGCAAATTTTAAATATACTACAAAACTGTCTTTTTAATATATATATTAATCTTCAGATACTAAAGACACAGTTCAGCTAAAACAAAGTACTATACACCAAAAACTCCAACTTTGCAATCATAAACCTAGGACAAAGGCACTTTCAAAGTAAGTAAAATACAAAGTTACACAAATAAAACAACCCGTATGCATTTAAGTTAAACCTAAAACCTCACTGCCCTGCAAACTAAACAAACCTGCATTTTTAACATGAAACTAAAACAAACATTGTCCCACCAACAGAAAAGGAAGGCCCACCTGGACCAAATCTCTAAGACATCAAAAACAAATAGAAGAAAATCAAGTACAACTTAAAGCAACAGCACATGTGTAAGTATTAAGGGCCTAATTACCATGTCGGTTGGAAAGACTCCGACTGCTGATCGGAGGCTTTCCAGCCGACATTGTAGGTTTAAAGTCCGACTGCCAAATATGATGATGGCCGGCCAAACCATCCTGCGCACTGATAACAGTGCCCACCACTCCCATTCCAGTACTGTCACCCCTTTACCCTCGCCCCCAAGACTTGGAACAAAAAATATAAAATGATATTAAAACTGGTTTTAGTATCTTTTTTTTTTTTTGCGTTTTTGAGGGTGCTGGTGGGAGGGGTTGACATTCTTCTGCCATAGCGGATGAGTCTCCGCTGCCTTCATGAAATTTTAGTGGAATGATATTTTGGTGTCCAATTATTTTACAAACAGCAAAGCACACTATTCCTGTATCCTTAACATTCTTGATACTAATGTGATTCTCTTGGCGTACTTGTAATGGAGTCCAAAGTCGTCTGGTATAGAGCACAGAATGTTTATTTTTATTGTATCATTATGGATAATTCATTGTATCATGCTACAAAGGCTTACTTTGTCGGGAGATTTTCATAATGAAGGCCAGGATGTTAGACAGTCTGAAGAGCATGATGATAGAAACAGAATTTGTTGTTAGTTTCCTGTTTTTTCATGCATTTAGTGAATCATTACATACAGGATTCACTAGCATGTGAAGGCCAACTGACATTAGACGCCCAGGGGACCACCACTTCCTTTAGGCTTCAGAATTAAAAAAAGAGGGGGGCAACGCAGACCTCCCTCTTATTTCCTAATTGCCCCAAGGACCGCCACCTCCCCGGGGCACAAAAGAACTGTCAAAAGAGAAGGGGGCCATATTTGGCCCTGTGAACCGCCATCCCCCAGGGCCATCCTGCTATCTCCTGAGGTGCCCACCCCCCGGAGATAGCAGTTTTCTTTTGCTTGGCTGTAGCTGTGACAGCTCCAGCCAAGTAGAGCAAGCAATAACTCAGCTCCCAGCAAGCTGTAGCTGTCAAACTGCTCCGGCTTGCTGGGAGCGGAGTTTTCATCTGTTTCCCTGCAGGCTGGGAAACGGATGAATGTATTATTCCCACACACAGGGAGCTGCATATTTGACAACTCCCTGTGTGCGAGAGCAAGCTAGCTCCCGCGGGTGATGTGGAGCCAACTGGGACTGTGGGGGCATTAAGGCTCTCCCTGTGGTCCCCATCAAAGCAATATATACAGGAGGTAGTGGTGGCATATAAGGTAGCACATCCTTTCTAGAAGATACAAATGATTAAGTTCATACTTTTCTATAGACACTCGTCAATAATGGTGCCTCTCAAGGTAACAGGAAAACAACACCCCACTACAACGGATGTCACCACAAGAAAGTTTGTGAGAATTCCCCTGTTAAACTAAACACAACAGTTGTACCTCGGCACTCTTAAATTTTACATTTCCATTCATGTATAGTAAAACATATCTCTTGATCCCAAATCAATATAGCAACTCACAGGAAAAATCAATTGCATAAAGGTCAATTATGCAAAAAAGACTCCTATTTATTTCTTATTGACAATGTTTCATTTTAAAAGTAGTATTCAAATATGCAGTGTACAAATAGACCAATCACAACGATTATATCACATCCTGCAATACTGTTTGTAGTTTATCATGTTGAGGTCCCCTTCTTGAACCTTTTTAGTTAGTATACGAAGATGGAGCCATGGCACCCAGGTAGACATGGCTGGGCCCCGGGTATAGGGTCTCCAGGACCAAAATGTTCCTGGGGAAGGGGCCCAGCTGTCCCCCCCCCCCATTTCCAGAAGAAGGAAAACATAGGGCAAAAAAACTAGCAGAAAAAGAAAAACAAAGCAGAAGAGGGCAAAAGAGCGGGCAGAAAAATGAGCAGAAAATGCCAAACAGAGCAGGAAATGAGCAGAAGAGACGCAAACAGAGGGCACCAGGTAGACAGGCAACAGAGAGTACTGACTGCGGGCTATCTAGTCTGGAGAACTGTTGCAAGGGGAGCTGCCACTAGGACCTGCTTAATTTTTGCAGAAATGTAACCTTAACGGGAAACACTTACATATATAAACATAGCAGGTGCCCCAATTGAAGCTACACTTCTGTAAAAGACTAAAGATCCTGACCTCCTGGGCTTAGCAAAGGCAAAATCAGTGTGTTTTTTCTGTAATTCCACATAGAAAGATTATCTAAAATGCTTTGTGGAGGTGAATGCAGTGTTGGCTTATTGGAGCACAGTGTGTAGTGAGTGTAACAAGAAGGTCCTTTCTTGTCCTTACCTGGTGAGAGCAGAGTCCATGGTTCCCCCTTTAAATGACTATGGGTATACAAATGTGCAAAATCACATGAAACTCACTTACATTTGGCCCACCCTGAATGCCTTTGTATTATGCAATGGCCTTCTGCCTTTTGAAAGGTTTATGGGCAGCTTACCAAAAGGCCCCCCAGAGCTTTTTCCACGTATTTTGGTGGCATATTCTTGATGCTGAAGAATTTGAGGATATCTCCACCAAACAAAGAAGCACTTACTTCATATAGTTAAGAGGATGGACCCTTGTTTGGTGGGGATTTTCCTCGATGTACTCTTGTTGTCTTCTCTATAGGAAGATTTATGCTATCACAAATTTCTGGATAAAGAAGCACAAAGAACAATCACATTGCCAAAATGCACGCAAGATAACTGGTGACATTTCCTCATGCTCTATTACACAGCTGTAGTGTAGACTACTTATTCGACATTTACTCAAGGAGGTTGCACTTATTAATTAACCAACAGTACTCCATTTGAGTCGATATTTTGTGCAAAACTGTGGACTCTTTTTGGATAAAGGGGCAGGTGCAGTTCCATCATGGCCCAGTCACTGACACAGCTACTGACACACCCACACAGACACCTAGACACCCACTCACACACTCAGGCACTCACACACCTACTGACAGAACCACTCAGATGCCGATATACACACTCACAGACCCACACACCCACTCACAGACCCACTCATGCACCCACTCACTGGTGCACTCACACCCACTCACAAACCCGCTCAGGTACTCATCCACCCACTCACAGAACCCCTCCAACACTCTCACAGCTACTTACAGACCCACTCAGACATGTAAACTCACTCACACACTTATGCACCCACTTGCAGAACCACTCATACTCTCTCACACCCACTCGGGGGCCTATTCAGACTAATGCACCAACTCACTGAACCACTCAGAGACTCACACACCCACTCACAGACCCACTCAGAGACTCGCACACTCACTCACATACCCACTCAGACACTCATGCACTCACTCACAGACTGACTCACATAGTCATGGAGGCACTCACAAACTCACTCAGAGAGTCTCACACCCACTCACAGACCCATTCAGACACTCACTCAGACATTCATGCACCTACTCAGACACCCACTCAGATACTCATGCAGTCCCTCGCAGACCTTCTCAGACACTCACGCAGCCACTCACACACCCAGTGAGATGCTTGTGCAGTCACTCCCAGACCTACTCACATGCCCACTCACACACCCATTGAGACACTCACTCACGTACTCACTCTCACACCCACTGAGACACTCATGCACTCACTCACATACTCCCTCTCAAATGTTACAGGGTGCAGTCAGGAAATACAATTTTAAAAACCTTACAAATTCACTTAAGAAACCAAAGGTTACAGGGATGTTATAGTTAGGAAATAGCATTTAGAAAAACTTAGAAATTCACTTAAGAAATCAAAGGTTAAAGGCAAAAGAATTCAATTGGATGCGCCAATTCATTCATACGTTTTGATGATTTGAGAATAAGGTCTTTTGCTCGTTTAAAAGTCTGTTGCTTGATTTTAGATTGATGCATATGGTATATTTGAGCCTTGTGCAAGATTGATTTTTGGCAAACATTTTCAGGTTTTGTTCCTTTCCAACACTGAGTCCTGATGATGGCCTTGTGGACCTTTTTGGCTAACTGTACCAACACATTGACATGGTGTCCTCTCTAATAGCATTGATTGTGACATATGGTGCTTTAGTCCTCTCTAAACATTTGAAATTAAATGATGAAAATTATGTAGGACTGTGGATTTATAAACCTGTATAGTTAAGAGGATTGGGCGCTTCCTCAGATCCCGGGATTGAATACACACTACGAAACACACAGGGATTGCAGGGTGGTGCCAGTGTTGTTATAGTGAAATATTGCTGTCCTGTCTATGCTTGTGATGTAATATTGACTCCTTTTCTGTATTTAAAGCAAATATTTTTGCTTATAACAATATGCTGCTGATTGATTATCTGAGAAATTTCCTGATGGTTTGCTTTTGGATCATTATGTTGACCAATATATTATTTTGCTGATTGGACTACAAATAATTCCTCCACTAATGCGGACACCAGCACTAAAATGCATTAATCTAACCCTTGATGTGTAGTGCTTGGCAGGACTAGCACTTCATTTAGGAATTGATATGGGTCGTATTTGCTACCACTGTTTTCCCCAGGTCATTTCCTTTGTTTATCATGCCTGCATGCTTCGTAAATGCAGCAGCAGTAAGAGAAAACTGAAAGTAAACTGAACTCTGTGCCCTGTCTTTGCCTGTCTATCTCCTGTAGTTTTCAGACCTCATGTTTTCGCTAGCCCCACAGCAAATTGGGGGCTGTTCGAGGGATGAGTGTGAGAACTGGGGCCAACCGTGTAACGTCCAACCAGGGTCAAAGAGCATGTGATGTCATTTCACTGCCCCTTGCTTTTTGTTAAATCAACATCCGTGTTGCTAATAAAACACAGGCCATAATAGTGTTACAGATTTTCCAGAGGTCCAGGCATAACTTTAACTTGAAAGAGATTTTGTAACTCTCCTTACTGCATCGTGATAGTTAAGATATTCTGTGACAATATGATGCGGAATCATGCCATATTAAATGTTGGAGTGTGATAATGAGCCGCGTTGTTGACTCTTCGGTCACAAACGATGTCTGTTGCTTATGTCTTATTTGAAAACATCACCGGACACCGGGCTTCAATAAAAGGCACCCAGTAGTTTCATAGGATCTGGAATTAATACCTGGCTGCTGTCACGGTCAGACAAGGACAGAATATAGGCCCAGGAACAAAAAATGTATGGGGCCCAATTAGTGAATTAGATAATTAAAAATGTAGCCCAAGTTTGCAAACTGGGGGGCAGATTTACGAGCCCCATGCGCCACATTTGCGCCGCTGGTGCGTCACTTCTGTGACGCAGCAGTGGCATAAACCATGCGCCACGTTGCGCCCTATTTACAACGTGATGCATCTAGGGAGCTGCATCACATTGTAAAGCCCTGCGCCACATGAAATGGGCGTTCTGGCGCGGGGGGGGGGGGCGTTCCGGGGCAGGAACGCCTCAGAAAAGTGCCTGAGTGAAATCTACAAGATTTCACGTAGTCACTTTTCCGACGCCGCTGCGTCAAAACCTTACGCCTGCTTCAAGCAGGTGTAAGGTGTGACACACCATGTTGAGGATAGGCCAGGTTGGAACAGTGCTGGAGTTGCGTCGCACCCGCGACAACTCCAGCACTGTGCTAACCTTACGCCGGCAGATGCGACAAGCATCTGTTTATCCTTGCGCCATGATGCGCCGCATTGTAAATGCGGCGCATCTGTGGTGGCATAAGGGTAAACTTGCGTCACGCATCTTTCCTGGCGCACCCCTGCTGATTTGCAGTCATGTGCCTGGAAACGTAAATCTGCCCCAGATTGAGTTTTGAACTTGTGAAGACAGTTTGCATAAGTGTTTTGCAAAGTATGGAAGACTGCATGAATTTGCTTGCTGCAAGGATCGGGGAAATCAACAGTAAAAATCAGCGCAGCCAACTATAAAACAGACCCACAAACAGTTAAAAAATCGGCCCATACACTGATCTGTCAGACCAGCTCCTCGGGCACTGCCCGATTGCCCGAAAGGCCGGCCCATCTCTGTGCTGCATCACTAAGAGATCAATAAATAACCCCCGCTAGGCTCTTATGCAATATGGCATGCCGCATGCTCATAGGTGGTCCCGCTCTGATGTCTGAATGCCAATCCATAATTCCAGACTTTTTTTCCAGAGTCAAAATCCTCCACTTCAATATTAAAGCATGCAGTATTCACATGCGATAACACTACAGCCACGATAATACTGCCCTGGGCAGGAACTCGGGATTCTGCCCAGAAAAGGGCTTAAAACTTAAGAGGTGTTTAAGATGACCGCATTGATGTGAACACCTGAACAATGGGCACTATTCGAAGCATGCCTCTTTGCCTATTTTCCCCCCTTACCCCCATGCACCCTAGTAACGATGGGCACCTCAAATTTGAATCTCTGTTTAAAAGCCACTTACTCTCACATATTGTTCCTGTCCTATCTTGGACTCCAATCAGAGATTCTGTTTTATGCGGCATCACTGGAAAATTGCCCGGAGTCACATTGGCACAACTCCTACAAAGAATGCAGCCAGGGGCTGGAAAGACACCGCTTCATTGCGCATTGCGCTGAAATTGGTAATGTTTAATCCCTGCCAGGGAGCGGTTGATATTGTGGAGAAAAAAACACACTCCTGCCTGTGTTTTTTTAGGGCTGAGCTATGCACATATTTTTGCTTTGTGGAAAATCTTAATTAATCCATTACCATTACTGCATAAATGTGCCTAGCCAGCAGAGTGCTGGGTCCTTCACATCTGTCAGTATCCATTGAAACTGATATTGTTCGTATGCTGTGGGCAGCGGAGACTGACATGTTCCTGATGTGCCTGCAATAGATGCTGATGCGTTTGATGTTCAGTAAGCCATTCAGTAGGTGACTCATTTAGTCCCACTGCTGTCATGTTATTTTCACTGCTAGTATTTTTTTTATCCAGAGCCTCCCTATCTGAAACCTTTCAATTGCTTACAGTTTTTCCTAGGTCTGCAGGCTGCACCATGACTGCAGAGCAGCGCAAAAGGCAATGCCCTCTCTTTTAAGAAGCATAGGGGCAGATTTACAAGGGGATAGCGCCACAGGAAAGTCACTTTTAATGCCGTTCCTGTCGGGCAATGCCCTGCTCCATATGTACAAGGTGCCGTTACGCCACTTTTTGTGGCTAACCGCTGCTTTGTAAATATGGTGCCCTTTCACGCACGAATCTGCGTGAAAGGGGCGTGCAATGGTTGCTGCTGTGGGCGTTCCACCACTTGCTTTTTGACGCTGCCCTAGATTTACAAAGAAGTGTAAATCTGAGGCAGTGCCAAAGAACAAACACCATGAAAGAGCAGGCGTTAGAATGGCGATACGAGGAGAAATACTTTTATTTCTCCTCGTGATTGCTTTTTCTATGTGTGCTGCATGATGGCGTGAGGTGTCCCGTCCTGCACATAAACATTCATTAAATAATGATGATTTGCTACTTCTATGTGTGCTGCATTCTGCAACACACATACAAGTAACAAGTCATCTTTATAGATTGCTTATGTGCAGAAAGGAACACCTTCCTGCACATAAACTATAATTCTCTGCAATGCAGGCACCCTTGCACCAAGGTGCAAGGGTACCTGCGTTCAATCAACCAATCAGACCATTTATAGAGCGCGCTACTCACCCGTGAGGGTCTCAAGGTGCTGAAGGGAGGGGGGGTGCTGCTACTGCTCGAACAGCCAGGTCTTGAGGTGTCTCTTGAAGGCGAGATGGTCCTGGGTCATTCGCAGATGTGCGGGGAGGGAGTTCCATGTCTTGGCTGCCAGGTAGGAGAACGATCTTCCTCCGGCGGTGGTTCTGCGAATCCGTGGGATGGTGGCGAGGGCAAGGCAGGCGGAGCGGAGTTGGCGGGTGGGGGTGTAGAATGAGATGCGGCTGTTGAGGTATTCGGGGCCTGTGTTGTGGAGCGCTTTGTGAGCGTGGTTGAGGAGCCTGAACGTGATCCTCTAGTTGACGGGGAGCCAGTGCAGGTTTCTCAGGTGGGCGGATATGTGGCTGTGGCGATGGATGTCGAGGAATGTCGTGGCGTTATGCAGCTCATTTTAGTGCCAGCACTAGGGAAAAGCACAGGGGTGCGCCCATAGGGCACTGCCTAATTGCCCTTTGGGCTAGCATGATCCTATTGACAATACCATCTTGCTACCTCTTCAATCTTCCATCAAGTTATCTGTTCCCTTTTCATCCAACTCTCCAGAACAATCCATTATTATACACTCAAAGCACTTGCAACCCCTTCCAAGGTCTTGATGATGCCATCCCAGACCACCAAGCAACAAGTGTGCTGACTTCCTTACTTTGGCTTTTGCCGTCATTGTCAGTGTCTCACTGCCAGCTGGGAGCAACCTTCCATAGACACAAGCAAGGAAAGTAATTGCTGCCCCCTTTGCTGGCTTACAGGTATATGAAACCTGACTGAGCAGGCTGCAGCTACTGCACTATAAGAATATATAGAAACTAGTCAAACATTAAGCATCTACTACTAATTAGGCAAATCACAGAAATGGCCCTTATCATGATACGACGCAGCACTCTTCTCCATTCCAAGGCGAACCATATCACTGTACTCATCATCCTTGACCTCACTCTGGCCTTGATTCAGTCTACATTACAACCAGTCTCAAATGGAACATGCAACTGCCCTTGGCCACAGGCCTAAACAAGATGTTCTTACATTAAGTCACAAACAAGCAACATTACATATAATGCCACATTGAAAATATGTATGTATGTATATGTGTGAGTATGTGGTATTTATAACCTTGCTAAAGGGCAGTGGACCACTCTATATGGTTTAAAGCAAAGAAACACTCAATTTTTGATATGAGGGGAAGCTTGTTTATGGACTGTTGATGCATGATGATGTAGTGTTCTTTAAAAAGGTGAGTTTCTCTAAACTGTATCTTTAATGGGGAGTACCTGATGGATATGGGATACTCTTCCAGATCCTAGGTGCAAATAAGGTTTGTTGCCTTATTTATTTATTTTTTCCACTTGTTCATCTTCGGTCTGATGGTATTCTAGTTACGGATATGCTAACACCCATATGAGATTGTGCACCTGTCAGCTAAGTAGGCAGGTGTGCCTGCTGCATTGGCTTTGTACATGATGCACCTGGTGTGAACATGGCACGGGCCTACAAAAAGGCTAACAGAGTTTTATCAGGGTGAGGCTGAAGTCAAAATATTTCTTAAGCCCTTAATCAAGTTTATTACCAGATATGGGATCTCTTGGGGGGTGGGGCTTTTTGGAGTGTGGAAGGCCGTGGAGGAGACACTGCCCCTATCAGAATGCAAGATTATAAGTGAACTGCAGATCTGACATTGCTTTCTGGGAGGTATATTTTCACATTTCTGAAGATAGGGAGCTGGTACAGAATCATCTTGATTTTGTTGGTGAAATGTTTCTTAGGGGTGAATCTAAATGACCTGACATTGGGTGAAAGTTGGTTTTCAAATCCGGCCAGGTTCATGTACTGAGCCATGTTTGGAAAAGTTGTTATTTTGTTTTGGCAAATAGCTGGAATTCTGTTTTGATGGGTCAAAGCTCTGGGCAGGCGGTGGACATTCAGGTTTCGATAGGTTGCAAGCAGTGTTTGAGGTGCAGGATATCTGTAGCATAGAAGGTTTTAAATTACAGCTGTATGTCATCGGCATGTTGAGGAATGTTGATGTTGTCATCTGTGTGTAAAGCCCCAAAGGAGCCTATGGGAATTCTGCAAGTGATGGGGAACTTTTGGGACCAGGAGGAGGAAAAGTTATGAAGTAACTGGTATCAGTTGGATAGGTAAGAGGAGACCCTGTGAAAGACTTTTTCATTTAATCCCATCCGATACATTTGGGTGCAGATGAGAGAGTGTGGGTCAGTGTGGGGTGGTGAATGGTGTAAAAAAATGGAACCTTCTCCTGCTTATTTATATATTGCACCAGGATAAACATTCCCAATCTCACTCTACTCTCAAGACCAAACAAATGCACTTCTCAAGCATACACACTCATCCCCAGGAATATAATTTGATGACATAATGTGATAATGCACCAGTGAAGATTCTAGTGTATTAGAATGAGACGTTGAAGTAATGTTATTGTAATGATAAAGAAATAGCCACTGTTTCATTTTGTAAATGAAAGCTACATTTGCCATCATCATCAAGTCGCCCATTTCTGCTCAAAATCTACAAAAGCTTTCATGCCAGACTCATTGATATCTTTCTCCCTTAAAGTTTTAGCAGGCAGTGGAGGTGGCCAAGTCAACAAATTAACAGGGCGAGCCGAGCCAGAGCCAAGTCAAGCGTCTGGCTTGGGTCTTAGAGACAATGCATGAGCCGAGCCCTGAAAATATTTTCTATGTAAATCATACATCAAACATCACATAAAACATGATCACGTCTTTTCATAATTCCAAAAAATGTATTTCTTCAAAATGTGGAAGCTTTGACACTAATAGGCACTTTATAGCACTGCTCTGAGAAGTAGTTATTAATGGTAATAGTTTTGTACAACTGGATGTCTGCACTCACAGATTTGAAAGAGTGTTCATATGCGATAATGTAGAAAAAAGAGTTTTGGTGAAATAAAATATTTGCCTAGGATAACATACTTTTTTGAGGAGAAGCAGCGATGTACGGGGTAGGACTGACCCGTAGGGCAATAAGCCAGTGCCTGATTGGCTGGTCGACAAGTCAGCGTGCGCTCCAGTGCCGGACTGGCTACCGGGCGTTTTGCTGTGCTGCCAAGCTGGGGGCTGATTTCAGTGCGGTGGGGGCTGACTTCGTTGATGGGGACCTGCATGTGCTTTTAAATAAACAAAGGAAAACTAATGGTTTTAAGCACACGCAGGTCTCCATCAACAAAATCAGCCCCCAGCTTGGCAGCACACCAAAACACCCAGTAGCCAGTCCAGCCCTGGTGCGCTCCAGTTTTTTGGTTCTTTGTGGGCCTATTTTAAAGTCAGCTGGCCCGGATTTTACTATTGATTTCCCTGATACTACCACAAACATTGCCCTCAGCAAGCACAAATGCATGCAGTCTCCCATACCTTGTAAAACACCTACAGAGTGTGTCTTCACAAGTACAAAACGACCCCGAGTTGTAAATGTGGACCACTTTTTAGCTATCTGATTCGCAAAAGTGAGCCACTTTTACTTTGGTGCCCACACCTTTTTTCTGTCCCAGTCTGACCCTGGCGATGGATCCAGATTTCCTGGTTACATTTTGCACTAACCAGACAGTGAATTACTATCTGTTTGTCTTTACTCATGTTAAGACTTTTTTCTACCTCTTAGTGCATTTTTCTGCAGTTTTTAAAATGTAGCGTAAAATTGACCCAAAAGTACTGTAGCGCTTTACATGAGCACCAATTCATTTGCACAAGGCCACATGCATTGTTTATAGGTATGGGGAGATGAACCGAATTGCCCAGAATGTTGAGACGCGAACCTGGTTTTTCAGTTCCACAGTCAGCAGCTCAGCCATTACATGGTATCCGGGGTAGAGGGAGGCAAGAGAAGCCACATGAAAGATCGGCTCGTTAAGGGCTCGAGGTTTCAACATTACCTCGAGATGAGCCAGAGCCAGGCTTCCGGCTCGAGCCTGGCTCGAGCTTTCCGTGACTCACCCACCTCTAGTCGACATCAGTGACCAAGAGAGGAAAACAGAAAGAACTGAATCGTCATTATAACATTTCCCGTAGAACCTGTCCTTCAAAATGGAATACTTAATAGCAAAAATACATGAATAAATAAAGCTGCATCAAAATCCATATGGAGCCTACATCGATCACGTCATCCTCTTCCATGTAAACATATGGGCCTGGAGTTTCAAGCTACCTGTAACACTCCTGCAGTGATGGGAACATCAACACAAACGCATGTGTAGCTAGGCACAAACTCTCAAATCTGCTTAGTCGCGCTGAGCCCGGAGGTGCCTTTGCTTACAAATGACATTTGCAGGTACTTTAGAACAGCATGCGTGCTCGCTCCTGTTTTGTGGCTCTGTTCCCATATTTTTGACTTTTGCGAGCTGTACGCCTCTAATGTGCTATGCAATACATTCTTTAAAATTCGGAAGTCACAAAGTGGACTTCAATTTGCATAGTTCTAAATTTGTTAAAATTAATTTGTTCGCCTATAGTTATAAATACTAATACAAATAAAAAATAGCCTTCTGAGCTCCACTTATGTCACTCTTTCTTTAATTGCCATGACTATTCCATTGGTGGCAGTGTCAGAGTGGGCAAGGCAGCCTTAATTGCCATATGCTGAGACCAAATATAGGACAGATGACATTTATTCCTATTACACTTCCGTTTTAGTGCATTTGTAGCACTGTTCGTTGAATGTGTGTCCATGTATTGCAACATATTCATCAAAATGGCATTATGTAACAGGAAGCAGCACATAAGAAAACTACGCGAGATAAACAGCAAGGAATTCCAAAATGAAGTGTTCATACAAAGTGCGTGTTTCAATAAGAGGATCTGGTTGTGAAATAATATGTTAAAGATATTTGGTTCAATAGGTGTATCTCTGTCAGATTAAGAAAAGTTGGCAGCGGTGTGCTTTATAAGAAATGACTGGAAATCTGATTCATCTCGAAATCCATCATCCAACTATCAGATAAGTGTACATAAATTACAAAGTCAAAAATAGAGTTCCACTGACTGCAAATTGCTGTAGTATTCTGTTATTACTAGGATTGTGGTAAATTGCAAAGCTTGATGTCTCACATGGGAAACGGCCTATACAATGCAGGCTTAAGCACGCGTGCCATTTCTCTGCAAGCAGAACAATGCTTGCCTTGACCACGCATAAGCCTTAACCACGCATAAGCCTTAACCACGCATATGTGTGGTTAAGGCAGTCTGAGAGGATGGGCTGGGAAAGGGAACCGGAAGGATCGCGGCAGGAAGAAGAACCAGGACACAGCTTGGTAAGTTGGGTTGGGGGAGGTGGGGGTGGGTTTTAGGGGTGGGGGCTGGTTTTAGGGCTCAGGGCAAGGGGCTGCAGTCAGGGTCGTTTTTAGGACGAGGAGCCAAATGTTAAGGCTCAGCGCAGAGGGAAAGGGGCAGTTTTCAGGGTTGGGGCCCAGATTTTAGGGCTCGGGGTGGGGCTTTGGGGTCAGGGTAGTGTTTTTGGTCTGAAGGTCGAGTTTTAGGGCTCAGAATAGCGGGTCGGGTAGTTAAGAGGGATGGGGCGGGTAGATTACAACACACGGACCACCAATTTTTAGGGCTCAGGGCACGGAGGCAGGGGTGGTATCTTTACCACACGTATACCTTTACCAATCATGCCTTTACAATGAAATTTGTCGTAAAGTCATACGTGGTAAAGGCATGTGTGTTAAAGATGCGGTCGTTGTAAAGACCGCGTGGCTAAGGCATGCGTGGTTTATCCACACATGGTTGCATACAACCATCTCACACGTCTGCAAAGCTATTTTTAAATGTTCTCCAGATTGTTTTTAAAAAAAAGGGAAAAACTGCAGTTATTTACTGCTACCTCAAAGGGCTGGCAGGGGCATCCACTTACCATATTATTGGTAAACCTACCCTGCTTATCTGTTGCCCAATCCTCGAAGTCCCAGAGCAGGAAAAAGGAGATGACACAGCCAAGTGTCTGCGTGTATGTTTCCGAAGTGTCACCTGCAGGCCAAAGGGCATAACAATGGCAGCTGCTCAGCTGCTAGAGCTTCTTAACCAGTCCCAAAGGTCCTACTGCCAGAACCCCTTTCAGGGAGCAAGGGCACGCAGTGGGTAATGGGCCCAACCGTGATGGTTGAGGTCTTTTACTCTTGATATCCCAAGCCCCGATCTGCTATGCATCCCATTCAGCGGGACCAAGTACCCCTTCTTCACTTAACTCTCAGTGGTAGCTGTGGTCGAGCAGCTAAAGCTCCCTGGGGGGGGGGGGATATAGGTCAGTGAACACAACTCATAACTCAAAGTACACACAGTGTGAACAATAAATCGATGTCCTGCAAAATGTTTGCCTTATTAAAAAAAAGTAGTATTTAATTTGTAACTGTACACATATAAAGAAATGTGACATTCAAATGCAACAACAAAATCCCCATTGAGGTTGGGGGTCTAGTAGCTGTCAGGCAAATCCCTGTCCCACCCTCCTTCATGTGATGTGTTTCGGGCTATTCCCCATTCACTGGTGGCCACATTCAGGTAATGCACACTATTAGGCAGCACTCAAGAGTCCCCTTTACCTCTTCAGGATTTTAGTCAAAAGTTTCTATGGTGCAGCCACACCTTCAGCAGTGCACCCCCTTGGCCCACAGGCCCTATTTCAAGGATTACCTGCTCCTGCAACACGGAAACATGGAAGCATTCAGCATTACAGCTGGAGCTCTCAGCTCAGACACTCCAGAAATCTGATCTTGCTCAGAAAAGTCGGGCTGCTCACAGTACATGTGGCAGCATCAGGCGGGCATAGGCTCAATCTTCCGAGTGGTACAGTGGCTCTCCTGAGCAATCAAAATAGCTTCCAGCTTCGCAGCAATGTGGTAAATCAAGTTCTAACCAGTGGGGGGAAGTCAGTCCATCAACTTGTGACTGGAGTCCCGCAAGGGTGCCTTGTCTTCCTTGGTTTTCTCCTGATCCTCATGGTCCGTCAGGACAGATCTCACTGTATGACTAGACCCCGTGGTTGCAGTCTCAATCAAGTCTCGGATGACGGCCCCAAGCCTTTGGTGTTTTGGTCCCGGCAGCCCTTCTTTGGTCATGGGATTGCCAAGGTACCTCAGAATGCAAAGTAGACTCCTCAGGTGCAATCACCCACACCACAGCAGACCCTCCTGGCATATGGGGTGACCGCTAAGGCATTCACGATTCCTGTCACAGTGGTCACACAACTACTTCAACAGTGGCCCACTCTAGCATACAGGGTCCCCGTAACAAGATCCTGTGAGCTTGTCACCCTCCGCAGAGTGCTCTATACTTGGCTCAATCTATGGCATACTGGATCACCAAAAACATTTGTTTACATGGGCTACTGGTGCACAGCCACTTTGTCTCACCTCACACAGGGAGTCCTCACGGTAGGACTCCCCAGTGGACCTTGCTCTCTCCAACAATTTCCTATTCCTTGCAGGGCACACTGGTCTTGTCAAGCAGGCAGGCAGATTGTGCTCCAGCCTCCAGGGCATGTGGTCTTGGTTTCTTTGGGTGATGTCTTCTCACCCACCAGGGAGACTAGCAGGCCTTAGCCCACGATACTGGTCACAGGCAGAAGTATTGCAGAGCTTCCCCTTCTCATACAACCCATCTGGCTGCTTAGTAGATGATCAGTGTTTGGTGACTCAACCTCCGCTTCTTTTAGTCCATTTCCAGTCACCAAATGTGGTTTAGGGTCTGAGTTTTTGAAGTTTTATGGTGAGGTTCTGCTTCTTTTGAATTGGACACTTCTCCCTTTCTTCATTCCTATTGAAAGATCTCCCTGATTGCCCTACAACAACACTCATGAGTGACTAGAGTTCACACCTGGGTGTAAGCCACAGTGATATGCGCATCAAAAGCTTAATGCCAGACCCCGAGCCCTACTCTTTAAGGTTCCATTTTCAGACCCATCCCTCCTCCTGAGATGGGTTCAGGCCCCTTCCTTGTGATCTATCACTGAATCAAAGAGCAGTTTTTTGAAGTGTAAAGGGAGTCTCTTCCTTGTCCCGCCAGTGTGTGTCCCAGCCAGCTCACAAGAATGCAGCAATACACAAATCTGTCTGGGGGATTCCACTCCTCCTCTTATTTTCACCGGGCAGGCCTGTGCTTCCCATGATGGGACCCAGGGTTCTCTAAATAATGTACCATTGCAGGCACACTTACTTAGTGTACATTCACAGCACATTTACTATTCAGCACTAGTACCTTCTTGCATTGTGTCATTACATGCACACATGCATTCAGTACACACACGCAGCCTACGTGCACTGTTAGGTACTGAAGCTTTTTTATATTTAATCAGGATGTGTTATTTACAAACACACATATTGCCAGCACACACACTTATCATGTGTACTCTGCACAGCACCTAACCCTTCCTATATTGTACTTCCTGCATGGACACACATACACCCAGCACATTCTCTTATTGCACACACTACCCAGTTCTAAATATTTCATAACACAGGCATACATACACTCAGCACATGCACTAATCTCACATGTGCTAGACAGTACGGCTCCATTCCTGTACAGTCCCATTCCCAGGCATACATATAACCAGCGCAGAGTCACCACTACTTCGCTATGCAGCACTCCACATCTGCCTGGTGTAGGCCTAGGGTGAGTTAAGCACACATCAGCAGGACTTTTATAAAAGTGAGTGAGCCTGTAGGCCTCACTCCAGTGGCACAGGGTAAAAAGGTCCTGTGCACTACTATTGATCACTACATGGTATTCTGCCACCACCACACTTGTGCTGCTTAACTCCTGGTGAAGCCAGTATCCTCTATGATGGTAGCACTTTGGGTGCCCCACCCGGTCCATCAAGACCGCAATCCATGAGACAGGCCTATGTCATGGTGCACACACATGATATGAGCATTACAGATCCAGACAACAGTACATCTGGCCAGGGGTACACGCCTTTACCATGCAGAGAACTTTTCCGCTCCAGCACCAACCTTTTTGGCCCCCATTCCCCAGGGCCTGCCCTTATTTGAAAGAAAAAACTAAAAATTAAAAAGCAGGTGGTCATTTAGTGCTCGGG
The DNA here is from genome assembly GCF_964204655.1 of Triturus cristatus. Taxonomy (NCBI): domain Eukaryota; kingdom Metazoa; phylum Chordata; class Amphibia; order Caudata; family Salamandridae; genus Triturus; species Triturus cristatus. Next base: position 790,307,155 of record NC_140581.1, on the reverse strand, counting down.
GGGGAGGCAGAGGGGGGATCGCGCCTTCCCCTCCCATAATCAAATTTACCCCGGGCTGGTGGTGGTCCCCAGGCTCAAGGGTTTGCAACGGACCTCCTTCATTAATGTATTTGTGGCCTGGGGAGGTGTCGGTCCCTGGGGTTGCTTGGGGGGGGCCGTAGCCCCCCACGCATCATTATTTGTAAATCGCACTGTACTTTTCGTAAATCGTTTTGCGAATACCAAACAATCGTAAACTTCCACAAAAATGCAAGTTTACCTTGGTGAATCAGGACCCAGGAGTTAAATCTGTGCATAGAGGTGACATCACACTAGCTACGCCTTGTAGGAGTTGTTTACTTCTGTAACTTGAATCTATAATGAAATTTCTGAAACACAAAGTTTTCCCAAGTCAATAATGCTGTAGTGTGGTAATAGTATGTTTGCACTGTAGTTATAATTGTTTGGGTCTGTGTTTGTTAGTACGCTTTTTCTAAATAACTTGAGTTAGTGGGTCACATTTATTTTTACCAGCATGACATAAAATATATATTCACCGACAAAAGCGCAGTTAAAGTAATGTTATTGTTTTGAAACGAAACTTAAAAAACAATAGAGTTGGCCAGTTATCGTTAGCCTGTTAAATCATAACTCACCGCCCAATGCACTACTCATGACCTCATACAAGGTCACAGATGACACCATAAATAATATGTCATCAATGATGACATCATTTAGCATTTCATAATTTGGAGCATGGTAAGAGTCCATAAACACTGCAGCAAAAGCAGGGGATTTTCTTATGTTAGGGGCAGTATCAGTACGTCAGGGATTCCCACAATCACTTGGACTCCCACAATCACTTGGACTCCCACGCTCACTTGAACTCCCACACTCACTTGGACTCCCACAATCACTTGAACTCCCACACTCACTTGGGTCAACTGGTGCCCTTTCATCCTTTCTCCCATACCTACTTTGAGACTTATTCCAACACACAAGCTTCAATGTCCGACATCCTGTAAAAGCTGCTGCAACCAAAACTTAAAGTTACCATCAGCCAAAGAGGTTCCTCAGGTCAACAGATACAACAGTGGGTTCAGGAACTACATTCGAATACAGAAGAAAATACTCTCCTGCCCCATGTGATCTGTTTTTTTTTTTTTAAAGTGAACTTCAGTTTGTGGACTGTGTGAATGAATTGTCCAGATGTACATAAATTCATATTTTAAGCCCGCGCAGCACCTTTTGTCTCAAAATCTACTGAACGGGGTTTCACCAGCATCTGTTGTTGTTAAACAGAGCAGAGATTTCTATGAGAATAAAAATGCAAAACACACTTTTTTAACTTCCTACCCACCCTTCATGTGTTGCCTACTTGGACGAATCAGCAAGAAACCTATAAATACCCAAACATGCATGTTATGTATCTTAATGTTATGAAAACTGCCACTAGGCCTAATGAGGCATAGAATGATATGACTTAACCCTGATTGAGTAACGAGCTCTGAGTCAGGTGTACCTCTGTAGGTAACAGGTATGACCTGTTTTGCTTATTCAAAACCCACATCTTTAACACAGTCATCACTGTTGTGTCATAAAAGTCAAAGACCGTTCCCACCAGCCTTGTTCTTTTTTATTGACTCAAAGTCTGAGAACCATTTTGTTGAATGTTTTTTCTTCATGTTTTGTGCCCCAAAAAATTATACATGTTGTAGAAATTCATAAGAAAAATTAACACTTATTATAAAAGAAAGTAAATGCAATCACACATAATATAAACTAAAAAAGGTATTAAAATATCACTTGAAAAGTGATGAACAATTGATAACCATGCATAAAGTAAAAATAAAAGCATTTCTATAACAAGACAGCAACTAATACTACATACCAATAAACGGAAGGAGTGATAGCAAACAGGATACCATAAGATGCTTAAGGAAGAGGACGATTGAGAGGTGCATAGAAAGAACTCAATGTTCTGAAACAGAATGTCTTTTAATTTTGATAAGTTTGCCCTTAAAATGGAAAACATTCCAAAGTATGTTTCTTTTGCAGACATAAATGTTTATAATGATGCCAGTACAGGTAGTGTTCATGTTGCACGGATATTAATTGGATTGGCATGGTGGCCTTGTCGTTGAATAGTCCCTAGACCAGCGTTTTATAACCCTTTGACTTCTGTGGGCCCCCAATGAATTATTACTGGAATCCGGGCACCCCCACTGAGTCATTATTGGAAGCCAGGGACCCAGGACTCAGCAATTTTTGTGACTTGGACTTCAAAACAATACACAAAATACATAAACATGTACATACTAATCAAATGCTCAAATATCCAAATATTTTGTGTAATTCACAATCAGATATAGAAAAAGTTTTCAAATTTTCAATGCTACTACCATATTTGTATATAATTTTATTTGATTCATGTTAAATGGTATTTAGTTTTGTAAAACAATTGTGGACTGTTGGACATGGCCTTTTCTGCAGGGTCATCCCCAAAGGTTTTGCCTTCCTCCTTCCCCTTTTTTGCTGAATTCATTTTTGTTGGCTTTAGGACTTTGCACTTTACCACTGATATCCAATGCTAAAATGATCGTGCTCCCTTCTTATAGCATGTTAGAATTGGCTTATAACCAATTGGCATATTCAATTTACTTATAAGCCCCTAGTAAAATTCACTGCATGTGACCAGGGCCTGTGAATTAAATGCTACTAATGGGCCTGCAACCACCCCCTTATTTAGCCCTTTAAACATGTCTCAGGCCTGTCATTGCAAAGCCTGTGTATGTGTTTAAACTGCCATTTCGACCTGGTAACATAAACCTTTTGCCAGGCCCAAACCTATCTTTTTAATACATATAAGTGGGCATTAAGGTAGGCCCTAAACAGCCCCAAGGGCAGGGTGCAGTATATTTAAAAATGTGGTCATGTACTTTTAAGTTTTAAATGTCCTAGTAGTGAAAAACTCTTAAATTCATTTTTGCACCACTGCAAGGACAATCTCTCCCATAGGATAACATTGGAGTTGCCTTATTACATTTCATAAGTGTAATTTCCAAATAGAAAGAGATTACCCCTTCATGTTCGAAGTCTCTGGAGTCCTAATTTAAAACCCTAATTTATAGTAAAATCGTATTTTAAGTTACACTTCTGAAAATACCACTTTCAGAAAGTTACCATTTTCATGCCTTTGCCATTTGGTGCCTGCAGCCTGACTCTGGTCATATGACTGGGTCTAGTTGTCATTGGGCGTTGTATATTCCTCCAAGACAGCCACACACAATAGAAGCTTAGGAGTGACTGGGTAGCCCATCACTGGCAGGATGGGAGGCAGGAGCTGGGCCAAACCTCACTTACACTTAAAAAGGCTATGTCCTTTCTTCACACAAAGGGCGTAACAAATGTGCATAGTCACTTCAGCCAGTTTGGTGCCAGGGCAGGGGAGGTAGGGCATCCTATGCACTTCAAAGACACTGTCTAGCCGTTTTTCACAACTACCAGAACCTAGGCACAAGTGTATAAAAGGTGACCCTCAGACACCAGCTCTTCAGTACACTCCTGGGCCTGTGGATTCTCTGGCAGGAAGAAGGACTGCTGTGCTGCTGAAAGGACTGTCACTCTGCTGAGCTGCCACTCTGAAGGAGCTACTGTTCTGTTGTGCTGGCCTGCTCCCTGCTGCCCTCTTGTCTGGGGGGGAAGCACTACACCTGCAACTCGGTGTCAGTCTCCTCAGGCCTTACCTGTGGCCCGTAAGGAAATCCTGCAGAGACGATGTGAACCACCTCACCTGTCTCTCTCCTTCTACTTGCTCAAGTGAATCTACAGAAACAAGGGAGAAAGGCTGTGGCTGGGGAGAGGAGATCCTAGGTATCTGTAATAGGTATAATCCACATGTAACCTAAAAGATGAAGAACAAGGTTGAAACCAGAAGGAAACGACACAAGGACCCTCCCCAAGTTCCCTGGGTTTCTATAATCACTTTGTAAAGTGTGTCTCTTGTGTAGGTGCTGCAGTCATAAGCAGGACAAGAGAAGTGTGCTACGGAAAGCAAACGTGCTGAGAAAGAAGGAGGAATAAATACATCCATAACCTATGTGTGTTTTATGTACTCCATTCGCACATGCTTACCTTCTAATTTATTAAGAAACAATCATACACTATAGTCACTTGGAAATATTGGACACAGGTTAATTGTCAGGAACTCTACAAGGAAACATCCAGTCAGGGCTTCACTGAATATTTGGATTAATTCAGAGTAATCAGACAATTCAGGGCTAGGAACGTAACGGGAAACCATAAGGCAAGCTCTCATGCGCGTGGAAACAACCAAGATTAGCAAGAGCTCCTGCGTGTGGAAATAACCAGTGTAAGCAAGCGTTCCTGCACATGGATACAACCAGTATAAGTAAGCGCTCCTGCGCGTGGAAACAACCAAGATTAGCAAACGCTCCTGCGCATGGAAACAACCAGGGTAAGTAAGCACTCCTGTATACGGAAACAACCAAGATTAGCAAGAGCTCCTGCACATGGAAACAACCAAAATTAACAAGCACTCCTGCGGGTGGAAACAACTAAGATTACCAAGCACTCCTGCGTGTAGAAACAACCAAGATTAGCATGCGCTCCTGCGCATGGAAACAACCAGTGTAAATACAAAACCAAAGATCAAACACTTCATGCTTTTTGCTTAAATGCTGAGTGTTCGTTCCTCTTTTAGTGATGTAATAAAGGAACTGCTCTCGACCCCTGAACTTGAGGAGGCTCCTCCAAGGGTTATATTTCAAGAAGCAACGGTTTCCCTGCTCCCGTCCAAGAGTGTACGGATGCGCGTAGGCTGAAGGCATAATACGAAGCAGTGTCCGCTTCATAGGATGCTTGCTTTGTATCCTGTAACCCGGAAGTCCAAAACACTGCAGCTGACTTCCCGGGTTACCGATAGTAAAAGGAAACAAGCATTTGCAATGCAATAGGTCTTGCATTTGCGAGAGTTTAAGCTATGGAGAAGTGTGGCTCAATGATTAGAGCGGCAGACCCTGATGCAGAGGTCTAGCCCGGGACCAGGGTTCAATTCCCCGCCTCGGCGGGTCTTGGGCTCAAAAATTCCACGGACCTGATAATTCTCGCCTCGGTGCCATTCCAATCATGGAGTCCCACTCTGCAACTCTGGGCAATAGCTTGCTTAATCTCCACAACGGCCCCCACAACGCTAAGGATGCCTGGCCTCCACCTTGGGGGTGCCCAGGAGTGGACGCCTCACAGGGAAAGCCAGGATGGGTTCCACAGCGGTATTCGTACAAGCGCCTTGAGACCCTTGCGGGTGAGTAGTGCGCTATACAAGTATCAATTTACATTTGCTATTGGCATTGTAAATGACAATGCCTTTTATTTATGTTTTAAAAACCATACATGTTAATAAAAGTCACTGCAATTTACAATGCCAATAGCTCAAACTCTCACAACTGCGAGACCTATTTCATTGCAAGTGCTTGTTATATTTCCCTGAGCAAAGAGCTATTTCTAAATGAACCTGTGTGCCTACAGAGTACCGTTGTATGGGGGTGAGAGTAGTGCCTTGCATTTACAATTTTTAAGAAACCCTGCGTTTCTTTCAAACAAAGCAAAGTGCCCCCTAATGTTACCCGCTGATAACCTGAAGTCAAAGTAACGATGAATAGAGGAGGGAGCTATTCAGTGATGTAAACAAAGTGTACCAGGAGTTATAATATTAGTTTTACTTATAAAGCGCACTGACACCGAAGGTTTCCTGGTGGAAGAAAAGCACTGTAACTATGACCCACGAGTGACAGCGGCCCTATGGAAAGACGAGAGTGTTCAGAGCTCATCCAAAAGTCCCCTGGTTTTATGGAGCTTTGATATTCAGTCCCCAATGCTACTTTTATTAACAAAGGAGGCAGTGAGTCATCTCTGAGTGGTCGAATAAAGCTGAGGCTGTAAAGTAACACACAAGAGGCGATTGGGTAATGAAGACATTGTTTTTTATTTATTTGAATGGTCAATTAGAGCTTTGATACAAACACTTCAAAGAGCAAAAGAAAATTAGATACTGAAATATTTTTTTATTTACGTTTTGTAATGTTTATGTGTTTTTGTGTTTTATGTTTAAATAAATAAAAAAGCAATAGCCTTTTGCTCCACATTAAAAACGAAATCTTAAAACTATCAACTATTGCATTTGCACTTTACATATTAATAATATCATAAGCGTAATGTTACTCCGATTCTATGTTTTGCACCTAAAGCACTTGCACTTTTAAACCTCTATTAATGTGTTGTACTAAAAAGAATGCCATAGATTTAATCATAGCCCTGAGTTTTACAATGCCATCTGATCAGGAACTCCTCAAAATGTTTTATCTATTTTAAGAGTAATTTTTTATTTCTATTTATTTCGTTGCAAAAGGGTCTTGCATTTAAAATATGATTATTAATATTACTCTAATGGTCTAGCGGTACCTTGAGAATGTATATGTTTTTATTATCTTGATGTGTGTTTTCATATTGTATATCTTTTATGATTTTTCAAACCGAAATAAAGATTAATTGAATTGAATTGAAATCTTAAAACAAATGTAAATCACAAAGGTGGCAAGCTTCCTGAGGTCAAAGAATAATTAAATAACTTGTTGCAGCAACAGGGTGCAAGATTCTCACTAGGGCAGTGTGAAGGAAAATAATGTTATAACAAATCATGTTACACAAATTCAGAAACTGCATCAGCGAAGCCAGGCAACATTTTCCCACTTCGCACATCTACACAGGAAGTGAACTGACTGCTACTAGGAGCCTTTTCTGGTGGGATGAAGGCCCCATCTCTGGCACATCCAGAACCCATGGCATCAAGGGAAGCTATGTGGATTAACTGTGAACCCATTGAGGTATACAACCTTTGTAGCTGTTATTCATATTTAAGAATATGCAGGAGGGAGGCATGCCAGTAATAAGGGAACATGATTATGGGAGCATCTTCTAAAATGTCGTATTACATGCGGTATGTTTTTTTTTTCAAGCGAATGCTTCTAGGTATTTTGCAATGTGTAAATTTATGTCTAATTATTGTATGGTTTTATTACAAAGCTGGATCAATAAAAAATATTGAATCTTGGCACATCCTGATGTAGATAATCTGTAGAGACAACACTAAGAGATGAGCGAGCAGTGGGACAGTCATGGCCTTTTTGAGTCCTGGTTCTGAAGAGGTTCATGGGCCACTGAGAAGCTGGGATTGTGGTGAGCTACAGGCTACGTGGGAACAGCTTCAGTGCAGGAGGCAGTCAGTGTACTGGTGGCAGCAAGGGACAGATGGACACAGTGTAGGTGTATGGACAGCCGAAGGATAAGTAGGGATGACATCCATTCTTTTAATATATTAATGGAAGATCGAACACATTCGCCAAAGCACTAACCGGTCTAAATCATCAGCCAGGAAACCCCTGTTTAAGTCTAGAAATCAAACGATTGGTAAAATGCAATTCAGTTACGCGCATGAGAAACGGAATCCCGAAGAATACCTACCGTTTAAAGAACAAGCGGCCGTGCGGCCGCAAAAGTGAAAGTAATCGCGGTCAAGCGCGGCGCCTGCGCACATGCACTGTAGCTCTGGGCTGGCTGTTGAAAGTGTGGCTTTCTGTCGGTGCATGGCAGGGAAATCGAGTGAAGTATGAGGGGTCGTAGGTGTGCGGTGGGATCAGGAGGGCCTTGCCAGGGCGCCCGGCTGCACACTTATGAATCAATCAATATCTCTGAAACAGGTCCGTATATGGATATACGGTCTTGTAAATTACTTTAAACCTCCCAGACTCCCATCAATACAATAATATTCCTTAATGCAGTCCCTGTCATCGAGGCAGTCCTTGTTCACATATCATGTTTTACTTTATGCAAACATCCATTAAGAATGTTTGCATTTTTTCAATGTTTTGTTTCTGTAGGTTTTATCACAGAACATATGTCTCCTCTGTGGAGCATATTCTAAACTGAGACATGGCGGGTCTGGGTGATTTCAGGGTGTGGGTGGGTGTTGGTGTGGTGGACGTGCAGAAAAGGCTGGAGCTATGAGCCGAGTCGTAAATTTGAAGAAAAACACAGGAGAGCAGAAGAGATCGGGACGAGAGGGGATGTGGTAACATCAGAGAGACACGGGGTTATTAGGCCTGGGCTCCCGGGTGGAAGGGCGTTTTACAGCAGAATGAAAGCGGAGGAGAAACGTTTCAAGAGTTCTCGTCTGGGGCCCAGATGCTGAAGAGACAAGGGGGAGGAGGAAGCTTTTATAAAATCTACACGCGAGGAAGCCAAACGGGCCTATTTGGGAATGCCTTGGATGAAGGAAGAGTCGAGGGCTGTAAATATTGCAGGAAAAGATGGCTTTTTACAAACTAAGCAAACATAGCTGCGTTGGTAACCCTTTTTGAGGTATGGCCTAAAGAAATCTTTAGCTATGTCGCCAGCTAAAACAGTTACAAATATCATAATACAAAAAATCTTAAAATCATAGCAAGAATTGGCAAAGCCAATAGACCTGGCATTAGCAGGCCGCTGCCATCGTTATTTTTCAATTGCATGCATGTAGCAGAACAAGTAAAAAAAGAAATCATGCCGTCTCCTAGATCGTGCAGTCATATGATAGCAATAACATTTTTAAACAAGCAGTAGAAAACAGGAAGCATGATATCTGTTAAGAAACAGCAGTCAAGGAAACACAAGGAGCGCAATAACTACTTGTAGATAAAGCTGGCAAGGGAACAAGGAAGATAAAAGTAGCGTGTGTCTTCCCGTGGGCTCGAGCTCCCCGTGCGCTGCTGTACGTCAGTCTCGCGCCCAGATTAAAGTGTCACTTTAATCTCGCTAAACGCGGGCTTTGAAGCGGCCAGGGGCCGGGGAGCGCATTCCAGGCAGGGGAGCGGACCCTTTGAAGTAGGGGCACGCGCCAGTGGGCTGATGCGCTTCCCAAAAGTGGATTGCATGGCGGCACGATGCACGTGATTGTGCGCGTGCTCGCCATGCAATCCACTTTTGGGAGCACTTTGAAATGCCCCTTTACTAGAGTCTCGCATTGCGATTGCTATCGCAATAGCTAGGCGAGACCTAAAACACTAGACCGCTGACTCTCCTAAGGGCATTCACACCACCACACATACCCTAATCGTGAGGCAGCTGTGAGCGTGCACTGAAGCGACAACAGGACACCTAACACCCAGGACCCCAGAGTGACTCAAAGTGCTAGCCTGCTGGCCTCCTGATCTGAGCCGTGGGGACATAAAAGGCTCTCAAACAGCTTCTGGACCCATCTGCAGCAAGTTCCTGACCCCCAAGTGGCACCCCTCAGGTCCTTTGCCACCTGCACAGTGAAACATGGAGCGGCTTTAAAGGAGCCGCTCCGTATTTCACGTGACTCCACTGCCCCCAGGGCAGCACGAGTTTGTGGCTGCCCTGGGGGCAACGCATTCCCCATGATGCGGCACATTTTTCTTCATTGCACCGGGCGCACCTTTTCAAAGGTCCACCCGGTACAATGAAGGAAAATGCACCGCATATGTAATGAGGCTCCTGGTGTGCAAAATAACAATGGATTGGGATGCGTCCCGAGTAATTACCAGTAGCTGAGATTAATTCAGCATTCCATCCATCACATTTAGTTTACTTTTGTGTGTTGCCCTAAGTGGAACGGGTGTGCCCAGATGTGGGTCCAGTGAAAATTGTGTCACTGGAACCAAGCTGTACCTAGCTGATAAGCCCATAACTAGGGCAAAACCATTCCTGGGATGCTTGTGTTCCAGTTCAGAGAGTACCTGGCTTTTCAGTTCGGGGGGGGGACTGTTCCAAATGGAGACTGATGTGCAAGTAGCTGGATAAAAACTGAGGTGACATGGTGTGCAAAACAACAATAGATGGGGTTGCGGTCCTAAGTAATTATCAGTGGCTGAAATTAATTCAAGCATTCCATCCATCACATTTTGTATACTCTTGTGTGACTGCTCTGAGCCAAGCTGTTTATTTATTTAGTTTGAGTTTTATCAGGGCCGGCTTTAGGGCGGAGCGACCGGTGCCACCGCACCGGGTGCTGGCTTCCTGGGGGCGCTGTGTTTGAAAGTTTATAAAGCTTTTGAAGCACCTGCTGCAGCGTTTCTCTCCGCCAGCAATTACCAGGCCTCACATAAATGTCAAGAATACTCGTGTGATTAATTATCTTCCTGGAGAGAGATCAGTGTTTTTTAAAGTTGAGGTTTTGACCTCTGTGAAGTTAGTGCAGAGGGTTAATGTGCCTGCTGCAAAGAACGTGTACCAAGTAGATTACAGAGTGTATATGATGTAAACAGATCAGCAGATTACTGCTTTTAAAAGAGACATCCTTTTGTTACTTGCAATTTATAACGTAAAGTCCTAATATAGAATAGTGAGCTAATAACTTCTCATCCCAGAACTGCATACACACCGCAAAATATACATTATTAGAACATTGATTAATGTTGCAACAAGGGTTAATTTGGCTAGAAATCGATTCTTATTATTGAAGAAAACTCCCAACTATGCTGTTTATTTTCAACTCTGCGTTTGTGCTTCTCCACACCAAGCACTCAAACTATACTGCCTAACAGTATGGATGACATGTGACTCCTACACTTTTAGTTCTTTGGCTTATGTATCATTTCCTATACACGGATTTACACACGTATGATTGATTGTCTCTGTGTAATGTGTGAGTGATGCAAAGTGCTCGGACACCCTACACTGGTATGAGTGGCGCTATATAACTAATTCAATGCATCTGAGAGAGTGTGGTTATGGAGACTTGGTCACTGTTAAAGGGTGCTAGTGAGAGAATCCGTGGTGGAGGTGATCATTGGGGGGGCGCCAACAAACATTGTCGCACAGGGCGCCACCAGCACTAAAGCCGGCCCTGAGTTTTATACAGCACTCTTTACACATGAGCAGGGTGAGAGAAAATGAGCAGACAATGATAAGCAATAATAACAGTTTAAAAATGTACAGAACATGAAGTAGTGTTACGAGGGCAGGGTGGCAAACTACAACTAGTCCCACATACAGAAACTAAATGGGCCATATAGTCAAGCGACAATTTACAAGTATAGCCAGTGTGAATTGTCAATGCCGAAGAGTATAGGTCCTGTGAGCTAGCTTAGGAATTTGTTCATCAATAACAATTTCACTAATTGTTTTAAAGAAGCCAGTGAAGGATTAACTCGAATTTCAGAAGATAGGGAATTCCATATCTGTGGGGCAATGCCAGATTGTAAGATATTTTCTTCTTAAATTTATGTGGTTTCAGTAGTAAGGATGAAGTTCTTCTTGAGGATCTAGCGCCGCCAGATAGCTTGAGTCTTTGTGCAATGTACCTCGGGTGTTGGAGGGTAAGACATTGTGTGTTATGCATGCAATTTTTTGTTGAATTCTTGCTTCGAGAGGGAGCCGTTTAGTGATTTCAGATCCGGTGTGATGTGGTTGCAGCGTTTAGAGCCTGTAATGAGCCTAGCAGTTGAATTAAGGGAGGCCTTGAGGGGGACCAACTTAGATCTTGGAAGGCCCGAAAGGGTTACATTTCCATAGTCCAGCCTGGAGATTACTAGGGCTTGAACAACTGACTTGAAGTTATTAAAGGGGAGGAAGGGCTTAATTTTCCTTAAGAGGCTCATTTGGAAGTTAGCTCCTCTAGTGGCTGAACTGATGTGTTCCTTCATGTTCCAGTTCTTGTTGAGGGTAATTCCCCATTATTTTGTTGAGATGATTACATGTGAAATGCAATTGAGGTCTGTTAAATGTTTTAGCCAATCCACAATGTCGAGTGAATGTTTGCGGGGGCAATTAAAAGTAATTCTGCTTTGAGAGTATTTAGTTTCAGGTGGTTGCAGGCCAACCAAATTTTGAGTTTTTTGTAGGGTTGCGTTAAGAGACCTAATATCTTGAGGGGAGGAGATTTTCAGGTAAAGTTGGGTGTCATCAGCGTACATGTGATAGTTGATGTTTGATAATTTCAAAATTTCAGTTAACGGTTCCATGAACAGGGTGAAGAGAGTGGGAGATAGCGTAGAGACCTGCGGAACACCTAATGTGAATGCCGTGCGGTTAGATAGGGAATGATTAATTTTTATTCTTTGGGTTCTATTGTGGAGGAAAGAGACAACCAGTCTAGGACATGACCAGGGAGTCCCATCCTGCATTCCAATAAATCCAGGAGGCTGTCATGTTTGACCGTATCCAATGCTGATGAGAGGTCGAGGAGGATTAGAAGACAGGATTCATGATGATCAAGCATTTGCAGAGCTTCATCAACTATGTAAGTGATGGACAATTCGGTGCTGTGGCCCCAACAGAAGCCAGATTGGTATTTGTCTAAGAGATGGAAATGATCGATGTGATTGCATAGCTGGGTATGGACACATTTTTCAAGGAGCTTTGAGAGAGTTGGGATGTTACATATAGGGCAGAAATTATTTAGATCAGTGTGATCTTCCCTGGGTTTTTCAAGAATGAGGTCCAGATTTGAGGCAGTCAGGTATAGTACCTTGAAGTAATGAAACATTTATTATTTTGCTCCAAAATGGGAGAAGAGATGTTTTAGTCTCCCTGAATAGGTTTGCAGCAAGCAGGTCGTTGAAGTGGTTAGAAGGTTTCATTGTTGAAAGGATTTTAAGAATGGTAATTTCATCAACATATTTGAATGAACACCACAAGGCATTAATTTTGGGGGTGAAGGTTGGGCGCTCAAGCCCCAAGGGTGGGAGGAGGGCTGGAGTTTGAAATCATCAAGGAAGAAGGTGGCAAGTTCTTTGCAGTTAGGTAGCAGGTTAAATCCAGGTGGATGGTTGGATGGTCTGTTAGAATGCGATTTCACAAGTTCAAACAGTTTTTTAGGTCTGTTCCAGGCGTCGCCTCAGTTGCTTCCTAAAGAAGTTAGCTTTTGCGCTTCGAATGTGTTTGTTGGAATGTACGACGTTATTCCGCCGCCTTTTTCCCCGCTTGGAATCACAACGCGGTCGTTACAACGACCGCGTTGTGATTCCGCATACCATTACTCCGCAAGTCAGAAGAACGACTTGCGGAGGGGGGGCGCTGGATGTTGGAATAGTATAATTTACTATGCCAACTCCAGTCTGTGTGGACACTAGGGAAGGTGTTGGATTTTAAATCCAACACCGCCCCCCCCCTCCACAAGTCGTTCTTCCGACTTGCGGAGTAATGGTATGCGGAATCACAACGCGGTCATGGTAACGACCGCGTTGTGATTCCAAGCGGGGAAAATGTTTCGCGGTAAACGTTGTTTACCGTTTGTTGTATGCTTCTCAGAGTTTATTGGTGCTTGAGGAGAACGTGAGTGGGGGAGACTCTTCATGCACATTCAGCTAGTCTGATATTGCTTCTTTTCATGTTTTTGCTGCCACAAGGCTTGGAGTCTTTGGTAGACACTCTTTTTAGTTGGAGAGGTGCCATATAGTCTTGAATGTTTGTCATTTAATTATTGTAATTATCCGTAAGGACCTGGACATCTGACATGACATCAGTTGGTGTTTGTATGTGGTTGCTAATAGATGTCAATTCATGGAGGGTTATGTTTCAAATGTTCCTTTCCTTGTGACTTGTTTTTTTGATTTGTGGCTTATTAGAGGACATTGATTCATTGATGTGGCAAGTGATGCGGTGATAGTCTGTCCAATCACAAGGGACAATAGATTCAAGTTGAATGGCATTAGCCTTGGAGATGGTTAGATCTAAGATCACTCCCAAGTTATGGGTAGGACTAGCACAAATTTAGACCAGGTTAAGGTCCGCCAAGAAGGATTTAAGGCTAATCGCTGCTTGGTCGCAAGGGTCGTTCTGGTGGAGGTTGAAATCACCAAGGAAGATCTGGGCACAATGAGGATTGGAGTTGGTCTTGATGATTTCCATGATTTGCTCGATGAATGTTAGGTTATCTCTTGAAGTATGGTAGAATGCATGCAGTTTGCATGGAGGTCTATCCTTCCTCATGATATCGATGCCCAGATATTCACACGAGGAAGGAGTGACATTTTAAACTTGCTTCACAGAGACATTGTTGCGGTGTATACAGGCAATACCTCCACCTTGTGTCATTGGTCTATCTAATTTAATGATGTCATTCAAAGGGTGCACAAGAATATCGAGAGTTGGTGAGTAGGAGTCATTTAACCATTTTTTTGTGAAGACTATGAGGTGTAGATCATGTGTACGGATAAGGCTGGATATATCAGCTGAGTGTTTAGGTGCTGATCGGCAATTGAGTAGCATACATCTCAGGTGGGGTAAGGTGATATCAAAGGAATCATGAGTGATAGGAATTTGCTTAAGATTGGAACTGTTTATTACTCTAGTACTGGGCCTGGGTTTTCTGTGTGGATTAGTCGGAATAGTTTGAATTTGACCCACGGTATTTGGGGTGTCATTTTGTTGTTGTTGCATATTTATATAGCGCAAACTCGACCAGAATGTATTGAAGCGCTTTACATGAGCACCAGTTACGTTACACAAGGACACATTCATTTCTTGGTAGGCACGGGGAGATTTAGTGATTTGCCCAGAATCACAGGAAGCTGAGCCAACGCCGAGGCTCCAACCTGGTTCCCCAGCTCCAAAGTCAGCAGCTCTGGCAGTAAGGCCACATCCTCTCCCCAGGTCATGGTAAATAGCTTTGTATGAGAGGAGGAGGGAGTAGATATCTTTTTCTGAAAGAGTAGCTTTCACCCTGCAGGACTGGGTGGAGGCATTGAGAAAGGGAATTGTTCTCCAGGACAGATGGTGAAACAACGTTTTTGAGATCCCATTGGGTGACTGAGGTGATCTCCGTCTCAAAAAATTGATGTTGGAGTGGGAAAGGGAGTGTCTATTCCTGCCTAAAGATCTGGTGGGGCAACAATAGTTAGCTAGCTCAGAGGTGCTAGATATTAGAGACTGTATGTCAGCCTTAAATTGATGAAGCTCCAGGGAGATCTCAATAAGTTTGGAGCTAAGTGTGATGTCAGAACAGGAGGGCGAGATGAGGTTCAATGGGCCAGGAGAAGAGGTAGTGTTTCAGAATCTGGTGGTAGGGACGGCTGGGTAGAGATAACCCTGGGAGGGAAGAAGGGGATAGGTATGGAGTCATGAATAATGATCGGGGGAACGCGTCCCAAGAACTTGTTGTTAAGAAGTGTTGAGGAGAGAAGAGCCAGGTTGCTGGTAAAATTTTGGGGTTCCGTGTTTGTAAATGTCAAACTTTGGGCCAGAGGGAGAGTGGTGGGAGAATCATTGTAGACAGCAGGGGTACGTTTGGAAAGCAGTGTGAGGGATGGGGTGCTGGAGTCAGTCAAGAGGCAGTGTGATTCAGTGATTTCAGCATTGGAGGAATGGAGAGGAATCAGAGAATTTTGAAGACTGATGTGGGTTGATTCAGGCCCAGAGTTAGGTAAGCGGACCGGGGAGGATGGGAGAGGAGGGGATAGAGGTGGAGCCATGTAAGTGAGGGGGAGGATATATTCTGAGGAACATGAGGGCTGTCTGCAGGGTTAATATGCGCTTGTGACGGAAAGGAACTTTATTCATCAAATGGCTTTTGATAAGTGAGAACATTTCATCTAGAAGTTCTAGGTTGTGCTCAGAAGCTTGGAAGAGAATAACCCTATCATTATAAAGGGAGATGGTTGGTAGCCTCTGCTCGGCAAGCACTTGATGAAGCTGTTGAGAGTCTTAACCCCTGGGGGGTTTTAGTGGACGAGGAAATCCATAGCAGAGTGAATGGTTTTCCTCCATTGTGCACATCTATTTGTGTAGAAGATAAGGTCACTAATGGTGGCTCCTTTTTTTGTGCCGAAGTAGGGGTCAGCAGTAAGAGTTTCTGGGTAGGATTTGAGAAACCTATGTTTAAATTTTTTGTTAGCGTTCGTAGATAGATTATGAGGTTATAAGATAGTGTAAGCATTACAGCTAGCTGGGACCAGTAAAGATGTTCTGGAGAGATGATCCATGGATAAAGGGCCAAAAAGACCCGAGTTGTAACAAAGGGAGGCCCAGGGATATGTGAGGCTCCCTTGGCTAGGAAGAGGAGGAGAGGAAAGGGAGGGTGAAAAGAACAGATGAGAGAGGAAGGGAAGGTGTGGATAAATTAGAGCCATCTAAATCAGGGCACCTTGGGAGAGTTAGTGAGAAACATCATAACACTTAAAGATGGCTGCCGTGTTGTAGATACCTATGTATTGAGCAAGATAGTCTTTCATTCCTTTCAGTAAATGAAAATGTTTAGTCCTATAAGTAAATGGATATGTTTAGTCCTATCAGGTCGTTGAGCACAGGTTAATTTAGGGTTTGCTTATGCCTTACCCTGACTAGGATTGTGGTTGTTGCCTGACCAGGGCTCACGACCCATCAACCAGTAACCCAGTTTCTACCACAGACCCCCTGAGTAAACCCTGTTGACCCCTAGGGGTACTAGGACCACAGGTTAAGACCCACTGCCTTAGCCTCTTCCTTGATTAACAACTGTTAAAGAACTGTGTGATTAACTATTTTTACTGATGGTTCAGAGATACCTCCACTCGGTTCATCCTTTCACCAAATGCAGTTGGAACACAGGCCTGGTTTGTTAATTCTGCATTATGGCAAATTCCTATACACATTTTAAAACTGCACGAAACACCTGATAGAAAGTGGCATGAGGCTCCCAGTTCCAGTATTAAGGGCACCACACTATTGCACCACTACAAATGTAATTGTTAGTACATTTAGAATGTCCGCTGGATCATAATTTGTTAAATGAAAGCATGGACACAAATAGAATATTTCTAAAGCACATTTTACAACATAGGAAACCACGCACCAATTACTTTCTGTCGATGTCAAATATCAGAAATATCAAAATTATCATAATTTAAAAAATGTGTTTATTTTCTTATAGGTATGTTTCCTTTATTATATTGCAAGTACAATTGATCAGCGTTTGGCGTGATAATCCTTTTCTTTCAGGTAATTCGGGCACTGTTGGCACCATAGCAATGACAAGGAATAAAGATGGCCCTTTTTCTTCTGCTTACTAATGCCTCTGAAAAAAAGCTCCTCCTGTTCTACTCGACAGGGTAACGTCTCCTGCAGCCCCCTTGGCGGAGGCACAGATCGTTTTGGTCTCGCGCCGCCTCGCTGTTGAACATAAAGTCCTCCGGTGCGTCGAGCCTGAAGCACGTCGAGCTCTTGATGACCGGGTTGCAGACGCGTGGCTCGGTACATCACGGCCCTGTTATGTATGGCCGCTGCTTCCGGTTGCATCACGCCACTCTATTTTATCTGACACCATACGATTATAAAGCGAAAATACATGCTTTTGGTGAGGAGATGCATTAGGTCCACTCCCGTGTGCTGAGAGGGGGCTGAGGACTTCAAGAGCGTTAGTCCTTTTAACTGCATAATATTGGCGCAGCTGCACAGGGTACGCCTGTTCCAGTTCCCACTAATGATGCTTTCCTCATTACACATGAGGGTGTAAATTCGTGTGTGAAAAGAAGTATGGAGTGTGTTGAAGTCAATATCGTTTAGCTTACTGACTGCCCCCGATCCTCAAGATATCTTTGAATTGAATGCTCCTTTGGCGTCCCTCTGAGACCCTGATTACTGTTAGGCGTCTCCTGGAATTTGGTGCAGGAGATGTTGCCCCAGCCCCTGCAGCGATACCGACAGGCCTGGTGTCTTCAGGCCTGGAATTATTAGGTCCATAGTTTGCAGATTTGATCATTCTGGGGCTAGAGGGACTCAGAACTGTGAGATGTGGAAGTTCAAATGGCGTGTATCGTCCCAGGTGAAACACTGCAACTCGTGATGAAGGAGGCCTAGAAGGGAAGTGGTTAAAATGAGCCTCCTTGTCAGAGCGTCCCAGGTGGAGAGAAAATTGGCGCCCTTTCCAGTGGTGTAACATTAGTCCAAGCAACCCCTGCAGTGCGGGGGGGCCTGACCTCCATGGGCCCCGCCGGCACTGCACAGGTGGCGGGGCCATAGGCTAAGGGCTCCTGACTGGGTCCGGAGCGTGGGGGGGCTCCCTCCATGTACTTTGCAAGGGGACCCTTTAAATGTTGTTACTCCGCAGTCCCTCGCTGATGCTAGTGAATACAGTGAGGCAGCAGGGGGCCCTTTTGTGTTAACTGGTCAGTCCCTGAATGGTCCCTGAACATAAACCTCTCCGGACCTCCCACAGCTCACCTACATCCGCCACAGCTTAGCTGCCTCACACTGATGAGGCTGGTGTTGGTGTGTGTCAGCAGGGGTCACAGGGCGAAGGGAGGGCAAGGAAGGGGGTTATGGAGTGTTAGAAACTGTGCCTACGGTATGACAGTCAAGGATTAACACCAATTAAAACTGGTAAATCTGACAGAGAAACAAGCACGCATAGACATGGACAAGGCTGGAGCACGATGAGAGGGGTGCTGTTGTTTGCCTTTCCTTACTGCACACAGCTCCGTGTGCCCCTCACAGGATTGGACCTTTGGGCCCAGCTCGCCTAGGCCAAAAGCTGGCCCTGATCCTGCTGCCTCATTGTTAACATGTCATGAACATTTTCAAGTGAACCAAAAACACTTGCTGATAACTTGGCACATGTTCATCTTATTTTAATTAGTGAGCGCTCAATTAGTGCCCAATTACATAAACAAGGGAGAGAAATAAGCAAATAGCATTTTTCTCCTCATTCCTGCTTGTGTAAGCAGCTCGTCTGTGCTTCTTACTATCAGAATTTGCATAAGGATTGCCCAGGGGACTCGGAGGACTGAGGTGAACAGTGCTCATGTGATGGCATGCAGATTTGTAGAGCGCACTATCCCCCGGGAGGGTACCCTGGTACTGAGCAGGTGTGAGCCTAGCCAAACCTAGGGCCAAGTGGGACTACTTCAAAAGCCAGGTATGCAGCTTCTTGCAGAAATCAGGAAGTAAAGAGGAGGCTTTTGAGTAGTGGCAGGCCGTTCCACGCTTGAGGAGCAATGTAGTAGAAGGCTCGACTGCCGGATCTGGTTTTTCTTATGCACAGGTTTTTGTATGGGTGGGATGTGTGCAAGTAGGAGTCCAGATGAGCATAGTTGTGTGGAAGGTTTGTGAGAGTAGATGCAATTATTGAGGTATGCTGGTCCACCGTTATGAAACTCTTAGAAAGGTGCTGCTGTATAGTCCATCTGAACTGCACCGGTCCACCATCATTGCACTGATCACCTCCCATCTGGACTACTGCAACGCCCTGTACCTTAACATCAATGCCGTATCACTGAATAAGCTCGAGGTGGTACAGAACGCAGCGGCAAGACTGATCCTTAACATTCCTAAACATCAGTCTGCCAGGGAGGGGATTCGAACCTTGCACTGGCTCCCTATCAGGAAGTGTATTTCCTTTAAGTCCTGAGCACAGTATACAAGGCTATGCATGGTGAAGGCTCGCCCCAGCTAAAAACCATGTTTCAATGGTACACTCCTGGGAGGACCTTGAGATCATCCACACAGAAAAAACTGGTCTCGCCCAGATTTCTCAGGTCCAGATGGGGCAGTCGCTCCTTCTCTGTAGCTACCACTAAGCTCTGGAATTCATTCCCCCCTTCATTGCTAATGCAGACTCTCCCTTGGTCTTCAAAAAATGTCTGAAAACATGGCTATTATCTTCTTAATTGGCTGATAGCGCTTCTCTCTTTGCTTCTGTCTGCACAGCACCTAGACACCTTCGGGTGTAGTGCGCTTTACAAATACCATCCCATCCTCTCCTATCCTTATGTATTGCCTTAAAAATGTGGATGAGGAGTTTGAATTGTGCATGTTTGTGTATGGGGAGCCAGGGGAGCTTCTCAGGTTTAGTGTGATGTGACTGCAGCGTGGGAGGTTCCGAGTTATTCTGGCTGCAGAGTTATGAGTGGGGCCGGCGGCCTACTAGTGATTATTTTGTGATCCTGGCAAGGAGGGTGTTCCCGTAGTTTAGCTTGCTTGTGACAAGGGATTGCATGACGGTTTTCCGGGTACTTATTGAAAATCTTCCTCCGCATCTTCAAGGTATGAAAGCATAAGGCGGCAACAGGGTTTAACTAGATGGTCATGTTGAGTTTGCTGTTGATGATGATCCTGAAATTCTTGGTGTGAGTGGTGGGGGTCAATCCTGGTTCTGTTTCCCACTTTAGGAAGAGAAAGGTAAAGTGCTCTTCCTGAAGATCACGATTTCTGTCTTGTTCTGTCTTGTCGGTGTTCAAATGTTGTTGGTCTTTTTCCATTGGGAGAGTTCAATCATGCCAGCATTGAACTTGATCTGCTACTGGGCGTCATGTCCATGAGGGAGTGAATGAGTTGCATGTTGGCAGCATAGGAGAGGAAAATGATGTCTAGATAGCAGATGATGCTGGCTAAAGAGGTCATATATGTATTGAAGAGTCCGAGACCAGGTTTGAACTTGCATGGTAGATGGTGGCGCCAACAACGAGTATGCGTAGTGTGTAACTTCAATTCATGTGGGACGGTGCCACAGGTGGGGGTTAACCCTGAAACCCCTAATTGATTGACCTACGGTCATGCAAAATTACAACGAGCCTGTGCACACGTGGACAGTATCTACAGCTCAATTCCCTGTATACTATCTAATCGCAAACATGGAAACACAGTATTATATGTGTACATTGCAATAAAGATGAATAGTCATGAGATGTATTTTCTCTTCTTTTTAATCAAGAACGGTTGCCCAGCCAACACGTGTTTTGTCTGGGGAAATACCCCAAGACTTCTTCAGGGCTTCTGGCAGGATGACATGAGACGGTAATCTCTCTGCCGGTTGTACTTCCGTCCCGGTTGGTGAAAGGACTACAGTGTTCTAATCTGTGTCAGGCCTTGAGTAGGGACCTTAAATAGAGCAGAACGAGAAGGCTTCCCTGTGTATACGACAGGGCGCTATATCCAATGCACCTGTCTCCCGCCCGGCGATGAAGTTAAAATGTATATCTGGAGCAGCGAGTACGCTGCATGCATCAGACCCACAGTGTCGTAGACCGAAAGTCAGTTGTTATTATGCATTGAAGAGGGTTGGCCTTAGGGAGGATCCTTGCAGATCTCTGCAGATGAGCTTGTGGGCATCTGAGGTGTACGGTGCCAGACTGAGTGACTCGGTCCTTCCAGTCAGGAAGGAGCAGATCCATTGGAGTGCTTCTCCTTGGATTCCAATGCCATGCAGGCATTGAATGAGGATGGGGTGGGAGACCATGTTCAACACTGAGGAGAGGTCCAGGAGGATGAGGGCTGCCCTGTCTCCTCTTCCAGGAGTCATGCAGATGTGATCCATGGTAGTGATGAGGATAGTTTTGATGCTATGGTTAGGTCTGAAGACACATTAACTTTAAAATGGTGCAGTTGATCTTAAAAAAACAAACAAGCTAACAACAGTCTTGTCAAGAGTTATGTCTCTTGTTGCTTGTTTCCTGTCTGGAGGGGACCTGGCCTGTCAGTTCAGGCTAATTTGCTCCTATTGCTGCAAGACAAAGACTGATATGCATATAGTTTGTCTCTGTCTAAAGGGGCATAATGGGTGAAAAATGATGGGCTGAAATGCGGCACAAGTGATCACCAGTGCCTGAGATTACCTCAAGCATTCCTTCTGTCTTTATGTTGTTTGTTGCAGTAAATGCCCTAAGCACGATGGATATACTGAGATATCACTGTGGTACAGGGCTCAAACTATGCCTCATTGAGCAGACCTAAATAGATTGAAATTAGTCTGGATTTATTTGTGCTCCCACTTGTGCCTAGAGAGGACATAGCCATAGAGTTTGGGCTTGACTCTCTCTTGTGTAGCAGTATAATGACTGATTTGCACATGGCTGGTCTCTGTCTTGAGTGGCATAGTGGTTGAAAAACAATGGACTCGATTGTGGACCTGAGCAAAAGCCAGTGACTGATAATAATTCAAGCATTCCTTCCATCACATGATGGTTTAGTGCAGCAGTACCGACAATGCCAACTGCTGCAGACCCCTGCTTGTAAAGCAAGTTTATAAGTGCCAATGGCAGAATTAAATCTGCTAGGAATTTTTAAAAAATGGGACATGGCAGCTGCAAATCCATTTACATCTGAGTAACTGAACACTACAAAATGCAGGAGTAAGTCACAAACAATGAGTGAATGTGAATGCCCACAAACTTGTTTTGCTCCCCTTGATGTGAGTGCATCAGTAAGCTACACATATGCACTGAACATAGCAAAGCATGTTCCCATGAGCAGAGATGTGTCACTCAAAATCAATTTTGGGGTCAGCTTGGGTGGTCAGATCCTTTTGCCAGCCCCGCAAGTTACCCATCAGCAGCTGTGCTTTGATAGGTGCTATCAATTTCTAGTCATTTGTGTTTTACCCTAACTGCTGTGTGTTCTACTTTAGTGTTCTCTGTTGTCTCATTCAGTAATGCTACTAATCCCTTCATTCACGCCACCTTTCAACACATCTCAGGTGAAAAAAAAGTTGCCTTTATTAATACAGTTAAGATAGCAATCACTAATGTCTGATCTCCAGTATCTATGAGAAAGTTTATTTATTGTCTTCTCCATGCGGGATACCATTCATCTGCCTCACCTCTTTGGATTGCGATCAAACCTGAGACATCCCTGAAGCATGTTGACACATTATATTTGTGTTGAATATCTGCTGTTGTTTAGCTCAACACATTTACCAAAAGATGGTGTTCTTCCACAGCCAGAGTAACATGTGTATCCATGTGTAATGGCACACTGGTAATTGTCTTAGTAGTTGCTGTAGGAAGTGTCATGCCTGTAGTCACTGTAGTGGTTGTAGTAACATTCACAAGTGTATTAGCAGTAGTAAAGCAAGGATAACCATGCAACAGCAGTGGAGGTAGAGGCTGCAATTCTCATACTTATTGGAAAGCTTGCCCTACAAGTGTAGTTGTTTTGATAGTATTTGCTCATGCAATTGCTGTGTCATAATCATACGAGTAGTGTTTGTCATAGCCATAGTTGTGCTGGTACCAGTGAAAGGGTTCTAGCATTCTCTCCAGTTTATTTTTGGATATGTTGAGCTATAATTGGTGGTCTAGTTGGCGATAACTCGTTTTAGCAGCATTGGTACTCCTAGCTGGCAACTTTGGCAAGGATGGAGATTATTAGGTAGAGCGACAACACCAACTCCGAAACACCTTCCCCCACAGCACCAATTCCATCTGGCAATAATACTGCTCTGGTATTTCATACTTCAATAGAACGTTCGCCATTCTAACACACCTCCCCAATGTATGAGAGCACAAATAAATAAACTGGAGACAAAAGATGCATGCTATTTAAAACCAAATCACCTACAAAGAATCCTCATTTATAACCTTTATCCACCTATGATTGAGGAACTTCTCAAGAATGAAACAACTTCAGGGATTTCTTAAATCCTTAACTCCTTCCATTTTCCTAGCTTGTGTTGGGATGCCAACATGCAATGATGCTCATTCTATCTTCAGAGGTTCCACATTAGTCAGGCTTGCCAGTCTACACATGCTGCAATTGGCCGTACAACCAGTCTTCTATAGACACGTGAATAGGCTCCCTCTTTAATGTAATCATACACAAAAGACTGGGTCTATGAAGGTATAATCACCATGTGACACAATAAGCTGTGGTCCAAATCTCAAAAACACAAAAAGGGCCAGATTTCAAGGTTGGCGGTCCGATGGACCACCAAACCAGCTTTGGAAGTGCACCTTCTGCTGCACCTAGGGACCACTATAGGACTGCTGCTACCACCAGGGATCCCCCATCCCTGGCAGTCTTGAAGCGGTCTGAGGCAGCAATATGCTGGTGGTGCCGCTGCGGCTCCACCAAGCATATTACAAGTTTCCTCACAGCTAAATTTTTCATGGTGGTGAGCCCACCATAAAAAGTGTTGCCTCTGGGCCGGGGAATGCATGCAGGGGGGAACATGGTGTGCCCCATGTCTGTATGCACCCCTTGTTACAGCACAGCATGGACTTCACAGTTCATGCCGTGCTGGAATGCGCTGTGGCATCCCACACTGCTGCCTGTCTAAAGCTCACATATTAGCCTTTGAAAGGCACCACCATGGGACTGCTGCTGCAGGAGCGCCTGCCCTATATTCCAATTGGAATACAGTGGGTGGCTGGACTACGGGTTTGGTGGTCTTGGAGTGGGCGCTTCTGTAAATCCTTGTGCAATAATGGGCAAATGTATTTTATGCAGGGACACAGTGTATCGTCGTTGAGTGTCCCAATGTGATGATTGTGTCCTATGCAGATGACACTTAACTAATAATCACCCTATTTCAGGAGTCAGATGGGGAGGCTGTACAATTTGAAAGGTGCCTGACAGAGGTTGATAAATAGATGATTAATAGCTGCCTCAAATCAAATGCCAATAAAACTGAGGTTCTTCTTGTATGGAAAACCCCCTCCATTCAGTCCTCGGCCTGGTGGTCTGTCCCAAAGGAAAAAATAAAGAATCTTGGCGTATGGTTGGACCTGGCATTATCCCTAGAACATCAGACAGCTGCTGTGGCGGGAAAGTGCTTCAACACCCACAAAAATGTTTTAAAAGATCTTTGATATCCTTCCGCTCTTGGCTAGAAAAATCATCGTACAGGCATCAGTCACTTCCCAGTTGGACTACTGTAATGTATTATACCTTGGAACTACCAAAATGAGATTGCAGAAACTACAGAGAGTGCAAAATGTTGCGGCTCGCCTTGTACTGAACCTTCCTAGGCGTGCAGCTGCCAGGCTGCCCTATCTAGTCTGCACTGGCTGCCACTCAAAAAGAGAATCTTATTTAAAACCATGTGCCTCTGCCACCGAATCTTTAATGACAGAGGTCCAGGTTACCTCACCTCTTTGAAGAGCTGCCACAAACCAAGCCATATTTTCAGATCCTCTCGAACGAACCGGGCAGGTATCCCTTGGGTAAGATATTCAGGAACAGGTTTGTCATGGGTTTTTGGTTTATGAAAAAAATATGCAAAGTCACGCTCCTTGATGATTGTAATGCACTCATTCATTAATCCTTTCATGGTTTGAGTCCACGGTGTCCATCTGCAGGAAGTTCTACTGGTCTGTGTATTACAGGGCTTGCCTACTACAGCCCAGGGATGGTTCTAGGGTATTGGGGGCCCGGGCAGGTTCGGACTGGCCCATAGGGCAACCAGGCAGTGCCTGATGGGCTGGTCTGACAGGTCAGTGTGAGAGCCCTTTTTGTGCTGTCCGTGGGCCTATTTTATGGTTTGGTGGGCGAGATTATTCTACTGAATTTCCTGATATTACCACAAACATTGCTTGCAGCAAGCACGCATGCTTTCAAGTTCTCACACCTTGGAAAACACCCTCAGAGCGTGTCTTTACAAGTTCAAAACTACCCCTATTTGTTAAATGAGGGACACTTTTTCAGCTATCAGATTCGCTCATAGGGGCCACTTTTATTTTGGTGTCCGTGCCTATTTTCTGTCCCAGTCTGACCCTGGCAGAAAGGTAATGAGCGGGACCCCCTCTAATTTTCATCTAACCTGACACATTCAAGGCTGTTTGCAACTCAAAAGATGACCCTGTCCCTGAAGTTGATTTGTGCAGACCCCTTCTGGGCTACAGCTCCTACCTATCAATCAATGCTTGATTTGTAAATAAATTAGTGCAAGGTCCCTTGTCGAGAGGCCACTGCTGCTTGCACCACCCATTGCCCTTGCCAAGGACAGTACCAACACAACCACTAACCATCATACATCATTAGGTGTGGCATTTTAGACTATTCCAGACCCCCAAAGCTATAACGATGGCTTGGGCAGCAGGTATCAGTCAATTTTAATGTATATTGAACCAATAAAAAACTTTTGTTGTGCTGATCTCTAAGTAAGACAAACAGCGTCACCATGTGGCAGCCTGTTTTAAGTGCTGGTGTTGACAGTTAGGTTCTGGTACGTAGCATTGGAAACCAGCGGCTCAAATTAAGCACTGCACTCAGCCACCAAAGAGCACCTCTTAGCAGCCCATAAAGGGGTGAATGTTTGAGAATTGGGCTTTTCATCAAAAAGTGTTAAAACTGCTGCTTTCCGTGGTGCTTCTGCATGGGCAGCAGGACAACCAGCAGAAGCTGTCTCCTCGCGACTGGGCTCATAGGACGTCCCGCCTCACTAAACCATGGTTGCGAGGCTCAGGGGAGGGGGCCCCACTAGTGGCACAATTGCAAGGAGAAACCTTGCTCTCAGCTAGAGGAGCAGTGGTCAGGAGAGGACAA
Source organism: Triturus cristatus (assembly GCF_964204655.1). Lineage (NCBI taxonomy): Eukaryota > Metazoa > Chordata > Amphibia > Caudata > Salamandridae > Triturus > Triturus cristatus. Next base: position 790,280,926 of record NC_140581.1, on the reverse strand, counting down.
GTGTGCCATGGCCCATCTGTGGACCCATGTTTGTGGCCTGAGAGCGGAGTCCTGGGCCTGACATGACCCAAACCTATTAAGTTATATGGGATTCACTTTACGTATTGGGGACAAGCAGCAATAAGCGACTGATCAGTAAATGAGCAGCTGGTAAGCAAATTAGCATCCTGTAATCTTTAAATCTTTATCATATAATCCAATTTAATTTCATAATTCAGCCTCGTAAGGGGTCATTGAGTCCATCCAGGCTCAAATAAATCTTCTGCCTCAGCACACGAATGCGAACCTCCCCTACTAACTGGGGCTGATTCATTCAAATGGTGTGTTAGGTCGTTTGGTATATGTCGTACTTGCATTTTCAACTGACAAAAAAATGGCAGTACCAGCAAGTGTTAAACAGAAGAGAAAACAAATTGGGCTTACCTGATCTTGATAGCAATTATTGCTTCAGTGTTGCAAAAGGCTACTTCGGTGTACTCCCTCTCTCTCCCTCAGTGTGGTGAGAGAGATTTAATTATATAACCACACAGTAGAATAATGCAAATATTCTTGTTCTGCAGAGCAAAGCTCTAACTGGAGATAAAAGGTGCAATGCGTTCCCCGCTAATCAATCTTAGCAGAGACTGAAAATGTTGAGTTCACCTTTTGCAGAGATTTTCTACACACAATACAAAATATATACAAAAATTCTTAATGCAAGTTTAACTTTTGCTACTTACATCCACAAAGGTCGCACTTCATGCAAAAGTGAGAAAAAGTAAAAACTGCTTCATGACGTCTGAAATCGCGTCCGTGGAAATGTATCGAGCTTTCCACAAAAAAAGAATTAAAAAATTGATATTCTATAAAGCAAAAACAAAAAACAGAGATTAATGCATCAGATCAACTTACAAGAGGGCGGTAAGGGCACACATTCATAACACATGGCACAGACGGCAGAGCCAACGGTTCTTATCTGCTGCCATTATTCATGTATCCATGTATCTATGTTCAAGGACATTTAGAGGCACACTTCATAGCGTGAACACAGGCCGTCGATTCCCACATATACAATACATGCTCCTTTACCATGTAGTCTGAGACAGAGGCAGGGTTTAAAGTAGGATGAAAAAAACTGTGGGGTCTCTCAAAGGGCGTGGCCAATGTAATTAAGGGCTTTGCACAAAACACGTAAGCGAAAGATCTCTGCTTAGCATGGTGTGCCTTCTGACTGGTATGTTGCTACGTCTGACATTGCATCCAGATATGTAATACAACAAGTAACATTACACCTACAGCAAGCCAAAACTATTGGCTTTGTCAATGGTTGTCAGTTGCATAAGCAACAACTATGATTTTGTTGAATATAATATGACAATCCTTCAGTTCTGAAATGATGAGACTGTGAAAGAACTTTATAGAGTCTCTTCGAAGTTACCCCAAAGGCAGTGAAGGGTGGTGCTTCTGCAGAGTTAAGATTTTTTTCTCCCTGATGGCGAGGGCAAAAATGGAGAGCCCGATAGGGACCCATCTCAGCACCTGCTTTTTAGAATTGCCAATACCCAGCATGGCGGGACCCGGCCCACTTAAAGCCCTGGGCAGAGGGGTTGTACTGTTTTTCAACTGCAAGGGCACCATCCTCCTCTGGAATTTTAGAAAACAATCAGTATCCCCCCCCCTCTGTCGTGTGGGTCAGCCCGGCTGAGACAGCTTCCCGGGAACACACACAGCTGCACCGGAGTACTTCACAGGTCTTTAAAAGACCATTTACTTGCTAACGAGGCTTTGTTGCTTTTTCGCCCCTTCTTTGAGCCCCTGCATCCCCACGCTGACTATCGTTGGAAGAATTAGCCCCCCCAAAAAACTTTTAGTAGCCCCCCCTCCGAAATGTGGCTCTAGTTGCACCTCTGATCAGTACCTTCTTTCTACAGAACATCTTCTAAGGAATTTTAAAATCAACAGGCATTTGTTAAAAGCAAGTACCCAAAGACGACTGTAATTTGCTGTTTTTCTGCAAATGGTGTGGACTTTTTAATGTCTTGTTGTGATGGTATATATGAAAGTAGGTGATGAGTGCAGTAGATTGAAGGATCAAGCAGGGCTTAAAGTGGGCCGGATCTCACCGGTGCTGAGCACAGGCAGTATTTTTAAGGAGGGCTAGAAACGGGTCTCTATCGGGCTCTGTTTTGTGCCCTGGCATAGGTGGTCTGTTATTTTTTGTACTGCAGTGACAGCAGGTACATCGATCTGTGCGTGCTCACGCTGCTCACTTCTCACTAGTGGAGAAGTTAGGGTATGACGTCATGCCAGGTGAGCGTTGTAGGGGAAGGGAAATCCTTTAAAGAGTGTAATTTTCTCTCTGGATTTCCCTTCTCTTTTTGAAACTCAGGAGGGCTTTAAGTGTAAGCTTTTTCAATATTATATACAAGTCATAATTGCTGTTCATTTATCTTATGCAACTAACAACCATTGACAAAGTCAATAGTCCTGACTTGTAGGTATGATGTTACTTGTTGTATCATATATCTGGATGCAATGACAGAAACCGCAAAATACAAGTTGGGCGGCACACTATGCTAAGCATAAATTGTTAGTTTATGTGTTTTAAGCCATGCCCTTAATTACATTGGTCACGCCCCTTTGAGAGCCCCCCCCCCCCCCAATTTTTTCATCCAAAGCCCTGGGAGCAAGTACTACAGCGTGTCCTCCCACACTCTCGACCTCTTCAGTTCTCGGATTATTGGAAGAAATTCTAAAATGGCGCAAAAACATTTGTGTAGATGTAACAGGAAAGACGTTAGAGGACAGATATTCTTACCGAAAAGCAGCGAAGCTTCCAAAGAAATTCTCTGCTGCGTTATGCAAGGGTAGGAAAGCAGTGCACAGCAGTGGTTGAAATTGAAAAATTGAAAAATAGAAGTGCCGTTATTCTGTGCCAGAGTACCTGCTTGCTTCTGAGAAGTGCCAAAATTCTCCAGTTAAAAGTTTCACGCTTTTCTTGAGAAGTGCATGTACTCGCCTGTTAAAATAAAAAAGTGCTGGTACTCAGTACCGGACAGTACTGGCACATTTAGAGCACTGGTGCACAGCCATATTTACTGGATAAAAAATTGCCTGCTGCTGCTCTCATGCTCTGTAGTGTGGGGACACAGACAGTCTGCTTAGCACCACGCCAAACCTGTGCGCCATGGTGCAGGGTGTGTGCATGCTATTTAGCGTAGGCTTCTGTACTGGAAGTGTATGCTTGCAGCACAAACACTATGCTTAGACAAATGCCTAAACATTCTGCACATTCTATATGTACTGGACAGCGCTGCGCACATAGGAATGTGTGGAATGTTTGGTGAAATTGGAATGTTTGGTGAAATGAACAGTGCTTAATTTGAGCCGGAGCTTTCCGGTGCTGCGCACGGCACTTAATTGGTTACCAGTGCTCGGCACCAGCACCTAATTGTCAACAACACACTTAGGGCACTCAGCCACAAGGTGGCGCTGCTCATGTAATTTAGAGATGAGCATTATAACAGCTGTTTAGGAAAACAATATACATTAAAAAATTACTAATACCTGCCATCCCCAGTCATTTCTTTAGCTTTGGGGTCCTGGAATAATCTGCACTGTCACATTTACCTGCAAGAGAGATGGTTAGTAGTTGTTTTGGTAGCAATGGCAGGGGCGATGGGTGCTGCAAGCTCCAGTGGCCTCCTGGTCACAGCCCAGGCACTTAATATTTTACAAATTAAGCACTGGAAATGAAAACTTTTCTGTTTGTTAGCACCTGCTTCAAGGCTAGCATAGTAAATCAGGCTTTGCGTCAAAAAGAAGGGTGCTGGGGCAGAACTGGCCAGGTTACACCCAAGTAACTCCGCCTTGATGTAAAGTGCGGCAAAGGGGCGCAGAGTGAAAAGGGCACCTTTCCGGTGCAAGATACCTTTTGGGCTGGAAAGTAAATACGCGTGCATGAGTTTGTATTGTAGAAGAGGTAATTTGTAGAACATTTCACCTTTTTGTGAGCATTGCCATCATAAAAGCTGCATACGAGATGGCTATATTACTATTTGCTTCATTATTTGCTACCTCCTGACGAGTTTCTGATTTTGCATCTTATTTTTGCCGCTCATCTAAGAAGTGCCACAAAGGAAGGTTGTTCTTGCAACGATTGTCCAGGAAGGCACTGAAGCTCAGTGTTTGCTTAAGTATATGATCCAGAGTACTTATGTAAAGTAGGTGGTATGAAGGGGAGGTGGGTGAGTCAGATGAGGCTAGAGAAATAGGAGAGGAGGCTACCGGCTTTCATTCAAGGTGACCAGTAGATGATTCGTTCCAAAACAGGGCTCGATCTCTGGACTTGCAGATAAATGCAGGGATACCGCCCCTCCTCTGGAGTCACTTGCCACATAGTGGTAGATAAGACGAAGGTTTATTTTGAACACCTCAATGTACAAAATAAGAGTTTCACAGTGGATTGCTACACCATTTATTGAGTTTGGCTATTCGGTGCACAGGCCGCAAGATAGCATTGAGGACAATCCTATACATTTCATGTGATTCCATACAGGGCTCAGGGTTTCACCTTCCTTCACAGTCATTTCGAACATGTCGCAAAGACGCGTGCAGCCAGATCGATCGCAAATCAGCAGCTGCAGCAGAGCGAGGCTGGCTGCTATTGATTTTTGTATAAAAAAAGTGTTTACTGCTTGCACATTCTCGTCTTGTTAAGTATGTTTCTTCCATGGAGAGCTCATAAGCAAGATTTTCCTTGAGGGGAGGATAAATATTAAAAATATTCCCTCATCTCGTTTGTACATTCCCAACTTGTTCAACAAGAGAGAACTGAAAGTCTTACTCTAAGGACTTCGCTACATTTTTTAAAGGAATCTCTCTTTTTTTTTATTTCAAAACTATTTTATTATTTTAAAGAAGCAAATACGGACATGAGATACAAGCAAAAGTGATACAATTGATATCAGACAAAGGCAATAAATATGTTAGAATAAAATTAAATAATAGGAAATCAAATCATTGTCATTCATTAATCCGCAGATATCAGATAAATAAATTAATTAAGGAGAGACGAAACAAATTGATATCCGGCAAAGATAATTATCAAAAGTATCACCATCAGATAGCAAAATAGGGATAAGAAGAAAGAAAAGAGAGGAAGAAAGAAAAGACGGAAAAGGTAGGAAAGAGACGAAGAAAGAAAAAGAGAGACAGGGAGGAAAAAAGGAAGAGGAGAGGATTTCCAAAGGATTCACCCGACACACAAGACAACACTAAAGAGACAAATCAAAGGGATATTGCTCCACCAACCCCTCGGAGGCCAACACCATGTACGAATCTAAGGCTTTCCAAACACCAGTAGATATAGAAGGAGAGAGATGAGCATGGTCAACTGACGTATGAGCACTTCGTAGAAAGGAAACCCAAGCCCACCAAGTATGGTAAGAGACGGATGAAAAGGATTTCCACTCCATGAGAATTACTTTGACTGCAATAGTCAATAAGAGATCCAGCAACTGTAACTCCATGGGATCTAAAGGCAGAGGGACTGGGGCCGCCAACGGACCTAAAAGGATTAATGGAAAAGAAAGTTGGAATTTAATATTAAAGATGAGCATGAGGTGTTTGTGAATTAAATCCCAAAAGGGTTGGAGAAGGGAGCAATCAAGGAACATATGTTGAAAATCGCCTGGTAAAAGCCCACAACTCCAGCACAGATTGTCTTCTTTGAGATTTAGCGAATACAAACGAATGGGAGTCCAGTGAAGAAGATTAATAGAGAAAAACTTAGACTGCATTAAAGAGGGGGCGATTTTGTTACGAAGAGAAAATTTACCAATATCTTGCCAGGTATCAGAAGAGATATGATCGGTAACTCTATGATCAAAATGATGTAGCCATTTTTGCTGTGCGACAGTTTGAGAAGGAAGTGAAGAGGACGATAAGAATTTGTAAATCCGAGACGCAACATGACCAGTCCTGATCCATAACTGAAAAAGCGTAATCATAGGGGAAGAAGGATGAAGGTGCTTTTTAGCAAGTGCTACCTTTATCTTAAGAAAGGTATAAAAGTCTAAATTAGATAAAGAGAATTGTTGAGCTAGGGATGAGAAAGGGGAAGGGTCATTGTTGGAATCATAGAGATGTTTAACAAGTGAGACACCTTTCCCAGCCCAGTAAGACATCAACTCTGGATCAATATTAATTTTAATTTTAGAATTCCGCCAAATAGACGACCATCTAGTTTTATGCAGTGGAATTGCTACTCTTTTATCAACCTTGCGAACCGCAGCAATAGTGTCTAAAATAATAGAACGAGAGAATGGAATAAAAAGGGTATTCGTGGTTAAAAAAGAGGCAGTCGGCAGTGGGGATGCCAGTTCCTGTTCTATTGTCAACCATGCTGGAACATGAAGAGATGGAGAAGAAAACCAAAGGGCACCCTGGGACGCCAGAAAAGCAGTTTGATATTTCCCCCAATCAGGAAAATTACAGCCTCCCATATCATAAGATTTCCGTAAAAATTTATAAGCAATCCTAGCCCTTCTGTCATTCCATAGAAATTTGGAGGTAAGTAAGTCAAGTTCATGAAAGAAGGAATCAGAAAGCCTTACTGGAAGCATAGAGGAAACAAAATTAATAATAGGTGTGATCATCATTTTAAGAGTCTGCAGTCGGCCCCACCAAGAAATATGCTTCGGAGACCAAGTTTCTAAAAGACGTCTCACCTTAAGAATAGTTTGGGATTCATTATAAGTAGCCGTAGCATATAGAGTGGAACAAAAATAGATACCCAGGTATTTTAGCTGTTTAGATTGCCACTTAAATCCCGCCGAACCCATATGAGAAGAGAAACAGTAAGCATTTAAGGGGAACATCTCTGTCTTATCTTTGTTCAGAGTGTATCCTGAAACTTTTGAAAAAAGAGAAATCGTGTCCGAAATAGCAGGGATGGCCAGTGCAATATCATCAGAAAAAATGAGAACATCATCTGCATACGCAGCTGTTTTAATCTGATGAGACCCAAAAGAGAACCCCTTAATACCTGGATGTGAGTCAATCATTCTAAGAAGAGGATCAATAGATAACAAAAATAAAAGAGGAGACAAGGGACATCCCTGCCTAGTACCTTGGCGAAGGTTAAAAAAGGACGACGTAGCTCCATTCACTCTTATGTTCGCTCTAGGTTGGGAATAAAGAGACATAACCATACGGATAAAGGAGTCACCAAGATTGTGCACACATAGAACAGCTCGTAGAAAAGGCCAAGAGACCTTATCAAAGGCCTTTTCCGCATCAAGGGCCAAGGCCGCTGCCGGAAGCTTGGAGCGCTTGGCAGAACCGAGAATGTGACAAAAAGTGCGGATATTGTCACGTGCAAGACGACCCTTCACAAAACCTGTTTGGGAAGGATGAACCAATAGAGGAATAAAGGATTCTAGACGTTTAGCTAATATTTTAGCAAAAATCTTAGCTTCCATGTTAAGAAGAGAAATAGGACGAAAATTTTTGGGATCCGAATGATCTTTTCCTTCTTTGGGGATTACTACAATAGTAGCATCAGCAGCAGAGCCAGACACAGAGCCATCTTTAATAAAAGCATCAAAGACGGATTGAAGCTGCGGCACAATCTCAGGTATAAAGGTTTTATAAAACAAAATAGGATATCCATCAGGACCAGGAGCTTTACCAGAGCGAGTTGCTTTAATTGCAGAAATAATTTCGTCAGAGGTAATCGGGCCATTTAAAGAGATATTATCTGCCTCCGATATAGTTTTCACCGGAACTGTCTTTAAAAACTCTTGGCATTGTTCAAAAGAAGATTGAGTAGAAGGGGTATATAATTTATTATAAAAATCTCGAAAGACCTCAAGAATTTCAGTAGTCTGAAACTTTTTCTTACCAAGATGATCATTAATAGCAGAGATTTGTGAAGATTTATAAGAAGAGTCTTGGAACTTTAATGTAGCCGCAAGCATCTTGCCAGCCCGGTTTTTTAGCAGCAACTTCTTAGATTTCTGAGCCTGAAGACCTATATGAGCTCTCTTAGTGACTATAGTATTATATGTATATTTTAAATTCTTAATAGATTGAAGGCAAGATTTATCTTTAGATTGCCGAAAAAGAGATTCCTGAGTTTTAATTTCCGCTGCTAAGTCCGTAAGTTCCTTTCTGATGGCAGCGTTCCTCTTTGACATACATTTAATGACCTGACCACGGAAAGTGCATTTAAAAGAGTCCCAAAGCACAACAGGGGAATCAACTGAACCCACATTCTCACGGAAAAACAACTCAATAGCATGGGAAAACTCTCGAACCTCGGAAACATCATGTAATATTTCTGTGTTTAGTCTCCAAGATCGAGGACTCGCCCTAGGGGTGAAGGACAAAAGTGTGAACGTCACCGCGGCATGGTCCGAAACCAAGATAGGGTGAATAAGCGGAGATGAGGAAGATTGAACAAGAGAGGAGTGAACCAAAAGAAAGTCAATACGTGAAAAGGACGAATGAGGAGGCGAAAAAAAGGAGAAATCACTGCCAGTGGGATTATGAAGACGCCAGACATCCTGAAGATGGATAAGAGAGCACATATTGAGCATTTGTTTATGTGATTTAGGGGGACGAAAATTAAATGCAGAATTCCTATCTAGGATAGGATCCATTGGTAAATTAAAGTCACCACCTACAATAAGATTACCAGAATGAGGTGTGTCATTTAGCTTTTTGGTGATTACTTTCCAAAAAGAGGGATCATCCTTGTTAGGGGCATAAATGTTCATGACAAAGAGATCAGCATTACCATCAGACAACTTAGATAATAACCAACGTCCCTCTGTATCCTGTTCAGAGGAAACAATAGACAAACCAGAATGTTTAGAAACTAAAGTAATTACCCCATTTCTTTTGCCACAAGCATCTGAACAAGCAACATCAGAAACCCATTCTTTCTTCAAAAATGACGCCTCCCTAGCAGAGACCTTCGTCTCTTGAAAAAGGACTAGATCCGAAGAAAGAGATTTGCAGTAATCTAATATCTTTGACCTTTTTACTGGATGATTTAAACCTTTCACATTAAGAGACAGTATATTCAATCCAGACATAAAACCAATAATAGGGAAAAATGATATTCTATATTTGATAGAGGATGTACAACAACCAAAAAAACTTGAAACCAAACACTAGCCACCAACACAAAACAGGAAGAATCCAAGGAGGAAATCCGAAGAGAGAAGAGGAAAGAAGAGGAAAGAGAAAGCAGGAAAGTAGGCAGAAGAAGAAAGAGAAGAATCAACAAGGAAGGTCTGAAAAAGACCAAATTCATACCAGGGGGGACATGGGAAGATGAGCAAGGGGACCATCGCGAGGGATAAAACAATCAGCATAACCAGCCCCAAAATAGTACATAACTGATTATACTTAACTTAGAAGGAAAAATATCTGATACATGAACTAGAACTAGAATTCATTAGAGAATTCTAAAAACTATTCATCATGTAAGTCTAGATCGGAACATGTATATACCAAATTAATAAATATGTAACCAATACATTGTAACATAAAAGAATGGAGAAAGCAGAAGAGGGAAAAATGTCCAATGTTACAAATGAGGAAATGGTGAAAAACAAGCTAATAACCATCTCAAATATGAGAAAGCATCAAAACCGATACATAACTTATGAAGAGCAGGAAAGAATAAAGAAAAAGAAACGATTTCCACAGAAGATTATAAGGTGTAGTATGAAGAGAGAAGATGAAGCATAAGAAAGTAAAGGATGAAATAACTGACCAATATAACAGTCAATAAAGCTCTATGAAAGATAAATAAGAAAGCAAGTACATAGTAAAAAATGTAACATCTAAAAAAAGTTATCTAGTAAACTATCCGCAAATACATAAACACTTGTTATACTTAATTTAAAGAGACAAGAGTATCTTAAATATATAACTATATAAGTAAAATAGCAGTGGAATAAAATAGAAAAACTAACTATACAGACAATAAAGTTATCTCTATATATAGCAATTAATAAGTGTCTACGAAGCAATTTATGCAGCTAAACCATAAAACAATACAGATAATAATCAATAACGTACTCCATAGAGACGAAAACACCAAAACAAAAGAAAAAATACAACACCGCAAGAATCAGAAATTGAAACCAGGAAGAAAGGAAGAACAAGAATGAACCGGAACCTGACCCATATAAAAAAACAAGCAAAAAGGAAAAAGAATAGTATGCACGAAAAAAGCGAACAGGAGTGAGACCAACCTATCAAGAAACAATATCACGAAACAATAGAAAGTACATAAAGAAGAAATATCGAAGATATCGGTCCATTTCACCATAAAGATATGAGGTAAACCTGACAAAGAAACGGCGAAAAAACACAGGCCACACTGAGCTTACACCGTCACACACGAGAAGAACAGCCACAGCACACCAACAACAGCGGACTATAAGACCACCATGCAGATCTAAAAAAGACAAACTTAATAGATCTGGATAAGAGAAAACTCATTGCAGTTATATGTAACCATGTCAGGTGCCAGAGGAACCAGGGTCCCGCGAGGCCTCCACTTGAAGTTCCATCTGCAGCTCCATCTGATTATCCAAAAATGAGGCTAAATCAGCAGGTTCATCAAAAATTCTGGAACGACCTTTGAAGGTAATGCGGAATTTTGAAGGGCCAGAAAAAGAAAAGGGAATATTCATCTCAGAGAGACGTTTCCGGAGATTAAGAAAGCCCTTCCTCCTTATTACTGTGTCCCTAGCGAAGTCCTGAGAAATTGAAATGCGATGGCCATTCCATGAGACAGTTTTAACCTTCCGCATATGAGCCAGAATTTGTTCCGTATGTTGATGGCGCAGGGGCTTAAAAATTATCGCTCTTGGTTGCGTGGCAGATTTAGAGCGAAAGGTGGGAACACGGTGTGCCCGTTCCAGCTCAAAGTCTTTTTGAAAAGAAATTTGTAGCGTAGAAGGAAGCCACTGACATAAGAACTCAATCATAGCAGGGGCATCCTTCTCAACACCCTCCGGAAGACCAAAAATGCGCAGATTGGATCTGCGGTTACGATCTTCTTGTTCAGTGAGATCTCTCCGCAATGCCGCCATTGAGCGTTCTAACTGGCAAAGAGTCCTAGATTGCTTCTGCATAGTATCCTCTGCACCACTAATGCGAGATTCTGTGGCTGATACACGAAGGGAGAGAGCCTTGAAATCATTCCTAATGGCTGCCACCTCCACTTGCAGCAAATCTGTGTTAGTCTTGGTAGACTGCGCAATGTCGTGAACCTCATTAAGGCGCGTCAGAATAGTCTCAAGCGTGGAAGTGGTGTCTTTGTGAGGATTGTCCGGAGTAGGAGATATTTGCTTGGACCTCTTAAGAGAAGCTTTAGAGTCCTTTGCGTCTTTAGCAGTTGGTGACAAGCCCATATTTGCAGCCATAGAGCACACAGCCACCGTAGGCGCAAAATACAGCACCTCAGAGAAATGAAGGGAAGGAAAAAGCCAAAGGATACTAGTATATAATATATAAAAAAGAAATGAGCAAAAAGTGGAAAGCGCACTTTCAGCAGCCAACACAGGAAAGAACTAATGGCGGGCTTACATGGCAAATGAGAGGAGTCTCATGACAAAAATATAATGTTCTCCAGGTATCAAAAGAAACGCCTTCCGAACACAAAAAGACCAAGAAGCAGGGTGTCATAGAGCAGAAAAACACCAAATAAAGGCATCTGAGGCACTCTGAGGAGAAGTATAGTTAAAGAAAGTCCAAATATTCTCACCACAGGTAGTAATGCAGCGTGGGTAATGAACGAAGTCCAATATAAACCTCCAGAACTATAAAGATAATCACCAGCACCTGCTTTCCATCATTCCTGGCAAGTTCGGAGAAAAAGCGCCACCGTGTTGTGGAGAAAAAGCATCTCCGTCAGATAAGAAAAAAAAAACAAAATGGCGGCCGCTCGTAAAAGCACCGAGCACCACCACAAAACGGCAGAAAAACAGTTATGGCAGCTCCAGAGATCGAAAATCCCGCTCAGGCAACACACGGCAACATCAGGGATAAAAGGCCACCTTTCAGCATGTATGGGGCAATGTGAGGTAATAAATAAGCCTCCGACGGCCCTCGCTCGGCACGGAGCTCAAGCGCAACCCGCCATCTCGTAGCGGCGCGCAAGCCACGCCCCCTTTTAAAGGAATCTCTCTATCTTCAAACCACCTTAAAAACAAACATTGGCAAAGTCGATGGGTCTGAGCTTAATGTGGTTATGCACACAGCGTTAGCCTATGAGAGCAACATACACACACAGTAGTGAGCCAGCAGGAGCAGACAGAGAAGGCTATAAAACAGAACCTAATGAAGTACTAACTAGCACCTCAGAGGAGGCAGAAGAATACACTGAAATAGCCAATAGCATTAGGTGAGAGATGACTACTCTAGTGGGCTGAGCCAAGACTCAATTGATGACAGACTCTGGTTAGAGAAAGCCAGTGGTTGAAAGGACCAGACCCAAAGCCCACTCTATGAACACTTTAAGCAATATGTGTTTTTGACAGCTGCACAGTGAAAACCCAGACCTAATAATGACATACAATAATAAGTAACCTATGTGTTGGAGAGTCAATCACCATCCCTTTCAACACATGCCCTTTTGTGGAAGGAGAGAGAGGAAAGGCTAGTTTCATCAGGGGTGGAGAGAAATGTAACATAGATGGGAGGGATTCATTAGTGAATGAAACATCAGGCAAAGCAGCCCGATCTACACAGACGTAGGGTTACCAGTAGTTGTAACACTGCCACTAATCCACTTGCGATCTTTGAAAATGCCACATTGTACAGCACTTCTCAGTGTGCACAAATAACATGATTATGATGGCATTTCGTGAAGGACGAGCAGGTCGCTTGGTAGCTGCTCCAGTTACGCAGGCTGGCTGACCACTCAAATAACTCACAGATGAATGGACTCTGAGGAAAAAGAAAGAAATGACATGCCATAAGCCAGCAGCTGGACTGTGAATGGAATATCCTGAGATGTATTCATTCCTTGCACTGAACATTTTCAAAGCTCTGTCTGCAAAATGAATCATTTCAGATTGGGCATGGTCGAAAGGGGATGAGCATAAGGCATCACCATGTAACATTCTTTTCTCGTATGTTAAACCTGCTCTGCTTTCGATGAAAAAGATCCGGCTACTAATTACAACTGGTTATTTTCTCACAAAAATCACCATTTGCATGTTTTGAGTGTTGCTAGATGTCTGCTATGATCTAAATAAGAATAATGTTTTTGTTAATCTCATATTCTGTTAGCTTTAAAACAGTTAATGTTAGTTTAACTCCACACCCACAAGACACTGCATGAATGGCGATGATCGCTCTCAAAGCAATTGTATACAAATTATGTTAGGTGTATTGATGCCCATTATGCCTCTTAATGGCAATAAAAACAAATAATGAATTTGAAAATAAGAATTATAGGATGGGTGTGGTACGAAGTGGAAGGGGAGAGGCAGAAAAGGCATTTTAGTAGAGTAAATGAAGGTGTATGAGAATTAGTCGAACAAAAGTGTGAAGTGTCATATTTTAAGATTCATCCAGAACTGTGACAGGTTCTGGTCTTCTCTTCAGATAAATGAAAAAGGTGGTACTGAGGCACAGAGTTCACCAATGTGTTGTTTATGGAAACCTGAAGCTGTCAGTGAAGATTCTTTACAGCTGCTTTGATATTTTCAAATGTTGTAAGTTTTTTTTTCAGCCTGGTATTTTTGTTTTAAAATGTAAAATCTTTATTGAAAATCTCATATTAGCAAATACTCAAAAAATCAAGGTTTACTCTAAAAATCAAAACTGTTAAGGGGAGTAATATTGCACGGAGAATAGTAAAATAATTAATAACCACGTAGACATATCTAATGCACTGTCATATCAAGGAACACTTATAGTGGTCTTAGGTAAAATATTTTCCCTAAGGTGGTTTGGTCACTCTTCAAAAGAAATGCAATTGTGTTTTTACAATGACCTAGTAGTATAAAGAAAGTTTGTGACTGGACTTTTCTCTTTTTGTAACCAGTGATAAAGGAGGTACATATATTGCATCTAATCTGTGATTAAAACATATTGTATGCAACAAAGCCTTAAGGTTAACATCAGTTGCAGTTTTCCATTAGGCAGTTATTTGTTGAAATGCAATGACCAGTAAAACGTTGACCTAATTTACTACCTTTAACCTGATTATTCTAATAAACAGATGAGCTCCATAGAAAGATATTTCTAAATTTGAATGGAATAACAGCTCGTAATATTGTATTGATTTATTTGCAGACTATCTTTAAAAAATGTATATATTTTAAAACATGTAAATATCACAACTCTAATTCTCTATATATAGAATTACAACCACAACTTAGCATCTGCATTCTAGTTCAAATTCACTATTGGAGACTGCTTTTTATTAGTTAACGATCAAGCAGAAAATACGATGTATTTGTTGCTTGAAATGATTTACAGAACTTCATCCATATTGTACTCCAAAGGTCTATAGGTCAACAAACATAAAGATCTTGCTATCTTTTTCAATTGTTGATTTTAATCTTTTAACAATATTCAAATTTATAGATGTATATACTAATGAGTCTTTTCAATGTGAAGACACTAATATTGTAGTGCCATAATATCATTGCATTTATACCGTGCTAAATATTGCAGGTAAGATTATTATTTTTAGTGTTTTATTTAATATTGTTGTTAAAAAAGACCATTGTACGCAATGTCGATGTATGTAATATCATTTTCATCTATGTTCACATATTTTTCCTTAATTTGAATATCATTATATTTACTTTTTATTTTAAATGATTACATTTTTAGGAGTTGGATATTGTTCTTCTACAGGTAGGCAGTGGGTAGTTTTTTAAAGTTTAATATTTTATTATAACTTGCAATTTTAAAAAATGTTAATAGAGTTTTTATATATTTTAAATAAAAGAATTAATATATATTGTTTGAATATTTTTGGAATGTTTTTGCTATGTTTAAATGTAGTATTTTATAGGTAGTGTTTTTTTGTATGCTTTTATAGAGGTATGGAGGGTTTATTGGGAAAGGGTGGGGAGTGTTTTATCATTTCTTTTGTGAAATATTGTTACATTTCTTCTGAAATTTATTTAATTTAAATCTATTATTTAAAATGTTTTTACTTTTCTATGTTCATTTATCTACTTTGGTATTTTTATTAAATTTTATTAGTATATTTACATATGTTTTGCAATCTTCAAAACGTATGTAATTTGAATACATTTGTTGTTTAATTATTGTGAATAAAATGTAATGTTCTTTTGAAATTTATATTATTATCTGGAAATATTTTCTGCTCCTTTAATTTATTTCGTTGTTTGTTAATGATTTTTAATTTTTTATACTTTATAATTATTGAAATACTAATTTACGTATTGACTGTTTTATTAATTAATAAATAAACTTTCGATAAAATGTTCATGTTCCTTTTATGTTTTAATAATATGCATGTTAAGTGTTTGAAACGATTCGATTTTTATAATTTTAAGTATACCATTTTAAATGTCATGATTTTTTTTATTTTTAACAATATTAATAAATAGTAATATCTTTTGATTTATTACTTAATTTTTTTTTAAAAATGGGATTTGGTAAAATGTTTTGGTTATTTTTTCTTGTGTTCCTGTCATTTAAAGTACATTTAATTTGTTTATTTGTTTCTTTAGTTTTATTATTATACCTCAAAGTTTAACTATTTCTCCAATATTATTAAGATTGGAATTGGAATAGCAAATCCAACCCCCTCAAAATGCAGCACTCTTTTAATTTTGCAGTTGGTAGCAGTGAATTCCATTTATTGGACATCCAATCAAGTGTACGGGCCTCATTACGAGTCTGTCGATCCACAGACTGCCAGACTTGCGGGGGCGAAGCAGTGGCAGGCCTGCCACTTGGTGCAGGGAAATGCAGGGGGTACCATGGGTACCTCCACAGTGCACCCCCCCAGAAGGGGGCCCGCAACAGGCCCCCAAAAGCAAATCTCCACCAGCCTTTCCATGGCGGCATCGCCGCCATGGAGAGGCTTCTACAACACCCACATCCTAATATGGCGGACGCTACCTGCAAGGCACCGCCACCATATTAGTGGCCCAGCTCCGCCTGGCAGGCAATCGTAACGATTGCCACCAGCAGAAAAAGCGGCGGACGGACTTTGCATTCGCCGCGATACCCACCACCATCCTAATATGGCGGTGGGTAAATCTCATTACGATGGCGGAACGATCGCCACCGCCGGCCCGGCGATGGCGATCGTTCTGCCATCATAATGAGCCCCTAAGTTTGGTTATATATTAACCAACATTATTTTTAATCTCCTTACATTTTCAGTTTTCTTGGACCATTTTTTAAAGTTGTTTTTCAGATTTTGGATGGTCCCCAAGGCTTATTAATTTTCACACTGGATATTAAGGGCACCATTAGCATGGCGGGCGGACTTTGTCCGCACGCCATAGCCCCGGGAAATGGGACCGCCCGCAATGCATGAGGCGGTCCCACAGATACAATTAGGATGCGCCCGCCACACTGGTGGGTGCATCCCGCATTTTTAACATTGCGGCGGGCGGTGCAGAAACACCGTCCGCCGCAATGCCAAAAATGCAAGTTGTGCATTTGCAAGAACAACATGAAAGGCACTGCGCGGTGCCTGCCACATTGTACATAGAAATGCAGGGGGGTACCATCGGTACCCTCATGTGCGCCCCCCACCCCAAAATAACCTGGGAGCCCGCTACGGGCCCCCAATGTGAAAGACCGCATGCCTTTCCATGGCGGCGTTGCTGCTATGGAAAGGCAAATCCCCGCATGCATCCTGATATGAATGGCGGTGTCTAACAGACACCGCCACCATATCAACAGCTTTTCTACCCGGCAGGCAATCGGGCGGATTGCCTACCAGCAGAAAACCGGCAGACGGTCTTTCCGTCCGCCAGGGTCCCCCCCCCGCCATAGTAATATGGCGTGGGGAATTGGCAGGCGGGCGGAAGAAAATGTCAGGCGGATCGCCACCACCATGCGGGCGGTGGCGATCCGCCCGACATACTAATGGGCCTCTTAGTTTTTTGTTTGCATTTATACTTTTTGTGAGATTCATTTATATCTTTTTTTGTCAATTACTATTTTGTGGATTATTTCCAGTACATGGACTTCAGCTACAGAAATGTAAGTTATATTATAATTACATTTTTATAGCTGGAAAATGAAGTCAGATGGAGAACTTAAAGAACATAATGAGACACATTTTTAAGTAAGTTTATTTAATGAAGTACAATATAACCTAATTTTGAAATGCAAATCTAAAAATGCATTACATTACTAAACTCTCTGTTTTCTTCTATATATTAATCCTTAGATACAGAAGAAGCACCTCCTCAAAAACAAAGTGCTTCCCACCGAAAAACCCAACTTTACACTTACAAAACTGGACAAAGCCACTAAATAATATAAACACAGTTATAAATAATACAGCAATCCCCTGTAGATTAAACTTCAACTAAAACCCCACCACAGTCCCAAAAACTAACCAAATCTGTATTTTTAATATGCAACTAAAATAAAAACAAATTATCCAAAAGAAAAGGAAAGCCCACCTGACCCAAATCTCGATGACATCAAGCAGAAACAGAAGAAAATCAATTGCTAAATATTTATTATCAGTGTTCACGAACATAATTGGCCTTTAAGTTTTATAAAGTTCTAAAACATGGTTATCTTTAGGAATAAGGTATATCGTTGCATCATGAAATGAAACTTGAGCAGATTTATAATTGGCAAAAAAATGAAATCAAATACAGAGTTTGGGGAATAAAATGCTAGACAATTAGAAGTAAAATTCCATTTGGTCCCGGAGCTTTACCTCTTTCTAATGAATTCATTTTTAAAAAATGATTCTTCAATTAAGATATCTGTTTCTAGAGATGTAAATATATTACATTTGTTTGGGCCTTATTGAAGTATTACAAATAATTATTTCTCTCAATCTGTTTTGGGATGTTCTCTAGGGCATATAAATCTTTATAAAAAAAGTTTACAACCCTTATTAGATATTTTCATCTTTGTGCAAACTAATACTGTCTTTATTTTTATAAATTCAATTTACATTTGATCCTTTTTTTTCAGGTAATTTGATCATAAGTTCCCTAATGTCTTCTGATCTCTATAGTATCTTGCACTACCTTTAAAGAGGTAGGATGAACCACTCCGTAGGAAATTTGTTGGAATGCAATTTGGCTTAAATCAGTTCATTTAATTAAACTTCATTATTTTTTAATTATACAAATATTATAAAATGTTCTTTATTTTAGCACCAGTGATTTGGGCTTCCCCTCTCTACGTTTACTTTTTCTATTGGCCAAATTTTAAATAAAAAAACATCATGCAGCTGTTTTGAAGGAATCCTAGATAGCTGGAACAAACACATCAAGGTAGGAATTTAGAGTAGAAAATCATTGGTGAATTTTTGCAATTCAGAATTGCATAACTGGTCATTTAATAATGATTTATTAAATCTCAAGGGGTTAAATCAAAACGAGAAATTACTGGTGCCTGATCAGAAATAAAAATAGCTCTCATCTCAGTTTTTAATAAAGTCTGTATAAAAACTCTTACTCTTGAATATATCTACCCTGAATTGAGACTGATGAGTTGGTGAAACGTGTATACGTGTATTCTCTCAACTGAGGGTTGTATAGTCTCCAGACTTCCACCAAAGACCTTCGGGATATATTTGACTTTTATATTGAAATACCATTTTGGCAGTATTATTTCAGAAAGTATTTTCAACTGTTGTGGGAGCATTAATATTAAAAATGGTAATCACTATTTTGGCAAGTAATTTAACAGCAGTTCACCTTGGTTTTAATACTGATATAAGCATTTGTATTACAAATAATAATTGTGCCACTCTTTTACTTTAAAGCAGGAGCTACAATATATTTTCCCAACCAACACATCTTACATTTTAAAGCATTGTCTTCTAGAAGTTGTGTTGTGTGCAACAAAGCTTTATTAGCCTTAAGCTTAGATATATGTCAAAGTACTCCATGCCATCTACTAGAATTACCTACTTTTTAAACGTACCAGGAAACAAACCTGAATGAAGAACATTATTGAATAGAAACAGCATTTTAACCTATACCTACTGAAAACCGGAACACGGAACCATCATAAATATATAGAGAGACACAATATAATTCTGTGAGTATGCAAGATACACAAGAAAGGATAAGAAATTAAAATTAAAAGAGCGTAGCATAAGGGTGATAGATGAGGGGGCAACGGAAAGGAAAAGAGACATAAATAAAAAAGAGACAGTATAAACCAAAAGGGTGGACACTGAAAAAATACTTTAAATGGGTAATTTGTAAAGTAAGACCAAAAAGGCAAAGGTGACACATATGTACTCTGGAAAAAGGACATCAGTAATGTAAGGACCAATGCAGGATTACAATATAAGACGAAATACATGAACCTGAAATAAGGGAAAAGAAAACAAGGATAAAATATGCTAATATTAATCACATGATAAACTTATTCTATAAAAACAATCTAACAACATTCATAACTTTCAACTTTATCAAGTAATGTAAGAAAAAGACTACTATTTGGAGGTTTCTGTCATTTCTTCTCCACAGTGGTATTTGAATGTCCTAAGGATAGATAGGATGTCCTACTTAGTTGTGTTATATTCATAAGTGACCTTAAAATGACATGGACAGATTTGACCAAATCTGCCATTCATATGTCTCAAAGTTGGTAGTAGGAGAAACACTTGTTTTCTTGTGTCAGTTGTCACATTTGCAACATCTTCAGTAAAAGATAACTCATGATTGAGCTGAGATATCTGCTAACTTGACTTTGCCATGGTGATAACGTTTAGTAACTCAGTGTTGGGACAGAAACGTTGCATGCCTGGTTATAAACGTGTATCCCTGCTGGTGGCCAATTGCACTGTTGTCTGGATCCCTAATGCTGATTTTTGTTGTCATAGGCAAACACGGATCATGCGTGTGTGCCATGAGATAGGCCTGTCTTACAGATTGTGGTCTTGTTGGACCTGGAAGGAAAACCCAAAGCACATTCTCGTACTGATGGAAGGCTACTGCCTTCACCAGGAGTTAAGCAGCACAAGCGCGGTGGTGGCAGAATACCATTTAGGTCCTTTTTAACCTGTGTCACTGGAGTGAAGAACGATTAATGCAACCCAGATCTCCTGACTGGGGGTGAGTAGTTGAAAAGTTTCCGCACTCCCTCCATCATCTTGTTGTTTTTGCACTGGAGTGAAGCCTACCAGCTCACTCAACTTTTTTAAAGTTTTGCTGCTGTGTGCTTGACTCACCCTTTGATCCATATATACCTTTGAGGAATATATTACATGAGAGATATAGTGATATGCAGCACGTGCACAGTGAAAACATGTGCTGGGTGTATGTGTGCTTGGGAAAAGTACATTAAATAAAGGGAGAACACATGCATGGTGACTGTATGGGTTAGCAGTGTGTGCGTTTGCAAATAGCACACCCTGGTACAATACAGAAAGCCTACAATACTGAGCAGTGCATGCAGAGTGAATGTGTCTGTTGAATTTCAGTGGATCTGAGGTGGCAAAATAAATGGAGGTAACAGTACTGGACAGTGTGTGTGTGCTGTGTATATACACTGAGTGCGAGTGTGCCTGCAATGGTACATTTTATGGAGGACACTGGGGTCCATTTTGGGAAACCCAGGCCTGCATGGTGAAGGCATGACGAGTAGAGGAATCCCCCGGGAAGATTTGTGCATTGCTGCTTTCCTATGAGCTGGGTGGGACACACTGGAGTGGGGAGAGAGAGACTTCCCCTGTACACTTCAAAGGTTGCTCTTTGATTAGGTGAGAGAGCCCAAAGAAGGGGCCTTGAAACATATCAGGAAGCAATGGGGCTGATAAGGGAATCATAAAGACTAGGGATGGGAGCCCGAGATTCACCTTTTGATGCACCCTTTGGCTGACATATTGCCCATGTGCAGATTCTAGTTGGTAACCCCTGTATGCCAGGAGAGGTTCACTGTGAAGGCAGCTGTGAGTGGAGTAGGGGTGGGCGGAATTTGCGAAATCCACTTTCGCAAATTATCGCGAAAATGTTAAAAATTATCGCAAACACGCGGAAATATCGCGAAGATGCGGAAGTTTTTTCCCGCATGTTTGCGAGATTTTCTGCATGGTTGCGGCTCACCAACTTACCCATGTGGTTGCTCGCGGGCGCAGCCATCTTGTTTTCAGTTGTCTCGCAGTGCATGATCGCGAGAAGAAAGACGTGATCGCGCGACGCATGACGTCACTGCGGGCGCGAACTGTCGCGAGACAGCGCAAATGGCTAAAAACAATACAACATCTCATGGAGAACGCGACGGGATCAAGAAAACTTGTCGGCAAACGCAGGGATTCAGGTAAGGCGATCGCGTGCGCGCACGCGAGAATGTATTATTTTACAGCGCGAGCAAGAAACAAATTATCGCCAAGCTGCGGAATGCGGAAATTTTGACATTTTCGCGCTGTCCGCGGAATGCAAAAATGTCAAATTATCGCAATTTCCGCAAACGGAACGAAATTTTAGCCCAGGCCTAGAGTGGAGTGCTGTACAGGGTGAGTGAAGCCTAAACAGCGCCTTCTGCAACAATCATGTATGACAGGAAGGGCCACAGTGGAAGTATTGCCAGGCCCAAGTGTCAAAACCTGTGCTTAGCTAGTGACTGCCATGTATGTCAGAAGAGGCCACCATGGAATGGACTACCACGTGGTGTGAGCCGACGCCTTGACTGGTGGTGGTACTGCACCCCCGTATGCCACGAGGAGCTGCCGAAATCAAGGATTGTTGAGGATTGGGCAATCACCCTTACATCGAGCATTGTGCTGGAGTGCCCCTGTAAATTTAGGAAGATTCCATGAGTTCATTGCCACATCATTGGGCCCCCGCTGGGAGCATCAGAATCCAAGCCAACTCCCCTTGGGGATCACCAGACTTACAGTAAAGGAGGAGCCCCAGAACACTGGCCGTAAGCTCAGGAGAGGGAACCTGCATGCAGGGTGCTGCCGCGCCTCCTGCATGCAGTCAACTTCACCAGGAAAAGAGAAGTGTGATTGGTCGCGGTCGGGGCACCAACTGAGACACTGCAAGCTTCCTCACTGCTGCAGGAGGTATGACTGGATATAGGCCTAACGGGCCCTGAGGGACTCACTGCTTAGGGTGCTGTGGAGCCAAGACACATTTGACTACTTTGATAACAGTCTGAGTGGACTGTTGAGTTAAGGCAAACTAGTGCGCATTCCCTGGATGTGAACACCAGTGAATGAGGAATAACCCCTACCACATTATAAATAGCAGGTGGGGCAGAGATTTTTCAGCAGAACAGTAGAGCTTCTGACCTCAAGGGGAATCTGTTATTGTTCATGTATGTCACAATGTTGCATTGAATGCGTAGAGTTAGAAATAAAATACTTCTTTTTAAATAGGTATTTGAATGGACATCGATTTATTGTCACTACTGCATACTCTTTAAGTTAGGATTTGGGTTCACTAACCTGTATTCACACTTCCTCCCGATAGAGCCTGGGGCTGCACAACAATAATTACCACTAAGGAGCCGATTATGATGCCGTAGTAAATTGCTCTGACCCTTGGTTCATATGACATCATAATCAGCTGTTGAGATTAATTTCCGACCGACCCATTTAGATGATTCGGTCAGAAAAGAATCTGAACTGGATTTCTGAATGGCTTCCGACAGGCTTGGGGAGCCCGTCAGCCATTCGGAAAGCGCCCAGTAATCCCAAGGGCGGCTCTTTCTACCCGAAAGATTACAATGTTGGATTTCGACAGCTTTTCTGTGCTGGCCTTTCCGACACAGAAAGGCTGCCAGAAGTTGAATTTAGGGGGTCCCTTGCAGGGCCCCCATAGGTGCACGGCCTCCGCTTGGAGGCTGAGGGGGTACCTAAGGTGCCCCCTGTTGATTCCTGCACCCCGAGGCAGGTACCTTGAGGTACCTGCCATGGGGTGCATTTATGAACTGCACTTCTTCTCTTTACAATGAGAGCACGCATTCTGGTTGGAATGCATGCTCCCATTGTAAAGAAGAGGAGTGCGACCGTATAGTGTTTGGTCGCATCCTAATTGCTGGGTTGGAACCGCCGACAGGAGTTCAGTCGGTCCCCGTACCGAATCGAGTCCGTCCGACATCAAAATTGGGCCCTAAGTGTCAAGTGCAGAAGGGATATTTGGCCCAATTGCTCAGGATCCATGGTAGTTTGGGCCCCGGGACAGCAGGAGTAAAAGGAGTAAAAGGCCTCAATACCCATGGTTGAGACTCCTATGTGCCTTGTGGCCCTTTAACCCCTTCCATGCTGCGCGAATTCCGCCGCTGTGCTGACGGTTTCTTGCGCGGGCGTGGTCATGACGGAACGGTTCCGTCATGAGCACAGCTCAACCGTGGCTCATGACGGAACCGTTCCGTCATGAGCACCGAAGGGGTTAAAAAGGGTTCTGACACTCAGCACCCTATTACGATGTCCGTCGGAGTTGCCTCAGACCGACACCATCTCGGTGTGGGAACTGACAGAGTCGGCGGCTCCGAACACCGTATTACACAACATGGTGCGGTTGCAAATCCCATTTCTCTATGGGAGCTTGTGGTGCAGCTCAAGTCCTCATAGAAAAATTTGAGTTTGTGTGAATCACTGCACCGTGTGGCAGGCACCGCTAGGTGCCTGCCACACGGTGCAGGGATTTTCAGGGAGGCCAACAACCGTATCCTGTGGAGGGAAGGGGGGCCTGCGAGGGACCCAAAAAGTCACTTTCTGACAGGCTTCCATGTCAGAAAGTCTGACATGGATAGCCTGTCAGAAACCAACATCATTGTCCCGGTGACAGAAACGCCATCCTTTAGGGTTTATGTGCGGCTTCTGACTGGCCGACGGGCTCCTTGAGCCCATTGGAAGCCAGTCAGTTTGACCATCCAGTTTAAACTCTGACCGCCGTCTTTATAATAAGGTGGTTGGAGCTTAAACTTTAGATATTGGTCGGAAAGCCTCCGACCACAGTTGGAGGCTTTCTGACTGACATCCAAATGAGGCCCTTAGTGTATTACTGAAATAAAATTATCACACCTCTGGACTTTCTTGATAGTTTGTGGGCTAAGCAGTGAGCTCTATGGATATTTAGATCAATGGAACTAGTCCAAAACTTCAGGATGAAACAGCTAAAAAATAAATTGAATCATCGCCTTCCGTGATTTCTGGAATACCATAGATTTGGGGACTGTTTCTGTGATTTCTGTGTTCATGGTTTCCATTGTACTTTTTGAGAAATGTCACTTCTGCTTGCAGATTTCCACTTTTAGTGGTGGCATCTTGCAGATTTCTTACTCTCTCTTCTATCTCCTTTCCACAAAGATCTGTTTTCATCTAGATCATGCAGTGTCTTATTTGTTTCTACCACATACAGTTAAAGTGCCCTTATTCCCTCAATCAGTATTTCCACAGAAATGGGTGCAAATGCTTTGACTTTAGAGGATGGATCCTGTTTTGGGATTTGATTTGTTATTGAAGACATTTTGAATGGGTGAAAATGCTTTGACTGTAGAAGGTGAAACCTTTTTTGGTATTTCATTTTTTATTGAAGACATTTTGATAGAAGTGGTTGCCTTAGAAATTACCACCCCCTTTTGTACCGCTTTGTTCGCCATAAGTTGGCTGGGTATGCTCAGACGTGAGTCCCTTGCTCACTTTGCCACTGGATTCAAGCAAGCCTGGCTGAAGACGGCTGAAATGCCAGAAACCGGTCCTAGGAAGCTTGTTTCCGGTCCAGGGAAGGCATGGCTTGGCAGTTCGGGCTGGACTGTTCCCATGAGGCACAGGGTCAGACTGATTTGCATATGGCCATGTCTGAACTGGGGTGGCAGAGTGGGCTAAAGAATGGTGATGGATCAAACCCGGATCTTTTGACTGGGTGTGAGTGTTTGATTGGTTCTGATGCTCCGTCCATTACCACCCCCTTTTGTACCGCTTTGTTCGCCATAAGTTGGCAGGGTATGCTCAGACGTGAGTCCCTTGCTCACTTTGCCACTGGATTCAAGCAAGCCTGGCTGAAGACGGCTGAAATGCCAGAAACCGGTCCTAGGAAGCTTGTTTCCGGTCCAGGGAAGGCATGGCTTGGCAGTTCGGGCTGGACTGTTCCCATGAGGCACAGGGTCAGACTGATTTGCATATGGCCATGTCTGAACTGGGGTGGCAGAGTGGGCTAAAGAATGGTGATGGATCAAACCCGGATCTTTTGACTGGGTGTGAGTGTTTGATTGGTTCTGATGCTCCGTCCATTACCACCCCCTTTTGTACCGCTTTGTTTGCCATAAGTTGGCAGGGTATGCTCAGACGTGAGTCCCTTGCTCACTTTGCCACTGGATTCAAGCAAGCCTGGCTGAAGACGGCTGAAATGCCAGAAACCGGTCCTAGGAAGCTTGTTTCCGGTCCAGGGAAGGCATGGCTTGGCAGTTCGGGCTGGACTGTTCCCATGAGGCACAGGGTCAGACTGATTTGCATATGGCCATGTCTGAACTGGGGTGGCAGAGTGGGCTAAAGAATGGTGATGGATCAAACCCGGATCTTTTGACTGGGTGTGAGTGTTTGATTGGTTCTGATGCTCCGTCCATTACCACCCCCTTTTGTACCGCTTTGTTCGCCATAAGTTGGCAGGGTATGCTCAGACGTGAGTCCCTTGCTCACTTTGCCACTGGATTCAAGCAAGCCTGGCTGAAGACGGCTGAAATGCCAGAAACCGGTCCTAGGAAGCTTGTTTCCGGTCCAGGGAAGGCATGGCTTGGCAGTTCGGGCTGGACTGTTCCCATGAGGCACAGGGTCAGACTGATTTGCATATGGCCATGTCTGAACTGGGGTGGCAGAGTGGGCTAAAGAATGGTGATGGATCAAACCCGGATCTTTTGACTGGGTGTGAGTGTTTGATTGGTTCTGATGCTCCGTCCATTACCACCCCCTTTTGTACCGCTTTGTTCGCCATAAGTTGGCAGGGTATGCTCAGACGTGAGTCCCTTGCTCACTTTGCCACTGGATTCAAGCAAGCCTGGCTGAAGACGGCTGAAATGCCAGAAACCGGTCCTAGGAAGCTTGTTTCCGGCCCAGGGAAGGCATGGCTTGGCAGTTCGGGCTGGACTGTTCCCATGAGGCACAGGGTCAGACTGATTTGCATATGGCCATGTCTGAACTGGGGTGGCAGAGTGGGCTAAAGAATGGTGATGGATCAAACCCGGATCTTTTGACTGGGTGTGAGTGTTTGATTGGTTCTGATGCTCCGTCCATTACCACCCCCTTTTGTACCGCTTTGTTCGCCATAAGTTGGCAGGGTATGCTCAGACTTGAGTCCCTTGCTCACTTTGCCACTGGATTCAAGCAAGCCTGGCTGAAGACGGCTGAAATGCCAGAAACCGGTCCTAGGAAGCTTGTTTCCGGTCCAGGGAAGGCATGGCTTGGCAGTTCGGGCTGGACTGTTCCCATGAGGCACAGGGTCAGACTGATTTGCATATGGCCATGTCTGAACTGGGGTGGCAGAGTGGGCTAAAGAATGGTGATGGATCAAACCCGGATCTTTTGACTGGGTGTGAGTGTTTGATTGGTTCTGATGCTCCGTCCATTACCACCCCCTTTTGTACCGCTTAGAAATAGCTGAAGGCAGCAACTCTTGATTCAGAGATATAGGTTTCTCAATGTCAGTTCACAATCAGTGTTCTCAGGTGAAGGCAACATGGAAACCAAATTGCTAGATAGTGATTTGCTTGATAGTTTCAAGGTTCTTGTTTTCCCTATTCAATTGGTCCAGGTAGTCTCGTCAAATGCCTTGCATCCAAATGTAGCAGATAATCTAAGAAGTTACTCAATAAGCCCAGGGAGATTTCAAGAAGCAGGTTAAGCGGCTGAGAAAATGCTATTCAAATGTCTGCAAAACGCTGCTAGGCAGCATTTCTCAACAAAAGAGGACCATAATGAGTCATCTGTATATTCACAAATATGTTATGAGGCATAAACAGCTGAATGCAAATGTCGACCAATCTATTTGTGCTAATAAAATCTATTTGGTGATATGTTCATGGAATACAATTTAAATGTATTACCATCATTCTTAATATTAACCAGCAGCATTCATTTGCAAGAGTATATAACCTTTATAAGTGCATTAGGTAGGAGTGTGCATTAGAAACTTTGATTAAATTAATGTGCCACCAGTGTCTCAAAATTGTGGCTTAAATCTGTGACCTTTTCAAATGATAATCCATCCAGTTGAAACAGCAGCCTTTTCTTCAATAAAGAACCAGCAATGCTCAACATTGCATTGATAACACTGGAGTGCCTTCTCTCCTTGAAACAACACCTGCAACTGTATAAAATATCCAGATAATGTCCTGGCCTCCTCAGAGCCATGTTAGGAGGCAGTCATCTTGCCCATCCTCCAAGCCACTCCCCTGGTATGTTTCATTTGAGTTATTTAGTACTTGATGTTCAGTGCTAATGGGAAACTAGATTAACTAGTCAAATAAGAGTGCCACTAGATATATAATAAGTAAAGAAAAAACCTTTCAGGCCAAACAAGAAAGATAGTTGCAGTTCTTGACCACTTGAATGAGTTGTTTAGAGACGATGGCTGAAGCTTTTAATATAACATCAAGAAGAAAGAAAGGTTTTACTGATAATTATTCAAGCTGAAATGCAAATGGTAGGGTTATTTCTGTCTTGTTATGCCGAAAATTTCAGATTGTTGTACGCTATCCAGTTACAGATTGGGTTATGGTATGAGGAGATTGCATCTGAACTTATGTCATAAGGTCCACTACCAGAATACCATGGTGAGACTGCAAGCCCAACCCAGTGACCCAGCAGGGAAACACCCCAACATACTTCCTCCCTTGAATGTTACCCTCAAAGAAGATGTTGACCATGGAGGCTGAAACAAAGGGAAACATCCTTTATTATGAAGCCGGAATCATGCTGTGCCTTTACAACCCGGCAATAGAAAGAACTTGTTGTTACCTCGCATTTGTTTAGCAAGCAAGTTGTTACAACAACTTGCTTTAATGGGGGCGCATTGGTGGAGAGCTGTTGGATATTAAGTCCAACACCTTTCACGGGGTTCACGGTTCGATCCCCGGTGCCAGCGGCAGGTTAGCCCAGCACCAGGTGTCTCTAGGCAAAAGCTTGCTTAATCTTTCCGACGGCCCCCAGCGCCTTTACACCCTCGGGTAATTGTGCGCTTTGCAAATACTGGATTTATATACTGCAGTAATATCCCAGCATTGTGCAAACATTTTTACTGTGCGCTACTGTGATATCATAGACCTGCCCAGACATTGGCTTCCTACAAGGAGATATGGAGCTATTCACATAATATGTGTTTTTTGACTCATGCATAGTCAGATTTGGTGTAAGGTGTCCCTTCTTTGCTTGCATGCGTAGTTGACCAGCAGCCATCTCTTACATGCGGGGCTCTGAGAATAAATCGGCCCAGTTCCTGCTTTAAAAACGACATAAATAAATGACTGTGGGACAAATATCCGGTTTACGTACTTCTGGGTCATGTCTAGTTTTTCAGCTTGTTTTCAGAGCTTTCAAATTCATGGGAAATAAGTTCATTTGAGGAGTGTTCTTGACTGGACTATCCGACGTCAGAAGAAATACTTTTCCAAATAGTTTTTCGCCTGCAGCACACGAATTCAATTATGAGCCTTGCCTTCACTCAGAAAATGCCATTGTTGATCATGGCCTTGGTCCAAACTGGGGGCCACATTTACAATCTTTTGCTGTCCTCCTCCGGCCTTCCTGCTGAGCTGATCTACAGCAAACGAAAAGGGTAGGAATGCGCCATATCTATCAGATAAAAGTGCATTCCTGTCTTCTTTTCCCGCGCTGGCACTCAATTGGCTGCGATGTGCCAATGCAGGCACCCTTGCACCATGGTGCAATGGTGCCTGAGTTGTGAGAATGATTGTTTTTTGCAGAAAGGGACACCTGCCTGCACAAAAACAATCAATGGTGGTGATGTCCTCCTTCTATGTGTGCTTCTGAATGTAGCACAGATGGAAAGAGGAAAAAGTGAGGAGAAATTATTGTATTTCTACTTGTTTGTGCCTTACCTACAGAACATTGTAAATCCAGGAATGTGTCAAATGCCATGGGCATGCCTCCCCATCATAGGGTGAGGCAACGCAGAGACTTGTGTTGCGTTGCCTCACACCATATCTACAAGGTAATGAAAAGCCAAGCATGGTGGCTTTATGAGTCCTTGTATATATGGCACTCCAATGCATGCCACCAGAGCATCATTAAAAGTGATGTTCCGGCAGCACAGGAGCCTTGTAAATGAGGCCTCATATCTACCAGTCAATGAAAAGCCACACAGGGTGGCTTTACGTGGCCTTGTAGATATGGCACTGCAATGCGTGCCCCCGGAGCGCCATTAAAAGTGATGCACCGGCAGGGCAGGAGCCTTGAAAATGAGGCCCTAAGTTTGTTAACAGAAGAGAAATGCGTCACTGTTAATTTTCGGAGGGAGAAACTTTCCTGCATGAATTAGGAAGCACCTAATTCATGTTAATTTGCCTGCTTGTGAAGGCTCCCATGCACCATGACACAAATGAAATGAGCAAATGCAAAAATATATTCTGACAGGCATTCTGTTTTTTTCAAGAATGCTCGGGTGCAGTGGCCGTAAATTCCTCTTGTTGCATCATATAAATGAGACACGCAAAAAAAAATTATATGTTAAGATGATTGTTAAGATACATTGGAAAATACAGTGGGTCTGGCTTTTAAGCAAAGTACTTTTTATTTGATTGGCTAATTGGTGTGCATGTGTGATGGGTGAATGAGTGAAAATGCCTCAATGGCTGTAAGAATGTGTACGAGTGACTGAGCGCCTAAATTGACTGACAAATATATGAGTACTCAGATGGAAATGCATGATTGGATGAGTAAATGGTGGTTGACAAGGCTCACCCATCCCAACCATGGTAACATGTCCATCGCAGCCATCGTCAGGAGCCATGGACTCAACATCGTTTCCTACGCTGATGACACCCAGCTGATTCTCTCCCTCACCAACGAGCCCACCACCACCAGAAACAACTTTCACAATGGGATAAAGGCCGTCGCCACCTGGATGAGAGACAGCTGCCTCAAGCTCAACTCAGACAAGACCAAAGGCTTCATTCTGGGGCCCAATGCCTCCACTTGGGATGACTCCCGCTAGCCTGCTGAGCTGACAACCCCCCCACACCCACTGTCCATGCATGAAACCTCACCATCATATTGGACTCCTCACTCACCATAAACCACCAGATCAACGCTGTCCCCTCATCATGCTTCCACACTCTTCGCCTGCTTCGGAATTCCTTCAGATGGATACCCACTGAGGACAGGAAGAGGGTCCCTCATGCACTTATCAGCGGCAGACTCTAGTACGGCAAAGCACTCTATGCAGGCACCACCCAGAAACTCCTCTGAAAATGTCAGAACACGCATAACGCCGCAACCAGATTGGTCATCAACCTCCCCACCACAGTTACATCTCTGAACACCTACGAGAAATTCACTGGCTCCCAGTCAACATAAGAGTCACCTTCAAGCTCCTCACACACGCCTACAAAGCCCTCTATGATGCTGGACCAGCATAGCTGAACCACCGCCTCTCATTCCACGCACTCACCAGACACCTCCACTCTTCCCAACTGGCCCTTGCCACCGTCCCTTGGATCCGCAAGACCAGGACCGGAGGAAGTTCATTCTCCTACCTCGTCACCAAACCCTGGAGGGCCTCTTCAACTCAGGCTCTCCCCGTCCCTGATGCAATTTAGGAAGGATCGCAAAACCTGGCTCTTCGAATGAACCACAGCGCCCAGTCAGACCTGCTCCCCCACCCCCCGCCCCAAGCCTTCAAACCCTCCTGGTGAGTAGCCACGCTCAACAAGCACTGAATGATTGATTGTTCTTAGACAGCTGAAGTCACCGTTGAAGACATTTGCCAGGAAAAGGCGTAAGTCAAAACTGAAGTTCAAAAAAGAAGATGCCTGCCTCCTGATAATCACCTATATATGGGCTATTGAGCTGTTAATGTCCCAATATTAGATTACTCAATTAACCAAAAAGGTCAACCATATGCTTTTAAGAATCTTGATGAAATCGTGTCAATCCCGATTCAATGAGTCTACTGACCCCTTGCAAGAAGGTTTTTCTGATCTTACTGTTGAGATTTTTTTATAGAAAGATCTGTCATTTGCAAGAGAGGACTACTCCAGATCAAGGTAGGGAAGTGTGTGACACTGAACCTCTCTCTCTTTCCTTGGACCACAGCCTGCATTGTGACTCATTCTCCAGTTGGAGGCTTTTCATTCACCAAGGTGACAGTGACTCAGATTGAGAATATAATTTGAGGACATTAAGCAAGTAATGTTCCGGGTTATTAGAGGGTCATCAGACCCAGCTAACATAGCAAGCTGCAGTCCCATGGCAGGTGTCCCTTTCCTGGTTAAAATATAGGAAAAGCTGATCATCAGAAAACTAGCTGAAAAGTTAGAGGAACATTATTGCTTAGGTGGCTTGTAGTTTGGATTCTACCCTTGTCAGAGCATGGACACAGCACTTGTAGTCCCTACAGTGGACAAGGAGTCTTCAGTACAATTATTTATGTATATATATATATATATTTATACGGCCTGTAGGCTGATGTCTCTAAAACATAGTAAATTCTAGCATATCTTTTATGGGCTGAAGAATAGTAGGTATAGTTCTGCATCTGTGGATATGCTGACCTCCATAGGTCACCAGCCCAATCTAACAAAGCCACCGCACATCTCTCTCAGAGAGGGACCCCATCTGCGTATATTGTTGGCCAGAGCGGCACCAACCATTGTTCAGCACCAAGTTAAGGTTGCCCTAGATTAACAATGCATGGTTGGGGGTGTCTAGAACTCCATTATTGCATGTTTCAAGAATCACTCTTGATTATTGTTCGAGGCTTTGATAGATGCAATGGTGAAGGAGAATTCCCCCACCTCTAGACAGTATGCAAGTAGACTCACTCTGATTTCTGCAATTTTATCCCCTAAAGTCCCAGAAAGAAAGAGGCAAACAGAATAGCGACCCCTTTTGTTTTAGTGCAATTGAAGGAAATTTATTGGCCCGGGTAGTATGGTGACTTCAGTCTATGCTAATCACGAGTAGGCCTGGGCGAAGCACTACGCTACGCTCGCGTAGTTTGCGAAGTTCGCGCTACTTCGCACTACGCGAACTGCACGTAGCACAGTGCGAACACGCGTAGCGTAGTGTTGCGTAGTGCTGCGGTCATTTTTTGCTTGCTCGCGGTCCTCAACGTCAAGTTGGCGACCGCGAGCAAGCAAAATGACATCCTGGCGAGACTTTTTCCTTGTTCGCGATCGCGAGCATGGAAAATAAACCTCCCGGCGAGATTCCCAACGCGAGAAGGTCAGGTTTCTCATTGCGAGGGGTCGCGTATGCTCGCGACCGCTCGCGATGAGAAACTACAAGTTCGCGTTGAGAAAGCTGCAGCTCGAGGAAAAATCTACTCGAGCAGCAGAAAACTACAGCTCGCACTGTGCAAGATGCCATTTTCAATGATTGCACAGTGCCGGTTGCTTGTCCGCACTGTGCAATCATTGAAAACAACATCTTGCACAGTGCGAACATGTTACTTCGCAGTTCGCGAAGTGCTACGCGTAGCTCGCGTAGTGCGAACTTCACTTTGCGTAGCTTCGCGAAGTGCTACTTCGCGAACTACGCCCACCCTTAATCACGAGGCATAAGGTGCACTTCCTGAAGGAGACATATGTGCTCAAGGTAGGACAGCGCTACTCTCCGCTTGATGGGGTTGTTAAGCCCCCTGACATTGAGGGAGAGAATCTTCAGGGCAGTGTGGGCCGAAGTGAGAGTGAGTGCACAAATGTGTCAGCTGTCATGTAAATGTAGGTGTTGCGGTGCAGTAGGTATAGGTGGGTACAGTCCTCACACAGGTGCAACTATTTAGATGAGTGAGTATTATCCAATTGAAAACCTCAACAACAACATAAACATAAGAACAAGGAAATAGTCCAGCAACAACAGGTGATCTTCTAGGTGGTCTAATGGAAGATCCTGAGACGGGGTTATGGGACTCTGCCTCATATGTCCTGGGAGAGAGGCTCCAGTTCCCGTGCCCCACCATGAGTGGCTAGGAAAGCATGCTGCAGCATCACAGCCAGATTCGCTATGCCAATGTCAGATGGGGTCCCCATTTAGATGGTGCCAGGACCATCCAAGATATCAATTACTGCTTGTCTCTCCAGGACCACAGTCTATGGATCCAGGGGGAGACCCATGGGCAACCCCTCAACCCTGATGCCAGCGACACTGTTGTCTTCCCTGAAGTTGGCTATCCTGAAGATGGAGACCCCCAGCAGCATTTTCTGCGACATTCAATAGTTTGCGTCCCACTGTAAAGTCTTGAGAAGGTGTCATTCCATAATGGTGTCCCCCTGGACAGGGTATTGGTACCCTGTCCAACTGTATGCTGGCCTCCTCCAAGGGCTCCATGATGTGAATGATGAGGGCCGATGCAAAGTCCATTACGCCCATACCCTCTGCCCCCTGTGAGGCTCCGGAGATGCAGTTTTTCCTATGGGAGCAATTCTCTAGGTCCTTGGAATGGGCCTGTAATGGCACCTGTTACTCCTGCAGCCACCGGACTTCTTGTCGCAGATGTTTGAATTCCTCACCCCACATCATCTCATTGTACTCGAGCACATGGACACTATCACACACCTCTACCAGGTCATGCTTGACGTCTTTAAGGGCCTGCTGGAATTAGCTCTTACTAAGTGAATGCACTCCCATAAGAAAGCAAAGAGTGCCTCCATAAATGTTCTCGTTAGTGGCGCCTCCTCTGCTTTGTGGTCTGGCAGCACTGACGGCTGCTGGGCTTGTGGGCCATCAACAGCCGGGACCCCGGAGACGCGCATAGGAAAGTCCTTCATGAGCAGTCTTTCTTACCCAATGCCAATGTCATGGCAAGGGGGAGTCCCAGAGACCCAAATTTGAGGGTCAGGCTGTGGTAGTGCTGAATGCGGTTGAGGCTCACAAAAACAAACCATTTTAATCCCGCGATGTGTATCCTGTTGTGCCAGTGGGGGCCGCCACTGCAGCACTAGGCAGGCAAGGGAATCGCAGCATGTCAGCAGGGTTGTTCTTATTAGGTGTCCCGTGGGGCAAGTTGTGCACCCAGGGCGGAGGTTTACCAGTCCAGGGCACCCCGCCATCTGTCAAGCTCAGGCTGAACAAATATGGCCGCGCTCTGCTACTATATATAGAGGAGACTATTCCCCTCGCTGGACCCAGCACTTCTCACTGCAAGTTCTGTTAGCACAGTTCACAGGCTATGTAGTCATAGCTGGTGCAGGTGCTCTCAGTCATCTGGTTACCACTGCAGGAGCCTCTCCACAGCTAGGGGTCCCCCCCTCTAACTGTGGGCATGATGGAGAGGGCAGCCCCACCAGACGATCCCCTCAGGATTGGAACAGACAGCCGATGGTGCCATCTTGGCTGCTCCACTCGGTGGCTGCGGGTACCCGATCTGCCCCTGGTGGGCAGGGAGGCTTATTTGTGGGTCCTCACTGCACAGCACATTCTATATGGGACCAGCTGTAGAATTTGGTTTCTAGTCACCGCTGGGGGAGCCCCTCTGCATCCAGAGGCCCTGCGAGCACTCTGGAGAGGGAGGCCTGCTTCATCCTATCCCCTAAGGATTAGAGCGCCCCACAGCCGGCGCCATTTTGGCTGCTTCACTCAGAGGCTGCGCTCTGCCGCGGGCAGGCTTGGAGGCTGATTTGCAGATCCCCACTGCTCGGAACATTGACACAGGGGACCTGCTGTAGGAATTGGCATCTGCAGCACTTGAAAACGACATTGATAAGTGGCAGAAAGACAGAGGAGCTGGTTCATTTCACAAACTACTGTGGGTTTATCTTTGTAGGTGCCCCTTATAAGATCTGAGGACACCTAACAAGATTCAAAACTATGCAGCAAGATTGTTGGTCGAACATAAAACATGTTTACCATATCAGTTTACTCTTGAGAGAGGTCATTGGCTCCTTGTACTCAAATGGGCCTAAATATGACAACTGAGTGTAATCTACAGATACCTGCATGTGGATGGCCAAGCGCATTGGACAATCAGGCTCTGGACTTATATGCAAATAGAGCCATGAGATCTTTAGGAAATGATGCCTGGAAGCCCCAAGGATTATAAGTGCAGCCCTAAGAAATACACTGGTGAAAGGCACAGGAGTTAAGTGGTGAAAAGCCCTCACAATGCATCTGTGAAATGCTGCTACTCTGCCTCACTTTAAATGTACATCTTAACTTGTAGCCATTATATTCCTGAATGAGTCCATTTTAGCAATGCTGGTTGACTTGATGGTTGAGTGAGAGTGCATGAATGGATGAATATGAAAAGTAATGAGTGAGCATCTCTGCATATCATATGTCAAGGTCATTAGTTTTGCACACATTAGGGCATATTGTTTCAACATGCCAACCATAACTTCACTTACTGGCAACTGTTAGAATATAGAAAATCATGTACACAATATGGTAGGAATTAGCACCTGGGTCGGGATTATATCTCCCTGCTTTATCCTCCTCACCTTTCACCATGCTGTCTTTTTTACCTTTAATTCTGTCCTCCCCCTTCCTCCCACTTCACATCAGTGTCCTTTTACACCCCTCTCTGCCCTGTCTGACCCCGATCCCCCTCACCATCGAATACCTGACCCCTCTCTCTACCTCATCCCCACCTTCTATTCATTTTGCTGACTCTGACTACCCTCCATTTATTTTCCTAAATTACCCATTCATATCCCCAGTTATGACTGGCTATCCGCCAGTGGTGCCTCGTGACATTTGAAAGTGGTGGGATGTAAAAGCTATGTATGAGAAAAAATTGAATAAGGATTGGCAAATGGTGCATTTTAAAGCAAATGGATTTAGTGAGAAACAAAGTTTATAAAGCTGCGGAATGTATAGTTTTGAAATTGTAAAAACATTCAAAACTGCCCCATTTCTCACTGCATTAATATGTTCAACAGTTACTGTAATGTGCAAATTGTACACTGTTACAACTTTAGTCCCTTTAACGTGTGTGATTGCCCAGTGTCTTGCACTGCATACTACATCCACTTTGGAAGAAAATGCGCGAACCAGGCTTTGTTAAGCACCCATAGCTGTTGGTTGTAATCAACCATATAGAAAGATCTGCACACTGTCTTTAACTGGCATAAAATATAAGGGTCTCTCTAAAAGGTAACATGTAAAATAAATGCCTGTGATTCTCATAGTGTGCCACCCAACTATTATTTTGGTTTCGCTCTGAGATGTTATTGCATCCAGATATGTAACACAACAACTGACCTACACCTAAAAACCTGATAGTACTAATGGATTTGTCAATGGTTGTTAACTGTTTAAGATAAATGAGTAACCCCAATGATTTGTTAGAAATAAATAACATTGGAAATGCATTAATCCTGAAATTGTGAAACAATGAATTAAGTATTATTAAGGCCTGTAGCAGGAGAATAAGCCTTCAGTTATGAGCCTTTTATGTTAGATATGTTCACCCTTTTTCTCTGCACATCTTCAACCTCATCTCTTTCCTCTTCAGCACCCTCATTTCACTCTTCCCCGAAGGCACTTCCTTGCATTTTCCTCACTTCACCACCCCCAAGCATACATTAGACTCACTCACATTTAAGCACTTTATTTTTGTCTTGTACATATTTGTACATCTGTCTACCCCCTTCACACACACATTTATACAGAATTTCAATTGCAACTGGAATACATGACCATTGTTCTGTGTGCTCTGCAGAGAGGGCAAACACTGACAGACGTTGCTTTGCCTTCAGCCTCAGCACCAGAGCTCTCAATGAAACCCCTCGTTCACACCTGTCACAACTCAAAGTATGCACTATACAAGAGTAGCAAAATACACAGATAAAATACAGGAACACAACATGAATGAAATAGCTAACATTCTTGGGGAATGCAACATTAAGTAAAACATGAAATAAAAGAGGAACTAAATCTCTGCCATGCATTCTCTTAACATTTTTAACATTCATTATTTGTAAATCAATCCATGTTTTTAGCATGAATGTTAAGGGCATGAAGACAGGGCGAGTTTTAATGCCACTGTCTTTACAATAGGCACATATTTCTCCCTTTGACTTGGCTCCTATAATTGGATCAACTTCGCAAGGGAACAAAACCCTTCCCGTTTTTTGGATCAATTTAATGGGGGAACAAATACAGCAGTTCCACTTCTAAAGTGGCCAGCAGCCTTCAGCTAGGACCTCAAAAAGGGGGAGGCTAACATGACCAGGGGGTCTCAGCATAATATACTTACACAAGATTAACATTATAACACTTACCATTACCAGGGACAAGGCACCAAATCACACATGCTTGCATCCAGTCCTACTGTGTGACAGATGGGAAAGGGTGGGATCTATACCTATGAGCGATGGACTCCGACATCAGAAACCTTGACACTGACAGTCTCACAGGCCTACAATGGATATCACCATAGATTACAAAGAATATGAAGGGCTTTAGAAAAGTAAGCCCCGCGTTGTACGTCTCATTGCAGAAAGCTGATTTACTACCTGACTTACGCCTCCTTTTTCAGAACGAGGCAAGGCATGCAGCATGGGACAGGCAGTCTAGACTTAACTACATCAGTTTGTTAAGAGAGACAATTGTATCTCTAAATAAATAGATCTATTTAATATTTTTTAGGTAAATGAGTAGGAATATGTGCTGTAATGGGGAAACCGGCCCTGCTCTCGGCTCCTCCATTATTATCAATGGATTTTGAGACCTTGTTGTCCTTGCCTGGCAACAGTTGTCCAACTTATGCTGTGGGCAGTGCCATGCTACTTCTATGGGGAAGTAACATTATACTGTTCGCGAGAAAGTGTTACTGGTAGTTGTTGAATGTCACTCATAATTACACTGACATTATGAAAATGTCACACATAAGCATTTTGAAACCTTGTCAGATATGCAATATTGATTAATGTGTGGCCATAGCGTATTGGTAGAGCAACATGATATGCACATGCTCCTAAATGTCTGTGTATGGTTTTTTTTCGGTAGCAAAACATCTGGGGAACAAAGTTATGTTCTCAAACCTTTGGCCATGAGTCTTGTGTGACATGCAAGTGTATTTACTATGAAGAAAATGGAGAAAACCAATAAAAATGTCCACGAAGGTGACAAATACAACGGGACCTATTTCCATTTAGAACCTGAAAAGTTAAACTATGCAGAACCTCAATAGTTTGTATTAAGCATGTTCGTTTGGTAACTTTTATATTATGATGAAGGGTCATTATCATGTTCTTCTGCCTCAATGTGTCTCGTGTGACATGCAGGTGTAGTCACTAGGAACAGGACAAAATAAACCAAAAGAAATGTCCACGAAGGTGACAAGTAACTTGAGACATTCCCAGTTTGAGCCTGACAGCAAAACTGTGCAGAATCACAATAATTAGTTTGGCAACTTTTGTAATATGATGAAGGGTCATTATCATATTCTTCTGCTACAATGTGTGGTAATTGTTAAAGATATTATTATGTCTAGAGAAGAATGTGTTATATATCAGAATCGGCTGGTGTGTTTAGAGAGTGGCATGGCAAGGGGGATGGGGGTGGCGTGGGAGGGTCAAAGGCCGGACGAAGCAAAAATTAAAAAAAATTAAAAAACACTCTTACCTGCCACATTGCCGCATCGCGCCCCTCTCTACAGGCACAGGGTTCCAGAGTGCACTGTGGCCAATCCTGACGCTGTATTCATACTGCTGAAATCAGTGTCAGGATTGGTCTGAGCGCTGATGATTTGTGCTCCCAGTTAGACTGGGAGACTGTACCTGTTCTCCCCGATCTGGCAATGCAGCTGGGGTTGGAGAGCGCTTCAGTGCGCATGATGGTTTGGCCGGCCTGAGATGGCCTGCCAGACTGTCATGCGCACTGAATGGTAGTGCCCAACACTCCGCCTCCAGCCTCTCATAGCAATAGCGGAGTAGTCACCCCTGTTATATAAAGGAACATATAAAAAAGTAGGTAAAATATATCCTACAAATATCGTATTTTCATCGGACATCAGTACAGTGTAAAAATTGAGAATCTTGTGTTCGAAAAGAAAGTACTGTCATAATCCACCACCATCATGTATGCTGACCTATTAAAAAACATAATTTTCACTATAACATAGAAAAGGGTTGGTAGGGTGTCCACAATAAAAAAAAACCTAATGTTCCTTCAGGGGCAGGAGGACAAGGTCATAATTTTACAATTATTTATAGGGTGGTGGGATACCCATTGTGAGGTGAGTGTGTACATTATGTATAGGCTTCAGATAATACAGTGAAGGGCTCCCTGTGGCGTATACGCTGAGATCATATAATTTCCTAAGAACCTCCCTTAGTCACCAATGTACTTGAATTCAGAGCGCATTGCAGCCTTCTGAGAACATGGCCCGGCACACATCCACCTTGTTCAAACGTGTAGTCCAAATCAAGGCAACATCATGTTCAGCCATATTTCCTGCATATGAAAGTTTTACCTGTTTGATCAAAAATCCTTGAGTTTCTTGAAAGCCTACTATCAATTAAAAATAGCACACACTATTATCCTTGATTTTCTGTCACTTTTTAAGGCCAGATGGGTGCCTGGCCCATAAGCCCTAATTTCTGAAGCACTCTCTCTCACCACCTCCAACTTCCTCCCTGCAAGTACAAGGGAGTTGCTTTGTTTTTTCTTTTCACATAATTGTCTATGGGTTAGTCTTTTACAGCTAGAGTATAAACGTACCCTAAATGATGGTGACAAATGGAAGGGAGGAGATGTGGGGAGGAGTGTGAACAAATCTGGCAGGTTTCCCAGGTCCATTCAAAATTGTCTGCTCAAGACCATGTTTTTACTTTGCATTTTGGGACTTGAAGCAGTGGTTTGTTTATGGGATAAATAAGACTTCAAGTCCCAAGATGCAGAGAAAAAACCTTGACTGGAGCAGCAAGTCGTTAACAGACCTGGGAAGCTTGACAAGATTGGTAGAAACATTCTACACTTGTGCCCTGAAGGCTGCATGTTGCCCCCTGCATCAGATGAAAACAGCTTTGAGTTATCTTACAAGATCTGGCAAGAAGACAGGCGGTGTTCGTGTGAGTGATTTTTGCTAAACGATTATCAGAAAAAAACATTTTGTTTTTCTGAAGCTTACCTTTCAAAAGTATTGTCAAACCACCCTTGCAAGCAGAAACTATATGCAAAAAGGCCCTCTTGTGATTGTAGCACCCATGTAATCCTGTTGCTGTGCATGCCTTGTGATGGTTGCACTACTTACAGTGTGCTCCTACCAAAGGAGAGTCGCCTGCCCCAGAGCCACTCACACAAAGGCAGCCTCATCCTGCCTGTGCAAGACTGCTGCGCCCTGCGATATTATATGAGTTTTTAGTAAACATTATGACTCATATCTAATGCAGTACAGATAGCAGCTTGGAATCTGCCACAGAACACAATGATGTGCCTTGATAGAGTATTATTTTAGAGCAAAGGAATTTCCCAGATTCCCCCTAGTTCTGCAAAGACTGAAGTTACAAAAGGGCACGTTTCCCATCAGCAGGCACAGAAGCGCGTTTGGCACCCTCTTTTTCTGCATCTGCTCGAACAGTAAATGTATTGTCATAGAAAAATTTGAAAAAACATAAACTTACAGATCGCATGTCTTTCCTGCAGTTTTCATTGACTCGAGGAGATGTTTGCAGACTTCAGCACTTTAATGATGGAGAAGTTAAAGAATCTGGAGGCAAAATTAGGCAAATAACCA
Source organism: Triturus cristatus (assembly GCF_964204655.1). NCBI lineage: Eukaryota > Metazoa > Chordata > Amphibia > Caudata > Salamandridae > Triturus > Triturus cristatus. The sequence goes on along the minus strand of NC_140581.1, from coordinate 790,239,899 downwards.
AAAACATCTATCCCAGAAAAGCAGTATCTTCAAGACAGTTCTCCTTCACTGCAACCTAGCACTCAGGGCCAGGCGGCTCACAATATAACAGCCCTAGACCAGGATAAGGGCACACAGAATATCCCATCAATAGGGGAATTTGTTACCACTCATCCAATGTGATTCAAATACTGCACCATCCCAGCAGCAGGTTAGTATCTCTCCCCACTCCCCAGAATGCACCCCTTATGTTGTAGTGTTAAAGGATGTGCCACCGTTGGGCCCCTCACAAAGAGGAGATTAAGAATAACACAGCTCACTGGCTCAACAAGAGCTCAGGCTTGATAAACGATCTGTCAGCAGAAATCCTCTCAGTTAGATCAGCATCGGTGGAAAATCGGACAAAAGCATCACAGGGTGATTGTGTGATTATTGATTTTAAAAGACCTTTTGTGCCCTGTTCTCTCCTTTAATGGCTTCAGCCCCAAAATTCAACCACTATTTTTATAGGCCACAATCCCAGACTATCTGGGGTGAGAGTAGTTGCCCATAGTTGAGCTGTAGGACAGCAGAGCTTTCGCTGATGAGACAAGGTAAATAGATTTGATAAATTCTCACCCCTGGAGCAGCTGGATTGACTTTCTGCTGAAATGCTCCTGTAGCTCTGGCATCATTTGAAGTTTAGGGAGTCCACGTTAGAACTGCAGTCACATCAGAAGAGATACTTGTTTCATTCATCTCCTAATAAGTCTGTATCTGGTAACTGCATTTAGACCTCTTTCGGGGAATGATGCAGGTATAAGCTCCAAATTGAAAAATCCAGCCTGGATCTCGCTGGTAAAGAATTGTGATATTATATGCTGCCAGGAAACCTGGTCCATAGGTCACTTCGGTGTAATGGTTTCCATTCTTGGTGCACTGCTGCCACACCTACAAGGGCAGGCTGAAAGAAAGGTGGCTTGGACAAGTTTACCAAATTGAAAATTGTGGAAATCTACAGTACCTTTTATTATTAAAAGTTGTTACTGGAAGTTCCAGAACCTTTTGACTTGCTACTGGTTAATTTGTATCAATATATATTTGATCCTGGTATTACTCGTGTAATTGAAGTTTTAAATGCTCAGTTAACTAAGATATTGGATGTGCATGAAAAATTTGTGCTTTTGTTATGCTTTTGTTATGGGTTGGAGTTTTCAACATTAATTTATGTTACCTGGAAATGTACGTGACATGTGATGTTTAGGATACGGAAGGGAATATGGTGACACGCTTTAAGCGTGTGCTTTATGGAGAAGCCCGATATTATAATAATTTTATCGAGGGACTTGGTGTTTGCCAGTGGTTTTTGCTCGATTGATGCCGCATATCTCCCAGTCTTCAAAGGCAAGGGAACCTGTACCACCATGGACTATGTTATTTTGTCTTCTGATCTAGTTCCCTTGTTGTCAGAGTACAATATACGAGCACCCTGTGGACCTGATCAGAATCTGTTAACAATTACTCTTGGTCTAAACGTAACTGAATTATGTACTCACAAAACCTCAGGAGTTAGTCTGTCTACAGAATAAAGGAGTGAATATTAAATGGGGTAACATGAATAAGGAACAATTTTAATGTGCACTTGTTAAGGGAAACCAGGAACATTTTGCAAGAAGGAAGAACCAGGCATTAGTTTAGATGCCTTTACCTCATCAAGGGCCATATGTAGATAATTTCTATTTACCGATTCATAAATACCGAATTTTACCGATTCGGTATTTATGAATCGGTAACTAGAATGTAGGTAAACATTCGGTAATAATTACCGAATCGGTAATATTCGGTATTACTGATTCGGTATTTACCGAATTGGTAATAATGCATCCCTTCCAATACATTCCTATAGGCCTGGAGGCCCATAGGAATGAATGGGAAGCCATTCACTATTACCGATTCGGTAAATACCGAATCGGTAATAGGGGGAGCATATTCATGGGTGGCAGGGTGTCACATTGACACCCTGTTGCACCCCTGAATCGTGCATGTGTGCACATGTGGTACACATACATGCCCTAAGGGCATGTATGTCTGTTACATGGCACTTTTCAAAAAGCACAAAATTGTTTTTTAAAAGGTATTCGTTATTTACCATCAACTTGTAGTTGGTGGTAAATAACGAATCCAGAAGCCAAAAATGCACTCACTTGAGTGCCCCCTACATAGGATTTCAGGATTCGGTAATTTACCGAATCGGTATTTTACCGATTTCTTAAAATTCCGATTCGGTAAATTACCGAATTCTGAAATCCAGCCACCTACATCTCAATTGCCTAAATACCGGTCGGTAACGGGATATTTACCGATTTTCGGCCATTACCGACCGGTATTTAGGTACCTACATATGGCCATAAGTGCCTCAATCTCCTCTAAATTCCATTTGCATAAAAGGGTTCAACACCTATCCCCCGTAGGTTGGTTTAATCATTCATGCACGACTGCCCATAAAAGACTTAAGGCCTTATTACGAGTTTGGCGGACCTCCTGTCGGCCCACCACCACAGCGTAGACAGGAGGCCCACCAAGTCCGTTATGCTACTGCCTATCGGATTATGAGTGTAATCCGGGGCTGGTGGGTGCAGCTATGGTGGTCTCACAGCAGCAGCTGTGTAAGGATCATAGGAGAGCCTTAACAGCAGACCGCCATGTGACAGCACCTGCAGCACATTCCACAATGGTGTGGCATGCATGCCACACCATGCACTAACAGGGATGCAATTGCAGGGGGGCAAGGCATGTGCCACCCCCCGCATTCACCCTCAGGCCCAGAAGCAGCAGGGGTCTCTGTTAGGGCCCCCTTAGTTGTCTCTCTAACACCATTTTGATGGCAGACTCACCGTCATGAAATGGGCAGTGGAAAGCCAACTCAGAATATGCTTGGCGGTGCCACAGAAGCACCACCAGCATATTGCTGTCCCTTTCCACTGCGCGACCATTGCAGGATCTTGGATCCTGGAGTGTTCCTGTGACAGTCTCACCACCACACTCAGAACGTGAGTACGGCAGTCCTGAGGACGTAGGTGGTCGTAATAAGGCCTATAAATTGGCCCTAAGTGCTCGTCCACAAGATCAGCAGAGATAGCTTTTACGAGGAAGGCTTACAAGAAACGATTGGAAAATCATGAAACAGAGATTAAGGAGAATGTTTGGGAAGACCTAGAGAGGGCTAGTGTCCTTAGAGACAGCTCAGCTTTCTGTAAGATGGTGAACCACCTATTTTTTAGGGATGAAAGAAAGCCTGAAGTATAGTCCCTTATTCTTAAATATGTTTGACTGGAACATTTTACGAGAAGTTTTAGTTCTATAGTTCTTGAATCATGCCAAACAAGCTGGAGGATTGGGTTGCTGAGAATCAGTCTCCTTCAGAGGTACAACTTGGGTTTCGGCCAGGAGTTGGCACAGTTGAACAGTGCCCCAACCTTCATCTCATAGTTGGGAAGTATGTCAAAGCCATGAGAGGGTCCATTCATATGGCTTTTATGGATCTCGCCTGTGTATTTGACACAGTTTATCATCCCAAACTATGGGATATTATGAAGGGGGTGAGGGCTGACACAGAACTGATTGATTTGCTGTAATGAATACATATGGATTCCTGGGATTAGATCCGCTGTGACACCCAAGGGGAACTTTCCTTGAGTATTAGATCCCTCAGAGGCATCTATCAGTGATATGTGAGGCCACCCTTTTTATTTTTATTGTATATAAATGGCCAAGGGGCTTAAAATGAGATTGACAGTCCACGGAGTGTCAGACTCACGGTGGCGGTCTCCTGACCACCCTATTACAATGGGCCGCCCTCAGACCACCGCATTTGCCGCAACTGCCTGGGAACTGCAGTTCCCTGGTGGTATTGTGGCACTCCTGAGGCCGCAATATGATTGGCGGGGCTGCTGTGGCCCCATCAAGCATATTACAAGTTTCCTCACCACCTCACTTCATTGCGGTGCGACCACCATGAAAAGTGTGGCGGTGAGGAAACAAAGGGGGACCTACAGGGCCCCCTATGCCTCACGGCATGTGGATGTGCACAGAGGGGCACAAGGCGTGCCACCCTATGTGCATGCATGGCACTACCTGCATGGCATGTACAGCAGCAGTCCATGCCTTGCAGGTACTGCCTTTGACATTCCCATTGCGGCACCTATTTCACGGGTACTGCCCTGGGAAGGCCAAAAACCACCTGGCAGACAAGAGAAAACTCCTCATATGGCAGGCAGTTCCTACACGGGTTTGGCGGTGCGGCTCCTGCACCACCAAACTCTTAATAACGCCCCTGGATAAATATCTATGTGAAGTTGGCAAGGACTTGCCCTATCTCGCACCTGTCCAGAGCCAATGCTTTTATACGCAGATGATACAATCTTAATAGCAAGGACAGCCAATGGGCTTCAGATTTTACTTGATGCTTTTAATGCCAAATTAGGCTTTAAAACAAACTTAGAAACAATGTTTGTAATGAATTGAACTTGAAAACCAAGTCCTTTTTAGGTCTCTCCTAGCGTTGCAGCGCGCCTATCCGCTTCTCGCTGTGAGAGGCTTCTTGTAATCGATTAACTTTTAGAAGTGGAGTGTAGGCTCCGCCCCTTTTTTTCATTGGCGTGCGTCATCGTCTATGTTAAACGCTGGCCGCCGATTGTAAATGAGGCTTTTTAGTCTCTCCTTGTTACCACCCTGCATCCTTTTGGCCCCGCCCACCCGGACTGGATCATTTACTTGCGGCGTTATACAGTGTCTTTTAATTACTAGGTAAGCACTATTTGTTTACCATTCGCGTTTTCTTAAGTTGTGTCTCTTTGAATCTGTTACTGAGCTCAATTTTGATTCATATGGTGGAGACTGAAAACCGACCCAACACCCGCCTGCCGAAGGAGTTAATTTGCCGGTTCCAAACACTTAAGTCGTGTCTCTTTGAATCTGTTACTGAGCTCAATTTTGGTTCATATGGTGGACACTGAAAACCGTCCCGACACCCGCCGGCCGAAGGAGCTAATTTACCGGCTCCAAACACACGTGTATACCCCTGTGCAATGGAGGTAATCAAATTAATCGTATGTTCGCGATTTCCGTTGATCAAACTGTCTGCGCGATCATTTGGAAACATTCTTTTATTTCATATTTAAAAAACAAAAAACAAAACAATAAGCAGACTATTAAACTTTGCGACTACATCTTCGATTGACAATAAAATAAAAAGCATATTAAAATATATCACCAACACTCACATCCTTTTTTCCCAGTGGTAAATATGTATATAACCACAGCTGAAATTAAATTCAGTGTGTACAGCCTGTGCTTTTTTAAATGACAAAATAATTTGTAAAAGGATATCGTAAATCTCCAACTTTCCATTAAAAATGAGTTTACACCTCTGAATCTGACTGCTGCACCGTGCTGTGCCAGCTGTTCCTCCTTGTTTAAGTTTGTTTTCCTCTGCCTCCCACTGTGGTTCCTTGTTCCCCAGGCAGCTCCCCCCAGCACCACCCCCTCCCACCTCCCTGAGGGTTCAGCTCATTGTCGTGTTCCTGTCTGATCTGCTCTGGCTCCTGCCCCGCCCTTGCCCCCTCCCGGGTGTCCATCAATGTGGTGTTAATCAGCAGTGGCAGCTTCCTTTCATCTCCAGCCCTACCCCTCCTCCCGGCAGACACGGGGAGGGAGAGCCTGGTGAGGGCGGGGAGGGGTGGCGGGGGGGAGAACTTCACTCACGGATAGGCAGACCAGCCAGGAGGAGACTCAGCAGCAGGTACTCCTGGAAGGGAGGATGACCATCAACCTAGGGAGGGAGTCTGATGACACCTCCTCAAGACGGGAGTCTGACCATCAGCCCCAGAAGAGGAGGCTGAAGGCAGGCACTCTCAGAGGTGGACCACAACCTCAGGAGGGGGGTCTAAGGCAGCTACCTCAAGAGGGGAAGTTAAGCATTGCCACCTCAGAAGGGGAAGCTGAACTCAAATACCCTAAGAGGGGAGACTGAAAACAAGCAACCCGCGGAGGGGAGACTGAAACATCAGCCTCAAGGGGATAGGCTAAGCATAACCACCTCAGGAGGCAAGGCTGACTGACCATCAATCTCCCCCTTCCCCACCTTCGTGGGATTTGTTTCGCTGCAAAGACACGTTTTCTCTCATTTGGTACACGAACATTTTGTAATCCCGAGTCCTGACTGTGTTTTTCTTGGTTCTCAAGGAAGGAACATCGTGCCCTCGCAGGCCAAGCATCCCCGTTGCAGCAGTGGCTCAGCCTGCAGGTTACCGGAAGTTGTGGTGCTCCTATTTTGGGCGCTTTGTTGTAGGCTCCGGTACTCTCTGACGGGGAAGATTTTTTTTTTTATAACTACAGCACCGCGCCATGGAGGCCAACTGAACTGCTTTCCTGTTCCAGGTAAGTTCCCCTCCTGCATGGAGTGGGTGGGGTGGGGGAGGAAAAGTGGGGAGTGCAGGGGGGTGAAGGCGGCGAGAAGGAGGGGGCAGGGAGGGGAATACACCAAAGGGCCCGTGGGACATCTTCCCCCTTTTTAACTCTCCCTCCTGAGGAGCCTGAACATCACAGTGATACCTGAGGCTGGACTTATAGCTTTGAGGTTCAGGGTTGTAGTAGGTTACGCTCCAGGTTCTAAAACTCTGATAAAACATTGCAGAATGGCCTCGCACACTAAAATGACACTTTAGGTACAGCATTAATTAGGTTTCACACCATAGCGGCAATCCTATTTTTTTTTTTTTTTGCAGTGTGGCGGGTGAACTAATTTTAATTGTGTCCTTTATCTCATACTTCTTGTATATGCAATGAATACATTATTTTCCAGTCGGACCCATTAAACACGTCTCTGTTTTTTTATAACTCCGCAGTACCCTCTGCCGAGAAGGACTTTTTAGCTACTTTCATCTTTTAAAAACTTACAATCATTTAGTTAAAGAAAACTGCAAACCGCGCTATACACCCGTTCACAGAACACTCCACCCCACCTTCAAAGAATTTAGATGAAGGTTTGGACCGGACTTTCACAATCTCAACAATTATGCCAAATTAGCATTCGATGTGAAATTGTGAACACTGTAGATACGTGAAGGAACAACATATTTTGTGTCGAATGAACATTTAAAAATGCAAAGGCTTATTTTGTGTGGTGACGAGGTCAGGGTCCTGCAGGAGAAGAACATCTAAAATTCATGACAGTCCTTGGGAGATGGGCTGCATCCATACACTTATCATTCTGCAAGATTCTGAGCATGCAAGGATTCTTTTGATGTCATTTAAAAAAAAAAAATATCTTCATGCTCTTTCTAGGCACAGGCATCGTTTCTAACGTTACTCTGCTTTGGTTAGTTTTCTTATGTAACCAGTTATAGTTTTTATTAACTAATAATAAACAACTAGTATTCTTAACAGTATGAGGCTAGGTATATTTCAGTGCATTCATTGTGCCAGAGTTCTGATTTATAGAATACATCATTTTGATGATTGTACCAAAGCTTTTTTTCTTACTTTAGTTTCTAAGTAAGCATCTTGTAAATTTCCAGTCAGTTCCTCAGAATGTTCCTGTTACCACATGAGTAAAAGACATTGGGGGATATTCTCAAGAACGTGTAATAACTACCGCAAAGTCAGCTTAACGCAACTCTTCACATCGCAGTCTATCGCGGGAAAATAACTCTGTGTTAACGTGGTATTCCCAAGCCAGCGGCACCATGCGATAGTCCCATGACAACACGTCAAATGACCGCGCTAAAATCAACGTACTCGACAAAAATGTGAAACACCAACATGAAAAAAGTTGCGATGCCCCAAATCGCGATACAAATATCAGCGACAACCAATCACAGGCCTGCAATTCCCACGCGTCATGCTGGAAAATGCACAATAAAAGCAAAAAGAAGGGAGAAAAAAAGAAACTGCGTAGCACCATGGATGCACCCGGACCGAGTGCAGAGGACAACCCGAACCCCACAAGCCCCACGGAGGACCAGCCAGGAACCCCGGGGTCGGGGAAGGGCAAGGAGAAGAGGAAGAAGAAGCCAGGTTTCAGTCCTCAGGAAGACCAGATCATCGTCACGGAGGTGCTAGAACACTACCAACAACTGTTCGTCACCTCCACTGCATCATTGGCAAAACAAACGGAAATATGGCAGTCCATCGTCACCAACGTGAATGCAGTTGGAGTGTCGAGGAGGTCAATGGAGGAGGTCAAGAGGCGCTGGCATGAAGTGCACAGCCAAACCAAGGAGGAACTCGCTGCCAACAGGAAGGCAGCAAAGGCAACTGGAGGTGGGAGTCCTGCGCCACTGAGGAGCTGGATGAGCTGAAGGAAATGGGGGCCACAGTCATCAGTGTGGAGACAGTGGCAGGAGTAGGGGTTCTGGACACAGCTCGATATGACCTGACCCAACAGCAACAGGGTGAGTAACGGCCAGGGACTAGGGGGATGGAGGGAGATGGGCACAATGGCACACATGCACAATCATGTGCAGAACACTGCACACCCACAATCAGTGTGGAACATGTCCCTGATACCCTTGGCACACAGCAGCACACATAGAAACACCAAGCAGGCCCACGTCCACAACGTGCACAAATGGGCCCCCCTCCATATCACCAATGTCCCAACCTACCCATGCACATGTGCTGAATCCAGAAAAGCAGCGTCTCTGTGTGTCACACTGACAATGCAAGTGACACTGCATGACAGATAGCATTGCTGCAGTCACAATACATGCCATAGTGCACAAGACGACTTTGAGGGGGCTGAGTGTGGACCACATCCGTAAAGGAGCAGGTCACACTCTGATCTTCCACGTGCACCTACAGCCCATGACGTCAAAAACACATCTGCAGACAAACAATACACAAGAGTACAAAAACCGTCCAAGAGCACAAATGACCCAAGTCGCAAACATACCAGCATCCGAGAAGCACACAAGGCAAAGGCACAGCCGACTCAAAGGGATAAGGGGCTGCCAAATCAGAGCTGCAGGGGAGACTCGCCAACAATGCAGCACACACACATAGCAATCACAGTACATCATCATTGATGACAGTGTCGTACAAAGTGCAACCCTTACACCACAGGACAGAGGACACAACTGGTGCCGCTCGTGCATAGTAACTGGCCAGTCACATCTGGCATTGCATGACACTGTGAGATGATAATGTACGAGTACAACCTCACATCCGTTATGTAGTCGAAATGTGCACTGTCTCCCATCAAATAGCCATCTTCAACAAAACAGCCAAAATGTACACTGTCATGCAGTCTGAATGTAAACATATCCAATGCGTGAACATACATGGAACACACTGTTAACCTGCTTCTCCCCGTTACATTGCAGAGGGACAACCAACACCTCCTGCAGAGCAGACCACACATCTCTACAGCGATGATGAAGAGGACACCCTGCACATTTCCTCAGACACCCTGCAACGGCTCGTGGACAGCCTCTGCACACCGCCCCCAGGAGCATGGCAGCCTAGCTGCATCGCGGTGACCCCACACCCTGCACAGATCACAAAGCAGGAAGCACACACCACCACACCTGGCTCACAGGACCCCCACGACCAACACATGGAATTCCAACGTCGTGTGTTAGGGTGCCAGGAGAAGATGGTTGATCAGCTGTGGGTGGGGTTCGACCTCATGGCAGACAAACTCGATGCCATACGTGGGTGTCTGAGTCCCATCAGGGAACACCTACAGTCCCTAATGGACACACACTGTCCACACCATGCTCACCAACAATCCTTGGCTGACCTCGCTAGGGCCATTACACGGATACAAGAACTGTCTAGTCAGACAGGCTCCAGCGATGACAGCACAGAGTTGGCACAGATGCGGAGGACAATGGAGACCATGGAGCCGATGCAGGCTGGAAGTAGGGCTGCCACGGCTGAACACCAGCGAGATGTAGCTGGGATCTTCCATGCCTTTTGCATTTCCTCATCTTGCCATTGCTGCCACAGAGCCTGTCCCAGCTAACTGCTGCTGGAACTTCGACACACAATCTCTGCCCCCTGATGTGTCATTGGCACACAGTGATGCAGCCCTATCACCTTCGCACCATGATGTGTCAGTGCCCCACGGTGATGCAGCCATAACACCACCACACACACCTGACACACCGGACACAGAAGACACAGAAGACCTCTCAGAGGAGTAAGATGTGGAGGGTAATGACTGTGTGAAGGAGGCAGTAGCATCCGTACCCGCCACATGGCCTGTCCCAGCCTGGTGCAGCCCTATGCATCATGCCCTGGAGCAACACCTCGCAATGTCCCCCGGAACACTCTGCAACCTTCACCTGGACCCCGACATGGACTGCCATATCTGCTCTGGTACCAATGAAACATCAATCCGGCTGTGGACTGAACTCTTCCTCTTCAGATTAACCTTGCATTCCCCCAAGGACTCTGGTTGGCCCACCACTGGGCAACCACGTTATGTGGGCTTGAACTGGCCATGTACCCCTCCAGCTCCGACACTCCCCCGAATGTGAATAAAACATTCCAAATCACACAGATGTGTCATGTCTATGTTCGCTCACATATACAATTATGGATGAATGTAGGGACATTGTTTGCACAAAAAGGTACACCCTGTAAATGTCATAAATGCGCATGTTTGACCCTGACCCACATGGCCAATTAGATGACTGTGAAGGTGTGAACTAGCTGTGGCCTCATTGTACATGATCAACAATCTCACAACCCCCCAACGTAGCCCCACGTCCATGTGTTAGATAGGGCTGTGTGTAGAAATGTCAAAATCGGTAGCACGCCTGAAGTAGTGTCCCCCGTCGCATGTGGCTACAGAACATCTCTTTGCATGACCTACTCACACACATAATTGTGGACACAGTCTGTTTTAATGGAGCACATTGATTCACATGGCAAGAAGTTGTACACCATACTCACAGAGCTGAAGACATGTAAAAGCACAGGTCTACCAGTAACTATTCCAAACACAATGTCTGGCTCACAGAGGTGAAGCAGCCAATAGGAATTCACCACCAATGTACATGCGGCAGTCTGTCCCTCCCTGTGTACGGACAATGCTCATTGAGGCACAGGATTTGTCATACTAATCAACACTCATCACAGTTGTACACTGGTGAAGTTGCATTGACTTTATTAGCGTGTGCGTGTCAGTACGGGCAAGGAATGGACCACAACAGGCAGACAAATGCTTAAGACACTGGCAGAATGGGAACGTGTCGAAATGCAAGAAATGGGGACGGAAAAATGAACAAATATTCTTACGGATGGCAACGGTCTCAGCCCACCTTGCCTTGCTGGTCGAGTCATGTGATGTTTGGCGTCTGCTCATTGCCCAGTGTCCGGGGACAAGACTCACGGCCCATGTGATCTGCATAGAGCTGTAACACCAGACTGCGCCGACTGTGTGCTATGCTGACAGTGAGCAGGTAAAAGGGACCAACAAGGTCACATGCCATGCTACATTGCCATGTGTGTAGTCGGAAATACACCACAGCGCCAAGACACCTTATGGTATTTGAGCGCTTTATGAGCCTTTTTTATACTTATACTTAGTCGCCCTCCAGCAGTATGTCAGATTTAGGAACATTGCCTAACGACGCTGTGCAGCACCGCCCATGGGGCTGCATCACCTTGCACAGGTATGTGACAACACGCGTAGGTGCACGCACATGCATTCTGAGTACGGGTGAATATATACATGTCCACTGTTGTCCTGGGATGTGTGACCATTCCTCCACTATGCAACACGGTGTTGGGACCTGTGCTCTGGGTGTCAATCAGTTGTGGCTGCAGGAAGGTAGTTACTCGTCCATGAATGCGAGCGCAGCTTCATAGGAAATCAGTTCCAGAAGTACATCATTCTCAAGTTCAAGGAACACGAGGGAGAGCCAATCCATTAACTGGTCTGGACAGATGTGCTCCGTCCATGACATTTCACCAATCCGCAACACAGCCCAATAGGGGAGCGCCTCGATGTGGTCACTGCACATGATGACTTGTGCAATCTCCCATCCACTACTGCCAGCACAGTCGCAACAGATCAGGGCATCCCGTGCATGGCTATCCCGGTTGCACTCCTGTTCGTGGGCCAACAGAGGATGCACACACAAGTCATAATCCAGTTCAGCTACTGTCGATAGTGGAACCAGGGCTGAACGCATGTGATGTACGCAAGCCGGAAACTCAGACGGTAACTGATTCGCAGCAACTCACACCTAATATATAACACAAACAATGGGGTCGATTACGATGTCGGTCAGAAAGCCTCCGACCGCTAGTCGGAAGCTTTCCGACCGCAGTCAGAGACTTTCTGACCGACACGGTTGGTTTGCGGTCCGACCGCCTAATTACGATGTCGGCGGTCAGAATGTAAACCGGCTGGTCATTCCGACTCAGTTCTGACCGGCTCTTAGAGTCTTCCTGCCAGCAGGAACCACACCGTAATCCCCTATGGACGGCGTTTCCGCCGTCAAGATTACGATGTTGGTTTCCCACGGCCTTTCCGTGCCAGCCTTTCCGACATGGAAAGGCTATCAGAAAGCGACTTTGGGGACCCCAAGCATGACCCCCTTGCCTCCGCGGCCTACGGTTGGTGGTCTAGGGGGTACCTAAGGTACTCCCCTGTAAAAGGCTGCAATGTGTGGCAGGCACCATGGGGTGTTCTGTCAGAGGGTCCAGGTTTTTACACAAACGTCTTTTCTCCATAGGAGCCTGCATTATGGCCAGTTTAAGCTCCCATAGAGAACAGTGGGAATCCGACCGAACAGTGTTCGGGCGCATCGTAGTCAGGCAGTCAAAACTACTGATCGGAGGTCGGTCGGTTCAGAGACAGCGATCGTGTCGGTCAAATGCAACTCCGACCAACTTCGTAAGTAGCCCCAATATCTTAATTACACAATTCACTTAGTAATTATCAATCAATTGATTATTATACATTTTTATAAATTAACCTGAATTAAAAGTATAATTATTTTCCGGCACTCACTTTACCCATACAAAAAACAACTAACCACACAAAATATAAAAATTAATTTATGACACAATTTCCATAATTGATTTTCAATCAAATAATTATGTATAATATTAAATCATTATTAATTGATTATAATTAATTTACTTTCCATCGTATACCCCTACAAAACCCACAACCAGCAGTTAAAACTTAACATAAATAATTATCAATCAAATAATTAATATTAATTACAAATTAATTAATAATTAATTATAATTAATGTACTTCCCACCATGTACCCCTATAAATCCAAAAGCCCACTATGGTCACTATGGTATTAAAATTGACACAAAAAAACTATTAAATTAAATGTAAAAACTACTAATAATGTACAAACTATTCCCCCCCAAAATTTTTAAACAAACAATTTATGACATATACAATTAAAACATTAATAAAATACAAAAGATAATCAATAATATTTACAAAAATATTTTGAATATTGATATTAGCAACATAGATATTTTTGTAATCGATATTAACACTTTCTATATTTCTAACATCGATATTGCTTACCTTAAAATCGATGTTTTTATCAACGATATTTTTGCTGACAATATTTCTGTATAAAGATATTTCCAACCCAATATTTCTGTAGGTCAATATTACATTTTCAATATTTCTGGTTAATTGGCCGCAAATCTCTGTGTCATAGCATTCAATTGCCACAAGTTTAGAATTATACAAAGTATTTCCCTAATAAGTTGATGGCCTAATCTACCTGCAAATCGGAAGATAGACTAAGTAGATCTCGCCATATAGAGAGCTCTACTTTTAATCAGTGGATCAAAATTTTTTGCAGATTCGAACGTGATACTTAGGTAAGTAAACTTGCACACTTTCTTTACTTCAACCCCATTTAATAACAAGCATTAAAAATGCAATAAGTCTCGCAATTGTTTCATGTTGGAGCTAATGCCATTGTAAATGACAAAGGGGCATATTCTCAAGGATCTATAGCCGAGTTATCGACATTCTAGCCAAGCCAAAGTCGCGATAAATTTATCGCCCCATTCACAAGCTGCTGCTAACAGCCAATATCACAATTTTTCCGGCAATAGCATCCTCAAAACGTATCGCCACGTATGACTCCGGCAACTATTGCTAATGAGATGCAGAGTAGGCATTCCCGAGCAAAAAGCCGCTACAACACCACACCTCATCATTCTCAACGACCAGCCAGATCTGCGATAAGAACACAAAACATGCGTTAAGGAGTGTTAGTAGTCTATGCCGTCCAGGAACTGGGGTGCATCCACACAGGTGAGCATATGTTGTGCCCTTCTACATGCACCCCGTGGCCCAGAGGCAATAGGGGGCACTGTAGGGCTCCCTTTGTTTCCTCTCCACCACGGTTTTCATGGAGGAGAAACTGCCATAAAAATGTGGCAGAGAGGAAACTTGTAACATGCTTTTAGGGACTTTGGCGGTCCCGCCAAGCATATTGCTGCCTCTACACCACTGCACCACCGTCAGGGAACGGCAGATTCCCAGTGGCTGCGGCAGGGCAATGGTGGTCCGACCATCCTAATTGTCCTAGGGTGGTCAGAAGACCGCCACTACTGCGCCCCCACGAGTCTGGCAGTCTGTGGACTGCCAGATTCGTAGTGGATCCCATGGAAGGATGATGTGTTGTGATTAGTAAGTTGTAAAGCTTTGGAGAGCAAGATATGACATTTTGAGACTCCCATAGCCAATCACAAGAGTGCCTCCTGCCACGCTTTCGTCTCCTATCATTCTCAATCAGAACTGTGAAAAGCACAGTCTGTCCTGCTAGCGCCTGAAAGTGTACTATGCGCGTCTACATAATACGCTCCCCTGAGATGCTCTAACAGCTGCTGTCTCATCATCTGCATCCATAAGGCGGGCTCCTTTCTTTGACCAACTACCTCTGAAAAATGTACGTATTACTGCTCAGTACTCCTGTAAGATGATCCATATGTGAGAGACACTGTACTTAACCAATAGCTGAAATGAGTTTACCCCCAGGCGACCTACAGCTAAAAGGAGCTGTTTTCTTTATGTTGAGTTGGTAAGAGTTCTTGGACATAATTCGCTGTCTCTTGCAAGGCCCAAAATGATGCTTTCGTTTATTTGAAAGAGATAGTGAGTTCTCTTGTAATATGCCCGTGCTGCTCCTGGTGGCAATTCCAAATGAACGGCTAGAGTGTTTTTGGAAGCGACGTACTGGGTCCTGTTGCGTCATATGCATATTTGGACAATGTGTTACACATGTATATATTAAGCAGAAAAATATCCACTCATTACAAAAAGTAAAGCTAATGTAAACGCAATAGATTAGCTCCAAAATACACCTATAACCACCTGACATTGTCTATAGCAAAGCCCCTTTTGCCAGCAACTTGATCCGGTTGAAACTACTTGTAAATATCCAATTTAAGCTTCTTCAATGGGTGAGTGAAGCACATTTGTCAGCTAAAACCTCTGATGCAATGCAAGGTTTGTACAATTATACCCATCAAGCTCTAAAGAGCGAATGTATCCAAACAGGGATGTAGCTATCATTGGTGCAACAGGTTTAGTGGCACGGGGTCATACTGGGCCCCAATTATGTCAGGGTAACACTATCCAACCTGTGTATGTTTGGGCCCATTTTCGTTGCTTGCAATAGGGCCCCATGGCCCTCTTTCTATGCCATTGGCTATAATAAAGGTCAATGGGATTCTGCAGCCACAGCATTTTCCACATATTTATGGATTGTCTGCAGTTGCCACATAATCCATTATCTGCTGCATAATCTGCAGATTTTCACAATGAAATTTGTTTCTAGCTCGAACAGTTCAAGAGTTATTAAACACCTCTCAACATATGCTTGCTCGCTGTGGAAGGCCCTTCGCAAAGCTACTGGTCATCTTTCAGTTGCTTATTTCTGCATTCGGTTGTTTGTCTGGTACTAACGTTATGTCATTGTTATGTAATGTTAGATGGGTCTTGATACCGTGCACGACTCATCCCCATAGGGATATCTCGGCACTGTGAACAGCAGGTAGGTCATTATAGGCAGCATTAAAACATCAAGGTTTTCAGGTGTTTTTTAAGCCAGACAGGCTGATGCATGCACGGATGCACAAGGGCAGCTTGTTCCAATGATGCGGTCCAAGGTAAGAAATGGCTCGGCCACCATATTTGGCTATGCAGATACACCCAGGACATACAAGCAATTGATTGCTGGATCTTAAGTTCCTGTTCGGAAGGAACTGAGTAAATCTGTCCTGAAGATTATCTTGGTCCGGAGCCTGCTAGAGCTTTCTAGGTCAGGCAGAGCAGTTTAAATAATGCTCTCTTGAGCATAGGGAGCCAGTGTTGATCTCAAAGCATAGGGACTGACGGTGTCCTTGGAGGCAGGTTGTTTACTATACGGTCGGTTCATCTTTGGACAATCTGCAATTTTGATAGAAGGGATTTGTTAGAAGCAAGGATTGAGACATTGCCATAATCCAGACGACTGATTATTAATGCCTAGATGAGTGTCTTCCAGGAACTCAAAGGAAGCCACCGAAAGATTTTCGTGAGGAGGTGCATAGTGCCAAAGCAAGTACAGCAGACCAGTGCCTGGGCCCAATGTATTCGTTACTGGTCCAGTGTAGCTGGCACAACCCACGACACTTTAAACTGCAAGGTTAAGTTAAAGTTTAATCATTTTTTGCATGCATCACATAGCTTAATGCTTAACTAATGAATGTTGCTTAAAAATACACACACTGCACCATATTGTGGTGGCTTTCATAAATATGTGCCGGTGTTTGCAAATAATTGCCGGTGCTGAGCACCGCAAAACACCAGAACAAATTAAGCACTGCTGCAGATTAGGGGTAATGTGGTCTCTCACAGACAATTTATCATCTAGGAGTATCCCCAGGTTCCTGGCGTATTACTGGGCGAAGGGGCAGGATTAAGTTCCGCTGGCCACCAATCTTCCGTCCAATAGAGCTGGGCGCAATTAATATAATCTGTGTTTTTAGGTCGAGAATTCGAGACCTCTTGTATATACTTTAGTATATACTTATTATATACTTATAAGTGTATGTACTTTGTGGCTTCTGGAGATCAGCCCTAGGTCTTGTCTGCTTCCGCTTAGGGACTTTTTTTCTGTTCAACTGCCTCGATTTAACTGCTTGATAGAAAACGACGATCAGAGGTCAGTAGAATACCAGAATTGCTTTCTGCTGAGGAACTTTCTTTTTTTATTTTTCTGGCAACTGCCTCTATTTAAGTTTCTTGATAGAAAACAACCACCAGAGGTCAGTAAACTATCAGAATCACTTTAGCATTCTCTAGGTTCCAGTCCATGGAAATTGTCTTCCACGAGCACCCGTAGACAATAATATTTTTTTCAAATCTTGTATTTTCAGTGATATGATCACCGAAGGCCCTGATTTTATATTAAAAACAGAGCTTTTGACTATACCATTTCCCGCTGATAGGTAGTATTTATCTCCAGGTGTTCCCTTACCTGGTGTGTCGCGCAGTTTGGTGCTTACTTTCCCTCCATGTTAAAGAACAGTAGATGTTTCAGCACCCAGACTAATGTGCTGCATAGCTAAATACATATAAGGTCCCAAAGGCGAGACCGATTGCATTGCAAATGCTTGTTCCTCCATTGTGTTGGAGACAGTTGAGGGACATCCAGATAGACATTTTTCTCATGCAGGCGATGAGGTGAAATCTTTTCCCAGACAGCATTGCCATGCGTAAAAATAACTAATTAATGAAGTAATGCTACCAAATCGTACTGTGTCATGTCGCATAATTTGCATTTTCTTACTGCATAATTTAGACAACCTGACGTATAATCTGATGCTCCCATGCCGCATAATTCCAGTGGACCTGGCTTTTACGGCTGCGACCCTGCCTGTAACATCTGCAGCGCTATTTAAACTCAGTGAGGAGAAGCATGGCGGAGGAAGGCTCGTTGTCGTTCTGAGCCAAGTGCATCGCTCTTCATCCCTTTCCAGTTTCCACCCCACCGCTTCTGCAAGTCTGTTTACCTGGTAGGCGGCTTGCGTCAGCTGTACATTAAGAACAATTTAAAACGAAATGTCAAGTGGAGCTACATGTGCCCGCGTTATCAGCTTTGAAGTCCTGAACGTTTAAAGCTGAGCATAGTGTGTAACACGTGTTGAGCTGCGGCCCACACTCCGGGGACATTCAAGGTATTGTTCAAAGGAATGAGCGCTATTGTGCGGCGACAGCTGGAGCACTGAGGGACCCACGGTTGCCACTCGGATGACAGGCGACAATAACAATGGTCGCGCTAAGCACCTCAGCTTGTCCCGGGGAGCAAGCAATCACAGCTCGCGGCCAGCCCTACCACTGCCTGTTTATTTCCTTGTAGTGGGCAGAGCTTGGCGTAATGGAATAATGCACTTCGACTTTTTTCGTTTTGTGTGCTTTCCACATTCTTAGCGGTGCGTTGCAGTGTTTCCGTTGTTTACTCGCATTGCACAGCGGTAATTCATTTTGCGGTCCGCCCATGCGCTGCACTCGTACTTGTGTGTTCCATTTCCTTTTGTTTTGTTTGAGCTGCTCATCGAAGCGACAGATTTCAAGGTTCGGCAAATGCGGAGTGCGTGGAAAGCCTCGAAGAAAAGTGCGGTGCTTCCCTTGAGGGTAAAGCAAGTTGTGTGACGGGGAAGAGTACTTATGCATTATTAACCATGGATTCTGACAGCGTATGTCATTTGCGGCGCCTGTCATACACACATCAATCATAATGTTGCTCCTTTTGAGACGTTAATTTCATTCTGCCCTATCAAATGCATTGTATAAACCATTTTAACTTATAGTCTAAAGTACAGCTTGAGCCAGAATTAGAAAAAATGTAGGCTTGCCTTATTAATATCGGTGTTTATCATTTATTAAATACAGATTTACTGTAATAACTATGGCTTGTCAATCAACACCTGAAGGCTTGCTGCCGGCCTAATAACATATGATCCTGATATGCACTCTTGTTTTTGGACGGTTTGCTACCTAGGCATCAGCCCTGAGGAAGCCGAGGTATTACTCACCTATTGACGAAACACGTGTTGGCTGAACTATTCTATGGTAGATGTACAATTCCATTCAAGTTTGGAATTCTCATTGGCTATGTGAAAGTCAACTGTTTTCTTATTTGATCACACTTCCTTTAGCTCTAACATGGTTTAAAGTGGAATTGATGTCATCTACTTTTGGATTGAACATTGACTTTGTCTTACTATTTGAGTGCTTGGATCATCCCATTGATATAGTTTGTCCCTCCTTTCCTTCTAGAAAGGCATATTAGGGTTGTTTGGTAACCAACCCCTTTCTTCTGTGAGCATCATATAAGACACTTGGGGTGTTTTACTTTACCCATACGCATTGCAGAGGGCATACTGTTGTGTTTTGACCTGGTTACCAAATTGTTATAAAAGTAACATTCATACCTGGATCCAGCTGGATGATCTGATTCTCCGCCTCAGGCTGCCAAGTAAAGATGTGCCTGCTGGGTAACAGCATCCGAGTCAATCCAAGCACCGCTGTCATGCTGATTGTAATACCAAACTGCATAAGAGGAGTGCAAGGATTGGCTGGTTCAGGGAAGCACAATGCTCACTCAGAGACTGATGGGGCAGTGTCGAAGCACTTTCAGCTCCCAGGGTAGCACTGATCATGGAAGCCTGAGCTGCCCATGTCAGGGTGGTCACAGCGAAAACACCGAACAATCTGACATGCACAGTTCATTATCACAGCCTCCTTCAATCCTCGCCAGATTGCTCCGTAGTCCTGTCCCTACCCTACAGGAACTAAATGCTCTGATATATGGTATTTGTCTGGGGTGCAGTGGTATGCAGTAGGGGGTCAACGCCCCCACGCATTTATGTATGAGCGATCCCAATCTAGCTGCATATTTATGTGGGGGTAGCCTCACTATTGCACCACGCAAAGTGGTGCTTGAGCAACACAACCCTAAAATGTGATTTTCCAAAGTAACGCAATACAGCGCTGTTAGAAGGCGGTTCTGACACTATGGGCCCCCCTGGATTTTTCGCTTTTTGAGTACCTAATTCTTGAGCTTTTACTGTGGGGAGCCTCATAAGTTGGGACTCACCCACAGTGAACTCAGGATGTAAGAGACTGCATGGGGATTTTACTGGTGTCCCCCTGGCTGGACCAGGCCACTGCACAGCAGCTGGAGTAAGGGACACAGGGCTGGTTACATGCAGACACATGTGTACATGCGTGTGCACACGTGTACGGGCTGCGCAGGGGAGATTCCTAGCGTGTGCAGTCCAGAAGGGAGCCAGTGAGGACAGCTCCCTGCTGAACCCACCCTCTTGGAGACCCGGAGGGCAAAGGAGAGTGCTCCCAGTGGCTGGGGGACGCCACCAGGAGCAAGAAGACATGAAAATGGGGCGGATCGGACCCCCAGGGGCTGAGATATGGCCCCCGGAAGGTAGGCGACCTTTGACCCCTAAGAAGACTGACGACGAAGCGCGTGGGGCTCCGCCGCCGGTCTCAGAGATGCCCGCGGGGTGGGTCAGGTCCCGGGGGCTGCCCCCAAGAAGAAGTAATAATGGGGAGTGCCATCGCGCTCCCCGTGAAGGTGCCCTGCAGGGGGGCCAGGAGCCCACCCTGGCCCCCACCAAAGACAGAGGCAGGGGAGTGCCATCGCGTCCCCCACACGGAGAGAAGCTGGGGAGCGCCATAGCGCTCCCTGTGAAATTGCCCCCACGGTGTGCCAGGAGCCCACCCTGACCCCCGCCGAAAATGATGATGGGGGCGCGCCGTCGCGCAACCGCGGCAAGAGGAGGAGGGGCCCGGGACCCCATCCTCGGGCCCCGAGTGTGGAGGAGGTGGGGGGAGTGCCATTGCACTCCCCTGAAGACCCGCGGAAGCGGGGAGACCAGAAGACTGCTGCCGGCTCTCGCGGCAGCACAAGAGGGTGCTGGCCGGGCGGGGAGTCGGCAGGGGCAGCCAGGGCTGGGCTCTCTGGGCTGCCCTCCACCAAGGATGGCCTGCGGGGGTCCCGGGTGGGACCGGGTCCCCCAGAACAAAGTATTCGGCGCTTGGGGCCCGGGTGGGACCGGCCCCGCAATCAGCGGCAGGAGCGGCCGGGCGTGAGCACCCTGGGCCGCATAACCCTCACCTGGGGGTCCGGGTGGGACCGGACCCCCACCGAAGAGCAGAGGCAGCGCGAAGCGCCATAAAGTTGATCGCGGCTCTACCCGCACAGCGGAAGAGCCGCTGCTCTAATATTCAGGAAAAGGAGTCTGAAGCACCCCATAATGTCTTGCAAGGCATGGGGAAATACAGCGTTTTTGGTGCCTGGTGGCCCCCAGAGGAGGGTGGTCACCCTCAATGGTGAAAAGGTGCTGGGGAGCGCTGCTGGAAAAGCGCAGTTTCCCACCCAGCATGAAGAGACAAGTCACCCTAGGTGTCCTGGGGATTCGAAAGGAATAACCACTCCAGGGCTCAGCCAGCCTTTAATACCTTCTGGGCTGGGACTATTTGTTCTCAGCTGAGGGTGTTTTGATAATTGCATCAAAGAGGGAAGGGCTGAGGTGCGGATGTCTGGAGAAGGGCATCCCCTGGAGGTGAAGAGGTGTAATTGCACTGAAATGCATTTACTAATGGATATTTCTTTTAGAGGGACTGAAGTTCACCTGTTCAATGTAAAGTTCTGGTGTAAGGTGATGTCATAAGCAAAGTGGGGTTATGTGGCCAGACTTTCCTGCTAGGTTGTCTGGCTGTAGATGTAATCCTGTGATTTCATCTGTGATGCCTTTAGGGCTGTAATTGCAATACATTGTTATGATCCACAAATGTGCAGAGTACAGTCATTCTAAAGTGTGCTTAAACATGTATTCTTGCTGCTGCACTTAGGTGGAGACCCCAGACTGCTAGCCCTTAAGATATAAAGGTGCATACTTTATGGTCTCTAGGAGATGCTCAGTCAGGGTCCTGTGTCACCAAGGCAGTTGTACCCATTTTTAATGCTTGTTGAGATAATGGGGTGGGTCGCCACTGGGATGGTGCCAGTGCGCAGGGCCCACACCCCAGTTTATGTTCAACTAATTGCATCGGGAGCAAGATGATGTGCATACATGGGAGTGGTGGTACTAGACCCCACCCCCCACAGGAGGGGTGGAGATGGTATGCAATGTCACAAAGTAATTCCAACAGCTTATGTATATTTGCAAATTGGTGCATAGTACTGAGTAGTGTGTGTGTTTAATAAATGTACTCTTACTTTTATAAAGCAAAGTACAGACTGGACAATCAATTATTGAGTGTTATTTTTGCGCACCTGCAAATGGCGATTACTAGCCCACACCACCTCCCTTGAGTAAGCCTCAGACTGCTCTGCAACGCTACCCTCTGAGAGTCAGGCGCTACAATTGGGTGTTTGGTTCCCAGTGAAGGACAAATGTAGTCATGTTATTTGTGCAGGCCTCACAGATGCTGCCTCGTTTTCCAACAAGCGCAAATCGTTGCTTTGTGTTTCTCTGCCCCAGGAAGGCATTTCATGGGCTGTGCTTGAGTGTTCCCACACAACACCCTTGGACTTTGACGCATTCCCATATTTACCATTACTGGTATACCTAGGAATGTGCCAAAATGCTACGCCTTCCCAGGGAGGAGTGACGAGAACAGATCTTCATTTTGCTTTGTTTTTTCTTCAGGGAATTGTTTTTGTGCAGGAAGGTGCTCCTTCCTGCACAAAAGGAATCCTCCTTAAAACGCAGGCACCCTTGCACCATGTTTCAAGAGTGCCTGCATTGTCACTATGATACAAAAGACAATGGTCCTAAACCTATTATTAACACACCAGGGCAATAGTCCCTTACTTAGTTATATCATTCACTTAGTTAAGAGCTAAATAAGGATAAATTGGGTAGCTCACAATATTAAATACAATATTTCAAGATAAGAAAGCAACATCCAAATTCAAAATCACCATACATTTATTTTACATTTTTAACAATTGATCTTTATAGTATATATCAAGGTTGCTCCAGAGGGAACGTGCATGTAGCAAGGGTGCTGAAGGGTGAGTTGGTGAGAGAAAGAGTACAGAATGTAGTGACATGAAGAATTTAAATGAATTCACATGGGGACCGGTTGTCAATCACCGTCCAATGGAGCCTGGTCACGTTACAAAATATGCAGACTCAATTATGCATTTAGAAATAAGACTAGAAACCAATTCATAGTGTAGCACGTGAGGGAATTGCGTGTTCCAGGCAATTGAACTGGGGGCGTCGACGTTTCGACTCGTCTGGGTGGCCTTAAGGGTAGTTTAAGCCTTGGCCGTGCGGGTCTTCATCAGGACAGGAGGGGCATCCTGGATGAGTCCTAGACTTAATCGTGTGCATGTTATGAATCAGAGAGCAGGATTCATTTAAGATAACGCATGGGGGTCAGGTACTGAGTTCCTGTTTCCCTTTGTGATGCACAGCTTAGACGCCACACGGACGGCCAAATAGAACGTTTTGAAGCTTGGCATTATCCCCAGCACTCTAGAGACACGCACACGTTTCCCTACGGTTCCTGTGCTCTACCTTCAGATACCGAATTACGGGTATTTTCAAAGCTGTGCATCACAAAGGGAAACAGGAACTCAGTACCTGACCCCCATGCATTATCTTAAAGGAATCCTGCTCTCTGATTCATAACGGGCACACGATTAAGTCTAGGACTCATCCAGGTTGCCCCTCCTGTCCTGATGAAGACCCGCACGGCCAAGGCTTAAACTACCCTTAAGGCCACCCAGACGGGTCGAAACGTCGACGCCCCCAGTTCAATTGCCTGGGACTCGCAATTCCCTCACGTGCTACACTATGAATTGGTTTCTAGTCGTATTTCTAAATGCATAATTGAGTCTGCATATTTTGTAACGTGACCAGGCTCCATTGGACGGTGATTGACAACCGGTCCCCATGTGAATTCATTTAAATTCTTCATGTCACTACGTTCTGTACTCTTTCTCTCACCAACTCACCCTTCAGCACCCTTGCTACATGCACGTTCCCTCTGGAGCAACCTTGATATATACTATAAAGATCAATTGTTCAAAATGTAAACTAAATGTATGGTGATTTTGAATTTGGATGTTGCTTTCTTATGTTGAAATATTGTATTTAATATTGTGAGCTACCCAATTTATCCCTATTTAGCTCTTAACTAAGTGAATGATATAACTAAGTAAGGGACTATTGCCCTGGTGTGTTAATAATAGGTTTAGGACCATTGTCTTTTGTATCAAAGTTATACCCAGGTCCCTGACTATTGGGTCACCCCATTTTTTGTAATGGCTGCATTGTCACTAGGCAGCACATTGTGCGCCAGCGCTGGGAAAAGGCAGGAATGCCCCATATGATCAATATGACACATTCCTGCCCTTTCCCTGTAACAGAGCGCAGCAAGGTGACTTGCTGCGCTGCATTACCTTTTGATAAATATGGCCCCTAGTCTTTATGACTGTCCACACAGTGTTAATTTGACATAATTCATGTCATTATATCATATACCAATTCTTTACCTGATCCCTAATCATGAACGGAGCAGGCATGTAATGTATTAAAGGACTTGTGGAATCTTGCTGGAAAATGAATGGCACGGATACATGCCGTACCAAGTAACTAATTTGTGAAAAAAAAGGGTTGCCAGTGCTAAAAGCTCTGCTTAGAAGCCTGCAGCTGGTGCTAATAAATGGCAAGACCTTGTAGTCTGGAATCCATCTTGTGCCTCTTTAATCCACTATTATACTCACTGCCTCTGCATCGCTCTCTTGCAGGTTCCTGTTTCTTCCTTTGTGACGATGTTTCTGTTTTTCTCTTTCTCCTTTGTTTACCTGTGTTTGTTTTTCCTTCTCTTTTCTTGGTCGATGTCTGATGAAGAAAAATAAGTCCCGGTCCCCAAAAATGAATGCCGCTGGACCGCACCAGCAGCGACCGGCTCAAGTTAAGAGATCACACTATGTGTGAAACAAGGCCCACCGCAAGGGCTGACAAATCAAGGATGTACGCTGGAGGCGACCATCACGCAGAAACATTAGTAGGAACACTAACGGATGACCAACTCGGGGTGGGGCCCCTTCAACAGATCATGCTCTGAAGATTACATGTTCTCTTAAGGTGGGACTGAGTGTTCATACTTTTCTTATAGTGGCAAATATCTTGGTGGTTCCTGTGAGGCCTATCATGTATTCGATTAACCCCTTGTATGCTCATGACGAGCCCAGCTCGTCATGAGGCACAGTGGAGCTGTGCTCATGACGAGCTGGGCTCGTCATAATGGTCGCGCCACTCCCACGAGTAATTGATTCCCGCCTGTGCGGGAGAATCAATTAGTGGGCGGAGTCGTGATGAGCCCAGCTCGTCATGAGCACAGCTCCACTGTGCCTCATGACGAGCTGGGCTCGTCACGAGCACAGCGCCGCCTCCCCCGAACCGCGGGGGAATTACCCCCGCGGCAAAGGGGTTAATTGAACCCCTCATGATATCTGGGGTGTGCCAGAGGCCCCCTACTTTTATTCACAGTCGTATACTACATAGTGCTACAGAGTCATCCAAAGAGTTTAGAAGCAGGTGGACAGTGTACACCTAGCCAATTGCAAGGAGGGTGGAGTGAGATGTCTATGTGTGGTAGAGTGAAATGTTATCACTGAGCTAAATTATGCCAAAGGTGCTGTACTGTGGTGTTCCTTCCCTCCCCCTTCTTCCATAATCATAGTAATAACTTTCTGGCTAAGAAAATGATTAGAATGCTTTTCAGTAGCAAAACAGATTGGAAGACTGAGGGCAACTCATTCCCTACCCATGCCAGGTCCCAGACCACCAAACTCCTACTCACCAATCTCAACTCATCTAAAAAAAATCCTTTATTCGATCTCACTCATAAGATCATAAAAGTGTTTACAGTCACAGTTTATAAAAGACATAGTAAAATGTATCATAATCCCAGGTTTAAAAAGAATGCAAGCATTCATTATATAATAAAATGTAATTCATATATATGAATATAATAAAAACATGATAAGCCATCCTGCTATATCTTAAGGGCCGAGCTGCTTTATCTTTTTCAGGCATGCCCAGAGAAAATAGGCTAGAGAAAAACAGACATAAGGGTTCTGCAAGGATTTGAGGAAGAACAGAGCTACACGGCAACATTTAAGATTATGACTCTTGCAAATTGGTACAATAAATTTGTGTTGTTCTTGACAGTAAAAAACACAAACAAAAATAACATGGAGATCATTTTGTGGGGACTTGTTGTCACAAGGATATACTGAGAGATCGGAATGTTTATATTGCTTCCCTGGAAAACCTATCATCAGAGGGATCATGTTTAAGCGAAATCTCAGTAAAGTGTATTTGTGGTGTGAGAGTGTGACATCAGCCAAATACAGAAAACTTTCCTCCATCAACACTGGTGTTAGTTCATACAGACGAGCCGTCTGAGTGTGGGAGTTTTTTTCCTTTCTCAGATATTGTGCTCTCAAAATGAATATCTCAACCAGTTTTTTCTTAGACATGGACTTACAAGTAGAGGGGTCTTTAAAAAGGCGGCTTAAGCCAATGGCAGATAATTCCGACTCCACATACTGTAGCCACTTAACTCTACTGTAGTTATCTGACTTTAGAATGAGTGTTATCAGGTTTTGCGTGAGGGGAACTGTCACCCTGCGCCAGATAGAGTGGCACAGTAGGAGTGGTGTCATTTTAATCATATCAATGAAGTATGGTAAAGCCAATTCGATATGTAAACACAGCTTGAATATGACTGTGGAACGGAAGTAAAAGACTTAAAAAAATTGTTCTCTGTGGACTGCAGAGTAGCACAGGGAGCCATCCCCCATCTCGCTGCACCATATACTGCTGCCGCCTTAGTTTTAGCATGGTACATTTTTTTCATTGGGATCAGAGGTTTGACTCCCAGCCGTTTAGAGAATGTTTTCAGTGCCATAAGGCTTCTCTGCATGCCCAATGCTCTTCCCTCTTGTAATTTAAACCATGATTGGTTTCTATCAAAAAGAACTCCTAAATAGGGGAATTAGTCCACCACCTCAGTCTTACTGGAGTCCATAAAAAATAGAAGGAGGTCTGTCATGTTTCCCCCCCCCCCCCGCAATGATAATAAAAGATTTGCTCTGGTTGACCTTTAAATCTAAAAACTCCATGAAAGTTGCGTAGGCAGATATAAGATACTGGTACCCTCTCCCAGTTCTCGCCACCAATACGGCGTTGTTCGCATATGCTAGCATTGGTAATCGCTGATGGTTAGCAAGCACAGTGATGTCCAAGGCTGCGCCCTTGAGATGTTTTCCCACATCATTAGTGTAGGTGGAAAATACAAATGGTGCCAGGACGCAGCCTTGTCTTACCCCTCTCAAGATCTTAAATGAGCGGGTACACTCCCCGTTCCTCCCAAAGCGGACTGAGGAGGAGGTGTCAGAATACAACTGCCTGATGAAATCAACCAATGCCTGATCTATTCCCATCTCCTCCATTATCTGCCAGAGTCTAGGGTGGGACACGCAGTCGAAAGCTGCGGATAAGTCCATGAAGGCAAGATAGATCTTCCCACCCTTGGCTCTGACATGTCTATCCATGATCAATGATAGATTCAGGCATTGGTCTATTGTTCCTTTTCCGTCTTGGAATCCATATTGGGACTCCATTAAAATGTTTTTACTCCTCGCCCATGCCTCTAATCTCGTTAAAAGTAGGCGGACCACCACAATCCTACTCACCAATCAATTCTCTGTATATTTCGTCCATCAGAAGAGAACAAATTGTCATCTTTGCTAAATTGTGGGATTGAAAGCATGCTCAATCTTTCTTTCTTTCTTCTGGTACCAAACTGGAGGTTTGCCTTGTGCCTGTTGGATTTTTTGAACTTTGTCTTGATGCCGGAAAGACTATGCATGATTTAGGCCCTAGAATGAGACCTTCATAGGCATATTCCTAAGAGAATGAGACTGATCTACCTTTTCTAAACTTGCCTCTTTTTGATTACCTTTCAAGTAGCACTCGTGGTGTCGTTGGAGAAAATACTTCTCAAATGAAAGTGTATATACCTTTTTTACGGGTTCCTATTTCTGGTGAACTATTCTTTACAGACCGGCCAACGTCATAGATAGCGTGTGGGCATCAGTGGTTATACCAATGAGTATAACTAAGGTGACACTACAGCTCAATAAAAGGAACGTTGCTAATTTGCACTTAAAGCGCAACACCAGGCCCACTCCAAGTTCACAGTATAACCACACACTGAGACCCACCATGTGGTGATACTCCAGAAATCTTGTTCTGTTTCTTATCTTAATAATGATGAATGACAGATTAGGACCAATAATTAATATAAATCTAGGGAATACAGGTAAAGCACCATACTTCGAGGACTGTCATCAAATAATTGCATTTGTAGTGTCCATTTTCCCTCCAGGGTAGAAGTTCGAATTACCCTACTCTCTCACAGTTGTTGATATCTCTATTGAGACAGATGTGGATTGATACATTACTGTCTCAGCTCATTTATATTTTGGCTGGAAACTGGGAAAGCTGACCTTCATACAAAGATGCCAAAATCAAGAAAATAACTGACTGTGTAGCAAGAAGTTGGACGGTGATGGTCCAGGATTCTATTCAACTCCCTTTTCCACCTGGGGCTATGGTAGCATGAAGACCCTTCTGCTTTTGAATTCATTGATTTATAAGTGGACTGAGCTGAGGTGCCAACCTTTGGCTGAACTCTGTTGGCAGAGCATTAAAGCATGGGGGCTAGTGGACTGTAGCAAAGCAGTGCATTTTTGCAACTGCATGGTGCACACATTATGACCCCTCTTCTATATCCTATGTGAATCAAAACTCCTCTTGGCAGCATCCAACCACCGGTAGCTTACTGTATCCTTGACTACCCAGGGGGTGTCGCACATTCATTTGCCAAAAGAAACCTGCATCCCAGTAAATACACTACATGTACTGATTCATGCTCTGCAAATATTGTCTACAATATCCCTCCCTGATTCTTATGTGAGCCCAGGTGTCTCTGCATAGAATGATGCATACCCTTTGCACCGTGCTTGTCCCCCCATTATTTCTTAGTAACATCATCTTTTCATGTATAATCTTGACCCAATCATAAGAGAACGATTGAAACGACTAAGAACTAAGGGCCAGGTGTATCAACATTAGGAATTTTGATTTCAGCAGACCACCATGTCTGTGATTGCCATTTAATAATCCCATTTTTTTTAATGCAGCTTGTGTACCATAAAGGAAACAGGACTGTATTTAAAAAGAAAGTTTCTTTCATTTTTTTGTTTGTTTAAGAAGAGGCAGTGGTCTCATGCACCACTGTCTCCTCATAAACAAAATTATCTGTTTACATTAACAAAGGGGAAGGAGTCCCTTGGGGACTCATTCTGGTTTGTAAAATGCATTACCACTCAATTTTTTGTAGTTGGTAAAATATTCATGTTTTGTGACCAGAATTCAGTTTCAAAACATTAAAACTTATTATTCCAATTTGGTATTTCTAAATACGCCCTTTCAAAATAGTAAACCAGTGTGTGTTGGCCTACCCAAATAGCGATTGGGTAACATGTTATGGAATCACCATTTGGGATTAATAAATACTGAAATGTCATTTTACGTTTGCAAACTACCCGACTCTCTGAATCAGGCCATTTGCAAATGCAAATCGGCTTGATACATCTGGCCCTAACTCACTTCCTGATAGGCGCCCGAGGTATATAAAAGAAAGGGGGCTGATGGACAAAGAGTAGAGGTGTAACTCATTTGAAGATGTATGGAATTTACGCTTTGTTTAGGTCTCGGCTCGAAGGCTGCGCTTGCGCAGTCTCGATCCGAGATTTAATGACTTGGAGAAGAGGGGCTTGAACCCGCCCCTCTTCTCCCCTGTTCTCCATTGGCTGGCCTCTTCAATGCTGGCCAGCCATTGGAGAAGAGGTCCCGTCACTCCGATCAGGCCCCGTCCTTTTCGGATCGGGGGGCGTGTTTTTTGCAGAAAGTCTAATTATCTCCTCCAGCCAATGGCAAGAGGAGATAACAGCAAAACACGCCCCCGAATCCGAAAACGCCGCTGCCTTTCTCCGAGGCATTTCTGCTTCGCCTCGGAGAAAGGCGGTGGTGTCGGGATTAGCGGAGCCAGTGTCCATTTTGAGGTATAAAAACACCCCAGGATATCTGCTTCAATCGCCCTTTGTTTCAATTTGTTTGGGAGAGGGCTAGGTGAGGGAATACCGTCCGAAACGTCTACTCTTTCACCCAGGCTCTCACACAAAGACCGGGCACGTCACCTGCCAACTGCTTTCTCAGTAGAAGTACCGACTGGTCGGCCATAGTGCGGGGCGTGGACTGGAGGTGCTCCGGGTCAGAACACAGGGCCTGCAAGGAGCCCAGCTGCCATAAGCACCCCAATATCTCCGGCCCAGACAGACTCTATTCCCCCTTCTGCCCCAGCCTTCAGCCACGGACATAGAAGAAAGACAAGCGTGCCAGACGTTCCAGTGCCCGAATTCACGCCTTAGTAAACGAAGCGGCCATGTTTAAGCTTGTGTTGCTGCCCTCACCACGCGTCTGCCGCTGGCAGGATCCGTGCCCCGGAGGTCTGAGATCGGGGTGCAGGCGTGCTCTCTGCCGCTCCTGGTCGCACCACATTAGGCATTGCCACGGATCTGTGTACCCCCGATGCTCGCCGCTGTGCTGTGACCCCGCAGCACGAGGCCCTTCGCCGGATCCTGCAGCCCTCGCCGCTCCAGGATGCTGCTCCCTCTGGTCCTCGTTCTGCTCGGACCGGCCGTCTCCCCGTCCTGCCCATCGAACTGCACCTGCTCCGGGGACCTGCTGGACTGTAGCCGCCTGGGTCTTACCGAACTGCACGCCCCGCTGCCCTCCTGGGCTGTTAGCATGTAAGTACCGAACAACCAACCTCCTCAATAACTGCACATGACTCCTGCACACTGCCTCGCTGCATCCCCTGCCGTGCGGCACGTAATCGTCACCTCCTGCCGTGCAGCACCCTAGGTATCCCGCAAAGTACCCGACAGCCGTACAGCACGCCCTGAACTTCACAGTTCTAAACGACACTGGGCACTGCTCCACGCGGCTCCCCTGACTAGCTACACATGTGTATTCCATGCTGCATCCACTGCTACTGGCATGGTGTGCTCTATCCCTTGCTATGCTACCCATCGCAATACTACTCTCATGTTGTATCCCATCCCGACCTATCGGTCTGCTCCCCATGCCCACCTGTCCCGCTGCACCCTCTCCAGTACCATTCCATGCAGCGCTCTGTTCTAGCCACGCTGTGCCACTCGCATTGGTGCGCGAATAGCCTTGCTTGAGTCTTAGAAATCACAGTGCATTGCAAGAAACAGGGCCCATTGTTTTGTCCTAAAACTCTCTCTACTCTTTAGAGCGGCAGCTGTAGTTATCTCTAATTATTGGTAAATTCAGGTGCTTTTTAACTTCCAGTATTATGTGGTCACTTTACAGATGCCTTTTCACGGGAAAGTCTAGCCTGACGTGTTAATTAATAAACGCAACTTTTTCCGATATATATATATCTCGCGCGTGCAATAAATGTAGTAACTTTTAAACGTAAGCCATATTTCTGTTGTTTTAGGGGGGCAAAGCCGATGTTCACTGTAGTTCTGGAACAGGTCTATTGCGTTCCCATTAACATTCGCTGATTACTTTAAATAGTTTTGTTTACCATTAATAGTTTTTGTATTGCTCGCCACATTGTGCTTGTAGCAAATATTAGAAAATTACTAGTAATGAAACGGAGCAATAGAATCTGGAAGCAGTTGAATGCTTGGTCCGAGTAATAATTTCATAAGGTTAGATAATTTAAGGCAGCCGAGTTACAATTTAGCAAAATACATCTTTACTTGTAAAGAAGAAGCCTTTGTGATGTTGACTGAAATAATAGCCAGGCTCAATAGAACTGTTGTGTTGGTTTGTTTACACGTCTTCCCACTCCACCGAGATTCTTGCGTGTGTTTCTAAGTGCCTCGGAGCAGTTAGAGTGGTGTTGATGTTTGGAATTACTCTGCTCCAGTGGTTTACTTGTTGTATTTTTAAATAAACGTGGTGTTTAGCTTTTTGTTTGGAATGGCAGACGTGCGGTTTTGTATTTGGTCTGAAGCTCTGCTCGCAGCTGGCAGTGTGTCGCTGCGTATTTGGTGGGAAGCACGAGCTCTCCTTGCAGTTGGCCGTGCCACAGTCAGTGTGTATTTGGTGGGAAGCAGCTCACTCCCTGCCCTGTTTTGCAGCTGGCAGTGGCACTGGGATTAAGTAATGTGACGCTTGGTACTCCTTGGAGGTGGCCGTTTCACTGTGAGTAGTTTGTGGACGCCTGGCCCCTGGCCCAGCTGTTTGTTGGCAGTATTATGCTGTGTATTTGGAGTAGGAGCCCAGCTCATCCACAGCCCTCTCACTGCGGCTGGCAGTGTCACAGTGTATTTTTTGGTGTGAAGGCACTGTACTCCCCCTGCAGTTGACAGTGTCGGTGTGTTTTTGATGTGAAGCACGGCGTTTCCCTGCAGCTGGCAGCGTCACGGCGTGGTTTTGCTGTGGAGCACGTCATCTCCCCTGCAGCTAGCAATGTCTCAGGTTGTTTTTGCTCTGAAGCACGGCCTCTCCCTGCAGCTGGCAGTGCTGTGGTGTGTATTTGATGTTAAGCACGGCCTCTCTCTGCGGCTGGCAGTGCCATGGTGTGTGTTTGGTGTGAAGCACGGCCTCTCCCTGCGGCTGGCTGTGTCACGGTTTGTGTTTGGTGTGAAGCACGGCCTCTCCCTGCAGCTGGCAGGGCCACGGTGTGTTTGGTGTGAAGCACGGCCTCTCCCTGCAGCTGGCAGTGCCATGGTGTGTTTGGTGTGAAGCACAGCGTCTCTCTGCGGCTGGCAGTGTCACCGTGTGCATTTGCTGTGAAGCACGGCCTCCGCCTGCAGCTGGCAGTGTCACCGTGTGTATTTGCTGTGAAGCACGGCCTCTGCCTGCAGCTGGCAGTGCCGTGGTGTGTATTTGGTGTAAAGCACGGCCTCTCTCTGAGGCTGGAAGCGTCAGTGTGTTTCTTGCTGTGAAGCACGGCCTCTCCCTGCAGCTGGCAGTGCCGTGGTGTGTATTTGGTGTGAAACACGGCCTCTCCCTGTAGCTGGCAGTGCCACGGTGTGTATTTGCTGTGAAGCACGGCCTCTCCCTGCAGCTGGCATTGCCACGGTGTGTATTTGGTGTGATGCACGGCCTCTCTCTACGGCTGGCAATGTCACAGCGGGATTTTGGTGTGAAGCACGGCCTCTCCCTGCAGCTGGCAGTGCCACGGTGCGTATCTGCTGTGAAGCACGGCCTCTCCCTGCAGCTGGCACTGCCGTGGTGTCAGTGTTAGAAGTGGGGGGGAACGGAAGGGCACGGCGTGCCCCTACTTTTAAAAATTATGCTAGTCCGTTCCCCTACTTCTTGATTTAAAAAAGCGTCCCGGGACTGCCCTAATTCAGGCCCGGTTCTAGTAAGGCTTGAAGGCAGGCGCGAAACGCCATGGGGCTCAAAGTGCTTCAAAGCCCGGGCGCGCGCACACAGACAGTTTCAGAGATTATCGCAGCCGTACCCGAGTACTTCACAGGTCTTTAAAAGACCATTTACATGTTAACGAGGCTTTGTTTATTTTTTCACCCCTTCATCTCCAACAGGGGCATGGCGAAAGGTGACAAATCCTTTCTTTGGCCGCGGTAACCTTTGCCTACTGTCCTGCTGTGTGGATATTCTTTTTCTATGCAGTGCAGGAGAAAAGACGTTTGTTTATTTTGATTCACCTTTCCCAACCCCTGCAGCTGCTTATCACTTCAGGCTGCGACACTAAGATTGACTAATGGAGTAGGTAGGAGAATGTGTCACTGTTGGACCCGGCCTCGTAGAATGGCCCTCCGTGCCCCCCGCACCACCGAAACCTGGTACCTACAGCCCAAGCACACGGCCCAGCCGAACCTCCCCACCCGGACACACGCACCGACCCGGACATCCCCGTCCCTGGCCTCTCTCCTTTCGGCCACCCCGGGCCCGCGTGCCCACTTCATGCACCAAGATGGCCGCCCGGCCCCAGCGCGACCCGGGCCTAGAGGCACCACTCCGGCTGGAGGACATCACGCTTCCAGGGGATGAGAGAGGGAGGAGCAGTTCTATCGCACCTCTGAACTCCCCCGGGACGATGGGTTTCGATCGGCCCTCCGGCCTCCCTGAGGGCTGGCTCCATGCCTGCTGGGTGTCTGGGACTCCTCCCGACCCGGCCCTGAAAGGATCAAAAGACAATAACAGGAAATCCCGACAAGCGACCCCCAGGTGACAAGACCCCTGCCTGCACAGACTCCGGACATCAAAGAGGGGTCGACCTATAACAAGGGGTGCTCTGGGTCTGGCCGGCAGATTCGACGCTGGAACCACGAGAGCCTGCCGACGTGGTCGCGGCTCCTGGAACTTGGACCCACCTGAGCCCTGCTGAGTGACTCGCGGCTCCCTGAAGATCGTAAGACCTCCGAACTTGTACCTGAGCCCTGCTGAGTGACTCGCGGCTCCCTGAAGATCGTAAGACCTCCGACCTTGTACCTGAGCCCTGCTGAGTGACTCGCGGCTCCCTGAAGATCATAAGACCTCCGACTTGTACCTGAGCCCTGCTGAGTGACTCGCGGCTCCCTGAAGATCGTAAGACCTCCGAGCCTGTACCTGAGCCCGCTGAGTGACTCGCGGCTCCAACCGACTCTCACGGTCCCGCCGGACCCCGACTACAACATCGTATCCCCCAGCTCGAGGATTGTGAGCTGTGCGCCGGATACGTCCCTGCTTCAACCTTTACCAGAGACTGTCCCGCTACCCCCTACCCCTTCCGAGACTCTTGAGCCCGTGCTCACCTTGTACATATTTGCAGTGATAACCTACTTGATAAAGATTGTTTTCTCAGAATACCCGGTGTGGTCACTCTGTGTCGTGTGGTGCCAGAAGTACGATCCTAGATACGAGATTCCTCCCCCTGGGGAATCTCCCGCCAGTGCCCGGCTACGATACCTTGAGGGTGGGACTCAGGGTAGTCAGGACCCCTTCCAGGCTCCTCTGAGGTCGCCGTCTAACATTGGTGGCAAGCGACGGGATTCGGGCCCATCACCTAGAGATCGTACCGTGAACAACGGAAGCCCTACCGACAAAGATGGCAGAAGGAAGCGCCGTGAGCCCCGCAGAAACCAGCGCCAACAGGGTGTTCCAGGTGGAGCAGCTAGAAGAATACACACACAAGGAGCTAAAGCAATTTTGCAAAGAACTTAAAATCGCTACCACTGGTCTCAACACTAAAGAGGATTTGCAGAAGGCACTGAAAACTTGGGTGGAGACCGGGGCCTCCCGCCCGGAAGGCACGGGGGAGCGCCCCGACGAAGCCGAACCCCCCCAAAGTGGAAGCAGTAGCAATCAGGTGCGAGGCACCGTACCAGACGGGGGCCTATCCCCGGAAGAGCTCGCGGACAGAGAGAGAAGCCGCAATCATGAACTCGAGTTAGCCAAACTCAAAATCGAGGGCGAATTGAAGTTAGCGGAAAAAAAGCTAGCAGTAGAGCAAATGCGTGTACAAGGCGAACTAGAAGAAAAGAAGCTCCAACGGGAGCACGAAGGAAGGAAGCTCCAACTAGAGCACGAACGCAGCTTGAAAGAAATCGAGCTCAAGGCCAGAAGCGAGGAAGGAAGGCCCCCGGGAAACCGAGAGACAGCCTCCCCAGCGGAACAGAAGGTCCACATCCCCAAGGATGTGGTCAAGGAATATTATAAAAACGATGACATTCAGCAATGGTTCAGGGCCTACGAGGTCGCCATGACCTCCCATCGGATCCCGCAGAAGGACTGGGGGGCGGGGTTGTGGGGGCGGTTTCTGAGCGAAGGAAGGGACACCCTGCTCGACCTACCCCTCTCCCTGCAGACCTCCTACAGCCACATGAAAGAGGCTCTACTCACAAGATACGGCCTCACCCCAGAAATGTACCGTCAGCGATTCCGGGACTGCCGGAAGATCCCGGGCACCACCTGGGTGGAGTATGTAAACTTTTTCAGTCGGGCCTTCGATGGGTGGATCAAGGGCAGCAAAGTCACCACCCTTGCCGAACTCACTGACCTCATGTTGTGGGAACATCTGGCTGCGAACTGCTTCATAGAACTACGTCAGCATCTGCTTGACAGCAAGCTCACAGATCCCAGGAAGCTGGCTGTGGAGGCCGACCGCTGGACCAACACCCGGGTCTCCCGGGGCATGGTAGGAGAGTACCCCCGAGCCGGTCAGGGACCACCCCGCCAGAGAGGGGGAGGGAACCAGGGAGGGCCGAGAGAGTCCCAGCCTAGCCCCCCGAAGACACAACCTCCACCTTTCCCGGCGCCCCCCCCACCGGTGACAGGGCCCCCTGGGAGACGGGGACACCGGGTGACCGTCACATGTTTCCGTTGCCAGAAACCCGGGCACTACGCCAATGACCCAGAGTGCCCCATGGCCCCCCAAGTCTCCCCTACCACCCCTGCGAGACAGATAGCCAACGTAGCTCTGGGGGAGGAGGTTGAGGAAGCCGAGGAGTGGGAACCCGCAGCAATGGCCCTAGTATCCCTGGGAGATAGAGAGATGATCCCTGGTAGCCTCCTACCCTCCAACACACAGAAATACGGGCAGCTCGTCAAGATCAATGGCCACCAGGTAGAGGCCCTGCGGGACACCGGGGCCAGTATCACCGGTGTCCTCAGGCACCTAGTCCCCGAGGAGCAGATCCTCCCCAACGTCTTTTGCCCCGTAATATCCGCAGACAATAGAGAAAGTATGTGTCAGGTAGCCCTGGTGCCGTTTGAGTGGGGAGGGGTGATAGGTAAACTCAAGGTGGCCGTAAGAACCTCCCAGCCGGTCGACTGCCTCTTAGGGAACGACCTAGAGAGTTCTCCCTGGAAGCACGTCGAGCGCAAGGCCCACCTAGGAATGATGGGACTCCCCGAGTGGGTGTGCGCCACCACCCGATCTATGTCAGCC
The DNA here is from genome assembly GCF_964204655.1 of Triturus cristatus. NCBI lineage: Eukaryota > Metazoa > Chordata > Amphibia > Caudata > Salamandridae > Triturus > Triturus cristatus. The sequence goes on along the minus strand of NC_140581.1, from coordinate 790,202,827 downwards.
CGGCTCCCTCCCCGGAGAGAAGTCGAGAACACCCCGATCGAAGGGACCAGTACAGTCCCCGCCGAGGGTCCTCCCGTCCCCCCAGCAGAAGGGTCCGTCGCCCGCGATGAACCCGCACCATCCGACCCCGCCCCGGTCCCCGAGTTGGGAGATCTACCCGAGTTGGCCCATTGGCGCCACGAGGGCGGGCCCACTCGGGAAGAGTTTTGCCGGGAGCAAGCCACTTGTCCTTCCCTGGTCGGACTGCGGCGCCAGGCCGAGGGCCAAGCCGCAGGTGACCAGACCGGGACACACCGAATCTATTGGGAAAATAGCATCTTGTACAGTGAGCAGAAGTCGGTGGAGCTGGGATCCGGACGGGTACTGGTGGTACCCCTCCGCTTCCGAGATTTCCTCCTGGGCTTAGCCCACGACGTCCCCCTCGCCGGCCACCTGGGTCAGGACAAGACCTACAGCCGACTCGTGACCCATTTTTACTGGCCTAGAATGAGAGCAGCGGTAGAAGCCCACTGCAAGTCCTGCCCCACATGCCAGGCTAGTGGGAAGAGTGGGGGGAAGTGCAAGGCTCCCCTCCAACCCTTCCCGGTCGTCAGTACCCCTTTTGAACGAGTCGGAATCGACATCGTGGGACCACTGGACCCCCCCACCTCCCAAGGCCACCGTTTCATCTTGGTCCTCGTGGACCACGCCACCCGCTATCCTGAGGCTATTCCCCTACACACCATTACGGCCCCCATGGTGGGCCGGGCCCTGATGGGCATCTTTTCCAGGGTGGGTTTTCCCCGCGAGGTCGTGAGCGATCGCGGCACTAATTTTATCTCGAAGTATATGACGTCCCTGTGGCAACAATGTGGGGTGTCCTATAAGTTCACCACCCCGTACCATCCCCAAGGGAACGGCCTAGTAGAAAGGTTTAATAGGACTTTGAAAGGGATGATCGCTGGCCTAGAAGAGCCCCTCCGGCGTAAGTGGGACGTCCTGCTCCCCTGCCTCTTGTTCGCTTACCGGGAGGTCCCCCAGAAGTCCTTAGGGTTCAGCCCGTTTGAATTACTCTATGGACACCCCGTCCGAGGTCCCCTCAGTTTGGTTAAGGAAGGGTGGGAGGCAGCACCCCAGACCACCCCCCGAGATGTGTTCCAATACGTCCTGGCCCTCCGAAACCAGACCAGGAAGTTCCGAGAACTGGCTGAGGCCAACCTGGAGGCAAGTCAAGAGGAGATGAAGCGCTGGTACGACCAGAATGCCACTCTGGTCGAGTTCCAGCCGGGCCAGCAGGTGTGGGTCATGGCCCCCGTGAAGCCTGGCGCCCTCCAGGACCGATGGACTGGGCCCTACAAAGTGGTTGAGCGGAAGAGCGAAGTCACATACTTGGTGGACGTCCAGTCACCTCGGGATCCCCTCCGGGTCCTGCACGTGAACCGCCTCAAGCCTCACTTCCAGCGGACAGAACTGAGCCTCCTGCTGGCCACCGATGACGGGGCCGAAGATGAGTCGGATCCCCTCCCGGACCTCCTGTGTGTCAAGGAGCAGGATGGCTCCGTGGAAGGAGTGAACCTCTCCCCAGCCCTCACTGCCCAGCAACAAGTGGACTGCCGCCAGCTCCTAAGACAATTTTCCGACCTCTTCTCCCTGACCCCCCGGGTCACCAACTGGAGTGTTCATGACGTGGACACCGGGGACAGCCCACCGGTGAGACACCGAGCCTACCGGGTTCCTGACCGGGTCTGGTCCTGCATTCAAGCGGAAGTCTCGAAGATGTTGACCCTGGGGGTGATCGAGCCCTCTGACAGTCCCTGGGCCAGCCCCGTGGTCCTGGTCCCGAAGGCAGCGGCCCCCGGTGTCGCCCCCGAGCTCCGATTCTGCGTGGACTACCGGGGGCTCAATGACGTCACCCGAGCCGATGCCCACCCCATTCCACGAGCCGACGAACTCATTGACCGACTAGGGGCAGCCCGGTTCCTCAGCACATTCGACCTCACCTGCGGATACTGGCAGATTGCGCTCACCGAAGGGGCCAAGGAGCGGTCCGCTTTCTCCACCCCCGATGGGCACTACCGCTTCCGCGTAATGCCCTTCGGGATGAAAAATGCCCCGGCCACTTTCCAGCGACTGGTGAATAGGGTCCTGGCCGGGCTAGAACAGTTCAGCGCGGCATATCTGGACGACATCGCTGTCTTCAGTTCAGAGTGGAGTGAGCACCTCCAGCACCTCCGGAGGGTGCTAACCGCCCTGCGCCAGGCAGGCCTCACAGTAAAAGCCAGCAAGTGCCAGATCGGGCAAGGATCCGTGGTCTACTTGGGGCACCAGGTCGGGAGTGGCCAGGTCGCCCCCCTACAGCCAAAGATCGACGCCATCCTGGCCTGGGAACCACCCATCACCCAGACGGAGGTCCGAGCCTTTCTGGGACTCACGGGCTACTACCGAAGATTCATTCGTGGGTATGGCAGCCTTGTCGGCCCTCTCACAGAACTCACGTCTAAAAGACAGCCAAAGAAAGTGCAGTGGACGGCTGCCTGCCAGGAAGCTTTCGATGCCCTAAAAAAGGCCATGTGTACTGCCCCCGTCCTCCAGGCTCCCGACTACGCCAAGGAGTTCATAGTCCAGACTGATGCCTCCGAGCATGGCATTGGGGCCGTCCTGTCCCAAGTAAATGGCCAAGGCCTAGACCAGCCCGTCGCCTTCCTCAGTCGGCGGCTGTTGCCCCGAGAACAGAGATGGAGCACCATAGAGCGCGAAGCCTTTGCCGTGGTCTGGGCCCTCAAAAAGCTACGACCCTACCTGTTCGGCACCCATTTCAGAGTCCGAAACTGACCATCGGCCCTTGCGATGGCTCATGCAGATGCGAGGAGAAAACCCCAAGCTACTGCGGTGGTCAATCTCCCTCCAGGGGATGGATTTCACCGTAGAACACCGCCCTGGTGCGGACCACGCCAATGCTGACGGCCTCTCCCGGTTCTTCCGCCTCAGCGAAGAGAACCCCCCAAGCTGATGGGCAGTTCTCTCCGGCTTTCAGCTGGGGGGGACGCGTGTTGGACCTGGCCTCGTAGAATGGCCCTCCGTGCCCCCCGCACCACCGAAACCTGGTACCTACAGCCCAAGCACACGGCCCAGCCGAACCTCCCCACCCGGACACACGCACCGACCCGGACATCCCCGTCCCTGGCCTCTCTCCTTTCGGCCACCCCGGGCCCGCGTGCCCACTTCATGCACCAAGATGGCCGCCCGGCCCCAGCGCGACCCGGGCCTAGAGGCGCCACTCCGGCTGGAGGACATCACGCTTCCAGGGGATGAGAGAGGGAGGAGCAGTTCTATCGCACCTCTGAACTCCCCCGGGACGATGGGTTTCGATCGGCCCTCCGGCCTCCCTGAGGGCTGGCTCCATGCCTGCTGGGTGTCTGGGACTCCTCCCGACCCGGCCCTGAAAGGATCAAAAGACAATAACAGGAAATCCCGACAAGCGACCCCCAGGTGACAAGACCCCTGCCTGCACAGACTCCGGACATCAAAGAGGGGTCGACCTATAACAAGGGGTGCTCTGGGTCTGGCCGGCAGATTCGACGCCGGAACCACGAGAGCCTGCCGACGTGGTCGCGGCTCCTGGAACTTGGACCCACCTGAGCCCTGCTGAGTGACTCGCGGCTCCCTGAAGATCGTAAGACCTCCGAACTTGTACCTGAGCCCTGCTGAGTGACTCGCGGCTCCCTGAAGATCGTAAGACCTCCGACCTTGTACCTGAGCCCTGCTGAGTGACTCGCGGCTCCCTGAAGATCATAAGACCTCCGACTTGTACCTGAGCCCTGCTGAGTGACTCGCGGCTCCCTGAAGATCGTAAGACCTCCGAGCCTGTACCTGAGCCCGCTGAGTGACTCGCGGCTCCAACCGACTCTCACGGTCCCGCCGGACCCCGACTACAACATCGTATCCCCCAGCTCGAGGATTGTGAGCTGTGCGCCGGATACGTCCCTGCTTCAACCTTTACCAGAGACTGTCCCGCTACCCCCTACCCCTTCCGAGACTCTTGAGCCCGTGCTCACCTTGTACATATTTGCAGTGATAACCTACTTGATAAAGATTGTTTTCTCAGAATACCCGGTGTGGTCACTCTGTGTCGTGTGGTGCCAGAAGTACGATCCTAGATACGAGATTCCTCCCCCTGGGGAATCTCCCGCCAGTGCCCGGCTACGATACCTTGAGGGTGGGACTCAGGGTAGTCAGGACCCCTTCCAGGCTCCTCTGAGGTCGCCGTCTAACAGTCACTATTTGTTTTTCTTTTTAAATTCTGCACAGGCGCAGCAGGACATGTACTTTGTGTGTGCTTCATTTAATCCGTTTTTATCATTATCATGGCTGATGCAGGACAACAATAGGACAATAAAAAAATGCCCAGATAACGCTGGGTATTAATGATCCTGCTGGAGAGCAATCATTTCTCTGTTAGTAGTTAAGTGCAGATGAACTGTATTTTATGTGGGTAGCTCAGTGGGTTACTGCCTTTGTCACAGAGATCCTTGTGTTACTTGCAGTTCAGAAGTTACAATCCTAACATAGGACAGTGACCAATGAACTGTCATCAAAGAGCTGCATGCAAACCTGAATGATATAGTTAGAACTTCGCGTTTTTTGTTTTGTGATATAGTTAGAACTTCCCCAGTCTTTCATTATTTTAATGTTGCTAAAATGAGTATCTTTGGGCAGATATACATTTTTATCAGTAAAGCCAACCCCTAACCACTGGAGTACTCTTTAAATCCTGAGTTTGTGCTTCTCCAGACCAAACCCTCTTAAAATAACTGCCCACCAGTATGGATGAAATGTGATTCATACACCTTGTAATCCTCATTGGCTTATGTGACAATCCCTGTAGGCTGATTTACATACTTGTATGATTCGTTGTCTCTGTATAATGTGTGCGTGGTGTAAAGTACTGACACACACTACACTGATATGAGTAGCGCTACACAACAAATGAAATGCATATGAGAGAGGGGCTACATGAAGATGAGGGGCACTGTTGGAGGGTGGCAGTGAGGGAATCCGAGGAGGAGGTAGTGGGAGTGGCTATGGCGCGATGAGGGGCACTGTTGGAGGGTGGCAGTGAGGGAATCCGAGGAATAGGTCATGGGGGGAGGGGGGCGCTAGGGAGAGATGAGGGGCACTGCTGGAGGATGGTAGTGAGGGATTATGAGGGGGAGGGGCTACAGCGAAATGAGGGGCACTGGTGGAGGGTGGCAGTGAGGGAATCCGAGGAGGAGGTCATGAGGGGGAGGGGCTATGGGGAGATGAGGAGCACTTGTGGCGTATGGCAGTGATTATTGGTGTGGCGCCAAAAAAGACTTTCGCATCAGCGCTAAAGCCGGCCTTGTCATGGCCTTTCTGTTTTTGTTTATTTAATTAGCAGTCGGGTCATAAGGGCTACTGTGGAACATACTTTAAAGTGTGTGCTAATTATATTTACTGCTATATTCAATGTTTTAAGTTTGAAGGTGATTTTACTAATGTTTTTAGCGGGAAAAATGAAAGTGGAGCCCGATGGTGCCTGATATGGGGCTGGGGCCCAAGGTCAGCTGTGAGATAAGGTGCACTGGAGAGGAGTAGTGGATAATCAAGCCTGTAAGGGAGTGCGTTGCGGAGTCTGGGGTCAGGTGGAGGTAGCAATGAAGAGGGATCCTCCATGAAGGCTCGAACAGAGGGAGCCCAAGTAGTGTCACTTGCCGGATACTACCACCTCAGAAACCTCCTCTTCCCATCAAAGGAAAATTACATAGAAAAAACAGTTTTTGAGAGTGATAATATTTAGAAAGAGTTTTGGAAAAGAGTGCGATTTACTGGGCCTTGTAAGACTAAGAAGAGATAAAGGAGGGCCCGGAGGATTTGAAGTCTGGGTGTTGCTACTCCCAAGATAATTTTGAAAAAAAAACTATAGGGTCAAATACGGCATTTTATTTTCAACACCCCATTTTTACACAAATTCTCTCCAAAGCCATTACTGTGCCAAGACAACATCCCCAGGAGTTGACCACATTTTTTTTCAAGATGCACAATATGTTCCTCCCATAAGTAAATATTTACCTCCACTTTGCCAAGGCCTGTGTTTTGTCCTGCTTGCTCACATGTTATCTCACTCAGGCTCACTACCCCCATTATTCATTCTCATTCACTTTCCCTTTTACTCAAAATTGCTCACTTGCACTCACTCTTCAACATTCGGTATCACATTCTCACTCACTCAGTCTCACCACTTTTTCCTACTCTGATTACCTCATTCTAACTTACAGTTTCACTTACTCTACGTGACTCCTTCTCACTCACTTTCTCTCACTTTCATCGACATACACTCTTTCACTCATGCTCAGTTACATTCAGGCACTCAATCATTCACACCCACATTTACTTACTCGCACTCATTCTTCTTTGCAGGACACTTTAATACATATGTGCTATACTATGTTTGAGCAGCTAGCTGGCTGACATGAATAAGAATTATTTATTTATTTATCTCACTTGTAAAGCGCACTCTCACCTAACAGGCATCCTGGCGCTGACAATCAAGAGTGCACAATTTGTGGATAAGAAGGAGCCCTTGTGGGTTTCCGGGAGTCAGATCAGATTCTCTTGAAGAGTTCCTTTGTCTCTGAGCCCTGCTTAACACATGTGTACAGGAGGAGCCCTATATTCATGTCCTCAATGTTTGAGACAAAAAATACTCATTGATTTCTGAACGAGAGTAAAAGCGTTAAGGTAACCTGTCGTTCCTGCTTATATTTTGCATGCTTTACATAATCCTGCATTCCCTATGAGTATCTGCTTTTGCCAGAATGTTGTTACTTTTTTTCAGGCACTGCATAATTTGAAATGAGTCACATCCAGGTGCTTATAATGGGGCAGAATTGGGTTGTAGGTGAAGACAGTGCGAGTTTCACTCAGTGGGGCAGAAGGGTGTTCGGTGGGGATAGGATGTGGCATTATGGCCAGAGCTACCAAATTTGGAACTGGGGAACCTGGTTCAGCCTTCATGCCTTGTCCATCAGACTACTCCTGAGGGAGCACCCATGATAGACTTTAGAAGGCCCCACTAGACCTTAGAAGCCCTGGTCTCTTAGCACCAGCAGGTGAACCCTACCGGTGGCCAGTTGGGTAAACTTGAAGCCCTGTCCACCACAATTCATACCCAGGTTCACCACCAGTCTTGCGGGCAGGTCTACAAAGCAGCACACCCTAGAGCAGCAGTGGCTTTGTCACGCAGTAGATTTCCTGCAATAATAAAAGTCTCCCACACAACCCCCACGGTTTTTGACGCATTCATAGATTGACAAGGACTTGTAATCCTGGGAATGCGGCAAAATCTTGCGCTACCCCAGAGGAGGCATAACTAGGAGATATATCTTTATTTCTCCCTGCTTTTTCCTCTTTCAAACTCTGCTTTATTCTGCAGCCCACATAGAAAGATGAAAAAGCCTCTCAAGATTGTTTTTGTACAGGAAGGTGCCCCTTCCTGCACAAAAACAATCCTGCATGCAAAGGAGGCACCCTTGCACCATGGGGCAAGTGTGCCTGCGTTGAAGCTAGGCTGTCGAAATGGCGCCAGTGCAGGGGGAAAAGACCGGAATGCACCATATTGGATAAATAAGGCACATTCCCGCCCTTTCCCTGTGACGCAGGGCAGCGCAGCAAAGTAACTTGCTGCGCTGCCCTGCGCCACCATTCCCATAAATATGTCCCTAAGCTCACAAATAGTAAATTGACCACACTAATTATCTGTGTAAGAGCATGTATTGATAAACACAATGAGCCACTGACCTTTTTCTTGGACCTTGTTGAGTTGCCAAGCACAGCAGCAGATCTAATCTTAGATGCCTTACTTGCATGCTTAGAGAGACACGGTTTTACTGATGAGTATTTAAAAAGTCATTTGGTTCAGCTGGTAACATATGGTGCTTCCAATATGATAGGTAGGAAATCTGGTGTGGCAACTCTTCTGAAACTGAAATATCCACAGTTGAGTGTATGGTACTGTGCTAACCACAAGCTGGAGCTTGCTGTGGGTGATGTTTGTAAAGAAGTCGCAGGCATTAATCAGCTCAAATTTTTTTTGGATAAACTATATACCACCTACCATGCCTCTCCGAAAAATCAGAGAGAGCTTGGGGAATGTGCTCTGGAGGTAGAAGTAAGACTTCTGGCAATTGGAAAGGTGCTAGATGTACGTTGGGTGTCCTCAAGTGAAAGATCTGTGAGAGCTGTTTGGAATAACTACAAAGGACTTATTAAACATTTCATGGAATCTTCCGAAGACTCAACAAGGAGTGACATTGAGCAGAGGAAATATGCTGGTTTAAACCGTTTATTAACCTCCCTGGTGTTTGTTGAAAATATGGGCATTTTATATGATGCTCTCACAGAATTGGGTGACCTATCCAGAAGGCTGCAGCGGCGTGATATGACCATATATGAGGCCGATCGTTCAATACAGATGCAGATTTTAGTGTTTGAATCAATGGCTGATGCACCTGGGCCCTTTGTTTGCTACAACTGCATTAGATGCTGCTGAACGGATGCAGTTTGCTGGTGTAGGACTGCAACAGAACAAAGGCTGTGTTAGCATCAATAGGGCACAGTTCTTTAGGAGCTTAGCAAATAACCTGCGAAAAAGGATGACAATGTCTAATGCATCAAAGGTTTCTAGATGCACAACCACAAACAATGATGAAATCGAATACAAAGAGTTAGTACATAGAATGAAACTCCTACAACCAGTTTATTGGCCAGATCCAGTAGACATCTTATACGGTGAGGGAAAATTACAAAACCTTTGTAGCAGGTTGCATGTATTTGAGACCAGGCAGTACATCCTTGGTTTCAGAGAGTACAAACAAAATAAAAATTGCATCTCTGAAAGCCTGAAACCATTAATGCACATTATAAACACCTTTTGTACCTCAACTGCTGAATGTGAACGGGGCTTTAGTGTAATGAATGATGTGCTCACACCACTGCGGAACAGAATATCAATCAATCGTCTGTCTTCTACAATGTTCATAAATATCGTGGGGCCACCTGTCATAGAATTTAAACCTGAATTTTATGTTCAGAAATGGTTAGAAAAAGGGAGGAGAAGTACAGATGAAAGAAACTGCATGGCTCGGAGACAAATGGCTTATGATTCCACTTATAAGCGTATTTGGAATATTCTGTGATTGGAAACATGTCCCACATTGTAAATGAATTAAATATAAACAACTTATATATTAAACCTCAAATAAACATGTTTATTGATTCTTTGAATTAAATAACGTTATAAGCTGTAACTGGTCAGTGAAATGCCAAACGTTCAAAAATTGGTATGTTTTGCTATTTCTAGCCACACCTCCGACTCCGCCCACTAATCCAAACCTTGGGTTAGTCCCGCCCCCTGAGTCTCCGCCCACAGTTCCCCTACTTTTTTTTCCCCACTTCGACCACTGCGTGGTGTGTATTTGGTGTAAAGCACGGCCTCTCTCTGGGGCTGGAAGCGTCACAGTGTGTTTTGGTGTGAAGTGGGGCCTCTCCCACAGGCTGGCAGCATCACAGTGTGTTTATGGTGTGAAGTGGGGCCTCTCCCTTAGGCTGGCAGTCACAGTGTGTATTTTATGTGAAGCACGGCCTCTCTCTACGGCTGGCAATGTCACAGTGGGGTTTTGGTGAGATTAAGCTATTGACATTGTAAATAACAATACCGTTTCTTTAAATGTTTTAAAAACAAAAACATAAACAAAATGCCAATAGCTCTAACTTTAACAATGCCGTGACCATTGCATTGTAAATGCTTGTTCTTTCATAGCAGGGTGTTCCTTTCGTCATGTAATCGAAAATAAATGTGTGCCTTTTATTTATTTCATCGGTCGACAGCTGTTTGTGAATTACATTCGAATTTTTTTTTTTTTATGTTTCATTGCATTATTCGTTTTCCATATAGCTATTTTGTTATTTGTTAAATATCGTGAAAAACCAAACACTTTGGGCCTCATTACAATGGCAGTCGGAGGAGTGTCCGATCGCCATCGCAGTGGGAATTAATTGCGCTCAAATCCACACCCCCGTTAAATGTTGGCATCTCACACCTTCGGGATGGAGAGGCCTGGTAATTATAGGGTCATATGGATTTTGATACGGTAAGGACAAATATCACTATGTTATTCCCCACTGAAAGGAAACAAACTCAGAATATATCACACCTCATAAATTCCAATAGCTCAGGGTATCGGGTTTTACTGCGTGTGATCATTACCGATTACCTCTCGGGCTATCATATTTAGGACCCTTAATATTTCTGCATTCTATTCCTGCAGAATTCATTATTTCGACCTCACTTTTCGCTTGTTTCCAAGACGACGCCCTAGATGGCACAGGGTATGTACCTGACATAAACGCACAGGTGCTGCTTATGAAAGGGGCTGCATTTTACGACAGGGAAGCTTCACACATGGTCAGGACATGCGAGACCCAGCCGTGCCCTCTCACATGCAGCATCTCGGCCTCTCGCGAGCCTCGCCGAGCTGCTTACACAAACGCGTCTAATCTCTCGGCGGCGGGCAAAGGCCGAGTGAAACAGACACGGCCCATTGTAATCCTGCAAAGGGAGGGGGGGGGGGGGGCTGAAAGTGCATTGCCTGCTTGGTTTTCAATGAGCGTGAGTAGGCGAGCCCTGAAAGCATAGGCAGTGAAGTGGAGTGGAGGGGGAGCGTTATGCAGGCAGAGGCCTCCTTGTGGCACGGAGAGCGCACAAGTGCATCTTATCTCTAATGACTACATGTGACTGAGTCACTCTCGCGATGATAGGGAGCCCCACCACGGACACTGGGCAGAGAAGCGGCACATTGTCTGAGGAAATTGCATCACCCCCACGTATCCACCGCCACTTTGCAAAGAAACATGTTTTTTGTAATTCAAACACAAAATGTTGTTTATGAATGATAAGAAATGTGTTATGCCGAATTTACATAAAATTAAAAACTATACAGGTTGATGCACAGAGGATACTGTGTTCACCACATTAATGGCGAAATAATAAAACAAACATTACAGGTGCATTATTATTGATAGTCGCGTAATCTAGACATGCTGTCAATTGCCTGGGACTAAAAAGCCTGCCTGAATTCATACCCAGGCCCACAGCAGTGTGCTTGGATAACTTTCAGTAGATAGCTCAAATTCTTCAGTTTCTCTAAGGGTGAACTTCGTTTTACAAAAAACATTCATATCATCGCCTACAACCCACCAGTCGGTGAGGAGGCAGGAGCAACAGACCACTCCTCCTTCCCACAAACCCTCTTTCCTTCCTCCATCACACTCCACTCTACTCTGGGCTGAGATGCTCATTTCAACAGGTTCGATAAACCAGGTGGATCACCAGGTTCAACGTCCTACAGGGGGTGACGCATCCACCTTCGGAGTCTTTTAAAGAGGCAGCTGCGGCTCGTGCAGCTAAGAGCGGTGGGAGGATTTCAACAGACGATGAGCGAAAATTCTTACCTGCAAGGGCCGCGGCTGTAAAGAGGATCTCCAATGAGTATAAGTGAGTGCCGGGGACAATGGCCACATGTACCCAGTCCAATAACCAGATATACTGAGAGACCCGTAAGAAAAAACAGATTGAGAATTGTGGGCCACTGTTTGCTAAACAATTCTAGTTTTGTGAGGTGATCTATGTACTAATAGGTCACACTGCAAAATCACCATTCACAGAGGGTTGCAAAATGGCTTGTCTAATAAATACTCATTAGGTAGGTGACAATTTGAAATTCTTGCGATTGACTACAAACACGGGGAGGATGGCCTGCAAGTGAAAGCAGACTACAATGCCTGTGTTTGATTCCCCAAATAGAGTTTTTATTGACACAGCCCATGTTCCACCTGCTTTAAAAAAGTAAACATTTTCCATTTGAGGAAACACCAGGGCAAGCAGGCAATGATCCCCTAAAACACTGCCTACTCCACAAGGGAAGAAGGTGGTGAATAATTACAATACCACCGAAACGCGTCGCTTTTTTAGGAAATACTCTGACAACACCTGGTCTTAACTGAACAGGTTCTATAAACTACATCTGGTTTGAGGAGAAGACACGGAATAGTATCAATACATTAAATTGGGAACAACAATATTCAATTCTATGTATGCGTAATGCTTTTGATATAAAGTAGGTTGTTGTCAGTTTGGTTTTTCTGAACATTCTAAGGTTCTCCCGTTGTACCATCAATGGAATGTTTTTAATAATTGTGCACAAATGAGATATATGTGTGATTAATTTTTTATACATTTTATGATATCTGTTTACTAAATAAAGATACAGGATATATATTTTTTATATTATGCTCTTGGTTTCTATTTGGTGCGGATGAGTGTTTACTGATTGGATGGTAGTTGATTTCAGTTGGTTTGTACCGTATGCTATATAAGGAACCGAAAGGGATCTTCTTGTTTGACTTATACTCCACAAGGGTGCCAACAAAATCCACAAAGACAATCAGTTTCCACCTCCTTTGAGGTGTCGGTAACTGTTCAATGGTGAAGCAGCGGTAGTATCCCGGAGACTACTTCCCAGGGAACAGAAGTGGAGTGCAATAGAGCGTGAAGCCTTTGCAGTGGTATGGGCTCTGAAGAAGTTGCGGCCATACCTGTTTGGCTCGCACTTCCTAGTTCAGACCGACCACCGACCCCTTCGTTGGCTGATGCAGATGAAGGGGGAGAATCCCAAGTTGTTGAGGTGGTCTATTTCCCTACAGGGAATGGACTTTCAGGTGGAACATCGGCCTGGAGTGGACCACGCCAATGCAGACGGTCTCTCAAGGTATTTCCGCCTTAGTGATGAGAACTCCCAAGGGGTTGGGTAGCTCTCCCCACTTTCAGCTGGGGGGGACGCGTGTTAGACCTGTCAGCCCTTTGGGTGGTCCCTCCTCATCATTATTCATTTTGTCCCACTTTTGCCTCAAACCCTGTTAGAATTTTTCCTTTTTGGGAACCACCAGACTTTTTAGTGTTGCTGCAGATTCAGGGAGCCATTTTATCTACCCCTGGAACTTCTGTCTGAGGGCCTGGAGCACAAAATGGTGGCCACCTGTGACATCACCAGCACCCACTGGAACCTACTAGAACCTTCTGCAACATTCTGGAGCCCTGTGACAGTTGGAGGCGGTTTAGAATGTTGGGAAGCTAAGACAGAGAGTTGGCAGTTGGAGCTGGCAGTTGGCACCTGACTGGTGAGGAGTGAGCAGCAAAAACCTGAAGGAGGAAGGAGTGAGGCAGCAGGGGTGGAAACTTGTGCCTGGAGTGGGGTCCATAAACCCACCCTTAATACTAGTCCCTACTGACTGAGCCCAGCCTGGAGCCCTGTGTGGGAAGAAGCAAGAAAAACCATCTTAAGGACCTGGACAGCAGGAACAGGCCTTAGAATCCAAGAACAGCAAGATCCTGACCTGGATACTGGTTTCCCTGGAGTCCGACGTCGAGAAGCCTGAGATCCGGAGCCCGAGGTGGAGAAGCGGCGCTGACTGGAAAAGCAGACGTCGTACCCGGAGCCGCCAGAGGTCGAGAGAGGGCGCCGACGGAGGTCGTAGAAGTACCAGAGGTCGAGGAGGAAGTCACCCGAGGTCGAGTGAGCGGCGTCGACGGGGGAGTGAAGTCCGCCCTCCGGAGTCGCCGGAGACCGAGGTGAAGCGTGCCGGAGGTCGGGAGTGGAGATCGCACTCCGGAGTCGCCAGAACCTGAGGAGAGGAGCACCGGAGGTCGGGAGTGAGGTCGCACTCCGGAGTCGCCGGAACCCGAGGAGAGGAGCACCGGAGGTCGGGAGTGAGGATCGCACTCCGGAGCCGCCGGAAGTCGACATCGAGCCAAGGCCGGCCGACGTCATCGAAACTGAGGTCGCCATCGGACCGGAGCCGCCCGAAGTCGACATCGAGCCAAGACTGCCCGACGCCATCGAATCGGAGGTCGAGATCGAGCCGAGGCCGCCGACATCGAACCGGAACCGCCTAACGGCGTCGTCAAGAACTGACATTGTGCCGAGGCCGCCGACATCGAACCGGAACCGCTTCACGGCGTCGACACGACTCCAGCGGCGTCGGAGCTTCAGAAAAAGGGCAGTAAGTGGAATAGAGGGCGCCTAAGGCCCTGTGGAATCCTAAGAGAGCCTTGTCCAAGCCAGGGAGTAGACACCCTCAAGCCATCCACTTAACCACAAGCTATGCCTGGGCCAAATCAGCCCATAGTAATCTCAAATGTGATCTGATTCTATAAGTGTCACTGTCAGCTTTTAATTATTTATTGAGAGCACTGTATTTATTGTATTTAACCTATTTATTGCTTCACTGTATTTATTGTTCCACAGTATTTATTGACGCACAATATTTATTGGTTTGCAGTATTTATTGCCTCAGAATATTTAATTGCCTGTATGTAATGCACTTATATTTATGCCTTTATTATTTATGATCACCCCTATTTATTGAATCCTTAAGACAGTATTTATTTGACCTGCACTATTTAAAAGCCTTGTATATTGTGATTGTGTTATTATTTATCTAATCAGCAACTAAGAGAAAAAGAAGATAAACAGAGATATTTTCATAATTTTTACGGTGTAGAGTCGTTTTTGGAACGGATGCACGCATGGTTATTGTATGGGTATGACGTATGCTTAGCACGGTGCCTGATTCCTGACCACTCGAGCCAAGCTACCACTGTATGTCCTGGAAAGACCCCGTTACCACCAACCCGTTCCGGTGTGGGAGTGGGGTTTTTCTAACATAAAAAACCCCAGTGGATGGCTTGAGGGTGTCTACTCCCTGGCTTGGACAAGGCTGAGGCCTAAACTGAGGTAGATCAAGGGGGGAATACTAGAGACCTGGCTCTCTCACTCTACACAACCCCTCTGAATTAGTCTCAGCTCACCCCTGGCACAATCCAGCTGGTTCCAGCACCTCTCTAACCCCTAGAGTAGTCTCTTAGGATTCCACAGGGCCTTAGGCGCCCTCTATTCCACTTACTGCCCTTTTTCTGAAGCTCCGACGCCGCTGGAGTCGTGTCGACGCCGTGAGGCGGTTCCGGTTCGATGTCGGCGGCCTCGGCACAATGTCAGTTCTTGACGACGCCGTTAGGCGGTTCCGGTTCGATGTCGGCGGCCTCGGCTCGATCTCGACCTCCGATTCGATGGCGTCGGGCAGTCTTGGCTCGATGTCGACTTCGGGCGGCTCCGGTCCGATGGCGACCTCAGTTTTGATGACGTCGGCCGGCCTTGGCTCGATGTCGACTTCCGGCGGCTCCGGAGTGCGATCCTCACTCCCGACCTCCGGTGCTCCTCTCCTCGGGTTCCGGCGACTCCGGAGTGCGACCTCACTCCCGACCTCCGGTGCTCCTCTCCTCAGGTTCTGGCGACTCCGGAGTGCGATCTCCACTCCCGACCTCCGGCACGCTTCACCTCGGTCTCCGGCGACTCCGGAGGGCGGACTTCACACCCCCGTCGACGCCGCTCACTCGACCTCGGGTGACTTCCTCCTCGACCTCTGGTACTTCTACGACCTCCGTCGGCGCCCTCTCTCGACCTCTGACGGCTCCGGGTACGACGTCTGCTTTTCCAGTCAGCGCCGCTTCTCCACCTCGGGCTCCGGATCTCAGGCTTCTCGACGTCGGACTCCAGGGAAACCAGTATCCAGGTCAGGATCTTGCTGTTCTTGGATTCTAAGGCCTGTTCCTGCTGTCCAGGTCCTTAAGATGGTTTTTCTTGCTTCTTCCCACACAGGGCTCCAGGCTGGGCTCAGTCAGTAGGGACTAGTATCAAGGGTGGGTTTATGGACCCCACTCCAGGCACAAGTTTCCACCCCTGCTGCCTCACTCCTTCCTCCTTCAGGTTTTTGCTGCTCACTCCTCACCAGTCAGGTGCCAACTGCCAGCTCCAACTGCCAACTCTCTGTCTTAGCTTCCCAACATTCTAAACCGCCTCCAACTGTCACAGGGCTCCAGAATGTTGCAGAAGGTTCTAGTAGGTTCCAGTGGGTGCTGGTGATGTCACAGGTGGCCACCATTTTGTGCTCCAGGCCCTCAGACAGAAGTTCCAGGGGTAGATAAAATGGCTCCCTGAATCTGCAGCAACACTAAAAAGTCTGGTGGTTCCCAAAAAGGAAAAATTCTAACAGGGTTTGAGGCAAAAGTGGGACAAAATAAATAATGATGAGGAGGGACCACCCAAAGGGCTGACAGGTCTAACACGCGTCCCCCCCCAGCTGAAAGTGGGGAGAGCTACCCAACCCCTTGGGAGTTCTCATCACTAAGGCGGAAATACCTTGAGAGACCGTCTGCATTGGCGTGGTCCACTCCAGGCCGATGTTCCACCTGAAAGTCCATTCCCTGTAGGGAAATAGACCACCTCAACAACTTGGGATTCTCCCCCTTCATCTGCATCAGCCAACGAAGGGGTCGGTGGTCGGTCTGAACTAGGAAGTGCGAGCCAAACAGGTATGGCCGCAACTTCTTCAGAGCCCATACCACTGCAAAGGCTTCACGCTCTATTGCACTCCACTTCTGTTCCCTGGGAAGTAGTCTCCGGGATAGGAAGACCACGGGTTGATCCAGACCCTCTTCATTGAGTTGCGATAACACTGCCCCAATGCCATGTTCTGATGCATCTGTCTGGACAATGAACTCCTTGGAAAAGTCTGTGGCCCTTAAGACCGGGGCCTCGCACCTGGCTTTCTTCAATCTCACAAAGGCCTGCTGACAAGCCTCCGTCCAGACTACCCGTCGAGGTTGTTTCTTGGACGTGAGCTCCGTGAGGGGGGCTACAATGGTACCGTACCCCTTCACGAAGCGGCGGTAGTATCCCGTGAGGCCCAGAAAAGCTCGGACCTCAGTCTGTGTCTTGGGGGGTTCCCAGGCCATGATGGCCTCGATCTTCGCCTGGAGGGGTTGCACCGCTCCCCTACCCACCAAGTGTCCAAGGTACACTACCGACCCCTGCCCGATCTGGCACTTGCTGGCCTTGATCGTCAATCCAGCTTGTCTCAGGGCCTGGAGAACAGCTTGCAGGTGACGCAAGTGATCCTCCCAGCTGTTACTGAAGACGGCTATGTCATCCAGATAAGCAGCAGAGAAACTCTCCATTCCGGTGAGGATGTGGTTTACCAGGCGCTGAAACGTGGCAGGTGCGTTCTTGAGCCCAAAGGGCATCACACAGAAATGGTAGTGGCCATTGGGCGTGGAGAAGGCTGACCTTTCCCTTGCTCCATCAGTCAAAGAGATCTGCCAGTACCCAGAAGTAAGGTCAAAGGTACTTAGATATTGGGCAGCTCCCAGCCGGTCAATCAATTCATCCGCCCTAGGGATCGGATGAGCATCAGTTTTGGTCACTGAATTCAGTCCCCGGTAGTCCACACAGAACCTCAGTTCCGGTTGGGCACCCGGTGGTGCAGCTTTTGGTACTAACACCACCGGACTGGACCAGGGGCTGCTAGAAGGTTCGATCACTCCTAGCTCCAGCATCTTAGTGACTTCACTGTGAATACTGGCCTTCACCTTGTCTGACATCCGGTAGATCTTGGACTTCACAGGTGGGCTGTCTCCTGTGTCCACGTCATGGACGCACAGGTGAGTCCTACCCGGGACAAGGGAGAACAACGAAGAGTACTGTCCCAGGACCTGGCGGCAGTCCTCCCGCTGTTCAGGAGTTAGAGATGGGGAGAGAATCACTCCCTCCACCGACCCATCCTTCTCTTGAGACGCAAACAAATCAGGGAGAGGCTCGCTTTCCACGTCCTCTCCTCCGTCAGTCACCATCATCAAGATGACTTCGGGCCTCTCGTGGTGGGGTTTGAGGCGGTTGGCATGCAGCACCCGCAGGGTTGACGAGGGGTCTTCAGGTCCACCAAGTAGGTAGCCTTACCCTTCTTCTCCAACACCTCAAAGGGTCCTGACCAGCAATCCTGGAGGGCACTAAGCTCTCCTGGTTCGATCACCCACACCTTCTGGCCAGGCTCCAACTCCACCGGGTGAGCATTGTGGTCATACCACGCCTTCATCACTGCTTGACTGGCTTCCAAGTTGTCAGAAGCTTGCTTCCACAACTTAGCCATTTGGCTCCGGAAGGCCAGCATGTAGCTCACCACATCCTGGGGAAGCTTTCTGGGAGTTCTTTCCCATCCGTCTCTCACCAGGTTGAGAGGTCCACGTACAGGGTGCCCATACAGAAGCTCGAAGGGGCTGAAGCCCACTCCCTTCTGTGGCACTTCCCTGTAAGAAAAGAGTAAACAGGGTAGGATGACGTCCCATTTCCTCCGCAGGCTTTCAGGCAGACTTCTGATCATGCCTTTCAAGGTTTTGTTAAACCTCTCCACCAGACCATTGGTCTGGGGGTGGTAAGGAGTTGTGAACCGGTAGGTCACTCCACACTCCTTCCACATCGCCCGCATGTACGCTGACATGAAGTTGGTCCCCCTGTCGGACACAACTTCCTTGGGAAAACCCACTCGGGTAAAGATTCCCATCAGGGCCCTAGCCACAACAGGTGCTGTTATGGTCCTCAGAGGTATTGCCTCTGGGTACCGTGTGGCATGATCCACCAGAACCAGGATAAACCTGTGACCAGCTGTAGTAGGTGGATCTAACGGACCCACAATGTCGATGCCCACCCTTTCAAAGGGGGTGCTAACGACAGGAAGTGGTTCCAGGGGAGCTTTCAGCTTCACCCCTGTTTTCCCACTGGCTTGGCAAGACACACATGTCCGGCAGTAGGTATCGGACGACACTTTCATTTGAGGCCAATAAAAGTGTGGGATTAGACGGGCGAAGGTCTTGTCTTGCCCCAGGTGTCCTGCCAATGGGATCTCGTGAGCCAACTCCAGAAGGAAGGCTCGATAACGTTGAGGGACTACCAAGGCTCGTGACGATCCGTGTAGGGGTGCCTTGGGTTCACTGTAGAGGAGGCCATCCTCCCAGTAAACACTGTAGTTCCCTTCAACGTTCCCTGCTGCCTGGGCTTCGGCCTGTCGCCTCAGCCCCTCAAGGGTAGGGCACTCCCTCTGGCCCTGGCAGAATTCCTCCCTGGACGGGCCTCCCTCCACATGCCACTCGGCCGGGATGGGTAGGTCCTCCAGTTTGGTAACGTCCCCCACCGCAGACTCCTGGTCCACCACCTCCGGTGGCCTATCCGTCCTACGGGGTGTGGACGCCGAGGCAGGCTCCTCCTGTCCTCGGTTCTTCCCTTGACTGGCAGCTGGCTGGGCCTTTGTTCCAGTCTCCAGCCGAAACGAACTCCCTCTTCGCGTAGTCGCGGACCTTGCGCTCACACAGGCCCAGTCAGGTGTACCCAGAATCTCAGTATGAGTCCGGTATTCCACCTCCTTCCAAGCGTTGTGCTCCATGTCATTCCCCAGTAGACAATCGACTGGCACGGCAGGGCTTACGGCAACTCGAAGTGAACCTGCAACCACCCCCCCCATTCAAAGGGAACCTCGGCCACTGGATAGTGGCCTGTTCTGCCATCAGCCATCGCGGCTGGGTGGAGTACATCGGGAATTACCTGCTCTGGAGACACCAGTTGACTACGTACCATAGTCATACTGGCTCCTGTGTCTCTCAGAGCCTCCCCTCTTTGGCCGTTGATGGTGACCCACTGCCCATACTTTACGGTATTTGCGGGCACCTGGATCTTAGGAACCATCTCCCGTTCTCCCAGGGACACTAAAGTGACACCCGCCCACTCCCTTCCCTTAATTAAAGGCATCTCCTCCCCGAGCACTACACTAGCTACTCCGGGGGCCTTTCCTCCAATGGGAGGGGGTGGTCGTTTCAGGCACTTCGGATCTCCTTTATAGTGTCCAACGCCACCGCACTCGTAGCAATGGACAACCCTTGGCTGCTGACTCTGGCCAGGATTAGGGTTTCTGGGTGGGTTAGCCCTAGGGGTGAATCCTGTTCCCTTCCCTTGGAAGTTATTTTGGGGGCCTTTGGAGAACTCCTTTTTCTTTTCCCCTCCCTCTTTCTTCTGAGGGGCGCCCTGTCCGGCCTTTTGGGTATCCCCTCCAGTCCCCCTTGTGGACACCCGGGTACTAGCCCAAATGTCCGCCTCCTCAGCAAGCTTCCGGGGATTGGTCAGCTTGCTATCCACCAGGTGTTGACGCAGTTCAGGGAAACATTTCTCGAGCAGGTGTTCCTTCAGTACTAGATCAAACAACCCCTCGTAGTTCCTCACTTCACTGCCCTGAATCCAACCCTCTAGTGCCTTCTTTGCATAGTCCAGGAAGTCCACCCAATTCTGTGTGCCCAGTTTGTGACTACCCCTGAACTTCTGCCTGTACTTTTCGGGTGTTAGACCAAACTTTCTTATAAGCGCCAGCTTCATGGTGGGGTAGTGGGTCTGCTCATCCTCCTCGAGGGCCAATAATGCATCCCTACCAGCTGGAGGCATGTACTTGTACAATCCCCCTCCCCAGTACTTCTCTGGAACCCCATGGGCCCTTAACGAGACCTCATAGGCCGCTAGCCACTTGGCGATATCGTCACCCACCCCATAGCTAGCTACTATGTCCTTTGGCAGGTAGGGTTTGGGTTCCCTGGTGTGCTCTCGTTCTTCGCTGCCACCGTTAGGTACAGGGTGTGCCCCGATTCTCAGGATCTGAAGATCTATCTCTTTCAGCCTTATCTCATGAGCCATCCTCTGTTCCTCCTTCTCCTTCTCCAGCCTTGCTAAGTCCCATGTGAGCTGTCTTTTCTCCCTCCGGTCTGTTAACTCCACTTCAGACAAGCCACCGCTAGAGGCACTGCTGCCCTTCCTGGAAAGTGTCCTGGGCCCCGCTGACAGGTTCCCCACCTCAGGTTGGTACAAACCAGCTCCCTCACTGTCGGGCTCTCTATCCCTGTCCTCCTCCTCAGCCTTGCTTTCTCGGCGTGCCTCCCCCCAAGCCCTTAAGCTGGTTTGGAGTGCACCCTTCTTTGCTCCTGGGGGACAATACACCCCCTCCCGCTGACAAAACTCCCTGAGTTGGGCCACAGTGTACGTTTCTAAATTCTCCAGTACAAACTCCATCTTGCCCACTCAGGTCAGAGGACAGTTATTTGCAGTAACTATGCAGGGGGGTACCTTATATAATACCTCCTCCCACCACCAGAGTAAATTTGGAAAAAACAAAAACCCACAATTAGGAAGGCCGCTTTGAGAAAACTCCCGGTGTAGGCCTATGGACTACCCACAGTTACTGTTGAGTATACGTAGGCACAGCTCTATCCCACCGCTGAACACCAATTATGTTAGAAAAACCCCACTCCCACACCGGAACGGGTTGGTGGTAACGGGGTCTTTCCAGGACATACAGTGGTAGCTTGGCTCGAGTGGTCAGGAATCAGGCACCGTGCTAAGCATACGTCATACCCATACAATAACCATGCGTGCATCCGTTCCAAAAACGACTCTACACCGTAAAAATTATGAAAATATCTCTGTTTATCTTCTTTTTCTCTTAGTTGCTGATTAGATAAATAATAACACAATCACAATATACAAGGCTTTTAAATAGTGCAGGTCAAATAAATACTGTCTTAAGGATTCAATAAATAGGGGTGATCATAAATAATAAAGGCATAAATATAAGTGCATTACATACAGGCAATTAAATATTCTGAGGCAATAAATACTGCAAACCAATAAATATTGTGCGCCAATAAATACTGTGGAACAATAAATACAGTGAAGCAATAAATAGGTTAAATACAATAAATACAGTGCTCTCAATAAATAATTAAAAGCTGACAGTGACACTTATAGAATCAGATCACATTTGAGATTACTATGGGCTGATTTGGCCCAGGCACAGCTTGTGGTTAAGTGGATGGCTTGAGGGTGTCTACTCCCTGGCTTGGACAAGGCTGAGGCCTAAACTGAGGTAGATCAAGGGGGGAATACTAGAGACCTGGCTCTCTCACTCTACACAACCCCTCTGAATTAGTCTCAGCTCACCCCTGGCACAATCCAGCTGGTTCCAGCACCTCTCTAACCCCTAGAGTAGTCTCTTAGGATTCCACAGGGCCTTAGGCGCCCTCTATTCCACTTACTGCCCTTTTTCTGAAGCTCCGACGCCGCTGGAGTCGTGTCGACGCCGTGAGGCGGTTCCGGTTCGATGTTGGCGGCCTCGGCACAATGTCAGTTCTTGACGACGCCGTTAGGCGGTTCTGGTTCGATGTCGGCGGCCTCGGCTCGATCTCGACCTCCGATTCGATGGCGTCGGGCAGTCTTGGCTCGATGTCGACTTCGGGCGGCTCCGGTCCGATGGCGACCTCAGTTTCGATGACGTCAGCCGGCCTTGGCTCGATGTCGACTTCCGGCGGCTCCGGAGTGCGATCCTCACTCCCGACCTCCGGTGCTCCTCTCCTCGGGTTCCGGCGACTCCGGAGTGCGACCTCACTCCCGACCTCCGGTGCTCCTCTCCTCAGGTTCTGGCGACTCCGGAGTGCGATCTCCACTCCCGACCTCCGGCACGCTTCACCTCGGTCTCCGGCGACTCCGGAGGGCGGACTTCACTCCCCCATCGACGCCGCTCACTAGACCTCGGGTGACTTCCTCCTCGACCTCTGGTACTTCTACGACCTCCGTCGGCGCCCTCTCTCGACCTCTGGCGGCTCCGGGTACGACGTCTGCTTTTCCAGTCAGCGCCGCTTCTCCACCTCGGGCTCCGGATCTCAGGCTTCTCGACGTCGGACTCCAGGGAAACCAGTATCCAGGTCAGGATCTTGCTGTTCTTGGATTCTAAGGCCTGTTCCTGCTGTCCAGGTCCTTAAGATGGTTTTTCTTGCTTCTTCCCACACAGGGCTCCAGACTGGGCTCAGTCAGTAGGGACTAGTATCAAGGGTGGGTTTATGGACCCCACTCCAGGCACAAGTTTCCACCCCTGCTGCCTCACTCCTTCCTCCTTCAGGTTTTTGCTGCTCACTCCTCACCAGTCAGGTGCCAACTGCCAGCTCCAACTGCCAACTCTCTGTCTTAGCTTCCCAACATTCTAAACCGCCTCCAACTGTCACAGGGCTCCAGAATGTTGCAGAAGGTTCTAGTAGGTTCCAGTGGGTGCTGGTGATGTCACAGGTGGCCACCATTTTGTGATCCAGGCCCTCAGACAGAAGTTCCAGGGGTAGATAAAATGGCTCCCTGAATCTGCAGCAACACTAAAAAGTCTGGTGGTTCCCAAAAAGGAAAAATTCTAACAGGGTTTGAGGCAAAAGTGGGACAAAATAAATAATGATGAGGAGGGACCACCCAAAGGGCGACAGGTCTAACAGGAAACAATGCCCCTTTTACATCAGTTCCAAATTATGATTCAGATCGGGTCGCAAAACCCATTTTAAAGGCCAGAAAATATTTTATGACTCGTAAAATTATGTGAGGACATTTTGCAGTCATGAATCTAGTGATTTTGTGAATCACAGGTTTTGTGATTGCAAAACAGTTTTGTACATCTCACCCAAAGCGTATTAATCTCCTGCAAGGGATTCCAGCATAAACATCATACTGATTAGGTCTTGCTTGACAGTGCGGCTGTTGCTACAACAGAAAAGGAATTTTAAGAAGAACTACTGAGAGAACTACTTAACTCCGCTCAAATGCTGATTATCTTGAGTACAGATTAAGACTGGGCAAATGTTATATGATTCCTCTGAAAAAAAACTGCTTATATTGCGGTTGTTCTTGTTTTACACTTTTCGGCTTTTGGGGAATCTTATGCTTACACAGCAGGGCTGTGTTGTTATGGTGACAAATCATTGGGCAAAGCTATCAGCCTGATCTATGATGAAAAGTTAAAACAAACGCAGTGGATCTGGCTTGTTTGTTGTGAAAAGCATATGTTAAGGCCAATAGGCCAGTAAGGGTGCATTGTCATTACACCATGGTAAAGCTTGTAGACTG
The DNA here is from genome assembly GCF_964204655.1 of Triturus cristatus. Classification (NCBI taxonomy): domain Eukaryota; kingdom Metazoa; phylum Chordata; class Amphibia; order Caudata; family Salamandridae; genus Triturus; species Triturus cristatus. Next base: position 790,178,915 of record NC_140581.1, on the reverse strand, counting down.
GTACATTGTTACATGGTATCTTACAGATGTTCATATTAGGCAAGGGATCTATCCCTCTATGACAAGTACTCGGGGTACACTATTTGCATTGTGAGGACCCTTGTCATGCCATTTTAGGAAGGGTTACATTTAGGGCTTGGCAAAAGTTTAATTATGCCAGAGTAATCTGAGTAATTTAAGTACTTACGCACTATTGTTCTAATGCAAAGTTACCAAAATTACTCAATTACTCCAACTTGAGTAATTAAGAGCAATTTGGGACAAAATCCCACCACAGAATCACAGGAACGACATACTAAGAGAGAATAATGGGTTTTTGACACCTGCTGTTCATGTCCTGTAACATTTAGTGTTGTTTTCCTAATGCAAAATACATAATCGGGCAAATTTTAGGTGCAAGGGTACATTTTGCACCAAGAAAATAGCTCTAAAGGCTAGAATATGCTTCTCATGTAAGTATGCATAATTACTAGTAATTTGTGGCAATTACAAGTAATCACACTATAGAGAATTATGCCAGTTAAGCCCACCCCTAGTTATAGATTGCTTTGTCAACTAATTTTGCATATATTGTACATTTTATGAATGTACACCGATTTTGCATTGTGGAAAAACATATCAGGAATACAGTAGGACTCCTCATTGATTACTGTAATAGGTAAGGCCTATGGTGTTGGTTATCTCTCTGACTAAAACCCAGAGGTAGAAGATTTGCAGTATAACATTCTTGCTAGCCCGTTTTAGGAGGGGTTACATATTGTTTTGCCAAGTCAAATTTTGTCCATATGGCTAATTGTATGACTATATTCTTGATGGTTACTTTGTTGGAAATCTTATGCTCAATATAGTAGGCCTGTTTTGTTTATGGTTGCAAGCCAGTGATCAAGGCTTTATGTCTGTAAAAAGTTATGTCAGAGACCACACGTCTTATCTTTTTGTTATTAAAATTGATGACAAATGGAGTAGGCCTGACATTTATTGTGAAAGCTATCCAGAGACCTTTAAAAGTAGATATTTATTAAACTGAGTTAACGTCTGTAATACCAACCTGTGGTGAATACGACACCAAAAACTGCACCTACTGAAGTAGGACTATTATAACAATCATTTGAATGTTTTAACAGTGGGCCAAGAATTTGGTGTTCCTTATCCCCTCTGACAAATACTTGGGGCTGAAGGTTTGCAATGTGGTGATCCATTTTAGGCCTTTTCAGGGGGGTTGTATATTGTCTTGCCAGTCGTACTTTTGTATATCTTTGTAATGTTATGACTGTGTGCCTGGTCATTTTTAGCTTACGAACAATAAAAAAAGCCTCAGTTGTGGCAACAAGCCAATGATGAAGGCTAGTGACTTGATTGATTCCTTGGGAAAGTTATGACAGGTGCCATAGATCTGATCTGTTTATTACAAAAAAGTTATAATGAAGGTAATGGGCCTGACTTACATACTGTGAAACACATTTCTTAACAATAGGTGCTGATGCGTGCATTGAAATCTATAAACTGATATTTTTTTCATAGAATTTCACAGATTAATATTGTAAGCAAAAGTTTTGGTGTTGGTTAGTCACTCAGATAAACCCTGAGTGTTGAGGATTTGCATTATGATAACTCTTGTTAGAACTTCTTCAGAGGAGTTGCATATTATTTTGCCAACTGTAATATTCTTTTTTTTAAAATTGCTGGCTGTTTGCCTGATGACTTCCTTGTGACAAAACTTAAGCTCATGAAAGTAGGCCTGAGTTGATGATGGCAACAAGCCGACAATAAAGTTTATTGGCCTGGTTTGTTCATATGAGAAAGTTATTTCAAATGCCAGAGTCCAGATCTGTTCATTATGAAAGGTTAAGACAAACACAGTAGGCCTGATTTATTTATTGTGAAAAGTATTCGTTAAAGCCAAAAAGCCTGAAGGGGATATCTTTTTTGTGTTGAGTTAAAGACCGTAGACTTGTTTGTTGTCACATAGAATCTCAGAGAATACCGTAATAGGCCAGAATTTCATTGATGGTCAACCACTGCAACAAACCACGGCGGCATATTTGCCCTTTGAGAATCCTTATTATGCCATTTTTAAAGGGGTTGGATGTTAATTTGGAAGTTGTAATCTTGTGTATACTTGTCCTTTTATGACTGCCTACTCATGGTTGTTTTTGTGGCAAAGCTTGTGTTCAATAGAGTAGGCCTGAATTTTGTATGGTGGCACGCAAATGATAAAGGTTTAGGTTCATTGGGAAACTATATGCCAGATGCCATATGTCTGTTCTGTTTTTAATGAAAAGTTCTGAAAAAGCAGTAGGCCTGCCTTGTTTAGTGTGAAAGCATGTGTTGAAGCCAATTATCCTTTAAGAGTGAATTATTAATACACTATGTTAAAAATGATAGGCAGGTACTACGCTTCATGGATTCTCATGGACCACTGTAACAGATGAGAACTTGTTACCGCTCACACTGTCTTTGCACTGTGAGAATCCCAGTTAGGCTTTTTTAGGAGGGTTGTATATTGTTTTATCAACTCTAATTTTGTACATCTTCCAAATTCTAATTTTATGACTGTAAACTTGATTGTTACCTTGTTAAAAAGATTATGCTCAAAGTAGTCCTCACAATTGATTTTGGTCACAAGCCAATGATAAACAAGTAGGCATGATTGGATCCTTAGAAAGAGCTGTAGCAGATGCAATAGAGTAAATAACATGCAAATCCACTCCACTAACCTGTATTGCAAACTCTGGCCGGAGCAACAAAAATTCCCACCACACCATTATCCAGCAATATCACTCTCTGCGAGGGTATGGAGGTAGTGACACTATGGAACTGGGAAAATTGAGTTGGGAAGAGAAAAATATAAAGAAACACCAAATACTGGTGTGAACCTTTGTGAAATTAGTATTACTATGACATTCAGTTGATGGTTGCCTTTTCTCAAAGACCAACTTTGCCTTCTTCCCAAGTTTGCTCTCTCCTTTTGGGTGTCTCCTAGAGGCGCTCACAGCCTTCTTTAACAAACGTGTCTACCCACTTCCCTCTCTACCAATGCTATTCCTATCTTGATAACACTTAGGACCAGATTCCGATGTGGGACGGACCAGAGTCTGTCTTACATCGGTCAGGAACTGTAACCGAACGACCTCCTGTCGTCGGTTACAGACCTCCAAGTACGATGTGACCGAACCCTGTTTGGTCGCATACCTATACCTTTCAATAACCACATGCATTCCGAATGGAATGCATGCGCTCATTGAAAGAGCAGGAGTGCAGTTCATCCATGCACCCCATGGCAGGCACCTCAAGGTGCCTGCCACTGGTGCAGGGATCAACAGGGGGGACATCGTAGGTGCCCCCTATGCCACCATTTGGCAGCCTCGCACCCATGGAGGCCCTGCTGGGGGCACACACAGACAGTTTCCCACTGCCATTTTGTGCCAGAAAGACTGACACAAAAAGGCAGTGGGAAACTGCCATTGTACTCCCTCGGAAAGAGCCAGCCGGGGGAGTACTGAAGGGTTTCTAGATGGCGGATGGACTCTCTGAGCCCTTCTAAGCCATCAGGAAAACTGAGTCGGATTCCTTTCCGACCGAGCCCATCAGAATGGTTCGGTCGGAAAGGAGTCTGAACGGCACATTCTGATGCGGGCAGGAGGACTCCGACGGGCGGTCGGAGCCCTTCCTGTCCGCATCGGAGTCGGCCCCTTAGTAGAATTAGCACTGTTGTTTGGGTATGGGTTGGAGGGCCTGGTTCAAGAGAAGCAGGGCTTGAAATCTTTTACATCAGTGAAAAATTGTAACTATTAGGGGCTATGAGCATTAGGATGAATTTGGCATCACTCCATTATAACCTTTAGCATTTGTGGAGACAACAGTTGATGAAACTTGCCACTGACATCTGGAGATGCATCTTTATCTTCAATATACATTTATCTAAAATACATTTATTTTGTATGAAAACACATTAGTGCACAAAATGTCCACAGAGACCTAATTTTGAAGGCATCTGCATCTATATTTCAGGCTCACAAAGACCATTCAATGAATGTGTAGTTGTTGTGGAACTAAAGAATGGAGTTAAAATGCAAAGGAAAACCTCACACACTAAAGACCCCACATTGCTATCTTCACCTCAAAGGCTGCTCCATGGCCCAGTCTAGGCAATCTGATGGCCATTTTCTTGCAGCTGGACTCACTTCCTGAAATGTGCAAGGAGGCATTATACAGACTGGTTTTACTTCCAGAAATCCATTGGGTTGGTGCTTCTGCATTCAGAGATACCTATATTACATGGGCCTAGAGACCAGAGAGCAGCACCCCATCAAGTCTAGGACTGGTTGGCCTTGCCATGTGTTCTTGAGTATCTGCAGAATGATTAGGCTATTTATAGATGAAGAGCCCCATGTAGTGAACAGGCAACCTGTAAAAAGCCACCGAGGACTGTCTTAATGAGCACCAGAATATATATTATGCTTGTGAGAAGTAATATGGGGCCTTATTTTATTCCCTTGTTCTCTATAGCAGTTCTCAGTCTCTGCAATAGCAGCTCCCGGTGCTCAATGGAAAACCTATTGGAAGAGAGGGACACAGCACCAATTCTGACCGACTTTTGGTTTGCAGCTAGAATTTGCCACTTGCACTACCATTCTCAGATACTCCACCATTTCTTCTATACCCAGTGGATCAGAGCAGAGACAGAGGCATAGCATAATCACAGGGAACTCTTAGACCATGGTTTCAAAAAAGTTCAAATTGGAGAGGATGCATTAATGGACCCCTTTCACGCTTTACTCTGCGTGAAAGATGTGTTCCATGGGTGTTGCTGTGGGTTTTACCACGCAACATCCATGGAACCTGACCCATTTCCAGATTTACAATGTTTTGTAAAACTGGGAATGCGTAAGAATCCTACACCTCCCCAAGGTAGACAAAGGAGTGGTGCAATGAAATGTCATACTTTTATTTCTCCTCGTTTTTTCCTCTTTCAATGAGTGCTGCATTCTGCAGCAATTATGGAGAGAGGAAACTGCCATCAATTATTGTTTTTGTGAAGGAAAAACAATCATCCCCGCAACGCATGCACCCTTGCAACATGATACAAGGGTGTATGGGTTGGCGCGTGGCTGCTGTTTGTGCACCGGCATAAGGGAGTAAGACAGAAATGTGCTCTATCTTGTAAATACGGCTCGTTCCTGCCCTTTTATTTTGATGCACAGTAGCGCAGCAGGAAGGATATATAGTAAATGAGCCCTATGTTTTAAATATTTACAAAAAATATCACAACATAAGAAGATATTTTTGTAGTAATATAAAAAGAAAATAATTTTGTAAACGAGATTCAGGACATAATGTTTCTGTGAGAAGGTATTTCTATAGACAATATTCTGACGTAAAATCGAGAGAAGATCCTTGACAGAGGTAATGAGGAATCTGTGTTAAGGGCACATAACGTAACACACCTTTAAAATCGGTGAAAACTTTACCGTGTACTTTGAATTGCTACTTCAAAAGCATGCATCTCTGTCAGTCATGCAGCTCCTCATACTACACACTGAGGGGGGTATTCTCAAGGACCGGCGATACCTACCACAAATGCAAATTAGCAGCAGTTTTTTATCGCCGCCTAACCCTGAAAACTATCGCCATGTTAGCGACGTATTACCAAGCCGTCGTTACATGGCGATAGTATCAGGGAAAGGCAGTGAAAACTGCCGCTAACATCAGCGCGATGGCAATAGGAAGTCCGGCGTTAGCGGACAATAACTACCGATAGGCCCATTAGCGGCAAAAAAACTCACGTTAGTCAGCCGAACGGGAGTTTTTTTGTCTCTAATGCCAAAAATAGCCTATCAGTCAACATCCATTATAAAATGGGCATAAAAACCAATAAACTGCAGAATGGAGCAGCCAGGGTCAAGTGTAGCACACATCAACAACCCCTGCAAGTAAGCCAACGACCAGGATGAGAGCGTTGATGCCTCGCTACACCTGCGCCTTGTGCCTGGATGCCTCGCTGGACCTGCGCCTGGAGCCTGGATGCCTCGCTGGACCTGCGCCTGGAGCCTGGATGCCTCGCTGGACCTGCGTCTGGAGCTTGGATGCCTCACTAGACCTGCCTGGAGTGGGATGCGGAGGAGCTGTGGAGTCAATGAGCTGTGGCGGTAGACATTGAGGCGTGACAATCGCCTGTACCTGGTGGTGAAGTCTGACAGGTCGCGTGGAGACACGTTGCTGACCTGTGTGAGAAGGCCGCCTTGCGCACCATGGAGCTGTCAATAGTAGAGGAGCTCCTGCGCCCCAACGTAGGGAGGTCTGCATCACATACTATGATCCACCACTACACAGGGGTGCACGGAGGGGATTACCAACAGTGGGTGCCGCCTCTCTGCATCACAGGCCGGATGATGTTGGGCTGGCCGGACGCTGTGGAGGGTGAGGCCCCTCTGCTGCGCCGAAGTTGTGTGGCTTGAGCGCTGCAACTTCACTCCTAAGGAGCCCATGCTGCATCAACTGCATCGTGAGGTTCAGCAGTGGACTTGGCGGCAACTGCTGAGCCCAGGCTTGTGAAATCCCACCTGGCTGAGGCTCCTGTTGGCTCAGTCAAAGATTTGGGAAGAGTGCAGCGGATTGCGCCACAGTGTCAATGTCCAGGTAAGGAGAAGGTGGGATGTGTAGAAAAGGACGCCTGGGGGTCAGGTCCCCGAGGCCTAGCACACGTAGATGACGCACCCCCAGTGTCGGCTCATCCGCTATGCAAGTGCAGAGGAGGAACAGTCATCACATGATAATAACTTACTGATGTAACTGTGCTATGTTTCCCTTGCAGGTGGAAGGGTGGGTAGGACTGCTCCAAGCACGGTGCAAGGCATGGGCGGATTGGCATGCCCACTCAAGTGCGCAATGACTGTTTGGTCGGCCCACTCAGGTCACCCAAAGCAGTCATGCGCACTTCCCTGTGCGTAATGCAGGCTGCATTACTGCCTGCATGGAGAACATACCCACCCCTCCAGCACCTGGCTGCTTGCCTTGTCCCGTTGCCAATTACCAATCCCACCGCCACATTGCAGCGTTGTGATTGGCTCAGGGGAGGGAGCATGGCTGCCTACTTTCTGTTCCTGGAAGCAGACGCAGGAGAGCAGGAGCAATGAAGACACGGGACCCCTGCTTCAAGGTAAGACTTCCCTTATTAAAATGTTTACAACACCCGCTCACACACACATCCCCGTGTCCACACCCCATCCAGTGTTCTTTCCAGCTGTACCACCTCACAGCTGTCCAGCCCCCCCAGCACTTCTCAATGGTGACCGTTGTGTGCCCATGCACAGCGGGCGTACCATCCGTATGCCAAAGGCACATACGTGGTTGCGACGCATGCCATAACTTCGTATTCCATTCCCATGCATACTAATACTAGGCACATTGCAACAGTAGAGTAGGTGTTGCATAGCGGAGACATCAATATCACTATTCCCACATCAGTGAGTGCAACTCAAAACTAACCTTTGCACCCCAATCCCAACCATGAACCCTGGAATTCCTTTTTGAGCCACCAAAACACACCCAAAAATCAAATTTGACCCACATGCAAGCCCCAATTTCAATATTATACCCCAAATGCACACCCTAATTTCAATATTGTAACCCAAATGCTCACCCCAATTTCAATATTATACCCCAAAACACACCCCAAATTCCATATTTTACCCCAAAACACCCCCCAAATTCCAAAATTACCCCAACACACACTCCAATTTTCATATTTTACATCCTAAACCCATACCCACCCGAAAAAATTTAAATTACCCCATCACTGACCTCACAATGCGTTGTAATCAAATGCGATGTAAAGGCATCTGCGTTGTCGGAGTTGCGTTGTTGACGATGTACTGCCTGCGTTGTAATGGTCGTCTCTCGTGCCAAAGGCAAGGCATAGGCTACGCCGTTTGCTTCCGTCTGCCCCTGGACCGTGCTCTGCACCAAGAAGCCTTCCTCTTGGGCACTCCACCGCTACGACGCCAACACCCTCCTTGCCATCAACCCTGGACGCCACCTCGCCTGCCAGGACCAACCTCTGCTCCGGACTGGACTTTGCTATCGCCATCACTGACGGCTCCCGTATCGCTCGCATGGAGCACCACCTACAGAAGCACTCTTCAAACTGACCACACACTCTAATGACCCAAGGGTGACCATGGGCCACCTCAACTCCCAGATCCGGACCAAGCCCAAGCACATCCTCTGCGGCACCCTCATGTGCAGGGTTCGGGCCATGGCCCCCCATTCTCCAATACCATTGTAGACCTCATTGCACCTCAGGGTCTCCCATCGACCTATGACATCCTACTCGGTGAACTCAAGTTTCACCTGGACAACCCCAGTGACCAGGACACCACCCCCTCCTGGGGAAGGTCCCCTAAATCAAACGCAAGCAGTAAGTCACCTCAACAAGCCACATAGCAGGACACACGGTCGAGCACATTGCCTCTGCCAGCGGGAACTTAAACTACAGCCACAACACTGGACTCTCCTGGTCGGACCATCATTGGTAACATCACGTCTTCACCTTGCCCACCAGACACCACCACCATCATCGCACCCCCTCGCAGCTGGATCAAGGCCACCGAAGAACGTTTTGTCCACTCCCTCCACAACAACACTCTTCCAATGCTTCCAAATGATGAACTGCAGCGCGCAACCACCGCCGATAGATCTCTAACAGCGCCGACATTTGGGCACCCCTGATCCACAGCACTGCGTCAGTACCTTCCGCCTGCCGTGAGGGTGACGCAGTGCCACAGGGATAGGCTGGCCCCATGCACTGCTGGAGTTGCATCATGGTTGTGACACAACTGCAGCAATGCGTGACTTTAGCGCAGACAGATACGTCAGGATTCCTGACGTATCTGTCATTACCTGCGTCATGGGGTGCTGTCCAGTGAATACAGCACATCCATGTTGTCGCAAGTAGGGCGTAGTGAGAAGTGTTGCAACGCTGTCTTTTTGCAGTGCTGCAACACTTTTCATGACTGGGGCCCAGGAATGCGCACTATCTTATTGATTGTGCGCATTCCTGCACTGTAGTTTTGTCGCAGGACAGCAATGCAACATTGCTTGCAGCGCTGTCCAGCACCAAAACATGCTGTCATGTGGCCCCAAGCATTATCCCAATTTTGAAACCAGCTATTTTCTGGTCTTAAGTAACTGGCTCTAACTGCAGTTAGAGCCAGTTTTTTTGGCCTTCAGAAGTTCAAGGATCCCCTTGTGAATATGGAGTAGTGTTGTTTGCGGGCGTGTTTGCACGGGAACGCCTCTCCTGCATATAATTATCGCTAACAGAAGTAGCGATCTTTATAAAGGATGTTTTCGCCAAAACACTGTCGCTAACGGTTGTTAGCGACAGCTTGGTAATAGGGCGATAAGAGTATCGCCGCATTAGCGGCAGAAAAGTGCCGCTAACGTGGCGATAAGTCCTTGTGAATATGCCCCTGAGTAATTTGGAGCGGCAAGATGCACTCTTTCTCTTGGGTCGTGAACCACCATATGGATGGCAGAGTTTAAAAAGTCTACTCAGTTTTTTGACCCAAACAAGAAGCCACGTGATCAATGTACTTCATATTTATCAAATCCTGCCATGGGAATTAAATGGTTTGGGGAACTGTTTACTCGTTTTGAAAGATTTGGGTTACATGTGTAGCAAGGGAAAATGCAAAATGGCTGCTAATACAGGGATGTCCCAGGCATCCTCCATTCGTCAATACATCTGTGGGCCTCACGCTCATTAAATGTAGCAAATCTTTTCCTGCATTAGATTTGGCACAGGGACAGAGTCCTGGTGTATCTTGATGGGCGCTATATGGTGGATTAATTTACCAGCACTATAACGGACTCCTTTCACATGCACAAGAGCTCACTTATGAGTTTTACATAAGGGGCTCATTTTACAGGCCCAACCCTCACTATTTTACTAGTTCTCTTCGTATATATTTCTTAGTCGTGTTTAAGTTTTCGTCAGTCGGCTGCCCATTCTTCTTCTTCTCCGGATAAACAAAGAAAAGGAACACGCAGTGTTCTCTGCTTTGTGGAAACTGCAAACACCTTTCATTCCTAAACTGGTCAGACCTGTGGGTCCGCCTGAAATCTGTCCTTCTGAAACTGTGCGGCACCTGGCTCGCAGAATCATACGGATTTTACCAGGCATGGGGTTGAGATGAACCATTGTACACTTTAGATCTGACTCACCTGATGCCGAACCTGGAACCTAACTTCTAAGTCCAGTTACACAATGTTGTTGTGATTCATAACACATCATGGAACAACATGAACTTTAACAGTATTTAAATGTGTACATCGGGAGGCAGTTTCATAGGTAGAAGGCACATTTTTTACCAGCACTGCACACTAAACTTTTCATTACAGTGACATAAGGAAACCTTAAACCCCCCCCCCCCCCCCCCCACCCCGGGGCCCCCTCCCCCCTCGCAATGCCCATACTCTCGAACTGATAATCTGAGGGGGGCCCCTTTTATGTATAGAAGACTCGCTCCCCTCCCCGCACTGTGGGGGCTGCGGGGGTGTCCGTTATGCCCCATGTTCATTCAAATACTTGTACAATCAGAGTGGACTACATTATGTGGCAAGAAAAGGAAAATTATGCGGTGCAGCACAGTACGTTTTCTGACAGCATTATTTAATTATCCTGTTATTTGTATGCATCAAAGATTAACTTGTAAAAACATAAGTGCCAGGCTCTTGTCAGGAGGCCACTGCAACTTGCACGACTCATTGCCCTGCCACCGCTGCCAATGACAGAAGCAACACCACTACTAACCATCACACTCCCATAAGTGTGACAATTCAGACTATTACAGGCCCCCAAAGCTATAAGAATGGTTTTGGCGGCAGGTAATAGTCATTTTAATGTACATTTAACTAATAATAAACTGTTGTTGTGGTTATCTCTAAATTAACTAGATAGCGCCATCTTGTGGCAGGCTGCCACAAGTGCCGGTGCTGACAATTAAGTGCCGGTGCGGAGCACCGAAAACCACTGGCACAAATTAAGCACTGGACTATGCATGTTACCACTTTTAGAACATAGAATGTCAGGCAGCAACAATCCTCAGTATGACAGGAAACAACTTGAGCACAGTACTCACCAGTCTGACCACCGAATGCTGTCCATCCCGGACCGCAGCTTCTCATGTTACACGAGATGCTGCGGTTCAGTAAACTTTATTCGCCATACACAGCATTCCGTGGACTCTCTCCGAATTTGATAACCTGTCGAACCCATTTACTCGAAATAAGGATAGCAGTGCCACTGAGATCGATATTGGATATAGTGAAATAAATATTGGATGTAGTGAAATAAAAATTGATGGTCAGACTGGTGGAAACACCAAAAAGACAGACCAAGAAAATATACTATTATTCATAGGATTTTGCCCTGAGGAAGCCTATGTTATCGTCCTACTAACCTCGCAGCGGACAGCACGAATTACCTGCACAATTGAGTGTAGGAGTTTTTAAGCCAGCACAGCGCGCGGAATTAGCCGCGCGTTTTTTAAACCGAGTGCCCGTTTCTTCTTGTAAACACATTGTTTATTTTATTATTGGTTGTACCCGTGTTTAACAATTGTCAGAGTAGCACTTACCTGCATTTTAAACTGGGACCTTCACTGCGCTTTTCGCAGGTCGTTAGTCGTTAGTCTGGGACATTGCATCGCCGCCATCTTGGGGGTAGTGTAGAGGACTCTGTAGAGGCGCCACTTCCGCGTGTGCTCTAGTTGGAGACACAGGAGGCGGGGCCCCTACTTAAGACGAGGGGAACAAGCAGTTCATTCCTTGACATCGTCCTACTAACCTCGCAGCGGACAGCACGAATTACCTGCGCAATTGAGTGTAGGAGTTTTTAAGCCAGCACAGCGCGCGGAATTAGCAGCGCGTTTTTTAAACCGAGTGCCCGTTTCTTCTTGTAAACACATTGTTTATTTTATTATTGGTTGTACCCGTGTTTAACAATTGTCAGAGTAGCACTTACCTGCATTTTAAACTGGGACCTTCACTGCGCTTTTCGCAGGTCGTTAGTCGTTAGTCTGGGACATTGCATCGCCGCCATCTTGGGGGTAGTGTAGAGGACTCTGTAGAGGCGCCACTTCCGCGTGTGCTCTAGTTGGAGACACAGGAGGCGGGGCCCCCACTTAAGACGAGGGGAACAAGCAGTTCATTCCTTGACATCGTCCTACTAACCTCGCAGCGGACAGCACGAATTACCTGCGCAATTGAGTGTAGGAGTTTTTAAGCCAGCACAGCGCGCGGAATTAGCAGCGCGTTTTTTAAACCGAGTGCCCGTTTCTTCTTGTAAACACATTGTTTATTTTATTATTGGTTGTACCCGTGTTTAACAATTGTCAGAGTAGCACTTACCTGCATTTTAAACTGGGACCTTCACTGCGCTTTTCGCAGGTCGTTAGTCGTTAGTCTGGGACATTGCATCGCCGCCATCTTGGGGGTAGTGTAGAGGACTCTGTAGAGGCGCCACTTCCGCGTGTGCTCTAGTTGGAGACACAGGAGGCGGGGCCCCTACTTAAGACGAGGGGAACAAGCAGTTCATTCCTTGACATCGTCCTACTAACCTCGCAGCGGACAGCACGAATTACCTGCGCAATTGAGTGTAGGAGTTTTTAAGCCAGCACAGCGCGCGGAATTAGCAGCGCGTTTTTTAAACCGAGTGCCCGTTTCTTCTTGTAAACACATTGTTTATTTTATTATTGGTTGTACCCGTGTTTAACAATTGTCAGAGTAGCACTTACCTGCATTTTAAACTGGGACCTTCACTGCGCTTTTCGCAGGTCGTTAGTCGTTAGTCTGGGACATTGCATCGCCGCCATCTTGGGGGTAGTGTAGAGGACTCTGTAGAGGCGCCACTTACGCGTGTGCTCTAGTTGGAGACACAGGAGGCGGGGCCCCTACTTAAAGCTGCCATGACAACGCGCAGCGGTGACGCGCAGCGGAAGCGCCGTCTCAGCGCCGGAGTCACGCCAGAGTCCAGCCCGTCTGTGCCCGTCCGGGCCCAGACGGGCGAAGGGCAGGATACTATGGCGAAACCTAAGTCCGCGATGCGTTCTTACGAGCGCAACGAATTTATGGCTCTTCGGCATGCACTACCTAACAGCGAGGATCTGTTTACGCGACGTCCTTCCCCCCCTTTCGTCAGAGAGGTAAGGAGGAATCCCTCGGCTACTAAAGATAAAAACGACCTGGCTATCGGTCTGCTAAATTGCAGATCCCTCCCTCGTCATGCGACAGAAGTCAATCTGCTCATCCAAGACTCTGCCCTAGACGTTTTGCTTCTAACGGAAACGTGGTTGACCCCCAGCTCCGATGCAGACATCGTGGAGGCCCTTCCGCCAGGCTACCTGATTTGTCATGTAGATAGACCAGAGGGGCGAGGGGGTGGCCTCGCCATTATTTACAGGAGCCTGTTCGTTTGCAGGGCACAGAACGGCCAACTCTCGGATTGTGAGAGCTGCCATTTCGCCCTCAGGATATCCCCGACACTGTCTATATCGGGCCTGCTGATTTACCGCCCCCCAGGTGTAGTGGGCAATTTTGTGAGTTCCCTTGTTGAATCAGTTACTACTCTGGCCACATCGACGGCTAATTTTATGGTGTTGGGTGACCTTAATTTTCACTTCAACGAGCCCACTGACCAAACGGCTCTGGATCTCCAGAGCGTTTTAAAAGAGTGTGACCTGAACCTAATTAATTCTGGGCCTACTCACGAAAAGGGACACCTACTCGACCCGATGTTCTCGAACATTCCTCGCCTTACAGCGAAGCCCGCCCTCTCTCTCCCATGGTCAGACCACTTCTTGGTCCCAGCTTGCTGGCAAATTGACCCACTACCTGCACGTACCAAACAGGCCTTCCTAGTGGATAGAGCCTGGTCCAGACTATCGGTTGAGAAATGGACCTCGAAACTGGAAGACACGATCCCTCCTTGTGCGTCGGACCCAGTTACGGCCGACACCAACATCAACAACTGGCTATCCGCCTCCCTTGATACTCTGATTCCTAAAAAGCGAGTTCAAAAGAGGGAGAAACGAGTTGGATCAGCTCCGTGGTATTCGGTAGAACTACGCACCCTTAGGAAAGGATGTAAAAGGATGGAGAGGTTATGGAGGAAGAACTGGGAAGATCATAGGAGAGAAGAATATCGTGCTGCAATGAGGGGCTATAAGTCAGCTGTACGACTTGCGAAAGCCCTATTCTTTGAAGACCGTATTAAATCTGCTTCTAGTTCTTCCAGGGAAAGTTTCAGAGTGCTTAGAGAACTGCTCAAAGTTCCGGAGCCGGTTGCCATGCATGATAAACAAAAAAGCACGGAACTAGCGGAGTTCTTCCACACGAAAATTGAGAAGATCTTAAACTCCCTTCCCCAGCCCAGGTTATCTCAGGACCACGGCAAGCAGATTGGGGGAACTCAGGCCAGAGAGAGCGCTCCCGACCTTGACACCTTTGGCCCAGTGTCAGTGAGCGACGTCGCCAAAACTCTATCGTTGATTAAAAGCGGCTCCCCCATGGACCCGGTTCCCATGAAGTTCCTTAAGCAGGTAACAGCGGCCATTGCAGCCCCCGTGACTGATCTAATGAACGCCTCTTTCACCCAGGGTCTGGTTCCACCCACTTGGAAAATGGCAGTTGTTAGGGCTTTATTAAAAAAATCCAATCTGGATTCTACGGTCCTCTCGAACTTTAGACCCATCTCATTGCTGCCGGGCCTCGGCAAAGTTGCTGAGCGACTGGCCAACAAGCAGCTGTCTGCCTTTTTGGAGCTGAATGGTCTCCTTCGGCCATCTCAAACTGGATTTCGCCCGGGGCAGGGCACCGACACGGCTCTCGTGGCGGTCGTGGATGAGGCCAGACGGATCCTAGACTCAGGAGGATCAGTGGCAGTGATCCTCCTGGACCTCAGCGCGGCGTTTGACACCGTGAGCCATCAGTTGCTGATACAGCGGCTGGCTGAGGTCGGGGTGTCTGGGGTGGCTCTGCAGTGGTTGAGATCTTTTCTCTCGGATCGAACTTACCAGGTTTGGGATGGATCGGAGAGATCTAAATCAATCCCCCTCCAGTGTGGAGTGCCACAGGGCTCCTCGTTGAGCCCTACACTATTCAACGTTTATATGGCCCCGCTGGAGGATGTAGTCTCCCCTTATGACATCAAAATCGTCAGTTATGCTGACGATACGCAGCTAGTTGTTTCCCTATCCCATCTGGCCGACAACCCGGACATTTTGAACTCCTGTCTGGTGGATGTCCATACTTGGATGGGAGAATCCTCCCTCAAGCTAAACGGCTCAAAGACGGAATTACTGCTGCTGGGGAGTAAAGCTACCCTCCTTCCCCCACTCAGCTGGCCTGGTTGTATGGGTGAGCCTCCAGCCCCCAAGGAAGCAATTAAGAGCCTTGGAGTCTGGTTAGAACCGGACCTGTCACTTCGCACTCAAGCCAAGAAAACAGCAGGAGTGTGTTATGCCTTACTCAGGTCGGCTCGGAAAATCTTTCCTCTTCTTCCGTTAACATCGAGGAAGTTGTTGATTCAGGGTCTTATAACATCTAGACTAGATTATAGCAATGCTATTTTCCTGGGCGCCCCTGAATCTACTTTCAAGACCCTTCAACAGGTCCAAAACGCGGCGGCAAGGCTGCTCACGGACATTCCGAGGACGCAATCTGCGAAACCGGCACTGAAGGCATTGCATTGGCTCCCTGTGCGGGAGAGAGTGACTTTTAAGGCACTTTGTATTGCCCATAAAATCCTCTTGGGGAAAGGCCCCCTCATTCTAAAAAATCTAGTTACGGCATACAAAGCAAGCAGAACGCTGCGATCAGAGAGGCAACACCTCTTGCTAGTTCCTAGAGTAAAAAAGGCCCGAACAGGCGGAAGAAGATTCTCATTTAACACGGCAAAGCTTTGGAACTCGCTTCCGCTTAAACTACGCGCTGAGCCTTGTACACTGCGCTTTCGCAAAGGTCTTAAAACCTTTTTGTTTCCCGGATAATGTTTCAACGCTGTCCTCCACCTTTCATTGGATGTTTGTCTGGAAGCGCCGGGATGCCCAAGGGTAGCTGCGCGCTATATAAGATTTTAAATAATAATAATAATAATTAAGGCGAAAAGGAATGGAATACAAAGAGAAATTACAAGCAGTGACTGATTCATCTTGCTTCCTTCAGTACTGTGCTTAAGTTGTTGCCTGTTACACTGAGAATTGATGTTGCCTCTCATTCCATGCTCTAAAAGTGATCTATGTATGATCATTTGGTAGCTGGTCATTTTTGAGGTGGGTAACTGAGTTTTGATAGGCGGATAAGTACTTCAGGTGGTGCAGTGATAGAGCCCTTAGCTGCCAATATTTGTCTCTGCATGTTAACAAAGTATAGGCAAGGTTCCGCTTAATTTGCACCAGTTCAACATCCAAATACAGCATTAACCAACTGAAAGGTGACCAGTCAACCTTAGCGAATTGCATTCCGCTGCACAGAAAGGTGTTTCTGCATTTTTAGCAATATTTGATCTGTTTGAGTTAGGAACAAAATTGTTGTTAAAATCAGGAGTAAGCAGCAGATGATCGATTATGTGGCAAATTCATAATTATTCAGAAACGTCTGTGGCTGTTTCAGTTGCCTAATTCCAATTGCCCTGGATGTGCTTCATTTTCTTTTTTTGACATTGATTATTTGTTTAGAGTCTCTGACTTTGACACCATGTTCACCCACTTTCTTTCAGTCGTCACATACTCTTCGGTTTCTTGGTCTGCCTCTGAGGTATTTTTCGTTATCATATAATGTTTAAGCAGTGTGTGTGTTGATCCTTTTCAAGAATACCTTGGATATTCAGAGTGTTTGAATCAGCCTGCTGCAATGCCTACAAAGGCCCTCATTACTTGCGGCATTTATTCACAATTCTGTCCGTAATTGCCAACGACATCAGGAATGACAGTTTTCCTGGGTGCAGTAATAATGCATATTTTGCGGAGGACTAAATCTACAGGCCATAGCGCCAGGTGATGAAGTATCTCCATGTTATATTACCATACCAAAAAATGTGCACAGCCCCTCTCCCCAAGCCAATTGTGGACCCTGGGAACCTCAGCCCCTAAGCCAAAACATATATAGTAAGTGTAGGGGGGCACACGAACCTTAATAGGTCATGGGAGCCCCATCCCTCGAGGGTGAATTCTAATAAAAAGGGGAGGGTGGCAGAGTGGCCACCTACCCCAAACCTTAATACGACCCGGGGCCCCACCCCTTGGGGCCAAATTCGATAAAAAAAAGGAGGGAGCCATGTGGCCCCTCTCCCCCAGTCTTTTATTGCCCGTGGGACCCCATCCTTCAGGGCCTGTCCAAATTATAGGAGTGTGCTGGTGGCCCACCCTGGGCACCCATCAAGAAGCAAGTTAAAGGCCGTGGGGGGAGTGTTCTCCCACCCAGCATGAACATTTTTAAATCTCTCACCAGCTGGGAGCAGACATGCTTCCCTGGCCCACACTCTTTTGGGTAAGGCCATTTGCTGCCGCTCAGCCGGAGATTTAAAAATGCTCCCACCAGGAGGGAGCAAACATATGGTTTCCTGCCTGTGCTGGTGCGGGCAGGGAAACTACTGTGACTCAGGGGTCTTGGAGCCTGCCCCAGGAGATGAGGTCCCAAGGCCTGTAGAGGCTCAGGGAGGGGGGCTACGCTGCACCCTCCTGTGTACGTTTATTTATGCCCAGGAGAATGGGTTCCCCGGGGCCCTTCTAAGGCTTGGGGAGGGGTGGCCACATGGCCCCCTTCCATTTTTTATAGAATTCAGCCTGGGGAAGAGGTCCCTGGCGCCTATTAAGGATCCTGAATGGGGGCTGCATGCCCCACTCCCTTCATAGTATACCTCAGCCCAAGGGATGGAGTCCCCAGGGCCTCACAGAGGCTCAGGGCAGGGGAACCACATGCTTTTTAAAACAAAATTGCTTTAGATTCACGTTTCCTCTGTGAATTCATGGCAACATTAAAAAAAAAAACAGTTTTTGGGTATCCCTACCCTGCCCCCTCATGCTTTTTTCAATTTTTATTTAAGACTTGCGACCAAGGGCCTGATTATGATGGAGATGGGACTGCAACAGTCAGGCCGTCGGTGGCGGTTCCACCGCCATCGGACCCTGCTTGAACGCCTGCCGCATTATGATGGCGGGCAGAAGGAATGCGGGCGGAGTGACCTACCACCACAGATCTGATGGGCGGTAGCTGCGCAGGCACCACCGTAGGTATTGCAATGTCCATTTGTACCTGCCGTTTCATGGCGGTAAACCTGCCATGAAAAGGCAGGCGGAAACTGACTTGAGGGCCCGTAGCGGGCCCCCCTTCCCCCTAGCCCTCCAATATGGGCTCTAGGGGGATATGCAAAATGTGTTTTTTTTGTATTGCAGCTTGTGCTGCAGCCCACAGCATACGCCGCAATACAAAATATACACATTGCAACAGCCTTGCAGGCGGTCACATTGTAATACCGGTAGCGGGACCGCTGTCAACTAGTCGGGCGGTCCAATTCCCGACAAGTCTGACCACCATCAAATCAGGCCTTCAGTCCAGAGACTTGAGATGGCCGCCGCCACATAGTGGTGGATGTGTTGGCAGCCAATCAGATCTCTCCAAGAGATCCATTGGGTCCGCAGATCCTCCGCAACATGATATATACAAAGATTTGAGCATTAATTGCTCAAAGACTACTGAACAGAGTTACACCAAATCACAAAAGCACAGTTTCTGGAGCAAGATCTAGCTTTCTGCAAAATGTGTGGAAATCTGTTCAGAGATTTGCGAAGTAGCTGTGTCTAAAGCTCTTATGGAAAAATGAATGGGGAAAACATGTTTTGGGACCCCTCTTTTTCTGCCCCCCTGCTTGACAGATCACCCCCAAACTTTCCAGGGTTAAAGGAGCTGAGGTGAAAAAATGTTTTGGGGACATTTTTGTGAAGATTTGCCAAAGATTTAAGCAAACCAAACAATGAATTTTCATCAATTGCCCCCAAAGCCGATGTACCTCATTTGGTCAGGTAAGAGCTCGGTGTGGGTCGCAAGCCAAATCGACCTAATAAATCCAAACAAGTCATGATGCATGAATTATCACAAGAAACACCAGCACCAAGAGATACAATCCAAAGTATTTGTTTCCTACTGAGCTGTAGCAACTAATTTCACTCATTCTCTGACCTTTCTTAAACCAAACAAGTTAATTTATATTTTCATCAATATACATCTAAACTAATAACAGTTAAGGGCCTCATTACGATATCGGTCGGAGTTTCCTCCTCCCTACATGACTCGGATTCCGGACCGACCAATGCGCTGTCGGCAGTTCCTCCCGATCGATTACGATACGACCGAACATTGTTCAGTCGGATTCCAATTCATTCCTATTTGCCCGACAAAACAGGCTCCTATGGGGAAATGGGGGTTGTGAGGAAAACTCTGCACCCTGTCTCAGGCACCCCATGGGGCCTGTCACACAGTGCAGGTTTTTACAGGGGGTCCCTTAGGTACCCCGTTGGCCCCCAACCAGAGGCCGCAGGATGAAGGGGGCTCTGATAGACTCCCCAAAAGTCACTTTCCGGCAGTCTTTTTGTGTCAGACAGGTAGACTTAGAAATGCCATTGGAAACCAACATTGTAATCACAGTCCGTAGAGCTGTACGATGCAGGTCGGACCAACTCAAATTTTGAGAGAGCTGGTCAGAACCAATTCGGAAAGACTGTGCGGTTTAGAAACTGACCGCAAACATCATAACCGATCGGTCGGATTGTAAACCGACCGAGTCGGTCAGAGGGGTTCTGACACGCTTTAGGAGATCCGACAGTCGAGAGGAGGCTCTCCGCCCGACATCGTAATTGGCCCCTAAGTTTGGTTTGTGGACATAGAAGAAATCCAATACAGTTCCCAATGTAACATAGACAGAGAATAAATATATACACATGTTCTGATCCCACTAATGTGAACATTGAATAGCTGTTTGTTATGAAATCCAATTAAAATAAATAAATAAATACAGCCTCATTTTCAACTTTCCTATGTTACCAACACTCTTAGGGTATGTTATCCAAATCTAGTCCCTGTACACTTTCATCTTAATACAATTCTATCTGAGGGGGCCCAATGCAGATAAGTTCATTGAAGTATGTGGGCTATTGTCAGTCTCTTTTCTCAAGACATAGACAGAAAAAGATACATGTTCATTAAGTTATGATCTTCTATAGGTTATGTTTATAAATGGGGACAGCTATTTTATCCTATCCAATAATGTCATCCCCATATGGGGTATCTGCCGATAATCCAATATTAAATTAGAGACTTTCATAGAACCATGAAACATTGTGCTTATTAAAAATAACAAAATTACCTACAATTAATATTGTTTATTATTCCACATTAAAATATATATATTTCTTTAAGTTTAATAAACTTTATTACTTTTCCCTATACTTTACCAGAGATCACCCGAGGTGGAAATCTCAGCCTACGTTTGAAAAGTTACTAGTAGTAACTTCATTCTTGTAAAGTCTGTCTTAGATGTCTCCATCCCTTAGTTTCAGGGAGAGGAGACATGTAAGTCTTCATTTTGGAGTAACTTTACACTCAGAAATGGCGATTAACAAAAGAAATATACAAGAGTAAATTTACGCTTTGTGAATAGAGCTCAATATGATTACAGGTTTCCAAGAGTTCATTATAGTGGTTACACCAATATCTGCATATTGTTCCTCTTTGAATAGAAGTCTGGATCAACTTGTGATCCTCCAATAATGCCAAGAACATATATTAACAATGTCCCCAGTGTAGGTATTACTTGGTCCAGTGTTGCCACCCTTTAAATCTGGGCTACTTATAATGGAGCCATGGAAGACTGATCGCATAATCACTCACTCACTCCTAGTTTTCCATCTGATGCTCACTCATTCATGCAGTATGTTTCATTACTCAATCGCTTACTCAATCAGTCACCTATGTGTTCACTCACTCAATTACAGAACAAGGGAGTAAAGGCTTTTATGAATAACACTCTTATGTATAAGCCTTATTTACCACGGCGGTTAATTACTAGGGGTGTGCGAAATTTGCTTTGTTGTAATTACTTGAAGTTTCAAGCAAATTAAGTTAAATTACGTATAATTATGCAAGATGTCAATCCATCATTTAGAGCTATCTTTTATCACTAATAGCATCCTAGTGCCAATTTTCGATGCCAGGATGCATTTCACGCTAAAAAATAGTGTGAAAAACACACATACCACAAACAACAGCTGTTCGAGCTCTAGTCGTTAATGCTATTTCCAAGCAATCTTGGTAACATTTTGCAATGAATGACTCAAAATTATAGAACTTAATGGCATAATTTATGAAATTTTACGTGACACACTCAATGCAAAATTCTCCAAATCACACAAATTACCCCCTCATAATTTAAAATCCGCCTGGGCCTAAAGCTGAAATTAGATCAAGTAGAGAAGGAGACAATAGGACAAATCATGAAGCAAAAAAATAGTCTTAACGGGCCCGATTCACAGAATTAACTTAAGACAAAATTCTAAACTTACTACTTTTGGTATTCACAGAATGCACTTACCACTTTTGGTATTCACAGAATGCACTTACTACTTTTGGTATTCACAGAATGGATTTACGACTACTAACTTTACGTACGCACTCGGGCCGGAAATTCCGGCCCGGAGGCGGAGCTTCCGGCCCGGAGGCGGAGATTATGAATCTCCACCACTGGCCGGAAGCCCCGCCTCCGGGCCGGAAGCTCCGCCTCCGGGCCGGAATTTCCGGCCCGAGTGCGGACGTAAAGTTAGTAGTCGTAAATCCATTCTGTGAATACCAAAAGTAGTAAGTGCATTCTGTGAATACCAAAAGTAGTAAGTGCATTCTGTGAATACCAAAAGTAGTACGTTTAGGATTTTGTCTTAAGTTAATTCTGTGAATCGGGCCCAACGTTTTTACGTAGGGGGACAAGAAAAGAGAACGGAATTGTCCGTTTTGCCTTTCAGACTTCATCTTTCTTGCTTTCCTTTATTTTATTTATTTTAAGTTGACGAGCTATGCCACACGTCCCTGGCAAAAAATAGCAAACGTTTTTGTTTTGGGTCCAGCAGTGTGTAAGTCTATCTGCTTATACTATGGCTGATGAGCTAGCTAAGCGACAGGATTGCTTTTATTCCACCTGATCGTGATTGTGTCAATGTTACAAGAGACCAAAGGCACCGAGTACTGGCTACCATAGCATACTCAATGACTAGTCATGGGACTCACTGATCAAAGTTCAAATCGCAAATTACTTGTGTATGAAATCAAAGTCTGTGAGACCCAGGCCTACCATGGACATCCACGCTGCTTCTGATTACATCCAGAAATTTCTAAGTAAGGTGCAAGACTTTCTGATGAAATCCAAAGCATCCTTTAATTAAACACGAAGTGCAGCGAAAGTTGTATGTGACCTAATACTGACACAGCTTCATGGAAAACCACCAGGGGCCCTGTTACACATAGAGGGGCAAATTTACAATAACTGGCGCTTCCCTGCATATCAGCAGGGATGCACCAGTTATTGTGCGCCACAGCTCCGCCACCATGGATGCGCCGCATTTACAATGCGGCGCACCATTGGGCAAAAACGGCACAGATGCGTGACGCATCTGTGCCGTAAAAGTGGCACATTGCTGGAGTTGCATCGCAAGCACGACGCAGCTCCAGCAATGCTCTGGGGGGCTCTATCTTGTTAATGCTGCGTCAATCCTTACGCCTGCTTCAGGCAGGCGCAGGGTTTTGACGCAGCATGGGCCGAAAAGTGACTGAGTGAAATCTTGTAGATTTCACTCATCCACTTTTAGGAGGCGTTCCTGCGCCGGAACGCCCCCCCCTGTGCAGAAACGCCTACATGTGGCGCAGGGCTTTACGTGACGCATCTCCCAGATGCATCACGTTGTAAGTACCCCGCACAATGACGCAGGATTTGTGCTGCCGCTGCGTCCCAAATGTGACGCAACTGTGGCGTAAAAGAGGTGCAAGGGGCTTGTAAATCTGTCCCAATGTGCACATTCCCTGTTTGCCCCACAGTGCACCTTAATACAGGTACGCTGGGCGCAAACAGGGAAAGTGTGCCCTATTACATTGAATGTGCTGCCCCCAGGGCAGCCGCAAAGTTGTGGTGCCCTGGGGGCAGTGCATTCAAGTGAAATATGGAACGGCTTTGAAGTATCCGCTTTGTGTTTCACTGTGCAGGTGACGACCCGCCTGCACTTTTAAGAGGGAACAGATATCTTCTTGCATGGGGGTACAGTGAGTGATTGCACCTGCCTTTAAGGGGCTGTCTGAGGGGGGTCATGGACCTCCTTTCCTCACTCCGGAGGACTGTCATAAGGTGGTGCACTCACAGTGTGCCACCTTTTAGGTAACGCACTTTCAGTGCACCTCCTGTCAGCTTCATTGTCTCTGCGTCTATAATACGGCGTGGGTGCAGAGGCAAAGGTATTCCCTCATTTGTATGCGGCCATGCGCCTATGCAAATGAGGGAATGCCTTCTGGTGATACTATATGTGTGCCATCACTATCTGCATTACAGAAGGGGCCCCACAAGCGTCTGCGGCTCTTTCTGTAATCCCAAAGTGCCCTAGGGGCGCGTAAAGTGGGTGCACACACCCGTTGCGCCCCCGGGGCACTTTCCATCATACGTCCCTAGATGTTATATTTGGTCTGAATTCATCGAGAAGAGGTCAGTCATTTGACCACTGTCTTGACAATGTGAGACAGCTTGAAAGGGTGAGGGGCTGCTCTTGTTTGGAGTGGCAGTGACAGGGGTGGGTTAGGGGAGGATCACCCACTGCAATGCCCATGGAACGCCTCCCTTGCACAGAGTAAGGCAATGCATTGATTTGTGCTGCGTTTTCTTACTCAAGATTTATGATGCCACACAAAGCCACGCAAGGTGGCTTTACCTGGCTTCTTAAATCTGACTCAGAGCCTTGTGTCATGCATGTATCACTTTGCGTGGTGCAAATGTGACTCTAGGGCGCTCATAAATATGACCCCATGTGTTTAGGGGGAACACCACAGCGCGGCAGTATTCCACTCAGAGAGTGCATCTGCTGCAAGCAGGCGAAGCCTTCTGGCAGAATACTGGGGGGAAAGACACTATGCATTGAAAGTTTGATTTCCACATGTTTTCCCCCAAAACTCATTCTCCCGTTTATTTCCCCCCTTAGGAATTAATGCTGCCACTGGTAATGATAAATCCAGGGTAGAGAGAAAATGTTTATGGTCCAGTCATAATGAGAGTTCTAATGGAGACATTAGGCCCCCTGTGTTGGCCCCATGCATTCACAAATTGTATAAAAACGGTGTTTTCAAGAAATTCGTGAATCATAAGGATGGTGAGAATGATGCAATCTTGATAAACCGCCCCACCTCTGGACATTTCACCATCTAGAAAAGGGTGCAGTATTTCCACTTCCCAAATGTCCATTGATGTTTGTAGAAGTATTTATAATATGGATATTCCAGCATCACAGATTTACCGAGATCACTGAATTACTGGGTATGGAGATACACATAATGGGAGCCTTGAGTGGTCCAGGGTACTTAAGTTTCCACATACCTAGAGGTTTTTCGTCAATATTACACTATATGTACATTATTTACTTGCTCTTTTTGGTTTTTTGGGGAGGATGGATTTCTCATAGAGCCCCCTCTACCAATCCATGCCCTTATTTGTCAATTGCACGCAATCACGTCTTTCTTCTCGCAATCATGCACCGCAAGAGTATGAGATGATTGAGATCTCGCGCCCGTGAGCAACCGCATGGGTAAGTTGTCGAGCCGCGATCACGCAGAAAATACCGCGAACGGGCGGGAAAAAAACTTCTGCGTCTTCGCGATATTTCCGCGTGTTTGCGGAGATTTTTAACATTTTCGCGATAGTTTGCGAAAGTGAATTTCGCAAATTCCGCCCACCCCTAGTTACGACACTGTGCCTGATGCATTTGTATCCATTCTATGAAGCTTGGGATCACCATAACTAAAAATCAGATAGTAATGTGTCTCTTTCTGGTTACATGAAACCACATGACATCCTGGTGAACGTGGTGAGGCGGGGGTATAATTAAGTAAATAAATAATACCTATTCCGTCATCTGTCGACGTCCCCCCCACCCCGCCCTGTCCCGCCCCACTGCGCTTACCTGTACCGCTGAGAATACCAACATAAACCAAGCCATCACACTTCAATGAGAGAGGGGATCTTCCATTGGTTTATATCAGTCCAGGTGTGCGCCTTCATTCAACTACAGGTTTCGTAAAGCGCTCCCAGGGTACTTTCAGCTGCATCAGATCACAGACAGTGATGATAGAAGGACAGCTGATGAGGGGGAAGAGGAAGTTAAAGTGCAGCTGGATAGGATGTATGACTGTATCTGATAATCTTCTGTTGCAACCCTTGTTCTATATGGAGTGTAGATGCAAGCAAGTCTATAGCGCAGTTTTATTAGTTCCAATACAACCATGTTCCTACCATTCCTGGAATTGGGTTTAGGCTTTGAGTTAGGGTTTGACTTATTCCAGAGTCTACGACCTCGTACACCTTGGAATCTGCCTCTGTGTTTAAACCTCTTGCATCGCAGCGCGCGCTACGAAATTCGTTTTATTTATTTAATTGTTTACTTACCTGTAATTATCCATACTCCGGTTTTTAGAACCCCCCCACCCTGCCCCTCCCCCGCCCCGCCTTACCGCCCCACGGAACTCCCTCCACGGGCCGCGGCTGAGTCTCTGCAACCTTGCAGTGAGTTTCTGGAGTAATCAGTGTAGTTGATACTACAGTCATTCTGTGGCTGCTCTAGAGCAGCGGGGGATATTAAAAAGAATAGTGAGAGTTGCATATGGACACAGTGTACTACTGCACTGGTATGCGTAACAAAAGAAAGATCGAATGCTTTTGGGAAGATTCAAAGAGGGGCAGCCAGACCCGGTGGCCTTACAAGGATAGTAAAATGGGCTCAGATTCTCATAAAACTAGATTATCACTCTTGACTTAATCATGCCCAGGAAGTTCTCCTTCATCTAGTGGAACACTTAGGGGCATATTTACAGTGAAAGGGACGGAGCACAGCGTTAGCCTTCTTGGCTTAACGCCGCGCTCTGCCACATCTGAAACGCAGGGCTGCACCGTATTTACAAGGATACGGTGCAGCCCTGCGTTTCCACCTGCGCTGGCGCTAATTTAGCCATCTAGCGCCAACGCAGACACCTTTGCACCATAGTGTAAGGGTGCCTGTGTTGCAGGGGAAGATTGCTCATGTGCAGGAAGGTGTCCTTTCATGCACATAAACAACCTTAATTTGTGTTTTGTAACTTCTGTGTGTGCTGATTAACGCATCACACATAGAAGTTCCAAAACAACATGGGGCAGATTTACAAGCCCCCTGCGCCACCAGTACGTCACTTATTGTGATGTACTGGTGGCGCATTTCACTTTTCCACATTTACAAAGATAGGAAAAGCCACCCTGAGTGACTTTTCCTGTCCTTGTAAATATGTCCCCATCACACGCAGCACTTTGCGTGGAAGGGGCGTTCCATGGGTGTTGCTGTGGGTGTTCCCATGCAACAGCTATAGAACGAGACACATTTCCAGATTTACGAGGAATCATAAATCTGGAAATGCGTGTCAATGCTACGCCTCCCCAGGGGAGGCATAGCAAGGCGCAACGAGGAGAAATGTTTGCATTTCTCTTTGCTTTTTCCTCTTTCAATGCGTTCTGCATTCTACAGCACGCATTGAAAGAGGAAAATGCCTGTAGTGATTGTTTTTGTGCAGGAAGGTGCCCCTTCCTGCACAAAAACAATCTCCCCATGATGCAGGCATCCTTGCACCATGGTGCAAGGGTGCCTGCGCTGGCGCATGGCTGCAGTTTGTGCGCCAGCGCACGGGGAAGCAAAGAGAAGCAGCATATTGTTGTAAATATGTTGCATGCCTGTGCTTTGAAAGTGCCGCAGCGTGCTTGCGTTGCCGCGCTGCGGCACTTTCTCGTAAATCTGGCCCCATTTTTTAAAATGAATTTTTATGTGCAGAAAGGGACACCTTCCTGCACATAAACAATCAATTGCATTTTGCTGTTTCTTTGTGTGTTGCACAACACAGCACACATAGAAACAGCAAAAACAAGGAGAAATTAAAAATTTCTCCTCGTTGCGCCAGAGTAAGACCAGGTTTTCCTGTGTCTTAATTTTGGTGCTGCCCCATATTTACGCCACCCTTGTAAATATGGGACAGCATCAAAATCAATGGGTGTTGCAGTGGAACACCCACCGCAACAGCCATTGCCCTCCCCTTTCACGCTAAGTACAGCATGAAAGGGTGCCATATTTACAAGGCGGCGTTAAGCCATGTTAAGTGGCTTAACGCCGCCTTGTAAATGAGGCAGAGCCCCTATCGCCACCAGAACGTCGAAACAAGTGACGTTGGAGTGGCGATAGGAGCTTGTACCTATGCCTCTGAGTCCAAAGCATGGACATTGATTCACCAAAATGTCGGGCTGCGAGGTAGATCTAACTTAAAAAGGCACGAGGAAGATGCATGAGGTATACAAAGATAGTCCTTGGTATGCAGTTAAGACAGACTGGTCTCCAGGTGAAGCCACAAAGTATTAGATTGCAACAGCCAGGGTCGGACCAGCCTATAGGGCAATCAGGCAGTGCCCGATGGGCCTGTCTGACATGTCAGTGTGTGGGCCTGCTTCATGGTATGCTGGGCAGGTGTTTACTGTTCCCAGGTATAAAGAAATATTGCCTGCAGCTAGCTCAAGTCCATGGAGGTTTCCATACACTGCAAACCCTTATACAGCTTGTATTTGCAAGTTCCATACTGCCCCAATTTGCAAACACGGGTCCCTTTTTTAGCTATTTATTTCTTAAATGGAGGCCACTTTTATTTTGGTGCCTGGGCCTATTTTCTGTTCCAGTTCGACGCAGGATAACCCGGAAATAAAGTCCATTTTCATTTCAGCGAGGAGAACAACAGGACTGTGACATCACTCCCTACACTCCCTGTGACGTCACTGGTAGTTGTGCATTCTAATTAGCGACCCTGCTTTATTTATATTTTTATACGTTCCCTAACAATAATAAGGACAGCACTGCAGCTCATTTCCTAAAACCCATCTTTACTCTGTCATTGCGAGTGGTCTCTTAACAGCTTCACAAGGCCCACGGGGTTTCACTTCCCAGACAATACCTCGAGGTCAAACCTGAAGGACGTGTCCTCATAAAAGCTCCGCAATTGAAGGGTGATAATTGAAATTCAGCGCAGATGCACTGATTTCTCCGCGTTATTTATTCTCTATTATCCAATAGTTGCCTAGAGGGGTTGTTATTGCAATATCACTAATGCCAGCAGTGACATTACAAGCCGACAATTACCGGGTTCCTGGTAATGGAGGCCTTAAAAATTACCTCAAATCTTGCTGCAGACCATCCGTTCACCTCATTGGCTGTGGCTAAAGCTGGAAAACTCCGACTGTCCGTGCAGCTTCGTAAATTTCCAAAAAGCAATTATTTACTCGTAATCGTTTTCATAACATCCATTTAATTTTTCCTGTTTTGTGTGGTGCTGCATTTGTTTAGAACCCCGCATTCCGTCAATTTGTCTCTCAGGCTAAGAACGCTAGTAGAATATTGTTTCCAGGAACGTTCCCTCGCCGAGATAGCAGAGGAACTCATCAATTCAGTCCGGGAATCTTCGCTGCGGGGAATGTGATGTACCGAATAAAATTCTCTGAAGATTGTTTTATGCTTACTGCAGAAGCGTGCGCCACCTGGTGGTCAAATGACCTGTAAATCAATGCTGCAAAGTACCAGACATTATGAACGTCCGTTTTAGAGCGTGCAGTCTGCAGGGAGTAAAGAAGGACGCTGCACTGCAAACTAAGCACTGCCTTTAGCCCTCCCTGCGGGGAGGGCTAAAGGCAGTGCTTAGTTTGCAAAAACAGTAAGTGCCAGGGCCCTTCTCGGGAGGCCACTACAGCCCGCACCACCCACTGCCCCTGCTGCCAATGACTACACAAACACAACTAGCAATCATCATACTCCTACAAGTGTGACAATTCAGACTTTTCCAGGCCACCCGAAGCTATAATAATGGCATGAGGGGCAGGCATGATTCTTTTTTAATGAATATTGACTTATTAAACACTACTGTTTAAACACACTTTCCGAGGTCTGCTTAATTCCACCTGATTGCTATGTGTGGTGTTGGTATAATTGTCTAAAGCGCCAGGATACCCTTCGGGTGACAGTATGCGCTATACAAATATGCCATACAATACAATACAATACTGTTATGTCATCTCAAAATTGGACAGATAATGCCACATGTGGTGGACTGTCACTAGAGCCGGTGCTGTAAATTCAGTGCCGGTGCCAAGCACCGGAAACCACCAGATCAAATTAACCACTGGCACTAGGCATTCAAAGGAACCTCGTTCAGACCAATGTCAATGACATGGGAGACTCAGGATCCCTCATCGCATTCTGCAGGGAGGGGTATCATTTTTGGTTACACCATTGAAAGTGCGTAATAAATTGTTTTTTTCAGTGCATATATTTAGAAGAACTTTTTAGGGCTTATTTAAGAGCCCTTGCATCACTTTTGCGCCACCGGTTTCTCACTTTTTGTGACGCACCAGCAGCGTAAAAAATTGGCCATGTTGCGTCATATTTACAAAGTGACGCATCTAGGTAGATGTGTCACTTTGTAAACTCATGCGCCACATTATACCTGCACCAGGATTAATGTGTGCAGAGTGGGCGTTCCGACGCAAGTAAGCCTCGTAGAAGAGACGCAGTGAAATCTATGAGAATTCACTGCGCCACTTCTAGGACGCAAATGCGTCAATATCTTACGCCTCCCTCACAGCAGGCGTAAGACTGATGCAAGCACATTTGAAATGGGAATTGCCCATGTGAAATGACCCATTGCTGGAGTTGCATCACTTTTGTGACACACTCCAGCAATGCATCATTTTTGTGTCTACAGATACGTCAGAAATACTGACGTATCTGTAACTCCTTGCGACATGATGCGTCATACTGTAAATATGATGCATTCGCAAGGAAGGCTCAAGGAAAAGCGACACATCGCTATTTTCACGCAGCGATGCGTCACTTTTCATAAATGAGGCCCCTTGTCTGTAGGTGTTTTCATCATCAACGACCACCACGTTTAAATACATTTCCATTAATTACACTACTTTTACTTTACAAAACATATTGGAATTTGGAGATAATTGCTTTATCACGACAGTGCCTAATGATCATTCAAAAAATCCACACTGAATAAGGGGTTCATAAAGAATATGCATTATTTTTGCTTTGCTTTATTTCCTGACCTTTCTCTTCACTGTATTTTCTAATAAGTTACTAGACCATATAAGAAGGCGCACCCCTTTCACGTCCTTAAGAAGTAACATACAACTCTATGGGGCTGAACCTCCTAGTGAATGGCCTTCGTGCTTTTGTACTAAAACATCCGCAGCATCTTGTTGGAATCTAGCTTTGACGTCAGAATAGGTGCATTCACCAAAGCTGAAGGCTACAAGCCTTATACCGGAAGGACGTGAATCTAGATCTCAGCCCTGAGCCCACCGACCCTTCGTCAATGGAGGCCAGGTGAACGCGGGCCTGCTCCACACCTCTGCAAAGATATTCTCTCTCTCCCAAATCCCTTTTAACGCAACCAGTTTAAAGGGCCTTTCTTTAGGTCCTTTTGTAGTGGAGAGCTCCTTAATCTTCCACAGCCTCCTTCGTTGTGCATTTGTCGCTGGCGACAAGTCTGGAAAGGCGTGCACCATGCAGCTCTCTTACTCTCTTCTCCCACCACCCTCAGAACCCGTTCTCTCCTTTCAGCATCAACAACTTTAAATACCAGAGGCCGCTCTTTTCAGGAGTAGGTTGTTCTTGCTCAGGTTTTGATTCTAAGGGGCATATTATCAAGCCCCAGCGATAATTATCGCTGAGCGCGCTTAGCGTGCTTTTAATTATCGCCGGCTATCGCTGGAATATATCGCCAAGCTAGCGCGGTATTATCAACGCTTAGGGCTATGGCGATAAATATTCCAGCGATAGAGGGGTTTTCCATGGAACATCGCTGGTTTTCCAGCGATGTTCCATGGAAAACGGCAAAAAGCTTGATGATAGGCCCTGTGGCCTTAGCCCCACAATCCAACTCCCATGTTAGGTATGCCGTAGTCAGGAATTTAACAGACATTAAATTCCTGAGTTAAGGCAATTAAATTTATCGCTACGCCTCGTTGTGAACATCGCGAAGCTGCTTTCGCGGTATTTTTCCATGTTGTTTTCACAGCCACGCCTACTTTGCATCTCATTATCAAGGCGAGGCGTGTGAAAAATGGGAGCTAAGTCAAGGAAATATGAGCTAGCGTGTCCTTGTAAATAGTGCGATATAATTATCGCCGCTTTGCGTCCGAAAAACGGGCACTAAACCGGCGATAATTGTATCGCCGGCCCTTGGTAATATGCTCCTAAAACTTTTCTCCAAGGACAGGGGTTTTCTGCCATGTCCAGATGCAGTACCTTTGAGAGCCATCAGGGTTTGAAGGTCAGAGGTCATACTTCTCGACTCCAAAGCTGAGTCCCGAGTTCATAATGTGGCGCCATTTTAGTTGAGTCTCCAAATGCTCACTCCTAGTGGCAAGTGGACTTCTTTCCATGAGAAGTCATTCAATTTCTTGTTTGCAGACATGTGCCCTTTGCTCCATCTTTCCTTGTGATGAGTTCACAAATCTTCCCCTTGATTCCTGCACTTTCCTTCTCTTGTTAAACCACTCGTTCATGAATATGCCCATTTTGCTCTCCTAGTGACAGAGGACTCGATTTATCCCAAGGTGTCTATCAAAGGGCCACATTCAGAGCTCCTCCGCCCATGGTGGTCCTCTGTCTGCGCGTCTGATTTCTTTCCCAGGCATTGTTCCTAATAGGACAATAACTCTATCCAACAATGGATTAAAAGGCCCAATTACACCAAATCTGTCACACTTGGCTTGGTCTGTGCCCTCTGCAGTGATCACCCTAAACTGCCTTCTTCCTGGGGCTTTAATTCTTTGATCTGTGCAGCGCTCAGCTTCGCTTTCTTGGTGCATTACCTCAAGATGGTGGAAGAGATCAGAACAGGAAGCACTTATAGCTCCTCCCTCCCATGTTATAAAATGATTACCCAGATTCAGTGCCACCCTCATTGATGGGTCCATCTTCCAGGCCTGCAACCACCACTGCCCACTCATTCCCCTGCAAGGGCGCCTCCGAACAATCCCCGCGCTGCTGTACACAGGGAGGGCCTGGAGGGCGGAAAG
Organism: Triturus cristatus; assembly: GCF_964204655.1. Taxonomy (NCBI): domain Eukaryota; kingdom Metazoa; phylum Chordata; class Amphibia; order Caudata; family Salamandridae; genus Triturus; species Triturus cristatus. The sequence continues at coordinate 790,146,478 of NC_140581.1, read as the reverse complement.
GCACCAAACTCCAGGGCATGCAATCTGGTAACGGGTCCAGAGAACAAAGGAGATACACTCCTCACCAGACCATGACCACAGCATTACCGCTTGGAGCTTCTCCCTGCCAAACTGTCCCAAGATGGGTATTCTGCTTCCAGCAGCATCCTTGTTGATGAATATGCAAAGCAAGGAACAACCAAAAAGTGTCTCACCTCTTGCAAACACTGAGGGTGCAGAGACCATACATAAGGTTCTCCCTTTCTCAGAGAATGACACCAGCCATTTGTTGTGTTTTTTAGGTTCTCGAAGAGTCCTGGTAGTACAGTTTGTGTAAAATTCTCTGTATTTTTTTCTAATCCCCCAAAATAGGTTCTATTTGCTTTGAAATAATTTGTGACTAGTTAAGGAAGTTGCAATAAACGTTTGACGTGTTTTTATTGTTTAAATGTGGTTTTACGTATATATTTAAATTACGGAAAAATACAGAATTTGATTATTTTCCTTATTATTTTACCTGACTTGCTATGACAATACCGTCCCAGCTGGTAAAATACTGGTAATGTGGCGACCCAAACCAGGTCCAAATAGACCAGCGCCTCCACCTAACCTGAGCAGCACACCACCTGCACCGGGTCAGGTAAATCGACCAGGAGTGATTGCACCCATGCTAGCCTAAAAATATGGGGGGGCAAAAGAAGTGGCACAACGCAGCGCAGCAAGCAAAGTTGCTGCTCTGCATTAGGTCACCTGGAGAGAGCAGAACTGCATCATATCTTCAAAGGAATGGCGCAGTTCTACTCGCTTCATGTACTGGCGAACTTTGAGCAGCCTAGCACCAAGGCAGGCACCTTTGCGTCATGGTGCAAGAATATCTGTGTTGTGGTAATGATGGTTTTTATGCAGGAAGATGTACCTTCCGTACCAAAACTATCCTTTGAAGCTATTTCCTCTTTGTATGTGTGCTGCAGAATAAATATATTTCTCTTCATTATGGCAGCCTCAGAAAGGAGCACTATTTTAGCGCAAACTCATGTCTACATCTATTTGTAAATATGGCTTTGCTTCAAAATCCATGTGTGGATGCACGGGAAGTCCATGCACCACCCATTGAATGCCTACCTGATGGAAAGTAATGCAAGGCAATGCAATGTGCTGCGTTGTGTTACTTTTTCTCACAAAGCCACGCAAATCACCATTTGTGTGGGTTTGTGAGTACCAAAAAGGATTTTACATCAGGGCATGTGTCAAAAAGGTGATGCAATCCCGAACACAAAATCTTAGAAAGGCGGGCCGGCATCGGCCATGCCAAAGGTACGGCGGTCGTGCCGGCCCCCTGACGATCCATACAGGGGCGGGCCTGTCGCACGCAGTGATGACGCGACAGGCGCGCCTCGCCATTAGTGGGTCAAAATTGGGGCGTGACCCGGAAGTGATTGAAAGCCCTTCCGGGTCACGCACTTGGGCTAACACCAGGCCAGTTAACTGGCCTGGCTGGGATCTTGGTATAAAAGGCTGGGGAGCGGCGGAGTCTGCCTCTTTGCTCGCCGCTCCCTCAGCCTGCCATTAATCATGCCAGCCTTGCTAGGAGGCTGTAATTAATTTCCCCACCCACCGTCCCCTAAAAGCAGGGTTTACAGGGTGTATTGTTAGGAATTTTTAATTTGCAGTTTGACAGAGTTATGTTTATAATATATATGATGTTTTTCTTTCCCATTGTTTTAGGAGGTTTTTCCTTGTACACATTATGTCTATTGTCATATTTTAGTGCTCTTCCTTGGTCAGGCGGTAAGGTCATGATTGGTGAGCAGTAAATGTAAGGTCCTTAGAGGGCTGCGCCATTCTTGAATGGGGTCGCCCAAGGGGCAGGGACAAGTGGTCTCTCATAAAACTCCAGAGGCGTTACAGCCGGGTGGCTGGATGGGTGCCGGGGAGTGGGAGTCACGCTTTCCAGTAGGCCGCTTGGCCACCCCGCACGTGCACAATGGCACAAGTAAACGGCGCGTAACTGCAAGGGCCCCATTATGGAGATAATCTACAGGGCGTACGCGGGTGACCTGGGGGGGAAGTACCCTCACGGGGAGCGGGCCCTCTGCGCATGCGCACTCCGTTTGGAGGGCGGGCTTTAAGGCATACGGGGAGACCTGGGGGGGAAATATCCTCACGGTGAACAGGCCCCCTGCGCATGCTCACTCCGTTGGGAGTGCGGGCATAATCTGATAAGGATCTAGTGCCAGTTATTGACCTTGCCGTAGGCTCACAATAGGGATAAGCAGAAAAAGTTAAATGTTATTATTATGATTATTTATTATGGTATGTCTAGATTCGGATAGGAATACCTTTGTATTAGAGATATGTTAAGGTTAGCCATCTGATATCTGCAACTATCAATGTAATCAATGGAATGGTTTTCTGCGTATTGTAAAATATTGTATATAAATTTCATTTGAATAATTTTGTAAATAAATACGGCCGGGGGTTGATGACCCCCTAATCCAAAATCTTCTCATGTTATTATCTGGATATTGACAGGGGAGGAGGGGGTCTAGGTAGTACCTGGCCATATTGTAAATCTGGACTCTGATTCCGCAGTAACATAGCTCCTAATGCACATTCATATGGTCCAAAGCTATGGACTCCTTCGCAAAACCTCCAAAAGAACTTTGGAAAGGTCAAGAAATGGACTAAAGCTCACCTCTTACACCAAACATACAGTTAATCTTTCCCTCAGTGCTTTTGTCCTTTTCTGTCTCAAACGTTCTGTGATTCTGGGTCTATCACTTAACCTCCCCGTGCCTAAAAAAATGAATGTGTCCTTCCGCAATGCAACTGGTGCTCATGTAAAGCGCTCTGATACCTACAGGTCGAGTTTGCACAATATAAAACTTCCCAAAAAAACCCCAAAACACAGACTCCTTCAGCCCAGGGTAATTGAAGGATCACCCTTCAGGGTTCACCATTCCAACCTAAGGCTATAAGTATCTCTGAAATGTGGGAGTCTCATCAGCTCCTCCCCACCTTCTCCACGCCACCTTGTTTCGTTACACCGCGGCAGAGTGAGCACCATAAAAAAGCAAGGAAAAAAATAACTGCATGTACAGCTGTCAAATGCGTCCTTATCATTTGACTGTAAACTTGTTGTTCACTCAGTGAATGTGGCACATACTAGAACATATCTGTTTTCTGTAAACAAAATGTTAAATGCTCCTTTACTCACTTGCTTGGATAACCTTGGTGACTTTGGTAATAACTGTAGGTATATAACGGGTTGCTGCTGCCATCTTGTGGCTATCTGTGCACTTACATACAGCAACAGCTGTGGAATATTGGATTTTTTAAACCCAAAGGCAGTTTCTGAAGATATGTTCAGTGAAAGGTAAATATTATGGGGAAAGTTTACCAAGGACTTGCTTTGTCCTTGCATGACGCAAGTTGTCGTAAGGAAACGTTTAGTCCTTAAATGGAATTTACAAACCATGCAAGGGACTATTTATGCTGCCTTGTGTGACTTTGTAAAGAAATGTAACACCACGCCCCAGCTTGCGCTGTGTTGCATTACACTTCGTTCTGGTAGGCGTTTCATGGCTGGAGCATGGGTATTCCCGGGCATCCAACCATGGAATTTGACACATTCCCAGATTAACTAAAGGCAGTAAGCCTGGAAATAGGCCAAAATGGTGAGAGAGGGGTAACAAGTGAAATACCTTTAATTCCCCTTGTTACTCCCTCTTTCTATGCCTAATGCACTTTGCATCAGGCACAGAAAGAGGAAACTGCCTCTTAGGATTGTTTTTGTGCGGTAAGGTATCTCTGCCTGCACAAACCCAATCTTGCCTGTAACGCATGCACACTTGCAGCATGGAGCTAGGAAGCAAACATAGCTTAGAGATATGGGGCTCTTCAGCTCCCTCCCTTTCAAACAACATTGGGGCATATTCACAAGCCCCTATCGCCACCACAACGTCACTTAACGTGGCTTAACGCTGCCTTGTGAATAGGCCCCCTTTCACGCTGTGTTTAGCATGAAAGGGGCGTGCAGTGTGTGTTGTGGTGGGCGTTTCACCACTACACCCATTGATATTAATGCTGCCCCCTATTCACTAGGGCAGTGTAAATAGGATCCCTAGTCACATGGGAAGCGTAAATAGGAGCTAACGCCAAACTTGGCGATGCGAGGAGAAATGCTTTATTTCTCCTCGTTTTTGCTTTTTCCATGTGTGCTGCCCTGTGCAGCACACATGGAAAATGCAAAATGTCATGGTTTGTTTATGTACAGGAAGGTATCCCTTCCTGTACATAAACTAAACTTTTTTTTAAAATGCCGTTTTGTAACTTGCATGTGTGCTGCATGAAGCAGCACACATGTAAGTTACAAACTGGCATTTTAGGTTTGTTTATGTGCAAGAAGGTACACCTTCCTGTACATAAACAATCCTCCCTGCTTGCAGACACCCTTGCACTCTGGTGCAAGGGTGCCTGCGTTGGCGCTAAGTTGTGAAACGTACCGCCATCGCAGGGGGAAAAAGCAAGTCTGCACCATGTCCTTGTGAATATGGTGCAGCCTTGCTTTTCCGAAGTGGCAGAGAGAGGCGTTAAGCCCAGGAGGCTAACGCCTCTCTCCGCCACTTCCCTGTGAATATCCCCCATAGTCTCAACAAGTTGCCTTGCTTCACTGCATGAAATATTAATAAATATGCCCTTTGGTAATACTAAATCCCTTATTACTAGCACTTGCACTCATCATTTTTTAATTTGTTCACATTAGCATTGATTTTGTTTTGTATGCACATCAAACCAATACATACACCACCATTTCAGCCTCTATTCTCTGCATTCAATCCACTTATAATCCCTTTATTAAACATATTTTGTTCTGTAGTCTCACCTTTATTTGCAAGTACAATTCATAATAAAAACGTCACTGATCCCCCAACATATTTCTTGAAATATGCAGGGGCAGGAAACGTAACAGTCTAAATACTTGAGTTCAATGGCATTGTTACTAATCACTCCGTGTTCCCACTTCCGGAATATCACTCTTCATTCTAATCTAAGAGGGAAGCTGTCATTCATTTGAATCACCAAAGCTCCATGCTCTTCATTTTTTTAGGCCAATTTTTGAGCAGTAGTTTTATAGCTCCTATACTATATAGAATCTAGGTGCCATGTTTGTGAGTTTAAGTGAGCTTTTTGCAGCCTCGTATCCATTTACAAAGTTGAGCTACTTTGTCAGAAATATAGGGGCAGATTTACAAGTCCCTTGCATCACTTTTGCACCGTCATTGCGTCACTTTTGTGACGCAGCGGCAGCGTAAAAGTTGCGGCCCATTTACAACGTGACGCATCTAGGGAGATGCGTCACGTTGTGAAGCCCTGCGCCACATTAAACCTGCGTCAGGTTTAATGTATGCAGGGTGGGCATTCCGTCGCAGGAAGCCCCATAAAAGTGACGCAGTGAAATCTACAAGATTTCACTGAGTCACTTTTACGTCCATGCTGCGTCAAAACCCTGCGCCTGCTTGAAGCAGGCATAAGGAGTGACGCAGCATGTTAGGCATAGGGCGCCCCTGAGCATTGCTGGAGTTGTGTCGTGCTTGCGACACGACTCCAGCAATGCGTGACTTTTCCGACAACAGATGCGTCAGAATTTCTGACGCATCTGTCAATCCTTGCGCCATGGTGCGCCGTATTGTAAATACGGCGCATCCACGGTGACGCAAGGATTTGGCATGTTGGCGCAGGGAAAGTGACGCATCTCTGCAGATGCGTCACTTTCTTGTAAATCTGCCCCTTAGCATCTTAAGAGCCAATGGTTGTTACAATTACTATGCACAATGAGTTTGTCCTCCATTAAACCTTCATAAACGTGCAAACTTACCAGAACGCAGGTCTGTTTCTTAGGCATGAATGAATCAATTTGAAATATACGCAAAAAATGGACATAAAGCAATGTTAAGATGAAAGTAAACAAACTTTTAAATGTAAATATGCAACTGGTCATCACTGCGTCCCGAAGACAAGAAAGTGTGGGCAGATACCAGCCATAGTTTTGGGGGCACTCACTGGCAGCATGTTCCACAGTTTGGGTGGCAGGAATTAGAAATGTACATTATTTGGTATACTAGCCACAAATGAGGAAAGAAGGCAGCTAAGCTGCAGCTGGTCATCTGACCTTATCATTATTCTGACTGCATCACAGGTCACATCTTTACATATGAGACAGAGGTGATCACAGGGTGTGACAGATGACGTCTAGGTTGAAATTGATATGCATTGGCAAATAAGACGGTCAAATTAAACGTCTGGTCATTTTTACTCTGATATTTTTTTCTTTTAAAAATTATTTATCTTGCCAATGGTGTTGATATTGTTTTTATTATTAATTTCTACGTGTTTATATATTTCTGCCTGTAAATAAGTCTTCTGTACGGAACCATTGTGCCTGTGTTGTCTGGTTCCTGCAACCACCGCATCTGGTAGGGCGCTTGATATATTAGCTTTCTATTATATGTTTGGTATTTATATCAATATCCACACCCAGAAAATATATGTAAAACAGCTACAATATGCAACCTACCTGAACATTCATGGGGGAACATTTGGTAACACTTAGAAAGCACATAAACACAATGTACTGGGAGTACATTTTCACAGGAATTTCAAGGGGCGGCTCCTACACTGCAGCGGAGGCACGTCGCCCCACTTAATTGCCCCCCAACACCTCTGTGATCAAAAATAAAAAGATAATTCATTACCATTTTTGTTTTCATCCGCCCATCCCAAACAGTGCGTCAGGACTGGGTAGGGCTTGCAGAGTGACAGTAAGGAGGAGTGGACGTCAGAGGGCTGCAAATGCACTGTTTAATGTGTGCATGTCTTTTTGGCCCGCTGTCTTGCAACTGCCAGCCACACATGTGCACTTTAAACCTCTCAACCCAGCTTTCTTAAAACAGCTGGTTTGAGAGTTGGTGGATTACAGAGACAGGGCGCTTCCTCCAATCAGGGCGCTGGTGTCATGCTGGGAGAGCAGCACTCTGATTGGACAACAAGTTTCCTGGTGGCCTGGTGCCTTGTAATGCTCAAGTCCCTCCCCCTGGTTATCTGGTGCCAGAATGTGCCGGTGTCTCTCTGTGTGAGGAGGCCTACAGTGGTGGAAGTCCATACCTTCTTCATGAGCTCCTTGATCTAATGGATGCTGCACACAGAGTCTGGAAGAAACGGCGGTCCCGAGTACAGCGGAGGACTTCAGTACGTTTTTTTATTTTTTTATTTCATTTTACCCGCGTGCCAGCCCCCCTGTCCCTGTAGATGCGAGCCGCCACTGGAAATTTCATAGAAAACATCAGTTATGCTCGTCTGTAGACCTCAGTTGCCTATTATTGCAGGTCTCAGCTAGCTTTTACTGAACACATCCAGACTTCATTTCCCATTTACTCTAGGCCACTGTTTATTTTAAATGCAGGGCTCAGTTACCTTTTACCGCATACCCAAGTTACTATTTACTGAAGACCTCGGTAACCTTTAACCGTACACCTTTGACCAATGGCAGCTGGCATCTACAGGGAGGGGTGGGTGCTCGGGCAAAGTAAAATTAAATAATTAAAACTAAAGTGCATCTATTTTTGAATGCTTTAAAAATCCACAATTCCGGTTGTATGTATGATACAAAGTTTGATTTGGTGTCTATATTTATATTTAAAAAAACTTCATTTTCATAAATTGGTGTGGGATTTCTTTTGAGGTGTGTCAATTACTTATGCACCATAATGGTACTGTAAAATGCTTAACACATGTTCTTCCAGTGATGCCTGACTGCTCTTTGCCACACTACCAGGACTGAGCTAAGGATTATTGTTGTTGAATCCAAGGACAATTTCTGTGTATTGTGAGAATATTGCATGGTAAGGCCTCCCAACCATACCACATAATATTTCACCTTGCAACACATAGTATGCCATATATGTGTATTTTTGTGCTTTTAGCTAGAGATAGGCTATTTAACTTATCATGTTTGCCTTCACCACTCAGATTTTTACATTGGCGATATCTACACTGTATTTATTGCTATCACTGTGCACTCCAAAAACAACTAATTAACCATTACCTACTTGCACTCAGTTGTGCTATGTTCAGCATTTCAGGTCGAATATTTCTGCTGCTTACAAGTATATAAAACGTGAATAACCCATTTTATGATAAAGCAAAGTGGAATTAATGAAAGAACAAGCATTGGCATAGCCAATAGGTCTCGCCTTTGGGACCTTATAAGTGTTTAGTTATGCAGCACAATATCCTTGGTGCAACAACATCAACTGTTGCATGGCTAAACACTTATAAGGTCCCAAAAGCGAGACCTATTGGCTATGCCAATGCCTGTTTAATTCCAGCAGCGCCTGGTTACTATTGTCACTCGAAGGCGTGCAGTGCTCCCAACCCTGGGGGTACCTTGGTGGCACTTCAAACAAAGCGCAATGACACCCTTTGCTGCTGGCTTCAGTGCGCTAGCTCGTCTCTGAGCATCTCTTCCTGCCAGAATCTGTAGGGTGTCAGTGTGAGTCGGTGAAGTGCCTCCTCTGTGAGCTCCGGGGTGTTAAGAGCTCCGGTCCCCGCACCCTCCCTTTGACTGTTTCAAGCAGCGCCCCGTTTGTCACCCAGAAACCCCAGATCCAGTGCATGGAGGGTTCAGGTGGGTGACCACGGTGGGCATGAGCAGCCAATGAGGTGCCTTGATCCGGGGGTAGAGGTTTGGGGGCACTTAGGGGGCAGATGGGTCAGTCTGGAGCGGATCCATCTGTTAAGCTCCTGTCCGTGATAAGCGCCTCACACCGAAGCACACCCACTGCTGAGCACTAGAGAGCCACTGGCTGCTGCGCCACCCAGGGGGTGACAGCGGGACCAGGGGCTGCTGTCCTCATGCAGAGGTGGAGGTCACTTCAGGGGGGACCCCACAAGGGGAATACACCACCATGATCTCTAGGCGCTGTATGATGCCTGATTTCAGTTTGTTTATACACAATACGTAGAGGTATATAACACCATTTCCGGGGCCATAAATATTAAAAGCGCTTGATAGTAAAGAGCGGCAACTTGGGGGCTCAATTAGAATAAAATTTAACTAAAAAAAAATAAAAATTAAATTAGCCCCAGAGGCCTGCAGTTAAACAAGGTCACCCAGAGGACCTCCTGTGAGTTTGTGTCGTGACTATGTTACAGGCACTCAGCACTCATTCGTTTTCTTTCTACAGCTGTTAAAGGAAAGCAATGTATTATTTTCCGACTATCACCTTTATAGTATTTAATTTTAGAGCATTTTGCAGTATTTTTATAGTATTTAATTTTAGAACATTCTCATCTGTATTTATTGATAATAATTTTTTGGGGATGTCCGTATTGGTATTTATACATATTTACTTTGTATTTTACAAATGACATTGTAACTCGATTATTTTTATATTTATTTAATAAATACATGTGCACACATAATTGAGTTCCTGTTGGGATTTAGCAGCTCCCACTCCCACCTGAATTTAGCTTTAACAAGCACGGTCCGCTTTCACTTTCATCCATTGTGAAAGCTTTCTTGTCTTTATGGGGCCATGTGTTTGAAACACATGGCCCCATAAAGATAAGAAATCTTTCAGGACGCACGGAAGTCAGACGGGCCCGTCCAAATGGGACGGCACAAAAAGCCAAACGAAAACGTCACTACCAGCTCTTTTCCAATGGCTGGCCACCGTTTCGCATAAACGGTGACGCCAGCCAATGGAAAAGAGGGGCGGGGCTTAACACCCTTCACAGAAAATACTTAAAAACGTTCAATCTCGCCAGCGAGACTGCGCATGTGCGCAGCCCACGCAGGTGAGACCTAAAAACAGCAGTTAAAATGATGATAAAGTTGCTGCCTAGCTCTAAGGAATGGAGGATGTGACCCACTGGAGCTCAGCTCAAAAACACTGAATCTGATATTTGTCCTGGGGCAAACTGTAAGAAATCCAATGCAAGTCTGGAAGAAAGATCCTACATCTTGATGTACCATGAATACTAAATGTTTTTAGACAAAACCACTGGACCACTCCCTCCCAATGATCATGCTTTAAACCTAATGCACTGATCCAGTTATCAAAGCCAAAACAGAGGAACAGCAAGATGCTTGGGTAATTTAGGCCCGGGCCCGGGTTTACTAAAGGCGTACATTGCCCTTAAGTCAGATATACTATTCCACAAACAGCCACCTTGCGTGGCTCTGCTAGTCATAGAAAATCTAGGGTAACAGAAGGCAGTGCAAGTTGCTATCTGGCGTTACTTTTCCCTGGGAAAGTGCAAGTGGGTGTTCACTTGCACTCTTTGAGCACAGATGAGCCATGTTATAGAGCAGGCCTAGTGGTGGACACAGGGCAGCAGGGACTGTAGGAAGAGGTGAAAGTATGCTGAAGGTAGAGGGAAGCGGAGAAAGAGGTACCAAAGTCACTCACTGAAAGGGCAGACATAATAGGTCATTGAAGTCTGTCTCCAATGGAAATAACTCTGATGCCCTGCAGTGAAAATAGAGGTCCTTCGAGGCCTAAAATGTACACTGACAAACAATAAAAGTTATATAAAGTGACCAATAACAATAAACTGGACCTGACATCCCATTGTAGGACTAATAAACAATAAAAGATTATAAGAGATATCCTTTATATAATTATATTTATGCATATGTACACATATAAATAAAATAATATGTATCACCCAGTCATGATCGCCACTAGTTAGGGACCACGTTTCCATAGGAAAAGCAATTTTTTAATAACCTTGGCAACGTTTGGCAAATTTTCCAAAAACATTCCAAAAAAGAGTCTCATCCACTTCAGCTCCTTACTGGAAAGTTTCACGGTGATCCGTCAAGCGAGGCTAAGAAAAAGGGCGATCCCAAAACACATTTTTCCCATGCAATTTTCCAGCTACACTCAGATTGGTTGACTGCGACTTTTTGTTGGATCCCATTGGCCACCTGCAACCTGAGGATAATGTTGTGGACGCCATCCTTGGACCCAGTCCCAGAGTCTAGATTTAAAAAATATATATATATATATGGTATAACAGGGTAGGGGTACCCTGAACCCATAGGCCATATGGAGGAGGGGAGGCAACAGAGGAAACCGTTTGGGTTTAAAAATTAGAAAAAAAAATCACTATTCCGTGGATCTGCAGATCCACCATGGCCCTCAGTCGGCCCCCTGGAGACTTGCAGTGGATTTGCAGTTACTGTACAGTGCAGTGCCCAAAAAAGCGAAAAAGGGGAGTGGGTGCCCCAAGGCCAGGCCCTGCCCCAACAGGCCATGCGCGATGGGTGCCTGAAGGGGTTTGGGTGCTGGGGGGGGACGAGTTTGGGGGGGCCCTCAGGGGGTTTGGAACAGGGGGGGCTGGGTGCGCCGAACCCATGCCACTCATGGCAATGCACATCTTATTATATGTTTAAGAAAGATAGAAGCTCTGAAAAAAACAAAGGTTAAAGTGCCAATTATAGTTAGTATAGTTAGGTATTCAAAAAACCTTTGAAACTCACAGAATAAAACAAAAACTAAAGGAACTTTGTAGTTTGGAAATGTCAGTTAAAACATACTAGAGAAAACACTGAAATTCACCAGTTATAGTTATCTTAACTAACTATAACTCGTGCCCTAAAGTAAATATAACTCAAGTAACAAAAAATGAAAATTAATAATTGTACACATCAAAAGATACACCCAAATCACAAAGCGCCAGATGTACGACCGTTTTTTGCAGTCGCAAAATGGAGATCGGCCATTTGCGACCACAAAAAAGGGTCCTGGCATGTACAAACGCTATTTTGCGAGCCACTGCCTCGCAATATAGCGTTTGCGTCTGTAGTAACTTGTTTTAGGTCTCTTATGTTGTGATTGTAATATCTACTTATATTGTATTACCATGTTCCCTTAAGAGGTTGAAGTGCTGCTTAGATACAGTAGAATGTGTGGATTCATTTCTTGAGGTGGAGTCTGTTGGGGTTGGCTGCTCTCAGGCTGGCTCCTCATCCATGTAACCAATAAACTTATCTACTCAAGACAACTACAGTATCCTGGTTCATTACTACATTTTACTGGCGACGAGCTTGGTTACATGGACAACCCTGCATGCATCATTTCAAGAAGGCTCTTCTATCAACATTAATGAACCCTCAACTGTGCTGTATCCTGTCCATCCTGTCTACAGAAGTTACAGCCTTTTGGGACAAATGTCTCCTTGAGCTTTTGGACGCGTTTCAACACTCTTTCCTGCTTGCAATCCAACTTGCTTGGGACTGCTACTCTTCTGAACACGGTAGGGCGTTTTCAGCTCAAAATTCTACATTCCTTTCTACGCGCAACTCAAAGAGCCTTTTCCTGCTTATCTCACCGCTTGGGGGCACTATCAATCTATAACTTTAACATTGCATTGAGGAATTTAGTGTAAATTACCTCTAACCTCCCCTGCGCGCAGAAGCATTTTTTGAAAATCGAACAATGCGCCACACGCTCGCGTGGACATTCTCACTGTGGCCATTCGGCGCTGTACCGAGCCATCCTTCGTCTTCATCCAGAACGTTGATTGCGCATGCACGAGCGCTCGTCATCACGTGCTTAAAGTTGCCTAGCGACGATCATGCAGTGTTTACTGCTGCATCTTCCACAGGCGTTCCTCGCTGACGCGCACAGCCATTCGTGTCTCAATCGCCTAGCAAACACGCAGCCTCAATACTTACAGTGCGTCATTGTCCTCATCTCTCACGCACAGATGATCATGTTCATTACACAGTTACGCTGATGCACACAGCTTAATTTGTGTTTAAAGCTGATTTCATCTACGCTGATACACACAGCTTAATGATTTAAATCTACATGTGTATCTCGTAACTTCCATTGTTCACGCTGATACACACAGCCAAAAGACTGTTCGAAACTCTATTTAACCCTACGCTTTTACAAAGCATAAAAATCAAATTGACAGTTCTCTCACCACCATTGAATACAGATTACAATACGCTGATGCGCACAGCTGACTGTGTGTGTTTTCAATCAATCAAACCAAAGACTTTTATTTCATTTTTTTTCTCCATTAAATCAACGCTGATACACACAGCTTAAATTCAACTTGTGCATTTATATTGCATCCAGCGCATTTTCTTTAACACATTTTGTTTACATTGTATTGAAATTGTTATTTTCACTATTTGTATTTCATGCAAATTCACATTTTGATGTAATCTTTGGTCATAGTCGTTTCCTTTTACCATTTCTTTTATCCAAAATGTGTACGTTACAATCTGTAAATCCTCCTCCAGCTTTTCTTGATACGCCAGGTGAATCAACAATTAGATGGGAAATCTGGCACGATGCCTTTGAAACCTATCTGGGTGCTATAGGGGCATCCAGATTTAATGCTGATAGGAAGAAATACCTTCTTCTGCATTCCTTGGGTTTTGCGGGGAGATCAGTTTTTAAACATCCACCAGATTTGCCTCAAGATGATCCAGCTCTCAATGACGTACATCAAGAAAGTGTGCAAAAACTGAAACTTTGTTTCGATAAGCAACCAAGCCTAATGGTTCTCAGGCACAAGTTTTTCAAAAGGAAGCAATCTGAATGTGAGGACATTGATTCATATATTTCTGTTTTACGTAGGGTAGCGGCTGACTGTAGGTTTGAGAATTTCACGGACCAACTTATCAGGGATCAATTTGTATGTCACTGTAAGGACAAAAATATCAGACGGAAGTTGCTAACTATGGGTGACCCGTCTTTGGATGAAACCATAAAATTAGCCAAAAGCATTGAAATTTCGATGGTCTCCCTAAAGGAATTAGAAGAAAAGGTTGTAGACCCTGTCAATGCTATTAATCTAAATTCTAACAATTCATCTATGAAGTCATCGAAATCTTTCAAAAATGGTACTAATAATTCAGGAAAATCGACTAAACACAATGGGTGAATTAAAGGGGATTCTGCGTCATGTATGAGATGTGGGTATTCACTTCACCCAAAAGGTTCACGTAGTCCTGCATCAAATGTTACCTGCAAATATTGCAAGAAAATAGGTCATTTTGCAAATGTTTGTTTCAAATTGAAAGGTCAGAAGAAGTTTAAGAAACCCACAATATGCATGATTGATTCGGAATCTTCTTCAGATTCTGAAGTTATTTCTGTGGTCTCCGACTTCAACAGTTGTGAAATTATAGAAGGTGATCCCAAAAGTTGTATAGATCCTGTCGTTGATATTCATGTTGGTAGTAAATGCATCAAACGTTTAGTTGACTCTGGTGCTAAAATAACTATGATCACTCAAACTGTTTGAGGAGATGTGGAAAGGTAATTTACCGCTCCTTCCACTTGACCGTTCATCTGTATCTTACGAAGGACGTAAGATTGATCTCTTGGGTTTCTTTGAAGAGGAAATGTCCTTCAGAGGTAGAAGGATAAGAGGAAAGATATATGTTGCTGTTAAAGGGCTCAATATCTTAGGGTGGTTCCATCAAGGACTTTTTGGAATGATCCTTAAACCAGGAACAAAAGAACAAGTCCTTGTTGTTGGGTGCGCTGATGAAGTACAAATCCTGAAGAACAAATTTCCATCTGTCTTCGGCTCTACCTTAGGCAAAAGTAAGGGTTTTAAACATAGAATCATAGTGAAAGAGGGGTCTTTACCTGTAAAGCACAGACTCAGGGGAGTACCCTACAGTGATAGGGAGGATCTAGAAAAGGAGTTATTGCAGCTGTGTGAGAAGGGTGTCATCGAGCCAGTAGAGTCTTCTCTTTGGCTTTCACCTTTGGTCGTTTCCAGGAAGAGGTGTGGTCAACTCAGAGTGTGTGTGGACTTGAGATCCCAAAATAAAGAGATTTGGGTTGACTCACACCCTCTTCCAAAGATCAATGATTTGTTTGCGTCAACCAAAGGTGCAAAATTCTTCACCAAACTTGATCTGGTGAGCGCGTATCACTAGGTCGAGTTACATCCTGAATCACGTCATCTAACAGCGTTCGTCTCTCCTTTAGGCACGTTTCAATATCGACGCATGCCCTTTGGGTTAGCTTCGGCTGCGTCAGTATTCCAAAGAGTCATGAGCAGCATTCTTAGAGGGGTGGATGGAGTGTTGGTTTTCTAAGACGACGTGCTCATCTTTGCAAAGGATTCCTCTTCCCATGAACTTATATTAAACAGAGTATTAGGTATTTTTCAAGAGCATGGTGTTGTTCTGAAATTAGAAAAGTGTAAGTTCTTTTGCACAGAAGTTGAATATTTGGGTCATAGCCTTAACCAAGATGGTGTCAAACCAAGACCTGGGCTATAGGAAGCTATTTCCAATGCTGCTGTTCCCACTGATAAAACAGGAGTTAAATCATTGTTGGGTTTTGTGAATATTATTCGAGGTTTATTCCTCATTATGCTACGATTGTCCATCCCATCAGCAATCTTCTCAGAAAGGGGACTAAGTTTGTGTGGAGTGACGAATGTGAGTTGGCTTTCCAGGAGGTCAAAAACCTCTTAGAGAAGGGGTCTGTTCTTAAACGTTTTGACCCAAGCCTACCATGTTGCTTGACAGTTGACGCCAGTCAAGTAGGTTTAGATGCTACTCTGACGCAGGTTGAGAATGGAGTTGAAAGGACTATTGGGCTCGCTTCTAGAGTACTAAGATCTCCTGAATTGCAATACTCATTGAAAGGGAATTACTGGCTTGTGCATGGGCTATTGAGAAGTTCAGATCGTATGTGTGGGGAAAACGTTTTATGCTTCAGACAGATCATAAGCCACTAGTCAATATCTTGGGAGGTAGTCTCACTAAATGTTGTACTCCCAGAATAATGAGAATGGTTACCAAATTGCTCCAATATCAGTTCGACATCAAACATATCGCAGGTGGAACAAATGGGAGAGCGGATTTTCTTTCTCGTTTTCCTTGTGCAGATCCCCATTATGATGATGACGTTTCCTTTTCTGAACTCATTGATGAAGATTGCGAAGATTGCCTTGTGGCCGGGGTGGATATTCCGGAATTGAAATTCTGTTCGGAGGATGAATGGAGGGAATGCTTTGCAAGTGATTGTGTTCTCCAGGACGTTTGTAAGTTTGTAAGGAGTGGATGGCCTAGAGAAAAGGTTCTTTCTCCTGCTCTCCAACCTTTTGCTAAAGTTGAAGATGAAATTTCTCTGGAGGATGGAATTTTGTTGCGGAATGACAAATTAATCCCGCCACATTCGTTCAGGAAAGGTATTCTTATTAGGGCTCATGACGGTCATCTAGGAGCTTCTTTCACTAAGCGTTGGATTCGCAACACATTTTGGTGGCCGGGTATAGATTCAAAAATCGAAGAATTTGTAAAGGATTGTTGTGTTTGTAAAGCTTCAGATAAGTCTCTTAAGACTTTCGTTCCTCCTCTTATTCCTGTTGAGTATCCTGGCCGTCCTTGGGCAAAGATTGGTGTAGATGTCATGGGACCATACTTGACTCTCAGTGGAAATTCTAGATTTATTTTAGTTTCAGTGGATTATGCATCAAAATGGCCTGAATACAAATTAGTTAGAGAAGCCGACACCAAGTCTATCATTTCTTTTTTAAGTGAGATCTGGTCGAGAGAAGGGTTCCCTGAGATACTCGTTTCGGACAATGGGAAACAGTTTGTCAGTAGCGAGTTTGAATCGTTTTTGTCCACCTCTGGTGTAAAACACATTAAGAGTTCACTTTATCATCCTCAAGGAAATGGTCTTGTGGAGAGGATGAATCGGGTGATTGGGGACTGTGTGAAATGGGCTAAAGCCAACAATCAGGATGTTGTCAATTCTCTTATAAGCATGATTTGGTTTTATAGAACCACCCCACATTCGTCCACCAAAGTGTCTCCTTTCGAGTTAATGAGGGGAAGGAAACCTAATACTTCGTTTCGTCCAGGGTGGATGTCCAAGTGGATCAATAGTGAGTCAGATGTCCGTAAATTGATGTCCTTTGTAAAAGACAATGTCTCTCTTACACAAACTAAACAGAAAGATAACTTTGACTCAAAAAAGTGATCAAAGATTTCTCTCTTGAAGGTTGGTGACACTTAAGATTAAGAAGTCAATTCACATTAACAAAGGTGAAAGTAAATATGGTCCACCTGTTAAGGTGATCAAGATTGTCGGTAATGCTGTTCAAATTGAAGGCGGTTATTGGTGGAACTTGAGCAAAGTAGCTAAAGTCCAATGTTCTACCGGACGCTTGTCCTCCAATTCTGATAGTAAAACACATACTAGTAAAATTTTTGTCTCCAGTAATATCAGGAGAGCTTCCCGGATTATCACCAAACCAGCAAGGTTCAGGGAATGAATTTTCATTGTGTGTTTTGTTTTTCCTTTATTTTTTTTTCTTTCTTTCTCTTCTTTGTTTATTTGTTGTTAGAAAAAGGGAAGGTAAATGTAGTAACTTGTTTTAGGTCTCTTATGTTGTGATTGTAATATCTACTTATATTGTATTACCATGTTCCCTTAAGAGGTTGAAGTGCTGCTTAGCTACAGTAGAATGTGTGGATTCATTCTTGAGTTGGAGTCTGTTGGGGTTGGCTGCTCTCAGGCTGGCTCCTCATCCATGTAAGCAATAAACTTATCTACTCAAGACAACTACAGTATCCTGGTTCATTACTACAGCGACTATCTGGATTAGGAATGGGCGTCCCTTCCTAATAGCGAGTGTCAATGCAATGTACCATTGTTTTGCGACTGCATTTGCGGCCGCAAAACACTCGCAGTTTGCCACATACTTCAAGTGGGTGGTAAACCACTTGCAAACAGGAAGAGGTCCCCAGGGGACCCCTTCCCCTTTGTGAGGTTGTGCGAAAATATTTTTTAAGAGCAGGCAGTGGTCCCTGGGACCACTGCCTCCCCTCAAAAAATGAAACTTTAAGAAAAACAGGCTGCATTTTAAAAAAAACTGCTTTATTTTAAAACCAGTCTCAGACATGGTGGTCTGCTGACCCCAGCAGGCCACCATCCCTGGGAGTGCTAGTCATTCCCAATGGTGTCACAAATTGCAATTGCCTCATGAATATTAATGAGGCATGCAATTTGCAACTTCATTAGGAATTGCAAACAGTGTCTGAGACACTGTTGTACATTCAATTTTGCGAGATGAAAATGATGGTCGTACACCTGGCCCCAGAAGTCTTAGGACTGTTGCACAAATAAACATTCAAAAAGATCATAATGCAATAGAGAGGAAAGAAATTGGTAAAAAAGGAAAAAATAATCAATTAGATAAGGAGATTAAAAAAAAAACATAACCCGGACACAACCACAAACAACAGTAACTCTTAACACAAAACCAACAAAAAGTGATGTCATCAGAGATGTCAGTGATAATGTCGTACGTTATGTCATCAGTGATGCAATGTGTGATGTCATACGCAGTTCAAGGGAATGGCACGAGTTATGGTTGGCGCTGCAAACTATAAATGCCTAGTATCACTGGTTTTTCTTAGCTGTTTCAATTTTTGTTCAGTAAAAAATATGTACATATATATTTATATATGGGATAATGTGACAAATATACTTCATGATACTAACAGGTCCAAACCTCTCTGCATTGCTTGTTTTTGTCCTTTATTAAATCAGTATTCTATTCATGAACAATAAACAAGACCCTTACATTCAAATTCTAATCAGTTCCCATTCTTAGCTCCACTTTGCAGAGAGCACCTTCAGAAAGCTCTTCCTTCTACTTACAGAATGTATGCAAACTCACGCTCAGGGCTACATAGACATGCATACACACATATATATTCATAAATACATGTAAACATGTGTGCATGTGTGTGTTGCATTCGAAAAGCATTCAGACTGACTCAGGGGCTCAGTCCGTATAGCACACCACCCCTGCACACATGCACATGATGGAATTCCAGGAATTTGGCATGTCACGTGACTGCCGGCAAATCTGGAGCATCTTCATCCTTTTCACTGCTTCCGGTAACATCTGCTCGTCTCATCGAGAGGGAGGGGGCTTTGCCCAGCAGCTCGGCAAGGAGGCAGCGCACCAGTTTCAGGATTCGGAGCACCGCATCTAACAAACAAGCTGACAGGGCGGCACATGACTCAGGTTCCGAGCTCGAACTCCTTTTCCCAGCAGCCGTCTCATTACCAGCACTGGCAGCTCTGACAGCGTTCTGCACGAGCGGAGAGCGCGGCTTTCCTCGCCTCGTCCAATTATTTCATGCTTTATTCATAGATTTGGTAAATCACACTGTTCCAGGCGTTCTTCAGGCTGGATTACTCACCGCTGGCTCGTTTACCAGAAAACCCAGAAAAAAAAGCAGAGATAACCACATATTGCAATGATTTTATAATGATATATTCCCTGATGCTGTTAGTGCAGGAAACATACGATAGCATCCATAGTGTTCCCGCCAAAACGAGTGAGGCTACATTCTCTCAAAACATTCTGAATTCCTGTATGTTACGACTCTCTGTCTGGCATTTGATGCAATTAGATCACAAGCAAGCGTCATTTTCTTGAATCTTGTAGGGAAGGGAACTGAAAAGTAATGTTTAGATCTATATGCAAATCCCCTGCACCGGAACATCAATTGTTCTATCGGTTGGACACTGCGAATTTTAAGAGATGTAGGGGCATATGTATCAACATCACCATTTGCGATTCTCAAATAGCGATTCTTAAAGAATCGCTATTTGAGAATTGCAAAACAGGATGTCTTTAAAAAATTGCAAACTTTTTGCGATTTCTTAAAATTCCTTAATTGCGATTAGCAAATTGCGAAATCGCAATTAAGGAATACCTGCCCATTCATTTCTATGGGCCAGGAGACCCATAGGAATGAATGGGAAGTAATTCTCAAATAGCGAATCGCAATTTGCTAATCGCTATTTGAGAATAATTTCAAAGGTGCAAGGGTGTCATGATGACACCCTCATGCACCCCTGAAATTAGCATGTGTGTGCATATGGCGCACATACATGCCCTAAGGGCATGTATGAGCGCCACGTGGCACTTTGTAAAATTCAAAAAAGTGCTTTTTGAAAGGAAATCGCAAATTACCACCAACTGGAAGTTGGTGGTAATTTGCGATTTCTTAAGGATAATTCGCACAACTTGGGTGCTTTTTACATGTCATTTAAGAAATCGCAATTTGCGATTTCTTAAATGCTTACGCAAAATTAAGAAATCGCTATATTAGCAATTCCTTAATTTTGCGTTGGGAATTTGCCTAATACATCCCGTTTTGCGAATTTTTAATCGCAAACGCTGTATTTTGCGAATCGCAGCGTTTGCGATTAAAAATTCGCTTGATACATATGCCCCGTAGAGACATATTTACAAGCCCCTAACGCCACCGGAGTGTCACTTTTTCTATGGCTCTGGTGGCGTAGGCACGATTCTCCATATTTACAAGGTAGCTCTAAGCCACTTAACGTAGATTAACGCCACCTTGTAAATATGCCCCTTTCCACGGCAAAGGGGGGACAATAGGTGTTGCTGTGGGCGTTCCACCGCAACACCCATTACTTTTTGACACTGCCCCAGATTTACAAGGCTGGGGCAGCGCCAAAAGTGAAGACCAGGTAATACCAGGTCTTAGAATGGTGATACAAGGAGAAATTATTGATTTCTCCTTGATTTTTGCTCTTTCTATGTGTGCTGCATTCTGCAGCCCATTCTGCAGCACACATAGAAAGGACAAATCGCCATTATTGATTGCTTACATGCAGAAAAGTGTCCTTCGTGCTCATAAACAATCACACCTCTGGCACAGGCACTCTTGCACCATGGTGCAAGGGTGCCTGCACTGGTGCTAGGCATCTTTTTTTAGTGCCAGCGCAAAGGCAAACATAGGAGCGTGCTGTATTTTTGTAAATACGGCTCATCCCTGTGTTTTTGAAAATGTCAGAGCGCGGGGTTGCCAAATTTGGCGTAACAACGCGCTCCAGCATTTGCATGTAAATATCCCCCATAGGGGCATATTTACAAGCCCTTAACGCCACCAGAAAGTCACTTTTTCTGATGCTCCAGGGGCATTCTGCAGCACAAATAGAAAGAGCAAATCGTCATTATTGATTGTTTATGTGCAGGCACCCTAGCAACATGGCGCAAGTATGCCTGTGCTGGTGCTAGGTAGCTTTTTTAGCACCAGCGATAAGGGAAATGCAGGAGTGCACCGTAAAGTTGCAAATACAGAGCATCCCTACATTTTGAAATGCCGGTGCACGGTGTTGCCAAATATGGCGTAACACCGCGATCTTGCATTTTATTTTAAATATCCTTCATAGAGGTATATGTACAAGGGGTTAGCGGCGCAAGAATGTCACTTTTTAGCAAAGATCTGGTGGCATTATGCACTGCTCCATATTTACAAAGCGGCGTTAAACCACTTTTTGTAACTTAATGCCGCCTTGTAAATACAAACCCTTTACACGAATCACTTAGCTTGAAAGGGCCGCGCAATGGGTGTTCCGCCGCAACGCCCATTGCTTTTTGACACTGCACCAGGTTTACAAGTATGTGTAAATCTGAGGTCGTGCCAAAAATTAATGCCATGCAAGAGCAGGCGTTAGAATGGCAAAATGAGGAGAAATACTTTTATTTCTCCTTGTTTTTGCTTTTTCTATGTGTTTTCTATGTGTGCTGCATTCCGCAGCACACATAGAAAGATCAAAATATCTTTCATGATTGTTTATGTGAAGGAAGATTGTTTATGAGCTTCCTGCACACAAACAATCACGAAATAATGACGATTTGCTACTTCTATGTGTGCTGCAGAATGCAGCATGCATCGAAGTAACAAATCACCATTATGGATTGTTTATGTGCAGTAAGGGACACCTTCCTGAACATAAACAATAATTCCCTTCAACTCAGGCACCCTCGCACTATAGAGCAAGAGTGCCTGCTTTGGCGCTAGGCAGCTAATATTAGCGCCAGCGCTACGGAAAAACACAGGAGTGTGCCATATTTGTGTACATACGGTGCATCCTTGCATTTTGGAAATGTCAGAGCACAGCATTACCAACTTTTGAGCAGCTCCGTGCTCCGAATTTCCTTGTACATATGCCCCATAGCACTATGATAAAAGCAAAGGCGAAGGGTTTGATTAAGAAAGCCCTTTTAGATGGTAAAACTAAGCCTGTGATCCAAAATGGCTAGATCTACGTCTACCATGCATGTGCAAATGAGTACATAACGTTGTGGTTTGTCTTGGAAGTTTGTGAACACAGACAAACATATCAGTTTCCTTATTCTGAAAATGGCTGGAGATTTGAACACATCAAGGGCTAGCTTAAATCCCTTTCTAGTGTGGGCATGAGCAAAGAACGCACCCAGACTATGTGGCTGTACAGGAATATGGGCTTCTAAGCTGGACAAAACGTCTTTCCCCGTGGAGACAAACAGGGAAAACAATGTTTCATTAGGTGCAGAATGGTACTATGCATGCAACTGCCATGTGTAAATGCTGACACAAAAAATCACAAGACTTTCTCAGGAGTGGAAACCTGCAAATGATGCAGCATTCCAAACTTACCATTGAAATGTTTTGAGTATCCCCAAATAATTTAAAAGCACGTTTAAGTGAGACTGCTATCCAGTAATACAGTGCTTGTGCTACTCTTTTTAAGATGGTCGACTTGGCATACTCCTAATTGGTATATTTAACTTGCCTATAACTCCCTATTATACATTACAAAATTAACCCACCAACCTAAAAATTAAATGCCACTAGTGGACTGCAGCACCTATTGTGCCATTCACTACAGAGGAAGTTAAAAACATGCCTTTAGGTGTAACACTGTAGCCTGATTGTAGCAGTGTAATAACTACAATTCGACTAGTCAAATTCTTTTGACAAGTCAAAACCTTCCTTTTAAATATTATAAGTCACCACTATGCAGAGCTTATAGCCCTCAAGGCAGGGTAGATGGTATTTAAAAGTAGGACATACAAATGTAATGTTAAAATTCCCTTGCATTACTAGTAGTCTAAAGCTACAATAGGTTAACCTGAATGGACAGAGATGACTCCTATTAACCCCACAGAATATGCAGGGTGGGAACTGTGGGTCTCTTTCTGACAACACATTGTCAAATCCTGCTTGACATGTCTCCTGATCTACATATAAACACCAGGGGTGCACTTGAAAGAATGTAAACAGGATGCCAAGACAAATCTTGTGTGTCAACTATCAGGTTGCTGGAGAATTTTCCTACCACACTTTTGTCTCAGGGTTTTACATATAACACTTGGGATGCACTTGAAAGGACAGGAACAGGATTCCAAGACCATTCTTGTGTATCCACTGTCAGGTTGTCTATGAATACTGCTTTTGTCCAACCAGACTTCTGTTTATGGTGTTATTGTGGGTAGAGTGGCTGCTTCAAACAATATTTAGGGCTCAACGTGGGAGGACACAAGGGTTACTATAGTACACTCTCAGCCCTTAGAGTTCAGGTTTAGAGTGACCAAAGACTTTCAAGATCTTGAAAATGCTCAATTTGGGCAGGGGTCACCCCAGAAACATTTACCCCATTGGTTAGGCCATGTCCAGGGATCATTTCCACCCACAAGCTACTGGCAGGTATAAATGTGACGCCTCCAGGAACCCACTTCACAACACTGCTGGACCTGAGGAGGAACAAAAGAACACTGGACCTGCTGTCTTTGACCTGACAGGAGCCCCAAAAGAGTAAACCTTCTACCTCTAGTACCCAGGACAAAGAAGTGGACTCAGAACGTGTCATTTTATTAAATTTCAATTTATGTTTCAAATTTGGTTTGGGATTTTTATTTTTTGCCATTTTGACTTTATTACTGTTTGGTACTGCAAAAATACTTTATACAGTGCCTTAAGTTAAGTCTTTCTATTCTGTGCCATAGCTACGAGGGTACTGAGCTCAAGTTGATTTGGTGACTTTAAGGGTTCACCCCTGGCAAGGGTTGAGATTTTTTTCTTGAGTTAAGAGTCTAATTTCCAACAATGCTCAATAGCTACTGTAAGCACCCTCTACGGAATGGTGTGATCAGTCTCTGCCAAACGGAATAATGTAGTAGAATGTGGGCAGTAACTATTTTTCTTTCTCTGTATTTTAATACCACAAGAGGAAACAGGGCCTAGTGGTTAATGCTGGTGACTTTAGCACTTGACAAAGAATTAACGCGGCGCTGTGCTGCAAGCCACTTGGCTGCACCACGCTGCTTTCATTCTGGAGCACAGGGATGCATACTATCTACAACAATATCTCCCCTGCGTTGGTGCACAATAAGCTGCCATGCGCCAATGCAGACGCAGGCACCCTTGCACCATAGTGCAAGGATGCCTGCCTCACAGGGAAGGTGTCCCTTCCTGCCCATAAACAGTCTGAAATGGCATTCTGAAACTTCTATGTGTGCTGTATTAGCACACATAGAAGTTGCAAAACGTCATTTTTTAAAAATGATTTTTTATGTGCCGGAAGGGACACCTTCCTGCACATAAACAATCACAAGAGGGGATTTCCTTGTTCTATGTGTGCTGCAGAAAGCAGCATGCATGTAAAGAGGAAAAAACTAGGAGAAATGAATACATTTGTCCTCAATGTGCCTTCCTACCCCTCCCCTGGAGAGGGGTAGCATTCAGACACATTTCCAGGTTTAAGATTTCTCGTAAATCTGTAAATGTGTCAGGTTCCATGGGTGTTGCATGGGAACACCCACAGCAACACCCATGGAACGCCCCTTTCACAAAAGTGCTGTGTGTAAAGGGAACGTATTAACAAGAACAGGAAAAGCCATGTAGGGTAGCTTTTCGTGTCCTTGTAAATATGGGGCAGCAGAATGCGCCACCTGTGCATCACAAAAAGTGTCTCACCGGCGGCGCAAGGGGCTTGTCAATAAGCCCCTGTGATTCTAGGCAGTCACTTAATCTCCCTGTGCCTAAAAAATGTGTAAAATAGACGTGGTATGTAGAAAAAACACTCTAATGCTCTTGGCTCTCTGTCCAATAAAAACATTTAACAAATCAGTCAGTAATAGGAGCAAGATATGAAGCAGACAATGAGAGTCATCATTTGTGTTTAAGTGAATAAATTAGGGATAAATATGAATACCCTTATTGTCTGAATTCTGCCAGGCAATAATGTTGAATTTTTGTAATGCTTTAGATTCCCTCCAAAAAGCATGTGTGTTTTTATGTCAATTTTACAGGTGGTATTTATAAAGCACAATCCTTTCCTTGTAGGCCAGCTGAGTGCCCTTAATAGCAAAAAATACAATGCAAACCTGCGTGGATACAAAGATAAACAAGTACTTCTATGATTTGAACTCATGGCGATGAATATCAGGCATCAGAATCACAGTATAATAGGAAAGTGCGGTGGAGAACATCAGGCGTTCACCCTAGGATGGGAGGAATGTTGTGACAAGAGAAGGTTGAAGTCTCTCTGGTCCTTCACCAATGAATCAGCAATTCTGAGGTGCACAGTAAGAGCAATCCACAGTCTTGCTCCACATTCAGAGCAAGTCTTTTAGTGTGTGTATTTTTTATGAGTCTTTTACTTTTCCAGGCTGGTGCTCATGCAACAGGTTTTCAAGTGAATTCGGTGAGAGTTAGGGAGTCCATGCAAATATTTCAGTGTAAGGTATATGCAATTAAATGTTCTTATGTTTGTGATTAAAAAAGTTGATTCACGAAAAATGGCTTTGATTGGTGTTTATGAAGATTCTGGTAGATGAGTGAGTAGTGTATTGCCACTGTCAATTTTTTGAGTAAAAAAACGAGTTCCTGAACTGTGGACTTAAGATGCAAAAGAGGAATAGCATATAAATTAAATTGTGCTTTTTATGGGTTCTTTTCTTCATATGATCAAAGAAGGACAGAAAGAGAGACCAATGAAAAAGCCTACGGAATTAAGTACATATTGTTGAGACACTCCCGGGTCCCCTGTAAATACAGCCTGTGTTAGATTGAGGTCTAAGAGGTTTTTCTCTGCCGAGGTGCACATTTGTTGTGCTATTTGGTTGAGTGAGCTGGATTCTGTACCGACCAAGGGGCATATTATCAAGGACGGAGTTAAAATTATCGCTGCTTTAGCGGCAGGAAACTGCCGCTAAAGCGGCGATAATGGGCTTGATAATATGCCCTTGAGAATTCCAATAGAAGCCCATGTTCCCACCAGAACATGGACTTCTTTTGGAATTCTCTGCAGCATATTATCAAGCCCATTATCGCCGCTTTTAGCGGCAGTTCCCTGCCCCAAAGCGGCGATAACTTTAACGCCGTCCTTGATAATATGCCTCCTGGTGATTTAAGTAAGCAATGGTTACAGCATTGTCCGTCCTCACCACTAAAGCCTTACCCCTCACTAAAAGCAAAGAATTTAGGGGCATATTTACAACAAGGCGATAAAAAATTATCGCAGTTTTCGGCCGAAAAGCGGCGATAATTTTATCGCTATATTAGCAAGGTCACGCTAACGCGTGAAACCTTGCTTTAGCGTGGGGATTTCTAACACCCAGCTTTGCATCTCTAATGAGATGCAACGTGGGCGTTCATTACCTGACATGATAGGAGAAATGTCGCTAAGCGACATTTCTCCTATCAAACCCCACGCTATGAAGCATAGCGTCAGGAAAAGTAGCGATAACACCTGTTATCGCTACTTTCCTAACACCTGCTTCAGGACTGACTTAGCCATGATATCCTATGGAAGGAGGGTATCATGGCTAAGTTTGTGAGTCCCTATCAACAAGCTAACGTGAGATTATCGCTGGGTTTCCAGCGATAATCTCACGTTAGCCAGTTAGCGTGAGGATTTTTATTGCTATTGAGATAAGCATTGCTAATAGCACGCTATCTCAGCGATAAAAATCCACGCTAGCCGGCGATAATTATCCTAGCGCTAAGTGCGCTTTGCGATAATTATCGCCGGTTGTTGTTGATATGCCTTTAATGCTCTCCAGCCATTAGCTCTTTACAGATGAAAGATCATTTCTGTTTCCATCTGCCCAGAGAAACGTGTGCAATCTCACTCTCCAAAACTTCTGACATCCGTAGTCTGGACCAATGGGTTGGAGCATGTGAAAAGAGATCCTCTGTCTAAAGAGGGAGGCATCATCCACCATGCTAAACTCTCTTGGACTGAAGAAGAGACTTGGATTAGATTCTCATAACCTGATGCCCAGGTTGCCAGTGACTCAGAATGTGGTCAACCACTTGGCCTAAATGGAGTTGGGCCAAAGGAATAATACTCAGAGTTGCTGCTTGAAAAAGAAGAAAAAACAGAATTGGCATTCTTCCCTTAAAGAGGAAATAAATAGATCCTATACTGGTAAATAATTAGTCTCTTGTCATGGTCCCCTGTATTGGAAGCCACTCCCTGGCCGGTGGATCCTGCTTCAACACCAGCCTTCCTATCAAGATCCTGAGCTCCCCCTTTTTGGCTTCCGGGAGCAGCACCAGTCATTGCACTGTGTGAAACGTGGCTACTGTGTAATCCCGTTCCTGTGATGGTTGTAGATTTGACATCTCCCAGTTAATTAGACACCCAAAGTCTTGAAGTGTCTGGACTGTCTGAATGATAATCCACATCAACCTTTAGAGAGATGGAGACTGGATGAGAAGGTTGTCCAGATGCAGGTCGACTTCTACCCCTTAGTCATGCAATAGACCCATAACTGAAGTCAGGACTTTGATTAATACTCTTGGCGAGGTTTTCAGGCCATAAGGCAACATCAGAGCTGCCACTGAAGACCTCACACCACAATCCTAAGCAATCTCTGATGATGAAGGGCAATTGGGAGATCCGGGTAAGTATCCTGGAGGTCTATCTTCATTAAGAAATCTCCCATCGAGATCAAAGCAACCAACGTCTGCAAAGTGTTGATTTTGAAGTAGGTTGAGTGGATGATAAGGTTCAGGAACCTGATGTCTATGATCATCCTAAAGTTGCTTGATGCTTTCTGCATAAGAAAATCCCTTGAATGTCACCCCAATCTCTCTCTACTGGAGGAACAGGAAGTATTGTTTCAACAGAGAGATACCGTATTGTAAACCCATCTTCCTGGTCTCGTCCTCCAGCCAACAAGATTGTACAAAACAAAATACTGGGAACTCTGAAAGTAACTCTACAATGTAACCTTGAGAAATCACTTTCTGCCCCCATTTGTTCAAAATCTTGGGGCATAGTATCAAGGACGGCATTAAAAATTATCGCCGGTTTAGCGGCAGAACTCAGCCGCTAAAGCGGCGATAATGGGCTTGATAATATGTCCTTGAGAATTCCAATAGAAGTCCATGTTCTGGTGTGAACATGGGCTTCTATTTGAATTCTCCAGAGCATATTATCAAGCCCATTATCGCCGCTTTAGCTGCTGTTTTCTGCCGCTAAACTGTCGATAATTTTAACGCCGTCCTTGATAATATGCCCCCTTGTCTTTACTTATCCAATAAAAAATAAGTAGTAGTCCTCCCACAGGACCAATGGGATTTCCATTATAGTCAGGAACCCTGTTTAACATTCTTCCTTACTGCTGGTTTAGAGGGAGATGGTATTGAATTCCCGTTGGTTGGAAATAGGATCTGTTGCAGTAAAAGTCATTTCTTTTTTTCTTGTAATAATATCTCTTTTTACTCCCATTCCCGGCCTTCTGCCTCTGATGAGAAAGTTGGTAGTGCTTTTGGCTCTTAACCAAACTTTCCAACACCTCCTTCTACTTTTCATCAAAGAGATTAGTGCCAAAAAAAGGTATTCTAAGTTGGCAGTTTTCTGTGCCCATTACTCAGCATGGTTGGTCTCTCCTTTAGCCATAGAGTAAAGTCTCCCCATAAATCTTGGACCGGAAACTCTGTCTGGGTCCTTCCCTTCCCATTTGAGCGGGCTTTGAATTGCAGGGAATGTCAGTACTTTAGGAAAGGAAGGTTTTTGAAACTGATAAAGTAATTCCCCAATTGTTCTTGGTTGAGCTTCATCCACTGGTAACTGAAGATTAGTGGAGAGATATGAAATCACTGGCTGTAGATCCTACTTTAAAATGTATTTCCCTCTAGAGGACAAGGAATCCCTGGCAATACCTCTTTCTTCATCATAATACTCGGCAAATCCCATGAAAAAGGGAAGGAGGAGGGGAAGATGCAGGGAAATGGGATATGTCTGGAGAAGGAGGTGAGTCCTGAGGTGGAGGAGACCTCCTACAATGACCTTTAAATGCCTCAAACAGGGAATTTACAATGTCCTGTGAATCCCTTTCAGAAAGAAGAGGTGATCTATTTATAACATCATAATGAAACCTCTCTGAGGAAAGAGAAGTATGGTGAGACTTTGTCTGATGCTTCCTTATAATGACGTCACCACCAGCAGTCAATGAACAAAAATCGCTGACTAAATGAGGAATCTGTATATTCTGCATGGGTCCTGAACTGAGCTGATCCATGACTGCACATATAGATTAACACAATTAAACAAAAGGGGGGAGACCCTTAAAAACTACTATTGGCATTCTCCATGTGATGACTCAAAGGGAGTCAATAAAGCATATAATTATAGCTAAATAAAACAGGCACAAGAGGCAGACGTCGCAAATAGGGGGAGGCCCATCATAGCATGTTTACTCCGCCACGAGCAGAGGCGACAAATACACTCGGACACACTGACTATACGACTATGACAGCTACAAGATCCACACATTGGCTGACATCCCCAGGGAAATGAAGGAAGAGTGGAAGGCCTTCTTATCTCTCAGACTTCAGTTGCCCAAATAGAACATTAAATATTGTCTTCAAATCAGAGCACGTGCGGTTCACGATGGATGGCAAATCTAAAGACGTTCACAATCTGGAGGAACTATGGTCTTTCTTGGAAGGCCTACGGGACCTGAGCATTGACAAGACCCAAGCCCCCTTGAAAAGGGCCACAAAGGCACCCACACCTGGGACTGAGGGCCCCCTCTTTAGAGGGGGCCGACGTCAGGACATACCTACCTGACCACAAAGCGGAAAGGATAAAGCAATCAGAGCAGTGGTGGAGCTTACACAGGATAGACGACATGGCAAATCTCATTCACTACTGAAGACTGGACCAGTGACAGACAGATACACACATAGAAAACTTCTTCTTTGTATCCCTGCTACCGGCAGATGAGCATTGCCTCTCTGTCTGATGTTTCAATGTTTAATGATTGATGTTGTTATCAATATAGCTTACCCTATGGCGTAGCACATGGTCTAACTGGCACTGCGCACCAGGCTGTTGCTGCAGAGATCTCTGAATGTCTTACACTCAACCCTTTGAGACACTCCATGCAGAATTCCATCTATCCCCCCACAAGCAGTGGAAATACAGGAAACAACCCCACTGTCTCATGCTTAGACTAGGCACAAAACCCTGGGTCGTCCTGTTTTTCCTGGTGCCCACATATCCGAATACCTGAGGAAAATTCAAAGGAGGGATTTTGGGCTCTTATAATCTCCTGATCCATCATCTGTACTCCCAACCGCAGGCAGTGAAATTGTGTGCCAACAGCAGGATCGAATCCAGGTTGAATATGAGGCAGAGAACTGAGCTGAGCCCCTAGACAACCCGAACTGAGGAGAGAGAGAGACTGGGATGAATTTCTACCTTTTTAAAATGCTACAGGAATGGCACTGGATGCTGATGAAACTCAATATGGCAGGGTTAATACATCACTCTAATTGATGGCACTGTGGACATACATGCTGCAACATAGTGCAGATACTGCACAACAGTCCTTATGTCCTCACACTCTGGGATGAAGTAGGGCCCACATTTAGTAGGATGATAGCGATCCCCACACAGATGCCCTGCCCCTTGATTATGCTCCAGGATACAGCAGACTGCCCCTCACTGACCAACCTTGAACTCAGTTTGCTTAACACAGAATTGATGGTGGCTAAGCACTGTATTCTCCATCACTGGTGCTCCACACACTCACCCAATGGCTCTTAGAAAAGTATGAATCACCCTCCTACGAGATATTAAACTGTAATCTGCAAGATAAGGCTGAAACATTCCTTCTCATATTGTCACCCTTCCTGCAGGGCAATCGGTGATCCTTGAATTGCACAACGACGATAGCCCAAGCTACAAAATCCACCCCCCCAGTAGTGCCATATACGTCCACGTCGAAGCCTCAACTGATGATTGGGAGACCAACCTCGAGTCACTCCTCTTTCTCCAGTGCCCATCCTGTGACCCTCCACACTCTCCCCCCTCCCTTTGCTAGCACCTCTTCAGTTGTCTCTACTGACCCTTATCTCTCATGACCTGGCAACCAGGTAAGACGTCAAGCAAACATGCGCAGTGACGTTTGTATTATTTGTACCCATTCATGATTCCATTGTGTAGTGACAACTGCATTTTTGTACCACACTTCTAAATTAATAAATAAACGCAAAAAATGGAATTGAGGCACTTATTGCAATGAACATGAGAAAAAAGAACTCTTGGGGCCCTATCAACGTAGCTGAAAGGGGTAGTTGCCACCAGCAACCACCTTTGGAAGCGACAAGCAACCAGTAAGTTTAAGTGCTCAGGTTAATCACCCCCAAAACAAGTGCGATGACAGCACCATTCCCACAAGATACTGATGAAACACAGTGCCTCTGCTAAAATATGTAAGTAGCAAACACAACAAGATGATGGAAGGAGTGCTGAAACTTTTCAACCACTCACCCCCAATGAAGACATTTGGGTTGAATGCATCGTTCTTTTGCTCACTCTGCCACCCCAGTTTGAATCTAGCCATATGCAAATCAGTCATGAACCTGCTCCTCGTGGAGACAGTCCAGCCCAAACTGCCAGGCCAGGTCCTCCCTGGACCAGAAACAAGCATACTGGGAACAATCTCAGGGTATCATCGCTCATCAGCCAGACTAGCATGAACCTAGTGGCACAGCAAGAAAGGGACCACGTCTGGGCATACCCTTGCCCACTTAGGGCGCACATTGCAAACACAAGATGATTGACAGAGTGCTGAAACTTTTCAACCACTCACGTCCCAGCCAAGAGCTCTGGGTTGAATCCATTGTACTTTTGCCTAATTTGCCACCCCATTTTGGACCCCCCCATACGCAAATCAGTCTTGACCCTGTTCCTCACGGGAACAGTCCAGCCGAACTGCCAGGCCAGTTCCTCCCTGGACCAGAAACAAGCATCCTGGGACCAGTTTCGGGGTATCACTCCTCAACAGCTAGGCTAGCTTGAATCCAGTACCACAGCGAGCAAGGGTAGGCCCCAAAACTGGTCTGAGGATGCTTGTTTCTGAGCTTAGGAGGACCTGGCCTGGCAGTTTGAGCTCAGAATGGTGGCGGAGCCTAGCAGGCACCGCCTGCCATATTTGGATGCTGGATTCCTGCCAGCCTTCCCATGGCGGTTCCCCTGCCATGGAAAGGCTGGTGGGGATTGACTTAGGGGGCCCGTTGCAGGCCCCCGGTGGGCAGGAACAGTTTGGATTTGCACTTGGGGGCACCTATGGTGCCCCCTATATTTCCCTGCACCATGTGGCAGGCCCCACGTGGTGCCTGCCACGTAGGGCAGTGAAATGTAAACAGTGCATTTTTAACATTGCGGTGGGTGCTGCAGCTAGCAGCACCCGCCACAATGTTAAAGATAGCAGATCCGACCGCCACGGTGGCGGTGGAATCGTAATACCCCCTGTGAGACCGCCGCCTTGTAGGCTGGCGCTCCCACACCCCAACACGATGGTGGACGGACTGAAGTCCGTCCGCCATCCTAATTACCCCCTAAAAGTGGAATGGATTTTAACTAGCAACGAGCATAAAGGGACCCTCAGCTGCACAGTGTAGCCACCCTCACAAACTTGGATTCTTCCTGGGCTGGGTCATTAGTGGCGACAATGTTTGCAGCTCAGGTAGGCAAGAGCCACGGATTGTCAGGTGAGGGTCGATGTTGGGAGAAATGTCCCAGCCTGGTCTCTAAGATAGGAGTCTCTTATCTGTAGCTCAGAGTCTTGTTTGGGGATTCAAAAACAATATCAGCAATCTTATGTTTCCTGTGCAAAGAATATTCGTATTATCCCACGTCAAGCAATATTTAGAGGTGTGTTGGTTAAAGTTTGCAGAATCATGTATTTTATTGAAAACCATCAGAAAGACAACACATTGGGCATACCCATAATTGGAACAAGTCACACTAATAATTTTCAGCAGAGCACAGCTCAGTTATGTACAGTTCATGTGTTTTATTATTTTCATCATGTACTTTTGAATTGTATAAAATATACTGGTGTGCACCACTATAGTTCATTCACCTAGTGATTCTTTGGGTTCCCCAGAGAGTCCTCCTTTGCACATTTTAAGTGTTTCGTACTACTTCTATTTCTCTTCTTTTATTGTGATTAAATGATGTGAGCATTAGCTGTTTCACATGGGAGGTTTTCAGAGCTCCTCTGTGTGTATAGTAAATGGTAAAATATGGAAATTATCAGGGGCCTTATTTCCAGATGCCCGTTTTGAGGGATTTTAAAATAAAAAAATGATATCCAACACCAAAGAGGGTGGAAAAAGCATCCTACTAATTAACAGAGACATTTTAAGGCATGGGCAAAGTAGGCTCTGGGCCGGGGCCCTATCCCTTCATGGGGCCCAGTTATAGAGCCAGTTCAATTCTGCAGAGAGTCTTGCCCTGATAACTTTGAGTAAGTCTTAAACAGATTGTTTTATATACTTTTTCCTTTAATTTATATTTAATGGGGATGATATGTGAGCGTCTATTACAGACATTTTGTAGAGAAATATTATGTTTATGTTTCGAGCAACATCCATTAAAAAAAGTTTCTATTAGATCAAAACAGGACCTCACATATGAGAAATGAGAGGATGTCACTGAGATTTGTTTGCAGTTACGTTAGTGAGCTGCTGTTGTCTTACAATATTGAAATCACTTGCCACTATCTTTTGATATAAGATGTAAACACATTTAGAATGTGGACGTGACTGTGCACTATATTCAAAGCTGTTCTGAACAGGGGCCCCAAAGTACATTTGGCCCTGGGCCCCCATAGTACTTGAGATGTCCCTGCTACTTAAGAGATGGTCTAGTTCATTTTACATTTCTGTCATGAAAGCGCGCTTGCTAGTGAAAGAAATTGAGAGACTTCAATGCCTTAATTTCTTGTTTGTCCACCGAGCAAGGTCTGACTCAACCAACACGTAACAGGACTCGAGCCCGTGACCTCTCTCCCTCCACCTGCTTATTCAAAACAACCTGCCCACTTACAAAATTAAATATAGCTACAGGGATTTTACTGTTATTTTTTTAATTTACTTTTTTTGTTCAAATATTACCGAAGGATTAATTGCCGAAACATCCTTCTCTAGTATTCCTTTAAAGGCAAGCAATTCACTTTATAATATCTGACCTAAATAGAAATGAGCCTTACCGTTTTTCTCACATTTTTGGATACCCATTGGTGTGTACAGTGAAATCGTTTTTCTTCTTTCTGAGCTTTAAAGCAAATTTTTATTTTTATTATTTCGCCGTAAGTAATAACATTAAAACACAGTTTGGAAAACTATTGTATTTCTTAGCTCTAATATCAGTACATCTCCATTAAAAAGGTCTCGGAAGATGATCTCGTGCTGCCCCATTGTAGCAACGTAATGCACAGCAGCAGTGGGGTTAGGAAGAGGAATTTCCTCTTCAAGCAATATGCACACACATACACACACTCTGGGGTATATTCACAAGAACGAGTGATAACTACCTCAAGAGTAGCTTAACGCAACTCTCAACATCGCAGCCCGTCGTGGGAAAATAACCCCCTGTCAACTTGGAATTCACAACAAGGCGGCCCCATGCGATAGTATGCCTAAACCGTGGCCAATGCCCGCGATACAGCCACCTCAACGGAGATAAAAACACAAACCCCAATGCCAAAAAACCTGCGATGGGCCAAAGCGTGATAAGAAAACAGTGACAACCAGAGCGAGGGCAGCAATACTCACGCGTAATGCGGGAAAAAGCACAAGAACAGCATACGGAAAATGTCAAAGAAAAACATATCAACAGTGGAGTACCACGGATGCACCCTGACCGACTGCAGAGGACAATATGTACACCACAACATCCAAGCACCTTGGAAGAACAGAACCGACAGGCACATCGTATGAAAGAGACCAGTGGCAGACAAATCAGAGCCGCATGAGCGACTCGCACCATGTAGCATATGCACATAAGCAGAAGTGCACCTCGACATTGACAACATCCCGGTACAAACAGTAATCCCTCCATATAGGGCACAACTAGTTCCGCAAATGTGCACATCATGGCAAATGACATCAGAAACTGCATGAAAATGTAACATGACAATGTACAAGTACAACCTGTAACCTGCAAATATGTTTTAATCACTCATGCAGTGCAATTGGACTTCTTCTATTGTCCCATGAGTGCCATGGACGGCCACAATGTGACGCGCTCATGAGAAGTAAGTGTCAACGATGGAGTTCCTACGGGCCATTCCTGCCACAGCTGCAGTGGGATGTGGGACACCTGCCCCATCGTCACCGTCATCGTACGGTACCTCTGGAACTGGGGTCCATGGGACATTGGTGCGAACACAGATGTTATGCAACACACAACATGCAACGATCATCTTGTACACGATGTCCGGGCTGTACAGGAGCTTACCACCTGTGCCGTTCAGGCACCTGAAATGTGACTTCAACACGTCAAATGTGCATTCAACGATGCCCCTGGTGAGTATGTGGGCTGCATTGTACTGCCTCTGGGAGGGTGTGTCCGGCACCCGGAGGGGTGTCATCATCCAAGGGCAGAGTGCATATCCTTGATCACATGTGACAGTGCAGGGAGAAAGAGTCAATACTTGGTTCAGAAGGATGTGATGGCAGGCCCAATAATACAGTGATGCCTGTGCTGGCAGTGTATGGGGTGAGTGTAAGCCAGCCCTTAGGGAGTAGCTGGTGCTGGCAACAACTCAAACAGTCATCAGGTACTCAGAAATGCAATGTCAATACAACAAGGGGGAATGACGTGAGTTGCCAGGGCTAGTGGCCCCGGATGCACAGCGGCCGACACGGGCCCACCACCACGGGACGCTGACCTGCGGGAGACTCAGGTAGGGTCATGAGGACAGAGCAGGGCCTCGCATGTGTCATGGGTGCCTTCCGTGGAGTGTCATGGGGGAGAATGGGAGGCCTACCCCCAGGGGGCACATGCCAGCTGTGTCCGGCAACATGGCGGATATGAATGCAACAGACCCAGGCCAGACACCAAGTCGGTACCTGTCCGTTGCTGATGACAACCCCCAGGCCACAGGCTCAGACACTAACGATGTTCCGCCGGAGGATGACGGTCACTCATGGCACACAGGGTTAGTGGCACCACGTGTCGCAGGCCTGCGATATGAAATTATGCCTCACTGATCGAAGGGAGTCTTGTGCTGTGGTCGCTGCCACGGATTTGGGGTCACTGCCATTCAGGACTCAGGACACTGTTCCACATGTGGGACCTACTGGGCCAAAGAGGACGCCGGTGGGGAATGTAAATTAGTAAGGAGTGATGTGGACCAGTGTCAGGGGGGCCAGCGGTGGTCTGCGGAGGCTGCAGAGGTCGCGGGACTGGGGCTTGGTGCTTGCACCAGCGCGTGTTGGGCCCTCGTTGACACACAACGGTATCGGCAGGTGAGCAGTGCGGCACTGGTGTGCTGGGGCGGGCAGGCCTGGTCTGTGAATCAACGTCCTGGGGTGCAGCAGCGCACAGGGTTGCAGGAGCCGCTGCTCATGGCGTTGGCCTCATGGCAGGCCACACGGCACTGCACTGTCAGTGACGTTGGCCTTCCTGGGAGTGGACCACGCCCTGCGCAATGGGGTTAGTCACCACACCCCTGCGCAGCCCTAGTGTACTCAGGGCCAACCCAGTATGCTCACACACACAGGGGGGGATGCAGCGTGCGACACTTCCGTTATCTGACCCACGCCCTGGGGTGACATGGTTTCGTTCACTGCTCACTACTCTCCAGTCACCAGCAGTTGTGGTCTGCATGGACATATCAGTTGTTTGCATTCCCATGTCTGTCCTGCACATCCACTCCTCACTTCTCGTTGTGCATATTCCCACTCACGGGTCACTAGCATCCTTGCACATGGCTTCATTCCACTTCTCCACACATTCAGCTGTTGTGTAGCTGTGGTGCCATGAAATGTCTGTGTTGGGTGCAGGGGTAGCTCAGGATTGCCATGGAGTGGTGTTGTCATGTCTGGTAGGTGGTCGAGTAGTTTGACATGTTGTATGTGGTTTGATCACGTGTGCATTCCCACAGTTGTGCGTTGTATGTTGGTGGCTTTGGGGTGTGTGATGTGTTGATTTGGCCAACGAACAGTCCCGTTCCATATGTGCCATCCTGGAAGCGCTGGTTGATGACGGACTGTCGGAAGATGAAGGAATCGTAGTTGCTGACAAAATTGGTGAAGAGTCCCCGGTGGTCCACTATTGCCTGCAAATTGATGGAATGCTGATGCTTTCTGTTGCGGTAGTAGTGTGCAGTATCCGCAGGGGGCACAAGTGGGACATGTGTGCAGTCGGTTGCCCCCAACACGGCCAGGAATCCGGCTATGGCGTAAAAGCCTTGCTTTGTCTCCAGCTGTTCCTGCGCAGTGTTGGGGAAGTGAAGGTACTGGGGTATGAAGCTGAGGATGGCATCCAGGACAGGTGTGATGAACTTTGAAAGGGCTGGCTGTGAGACCCCTCCGACTCTGGCAGTTGTTGGTTGGAAGGTACCAGAGGCCAACAGGTGCAGTACAGCCAGCAGCTTTGTCTGCAGAGGGATGTTGGTTCTTCACTGTGTTGGGACCGTCAGCCTGTGGGTGATGTGGGTCATGATGCGGAACATGGTTGCCCTTTTGAGCCTGTAGTGGGCAAAGACTTCCTCGGGCATTAGGCCTGTGAGAGTGGTGCGTTTTCGGTAGGTCCGCTGTCTCACTCTGTACTGCCTCTGTGGTGGTCCAGAGGGGGGTCGGGTCTGGGTCCTGGGGGTGGTGGTGGTCCTGGGGGTGGTGGTAGTGGGTGTTGTGGCCCTGTTGGGGCTCCAAGCTGCATGATGAGTAACTCCATGGCATCGTTTGTTCTTCGGGTGTGGCTGTGTGCGGGGCTCCGTTGCCTACTGCAGGTAGTCTTCTGTCTTTACACCTGCTTGAGGCAGGTGTTAAATACCTGCGGCTACAGCGGCTCATCGCCTGTTTTTGGTTTGCATCGCAGATCTGGCAGGTCGGTGTGAAAGTGGTGTTGTGGTTTTTTTCGTGTGTTTTTGCACGGGTACGCCTACTCTGCATCTCATTAGGGTTAGTTGGTGGTGTCTGCTGTGGTGATATATTTTGAAGAAAATCAAAAGGAACTAGCCCCACGGTCGAGGGGGATATGTGTATGTAGATATGAAGAAACAGAATAGTCTCTTTAGTCAAGGGAAACCATTTAGGTTTTTAAGAAATGCCTCACCCACCAACCTAGTTGGTGGCATGCTTCAACATCGGCCCCCACTAGGGGTACCGAATGTACCCCAAGTGTGCTGCGACTCCTGCAATTGCAGCGGAGCTGGTTTATTGTCAAGGTGAGTGTGCAGTGATGGTGTAGTGCGTGTATATTTAAAAGCTGTCCCTCTGGTCCCAAAAACCAATTACAATTATTTAATAATGGGCCATGGGCAGCATTAAAATGAGGCAGGGGATGGCTAAGGAGGTATCAATGGCCGCCACCATCCAGTGGGGTCAACATGTTTCAGCCAGTGCCTGGAAACTGGGGCTGGCTTTCGTCAGGACCAAGAAAGTGGAAGGTGAGAGGACAGGTCTAACAGAGTGTGAATAGCCGTCTATGTGCGGCGCACGCTAAGGCGCCTTAACTGGCAGAGGGTGTATTCCTCTTTTTCCAATAACCAAAGATTAAAGGGACAGGCTCCATGAGTCAGGAGTAGGGGTATTTTGTCACAGCTACCATTTGTAGCTGACAGAGCTCATACCGCAAACCTGTGTGGCCTCTCTCCAACTCCGTGGTTCCAGTTAAGGTGCCTTATCGTGCGCCGCACATAGACGGCTATACACACTCTGTTAGACCTTTCCTTTCACCTTCCACTTTCTTGGTCCTGATGAAAGCCAGCCCCAGTTTCCAGGCACTGGCTGAAACATGTTGACCCCACTGGATGGTGGCAGCCATTGATATCTCCTTAGCCATCCCCTGCCTCCTTTTAATGCTGCCCATGGCCCATTATTAAATAACTCGAATAGTTTTTTGGGACCAGAGGGACAGCTTTTAAATATACACGCACTACACCATCACTGCACACTCACCTTGACAATAAACCAGCTCTGCTGCAATTGCAGGCGTCGCAGCACACTTGGGGTACATTCGGTACCCCTAGTGGGGGCCGATGATGAAGCATGCCACCAACTAGGTTGGTAGGTGAGGCCTTTCTTAAAAACCTAAATGGTTTCCCTTGACTAAACAGACTATTCTGTTTCTTCATATCTACATACACATATCCCCCTCGACCGTGGGGCTAGTTCCTTTTGATTTTCTACATTTGTACTCAGGGGAATTGAACCAGATTCCTTTTTTCCTCTCTCTCTCTTTGATTTATATAAAATGTGATATATTTTGAGGCAGTTATCGCGGGAATATTGGCGATGTCTGCAGTTTGCACCAGCTTGTGAATGGGGTGTTAAATCTATCTCCACTTTTGATGCGTTAAGGTGGAGATAAATCGGAGATAAGTCCTTGTGAATATCCCCCTCTCTCTTTCTTTTTCGCCCCTCTCCTTCTCACTCTCTTCTGGCCAACCAGGGCATCTTTGGACAGAATGTCATGCGGCATCCTAAGAGGGATGGGAGCTCCATGGGTGTAAATCCACGTAAAAGCCATGGGCATTAGCCTTACGAAACTTGAGGGGGCCCCCTGCAAACTACGTAGAGGGGCCCTCTTCCGGACTCCGTCAGGAGCTCTCAGGCAGGGGTACTATGCTGAGGGGGCCCCCTGTGGCACCGTGGGGG
The DNA here is from genome assembly GCF_964204655.1 of Triturus cristatus. Lineage (NCBI taxonomy): Eukaryota > Metazoa > Chordata > Amphibia > Caudata > Salamandridae > Triturus > Triturus cristatus. The sequence goes on along the minus strand of NC_140581.1, from coordinate 790,106,481 downwards.
CTGCGGGGGCCTATGTTATGTCACTGGATGGGGAGCAGAAGCGACAGCAGAGTTCACATGGCCATACAAATAGATCACAGTAAGCGAACTCATGTGACCTTTGACTTTAATAACATCATTGGCAGTAACATCATTCAATCGTTAACACTGGTAAATATATAGAAATTGACATGCTCTTTGAATCTGCAGTACAGTTTTGTTTGTGTAGTGAGCAGCACATTACACCTCAATCAATCAATCAATCACAGGGTTTATATAGCGCGCTACTCACCCGTGAGGGTCTCAAGGTGCTGGCGGGGGGGGGGGGGGGGGGGGGGGGGGAGTGGCTCCGGATCAGTCCAAGAGTCAGGTCTTGAGGTCCTTCCTGAATGTGTGCAGGGTCAGGAGCGTCTGATGTTCACGGGGAGCTCGTTCTAGGTCTTGGCTGCGTTGTAGGACAAGGCTCTCCCTCCGGTTCTGATCCTGCGAATGCGAGGGACCTCTGCCAGGGCGAGGTCAGTGGAGCAGAGGTTCCTCTTGGGTACGTGGAAAGATACTCTCTCATTGAGGTATTTGGGTCCGATGTTGTTGAGGGATTTGTATGCATGGGTGAGGAGTTTGAAGGTGACCCTCTTCTTGATGGGGAGCTAGTGGAGGGCTCGAAGGTTTTGGGTCATGAATTTCTGACGCGGTGTCCCGAGGACGAGTCTGACTGCGGTATTATGGATGGTTTGGAGTTTGTGAAGATGAGTTCCATTGATTCTGGGGTAAAGAGAGTTTCCGTAGTCCAGTCTGCTGGTTATGAGTGTGTGGGTGACGGTCCTTCTGCAGTCGGGGGGGATCCATTTGAAGGTCTTACGGAGGATGAGCAAGGCAGTTGAAACTAGTCAAAGGGACAGCGTTGACCTGGCGGTTCATGGAGAGCGAGGAGTCAAGGATGATGCCGAGGTTCCGAGCGTGGTCTGTGGGGGTTGGAGGGCTCCCGAGGGCAGAGGCCCACCAGGTGTTGTCCCAGGCAGTGGTGCAGGGTTCGATGATGAGGACCTCGGTCTTCTCTGAGTTGAGATTCAAGCAGCTGTCTTTCATCCATGCTGCCACATTCTGCACTCCTTCCTGGAAGCGGAGTCTGGTTGATTTCCGTGGGATCGGAGAGGAAGGGAGGGAGTCGAATCCTCTGGGTTCTGCCGGAGAGGAAGGATTGGATCCAGTCAAGGGCGGCTCCTTGTATCCCTGTGTCGTGAAGTCTGTCTGCTAGTGTGCAATGTGAGACAGTGTCGAAGGCTGCGGAGAGGTCTAGAAGGATGTGAACAAAGACAAACATTGGAATGCTGGAGCTCCAGACTTCTACCAGCCATAAGAAGCCCGGAGAACGCCATTGTTTTCAATGGAGTTCCCAACATTCCAACGTTCTGATTTACGGTAAAACACACAAAAATACTATTTGAAAACCCTCCAAACAAATATGAGCACAACTATGATTCGTCTTGGATATACTAGAATCTGCACAGGAGATCTGTTGCTGAGTCTTAATAACCAAATGCACTGTACAGATTATGCTATTTGAAAAAATGGCAAGTTAAATACCTTAGTGTAGCATCTTACGGGATTGCTGAAGACACTCTTACCTGTGTTTGTTTATTGCAGATATTTTCCTATTTTATTTTGGAAATATTTCACATGCGGGTACTTTCAAATTTCAAAATTGGAAAGCACTTGCAAATTAAAGTGAAAGGTTCAGAGGCAAGAGATGTGCACAATGGAAAGAAAACAAGGCTCCAACAGAGACCTCTTTAATCTGATTTCCTTGCAAGATCCGACCCATGGTCACAAGGTTAGTGCCAGCAGTCACAAAGTAAAAGCAAGGGGCAGCAGCTGCAACTTCTGGTGACCCCTATATGACATCCATGCAGGCTCAGAGCTTTCAGTACAACTTCTGATGAGAATCCACCTGGTCCTGGTGCTTTCTTCTTTCTAGGGCTTTGGTGCTGTTGAGAATTTCTGCTTCATTGATGTCAGTGTTGGAGAAGAAATTACATTGAACTTTCATAGACCTGAGAAAAAGAATTCTGACATTTAGAGAAAATGTATAAACGTGCACCAACTACACTTTTAAGAAAACAGGACAAGACAAGATAATTTAAGTTACTTCATCGTAAAAGCATGCAGAAAAAGATATAGTCTAGGTGAAGTCATTCATTTTTATAATATACATTGTGATTTACTAATTTAAAGTATTATTTTTCAATAACGTGCAAGAAATGTATAAATGGTGAACTTTCACGTTAAATAAGTTTACTTGCAATCATTCTTAATTTTCATTTATATGCATGTATAACTAATAAAAACTAGATAATTATGAAGAAAGAATCTGAATAATTGAAGTATTCAATTAGAATCTATATTTTGAGTGTAAACGTGTGCACCCTTAATGACAGAACAACATAGGTGCTGCACATCCCAAATTATTGATGTATTTGTGAAACTTTTAGAGAATGTATTTTACACATCCAATAAGGTTATATGACTATAACAAGAGTTTGATACTTTGATTTAATTTTTTTTACACGTTAGTACTTTCAAAGTTGTAATATATCATGCTGACACGTACTAATTGTAACCACACTAAGGGCCATATGTAGGTGGCATACACTTTACCGATTCTTAAATACCGAATTTTACCGATTCGGTATTTAAGAATCGGTAAAGTGTATGTAGGTAAAAATTCGGTAAATGTTACCGAATCGGAGTAAGTCGGTAATTACCGAATCGGTATTTACCGATTCGGTAATGAGGCATACCTTCCCATTGATTGAATCAATGGGAAGGTATGCCTCATTACCGAATCGGTAAATACCGATTCGGTAATGGGGGGAGCACATTCAAGGGTGGCAGGGTGTCACATTGACACCCTGTTGCACCCCTGATTCTTCCATGTGTGCACATGTGGCGCACATACATGCCCTAGGGGCATGTATGTCTGCCACATTGCACACTTCACAGTGCACAAAAATGCATTTTCACACCTATTCGTCATTTACCACCAACTATTAGTTGGTGGTAAATAACGAATCCCCACACCCACCACATTGTCCCCCTACATCTCATTTCTGTATTCGGTATTTACCGAATCGGTAAAATTACCGATTCGGTAATTTTACCGATTCGGTAAATTACCGAATACAGAAATTATCCCCCTACATAGCAAAAGCCTAAATACCGGTCGGTAACGGTATATTTACCGAAAATCGGCCGTTACCGACCGGTATTGGGCTACCTACATGAGGCCCCAAATGATTTCAAATGCATCAAAATTATTTTAAAATCAATAAATCCTTATATTCTCTAGGAGCATATGTCAAATGATCATATGTATTTTACGTTAAATTACCTTATTAATGTGGGCCTGACTGAAAATGTGAAGTCTCTTGACTTTCTGAATGCACTGCTTATGAGAGAATTCCTCGATAAAACAAATAATGTGAAATAGTGTTTTCTTTCCTGAGTTCTCATGTACTGTACAAGACCAATTGCTACATTTTAGTTACAACGAGGACCATCTGCCTGGGAAACTATTCTCTTGAACTTGCTCATTTACTTTTTCAAAAAAGAGCATTATTTCGATGTTTCACTTACTGGATTGCTTAAGGACTGCGTAATTGTACCACCTACTTGTCTACATTTTGTGTTATCTTTATGTCGCCTGACACTCATCCTATACGAACTGCCCAATGAACTAAGTGGTCTGATCTGATAAGGTGACTCCAGGAGGTGTCACCCCAGAACTAAAAGAATATAATATTACTTGGTTGGGAACTCATCTAAGTCATCTGAGCCATCTATGTTATCTATCTAGTCTTTGATGTCTACTACGATTGCTTGCTGCTGCTACTTCTTGCAGTCTTGCTGTCTCACTGTTTCCTGGCTGATGGTGATGAATGGGTTGCTGATTATCCATTGTGGAGGTTTGCAGAACTCCAAAGCATCTTTTGAATTTGTCGGTTGCAGACTCATCTGGCTTCACTTTCGAACTGATGCACATGTCACATGTGTCCAAGTGGTCTCTTCCTTTTGGGAGACTGCTTGAACTGGTGTATACTATGTCCTTTCTTGAAACCTTAAGCTTTGGTATATCTATCTAGAATTTCCCGAATTGTTTATGAGCTGATGAAACTGGATGATGCATTTATTTCATAATCGTTTATTAACTATACCAACATTTCCATATCGGCTCAACTCTCATGATTTATTCCTACCAAATTGAATGTACATTCCTTATTTGAGCTTACTAATGATCAGGAGGGATCAAATTAGGGATATTTCATAGCATCAGATACTAATGACCAAGATTGTGGTATGAATTATTGACAACAGGACAAAGAAAGGATTATACAGTTGAGTGGAAAACGATTTGGGCCCAGTAAACGCTACAGCATCAGCTTTCAAAACGAGAGACCTACAGCGGTAAATACTGGTTTTGCAAGATTTTGTGATGTTTAGTTTTGATAGTTCCACTGTATTTGTTTATCAATATGATAATTGACCCTTCCTTTTTGGCTTTAAAATAGTTAAGTAATATATTCCTTTCTCTGTTGGGGCAGAAATGTCCCATGCATGGCTAATAGGCTTGTTTCCCTGCACTGCGAGCCTGATTGTATGTGAAACTGGTATCCAGATGTCATGTTAATCCAGCATTTGTGTAGGGGCCTAAGCCTGTCCCTGGTGATGTGAATTTCCGAAATGTTGACCCAGTGCGCCACCCAAAGCGTCCCCTCATAGCAGGCATAGGACTACTACTGCCCTGGCTATGTCACGTAATGCGATGATGGAAGAGTAAAGAGTTTTTGTGAATCTTTAATATGACCAGGGCCTTTTCTGTGTCAGGAAAGAGCATGGTCTACTGACCCTTCTCATTAAAGTTCCACTGTGCATGTAGAACTCAGACCTTGCCTGGATATACTGTGTGTGCATGTTGAGTGTGTGCATGTGTTATAAGTGTGTGAGGTGTGATAGAAGGACCCTGTGAATAATGAGAGTCTGACTAATGGGATCATTTTATCCATTTTTATTGGTCCCTGAATTAGCCTGGCACAAGATTGAGGATAGATACAGCTTTCCCAGTCAGTTAAAGTGTATAGCTTACATTCCTGTGACTGGTGGGCAATGATGATCCAGACACTGACTTGAGGGAGGCTGGTGACAGAGCTGCCTTTAGAAATTCGTTGAGGATCTTGTTAACAAAGGGCTATTTAGTTCTACCTGATCTCTGCCATTGGTAGATGATAGGAGTGAGGATTTGGGCTGCAGTTTCTGTTGTGCAAGGCGAAGACGTTTCTAGGCAGGGTCTGCACTTTTTTCTCTCCTTGATCATGGCTCAAGAAGGATAATGAAAGTCAAGTGCTGAGATCTCACTCTTCATTGCAGCCTTGTTTGGATAATCCGACCAGGAGCCAGTATCATTGTTATCTTTTGTGAGAGTCATCCCCTTGCACAAAGTATGAAGCTGAGGAACTGCAATAAAACAACATTTGAAGGAGAACCAACCCAAACTGGTTCTGACGCATCAGAAAATGAATCTACATCCCCTGCCTGGAATATTAAAATGGGATCCACACAATAAGACTTTGTTCGAATTCCAAGTTCTTCCCGACCAAAGAAAAGAGTGCTCTGCAGAGTACTCAAAGTGTGACTAGGGCTGGCATCAGAGAGGAGGGGACATTACCTGGTATATGCAGCTTTCTGTGGAATCTGAGATCTTCATTAAGTAACTAGAAACCTGCCTGCCTACTCAGAGAGGGAGGTAGAGTGACAGGCTTTACAGGAGGACAAACTGTTCATAAGGAGTTCCTCGTGTGTGGTTGACCCAGTCGTACCTATCTTCTACCAGGGAGCAAAGTCAGTCCCACCCAAACCGCTACAGGTCCTTTGTCACCCAGTGCTTTTCCTGTGTGTGAATTGAGTGAGAAATTATGCAGCATCACTTTATTATGCTGCTGGCATTCTCCCATCTGATTTTGAAGGCCTGGTGCTGCCACTGCCACAGCCACTGTATCAGCCTCGAAACTGCAACTACCAGAGACAAATTTCCACTGGCATTGCCTGGAAACCCCAACTGCCAAAGGTGAGTGCCAGGCTGCATTCGCCCAGAGAGCTGCTGCTGTCAAAGATACATGTACACCTGCACCGACTCTCAGGAGCTGCATCTGCCGAAGATGAACACCCACTGGCAGCAGCCCAGAAACCCCAAGTGCTGACAGGCCAGCTAAGTGCTCTGTTCAACCCCAGTTGTTCGGGGAGGAGCACGACCACCATCCACAGTACTCCCTCACTGATGTTGAAGTTCAGGTGTGCTAAGTTGCTGACCAGTCTGGCCCACACCGCTAAGTCACTGTGTAATTTGAGCAGGTGACATCAAGCTGCATCCAAGAAAACTTTGGGAGTGGGCATTATACTCAAAATGGAAATTTATTGCTAGAACGCTATTCTTTGTCAATATGAATTTATTGGACCTACAAATAATTTGGCCTGACATAAGAACTAACATTTTTTTTAGCTAATAGTGTCTTCACCTGTGCCTAGTCTACGCTACACCCATGTCTTTGCTTGAGATTACTGCAAACAGATGGGAAACCCCAGAGAGAGACAGGTAGGGAAGTGGAAACCTTAGAGAGTAATGGTATTTCAATAAGCCGCATAGGTAGATTGGAACCGTGTCCCAAACTACCATTAGAGAGTTTAGTAAGTCATTTTTATGTAAGGTGAAAGTACTTTCATTTTAGTTAAAGATAAGAACAGGGGTGGAAATATATATTTTTGTGTCTGTTGTTTAACTGTTGAGTTCTCAACTCTTGCCCCTCACACTACCTCTGACTGAAATCTCTAACTGGTACCACGTTACCCCGAGAATAAAATGTTAAAAGGGTGTACTTGCCCCCTTTTCAGAGCCCCAATAGGGCAGACCTCCGGACACCAAAGATAACAATCTTAATCAGCATTGTTTTGGCCCAGGGGCCCCTGTCTGCCCTGTGGCCCCATGAACAGGGTCTGACATAGGCAACAAATGATGTAAGATCTTAAAATTCAAATTCCAATAGGTTTGAACAGTATAATAAATTCAGCCTGAATACGTCATTACCTGCACAATACAAATGTAGATACGCGGTCTGTTAGTGGACCTTAACGCCTTGTTCTTAGATCAGTTAAGGTATCTGTCTTTGGAGAGAGGGTGGAGGGCTCCCAGAAACAAGAATAGAGGGAACCTTATACATTTTTTATTAAGGACCAGTTAAAGAAACTGGACAGTAGGGAGGAAACTGTGATGGACTCTGGGAATGGTAAGAAGATAGAAACCCAGGCGGGAGGGCTGTAATGTAAGGCTCTCTTAGCAAAGGTTTTCCTCAGACGCACACACACACCCACATGTCTCCCCACATTTGCTTTCTATGGTTTCCCTGAGACTCCCCCACCCCTAACTTCAAGTTTAGCACATTTACTGACTCTATGAGTCATTCCCTTGGGTGCATTAATTATAACTGAGACTTTAAACTTGCAATTGGAACTCCAGAAAGTGAATGCTGAGGAAGAGAAGGCCAGGGAATTCGAGAAAGAAAGGTTGAGATTAGCTTCTCAGGATTAAGAGAAATAAAAGTAGGAGAGATAGGAAGAATGAGTCTGAGGAATAAAGAGAGTGGAGCGGGAATGGAAAAAAAAGACATGAGGATGAACAGGAAAGGCAACGGAAAGAAGTAGAATGGCAAGGAAAAAGGAGCGAGAATTAGAGTAAGAGGGGATAGCCTTAGAGAAAGAGGCTCAGGACAACATTAGAGACATCTACTTCTTGGATAGGTGACTCCACCTCCAAGTCTGCAGATGTACAAGCCAAGGATCCAAAGAACTTGTGCAGACATGTGTGCAAGGCCAGGATGTAGTAGAATGATTTGCGAGCTTTGACGTCACTTGCAGAGTACTGATGTGTCCAAGATCGCTACTTTATAGAGTTGCTGCCCATAGAAGAAAGGCAAACATTGAGAGAATACCTTTATCTGAGCATATGAACTATGAGCAAGAGAAAGGGGGCCTTGGTCAGACAGTTTGGGCTGAAGCCAGCTCAGTACCTTTATGTATTCAAAGGAAGCAAGAGAACAAATGCTGTTCAAATTAAAACTTGAATTCATGGTGTGTTGTATGATTGCAATAAGTGATTGAGAGGGATGTAGTCCATGGGTTTTTTATGACCCAAAACAGTTAATGGGGAGATGGTAACTCATGGAGGAGACACTTAGTCAATACCTCTCTGGTGAGACAGAAAAGAATCCAGTGCAGAAAAATGGTTAGCTCCCAGTAGAAACAAAGGACCGGAGCAGCATTGCTCTAAGGCTAAGGGGGAGATGAACTCTATACAGACTGATTCCAGACATTGAGGGAGTAGAGCGCGGAGGATAGGTAAGGGCCAGGGAATATACAGGGGGCCAAGGGACTACAAAGGCAAAAAGGGAACTGGATTACAAGGCAGGAACACAAGGGAAAGAGAGGACAGGAAAGTTCTTCAAAGCCTAAAGTTATTATTTGTTATAGGGGCCACAAAGAGGGGCACTATAAAGTGGCTGCCAGGTGAAAGATCCTGTACCAGCTATACCTATTTTAGCTTGTGTGTAGTCTCTGAGTGAAGGGACCGGAGAAGTCCCAGTGGCACTCAACTTAGTAGCAAGGGACATTTGGCAAAGGGACCCAGATTCTCGGAAGCTCATCTATCCAAATACCATTAGGTTTGTGTCCTGAACCAGAATCAGATTGGAGAAAGTTTCCTGCCATGAGAAATACAGATGCATACAGAGCTATGCTTGAGGCAAATGATGTCCAGCCTCAGGAGATTCTGGTGTCAATGAACCAGGTTCGGTAGCCAGTGTGGTACCAGATTGCCCAAGTGAGGTGAAAATCAACGACCTATTAGTATATTCATGAATTTTGGCCTTGAAAACGTTTATGTGGCCCAAGCCTATTGATGAGTTGTATTTTTATACCTATTTTTTGATCTGCTATATGTTGTATGTTATGTACTTTTATGGTTTGTATTACCCTCATAAAGTGGTTTTGACTGACAAGCAAGTCACTATGTTTGATGTAGGGATGAGAGAGAAGTAAGGTGCTGGATGTTTCTTAAACAATGATTGATTGCCCCTGGTTTAGTACCAGAACCTTACATAGATGGGATCACGTTACCTGAATGAATGAATGATACTTTATTGTTAAGTTAATTAAAACTTACAATTTGACGCTCTATTTCATTACCATATAACACATCATAAATAAATATCATTTTAAGAGAACCATCTCAAAATACAGTTAAAACCTTCATATATATTCATAGCTACAAGATAAAAACTGGTTTTAGCCATAGCAATCTGTAGTTATAACATTTCATAAGGTCTTATTACAATTAATAGGACCATTACGCCTTAAGTTACTTATTTACACCGTTGTAGGATATTCCACAATTCAATTAGTGCATAGCAATCAACAAAGTGCAATGTTCCTTGCTGGAATACTCTATTAACCGAATGTTACATAATAGAAATGGATTAAACCAGCTTAATTAGTACGTACAACCAAAAATGTTGAGATTTTTCCATTGTCTACCAGGTCTATATCTGTTTCGCCCACTTGCTTTTTTAAGGATTTTAAAGTGCTATGTGACAATTTTATAAATATCCTCACAATTCTTTAAAAACAATTTAAATAACGTAAACGACCCAGCGTGTTTTTTCCCCACATAAAGCAAACCACTTGAGCTATTATATGACAGTTAACCCTTACTGTCGGAGTGTATCATTCCTCTCACTGTAAGCTTGGGGAAATAGCATAAAAAGATCGAAAAACATTATTATCTGCAATTAGGTAGTTTACCCTCACCACCTCAATAAACGTTAAGTAATTGACCAGTAAATAATAAATCTTCTCCCAGCAAGCCAACTATTACTGCTTGCCGACATGTGCGAGTGGCATGATGGTTAAACCCCTCTCTTAGCAGGCTCTGCATTCTCCTATTAACGCTGGCCAACTACAAACTATGTGACTGGCATCTTGTCTGTGGTAGTTACAGAGGCAATATGACATTGAATTGCCCAGCCTTTTCCAAACTGGCAAATTGCTACGGAATTGGAAATTGCCTAATCGAAGTCTCATAAACTTTAGCTTTGCTTTTAGACCATTCAATCCCTCCAGATAATTCTGGGGTTTTAGTTGGCCGTATGATGCAATTACCATCCAAGCATGGTCGTAAATGTTCTGAACTAAAAGTGGTCATAGCCTGATTAAAATATGCATGGGCTACCGTATTTCTGGGGTTGCTAATAGCCTGCCATATGGTTGTCATGAGGGTGGATTTGTTATCTTTTTTTACTTTGTAACAAAATTTCAAAAAAGGCCCGAGACTGTATACATTTTGTATCCTGAGGCCAAACTATAGTCGAATTTGTGCAGACGAGGCCTGTTTTGGGAGATTAAATAGGTGACGATAGATCCCTACCATGAGCTTGTCTATTAAATTATCAGCTTTCCCTCTCAAGATCTCTATGCCATATGTCGGAGATGGGGTGTGTTTAGCTGCCATCATTTGTAAAAGTGGTTTAAGGGACAAGTCTCTAAGGGTGTTCCGGAGTGAGGCGAATGCTACAGTAAATGTGTTGTTCCTTCTTTGCATCGCAATACAGTCTTGAATGAGCCTCTCACATCAAATGTAACTCCCAGATATTTGTACTGACTCTAACCTTAGGCCTTCTATATAAAATTTTGGTCGTGTTGCTATACCCTGTTACACCAGAATAGTTTTTGTTTTATTTAATATACCTTTTAACCCATGATTCGAGGCTTACAGGTCAGTATCACTCTACCTGTTTTACACTGAGCAGAGGATACACTCCAGTTTCAGGAAGAGACTGGGACCATCCAAGATTATCACAAACCAGAAAAGGTCAATGAGCAGATCAGGGCATACTCTGAGAAGGCACGGGCTCTGGCATCCAATGCCTCTAATCCAGAGAGAGAGAGTGAGCAAGATAAGAAACCTTAAGAGGATCAAGTGACGGAGTCTGGGTCTCTGCAACAGCTGAAGTTTGTGTTTATCTGGTGGACAGACATGGAAGGAAATCTGCCAGAGACATGTTGAATGCCTTACACATGTAAAACTTCTTAATCAATCCAAGGAATAGGTCATCAAGGGAGTGGTTCAAAGGCATTATTTTTGGTGGGAGGATGTACTTCTACTAAGTGAGCCTCTGAATAATAAGCCAGGAGACAGCAAGAGGCTAATAGCTCTTCTAGTGCTCAGGAATTTCCTGTTGACACTGCCCGTGAAGTGCCTTTAGCAGGTTATTTGGGTATAACAAAAGACCCAGGTTTGGATGGACTGTTTGTTCTGTCTCCCTGAGACACAGATGAGTTTGTTCTGTAGAACATGTTGTACTTGCAAATTGGTAAGTTAGGAAGTAATACGAAAGCACTTGTAATGCCATTGTCTTTGGTAGATGTTCCTTTGGAGCAGGAGGCCATTAACATTTTTGACCTCTTTTCTGCATTAAGCAGTAAATACAGATTGGTTGTGGCAGATCGTGCCACCAAGTATCCAGATGCAGTTCCCCCGAGGAACAGCGCTTCTAGAGTAGTACCAGGAGATCTCCTAGGGATCGTTCCTATGGTTGAATCCTCTGACACTGCGATTTCTGACCAAGAAACTACCAATATCTACTCTTACCTGAGAGAGATATGGTAGCAAACAGGTGTGAACTACCACATCTTCACAGTACACGACCCGCAAACCAATGGCTTGGTGAAAAGGTCTAGCAAGACTTTTATGTGTAGATCTAGGCAAAATTTAAATTGCACTGGTGTATCTGTGTAATTTTGCGAACTTCATGTTACTCTTGTTATGCAGAATTCCTGAAATTACACCATTTTGCCACTCAATGTAATTACACACAATTTGAGTTCAATCAATCAGTAAACTTTAGCCAGGAGCATTACAGCAGCCAAAATAGCATCATACAAAGCGATCAGCATAAAATATACAGTACATTGATTGAATAAAAGAATATAACAAGTGCAAGCACAAATAGCAGCTAATAATATTCAGTTAGACGTCACCTAATGTGGAACGAATGCAAAGTACAGGTCATGTTGTGCTCAGGCAGTTATCTAAAAAAAAATGAAATACATAGTGAAGTCAAGTCAAGTCAAGAATAACTTTATTCGGTTCAGATAATTGACCATAAAAGTATAACATACATACAAAATGAATAACATTTGCATATTAAGTTTGTTCAACAATATGTCATTTGACTCAAGTACTGCACAATGTGTTTTTTTTTAAAAAGTTAAAAAATCGAGTTACTACAAAGGTCAAACAGCCATTTCATTTACATTTCATACCGATTCCTAATTAAAAATGCAATTCTGATAACATTTAATACTGCGTTGCAAATAACTTCAGAGGACAGCGATCGTAGGAGATTGAAACCCTCCTGGTTATTGCGGGGGCGAGTTTTTCTGAAAAATGGAATAAGGAAACATGTCCTTGGCTCTTTGTAAAGTGCACAAAAAAGAATAAAGTGCAGGGTGCTTTGTTGTGCTGAACTATCACAGGGGCAAGGAGTAAGGTTATTGCACCAGCCAGCCTGTTTGGGAAAGGCCACTAAAAAGTGCAATGTGCAAAGCCGAAGCCTAGTCAATACAAATCTTTACTGCAAGTTTGTGGTAAAGGACAAGTAAAATTGTTGTTGTAAAAGGTGCCGATCTATGTGGGGGTGCATACGTAATTGCTGCCGGTGAATGGCAAGGTCAGCAAAATATGCGTTTTTTATGGTTAGTTTCATATTTGTGTCGATGCTGGATGGATTAGCATAGTAATGCCCTAGGCCTATTTCATTAAATTTCCTTTCACATAGCAAAGCCATGGAATGACCTCAGCATTATCCAACGTCATACAATCCTTGATGATTGCTCTTGTGAGCTTTAGGTCTTCTGACAACCAGACTTTGGCCCAAAGAATCAATGGGGCAATGTTAATCAAATCTGAGATAAAACCCATCCCTACCTCAAAGTGACAGAATGCTTTGGGTGCGCTTTTTGGGATCATCAACAATCTTTTAAAAAACTTGTTTTCTAGTGTTTGCAGTTGAGTACTTTTGTGAACTCCCCATACTCCCTCCCCGTAGGTAGCAATAGAAAAACATTTTGCTTTATATAAAGTAATCAATTCAGTTACTGGTTTCTTGCCTAACTTACATGTGAAGCAAAAAAGGCCTTCCACAGCACGGTTAGTATTCAGCACCCTGGCTGTAATAAGAGGGTCTCAGTTCAATTTATTATTAAAAATATTCCCCAGGTGAGTGAAATTAGAGACTTTGTCAACTGACTTGCCCTTTACAGTAAATTTCCTAGATTTTGTATGTCTTGGACCGCAGACCATAATATAGGATTTAGTGAAATTTACTTTTAGGTCCGAGGCTAACATAAAATCAGTAAAAGCATTCAAGGACCTCTGTAAGCTATTTGCAGTTAAAGCCATTAATGACAACAACGGGACCGGGTTGCCACCAATTTGTTGGAAATCTAATTTCTGATCTATCAGGGCTGATTCTAAACCATTTGTGTACACGAGGAAGAGAAAGGGGGCCAATATGCACCCTTGTCGGACTCCCTCTGTGGAAACAATGGGTCCAGTCCTCTCTCCCCCTGGACCATACTGTATGGCTACTGAAGTGGATGCGTGCAGCCTACGCAGGAGGGTAATGAGAGGTTCCTCAAAACCCATTTCACCCATCATGGACCACAATTTCCCCCCGTTGACCGTATCGAAAGCACTGGACAAGTCCATGAAGGCAAGGTGGATTGATCTCCTCCTTGCCTTCATGTACTTGCCCATAATTAAGGCCAAATTGAGACACTGTTCGTTTGTCCCCATGCCTCTCCTAAATTCATATTGGGTCTGTGATATTAGCCCAGATGAATCTGCCCAAGACTCTAGTCGTGCTAAAATGACCTTCCCCATCCCCTTGACCGTAGCGTCAATCAAGGAGATGGCCTATAACAGGCCGGGTCTTCCTTGTTGCCCTTTTTGTACACGGGTACCACTATGACCTCTTTCCATGAAGTTGGTATGGGGCCAGTAATTGCCACTCTAAAAACATTTGTTAGGAGGGGTGTCCAAAGTTGGATATTACTCTTAAATAAATCAAGGGGTACCCCGTCCGGCCCTGTGGCTTTAAGTTGTATACCTTTCATGAGGGAATCCTCAACCTCGCTTACAGATAGGGAAGAGCTCATGTGGTAAGCAGATACTGGATTCAATGGGACGTCTAGGCTTATTTCCTGGCTAGTTATACCCTTTGGGTTGAATATATTTGTATAGTGGATTCCCATACTTTCCCTGGTATCAGTGAGTCCATTCCAATTGATTCCATTGAGAATAGGGAGCGGTTTATTACCTCCCAAAAACTCCTAGAATCTTTTAGTGCGCTTGCTCTCTCTAAAACCGCCCAGGCCAGCTTTCTCAGTTCTTGCTTCCGCCGAGCGACTATACTTTGGGCCCTTGTGCACTCTGCATTGAACCATTTAGTCCCCCTAGATTCCATTGATGCTATTGGGTTTGTCAGGTTTCCAGACACATTCCTACAAATTCCCTCGAATCCCTGTATAACCATTTCTGAGGGGGAGTCATGGTCTAAGCATTGCAGTATGGAGCTTAAGTTTGCTTCGACGATGCTCTCCTCAATTTGGGGGGATTTATCTTGTTCCATTTCATTCTCACCCCTTGGTTTGGATTATACTGGAGGAAGCGACCATCACCTTTCTCCTCTTGGGCAGTTACGTATAAGGAGGCGGTGAGGGGGTTATGATCGCTGGCATTGTTGGGCTCCACTTCAAAACTATCCACCAGGAAGGCAGATTTTCTGGATATTGACATGAAGTCAATAACACTTTCGCTCCCTCTGCCCATGAAGGTAGGATATTGGGTTAATGTGTTACTGACTAAGGTGTCAACAAAAAGTAAATTATTCACCGTAATAATATTATATAAGGCGTCTCCCTGTGGTGTGTGTACAAAATGCGTCAGGGGTTGACCCTCAATATCCATTAACCCGCATACTCTATTTGTGCTATGCCGGCATATGGAGCAATTAAAGTCCCCCACCCAATAGATACACAGGGGCTGCCACTTCCCCGCGATCTTGTCATTTTCCTCTTTAAGATTTACAATAATGTCACATCTATTTGAGTCAAAAACATTATAGTACCAATTAATTAAAAGGGTCTTGGCCTGGAACAAATTAAAAATCAAAATCAGTTGCTACTAGGGTGAGTCTATGACAGAATTCACTTTGATTGACCCATATTTAAGGGAGATCAATGTCACTAGTCCTCCTTTCGCTCTCCCTGCTGGTGAGGCAATTGCATGGACGTTAAGGGAACAGAAGCCATCTAGTTCGATATTCTCCCTGGCCCATGTTTCCTGGGTACAGATAATATCAAAAGTATTTATATACTTTACCACATATCATCTTCTAGTTTCGAACGGATACCTGCGATGTTCCAGGAGAGAATTCTGAAAGGACTGGTTTTGTGTGACCTTGTACCTGGGTCCTCCCTTTTACTAACAATCGAGAAGTTCAAGCCGGACTCCCGCATCCCTGGACTGTGTGATGTCGAAGGGCTAAGTGAATCGTCCACAGACTCCCCCTCCTTGTTGCTAGTGAAAGTGTCAGGTAATTTAAGTGTAGGGTGGTCCAAATAATTTGTCCCAAGACTGTTACCTTCTATTCTAACCTCTCGAGGATGGTTATCCCTGATTACCCCCCTTGTCCTTAACATCCAACTTGAGCTATGTGGGTCTGAGGGTAGTTAGTCAATTTCTGATAAACCAGACAATGCCTCAAAGCGGTTGGGGTGGAACCATGCGGGGGGCTTGAGGAGAGGTTTTCTATTCTGAGCACGTGGACGAGGCATAATGCCCCCTTGATAAGGAGGATAAAAGAAGGCCAATGGGCGGGCCTGTATGTGCTCCAAAGGGGAGTCTCTAAGATGGCATAGGACCACCCATCTTTCATCGTTGAAATTCAGGACCACACAATCTCCTTCTCTATCTTTATGTGTTTTCCCCAAGCAGCTTACCCGCCTTGCCATTATAATGTGGTTGCGCCAGTTTACCTGGGACTGGATTTTACTGGTGCACCAATCGGCGGGTTTATTTATGAGGCTCTGGCAGCGTTCATGGTGACCAGATGGTGCATGTGGGACCCCTGTCAGGACCAATGTGTAGGGGGTGCACTCCGGAGGGAGGTTTAATATGATGTTTTCGTCCTGCCTTGTTCACTCAATGCCCCTATTTGGCCTTTTCTTGTTCCCTGTGCTCACTCGACGGTCACTTTCAGTGCTCAGGGAATTGGGTTCCTTATGGTCCCTCTGTTTACTAAAGGCCCTCCTCTCTTCACCATTTATCTGAGTTTGTGGCTCTATTTCAGGATCTATGCAGTTGTCCCTATCCCGGTGTAGATCTGATGTGTTGGCCTCTACACCTCTGACTATAGACCCTCTAAAGTTATCCCCCCAATTTTTGGAGATCCTAGGGTGGCCTTATCACTGCTCTCTAACAGGCCTTTACCCAGAGAACATCAGTCATTGAGACCACTTTGCTTCACTATATTACTCTGAAACGACAACAGTTGGGCCAGCTGCTCCTCTAAGTGGGCAAGCCGAGATAAAATAGGTTCCAGGGAGTCTGACACTATTTTACCAAATCGGGCTGACATCATGACCACATCAGACAAAGTCTTTGTTTTTACAGTCCCTCCCCCCTCGGGGTTTTCCCCCTGTGGTAGGGGGTTTTGCTTTGTTCTCTTTGTCCTTGGTATGAGACCCAAAGTCCGTGGATCAGTCCTGGTTATAGTTGGGTCAATGCGCTTCCTTTTTCCCCCACCACATTTTGGTCCTCCGTGGTTGTTGGAGTTACGACTCCCCTGCATTATGGCTCTCCACCCGTTGCTCCCTGGCTCAAGATAATGACAGTGGGTGAAAGTGCAATTGGTGGTTCTTCTTGGGAGGTATGGGGGGATGCAGGTATTATTCGATTAGGGTCCTCTGCAGTTGTTAGGAGGTCGGACTGGGTAGAACGCGTGTTCATGGCTGGGAATGGTGATGATGGGCCCAGCGAGAGCCTGCATTCGGCCAGTTCGATTTCCTTATTCAGGGCTCCCATGGCCTTCTGTAGGAAGCCGTCTAGTGTGGATTCAGTCCCCTTAGGCATGGAAATGGGTTTCATTCTCCCCATCTCAATGTAAGTTGTGAGTTATCGGTGTGTACAAAAGCGAATTTCCGTGAGGATGAGGGTTATCTCCCCACCATTCCAACCCCTCTCCTTACTTTAGCTTAGTGGATGTCTCCAAATAGTGGATCCAAGAGATGTGGTCCAGCCCAGCATCCTCCAGCTGCGGACGGGCGCAGACGGGCCTGCCCTGGGCCCGGGCATAGCCCGGGCACGCCCGCCAATGTCCTGTGCTGCGAGAGCCCTGTGAAGTCTTTATGCGCCACCTGGCGCTTCCCCCTGGTGTTGGCAGCGTGCGCGCCACAGGGAATGATGGGGCTGGTAGTCACGGGTCCTCCGGGACCGGGAAATAGCTGCTAATGACTCCGGCGGCAGTGGCGGCGAACAGAAGGAGCTCCCGCGCTGCGGGAGCCCTGTGAAGTCTTTATGTGCCTCCTGGCGCTTCCCCCTGGCGTTGGCGGCGTGCGCGCCGCAGGGAATGATGGGGCTGGTAGTCACGGGTTCTCCGGGACCGGGAAATAGCAGCTAATGACTCCGGCAGTGGTGGCGGCGAACAGAAGGAGCTCCCGCGCTGCGGGAGCCCTGTGAAATCTTTATGCGCCTTCTGGTGCTTTCCACTGGCGTTGGCGGTGTGCGCGCCGCAGGGAATGTTTGGGCTGGTAGTCACGGCTCCTCCGGGACCAGGAAATAGCTGCTAATGACTCCAGCGGTGGTGGCGGTGAACAGAAGGAACTCCCCATATATACATAGTCATTATAACAATGAAACAGCAATAAAAGCTTCATTTAACATGTAAACACAGAAGGGGGGGGCCCTGAGGAAATATTTAAGACCAGTGACGATGAACTCCCCGAATATAATAACAGAACACGCAAGAGCCCTTGGGTCCATCAAGAGAAAAAGGAAGACAATGATGACTGGCTAAAAAGAAGGTGTCCCTTTAAAGGACAGGTTCCCTCACCCATTAAAGGTGGCATGCTTCATCATTGGGAATCCTCCTCACACCATGAAGCCTAGTCATGGTGCGGGCTACAACCCCCTAGCTACGAGGGAGGAGCTCAGGGATGTTTTTTGTGTGAGAGGGGTTGTTACCTAAACCCAATGTGAGCTAGCAAGATGTTTTGAGAGGTGCAGTGCTGGTAGTGAAGTGGCTTAAAACTAGCTACAGGGTTTACCACATATCTTTTATTCTGGCTACCTTGTGCTAGGATTAAAAACAGAGGATACGACAAGAACCAGTAGATCCAATCGTACTGAACTCAGATCGATATGTTACAGCCAATGACCTAGAAAGTGTTGTGGCTTTCTTCAGGATCTTAAGTAGGCTACTGCTGTGAAAGTGATATCTACAAAAACGGGGTGCAAAAATTATACATCTGGGCAAAGAGCTGGTATATTGAATTTGATACAAAACCAGTGCCACAAGTATAGCATGATGGTGGATTCACTGGTGGTACCTGTAAGGGGACATAACCAACATACCGAGCAATTTACAGATTGTTAACACTTCAAAGCAGATCTTAACTCGGCCAATTTGTCAAATACAAAGCCACAAAATATGTCAAGAAAGAGTCTTACATAAACATGTGTTGGATGAAAAGGAAAGAATTCCCAGCTAACACCCACAAACTGTACTGTCAAAGAGGGTGTTGCCCAATTCCTAAATATTACTATGACACTGTGAAAGCATGTCTTAGACAAAAAGCACTCATCTGCAGAAGTTAGGCATAGCGCCCCAGCTGTCCTTAGCATAAGTGCTTAAGGTGCAAACGAGTCTCCAACCTGTCTGATAAAGGTTGTGACATTAATGTCATGTCTAGATGTAGGTTATAGCAACAAGCAAAATGAAAGCAGAGATCAAGTCAACTCAAATGCGTGATAGAAAACATCAGATCAAGAATGACAGCTCTCCTTCTGTGCTTGTTTTCCGCAGTCAGAGAGAGTATGCCCATATATACATATATGGTCAATTGTGCTAAGTTCAATAAAGTTATTGTGAAGGAACTATGTATCATTCAGTTAGAGTTGTAATTATTCCCAAAATTCGGATTTCTCCATGTTCCTCTTGTAAAGGAAAAGGAAGAGGAGGAGACAGGCCACATCCGCTATATGCAACCCTTAGGGGACGTGAAAGTATGGCTAAGTTAACGGCTAAATAAACTGTGGCTCTAGTGTTAAGCCAAATGTATGAATATACTCAGCCACAAATTCCAACGAGGAAAAGTGTCCTGAAAACATTTATATATGTCCTAATAATTTGCCACAAGGTGCAGCCAAAAACTGGGGTGTGTCATGCACCGTTGAAATGCGTGAATGCACATGAGACTTATCCAGATCGTAATGTGAGATTGTAACCAACACTCATTGGGGTAATGTCATAATGCTTAGTATTGCCTTAAGGCTAAAGAATGGCATATATCTTGTGCCGACAAATATGAGATTATTTATGCTCAGTAAAGGTGATTCAAAGAAAACACAATGCCGTGACGATCCACTATGTAGAAAGTTAAAATGCGGGCCAGTAGCTGTAGTGCAAGAGGACGACATGTTGGCGGTCACACAACTCACCTCTATTATTGCAACAGCAAATATCTTGTGCCAACAAATGTCAAGTTATTTATGTTCAGTAAAGGTGGTTAAAAAAAAAGAAAATGCCATAAAGATCTGCTATGTAGAAAGTTAAACAGTGGGCCATTAGTGGCAGAGCAAGGAGACGGCAGGCTGGCCGTCACACAACTCACATCTAGTGTGCAGGATGTCCCATTGTGTGCGTTGCCGGGGGAAAGGAACATCCGTCTGTTGCTTGAACATGCAGGCCGTTTGTACTGCAGGTTGACCCAATTCCCTACATTTTAGCTTTCTACATAGCGTATCATCACGCCACTGGGGCATGGCCTTCGACCACCTCTCAGCAATCCCACTGTGTGGGGCTTACTGGAGGTAACAGGTAGGCTAGTTGGCCCTTAAGGACCCTCAGCAGCGAAGAGGACTTCATCCCCTAAGCGAAAGCACGCCAGGAGGAGAGCTTGCAGAGTAGTGGCAAAAGGGGGCAGGGCCTCCGGCGAGTGGCCGGTTCCCGATTTTTTTTTTCATTTTATGAAGGGGGGCTGTGTGGCCCCCTTTCCCTTCACCCTTTTGGGCCCCGGGGACAGTATCCCCCAGGGCTGGGCCTTTGTTAATTTTTTTCTTTTCAGAGGGGAGATGGGACGTGTGGCCCCCTCCCCAGGCCGATTTTGGCCCCAGGGACCCCATTCACAATGGGCCCAGCCATTGAAATTGTTTTACCTTTTTTTAATGGAAGTGGGGCCGCGTGGCCCCCGTTCCCTGTGCAAGTTTTGTCCCCGGGGACCCCATACCCTTGGGCCTGCCCTGTATTTTATTATTCTTTTATTTTTTGGAGGGGGGCCACGCGGTATTGATTGAAGTGTGGAAATGCAGGCTGGCAGGACATTTGTTATTATCTGTTGAGCTTCTCTACAGGTATAGCTTTCAATTTCGTGACAGTGTCCATAAAAACACTTTTTTGTGAAAATACTCTCAGAATGACCTAGAAGTTAAAGTGGTACAAATGCCACATATCCCTAATCTCAGAATCTTGATTACTTTTCAAATATACTTATCTTTTCTTCCTACCAAATGTTTATTCCTTGTATCTTTGTTTATTAATTGATATGGGGTTGTTACACAATAAATAATCACTGTAAGCCACTGCTCAATTGGTAGGTTTGGGTATTGCAGGTTTTTGTACAACCTACAAAGTTTATGTGTCTTTGATACTAGAACAGTCTATAGTTTTTTATGCTATAGTACTTTTGTAGATCAACGTTCACTGCATAAACTCATATACGAAAGCTTTGTTGCCTATTTCTCATTTTCTTCATCTACATTCACATCTACTTTCAATATTTTATGACTTCAACATTTAGTTTAATTGTAAAAAATCATGGGTTAATTGCACAAGTGACCCCTTGCTGAATGCAAGCCTTTGTCCAGTGTTTTGGAAATTTATTGTTTTCTTGGTTCACCCACAGGTTTTACACTCATTTCCTCCACAAATTGCAAGCTGGTAGAACCCTAAAAAATAGGAAATATTAACCACAAATAGAAATTGCGAACCTATGGTGAAAAACATGTTTTTTCTCTTAACTCTGCCCATTTCTGAAAGCTAGGCGTAGAGGATTTTAGTGCATCAAATTTATATTATGCCATTTTTTTAGAAAATTAACCACATCATTTATTGCACAGCACTTTTTTCTTATTTTTATTTAAAATATATATTTTTATATTTTGACTATTCCCTAATGGTCTTTAAAAGAAAATCACAAGCCCTGTTTACCTTTACAATTCCCAGCATGTGAAAAAAAATAACACACACTTGACCTGGATATCTTTGTGATTAAAAGTTATGAAAGCTTAAGTGCAAAGTGGCCCAAATGTCAAACAAGTGCTTAGCACGTGGAAAAGAGACTCACAACATATAAGGGTTTAATGGAATTTCTAGCTATTATGGTAAAATCTAAAAATAGAAATAAAAGCAGATACTAATTTATACACCTCTTATTTGGGGTCTTTGGGCCAGATGTACAACCCATTTTTGCATGTGCAAACGGATTTGCGAACTTGTTTGCACATGCAAAAACATCATGGGCCATGTACAAACCTATTTAGCGAGTGGCAATTTTTTTGCGACTCGCTAAATAGGTTTTTGCAACTCGCTATGTGGAAGGGGCGTTCCCTTCCAAATAGCGAGTCTCAGAACCATGGACTAATGTTTTGCGGCCACAATTGCGGGCGCAAAACACTTGCAATTACCACCTATTTGGTAATGCATTTGCAAGTGCATGCAAAATAATTTTTTAAGGGCAGGCAGTGGTCCCAGGGAACAATGCCTGCACTTGAAAAATGAAACGAAAGTGTTTCATTTTAAAAAAAAAATTCATCCTGCTTAGTTTAAAAGCAGTCCCAGATATGGTGGTCTGTTGAGCCCAGCAGGCCACCATCCCTAGGAGGGCCTTCCATTCCCAATGGTCTCGCAAAGTGTGAGGGGCTCATTAATATTAATGAGCCTCGCAATTTGCGACCCCATTGGAAATCGCAAACTGTGTTAAACACACTGTTGTACATTTCATTTAGCGCCTCACAATTTTTGTCTCGCAATTTGTCGCAAGTTGCCAGGTGCTAACTGAAATGGTCGTACATCTGGCCCTTATACATATATTGGGAGTCTAAAAAGACTCCCTGCTCCTCCCTTAAGTATCTCTGTTTTTAGTTCAGTCTACCATGGATGGACATGTGTAGTCTTTGCTCAGCAGCGTAAGAATTACTTAATTTGTGCCCGTGTTTCCTGTTGCTCATCACTTATTTCTAAAACATCAGCACCTATTTATTACAGTCTACCACAAGGTAGTGAGCAGAAGCCTCTTGAATATTGATCCATAGTAAATATGGGCATGCAACACAATGCCCGGCCCATCCCTTTCATGCAGTTCAGAATGAGAGCACAATTTCCACTGTTCTTTGCAGGAGGAATTCCTCACATCAGTTTTCTGAAAATGCATACACTGCAGATGGATGTGCAAATTTTTTATTTCTGGAAATATTTTGCAGACTTCTGTGTATTTTTCCAGTATACTTAGCACTACTCTGTCCTTAAGTTAAATATACAACACAATAACAATGAATATATTTCTACAGAACACACTGAGGCCCAGACTTACAAAACAATCACACAACACTGCTCTGCAACGCTGTGCTGCATAAATGGCAGAATTGGAGTTTCACATAGAGAGCAAAATAGCACCATATTTACGAAGATGTGGCTCTGTTCTGCTCTCTCCCTGCACTGGTGCACTTCTGGCTGCCACGTGCTAAAGCAGCCACCTTGCACCATAGTGCAAGGGTGTCTGCCTTGTGGAAAGCATAGATTTTGTAAAGGAAGGGGTCCCTTCTAGTAGAAAAACTATACTTTAAGGCATTTCCCACTTGGTATGTGTGTTGAAAAATGCAGAACACATGCAAAGAGGCAAAAAGGAAGCAAAATTATGCCTCCCTATGTGTGACGCAAGGAGGCGCAGGATTGTGCTCCAAATCCCTGTATACAATTCTTTGTAGATATGGGTTTGCATTAAAACCAATGACTGGTTGCATGGGAATGCCCATGAAATGCCCCATGACGCAAAATAGATTGTGATTTGTGTTGGACTGTATATGCCAACACTACACTTTGAGTCAGGTTTGATTTAACAACGTTACGCAAACCCAAAGTGTTTGCAAATCTTGGACTGAGAATAATGCAGCGAGTCACTGCCTTCTTGGTCGCCAAACTTTGTCCCGCTATAGTTTAACATTGTTTACTATTTATGGTGTATTTTTGTACATTAAAGTGAGTCACAGAACTGACAGAAAGCAGCAAAAAAGTTAATTTTCTATTACTGCGTGTTGATTTTTGAAGAAAGAAATGTTAACGTAGGTGTGTTATGTTACTATGCCCGTATATAGGATACAATGGTTAAAAAACTGTTATTCTGGACAATCATTTGCCCAGGAAAAAAATGCTGGATTTTTCATCTGGCATTAAGTGTCTCTGATGGGGACATAGTGCATGTACTTTTCACTTTCTTGAATCTTATTTTCATGTAGGTCAGATTTAAGTGTGTTCCTTTATTCCAAGAAGATGGTCTGTTCTCGATTTATACAGTATTCGTGCATCGGAAGATGTGCAGACCCTTCTGCGTGGCTTTGTTCGGGCATGGCAATGTATCTTACAAAGGGCATGCTTTCCCTCTCAGGCTCTATGCTCTTAATTACTTTGACCCAATTGCATGAAGTATTTATTTGGTGTGATGTACAATAAGCAAGTAACTCGTGGACAGTTTGTACCTCTCTCCAAATTGAATGCTTTTTTAAAATATATTTATTTCTGAGAATATTTTCTGAGCTTGTGCTTGCGTGGTGATGAAAGACCCCAGAGCAGTGCTTTTGTCTTGTGCAGCTCTTTCATTGCTGTTGCACAACAGGAGGCCCATTTATATTTCTGGCCTACTTCCTATGGCCTAGATTATTTTGACATCTCACGATGCAACTTCTCCGTGATTGATTGTATTTCTTGGAGATTTCTGTAAGTCTGTTAGACTATCACCTTATTAAAGAAGCTAAAAACAGGCATTATTTTCTGCGAATTTTAGCGTCCACACCCCTCTCCTTGGCAGGTTCGCCTGGCTGAGACATGCCTGCCTTCTCAAACTGTTCAACACTATAGCGTCCGAGTATGAAGAAAGGGACAAAACACTACTTTGCAGTCTGCTCTTAGCTCGAAAAGAATATGACTGAAATTCCAACAATCTATTGACATATGTCCAGCTTCATATCATACGCAGACAACACTCAACTCATCCTCTCCCTCTCCAAGGACTCCTCCAGAACCAGCGTTCACAGGTGCATGACGAGCATCGTCAATTGGATGACAAACTACTGCCTCAAGCTCAACATTGCTAAACAGAAGTACTAATCTTTGGCAACAACAACACTCCCTGGAACGCTTCCTGGTTGCCCACTGAACTAGGACAAGCACTCTCCCCGTCGTATCACGCCAGACGCCTTGGCATCATCATTGACAGCAAGCTTACCATAAAGTACCAGATCAACATAGACTGCTCTGCCTACTTCTTCACTCTGCGCATGCACTGTAACACAAGCCCTCATCACCAGCAGACTGGACTACGGTAATGCTCTCAGGGATCACTGTACACCTCCCCCAGTGACTACAAACCGTTCAGAACGCTGTAGCCAGACTGGTCCTTGACATCAGCCAATGGGCCCACATCCTCAAGGAACTCCACTAACTCCCTGTACAGATGAGATGCCAGTTCAAGCTGCAGACTCATTCATACAAGGCCCTACACAACCTAGGACCAACCTACATCAACCACCACCTGAACTCCAACCAAACATCCTGACAACTACGCTCCACCTCCTTCTTGCTCCCCCACACTCCCAGCATCAACAGAAGCACGAACGAAGGACGCTCCTTCTCCTACCTCACAGTGAAGACACAGAATGGCCTCCCCCTACAGCTCCGTACCTCCCCTTCGCTACCAGAATTCCAGAAAGCGCTCAAGACCTTGTTATCCCTCACACTCTACAAGCACCTGAATTCCCTCTCGGGTGATTAGCTGAGCCATACTAATCAATTTGATTAATTGATCCTTGTCAATATTTTGAATACTGTTGCAATCTTGTGACCATTTTTTGAGATAAAGCAGTTTATGTGCTGCACAAACAATTTCATGCTGTCCTTTTGAGGAGTGCTCCCACAATGCTGGCAGGGAATGTTTTTTTAGGGAAAAATCTTGTTTCTAAGTTTTCAGCTAGGCTTTTGAGCTGCATTTTTTGCTGGAAATTTGCTCATTTCATGCAAGTTTACATCCCTGAAAGTAAGGCTGCGCAGGGTTCCATGGCTCCTTCAGTGTATGGACCAGGGGTGTTAATCATTAATTCATATTTCGTTGACTGCCCTTGTGAGCAATTTTTCAGATCTGGAAAAGTTGTATGATGGGGGTGGAAGCTAGCGATGAAAGTCTCTCAGTTCTACTAGAGCATTCAATATAACACCAATATAACACCAAGATAGCCTTAGAGCCTGCCGAAGGCGAGGGTCTTTAACAAGGAAGGGGACGGTAGAATCCGGTACGAAGGGCTAAGGCTATTAGAACATTCCGCCCATAGAGGGCAGAGTGTTCTACTTTGTAAAATAGAGGCATCACAGAGCCTGAGGGGAAGACCCAAGTGCGAACCCGTGTAGACCTTGGCAAAACCACTTCCTTGTCAAAACCATATGCGTAAAATTTGAGGTGCCATAGTCCTCATAGCCATATTGGATCACGCATAGGCAAACCATTTCCAATCTGGTTTACTCACAAGTGGCATTTAGCAATCCATTTAACCGGATATTCCACATTTGAGATCACTATTAACCTGAATATTCAATAAGCAATTTCGACATATACTCAAAAGCCAAGAGGGTGATCAAAGATCCCAAGTGAAAAGCTGCACGCCTTGGGGTCAATATCTCCCTAAGCAATATCAGTACCTACCATTCCTCAATACAAATCAACCAGATGAAACGATCCAAAAGATATTAGGCTTATAAGCTGATCTCGTATCAAACAGAAACAGCAATCTACATAAGAGAAGACCACATCATGAGAATAATTTTGGTAAGCAAACACAAAGAGATGATGGACGGAGTGAAACTTTTTAAACACTCACCGCAGTCACAGATCTGGGTTGAATACATCATCATTCTTTAGCTCACTTGCCAACTCAGTTCAGACCCAGCTATATGCAAATCAGTCTTGACCCTGTGCCTTATGGGAACAGTCCAGCCCGAACTGCCAAGCCAGGTCTTCACTGAACCGAAAGCAAGCATCCTGGGACAGGATTCGGGCTAACAGCCCTCTTCAGCCAGGCTAGCTTGAATCCAGTGGCAAGGTGAGCAAGGGACCCACGTCTGGGCATACCCTGCCAACTTAGGGCGAACAAAGCAAACACAAGGAGATGATGGACGGAGTACGGAAACTTTTCAAACACTCACCCCCAGTCACAGATCTGGGTTGAATCCATCATCATTCTTTAGCTCACTTTGCCACCTCAGTTCAGACCCAGCTATATGCAAACCAGTATTGACCCTGTGCCTCATGGGAACAGTCCAGGGATATGATGAAGAGATTCTAAGCAAAGCTGACCGTAGAATCAATAATGTAACAAGAGCAAGCACATTGGCCAAGATGGCGGATAGAAGTCAAAATGAGGTCACAGGTTCTCATTTGACCTTTGTCACACAATATACCAACAATAGCGCTGGATTATTTAGCATTTTGAGACAGCACTGAGGTCTTTTATATGACACCCCTAGTTTGAGGGAACATATTACAACCACACCCAAAGTCACATTTCGGAGGGGCAAAACACTACAAAACCTATTGTGCCGAAGTTATATTAGGAGTGCTGCCAATAAAAGCTGACTCCCTCCTGCTCCAAATGGTTTTGTTACATGTTCAAATTGCAATATCTGTCTGCTGGGGAGGAGTAAGATTAAAACATTCGGATATAATACAATTAAGGAATACGAGATAAGACACTTCATAAATTGCAACACAAAATATGTGGTTTACATTTTGGGTTGCGAATGTGAGAAGATATATGTGGGCAGTACTGGCAGACCACTTAAGCAACGAATACAGGAACATGTACGAGCGATCAGGAATAATGATTTGAAGTATCCTATGACCTATCACATGAGGGAACATCATGGTGATGATTGTAGAGTGTGGTTTCATGGCATTCACCATATTCCTATGCACCCACGAGGTGGGAATCGGAATTGATCTTACGTCGTAGAGAGGCTGTTTGGATATGTCATTTGAAATGTTTACAAATGGGACATAATACGGATGATGAAATGCACTATCATCTGTAGACTGAGGGACAGTGTCACATTACATCTTGTTCTGTTAATGTAATCTGGCTTGGCCATATATGTGCTCAACGTTTCTTGTTGTCCATATGAATGTTTTGGATTTTGAGTGTTCACATTACATTATATGAATACAACTGTATGTTTATGTTCAGATTCACCCTCTATCTTTTTTCTTGCTGGACAAGTTCTTTGTTGGCCTTGAAGATGTGATCTTTGGAATTTTGGTGGGGTTCTCATATTTCCAGGACCACTCTGCGAAGTTTCTGAAACTATGAAGTGGCACCCTAGATTGCCACGCTTAACAATACATGAATTTTGACTTGGAATATAGCCTCGACATTTGCGAGTAACATCCTGTTGTTACTGGCAGGTGGTATTTGGTGGCATTGGTCGATAAAAAAAAAACTGTGTGGGGATTGACAAGCTCCCACATGTGGCAGGATTTACCCGCAGATACAGATTAGGTTTGGATCCATATTCTGTGGTTTGTTGTCTGGTCTGCTTTATCACAAGACGATTCTGTGGGACCACACATTATTCCTGGGCTAGTGCCGTTACAGATACAATGTTTTTTTGTACCACTTTCTAAATCCAGATCTGTGACGGCCTAGCTTTGCTTAGTTTCATATCTGGGCATGGAGTATTTGGCTCGTTTGAAAATTGCCGCTTGTATTGTGCCTATAATACAACTACTGGGTGTGTTTACTTGCTCGCGGCTGATTTGGTCTCAACCCCATGTTCAGATGTTGATGCTTGCGTCTATGTACATAGAGTGCATTGAATGTCATCTGCCCTATGAGGCTTTTTATTTGTTTCCAGACATTAGCTTGGATGTACAAAATAAATGATTCCCACTGTGTCCATGTAAATATTTGATGGGCTCTTTTTTTTCGTTTTTTCATTTTTTCAAATTTTTTAAAAATGATATGGATTGCCAACATTTTGTTTCCGACTTTAAAGTGGGATCCATAGGTTGCACATTATATGTGGAACATCCAAATACTATGACCTCTAGCTTCCTGCACTGAAGTAAGATCGTTCCAACATGGCGGTTCTGGGTATCGCTTTTCCCGCTATTTTTTTTCAGTAAAGGGTGCGTGCGCCTTGTGATTACGTCATGCACTCTAATATCAGGACGCCGCGGTTTCATTGCGGTTTGAACTACGAGAGGGAGGACCATGCTGGACATGAAGCCAGGCGTAATCGTCACGTTAAAGTAAGTAATACTATGCAATATTTGGACTTTGTTGGTGTCGAACCAGTGTTTTTGTGCCAGGATCCACATCGTGGAGTTTCTATACCTAGTTGCCTGTGGGGCTAAAGAGGGGATGTTAATCTAGTGTGAGGATTAATTCTCACTATGTCTCTTACCTCAGTGTGTGTTACCATGTCGAGATTTGGTTTTGTGCGGTTGCATGTAGATATTTGTTGGGTGACAGGGTGCGGTGTGAATAGGCTAGGACCAGTGTTGGGGTTCAATCTGGGTTTACATACGGGGAGCCAGGATTTGCAAAAATGCTTCAGGATGTTTCTTTATCATCGCGGTCGCCCATCATACTATAGATTTGAATATAATTAGATTATAAATGGTTGTGCTATTTGGAATTTTGGTAGGATTAATGTATATAAAACTATGATGTGGTATCGGTTTATGTGAAATCAGGTTGGGGATTTTAAATGTGAACTTGATGCCATCCACTCTCTATGTTTATCATAGGTGCAGCTACAAATATTAGGAGTGGTCCGGAAAAAGATATGCTAGTTCTAATGCACCAGTGTTTCCATTATATATCTGTGGTTACCATATCACGTTAATCTACTGACTCTGTCATGATCCTCGGTATTTGGAGATTCATTGGAATACGCTTTGACCCCTAATTCGGATATACTCCTTGAAATACAAATTGAGGTATGCGTACTCTGAGCACTGGACAATACATTATGCTCACCATCTAAATATATGGTTTATCAAAACTATTCTCATGATGTGGTCTTCTTTTATGTGGATTGCTGTTTCTGTTTGATACAAGATTGGCTTATAAACCTAATACAATTTGGATCGTTTCATTTGGTTGATTTGTATTGAGGAATGGTAGGTACTCATATTGCTTAGAAGGATATTGACACCAAGGCGTGCAGATTTTCACTTGGGATCTTTGATCACCTTCTTGGCTTTTGGGTATATGTTGAAATTGCTTATTGAATATTCAGGTTACTAGGGATTTCAAATGTGGGATATCCTGTTAAATGGATTGCTAAATGCCACTTGTGAGTAAACCAGATTGGAAATGGTTTGCCTATGCATGATCCAATATGGCTATGAGGACTATGGCACCTCAAATCTTATGCACATGATTTTGACAAGGAAGTGGTTTTGCCAAGGTCTACACGGGCTTGCACTTGGGTCTTTACTTTGGACTTTTGCGGGGTTACATCATTGCTTGCAAAGTTCACAATTTTTTCTCTTTGACTGTCGCTCACCTTCTCCTTCTGCTACGACAATATAAAAATATAAAAATGAAAAAATTATATGAAGATCGTGGTATGTGCCTTCAGAATTTTAATCAGTATCATTGTGTTTTTGTCTATGTTTTTGTATATAAGTATTTGTCACAGTTGGGGTAAATCTTACATCAAAATTGGATATGCGTGTGTTTTTCACACATACAGGTTGATATATATTGTTGGATTTTTCGATGTCCTTTTAAATCTTTTTATATATATTTGTAAATATCAATGTTGTACGTGTTATATTATTTATGTATTGTAAATGTCGTTTTTATATGTTTTTAACTTTTAGCCCTGAAGAAGTCCTGCATTACAGGATGAAACGCGTTGGCTGTTTTGCATTATAAAGAAAGAAATAATAAAGAAGAAATTGTTCCAAGTCGTGCATGAAAGAGCTATAACTATTTGTATGGACTTGTGCATTCTGAAGTGGTGCAGATCTGATCTAGTTCTTTTGTACAATTGCCCCTGGGGAAAAAGGGGGGGTGCCTTTGGACAGGGGCACTTTTAGAACCTTGCACACAAGATAGTTTGAGATTCTGATTTCATTAGCAAGAATTCATTTTGTGATTGGTGCCACAAGTGCTCTTTGTTGTTCCACTGTCCAAGTTGTGTATTTCAGAGCCTGAGGGGGTTGAAATGCTCGGGGCTTCTACCGGCCATTAGAAGCCCGGAGCACTCCATTGTTTTCAACGGAGCGCTCAACATTCCAATGTTCTAATATCCTATAAGAATGAGAAAGAGGTAAGAATATTGTCAAGGCCTGCATTTTTCTATGTCTTTGGAATCACGATCAGCAGCTGTTGAGGAATGCTAATGAAGTGAAGAAAAGCTCTGCTAAACCCTCTTTACACTCCATTCATTGGAAACAACCCAGCAAATGGAAAGAATCTGTCCATCCACAAGAAAACACTGCTCAATAACTTTAGCGCACTGCCTTTTTAGATGAGATATGATACAGAGAACATAGCTTAGCAAAGAAAATGTGAAAGTGATTTACCCTTGACATTTTCTTCATAACATCTCCCACTGCTAGCTCCTAGCGCTGATTGCTACAGTGGCACATAAATAAATCTGGATATTGATTTGAAGCTGCGCTACAACTCTGGCCCACTTCCAAAGCATAACAAATGCAAAGTCACAGGCCAAAAAAAAATGGACAGTCATGTGTTGATATGTCACTGGATGTAGATGTTAAACAACTGATTGAATTGAATATGGGTCTTTTGTGAAAAGTTCTTTGCAGTGACATCTGGAATCTGCCCACTGCCTTTGGACTGCTCGCTATATGCCTTGCAGGGCCTGTATTTTCTGCAGCTGCCTCTCGTGGCTTCCATGAAAACTACAGCCACACGCTGTCCCACCAGGGACAAAAAGAACTTGGACAGCGGGACAGTCGTTGAACTCAATTGACCAGGACATAGAGGCCAGCACTACGCAGACTCACCATAGCAACACTGACATTGGCTGCTAACAGATCCTGCAGAGACAAAACTTTCAATGAGATGTTACCGCATAAACCCAAGACAGACAAACCACAAAATGCCTCGGCAGCAATCAAAATGTCAAGGAATGGGGTGCACCCCCTCCCCTTGGTATCTCAATCATGGAAGACTTTCTACAGAAGTTTCTGTGGGGCATCAAGGAGAAGGTCAGATATCAAAGGCTCCCTATGGGATATTCAGAAAGGCATTAAAGACATTGACTCCTGCTCATATGACCTTGAAGGTGGGGTGGATGTGGGCTCGAAAGAAATCCATGCAGCTGAGCAACACATTCTGACTCTGAAGGACCAAGATGACTACCTTGTACTCAAGTAAGAAGACCCTGAAAACAGGTCCAGGTGAAACAGTACCTGAATAAAGGGTATTCCAAGTGATGCAGAGGGTAACAATATTGCTGCTTATGTTCAGAAACTGCTCCACCATATTCTGAACCTCCACAGCGACTGGACCACATGCACAGGACCCACCCAGATAGAAAAAGCAAAAAGGCTGTGCAGAACCTTCTCACCAGAGTGCACTTCTTTGAGGAAAAGGAGGAGATAAAAGCTGAGGTCCTCTCCCTGGACTACGTAATGCATGATGGCCAAAAACAGTTTTTCTTTAACAACATCACTCACTCCCCACTTCAGAGGTGCCGTCACCTGATCAGGATCACAGAGCCCTCCATGGCTATAACATCTCCTACCAATGGGACCACCCCTTCTGCCTCATTTTCACCTGGGAGGGGCAGAGGAACCAGGTGAGGTTGGACAAGGAGGCCCGTCAAATTCTTGAACTCAGTGATGCAGAAGACGTGAGGCCTGATGGGCCCATCCCCAAGGGGAGGTCAGGCTTGCGGCGGCAATTGCGTTCCCCTAAGAAACACTATAAGCTCCTCTCACCCCCTGCGAATCGATGGAACTAGCGAAAATGAGGACCTCAGAGAGGTTGAACGACTCAGAGAGTTGACTTCTCAAACGGATGATACCACAGATGTGACAGAGGGAACTTAAGCCCACACTGAGCAAGCAAACCTCAACACTTAACTAATGAAGGGCACCGCAGGATGGTGAGGACAAATTAGCAGGTGTGTAGGGTAGATGAGAACTATACTTCCATCATTTGCTTACTTGCAATCTTGTTTTATGTTGATTATTGTGGGAGGGGTAATTGATCACGAGTAAGCAGACATACATATGATTCACACAGCACAATACCCCTATGCCCATGGGTCACACATACAGTACTTGACACACTGATCTCAGCATTTACAGCTTGGTACTTTTTTGTTGACACTGATTAAGGTACTTTTGTTTATTACAAAGGGTCTTAACTCCCCAACTGAATAATTGGCAATACTTTGGCTCCTCTGTGACTCCAGCGTTGATATTTGCCTGCTCTAGGAGACCCATCTCTTAGCCTATGACACTAGTAGATTGAAATACAAGTTCTTCCTTCAACAATTTTTCACCTCAGCCAGGGCAAAGAGGGAGGGGGGTCTCTATCCTCTATAGTAGTTCCTTTGAGGGGGAAGTACCTGTGGTTCACTTGCACAACAAGGGCAAGGCACTGGGTATGTTCTTTAGAGCAGATCCCAATCCTACACAGTTGTGAACCTTTATGCCTCCAACTCCCACCAGGAGCCCATCCTTCGGACATCCATATCGGACGCTCTTCAATACTCAAAAGGGGCCTCTCTTGATTGGAGGTGACCTAAATGTAGCAATGGACAATACAGTCGGCAGGATGCCCTCTTAATATGACACCACAGGGACTGCCTATTCACACATTCAGGATTGATTTTGAGAGCTTGGATGCCTGGAGAGCTGCCAACAACTTGAACAGGGCCTATAGCTTTTACTCCTCAGAGCACAGGTCATATGCTCAATAGGACCACTTTGTTTTAGATGACAGTCTGATGCCTGTAACCCAGTCTAGAACATAGAAGGGCACATAGCTTTCACGGATCATGCCCCCTTGATGATGGCGTTAGAGCTCCATGCACCCTCCTCTATATACCTTTGGAAGCTTCTCAGCTACGAAGCCACTGAACTTGCCGGAGAGTTGGTGCCGCTATAATGCAGTCCAGAAATCACCATTGCTTTTCTGTTTCCTTATTCCCCCATTCTATTAGAGCTGGTTGGCCTGAAAATATGACAGTAAGTGGGGGAGTGCCAGCCCTCCTTGTTTAACAGGGCAAGTCTAGCTAGCAAATCAGGGTGGCTTGTTGCAACATATATAAGTTTTATTTTTATATATTTTTTTGGGGGGGATTTTAACATATATAACATCATACATAGTCCAATATCATCGTCATTCTGCAATATACATTTTGTATGCATTACACTTCTGCCTCACGGTTGTGTTAGTATTGTGCAATATAACATTGACATTGAACAATAATTTTTTTTCCCGGCCTTGTATATATATCATTCAGCTATTATCCTTTAACAGATCAGGATGTTCACACAAATAATCAATTAGAGGTTTCCAGAAATTATTGGGTTTAGCAGCTGTGGGTAATTCCTCTGCATACATCAGAAAATTATCTTTACAGTAAATTGAGTCTAAGACCCATTGAATCATAGTAGGAGTCTTTTTGCTGTCCCAATGTATAGCTACTCTCCTCTTTGCCAGTAACAGCAATATCGCAGCTAACTTTTTCTTTGCAGCTTTTAACTGTGTCAAGTGTCCCAGCAGGCATAGTTGTAATGTACAGGCCGGTTTATAGTTCAGAATTGCATTTAATAGTTGCACTACTTGTTCCCAGTACACTTTTACTCTTGCACATTGCCACGCCAGGTGCACAAAGTCAGCTGTGTCCGGCTTACATCGCTTGTATCTTTCATCATCGCGCAGACCATGTTTATGTAAATGCACAGGTGTGTGGTACACTTGGTGTATATATTTAAAGTGTATGATGCGTAGGTTACCGTTTGGTGCTAAAAGTGTGGTCAGCGCACAGCAGGTCTATCATTCATCCATTGTCAGTGGGGTGTCCAATCTCTCATTCCATCTATTAAGTGCTTTTTGAGTGTTAAAACCGATTTCTGTTTGCAAGGCTTTATAGAGCCGAGCCACCATATGTTTGTTATCTTTGGCAGTTAATAGTAATTGTAACGTGTCTAGTGAGGGAGGCTAGTCCGGTAATATAGGGTACAATACCTGGATAGCCGCTCTCAGTCTGTGATAAGTAAATTTAAACAATAGTGTCTGATTGTTTACATAAGTCAAGTCACCTGGAGTCAGAAATTGCCCATTTGGGTAAAGGTCACCCATGATTGTGATACCGATCTGTTCAAGGAGCTCCATATTATTCTTCTATTGCGTCACCGATAAGGCAGGATGTTGTGCTATTGGCATATTTGGTGAGTAGAGTGGCATTTTACTTGTAAGTTGGCCAATTCTCTGCCACGCTAGGGACGTCATGCGAACTGCATTAATTTCTTTTTTTTCTGATGAGGCCTCGTATGTGGCAATATGTGTGCGAGAGAAATGGGGTGAGCATCCCCACCTTCCACTGCAAGGTGCGGGAGATACTGCACTTGATGGTACCAAAAATACGCATATTGCGCCTGTGCGCACAGATAGTATAAATAGAGATCAGGGACTGTAAAACCTCCCGCAGTGTAATCTAATGTCATTGTACGTAAACTGATTCTGACTTGCTTATC
The DNA here is from genome assembly GCF_964204655.1 of Triturus cristatus. NCBI lineage: Eukaryota > Metazoa > Chordata > Amphibia > Caudata > Salamandridae > Triturus > Triturus cristatus. The sequence goes on along the minus strand of NC_140581.1, from coordinate 790,071,048 downwards.
CGCCCATATTAATCGGTTCACAAGAGAGCGTAGTCGGTTGGGGGGGTATGGGGATATTAGTGAATAAATATAACAGTTTAGGAAGAATAACCATTTTAACCAATAAGATTCTATCCGCTAATGACAAAGGCAGGGTGATCCAACGTTCTATTTGCGTTTCTAATTTATCTATTGTTGTACCATAGTTATGTCTAATCACTAAGTCAGAGTCCCGATGTATCCAAATACCTAAATATTTTATAGGGTCTTCTTGCCAGATCAATGGGGACTCCAATGGCGGAGCTCTGGTGTTAGCTGTTAAAGGTATCACCGCTGACTTAGACCAGTTTATGTGAAGACCCGAATGGCTTCCAAATTGTATGTATTCTCGCAGCAATAGGGACAGGTTAGTACTAGGGTCTCTAACGTAGAGCACCATGTCGTCCGCATAGAGCGACATGGCAATTGGCCACAGATTAAACTGTAGAGCTGTAGTTGCATATTTCTGGTGCACTTTACAAGCTAGGGACTCCAGGGCGATCGCGAAGAGTAGTGGTGAAAGTGGGCAGCCCTGCCTTGTCCCTCTTTGGATTGGGATAACATCCAATATATGCTTATTAACTTTTATGCAAGCAACAGGTTCTGTGTAGAATAGTTTGATCCAGTGTATTAACATCAGTGGCAGACCCATTCGCTGAAGGATCTTGAAGAGGTATGTCCATTCTACAGAATCAAAGGCCTTGGCCGCATCCAATAACACAGCCACAGCCTCTAACTCCGGATTGAATTGATGTAATAGAGCAAATATTGTCTGGAGATTATGTGTAGTTGATCGGGCTGGTATAAATCCCGATTGATCCGGCAAGACGATGGTGGTCATTAATGGTTGGATCCTAGTCGCTATTATCTTAGCTAGTATTTCAACATCAGTATTTATTAATGAGAGCGGTCTGTACTAATACGCCTTTTCTGGGTTTTTATCTGGTTTAAGCAGCACAACAATAAGAGCTTCCGGGAGTGTCGGGGGAAGTATTTTGTTATTGTATGCCTCATCGTACATTTCTAAAAGATAGGGACTGAGTAATGCAGAATAAGTTTTATAGAACTCTGTGGCATACCCATCTGGCCCTGGTGATTTGCCATTGGGAAGTGTCTTTATGGCATCTTGTACGTCTTCTATAGTAATAGGCTGCGCTAAATAGTCCTGGTGCGTGTCCATTAGCCATACCAATGCCACATCCTCCACTTAGTCTAGGATCCCTTTTGTGTGTGCCGTATCACGTGTTTGGTATAGTGTGATATATGTATCCATGAATGTCTGCAAAATTCTCGGTGTATCGTAATGTTCTACGTTGTGATCGTTTACCATTTTGAGTATAACATGTTGTTTATGTTCAATTCGTATTTTCTGTGCCAGTGCACACCCCAGTCTTCCTCCCTCGCCCATCCTACGTGCAGTATGACGACTTGTCAAATTCTTCAGCTCATCATCTGCCAAATTATTGTGAGTATCAATTTCAGTTCTAATTGCACACAGGGTATCTGCGTTGTGTGTATTGTCAAATTCTGCCTCCAATTCTCTGATGCGTTTTTCACTGTTTGACAGCTGAGTGCGGATATCCTTCAGAATCCCCACCGTTGTACTTATGCAGACACCTCTCAATGTCGCCTTAAAGGCTTCTCATAGTGTGCCTGCACTTGACACCGATGTCTTATTAGTAGCGAAGTAATCTTCTATTGCTATGTGTATTGTTTCAGCATATAGGGGGTCTAGTAATGATTTAGCATTGAATCGCCACAAAAATGGCGGTGGGACATATGAGGGGATCTGTATAGTTATTAAGACTGGCTTGTGGTCTGAAAATGTTATCGGCATATGGCGAACCGATTGGGTCCATGTACACGCTTGTTCTGTTAGGAGCCAGTAGTCAATTCTGGTCCAGCTATTGTGGACAGTTGAGGAGTGGGTACGACATATATGAGTGTTTATCAGGGCCTGCAGCTGTTTAATCAGTGTGGCTGGGAGAGGAAGAGCAATAGGGTTTCCTGCAATACCCTTCGATTTTTTTCTTGTATATCAAGCAGCCCAAAGCTGCACGCTGAGTGAATATTTTTATCCCTAGTGATGCAATGACAATCAGCATGGACGTTGGTTCAGCAAAATGCCTGAGGTAGTGGAAGTGACACTACATACCCTTTGACCTTAATAGCATCACAGGAAGTGGCATCATAAAACCTATGAACTCGAATCTTCTGAGGAGGAGGGGTCATATGAATTTAATCCTACTGACATGACAGTTATTAACATTCATAAAGGTCCATAATAGCTATGATTAATATAACAAAATACAGACAAATGTATGTTTTAGATACCACTAGTAATAGAGTGCTGCCATGATCTTTGATGGGGTGTGTAATACTTATCCTGAACTATAGTGAGTGAGTGAAGTGCGTGAGTCTAATCTCGTAGAGGGGATGGTTCAAAGAAGTTCCCCACCTGGGAACATTTTGCAAAAATGAGGTCAAATAGTGCATTTTAAAGCCACAGGTTCTGAAGGAGCACTCTTTAATTAATCAAGTCCTTTATGGTTTACCAAGAAAATGAAACCTGATTCTCCGCAGGAGTTGACCTAATTTGTATCAAAATGTTCTATAGGTGCTCACATATCTCAAAAAAAGTACCTTCATTGCGCCAAGGCCATCATTTTGTCATGGGTGACTTCAATGCCACAAATAAGATACAATATGCACTGCTATAATGTTGGCATTAATGCTAGCCATATGTCATGGGTGACCCATCTATCAAAAAATTACTTCTAGTTTGTTAATGCCACTATTTGTCATGGTTGCCCCTCCCATATATTGTGGGTGTCCTCCTCTATGCCAAGAAGGAACTCCAATGTGATAGAGTCAGCATTTTTCTATGGCTGCCTCCTTGCAAAAAATTCCCTCAACTGTACCAGCTCCAGTATTTTACAAGGGAGGCCCGAATGCAAAGGAATACATGAAGTATGTAATTGCCAGTATTTTATGATGGGTGTGCTTATGCTAAAATTACCCCCACTGTGCCAGTGCCAGTATTTTGTCCCAGGTGCATATTACGCTAAGAACTGAGTTAAGTTTGCCTGGGCCTGTATTTTGGCATGGGTGTCAAAACCAAGAATTACCATCAGTATTCCAGGGCCAATGACAGATTCACAAGCATAACACCATATCCTGACTCATGGTCACTTACATACACCCACACTCATTTTTACGCACACTCACTCATTCATTTTCATTCATATGCACTTACTCATTCAGTCACACTCCCACCCATAAATGCTTTTGTGAACCAGCCCCAGTGTCTTCAACCTTTTTGTTTTAGGGTGCAATTACTCCCTCAGAGCAAGAGTTTGAACGTTCAATGGTGCTGGAAATGGTCATCTTTTCCATAGTGTACACCCAGATGACTGCCTTGATTGTTTTTGCTGGCTGTAGAAGTCTGTGCACTTTACCCTTGCTAACCAGAGGTAAAGTGCATGGACTTCCCCACTGGCATACCTCTAATTGGCATATTTAACTTACCTATTAGTCCCTAGTGTGTGGTACAAAGATGTACCCAGAGTCTGTAAATCAAATGTCATGAGTGGACTTCAGCACTGCAGTGACAGTAGAGGCCTACCATGTGTAGCATGGCTATGCAGTTTTAAAATGCAATTTTGACTTGTACTAATAACCCCTTTTTGACAGGCCTAAACTCTCCTTTTATATATTAATACGCTGACCTTACTGCCCATAAAGAAGGGTGCATGATATTTAAAAGTAGGGCATATAAATAACTTGTAATGTTCAACATGTCCTTAGAGTGAAAAAGACCCAATAGGGTTGGTTGTTCCATAGGAATGCATTATTGCATTTAATAATGTTATCTCTGGCTAGGAAACACCTGCAACATTTATTCTTGGCTTTTTAAAAATATTTATCTTCCTCTGTTTTTTGTGTGGAGGACAGCAAAACTTCCTGTGGAAATCAAATGGGAAATTACACTCTTCTTTCTGGACCCCTCTAAACAAGACAGATCAGCAGCAAACTTGCCATGAAATACCCAAAGTGGATGCACTTTTTAAATTCCCAAAGAGTTCTTTGCTCTTTGATACTGAAAAAACAGCCGAACAGATTTAGGCCAAACTAGCGACAAAAACAGAACTTTATTTAGTGATTGTGCTTTTGTTAGTTTGGTGTAAATCTGTTAGTTTTCATAAAATTTGCATTTAAAGAGGTGCTCAGATTGGGCATGAAGAGGCTACATTTATTTTGAGGATACATTTTAGGGATATCTTGTCAGTTGGAAAGCAGCATTTTTAATTTGTCCATAATATTAGATGTGCTTGATTAATTTTCTCGAAAATTAGCAGGCTCTTAGCATGCTTAGCTTATTGTTTGTATTTTAGTATATTCAGGCTTCAGTGCCGTGTCATTGATTTGTGTGACAACTGACATCACTTATCTGTCAACAACAAGAGACCTCCCTCCTCAGGGGTGAACGTCTACTTTACAAATACACCCATCATGATATATTATGTTATGTTGTACTATAAAACTGGCAGAGACTACATTCACAGGAACCAGACAGTGAACTCTAAGTCAGAGCATGTGTTCAAATTAAGACTCTTTTAGCTCAGTTTTCACCCCAAAATAGGAACTATTGCAGTCGATCAAGCTATGAACGTCAGAATCCCTGGGGAATCAGAAGTGACATCATCCGTTGACCCCAGCCAGAATATTACATGGCCGACCCTTTGCATGATTCTTAACCAATCAAATATCTCGTTTTTCTGCGGCGGAAGGACGGGGAGCTACAGCAAGGAAACGGCGCTCACTGAGGCCATATCTTTTCGATTTCGGGGACAGATTTAATGCCCCACGCCACCAGGGGCAGCAATGTTAGTGTCAGCGCCACCTGAATGAAGTAAGGCCAATTTATACATCAGTGTGTGGATGCGGAAAAATGAAAGAACGCCCTGCATCCATTATGCTGGCTAGTGCTCAGCCTCTGCTTGGAGATGACTCGCACAGAGCAGGTGTTTCGAAGCATTAAGCGCTCTGAGCTAATCTCCTGCTGGCAGTGACCCGCCAACCAATAACAATTTGCTGGATGCACAACAACCTCCTCTAGAACTCAGCCTACATGCTCGCATTACGGAGGGATTTATGACATAGATTACAAAAGAGAATTGTTAATATTTCTCATGCTGAAACAGTGTGTGGGAGACTTACGCACAAAGGCTGCTCACAGTGATGGTTGAAAATGTATTTTAACCATACCTCCGTGCTCCGAGCACCACACATCATTTGATACATGTGTAATTTAAAGAAAAAGACAGGTAATATGACGCATTCAGACGTCAAGATGTGTACACTCATACATTATGACAAGTTCCCACATTCATTGTTTACTGGGGCACAAAGAGCAACAGTGAACCAGAGACCAGTGCGAGCACTGAGTCACCCTGCAGTGTGTTCCACAGCATCGCTTACTGCCACAGGAAGGCTGCCTGAAGTTCCATGGGTCAGATAAGTGGTCCAGTGGGATATAGAGGGGGCCACTGTAATGGACTCAGTCACCACTACAGTCCGCACCCTTTTCCTTGTTATGTTCTACTGTATTCTAAAATGAACAGTACCACGCCATAGTTCATTACAGGTAAGAATCAATCTCTCTGCATGTTGATACTCATTCTGAGTTGCAGCCTGTTTTTATATCCGATTTACGCTGAACTGATTCTAATATGTCTTTGTAACAAATTACAAAGGGGTCTATTAGGATGGCGGGGGGATCGCCACCGCCCTACCGGAGGTGGCGATCCGCACCCCAAAACACCCCGTCAGTCGGCCTTTTACCCCCCGCCACATTAGCATGGCGGGGGGTACCGTGGCTGATGGAAAGACCGTTTGCCGCTTTTCTACCGGTAGGCAATCGTCACGATTGCCTACCGGGCGGAAAAGGCTTGCAATATGGTGGCGATGCCTTGCAGGCACCGCCATCCATATTAGTATCTGGCATTTTCAATGACTTTCCATGGCGGATACTCCGCCATGGAAAGGCATGCGGAGTTCTCTTTGGGGGCCCGTTGGGTGCCCCCCAGGGGGGTGGGGGATGCACTTGGGGGGTACCCATGGTACCCCCCAACACTGGCATGCACAAGGTGGCAGGTACCACGCGGTGCCTGTCACGTTGTGTATGCCAATGCACAACATGCATATATGGCATTGTGGTGGGTGCTGCTTACAGCACCGCCTGCCACAATGTAATATATGCGGGATGCCACCGTGGCGGTGGCATCCTAATTGCCGGTGCGGGACCGCCGCACCACTGGCGGCCGGTCCCAGCACCGCTATGGTGGCGGGCGGACTGAAGTCAGCACGACATCCTAATGGACCCCTAAGTGTGTTTTGGTCTATTCTAGCTGAAACAATAAATAAATATTACACAGTGAAGTTTATTTAATTTTGCACTACGGATTTTGCTGTTATTCCTTATGTTCATTTTTTCGATGGGTGATGCTGTGACCATGTATTATAAGAAATAAAATATCCTTTGTCTGGCATTAAAATTATATTGTTATTCACCTCTGAGTTCTATGCCTTCAGAAACTCGCCCTTTGATCTTGTTCTTTTATTTGGTCCTTGGATAGGAATTTCTCGGTGACAAACAATCACCTTACAATGTATATCATGGGTAATTTGTCCATATAGATATTCTGAACACCGCGCATGACAATTTCTTTTCAACGAAGGAATCAACAATTTAACATCACATAGTCACAGTTGTCTGAAATGCTCCTACTCCATATTTCTGATAAAGGGTGACTGTCAACCATTGATTTAGCTATGTGTTTTCCTGTTTTATTTTTCATTGTATTTTTTCCTTTTGATTGTGACTAAAAAGGTGAACAGACCTGTTGTGAAATAGGCTTCCTGGCCATAGTGAGTGAAATGTGTAAAGTGATCACAATGATTTCTGCCCCAATGGTATGGGTAGTTTGTCCTGAGCAGTTTCCTCTTTAGGTCTCTCATGGATGAATCCTGTGGCTTCGGGTTCATCCTGTTTTGCCAGACCTAAGGCCTGGACAGTATCCCTGAAGCATGAGTAAAAGGAAGAATTGTGGAGTAATCAATGAGAGAAAAATACTGTCCATGTCTAGTGGCATAAAACCTCTTTACAGGGTCTCTGTGGAACCATTGATAGTGTTAGAACTGGCACTTTCAGGCCCAGTTCTTAGAGTCTAAGTAAATGCTTGGGTCCTAGAACATCCGGCTTTGATGGGACTCTTTTGTAGGTTCTGTATTTGAGAAACATCAATATTGTTTCAATTGAGTCTCTCACAGGCCAGGTTCTATATTACAGGCATGCCTAGCTGAGAAGCAGCGTGCTTGTTGATTTCTAGGCTTCTGTTTTGTGTTGCATGTTCAGTATCCTTGAATTGTAATACATATCTGATGGCAGGTGTGAACTAATCAGTCAGGAAATAGTTTAATATCATAGTCAGCCACGGATTACATCAGGTCCCTCCTCAACCAGGGGGACACTGTAGCCTTTATCCTGCTCAAACTCTCAACAGCATTCGATACAGTGTCTCACCACACCCACCTAAACAGACTTCACCAGATGGGAATCCCAGGAGATGGCCTCAAATGGATTGAATCCTTTCTCCCCGGAAGAACAAAAAGCATCCACCTCCCACCCTACAACTCACACCACAAGAACATCATCTGCAGTCTTCATCAATGTTCCTCCTTGAATCCCACACTTTTCAAAGCCTACATGGCCCCACTAGCCACCCTGGTCAGAGGCAATGGTATGAACATCATCTCATATGCAGACGAAACACAGCTCATACTCTCCCTATCTGCAGACCTCACTAACACCAACGCAAACTTGGACAGTTGCATGACCAGTGTCGCCACCTGAATGCAGAACAACTGCCTCAAAATTAACACCAACAAGGCAGAAGTACTCATCTTCAGAAACAACACTTCCCCATTGAACAATACATGGTGGGCAGCTGAACTGGGCCCTGCCCTCACACCCTCAGAAGACACCAGGAACCTCAGCATCATACTTGACAACTGGATCACCATGAAAAGCCAGATCAGCTTAGTATCCTCAGCTTACTTCCACACTCTACACATGCTCTGGAAAATCTTCAAGTGGATACCCACCAGCACCAGTCGCACCATCACCCAGGCCCTCATCACCAGCCACCTGGATAACGACAACACCCTCTAAGTGGGAATCACCACCCAACTTCTAAACAGACTACACACCATCCAGAACGCAGATGCTAAGCTCATCCTTGGCCTCCTGAGGTGAGCCACATCACCCCCAACTCAAAGCCCTCCACTGGCTCCCCATGCACAAGCGATGCCAGTTCAAAATGCTAACCCAGGCATACAAGGCTCTGCGCAACACAGGGCCAGTCTACCTTAACCCCAGACTGAACTTTTACAGACCCACCAGACAACTGTGATCCACCGCCCTAGCCCACACCAGAACAGTCATCTGAGATGTATAAACATCAGATCGAGTGGTTCTCCAATTCATCAAGAGTGATGCTGAAAGAACATAATGTGCGTACACCCTCTGAAAGTCCTTATCAAACACCACCAGACAAGCCTTCACCTTGAACCCTCAAGTGGGAAGGAAAAGAGGAAGGCCAAGAAACACCTGGCACTGAAGCCGGCCACAAAAAGATTGGTTACATCTGGAGTCAGGTTAAAAGTAAAGCCCAGGACGGAGATGTCTGGAAAGGCCTGGTTGATGACATATACCCCACAGGTATAGCAGGCATAAGTAAGTAAGCATCTATAATCTTCCTAATAAAAGAGGCATTTTCAGAATTGTGACTTAAAATCCAACTTTACCGCTAAAGAGGGTTTTAAATTACAATTCTTTAGACACTACCCTCAACAATCCTACCTGCTCTCAGTTGAAAGTTAACACTTATTAGAACACTTGAATGTTGAGCACTCTATTGAAGAAAAAGGAGTGCTCCAGTCTTCTAATGGCTGGTAGAAGCCCAGAGCATCAATACTCCAATGTTTGCTCACAGCTGTTGCTATGAACAAAGGCCTCATGGAGCCCGAGTGGATTTCAACCACCTCTGGCACCGAGAGGCCTTTGTTATACAAATTTCAACATTCTCTAGGGGTGGACTGTTCTAATAGCCTTATAGTCCTCGTCAGGCTACAAGGCTATTTTAAATGTATTAGGTAACCCTATGTCATCCTATAAGAGAATTAGGCCTTGCAATAGTTAAAAACATATTTTTTACTACCTCAACATGTAAAAGTTAAAAGTACATGTCCAACATTTTAAATGCACTGCACCCTGCCCTGTGGGCTGTTTAGGACCTACCTTAGTGCTGACATATGTATTAAAAAGGAAGGTTTTGGCATGGCAACATTTATTTTGCCAAGTCAGAAAGGCAGTTTAAAACTGCACACACAGGCCTGAGTCATGTTAAAAGGGCTTCTCAAGTGGGTTGCGCAATCAGTGCTGCAGGCCCACCAGTAGCCTTTAATTTACATGCTCTCAGTACAGGTATACTTTACTAGGGACGTAACAGCAAATTAAATGTGGCAATTGGATGGAAGCAAATGTTACCCTATGTAGGGCGAGAGCGTGAGTTGTTTAGCACTGGTGACCAGTGGTAATGTGCGCAGAGTCCTAAACAGGGTCAACAATGATTTGCATCTGGCTGAGTCTAAAATGGGGTGGAATGGTGAGCAAAAGAACAATGGATTTAATCCAGATCTTTTGACTGGGTGGTGAATGTTTGATTTACACTGCATTCCGTCCATCTTCTGTGTGTCTTTTGCTTTCTCACAAGTGTGCCTGGTATGCCCAGACGTCAGTCCTGGACTCACTGTGCCACTGGATTCAAGCTAGCCTGGCTGATGAGGGATGATGTCCCGAAACCGGTTCCAGGATGCTTGTTTCCGGTCCAGGGGGGACTTGGTTTGGCAGTTTGGGCTGAATTGTTCCCATGAGGAACAGGGCAAAACTGATTTGCATATGGCTGGGTCTAAACTGCAGTGGCATGGTGAGCAAAAGGACGATGCATTTAAATTAGATCTCTTGACTGAGGTGAATGTTTGAATTTCCTCTGCAATCCTTCCATTATCTGTGTGTCTTTTGCTTTCTTGTACCAAGTGTGCCTGGTATGCCTAGACATGGGTCCCGGACTCACTGTGTCACTGGAATCAAGCTAGCCTGGCTGATGAGCAGTGATGCCCCGAAACCGGTTCCAGGATGCTTGTTTCTGGTCCAGGGGATCCTGGCTTGGTAGTTTGGGCTGAACTCTTCCAATAAGGAACAGGGTCAAGACTGATTTACATGTGGCTGGGTCTAAACTGGTGTGGCATGGTGAGAAAAAGAACAAGTGATTCAACCCAGATCTCTTGATTGGGGGTGAATGTTTGATTTGCCCTTCATTCTGTCCATCATCTGTGTGTCTTTTGCTTTGTTGCCCTTAGTCCACCAGGTATGTCGAGACGTGGCTCCTGGGCTCACTGTGTCACTGGATCCAAGCTAGCCTGGCTGATGAGGGGTAATGTCTTGAAACCAGTCCCAGGATGCTTGTTTCCGGTCCAGGGAGGACCTGGCTTGGCAGTTCTGGCTCAGCTGTTCCCACAAGGAACAGGGTCAAAACTGATTTGCTTGTGGCTGGGTCTAAACTGGTGTGGCATGGTGAGCAAAAAAACGATCTCTTGAATGGGGGTAAATGTTTGATTTGCTCTGCATTCCGTCCATCATCTGTGTGTCTTTTGTTGTCTCACACTAAGCGCACGGGGTGTGCCCAGACGTGGGTCTCGGGCTCACTGTGTCACTGGATTCATGCTAGCATGGATGATGAGGGGTGATGACCCGAAACCGGTCCCAGGGTGCTTTTTTCCGGGCCAGGGAGCACCTGGTTTGGCAGTTCGGGCTGGACTGTTCTCAGGAGGAACAGGGTCAAAACTGATTTGCATATGGCTGGGTCTAAACTGGAATGGCATGGTGAGCAAAAGAATCATGGATTTAACACAGATCTCTTGACTGGGGGTGAATGTTTGTTTTGCTCTGCATTCCGTCCATCATCTGTGTGTCTTTTGCATTCTCACCCTAAGTGCGACGGGTATGCCCAGATGTGGGTCCGGGGCTCATTGTGTCACTGGATTCAGGCTAGCCTGGCTGATGAGGGGTGATGCCCCAACACCGATACCAGGATGCTTGTTTCCGGTCCAGGGAGGACCTGACTTGGCAGTTCGGGCTGGACTGTTCCCATGAGGAAAAGGGTCAAGATTGATTTGCATATGGCTGGGTCTAAACTGGAATGGCATGGTGAGCAAAATAATTATGGATTTAACCCAGATCTCTTGACTGGGGGTGAATGTTTGGATTTGCTCTGCATTCCATCCATCATCTGTGTGTCTTTTGAGTCCTAAAGCCAGAAAAGATGAAGTCAAAGCAGGAGGATTGAAGGCAAAAGGTTGGGATGACCCTGGAGGGAGGGCTAAAGCTAACAGCAACATGTATTAATTTATAGACTTTTTTCCTGTCTCTGTGCTCAATGTGCCACAGAGCCCTCTAAAGTGTTGGATACACTCATATTTTATTAAACTGTTGCGCTTTGCTGCACACCTCCCTTCACCATTTTCTCCCCCTTCTGATAATGGTATTTTCCAATGTATTTCTCCTAATAGGTGAGACATGGTGCCGAGAATTTTTCTTGGCAGAATGAGGCAGATTTCCCCTGATTAACACTGACAGACTGTCCACATCTAAGTTCTAATTTTCACTCGCATTTCTGCTGAATGAACTTTCAGATAGTACATTATAGCCCATGTAATCATAACTTTTGCTTATATATTATATTCTCGCGGTGTTTATTCCTCTACCACTTGCATGATTATACACACCTGCTTATACACCCATTGTCTCCCTGTAGTGTTTATAACTATCAAATGGATGTGAGAATCTTTGTGGCAGGAGCTGTGCAAAGATTTCGGTGCTTGGAACAAAATAGCATTTTGAAGCACCTCCCTGACACTTGATAAAACAAATAAACATTTTGGGCCTTTGTTGCAATTTTGCACCACCTACCAAACCAAAGTTAGCATAAGCTAACCTCACCTCATGTAAGTGCAAGCCCTACCGTTTTCAAAAACGCGCTTTGGGCGAAAGTGTTTATAGGAACAATTCAAATAGATTGTCTGGAATATGTATGGTGCCCTCAGAAATGAAGTTCACAGGTGCATCTCTTTCTACAATCATGGGCACACCAGCTTTAGGATAAGCTTTCATGTGATGAGAGATAGAGTGTTACGGGAAGTGCTTCTAATCAATTTTCAGAAGTAGTCGTATGCTTTTGGGAGAAATTTTATGGTTATGATTGCACTGCGAACCACTTGCCGAATCATTGTAAACATGCACCGTGTCTTCTGCTGCTCTTGCGTTTACATTCAAAAAGTTGTCCTCCATTAGAACGATGTGAGGAAAGGGAAACGTTTTTTTCAAATTTGCCTTTATGTGCATTTCTAACGTTTTCCACTTGCTAGGCCACGCTATTCATTTATACTGCTCTCTCCCTTTAAGAAAATGAATGCTTTCCATAAAATTGTGATTTAATGTTGTAATCGAACCCTAGGGCTTGACGTTTTGTGAAATGTGCTGTTTCATTAAAAATGTATTCCTTCTTTCCTCACACAATATGACTTCACTGTTATTCTTTGCCACATATACATAATGATCAAGTGTATTAATGAAATACAATGCTTACTGCAGTTTACAATTTGTGATCAAACCAGGACATACCAAAATCTGCATTTTTCATATCATAGAGTAGCCTATTTTTATACGATGAGACAGCAGGCAGCTAACAGAGTAGGCTTGCAAAAGGTTCTCATGATAACCTTTGCAGATGTAACTTCTTGTAATACCTTGTAACCATTTCTACTGGCGTGGACGTTTACTGTGAGAACCGAGGATAAAGACGACGGACAATTGAAAGACCTCTCACCACTGGATGATGATGAAACATTCACTTGTTTTTGCAACATGTTTAGCTGCTTTCTATATAGTATGTGTTCCTAACAAGAGAGGTCCTCATTCCATGCATTCCTGTGGTATTTTGCTGTGCTAGACCGACTTGCCATAAGCTACTGCTTACTGTGATTTCATTATTTTTCCTTCCACTTTGTGAGGAGATTTTCTGTTTTATACTGATCATAGCTACAGCTGTGATTCTTCCCTTCTCACCTCAATGGATGGTTGCTACTGCAATTGTCTGGACAACTCGGCTGAGTCTCCGAAACTACCCTTTATGGGGAGTTCATTTTTCCTTTTAGATATCTGACTTTGCTCCAAAATCTGCTTACTCTTTTTCAGAAACAAAATCTTTATGGGGATTATTTAGAATAGAAAAGGTCCTTTAGTTTAGAATAGAGACTGTCCTTTGACTGTAATCTGCTGTTTTATTTTTCTATGCTTGAAAAAATCCTTGTTATTTCTTATTATTTCTGTAATTGATTTTCCACTTATTTGAATGAAAAGAACAAAAAATACTGACTAATCTACTAAAATGAGAAAATAAACTTTTAAAACTTCACCGACCCTCTCTTTATTGACTGAACTCAAATGCAATTATTAATGTCATTGTTGTGTAAATCTCTATTCTAAAACGGTGGCAAAGATTCATCAGCCGCAAAAAAGGCGAGGAGCTTCCAGGTAATCTAAGTAATTTTTAAGGGGCATTGTTTCTGGAGATTTTTTTAGATGTCCTCGCTCACAGATGCATTGAACAGATTCTTATTTTTAATGACCTAACATGTTATTGTTTCCTGGATGTTCTTATGTGGAAGGGGCCAATCTTACAGAGCATGCTTTAATGACTCCTTGAGATCTAGCAGATGGCTGCTAGCAGCTTCAAAGTGTCTTGGGCAAAATACTGAAGTCTTGGTACTTTAGTTCATTCAAGCTTGACCCCGTGTTATCAATATAAGACTCTATCAGTGACAACATTATAAACTTCATTACAGAACATAGCCATCACAACCTGTGGGATTTATTCACAGCTGTCTCTATTTTCTCTTCACACTGGCAGCATGTAGTGAAGTTTAATAAAATAACAAACTTCCTTTTCTTTACCATTGTCATTTGATCCTGTATAAATCGTGATAGTATCATCTTGTTCCTAATATGATTATAATAATCATTATTCATATTAGCAGACACCTCTCCGACCACCTCACCAAAGGTCAGCTTTGCTATGCTTTCAGACAGAACCATAGAAACACAACCACCCTCTTTGCAGCAAAAGACTACACCTGGAAGATCATTGATAGAGGGTAAAGAACAGCTCTCATCCTTCAAGACCTCTCTGCAGCTTTCAAAGCCATCTCCATTCTCATTAAGATCGGACAACTCCATGACACATACATTCAAGGATGCACCCTCCATTGGATCTGCATGTTTCTCATGTGAAGAACACAAACCATCAACAGGCCACAATAGTCCTGAGAAGACAGGAACTCATTTGTGGATTTCCCTGGCCTCCTTGCTTAGCCTGACTCTCTTCAAAACACTACATGACCTCGCTGGCAGACGTCATCCAGGCTCCGAACATCAGCATCCCCACCTATGCAGATGACACACACACTCTTACTGTCTGTCTCGGACTAAACACACAGGACCAGGATCAAGTTCACTGAATGTATGACCAAAGTTGCCACCTGGATAAACTCCCTCTGCCTCAAGCTGAACATGGACTAGACCAAGGTGGTGATATATGGGAAGGAAATCATGCCATAGGACATCAACTGGTAACAGTCAGATCTCAGACATGCTCCCACACCCAGTACACAAGCAAAAAGCCCTTGGAATTATTACAAACAGCAAACTGGGCATGTCCGCTCAAGTCAATATAGGTGCATTGTCTTGTTTTAACACCCTCAAGATGCAGAAGAAATTCTTCAAGTGGCTATCAACCTACACAAGGAAAACAGTCACTAAAGCCCTCATTACAAGTAGACTGGGCCACGGGAACACCCTATATGAAGCAATAACCAACAAACTAACAAAAATAATCCAGACTGTCCAGAACACAACAGTCAGACTAGTCCTAAATCTCCCATGCCGGGCCCACATCACACTTCACCTAAGGGAATTCCTATGGCTCCTGATCCACAAGTGCACACATTTCAAGCTCTACACCCCACGTACTATGCACTTCACAACACAGGACCTGGCTACTGGAACAGCTGCATTCAATTCCACCATCCCTCCAGGCACCGCTGCTCTGCCGTAATATCACTAGCACACAACCCATGCATATAGAAAAGCAGATGAGGAGGTTGTGCCTTCTCCTACATTGCTCCTAAAACCTGGAGCAACTTCCCACAACACATCAAAGCCTCCTCTTTCTTTCTTGAACTCTGCAAGAAGATGAAGACTAGCTCTTTAAGTAAACCCTCTCGAGGCTAGCCTCACAGACCTGTTACAGCACCTGGATACCTTCACGGGGTGACAATGTGCAATAAAAATACAAGTAACATAACATAAATCTCAAGATTATTGGTTACCTTTGTATATTCTGAATCACGGGAAATATATAGCATGACTATATAAATAAGGAGATTCTCACCATTAAAAAGTGCACACACAAGTGGTATTTCTAAAATACCCACGTTACCTACACCAGGGAAGCATAGGTGCATAGGTGTGAAGTGGTGTCGGAAACCATAGTCAAACCCAATGGAGGATTTCAGGAAAGTGCTGCTGCTGACGAAGGAGAAAGTGTCTGGTGGAATCCGAAGGTGAATTCTAGTTGAGAGGTACATGCAAGCAGAGGAGACAGAGTTTATGTCTCTCAGGAGTGACCCAGAGAACTGGAAGACAAATGCCCACCAATTTCTGGAGTTGCAGGAGACTTGACGAGGACCTTGACTCTGCAGCTGTGAGGACCAGGTGATGCTGAGGAAGACCAGGAGCCATACACGAGCTGTCCTGCATCGGCTGTGGATTGCTGAGGGGGTTGGTGTCTGGCTGGAGCACCAAAAAGCCTTGGCTAATGCAACCGATGCAGAAGTCGAAGAAGGTGCAACGTCGGGACCAGCAAAGTCCAGGGGACTCACCACAAGCAAGGGAGTCAGGGCAGGCCCTGAGCAACCAGGGGAGCCCAAAAGAAACAAAGGTGACCCTAAAATAGAGACACAGGCTGGAGGCACTGGAGTTGCAAGTGGACCTCAAGTAGTTCACCAAAAGATGCATGCCACGATGCACAACGATAGGGTGTGACCAAAGATTTGGGTCACTGGAGGTGCTCGAGCTTGGGGCTAATTGAAGCCCGAAGATCTTCTTGGAAAGAAACCAACAAGCCTTTGCAACTGCAAGTTGACATGGTTCACAGTGGTTCAGTTATTGCAACCCCCACAACGGATACTCGTCTCAAACTTGGTGAGAGGGCAGGGCAGGCCTTGGGAGCTGTGGAGAGCCCCAACCTGTGTTGCAGAACCTTTCAGAGTCCGGAGGAGCTCAGGATCAGCAGACCCGTCGACTTAGTTGTGGTGCCTGCAAATGCAGGGGAGTGACTCCTTCACTTAAAGGGAGATTCCCTCAGGTTTCTTTGATGCCCACAGGCCTTGGAAGGTTCCTGTATGGTGCACAGGCACAGACAATGCAGCAGACTGAAAGGGAGATGAAGTTGAGCCCAAACAAAGTCCAGCGAAGTCCAGAGTGCCCAGATGGTAGAAGACGAAGTGGTGTATGATCTGAATCTTGCCCCGCAACGAATCTAGGGACCCACCCAGAGGTAAGCCCTTAATTACCCTTAGGAAAGGGTTGGGACGATTCAGGGGACTCTCCCAGGGGAGGGTCTGAACAGGGGGGAGGTTACTCCCATGTCCTTTGTCCAGTTTCGTGCCAGAGCAGGAGCCAACGGCTCCCAGAGCTGGTTTGAACTAGTCTATGCATGCAGACTGAGTGGCACTGCCAAGCGCACCGAGCCGGCTCCAATACAATAATCCTGTCTGGGAGGTGGTCACACCTCCCTGTGACAGGATGCCTATTGTTCTGCCTTCTCCTGCTCGAGCTTGGCTCAGCAGAAGGAGGGCAGAATCATGTCTCTGCTCGGCAGCAACCATTTTGTGCTGTCTGGGTCTAGAAGGCTTGCATCGGGAACACTGAGAGCCTAACAGACGGCTCTTCCAGTGCTTGGATTCATACCCCCACACTGTTTATGGTGTATGATTCCACCATGTTTGATACCAAACATGATAGTATTCGTTGCAGTCGTTTTCAAGATGGTCATCGCGTAATTACGCGGTGCCCCTCTGTGTAGTATATGGCTGCTTCACTTACAACCCTGGAGAATGGGCTCAGTAAGCTGTAGGGGTGTCTTGCTCATGCAGGGGCACCCTCACACATAGAATCATGCACCCATCCTTCAGGATTGCAAAGGCCTGCTATAGAGGTGACATAGTGTTTAAGTGCAGTGCCCCTAGATACAGGAAACCTATATCTGTAGTAAGTGGTGCTACCACCATCTTACACAAGCTGCAATTACAGGCCTGTAGTTCCATTTTGAATGGTCTCCCATGGGTGGCATAATGCATGCTTCAGTCCATGGGGGACCTCTGGGGTACCTATGCCCTGGGTACCTTAGTATCATATACTAGGGACTTACAAGGGTACCACAGTATCCAATCTGAGATGTACCTAAGTACTGAACATAGCAATTTGAGAAGTAAGCAGAGAGACTGGGGTCCTGATTAGCAGGATCCCAGTCAGATTAGCCAGTAACAGCTTAGCACCAGGCAAAAACTGGGGGTAACCATAAAAGCAGATCCTACTTTCCCACATAACCCCCCCAAACGTAAGGAGATGAGACTAACCTTGCACATTTGAGTCTTCATTTTCTAAGTGGAAATATCTGAAGAGGCCATATGCATTGGCATGGTTACTCCCAGGTTCCACTGTATAGCCCATCCCCTGTAGGGAAATTGACCACCTCAAAAGTTTGGGGTTTTCACCCTTCATCTATTTAAGCCATAAGAGGGGCTTATGGTCTGTCTGAACAATAAAGTGAGTGCCAAACAAGTATGACCTCAACTTCTTCAGGGCCCAGACCACAGCAAAGGTCTCCTCCTCGATGGCTTACTGTCCACTGAACTTTCTTGGGCATATTCTTTGATGGGAGATCATTCAGGGTAGTCACTATGGACCCATATCCCTTCACAAATCTTCTGTAATACCCAGTCAGGACCAAGAAAGCTCTGACTGGGTAGTTGGAGCAACCCATTCCATTATGGTCTGGATTTTGCTCTGCAGTGGTTGAACCTGGCCTCCACCTACCAGGTGTCCCAAGTACACAAACTTGCTCTGCCCTATCTGGCACTTAGTAGCCTTGATAGTAAGGCCTGCCTTCTGCAGAGCCTCCAAAACATTCTTAAGGTGGACCAGGTGATCCTCCCAGGTGGAACTAAAGACAGCAATGTCATCTAGATATGCTGCACTGTAGGCTTCCAGGCCTGTGAGAACTTTGTTGACCAACCTCTGGAATGTGGCAGGTGCATTCTTCAAACCAAAAGGCATCACAATAAAGTGATAATGCCCACTATGGGTTGAAAATGCTGGTTTTAGCTTGGCATCCTGTCACAAAGGGACAGAGATTGGTGAGACAGATGAGGAGAGGGAGGAAGAAGACGATGCATTTCCCAGTCATATGTATCTTCTCCCATGTTTTCAGCCCCCTTGCATACCGTTTATCCTAACTGTTCATCTGAAGACAGCGGCCCCTGTAAGGGAGGTTCACCTAGAAGTGAGTGTGCTTCCATCATTGGTTTCAGTGCACCAGTTGCAGCCGAGATCCACTACCAGGCGACTTAAAGACGCAGCTCCCGGAAGCAAAGGTTGTTTTTGATGTTCGGAGACGACGAGGAGACCCGACATGAGGGGACAAGGAGGAGATGTGCAGTGAGCGAATCTACCAGGAGAAAGAAAAGCAAGAAGACCCCGGCTTTTCCGGACAAGCTCTCTACACTGTGGACCCGCCCACAAAGCCGAAGGAGAGAAAAGGAGCAGAACCACCGGACTCCCAGGAGGGATGTGGGTTTCTCAGGTACGTGGGCATTTCTTGGGGTTCTTGGGAAAGAAAACCCCTTAGTTTATGAAGGAGTTTAGGAACGGGCACAGAAGAAGTCAAAGCCCAACCTTAGGGAGTGAAGTGTTTGTATTAATGTCAAGGGTGAAGGTGCTTTATGGGTGAATAACATAGTGTTTCCCCCATTCCCTGCCCTTCAAAGTATAGGAAGAAAACACAGACCACTTACCTGAGCCTTTCAAATTCCCCAGAGGGACATGGCGGTTTTCCCAAGGACGTGGTCTTCCCAGGGCAATGGTCACCAAGAAGAGACCAGAAAACCATTAAACGGAAAAACCTAATGAAGAGACGGAGGCAACAAGACATCAGGAAAGGCCCCTTAGAGAAAACATTCCAATAAACTATGCTATAAAGAAATACATTTAACGGCATAAGAGTACTGTCTCCAACTCTGGGTCATTTGTTTCTATATAGAGTTCCACACCTGGTGGAGAATGCAGGCACTCCTCCATTAGGCTTGCATAATGGAGAATCTCATCCAGCAGCTAATAAGGGGACCGGAGAAACTGGAATGGGAACTTGAAAGACAAATGCCCTCTGTCCAGGCCGACTGGAATATGTTTAAAGCATCAATGACTCAACAGGTTAATTATATACAGCGAGTTGCAGAGGGTCAGGACCAATTAACCACCCCCTTCAGAATTGTCAGGGTGGTCAGTCAGGGTACCACAATGTTGCACTGCAGAAATATATTCTTGGGTACAACCCTGACGCATTTTTATTGAATTTTGAAAGGGCAGCCAGAGCCTATGGGTGGTCTGAAGCAAAATGTCCATTCTTTCAGGCTTTACTGACGGGGGAAGTGAAGGCTGCATACCAAGTTGCAAATCCCACTGGAAACACTCCCTATAAGGAAATCTGGGAGATTATACTAGACCATCTGGGTATGGATTCTGAGGCTTACAGAGTGAAGTTCAGGAAGAAACGGTGACAATTAAGGGTGGGTGGAATTTGCGAAATTGACTTTTGCAAATTATCGCGAAATTGCGCAAAATCTCCGCGAGCATGCGAAACTTTCGCGAAGATGCGGAGATTGCTTTTCCCGCCCGTTCGCGATGTTTTTTTGCGTGCTTGCGGGAAAATATATCTCCAACTTGCCCATGCGGTCGCTAATGGGCGCGGCCATCTTGCTCGCGATGCTTATTTCCTGTTCGCGATCGCAATGACGTGTTCGCGATCGCAAACTCTCGCGGGATAGCGTGACCGGCTACCAACAATCCAACATCTTGTGGCGTGCGCGAACGGATAGGCAAACTCGTCGGCAAACTTCAGGGACTCGGTAAGTCGCGACCGCACGAACAAGAAAAAACATCCGTTTCGTGGCAGGTTGCGAAAGTTTTGCCATTTTCGCGCTCTCCGCGGACCGCGCAAATGTCAAAATATCGCATATTCCGCGAGCGGAACGAAATTTACTGCCCAGGCCTAGTGACAATCCAAAGACCTTATTTTTTAAGTTGAAGGTCACCGGTGGCAAGTGGCTCAGGCCTCCGGAGAACAGCAAGGAGGAGATAATGGCTCTCATCTACCTGGAGCAGTATTTGGAAGCTCTACCCCTACGCACCCAAAGTTGGCTATGACAGCATACCCACCTCATGGTGTCTTTTGTCTGGTTTCATCTCAGAGTGGGAGCCAACGGCTCCCAGAGCTGGCTTGAACTGGCCTATGCATGGGGACACCAAATGTGCCCCTAATGCAGTCTAAAAGGCGCTGGCCCTAATACACTAAATCCTTTTTGGGAGGTGGTCACACCTCCTTGTGACAGGATGCCTATTGTTCTGCCTTCCCCTGCTCGAGCGTGGCTCATCAGCAGCAGGGCAGAGTCATGTCTCTGGTCAGCAGCAACCATTTTGTGCTGTCTGGGTCTAGAAGGCTGGCATCGGCAACAATGAGAGCCTAATGGAGGGCTCTTCCAGTGCTTGGAATCATACCTCCCACACCGTTTACAGTGTGGGGTATGATTCCAACATGTTTGATACCAAACATGATAGGATTCGTTGCAGCTGTTTTCGAGTTGCTCATCGTGTAATTACGCAGTGCCCCTCTATATAGTATATGGCTGCTTCACTTACAACCTGGGAGAATGGACTACGTAGGCTGTAGGGGTGTCCTGCTCATGCAGGGGCACCCTCACTCCTAGAACCATGCACCCTGCCTTCAGGATTGCAAATACGGGTGATGTATAGGTTATAAGTGCAGTGACCCCAGATATAGCAAAGCTATATCTTTCGTAAGTTGTGCTAGCACCATCTTACACAGGCTGCAATGGCAGCCCTGTAGTTCTATTTTGAATGGTCTCCCATGGGTGGCATAATGCATGCTTCAGTCCATGGGGGCCTCTGGGTACCTATGCCATGGGTACCTTAGTACCATGTACTAGGGACTTATAAGGGTACCCCAGTATACAATCTGGGTTTTAGCTAAGAACTGAACGTAACAACTTAAGGGAGAAATCAGAGAGACTGGGGTCCTGATTAGCTGGATTCCAGTCAGGCTAGTCAGTAACATCTTAGCAACAGGCAAAAAGTGGGGGTAACCATAAAAGCAGATGCTACTTTCCTACAGGGTGCAATTATGTTGTGCCCCCGCATGCACCCCCAGGCCCAGATATGGCACAAGGCCCTGTTAGAGCCCCCCTTAGTTGCCTATCTGACACCCTTTTCATGGCACTCTCACCGCCATGTAAATTGTGGTGAAAAGGCAAGCCGTAATATGATCTGCTGTGCCAGCAGTGACACCGCCAGCATATTTATGCTGGTTGCAACCGCTGGCCCAGCGGGATTCTTGATCCCGGCGGAGCCGGTGGTATCAAGGCAGTCTGATCGCCACACTCAGAATACTGCGGACGGATCGACAGTATGGTGGTGGTCGGTACACCACCACGAGTATGGCCGTCCTGACGACTGCTGTACTCATAATAAGGCTCTAAGTGCTGGTACCCAAAGTTTTGCAAACAAGCCTTCAGCCAGAGCTATTGAATGCCGATGTGCAGAGCACCAAGTCATTGTAGTAATCTAAATAGTAATCCCAAGGGCCACACTTACCAGTGGCCCGCAATATCAAGTCAATAATAAGCAGTTGGCAACGTAGAAGGTTCAAGCATTTATTGGCCACAACAGAACTCTACATAGAGGAGCCTCATCGACCCTCACCCATCAGGTGCGCCGAGGAAGACTGTTGGCTCCTTGACAAGATCACACTTATATACATAACAGACTCAGCATACAAAGCATTGCAAGTCGAAAAACACCAGTTAGCCCTAGAGCTCCTAAATGAGCTCATACCATCTGCCCGTATAAGGTTACTATCTCCTTCAGAGAAGGTCGGCCGGGTGACTCCCTTTCGTCTCGGGCACAGAGGAATTTCGCTTAGTACTCCCTACTGCAGATGTGACCTTGGGCCTCGGCCGTAACTACAATTCACCCTGTCTCTAGGCTGGTACGAGCTAAATCATACAGACAGTGGGTAGAGAGAGAGACACGTGATCTGAGGCACGACTGTTCATGATCCAAGATGGCCACAGTATGGCTTTTTGGCCCTTTCTATCATGCAGGACACGGAGACCAAATGGGTTACTTTTTAAAGCAGTCCTCGATGCATATGGAGTAGAGGTACAGCCTAAGATACATTATGCTAACTTCACATATTTGACTCGAATCCCACAGAACGGCCCTTTTTAGCATAATGTAGCTATCCAACAAGCTATTCTTCGAAAATACCCTCGTCTATCTGCATTATGTCATGTATTTCTTTCTGCGCTAGCTGAGCGCTCACCCTAGCGGAGTTTGCTTCAGGCTTAGGGAGAGCAAGACGAACTTGGGCAGCACAATAGAAGCAGCAAGCGGGCCCACATTGGATGCAAATGCAACAAGTAAAAAGGAAACACCCTATTCCTAGGAGGCCCATGAATATTTTCCAACCCCAGGTGGTAAGTAGACCCCAGAACCACCCCGAAAGGGACCAGGTACCTGTCTCCGTATGGATTTCAGATGCTAATCGATGCAACTTCTGAATGGCCAAATGAACCGAGGGGGCGGAGTCAGGTATATACACACAGCAGGAGCTGCCGATCACTCTGCACGCTCCTCCGCAATCAGCTAGGATAACGTCCAAAACAAGACAGTTTTGGAGCGTCACGAGTCTGGTCGCTTGAAGCTCAACTGTGATATTAGTTAATATCCCAGCAGTGGTGTTCACCACTCCCTCTACTACCCTAGACAATCTTCTAACTTCTTTACTGGTCAAAATGGGTCCCCACATAGGCAGGACTCCTTTTATGATATCAACAAAATGTTGGGCGGGGGTATCAGTCTGATCGGTAGCGTCTCCATCAGGGTTTCTTGAGTCTAAACTCCGTCTATTTAATGAGTGGGACCTGTGGTAGTCCGAAGGTGCTATATAAACAGGAGGGTATAGGAAGGATAAGTAACATTTACCTGACCACCCTCTGGGGAGCCAGGTATAAGCATTTTCTCCACACACAAAATATACATTCGAAGGAGTGAGTATAGGCGGGCTACTAGAGGTTTGTAAGCTGTAGGTATAGTTACATTTACTAACTCCGACAGATAGATGGCCAGTACCATGTATGCAAAAGGAGGACGAGGTGTTCAGCACAGGGACCGGAATGATCCTATCATTCGATACATTTCTTTCCTGGAAATATCTGAAATATTCGGTAAAATTGAAGGACACAAAATCTAATACTTCGTCCCTCAGCCAGGTGTCATTTTCATGTTCCATATACACATTCATGCAAGCGGTAGGATCCAGGGTACCATCCGTACCCTCAGCATTCGGGGTGAATCCCTGATGCTTTTCTATATAGGCCAGGATTAGTTCGTAATCCTTCTCAGAGAATCGGTGTTCGTCCACAGTATAATGTTCATACATCATTGACAATAATTTAAACCAAGCTTCACAACTGCCTAAATATGACAAAGGCATTGAAATGAACAGATCATGCTTGTGCATTACAGAAGGAAGGAGGCCACATACCCAGCAATTCGTGACATTCGTTGACTTATGAGTTTGATGTAACATTTCAATAAAAGCATTATTCACATATGTCTGACGATGCCTCTCTTTATGTGGCGCGAAAGTCTGAAAGTGGTGCTCCCCAGGAGCGGGGGTGGTAGCTATCAGAGTGTGTACAGGATGACGAAATTCTAGATAGATGAAGATTCCTAAACATAGCATTAATGCAACAACTATTATGGCAATAAAAACAATCTTAACACGCAAACTCCAAGTCGAAAACATTGGTAGATGTGAATACAAAGGGCGGTGCACTATGGGACGCTCCTCTTCAGGGACAAAACGAGCAAAAGGGTACATTCTCACTAAAAGTCCAGATATAACCTCGGGAAAAAGGGGGGTTTTTACAAGCAGTCCAACCTGCCGGAGGGTGCTTCTTTCCTGTGTCCGTATCTGAGCCTCACAGGCAGACTCCTATTGTTCCATAAAACTCAAAAAGGAATAAGGGCACAAAAACTTCTCGCGTCGGAGTTGCACTTGACACAACTCTTGCTGGAAAGAAACTCCACCTGGGCCCCTACCAACTGATCAGTGTCTCTATCTTCTTTCTGAACAGAGCGTTATCAAAAGTTCCGTGCTCTCAACTAGTTCAGTCCAGTGTTTTTACCTTTTCCCAGGGTTTTACTCAGACCTTCATTCTCATTCTTCTAGGCTGAACCTGGGATCTTTGTTTTCTGTCGGGGCCGCAGGTTGTAGCGAACATGACCCGGTGTTTCAGGATTAATGAAAAGAACAGGCACAGTGGGGTCAGGTTAAGGACTGGGTGTGTGACTTTCTCTGCCACATATTGCATTCCCAGGCGTCAAATTACCTGTCGCAGATATCGCCGAACTCACGACACCCTCCGCTCGCCCATCCGTTTCACCTTGGGCTTCTGGGGAGGGTGACTTTTCGGTGGGTTTATCACTTCCGTGCCTTAACGCCTCACCTTGGTCCTGCTGGTCATCTGGCAAGGGAAGTGGAACTCTTTTCAGGTGGGAGACGTGTATCCAATGCCGCTTCCCTTCAACTTTTACCGCCGTCCTTGTAGCCAGGAGCACTTGAAAGGGCTTGGTCCAGCGTGGATCTAAACTCGATTTCCGTTGATAGTTCCGAACCAAGACCCACTGTTCAGGCTCCAGGCTGAGTCCAGGACCCTCCGGCAGAGGCTGCAGTACTGCTGATATCTGTTGATGAATGGAATGGAGGGGCCCGATTCACAGAACTAACTTAAGACAAAATCCTAAACTTACTACCATTTTGGTATTCACAGAAGGCTCTTACTCATTTTGGTATTCACAGAAGGCACTTACTCATTTCGGTATTCACAGAAGTTAGGAGTCCTAACTTTAGGACTCCTAAATGCTTTCTGTGAATACCGAAAGTCTTAAAATTAGGATTTTTCTCAGTTTAGTAGTAGTATAGTTAGGACGCCTAACTTTAGGACTCCTAAATGCCTTCTGTGAATACTGAAAGTCTTAAAATTAGGATTTTTCTCAATTTAGTAGTCCTAAATCTAAATTTAGGACTACTAAATTGAGAAAAATCCTAATTTTAAGACTTTCGGTATTCACAGAAGGCATTTAGGAGTCCTAAAGTTAGGAGTCCTAAATTTAGGACTACTAAATTGAGAAAAATCCTAATTTTAAGACTTTCGTTATTCACAGAAGGCATTTAGGAGTCCTAAAGTTAGGAGTCCTAACTATACTACTACTAAACTGAGAAAATCCTAATTTTAAGACTTTCGGTATTCACAGAAGGCATTTAGGAGTCCTAAAGTTAGGAGTCCTAAATTTAGGACTACTAAATTGAGAAAAATCCTAATTTTAAGACTTTCGGTATTCACAGAAGGCATTTAGGAGTCCTAAAGTTAGGAGTCCTAACTATACTACTACTAAACTGAGATAAATCCTAATTTTAAGACTTTCGGTATTCACAGAAGGCATTTAGGAGTCCTAAAGTTAGGACTCCTAACTTCTGTGAATACCGAAATGAGTAAGTGCCTTCTGTGAATACCAAAATGAGTAAGTGCCTTCTGTGAATACCAAAACGGTAGTAAGTTTAGGATTTTGTCTTAAGTTAGTTCTGTGAATCGGGCCCGAGATCTTTAGTTAGTGCGTAAAGGTAGTCCGCCAACATAGGATATTCAATATCCCTAAAAGATTTTGGTCGTGGTACGCCCCATACATTAGCGGGTCTACCAAATATCACCTCATACGGTGATATCCCGCTCCGTGAGTGGGGAGTAGTTCTTACAGATAGCAAGGCCAGGGGTAAGAGGTCAGGCCATTTTAGTCTCGTTGTTTCCTGCAGCTTAGCTAATTTTAGTTTTAAGATGCCATTATATTTTTCCACCAACCCCGCTGATTGGGGATGACGGGCAGCATGGAACTTCTGCTTTATTGACAGGCCCTTGCAAACATGTTCAACAAGGTCAGCATTGAAATGTTTCCCATTGTCACTCCAGATCACCCGTGGTAACCCATAGCGGGGAAAGAATTCCTTTACTAGGGCCTTCGCGGTGGCTAGGGCAGTATTCTCCTTGGTAGGGTACGCCTCTACCCATTTGCTAAAAGTGCAAACCACTGACAAGACATATTTTAGATTGTTAACCCGCTCAAACTGAATAAAATCCATTTGTAATACCTCGAAAGGTAGGGTGGGGGGCGCGAAGCTACCAGTCAGAACAGGGATACGCCCTCCTGGATTATGCTGTAGGCAAATCATGCAATTCTGGACTAGTTGCTTTGCAGTCCTATGGATGTTGGTATTATACCACACAGGATCTAATATTGCACAAATACCCTGAATCCCCACGTGTGCGGGACCGTGTGCCATGGACACGACAGCATTCACAAATGCATTTGGCAGCAGCCATCTACATCTTTCTGATAGATCTATCCAACATCCATTGTCATCTAGCTTCCCTATCTGTTCTTGCCAGTACTTTAGTTCTTCAGGGGTTGCTTCTAATTGAAATTCTCTCACACTGTCTATAGTATTATTGAATGTCTCTGTTTCTATCATCCCTTTATGCAGACTTGTTACAAACATGGAGGTGGTATTGAATTGGGCAGTTTCTTTAGCGATTCTGTCCGTAAAGGAGTTTCCCTTACCTACATCATCAACTACTGCTTTATGGGCACTACATTTAACGACAGCTATGGCTTGGGGAAAGGTCAGGGCGGCTAACAACCTCAAGACCAGCTGTCCATTCTTTATTTTCTGACCATGGGATGTAAGGAAACCTCTCTCAGCCCACAATCTCCCAAAGCTATGTGCTACACCAAAAGCATACTGGCTATCGGTGTAGACATTTATCCTTAACCCTTCGCCCAATTCACAAGCCCTTAGTAGTGCAACTAACTCAGCAGCCTGGGCCGATCGATAAGGTACCTTGGCCATCTCAACTACTGTTTGCAATGTGGTGATCGCATAAGCAGCGGTCGTGGTGCCGTTGGGTAACCTAAAACATGAGCCATCGACATACAATTCCCCTTGAGGGTCAGATAAAGGAATGTCTGTTAAATCTATCCGCCCCTTTGTTTCTTCTTCTGTCCGGAAGATGCAATCATGTATATCTTGACTATGGTCTTCCAAAGGGAGAGGTAGTAACGTAGCAGGATTCAAGGTGACACATCGTTTGATAGTGATATGTGGTGCAAACAGGGTCAATTCGTACCCTGTAAGACGCGCACAAGTTAAGTGTTGCGTCTGCGTCCTGTTCAGTAATACGTCCACAGCGTGAGGCACCATCACTGTCAGGTCCGTATTCAGGACGAGCCCTTCCGATTGTCGGATCGCCACAGCAACCGCAGCCGTGGCTCTCAGACAACTGGGAAGTGCCCTGGCGACATTATCCAATACCGCCGAAAAGTATGCGCAAGGTCTTTGCTTACCACTAAATCCTTGTGTTAACACTGAAAGCGAGCAACCGTCCACCTCATGCACATAGAGTACAAAAGGCTTCCGGTAATCAGGGGTGCCAAGCACGGGAGCAGAGCAAAGAGCAGATTTCAAAGAAACAAAAGCATTCTGACATTCAGCTGTCCAAGGTAAAGGCTCATGCACATCTTTAGTCATTAAATGCAAGAAAGGTTTAGTTAATTGGGAATAGTTAGGGATCCATTGGCGACAGTAAGAAGTTATGCCAAGCAGAGCGCGGACATCACGTTGCGTGCAAGGTACAGGCATGTTAGATATGGTTATGATACGATCAGGAGTCAGTCGTCTTCCCTCCTTCGACAGGAGATGACCGAGATAGGTCACCTCCGGTCGACAATATTGAAATTTGGACAACGAGACTTTGTTACCGTGGGCTGCCAAGTGCTGTAACAACGCAGTCGTCGCTGTTCGGCAATCCTGCTCGGTATCCGAGGCCACAAGGAGATCATCTACGTATTGCACCAGAACGTTACCGGGTGGCAAGGTTAATGTATCCAGTAACGTTTTGAGCTCCTGGCTGTAAATACTCGGGCTTTCCGTATGGGCCTGGGGGGCGCGGCAAAATCTGAAGCTGCGGCCTTCTAATGAGAAGCCGAAAAGATAGCGGCTATCTTGATGAATGGGAATGCTAAAGAAAGCATTTTTCAAATCAATGACAGAGAAAAATCTGGCAGTCGGGGGGATCATTGTCAAGATAGTAGTGATATCAGGCACCACGCGATATTGGGGTACCACAATCTTGTTGATTTCACGGAGGTCAATCACAAAACGATAGGTGTCAGCATAATCAGGGCTTTGATCTATCGGGGCTCGTTTAAGAATAGGAAGAATAGGACTATTGCACGTGTTAGAAACCGTCTCTTCCACCACGCCGGTGCGGATCAAATCATGAACGATGGACAGTAATGCCCGTTCCCCAGCAGGAGCAATCTTATACTGCGGGACCCTGGGTAACCGGGCATTTTGTTTCAAGGTGATCGAAATGGGTGATATGTTCAACAAACCCACGTCAGTATCTCCGGTAGCCCAAAGACTCTGGGGAATCTGTGCAAGCTCAGGGGGCAGAGTGTCCGTTTTGGAGAAACATTGTGCCGAAGGAGGGAGGGGTTTCTTAATCGTCAAATAAACACCGTCTGGAGTGCAATAGATGCGGGCATACAGCCTCTTCATTATATCCATCCCCAAGAGATTCTCACCACACTGTGAAGTCAGAAGGAACAGTGAATCAATTGAAATCGGCCCCAAAGTAAGAGAAAGAGGTTGGGAGATGGGGCTTACCACTGGAGTTCCAGAGAAATCTACAGACACATTATTCTGGCCAGACAGAGCTGCCCCAGGGACAAGGGCATGTGAAATAGACCAAATGGGTTACTTTATAAAGCAGTTCTCGATGCATATGGAGTAGAGGTACAGCCTAAGATACATTATGCTAACTTCACATATTTGACTCGAATCCCACATCATCTTGCTGCGCTGCACTGCATGACAGGAAAAGGGCAACAATCCACCATATTTAAGGCAATACGGTATATTCCTGTCTTTTGTCTTGAGCTGGGGCCCTTTTGGAAGCCTAGCAATAATGAAGGAACTCTTGCACCATGGTGCATTGGAGCCTATGTTGCATGCTGGATTGTTTTTGTGCAGGAAGGTTCCTAATCCTGGGGGGCACATTCCTGTGTGCTGTAGAATGCAGTACACATGGAAAGAGGAAGAAACTAAGAGAAATAGAGATATTTCTCCTCATTACGCCTCTCCTGGGAAGGTGTACATTTTTGGCACATTCCTTAGGTTTACAAGTTCTTGTAAATCTGGGGATGTGTCAAAACCCATGGGAGTTGTGTGGGAACACCCACGCAATGCCCATGGAACTCCTACCCAGGGCAGCGTAACGCAACACAGCAATTTGTGCTGTGTTGAGATACTCCAGATTTTTGAAGCCACTCAGAGACATGCAAAGCGGCTTTACATGGTTTCAAAAATCTGACTTAGAGGTTTACGTCACACATGTACCACGTTGCGTGGTGGAAACGTAATGCAAGACTCACATAAATGATGCCCCAACAGTCTATACTTCACTGTATTATATATGGTAGTGATGTCCTTTATTGGATTAACTGAATGTCTTGTATGGGATCACCATATACAGTATTGTGTCAAATTCTGACGAAGGATGATCAAGAGAATAAACACTTGGGCTGCAGTACCTTTATAGCTTATACCTCACGTGCCATAAATTCACAAATCCACAGCAGTACAATGTGGCAGCCTTTGTAAATAAAAAATCACCTCTGGCAATGCACAGACTTTCTTTGCAATTCACAAATGTCATTGTAAGTAGCAATGCACATGTGTTGCAAGACAAAGGGATGGCAAACACTTCTTAAAGCAATATACCAATTCTTTGAAACTGCTTCTAAGGTGCAAAGAATTTAACGGTTACCACTGCCGAGGGCGGCCAGTAAACAGTCTCAAAGTGGAAGGGGTTCATAATGGACAGCTTCCACTGTGCATTGGTTAGGCTAATGTGCCTTGGAGTATGTTTTGAATATGTTTATACATATCTTGTGCTCGGGTTTAAAATATACCTTTCCAGTATGAAAAAAATCTTGGACTGACCAGTTAAAGTTATTGACATTGTAAGGGTAATATATGTTTTAATAGCACAAATAATGTTAATTAACCATAAGGAACAACGAATAAAACCATAGGGGCTATTCACCTGTGAGTCAATCTACATGTTTAAGTTCACTCTTACACCTTGTACTAAATGGACTACTTTACACTATTCATCACTTATGGGTAAGAAACTTACTACAAAGTGTAGGCTTACATTTCTTCACACCCAAAAACCAGAGGGAGGGGCCTTATATATGATTGTAGCGTTACTTCTTGTAACCTTTCATACATAAGTGGAGATCTCCATTAAATTACAATTATATACTTAAGATTTAAATTTACATTAATATGTATCTATTATATAGTAAAAATTATTAGACTTTTTGTACAGAATCAATTTCAAATAATTGAATTCTTTGAAAAAAATAAATGTTCCATTACTTTTTTCAAAAGTAAAAAGATGAACATGTATAATAAAGTAATAAAAATGTTTTCTTTATAAATAATTTGCTCAACATTTAATTGAATGCATTTATATTTTTAAAAAGTTAAAATATGTTAGTTTAATATAACATTATTTCCTATTAGCTCTTATGGCCTTGGCTCCATTATTTTCTAATGGACGGTGTTGCAGTACCAGTGATTGCTCTAATGTGGTGCTGGGCTTATTTCAGCTCTGAGCTGAAGTAAATGTACTGTTGTGTTGTGTTGAGTCATTTACTGTAGTAACAATAGAAATGCAGTTTGTGAATATTTATGGGCGTTCTCTTTGGTGGGTGGGTGCATGTCCCCCGCAAACCCCTACCGAACCCTCTATAAACACCTCCTTACTCCTCCCTGAAGCCTTCCCATTTAGTCCTAATTTCTCACATTTTCCAGTCACTACCGCTCCCACATTTACAACTAAAACGTATGCCTGCATGTCCTTAGATGTCCGCATTTGGTGTGGAGCATTTTGTAGTAAGTGAGTAGAACTTTTGTAGTTAAAATCTCTGACCGGCTACATAGATTTATTTACTTTGGATGGGGAAAGTCAGATTTATTCTGTCAGTCAACTGATGTACATTAAAAGACACCTAGATGTCTCTATGACCATTTTGAGTAAAGATAGCCAACCTGCAAACAAGGAAAGGCATCCTTTAGCTGTGCATTGCCAATTTTCCTGCTCTGGTTATCTTCTGATGTTTAAACCCCTACAGGGCTCAGCTACCTACACTCTGTTTAGAAGGATGGGGGGCAGATTTATGTTTGACTTGCGCCTCATTTACGTCGCCGTTGCGTCACTTTTGTGACGCAGCAGCGGCGCAAATCCTGCGCCATGGTGCGGGGTATTTACAATGTGATGCATCTGGGAGATGCGTCACATTGTAAAGCCCTGCGCCACATGTAGAATTTGCAAAATCCACTTTCGCAAATTATCGCGAAAATGTTAAAAATTATCGCAAACACGCGGAAATATCGCGAAGATGCAGAAGTTTTTTTGCCGCATGTTCGCGAGATTTTCTGCATGGTTGCGGCTCGCCAACTTACCCATGTGGTTGCTCGCGGGCGCGGCCATCTTGTTTTCAGTTGTCTCGCGGTGCATGTTCGCGAGAAGAAAGACGTGATCGCGCGACGCATGACGTCACTTCGGGCGCGAACTGTCGCGAGACAGCGCAAATGGCTAAAAACAATACAACATCTCATGGAGAACGCGACCGGATCAAGAAAACTTGTCGGCGAACGCAGGGATTCAGGTAAGGCGATCGCGCGCGCGCGAGAATGTATTATTTTACAGCGCGAGCAAGAAACAAATTATCGCCAAGCTGCGGAATGCGGAAATTTTGACATTTTCGCGCTTTCCGCGGAACGCGAAAATGTCAAATTATCGCAATTTCCGTGAACGGAACGAAATTTTAGCCCAGGCCTAGTGCCTACCTTGCGCACACGAAGTATCCATCTTTACATGAAACCATTCCCACCTCTTGGCTCTTGAGGTGTTAAAACAAAGGCTCGCTTGTTCAGCTGGAAATGTTTTAATATATCTTACTATTTGAAGGTCATTTCACTTGTTCTCCTCAACTCAGGCTAAACTGCTTCCGTGTTTTTTTTAATTAATCATGTGCACCTGTTCAAAACATGAGAACTCGAGTAAAAATGTGTGTCTAACCATTGCTTAGGAACTTCCTTGATCTACCAGGAGGAAACTGACCCGCTTGCTCCGTAATTCACACGCCCTTCATTTTTTCTTTTGTCAATTAATTTTGACAGATTTTGTTTAGCGTGTACAGAAATTTATTTGACAATGTGTAGCCTTAATTGGAATGAATAATCAGAACAAACTAGCAATATTTAGGTAACCTTGTCTGAGCACACAAGTGGCAAAGTCAAATTATGTTTATTATTACCAGGTTATGAGATATAAAATATGTTCTGCCTGTGCTCAGATGCCGAGCATTTCAAAGCAGCACACACATATCTGTTTGGGATTACGCCCCATTCTCACGTTTTGATGACGGTGCCCTGCGCCTGCCCCTTCAAGGGGATGGCCACTCAATCTCCATGATGGGGGTGAAAATAATTCCTGAGGCTTGGTAAATGGTGGAGATCTGAAATTAAATAGAACCCGCAGCACCTTCACCTTTGAGGTTGATTCTGGAATGAGATGTCCTTTGAAGCTCTTGGGCATGAAATAGGAGATGCTGGGATAGAGTTGGGAGGCAAAGCAGAGAGCAATTGCCCATGGTTTCTAAAGCAGGGAAATCTGGGTCTCTTTGATGCCACAAAGCATGTAGATAGGATAACATCTCTTTCTCTGCTTTAGCTTCTGCTTTTGAGCATTTAGGGCCACCAGAGGTCCCACACAGCATAGGTGTAAGATTGCTTGCCCTGTGTAACCTTCCGCTAGAGCTTGAAGGGTGCTGAGGGTTCTGATAAGAGGAAGGCACTGCCCGCTTAGAAGAATCCCATTAGAATGGTTGGAAAAGGGGATTTCTTTTTAAAGCGGAGTTACTGAATCACCTCTGAAAATGCAAAAGTGGACATAGGTCTGAGGAGACAGCCTTGAAGATAGCATAGCAGATGGGGCGACTACCAGAAAGTATAACGAGGTTTTTTACTTTGTTGGATGACTTCCACAGAAGGATGAAGGGCACATGCGATGACTTCAGGGAAGATACAGACCATTTGGTGTTTTTTCCTCTGAGGCTGCTGTGCTCGTGTCCGCTAGCAGCATATTGGAGCAGTCGCCTGCTGAGCCCAAAGGGATTGCAGCAGCGCTTATTGTCAGCGCTATTGCTGCCCAGCAGCGTAACAATAGCCCCAAGGGCCTCCACAGTGCGGGGGATGGGGGTGAGCTCCAGAGGGCCCTCTCCGGCACTGTGCATGGCCGGCAGCTGAGAGCTCATGACTGGGTCAGGAGCGTGGGGGGCCTCCTCTAAGAACTCTACAGGGAGGGGGCCTCAAGTCTCGATACGCCACTGTCGCTGCCTTTGTTGCCACAAAATGCAGATACGTGTTCTACGGAGCCTAAATCCCTGGCCTCCGAGACCCTGAACATTTCCCTCCTCTGTGCCTCTGCTGCTTTTGCCATGTTTGGAGGAGAAGCTGTTTGGTTGTTGGTGCTAACGCAATTCCCTCAAGTTGGTCCCACACTGGATTTGCACGACTCTGTCCTGCTCCCCTGGGCAGCTGGGGGAGGCAGGGCCTGTGGCCGGGCGGATTCACCAAGAGCATGGGCTAACTATGGCACACAGGAGTGCTCTGAGGGCCTCATTTATGAGGCCTCTTGGGCCACCGGAACGTCACTTTTTGTGACGTTCTGTGGCGCAGGACCCTGCTCCATATTTACGAGGCTGCACTAAGCCACTTTTTTGGCTTAATGCTGCCTCATAAATACCATTCCCTTTAACGCAGTTTATTTTGTTAAAGGGGCGTGCAATGGGTGTTTCTGGGGGTGATCCCAGCAAAATCCATGGCTTTTTGACACTGCCCCTGATTTATGAGAAATTGTAAATCTGAAGCAGCACTGGGAGGCGTAAGGGCGGCACAAGGACAAATATCTTAATTTCACCTTAATTTTCCTTTTTCTATGTGTGCTGCATTCTGCAGCACACATATTAGGAGGAAAAAGTCGCTTGTGGTTATTTTTGTGAAGGAAGGTTTCCCTTCCTGCACAAAAGTAATCATCTTAGTAACGCATGCACCCTTTCACCATGGAGCAAAGGTGCCTGCGTTGGTGCATGTCAGCCCAATGTACACTGGTGTAGGGGAAAAGGACAGGAATGCGCTGTATCTGATACAGGGCCGCACAGTACCAAGGCTTGCTGCGCTGCCTTACAGCAAAACCTCATAAATGAGGCTCTTAGTGTGTTCTCTAAGTCCATTCTTTTGGATTCTACCGTCCATTTGTGTGGTCGCCTCATTATAACCTTATCCTCAAATAAACTCGTATCAGTGGAGGTGGAGGCAGCGGCAGCGTGGAGTTGGAGATAAACCTGCAGGCACTGTCTCTTTTTTCTTTCACTTCATCTTCTTCTCTACAGTATATTTTTAGCAGTGCCTGATCCTTGGTTCTTCTCTCCAGCGGGGAACCTACTGGTGTTATTTTATTGCTTTTTTCATGCAAAGTTTTTGGGGGGAATGTTTGAGGCTAATGTTAACTGTATGGGCAACATATCTGGCTGTGTATAGCACCAGGGAGCTACTCCCTTCAGGAGTATCCCTCTGAAATGTCTCCAGAAAGGTTTCTAAGTTGGAGATAAAACCTTTAGTCGCACAAACCATCAGCTTCTATTAGCCACATTCACTTGTAGGTTGGCCATACAGGGTGCGTAGGTCGCAGTTAAATAGAACACTTTGTCATTTTTCCTAAAATTTTGCATTTCCCATAGGATAACAATGAACACCATTGTTCTAATGAATTCCTATGTAACAATGTTTATTGTCTATATGGGTTTTGATTGCATTTTCCATATTTGTGTTTTGTAAACTAATCTAGTTTGGATGTTTAAAGCTCTTAATTTATCAACTGAATAGTTGTTAGAGTAGTTGTTGCATACATCTTACATGCATGTTGTCTGAGTAAGGCCTTGCATCTTCAACTAAAATATTATGGGTGAGCCAGGAATTCCTAATGGGAACGAGTACACTTTTGTTCATCAGATTGTCAGGGCTTTGCTTGAGCGCAGTTACAGTACGTGTGTCATGCCCTACTGACAGGGACCCTTGCAGTGACAATGGGGTTGTCTCTAGGACACTCAAGAAAAATAATGAGCACTGTGTGCCTTCAACTAACTCAGGATCACCAGCACGTAAAGCCATAAACTGCCCTGCCTTCAACTTCCGTCCATGGTTAATTATCTGCACAGTGATACTGATAGATACTTAGCAATAGCTTTAGCAAACTCTCCAGCTTCTTTCAGCTTGAAATAAATCAAATACTGGCACAGCTCAGTAAAGCAATTACTCCAAATGTGCTCTGGAACAATCAAACTATACAACCTCTCAAAGATTTCTGCTGTGACACTTTTAGATCAATCATTCACTGATTCAGTGCCTAATCTATCAAATGCAGATGTTGTACATCTGTCCTTATGTCTGTCTGTTCATCCATCCATCCATCCATCCATTCACCTTGGACTTTATAAAGCTAGTATTAGTTCAGATGAAGTATTTGTGCAAATACTTGGATTGGATCAAGAGGGTTCTGGTGGGCAAATAAAGGGATGTCAAATAGAGATAGCCAGGTGGAGCAGTTGCAACCCTGTTTTGACTTAAGGCACCCCTGGTCTCAAAGTTCAAGAAAGCATCATTAACGTAAAATGGGTTTACAGATTATTAGGTCCAGTAATGATTTAAGCAATTTAAAGCTGAGCTGAACCCCTGATCCCTATGGAGAAGAGCAGGCAGGGTTAATTTAAGGAAATGTCTGAGCAAAACACAATACAATAAAAGTGCATCTGTAATTTATCCAAACACAGAATAATTTAATTAACAAATTGACACTAAAAGAACGAAAATCCAATAAGGGGAACCAGAGATCTGAGATTTCAAAGTTTTAAATAAAAATAGTGATGAAAAGCACAAACCTCCAACCGAGGGCATCTGGTAGACCAGAACAAGGGTAAGGATTAAAGGCAGACCTCGATGGAGTATAGGTTGGTTATACCTATCAGGACTAACTCCATGAGAAGCTACCAGCAGTGTCGAGGGCAGGTCTAGATGAAACTAGTCAGTTGGCTTCTTGCAGCTTCTTTGTCCCTGTAGCTTAACAGGAGGTCAGTCAACTGACCCCTGGAGCCTGATTCTTTCTATTAGGTACAAGTGGGAGCAGGGCCAGCCTTTTAGGCATCCTCACAGGTCTCAACATCATGTGCAGTCTTTCTTATTTCTTTCTCACTTTTAGTAGCATTTGAAAGAGGGTGCCACATTTATTCCTGGCACTAGCCTGTGGATGTGGGTGACTCCTGCCCCCTTCCTAACTAGTAGGGAAATAGTTCCCAGTGGTTTCCCTACCCACTTCTGCAGCACTTCCTGTGTACTGTACTGCAAACAATCCCATATTGACCCTCTTAAATTTAAATCCAAAATGGCAGAACATTTCGCTTACTGCGCACAGCTCCTGGGCCTCCCCAAAGGTGTGACCAGGGAAATGAGCAACCCAACCCCAGTGGGCACTCTAAACCAGTTCTCTGGACAGTTCCTCTTCCACTGGTATTGGTGCCTTGCTGACTAGAAGGCCATAGGATGCGGCAGGCCCAGGTGTTAGCTGCATCTGCCTCTAACAGGATTGACCTCTTTGAAGTTAATGAAGCTCCTAGGCATAGTCCAGATGACCATCTTGCCAGATAGATGGCCAGCTTCTAAGGCCATTGTCCCAGCTACGAGAGTAGGTTCGCACCTCATCAAGGAGTTGCTCAGTTACTGAGTGACTGATAGAAGTTCATACAAATGGGCTTATAGAGGTTTTAGGCAGGTAAAAG
Organism: Triturus cristatus; assembly: GCF_964204655.1. Classification (NCBI taxonomy): domain Eukaryota; kingdom Metazoa; phylum Chordata; class Amphibia; order Caudata; family Salamandridae; genus Triturus; species Triturus cristatus. The sequence goes on along the minus strand of NC_140581.1, from coordinate 790,033,349 downwards.
TTCACTTCTTAAAAGTAGCTTTTGTAAAATATTTAGAACAAAGCCGACTTTACCAATGAATTGGACTTGTTATGAATATTATTCAAAATAAAGAATGAACTTTGCAGCTGTTTCCTGGATGGAAATATAATTTTTAACGTTAATATAGTGTCCCAGTGCTTCCGTATTGAACTGTGAAAACTGATACAGTGAAAATAACATTTTGGGGATTGTCACTGAAAGGACATGTTTAACGTTAAACATTTGCATGCCCTACTTTCAAATAGCATGTACTCTACCCTATAGGGGCATTTATACCTATTTAGGGGTGACTTAATGATATTTAAAAGCAGGGTTTAGGCCTTTCAAAAGGGGTTATTCTGACAAGTCAAATTTACAGGTTTAAAATTACACAGACAGACTTGCAGTGTTAGGCCTGCAGCCATGTTTTGCACAGTCCCTTTAACTGTAGCACGATGGTTGCTGCAGTCCACTAGTGACATTTAACTTACCGTCTCTGGTTACACTTTGCACCATTTGCTAGAGACTTATAGTTAAGTTGAATATGCGAATTGGGAGCTTTGCCAATTTTGCCATGTTTTAAGGGTCAGAGCACATACACTGGGCACTGGTCAGCAGTGTTCTAGTGGGCAGAGTCTAAAAACCAGCAATAAAGTCTAGCAAAGATTGTGGGCGACCATGCAAAAGAAAAGGCAAAAGGTGGCATTTTCCTACAGGCTGGTAACACCCTATTCATTTTCTTTATTATCATCCTTAATCTGCCAATTCTCAGTCCTCCACTACCAAATGGGACTCTGTTAAGAGGCTAAAAGTGGCACTAGTTGTTCAAACCTATGATATTCATGGAGGACATATAAACCTGCAGCCATTTTACTCAATTGACATCAAGCTGATATTAATGGGTCTATGTGGAAGTAAGACTAGCCATAGCCTTGTCATACAATAGTTGTTGAAACATGAACAGAACTTACCAAGCATTACTGATTTCAGCGTGAGACCACTTGAGGGGAATAATTACCCTCTCTAAGAAATTAGGTTATGAGCTGAGAGAGGTGGAACTCAAATAATGATAATTAACACAATTCTTGTCAGGGTGATCTGCAAAAGTCACTAAATCAATCTATGGCTAAGCCTCCAGTAGCTCAGCACAAAACAGTCAGACTTAACTTAGAGGCAATGTGTAAAGTATTTATGCTGCACTCAAACAGTAATACAGTGAAAACACAACACAAGGAAAACCAAAACCAATTTATAAAAATAGAGTAAATTTTTATAAACAAAACAAACTAAATCCAATCAGTAAAACCAGAGATATGCATAGTCGAAGTTTTAAATAAAAGTATCACAAAAAAGCACAAAGCACCAGGGGGCATATGTATCAACATCACCATTTGCGATTCTCAAATAGCGATTTTTAAAGAATCGCTTTTTGAGAATTGCAAAACGGGATGTATTTAAAAAATTGCAAACTTTTTGCGATTTCTTAAAATTCCTTAATTGCGATTAGCAAATTGCGAAATCGCAATTAAGGAATACCTGCCCATTCATTTCTATGGGCCAGGAGACCCATAGGAATGAATGGGAAGTAATTCTCAAATAGCGAATCGCAATTTGCTAATCGCTATTTGAGAATAATTTCAAAGGTGCAAGGGTGTCATGATGACACCCTGATGCACCCCTGAAATTAGCATGTGTGTGCATATGGCGCACATACATGCCCTAAGGGCATGTATGAGCGCCATGTGGCACTTTGTAAAATTAAAAAAAGTGCATTTTGAAAGGAAATCGCAAATTACCACCAACTGGAAGTTGGTGGTAATTTGCGATTTCTTAAGGATAATTCGCACAACTTGGGTGCTTTTTACATGTCATTTAAGAAATCGCAATTTGCGATTTCTTAAATGCTTGCGAAAAGTTAGGAAATCGCAAAATTAGCGATTCCTTAAATTAGCACTGAAACATGGCTCATACATACCGTTTAGCGATTTTTTGTTCGCAAACGCTGTTTTTTGCGATTCGCAGCGTTTGCGAGTAAAAAATCGCTTGATACATATGCCCCCAACTGCGGTTATCTGGTCGAGCCAGACCGGGCAAAGTCACAAGTTCATGCCGACCGCAATGAAGTGTCCTGCTGAGAGTTGTACCTTGTGTCCTCAATGCGAGGTCAAGTTGAATCAAGCAGCATCGGTTCTGACTGAGTTGTGAGGCAATGTCTGGCATAAAACTGCATCATACTGTGACGGTTTCGAGGAAGCTGCTGAACAGGAGCTGTGATGCAAGGCCTGGCATTGAACCACGAGGTACTGAGTTAGATCCAATGAAGACATTCATCAGGGACTGCAATGCGATGTCCGGCATCGAGCTGTGATGCGAGACCCAGTATAGACCTGTGTCGCGCTGTGTTGGTTCCAATGAAGCTCGGATCAGGAGATACGAAGCAAGGTCTGGCGCAGATTTGCAGTGTTGCAGATCAGACGGGGAGGAGTACACCAAGGGTCCATGACCTGAGGGGCACTTCTTGGAGATCAAACTTTCACATGTCCTGGAAGTGACAAATAGTTACATTCATTTTTCACTACTGTGAGGCCTACTCCTCTCATAGGCTAGCAGTGAGAATTCCTTAACACACTTTAAAACTGTAATTACACAATAAAAAGGAGTAGCCTAATCATATTTCATATCTTTGGAATGGTAACGATAAACACTCTTTAGTGGTTAAGTTGGATTTGACATTAACATTTTAGAAATGCCACTTTTAGAAAGTGGAAGTTTCTCTGCTCTTAACAGTATTCTGTGTGCGTGCAACCTGTCTCCAATTCACATCTTGACTGAGTGACAGCTACACTTTGTGCATTATCTCTAGATAGCCACAAACTCAGGAAGGGTGGGTGTGACAGAGGACTAATCTGCATTCATCTGCATTCTGATAGCTTTCCTGGGAAGGAAGGGGGTGGGAGAGCTTACACTCACAACTGAATAGGCTGTGTTCTGTCCCCACATAAATGACTATTTACCCCCTACAGATAGCCTGGCAGACAGCGCTGGGATGAAAGGGGACCTTTGCACTTCAAGAAGCTGTTTTGAAGTCACCCCACACTTCAAAGACAGATATGGGTATAAGTACTGGGGCTCTAACCCTGCCAAATCAGTACACTACTGGACTTGGGAAACCTCTCCTGGAATAAAGACAGCTGTGCTGTAAATACTGGCCTTTTGCCTTGATTGACTGTTCTGAGGAACAGCTTCTATGCTTTGCTGACCTGCCCTGCTAATTGCTGCCCTTCTGAGGACAAGGACTGGACCTTCTCACCTGAATCCATAGGGACTCCCAGGGATTTCTGGCTTGCCTCCTGTTTTCTGAAGTCTTGGGGACACAAAAGACTTCCTAAAATCCTGCTGGTTCTGCTGGACCATCTCTGAGTCCTACCTTTGCACGAGGTGCCCCCTCCAGTCCAGGACCTTAGAAATGGGTTTGGCTGCTTTTTTACTGTTTGGAACCGATGTATCGCCCTTCTACACTTACGGAGAGACTGTTTGACGACAGCAGTCCTACAGCTTGCATGGCCTAAAGACGCTCTGTGCATGACTCAGCGACGGCACATTGGCTGCATTTCAATAGAGCTCGACGGCGACAGTGACCTGATTGCATGGAAACGTGACCATAGCATCGAAGCATTGCGTGACAGAATGTACTGTTTCAGCGGGACAGGTGTGAGTCTCGTAGTTGGCCTGCTCTCCATCACAGTCAGCCTGAACTTTGGAAATCCTGCAGTCCCTCACGACCTCAAGTCAAATATAGTGCGATCTCATGAGATATCCCAAAGTCTCAGTCGCCATTTTGGTTAGCATGGCTATATCAGGAAGCAACATTCTGAGCCCTTTGCTCATTATTCACGTTGTTTTGAGTGGCGGCAGCTTTCTGATGAGTTTCTTTGGCCTGGTGGCATTCAACTTCCTGGAGGATACCAGGTTTTACACTGCATCTCTTCATAATCATGGAGGAAGTTCCAGTTTATTATTCCTACCAGTTCAAAGAAAGATTTCTGCAACCTGATAAATGGATCAACTTTCATTGAAAAGGGACATGTTATAAGCACTGTCACTAAGGTTCTTTGATGGAAATACTAGGGGGCATATGTATCAAAATTCCGTTTAGCGAATCCTAATTTGCGATATTTAGCGATTTGCAAATTGAGATTAGCTAAGCGGGATGTAAAAAATAAATCGCAAATAGATTGCGATTTCTTAAAAATCGCAAATTATTCTCAGACACCCGTTTTGCGATTTCTTAATTGCGAAATTCGCTAATTAAGATATCGCAAAAACGGGAATCTGCAATCCAGGTGCAGCCTGATGACATCACAACCAGGAAACTGGAGTGATTGCCTGCACCTGCTCACCTGAGCCACACCCAGAGGCTGCTTGGGGAGTTAGAGGAGGCATCTAAGGAGAGTGCAACCAGCAATGGATTCCACCACAGAAAAGCAGGGCAAGGATGCTGAGAAAAGGAAGAGAAAGCATAAGTTCTCTGAAAAGGAGCAGGAGGTCCTCATTGAGGAGATGGTCTGCAGCCATGAGCTCCTCTTCGGCAAGAAGGCACTGCGTGTCCCAGAGGCCAGGAAGAGGAAAATATGGCTTGAAATACAGAACAAGGTGAATGCAGTGGGAGTCACCACACGTAGCATTGAAGAGCTGCGCAAGCGGTGGTACGACATGCACCAGAGGTCCAAGGAGAGGGTGGCAGCCAGACTGAAGGACGCTAATCAGACTGGAGGAGGACCATCCACTGCAGAGCAGCCAACCCCCCATGAGGAGCTCGTGGAGTCTACTCTCCTGCCTGAGAGCGTCGGTGGTGTGGCTGACATAGACAGCTCCGACCCTGCATCCAGCAGTCAAGGTAAGATGCATGCAAAATCAATCTGCACTCCTCCCCATCCCATGCACACTTCCCCAAATGCGCATAGTCAACTCCCAAAATGTCATTCCAGCCCAGGTCTTACAGCAGACCCAGCAATGCATCATGGGACTCGTAGTACTGTGTATGACAGTGTGTCCATGAGACAAAGGAAATTAAATGCAACATGTGGGTTGGGGATAAGTGAATGATACAGTGTCAGAGGTTAGCCAAGAACAACTGTTGTAACTTTATTGATTGCCACATGCAGACAATAACACAAACTCATGTAGTCCCCTTGACATCCACAGCACATTCCAGGGCCCAAGAAGACAGCGCAGAGGGTGAGGAGCCTGCACACCCAGCGGACTCCAGTGATGACACTGAGCAGCAGCCAATCCAGCGCAGAAAGTGCGCACATGTGCCCCCACTGCCTCCATTTGAGGACGAATTACCTGCCACAGGGGATGACACCGACAGGAGAGAGGGGAGTCAGGGTGTGTCACACATGCCCATCCATGAGACACAAAGGCCAAGGAGTACACCGCAGGACACATGCAGATCAAGGCCCAGGAGTAACACTGCGACTGAAGCTGTGGCATCCGTGTTCGCAGGCCTGGAACAGGGCATGCTGCAGGAACAGCGCCTGCAAAGCAAAGCACTGCGGTCAATTAATCGGCAGCTATGCCGCATACACAAGGACCACAAGAACATGGGGGAGGGCTTCGTGGCCATGGCAGGGGCAATCCATGAGCTGTGTGACACTTTGAGGCAAAACCAAGCCGCAAATGACAGGGCTGGCTGACGTGCCAATGCATGCCTACAAAATTACACCAAGGCCGTGAACCGCCTCTGCACCACCACCAGCACCCTAACACGCAGAAGCGTAACTATGCAGGTTGAGATGGCACACTGCTGCCAGGATATTGCCCGTGGACTTGCGCAGGTGACCACTGCTGTGGAGAAGCTGCAGACGGCCAATGCTGGTGGCAGCGCACTCATGGCCTCTGCCGAGAGTGAGGACACCTCAAGTCGTAGCAGCATCACTCCCACCTTGCCAGGGGAAAGACGCCGCAGTGCCAGACAGGGTGCAGGCCAAGGGAACACCATGGGGGGCACTCAGCCTGGACGTCACCGAAGGAGGTGAACATGTGCGGTGACACTCACTGCAACACGGGTGCATTAACCCTAAACTGCTGTATGCATGATTACTTGTGCATTACCCGCACTGTGTGCACAACATGTGCTGGGGACAGCTATAATTTCTTCAATGTGAAGTGTGAATAAACACTTAACACATTATCAGGCTATTTTTGTCTTTTTTCATCATTACTCACCTAGAAGAAGTTTTGTGTGATCTCAGTCCGTCTCTGGCGTCCAGCAGCTGCACCGACTCCTGCTGCTGGTCTGGCAGGGGGAGCAGGGCGCTCGTCATCCGATGTGTCTGTATCGGTCACATCAATTGTGGTGCCTTTCCTCATTGCTATGTTATGTAGCATTGCACAGCTTGCCACGATTTTACAGCAGGTCTCAGGGCTGTATTGCAGTGCGCCTCCGCTTTTATGCAGGCACCTGAAGCGGCTCTTCAGGATTCCAAAGGTACGCTCAATGACGCAGCGTGTAGATCTGTGTGCCCTGTTGTAGCTCCTCTCACTTGCATTTGCAGGATCCAGATATGGGGTCAGGATGAAGTCGCGCACTGCATAGGCACTGTCACCTGCATGGACAAACACAATAGGTAAGTCAATGTCCCCCCCCCCTCAAGTGATGTAGTGGATGCATTGATGTGTGCCATGTATTTACCTAGCAGGTACCCCTCCCCAAACTCTCCAACACTCAGACGTCTGTGTATTCCACTGTGTCTGACGATGAAAGAGTCATGTGTACTGCCGGGGTATTTGGGTACGATGTCTGTGATGAGATACTTTGCGTTGCCCACAATCTGTATGTTGAGGGAATGGTAGCATTTCCGATTCCTGTAGACATATTCAGTTGCTGCTGGGGGTGTGATGGCCACATGGGTCCCGTCGATGCAGCCAATGACGTGGGGGAAACGTGCAATGTGGTAGAAGTCCAGTTTTGTTTGCTGTAATGCCTGTTGGGTGGTGGGGAAGTAAATGTGATGTGAGAGCCTCTGTAGCATTGCATCTAGGAAGGCATGGAAGAAACGCGAAAGTGCACTCTGTGACACCCCACCAACCTCCGCTATTACCCGTTGGAAACTCCCTGACGCCAGGAGGTGCAGGGAGCACAGGACCTGCACATGTGTGGGAATTGTTTGTGTCCTGCGTGTAGGGTGCTCCAAGTAGGGTTTCAGCTCCTCAATCAGGTCCATTATGGTCTGTGGGTGCAGTGTGTACTTGTCATAGATGTCCTCTTCAGTGTGCTGGAACAGAGTGATGCGCAGCCTGAATATACGTTCCTGTCTCATTCTCCTCTGAGCAAGGGCCCGAATACGCAGCCTCCTGGCTATCACGAACATTGCTGCCATTGTGGGTGGGTCTGTAGCATTGTGGGGTGGTTTAAGTACCTTGCACCAGTTTACCACCTGCAAGCAATTGGTGTTAATAGCGATTTCTTAAATTGCGATTTTCGTAAATTCGCAATTTGCGACTTTTTCATACATGTGCTTGCAATTATTTAGTTTGCGATTTCTTGTTAGCGATTTTCGCTCAGCTAAGAAATCTCAAATTAAGTATTCGCAAGGAAATTCGCAGTTTACATGTTTCGCAGCCTAAGAAATCGCTAATTTAGCGATTTCTTAGTTTTCTGTGTGGAAGTGTGTCATACATATGAAAGTGCAAAAAATTGTGATTCGCAGCGTTTGCGACTAATTTTTCCTTTCATACATATGCCCGTAGGTCTCTACGATTAAAGGTGTATTACTTATGTGGCTACAAGTCAAGCCATTGGGGACGTCACAAGTTGAAACCCAGCTCCTGATTAATTATTGGTAAGGTCATTAAGGTATGTGAGCTGCCTGGTTTAAATGAAAATTGCGGCATAAATTGCTAAATGTGTACTCGTTAAATGCATTGGTAGTATTAGGGCATTGTGGTTCACTGATAGATGTAAATACAAGAGGACGTCAGTAACATCAGGCTTCACCTATTTCCAGGTCTTCCTCCCCACAGTACCCTCCCTAAAGCCCTTCCCCTCCCCTGGCCACTCCGATCCTCTGTTTCTCTGAAGATGCGCAGAGTTGGTGCTGCCAGAAGGTGGGCTAATTTGAGGGAACAGAGTTTGACGAAGTTGAAACTGAGTAGTCTCCACCGTCATCAGACTATGGACTGCCTGAATTTAAATTGGGTGGGAGGACTATAGTCTTGGCGATGGAGTTCCCTCCCTGCCAAAATATGAATCAGGCTGAAAGACTGAAGAGTTAAGAGTTTTCAGATTCTTTCAGAATGAAACGAGCTAAGGATTGTGTCTAATGTGATAATGGATGGTGTTCCCCAATCTCAAAACTAGGCATGAGACACTTGTTTTGATTTTTTGCCTCTTCTAGCTTCTAGGATTTCCAGAATCAGAGGGCTTCTGTTTCTGTTTTTTTGCTGACCACCTGTAAATTGGAGTTAGTATTTAGGTAGCTTCGGAGGATGGTGTGGATTGCTTTTTTTATTTTATATAAGCTATCTTGAATTAATTTCTAGGTTTAAGAGGGAGTTAATCGAGGTGTCTCAAGATGGTAGTGATCAGATTTTTGGGTTCCTGTAACTAATTGGGCACTGTGGTATCCTAGGTTATAGAAAAAGCGCTTCTGTGGATGGGGTCTAGAATACCTCTGTCTTTAATAAAACTATTTTAATCTAATTCATCTGCGTTGGACCATCTCATTACAGGCACCAACATTGAGGAGATGCAACAGGAAAGTTTGGAAGTCCCATGAGGAATGCATTACATCTGTCAAGATGGGTAGGTATAGGACTCTGTACTACAGAACTGAAGTATTTGTGAGGGATGAGTGGTTTATGCTTTCAGTTAGCAGATGGGGTTTATAGGAGGTAGATTTTTTCAGTTTGGCAATGTGATCGGTTAGACTGAGGTTTTAGCCAATGATAAAACTGACCACGTGGCATACGGAAACAGAATTGAGTGGGTACCCTTGGAAGGATAAAGAGGAAGGTCCTTGTCTGCATCTTGATCTTGAAATATCTGCCCGAAAGAAGAAGCTGAGAATGACTTATGAGTTACCATAATGACTAAATAATTTCATAACTATCCCACCATCAGCTTCAAGATGGCCCATATTAAACTAAAGGCAGTATTTAGAGTTTGACAGATGCGAAACATCTACAAAAACAAAATGGCAGATGGCCCATCTGTCCTACTGAGAAAGCACAGAGGCCCTCCGCGCTCTAAACAGTGTGGCCGAGACACTCACTGCTTTTTGGCAGATGTCCTTCATCTGTCTAACTCAAAATAAGGGCCGAAGGTTTAAATTCTTCTGCTAATGAGTCGTCACTTAAATTAATGAATTACGTTGTATTACAATGTTCTGTGACACTAATTCCTTTAAGGTGTTTCCTGGTAAGGGGGAAGAATGTACAGATGACTCTGAAACTTTGAGCTTGAGTTTTATTTTTAAAGGTGAAGCAAATGCTTTAGGCAGGGAGGTCTATAGGGATCTGGAGATTTATATATTCCTTTGAGTGCAGGACATGACCTGCGAAGCAAAACTGAATTTGGTTTCATTCCCATTAGTACTGACAGTCCTTATTATTGGCACATTTGAAAAACAAGATTTAATGGTTATATCTGCTAACCTGCTGGCCATCAAGGGAATTTTTTGATCAAGGATGTCTTCAAGCTTCTAGTCTTGGGGATTAGGCATCACAAATGTTGCACCTTGCTTCACACAGTGGGGCATATGTACAAGGCCCTATCGCCATGGGAACGTCACTTTTTGTGACGTTCCCGTGGCGATAGGGGGCCTTGCCTTATGTACAAAGCAGCGTTAAGGCACCCTTTCAGGCTATGTTTAGTGTGAAAGGGGCGTGCAGTGGGTGTTGTGATGGGCGTCCACCGCAACACCCATTGTATTTGACGCTGCCCCCTATGTACAAGGGTGGCATTCATAGGAGGCAGCGCCAAAATAAAGAACAGGAAAACCCTGGTCTTGAGTTGGCGAAACGTGGAGAAATGCATTATTTCTCCTCGTTTTTGCTTTTTCCATGTTTGCAGCACACATGGCAAAAGCAAAATGCCATTGTTTGTTTATGTACAGGAAGGTGCCCCTTCCTGTACATAGACAAACCTTTTTAAAAAAAATTCAATTTTGCAACTTTCATGTGTGCTGCATGAAGCAAAACGTTACAGCAAACAAATGATGGACGGAATGCTGACAATGCAGACATTCTCCCCCAGTCAAGAGATCTGGGTTAAATCCATCGTTCTTTTGCCCACTACACCACCCCAGTTTAGACATGGCCATATGCAAATCAGTCTTGACCCTGTGCCTCATGGGAACATTCCAGCCTGAACTGCAAAGCCATGTCTTCCCTGGACCGGAATCAAGCATCCTAGGACCGATTTCTGGCTATCAGCCATCATCAGCCAGGATAGCTTGACTCCAGTGGCGTAGTGAGCACGGGTCCCACGTCTGGGAATACCCATCCCACTTAGGGCGAAAAGCGTTACAACAAACAAATGATGGACGGAATGCTGACAATGCAGACATCCTCCCCCAGTCAAGAGATCTGGGTTAAATCCATTGTTCTTTTGCCCACTACACCACCCCAGTTTAGACATGGCCATATGCAAATCAGTCTTGACCCTGTGCCTCATGGGAACAGTCCAGCCTGAACTGCCAAGCCATGTCTTCCCTGGACCGGAATAAAGCATCCTAGGACCGGTTTCTGGCTATCAGCCGTCATCAGCCAGGATAGCTTGACTCCAGTGGCGTAGTGAGCACGGGTCCCACGTCTGGGAATACCCATCCCACTTAGGGCGAAAAGCATTACAACAAACAAATGATGGACGGAATGCTGACAATGCAGACATTCTCCCCCAGTCAAGAGATCTGGGTTAAATCCATCGTTCTTTTGCCCACTACACCACCCCAGTTTAGACATGGCCATATGCAAATCAGTCTTGACCCTGTGCCTCATGGGAACAGTCCAGCCCGAACTGCCAAGCCATGTCTTCCCTGGACTGGAATCAAGCATCCTAGGACCGGTTTCTGGCTATCAGCCGTCATCAGCCAGGATAGCTTGACTCCAGTGGCGTAGTGAGCACGGGTCCCATGTCTGGGAATACCCATCCCACTTAGGGCGACAAGCGTTACAACAAACAAATGATGGACGGAATGCTGACAATGCAGACATTCTCCCCCAGTCAAGAGATCTGGTTTAAATCCATCGTTCTTTTGCCCACTACACCACCCCAGTTTAGACATGGCCATATGCAAATCAGTCTTGACCCTGTGCCTCATGGGAACAGTCCAGCCCGAACTGCCAAGCCATGTCTTCCCTGGACCGGAATCAAGCATCCTAGGACCGGTTTCTGGCTATCAGCCGTCATCAGCCAGGATAGCTTGACTCCAGTGGCATAGTGAGCACGGGTCCCACGTCTGGGAATACCCATCCCACTTAGGGCGAAAAGCGTTACAACAAACAAATGATGGACGGAATGCTGACAATGCAGACATTCTCCCCCAGTCAAGAGATCTGGGTTAAATCCATCGTTCTTTTGCCCACTACACCACCCCAGTTTAGACATGGCCATATGCAAATCAGTCTTGACCCTGTGCCTCATGGGAACAGTCCAGCCCGAACTGCCAAGCCATGTCTTCCCTGGACCGGAATCAAGCATCCTAGGACCGGTTTCTGGCTATCAGCCGTCATCAGCCAGGATAGCTTGACTCCAGTGGCGTAGTGAGCACGGGTCCCACGTCTGGGAATACCCATCCCACTTAGGGCGAAAAGCGTTACAACAAACAAATGATGGACGGAATGCTGACAATGCAGACATTCTCCCCCAGTCAAGAGATCTGGGTTAAATCCATCGTTCTTTTGCCCACTACACCACCCCAGTTTAGACATGGCCATATGCAAATCAGTCTTGACCCTGTGCCTCATGGGAACAGTCCAGCCTGAACTGCCAAGCCATGTCTTCCCTGGACCGGAATAAAGCATCCTAGGACCGGTTTCTGGCTATCAGCCGTCATCAGCCAGGATAGCTTGACTCCAGTGGCGTAGTGAGCACGGGTCCCACGTCTGGGAATACCCATCCCACTTAGGGCGAAAAGCGTTACAACAAACAAATGATGGACGGAATGCTGACAATGCAGACATTCTCCCCCAGTCAAGAGATCTGGGTTAAATCCATCGTTCTTTTGCCCACTACACCACCCCAGTTTAGACATGGCCATATGCAAATCAGTCTTGACCCTGTGCCTCATGGGAACAGTCCAGCCCGAACTGCCAAGCCATGTCTTCCCTGGACTGGAATCAAGCATCCTAGGACCGGTTTCTGGCTATCAGCCGTCATCAGCCAGGATAGCTTGACTCCAGTGGCGTAGTGAGCACGGGTCCCATGTCTGGGAATACCCATCCCACTTAGGGCGACAAGCGTTACAACAAACAAATGATGGACGGAATGCTGACAATGCAGACATTCTCCCCCAGTCAAGAGATCTGGTTTAAATCCATCGTTCTTTTGCCCACTACACCACCCCAGTTTAGACATGGCCATATGCAAATCAGTCTTGACCCTGTGCCTCATGGGAACAGTCCAGCCCGAACTGCCAAGCCATGTCTTCCCTGGACCGGAATCAAGCATCCTAGGACCGGTTTCTGGCTATCAGCCGTCATCAGCCAGGATAGCTTGACTCCAGTGGCAAAGTGAGCACGGGTCCCACGTCTGGGAATACCCATCCCACTTAGGGCGAAAAGCGTTACAACAAACAAATGATGGACGGAATGCTGACAATGCAGACATTCTCCCCCAGTCAAGAGATCTGGGTTAAATCCATCGTTCTTTTGCCCACTACACCACCCCAGTTTAGACATGGCCATATGCAAATCAGTCTTGACCCTGTGTCTCATGGGAACAGTCCAGCCCGAACTGCCAAACCATGTCTTCCCTGGACCGGAATCAAGCATCCTAGGACCAGTTTCTGGCTATCAGCCGTCATCAGCCAGGATAGCTTGACTCCAGTGGCGTAGTGAGCACGGGTCCCACGTCTGGGAATACCCATCCCACTTAGGGCGAAAAGCGTTACAACAAACAAATGATGGACGGAATGCTGACAATGCAGACATTCTCCCCCAGTCAAGAGATCTGGGTTAAATCCATCGTTCTTTTGCCCACTACACCACCCCAGTTTAGACATGGCCATATGCAAATCAGTCTTGACCCTGTGCCTCATGGGAACAGTCCAGCCCGAACTGCCAAGCCATGTCTTCCCTGGACCGGAATCAAGCATCCTAGGACCGGTTTCTGGCTATCAGCCGTCATCAGCCAGGATAGCTTGACTCCAGTGGCGTAGTGAGCATGGGTCCCACGTCTGGGAATACCCATCCCACTTAGGGCGAAAAGCGTTACAACAAACAAATGATGGACGGAATGCTGACAATGCAGACATTCTACCCCAGTCAAGAGATCTGGGTTAAATCCATCGTTCTTTTGCCCACTACACCACCCCAGTTTAGACATGGCCATATGCAAATCAGTCTTGACCCTGTGCCTCATGGGAACAGTCCAGCCCGAACTGCCAAGCCATGTCTTCCCTGGACCGGAATCAAGGATCCTAGGACCGGTTTCTGGCTATCAGCCGTCATCAGCCAGGATAGCTTGACTCCAGTGGCATAGTGAGCACGGGTCCCACGTCTGGGAATACCCATCCCACTTAGGGCGAAAAGCGTTACAACAAACAAATGATGGACGGAATGCTGACAATGCAGACATTCTCCCCCAGTCAAGAGATCTGGGTTAAATCCATCGTTCTTTTGCCCACTACACCACCCCAGTTTAGACATGGCCATATGCAAATCAGTCTTGACCCTGTGCCTCATGGGAACAGTCCCGCCCGAACTGCCAAGCCATGTCTTCCCTGGACCGGAATCAAGCATCCTAGGACTGGTTTCTGGCTATCAGCCGTCATCAGCCAGGATAGCTTGACTCCAGTGGCGTAGTGAGCACGGGTCCCACGTCTGGGAATACCCATCCCACTTAGGGCGAAAAGCGTTACAACAAACAAATGATGGACGGAATGCTGACAATGCAGACATTCTCCCCCAGTCAAGAGATCTGGGTTAAATCCATCGTTCTTTTGCCCACTACACCACCCCAGTTTAGACATGGCCATATGCAAATCAGTCTTGACCCTGTGCCTCATGGGAACAGTCCAGCCCGAACTGCCAAGCCATGTCTTCCCTGGACCGGAATCAAGCATCCTAGGACCGGTTTCTGGCTATCAGCCGTCATCAGCCAGGATAGCTTGACTCCAGTGGCGTAGTGAGCACGGGTCCCACGTCTGGGAATACCCATCCCACTTAGGGCGAAAAGCGTTACAACAAACAAATGATGGACGGAATGCTGACAATGCAGACATTCTCCCCCAGTCAAGAGATCTGGGTTAAATCCATCGTTCTTTTGCCCACTACACCACCCCAGTTTAGACATGGCCATATGCAAATCAGTCTTGACCCTGTGCCTCATGGGAACAGTCCAGCCTGAACTGCCAAGCCATGTCTTCCCTGGACCGGAATCAAGCATCCTAGGACCGGTTTCTGGCTATCAGCCGTCATCAGCCAGGATAGCTTGACTCCAGTGGCGTAGTGAGCACGGGTCCCACGTCTGGGAATACCCATCCCACTTAGGGCGAAAAGCGTTACAACAAACAAATGATGGACGGAATGCTGACAATGCAGACATTCTCCCCCAGTCAAGAGATCTGGGTTAAATCCATCGTTCTTTTGCCCACTACACCACCCCAGTTTAGACATGGCCATATGCAAATCAGTCTTGACCCTGTGCCTCATGGGGACAGTCCAGCCCGAACTGCCAAGCCATGTCTTCCCTGGACCGGAATCAAGCATCCTAGGACCGGTTTCTGGCTATCAGCCGTCATCAGCCAGGATAGCTTGACTCCAGTGGCGTAGTGAGCACGGGTCCCACGTCTGGGAATACCCATCCCACTTAGGGCGAAAAGCGTTACAACAAACAAATGATGGACGGAATGCTGACAATGCAGACATTCTCCCCCAGTGAAGAGATCTGGGTTAAATCCATCGTTCTTTTGCCCACTACACCACCCCAGTTTAGACATGGCCATATGCAAATCAGTCTTGACCCTGTGCCTCATGGGAACAGTCCAGCCTGAACTGCCAAGCCATGTCTTCCCTGGACCGGAATCAAGCATCCTAGGACCGGTTTCTGGCTATCAGCCGTCATCAGCCAGGATAGCTTGACTCCAGTGGCGTAGTGAGCACGGGTCCCACGTCTGGGAATACCCATCCCACTTAGGGCGAAAAGCGTTACAACAAACAAATGATGGACGGAATGCTGACAATGCAGACATTCTCCCCCAGTCAAGAGATCTGGGTTAAATCCATCGTTCTTTTGCCCACTACACCACCCCAGTTTAGACATGGCCATATGCAAATCAGTCTTGACCCTGTGCCTCATGGGAACAGTCCAGCCCGAACTGCCAAGCCATGTCTTCCCTGGACCGGAACCAAGCATCCTAGGACCGGTTTCTGGCTATGAGGCACAGGGTCAAGACTGATTTGCATATGGCTGGGTCTAAACTGGAACGGCATGGTGAGCAGAAAAACGATGGATTTAGGCCCAGATCTCTGTACTGGGGTGAATGTATGACATTGTTCTGCATTCTGTCCATCAATTGTTGTTTTTGCATTTGTCACCCCGAGTGGGAAGGGTATGCCCAGACGTGGCTCCCTTGCTCTCCATGCCACTGGAATCAAGCTATCCTGGCTGAAGAGGGGTGAAACCCCGAAACCGGTCCTAGGATGCTTGTTTCCAGTCCAGGGAGGACCTGGCTTGGCAGTTCGGGCTGGACTGTTCCCATGAGGCACAGGGTCAAGACTGATTTGCATATGGCTGGGTCTAAACTGGAACGGCATGGTGAGCAAAAAAATTATGGATTTAGGCCCAGATCTCTGTACTGGGGTGAATGTATGACATTGTTCTGCATTCTGTCCATCAAATGTTGTTTTTGCATTTGTCACCCCGAGTGGGAAGGGTATGCCCAGACGTGCGTCCCTTGCTCGCCATGCCACTGGAATCAAGCTATCCTGGCTGAAGAGAGGTGAAACCCCGAAACCGGTCCTAGGATGCTTGTTTCCAGTCCAGGGAGGACCTGGCTTGGCAGTTCGGGCTTGACTGTTCCCATGAGGCACAGGGTCAAGACTGATTTGCATATGGCTGGGTCTAAACTGGAACGGCATGGTGAGCAAAAAAACGATGGATTTAGGCCCAGATCTCTGTACTGGGGTGAATGTATGACATTGTTCTGCATTCTGTCCATCAATTGTTGTTTTTGCATTTGTCACCCGAGTGGGAAGGGTATGCCCAGACGTGGGTCCCTTGCTCTCCATGCCACTGGAATCAAGCTATCCTGGCTGAAGAGGGGTGAAACCCCGAAACCGGTCCTAGGATGCTTGTTTCCAGTCCAGGGAGGACCTGGCTTGGCAGTTCGGGCTGGACTGTTCCCATGAGGCACAGGGTCAAGACTGATTTGCATATGGCTGGGTCTAAACTGGAACGGCATGGTGAGCAAAAAAACGATGGATTTAGGCCCAGATCTCTGTACTGGGGTGAATGTATGACATTGTTCTGCATTCTGTCCATCAATTGTTGTTTTTGCATTTGTCACCCCGAGTGGGAAGGGTATGCCCAGACGTGGGTCCCTTGCTCTCCATGCCACTGGAATCAAGCTATCCTGGCTGAAGAGGGGTGAAACCCCGAAACCGGTCCTAGGATGCTTGTTTCCAGTCCAGGGAGGACCTGGCTTGGCAGTTCGGGCTGGACTGTTCCCATGAGGCACAGGGTCAAGACTGATTTGCATATGGCTGGGTCTAAACTGGAACGGCATGGTGAGCAAAAAAACGATGGATTTAGGCCCAGATCTCTGTACTGGGGTGAATGTATGACATTGTTCTGCATTCTGTCCATCAATTGTTGTTTTTGCATGAAGCAAAACAGCATACCCCCCCTGCACACAGACACCCTTGCACTCTGGTGCAAGGGTGCCTGCGTTGGCGCTAAGTTGTTAAGCTTAGCGCCATTGCAGGGGGATTCAGAAGTGGCGGAGTGTGTCGTTAAGCCCTGGAGGCTAACAATACGCTCCGCCACTCCTATTGTACATATCTCCCCATGTTTGACAGACACAGGCTGTCTAGATGAAGCTACATTGTTGTCGGAAACTCTTTGTCGTTCATTAGTCAGAGCCAGACAAACTGCTTTTTGGGTCAGGGCTTGATGTGTCTGATGGTGATGCGCGGTGTCATCTTATGGATTTTGGGGGTCCAAGGCAAGGAATATTTTACGTGCGCCTGCTCGGAACAACTTAGAAATGTTCAACAGTGCTTAATTTGTGCAGGTGCGTTCCGGTGCTTAGCACCGGCACTTAATTATTAGGGCCGGGTCTACGCATCTGCTGCTGCGCACGCCCACATTGATGGATGTTTTTTAAAGTGTACCTTGGCTTTATTATTGCACTCACGTAACTTGGTGCAGTGCAGCCACAGGCCCATAGCCGCAGCGTTTGACCTATTCCGCCGAGTTTAAGGGTCAGTGACGGGCCGGCGTTTACTTGCGACTCAGTCACTTCTTCTTAATAATCACTTAGCCTGCAGGCAGCAGCCCGCGGCCGCCCCCGCCCAAGTCCAAGACAGAGAATATATATATTCAAATTAATAATAAGAAAATATAAATAATATATCATGTCATCACCATCATGGCGGCCGTGGGGCGGGCCCGAATGGCCCTCCAGTGCAGAGATGCAGATAATCAGATTGCAGACGCAGTGTGGGCGGGCCACGGAAGTTCGGAACAGGAACACACACACACATGTATTTGGGTGGGCCGTGGGGCCGAGCTGGAGGTTCTGCTGGGGTAGGCAGGGTCTGCGCGCGCGGCGCGCACATTTTTTTCACTTTGCCACGCCCAGTGGATCTACCCGCAGCAGCGCAGCTTCATCGTGGACGATAAGGGCAGGGGCGCAGGGCAGAACTGGCTCGGCAGCCTGTATGCAGCAGTAGCAGGCATCGATCAACTGCAGCCAGTAGTACCACTTCCACCACAATACTGGCGGTCTCTGGACTGGTGGTACTGTAGCAAGCAGGCAGCACCAGGCCTAATCAATCGTAGTATGTTACGTACGTAGTAATAAAAGCGAAGGCACAAGCAGTGGCGGTGCAACCAGCACTGAGTGTGTGTGTGACCCTGCCGACCGGCCCCACGCGAGTAACGGTAAGATTAGAAGTTTAAATTTAAGCACTTATGTTAAGCAGTAACGTTTAGTACTAGTAGTAAAGCGAAGCGAGCTAACTAGGGATGCCAATGCAATGCGGTGCCAAAACCAACGCTGTGTTTTTTTTTTTTTGGGTAGCGTGTTGCAGGCCCGGTTCTACCCAAACAAAGTGCTTCAAGCACCCTCCCCTCCTGTTCCCCCCCCCCCCCCGCCCTTATGTGTGTCAGCCGGGTTGAGACCGCTTCCCCGGCACGCACACACGCAGACAGTTTTAGAGATTATCGCAGTCGCATCCGGGTACTTCACAAGTCTTTATGAGACCGTTTACATGTTAAAGAGGCTTTGTTTATTTTTTCACCCATTCATCTTCACATGGCGAAAGGCAAAATCCTTTCTTTGACAAAGGTAACCTTTGCCTACTGTTCTGCTGCGTGGATATTTCTTTTTCTATGCAGCGCAAAAGAAAAGAAGTTTGTTTATTCCTACTCACCTCTCCTGACCCCTGCAGCAGCTTATCACATCCGGCTGCCACACTAATTTTGACTAATGGAGTCGGTAAAACAATGTGTTACTATTAGTTTTTCTTTTTAAAATCTGCACAGACCCAGCAAGGCATATACTTTGTGTCTGCTTCATTTAAACTGTTTTTATCATTATCGTGGCCGATGCAGGATAACAATAAGATAATAAGATGCCCAGATAACGCTGGTGATTAATGATCCTGCTGGAGAGCAATCATTTGTCTGTTAGTGGTTTTTAAATGCAGATGAACTGTATTTTATGTGGAAGCTCAGTGGGTTACCGCCTTTGTCACAGAGATCCTTGTTTTACCTGCTGTTCAGCAGTTACAATCCTAACACAGGACAGTGACCAATGAACTGTCATCAAGAGCTGCATACAAACATGAATGGTAGAGTTAGAACTTCGCTTTTTTTGTTTTGTGATATAGTTAGAACGTCCCCAGTCTTTCATTATTTTAATGTTGCTAAAATGAGTGTGTTTGGGCAGATATACATTTTTATCAGTAAAGCTGACCCCCCATGGAATACTCTTTAAATCTTAAGGTTGTGTTTCCCCAGAACAAACCCTCTTAACATATACTGCCCACCAGTATGGCTGACCTGTGATTCATACACCTTGTAATCTTCATTGGCTTATGTGACATTCCCTGTAGACTAATTTACATACTGGTATGATTCATTGTCTCTGTATAATGTGTTCGAGGTGTAAAGTACTGACACACACTACACTGATATGAGTAGCGCTATACAACAAATGAAATGCATATGAGAGAGGGGCTACATAAAGATGAGGGTCACTGTTGGAGGGTGGCAGTGAGGGAATACGAGGAGGAAGTTGTGGGAGGGGCTATGGAGCGATGAGGGTCACTGTTGGAGAGTGGCAGTGAGGGAATCCGAGGAGGAGGTCATGAGGTGGAGGGGGGAGCTAGGGAGAGATGAGGGGCACTGTTGGAGGGTGGTAGTGAGGGAGTCTGAGGAGGAGGTCATGAGGGGGAGGGGCTTCAGAGAGATGAGGTGCACTGGTGGAGGGTGGCAGTGAGGGAATCCAAGGAGGAGGTCATGAGGAGGAGTGGTTATGGGGAGATGAGGGGCACTCGTGGCGTGTGGCAGTGAGGGAATCCGAGGAGGAGGTCAGGGGCACTGTTGGAAAGTGGTAGTAAAGGTATTTACGGAGAAAGAGGTTATTGGTGCGGCACGAAAAAAGACTTTCACATCAGCGCTGAAGCCGGCCCTGTCATGGCCTTTCTGTTTTTGTTTATTTAATTAGCAGTCGTGTCATAAGGGCTACTGTGGAACATTAAAGTACGTGCTAAATATATTTACTGCTATATTCAATGTTTTAAGTTTGAAGGTGATTTTACTAATGTTTTTACTGGGAAAAATGAAAGAGGGGCCCAATGGTGCCTGATATGGGGCTGGTGCCCAGGGTCAGCTGTGAGATAAGGTGCACTGGAGAGGAGTAGTGGATAATCAAGCCTGTAAGGGGGTGCGTTGCAGAGTCTGGGGTCAGGTGGAGGAGGTTGTAATGAAGATAGATTCTCCCTGAAGGCTCACACAGAGGGAGCCAGAGAAGTGTCACTTGACTAATACTCCCACCTCAGAAAGCTCCTCTTCCCATCAAAGGAACATTACATGGAAAAAACACTTTTTGAGAGTGATAACATTTAGAAAGAGATCTGGAAAAGAGTGCGTTTTACTGGGCCTTGTATGACTAAGAAGAGATAAATGAGGACCCTGTAGCAGACCTGGCTAGACATAAATGCGACAAATCGAGCCTGCAGTGGTCCACCCAAATGCACCCTTGGCCCACCCAAATAAACATTCCTGAAGCCGGGCCTGGCGTGATGGCATTGATCTGGTTCTAATTTTTAGATCACCGGCGTGGACAGTGGGACTGGAAGCAGGCAGGCTGCAGGCAGCTCGCCCGGCTCCGACGGCTCCCTAATATACGAATACGATGATTATAGGATCCTCTTAGTCGGAGTCCGATGTCTGTGATTCATTCAATTTCACTGTCTGAATGCCAGACCAGTGCCTGCCTGCCTAGTGCCTGGCCTAGTAGTAACCGGAAGCCGCCACGCCCGCCGGCCTTAGCGGTACGCTTCAACTCAAGATAGCAATCAGCAGGCCTCGGGTGCATTTGGCTTATTGGCTGGCCTGGCTCTCATAGAGGGAGTGGTGGTCGGTCCTACAGATGGGCGGCAGTGTGGAGTGCAGTGAGATCCGGAATTTTCAAGCGCAGCTAAAAGGGAAATGCTGGTTCAGGGAATCCTTCAATCCAATTCTTACCATATGTTATTTCTCAGTATACCCTGCAAATGTATGGCTAATGGGCATGACAGTCATTCCAATATGCTTATGATAAAACATGCATATCAATGAGGTGGTATGGAAATTAGCCAGGGAAAATTAATTTGGGTGTTTTTAGTGATCAGAAAGGATTTGGCACTGTAAATTCCCTCTGATAAGCACGCTCTCTAATAAGAAAATGTCCCCATTATAGAAACCAAAAATACATGAAAACTTGCACCGGGCCGGAAGGTGGCGCTATGTTGAAATTCATATTTATGCCATAATGAGATATGACATATATATGTCAATCAGTCAGCAAAAGTTTTAGATTAGAACACAATGAAAACTGCGATGTGTTGCCACTTTTGAAGCAATTCCACAAAATAGAAATACATTAAATATTATAGGGCAAACCATTGAGATATAAAACAATGTTTTTGGGCCTTCTATTTTCTGAAATGTAGAAGGACATGGCTAATGGCTTGAGTGCCTTTCTTTAACATTTTCATGCTTTCTGGCCTGGGTGCCTTTGTGTGACGTTTCCATGATTTCTGGCCTGGGGCCTTTGTGTGACGTTTCCATGATTTCTGGCCTGGGGCCTTTGTGTGTTGTTTCCATGATTTCTGTCCTGGGGGCCTTTGTGTGACGTTTCCATGCTTCCTTGTCTGAGTAAATGTGTGAGATTTCCATGCTTTCTGGCATGGGTGCTTATGTGTGACATTTCCACGGTTTATGGCCTGGAATTGATGCTTATGTGTGACACACACATATCCATGGTTTATCGCATGGGAGCTTGTGTGACATTTCCATGATTTCTGGCTTGGGTACCTTTGTGTGACGTTTCCATGCTTCCTTGTCTGAGTACTTGTGTGTGAGATTTCCATGCTTTCTGGTCTGGGTGCTTATGTCAGGCCATCATTTACGATTTACTTTGCTTTGACTCTGTTAAAAATGGCATGCCCTACCCCCAGTATTTTCCTTTCCCCAAATCAGCACAAAGACCACTGACATTTTCACTTTTCAATGCATTAGTGGTTTTAGATAATTTATTCCAAAATTGTTCTTTAAATTCACTTTTGCTTTCATCTTTTTCAAAATGGTTCAAGGGGAACCTCCTATCAAAACCTTACTATGAGGAAGGCTCCCTTTCTGAAATTCAGATCAGGTATTTGACTTTTCGCAGTGCCAGTTGAAGATGTGGGTGGAGCTAATAGAGTAAGTGGGTGGAGCCAGAAAAAAGTCGGTGTGGCCTCCGACAAACATTTGAGCACCTGCACTTCATATTTTACAAATTAAGCACTGGAAATGTATTACCCATGTTTTGCTAATTTAAGCATATGTTGCCGAACAAGAATGAATTATATGTTGAAGGCTAAGGTACAGAAATGCACAGTAGTGAACTAGAGAGAATTTTCACTTTCGCAGGGGAGCCTTGGAAGCTAGGGGCCCTGGACAGTTGCCCACTTTTTGTCCTAAAACGAGTCTTGATGTGAAATCAGAAGTGACTGGCTTTCACATATGAGTGCTGGTGCAAATACGTTATTCAAATCGTCAGAAATTAACAAATGAAACATTCCATCCGAATTCTTGCAATTGTTTTAACATTGCAAAAATCTATTAGGTATTAGGAATATTCCAAACTAAAGCAAAGCATTTTGTTCAGGATTATTCCCAAGGTAGATTCTTTGTAATCTAAACATGGATAAGCTTCAGAAACTTAATCTAAAATCCCTCAGTTTTTTAACAGTAATAGTTCGTTTTTTTCATATCCATTTCATTGAGTTGGTCGGTGGAAACCAATAACACAACGTCAAAACATATTTTAGAAATATGCGTTAGTATTGTGACAAATATTAGTATGCATAACTTAATTAATATTGTGACCATAGTTTAAAAAAACAATATTGATATGAAACTCATATCAGTCTTGACTCACAGATCACACAAAGGTTAAAGATGAAAACGAGTCACGTTCGTGATTTGTGCTAAGTAATACATTCAATCATTCTGTTTAATCAGTTCCTCAAAACCAGGGCTTTAAGAGGGCCGGGTCCTGCGGTGCTCAGCACGGCTGTTCTAAAAAGCAGGTCTCTATCGGGCTCTCCATTTTTGCCCTCACCCTCGGAGTGAAAAAAATCTTAACTCTGCAGCACTGCCTTTCAATGCCTTTGAGGTAATGTCAAAGACACTTGTTATAGTTCTTTCACAGACTCATCATTTCAGAATGGAAGCATTTTCAGTAGTATATACAATGAAGCCATAGATATTGCTTATTTATCTTATGAAACTAACAACCATTGGCAAAGCCAATAGTCCTGGCTTGTTGTAGCTGTAGTGTTACATATCTGGATGCAATGATAGAAGTAGAAAAATACCAGAGGGGCGACAGCATATACTAAGCACAGATTTTTAGCTTGTTTTTTTAAAGCCACGCCATAATTACATCCGCCATGCCTCTTTCAGAGACCGCCCACATTTTTCATCTCACTTAATGCCCTGCTCAAAACATTCTTACATTCAATAAAAAATATAACCAAGGTGCTCGGGCTTTATTGGGTGAACCCCCCACTACCTGGTTCCCAACCCTAATGACAGAGTGAGAAATCTAGGGGTCATCGTCGATCATCAGTTAAGCCTCAAATCTCAGATCTGAGCGGGTGGTTACAAATTCTTGTCAGATCCTTCCAATGCTGAGGAAATTCGTTAGACTGCTTCCCTGGGATGCCCAAATGACCGTGGTCTAGGCACTGGTTCTATTCAGACTGGACTACTGAAACGTGCTGTATATAGGACTACCGTAATACCTGACACAGATTAGAAAAAGTCCATAATAAGGCCAATCGCCTACTATATAGGCTCCCAAAGCACCCCTCGATCACTCACTATCGCAAACTGCTACACTAGTTACCGGTGAAGAAGAAGATAGGGGGCATATTATCAAGGACGGCGTTAAAATTATCGCCGGTTTAGTGGCAGAAAACTGCTGCTAAAGCGGCGATAATGGGCTTGATAATATGCCCGTAAGAATTCCAATAGAAGTCCATGTTCTGGTGTGAACATGGGCTTCTATTGGAATTCTCCAGGGCATGTTATCAAGCCCATTATCGCCGCTTTAGCAGCAGTTTTCTGCCGCTAAACCGGCGATAATTTTTAAAGCCGTCCTTGATAATATGCCCCATAATCTTTAAAGCACTAACAGAGGCACACACATGGCCTTCTACAAAAAGGGGGCTGCCTATCTGTTGGAGCGAATGACCAACTACTGCCCGCAAGGAGCACTACGCTCACAATCGGCTCACCTCCTATCCATCCCACGCATAAAAAGTGAGGTGGCTCGGCCTGATCACTACTGGCGGTCAAACTCTGGAATGACTATCCATTTCTCCTCAGATGCCTACCTGACATAAAAGCATTCCGTAAGTGATTGAAAACCTACCTGTTTAAAGAATAATCAGTTGCGCGCCCAGATATGTGCCCCTTGCCTAGCGACGGGACACTTGTGGAGTAGCCGTGCACTTTATAAATCCCTCCCTCCCTCCATTCATTCATTTATTCATTCATTCATTCATTCATTCATTCATTCATTCATTCATTATTCAATGAAAATAGCACAAGTGGACCTGTCTGCTAAAACAATAATTTCCCCAGGTGAATACTTTACACAGTGTCAAATCCGCAGACTCATCAAAGGCCACTTCTGAATAGATTTCCGTTAATGACGTCCTACATAGATCCTCTTCCTATTACCACGTTCTCATTGGGTTTCATACAATTTTTGCAAAAATTCATGTAGTTCAAACTGTATAATATCCTGAAGTGAGAGAGTGTTAATACTTTTGAAACTCAGCCATTCGTATACATGGGCAAAACTCAAAATCAGGCATTTTAGGACGATTGGCGACTGTAAGCACAAAACAGAAAAATCTGTTACTTTTCACCACCAAAAACTGTGTTCTAAAATAAATGAAATGATTTGAACTTACTCTAATCACCTAGGGGCAGATTTATGTTTCCTGGCGCATCCCTGCAAATCAGCAGGGATGCGCCAGGAAAGATGCGTCCCGAACGTTTACCCTTGCGCCACAATAGATGCGCCGCATTTACAATGCAGCGCATCGTGGCGCAAGTATAAACAGATGCGTGACGCATCTGATGGCGGAAGGTTGGCGCATTGCTGGAGTTGCGTCGCGAGCGCGACGCAGCTCCAGCAAGGCTCGGGGGTGCCCTATTGTTACAATGCTGCATCAATCCTTACACCTGCTTCAAGCAGGCGCAGGGTTTTGACGCAGCATGGCCAGAAAAGTGACTGAGTGAAATCTTGTAGATTTCACTCAGCCACTTTTCGGAGGCGTTCCTGCGCCGGAACACCCCCCCTGAGCAGGTACGCCCACATGTGGCGCAAGCTTTACAACGTGACGCATCTGCCTAGATGCGTCACGTTGTAAATGGGGCGCAACATGGTGCCGGGTTTACGCCGCCGCTGCGTCACAAAAGTGACGCAACAGCGGCGTAAAAGTGGCGCAAGTCCGTTATAAATCTGCCCCCTAATGTGGGCCGCCCAATACATCCACAAGATGGACCTACAACAGTTTTGTCATTCTGTAGGAATCAGAATTCATATAAGTAACGTAATTTATTTTTGTAAAAAAAATTAAAAAGTAAAAAAAAATACAGTTTTATAAAATGTTAATTGCTCACCCAGGTCTGTTTTTTGGTTTCACGGTATATACTTGCAAAATGTAAATTAATGTTTTTTTTCTCAGAAAGAACAACTTTGGAAACCATGATAGAATTGCAACCATAATTGTAGCCAGTAGATGGCAGCAAAACACAATGTATGCTTTTATAAAGCATTTGCATTAAACCATAAACGCTAACATCTACTTTGATGCGGTCATGTAATTTGATTAGTACAGAAAAATATGCAAACTGAGAACAAATTTGCGCGTTACGGCATCTTTTACCTGGGCAGGGCAACCGTTGATATTTTATTAGGTTTTGCAACTGTTTAAAAGCTTAAATAAGAACCAAAGATGGATATTCCATCCAAACAACTTCGCTTCTGAATGCAGATGGGATTTTCTTTCGCTAAAAGTTAGTTGATTATGGGCTATATGCATCAAAATTGCAAATTGCGAATACTAATAGCGAATTCCTGATTCTGTGCGACCATTGCCTGCTCTTAAAAAACGCTGTAACAAACATTCACAAAGGGGAAGGGGTCCCTTGGGGAACCCTTCCCATTTGCAAATAGGTTAGGTTTAGGTGGTAAAATGCGAATCAATGGCAGAATATCGAAGGTCAGAATACCGACCTACAGAAATATCGCAGCAAGAATATCGAAGTCAAGAATATCGACATCCTATCTACATAATGGTAAGTACAAAAATGTCTATGTCAAAAATATCGTTGTTAAAAATATCGTTTTTTTTTAAGTTAAAAAAATTATGTAAAATAAAGTAAATAATACATAAAATTAATAAACATAGTTAAAAATATTTTCAAATTAACTTCTTAGGGGCCGATTCTGATCCGGGTCGGAAAAAGCACTCCGACCGAGCCGGATCCAGAGTGTTTTCCGACCGAGCCGGAGTCCTGCAGTCCGACCGAGCGAGTATGATGCGGCTGTATGCTGCCAGACTCGGTTCGGTCGGACTCCCATAGAAGTCAATGGGAGCCGGTCGTACGACGCGTACATGGGCTCCCATTGACTGAATGGGTACGTCTCGTGCAAGGGCGCCCCCTACAGTGGGTACGCGTCAGTACCATCCGCACCGTACATGCCTGTGTTGGGGGGACCCTTGGGTCTCCCATGTGTCCAAGTAGCAGGGCTGCAGGTGACAAGGGGTCCGACGCGGACCCCCAAAGGCAACCACCCGGACATTTTGCGAGTCGGGCACCCCGGCTCGCACAGGCTGTCCGACGCGTGCATCATACTGGCCCGGGCGTAAATCGCATCCATTGCACGCCACGGTTAGCTTCGGACCGTGACGTACGGAGTGGTTCGGACCCGTAAACGACTCGGTCGGTGAATTTCACATAGCTCGCATCGTACTTGCCCGCTCGTACAGTTGTACAAGTCGGGCAGAAAACACGCATACGGCTCGTAGTTTTTCCGGCCGGATCACATTTGGTGCCCTTCCGACCCAGATCGGAATCGGCCCCAGTATGCCACAAAGGTGTGAAAGTGTTTTAAATTATCATAACTGGGCCGCAAATTTAAATTACTGAGCTTAAGCTGTCTGCACTGACATCCATGTTACAGTTGCTGAAGAAACTGACTTAAAAATGCATGAACAGGTTTCCTACATGCATTTTCATAAAATAGAGGAACTGGAGTTCATTTTATAGTTTTGCTTTCTTGTACTGAGTAAAATGTATTTACTTGTGTGCCTTGGAAGGAAGCCATGTTGGTATCTTCTTGTATGTTGTAATATTTATGGACATTTGCACAATGTATCATTTACTTTGTAAATGTATTTTTGTTAGGTGTTGCAAAACTATTTGTTTCTTATTAAGCTTGCAAATTATACATCCCCAAGTATTACTTATTTTATGTGTCATACTTTTACGAAAACTCCTTTGTTGTTGTCATTACTAATTCATTTCACAGCATGTCAAGTATGTGGTTTTTCACCGTTTAAAAATTATAAAATGTTCCCCTTCTGGGACATGCGGCAAACTTTTTATTGCTTTCAAAATGAACAGTTCCTATGTCAGTTTGCTGTTTGACTTTATATCTAAGACTCTCTGCTTGCTTTGTTCAAGACAGACTACACGTTAGTTTGTTTATACATTTATACATACAGTCCTTTTCTTGCCTTTTAAACTGAGCAATCTATGTGAAAGACTGTCTGTTGATTTATACTTAAACCTTTGGCTATTTCCTCGGAGCCAGACTTCATGTTGGTCTTCTTGTTGATTTATATTTAAACTCTATCTTGACTTATGAACAGTGAAGATTTTTGCTTGTTCTTTGCTAAATTATAATTTGGTTTATGGTAATTCCCTTATATTATGCCCTCTCGCAATTGGGTTTATCTTTATGCATTATTGGTATTTATTTGAATCTGACAAACTACTTTTTGCCTTTTATAATGATATAAAACTACCTTAGAACTAGAATAAAAACCTTCACAGGGCATAATTCAAAGCCCAAACCATAAAGGTTTATTCAAAATAAACAAGCCTTTAAGGTTTGGCCTTGAATAAACCTTTATGGATTTGGCTTTGAATTGTGTCCTGCGAAGGTCATTATTCTTGTACTACTAAGTAGGAATAAGTACCCCTTCTAACACTTGGGGGCATATTAACAAGCCATGCGATATAATTATCGCCGCTTTAGTGGCAGAAAACTGCCGCTAAAGCGGCGATAATGGGCTTGATAATATGCTCTATGGAATTCCAAATGAAGCCCATGTTAAATGTGAAGGACATCTAACATGGGCTTCAATTGGAATTCCATAGAGCATATTATCAAGCCCATTATCGCCGTTTTAACCGGCGATAATGGACCACAGTTTCCTTTTGGTGCTTTGGCCAGTGCCCTCTTCTTCAGTGATCAGTAAGTCTGGGCTACCCTGGGACACAGCTGGTCTGTGATATGTGCATACAAAGTGAGAAGAAGCTGTCTATGATATCTGCAGCTGTCATCTCATGGAATCTTGGAGGGTGATGCTGTAATGGAATGTGGGGGGCCAGGAGAGGTTGGCAGTTAGTGGGGAGGGAGCTGTTTGTCTACCATTGTGGCTGGATTAGACCTTTTTGTTTGGAGAATTAGGGGCATATTATCAAGAAACGGCGTTAAAATTATCGCCGCTTTAGCGGCAGAAAACTGCAGCTAAAGCGGCGATAATGGTCTTGATAATATGCCCTAGAGAATTCCCATAGAAGCCCATGTTCTGGTGTCAACATGGGCTTCTATGGGAATTCTCAACGGCATAATATCAAGCCCATTATCGCCGCTTTAGCTGCAGTTTTCTGCTGCTAAAGCGGCGATAATTTTAACGCCGTTTTCTGATAATATGCCCCTTAATACTTTGTCATCTAAACCACATGTCTTGTAATCTTTTACGTGAAGCTTGTCACATGGTCCTTTGTTAAAAATCAGGGAGCTGATGAAATCACCTCTTAAGAATGCCCAATGAAGTCTCGAAGTACAAGTCAGGAGTGGGGGTCCCCCCAAAACACAAGCCTCCTAACATCGATCAAAGAGCCAAACTGGTCCTTCTTCTTCTTTCAAGTCACCTTCTAAGATTGTTTTACCCATGCAGGAGGTTATAAAAGGAGGATGGGAATCCCTTCATTTGTAGGATCCCCACTTCAATTCTAATCCAGAGTAAGCCACTGGCTGACCCACCCCGGCAAAATGTGCTGGGACAGAGTTCAAATGGCAAATCTTTCCAACATACTGTAAAATCACCTGTGCTTGTCCTCATGCATGCATGCCTTCCCCTTCTCTATTAAACTTTAAATGGTCACCTGGTGGGCACTGGAGACACGAGTCTACTGTCTCTTTTTCAGTCCGGGTGCATCTCCTAAACTAATTAATAGGGGGCTGCTGGCTGTGAAATCCACAAATCCACCCTCTTTCTGCAGCAGGAGAGTTAACCCCTTCAGGAATGATATTATTGTTCCCTGTGACCTGGGGAGCACATCAATCAGTTTGGAATTTGAAAGTGTTTGTACGTCTCTTGTATGCTTTAAGTTAACATGCAGGAGAGTTTGACTTTGGTACATCAGTTTATATCACTACAATAAGAGGCGTTTATTAAAACTGTCAGTATAGTGATATAAAATGATGAACTGATGTAAAATGTTCCCGCATGTTAAAAGCATACGAGATACTATGCACTATGAGAGACCAAGCACTTTTCAGTATGTAAGCTCTGGATGTGTGCATCCTGCACTGACATATTTAAAAGTGAAGTCTTGTATGTTTTAAGATTCACGAGCATTTCACTTTAGTACATCAGTGCATTGTACTATAGTGAGAGGCATGTTTTAGACTCTCAATAGCATGTGTCCCTTTCAAAAGTGCCTGGGTACCTGACTCTCATCAAAGCAGCACCCGACACAGACTCAAAGCCCTTTTAAAACAAGCATTGGCATAGCCAATAGGTCTCGCCTTTGGGGCCTTATAAGTGTTTAGCCATGCAACAGTTGCATAACTAAATACTTATAAGGTCCCAAAAGCGAGACCTATTGGCTAAAGCGAAAGTTGAAGTGATCGCGATCAAACATCAAAGCGGCCGCCAAAGTGAAAGTAAATCGCGGTAAAGCGCGGCGCGCGCGCCCGCGCACATGCACTGTAGCTCTAGGCTGGCCTGGTAGCACTTTTTGGAGCCCTCTCAATAAGTCTCGCCAGACCAGCGCATGCGCTGGGTCAGGCGAGACCTAAAAAATTATGTGGATGGGAATTCTTGTCTATTATTATTCACATAAGTTGAAAATTAGGTGGGCGGCCTGTAGTAGCAGCCGCAGTTGACAGCAATGCCATTATCTCCAAACAGCTATACAGCTCAAGAGTAAATTTCATTAGAGAGAAAATCAGAAAAACATATTTCATACACATGTATATTAAAGAACCCAGTTAAGGTAAAACTGAACTAAAATCTGGATTGTAGATCTAGGACATGGCAACAAGCATACATGGAACTGACTTTGGACCATGTACTATATGGCAATCAAAAGTTATAGTTTAATGTATTTTAGAATATGAGTTCATAATGTGATAAAACTACAAATTATACGCTTCACTCATGTGGAAAGGTGTCCTCCAAGATATCACAGTGCCTTAGGTCACATACAAGAATGGGTCCATCTGTGCACAAGGTTACATGTGAGCATATGACAGGCTCAGTAAAACAGGATCAGCCTCCATGTGAACACCCATGTTTACATCTGCCAGGCACATTCTACCCAGAGACTCTTATCCCAGATGTTGCCCAGTGATGACCTTATTTTAAAATATAAGCATAAGAGGGAGCAGCTCAAAAACAATTGTGGAGGATTACAGTGAATGGGCTGTATTCAGTAACCTCGGACCACAGCATAGATAACACAACAACAGCTTCTAAGTGATAAAGCAAGTGGTTTTAACATGATATAAGAGGAAGGTACCAGCGTAAAATCATTTAGCACTTTAATGCAAATCTAAGTAAATAAAATAGCATTATCAGGCTTTGTCTGAAATCATAATTCTAAATTTATCGAAGTGCAAAATATCAGTAGCACCCTATTTTATGATATTCCCATACATAATGTAATTTAAGCAAAATTACACATTTTATGTTTCCAAACATTTGCCAATGGAAATTTCATAGGCATTTATGCAATGTGAATCTTGACTAAAATTCAATACAAATGATTGCAATCCGCAATGATTAGAATAAAAAGAACACATTTCTTCTCTTCTCATGAAATTCAGCTTGGCTAGAAATAAAAGTTAACGTGTCACGAAGCAAGATGGCAAACATTTTAAACAAAGGCCTATATCAACTATGGCCAATCTAACATGAATAATACACAGTTTTTAACATTGCACTGAATGACTGACATTTTAACATTGCGTGCTTACATGTTATTGTTGATGTAAGGCAAAAACCTTTAGGGGCCTATTACGATGTTGGGCGGACTTGCGTCCACCCGACACCATCTCGGATACGGGACTAACCAACCTCCGGTCGGTGGTCCCGACCCCCTCATCATGATGCGACCGAACAGTGTTCGGTCGCATACTCTCATTCCTTTATGGGAGCTTGTGTTACGGCCATAAACCAGCCGTAACACAAGCTCCCACTGATGAACGTGAGTCTGTGTTCATCCCTGCAACGTGTGGCAGGCACCTCAGGGTGCCTGCCACATGGTGAATGGATGCTTGATGAACAGGGGGCACCATGCGTGCCCCCTCGACCCCCAACTGGAGGCCGCAGAGGCAAGAGGGCCCTGCTGGGGGTCCACATACTCACTCTCCGACAGGCTTTCCATGTCAGAAAGCCCGACATGGAAAGCCTGCCGGGGACTGAATATTATGATCCCAAGGGTGGAAAGGCAGCCCTTTAGGGTTACAGTTCGGCCTCCCACTGGCCGACGGGCTCCTGGAGCCCGTCAGAAGCCAGCTGGAATGACCGGCCAGTTTAATTTTCTACCGCCAGCATTGTAATGCAGTGATCGGAAATTAAACCGAGATGCGGGTCAGAGAGGCTCCGACCCCTTCCCCTTTGTGAATGTTTGTGAATGTTAGTTAAATCACCACTGCCTGCTCCTAAAATATGAAAAGAAAACTTTTCTTTTTTTTTTTTTTTTTAAACACATCCCGTTTTCCTTTAAGGAAAATGTGCTGCAAGTTAACAAAAAAAAGAATTGGTTTATTAAAAAGCAATCACAGACTTGGTGGTCTGCTGAGCCCAGCAGGCCACCATCCCTGAGATTCTTGTGATTCCTAGAGGGTCGCAAATTGCGACCTACCTCATTAATATTCATGAGGTAGGTCATTTATGATCCCCTAGGAATCGCTAACAGTGTTAAACACACTTTCCTGCATTCTGGTTTGCGATTTCCTAATAGCAAATTGCAAAGATTTGCAATTAGGTAATCGCAAAACAGGGCCTTCATGCATCTGACCCTCTGTCTTTTGCTAACCATACTGGTCACCTTCTTGTATGACTATCTTATTTATCTTGCAGTCCGAGTTTTTCAGTCCACCATGTTCTTTCTTCTTGGGCCTAGTAGCCAATCCAGGCCCACTGAGTCACATTCAGCAGCTTCATCCATGATATCACATTGTTTGAGTATAGGAGTTCAGGAGCTTCTATTTTTTTAATAAATCTTTTTATTATCAATCATGGACATTTACATACGGTACGAAGGATTAGGCACGTATGCTAACAGAGAGAACACGTAGAGATCATCAACAAATACATCCATATAATGGAAGTCATGGGGTGGAGGCAGCATCACAATCAATTCCGCGGGGCCGGCTACAGATATCCCCCCTATAAGAGTTCCAAAGGTCCCAAATTTTGGACCATTTTCGGGGGCAGCCGCAAGCAATATAGACTGATTTTTCTCTGTACATGCACCGGTCGAGGTCTTTTTTCCAGTCTGCTATCGTAGGAGTGTTTGCAGCACCCCAGAGCTGTGCAATGTTCCTTTTGGCTATTGTAAAACCTAGGGTATTCCACTGGGTTTGATAGCTATTTAAATCGGTAGGCTCCCAGATGTTAAGGAGGCAACGGCGTGCCTCCGGGTGGAGTGAAATTCCCAGGACTTCACTGTAGTTACCCCAGTACTATTGGATATGAGTGCAGTCTCAAATGATGTGAATGAATGTGCCCAATTGATTGCAACCCCTTCTGCAATCTCGCCCTTCAGTGGCTCCCATATGCAACAGCTGAGGTCCCGGCACTCTGGGCCCGATTCACAGAACTAACTTAAGACAAAATCCTAAACTTACTACCATTTTGGTATTCACAGAAGGCACTTACTCATTTTGGTATTCACAGAAGGCACTTACTCATTTCGGTATTCACAGAAGTTAGGAGTCCTAACTTTAGGACTCCTAAATGCCTTCTGTGAATACCGAAAGTCTTAAAATTAGGATTTTTCTCAGTTTAGTAGTAGTATAGTTAGGACTCCTAACTTTAGGACTCCTAAATGCCTTCTGTGAATACCGAAAGTCTTAAAATTAGGATTTTTCTCAATTTAGCAGTCCTAAGTTTAGGACTCCTAACTTTAGGACTCCTAAATGCCTTCTGTGAATACCGAAAGCCTTAAAATTAGGATTTTTCTCAGTTTAGTAGTAGTATAGTTAGGACTCCTAACTTTAGGACTCCTAAATGCCTTCTGTGAATACCGAAAGTCTTAAAATTAGGATTTTTCTCAATTTAGTAGTCCTAAGTTAGACTTAGGACTACTAAATTGAGAAAAATCCTAATTTTAAGACTTTCGGTATTCACAGAAGGCATTTAGGAGTCCTAAAGTTAGGAGTCCTAACTATACTACTACTAAACTGAGAAAAATCCTAATTTTAAGGCTTTCGGTATTCACAGAAGGCATTTAGGAGTCCTAAAGTTAGGACTCCTAACTTCTGTGAATACCGAAATGAGTAAGTGCCTTCTGTGAATACCAAAATGAGTAAGTGCCTTCTGTGAATACCAAAATGGTAGTAAGTTTAGGATTTTGTCTTAAGTTAGTTCTGTGAATCGGGCCCGTAGATTCTATGTAGGATTTTCAGCTGTATTAGACGCAAACGCGCCGGGATAGCAACTATCTTTGGGGAGGATATTGCTTCCTGCCAGTCTTCATCGTCTATTTCAATACGTCACTCACCCATCTTTCCCGCAGTGCTTGAAGGGGGCTGTCCATATTATTAATGAGCTTTTTGTAGATAAGGGATATGGTTTTCTCCGGTAGATGTCCGTCAAGAACTCTGTCCTCCACAGGAGATGCGTCTGGAGGGCAGAGTCCCGTTGGCAGGAGTGATTGTAGTGCGTGCTGCACCTGTGAATAGCGAAAGAGCTCTGATTATGCCAGCTCATGCTGGTTCTGAAGCGAGGCGAATGACTTAACCTCCCCCTTTACTCAGAGGTCTCGAATCCGTGAGATTCCGATTAGGACCCACATGTCGAACCCCTTCGATTTACAACGGTCACCCAGCGCATGGGAGTCCCACAACGGCATTGCTAAGGTAAGTTTCTTTCCCCATCCCAACGATCTATTGGCCACATTCCACACCTCCGTTGAATGCTTTATAGCTTTGAATAACATACTCGGTTATAGTTCCCCCTGGGGAGGAGCCATTTATCCATGTTATAGCCCGGGTCATCCTGCCCACCATAGATACCATGATTGACCGCCGCTAGGTGTGATGCCCAATTATACTTCCTGATGTCTGGCAGGCTGATTTCACCATCATACCAATTGAGGGTTAGTTTTTTTAGCGCAATTTGTGATTTCCCTGCCCATAGGAGATCTCGCTGTAGTCCCTCAATTTCTTTAAAATAGGCGTCTGGGACCGGGTCGAGGGAGTTTTGCAACACATATAAAAACCGGGGCAACGATATCATTTTAAAAAGAGCTGCTTTACCCAATAGCGAGAGATGGAGCGACTTCCAGTGTAATATGTCGCGTTTGAACCTCTGCAACGGAGGGACAAGATTGCGTGTATATCGGAGCGAACGGTCAAGGGAGACATAGATTCCCAAGTATTTAAAACCCTCCTCTGCAATTTGCAATGGGCACGCACGCGGTATCTGGGGCGGATCGCCCTTTAGAACATAGAGGAGGGACTTTTGCCAGTTTATACTGAATCCGGAGTACCTGCCAAAAATTGCTAAAATATCAAGCACTGCGATCAGGGATTTTCTAGGGGAGGTCAAGCACAACAGAATATTGTCTGCATAAAGGGAGATACGGGCCTCCCAGTCTGGGGACCACCGCAAACCACGGATCACTGGATCCCTTCGGATCCAAGCCGCCAAAGGCTCCAGGGCCAAGGCAAATAATAAGGGGGTGAGGGTGCGCCTCTGACAGGTACCCCGACTAAGCTGAAAGGTGGCAGATTTTTTGTTATTTACTACAACCTGTGCCATGGGTGTATTATACAGGAGACGTACCCATTGAATACATTCTGGTGCAAACCCAAATTTAACAAGCGTTGCAAAGAGATAAGGCCATTCTACGGTATGGAATGCCATGGTGGCATCCAAGGAGACTACTGCCACCTGTTCTAGAATAGTGGACGCTCTGCCTATGACACCATGGATCCTGCGCAAATTCAGTGCTGTATTTCTGTGTGGCATAAAGCCGGATTGGTCTGGGTGTATCAGCCCACCTATAATTTTAACTAACCAATTAGCCAACAGTTTGGCTAGGATTTTGGGCTCCACATTAAGGAGCGAAATTGGGCGATATGAAGTACACTCAGTTTTGGGTTTACTTTCTTTGTGGATGGTGATTATAGATGCTATTCTCAGATCTATTGGTAGCAGTTCCTGCTCTCGACATTCGGTGAACATCGCTTTCCGATAAGGAGCCAACTTATGTGGTCTTAGTTTGTAGTGTTCGATAGGGATACCATTAGGGCTCAACGCCTTGCCCAAATGCAATGAGCATATTGCCAGAGATATTTCGTCTACTGTCAGGGCACTGTCAAGTAATTGACGGTCAGCAACCAAGAGTATGGGAAGAGAGATATCTCTCAGGAGTGCAGCAGAATCACTTTCATTGTATGGGGCTACTGAGGTGTAGACAGTGTGAAAGTAGTCAGCAAAATGATTAACAATGTCTTGTGGGTCTGCCACAAGGGACCCTTTGGCGTCACAAAGTTCAGGGACCAACCTCTTCGCCCACTCTTTCCTATCAAGCCATGCTATTAGTTTCCCTGCCTTGTCACCCAAATCATATAGTCTACCCTGTTTGTCCCTCCCCATGGTCTTAGCCTTATCATTCAACAAAGCCCTATAGTCATCCTGCTTAAGACGGAGTGTGTCAATCGTCTCGGGAATGGTGTTTGTTTACATGTCTTGCTCTAGGCGATAAATCTCCGCTTCGGCATCTGAAATGTCTTTGCGTGCGTCTTTTTTCTTCCCTGAAATAAGGGACAGGGCTTGGCCTCAGATTACTGTTTTAAAGGCCTCCCACAATATTTGAGGAGAGTCCATTGTGCCCTCATTTTCTTGTAAATAGTCGTCAATGGATTTAATAAGTGTCTCACGGATTTTAGGGTCACGGAGATACCATGGGTTAATGGGGGCAATCCTCCCTACTTGCGAGCGGCTGATGACTAAGTGTACCCAAAGCGGGGAGTGATCAGAAATACCCCTAGCTGAGTGTCGAATTTCATGGATGAGAGCAATTTGCGGCCCACGGACTAAGACGTAGTCGATGCGGGAGAGACTAGCATGGGCACCAGAACAGAATGTGTGTTGAATTTTGTCCGGGTTATACATTCTCCACCCATCAACCAGACCCATGGCATCGAGGAAATTTGACAACCAATTGGATGATTTACCCAGCACCCGGGAGGGGGTGATGATCTAGGGTGCTGAAGACTACCGAGTTGAAGTTCCCACCGAGCACCAGCAAACTCTCTGATATTGTCAGCATTATGGCACTTAAGTCTTTGAATGTCATGGCCTGCAGTCCTGGTGGAACATAAATTGACATGAATGTGATAGAGTAGCCCGCCCATGTCCCAGTGACTCCAATGTACCTACCCTGATTGTCAACCCAAGTAGAGGTTATCGTGAGGGGGAGCGATTTCTTGATCATGATCCCAACTCCTCGTGAACTGGAGGTGAAGCCAGCATGTGCTGCCATTGTGTACCCATACCTATGCATTGCTTTACATAAGTTCCCAACCAAATGTGTTTCTTGGAGCAGTACTATATTAGGAGCAAGCCGTTTAATGTGTTGAAGAACCACACTACGAATTATCTTGTCTCCAAGCCCATTAGCATTCCAACTTAATATTTTAACATCTTTGTCCCACTGCACACACATTATAGCCCATACCATGTTTTGCATCGGAAACAGTCAATTCGGCCTGCATTGTCAATTAATAAAACCACTTCATAACCAAACCACAACCCCCAACCCCATACAACCCCGTTACCCAACTACCCACCACCCTGCCTCCCTGCACTTTGGACGCTGAACTGCCCATTTTAAACTTGCAGAGCGCCTGTCGCCCAACCGCTGAACTAAAAGAAGAAAAAGTTGGGGTGCGATACCCACCCTCATTGCCCTCCCTCTCCCAAATACAGTTGTATAGAATCCAAATAATTCACTACTTGTATGATGATCAATTATCCGGAAAAGGGCCCCAGTTCCCGGGGAGAACCCCCCTACATCACCAATATACATAACACCCCCAGTGTCTCAGCCCTCGCGAAGGCATTACCATCGATATCCAAAGCCCCTGTTAGTCTCCATGCCGGATTCCCGAGTGATCTCCATGGTCGTGTTGTCCAGGGCCGTGATTTATCTGGTTGTCGAGCCACTCTGACGCTGCCTCTGGTTGTTCAAAGAACCAAGCCCGACCCCCTGCCTTGCGTATTTGAATCCACGATCCCTGAGCCGCTTCTTCACCGTTACGAAAGACCTTCTCTGCCCTTGCACCCTCTGAGTGAAGTTCGGAAAAAAAGTTATTTCAGGTTTTGTCATAGCGGAGAGGGGAGATCATTCTGGCATTTTGTAGGATTATGTGTCTATCTCTAAAGTTTAAGACCCTAGCGAGCATAGGACGTGGAGGAGCTCCCGGTTTCAGCCACCCCCCCCCGGGCACCCTGTGTGCTCGTTCCAATATGAAGAATTTGCTGAGTCCTTTTGGTTGAAGGTGTTGCAGTATGAGGTCTTCCATGAAGAGGTCCGGAGTCTGCCCCTCTGCTTTTTCAGGCACTCCCAGAATTCGAATGTAGTTTCTCCTGATGCGACCTTCGTAATCATCCAGCTTGTTCTCTGTGAATTTACAAAAGGCCTGCAGGTCACGCACATTGCCTTCAAGGTGAGTAACATCGTCCACAAGGCTCGCCATGGTGAGCTCGACCTGTTTGATCTTCTCAGTGTCTTTAGTATGATCAGCCCGGATGAGATTTACTTCGATTGAAAGGGTGTCCATCTTATGCTCTAAGGAGGTCCTGATGCCTGCGATGGCCTCCATGACATCTTTAATTCTTGGCCTCTCCGAGGTCGCCATTTGGTAAGCCGCAGGCCACTACAAGTTTCTCAGGAGCACGTCGTATGCCAACTGGGCGGCGTCTGATTCTGGCCCACTCATCTGGAGGTCTAGGAATGCACACAAATCCTGAAATTTCTGTGTCCGCTATCACTACCTACAGGCAGAACTGCAGAAGTCTGAGAAGTCTGGCGAGGTGGGACTGCAAGGGCTCAACTGGGGGGTGGGGGGGTTGCAGCCCCCGGTGAGAAGCTCAGAAGATTTCTGTAGTGATGAAGGTCCACACAAGAGGTAGTATTTCAAGACGCTTTATTCCATGAGGATAACAAGTAGAAAGATACAGGACAACATGTAGTTATGAAGTAGATCAGAGCCCCACCAGGAGCTGCCTGTCAGCTGCTCAGCCCATGACCAACTGTCGCTCAGTCTCTCTCAGTCCCAACATTCCGAGGCATCATCAGACTCCAACATTCTAATGAGTCAGAGCACAGGCACTGGCAGAGCAGGGCTGGTAAAACACCTTACATTATAACATGCAGGATACTACATATCCCCTTTCGTTCTAACAGAAGCATTAAACCAATAAGTGAATACAAATAGCGAGAGAGAACTAAAGAAGAGATAATAAGGAAGAACAGCAGAGGAACAGAAACAACATCAAGGAAAGTAGTAAGCAAAGCAGCGCGAAGAGACAGGTGGAAGAAAACGAGGAGGAAGAAGAAGAAGAGGAAGGGAAGAGTTAAGCGAAGCCCGACAGAGATAACCCAGACTCATAGACATAGAAAAGGTGAGAGGAAAAAACAATTAACCAGAAGATGGAAACAACCAGGGGGAGAAGGACACAGACGCACCAAAGGCTAACCCCCGAACGCACCCACTGGCCAGGCAGGCAAGAAGGGAAGAAAGAACAAGGCACGACAGAAAACGGACACCAGCCTCCACACAGACACAGGAACGAGGGAGTTACAGATTTCCTCCTAAACAGGGAAGGAAAAGAATGAAAGTGCGAACAAGGGAAGACTGGAGACAAAAGACGACAACAATGAGTATAGATCCAGAAACCAAGGATGGCAACTAAGAATGACACCACGAGGAAAACTGGACGAATATGAAAGCGGAGAGGAGGCAAAGTAGATACATACAGTATAACTATAGCTTACCCCCATTTTCAATATACAATAACAATACTATGTGAGAGTAACATTGCTTTCTTCAAAACAGCAAAATTACATAATGTAAAAAGACAATTTCAGTCACTGGGACTAAAACCCATGACCGCCCTCTACTCCTGTGCAGGAGTGTGAGGAGCTATGTAAATGGGACTGAACCCATATGACGCCCTTTGGAGGGAGACTGTGTAAATGTAAATGGGTAAAAGACCCATAAAATGTTGCCCTGTGTAAGGGTACTACGTAAATGTAAGATGGGAATGTGACCCACAAGACGCCCTATGTAGGGAGATTAAGTAAATGTAAATGGGTAAAAGACCCATAAAATTGTGCCCTGTGTAAGGGTACTATGTAAATGTAAGATGGGAACTGTAACCCATAACACGTGCCCTGTGTAAGGGTGAAAACCGTAATTTACCTATGTAGGCAAAAATTATGTAGGGAAATGGGGCTAGTACCCATTCCCAGGTAAGAGTATATGGGCAAATGGGGCTGGTACCCATTCCCATCCCTATGTAGGGTAAAATTAATGTGAACATGCAACTAGAACCATCCCAAATGTATGTGGGCAAATGAGGCGAAACCCATTCCCACCCCTATGTAGGTAAATATCTATTGACTCACGTAAAACATGTAGCTGGGACCACGAATGCCATAAGTCATGTACGTACCCACAGTACCTGAATGCAAACTGAAGCAATGAGGTACAGAGAGCAAAAGTCGCAAATTGTAGGAAGAACATATGTGAAAAAAACATTCAATAACTTTTACAAAATGTCCCAAATAAATGTGCAAAGGTCTTCATTGACCTGTGACAGAATTAAAGTTCAAGGTGTGCGTGTCACCGTAGTACTGTGACACCCACAATAGTTCGATACATGTAGAAAAAATATGCCAATGGCATTTCGCCTACCACTTAGGTCGGTAGCGTCATTGGATATGTTCCTTTGTAGCTGTTGACACCTCTACAGAGATGGCGCCACGCATCCTGACACTGAGCTGGGTGAATCCCGGCGCTTGAGCGCCAAACAGTGTCACAGAGGAAACGAAGATGTGTAGCACAGGAGCTAGCGTGCAGTTTACCACCGCAACATTGCAAAATGGAGGCACGTAAAGGGCGTGCTGCCGGGTGGCTCTTGTCAAGGTAGGGCGTTAAGTGATGTCTCTCGGCCAGACCTTTCACGACGTCACAGAGGGCACTAGTGCGCGATGAAAATCCGCGCGCTCCGCTGGATGAGGAGAGCAGCAGGCGCAGGAGACCAACGGTCAAAACGGTGAGGTAACAGGCTTCTGAGGAGAAAGAGTTATTTGCAACACTCACCACTGTCAATGTAAAAGAAACATCAAGTTGTCCTCAAAGTACATCGCCACCTTAGTCCTCGCGATGCAAGTGTAGTAGGAGTAAACATGCCGTTCAGTGAAGATTTGCATCAAAGCAGTTTAAGCACACTGCTGAAGGCAAAGCATAAAGGGAATAATCCCCACCTCAGAACACGAAATGGCCACAAAAAAAAACATAGCAGCCTCTTGAACCATTTCTCAGGAGTTAAGGCATAATGTGCTCAGGATCACAAAGTGACAGCCGCAAAGTTCCCAGTCAGTCACAGAAAACTCTATAGATGAGCTTAGTGTAAAATGCAGGCAGTCTTTTCACAACAAAATATTCTTTCCCCCGTTTTGAAGTAAAGGTGCGTTACACAGCTGTCTGAAATTCTTTCAAAGCGTAATACAGAGAGCATTGGTAAATCTAAAGATCTTAAAAAAATGACAATGAGCACGGCACACTTATTTTGGTGCTGTCTGATGGAAAGACACACTTTGAGAAATACAGCGTCAATAGGTGATAATTCATTGGAGCACAAAACGCTAGGGCTGTCCGGTGGTGAGGACACTGGTGGGGCTAAAAGGCGTAGTGCTTCATGCTTACTTGTTTCTTGTTGTCTTCTTTTCTTTTCTTTTTGATGGTAGTTTCTAACTTGTACTGGTTCTTCATGTTGATTGTAGAACATGCTTGTTTCTTGTTGGAAATGTTCCTTTCCTATAGATACCTCCGATTTTGTACATTGTGGTAGTAGCCACCATAGTTTCTTTAAGGCTGTGCCATCTCCAGGTTAACTTGTAAGTCAGGTACCTGTGGTTTGCTTGAAGCTGTAGGTTCTTCGTCACCTCGTCGCCACAAAAATGTAGTGATGAAGGTCCACACAAGAGGTAGTATTTCAAGACGCTTTATTCCATGAGGATAACAAGTAGAAAGATACAGGACAACATGTAGTTATGAAGTAGATCAGAGCCCCACCAGGAGCTGCCTGTCAGCTGCTCAGCCCATGACCAACTGTCGCTCAGTCTCTCTCAGTCCCAACATTCCGAGGCATCATCAGACTCCAACATTCTAATGAGTCAGAGCACAGGCACTGGCAGAGCAGGGCTGGTAAAACACCTTACATTATAACATGCAGGATACTACAATTTCGTCCAGGTCCTGCCCGCCTCAAAGCTTTCAGTCTCATAAGGGAGCCTCACACACTCAATCCAGGTTGTTCCCCCGCGGGGGAGGAGGCAGGGGGGGAGGGAGGGTCACTGCTCCTCCAGTTGCAAAGTTATGACATGCAGGGTGGGGGGGGATTCAGGCCGGTGGAATCTAGATCTATGGCACCGTTCACCCGATTCCACGCCGGTTCCAGGAAGATCTCCTGCCACAGGACAAAGTGAAAGAGCGGCCCGAGGCTCCTCCACAGTTTCAGAGCACTCCAAGGCATGTTTGGCAGCTTTTGTCCCCCAGGGCAGCTCCCCCTGCGATCTGCATACTCTCCGGTATGCGGGGGGATCCGCCGGGAGGTGTCGCGTTGCGGGGGGCCTTTATTGGGAGTGACTGTCAAGACCCCGGTCTAACTTCAGGACACGACCGCCCCTCCTCACCTCCGATGCGGCGTCCTCCAGCACTTCAGGTCCAGGCTTCGGCGGAAGTAAAGGCCTCCTCTAGATGGGGGTTGTATCTTGGGATCCCGGCCTCCGTTCGGCACGGGAATGACAGGAGACTGGTCGGCGCCTCCTCCGGAGCACGGAAATGTATTCGGATCCCGGAAATGTGCGGCGGATGGATGCAGGGGGTAGACAAGTCGGGAAGGAGCTCGCCGATCAAGCGGCCATTAGGCTGCGCCGCCTGGCCACGCCCCCCAGGAGATTCTGTTTTTAATGGGTTTAGCTTTTAAGTAAGCAGCAGCAAAAACAAATTGGAAAGGCTCATGTCGCCCAGAGCATATTAATATTCAACTGACTAAGCCAGCATGGTTACTCTGAATCTTTTTCATTTTAGAAATGTAGTCCTCCCGATTCTCCTTTGATTGGGGTTCTGAGTCTTTAAGAGTGACTGGCGGTGACAACTCTGAAAATGAATCTATTTGAATTGTTCTCAGTGAATTGAGAAGGAATAATTCATTTTACTATGACAGGACAAGATTTTACACCAGTCAGTGCACTTATTAGACCCGATTCACAAAGGTAAACTTACCCAAAAAGTCTAAGGGGGAGATTTACTAAGCTTTTGCCCTGTGTTTGCGTCACAAAAGTGACACAAAGCGACGTAAAATCTTTTT
Source organism: Triturus cristatus (assembly GCF_964204655.1). Classification (NCBI taxonomy): domain Eukaryota; kingdom Metazoa; phylum Chordata; class Amphibia; order Caudata; family Salamandridae; genus Triturus; species Triturus cristatus. Next base: position 789,989,759 of record NC_140581.1, on the reverse strand, counting down.
TTTTGTAATTTACTTTCCAGCACTAAACTTGTTTAGCGCTGGAAATAATGTAAAAGTAATGCAAAGCAGTGCATTGCACTGCTTCACGTTACTTTGCGCCAAGGTGGGCATACCAAGGGTGGTGCATGGGCGTTCCCATGCAACCACCCAAGGTTTCTCATGCTAAAACCAATTTACTAAAAACAGTAGATTGGGTTTAGTGTGAGAAAACTGCGCCCTTTTCAACTAGGCGCAAGGAAGGAGAAATGCTTTCAAGTCTCCTTCCTTTTCTGACTTTGTATGTGTGCTGTACCGTGCAGCACGCATACCAAGTGGGAAAAGCTTTCCCTTGTGTCGAGCATAGTATTTTGTACAGGAAGGGTATCCTTCCTGTACAAACCTATGCTGGACTCATGCACACGCCCTAGTGCTGGGGCGCTAAGGTGTGTGCATGCGCACGGCAGTTGTAATCAGTGCCAGTGCAAGGGAAAGGGGAGGATATAGCCATATCTTTGAAGATAAAGCCTCACCTGCTCCCTTCCTGTCACGCAACGCAGAGCAGCTTCGCGGCGGGCTGGGCTGCGTTACTTGACTTTTTCGTAAATCTCCTTTTAGACCTGAAGTCTAACTTTACTATTACTAAAGTTAGACTTTTGGTCTACGTTTAGACCTGAAGTCTAACTTAGACCAACATTCTAACTTTACTAGGAGTAAAGTTAGAATTTTGGTCTAAGTTTAGTCTTTTGCTCTAAACTGAGACCAAAAGTGTCACTTTACTACTTGTAAAGCTAGACTTTAGATCTAAACTTAGAATTCAAGCCTAAAGTTTATCTTTGTGAATCGGGCCTGATCGTTTATTCTGCTGAGGGTCACAGGTCTCTGCACTCAGATTGCACATAAAAATATTGTTTAATTTCGATCTCACAAGTTGTAAAGTCCAATAACCCTGGATAAAGCACACGGAGACAGCAGCTTGAAGGCTCCACGTCTTTATTGGAGAGGTAGAGCGGAGCACTGTGACAGGCTGCTCTCGCTAACTGCAATTCCGAGCATCCTCACTACCCACGTCACTACATCCACAATGCATTGCGGATGTATGACACGCGAGGAGAACTGGAATGCAACACCACACATCTTCCCCCTTTACAACACTGATAATAAGGTAGGTAACAACCAGGCTGAGAGGAACACTGGTTAAAACAGATAGGTAGTAACGTTGTTGCCAAGACGAATGTAAACCAATGCGAGGGACCAAGGTCCAATAAATACAGGGTGAGAGTACACAGCGTGCATAAATAGGAATGAGCACAATGAGCAATTCCTAATAAATAATTGTATAATAAATAAGTGATAAGAATCCAGTAAATGCAGGATAACTGTAAACAGCGACAATAAATAAGTACGTGCAGGTGGAACAATTCCCTAGTAAATAACAGTGGAATAAATAAATGGTTAAAAAGGGTTTTCAGCATAAAACATGGTTACCGACTTAGAATATACAGCATGACACAGTTCAAGTAGGTAGCATGTCAAATTCATCATATTTTTTTGGTAACACAATCGTCCTATCCCTTCGGGTGAGTTTAGGAGATGAATAGTGTGAGTGTACCTCTCTTTCCGGGGATCCCACCTCAGGTTCGGTAACCTCCTCCTCGTTAGTGTCTTCATCATAAGAACTTGTTACGTCTAGATTGTCAATTACACTAGGTTCAGGATGAGGTGTGCTGGGTGTGTGACTTGAATTGTCTGTTTTCACAGACTCATGGGAACTGCTTAGTGCTTTGCTGGATGATAGTTCCCTGTTGTTAGCAGTGGACCCTAGGCTTTCTACCTCGGACCACCACCACCCATCGTTTCCCTTTGTATTTCCAAAATCCTTCTCCCACCATAAAACTTTATTGTATTTTGCCATTCTTGCCAGAGACCATCTTTTCCCATTACTTAGCATAGTAGAGCGGGAATAGATCTCCTTGATCTGTTGAGTCTCACTGAACTTACTGCTGCCTTTCCTGCACATAGTGCCTAATTTGACTCTGACCCAATCCCCCACATTTAAGGAAACGTCTTTCACCTCATGTTTATTGTCGTAGTACTCCTTATATATTTTCTGTGCTTTCTCAAGGTTGCTTTTTACTATGGAAGGGGACCACCTGCTTTGTAATTTGAGGTTCATCCATACATTATTTTGTCTGTTGTATGGCTCCCTTCCACATAAGATCTTAAAAGGACTGTATCCTGTCAGGGTGGGCGTTATGCGATATGCCCATACCGTCTTCTCCAACTCCATTTCCCAATTTTTTCCTGCGTTTATGGCTGCTTGGATCGAGCCCATGATGACACAGTTGAACCGTTCCGCCAATCCATTGCCCGCTGGGTGGTACACCGGGGTGTGCTTTTCCTTAATTCCATTCCTCTTCATGAAAGCAGTCAGTTTATCCGATGTGAATTGTGTGTCATTGTTGCACATAATGCTCTTAGGGATACCTTCGCGCAAAAATGTGCTAGTTAAGAATGCTATAATTTCTGAAGTGTCCATTTTCTCACAAACTTCCACTTCTGGCCATTTAGAGTATCGATCAATTAGTACAATGATATATTTCGCCACACCCCATGAGTCTAGAACGAGACCTAGGATGTCGATCGAGAGTTCTTCCCAGGGATTTTCTGGGTTGCGGTACTCCCCCAGTGGCGGCCTCAACATGACTAATGATTTGTCGGTGTTAGCACACTGGACGCATGCTCTTACAATTTTTTCGATCTCGTTGTCAATGCCAGGCCACCAGTAGGATGACTTCACTTCCCTCTTTGATTTGATGATACCAAGGTGTCCACCGTGCAATATGTCGAGGATGCATGCTCTCAGGGCTTCCGGAGGGATCACCTTGTCTTCCCTCATAAGAAACATCGCATTATCACTATTAGATAATTCTTCTCGTAGTTCCCAATATTTCTTTTGCTCCTCTTTCAAGTTCTTTTTTTCAGGCCATCCTTGCGTCACAAAAAGTTTGATTGATTTCAATGTTGTGTCTTTGTCATTAGCTGATTTCCAATCCTGAGCGCTTATAACATCTTCTTTATCTTCAATAAATGCTACCCTGTAATCTTCCCATTCATTGTGTAGGACTTCTGCTTCACCTACTGGAGAACGGCTTAAGTAATCTGCAACTTTGTTCTTCTTTCCCGGCAGATACTCTACATCATAGACAAAATCCAGTAATCTCAACGTCATTTTAGCAATGCGGGGGTGGCTTTGATGTTTCCACTGGATGTGAGGATCTTCACTAAAGATTTATGGTCAGTCCTGATTCTAAATTTTTGGCCCCATAAGTACTGTCTGAACTTTTCCATGCCCCAGATGGACGCCAACATCTCTTTCTCGATTACTGAAAACTTTTCTTCACAGGGGGTGAGAGAACACGATGCAAATCCTATGGTTCTTTCTATCCCTTCTTCCAACAATTGAGATAGGACAGCCCCTACGCCTTTCTCACTTGCATCTGTAGTTAGAATGTTCGGAGCTGACATATCGAAACCCTGTAGAGGTATCACATCACAGATGTCATTCTTGATCCTTTTGAATTCTCGGTTAGTGTCTGCGTTCCATATGAAGGCACTTTTTTCCTTAAGAATCTGGCGCATACTGTGGGTCTTGGTGGCGAAGTTCTTCACGAACTTGTTGTAGAATTCTTCAAGTCCTAGAAATGATCTTACATCGTCCTTCAATCTTCGTTCCGGAGCAGACTTGATGGCATCAATGATGTCTTTCTCGGGCGCTATTCCATTTTCACTAATTTCATGACCTAAGTACGACACAGAACGGAGGCCAAATTTACATTTGCCTAGTTCTGCTGTAAGTCCATTTGTCGATAGTATCTTTAAGACTTCCTTAAGTTTATGGTCATGTTCAGATTTGTCTTTTCCCATGATGAGTATATCATCCTGGAAGTTCAAGATGCCTCTTATGTTCCTGAACAGTTTGTGCATCAATTTCTGGAACACTGCAGCTGCAGACGCTAGCCCAAAAGGTAGATGTCTGAATCTGTAGCATCTGTAAGGCGTAATGAATGAAGTCAACTTTCTGCACAAAGGGTGGAGGGATATTTGGGGGAAGGCTGCTGTCAAATCTACAGTGGAGAACCACTTTGCCCCTTTAGTTTGCGCTAACATCTCATTTATCTTGGGTAAGGGAAATTTGTCCACAAAATGTTTTTATTCAGCTCCGTCAAGTCTATGCACAAACGCACCTTGCCATTCTGCTTCCATGCTACTACCAAGAGCGCCAACCATTCTGCACTTTCGATAGGTTCAATAATACAATTTTTTCAAGATGGTCCAACTCAAGCTGTACCGCCTCCCCGGTGTAGAATGGTATATTGACCCTTCTTTTAACATTATTTTATGTGTAAACTTTGAAAGTTTCCCTATGGTCCCTCCGAAACATCAGGGAACTCCCTTTTTAACTCATTGTCTTCTAATGTTGACGGGTTGCTTGTCAGAAGTACTTGGTCTTCCCCGCTGGGGTTTAGTGTGATGCCCAAAGCCCCTTAGTCAACCCACCCCAGGACGGAAAGCCCCTTTTCCGTAACGTGCAACTTCCCTGTGGTTTCACTTCCTTTGAACTCAAATCTTAGTTGTATAAACCCCACCATGGGGATCTTCTCTCCTGTGAATGTGACTGGATGTACATCAGTAGGGTGTAGATGTTTTCCTATGACTCTTGCAAAATCATTTTCCCACACACTCTTCTGAATTATGGTGTACAGCGAGCCTGAGTCCGCCACTATGGATGTGTGCACACCTCCAATATTCACTACACAGGACGTTTTTTTTCATAGTGTTATCGATGCCCATGACATGTTCATCTATGCACAACACACAATCTTCATTGACACCATCATCCTCATCTTTGGAGTCTGTCTCATACAATATGCATTTTACTGTGACGTTGCGTGGTTTTCTTCTGCACTTTACCAAAGTGTCCTACTACGCCACAAAAAGAGCATTTTGTATGAAACGCTGGGCAGTTTCTGTCATGTCCAATCTACAAAAAGGAGCTAAAGGGGCAGAGAACAGGTCATCCCCCACTCAATCCATTGTATACAACAAGGACCTGTTCACACTGTGAACGGATATTTCATACATCCGTATTGATTGCCATAAGCGTTAGACTCTCATTTGTAGCTTGCGATTCTATCGTCTAAGCTATTCTACGGTGTAGTTCACTAAAAGAAAGAAAAAGAAATTTTGCCTACGAGGTAAGTAAAAATGACTGTCTATGTATAGTAACCTTATGTCTCCACCGCCCACATGTAGTGAAAAAAGAAGTGAAAAGGAGTGTTGGTGCCTCACGGTAGCGCCACCACAGAGGGTTAAGCAGGATGGTACTCGCCTGCTACCTCAATTTCTCATCATCAGCTACCAACACTCCAAAAGCAAGAAAATGTGTCTAATGCTAGTGATTAACTATATAGGTGCTAGGGTGTGTAGTTTAAGAAAGAAAAGGAAACAGGAACTGTGCTATAATGTGTGCACCGTCTCAAAACCCCTAAGTGATATATACTAATATCAGAAAAAGAGCTAAATCACACTGGCTTGCATACTTTATTCTAAGCTGCGTGATAGCTCGTATGTTAAAATGCCGACATGTTTCGTTACCATTGGACAACACTCACGGCAACTTCTTCAGGGCGTGGGGTCTGTTCGTTTTTCCCTGCACCTCTATTTGTCGTTTAAAAACAATTCTGTGGGAGACAAAAGAGAATATACACACACACAACAACACAAAACAAAACTGGGTTGGTAACCTGTTAAAAATAGGGCGATTGTCCTATGTATAGTCTTATAGAACCCCCATATGGCATATATTTATGTTGATGATCAGTATTACCAGCAACCACCACCTCCCCAATCCACGTTTCAACCTAGGGGACGGGGAGGTCGCCAACAGGGCAGGAGGACACCTAACAACTGGACGTTCGATAATACGAGCAGCGAAGATGATGAAACTGGTGCTCAAACAACAACTTCTAACCCCAGGGTCAGGTTCAATCCCCAAGATAGAACCAACGAGGACCTAGGAGCTATGTTTAGGGTTTTTTTAGGTCAACAAACACTAAACACGGGAGATCAGAGGGGGAACAACTACAGAGGCCGGGGACGGGGCCGGGCCCGGCAGAACCCGAACTCAACCTGGCAGGCCTTCTCCCCCAGGATTACCCGCAGCAGAGGCAGAACACCCCTATAATTGCTAAGGTTAACAACATTGTGGTCAATCTTTCTCATTATCCCCTTACAGAGGCGGAAACCGCTATACTTAACAAGGGGTTGGGATTTGTCCCTACCCCGCGCCATGATGGGTTCCAACTCCGGGCGGAACTGTACGGGCTAATGAGGAAGATAAAACTTAAAAAGTTTTTCGCCGGGAAGGAAAAGGAGGACGTATCCAATTTTTGTACAAATTTGCGGCGCCCTTCTCAGTTTTGCCCCCCTGGCAATACAACAGGCCCAGAGACTGTGGTGTTTGAACAAAAGATCTTACAAGAGATTGGTCAAATTGAACAAAGCATGCAGACTGCGGATTACAGCAATATGAGTTCTAGAGACTGGCAGGCATTGACAAGCCTACAAAACAACCAAACAATCACCATTAAGCCAGCCGATAAAGGCGGGGCGGTCGTAGTGATGGACACTCTTGACTACGACACAGAGGTGGCTAGGCTTTTGGGGAACCGCTGCAATTATAGACCTCTAGCGCGGGACCCTACCAATGACTTGCAGGCAACCATTATCCAACTGGTAACCGAGGCTAAAGAAAAGAAATGGGTTACGTATAGGGAAGCCGAATTCCTGATTAACACAAAACCGAGAATGCCGGCATTCTATATTGTACCCAAAATCCATAAAAAACAACAGCCCCCGCCCGGACGACCGATTGTCTCCGGCATCCAGTCGCTACTAGAACCTCTATCCCAGTTTGCAGACTTTTTCCTAAGGGAATGTGTCATCACCCAACCCTCATATGTCCAGGACACCACGGACGTGTTGAGAATTCTGGAGAATGTCTCTTATAATCCAACAAACCAATTTCTTGTCACCATCGACATAGAGTCGCTGTATACCAGCATCCCTCAGGAGGCCACGCTGGTGGCAGCGGCGCGTGCCCTGAGGGACTCTGAATGGTTTTATGACTGCCCCCAAACCTTCGTCCTCCAATGCATAGAAATTGCATTAACCCAAAATTTCTTCTCATGTAAAGATCAGATATATCTCCAAGTGTCGGGGACTTCGATGGGGGCTACATTCGCCCGCAGTCTGGCCTGCATTTATGTGGGCCAGTTCGAAGCCTACCACATCAATACAGACACTAATCTCTTCCAGAGGAACATTGTCCTCTGGAAGAGATATATAGACGATATACTTTGTATATGGGAAGGGACCGAGGAAGAACTAAATGATTTCCTTGCTTGGCTCAATGGCTTGGACGAGTGCTTAAAGTTCACCTGGGAAATAAGTAAAACTAGAGCAGTCTATTTGGATTTGGACATCCTATCTGAGGGCGATAGGCTGGTGACCACGGTCCACCATAAATCAACGGACAAAAATTCTCTCTTACATTACAGCTCCTACCACCCGAGGGCCCTCCATGACAATTTGCCCGTGGGACAGTTTCTAAGATATCGCCGAAACTGTTCCACCACACAGGAATACTCTGCACAATCAAATATCTTGGCTATTAAGCTACAGGATCGAGCTTACCCAAGGAAGGTCATAAGACAGGCAAAAAAACGAGCATATAACACCCCCCGTGCAGCCCTGTTGGAAAAGACCAAAAAGGAAAAAGGTGAATGTATCCCAGTGGTCACCACTTTCGGACCACTTTCCACAAAAATAAGGCAAATCATTCGGAGGCACTGGTATCTCCTTAGTACCACCAATATGCAGATGCCTCCTCCTCGTTTCGCATTCAAAAGGTCTGTGAATATTCGGGACCGGCTGGTCCACACTAGACCCAAAATAAGTCCACGCGAAACCAACATCCCCTCCGGGCATTACCCATGTGGTAATTGCTCCGTGTGCGCATTTACATCAGCAACCAAAAGTGTTACTCTTAAAAACAACAAGACCTGGTTTCTAAACAAATTTAGCAACTGTAACACCTCGCATGTAATTTACAGACTGACATGCCCCTGTGAGCTTCACTACATCGGCCTTACCACCAGGAAGGTAAAAACAAGAATACAGGAACATCTGAGCACACTCCATGCTGGCAAATTGAGCACCAAATTGGTGCAACATTTTCAAACGCAAAAACATACTGCCCAAGAAGTGCGCTGGGTAGTCCTTGAAAGAGTCACAGGGGATCAATTCAATATTGAATCCAGACTGAATAATAGGGAAGCACGGTGGATTTATCAAGAGGGAGTGGACCAGAATGGACTAAATGACCTTATAGAATGGAGCAAGGTGATTGCATGATCTATTATGAAAATTCATGGTCATAGAGATTATACCAGCAGTGTAACGAGTAAACATGTAGCATATGGCATTAATGAGTCACTAGTGCCAGTAACGCAATTCTAGTATATTCAAACCTTGACCGTTGAGTTATCATCGTTGTTGCCTGCTACCTGACACTGTAGGTTCATTATTTTTCGCCTTTACCTGTGAGAAAATCACATTTGGATACACACCTGTGGGAATATCCTAGTAAATACATCACTTTGGATACTCGACAAAGTAAGCACGCCAATAAATACAGATAGACACAACATGATATTCCCCATTGCAAAATGGCAATCCCACTTTTTGTACCACATCGAGTCTCTTTTTACACCATATCGAGCATTGCATCTTAATGGGACGAGCGTAGACTGATTAGATGATACATAATTCGTGCAATGGATTGGCTAGGCAGGTATAATATTGAGTAAAACTAACAGTGAAGTACATTTTCACGGCAAGCCTATCTTTCATTGCCCATTCCAAAATGGCGCCCCTCTTTCACTATATCGAGCTCTGTTGCTAGCGTAGTCGAATCACGTGGTACGCGCTATTACGCTTTTAAACAGCGCCGTGGAACGACCGTGTTGTTCCTGGGCTGAGTAAACGCCAGTTACGAACAGTTGCACGGTGAGTGTTGAAAGACAGTGTGAATTTTGGGGAATCGGACTCGAGACAGGTTAACGAGAGGAGATTTAAATATACCGAGGTTGGAATACAAAAAGAGGTAGTGTGGATAAGGTTGTCCCCTTGGAGGGGAACATCATCATCATTTTTTTAAAGAGGATGTTGAAAGAGAGGTACCCATTAATGATTTTCCCAGATGTAGAGGCACCACCTGAGACGGGAGGGGGACACACCCGTATTACCTACGAATGAGATATCAAAACGGGAGTAAGAATGCATTGCTCATTATGTATTATACATTACAGACTCACGTTTGGAGTGGAACAAGTGGTGCCTTGAACGCGCACACAGAGCCGCAAGGTCCCAAGGGTAAAGGTATGCCCATGGTGGGCTACATCCTGGTAAATATATGCCATATGGGGGTTCTATAAGACTATACATAGGACAATCGCCCTATTTTTAACAGGTTACCAACCCAGTTTTGTTTTGTGTTGTTGTGTGTGTGTATATTCTCTTTTGTCTCCCACAGAATTGTTTTTAAACGACAAATAGAGGTGCAGGGAAAAACGAACAGACCCCACGCCCTGAAGAAGTTGCCGTGAGTGTTGTCCAATGGTAACGAAACATGTCGGCATTTTAACATACGAGCTATCACGCAGCTTAGAATAAAGTATGCAAGCCAGTGTGATTTAGCTCTTTTTCTGATATTAGTATATATCACTTAGGGGTTTTGAGACGGTGCACACATTATAGCACAGTTCCTGTTTCCTTTTCTTTCTTAAACTACACACCCTAGCACCTATATAGTTAATCACTAGCATTAGACACATTTTCTTGCTTTTGGAGTGTTGGTAGCTGATGATGAGAAATTGAGGTAGCAGGCGAGTACCATCCTGCTTAACCCTCTGTGGTGGCGCTACCGTGAGGCACCAACACTCCTTTTCACTTCTTTTTTCACTACATGTGGGCGGTGGAGACATAAGGTTACTATACATAGACAGTCATTTTTACTTACCTCGTAGGCAAAATTTCTTTTTCTTTCTTTTAGTGAACTACACCGTAGAATAGCTTAGACGATAGAATCGCAAGCTACAAATGAGTGTCTAACGCTTATGGCAATCAATACGGATGTATGAAATATCCGTTCACAGTGTGAACAGGTCCTTGTTGTATACAATGGATTGAGTGGGGGATGACCTGTTCTCTGCCCCTTTAGCTCCTTTTTGTAGATTGGTCTTGAGAACGGCAGCTTAGCCGTGAGAGCTTTTTAAGAATATTTTCATCTTGCACACGAGGCACAGCACAGCACTACATAGCTCGGTTGGTCGCCTGTAGGTAGTCTTTATCTAGATAATAGGACACCCTTCCCTTTCTCCTTTTTCTCCCTCCACCAGTATACACGTCATCACGGTGTGAGATGGACAAGTTTTGTCTAGCCTTCACTGACGAACACATTGCATCCATATTATCAGGCCCTTCCCTCCTGCCCAATGCACCCCTTGATGGGACAACTTCAGCTAGGGAAGAATGGGAAAAACTGTCGAATACCAGAAAACGACAAATAAGAATTGCACTCCATGGAGCGCTCATGACGGAATATCTAAGAGCAGGAGCAGCACCAGCCAGTCTCCTAGTGCGTATTGAGCCTAAGATCTTTTTAGAAGACAAGAGATTCCGGATGGACTGGAGCTATATAGCTAATAAGTGCACCCGGGACTGGCTTGTCTTGATAATCAATACAGCTAAGCGACTCAGTGATGAACTCCTTAAAGAAATCTTGGATATAGAGGAAACCCTAAAAGCGGACACCACCATCACTGATACGAAAGAACAACTAGCTAGGATCCAAAATGACCTCGGGGAATATCAGGCATATATGGTCAATCAAAAGATTAAAGGCTTAAAGCGCAACCTAGAGAGATTCAGTCATGAGTGGGCTTTTCCCTATGTTGAAGATCAGTATTACCAGCAACCACCACCTCCCCAATCCACGTTTCAACCTAGGGGACGGGGAGGTCGCCAACAGGGCAGGAGGACACCTAACAACTGGACGTTCGATAATACGAGCAGCGAAGATGATGAAACTGGTGCTCAAACAACAACTTCTAACCCCAGGGTCAGGTTCAATCCCCAAGATAGAACCAACGAGGACCTAGGAGCTATGTTTAGGGTTTTTTTAGGTCAACAAACACTAAACACGGGAGATCAGAGGGGGAACAACTACAGAGGCCGGGGACGGGGACGGGGCCGGGCCCGGCAGAACCCGAACTCAACCTGGCAGGCCTTCTCCCCCAGGATTACCCGCAGCAGAGGCAGAACACCCCTATAATTGCTAAGGTTAACAACATTGTGGTCAATCTTTCTCATTATCCCCTTACAGAGGCGGAAACCGCTATACTTAACAAGGGGTTGGGATTTGTCCCTACCCCGCGCCATGATGGGTTCCAACTCCGGGCGGAACTGTACGGGCTAATGAGGAAGATAAAACTTAAAAAGTTTTTCGCCGGGAAGGAAAAGGAGGACGTATCCAATTTTTGTACAAATTTGCGGCGCCCTTCTCAGTTTTGCCCCCCTGGCAATACAACAGGCCCAGAGACTGTGGTGTTTGAACAAAAGATCTTACAAGAGATTGGTCAAATTGAACAAAGCATGCAGACTGCGGATTACAGCAATATGAGTTCTAGAGACTGGCAGGCATTGACAAGCCTACAAAACAACCAAACAATCACCATTAAGCCAGCCGATAAAGGCGGGGCGGTCGTAGTGATGGACACTCTTGACTACGACACAGAGGTGGCTAGGGTTTTGGGGAACCGCTGCAATTATAGACCTCTAGCGCGGGACCCTACCAATGACTTGCAGGCGACCATTATCCAACTGGTAACCGAGGCTAAAGAAAAGAAATGGGTTACGTATAGGGAAGCCGAATTCCTGATTAACACAAAACCGAGAATGCCGGCATTCTATATTGTACCCAAAATCCATAAAAAACAACAGCCCCCGCCCGGACGACCGATTGTCTCCGGCATCCAGTCGCTACTAGAACCTCTATCCCAGTTTGCAGACTTTTTCCTAAGGGAATGTGTCATCACCCAACCCTCATATGTCCAGGACACCACGGACGTGTTGAGAATTCTGGAGAATGTCTCTTATAATCCAACAAACTAATTTCTTGTCACCATCGACATAGAGTCGCTGTATACCAGCATCCCTCAGGAGGCCACGCTGGTGGCAGCGGCGCGTGCCCTGAGGGACTCTGAATGGTTTTATGACTGCCCCCAAACCTTCGTCCTCCAATGCATAGAAATTGCATTAACCCAAAATTTCTTCTCATGTAAAGATCAGATATATCTCCAAGTGTCGGGGACTTCGATGGGGGCTACATTCGCCCCCAGTCTGGCCTGCATTTATGTGGGCCAGTTCGAAGCCTACCACATCAATACAGACACTAATCTCTTCCAGAGGAACATTGTCCTCTGGAAGAGATATATAGACGATATACTTTGTATATGGGAAGGGACCGAGGAAGAACTAAATGATTTCCTTGCTTGGCTCAATGGCTTGGACGAGTGCTTAAAGTTCACCTGGGAAATAAGTAAAACTAGAGCAGTCTATTTGGATTTGGACATCCTATCTGAGGGCGATAGGCTGGTGACCACGGTCCACTATAAATCAACGGACAAAAATTCTCTCTTACATTACAGCTCCTACCACCCGAGGGCCCTCCGTGACAATTTGCCCGTGGGACAGTTTCTAAGATATCGCCGAAACTGTTCCACCACACAGGAATACTCTGCACAATCAAATATCTTGGCTATTAAGCTACAGGATCGAGCTTACCCAAGGAAGGTCATAAGACAGGCAAAACAACGAGCATATAACACCCCCCGTGCAGCCCTGTTGGAAAAGACCAAAAAGGAAAAAGGTGAATGTATCCCAGTGGTCACCACTTTCGGACCACTTTCCACAAAAATAAGGCAAATCATTCGGAGGCACTGGTATCTCCTTAGTACCACCAATATGCAGATGCCTCCTCCTCGTTTCGCATTCAAAAGGTCTGTGAATATTCGGGACCGGCTGGTCCACACTAGACCCAAAATAAGTCCACGCGAAACCAACATCCCCTCCGGGCATTACCCATGTGGTAATTGCTCCGTGTGCGCATTTACATCAGCAACCAAAAGTGTTACTCTTAAAAACAACAAGACCTGGTTTCTAAACAAATTTAGCAACTGTAACACCTCGCATGTAATTTACAGACTGACATGCCCCTGTGAGCTTCACTACATCGGCCTTACCACCAGGAAGGTAAAAACAAGAATACAGGAACATCTGAGCACACTCCGTGCAGGCAAATTGAGCACCAAATTGGTGCAACATTTTCAAACGCAAAAACATACTGCCCAAGAAGTGCGCTGGGTAGTCCTTGAAAGAGTCACAGGGGATCAATTCAATATTGAATCCAGACTGAATAATAGGGAAGCACGGTGGATTTATCAAGAGGGAGTGGACCAGAATGGACTAAATGACCTTATAGAATGGAGCAAGGTGATTGCATGATCTATTATGAAAATTCATGGTCATAGAGATTATACCAGCAGTGTAACGAGTAAACATGTAGCATATGGCATTAATGAGTCACTAGTGCCAGTAACGCAATTCTAGTATATTCAAACCTTGACCGTTGAGTTATCATCGTTGTTGCCTGCTACCTGACACTGTAGGTTCATTATTTTTCGCCTTTACCTGTGAGAAAATCACATTTGGATACACACCTGTGGGAATATCCTAGTAAATACATCACTTTGGATACTCGACAAAGTAAGCACGCCAATAAATACAGATAGACACAACATGATATTCCCCATTGCAAAATGGCAATCCCACTTTTTGTACCACATCGAGTCTCTTTTTACACCATATCGAGCATTGCATCTTAATGGGACGAGCGTAGACTGATTAGATGATACATAATTCGTGCAATGGATTGGCTAGGCAGGTATAATATTGAGTAAAACTAACAGTGAAGTACATTTTCACGGCAAGCCTATCTTTCATTGCCCATTCCAAAATGGCGCCCCTCTTTCACTATATCGAGCTCTGTTGCTAGCGTAGTCGAATCACGCGGTACGCGCTATTACGCTTTTAAACAGCGCCGTGGAACGACCGTGTTGTTCCTGGGCTGAGTAAACGCCAGTTACGAACAGTTGCACGGTGAGTGTTGAAAGACAGTGTGAATCTTGGGGAATCGGACTCGAGACAGGTTAACGAGAGGAGATTTAAATATACCGAGGTTGGAATACAAAAAGAGGTAGTGTGGATAAGGTTGTCCCCTTGGAGGGGAACATCATCATCATTTTTTTAAAGGGGATGTTGAAAGAGAGGTACCCATTAATGATTTTCCCAGATGTAGAGGCACCACCTGAGACGGGAGGGGGACACACCCGTATTACCTACGAATGAGATATCAAAACGGGAGTAAGCATGCATTGCTCATTATGTATTATACATTACAGACTCACGTTTGGAGTGGAACAAGTGGTGCCTTGAACGCGCACACAGAGCCGCAAGGTCCCAAGGGTAAAGGTATGCCCATGGTGGGCTACATCCTGGTAAATATATGCCATATGGGGGTTCTATAAGACTATACATAGGACAATCGCCCTATTTTTAACAGGTTACCAACCCAGTTTTGTTTTGTGTTGTTGTGTGTGTGTATATTCTCTTTTGTCTCCCACAGAATTGTTTTTAAACGACAAATAGAGGTGCAGGGAAAAACGAACAGACCCCACGCCCTGAAGAAGTTGCCGTGAGTGTTGTCCAATGGTAACGAAACATGTCGGCATTTTAACATACGAGCTATCACGCAGCTTAGAATAAAGTATGCAAGCCAGTGTGATTTAGCTCTTTTTCTGATATTAGTATATATCACTTAGGGGTTTTGAGACGGTGCACACATTATAGCACAGTTCCTGTTTCCTTTTCTTTCTTAAACTACACACCCTAGCACCTATATAGTTAATCACTAGCATTAGACACATTTTCTTGCTTTTGGAGTGTTGGTAGCTGATGATGAGAAATTGAGGTAGCAGGCGAGTACCATCCTGCTTAACCCTCTGTGGTGGCGCTACCGTGAGGCACCAACACTCCTTTTCACTTCTTTTTTCACTACATGTGGGCGGTGGAGACATAAGGTTACTATACATAGACAGTCATTTTTACTTACCTCGTAGGCAAAATTTCTTTTTCTTTCTTTTAGTGAACTACACCGTAGAATAGCTTAGACGATAGAATCGCAAGCTACAAATGAGTGTCTAACGCTTATGGCAATCAATACGGATGTATGAAATATCCGTTCACAGTGTGAACAGGTCCTTGTTGTATACAACAGTTTCTGTCATGTGCCATGTTCTTCTGGCTACCACATCTATAACAACAAGTTATTTTATTATTGATACTTCTGCTAGGTTCAGCATACTTTCTCATTGGCTTTTTATTACTTATCTTCTCTGTGCTGGTAGTACTTCTGCCACTAGCACCCTTCCTGTCCGAAACTTTACACACAGTAGGGCTACTCTCCTTATCTTTTTGCTCATCCCATCCTCGTTGCCACTTTGTAAAGTCCAATAACCCTGGATAAAGCACACAGAGACAGCAGCTTGAAGGTTCCACGTCTTTATTGGAAAGGGAGAGCAGAGCGCTGTGACAGGCTGTTCTCGCTAACTGTAATTCCGAGCATCCTCACTACCCACATCAGTACATCCACAATGCATTGCGGATGTATGATGGGGTAGGAGAACTGGAATGCAACACTACACAAGTCCTCTCAGCCTCTGGAATAATTTTTCAACCCATGTTCACTGTTGCACTTTGAAGAACACAATTCATGGAAATCCCGGAGCACTAATTAGGTCTCGCCTGACCCAGCGCATGCGCTGGTCTGGCAAGACTTATTGAGAGGGCTCCAAAAAGTGCTACCAGGCCAGCCTAGAGCTACAGTGCATGTGCGCGGGCGCGCGCGCCGCGCTTTACTGCGATTACTGCGGCCGCTTTGATGTTTGATCGTGACCGCGATCACATTCACTTTCGCGGCCGCACGGCCGCTTTGCATAGCCAATAGGTCTCGCTTTTGGGACCTTATAAGTATTTAGTTATGCAACTGTTGCATAGCTAAACACTTATAAGGTCCCAAAGGCGAGACCTATTGGCTATGCCAATGCTTGTTTTTATTGCTACTAAGCTCAGTTCTGGAGGTCAGCTTGGGGCACTCCAGTGACCACGGTGTACAGTTCAGTGAAGCACCACTTTCTTCTTTATTATCTTGCAGAACCACCCAATATTCAAATGCATATTTGTGTCAGTAAGGTAATGATATGACCAGCCTCACTAGAAGGCTCAGTAATATAATGTCCACGTAGACAATGGGCACTTATGTCTCAGCAGACGGTGTCTCTGACAATGTACTTTGGTTTCTGGACGTTTGGCGGTTTCCAGGTGTGTATGCATAGTGGGGTATGCAGTTGACAGTGTGCCTTGCTGTTTTAAACTGTGTCTTATAGGGGTTGTCACTGTCCTGCTGCATACAAGTTTATCGGTTTACGTAGCAAACTCTTGCAACACCCCAAACCCCAGAGATGTATCATTATCACTGTGCTATCCAGAGACTTATCACACCAATCCTTTACCTGGCCCTAGCCTGCAATGCCACATCTCAGTGTTGCCCTCTTCCAGTGCAGGAGTGTGCTACAGCACTGGCCATGAATGTCTATTCATCTTGCTGTGTGCAGATTTAGTTCAAGTTCTGCATGCATTGAATGTAATTTACAAATACGCATCTTATGGCATCGAAAGAAACTCAGTGGGCAGCATTACTAACTTTGACCCACTGTTCCCTTTCACATACTCCTGCTCTTGCTCTTCCCTCATACTTGACCATGAAAGTATTGGAATATGACATGGGACTCCTGCACCTTACCCTCTGATTTGCGCCAGTGACTCTCCCCTTGTCTCCAGAGCTGCTGTGTTTGGTTCCTTGCTCGTCCTGTCTCCCGCCGCCGCTCCAACATCCATAGCGGCCGCGGAGTGGAGACAGGACTGCATTACCCAGTGACCCCAGCGGCAGGAAGGCGCTGCCGACGCCGTTTTCGCGCCAAGGAGGCGCATAAGAGAATCTTCCAAACCCGGCAGAGAGGGCTACTGCACCTTACCCTCTGATTTGCGCCAGTGACTCTCCCCTTGTCTCCAGAGCTGCTGTGTTTGGTTCCTTGCTCGTCCTGTCTCCCGCCGCCGCTCCAACATCCATAGCGGCCGCGGAGTGGAGACAGGACTGCATTACCCAGTGACCCCAGCGGCAGGAAGGCGCTGCCGACGCCGTTTTCGCGCCAAGGAGGCGCATAAGAGAATCTTCCAAACCCGGCAGAGCGGGCTCCTGCACCTTACCCTCTGATTTGCGCCAGTGACTCTCCCCTTGTCTCCAGAGCTGCTGTGTTTGGTTCCTTGCTCGTCCTGTCTCCCGCCGCCGCTCCAACATCCATAGCGGCCGCGGAGTGGAGACAGGACTGCATTACCCAGTGACCCCAGCGGCAGGAAGGCGCTGCCGACGCCGTTTTCGCGCCAAGGAGGCGCATAAGAGAATCTTCCAAACCCGGCAGAGCGGGCTCCTGCACCTTACCCTCTGATTTGCGCCAGTGACTCTCCCCTTGTCTCCAGAGCTGCTGTGTTTGGTTCCTTGCTCGTCCTGTCTCCCGCCGCCGCTCCAACATCCATAGCGGCCGCGGAGTGGAGACAGGACTGCATTACCCAGTGACCCCAGCGGCAGGAAGGCGCTGCCGACGCCGTTTACGCGCCAAGGAGGCGCATAAGAGAATCTTCCAAACCCGGCAGAGCGGGCTCCTGCACCTTACCCTCTGATTTGCGCCAGTGACTCTCCTCTTGTCTCCAGAGCTGCTGTGTTTGGTTCCTTGCTCGTCCTGTCTCCCGCCGCCGCTCCAACATCCATAGCGGCCGCGGAGTGGAGACAGGACTGCATTACCCAGTGACCGTCAGGGGCAGACAGAGGCAGGGCTGGGCCACCCCCTTTATATTTTGTGATAAGACCACTTTCGCAAGGTACAGTGACATTTACATTTGTTGGGACTATTAGTGTTGCTGCTGCAAGTTGTGGATTGAAGTTTGTTGCACAATATTGTGCACTACATACCCTATCATCCCAGGATTATTGGTGAATCACAGACTTGTGTTGATATACAATCCTTACTAATTTGTGTTTTAAATAAGGGTTGTGTCGTGGTCTATTCTTGTTTACTTTTTAGTGTACGTAATGTTTAAATAACTGCAATCATTTCATAGTAAGTGCCATTTTAACTTTAACGGGCTGTTTTTGTTTGTCAAATATTTTATCTATTGTATTCTCAGGCGACATGTCCAAGCCAACTGGGACCCCCCGCCCCATTGTATCGACACTTGATAATTACTTGGTCAAAGTTGTAGACAAGATCAACAAGGAACGGAGATTATCTCTGGGTCTAGCTAGTAACGACAGACCGGAGACAACGAGCCAATCAGTTCCTGCTGAGATCTGCCCTTTTGATGATATCCAAGTCTTGGCCCCTATAGTCTCTCCAGTGAGGGAGGGTAATTGTGTTATTGAGCCAATTCAGGTCTCCCCGATAGAAGCTGATGTCGCAGGGGTATCTGATACTTTTAGGTCTTCCAACGATATCGTTGTTGTGACCCCCGTGGTCCCTAATATACATAGGGTGTTAAGATCAGGGTCACATCTTAACAGACCGTTTTTTTCTAAAAAAGGGGACCGGAAAAGAAAAAAGAACATTGTTTCTGTCTCCAACACAGGCCCCTCTGAACATATTTGTTCCAACAATGAGGTTCATTCTACCCATTTGACATTAGCTCCCGACCAGCTCGAGCTGCTAATTGGTATGATTGATAGTAAGTTAAATAATATCATCATACCTCTTTTAGATAAACTTGAGGTTTTATCTAGGGAAGTGAGCAGATTAGGCGAATTGGTACAATCCGGTTTAAACTCTAACAATAGCCCCCAATTGCCCGCTGTGGCAAATGGGAATGTAGGCTTGACCGGTAAAAGTATGCAACCCCCTAATAAGCAATTTAGTAGTGGCCAGCTATGTGCGGGCACTAATACTTCCACACAGTCAAAGAGTAGGATTATTCCCGCTACTGAACGACAAGGTTGTGTTGGCAATGTAAAACGATCAGTTTTGGGGAGTGAACTTAGTGTTATCCCAGCTATACCTGGTATCACCCCAAATGTAGATACACATGCCCCGGGAAGTATGACAAGGACATCTCGAAGGGGGATTCTTAATAATCGAAGCCTCTCGCAACCAAATTTGCCCCCTGATTGCGCACCATATGTGGCAGTCATGACTAATGTACCACCCATCAGAGAGGATAGGCCCTACCACTCTGTGGAATCACATGATTCCCTTAAGAACAAAACTGTGGCATGGCTTAACCGCGAATGTGGTTTTCCGGTGGCTATGGCGGATCAGATTTTGGCTACTACTAGAACTAACTGGATCGGAATGTCCCCTAAAAACATTCCTGGGGATTGTGTTATTATAAATTTTAGTTCTCCCCACCTTGCCACAACAGCTTTGATCAGAGCCACGTCCCGCCCTAGTATTGACCAGGGGATTACACTCCGCCCCCTTGGCTTTTTCTATAGTCAGCATATAGAACACTTTTCAACGTACCGAGGGGGAGGGAAAACAAGGAGGGAAGGGGTGTCTACCTTGGTAAACAGTTTCCAGATAGATACTGCTAACCGTTTTCAATGCTTGAGTGGGTTGGACCAAAATGATTGACAGGAGGACAGTGTTGTTTTAGGATTAATAGAAGCGCCCATATTAATGGATAAGATGGACGTCACTGAAGTCTGTTTGGATTTTGAAATAGAGGTGGGTGTGGTACCACCGGTAACCCAGGGGAATCAAGTCCTATTGGATATAGGCCCAACTATATGTTTGCCTGGGGTGGAAGAGGCA